>NW_026944429.1:5105874-7658812 GCF_033439665.1 Chaetomium strumarium | reverse complement strand
CCTAACCCTAACCCTAACCCTAACCCTAACCCTAACCCTAACCCTAACCCTAACCCTAACCCTAACCCTAACCCTAACCCTAACCCTAACCCTAACCCTGAGCCTAGGCCTAGGCCTAAAGGTTCGGATAATTCAAGTAGATGTACTATATAGCAAGATTTGATACCTAGCGTCCCTTATAATTACCTCTATATATATATCTACTACCTACTAATAGATATTATAAGCCTCTGGCGGATGTAGAGCTGCCCTATTATCTAAGCTATGCTTGTCGTACCCTCGATTTGCACTATAGCAAGTCGCCCCCGCTTCGTTTTCAGCTTTCTATGTCGGGTGCAGCGAAGAACGGCGTCAGGACGAAGACATCCAGCGCCGAGTTTCTCCACCCCACCACTATACCCCGAAGGTCCGACCGTGGCAGGTCAGCCGGCCAGAACACGCGCATCAAGCCATCACGCCCTGGCATGTCAAGTAGCCACGGACGCGGTTAAGGACCTAGAAAGAACCCCGTCGCCTCAGTTGTTCCCTAGCCGATATACCGGATCCAATTGATCGTGGATGCTGGACAAAGCTGATTAGCACGGATTCGATCTAGGTGATTCCGGGGGCTGTGCGGTCGTACTAGGTCGGACTCGCGGGTTGCAAGGCGCTCTACGGGCAGGAATATCAAGAGGAAAAAGAGGCTGAGGACGGCGAAGCCCTTGGCGGCACGAGTCTGCTAAATGCATTAGTCCATGCTTCGGGTAGAACCCCGATTGCTTCAGGGAGTTAAATGACGGGGAGTAGGGCTTTACTTACGACCACTCCGTAGTTCCAGGCAAAGATGGCAAGTTCATAGAGGCGGGTGACGAGGTCCCATCGAGCGGTGATATAGCCGGCTACGAAAATGCCAAGCGTTAGAATAGAGAAGGGGTGTATAGAATCGCGCGAGGTGTTACGACTTCTGTATTCCGGAGGAAGGCGCCGGAAGCATCTGTGGTATGTTGAAAGTTAAGCTCGCAAGTGAAAACTTGCAGGAGTATCAATGCTTTTTAAAGCTTGATGCGCGGGGATAGTTTGAGAGTTTAGATACCGGTTTGGTAGAAAGCAGTATTACTATGTCCCCGAGGTCCTGTTCCTGCATTTGCGATGCTTAGATGGGACCCACATACTCAAGGCGCTTAGCCAATTGTGTGTAATAACGCTCGACTCTCCCCGTTTTCCGTCAACACCAAGTGCCATGTACAAGTACCCATGCATAGTATTGACGCAAGACATAGCCACCTTGGCAGGTAGGAGGGTGATTCTTAGGGTTATGTATATATTCTGAACACCCTGCGGTGCTTTCAAGTTATTTCATTTCCATTTCTGAGTAGAGATGCGACCATACATTAAGCGGTTGAGCGCTGTAGACACTGACTGTCTTATAGTACGGCACCGTGCAGTATGCTGCCGGTTGAACTGCGCAATTAGAGAGATATGGACCTGCTCCTCAACGTAGTTTCTGTACGAGAGGATCATTGTTATTGTTAAAGACTTGGCTGTCAGGTGTGGTGATTTGCCGCGTGTGTTTGGTGGCTGACATTCGCAGCTCTCTCCGGCGCTCCGGCGAACCTGTACGTTTGCTCCGCGTTCCCATTCGTCTACCTGCTTCGTAATAGCGCCTCGTCGACATATGTTGGTTCTTTTAAGCTATAACTAGTTCTTGAGGTGTTATATACTATATAATAGGCACGGCTTATCGATGTATATTGGTTCCGTTAGGGACCTGGATCCTTAAGGTTATATTATAGGACCTATAGCGGCTGATAAACGGGAAGAAGGTACTAATATATGCTTTTTCGGATGGGGGACGCGGTAAGATAGCGCGATTAATTCGGCATACTGTTGGCATATAAGGTCCTTTTCTTTATTCTCCTTTCTTTTTCCTATTAGTCAACCGCAGCTGTATTAGAATATTAGGGCCAGTCCTAATTGGCTTAAATGCCCCTGAGTTTATAGTAGGGGACGTTAAGAACGGCGTACCGCAATGTTTGTCTGCCAAACAACCATCGGTATAGCATCCGCCTTAACGCGACGCTTTCGCTTCTAGGTTTATATAAGCTCCTTAAACTACTACCAGCCTAAACTCTTTTCTCTGCTGTTATAGTCAGTCCTATACTCTGGCGCAGCATACTAGTAGCCAGCTGATCTAACAATGGCGGGCCAAGTTGCCTGGTGCTTTGTCGCCGGCCTTGTGGCCGCTTATACCTTTCTCTGCGCCTTGTTACGGCTGATATAATACGAAAAGGAGCCGTAGGGCCTGGCAACGCTAGTGCCTTTTGTCAGCCCTCTGCTAGGCCTAGGTACCCAGAAGACGAAGTTCTTAGTCAAGCTCCGGTTTAGAAATATATAACGTCGTCCTATAATATATATAGATAGCTAACCCTTGCCGCCTACCACAGGGACAAATATAGCCTTCCCATCTATACGCTATGCATACCCGGTTCGCATATATATGTTATTACCTCGCTGTCTCTTGTTCTAGCACTCCAGTGTTAGATCTACATCCTATCCTTCCACCCGATCGAGCATCGCGCCGCCGAGAGGGTCATAGGACATACGCCGTCCGGCTACGATATTCTAGGGGCCAATATAAATAACGACGACTCGTACTTGGGCTTCTTTATTAAGGCCCTCTACCTAGCCTTAGCACTAGGGCTAGGACTGGACGAAATCAACGCAATATCGGCGTAGTTACTTGCAATATCTCTAGGCAGGCGAAAGACTACGGCTGGTGTTAACCTATTTCGATAGATCCAGCATAAGATGTTTATAGCTACGACCAATGCCATCTATAGTCCCAATAATATCTTTAAGAACCCCAAGCATAAGATAGCCTAATAGTCAGTAGTTTTCCCTCTCTCTCTCCCTCTATCTCGTCTATATTTAGATATACTATTGATCCTGGTTTCTTTTTTTTCCTAGCAACTTTGAATATAGCATTATACCATTAACGTATCTTATAAGCGAGCCGGCCATATAAGCGAGCCGGCCACTTTACCCGCGACGCGTCACTTCCGCGCTTAAAACCAGATTTTCTTTACAACCTAACATGTCTTCTTCTTCGTACGAGGCTAGGATAAACCTAGCCCTCGAAGCGATACAAAAAGACCAAAAACTAAGCATAAGGGCTATAGCGAAGTACTACGACGTTCGACGAACAACGTTGCAAGACCGACTAGCGGGCCGGCCTGCACAACGCGACACTACGCCCAACTCGCGCCGGCTCACCGATTCCGAAGAGAGGGCTCTTGTTCAGTATATAATTGAGCTATCTAAGCGAGCTTTTCCGCCGAGACTGCGTGGTATGGAAGATATGGCCAACCAACTGCTATGCGTACGCGACGCGCCCCCTGTTGGCAAGCTCTGGGCGCATCGGTTTGTCAAACGCCAGCCAGAGCTCCGTACGCGTTATTCGCGAAGATACGATTACCAGAGGGCAAAGTACAAGGATCCGAAGGTCATTGGCGAGTGGTTTACCCTTGTATGGAATGTTAAGGCCAAGTACGGTATCGTAGATGACGATATCTATAACTTCGACGAGACTGGGTTTATAATGGGCATTATCTTCCCGGGCATAGTAGTTACAACCTCGGATGGCTGTAGCAAGGCGAAGCTAGCCTAGCCTGGCAACCGCGAATGGGCGACGGTGATCCAAGGCGTCAATACCCTTGGCTGGGCTATCCCTCCGTTTATTATCTTAGCAGCGTAGTTCTACCTCGCCAACTGGTATACTGAGTGCAACCTCCTAGCCGACTGGCGCATTGCAACTACCGAGAATGGCTAGACTACCAATACGGTAGGCCTTGATTGGATCAAGTACTTCGACTACTATATAGCGCCTCGGACAAAGGGCAAATACCGGTTGTTGATCCTCGATGGCTACGAAAGCCACCACTCAACCGAGTTCGAGCTCTACTGCCAGCAGAACAACATTATCACGCTCTATATGCCTCCATATTCCTCCCACCTCCTCCAGCCACTTGATGTTGGCTGCTTTGGGCCGTTAAAGCAGGCGTACGGTCGCCAGATCGAGGACTTAATACGTGCATATATCAACCATATAAGCAAGCTTGAGTTCCTTTGTACCTTTCGCGCGGCCTTCTTTGCCTCTATCACCAAGAGGAATATCTAGGGCGGTTTTATAGGGGCTGGCCTTGTGCCGTACGATCCAGAGAAGGTACTTTCGAAGCTAGATATCAAGCTTCGTATACTAACACCCCTAACCTCACGGCCAGGCACTATATAATCTTGGGTCTTCCAGACACCACACAACCCCCGAGAAGCCAACTCACAGTCAACGCTCATCAAGACTCGCATTGCCAACCATCAAAATAGCTCCCCGACTTCGATATTGGCTGCTATGGACCAGCTTACCAAGGGTACGATGGCTGTAATGCACCAGGTGGCCCTCCTTCAGGCAGAGGTGTCTTCGCTCCGCAAGGCTAATGAGGCGCTAAACAAGCGCCGGAGAGCCAAAAAAACACGTGTGCGGCTTGGAGGATCACTTACTGTGCAGGAGGCACAGGAGGTGGTAAGCCAGGGGGCTGTAGGTGGGGAGGAAATGCAAGAAATACAGCTGGATGGTACTTCAGCGGGGACGCCAACGACAGCACAACGGAGCCCCTGATTCCGGAGCGCGCCGCCTTGGCGACCATCACCACCCTCACCGCCGCCCTCGCCCACCGCAAGCTCCACGGCCAGCAGGAGCCCCTCTACGGAGTCGCCTGGCCCGACCTCCTCCGCCGCTTCTCGGAGGCAGCCTTCAAGGTCCACCACGACAAGTACGCGGAGACAGACAACCCGCCGCAGAAGCCGTCCGACATCTTGCTCCTACCCCTCACCCCGGAAGCACTCGCCGAGGTCGAGAAAACCCTCCCCGGCGGTCCGCTGCCGCCCGATATGCGCGAGATGGCGCTGCTTGCGAACGGGTTCAGGGGCGCCTGGCATCTCATGGGGGGCGGGTTCCCGGGTGTGGATCGGCTGTGTGGTACGCCCGGCAGTGGGTACGAGATGCAGTTTGGCGTGTTCCCCAAGCCCAAGACGGTGGTGACGGCCGAGGGCGTGGCGCAGGTTTACGAGATTGGGGTTGGTCCGAGTACGCCAGCTGAGGACGATGCCGGGCCGGTGTGGGTCGGGGATGGCACGGTGGAGAATGATGGGTATGAGCACGTCGTTTGTCCGCCTGGGACGTGGCGGAGGCTTGCGCCCAGGAGAGAGAGACGCGATGTGGAGGAAGTTGGGGAGGGCGAGTATCGCGTTATACACTGCGCCTACTGGCAGGGTGGCGACCATAGGGAGTATAAGAGCATGAGGCACTGGATTGCTAGCGAGACGGCCGAGATGGAGAGGCAGTTGGAGCTCGAGCGCGAGCATGGGCAGAATCGGGAGGACGGACGGCAGGGCGACAAAGAGGAGTGACTTGGCTTCGAGATAGCCGGCTTGGTAAGTAGAGGTCCTGTATTTGCTATTTAGTCTGGACTTGGATCTAGCAGATACGGATTTACGGCATTTTCGCTACTGCCGCTTCATCGTCTACCCACCGTAAGGAGTCCTTCCGAGCAGCCGACGACATGCTCGATACCAAACTCGGTTCCGACTCCTCCCTCCTTTAACCGCCACACCCACAGCCCACCCTCCCCGGCGCTAGCCTCCTGAACAAAACAAACATCCCCAGCCAGTCCGCCTCCTCTCCCGCCCTCTAACCCAAGGGTCATGGAATCGTTCCCCGCTTAGTGCAAAGCGGCAACGCATTTACCTCCTGTAGTGGCCGTCACCGTAATAATCGCGCGAAGACCCGCCGCCGCCGGTGCGAGCGTCCGTTATGCCCATCCGCCTCATACCCTGCGTGATGCCGGCAGTACCGCCTCCTCCGCCGCCGCCGCCGCGCCCTCCTCCCTGAGTTGGAGGCATACGTGAAGCCCCGCCGGTGCGGCTCGGTGCGGCTACTGGCTTGCTGCTTGTCGCCGCCGCAGCCGGCTTCAGACTGGAGCTAAAGGCATTGTATGTATGTCAGTGACGAAACCGCGTCTTGGTGGTCCCAAGGGGGAGCTTGTAACTCAGAGCTTGGGCTGGCTTACATCCAGGCTTTATACGGCGAGGCCATCCTCTGGTATTCGGCATCCACAATCCCATCTAGGACGTCCACCACGTCCTCTGCCATCGGACGCCGTTTGGGGTTCTCCTCGGTACAGTGCAGGTACAACTTCCGCAGCGAAGTGGGATAACGGGAGGGCATGTCGCCCCGCTCGGAGGCGTCCCGAGGGAAGTGGAGGGTGGCCAGGTTGTAGATGACCATGCCGAGGCTGAAGACGTCAGCGTACCGCGACTGGACGTTGTTCTTCACCATCTCGGGCGCGTTATAGGCCGGGTTGAACCCCCCCGGCAGGGCCACCTTGGTGACCATTCCGGCCCTCCTGCTGGGCGCCTTGTGGTCGCGCGCCAGGCCGAAGTCGGCCAGCACAACCAGCCGCGGCTCGCGCACGATTTTCCACACGGCGGCCAAGTCGCGCTCGTTAGGGCGTTCACGATTATCCAGATCCCACAGCGCTCTGTTCATCCCTGCGGTGATTTTCCGGGTCATGAGGATATTTTCTGGCTTGAGGTCGCGATGCTGGAACATTTTCTCGTGGATCTGTTTCAGCCCAAGCGCCGTCTGGTAGGCTATAACCGAAAGGAGGAGCGGGTGGATGATGGCGCGGTGTCCGGTAAGCTCATTGGCGAAATCACGGGCGTCGCCGCCTTCGAATAGCTCCATGTAGATGTATGCCTCATTGTCCGTCTTGCTGTACTCGGCGTCGTACACTTTGGCCACGTGGCTGGAGCGATCGGCTGCGTCTATCCAGACCTCGAGCTCCTGTAATGTGAGGTCTACGTTGTCGGGGGAGATGCTCACAATCTTGCAGGCCATAAGCTTTGTTTCGAAGAATGTCAGTAATATAGCGTTCACGTTCCCGCGTCCAAAGCAGCTCCGGAGGGGATGCCATCCATAAGTACCTTCCCATCTGACACCCTTCGTGCTTTGCAAACAATGCCGAAGCTTCCCTTGCCCAGCTGCTTACCCAGACCGTAACGGCTACCCGTGTTGTCAATGTTCCTAAACATTGTGGAGTGTGCGAAATACCTAGCCGGGCTATGCTGAAATTATAAATGGTTTGGTGGTGTCAAGGAATGAAATAGAACCTAGAACTCAGCGTGCCAGTGAATTAATAGGATCAGCAGTGCCAGCACTGCTGGTAAGGAGAGCGGAATGAAATAAAAGGGAA
Source organism: Chaetomium strumarium (assembly GCF_033439665.1). NCBI lineage: Eukaryota > Fungi > Ascomycota > Sordariomycetes > Sordariales > Chaetomiaceae > Chaetomium > Chaetomium strumarium. Next base: position 7,651,526 of record NW_026944429.1, on the reverse strand, counting down.
TGGACGGAATACTCCTGGACAGAGAAGAACAGAATGTCTGGCCAGACGGGACTACTGGACGAGTGTCTCCTGGGGCTCTATATACTCCTCTCCACATATACTGGCCCAAATGCCGTAAGGCCTTTGCATTGGCCGATCCAACCCAGGGACTGCATATGTGACATCTCAAGGTTGTGGACTGGGTCGTGCAGGCGTGGTCGCCATTGCAGGCCGTGTATCTGTTCACTGCATACCTACCGCGCAGGCTACAACGTACGGCCTCGCACTTATTACACTGGAGCATGTGTATAAAAGGTGGTCGGATACATTATACAGGAGCCGCAGAGCGAGTGTAATCCAAGGCATGGGAAACTAAAATCTGAGCGTGAAAAGAAAGAAAGGAAAAAGAATCACTCCATCAAGACGGGAAAAAAGGACCTCCTCGCATGACTGAAGACGACAGGTTCGTGTTCATCGGGGACTTACAAGCCTATACGGCTGTGCCGCTCCCGGCGCCCCGGTCCCGACTTGCGGGTCACACTCGCCGCACGCACAACCCCTGCTACCCCTACTACCCCGGAGTAACCGTCGCTATAAAAAGTGATGGCAAGTTGTAGGATCCAAGACGGGTGCTCGATCCTTCGCGTCCAAGGACCCGGATTCGTCTCCACTATCTCGCCTGGAGCAGTTAGAAGCACGTACGAAGTCTCAAGCGACGCTATTACTTAAACGAAGTCCGTGACCCGTTGGATTGTGGTCTTGATCCTTTAAGCCCAGCGATAAAATAGTGGGGTTTTTCCATGTATCGTGTGGCGTGCCTACCAGAAATGATTGCCTATTCGGATGTTCAATAGATTCATCGGATGTTCAGAGGTAGGCAACCCTTAGCTAGGTAAAGAAGGCGAGCAAAGTGCGTGGAGTACTAGTACTTGATGCATGCTCCTAGTTTTGGGTAACGTTACCTTAAGTTACTTGCTTATACGCTTAATTGCACCACTGATTGTAGACTGCCCGGTAGCATAAGTCTGGAGACTAGCATAGTCCGTCTAGCTAACTGTTACGGCAGGTTGCTCCTCGGTGTGGCCTATAACGGGCTGAGCCTTATAGTAGCCTCGGCAACCCTCGGCCAACCCTAACCCTCATTGCGCACTCCTGCCCCTAAACGTCAACACCAATATCATAGGCAGCAACCCTCATCGTGCCTGCCTCTTCGGGTTGTTGCCTCCTCTGCTTAGGCAGAAAGGCCACGTCATTAGATTGGGGATGACCCTCTTCCTCTTCCTCCTCTTCTTTTCCCTTTTTTCTTCAAGATTGGATGTACTCGTAGAGTCGTCATCGGTTAGTTGAAATACACTCCTGAGACCGTTACATGGCCGAGTGGAGCACGCGCTGCGGCGCGCCTGCGTGAACGCGTATATGAACCACAGAGTCGCAAGGTCGGGGGACTTGCGATGTCGGCATCCTTTTGGAAGGTGCGAGTTAGCCGAGTGGTTCAGGTAGCTCAATCCGTCACACTAACCTGGCAAAAGACACCCTTGAACAATATCCCGTCTCGATAAGATATTCCCTACTGTTTTCCGTGTCTTTCCTAGAGACTAGGTGGCAGCACTAGCCATAATAAACAACCTATCGACTAGCGAAACGAACCTAAGACAGGTCTTACATCTGGACTCGAGTATCGAGGATCTCCGTAGGGCTAGTACATATAGCATAGAAGACTATATATACGATCTCCAGCCTATATTACCTTTGGATTACGGTATAGAAAGTGCGACTAGAGCGTGGAGCTCTATGTTCTAGCTGTCACCATCACATTCATGATCCACCCTATTCACCCGGCTTCCAAGCAACGCTTTTTCCCAATTTAAGTCGAGTGTCCACAGCTAACTAACTAGGTAGTGAAAGCAATTGCTAGGTAACTAACCGAAGTCTTTGTGGGCGTGGATCTAAATGGAACATGGTCAACGCATACACATTCCACGCGGTTTCAGCAGCAACTAATTACTAGTCGTACGCAGGCCGGCTAGAGATACACCGAGAAACCGAGGGCTTGGCAGAGTTCGGGCTACAGTCCTGTCACGAATTAACCAACGGCAGGCTGCAGGGCAGACGGCCGTATGTGGGGACGCGGGGGCGTCCCGAGCCAATCATTTGGACAACTAGGCGGACCAGTCAGAGACAGGCAAAGGTGCTAAGGTGCCAATACCGCTGAGCACTCTGCAGGATGTAAGCGATCAGAGTGATCAGGGGCATATCACGATGAGCACCTGGGTGCTCATCGAATCGAAGTACTGAGCACCCAAGAAGATAGCTAGTATATAGTCACTCGTTCTGGAGGACTCTGGGAGTTCTCCAGTGAGCAATATTACAAGCAATAGCCCATACCTATTGTGCAGACATTGCGGCAAGCATTGTTGTGAACCTTTTGGCTTCACCGAGACCTACAGTCCGACCAGCAGTTACCTTCGACCGGCGAACCCTTTCAGAGGCAGGACTGCCTGTGGTTTCGTCACACGTTGCTCACTCCCTTTGACTCTGTCACGGTTCAGATCGAAGGTACCACCGACCATCATGGCGCCCCAGACACCTAGCACCCCGGAATCCCAGAGCCAGGCCGCAACCATGCGACAGATGCAGCAGGCTCTCGAGACTCTCAACGCCAAAATCGCCCAGCTTGAGGCCGAAAACGGCCATATGCAACAGCTCGTCAACGAGGCCTACAACGGCAAGCCCAAGGACAAAGCCAAACTCGAAGCACCCCCCAAGTACGGAGGCGACAAAGAAGGACTCGCTGGATTCCTTACATCCATGAGGGCCTACCTCAAGTACTACCCGGACAAGTTTGCGGACGAATCCGCCAAAGTCATGTTCATCTCCTCGCGGCTCGAGGGGAAGGCACTTCGATGGTTTGAACCCACCCTTAAGGATTGGCTAACCAACAGTGCGGACGCTCAGGACGATTTCACCATTGAAATTTTCAAATCATACGACAAATTTGAACAGGAAATCCAGAAGGTGTTCGGAGACCATGATGAGAAGCTCCACGCGCAGGAGCGACTCGCACGCCTGAGGCAGACAAAGTCGGCGGCTGCCTACGCCATGCAGTTCCGCCAGGATTCACTTCGGTGCGAGATCAATGACGAAGGTCTTATGCAGTTGTTCTACGATGGCTTGAAGGAAGAAGTCAAGGATGAACTGTATCAAAAGGACCGACCCGACACGCTTGACGAATATATCGCCATGGCTATCCGCATTGACGACCGGATTTATGCCAGGCGCCAGCAGCGCAAGGGACGCGGAACGCAGCCTACATTCGTCAAGGCAAACGACAAAAAGAAGCGACAGTACCCCAGCACGTCGCATGGCACCCACGCTGGTCCAATGGACGTGGACGCCACCCAGCGTGAGGATAAAGGACGGAAGGACAAGTCCCAGGCCACCTGTTTCAATTGCGGCAAGAAAGGGCACTTCAAGCGGGAGTGCCGCAGCAAGAAGAACTGGAAGCAGGTGCCCGGCAAGGAAAATGCCACGATCGACAAGTCAACCCGCGTGGTTGAAGTGGCTGCGGCAAGCTACACCGAGGATGACTTCGACGACGCAGTTGACCGAGGCATGGCTGAAGGAAGCATCGATGACTCCTCTCGGTCAGGAAGCAATAGCCCCCACGTTACGTTCGAAGAACCCATCACAGGCTACGACATTGCCGCCGCCGCAGCATCACAACTCGCAGAAGGTTGGGGATTCCAGTTGACCCAGAATGAAGAAGGTCAATGGAGGACACGACAATCGGACAACGAACCCGTTGGCCCGAACCCCATCTTTCTCGCCCAGCGCCTTCAGGAGGCTGAAGAGGAACAAGCCGAGCTTCGAACAATTACCCGAAGACTCGCAGAAGAAAAGGCTCAGGCCATGAGCCAACTAGAATTCGTCAAGGCCAAGTTGGTCAGGGTCCAGGAAGAGCACCACTCGAACTTGTGGGATGGACCAGCACAGGACCTAAGCCAGGGCAGGGGGAATAATGGAATCAAGAACCCCGAGGCTGAATACCAGAAGGCCCAGAACCAGCGAAGACTCAAGGGGCAGGAACCACAAGATTGGGACACTTTTTGGAATAAGAAGCCGTACAACGGCGTCGGGGACAGCAACGCGGTACGCATCTGGATTGGATTCGGCCCGCGCTACGAACCCCACGAACAAGACGCACTTCGACTCCAACCCCAGCGATACGACCACGTCTACGTCCCATGGTTCCAGTGCATCGCGCACGAATGCCGATACCATTTTCGATCAAAATTCGACAACGACTTTTGGCCCGACAGGCCTACCGACCAAAACGGAGAACCTCGACCAGTCCCGTGGGTTTGGGACGCAGGGACCGGCGCCGACCAGTCCCTATGGAAGGTCGAAAGGACCAACGCATACGACAGAATCAGGGTGACACCGCGAAGAACCCAGCCAGAAGACTGCCAGCGGTGGCCCAATAGCACTCGACAGTGCAAGAGCCAGGATTGCTTAATCCATATGCAAGCGAAGCTCCAAGAACATCACGAACGCAAGACACATACACGAAGATGGATGACGCCTCGCGAACGACGAGAGGAAGGAAGAAGAGCCAACGAAATTCGACAATTATTCGAAGAACTCCCGAGACTTGGACCGCAGGACGGCAACCAAGAGGCACAGGAGGATGGGGACGCCTATCCAGACGCCAGGACGGAGTTGGGAAACGGCTCAGGGCCCTCCGAGGGGCCCGGAAACCACTAAATCCATCACAACAACGACAGATCCGCGGGTGCAGGAAGAACCACGCAAGGAAAAGGATCTACGACCTCCCAGCGAGCAAAAAGGAAGCCGCTGCGATTCAGAACGACAAGCCCGATGACAGAATCTGGGTTATGGCATACTGGAAAGGATTCCAAACATTGGCACTGGTAGATGGAGGATCTCAGGTCGACCTCATCTCGCCAACACTTGTCAATCGACTTAGGATCCCGTGGAGGATCAAGAAGAAACAGCACATCGTTAAAGGACCATTCGACACCCAATGGGTACGACGGGAAACGGAACCACTTGAGATCACGGTGGAAGGGAAAACCACCAGAGTGGTGTTTGACATTGTTGAAATGGGGCCTAAGAAGGACATGATTCTAGGACGCCCATGGCATCGAGACTACGACCCAGACATCAGTTGGAAGGGAGGTGGCCACCTACGACCTCGGGAACAGAGGCCGTATCCGACCAACGAGATGGAAAGCGCAGACGACGGATCGCAGCAGGGAAGATCGCCCCGGAAGGCGGCCCCTATGGATCCACCGCAAGAGACGGACAGTGCCAGGCAGCGCACTACGGACTCAGGAAGAGGCGGCAGTCACCAGGAAGAACAGCGGGAATCGGCAAGACCAGGCCAGAGACGACGCCACTTGCGACGATGCCCTCGCACGGCTCAGAGAGACACAGACGACATCGAAATCGCTGTCATCTCAATCGATGAGACCGGAGAATTTGAATTCCAGGATTGGGTCACCTGGAGGGAAGCGGCCAGTATCACGGCCGGAGACAAGTTCTCGTACTACCGGAGTACAGAGAAGAACGCGGAAACGGGCAAAATCCCAGCGGAATACCAAGGACACCCGGCGTTCGAAGCAAAGCATCTTAAGGGGCTACCAGACCATGGACCTTGGGATCACGAAATCAAACTCAAGGAAGGAGCCCAATTGAAGTTCTTCAAGGTGTACCACACCAACGAAAAACAAGATGCTGAGTTAAGGAGATATCTTGAGGAGAATCTCAAGATAGGGCATATCAGACCATCGACATCACCGGCGGGCTACCCAGTCCTATTCGTTCCAAAGAAGGATGGGAAGCTTCGGATGTGTGTGGACTACCGACAGCTGAACGGAGAGACGGTAAAGAACCGGTACCCCTTGCCACTTATCTCGCGGCTTCGAGACCAGTTGGCAGGCGCCCGTTACTTTACTCGCCTCGACCTTCCAACAGCGTACGCCCACATTCGCATCAAGGAAGGGGATGAATGGAAGACAGCGTTTCGCACTCCCTACGGCCATTACGAGTACCTCGTAATGCCCTTCGGATTGACAAACGCACCGGCAACCTTCCAGGCGGTCGTTGATCATGCGATCCGCCCATTCCTCGACCGATTCGCAGTCTGTTACCTAGACGACATCCTCATCTTCTCCAAAACACTCGAGGAACACAAGGAACACGTGAGGGCAGTGCTAAACGCACTCCACGAGCATAAATTGTCAGTCAACAAGGATAAGAGCGAATTCCATGTTACGGAAACAGTGTTTCTCGGATACGAAATTTCGCCTGGCAGAATCAGGATGGAGCCAGCGAAGATCGAAGCGATCAAAACATGGCCACGACCAACAACGACGACAGAGGTGCGAGGATTCATCGGATTCGCCAACTTCTACCGAATGTTCATCAGGAACTTTGGCGACCTTGCACGACCATTGCACGAACTCACGAAGAAAGACATCGAGTTCCGGTGGGAAGCCGAGCACGAACAAGCGTTTCAGAAGATCCGCGACGCAATCATCGCCGATCCAGTGCTCTGGTTGCCAGACCCACGGAAGCCATTTGAGGTCGAAACCGATGCATCAGACTATGCAATCGGAGGACAACTTGGCCAGCGCGATGAACATGGGAAGTTACACCCAGTTGCATTCTTTTCGAAAAAGCTCGAAGGACCACGACTCAACTACCCAATCCACGACAAAGAGTTGCTAGCCATCATCGAAGCCTTTCAAGAATGGAGACCATACCTCAGCGGCACAACCCACGAAGTCCAGGTCTATACAGACCACAAGAACTTGCGGTACTTCACTACCACCAAGGTGTTGAACGGACGACAGACTCGATGGGCAGAATTCCTTTCAGAGTTCAACTTCAAAATCAATTACAAAAAAGGCTCGGAAAACGCACGGGCAGATGCGTTGAGCAGGAGGCCAGATCACTTCAGGAACAGCCAACCAGAAGCCTCGCCACCATTACTTCAACAACAGCCAGACGGTTCCCTACGGCACGCTCCCCAACCGATGGAAGATCTCGATGACGACACGCTTCCACGACAGGACGAAGATCCCGGCACACAACCTCTGCAACCGTTTGAAGAATGCTGCGCAGTCTTCAGGGAAGAACGGCTAGGAAAAGACTTCCAAGACCGGAAGCAGAACGATGCAGACGAGAAGGCAGGCATCTCTTGGAGAGATGGAGCGTTATGGTACAACGGCAAGGCCTACGTCGCACCACAGGATCAAACGGAATTAATCAGGACAATCCACGAGTCAAAACTCGGAGGACACATGGGAATCGCCAAAACAGTCGCCAAGGTTCGGCAACACTACGACTTCCCAGGACTCAGGACCAGAGTCAAGACTGTTGTGCAGGAATGCGACCTCTGCAATAGAAGCAAGTCGGCACGGCACAAACCATACGGGTTCTTGGAACCATTGCCAGTTGCAGAACGACCATGGAGTTCGGTGACGATGGACTTTATCACCAAACTACCGCTTTCGAAAGACTCGACTACCGGAACGAAGTATGACAGCATCCTCACTGTGGTTGATCGACTCACCAAGTGGAGCTACTTCTTCCCATACAAAGAATCATGGTCAGCAGAGCAACTTGCGGATACGATCTATCGGCACATCGCAGCAGTTCATGGGTGGCCGGAAGAATGGATCACAGACCGAGACACCAAATTCGCATCAAAGTTCTGGCAAGCGCTTATGAAGCGTTTGGGCACGAAAAGCAAGCTTTCAACAGCATACCACCCGCAGACAGATGGCCAGACAGAAAGGCTCAACCAGATCGTCGAACAATATCTCAGGACGTTCGTCAACTTCCAGCAAGACGACTGGGTTGATCTATTGCCAGCGGCACAGCTTGCATACAATACAACGCCAACGGAGACAACAAAGGTCACTCCGTTCTTCGCGAACTTTGGTTACGAAGCAGATTTACGCCAGGGACCAGATGTCACGGTACCCAGGGCAAAAATCAAGGCGGAGAAGATGCATGCACTGCATGCAATGCTAAAAGAAGAACTCGAGTTCGTCAGACTCAGGATGAAGGAGTACTACGACAAACATCGGCTCGAGGGACCTCGCCTTGAGAGAGGAGACATGGTCTACCTCATTTCCCGGAATTTGAGAACGAAACGGCCAAGCCAGAAGCTCGACTTCAGAAAGATTGGACCATTCAAAATCGACGCAAGAATCTCGAGATCCAACTATCGACTTTCGCTACCATCAACGATGAAGCTACGCACCAACGTCTTCCATATCTCGCTCCTCGAACCAGCACCCAGGAACGCACGGGTTGCAAAGGACATCGAAGCCGAGGACGAAGAAGAAGAATGGGACGTTGAGGAAATCTTGGATTCACGAATAGCCAACGGAAGGCTAGAATACTTGATCAAATGGCTCGACTTCGGGCCAGAAGACAACTCATGGGAACCAGCAGAACACCTCAGCTGCGCAGAAAAACTAAGAGAATTCCACCGAAGGAACCCAGACCGCCCAGGAAGGAGGAAAAACGCAAAAGCTGACCGTGTTCTGGGTGACGACTTGCACGACGTCATCCCATACCACAGCCAGCAGTAGCACAGATGGGATTTGAACCCATGGTCTCCCAGAGCAATCACTCGGGTGTGATAACCAAGCTACACCACTGAGCCATTTCATTTGTCGGGAAACAGGCAACAAGAATCAGATTGAGAACCCCAGGCAGGAAAGAGCGGCTGCAGGCAGCCACGCTACAACACGACACGCACGGCAGGCGCGACCAAGACCCGACCACCACCAGCTACGAACCCCCACTACCTTGAGAAACCGGAGGGCTCCCACCACCAGAACCCTGTGGAGCCAGAAACGAGGGACCTCCCCCAACAACACTCCAGTCTATAGGAACGTCCGACAACCAGTTGGGATCCAAGTGATCCGACGAAGCAGGACCTGGAGCAAGGAAATCCGACAAAGAAGGCGAAGCGGTAGTACCTAGGGACGCTGCTGCCGTGCCATCCGAAGGCAGAGCGGCCAGGGAAGCCTGCTCCGACTCCTCCTTCTCCTCCTCGTCCAACAAACGAGACTCCCGACGGAAGGCTGCACGAGCCCTCTCCTCCAACGCCCGCGACTGTTGCTCCAAACGAAGTAATTTGCTAATCGTGGCCCGACGCTCGGCATCAAGACGCTCCTTTTCCTTAATAAAAGGACGCACTACGGAAGTCAGCAAGCATGGGAGCAAAGAGAAGCGGCAGACTCACAATCTACGCCATGGACATCGCAGTTGGAACGACCTGCCTTGACGCAAGGAAGGCAACGTTCGTAACGCTCATGAGCAACGCACTCCAGTTTCTTCTCGTGGCAATAAGTGCAGGAAGGCATGATAACACCGGTCCGCGCGAGGAAGCGCACCTGATCGCGACGACGGTCAGAACTCGTTCGTTTCTTTTTCTCTATACGGTCAGGCATGATGACGACGATGCAGGAGGGAAGAACCTACTAGGGCGAGACACAAGGAGAATAGCCAGGGCTGTTGGTTATTTCAGGAACTTGGTCGTCGGGGCGTCGACCCTAGAGGAGGGGCATCGTGTCACGAATTAACCAACGGCAGGCTGCAGGGCAGACGGCCGTATGTGGGGACGCGGGGGCGTCCCGAGCCAATCATTTGGACAACTAGGCGGACCAGTCAGAGACAGGCAAAGGTGCTAAGGTGCCAATACCGCTGAGCACTCTGCAGGATGTAAGCGATCAGAGTGATCAGGGGCATATCACGATGAGCACCTGGGTGCTCATCGAATCGAAGTACTGAGCACCCAAGAAGATAGCTAGTATATAGTCACTCGTTCTGGAGGACTCTGGGAGTTCTCCAGTGAGCAATATTACAAGCAATAGCCCATACCTATTGTGCAGACATTGCGGCAAGCATTGTTGTGAACCTTTTGGCTTCACCGAGACCTACAGTCCGACCAGCAGTTACCTTCGACCGGCGAACCCTTTCAGAGGCAGGACTGCCTGTGGTTTCGTCACAAGTCCGCGGTGCACATCTACACTTTGCGCTATGGTGGTATAAAGCCAAGAGATCAGCTCCTGGCCGGGGCTGCCTATTGGCGGCATAGTTCGGTCCGGCTATTACGAGCTATAGGGGGCGGTCGTGGTGATGTAAGGTATACTACCATACTAATATATAGACGCGAGATCTCTTCGGCCATGCCTGTATCCATTCTCCAAGCTCAAGCCCTCTTGTCACGGGCATAGCCCGTGCCATGTCGTAGAGTGGGGTTAGGGTTCAGACACGAGGGTTGTGGAGCCCTGGTCGGGCCCACAGGGTCTGTGCAGCGCAGGGTATTCCCTGCGCGCGGCAGGGCCACACTTCTGGTTCCCTCGTACAACCACATATATACCATTGCACCCCATACGGTCCGTGATATCACCGTGGTCACATAATCCAAGCGCAAAGGTACACCCCACATGCCCACTCCTTACGACATAGTAAGTATATGCTTGGGCCACCTAGGCTCTCCTCTTCTTCGCCTTGGACCGCCCGTCATCATAGCCCTGCGCCTCCGGGCCGACCGAGTCGTCGCGGTGCACGGGGTTTGTCGTCGTCCCGAAAGTGACGAACATGGCTACTGCTCCGGCTTCTCCTAGTGCGGGTGTTGTTACGGGCGGCAAAGAGCTGGCGCTGGAGTTGCCGGAGTTGCTCGCCAGGATGGGAAAGGAAAAGCCGCATGCAGGCTGACGACCGGAGGGAGTACTGCCAAGCAATTACGTTACATCAGGGTAAGGTAACCACAGCCAATTCCCAATAACAACAAATTACGGCACTAAAAACACATTTTAGAGTGGTTTATCAGAATCACGTCTTCCTAGACCCGGTCCGCGGCTGTATCCTCGCAACCTAATAAACCCCAAATACAGCCAAGGCGTTAAAGACGATATACGCAACCAAGAACCCTGTATCTCGCCACGCATGTCCCGTATCCATATCTATCCCCAGTTGCTGCAGCACGGCATTGACGTCCGACACAGGGCAGTATAAGCACGCCGCGGCGCCGCCTCTGAGTCCCCCCAGGCCGGCGGAACCGGCGTTGACCTCGGGATTCGCCATATAGCCCCCTGCCGACGCAATATACGGGGCGAGATACTGACCGCATATGCCTATAAAGTCGGCTGGCGGGGGGATCGATAGTGTCTCGACCGCGGAGCAAGTAACGTGCGCGTTGGCTAGGCCAGCGGAAACTATGCCGTTGATGAAGTAGGTGAGCGGGGAGACGCGGTAGATAAAGATCCAGAACCGGAGGAGGTTGTTCGGGGAGACAAGGACGCTGCATGGAGAGGGGTCAGCAACACTGCTGGGTGCTAGCGGGCGTCCGAGTCCTATCCTTCTCCCTTTTATACTTATCTGTAGAACACCAGTAAAAGCCAAAAGCATAGCGTGGTAATCTGCACCGCCGTTTTGTCAGACTCGATCGCGGCCGTAATCGCCTGGGAAAAGGTGGTGATCTAGAGATAGAAGAATCAGACCAGGACGAAAGTTAGCGTACCCTAGGAGGCGGTACTAAACGTTTCGTCCCCGTTCTGCCAGAGGCCCATTGGGTAATACTATGTCGCAAAGACTAAGATAGCAGCGATAGTCTGCCAGAAGGCCTCGACAAGGATATTGTGACGAAACCACAGGCAGTCCTGCCTCTGAAAGGGTTCGCCGGTCGAAGGTATCTGCTGGTCGGACTGTAGGTCTCGGTGAAGCCAAAAGGTTCACAACAATGCTTGCCGCAATGTCTGCACAATAGGTATGGGCTATTGCTTGTAATATTGCTCACTGGAGAACTCCCAGAGTCCTCCAGAACGAGTGACTATATACTAGCTATCTTCTTGGGTGCTCAGTACTTCGATTCGATGAGCACCCAGGTGCTCATCGTGATATGCCCCTGATCACTCTGATCGCTTACATCCTGCAGAGTGCTTAGCGGTATTGGCACCTTAGCACCTTTGCCTGTCTCTGACTGGTCCGCCTAGTTGTCCAAATGATTGGCTCGGGACGCCCCCGCGTCCCTATATACGGCCGTCTGCCCTGCAGCCTGCCGTTGGTTAATTCGTGATACGATGCCCCTCCTCTAGGGTCGACGCCCCGACGACTAAGTTCCTGAAATAACCAATAGTCCTGGCTATCCTCCTTGTATCTTGCCCTAGTAGGTTTTTCCCTTCTGCATCGTTGTTATCATGCCTGACCGTGTAGAGAAAAAGAAACGAACGAGTTCTGACCGTCGTCGCGATCAGGTGCGCTTCCTTGCGCGGACCGGTGTTATTATGCCCTCCTACACCTATTGCCACGAGAAGAAACTGGAGTGTGTTGCTCATGAGCGCTACGAACGTTACCTTCCTTACGTCAAGGCAGGTCGTTCCAACTGCAATGTCCATAGCGTAGATTGTAAGTCTGCCGCTTCCCTTTACTCCCGTACTTGCTGACTTCCGTAGTGCGTCCTTTTATTAAGGAAAAGGAGCGTCTTAATGCCAAGCGTCGGGCTACGATTAGCAAATTGCTTCGTTTGGAGCAATAGTCGCGGGCGTTAGAGGAGAGGGCTCGTGCGGCCTTCCGTCGGGAGTCTCGTTTGTTGGACGAGGAGGAGAAGGAGGAGTCGGAGCAGGCTTCCCTGGCCGCTCTGCCTTCGGATGGCACGGCATTAGCGTCCCTAGATACTGCCGCTTCGCCTTCTTTATCGGATTTCCTTGTTCCTGGTCCTGCTTCGTCGGATCACTTGGGTCCCAATTGGTTATTGGACGTTCCTATAGATTAGGGTGTTGTTAGGGAAGGTCCCTCGTTTCTGGCTCTATAGGGTTCTGGTGGTAGAAGCCCTCCGGTTTCTCAAGGTAGTAGGGGTTTGTAGTCGATGGTGGCTAGGTCTTGGTTACGCCTGCCGTGCGGGTGTTATCTATAGTGTTACTGCCTGCAGCTGTCTTTTCCTACCTGGGGTTCTTAATCTGATTCTTGTTGCCTATTTCCCAATAAATGGAATGGCTTAGTGGTGTAGCTTGGTTATTATACCCGGGCGAATGCTCTAGGAGGTCGTGGGTTCGAATCCCACCTATGCCTCTTCTCTACGTAAGTGGCTTAACCGCCGGGTCGAGCTATTCACGGGGAGAAGATTTTTACGCTTTCTTCTTCCCTAGCCGATCTAGATTCCGTCGATAGAATTCCTTTAGTTTTTCCGTGCAGTTAAGGTGTTCCGCTAGCTCCCATAAGTTGTCTTCTAGTCCAAAGTCGAGCCATTTGATTAGGTACTCTAACCTTCCGTTAGCTATTCGCGAGTCCAAGATTTCCTCAATGTCCTACTCTTCTTCTTCGTCCTTGGCTTCGATATCTTTTATAACCCGTACGTTCTTAGGTGTTAGTTCGAGGAGCGAGATATGGAAGACGTTGGTACGTAGCTTTATTATTAGTAATAGCGAAAGTCGATAGTTGGATGCCGAAATTCTTGTGTCGATTTTGAGCGGTCTAATCTTTCTAAAGTCGAGTTTCTGGCTTGGCCGTTTTATTTTCAAATTCCGAGAGATGAGATAGACTATATCCCCTCTCTTAAGGCGAGGTCCCTCGAGCCGATGTTTATCGTAGTACTCCTTTATCCTGAGCCTAACGAGCTTGAGTTCTTCTTTTAGCATTGTATATAGCGTATGTATCTTCTCTACCTTGACTTTTGCCCTAGGCACCGTGATATCTGGTCCCTGGTGTAAATCCGTTTCGTAACCAAAGTTCGCGAAGAACGGAGTGACCTTTATTATCTCTGTTGGCGTTATATTGTACGTAAGCTGTACCGCTGGTAGTAGATCAACCTAGTCGTCTTATTAGAAGTTGATGAACGTTCTAAGATATTGTTCGACGATCTGGTTAAGCCTTTCGGTCTGGCCGTCTATCTGCGGGTGGTATGCTGTTGAGAGCTTGCTTTTCGTGCCTAAACGCTTTATAAGCGCTTGCCAAAACTTTGATACGAACTTGGTGTCTCGGTCTATGATCTACTCTCCTGGCCATCCATGCACTGATGCGATATGCCGGTAGATCGTATCTGTAAGTTGTTCTGCTGACTATGATTCTTTGTACGGGAAGAAGTAGCTCCACTTGGTGAGTCGGTCGACTATAGTGAGGATGCTATCGTACTTCGTTCCGGTAGTCGAGTCTTTCGAAAGTGGTAGTTTGGTAATGAAATCCATCATCACCGAACTCTATGGTCGTTCTGTAACTGGCAATGGTTCCAAGAACCCGTATAGTTTGTGCCGTGCCGACTTGCTTCTATTATAGAGGTTATATTCCTGTATAATAGTCTTAACTCTGGTCCTGAGTCCTGGGAAGTCGTAGTATTGCCGAACCTTGGCGACTGTTTTGGCGATTCCCATATATCCTCCGAGTTTTGACTCGTGGATTGTCCTGATTAATTGCGTTTGATCCTATAGTGCGACGTAGGCCTTGCCATTATACTATAACACTCTATCTCTCCAAGAGATACCTGCCTTCTTGTCTATATTGTTCTGCTTCCGGTCTTGGAAGTCTTTTCCTAGCCGTTCTTCCCTAAAGACTACGCAGCATTCTTCAAACGGTTATAGAGGTTATATACCGGGATCTTTGTCCTGTCGTGGAAGCGTATTGTCATCGAGATCTTCCATCGGTTGGGGAGCGTGCCGTAAGGAACCATCTAGCTATTGTTAAAGTAATGGTAGCGAGGCTTCTAGTTGGCTATTCCTGAAGTGATCTGGCCTCCTGCTCAATGTATCTGCCCGTGCGTTTTCTGAGCCTTTCTTATAGTTGATTTTGAAGTTGAACTCTGAAAGAAATTCTACCTATCGAGTCTATCGTCTGTTCAACACCTTGGTAGTAGTAAAGTACCGTAAGTTCTTATAATCTATATAGACCTGAACTTTATAGGTTATACCGCTGAGGTATAGTCTCTATTCTTGAAAGGCCTCGATGATGGCTAGCAGCTCCTTATCGTAGATTAGATAGTTAAGCCGTAGTCCTTCGAGCTTTTTTAAGAAGAATATAACTGGGTATAGCTTCCCTTATTTGTCGCGCTGACTAAGTTGTCCCCCGATCGTATAATCGGATACGTCGGTTTCCACCTCAAATGGCTTCCGTAGGTCTAGTAACCAGAGCACTGGATCGGCAATGATTACGTCGCGGATCTTCTAAAACGCTTATTCGTGCTCGGCTTCCTACCGGAACTCGATATCTTTCTTTATAAGTTCGTGCAATAGTCGTGCAAGGTCGCCAAAGTTCCTGATGAACATTCGGTAGAAATTAGCGAATCCGATAAATCCTCGTACCTCTATCGTTGTTATTAGTCGTGGCCATGTTTTGATCGCTTCGATCTTCGCTGGCTCCATCCTGATTCTACCAGGCGAAATTTCGTATCCAAGAAACACTATTTTTATAATATAGAATTCGCTCTTATCCTTATTAACTGATAATTTATGCTTATAGAGTATATTTAGCACTGCCCTTATATGTTCCTTATATTCCTTAAGTGTTTTAGAGAAGATAAGGATATCATCTAGGTAATAGACTGCGAATCGGTTGAGGAATAGGTAGATTATATAGTCAACGACCGCCTGGAAGGTTGCCGGTACGTTTGTCAATCCGAAGGGCATTATAAGGTATTTATAATGGCCGTAGGGAGTGCGAAACGCTATCTTCTATTCATCCCCTTCCTTGATGCGAATATAGGCGTACGCTATTGGAAGGTCGAGGCGAGTAAAGTAACGGGCGCCTGCCAACTGGTCTCGAAGCCGCGAGATAAGTGGCAAGGGGTACCGGTTCTTTACCGTCTCTCCGTTCAGCTGTCGGTAGTCTATATACATCCGAAGCTTCCTATCCTTCTTTAGAACGAATAGGACTAGGTAGCCCGCCGGTGATATCGATGGTCTGATATGCCCTATCTTGAGATTCTCCTTAAGATATCTCCTTAACTTAGCATTTTGTTTTTCGTTGGTATAGTATACCTTGAAGAACTTTAATTGGGCTCCTTCCTTGAGTTTGATTTTATGATCCTAAGGTCTATAGTCTAGTAGCCCCTTAAGATGCTTTGTTTCGAACGCCGGGTGTCCTTGGTATTCCGCTGGGATTTTGCCCGTTTCCGCGTTCTTCTCTATACTCCGGTAGTACAAGAACTTATCTCCGGCCGTAATACTGGCCGCTTCCCTCTAGGTGACCCAATCCTGGAATTTAAATTCTCCGGTCTTATCGATTAAGATAATAGCGATTTCGATATCGTCTGTGTCTCTCTAAGCCGTGCGAGGGTATCGTCGCAAGTGGCGTCGTCTCTGGCCTGGTCTTGCCGATTCCTGCTGTTCTTCCTAGTAACTGCTGCCTCTTCCTAAGTCCGTAGTACGTTGCCTGGCACTGTCCGTCTCTTGCGGTAGATCTATAGGGGCTGCCTTCCGGGGCGATCTTCCCTGCTGCGATCTATCGTCTGCGCTTTCTATCTCGTTGGTCGGATATAGCCTCTACTCCCGAGGTTATAGGTGGCTACCTCCCTTCTAACTGATGTCTGGGTTATAATCCCGATACTATAGGCGTCCTAGAATCATATCCTTCTTAGGCCCTATTTTAACAATGTCAAATACTACTTTGGTGGTTTTTCCTTTTACCATGATCTTAAGTAGTTCCGTTTCCTATCGTACCTATTGGGTATTGAATAGTCCTTTAATAATATGCTGTTTTTTCTTGATCCTCTATAGGATCCTAAGTCGATTGACAAGTGCTGGCGAGATAAGGTCGACCTAAGATCCTCTATCTACTAGTGCCAATGTTTGGAATCCTTTCTAGTATGCTATAACCTAAATTCTGTCATCGGGCTTGTTGTTCTAAATCGCAGCGGCTTCCTTTTCGTTCGCTAGGAGATTGTAGATCCTTTTCCTTACGTGGTTCTTCCTATACCTACGGATCTATTGTCGTTATAATGGGTTTAGTGGTTTTCGGGCCCCTCAGAGGGCCCTAAGCCGTTTCCTAACTCTGTCTGGGCATCTAGATAGGTGTCCCTATCTTCCTATGCCTCTTGGTTACCGTCCTATAGTCCAAGTCTTAGGAGTTTATTGAACAATTGGCGAACTTCGTTGGCTCTTCTTTCTTCCTATCGCCGTTTGCGAGGCGTCATCCACCTTCGTATATATATCTTTCACTTGTGATATTCTTAGAGCTTCGCTTATATATAGATTAAGCAATCCTGGCTCTGGCATTGTTAAGTGCTATTAGGCTACCGCTAGCAGTCTTCTGGCTGGGTTCTTCGCGGTATCACCCTAATTCTATCGTATGTATTGGTCCTCTCGACCTTCTATAGGAACTGGTCGGTGCCGGTCCCTGTGTCCTAAACCTACGGGATTAGTCGAGGTTCTCCGTTTCGGTCGGTAGGCCTATCGGGCCAAAAGTCGTTATCGAATTTTAATCGAAAATGGTATTGGCATTCGTACGCGATACACTAGAACCATAGGACGTAGACGTGGTCGTATCGCTAGGGTTAGAGTCAAAGTACGTCTTATTCGTAGGGTTCGTAGCGCGGGCCGAATCCAATCCAGATATATACCGCGTTACTATCCCTAACGCCGTTGTACGGCTTCTTATTCCAAAAAGTATCCCAATCTTATAGTTCCTGCCCCTTAAGTCTTTGCTGGTTCTAGGCCTTCTGGTATTTAGCCTCGGGGTTCTTAATTCTATTTTTCCTCCTATCCTAGCTTAGGTCCTATGCCGGTCTATCCTATAAGTTTGAGTAGTATTCTTCCTAGACCCTGGCCAACTTGGCCTTGACAAATTCCAGCTGGCTTATAACCTGAGCTTTTTCTTCTATAAGTCTTCGGGTGACCGTTCGAAGCTCGGCCTATTCCTCCTCAATCTCCTGGAGGCGCTGGGCGAGAAAGATAGGGTTCGGGCCAACGGGTTCGTTGTCCGATTGTTATATCCTCCATTGACCTTCTTCATTCTAGGTCAACTGGAATCCCCAACCTTCTATAAGTTATAATGCTGTAGCGGCAGCAATGTTATAGCCTATAATAGGTTCTTCGAACATAATATAGGGGCTATTACTTCCTGACCAAAAGGAGTTATTAATGCTTCCTTCAGCTATGCCTCGGTCAATTACGTCGTCGAAGTCATCCTTAGTATAGCTTGCTACAGCTACTTTAACTACGTAGGTTGACTTGTCGATCGTGGTATTTTCCTTGCCGGGCACCTGCTTCCAGTTCTTCTTGCTATAGCACTCCCGCTTAAAGTACCCTTTCTTGCTATAATTGAAATAGGTAACCTGGGACTTGTCCTTGCGTCCTTTATCCTTGCGCTAGGTGGCGTCTACGTCTATCGGACCAGCGTAGGTACTATATAATATACTAGGGTACTGTCGCTTCTTTTTGTCGTTTGCCTTGACGAATATAGGCTATATTCCGCGTCCCTTACGCTACTGGCGCCTGGTATAAATCCGGTCGTCGATATAGATAGCTATAGCGATATATTCGTTAAGCGTATCGGGTCGGTCCTTTTAATATAGTTCATCCTTGACTTCTTCCTTCAAGCCATCGTAGAATAACTGTATAAGACCTTCGTTATTGATCTTGCACCGAAGTAAGTCCTGGCGGAACTATATAGCATAGGCAGCCGCCGACTTTGTCTACCTTAGGTGTACGAGTTGCTCCTATGTGTGGAGCTTTTTATTATGGTCTCCGAATACCTTCTGGATTTCCTGCTCAAATTTGTCGTACGATTTGAAAATTTCAATGGTGAAATCGTCCTGAGCGTCCGTACTATTGGTTAGCCAATCCTTAAGGGTAGGTTCAAACTATCGAAGTACCTTCCCCTCGAGCCGCGAGGAGATAAACATGACTTTGGCGGATTCGTCCGCGAACTTGTCCGGGTAGTACTTGAGGTAGGCCCTTATGGATGTAAGGAATCTAGTAAGTCCTTCTTTGTCGCCTCCGTACTTGGGGGGTGCTTTGAGTTTGGCTCTGTCCTTGGGCTTGCCGTTGTAGGCCTCGTTGACGAGTTGCTGTATATGGCCATTCTCGGCCTCAAGCTAGGCGATTTTGGCGTTGAGAGCCTCGAGAGCCTGCTGTATCTATCGCATGGTTGCGGCCTGGCTCTGGGATTCCGGGGTGCTAGATATCTGGGGCGCCATGATGGTCGGTGGTACCTTCGATCTGAACCGTGACAGAGTCAAAGGGAGTGAGCAACGTGTGACGAAACCATAGGCAGTCCTGCCTCTGAAAGGGTTCGCCGGTCGAAGGTATCTGCTGGTCGGACTGTAGGTCTCGGTGAAGCCAAAGGGTTCATAACAATGCAAGTCGCAATGTCTGCACAGTAATGTAGGGCTACCTTACTGCTTGTATTGCTCACTGGAGAACTCCCAGAGTCCTCCAGAATGAATGACTATATACTAGCTGGTTTTGGTCCGCTCACCATGGCTCACCAGTGAGCCTAGGTGATTCTGCTCGTCCGCTCACCTGGTGAGCGGGCGCTCCTGCATATGCTCATCAGCGCTGCGAGCGCTCTTGCATATCCCTGTGTACAATGATTGGCTGCGGATACACCCTTGTCCGCCCCACCGGGTCACTGCATGTGGTCAAATCGTGACAGTCCAGGAGCGTCCGTATGGACGCTTAAGGACGCCAGCGAGCACCAGCGACCATAGACGCCCATAGACGACAGCGAGCGCGGGCGTCTATAGGAAATAGCCAGTATATAGTCATTCGTTCTGGAGGACTCTAGGAGTTCTCCAGTGAGCAATACAAGCAATAGCCTATACCTATTGTGCAGATATTGTGGCAAGCATTGTTGTGAACCTTTTGGCTTTACCGAGACCTATAGTCCGACCAGCAGATACCTTCGACTGGCGAACCCTTTCAGAGGCGGGACTGCCTGTGGTTTCGTCACATTAGTACAAAGGAACGGAAGCTCTCGATGGAGCCAACAGAGCACCAAGCTCTAGGGAGCTCTATAGAGCACATGAGAGCACCCAAGATAGCCAGTATATAGTCACTCGTTCTAGAGGACTCTGGGAGTTCTCCAGTAAGCAATACAAGCAATAGCCTCTACCTATTGTGCAGACATTGCGGCCAGCATTGTTGTGAACCTTTTGGCTTCACCGAGACCTACAGTCCGACCAGCAGTTACCTTCGACCGGCGAACCCTTTCAGAGGCAGGACTGCCTGAGGTTTCGTCACATAAAGGGGGGATAGGTATAAACAGAGATCCCCTAAGCTATTAGCTCTTCGCAAGTGACTTAAGCAGTATAAGGAGAGGTATTGTTATATATAAATACCTGGCCTAGATAAAGCCAAAACCACCTATCAATAAGGGGGATAACTCTCTCTAAGTACCTTTCCCTAGTTATCAACCCCTATTCTTTCTCTTAGAAAAGAGCAGGCCCTTTATTATATTTTACTAAGTATAAGCCCTAGAACATCTATCCCTTTGGCCGTTATTTACGCTTAACGATGCAAGTCAGGTTGTATACCTCGTTTTGACGGCGTATAACCCAGACGTTTCGATGGGCGCCTGCCGTTACCCAGGTCTCGTCGGTCTAAAGGATTTCGTAGTATCGCTCGAAAGGCTAGTAGATACGCTCCAGAGCATTGTTAAGGCGGAGTTGTCGGTTCTTCTCGGTAATCAGAGGCTTTCGATATATAATATAGTGTTTAAAGCCAGCATTATAAAGGGCGTAGCGGATAGCGTACTTTGAATAGTCCTAGCTAAGAGTAAGAGGGATCTTCAAGTAAGGCATTTGGCGAGAGGCTTTCGAGGAGGTAATAAAAGCGATTAACTCTTTAACTTATTCAGGGTTAAGAAGACTAGGGCAACCAGAGCGCTTCTTTGGTATAATATTTGGAGCGCGGCAAGTATATCCAACTTAGTTGTAAGTAAGGCCAAGTTATACAATGATCTGCTTGTATATAAGGCCAAGATTGCGGAGGGTTTGAATTTGAAGACGCTCATTGCGAGTAAGATCAGCGTTCTTGAAACGCTGGCTAGGTGGTGTAGAGGGGCGCTCTGAAGCCATTGCAAAGGTGGTGGGTTATGTTGATGATGTTTTCTAATGGTTGCACATAACGCGTTGGTACATTCAGGGGGTGGTATGTGACCCTTGCCGGTACCTGGCCCACTTTGAAAACTTTTGCCGGTAACCTCTGTAGGCGTGCCGTTGTAAGCACCCACTCGAGCGAACTTCTGGTCAAGACGATTCAAAATATCAACGACAATATCAGGTTTGAGCACCGGTCAGGCTAGTATCGAACGAGCTAGATAGGAGAGCGTTTCCGTATCGTTGTGTCTAAGGTGATAGCAGAGAAGACGTACGTAGCTCACTAGCGTATGTCGCCGTTGATTGATATGCGATTACTAATACTAACTTTGGTATAGTGCAGTCGTTTTAGAGACCTTCTTCAGAGATTTCGAAGTTTTTTGCAAACCAGGGCCTCCTTGTCTCCATTCACACGCATGGTTATAGCGGTATTACCCCTGTTGCCGAATACATCGAGGTTTACTGGAGAGACTCTTCGACTGTGCGGGAGCTGGCAAAAAGCTCCTATTTCCAGCGTGACAGCTTGTATCGTTATTTCCACTCGTTATCCAAAGCCTAAACACCACCAGCCCTCTGACTAAGTCTTCCTCTTAATGTACTGAATTATAACCCCGCCTACACCTAGCAATTCACTTTTGAGCTCGTCGGGCTTATATAGCCAGTTTCCCGCTGGTATATCTAGGAAGTCCTCCTCGACAAGTATTCCTCCGAACGGCATCTCTACGTATATAGCCACTGGCTCCGAGCCCCTTGTAGTGCTGAATTCGAGGTCATGCTCTGGCACGCCGGCCTGTCTTCAGTAAGTTATAGAACACAAACCAAATGGCTACAAGGGGCATTACCCATTCAGCAGCCTTTTTCAAACCTTCATCTTGCGTCTCGATCTTGTCTGGCGTTCTTGGAACGGGCAGCGACTGTCCTAGGACTTTTTTTAACTGCGAGTCTTGGGTTGTGTTTGCGACTTTTTGAATCACGAGTCTTGGGCTGTATTCGCGCCCAATGAAATTCCCTCGCGACCACGGCGGGGTATTTGGCGGGGCATTTCTGTGGAGCGGGTTAACTGCAAAGTGCGAAGAAGTCTAAATATAGGATGTGGGGCATGTGCCCAGATGTGGAAGGTGGGGCACCAACCAGGTTGACCAATCATGCATGCATGCACCGAAGCCGGGCACATGACTAAGCAATGGCCTGTGCCATGGCGCCCACTAGATGCGCGGGTCCGCGCAGGATTAGTCAGCCTAATTGATTATGTCAGCCCAAAAATTACCCCTGAATTGCCGTGCCCCTGAACTGCCACCATCACTACTATCACCACCATCACCACCATCACTGCCAGCGCTCCTACGATGGCTACCACCTTCACAGACGACTGCCTCCCCCCCGAGAATATATACGGCTCTCGACAGGCCTTGTTCGAAGCAATCAATACATAGGCTAGAACAAGGGGCTACGCGTTTACTACTGGAAAATCGACCACCGAAAAGAGCGGGAGACGTACCGTTACATTCGCCTGCGATCGGGGCCGTAGGCCACCCGACATCCAAATCGACCGTCAAAGAAGAACGACCTCTCGAGTAACCAGCTGCCCCTTTTCGGTACTGGGTAAGGAGTCTTCCGATCATACCTAGATTCTAAAGCACCGTCTTGATCGCCGCTTCTCGATATACAACCACAAACCAAGTCAACACCCAGTTGCGCACCCAATTCATCGACAACTCTCCGGAGGAACTTCATAGCTTGCGGCTTTTACGAATGCTGGCCTTACGCCAAAGGAGATTCAGACTCTTATACGACAAAGTAGCTCGCTAGCTATACGGCAAGATATCTATAACCGGATCGCGGATGTTCGTCGAGATGCTTACGAAGGCCATAGTCCAATTCAAGCACTAGCCAACCAGCTCGACAAGGAGGGCTTTTGGAGCCGAATCCAGTTTGCACCAGATAGTCGGGTTATAGCTGTTCTTTTTGCTCACCCTGACTCGCTTGCCTACCTCCAAGCTTACCCTGAGCTTCTCCTTCTTGATTGTACATACAAGACCAACAAGTATAGCATGCCTCTCCTCGATATAATTGGCGTTAATATAGCTCAGCGGTCTTTTTATATCGCATTCGCGTTCTTGAGTGGCGAGACAGAGGAAGATTACACTTGGGCGCTTGAGCGGTTGAGGGCACTATATAAGCAATGCAATACTTCTCTCCCATCTGTTATTCTTATAGACCGCTGCCTTACAGTTATAAATGCAGCTTTAGCTCTCTTCCCTTTGGCTATAACGCTCCTTTGTCTTTAGCATGCAAATAAGGCAGTTCTTATATAATGCCAACCAGCATTCGAAGAGGCCAAGGAGTGGAAGGAGTTCTATAGCTTCTGGCACTCAATTATCAACTCGCCAACCAAGGAAGACTACACTAAACGCCTTGCCAAAATACAACAAAAGTACCTTCCCCAGTATCTCAAAGAGGTTAGGTATATCAAGACAACCTGGCTTATTCCATTCAAGGAGAAGCTTGTCTATACTTAGGTTAACCAGTCAACTTATTTCGGCAATATAGCTACCTTATATATTAAAGGGATTCACTCCCTCCTTAAGTCCTACTTAAGGAGGTCAACATTTGATCTCTTTGATACTTGGAAAGCAATCCAACTAGCTCTCTAGAACCAGGTCTCTAAGTTATAAGCACGCCAAGTAAAGCAACAAATTCGTACTCCTCTTGAGCTTTCAGGGGCACTCTATAAAGCAGTACGAGGCTAGGTATCACACGAGGCAATAAGGAAGGTTGAGGAACAGCGGAAGCTGCTTGTAAAGATAGACCCTCCTCTATCCCCTACTTGTACAGGTACCTTCTCTCGAGTATATAGGCTACCATGCTTACACACGCTTGAGAGTTTGCAAGGCGAGGCTCTTCTTCTTAGCCACTTCCACCCGCACTGGCATTTGAAGCGCGAGGGAGCCCCGCAACTGCTCCTTGAGCCTCGCCAGCTTATTGAGCCAGTTCGGGCTCGAAGCTCACTCCTAAAGTCGAGTACCAAGCGGGAGCCCAGTCAATTTGAAGTGATTGAGGCGGCCCAGGCCCAGGCCCAGGCCCGTCGGGCCCCAACCACGTGTTCGAAGTGCCACGCAGTTGGCCATATAAGGACCTCAAGGGCATGCCCTTTGCGGTATTCAGATGTACTGTAACGTCACCTACATAGATCCGGGCCGTGCATGGATCCGGGCCAGGCAATTTCGGCTAATTTAGGGGCACCATAACACCATGCCCACCATCACCAACATGATCACAGCTGGGTCAAAATTGAAGCTATTCACAAGCAGACGACAGTGCCATGGCCAGAAAACAATGGGGGTCTAGAAAACACATGCAAACCCACCTACTTGAACACATCTGGGCCCATTTTGTAGTCCTTCCAAACACTCTTCGCAAAGCCCACTACCCCTCTTAATGCTATACGACGTTCCTTTTCCCTGGTTTCCACGGCTTCCTTAGCCTCCCTTTCACTGATGCGAGCCCGGATGTCTTCCACAGTCAGTACCCGGGCCTCACCAAAGTGCTTCCTCGAGGACTTTTTCCGGCTCTCGAACCTCTTTTTCACTACTTCCTGGGTCAGGGCCCTGAGTGTGGTATTGTCAGCTTGCATAGTTAGGAAGTAGTCTTTCATCCAGGACAGCCTGGCTCTCTTGGGGGTATCACAAATCTGGAACAGTTCCTCCACAACCTGGTTGATCTTTGTAGCCATGTCGCCAGTCACCGGGAGCTCGGCTCGACGGCCCTGTTGATCAGTAATACTGACCATCGCTGGGGTCTTCGGCTGGTCAGAGGTCCTGGGTCTGGGTGCCATTGCGGGTGCCGTTATGGGTGCCGTTGCGGGTGCTGTTATGGGTGCCGTTGTGGGTGCTGTTGTGGGTGCCGTTGTGGGTGCTGTTATAGGTGCCGTTGCGGGTGCTGTTGTGGGTGCCGTTGCGGGTGCCGTTGCGGGTGCCGTTGCGGGTGCCGATGTAGGTGCCGGTACCAGTGCCAATGCCGTTATAGGTGCCTCGGCTGGCCTATGCCGGGCTAGGACCTTCTCTGGGTTGTAAGGTAGTAACCCAGCTCCTCTCCATGCCCCCGGAATGTTCCGGAAAATGCAAGCCCGGGCCTTCTCATAATACCGGAGGAACTGGTGGTTATCTACCTTGACAGCTCCGAACAATGCCCCCTCAGTAACTAACTTGCGGTAAGCCTTAGCCAACGGCCCGAAGACCCCGACATCAAGAGGTTGCAATTCATGTGTCGAGTGTGGTGGTAAGCAAAGTGGTATGATGTTGTGCTCCTCGCAGTATTCCACGAACTGGGGTGAAACATGGCTTGCATGGCCGTCAAGAATGAGGAGCCGGTATTTACCATGTGTTCGGGGTGCCGTATACTTGTCGAAGTGTCGGATCCATTCTAGAGCAATGTTGCAATCGGTCCAGCCGTTCTCACTAACCCGGATAACAAACTGGGGGTCGAGGTCCTTGGGAATCCACGCTTGTTGAATGCGTTTGCCCTGGAAGATGATGAAGGGTGGAAGGACGTAATTGTTGGCCGAGATGCATTCGATAATAGAGACCCATTCGCGGTTACCGGGTTGAACGACGGTCGGCTCTAATGAATCCCTCGGAACAATGACTTTGTGGTTGTCCCCAATGCCTTTTATGCACCCCTTTTCATCCATGTTGTAGGTGTCGTCGTCAGCGATGTTATAAGCCAACTTGATAGTTTGATATAGCTCGAACCAATGTTGTAATGTGTTGTGATCGACAGCGTCCTTCCTAGCTTGGTCCAATGCCCGGGACCTTCGAGCTTTCAATTCCGGGTGCCGGTTCAGGAAGTTGTAGATCCACCGTTCACCCAAAGGCTGGATGTCTCCCTTAGCCAGCAACAACTGGGCTGCAAGATGTTCTAGTGCCGAGATTGACATTGGCCAGCCCCAGGCATCCAACTGGTAAATGGAATTAACAATGGATTGTTCCTCCTGTGGTGTCAACCGCTGCAAGTGCTGGGCTGCGGCCCGGTGGTTCTGCCGTCGACCGGTATACCGTTCCTGGAGGGTGGTTCGTGGTATGTCAAAGATGTGGGCCGCGTTTCGAACGCTGGGGACCTCCCCGGCTCGCAGGGCTTCAATAGCAGACTGGATGCGTTCTTCCTGGCTGTTGGTACGCTTGCGTGGTGGCTTCTTGAGTGTGGGCTTGGGAGGTTTGGGTTTGGATTGACTGGGCGCCATGGTTGATGCGGTTGGCTGACTGCGTTGACTGCGTTCATGATACGGTTAGTTGACTGCATATGATGCGGTCGGTTGAGTACGTACCATGCAGTCGGTTGACTGCGTCGATTGCAGTGGTGATGTGGTATGTTGACTGCGTTGGTGATGCCGTAGGTTGACTGGTATGTGGAAAAGGTTAGCTATTGTCAGAGGAGTTCAAAAAACAGGTCAAACCATGGATTCGTTGGAAAATGCGGTCAAACAGCGTGTTTGATGAAGTTGTTCGTGATGTTCATTGTGGCTGACAGTCGAAATGAATTCAGGCCAGGACCCTGGCCCGGATCCATACACAGCCCGGATCCATGCAGGTGACGTTAGTTAGGTAGTCAGAGTGGTGTTCGTAGTGGCAGTTCAGGGGCACGGCAATTCAGGGGTAATTTTTGGGCTGACATAATCAATTAGGCTGACTAATCCTGCGCGGACCCGCGCATCTAGTGGGCGCCCCTGTGCCATGGTACGGTGGGTTCCACCGTCACAAAGGCTTAACTTTTCGTCATTTTGGATAGCTTTAAGGGCCAAGATTACCCTTGTATCCTTTGAAGTAGGGGGCATATTAGGTTATAGGAAAATTCGATGTTAAGTGTAAAGAGGACGCGTTGTGGTGGGGACTGCGCAGCTTGCTTATATGCGCAGCTCGCTTATAAAATACGTTATAGGTCGTACAACATGGGTTTGATTTTGGATTCCGCAAGAAGTGCAGCGATACGGAGCTTAAGGCGCTTAGGTGCATCAGATATAGCCGAGGCAATGACTGGATTGAGGAGCAGCAATCCCTCTGCTTCACAAATCGTCTTCGGCCTATCCTCCTGTTCGCTCGAGGCTGTGCTCAAGGAGAACCCGAACGCCGTCCATGCCACGGACGCCGAGGGCCGCACGGCGCTCGATTGGGCCATAGCCCGAGCACAACTGAGCAACATGAGGCTCCTTATAAACCACGGCTCCAACGTGAACTCTACGGATCGTAGTGGCCGCAGCACGATCCTACATGCAGTTGACAGCCACGACGACAGAGCCGTCTGCATCCTCCTCGAAGCCGGCGCGGACCCTAACCCCAAAGTGCCAGATGGTCTGTTCCGCAGCAGCCCGCTCAAGGCGGCCAGCTTTGGCGGCCGGGCAGAGATGGTCAAGCTGCTCCTCCACCATGGCGCTGATCGACGCGTACAATCCAGAGGGCCACACGGCATTACATTCGGCAGTCATCACGCAGAACGTCGAGTGTGCGCGCATACTGCTCGAATCGGGCGCCAGCATAGAGGACATAGCGCGCAACGGACGGACGCCGCTTACGCTGGCTATTATCCACAATAGCCACGCGATACAGAAGCTCTTTGTCGATCGGCGCTTCAAAGGTCCCCAGGTGCTGGCCGTAATAGCCGAGCACACGGACACAGAGACGATGTCAATCATCGGATTGTCTCTGCCGCTGAAGCTGTCTCTTAACCCAGCGGCGGACGGTTTCGCCGCCGGCCGCGAGATCCTGCGGCAGCGGACGGACTACAACGAGAGGCTGGGCCACGCCTTCGAGGAGATGTTGTCCTCCATCTCCACAGCTAAGGAGGATGCCGCCGCCTCCAATGTCCGATCCGGGCTGCTGGGCCACCTCTCTACGGAGCCGTCATTTTGCGAGGAGCTAGCGGGGCAGTCGTGGTACTGAGTGTGGATGGCAAAGTTGGCGATGGCAGTGCTCCGGGTCTCTAGGGCGACGATGAAGAAAGTGACCGCGATATTATGACCGTCTTGACATGGTCCTTATGTACCTTGGCCGAGGGTTTCTTGACTAATTGTCGCAACAGCTAATGGTAGCAAACAGACACAAAAGGTAGGATCAGCATAGCTTCGACGCCACTTGCGCTACTCCTCTGACCGACATTCAGATGTCCGAAATCTCGCTCTTGATCTTCCCTCGGCGCTGCAGACCCTTCGAGCCCTGCGTTCACTCCGCTCTGGTGGCAGCGGGAAGGATCTCTTTCAACAGTGTATGGCCCTGACCAACTCATCAGTATGACGGTGCAGGCACCTCACTGTTCCTGACACTCGCAGTGGGCCTTGCGCATTGCGTGCTTGCATGTGCAGGCTCCACTTGCTCCTGTATATAGTCCTGGTTTCAAGGGCTCTCCGAGTCCCTCTCTCTTTGTTCCTCTCCATCTTGTGATTCACGACAGTAGAGAGTCCTTTCCCCGTAGCTTGCCTCGGCCTTTGAGCCTCTGCTTTGTCATAATTAGGTTGGACTGCATCTTCAGAACGCTTAAACCTAGTGATGCAACGGCAAGGAAAGTTGCTGGTTGGCAGCTGATTTAGTATTTATTTAGTTATAAGAGTGTTGTCCCAACAGAGTAATATATCCTCCTCTCTATGCTTGGAGTGATAGCTTTAAGCAGTAGCAAACAGAATCGATCTATGATGGCCATAACTCTCGCTTACGATTCCCCGCTCTCTGCTACAAATGGGAGTGATATACCAACGTGGAATGCTGGCTCCTCGATGTTGTTGTTCTTGTAGCTTTTAGGAGGGGAAATTAAGTGTCAATGCAAAGGCCTGGCTTGGCTTGGTAGGCGTGTACTTGACAATCTATATTTCAGAGAATGATATGAGATCCGAGACTCACGTACCTCAAAACTGCAATTGCGCCTGGGGCCAATATCATTTGGAGCGGGAAGTCAATTGAGAAGCCGAGCCAGCGCTTTACAAAGCAGCGGAGGATGAGGCCGTATGCAACCTATAAATCTCATGCTTTTAGTTATAAAACCGTAAAGATAAAAAGGGGAGAGAAACATATGCAATCTTGTGGGGTTTGGGGGGCAGGAGGAGAGGAGAGAACGTACGAGCAGCACATCAGCGGGTTCCCCCCTATTCATGTGCGGCGTCTAGATCTTCCGAATTTGCAAGAGAAGTCTATCTAGACGTTCGCTAACTTACTATATAGATCTGGAGGTTGACGAGTGAGCAACAACAACAATAACAACAACAACAAAAAAAGAAAAAAGAGAGAGGAGACACAACGGTATTAGGAACAGGTGAAAGTTCAGCACAATATACTCTCCACCCTTATATCCATCCCTCTAGATATCCTATTCCCTCTCCCGGTCCAGCCCCTTCTTCTTTCTCAATTTTCTGATCTCCCCGGCCATAAGCCCCTTATAATCACCATAATTCCACTCTGCAATATCCTCGGTGTAGGTAACGCTCTTGTTCCATTCACCGGTGCCGAGGGAAGGCGACAGGAGCAGCTCAAACGTTCTTCTCGTCCTTGTTCTCGGGCTGATGAAGACATACACGAGGCGGGACGGGTCGAGGAGTTTACCGGCACCCACTAAACTTGCCGTAGTTGAGGAGACCTGCGCGGCACCTTCCGCAGTGAGTTCAATCTCTATAGTGCCTGTATGGCGGCCCGACTTGGCCCAACTTGTCTCTCCTAGTTGCAGAAAGTTTGTTATCGAAAAACGGGCTATATAGACCATGAACGTAATATCGCTTTCTTTCAAGCCCGATCAGACGTAGAACTTACTATGACGCACAAGGAATACACGTGGCGTTAGGGCGTCTTGGTCGGACATGATGCTAGGTATGCTATGCTTGTGGGACCGTGATACGGGGGAGAATGGGAGGAAACTTTGATGGTGGGACGCGTGATGTCTTGAGGGCGGAGATTTTTGTGCTCCAGTGCATGTTGCCTTAAAGGCGGGGTGAGCGGGGCACACTGCAGCGGAGGTAGGGGAAGGGGAGGCAGGGGAGGCAAGGTCAAAGACGCTTAGGTGGTAAGGGGTGGTTGGAAAGCGAGGATTAAGCACAGGAGCAGACTCTAATGTAATGCGATAGTTAACGTATAATAATAAGCGAACGTAACACTTTAACAGGCTTTTGGTGTCGTGTGTTCAAAAGAACGAAAAGAGTGTTGTTCTTCCTGTTATGCGAAACAGTATTCAGACTGTGCGCTCGCTTGACCCACACTAACAAAGGTACTTGCAGCTGAGAGTGGCTTTACCCTTGCGTTCAAACCTCAAGTAGACGTCGAGGCGCGCCCGACTTTCGACTCTAAACGCTATCCCCTCACACGCGAACGACTCCATAACCTGTCCGCTCTTCATAATGTTATCTCAGTATAGCCTGATTCCTCGTCAGGAGATCCCGTATCAGCTGACAACTCGACTACGTCTTCCCGTCGCACTCAGTCTTCGAGGATTCCTTTCCTCCTGCAAGTTCAATATTCTTGCAATGCAGTCATGTCATGAACTAACCTGCAGAGGCCGGTGGGGGCCGACTTGCATGGTCAACGGGCAGCGCCCGCGTCCAATCGTTACAAGCCGAGGGGAACCAATGAGGATGGGGAAAATTGGGAACAATGCCAAGAACGATTGTTCCCAAGCAACAACGCCAAGGAACGTTGTTCCAGATGGAACAACAAGAACAACAATTGTTCCAAATGTTCCGGACATCTAGGTATAGGGATACCTAGGGGAGGAAGCTATATATAGTCCTACCATTCTATCACTCATTCACATAGCTAGCTTCCTCAGTGAGCAATTCAAACAGTAGCTTTTACCTACTGTGCAGACATTGCGACTTGCATTGTTGTGAACCTTTTGGCTTCACCGAGACCTACAGTCCGACCAGCAGATACCTTCGACCGGCGAACCCTTTCAGAAGCAGGACTGCCTGTGGTTTCGTCACACCCTACGACCTTGATGGAACAAATAGAACGGGTAGAGTGGGGCACAGGTCACGTGACCTATAAATTAGGAGATATTTTGTGTAATTCTAGGTCGGTTACCCAAAACATTTTCCTTTCCTTTCCTCAGGCTTAGTTTAATGGAATTGAGTGTTACGAACAGCCAGCTTGACCCTGTTAAATGCACCATATTGTCGCAGGCAGTTCAGTTCAGTCAAGCTATTAGTATCCACATAATGATGCCGTCTCTAGGCCCGAACGCTTAAGGATTTGCAACTGCTTCGAAGCTGGATCAAGCAGAGCGCTATGTCTGTGGTCCATAGGACATTTACATTTTAAGTTATCCTGCTCGTTCATTTGTTCACCCTCTTTTTTCGCCATTAATCTTAAAAGATTAGAGCAGAGACGAGTCCAGCGCATGGCCGTGTGTATTTGTATGTACATACTTAGCTAACTAATTATTCTCGTTTACCGTCGTGTCCCGCGGAAAACAGGAATGGGAAGGGCATCCGCTACCCAAGATAAATGGGCGTCTAAGCGGAGCAACTCAGCATATGCGAGGAGCTTCCTTGCCAACTTTACTCCCTCATCACCTCTACAACCATTTCTGCCAGTCCTTAGGCCAACCCTTTAGCTCCGGCACCTCGTCATAGGCGCAATCGAACTCATCATCCCTCGCCTCCTGCGGCATCGTTTTGATAAGGTGCCCAGCGAAGTCGTCCTCGTTGGCCCAGGCAAGGTGCGCGCTGCCCCACTCGTGAGATCGGAACGTCTCCCACCATTCCGTAGGCATCATCAGCTTGCTCACCAGGCCGCTGCGGATCCACACGCCCCGATCGTTCTCCGGGCCCTCGGAGTCGTCGGCCTTCTTGGCGAAGCGAAAGCAGTGCGTGCGGGCGCCGTCCTTGTGGTACACGACCTTGGGGTGCGTGGCCGCGGGTTTCAGCGTCGTGTGGTAGTAGGGGAATTCCTTTGGCGTTTCACCGAAGCGGAGGTCGGGGTCGTTGGCCACGAGACTCTCGTAGTCGCCGTGGCACGAGACTGACACGCTGCGCGGCTGGCCCAGCTTGGCCCAGACCACCACGTGCTCCCAGTCGTGGCGGTGGTTCCAGCTGTTCAAAGGGAAGGACCATGCAAAGTCCATTTGGAAGTAGTAGGCGAAGACGAAGGCACACCAGCCCCGGTTGCAGCGGCCCCGGACGTAGACGTTGGAGCCGCCGCGGTCGAGAGCAGAGCGCGGGCGACAGGTACTGACGTCCGAGTCGTAATCGGGATTAAGCCCTTCGGACGCGCGGTTGTGATTATCCATGGCGGGGACATTGTAGCAGCTGTCTGTGTCGAAGTCCACGAGGGGCTGGAACTTGACCTCGAAGTCATAGGCCCAGTCGATTCCGTCTGCGACAGGACTGGGGGGTTCCGCGGCGCGGTTATTGAGGTTCCGGGACGTCTCGTTGCCGGACCGCTGGATTACGGCGGCGAGGGATGGTAGTGACAGCACCAGGGCGGCGGCCGCGGCAACTTTGTGAAGCGCTGGCATGTTGAAAGTGTAATATCCCTGTGCGGTGTTTGCCGTTTCGATACGAGCGAGAAAAGGGGACGTATGGTCAAGTGTCCGATGAGTTGCTGGAATAATGAGAGTGAAGTGATTCAATCCAAGAAGCAGCGTCGCCGACTGGAATTATATGCCCAATACTATGATGGATACAAAATCGGAGTACAGGATTTTACGATCCCCCATGATCTTAGTTTGGAGGCCGTGCATTAGTGTTCTTAGGCTATGTTGGAGTTCAGTCTCCGTTTACTTCACGATTCCTTGCATCTGTGTGCCTTACCAACTGACTTTGTCCGTTTGAGAAAGTTTCCGAGTACATCTCCAAGACTCCATCGTTCGATAGCTTGGATTAAGGGCCCCACTGCCGCCGAGTTCATTCGCTGCAGGGTCTCCGAGCCGAAGTCATGGCCAAGTCTTACTGCATTAGCACGCTGTATGCGGGTTTGCCTCTACTCGGATCCTGTTCAGCTGAGCCCTCGAAAACCCACCCGCGGTCGACGGAACCAGGCATCGCTCTCACAACCGTTCAGAAAAAAATGAAACAATACTTCGGCGGTTCCGTTGGAACGAAAATCGAAGGACGTCGGTGTTGTGGGTGATGTGCACAAGAAGGAACTTGAGAGGTAAGGTAAGCCAGCGTTGCAGGTGTACTAAATCTTAGTTTTCTACATCTCCTCAGCCTGCCGAAGAAGATCCAGACCATAGATAATCATTTCCTGTCCCTGCTCAAACTTAGGTTATTCTGCCTGACTGCCTTCCTCCGCTTGGGTTGGGGGGCGGGGTTCTCTCACTTGCTTCCTGAACTGCAGGTATATCCTCAACACGCGCAAACGAGAACGAGTCGTTCGCATTCTCCTTGACTCTAGTCTTCGTGCGTTGCTTCTGAGCTTCTAGGTCCCTGCGTGCGGTTTGCAGAGCCTCCCTCAAAGCGGCCATCTTCGCGTTCTTTTTATCCAATATGACTCCAACCTTGGCAACGAGTGCCCTACGCTGCGGTCGGTTGGCGAGACGTGCTGCCTGGCTGAGTAGACGGCCCTCTGGATATCCTGAATGTTCGTTAGCGGCTGACTTGAAGACCAAGGTCTACCCCAAAATCTCAATCTTAACGTTAAAACGGCTAAATTTTCTCCGGAAAAAACATACAGATGAACTCACCCTTTTAGGTTATTGCAAGATGCCCTGTTCTTCTGCGTTGAGCCAGCTCTTTTCGTGGTTTAGGAGTGTCATTTCCGGCCTGAGAGCAGAACCCCTGTCGTAAGTTCCGCACTAACAATCATTCAGGGGTTGAACTGTACGCGACGAATCCACGGTGTCACACTTCTTTGGCAGCTGTGCACAGCTGCCAGTCTTCCAAGCAGCATGCCCTTCCTTTCAACGCTCAACAATCAGTGTCGCTGCTGTCTGGCGGGGTTGCATATTTGCAGGCTGCGCAAGTGCCTTCTCGCATCACCGTCCACCTTGTGGCCTGGAGGTCATCACAGCTATTCCCACAGTTGTGCTCTCGTTGCCTGGCTAGTTCCGACTGGCAAGCTCCATTTTTGCCCGTGCGTAAAGTCTTCTTCCAAGTGCACATCTATGAGCGGCATTAGCTCAAGATTCCTTCCACTCGAGAGGAGCTATTGCCCACTGGTCTGGTGGTCACTGCGACCTACAAATTTGGATCGGAGATGTCAAGTTGTTGTGACAGTTATGATTGGAACTTCAAACGCGTCTGGCGAATTGCCTTCTCTCGGGCTGGGAGACCAGGTCCGTTTTATCGATGGTATATCGAGACGCACGTCGAGATCTCCTCACCTGCTCAGGTTACCTAGGCGGTAATACAAGTTCGCCATTAAGAAGCTAGTGATTGGAAGGTACACGTGCGTCATGTAGGTGCCAGCTATGCCGTCGTGCTTGCCTATCGCGACGCGACGTTGGCGCCTCCCTCGGGAGCCTCGCAGTGGTCAAGCGGGGTGTGGCACAAGGTGTGTAGTGATGAATTCTCTTCTGGTTGCAGGGGTGCCATCCCAGCTGAACATGCAGGCTACAAAAGGAGGACTGCCGCCATTGGGCTAGATACGGCTTGCGCCCGTTCGCTGCCAGATATGTCTGACTGGTAACAGGAGCGTGGCCTGATGTAACGCTGCCATGCACGAAAAGGGCATAGGAGCCCTGGTTCTCCTTGCCCAGACGAATAGGATGCAGGCTTCGCAATCAGGCTGCCCACATTGACGATGTTGAGTTATAGTGTCCCCGCCTCATTGAGCGATTGGGTAGCTTGTTTGCTAGAAACCCGCCAAGCGTAACCTTCGTTCCTGGTAAAGGTGCCCCACCGAATATATATTGACGGTTCCCGTCCCAGAGGTAAACTCTATTCTTGAGAATGCTTCATCACAGCTATAACTCTTCTCTATCAAACGCCCTGACGAGCTCGTCGTCCTCTTTGAGCTACCTCGCTTGAGACTCGTAACATGTCGACGCTTATGATAGAACTGCCGGATTCCTGCCAGCTGGAGGATCCGGGCGATCCCGATGTCGCCGGGCTCGTTGTATGTTTGAACCCCTAGCTTTCCATGGGTTTCTGCTAATTGAAAAGAAGGTCATCATAGCTTTCCTCATATCTACGTGCCTCGCCTTTGCAATGGCCATCACGCTGTACCTCCGCTTCGCCATTCCCAGCCTCTGTAATGACATCGACGCCGTCATCGTCACAGCCCTAAAGCATGTCTTCCACAAGCGCAAGCCAACCCGCGACGAAGAGGGTGTCACACCAGAACCCGAGGGCGAGGCCGGGGAGTCGATATTCACCAGGGAAGCAGTCGACGCCATCCTCTTCGACGTCCTCCGCAGCCAAAACGACCAGCTTCTCCTCCTCGGCCTGGCCATCACCCTATCCCTCTACGTCCGCATCTCCGAGCTCCACCAGCTCTCTGCGTACGCGTTCCGCATGTCCACCTCCACCGCCTGGCTAACCTGCGTCGTAAACATGTGCCTCCTCTCCATCACCCGCGGCTCAACGGCATGCAGGTCACGGTGTCTATATTGCAGTCCCTCCTCTTTATCCTGATCGCCGTGGGTGGGTACGTGCGGCGGATGGCCCGACTCCTCGGGATCCAAGAGCTCTTCTTCCGCAGGATATTCGGGTTGGGCGAAGAGTACCAGTGGATGATGGATCCCGGACGCGTCGTCCTGAACCAGCGGCGCATAGCGAAGAGTAGCCTGGGCCAGGGCGCGCCGGATTGGGCTGCGAAGCCGGACGCCCGCGGACTCCGGGACTTTCTTCGCATTCTGCTCGGCGACCTTGCCGATTCCTTTTTCTGGGAGCTTTCGTGGCTCGTGTTCTATTTCACCTTTGGCCTCACATCCCTCCTCGTGTCTTGGACGGCTCTGCCGCCACTTTCGCAGTGGGAGCTTTCCTTCGGACAGCTCATCCCCATTTTCTCACTTCTCTTCTTCGCTACGCCCGCGTACGATAATTATATGGGTAGGTGGAAACAAAGTCCCCGGGCCGGGTTCAATAGCTTTAGCAAACGCGCTCTAGTTAACCAACCGTGCACTCCGCAGCTTCTCGGCGGGCGAAGAAAGGGTTCTCCATGGACACGAGCGACGCTTGGCTCGAGTTCTGGACCACCGCCGGCCAACAAGGCTACACGCCTGTCCGCCTTCTTGACCCTTTGAATTATCAAGTCGCACAGTCGGTAATTACCAAGGAAAGCAGGAGAGGCGGAGATCCGGCTGTGCCCCAAGAACAGAGGACCGCCACCCCCGGCCGCTGGCTTCGGCAAGTCTATACGAGTGGGCCGGGGCCGGTGTTACAAGTCGACGTGCTGCTTAGGAGGTCCAGTGGCCATCCCGTCTTGTCGGATGCGAGCGTCTCGGGTTCCGGTGCCCCTCCCTTGACAGGCCGCGCTTCACAGTCCAGCGCCCGGGGCTCGGGCAAACACGAGGAACACGAAGCCGCGCCGGAAGATGATTGCACAGACATGAAACCCATGCCAGTGAGCCCTATTGATACAGAGAAAACTGCTAGCCCACACAACCAGGGCGAGGACGTAGACATTGACGCCGGAAGAGAAGGGGCTAGTCCTCGCGCGAATAACAGGAGTGATGACTCTCAAAAGACATCCGACCACGCCCATACGCATAGAGCTGATGAAGACTCCTTGAGGATCGAGCACGTGGACGACGGCAATGACGACACCGGGAGAGTGTTCTATAGCGAGAACCGGGGTTCCATCGGTCCCTCCATTCTCCAGGATGGATCTGTACCTAACCTTCACGACAATTCCAAAATAATGCACGAACCTGGATCCTCCGATAACGCAGAGCTGGGCGACCAGAGCCAACCCCCCAGCTGCTCTTCACCCCCCGCGCCAAGACCGACGAAGAACTTCTACGTCTACATCTACACCTTCAACCGCTCACTCGTGATCTGCTCCATCGCCTATTTTACCACCCTAGGATTCGCCTACCTCCCCCTCCTCGCCATCTTTCTCGGTGGCGCCTTTGCGGGCTCGGTCCTGGGTCCCAACGCGACGGCTTGGGCCGTCGTCTCGAGCGTCGTGGGCGCGTCACACTTGGCTGCGCTCATGTCCACCGACCTGGCGCAAATACACCGGCACGTTGTGGCGCTGCGGAAGTTCCAGATGCAGGAGCGAAGGGAGCGCGAGCGAGAGGAGAGGGTTGAGAGGATGAATAGGGAGATCCATGAGCATATGATCATGACACGGGAACCGGCTTACATGGTCCATCGGACGGACTCGTATATGTAGCAATAGCCACAACCATGAGGAGTTGATCGCTCTAGTCTCTGAGGCACAGACCTTACTCTCGTGGGCGTTTGTGGTTGTGGTGGGCCCAGGTGGCTAGTGCAGGGCCGGGTGGCTGGTGGAGGTGTATTACCGGACCCACACCCAAACGCAGAGTAAAGCCAGCCTCAACTGCACCCAATTCTTTTGGATGATCCGATCCGGACATCAGCTCGGCCCCTGACTAAGAAAAACGAGCGGCATCTCGCATTGCAAAGTCTGCAAGTTCCGACTTGGGGAACTTCAGGAGAATCGGATAGTTACTACTTGATGGAGGACATGAGGAAAGGCCGACAGGACGAACTATCTATCAGATTACTAAGAGTAGCGTCAACAGCATCGTCTTCGGCATCCGCCCGGGTGCGTACAGGTGGGCCACCTCCGCCAACGAACATGTTGTCAGCTCCTTCCTCAGGAGTCCGGGCACACATACGAGCCCGTCGAAGGTTCACCGCTTAAACAAGCCGTTCTCAAGGCCCTTCTCGAGGCACGTATAAGCACTCAGTCGCTTCGTCTGGTCGACGACCAGCATGCCCTGCAGCAGCTCGACATCCGCGCCTTCCTCCTGGTCATCCAGCTGATTCGTCAGGATGTCGACCCAGGTCCGGGACCCGGCACGCCACTGGTCCGGTGACGCGTTCTGCGCCGGGTTGGGCACCGCCGGCAACGCCGGGAAGCCGTACAACCACTCGACTGCCATCACACCGAGGGACCACACATGAGCAGCTGGCCCGTAGCGCAGCTGGCTGAAAGGGAACACATCGGGCGCGGTGTACTTGAGCGTTCCGCAAAAGGTCTGGAGCCATGTCGTGTCGGTGACGGCTTTGGACAAACCGAAGTAGCTTAGTGTGACCTTGAAGCGTGGCGCCACTTCCACCAACACGTTGTCGGGTTTGATGTCACGGTGCGTAATGCCTCGCGTTTGCAAGAATGTGAGGCAGTCAAGGAGCTGCCCGAAGGCGGTCACGAGCTTGGATTCCTCGTATACTTCGGCCTGCACTATGTTCCCGCACTTGAAGTAGGGCATGATGATCATGATATCAGGGCTTTCGTGCAACTCAATCATTTGGACAATGTTGGACTGTGGGTAATCATCAGTATTCAAGCCTGGATATGGTACCTTATCATGACCTGGTAGCCATCGGAGAGAAGAAAAGATGAAAACTACAAAGAAAACAAGAAGGTAGAAAGGGGAGGAAGGATGGAAAGGAAAGGCAAAAATAATAACCAAGGGATAGAAGCATACATGGGGATTTTCCTTCACAATGGTATACTCTCTTCGAATCCCAGTGGTCCATGCTGGGTCGATGTCCCCGCGGCGCCTCTTTTTGCTGGTCGGTGGCGGCGTGAAAATCTTGCCAGCGAAGTACTTGCCGTCGCGGGCTCTGATGAGTCGGATCACGCGACTGAACGCGCCCCTCCCAATTTCGCGTTTTCTGAAGTAGATCAGGCGTTCAGAGGTGGCCTGGGCTTCACTGGGTGGTTCGGTCGTGACCGGGCTGACGAGGCCGAGTCCCCGAGGCCCGGAACCTCGTCTTCCCGGGCTTTCTTGATGAGTACGCGCAGGTTCTCAATGTAACGTGCCTCGTTGCCTTGATGGTTAGGAAACTCAATGCTGATGATGAGACCACCCGAGACGACGGTGATGTGGTCAAAGGGGTTGCGCTCGCCGGGACCGTACGCCAGGATCCACGTCTCACTCAGACGTATTTCCCCCTCGTTCTGCCCGTTATACCCAACCGCGGTCCCATGCGATGAGTAGCGGTCGTACAGCCAGATGCGCATATTGTTATCGACGACGACGCGAAACTAGCGGCTGCTAATGCCCGTGGTGCCCCGATAGCCCAGGAGGATGTGAGACGTCGCCGTGCTTGTGCCCGCCATGGTCCCCTCTCCTAAGCCTTCGAGTTGCATAAGCTCAGAGAACGTCAGGACAAGGCGGTCAGCGGTCCCTTCTTCCTGTGCACCTGCATCGACGGCTGGCGTGGGCTCTCGGCTGCTGATGGTGGCCTTTTCAGCCACGCCCCGACAGCGGGCCGGAATCATCTCGCATTGTGGGCTAATTTGAAAGCGCTACTGGCCTTATTCTTGTTGTCCTGGGGTGTCAGGACTGCGAAGACGTTATGGTCGTACATGCCCATGTCAGGAAATGTGGAAGGGCGCTGGCAGTTTGCTGCATGAGAAAGTGGGAGAGGAGAAGGAAAGGAAAGTAGGAGGAAAAGGAAAGCAAAGTGGGAGAGGAAAAGGAAAGCAGACTGGGGGGGGGAGGCAGCTGCGTGTACGGAAGAGAGACGCGCATTCATTTCCATACCCGACCGGCCACCAAACTGCAGCAAGCCACCGCGTCCATTGGCCCTCGGCAACGCTTGTTGACGCCCAGGGTGCTGCAGTTGGTGGCCAGAGATTGCAGACTGCCATACGGATATCTCACCTGGATGAGCTGGCTCTACAAACGAAAATTGACGATTATGGAGATATGCTGTACTCGAACTTCCTCTGCCGCAATTGCTCGAGACCACAGCTGACGCTTGCCCACCTGGGCCGCATAGTCTCGTCACGATCCCGGGAGTTGAGAACCTCTCGCCAGAAGAGCGGATGTTGGTTACCCAAAAAGCACGACAACTGCAGGCAGGAAGCAAAGTTCAGGCGGATATGCTTCAGGCGGCATTAAGGTGAGTGTGTTGCTTTCTGCTCCTCTCCTCGCGCGCTGACACTGCGATGCTCCAGAGATGTAACGCCGCCCGTGGATGAGCAAGCAGAACTTGAGGAGTCCCGCCGGTTTGAAGCCGAGTCGCGCCAAAAGCTTGAAACCGAGGGCTGCCCACCGTGCTACCCGCCGGGCCTCGACGTTTTAATGTTGCGGAATCCGCCCGATAACTGCCGGGCGATTATAGCCTACTGGCAGTCATTCCCAGGCGCAGATGATGTGCCGCTTACGGCCCAGTTCAACGCTTGGAAACAGTTCCGTTTCTATCAGCAGCGGATGCGGCACAGATTCAAACTTGAAGACTTGGAACAAAGAATTCGCGAACGCTGACAACGGCATGGGCTTGACGGTGATGTACGTTTGACAGAGGATCTCTAGCAACAGAGCCCTCTGGAACGGTGGATCGAGTTTCAGAACTACCAGCTTGGACGCCTCGAGGAGTTTGAGGGGAAACGCGACAAGCTGAACAAGGAGCTGGCCGAAGCTCCTGCGAAGGATATATATCCCATAACGCAATGCATCGGGTTCGGTGAGCGGGACATCAAGCGGCACATGGTCTTACTGGACTGGATTGAGCAGCAGCGGCAGTCGATGCACCACGGCGAACCTGCCGCGACAGAAAACCCGGATGTCATCGCACAGAGGGCAGCCGTCCAGAGAAAGCTGAGGCCTCGCAGCGCAAAGCAGTCAATTAGGACCTCGCGCTCCAAGGATGAGTTACCCCACCAACATCAATTCGGTCCGCGCAAGGTGGTTAAAAGGAGGCACTGGTCTGGGGCATTGGCGAGGAAACCCGAAACCGTCACGAGATCCGGACGGATATCGAAGCCACCAAATCGATGGGTCTCGGAATAACCGACATGGCATTGGGAAGATAGCGTTGGCAGAGCCGCAGGGGGTGTCGCAAAGCATACATTTCGGGCGCATGTTTCGGTGATGTCCTGACTTAAGTTCCTGTAACCGTGTCATTGGCCCCTTTCTCCCCTTCTTGTTCATCTTCGCTCTTCCTCTTCTCCAACACTATCCTGCGCTTGAAGATCTGGCACAAGGAATTGGGCATGCGGGTCACCCGCATTTAGGAAACCCCACACGCGTCAAAGCACGTGATCTAGGGATGTGGAAGGGGTGCGGTATCTTTCCAGAAGTTGTCTTGCCTCCAAGAACCCTCACGTTCATAGACGCGACATAACGTAACAATCTATCCCCTCTAGGTATTATATAATTCCTCCATTTTTGACGACCGATGCCAGCCTCCAGCGGCGTACCCCCGGCCTACACCAGCCGATGGAAAGTCAACTCCCTGCAAACGAGTGGGCGGTCTCGACACGCCGACATTTCGAACCGCACCGTGACTCCGCAGCCGGCGATATGCAAGTACAACACCTCCTGCAACGCGTGTCGTAAGGCCCGCGTGAAATGCTCGAGAGGGAACCCGTGTCGAAGGTGCGCTACAGCGGCGGAGCCCGAGTCATGCGTGTATAGCATTTCCCGGCGGAGGGGCAAACGGAAAGCGAGCGACGGCCCCCAAGCTGATGTGGGCCCCGAGGTGCACCTTGAGGAGGCGATTTCTGTCCCGGTGGACGCCCCTGACACCCCTAACATTGCCGCTGGAGATCCGATGACGGTACTGTTACAAGGGTGGAGCAAGGAACCTCTGTTTCCATTGCCCTCAGAGAGTATGATAAATGTCGTAGGTAACCTTCCCTTTCACAACTATCGAGTAAAGTCGTCGCTGATAGATAGTCTTGTATTATTATGCAGGGAGACTCTTTCCCCTCCGGCCAACGACACACAACAGACTTTGCAAACCCCATCGACATGTTTCCGTCGACGGGTGCGACAACAGCTCCCATTTCCACGACCATCATGGTCGCCAGCGAAGGCGAGAAATGCCCGGATGCATGCTATGCCTCCGTCCACGCCGCCTGCAACAAACTGATCTCCACGCTCAATCAGCGCGGCTCGGCAGGCCTTGACGTATGCATGACCGTCCTGGACTCGGCCTCGGAGCACGCGTGCAAGTATCTGGCCTGCGTCCTCTGCGACACGGGCTGCACGCGTCTCATGACGCTTGCACTGCTGCACCAGCGCCAGCTCAACCTCCTCTGCGACATCTGCGCCAACCCGTCACTGTACCTTTGGGATAATGACATGCGTGTAAGCTTGGGGAGCTATCGACCACCAAACAGAGAGCGGGACGTGGCGGTCAAGCGGGCGATGTTGCTCGGGGTGGCTAGCGGGGTGCGCGAGCGGGTGGAAGTGATACGGGATAGGTTGGAGGAATTTGAGGACCGCATCGAAAGGGGTGTGCTGGAGCTTGCTGAGGCCGGGAGATTGAACTTGCAGTGGTTGCTTGCGATCACCGGGAATCTGGTCAGGAGGTTGGATACTATCAAAGCGCTGCTGGCTAGGGAGGACTGGGGACTGAATACTGGGGCGATTGGTACGAGGTAACACGTGTGGATGGACGTTGGCTGACAGTGATATTGTCGGGTAAGCGAGACCGTTGAGAGGAGCTACAGGACCCCGACCTGCAAGTGCGAGTCTATAGTCGCTATGCAAACAGGTAATCGCAGTCTTGACCAGCAGATACTAGATTTATTACTGTCTCGCATAATCATGTATCGAACTGGTTATGTTTCTATACGAAGAATAAGCATACCTTCGCTTTCTTATATTCTGCTTTCTCTGGCTGGTCGTTGTTCCCTGAGAGTCGCAGTGTCTCGCGTAATTCGCCGCTGGGTAAAACTCTCGCTGAGCGACGCAATTCCCCGATCCGGTAACTCTTGTGACATCGCTTAGCGAGGGGGTCCCCAAAGAGGAAATCGAGGGTTTAGAATCGCGGCTTATACAACGGAGCTTATCAATGATTGAGCCCATAGAAGACTATGCTCGCGAAGTATAAAGCTCCCCATCTGCATCGGATGTTAATAACCTTGGAAGGTATCGGGCAAGCTCCAAAATCCCACGGTTCACCTGACCAGAGCACCACGAGCCGACACGAGCCATGCCCTTCACTGACACCAAAGTCCAACTGAGCGACGGCGCGAACCTGCGCGTGCGTGTCCTGGGGATTGATGACAAGGAAAAGCCCCTGCTCATTGCCCTGCACGGCGCGCCTGGATTGTCCAGCCACACGGAACCCGAGTCGGCCTACAGCTTCCTCGGCGACAGGTTCCGTGTCCTCGTTTACGATGCCAGAGGCAGCGGGTTGAGTGACCTGAAGGGTCCCTTCACCGACGAGCAGTGGATTTCTGATGTGGACGAGCTGAGGTAAGTGGAATGTCTCGGGAGTTGCTGCTGCGCCTACCTACCTACCTACCTACCTACCTACCTAACTAACCTCTCTTGCACAGAGCCTGGGCTGGCGCTGAGACGTTTGTTCTGGCCGGCGGTTCGTACGGCGGCTTCCTTGCGCTCGGCTACGCTCTGACCCATCCCACCCGTCTCTCGTCTCTGATCCTCCGGGATACCTGGTCCTCCGGTCCGATAGGCGTTCTTCGAGCTCTCGGCGCAATACTGACCTCTCACCGTATCACGCCAGACCCGGCCCGGCAAGTCCGTCTCTGGTCTGGGAACGTCCGAGACAGGGAAGACTGCGAACGGGCGCTTGCTGAGATCGTCACGATTTACTCCCGGGAGAGGAGCGAGGAGTCGTCGGCTGCACCTGCAAACTTTGAAGGCGCCAGTGAGGAGTTCGATCTGCACTGGGAGACGCACAATGCCGCCTTTTCCTTCAGCGTCCCGCGGTTCGACGTCCGGTCCAGGCTCTCCGACATCAAGACCCCTACTCTTGTCCTGGTGGGCCGGCACGACCCAATCTGCCCGGTCGAGGAGGCCGAGAGCATCCACAGGGCAATCCGGAACAGCGAGTTGGTGGTATTTGAGGCATCGGGACATAACCCGCCTGCCGATGAGCCGGATGCGTTTCAGATGGCTGTAAATGGGTTCTTGGCCCGGTTGGAGGAGGATAAGGCGTAGGCATACTCGCAGTTCGGCTTTAACCCG
This sequence comes from Chaetomium strumarium, assembly GCF_033439665.1. Classification (NCBI taxonomy): domain Eukaryota; kingdom Fungi; phylum Ascomycota; class Sordariomycetes; order Sordariales; family Chaetomiaceae; genus Chaetomium; species Chaetomium strumarium. The sequence goes on along the minus strand of NW_026944429.1, from coordinate 7,607,476 downwards.
CGGCTTACTTCGCAATGAGGATACTATACAGTACCTGACTTTCTCTCGTTTCCTTTCTGCTGTGAGTATATCGCACTCAAACAGATGACAATAGTCATATGCTCCAGACTTCTCCCTGAATATCTCTGTGTGCTCATGATATCATCGCAGTCCAAGGTATAAGGTACTTCATCAGGGGCTACTCTGCTCGACACTGCGGGTGGTCCTGACTTCGGGCTGCGCCGATGCTGGCGGCAAGTAAACCTGGCATACCGACCGCAGACTGCACCGTCGACTTGGAACGCCTTCTTTGGCCAAGCTCGACATGATTCTGACCTGGACGGACGGCAATGGCCTCGCTCAACGCCGCAATTCTCCCACCGCGGACCCGCTTGAGGAAGGCCAGGTCGTCCCTGACCACAAACATGGCGCTCTCGAGGTCTCGGCCGTTGGCACTAGTACATGCCTCCTCGTCCTTCTCTTGTCTCTTTCGTCGCCATCGCGGCAAGGCTGGCACTCTTCGCACACAGGCCCGTAGCCAAGCATCCGGAACCAGACGTATCAGTATTCCCGCCGGAATCGACAGGAAACCAAGCACAAGCGAAATCTCCCACTGCACACCGTTCAGCCGGACAACCACAAAGGCATCGCCACCGACAAAGACAATCAGCACCTGCCCGGCCACCATAACCGCCAGCATGAGCATGAACAGGTGATTGCGATGCAGCCCCTCGAAAATGTTGAGCTTGTTGTCGATCCGCCGGCTGTTCACCAACTTGAAGATCTGCATAAACACAAACGTGTTGAACACCAGCGTCCGCAGCTGCGGCTCGGGGTAGTACCATAAGAGCGACGGCCCTGCAAAATGCAGCGTCAGGCACACAGCCAGCTGGTACAGCGACTGGCCGAGGATCATCTTCCACATGGTCAGCGTGATCAGCAGCGCCTTCCTCGGTTCGGGCGCGCGGTCCAGCAGGCTGCCGTTGGGCGGGTCCGTGGCCAGCGCCAGGGCGGCAAACGTGTCCATGATCAAATTGACCCAGAGCAGCTGGATGGCGTTGAGCACGGAACGCTCCTCGCTGCTGGCCACGGCCGACACGAAGGTCAGCACCACGGCCGTGATGTTGACCGTGATCTGGAACTGCAGGAACTTCTTGACGGCGTCGTTGATTGCCCTACCCCATGCGAGCGCTTTGACGATGGACGAGAAGTTGTCGTCCATCAGGATAATGTCGGACGCCTCCTTGGCCACTTCGGTGCCGGTCACCCCCATCGAGAAGCCCACGTCGGCCGCCTTCAGCGCAGGGGCGTCGTTGGTGCCGTCGCCCGTCACGGCCACCACCTCGCCCAGCGCGCGCAGCGACTCCACCAGTACGCGCTTGTTGTCGGGGCTCGACCGGGCGAGTACGCACAGCTCTCGAACGACGGTCCGCCGCTGCTCCTCGCTTAACCGGCTGAACTCGGCGCCCTCCATCACGCGAATCCCATTATGATTGTTGTTGTTGTCGTCGGTGATGATACCGCACTCGCGCGCGATGGCTCGGGCCGTTTCCACCTTGTCGCCCGTGACCATCTTGACGGTCACCGACGCGCGCCGACAGTCGCGCACCGCAGCGGGGACACCTTCGCGGACGGGGTCTTGGATGGCCACCACACCGAGCCACGTCATGTTGTGGAATAACAGGTTTGCGTAGCCATCATCGGTGTGTTGTTCTTCGCTCCCAGTCTCCGGTGGTGGCCAGGTGTCGAGGTCTCGGTATGCAAGGGCCAGCGTACGGAGGGACAGGGATGCGTATTGAGATACGATGTTGGAGATTTCCTTCTTGTCTGACTCCTGGAGCGGGGAGGGAGAGGGCGGCTGCGCGGGATCGGCGACCGCTGTGCTGCATTGCTCCAGGACGACCTCTGGTGCGCCCTTGACGAGCAGGCGGTGCTTGTTGTTGGGGAGGCGCATGACGGAGCCCATGCATTTGCGGCGGGAGTTGAAGGGCAGGACGTAAACGAGTGGATATTGGGTGCGTTCCGTGGCCAGGGGGCCGAGACTGAAGCTCTGTCTGGCCCAGTCGAGGAGTGCCGTTTCTGTCTTGGTGCCAATGAAGATGGGCTGGCTGTTTTCTTCGCCCTCGAAAGCTGTGCTGTTGATGGCGACGGATTCTTTGATGAGCGTGCGGACTTCGGGGGACACGGTAGATGCCAGCTCTGATATTGTGAGCTGCTGTTTCTCTCCCGTGCTATCGTGAGTGGTGGATATTCCATTACTGTCCGAACCTCCCCTTTCCGTCCGACGAGGCGAGAACGGTTTATCGCCAAACGTAATCCCGCCTATGCCCAGACAGCCCGCGACAACTGTCATGACATTCTGTGTCAGGGTCCCTGTCTTGTCCGAACAGATGACAGTCGCGTTGCCCATGGTCTCGCACGACTGCAGGTGCCGCACGAGGTTGTTTTCCCTCGTCATTTTCTTGGTGGCAAAGGCGAGCGACAGCGTCACGGCCAGCGGCAGACCCTCGGGCACGGCGACAACAATGATGGTGATGGCCGTGATGAGGATCCGGAGGAAGGTCTGTCCCTTCTCCTCACTGCTGGCTGTGTTGCCAGGAAGTCTCGCCAGAAACTCGATCAGGAGCACCGTAAATAGGAGCAGCCCTGCCGCACTCCCCAGCTTGGCGATATACCCTGAGGAGCCTCGTTAGCATTGACTACACCCTCGACAATGGGCTCATAAATACCCGGTACCTACCTGCGAGGATGTTTAGCCGCGCCTGCAACGGTGTCATTCCGGGATCATTGCGCAACGCCATCATCGTCCGCCCGAGGCTGGAGTGTGGTCCGACCGCGGTAACAAGAAACTTCCCGACGCCGTCCAGTACCCTAGCCCCAGAGAGCAGAAATGGGTCCAGCTTTCTTTCGTTCACATCCCGCTGCAGAAAATGTTGCGAGACCACGTCTGCCGGCATCTTCTTGACGACATCCGACTCCCCCGTTGCCGACGACTCATCACAGCTGACATTGTGCCCCTCAATCAGCACCCCGTCCACGGGAATGACATCCCCCTGCTCCACGACCATGACATCGCCCACGAGCACGTCATGCACCGACAGCCTTGCCGCCCGCCCCGACCGCACCACCGTCACGAACCGATCCTCCTTCTTCCGATTCAGCCTGCGGAACTGCCGCTCCTTTTGCCAGTCATTTAGCGCGCCGACCAGGACGACCACGAGGATGGCGACGATGATGGCGACGCCCTCGATCCACTCGACGCGCGCCGGCCCCTGCCCTTCATCGTGGTGGCCGTCAAAGGTCTGGTAGAGCCCCAGCGCGAGTGAGATGGCTGCTGCCACGCTGAGGAGGATCAGCACGCGGTCTTGCAGCGCGACCCAGGCCAGTGCGAGGAACGACTTGGATTTGCGGTCCGGCAGCCGGTTCTCGCCGAAGATGCGGCGACGGTCGCTGTAGTGGTCCGAGTCCCTTTTGTTGAGAAGCGAAGGCGGCTTTGCAGGGCCCCCGTTTGGCTGGTCCGGCGCTTTCTGCACCTTGGTCTCGTAGATGCTGAGGCCTGCTCGGACGTCCGTCCGAAGGCCTCGTTCAAGCCCCGGTAACCCTCCCAGCGCTTGCAGGGCGGCAACGCATTTGGGTTCTATGAGCCTGGACAGACGTCCCGGCGACAGACCAAACGGGCTGTCCCCGATGTTGAAGAGGCTTTCTTCTCCGGGATCTGGCTGTATCGGGGTCGCTTCGGCCGGTGATGACCCAGCATCTACCGATAGAACAATTAGCTACAGGCTCTGAAAGATCGGTAAGCAAAAATGGATTCCCACCTGGCTTGCTCTCGGCGGCGGTGCTGACGATACCATCAATATGGGCGCCGGCCGGCGACGGAAAATTGTGGCTATCCAATGGATCCATTATGATTCACGCAGAAATGGTAGGTACTATTCAGTTCACAAGACATGCCCCTTGACCACACGCCAGATGATGTACAAGCATCCAGATTATATATCACTTTGCGGATAGCACGCAGTACTAGAACGTCAAAGACCTCCATAGTCGTAAAGCTGCAGCAAAGGGATGACGTGGGGAGGTGGTTACCCAGGTCTTGGCCAACGTCGTTGACAGCATTCATTGGGGCTGTGCAGCTCTTGGAGTTTGGAGTTTGTTGGAGTATGAACCCCTCAACCCCTTTGTTCCCCGGATCTCAACCGACATGACTCCAGGTTTCTGACACGGTCCGGCCGCAGTGCATTACTGTTGCAACTTCAAGTTGGCAACGGCCACATCCGACTTCTCATCATGATCCCGCTCCGAGACACCAACCATTGTCTGGAACCTCGAAAGCCCCAAAACGGACATCCTTACTAGTAGTACCAGTACCTGTCATGATCCTTACTCTTAGCATGGGCAGCACCGAGACCCCTCCGACCTTTGATCGCCCTCCATCCCCCCAGACCCAGAGGCGCAGCAGCGATGGGAACAGCGGCTCATCAATATGGATTGGATTCGTCATCTTTGGGATTTTCATAGTATTCATGGCCCTCCTTGTTTGTCTCATGATCATGTATGTTGGCCTCATCTGTCAAGCTCCATCTCTGACTGAGACATACCTCCTGGCTCACAAGCAAGTCAAATAAGGACAAGGAGAAGGATGCGTACGGCCGCGGCCCGTGCCAATCCGGAATTGCGGACCGAAATCGAGAGACATGGCATCCCACTAGCCCACCGCAGCCCGCCCCCTTATCCCATCGAACAGGGCCAGACTTACAAGCAGATGCGGGCCGATGTAGAGGGAGCAAACATCATACCAGACCAATGTGGTCAGTCTGTTGATTGGCAAGTCACCTTGCCCTCATGCTGTCTCATTCCCTTTTTAGAGTTTTGGGCTGATGCTGACTGCCCCTTTTCTTTAAACTCCCCGCAGCGTCATTTGCTTGGAGGGCTTCCAGGACGAGAGCTTGGTCCGCACACTGCCATGTCACCATCTCTTTCACTCCGGATGCATCGCAAACTGGTTCCTGGAGCGCCACGACACCTGTCCGATATGCAATGCGCGCTGCGCGAGTACTAGTACTGATCGTCCGCAAGAGGGGAGTCTCCCCGCGGAGCCACCCATGGTGCTGTTGATGGTATGAACCTGCTGGTCGGGCTACTTGGTGTAGACAGGAGAATCACAACGGTGGTGGAGATATAGGGGCTCAACCACAGTTTGTTGTTCCAGGTAGATTACTAGTATACTAAAGAAAACATCAAAGCGAGAAAAGACCGCCGTCCTAACTGTCGTCATCCCCCTCCGAGTCTTCCTCATCACTACTACTATCAACATTACCCCAGTCATCCCCCGTTCCATATCCAGAATCCTCGTCGCTGTCCCAGTCGGACATGTCGTCATCCAGATCTCCGTCCGTATCCGGCTCCCAGTCCGAGTCGTCGTATCTCGTCTCCGAGCCAGGGCAGTACTCGTCGTGGTCGAAATGACCATCCACCCAGACGGCAACGTTGCCTAGGACTGGGGAGTGAATGACATACGACGACTCAATGACGTCCTCGGGCGTCATGAAGCGTTCGTGGACTACCGTGCCATCCCGATTATACTACCTCACGAACGCACGGGGTAATCAACACTCCTCCTCCAACTGTCTGCTATTGCTTACTTCGATTAATCCGATTCACGCATACAGAGTACAGACGATGGCGAAGGGTTTGCTGCTTTGGGTTTAGTGCGTTGTGCACAGTCGTTGACACAGTCGAGACACATGACGAAGCTGCTTGCTGCATTTGGCTTAGTATTGTACATACATGTGAACCTCACGTGAGTATGGTTTGCTCAGTTATTATTGGTACACGAGATTCGCTCACCCCTTCGTTGTGCCGTTGAGAGCAGGCTGCCACTCGCCAGAGGCTACCCTCACCAACCTACCTACCTTCGCTTGGCAAGCGGATCCCTCCCTAGTCCCTACAGGCTACCCCACCAACTTCATGCGGGAGATCGATATGTGCGTAGGTACTTTAGTGACAAGTGTAGGTACATGCTTGGCGGACTATGACCGGATGAAGTACATGTTTACAGTACATGTAGCGGCACGTGACCGGGTACCCAAGGGTCGCAGTCGGCAGCTGTCGGCTGCACAACATCTTCCCCAGCTCCACCAGCTCCACAATGTCTCCACCAGTACAAGCAATGCGCATCGCTTTTGCTGATTCCGAGCCCTCGAAGGTCTGTCTCTTCCCTTGGGAGGGATGGATTCTCTGGACTGGGTGGTGTGCACCTATGCCTCGTCCCCACCCTCGGAGATTCAGCCATGGAGGTGTCAATCTGGGGAGAATAGTACTCGGCTTTCGCCAATTGCTCCTAACACCTAGACAGTAAGGTAGACAGTAGACTGCGTCCCAGAGACAATACACATAGTACATCCGTTGGTATATCAGCGTACCGAATGCAATCCACCATCGTCCGTTATTCTAAAAACTCATTTGACAGTATGGTACGTGGCATGCGTGTCACTACGACAGTTGTCATGAGAATGCTCCACGCTCTTGAGATTTCTGAATCAGGGCAGTACGGTACTATATGTCAAAAGCGACAGGCAAATCCGGCGATACTGTGAAGTAGTTGGCGGCTTGATGTCATATACAATGAGTGCAGATCTCGAAATTGAGTGCAACTGAAGCGCGAAGGTATTCTGCCAGAGTGAAAAAAAAATTCAAAATAGTAACGTACAATATCATCAACGGGAAACGTCTACAGTCCTCGCTCCAGCAGCACCCCCCGCAGCGTATCAGCAAGGCTGGCCACGAATTCCGAGTTGAACCTGGTGTAGTACGCACCACGCGCCGTACCCCTCTACAAGCAGCCGGAGGATCTAACCCCCGTACAGCTCCTCGGACGCCGTATCCGGGCCAGGGGACAGCCCACCTCGAGTGACAACTGGAGGTCAATACCTTTGCTATTTGATGAGCGTGGACTTTCCACCTGCCGATTCGAGCAAGGTGCGATTATACTGTTCAACAGAGTTTCTTTATTGTTTGTATCTGAATCTCTCTTGTGACTACGTCCTGCTTCCCAGTCTGAATCACGCAGATCGAGAGCTCTACTCCTTGTACGGGAGCTCATGCCCCCTTGCCTGGGGAATCCGATAGGTAAGGAATTTGGGAAGGGTCTTCATGGATACCTCGCCGCAGCCTACTTTTCCATCCTCCCAGAAGAAGGTGTCCAAGAGCGTGCCGAGAATAACAGCGTCCTGGACAAGACCGATATTCTTCTCCAACATCTCACGAGTCTTCTGGGACATCCCAGCAAACAGCTCCTTCCAAAAGGCTCGTTCCGCAACCTCGAACTCGTCCGGCCTCCAGAACTCGCCCCCCGTGTATTCGCCAGCCAGGGTTTGGATGCGGCCGAGACCCACGCCAAAGGGTTTCGGCGTTGACAACTCCCAGTCGACCAAGCCGGTAACTTCACATGATTCGTCGATAAGGACGTTGACATCGTTAAGGTCGTAGTGCGAGACCCAAAGTGGTAGCTTGCTAATCTCGTTCAGCTTGTCAAAGAACTCTTGTAGCAAGGGTCGATATGTCGCGACCTCGTCCAGTGGGCTGGCCAGTATGGCCTCAAGATGCGGCCGGACTTTTGTTGACATAGCCTCGCCGCTGCTGTCGGCAATGCAGCCCTTGGAGAGCACACGCCCGAGCGACCTATTGACGGCTACGCGGCCTTCAGCGCCCTTGCCGGCGACGCCGTGGACCCACATCTTTCCCGCAGACGCTCGAGGGAGTAAGCCCAGACGCCCTCATTCTCCAGCTCTCCGTCTTTGAGAGCCACAGCATCGGGGACGACTTGGCCCAGGGCGCCTTTGGCTACCTTGAAGGCGTCGAGATTCAGTTCCTCGGTTCGGAATTGGATGACCACTTCGCGTCCATCAGCCAGCGTAACGAAGAAGGTCCGGCTGAACATCCCCTGCAGGGGCGGCCTGTCGACGCGCTGGGAGGCGCTTCCAAGATGCTCTAACACCAGCTTCTTAATACGCTTGACTTGTTCCGTTGGCGTTGAGCAACTTGGGGAGGTCATTGTCGGAGGCAACGGGCGGCATGATGCAGGATGAAGCGATTCGCATGCAAAGCGCAGCTGTAGTTGGGCAGGTCGAAGTTGCAGTTGACAGAATAACGAGATTTTGGGGGCAGCCTTTTCTTGTCCGCGGTTGTTTGTGGGTGTCCCCCGACGCGGTGCCAGATTGGGGAAGTTGAAAGAGCCCAAATGCCGTAACAGCAAATCTGCCAATCGGATCAATCCCCCACCAGTAGTGGTCGCGTAGCACCAACAGGCCGCTGCGCATCTTCCCCTTCAGAGAGCTCCGTCGGATGTCCCTTGTCGCCTGGTGCGTGCCTGTTGGTTTCGGGCATCCGGGCTGCATCAGACCTACTGTAACCGCTGTCAAGGGGATGTTCGTGATCACTCTGCCCTGGGCCGAGAAGGCAAACTGGGTTCAAGGGGGCGACATCTTTACTCTTTGAGCGCTGAAAATTGGAGCGTAATTATAGTTAGTATCGTGTCATTGATAGCATTGAGCCTATACCTGGAGCCTCTTTTTAATTGAAAGTGAGATGGATGTCAGACAACTTGCAGCGATGCGTATATACCTAGTACTTTAAGGACGGAGACCCCGAAAACGACGCCCTTCCGTATAGAGCTCTCCATTGGAGACTTGCCCTCTGGTTATGCTTCGACACGTACGGACTCATAGTCCGACAGCAGTCCCTCCACAGGGGAGCCATCCCGGATAGCGGAAAAGAAGCCACACAAAGGGTGGAGCTTAAGTCACTTAACATAGCACTTTTTATAAAGGGTTATTAGCGTTTCTAGTAGCCTAGGAAGGACCGCCCGATCGAGCAGCTACTTTGTGCTATTTAGGAGATCTTAGTTTTGGTCGGCGCGTATCTATCTAGGCACCGTCCCGTAGCACTAAAGACAAGTCCTTTGAAAGCAGGACACTACTTGTCACCACTGTCACTAAGGAGGTTAGATGCAAGGAGACACCATGCAGCAGCAGGGTGATCAGTGGCGGAGCCACCGATGTCATATAGATACGCAGTCGATGCGCTTCCGAGAGGGAGGAGACTTCGTCCCTAAGGTTCAGTTGTTGAGCAATGCGAACACCTACTGCTATGCATCATTACTGCTACGTGACATCTCTCGACTGCGGTGAACCTCTAAGTCTACTGGTGGTTTTACACTACTAGAAGTCCAAGACCGATTCCTTAGCCCGAGGCCGATAAACAATCCCTGGAACCTTCTGGATCTTTAGAGCCCGTTACCTTTAGTATTACCGGCGTTCCTAGAAAGAGAGAACTATCAGCTCCTCCTCCGGGTACGTAATGCCATGCTAGTAGGTAGTAGTGCCGAGAGGATAGCAGCATCCGGGGAAGATTAGAGTATATAGCATAACGTAATCGGATAGGGCCTTGCATCCGAAGGCGGGCATAATACTATACCGTACATAGATAGTCATAGCTACCTAACCTGGCTTATAGTTCAGGAAGGGCACGTCGGCTTTAGTTAAATGTCTCGCCTAAGTTAGCAAGAAGAAGATAAGTAGATGTGACGCCTATATAGCTATACCGAATGCGAATAGAGATACGTCGTCCTCTTACCAGGCCAGACGGTTTTCTTTCCATCTAGCACGATTCACTTCGTGTTTAGGATACAACGCGATCAGACATATACGCAGGGCGGTCATATACTTTAGTGGTCTAGTATTGAGCGAGGCTTAAAGTTATCATTGCGCAAGTGCAGAACAAGGAAGTTACCAATAAAGATATGGTGTCCAGCGCGCCATAGCTGGCTCGAGTCGTGAAAGAGCTCGTGATGAACAGGACCAAGTCTGGCCGTTTTAAAGGGCTAGGTGATCCGGATGCCATTGTCCGGGTCTTTGCTTTAATGAAGGTGAGAAGAATTCTCACCTCTGCGAGGCACAAGCTAACCGATAGTAGGAGTTTGACACCGTTATTGGCGAAACTCCACCACGAGAGCGAATTCCTGCCGTGAGGTAGAGGATCTATCACTAATGCTTTCCTTAAGAGTGCAAAGTCCTGGTTGGCCCGCTTCGCATATGGAGCCTCAATAAGACAGAAACCCACCGGTAGCCAAAGGCTCCTGCGCGTGCTCATCTTGAACAGGCGTATCAGCATCTTCGTCCACTCATGAGTTAGAAACCAAGCCCGTATTGTACTGGCAACGCTGGCAGATTCTTCGCAATCGCGCCGGTGCCTGCCGGCTGGTGCTGTGTAGGACAACGGCGGATAAATTCATTTCTCGATTTAAGCCTTCCTCCTCTTCCCACCCTCCGGCACTGTGAATGAGGTGCCCGGAGTGCCACCTTGCTGCCAAGCATTGCTCGACTGGATATCTGGTTCGACGGGCTCTGAAGCGGAGCCGGCCTCCGACATCAAGTCCCCCAAATGCTGGGAAAGCCCGGTTGCCTCAGAAAGCGGCGGGACATCGAAGTCCAAATCCGGTGGCAACTGATCGATGGCGGAGCAAATGTTCTTGAAATGCTCTGGCATCCACGTGTCATAGACGTTCTTCGTAAATCGATACGCCGTCCATTTATCCTTTCCGTCAAGCGCGGTGATGGAAGCGCCTTCTGGGCCGCTGTTTGGGCTCGAATGCGGGCCATGGCGATGAGAATGGAAGGGAGGGCGAGGTCTCGGTTCGTTATGTGTCCCGGGAAGAAGGTTTCAAGATGGGTGACGTGTGATCAATGGATGGCTGAGAGTCGTGCAGGAATCGGATCCACTATTTCTGACAAACCATAAGCGCCGTGGTCATTGTGAGTCCCACAATTTTCATCCAATGGACGGGTCCATTGCCTCTGGCTCCCACGATCTAGCCGCTGCCCAGAGCTGAACCTCATGCAACGAGCGTCTAATTTAAGACAAATTTTGACTCAATTGGCACGACCCGCCTGCTCGACTCCCATGCCTGGCTGCAAGTTGGGGGAAGTCGCCTGCAATAAGTTGGTGTGGCTTGACTCCTCGGCGCCCTTCCGAATGCGGTTAGATGGGGGTGTGAGCAGCCCATGCATGGGAGTGCGAGCAGGCGTATCGCATTGGCAAGGTGGCAGAAAAGTCAAGACTGGGGGGGATCGTCCCGGCGCCCGAAGCGCTAGCGTAAGCGCGGCACTACCCGCGCCGCACGAGAATCCACCGCTGGAACTCCAGCAGGATCTAAGGCGAAGATTTCACGGCCCAGCACCATTGCCGCCAAAGTACGACGTCCGTACGCCGCCATACTTGACTGCTGAGCCGGTCATGACGGCGACAAAGATCGACCCCGGCAAACCTACCGTCTTGATCATGGCAACGGATGGGTTGTGGGACAGGCTTTCCGACCAGCAGGCCGTCGAGTTAGTAGGGAAATGGCTCGAGTCGAATGGGTCAGACAAGGGAGGCACGAATCCGGACTCGACTCGTGAACCGTTCGACTTCAGCCAGCTTCGAAATGTGGTGAACCCGGGGTTTGTCGAGGGAAGAACGACCATCCAGGACAACAATGCCGCCGTGCATCTGGTGCGTAACTCCCTGGGTGGAAATCACCACGAGCTGGTAGCGGCCCGGCTAGCGTTTGACGCTCCATTCTCCCGGCGACTCCGGGATGATATCACCGTGCAGGTCGTGTTCTTCGTAAACAACAGAGACGCTGCCTAAGAGGGGAGCGAAGCCGCATGTGGACGTTTTGGTGTCGGATCAAGCTCATTGTACAAACCCTTGCTGACTTCGCAGCTACTTGATTTTTTTTTTCGGATCGAACATGGGGGCAAACAGTCGCCACTCGCAAGGGCAAGTGATTATACAATCCATGGCGATGCAAAGGGACGACAGAGGAGTTCCTGTTCATGTCTGCCCCGGTATGTGCCGTGCGCCTAAGGTCGAGGATCATAATGACTTGTCTCCTTTCGAGGAGCACCGGCCTCAACTGTAGGTTCCGACATGTACAAACAGGAGGTCAGAAAATGGTCCAACTGCGGCTGCACTGTCAACGCAGGCAGTCTGGAAGCCTGTGGCAAACAGGGGATGGAGGATTGTAAGGGCGTTGAGGAGGTGCCGATTGCATTCTGGTCGGGTTGGTGCAAGGACCATAAACCCTAAAGGTTCAGGGCTCTCTAAAGAACCGCTCGAATGCTTTCCAGTCACCAGTCGGCTCGAAGATGCCACCAGCATACACCCAGCTAGGGATAAAAGGCGGGACGGCGCTGCCTGCTCGCCCCGCAAAGCCAAAGTCAATCAATATAATGCGATCGCTGCCGTCCTGCATGATGTTGCTGGGAGTCACATCCCCGTGGCAGAATCCAGCCGAGTGGAGCTGTAGAAGAACGCGTCGAATGTCGTGCTGCCGACAACGTAGCTCGGATGGTTTGAGCTTGGTTAACGCCTTCATCCGGTAGCCGCAGATTCGCCCGCCGTCGACAATGGGCTGTGTGTCGATCTCTGGAACCGGCAGGCCCAGCGACTTCAAATCGCTGAGGATGTTGAACTCGTGTTGGATGAGCTCGAGGGATTGCGTGTCCGGATGGGCGAGCTTGAGAATGGGAAAGGGACTGTCGCCATGCTCCAAGGCTCGGATAGACGCGTAGGAACCGTAGTCCAGAATCGTCGAGTCTCTCCAGATGGCAGCGAGAGCAGGGCTTAGGGCTACTGGGGAGACTTCAACGTGGTCGAGGTTGGGAAAGTGGCTGAGATCAGGGTACTCGCGCGCTCCCTGCCAAGTGACGGAGAAGGGCTTTCGGCCGTAATCGACTATGCAATGCACCTGTAGAGGTCGCCGTCTCCCGCATCTTGAGGAGGAGTGATCGGCCGTGCCTGGTACATGTACCAGTGACAACTTGAATGTAACTTCGAGACGTCAGGCGTTGACGAGCGATCGCTGGCATTCGAGCTTGTCGATAGATCCTCCATACCTACTAAACAGATGGATACTTCAGCTACTTGACTTATGTCTTTGCTGGTTTCCACGAAATTGGTTGGCTTTCTGTTTGATGCAACAGTGACTAATGTATCTGGCGAACGTGGTAGTTGGCGGCCAAATTGAAAGTCCACGTTCCTGGCGTCGAATGAAGATCAGGTGGGCCAGTGGGTCCGTGATAAGATGGGTGTTTGACGCAGATGAGGCAGGGTTAGGGTCATTGGGCACCTGTTACAACCTGCTCCATGAGGATGCCGAGACAGACTTGGGCTTGCCAGATTCGGCACCAATGATGATTAAGGAGATGCGCCTCCGCCGGCCCGCCCAAGACTAGATGACGCATATGAAGATGGGGGACGACTTTGCCGCCGAGCTTGTGCGGTTGGGTAATCGCGCCGTGCTCAAAGCGCGCCAGGACAAAGAGCTGAGGACCAGGTAGTTATCTAGCATGTAACCTAGTATTTAGAATAAATGACCCTTCTCTATCTTGACTAGGTATGCTTCTCCCGAGTTACTGTTTTTCACCAACAGTCCTTTTCGCGCTGAAATTTAGGTACCTTCAGTTGCTGCCGCGTCTGGCTTTTAACCTGACCTTTGACCTCCATCTGAGCTCAAGGTAGCCATGTGTCGGCGAGCACTTTATGGCCGTCAGCTCCCTCAACGGGCACCTTGTTTGGCTCAGACGACAGCACAACCACAAGCAGTCTCACCCACTCATTCGTCCGGTTAGACAGTCTAATAGGGAAGTCAGTACTAAGCATTCGAGCGAATAAAATCCGGGATAGACAGAAAGGCCCTACGCATGCATCATTCCTCGTTGGATAACAACCTCGCCGGCGTGACATACCGTCTCGACGGCCTCTCTATACGTTGGTTTGCCATCCTGGACGGAGTACGCCTCAGACCCGGGTGTCATAAGGCTCAGCTTGCCCGAGATGACCACCAAGTAGTCTGTCGACGTGGTGCGGTGCATGGTACCTTCCGTGTTGGGCGCAACGTCAAGGTAGTACATGTTCAAGCCGCCGGGGAGCACGATGCCCATGCCTGGGACTGTGTCGAGTGGGAGTTCTCCACTATGGAGGAGAATTTGTCAGTATGCACCACCAGCACTTGTACGGTAATCAACCGAGCAATCGGTTGCCAACTTACTGGCCGTCGTTGCTAGTTGGGATCTGCTTATTGGTGGCCACGACCGTGCGCATCAATGTGCCGTCGAGGAGGGGCGCGGTCTTTAGAGTGTCGACCTTGACCTCGACGCCGGGTTCGGCATGCTCGTCCTCTCGGACGTTGGAGGGCAGGGGCAGATTGGACGCTGTTACGCGTCGAGGCGGGACAAGGTTGTAAGAAGACATTGTTAAGGCAACGTAATAAGAGTTTCCGAGTTATAGCGGGGGGCCGGGGTGTAAGGGTTAAGGGTGAATCCGAAAGTGCTAGCTGGATAGCGAAGAGCTCATGTCAACATTGCAGAGATGGGAAGGAAGTATTTACACCAAACGCCATGAGATTCTTATTAATGCGATGTCGCTGCGCCGGAGAAACATAACCATATGAGTAGGAGAGTTGGATGACAAATACCACATTTATTATTCAGCGGAGACAATGATCCCCAATCCTTCCGAAGGTGGGTAACTCCTAGTAAATACCCGGCGACTACTGGACGAGGATAGCGATATAAACTCGAGCAGAACGGCGATTGCACGCTTCCTCACCCAGGTCACATAGGTAAGCAATTCTAAGTTGGAGGTTTTGTCTTGCCCGACATAGTCATTCTTGCCCTGCGCGGAGATAGGCAGTTCTCTCCCCACTTGACCTTTGCTCCACTTGAGCATATGATAATGTCTTTGTAAGCTGAAAGGTGCTTTCTCTGGTTAGAGGGATGACTGTTTCCTGTGATCGAGCTCTCCGAATACCGATAGAGTGACGAACGGAAACTGGGACCTGGCCTTTCGCAAGCTCTGAAGCCGTCTTAGAGTCTCAGTTACAATACGGAAGTCCATGCGAGCTTTTTCACGCTGTTCCCTTCTCACCAGCGCCACCACAATGGCCAAGGCAACTGCAGCACCGAGTGTTCAGTAACTCGGCATTAGCGTGGCGTGCGGTATCAGCCTAGCAACTCACCATTGCATCGATTTCCTTTGCATCGATTTCCTTTATGTCTTAGGACGGTCCCAGTCCAGATTCCATCGCCAACATTCTTCTTGATGCGGGCCCATAGGGAGTATTGGCATCTTCAAGTTTCTGGATAAGATCAATTGGCTCCTTTGGTCGACATCTGGTGCATAACCGCCAAGAACGGAACTTACAAATCCCACCAATTACAAACTCCCCGACACTCTTCGTCGACTGAGGGCAATATAAGCATCCATATTCACCACAGCATTCCCTTGGAGGCCATCCGCTCAACAAGTCCCGATTTCCCGACCGCCCTACTGTCCTCATCAATACCAGTACCATGGCAAACCCGCTTCTCGACTCGCTCAAGCAAGCCAGCCTGCTGCCGTCTAGAGTCCTCAACGGCAACTTCACACCCACGGTTGAGATCAAGGTCGCCTTCCCTAGCGGCAAGCACATCTCCAATGGCACCCTCGTGCGCGTGAGCGAAGTCAAGGAAGCGCCGATTGTCTCTATCACATCTCTTGGGGACTCGACGGCCTTCTCATCACTATCAGGACAAAAGTTCACCTTCATGCTGATTGACCCTGACGCGCCGACTCCCGACGACCCCAAGTTCGCGTATTGGAGGCACTGGGTGGTGGTTAACATCCCATTTCCCTCCGACGCCGCAGAATCCGACTCAAACTCAACGCCGAGATGTGTGACGACGACAGGGAGGACGCTCACGCAGTACCTCGCCCCGGGACCCAAGGACGAGTCGGGACCGCACAGGTACTTGTTCTTGTTGTTTCGGGAGCCAGAACAAGGGTTGCTGTTGGAGAAGGCCGACGTCGGAGGGGAGGAGTTTGTCCAGAGACGGAGCTTTAGAGCGGAGGAGTTCGTGAAGAAGCATGGCTTGGAATTGGTTGGAGTGCAATGGATGAGAGGGGTCGGCGATGGGTGGAAAGGAGAGGAGTGAATCTTAAATTGTGTCAAGTACTAGTACTTCGACAAGCAAGAACCCAAGACTCTATGAAGGGCTATGAGGAAGGAGTATGACTACCTTAGGCGGATAAGGAGAGGTAGAGGAAGGGGAGAGGCGAGGTGTTAAGGGACCAGTTTGAGAGGGAGTGGATTTGTCATAGTGACTTGATTAGGGAGTTGCTTGAGCAGAAGGTATGGGAGAACATGGGGAGGGCGGTGGGGCGGTTATTAGAGTGATATCCGCGGTACTACTAATACACAAGGGTAGCATACTAGCTGCAGCTTAAATGTCGCAGGTAAGCTTACTAATCTCGGGGAGAAGGTGACCTCCAGCTAAAAGCAGCCGCTCAGCCCCACACCTGTATGATCGGTCCTAATGATACTCCTTACAGGCTTCATATGATAACGCTTTCCACGGAGCCTCCGGGAACTACAATCACCTCTGCGATCTTCCTCAACAACTCACCCTTTCCACATTCGTCGGTTCCTTCCTTTAATAGAAATTACTCGGAGGAACTTTCTCGTCTCTCACGAGCAACAGGCCATGGCCGACCAGCTCCGCGCCCTCATCACCCCCGCACTCCTCAACCTCGTCGTCGACACCGTGATCCCCTTCTCACCAACTGAACCTCTCGACTTCGCGATTATTGCTGGCAACCTCCTCGGGGCTGGACCTCCTCTCGCCAGCGATGTCGTCCAAGCAGTCTGGCCTATTTTGGTATCTCTAAGCAAGCTGGGCTTGGGCAACATCCCTGACCTGACCACCTTCCTCCCGCCCAGCTCCGACCCGCAGTTCCCCCGGCAGGCGCTCGGCTTGCAGCTCCTCGTCGACCAGATGCCGCGGCGCCTTTGCAAAGGAATTGATGCGCGCTGGACGAATGCCTACTTCGACGTCATCAGCCTTCGGTACGCCCAGACACTCGACGCTCTGCCCGTAGAGGTGGCCGAGAAACCGGCATCCTGGGGCCGGTGGAAGGCGCTGGGGACCACCCTTGGCTACTGGGTGCTCGTGCGGACCTGGTTTGTTGCACCGTTTGTTCACACCGATCAGGTCGCAATCCAGGAACGGGCGTTGGCTCTCACGGAAGAGACGCGGCGGCAGGTGGAAGAGGTGACGCGGACTACGGATCCGTACCGCGCACAGCGGGAAGCGATCCTATCGGATGTCTACGGCTTTCCGCGCGTGTTTGCTGCAGGACCGCCGAAGGAGGTGGCCACGGTGCAGGACTACACGTATTGGATGTGTATGCTGATGGATGTCCACAAGCCGATTGTGGACAGGTTCGGGCGGTATCCGTATCGGAATGCCTACTTTGGGAGAGATGATACGCCCGAAGAGGAGGAGTGGTTTGAGAGGACAGGAGGCTTTGCTCGGCCCTCGCCGGAGGTGAGGGAGCGGCTGAGGCGGGATATTGATGCCGGAGTCTGGCTTCCGTTGGGTGCTGAGAAGAGTGGAAGATGAACGTTAGGATGCCACGACACAGAGGGGTGACTCCATAGCAGATCACCTACAATAGGCTCTCGTGTAATCACGCATTTGGGAACGTGTGGCCTGTCTCGGGCCTGTCTCTTCTTCATTACGGCGACTGCTCACTATGATCCACTTGGATGCCCTCAAACGCTCTTACACACAATACGGCGGCCAGCGCCGCCACACTCCCCAAAAATACCATTTGCGCACCTTCCCAGGCGCTACGTCGTATGTCGCTCCCGCGCATCCTGCGCGGCTTGCCACTCAACGCAAAATCCTTGCAGAAGCCGAACAGAAACAGCGCCACGGCGCACACCCCAAAACTCCAGGACAGGCCGTCCTTGACGTGCCTTACAAAGAAGTAAGGAAACAACGGAAGCACGCCGCCCAGGAGATATCCAAGTGCGACAGAGAACCCAGCCATGAGCGGTGACGGCAATCGCTCGTCTCTATTTTCCCCTTCCTCGTCCCTTTGGCGGTCGCCTCTCCGCTGCGTCTCCCGCAACCCTTCCACGACAGCTGGACAACCATGTGTATGTTGTAATACCATCTCGCGCAGTTGCGGCGGCAGCTCCAGCGGCTCGAGATAGTTCGCGACGACGACAATGTCACTGTCACTGCCACTACTACTCCACGCAGCCAAGAAGCCGCCCTTCTCCGACTCTGACTCTTCCTGGACGACATCGGCAACCTCAACCTCAACATCAATACCGGAACCAGAACCAGAACCAAAATTTTCACCCTCGGCGCCGGCCTTATCCGCGGCAGCCGCCGCCGCCACCTCGCCCCGCGCAGACAGGTAGCCGCCGATGCCCATGCTGATGCTGCCCGCGCAGATCTCGGCCATGCCAGCGTAGATGACCGTGTCGGTATGGCCGAGCGACGAGAGGCCCGCCGTCAGCGCAAAGGGCACCGTCAGGCCGTCGGCGAAGCCGAGCGTGAAATCGGCGAGGAAGCGGGATAGTGTCGGGCGTTGGAAGAGTTGGGAGCTGACCTCCCCGGTGCCCGGAGGTGATGGTGATGGTGGTTGTGCCGGTGGAGGAACTTGAACTTGACTTGTGTAGCCATCCAGACTGCTATTTCGTGGGTTTGTCGTTGTTGGGTCTGAAGTGTCGCTTGCCGCGTCGGAAGAGTAGAGAGGGAGCGTCTCCGAGTTGACAGGGGAATTTGGGCGGCCGGAGCCCGACGGCTGCAGCCCCAGCGTGTCCAACAGAGGACGCCATACTCGTGACATCTTGAGACATCAGTCTGGAGTGTATGGCGTATGGAACGGGTGTAGCTTTGGCGACCCTTCACGAAATGAGCAGAGGACTAGCTTAAGATATCTTCACCGTAAACCTCGACTAATTGCAGCAAGGCTGTCCAGCATATTACTTATCCTTTGATTTCCTCTCTTTCCCGTCAACTCTCCCCAATAACGACAACTGTTTGTTTGCATGCTCAAGGGATAACCATTCATTGGCTGTCCCAAAGCTTGAGAGGCACGTTCTCGCCGGGAGAACCCATCTGGTGGAGACTGCGGGACAGGCCGCTTACAATCAGGCACGCGTTCACTGGTGAGCCGAATCTCGATTCCGCATCTCGGTGCCAAAACAGGCAGGACGGTCAGGATCCCCGCGTACTGTGGGGTGTTGCGGTGTTGCCGGGAATAACGGCATCGACAGACCTGCCCGTCTTGGCGAAAGCTTGATCGAGCATCCAACAACCATGGCCCCCTTGCACGTCGTAGCGGACCGGAAGCGACCGGCCAATGGGGGAACATGATGCAACCACGGGACAAGGCAGGACACGTGGTGCTTGGGGAGCGAGTGCTGTGTGCGTGTAAGTGTGCCTGCCGACACGGCATCCGACTCCGAGTGGAGTACTGTATCGAAAAAAGAAGCCGGTGATGAAAATGGATGTACGAATATTGTCAATCCAAACACGAGGAAAGCAAAGCACGTAGGTTGAAGCCGCTGGAGACGGCGGGAGAGTGAAGAGGCATGTGCAGGTGGGTGGGGCATGTCTTCAACATCGGGTATAATAGACAAGGCGATGGCCGCTGTTGTCGACACATACACTGTCTCGCAGAGAGGCGAACTTCCAGGCCATCATCACTTTGCGCCTAGCTCTGATCCCGTCAAGATGCACCTCACCACAGTTCAGGGCTTGCTGGCCCTCTTGGCTGTGGCGCAGGCCCTGCCGGCTCATGACAAAAGCAGCATCGACAGCCTAAAGGCTCATATCAAGAACGTGGTGATCCTGGTCATGGAGAACCGGTCGCTTGACAACCTCCTGGGCGGGCAGAAGCAGAAGGGCCTCGACAACCCCATCCACAACGGGCCGTTCCGCAATCCCTACAACGTGTCGAACCTCGGCGAGGGCTCTGTTTGCTCGGCTGCCAACGGCTACGACTCCATCACCAACGACCCGGACCATGCCGTCTACGGCAACAACTTCCAGTTTTACGGCAGCTTCAACCCGGACAACGACGCCATTGCGTCCGGCCGCTTGAAGCCCACCCAGCAGGGCTTTGTTCATGAGCAGCTGCGGCTGTACGGCTCGAAGGTCAACCGCTCCACTCTGGTGCAGCAGGTCATGAACTACTACACCGAGGAGCAGGTGCCGGTTCTTACCGCGCTGGTCAAGAACTTCGTGACCTTCAACCACTGGCACTCGGCTGTCCCCGGCGTGAGTTATGCTCATCCAGCCATTATTGTAATCCGAACACTGACGCGCAATGCAGCCCACCAACCCCAACCGCCTCGCGCTTGTGTCCGGCAGCTCCTATGGCCACGGCACAAACGACGCCACCTTCACGGCCAAAGGGTTCAACCAGACGTCCATCTTCCAGTCGCTCACGGAGAAGGGTCACCAGTGGAGGAACTACTGGGACCCGGCCGGCGGCACGGGACCCGAGGCCTCATGGTTCCAGTGGACGTATGACGCCGGCCTCAGCAGCAACGTGGTCAACCTGTCGCAGTTCTATGTCGATGCCGCCGCCGGCAACTTGACCTCGCTCAGCTTCATCAACCCGTCGTGCTGCGGCGTGGGCACCACGTCGATGCATCCCACCGGCCTGATCTCGGCCGGCGAGGCGCTCATCAAGAACGTCTACGAAGCGCTCCGAGCCAGCCCCCTGTGGGAGGAGACGCTCTTCATCCTGACCTTCGACGAGACCGGCGGCTTCCACGACCACGTCCCTCCCCCGCTCGCTCCCAGGCCCGACAACCTGACGTACACGGCCTCCACACCCTCCGGAGGGAAGTACACGTTCCCGTTCAACCGTCTCGGTGGCCGCATCCCCACCTTGCTCATCTCCCCCTGGGTGAGCAAGGGCCACGTCGAGCAGCAAGCCGCGAATGCCGCCGGGGAGGTCGTGTCGTACTCGGCCACCTCCATTCTGCGCACCCTGGGCTATCTCTTTGACTTTGAGCCCTACAACCCGCGTGTGGAGTGGTCACCGTCCTTTGCGCACCTGATTAATTCCAAGGCTCGCAAGAACACTCCTACGGCGTTGCCTGATGCCAATCCTTTTAGAGCTTGATAGGCGCAGTACTAAGAATAACATAGAATAAATGTTTGGCTCGAGGCATGTTTTGGTCGTCCACATAGTGACAATCGTTCGAGTGTAAGGGAGAAGGTATCAAAGATTGGCCCCCGTTTCATCCCCAGAAGGTTCATCCTCAGATGTTACGAGCCCAGACCATTCCTTGAGCAGTCTTGTCAACCACTCCTGATTCAAGTCGAACTGTAACTCCTCGACCCCTGACCCGTCTCCCTCCCTAATGACGCGCCCGGCCACACCGATGTACTCCTGCGGAATAGGAAACAGCTTGACGAGGTGATGGTCTTGACCACACATGCGGAAAGGCAGCTTTCCCGTCCGTAACATCGTGTGGCAGGGCCCGCAGAAGCACACATCCAAGCATTCGGTGCAGTAGAACAGCTCGTGGTGAACCTCATTGTAGATCCTATCGAGGTTATCATACGTCGTGCACACTCCGTCGCACAGCCAATATGAGCTCCGACGCCCCTTCGAGCGCCACTCGGCCTCGCTCTGGAAGGGAGGAAATCCCTGGAGGGATAAGGCGATAACGGTGCACGCGTTGGTCGCATCGCCGGCCGCGATCAGCAGGTTGCTTAGTCGCGATAGGCCGTGGATCAGGCCGTGAATTGGCGGTGGTGCGGAGCTGTCGGACGCTACTAGTAGCTCCTGCAAAGAGTCGACGATTCTGGGGCCAAGGAGTTGCCGCCACTGCGATGTGTACCGCCCGCCGGCCCGGCGCATCAAGACAGCCTGAAGCATCTCTGTATTGTCTGTGTCGCTTGTGTCGCTATATGGCGTGGAAAGTAGCTCCTTTAGCTTGTCGACGTTGGCGTGGACCTGGGCGATCTGGCCTTGGGAGAGAGCTGTGATCCCGCGAAGGTAGTATAGCTTGGATGCGTGCCTCTGCGCCGGCATAATGGGATAGTAGCTCTTAGCCGCCCAAGTGAGGTCGGGATGGAGACGGGCCCGGAAAGACGGGTCGAGAACGCGTTCGCACAGCTGGAGTGGATCGTCGATGTTGTCCGAACACTCGTACAGTATCTCAATCAGCCACCCAGCCACCCAGGGCTTCCTAGCGAACGTGGTGTCCGCGTTGTCGCCGTCCAAAAAGTGCTGAACCGGTGCCATCAGCAGGTCTAGCGACTTGGTAGCCTGCAGGGCCCGGCCAATCTCCAGTCTCACCTCATTGAATTCAAAGACCTGCTGGATCACTGCGTCTCCATACCCATATGCCGGATGATTGACCCACTGATACACCCACTGCCCGCGATGCATAGCCATGCGGTCTCGGAAGACGTTACGCACGCCTACGAAGTCACCGACTCCGTACAGGGCTTGGATGTAGAGTATCGTGGTGCCGAGATCTGAGAGGAAATTCGGAACGTAGGACAGCATTTTCCGGACCAGGATGACAGCCTTGTTCAGATCTTGACCTCGTTGAGCCACCATGATAGACACTTGGTCCCGTCGTAGGATTCGAACGGCGTCTCTCAGGCTGTCTGGAACAAGTTGCACAGCGCGATCAAACTGCTCACCAGCCTTCCGGTACTCCATCGCCCGCGCGGAAGAGAACCCTAGACCACGGACGGCGCTCCAACACTGGCTGTCCAGCCTGACCGCCTCGGTGAAGTGCTCCACGGCGGCATCTGCCTGGCTCAACTGGTAAAGCAACCAACCGATTGCCGTGTGCCAGTGGCAGGTCTTCTCGATGCTAGGGTGAAAATCAAGAAACGCAGTTATTGTATCTGTATCCGGTGGCTTCAGTGCCACCAGTCGACCAATGTCAATATCGGAGTGCCAGCAGTCCTCGGGGCTTCGTTCCTAGTAGCAGAAAGCACTCTGGCATTAGAACGAGTGTATCTGAAAGGTGGCAGAACGAACCAGGGGAACGCTTACTCCATGCAAGAAACAATGCACAATCCACACGTGGAAGAGCTGGCGCCGCTCGGCCCACAGGTATGCAACGTCGTCGTGCCCCGTCCGCGTGAGCCACATCCTGGCCGCCTGCCTAGCCAACGGCCGGAGGAACTCCACACGCTTGGACAGACATGTCTGGATCCAAGACCACTCGGCTGGTGTATACCACTCCTTCCTCGCCCGAGCCAGGAACCGAGTCTGGATGGCGGTGAGAAAGGATGGGTCGACGAAGAACTGGTGTAGGGCCTTGGCGTAGGAGCAGTAATAAAGCTTGTCGATCAGCCTCAGCAAGTTCCCGTCGTTGAAGAACAGTTTGCACAGCGTGGTAACGAATTCCTGCTCTTGCCGCTGTGGGGCAATATCCAAATCGACTGACAGGAGATGGTCCGCGAAATACGTCGTCGCATACCACAAAGGGCTGCAGCTGTCCACCATTTCTTCCGGGTTTGGAGTGTGAAGAATGAGATTTATGCACTGCAAGGCTATGCCAGCATCGGCGGCGCGGGGGTTGATGTAAACACCGATCCCAGTGGCGCTGTTGCTGACAACGAAGTCGCGGATGCTGGAGTGGGCAAACCGTACGTCGACCGCCCAGAACCGCTCCATCGTCTCTCTGTTGAGCGTTCCCATGTCGCCGACACGCGCTCTGCTTCTATTACGACCGCCGTTGTGCTCGTGACCGTGTGATGCAATGACCCCTAGTGAATCTTGATCCTGACCGTCGATGTTGCTGCTGTCATCGTTGTCACTGTCGAACTCTGCATCGTCTATATCGAATTCTTCGTTGTCGTCTAGCGCCGCGAAGGCGCCTTGATGCCACTTCTCGCTCCCACTTGCGCTCCCAACCTTGAACAGAGTGGCGAAGCGGCCCCGCATGCGTGCCTCGAGAGCATCCGGCGGCCTACCTGTCCGCTCACGAACGATGCCATACAGTTCCGCGAGGTAGAGCGGTCGCTTGGCAAAGCTCATCCAAAGCAGAATCTCCCGGAAGTCGTCAACATCTACGTCCTCGTCTGCCACCAGGAGCCGCGCAAAGATGTGAGAAAGCATGGCGTCGAGACCGGGTGGTGATGCGTCAATGGCGGCGAAGAGGGCTGCACGCGTCTCCTTGTTGGCAAGCCGGTCCATGATCAGCGCCACCTTAAAGAACATGCCGTCGGCCTTGCTTAGAACGCAAGCGCGGATATCACGAGCTAACTGTGCAGCGGCCTTCTTTGTCTGTTGTCGCAGAGTCTGACGGACCACTAAGATCCGCATTGCGTGCTCCTTGACATAAGCGGCGATGTCGCCTTCGTTCTTGTTGCTGATCTCAATAGTTGCTATGCCATGTCCAAACCCAACTGGGAAATGCTCCGACACCTCGGGCCGGGCGAAGAGGGCTACCTGTAAGCGGTAGTATGCGGTTTGGCCGACCGGTGGATGGATCGATGCAAGCAGGGCAAAGATATCCCTTTGTGTCTTCCTCGGAGCCTCGTCAAGACCGTCCAGGATGATCAATGCTGAGCTCTGCGCCTTGCTGGACTGGAAGAAATTGAGAAACAGATGTGCCCAGAGCATGCGCGGCGTAACGACACTCTCGGGCTTGCTAAGAACTTGGATGGCGTGGCTCCGAAAAGCCGAGTCGGATTGGGAGATCTGATACGCCAGGCTTTTCAGCATGTTCGCCAGATGCAGAAGATCTTGGTCGTGCTCCTTGATGTAGAAGTAAGCCACCGAGGTGCTGTGCCGCTCGAAGTCATCTGAGGGGTATGTCGTCTTTGCTTTTGTGATCGAGATGGAAGACAGGTAAGACTTCCCTGTTCCGGGGCCGCCTCTGATGAATAGCGTGCGCAACTTGCGGTCCAGCCAGTCCAGGAACGCTGGTTCGGCAAGGAGCCACTCGCCGGATGACTTCAGCGCCGTCTCGCGGTACTCATGATCAATAGCGAGGCTTTTCCGGTGCGTATCTGTCATCAGATGCTCTTCTATGCGGGCCCTAGCAGCATCTGGTCTAATGTCTTCGAGCGCTGCCCGAACCTGCTGTAGCTCGCCCAACGACTTGGTCGACGATTCGACCAGAGTATCGGTCTTGCTGTCCAGACGTAAGTTGATGGTGTATGCCATGGCCGCGACCAAGCGATGCTCGCAGTCAAGAAGCTTGCCCAGCTCCAGCAGCAGTTCCTTGATCTTCTCATCTCGGCCGAGGAATAAAAGCTGCGTGTACTTCTTCCATCGTCCATCGCGTACCAACTTCTCCGCGCGAGCGGTGATTCGCAAGATGCACACCAGGGTTCCGACAACCAACCCCTGCAATTTAGCTTGGATCTTCCCCACGAGATATAGCTCAAGCCGACTTGTGAATGCAAATATCTTCTCGAATAGATCCTCGACGGAGTCGTATACTGTACTGACTCCTTCCGCACTCTTCACCAGGAAGCTGATGGCGCCGAGAACGACCGATAGAGGTGCAAGAGGGCCGCTTTGCAGAGCGTTCGCCGCCACCTTGGCAACAATCGTGATGAACCCAGTCACTCGTCCCAACACATCTCGCAGTCGTGTATGCTTGGCCCGGAACCCCACAAAGTCTTTGTTGCCCGCCTCTACCCGCGTAAGTAGAGCTTCGGGATCTGTGATGCTGCGGATACTCTCCTTCTCCTTGTCGGTCCGCTTTGTTGTCGCGAAGTATTCCTCCAGTGCTTGCTCCCAGAGTGTCTGAAACGAAGCCATTGTCTCCATGGTGGCAAAGGGAAGGTGTATGTGGTGAGCATCCTTGATAGCGGTCAAAAAAGTGAAAGGGGATGGTAGTTGGAGGGGAGTGTGAGGCCTCCATGCACTGTTTCAGCCGCATGCAGAGTATCGGAGATCAACCGTTACAACAGAACCGTTGCGCGTTGCCGCCTGATGCTCAAAGAGGAGAAAATGCTCAACCTTGATGAGAGACTGCCGGAAGCTCGCCTGCAGTGGCAATGTATATTAGTGCCAGCATCCAGCGCTCAGCGAAGGATGTGAAGAGGGCATGCAGTTCGAGCCTTGTGGTGGACTTGCTCATTACCCGCCTGTTAAGCTGACTGGCCATGAGACGATAACAGATTGTGAACTGCGATTACATACCCACCAGGTGAATGTACTACTTACTACAACCACAGTGGCTGCAGAGTTCAGCTCTCAAGAACGTAGTGACGTAGTCTGCATATAAGGCAGAAACTGCGATGCACTCAGTCTCAACTCTCAAGCCCAGCTGATACTTCGACTCAAATGACCGAGAGAACTGCTAAAAGCTCTGAGCGGCGGCAAGATCTTGGGCAGGCGGACAGGCAAGCGATGAACGAAATCCAGTTTCTAGATGTTCAAGAACCAATCAATTAAATGCAAGTCAGCCAACTGGGCGGTGTTTGATAATGCTTCTAGAAACTGACTGATGAAAGACCGTGAAGATAAAGGTTTGTTTGGGACGGGTTCTCGCTCTGCCCCACGACTTTCACCACATAGGGTAGGTGGCATGTGGGGGGCGGTACGGCACTAGGTAGTGGGGCGTGCGGGGTTAGCGGCCAGACCCCTTCCCAAGCAGCAAGCTCCCCACACCATCTCAAACTTCAAGCTCCACCATAATAACCGATCGACGATCGATGGTGACCTTGGCTGACTTTAAGTTCATTTTCTACCCGGCCTGTGAATTTCGCAAGCATCTGCTGCATTTCTGCCTGTCCTCTGTGGCATCAATTGGCGGCCAAACTGCCGAAACTTTTTTCAACGCCCAGCTGACGAGTTCTACACTAGCCCGTTATTATAGATACTATCGGTTACCTCGACTACGCTTCTTCTTCAGACGACGAATCGGACGTCGTCGGGTATGGGCTAGCACCTCAGAGATGCCCCGTTTACGCCTCAACTTCTATGCTGTGCCGCTGCAGTGGCTGCAGGGTTGTCAGCTACTGCGGCCCGTCGCACCAAGCGACCCACCGATCGAAGCACAAGGCGGTCTGTAACACCATCAAGAAGGCCCGAGAAAAGCTTGACCGTGAAGAAGCCGCGCTTCGTGCTAAGGAGTCTGACAATTTCTCCTTACCGCCGGACGTTTTCAAGAATGGCATGGGGCATTTCTGGGGTATCTTGGACACACGCGACTACATGATGGCGCGGTTCCACGCCGCTGACGCCCTCCTCAAAGTCAACAATGCAGTTGCTATGGAGAAGGCGCTCGACCACTTCACCGATATGCTTCGCCTTTGCCGGAGCGACAACTTGGGTGCGCGGGACATCGTCCCTGGCCTCTTGCTACCTCTTGGCCGAGAGCAGGAATACTACGATTTCCTCAAGTGGCGGGCGACCGTTGACGTTGACGGCAATTACGACTGGGACGATACGACGCTACCATATCTGGACACTCGCAAAGCCGATGCGTTCGAGCCAGTGGACATGATGTTCAGAAGCTTGAGTCTCAGTCATCTCGTCATGCTCACACTCTTGAAGCTACGTCTCCGTCTCGATTTGGAAGCATATTCGGAGTCACAATTTGGGTTCGACTTCGAGAAGACGCTTGAGCCCGACACGGCCTGTAGGAAGGTTGGTGCGTTCAAGGGTCCGACACATGGACCAACAGACGATTGCGAGGACAATTACGTCCTTGGAGCGTCAGTACCGGACGCTCTGCCGAACCGTACACGATACGAATCCATACTTCTGGGATGCACTGGTCGATGAATGGGGAGAGGGCGCGGCCATGCCTCCATACTACACTCACGGTTCGATGGAGGAGGCACAGCTGGCTGTATATCAGTGCAGGCCAGCTTGGCAGGAGAGCGAGGATGCCCTCGTGCTGGTGAGCAGATACCTGCTCA
Source organism: Chaetomium strumarium (assembly GCF_033439665.1). Taxonomy (NCBI): domain Eukaryota; kingdom Fungi; phylum Ascomycota; class Sordariomycetes; order Sordariales; family Chaetomiaceae; genus Chaetomium; species Chaetomium strumarium. Next base: position 7,579,739 of record NW_026944429.1, on the reverse strand, counting down.
TTTGTCCGCACATACACAGGTCCCACCACCGTCGGCGGTGCAGGCGAAGATCTGTCTACCACCCTGGCACAGATGACAGTGACCATAGAGAAAAGGCGGGGTGTAAGATCCGTATTTCCAACGCAATTCATCCCTCCTGCACACAGCTCTTCTCAAGTCTTTCTCCCAGCTCGTGTCGGCGAAGTTGGAAGTGTCTGGTACGTGTCTGCCAACCAACCCGGGCAAGTACTTGTTTACGTGGACGGTGCTGGTATGGGAAACGGGCAGGCAAACCCTCGTGCAGGCTGGGCGGTGGTGCATGGGCCTGACGCTGTGATCTGCGGTCGGCTCGAGGACAAAAGGTCGTTCGGGGCTGATAGTGTTGCAACCAGCAACCGAGCGGAGCTTCGGGCTGCCATCGCCGCGCTGCGCCTCTGTGACTGGCGAGCTAGGGGCTTTGACAGCATCGTCATTGCAACGGACTCGACCTATGTCGTTGACGGAGCCACAGGCTGGACCAGGGGCTGGATATGCAACGGGTGGAAGACAGGCACTGGCAACAATGTCAAGAACAAAGATCTGTGGGAGCTATTGTTGGGCGAGACGGAGAGATTGGGGGATCGCGGATTGCGCGTTGCTCTCTGGAGAATTCCAAGAGAGCAAAATGCAGTTGCCGACACCTGGGCAAAGAAGGCGGCTGAAACGGGGAGGGCCGAACCCCTGTTCAGAGACGTCACACTCGAGGCTGCTTCCCGAACCACGCCTGCACCCACCAATGCTGGGCTCGGTTCTAACACCCGTATCCTTGCACTATGCCTCGAGTATGAGGGCCTGTTTGACGACTGTTATGGGAGCCTCGTCTCACAGCTCAACTCCAAAGCCAAGATGGAGCGAGCTACAACAACCGAGGCCGCCCTCCGCAAGCTCAGCGAAGAACCGCGCCGTCCGTTATCCTTGTCACCGACGGAGCCATAACACGCCAAAGCAAGGTCCTGGAGCGCGTCATAGACCGTCTTCGTGAAGGAGTCACCGTCGTGGTGGCAGGATGCTTCAGCAGCATGGTCACTATGGGCCAATTCGATCGCTTCTTCGCTCGTATCGGCCTCCCTTGACGGCGAGGATCCTATTGCCGTACAACAGTCAAGTTGCGCCAACAAGCTGGCACCCGCGGTTTATCCCGCCCGCTTCTACCCTCATACAGCCAGAAGGCCCTCTTCGTGAAGAACGTCGACAAGTCGGCGGTGTGGTACAGCGATAGTGAAACGCCGGAGGAGGTGGCCGTGGCATTTACCAAAGTTGGCCGGGGCTGGCTCGGCTATGTCGGGGATGTGAACGGCGAAGGAGGCTCGAACGCGGCAGTTCTGGCCATGTGTGGCCTTCTAGACTGAACCTTACCGGGTCTGGTGAGGGCTGAGAGGAGAGAGTATCATCGAGACTGTTAAGGGAGTTACTGTTGTCCGATCTTTGTATTGATATGCTAAATTGAACGAGATTCCTGCCTATATGCTTAGCACATCTGAATCCTCAGCGGCAGGAGCGAATAGTACCTACTTAGAAACTGATTGTCCTTATACGTCTTCTGTCGTGGTGTGCGCCACGCACGTCAACGGATCCTGACACCAGGACGCGGTGATCTATGAGAATTAGCGACCCGTTGTCTCAGGATACCAGCAAAAACACAAGGATGCAGACACCTTCTGAGGCTTCATTGGTTCTGTTGTCGGACATGACCGGGAGACGATGATACCCCGCACAGAGGGTTGGCATGCTTACCATCACCATTGTAGCTAGCCAAGTCCCTGTATTTACTTTACAACCCGTCCTGCATCAGGACAAATAGAAACCCGAAAGAGCTTATTGGACTGGGAAGAGTACAGACCATATTTATCGACTCACCCGAACCAACATGTCCACCGTGCGCGAGCTAGACCTCATAGGCAAGGTGGCCGTCATCAGCGGTGCCTCTCGCGGCATCGGGCGCGCCATTGCCTTCAACCTCGCTTCTCGAGGTTGCTCCATCCTCGGAACCTGCACGGGTGATAAGGGCGTCAAGGCTATCTCATCACACTTGAATGACGAGATGACAACCCGCGTCTTTGAAGCCACATCGAGAGAGCGACCGGAGACCCTTCAGATCAAAGGACTTGTCGCGAACATCTTCTCCCACGATTGCGCAAGCACCATCGCCAACGAGGCCAGAGATTCGTTCAACGGCCGAGTCGATATCTTTGTCAACTCCGCCAGCGATCCCATGCCGGGTATCATCGGCGAGATGGGAACCGACGAAATCCAGCGCAGCCTCCTGGCCAACATCCAAACCCCAGTCATGATCGTGGAGGAGCTTGTACGCAGGCGCTACTTCCAGCCCGACAGCCGCATCATCTACATCTCGTCCATCCGGTCGCGCCAGCCCTGGAGCGATCAGCTCATGTACGCGGCGGGAAAGTCGGCCGGCGAGTCGCTGTGCCGGACCTGGGCGCAGGCCTTTGGCGGCAAGGACGAGAGATATTCTTTCATGTCCGGCACAACAGCGAATGCCGTCACAGTCGGTCTGACCGAGACCGAGGCTGTCGTCAACTGCGGACCGGAGGCGGTCAAGATGTTCCAGGATGAGTTCTTCCCCGCGCAGAGCATCCCGCGGTTTGGACAGGCCGAGGATGTGGCCGACGCCGTGGGGCTTCTGTGTGGTCGCGATGCTAGGTGGGTCACAGGCTGTGTTATTAGCGCCAGCGGAGGCGGCATCAAGACCGGGTGACAAGCTGTAGGCGGTCGCCGTGTTCCCTTGCGGGGAAAAATAGAAAAGGAGAGAACTGAGAAAAGCTGCGACTTGGTAACGGCCGAAACAGGTTTCGTTCTGTCTCCTATCCCAAAGTATATGTGCAGGTGACAACTACTACCTAAGCTTGGGGTATTGCCTCTCTAGGTTCTAGAGCCTAGAACGGCATGGCCGTGTTGGCCGTGTCAATGGTACCGTTGGCTCGGCGAAATGTAGTCGGTCGAGGGGCTAGAGTGGTCGCCAATTCTGTGTATGATTCCAGAGCGGCATGGTGGCCTGATACTTTCAGCCGCCTAGCGTCCCACATCACCAGTCCCCACTGGCGAAATGAGTCGGGGAAGTGGTATTTGCCAAAGCGGTTGCTCGCTACTCGGCGCCAGAATAGCACCCAGGCAGCCGAGGGCGATTCCGTTGTATCCTGGACAAACGGCGTCTCCTCCTTCCTGTCCTGCGCTGTGTCGTGCTCCGTGTAGAACCTCCCGCGGCGATGTGCTTGCATCCTATCGGACCACAGCGAACTCATCCACCATCCCAAGCCCAGCAGGCATCGATGTAGATATGGAACGGGAGGAAGACCGTGCTGTACCATTGCGGCCCGCTCTTTGTGATCTGAGGTCTTGCATATGTCGGCAAACAGCCCAAGGCCGTGGCGTATTATGACATTGCGAGCGGCCTCCCTGACAACTACTACTAAATCCCGGGTGTCAATAGGTTCCTGACCTTACGTCCAAGGGTATGTTGAAAAGATGATATACACTTACCGTCGTTTATCACAGGGGGAAGGCGGCACCAGCGTACGAAACCGAGACTCTGGGCTTGGAACAGCGTCTAAGGCGTCTATTCCCCAAACTCCGGCTCCTTGCTGGAAGATGCCAAGGTATATGTCGTTCATGAACTCATATATGCTGAGCATCTCTTCGACCTGCCGGGCGGGAAACAGGGCGAAGACATACAGCTGCTCAATATAGTCGTCCTCCACAGTCGACGACGTTGGCCCACCGATATAGTGCGAAGAGCTGCGGCCTCCGCCCTTGTCGCCGACGACGTTGCAGAAGATCTCCCAGTGGTACATGCCACGCTGAATGCGCCGCCTTTCCGTGTCGCTGAGCGGCCACTCCTTGCTGGGGTGGGACGGGCGAGGTTGCTCACGCACTTGGGTATGAACAGGGCTGGTGATCTCCGCGCGGTACGTCAGAACGGCTTTGACAGCGGCCGGCAGCGAGTTCCATAATATCCGGTCGACAAACGAGCTGGAATGAGGTCTTTTCTCCCGTGTCGGAACAGGTAGAGCCTCCAAAGCCCAGGCCGCATACCGCTCGGTCAGGGGCTCGATGACGGATCGGTGGAAGCGGATCAGGCCGATGACATCCTCGAGATGGGATTGAGTACTTCGTGGAGTAGTGACCTCACTACATAAGGGAGTTCCACTAATATTTATATTGCTATCCAAGAGTACTAGTAGCTATCTACTGCTACTGTCCTGCCCTAGTCAATACGCCAAAGCTCGCCCCTCTCCTGAGCCTCGGCGACGAGCTTGTTATAGATGGCCACCTTCTCCTCGTACTCCCGGATGAGGTCCTCGTCCCGCTTGCCCTGGGTATCGCCGCCGAAGGCCCGCACGGCCGCGTAGTACACATCCGCGAGAGCCTCGCAGACGCCCCGGGCGCTCACGGAGCTGCACTGGTAGTAGAGACTGGACGGACATCAATCAGTTGCTCAACACCAGGCAAGCAGAAAGCAAACTGACTCCTTCTTGAAGCTGTTGTCGATGCTCAGCTTGCCAGCATCGGTGAAGCGGTTCTGGGCCTTGTAGTTGCGGTAGCCAAAGTCGTGGCGATGGCAGGCCGGAACGAAGGGGAAGCCGAACGGGTTGTCCGGGGACGAGCTGCATCCGTCCGAGTCCCAGATCAGGGTCGGCGGATCCCGGGCATTGCGCTTCGCTGTGAAGGCTGGGAGAGTGATGCTGAAGAGGTACTGGTCCGTGATCTGGTTGGCGGTTTGGCGCGGGACGAGGGCGCCGACGGTCTCGCCGGGCGCGGGGAAGGCCAGCACGGCCGAGGCCAGGTAGAGGATGCTTGCAAATTCCTTCATTGTGTGGATGAGGAGCTGCACAACTACTACCTAGTATCTCACTCTCCCGAGCTCTGGCTGTACAGGTCGGACAGGAGTCTCACCAAAGCCCGGACGGGGCGTCCCCAACATATAGATGAATTCCCTGTTGAGCCGCACTAGAAATCAAAATGTCAAACTGAATCAGGACACCGAGGCTCGTGCCGCTTGGCTCTAGGTGCAGCTGCCAGTGCCGCCTTCGGTGCCCAGTAACCTGCCTCATCGAGGAATGCCAACCGACAAGGTGTCCACGATGACACCCCAGCCGGCCCGCGGCGGGCTTCGCCGCAAACCCCGCAGCCTGTCATATGCTAGTCTCCGATCACGCCTGGGTTGATACTGTGCAAAAAAGGTATGTCGATCACCGTGCGGATGTAAAATGCCAATGTGAGTGGTTGTCATCGATGCGTGGCCGGGCGGTCGATGCACCGTTGCTTATTGAATTATTTCCCCCGCGATTGGGTCAAAAATAGCGAAGTGGCCAGTGGCAACACACGTGACAGTGATGACTTGGCGGTCCGTTGCCGGTCGTTTAATTGCCGGGCCAATCATCCATTTCTGCCAACGGCCAAGACGTGTTTGCAACCAACTTCCATCTTGCAATCTGCAACGGCAACTTCCCGCGTCCACTTGCAGCTTTTGGTTCACAACGCACGACGCAGCAAGCTGCAACAGAAATCCCCACTTTTGGTTTCCCGTCGCAGTCCCACCTTGCATTCACTAATTAATTACCCCAGCCAACCACTACTCCAGGAGCGACCACGCCGCATCCACTTTTCGAACTCCCCCCCGCGGCACAGCGTTACCTTCAGCATGTCGCCGGCGTGGAGTCGTAAGCCCGTACCCTTGGGCGGCGGCGGCGGGAACGGCGACGGTAACGGCGACGGCGTGGACGGCTACTACAGCCTTGGGGATTTCCACATGCCCATCTCCACCGTGAGCCACAAGGCTCAATCATGGTTCGACCGCGGACTTATCTGGACGTTCGCGTTCAACCATGAGGAGGCGGTCCGCTGCTTCGAGCGGGCTGCCGCGGCGGACCCCGGCTGCGCCATGGCTTATTGGGGCATCGCCTTCGCCCTGGGGCCCAACTACAACAAGCCCTGGGGACATTTTGACGAGCTCGAACTGGAGCGTAACGTCATGAAGGCGAGCCAAGCCGTCTCGGAGGGCCTCCACCAAGCCCGCCACGCCTCTGGTCTGGAACGGGCGCTCCTCAACGCCCTCCAACAACGCTACCCCACGCCGTGGATGACCGCCTCCCACGGGTACAAGGCCAACACGGCTTACGCCCAGGCCATGGAGGCTGCGTACCTGCAGTATCCCAGTGACCCAAACGTCGCTGCGATTTATGCAGATGCCGTCATGAACCTGACCCCGTGGGCACTGTGGGATGAGCGGACGGGGGAGCCTGTCAAAGAGGGAACGCTGGAGGCGAAGGCTGCGCTGGAACGGGCGATGGCTGAGCACCCGAAACATCCCGGGCTGCTACATTTATATATCCACCTCATGGAGCAGTCGCGCCATCCCGAGCAAGCGCTCCGGGCTGCCGAGGACTTGTGTGGCTTGGTCCCGGATGCCGGCCATCTCAACCATATGCCGTCGCATATCGACGTTCTCTGCGGCAATTATCGGCACGCGGTCGCCGCCAATCAACTTGCCATCAGGGCAGACATGAAGTTTCTCGCAAGGGAGGGACCCCTCAATTTCTACAGTCTCTACCGTTGCCACAACTTCCACTTCCGGCTGTACGCCGCCATGTTTGCCGGACAGTCTGCCGCTGCGCTTGAGACCGCAGACCTCCTGGAGCAGACGATCCCTGCAGAGTTGCTGCGCATCAAGTCCCCCCCGATGGCAGACTGGGTGGAGGGATTCCTGTCCATGCGACCACACGTTCTCGTCCGCTTCGGTCGTTGGCAAGACGCCATCGACCTGAAGATCCCGATAGATACCGACCTCTACGCCATGACAACGGCCATGGCTTACTACGCCAAGGTTGTGGCGATGGCCAACACCGGGAGGATTGAGGAAGCCGACCGCCATCGAGAGCTCTTTCGGGAAGCTGTCAAGAGGGTGCCGCCATCGCGGACAATATTCAACAACGCATGCTCCGACATCCTCAAAATCGCCGGTGCCATGCTCGACGGCGAGCTCGAGTACCGTCGGGGCAACGTGGAGCTCGGGTTCGAACACCTCCGCCGGGCCGTCATATTGGACGATTCGCTGCCGTACGACGAGCCGTGGGGCTGGATGCAGCCGACCCGCCATGCGTACGGCGCGCTGCTCCTCGAGCAGGGCCGCGTCGAGCAGGCCATGGCCGTCTACAAGGCGGATCTGGGGTTGGACGACACATTGCCGCGGTCGCATCAGCACCGGAACAACGTGTGGGCCCTCCATGGTCTGCACGAATGTCTGCTGCGTCTCGGTCGGGACGACGAGGCGCGCATGATCCGTCCCCAGCTTGAGCTTGCGCTGGCCGGCGCGGATGTGAGGATTAAGGGCTCGTGCTTTTGCCGCAGTAATTGCGCTTCCCGTCTATGAGCCGAGGGTTACGGGGATGACAGCGTGGTTACCCAACTTGTATATGAATACCCAACTTGTTTGTACATTAAGCGCATGATAGAGCATATGATTTAGTCCTTCTTGTTTCTAGTTGCATTAGAATGTATTGGGAAATATAGCTTAAGGGGGCAATGATGAATGTTTCGTCTACTTATCCATCATTTACATAAAGTCTACCCCCAATAGCCAGAGCAAGTCCTAGGCGTATGTTATAGTAATATTCCAAAACAGGTTTCATATACTACTAAGTATAACGTGGTTGATAAGCGAATGCTCCAGACAAGCGAATGCTCCACTTTACCGCGCCTATACAACGCCTTCTCCTCGCATACATTTTCTTTGCAACCCAATATGCATCCAAAAGACGACGAACGCCAGATAATCTTAGCCCTCCAAGCTCTTGAGAAAGACTCTACTTTGAGCCTAAGAGCTGCAGCTAAGATCTATGCGGTTCATTATACCAAGCTAAGCCGTCGTAGGCGTAGTATATAATCACGACGCGATATTCCAGCCAATTCGCGGAAGTTGACCAATTTGGAAGAATCGGTCATTGTTCAATATATCCTCGACCTGGATTCCAAAGGGTTTCCTCCCCACTTGTCTGGTGTAGAAGATATAGCAAATCGACTACTTGCCGAACGCAATATAGGATGCGTCGGTATACGTTAGGCATATAACTTCGTCAAACGGAACCCCAAGCTTACTACGCGTTTCAATCGGAAATACAACTACCAGAGGGCCTAATACGAAGACCCAGAAATTATTCGGGGCTAGTTTACGCTTGTGCGGAATACGATCGCAAAGTACGGTATCTAGGAGGCAGACATCTATAACTTCGACAAGACTAGGTTTCTAATAGGCGTTATTGCAACCTCAATGGTTGTCACAAGCTCCGAACGTCATGGCAGGGCAAAGTCAAAGCAGCCTGGCAATCGGGAGTAGGCAATAGTGATCCAGGGTATTAATACTACTGGCTAGGCAATCCCGCCGTTTATTATCGTCCAGGGCAAATATCATCTCTCCTCTTAGTACAAGGGCAGCCTATTGCCAAAGGAATAGGTTATCGCGACATCCGAAAACGGTTGGACTAGCAATAAGAGAGGTCTAGATTAGATCAAGCATTTTAATATATATACCAGAGCTCGAACAACTAGAGTTTATCGCCTTCTCGTCCTCGACGGCTATAATAGCCACTACTCGATCGACTTCGAGCTCTACTACAAGGAGAACAACATTATTACGCTCTATATATCTCCGTACTTATCTTATATCCTCTAGCCGCTCGATATTAGGTGTTTTAGCCCGCTTAAGACGGTATACGGCAAGCAGATCGAGGCGATAATACAGGCAAGCATAACCTATATCACTAAGGAAGACTTCTTTCCCGTATTCCTCGCAGCTTACCAGGTAGTAATAACGCCCGGAAACATTCAGGGAGGTTTTAAAGGCGCTAGACTTGTTCCTTTTGATCCCGAGAAGGTGATCTCCTAGCTCGACATCCGTCTGAAGACACTAATACCCTCGAACTCCCGGCCTAGCAGTACCTATACCTAGGTTTCCAAGACCCCGAACAACCCAGCCGAAGCCTCCTTGCAGTCCGCCCTTATTAAGAATCGAATTGCCCGGCATTAAAATAGCTCTCCAACCGAGATTTTAAGAGCAGTTGATATCCTTGCGAAAGGGACGTCTAAGGTTATATATCAATTGGTATTATTAAGAGCAGAGAACCAAAGCCTCCGAGTAGCAAATGAGGCACTAAGCAGGCGTCGGCGAGCTAAAAGACAACGGCTCCGACAAGGAGGATTGCTTACTATACAAGATGCAAAGGACTTGCAGGGTCAGAGAGAGGTTAAGGTACAGATAAAGGAGGAAACACGGGCGGGTAGTGGTCGGAAGCCGAGGGTCGAGACGCGCGCGTGGCGCTGTGGCACCTGCGGCGAACCTGGTCACAATGCGCGTACCTGTCAAATAGTTGTGGAAACGTCTGAGGAAGACGATTCCGAGTAGTTTCATTTGTTTGAAGCGGTTTTGGTGGGATTGATATACATTTTGTTATATAGGTGCAACTTTGTGGAGCATTCGCTTGTCTGGAGCATTCGCTTATCAACCACGTTACCCAATGTAACTGGAGAAATAATTGTCACTTTGAGAGAACCATTCATGACCAGCCACACACGCGAACCATCAGGGCAACGGTACCCTCCCGCAATGTCCCGGGGGGAATCTTCTAGGTATACGCCTCCCCATAGCTGCGGTACGCGCCGCGGGAGTTGACCAGTGTCTATTTCGACGACGGAAATAGTCAGTCAATATCGGCTCTTCTCTAAACCGAAGCTTCTCACCATATATCGCCCCAACATACAACATTCCGCTACGCACGGGTGCACCAGGGTGGCTACCTTGCCAGTTATTCACCCTCACGTTTGGATGCCCACCCTTGAACGATAGGGTGGTGCCAATCCGGAGCCGCCGCCGCCGCCGACGCCCGCCTGCTCTTCCGCACGATTAAACGTAACGGTCACCACGCCACCCGCCTTGGCGGTTAGGTCATCGGGGCGGGAAATGTAGTGTGCGTTAGCGGGAGGCATTAGTTTTTGACTATTGACTTTGATGATGGTAGTGCCATTGTTGGTGGTGATGGTCTCGGCGGTGACTTGCGAGGAGTTGGGGGATAGCAGAGGCGACCTTTTGGCAAAAGAATGACCAGCCCGCCGTTGGTGTCGACGCTATAGGAGTTGCCTAATCAAGTCCGGGAACTTAATGATTCATGATTTGACTCAAATCTAAGATTGTATTCAGAGAACTACGATAAGGACTACCCAAGGTCATACCATCTCATCCTCCTTCCCGTATTCTGACCCCTCGCGTGAATGGCTCCCCGGCGTGTTGCGGCGAAGCCCGCCATGCGGGCCGGCTAGGGTGTCATCGTAGGCATATCGTCGCGGTTGGAATTTTTTGGGGATGCCGGTTGCGACGCCCGAGACGGTGCCCCGTTTGCTAGTCGGCACGTAGACCTATATGGACAGGGCGTCGAAGAAGCTAGTATCAAGGTTCGGCCCTTATTCTAGTGGGTTGGCTTAGTAATCTAGGCCCGGTTCGGATCGCCGTAAGGAAATAAACGGAGAAGAAAGGAGGGGAATAGGGGCGGGGAAGAGGATATGAGAAAGGAGATAGATTAAAGGCTGGACGGAAGAGAAAAAGGAACAGAGGGACAGGAAAAACTTCGAAAGTAAAAAAAGGGGATTGGATTAAAAATAAAGGAGAGAGGATAAATAGAAGTAGTAATACTAGCCAGTGTATCTAGCTAGGGCTGATCTGGCCTATAATGTACATCGCTATATGGATAATCCTCTGACCCCTCGTCCTCTGACCCCTGTTCCTCGTCATTACTACTAGTACCATCCTCAAACTCCGCACTCTCCAGACCATGATTCCGTATCCCAAAGGAGCCTAGCCATCCCACAAGCGTGATCCCAGCGAAAATGCCCCATGCAAGAGCCTCCCCCTTCGGCTTGACCCGGGTCGATAGAGTGAACAGGCCGCCAGAGAGAAACGGCCCCACGCTGCGGCCCGCGGCAGAGAGCGTCTGCGCAAGGCCCTGTAGTGTGCCGAGCGTCTCGTTTGAGGGAGCCGAGTTCGTGATCTAATACAGAGTTTAGCTGATGGAACAACACCACATCACATCCAGGACAGTTCAAGGGACTTACAAGAAGCATTACACTGCTGAGCCCGCCGACCGCGCAGATGTTCTTAAGCACCAAGATCCCACCCAGCTCGACGTACAGCCAGCCCTTGCCGGACCCGTCCACGTAGCCGATGAAGGGCATGAGCGCCATGCTGATTGCCATGCCTAACAGCGAGTAGCGGTATGTGACCAAATTGCCGATGCGCGCCTTGAGTCGTTGGAAGATGGACAGCTGGAACAGGATGGTGGCCAAACCGGCCAGCGACAGGCTGACGCCGATGGTGCCGGGACCCAGGTCGCGGCCTGTGGGCGGCGGCGTGGAGGCAAAGATGGGATACAGCGAGTTGTAGGAAATGTTGGCGAGCTGGAAGACGAGATATGTGCCCAGCACAGCGACCGTGTTGCGGTTACGTAGTTCGCGGAACGCCGAGGTTTCCTCCTTCGCGCCCACGTTGCTGTCGTCAGCGTCTGAGTCGCATGCGCCGAGTAAGCCCTGCTGTTCATCGTCAAAGTCGCCAGAACTCTCGGGAGCGTCGCCCTCGTACACGGGCAATTCGTCGCGAAATCTGGTAGGCCGCCACAGCATCCGTCGAAATCCATCCCTGCACCACTCGCGCGCTGCCTTCACGAAGTCCAAACCTGCTCCCGCAACGCTGCTTTCCACGTGATCAAGCGTCTCCTCGAAGAAGAGAGCCAGCACGATGACGCTTGAGAGCAGCAGCCCCGTGACCATGACATTGGGCAAGACGAAAGGATACCTCGCCCCTTCCGCCGCGGTCACCAGCAGCCCGCCTAGCGCGGGGCCCGTAATGCTCCCAATGCTATAAATGACGGGCAGCCAGGTGAAGGCGCTGCTCTGGTTGGTGCGGTCCGTGAGCTCGCCCAGGCAGGTCGGCACGATGGCGGCGTTGCCGTTCAGCAGGCCCATGGCGACGTGCACCATGATCAGCTGCGCGTATGTCCCGCAAAAGCCGAAGAACAGGAAGCAAACCATCAGCAACGACGTGCCCAGCAGCATGGTCGGCTTGCGGCCCACGCGGTCCGACAGCCAGCCCCACAGCAGGTTGGTCGCCAGCTGCGCGAGGGCGAACGCCGACGCGAGGAGCCCCACGTACAGCCCTTCCTGCCCGTCGGGGATCTCGTCGAACGACGCCACCATCGTCGGCAGGTAGGGGCCGATCGAGTTGAGCGCCGTTTGTTCGGCGAGCGAGAGGATCGCCAGCAGATAGAGCTGCGACCATGGTAGGGGAGTGGAGTCTGCGCTGGTGGCATTGTGTTCTGTAAGCCGCCTGTACCAGGGGCGTGGCTCAAGCGGCGACCGCTGGCGCTCCGAAGGCGTGGGAGGCGGCGAGGTCGGGAAGGTGTGGTATCTGGCCGTCGACTGCCGACGGAGTGGGCGGCGGGGGGCGGCTTCGGCGAGCGACAGTAGTAGGGCTGTCCGGCTCCTGCTCGGCCTCGTCTCGTCACAGGGGGATGGCAGAGGAAACGGCTCGCCGGCGTGGAAGGATCCAGACGCGCGGGAGCGACGCGGGCGCGGGGCAGGTCTGCTTCTTCCGGGCGCGTTTGTCGTTGCGGCAAGGGTTGCTTTGTAGGTCGCCATCTTGGACATTGGCGCAACTAACTGTCTTTGTGCCGCCCGGAATGGCGCGCGATTTCACGGTGGGGAGGTTCTGGTTACTGCAAGGTTCGGTGCATCAGTGTAACGATTGAACGGATACGTATTAGGGTAAGGTACGGTGTAAAGAGAGCAATTAGTCCTTATGCTGTGGTAGAGGAGATGGGTAGGTGGAGCATTGGCGCCGGAAGTGATGTCATGGACGTTGGTAGGGTGTGAAGGGTAGCCTGGGAACCACTACAATACATTTGCGCCAAAGTGGCCAATAAGGTGCTACGTGGGGCCGCAGGATCGCTTACACTATAGGCTGTCCCCCGCTCCTTCCACCTCGGCGACCTTTTGAGCATGGGCTCTCATGTCACGTGCATTTCCTCTCGCAGCCCACCCCTGTGGCTCCACGTAAGGACGGGCGGGGCTGCGGGGTTGCTGACTTTCAACGGCCACGATCCAAAACAGCCGCACGCGAACCGGTCACTCAGCAATGCGACTGCTCAGCAACAGCCTCCATTCAACGGAGTCCATTGAGGTCTTCTCCGACACCCTGTCGACAGTGAATTCTTTAAGAAATAACGATACCAATGAAAGCCAAAAGAACAAATATCACGATGGAAGCGCGAGGTAAAGTTGACTGATCTTCACAAGTGTGCGGGTTGGGCGGACCTGCCTCTAGTCGCTGGGCCTCCTAAAACGGCCGGTCCAGACCCCGCCCTTGTAGAAACACCGAGTCGCAGACTCGCAGACAAGCTGAACACACATAATATGCTCAGTTGCGCTGATGCGGGCAGGCACCAGCAGTTGACTCACTCGGGACAATAGCTATACATAGGTAGGTACTTTTACAACCAGACAATCCCTCCATTAGCCAGTATCCATGCCAGACAAGCAGAGTCCAGTCTTTATTAGACTTGCCGCCTCTAGCTGCTCCACATCAGCTATAACTAGGCTGGGCAGGATCCCGAATCGAAATCATGCCCGAGGCACTGCTTCTTTTTGACTGTTAGGAACTTGCGCATTGGTCATCGAACCACAGGACGCTTTCGCTTCGAACGGGGTTCGGTGCGTCCGTGTCAAGCTCGTCGCAGGGCTCGTAGTAGCGAAGCTTGCGGCCTGCAGCCCCTTGGCAGCGACAGATGCAGATTCCTCCTTCGCAAGGGCGTCTAACCCAGCGTCATGCGGTCCGGGATAGCTACCTCTCACAATTCATGAACGCGTTGGAAGTCGACGTCTGTGATACTCCGGGTTACCACCGGGGGCTGCGGTCGATGTGTCATGTTGGTGAATGCGAGCTCCCTGTGGTTCTAGACGTCGGTGTTGTTGCCAAGTCAGGATTGGGATGCAACCGACCTCAGCCCTCGCAGGCATTTCGCCGCCTGTTTGTTGAGGAAAGGATTCAAACACGACCATGTTTCGACTGGACAGAGAAGCGGTTCTACGAGTTGCAGCAGAGAACCGTCAATCAAAGCGTGTCCTCAGAGTAGTGACGCTCCCAAGGACAATCTGCGGCACCTCGGGGTCCGGGGGGGTCCGGCAACTGCGAAAGGGGTCACCAATGTACGTCCCATAGCCGATCACCGATGTTTCAACCGCCCTCGAAGTGCTGGAAGGAAGGAAAAGGGCGGGTAATTATAATCAGAGCGGCATATCAAAGCTAGAGAGAGCCTCGAATGTAGCTAAGCGGATGCAGCACTCCCCGGGGCTTTGCCTGCGAACAAAAATACATGCAGAGATCAAGCCGAGCCAGCCCCGGATCGCCGCCACAGCATTGCGTAGTGAGGGATGTCGGCCAGGAGGAACGAGTCCCCGATCTGGCGGAACCCAAGCGACTCGTACAGTCCCCGACCTGCCGGCGTGGCGAGCAGGAACACGTCCATTCCGGCCTGTGACGCCAAGTCCAGCCCGTGGTGCATCAACTTCCGCCCAATCCCCCGGCGCTGCTGGGTCGGGTCGACGGCAAGCGACATCAGGTCTATATATTGCTTAATTAGCTCCAATCACAGTTCTCACAACAAAATGGGAAATCCACGGGCGGCTTACACCACATTTTGCTATGACCGTCGGGGCCAAGAGCCCTCTTCGTCTCATCTTCGACCGTCTTATATATCTTGAACAAAGCGTCCTGATCCAAACTAGGCGGGAATGGTTCCTGGTTATAATAGCCGGACTTTTTGGCCTCCCCGGTTTCGCCTGCCACCGGCGGCAGAGGGACTTCCCACTGGGCGTATCCGATGATCCTTTCCGGACCGCCAGTATCGTTACTATCGTCTTCGGCGACATCCACACACACAAAGGTTGGTTTGCCCTCTCTCATCCTGGCCAGGTTCCTCGCCGCCCGCCATTGCGCTTCGTCGAGCGCGATGTCGCCGGTCTCGGATTTGTCGTACAGGTGCGGCGGGAAGACGGCCTCGGAGCCCGAGTCGCGGAAGGCGTCCCGGCCGATCCAGCCGATCCTGTCGCTATCGGCCTCGACGGCTGGGCGGATTTCGAGCGGCATTGTACAGCGTTTATTGCGCGGCTAAGAGTCAAGGACCAAGGTAAACGGTGAATCGAAGTACTGTTTGGAATTGTCAGCCAAGGCTTGGCCTTCTTAGGAGTTGAGCACTCAAAGTAAAGGAGAGGAGACTGTTCATCAACCTTTTAATGAGGCCCCCGAATGCAACAGGTGGCGTGTAGTGTACCGTCGTCAAACTGTGACTCAGACCGATGATTACGAACCCATGTAAGGTACGCAATTGCGTAGTACATACCATAGTTAAGAGGAGGTACGGTAGTAAGAGGGGTGGGCCTTCCCCCGCCCGAAGTGGAAGGCCGACATACTTGCTGGGCCTTCCAAAACGGCCAAATCCAGCTCGCCGACTTGACGAGTACTAGTAGTAGGTACACAGCCGCGTCCAGATCCACACCAGAACCCTCAGAAGCTTGTTCCTTCCTCGGCATAATAGAACCTGATTCGACACGGTGAGACCACGCACGGATTAAACGTGTGCCTAAGGTAGGCCTGACCTCCGGGCCGAGATCCTGAATCAGGAGTTCGGCCCGGACTTGTGGTGCCGATATCAGGATTCTTAATTCAACGTAACCCTAACCGCTGCGAGGGGCGAGTCAAAAAGGATTCGTTGTCTAACGAAGCGACACTACCCGTGCTTATAGAGTTGAGGTATTATTACGTACGACACACCCACTTTGCCCATACCTCCGAGATCGGAGATATCTCGGGTTTGAGAAGAGGTCCAAGGCCTGAATCTGCGCTGGACGATGCATCGTGGCGGTAGGTGAGAGCATCGAATTTGATAGATATCTCACTCGGAACCCGGAGAAATCAGAGTGGAGGGTTCTAATTACACGACGAGACTTAGGTGAGGTGAGTTGTGAGTGGGTGACTCAAGGGTAACCCTAACCCCATGGGTCAATGCTCAAAAGTCCAAGGGGGAGACAAGCCAAAGTGGACACCTCTCGACTCATCCGATTTTGAATTTTGAATTTTGAATTTCATCGGCAGAAGAAAAGAAAACTCAAACATTATTCAGGAACACTGCAACTAGGTGGGGGAACAATCGGCAGGAAACACAGCGCCAGCAATTTCAAACAATGGCCAACGACCACATCCTGACGCTGTCGTGCCCGGACAAGCCGGGCATCGTGCACGCGGTGACCGGCATCTTTGCGCGCGAGGGGCACAACATCCTGGACCTGCAGCAGTTCTCGGACCCGACGAGCGAAAAATTCTTCATGAGGGTGCACTTCGGGCCTTCACCATCATCAACAGAAGAAGAAGGGGGAATCACGGCGCAGCTGCGCCCGGCCTTTGATGCGCTGGCGGCCGAGTACGCCATGACGTACGACATCCGGCCGGTCTCGCAGAAGCCGCGCGTGCTGGTGATGGTGTCCAAGATCGGGCACTGCCTCAACGACCTGCTGTTCCGCGCCAAGACGGGCCAGCTGCCGGTCGACATCCGGCTGATCGTGTCCAACCATCCGGACTTTGCCCCCCTCGCGGCCAGCTACGGCATCGAGTTCCACCACCTGCCCGTAACGCGTGAGACCAAGGCCGCGCAGGAGGGGCAAGTCCTCGAGCTGGTTCGGCAGCACGCGATCGAGCTGGTCGTGCTAGCGCGCTACATGCAGGTGCTGTCGCCGACGCTGTGCGAGGCCATGTCCGGGCGCATCATCAACATCCACCACTCGTTCCTGCCGTCTTTCAAGGGGGCGAAGCCCTACCACCAGGCGTACGAGCGCGGCGTCAAGATCATTGGCGCCACGGCGCACTTTGTCACGGCCGACCTCGACGAGGGCCCCATCATCGAGCAGCGCGTGTCCAGGGTAAATCATAGCATGAGCCCCAAGGAGTTGGTGGATGAGGGGTCGAATATCGAGAGCCAAGTGCTGGCGGCCGCGGTGAAGTGGTATGCCGAGAGGAGGGTGTTTTTGAATGGTACCAAGACGGTGGTCTTCAACTGAGTTGGGATTGATTTTCCGTTGGGTAAAAAAAAGGCGAAAGGAAAAGGGAAGTTGATAGTTATGCATGTGCTATGCAGAGGGATTGGCGAGCGAATCAAAAGAAAGGATAACTGAAGCATCCATTGTGCTGATGTAGCCCTCCTGCCTAAATGGGTATCAATATCTGTCCAAACATTAGGCCATCTCCTTCTCGAGTTGGCCGGTGCTCTCCCCATCCTCTCGCATTCAAACAACCCTCCACACTAAAAGTAGGTAGGTATGCATGGTGGCCACTACGCCGCCCCAACAACCTCCTTCCCCCCTTTCTTCTCATTAGTCGGCGTCGCATCCCCCGGCGTAGGCGCCTTGCTCCCCTCCCCACCAACGAGCTGCTGCGCATTGATAGTCCTGGGATGCGACCGACCCGTAAGATCCCGATAAATATTCCGGACCGTCCGCACTAGCGTAGCACGGCTCTCAAAGACAGGGAACAAGCCGACGCCAATAAACGAGCAGAAGATCCAGATGATGCCGACCGTCACCCACCCGGTGAAGAACGGCTTGCTGAAAATATAACCCGACCCATACATGGGCATGGGCCATAGCACCAAGAAGGCAAGCGTCAGCACCACCGTGGCGGTCTTGCTGATCTTGCCTGCGCGAGCTAGTTTCTTTTGTTCTTCCTCGAACGCTGCACTACCGCTACCGCTGCCGTTGCTCTCTGTATTCTGCTGCTGCCCGGGTATCTCCTCGATATCATCGAGCCCCGCGGAGACAGCGATGTCGTGGTCGTCGCCGCGGCGGATGGCCATCATCGACTTCCAGTCGTACTTATCAAGTCCGAAGATTAGTGTGAAGATGGCGATCAGCGGGATGGGCGCCAGCAGCGCGGTCACGTTGCCCGCCAGCATCGGGTTGTTGGAGCCCGTGCACTCGACGCCCAGGTTGCCGCACTCGCGTTTGGCCGTCACCAGCCAGGCGATCAGCGCGCAGGCGAGGCCCAGGATCGGCGAGAGGGAGGCGGCCCACTTGTTCTGGCCCGCCCTGGTTCATAGGGTTAGCATTCAAAAGCTTGGGTGTGTATTGAGTAGAGATTGGGACATACCAGATCAAGGTGAGCGTGGCGGGGAGAACGGCGGCCGAGATGATGACACCCATCATCAGGTACAAGTAGCCCATCGAGATTCCGGCGTACCACAGCCCGACCGAGAAGGTGGCAATGAAGATGCCGTAGCCGACCACGACGGCGTGGCTCATGTAGATGAGGCGGCGCCCGCTGGCGGCCGGGTTGAAGTAGGTGCGGTAAAGGTCGTAGGTGCAGATGGTGCTGACGGCGATCAGCTGGCTCGACGTGGCGCTGGTGACGGCCATGAAGACGATCAGCAGCGTCCCCACGGCGCCGCCCTTGCCGAGCAGCGCCACGGCCGCGTAGGGGAGCACCAGCCCCGCACTCACGTCGGCGTCGCTCATGCGGTCGGGGAAGGTGGGGAACCAGGGCGTGTTTTCCATGGCCAGCGCCGCCAGGCCCATCGTGGTCGCTGTCAACCACGGGATGGCGAACCAGCACAGCCCGCCGATGATGTATCCCGGGAGCGCGTGCACCGGGGACGCGGCGATAGCCTTGTTGTAGTACCCGTTGTCGAGGAACACAGTCCCGAAGTTGCCTGCACCTTGTGTCAGCTTCTCATGATCTCAACTGCTATGTGGTTGTTGACAGCACCCACCAACGATGTTGATCACAAAGAAGATGGCGCCCTCGCGCGACTGCATGGTAAGATAACTGCCATCCTTGTTGCCCTCGACGGGGTGCCGGGCTGCTGCCTGCACCAACAGATCATAGACAGCACCCGGCGATCCCAGGACATCGTGGGAAGCATATGCGGTCAGCGAAAAGACGATGATGATGATCAGCAAGATGAAGGTGTGTGCCCAGTCCGTCAGGATGGTCGCCTTCAGGCCGCCCACGAGGGTGTACGCGACGACGCCGACCGGGAGGAGGTAGATCGCAGCTATGGTGTGCATGCCCGTCAGGGCATTGACCGTGGCCGAGCCGCCGACGATCAGCATGAGAGACACCAGGATGTTGGTCGCCAGCCCAAAGACCAGGAACACGATGTGCGCAAAGGTGCCGTATCGCGCCTTGATGATCTCGAGGTAGGTGTGGGCGTTGGGTGCACGTCTCTTGAGCTCGATGGCAAGCGTGGCGAACAGCAGGATCTGGACGGTGGCGCCGGACGCGTACCAGAACGGGCCCGAGACGCCATACCGGTAGCAGACGCCGGTGCTCTGCAGCAGCGTTGCCGCCCAGGTCCACGACGAGACCACTGCTGCCGCGACCAGACCAGATTTGACGGTGCGGCCAGCCGTGTTGAACATCTCGGATGTCTGGAGCTCACGGTTGTATCGGCGCAGGATGAAGGTGACAAGTATCATGCCTGGGTCTGGTGAGTACATCACTGCATTTGTCTCGGAGCAGACACCCTCAGTGTGAACATACCCAGGGCGAAGACGCCTCCAAGGCCCAGGACGATGCCATAGCCGACTCCCTGGCCTAGGGCCGGACTGTGATCAGAGTGTTCCACCGCTTCCATCGTAGGTGTGCCAGGCCAATGGGTACTGGGAGGGCTAGAGGAGATGGAATCTGTACGGTCATGAGATCGGAAGGAAGATGGACGGCAGTGCAGGCATTGTCCAAGGTATATAACATCGATCTGCGATTCACCTGCCGACGCCGCTCACGGCCGGGACCGGGCTGTCACCGTTACCTTATCTTGCCTTATCACCGGCTGTCGCATCGTGTCCGGGTTGGCTACCCACAGCAAATGCCCGAACGGGAACAGAGTCTGGGGATGCCAGGGGCCATCCCGAGCCCCCACTGCGGCATGCGTGTCTCCGCAATGAAGACACTAATATAGCCACTGCCTTATCGCCGAGTTTTCTGAGGGACGCTACGCGACGAGGCGTTGTCGTGGTGTGTAATGGCGTTCTACTCTCAACCCATCAGGGCACATTCAAGGAGTCGAGGAAGCTCACCCCGTGGCGGGGCCACTGTGACTGGGCAGATAGATTCTATCAGCGAATTCGCGAAATTGACAGCTCTGCATAGATAAGCCAGATCAGTTAGGTCATAATCGAGGTTTCGATCGGTACATACAATGATCGAGTGATCTAAGTGCGTACCGTAAAAAACAAACTCCCGTCGTGGGTGCCGAACATGATGACACCGTCCCACCGGAGAAGCAAGATTCGCGGCCAGGGTTGCTGTTCCATCTGCTGGTCATTTTGATCCAGCGCTTGTAAGACATATCTTGCAGCGGGGAAGCAATCAAACCGTTGCTTCGGGTCGCCGCTGGGCTGATAACTTACTCGATCGAATTGGTGAATCATGGCCTTGTTTGTACGTGGTAAGGAGTCCGGTCGAGATAAGGAAGCCAGTGTGTTTGCTTGGCAGAGGTGCGATATGGAAGCGATGGAAGATAAGAGTGGGGAGCCAATGCCGATGCAGGAGCTTAAGCCAATCAGCCGGGCCCGGGGCGCCCCGCCGTGGACCTCTTTTGCAGCAAGCACGAAGAGGAAAGAGATCGCATTGCTTTGCATACCTAATACCTAAGGTGCGATGATGACTGAGAATTGATGGTTGCTCAACTCACCTAAAGCTAGGATTGTCTCGTTAAATTTGTTTCGATAGGCGTTCTACGTATCAGTGTTTCTGCCGAGAAAGATAGCTGTCGGAGCTCGCCTGTCGCTTGGTGCCCCACCTTCAGGTCAATGTGGGGGTCCCTGAAGATGTCAATTGACGGCATTCATGCCAGCAAGGTGAGAGCTCAAAACAGGCCCGACCTGAGCTTGCCGTGAGATTCCCGACAATTCTTAGCTCACGGTACCTGGACCAAAGCGAAGGCGTCTTACACACCTATCCTACCCGCTATGGCTCTTGGGTGTCACAGCTTGAGCTGTTACGATTGCGAGCCATGGCTGAGAACGAGTGCAAGGTGGGACAGGAAACCAATCGGATCGTGTTCCTGGCCCAAGACACGCAAAGCTGGGCTTTCGTGTCTCACGGTCCCGACCCGACGTCAATCGCGCCCCATCTGAGCCAGGCCGACTGACGACTCCCGTCCTTTTGCCAACAAACGCCGGGGACTGCGCACATTGCTCTGCGGAAAGCGATGTTCCGTGACCTGGGAGCTGAATTGCGCCCGGATTGCTGTTGAACGCCGCATTCTACACAGCGACAAACGTTCGATGGCCAGTCGACTGTCCAACTGACCCTTCCGAGCTGACGGAGAGCTTCCCATTGGCATTTCAGGGACAATGGCGGGCGACGAAAGCAAGCAAGGCCTGCTGCGCGATGCCAAACGTGCATCAATCGACAGCAGCGACGGCCATGGCTCCGACTCGGACCTCGAAGCAACCGACTACGTCGACCGCCCCAAACCCCCCGACCACGCGAGCTCGGCGTCCCCTCCTCCGAACATAAAACCCCAAAAGCGATGGTGGTTTATACGCTTCCTGGGCCGACGGAGCCGCTGCTGCATCGGCGTCCTGGCGAGCGTGATCGTGGTCTGGATCATCATCAGCGCGGGCGGAGCCTTCGTGTACAAGAAATACAAGCAAGAGCCGCCCTACGGCCAGTCGCCGCCGTGGTACCCCACGCCGAAGGGCGGAACGGCCAAGAGCTGGGCGCAGAGCTATGAGAAGGCGGCGAAGATGGTGAGCAAGATGACGCTGGCCGAGAAGGTCAACGTCACGACGGGCACGGGCTGGCAAATGGGGCTGGCCGTCGGCACCAACGGCCCCGCGGTGCACGTCGGGTTCCCCCAGCTGCAGCTGCAGGACGGACCGCTGGGCATCCGGTTCGCGGACAACATCACCGCGTTTCCCGCGGCTATCACGGTGGGCGCCACGTGGAACCGGCAGCTGATGTACGCCCGGGGCAAGGCACACGCGATGGAGGCGCGCGGGAAGGGCATCAACGTGCTCCTGGGCCCCTGCGTCGGGCCGCTGGGCCGCATGCCGGCGGGCGGGCGCAACTGGGAGGGGTTCGGGGCCGATCCGTACCTGCAAGGGGTGGCGGGCGGCGAGACAGTCAAGGGCATCCAGAGCGAGGGCGTCATGGCCACCATCAAGCACTTCGTGGCCAACGAGCAGGAGCACTTCCGCCAGCCGTGGGAGTGGGGGCTGCCGCACGCCGTTAGCGCCAACATCGACGACCGCACGCTGCACGAGCTGTACGTGTGGCCGTTCGCCGACGCGGTCAAGGCCGGCGTGGCATCGGTCATGTGCTCGTACAACCAGGTCAACAACTCGTACGCGTGCGCCAACAGCAAACTGCTCAACGGCATCCTCAAGGACGAGCTGGGATTCCAAGGGTTTGTCATGAGCGACTGGCTAGCGCAGCATGCCGGCGTGGCCACGGCGCTGGCCGGCCTCGACATGACCATGCCTGGCGACGGGCTGACATGGGCGAACGGCGACTCGCTGTGGGGACCGCAGCTGACCAGGGCCGTCCTGAACGGCAGCGTGCCCGTGGACCGGCTGAACGACATGGTCACGCGGATCGTGGCGGCTTGGTTCCAGCTCGGCCAGGACGACGAATCCAAGTTCCCGCGCCAGCCCCCCAACTTCTCCTCCTGGACGGACGACCGCATGGGCGTCTTGGCGCCAGGCAGCCCGAGCGCGCAGGATCAGGTGGTGGTCAACCAGTTTGTGGACGTGCAGGCCAACCACTCGATCATTGCGCGTGAGGTGGCAGCCGAGGGTACGGTGCTGCTCAAGAATGAGGGGTTGCTACCCATCAGCCGCCAGGGGCCGTCGGACTCGAAGCTCAAGCTGCGTCGCAGCACGGCGGAGAAGGCCACCGGGAAACGACATGACGGGAAGTTCAAGGTCGGCATCTTTGGGGAGGATGCTGGTCCTGGAAAGGGACCCAACTACTGTAAAGACCGTGGCTGTAACCAAGGCACGCTTGGCTCTGGCTGGGGTTCCGGGGCTGTCGAGTTCCCATACCTGATTTCACCCGTCGAGGCTCTCCGCAAGCAGTTCGACAGCTCCAAAGTCGAGCTGCATGAGTACCTGACCAACAAGCCCTCGTTGAGCGGCGGGGACAAGGCCACTGTCGACGAGCTGGAGCTGTGCATCGTCTTCGCCAACGCCGATGCCGGCGAAGGGTTCGTCGGGTGGGAAGATGTGAAGGGCGACCGGCCGAACTTGAACCTACAAAACGGCGGCGATGATCTGATTTTCGACGTGGCGGCCAAATGTGGCGATGGCGCCGGCGATGTCATCGTCGTGATCCACGCCGTCGGTCCGGTGCTCATGGAGAAGTGGATCGACCTGCCCAACGTCAAAGCCGTGCTGCTGGCCAACCTGCCCGGCGAGGAATCCGGCAACGCCCTCGCCGACGTACTCTTCGGCGACACCAACCCGTCCGGCCACCTGCCCTTCACCATCGGCAAGTCCCTCGCCGACTACGGCCCCGGCGGGCAGGTGCTCTACCGGCCCAACGGCCTCGTTCCACAACAAGACTTCTCCGAAGGGCTGTACATCGACTACCGCTACTTCGACAAGCAGGCCATCGAACCCCGCTTCGAGTTCGGCTTCGGCCTCAGCTACACCTCCTTCGCCCTGACCACCCTGCGCGTCACGCCCCGGCAGCGCAAGTCCCCTCTCCCCAAACCTCGCCCCTCTCCGGCCGCGCAACCGCCCAGCTACCCGACCGCCATTCCACCCAAGAGCGAGGCGCTGTTCCCGACCGCCGGGTTCCGCCGGCTCGAGAAATATGTCTACCCGTACCTGTCTTCGTCCGAGCTGGATGACATCGAGGTGGGGCAGTACCCGTACCCGGAGGGATATGATACCGTGCAGCCGCCCAGCGAGGCTGGTGGTGACGAGGGCGGGAATCCGGATCTTTGGGCTATCTATGTCGAAGTTACTGTGGATATCAAGAATGAGGGGCCTGCGGCGGGGGCGGCGGTGCCGCAGCTTTATTTGGAGTATCCTGATGCTAGTGGCAAGGAAAGGGAAGGAGCGGTGGTGGACTTCCCTGTGCGAGTACTCAGGGGGTTTGATAAGGTCTATCTAAAGCCCGGGGAGGTGAAGACGGTGACGTTTAGTCTCACGAGGAGGGATCTGAGTTATTGGGATGTGACGGCGCAGAACTGGCGTATGGCTACGGAGGGACGGTATGGGTTTAGGGTGGGGCTGAGTTCGAGGGATTTGAGGGTTAGTGGGAGTTGGTGATGTCCTGTTTGAAGGGGCTGTGAATCATTGATTTAGCGTGTTCTTGGATTATCAACGTTGAGTACTGCGCTGTCCCTTGGGTCCCATGTCGCATTCGAGCCGTGAAATGATTCAGGATGTTGCAAGGGTGTCCCGTTCCATGTCAGGAGGGTTAGGGTCCCTCTTCGCCAAGCATGTCCCCATCCGATCGGACCCTGAAAATCCCCGGAAAAGGGGCCAGTGGTGTCCCTCTTCGCGATCTCGCAGAGGAGGGTTTGCCTCACCGCATCTTCCTCGGACCTCAAGCAGTAGCCCAAGCACCGCGCCCCGATTCTACCAGCCGTTCACCTTTTTCTCCCGAGCCTGCTCCTCGGCCATCGGTTCCGTCCTCTGGACGAATTTGGCGACCGACCCTGCCCCTCGCGCCGTTCCCATTTCAAAGTCCCCTCGCAAACCCCGACAAAGCACCGAGACTCCGAAAAGGAACGCCCCTACGCCAGCCGGTGGAAAGAAACGGAACAGAAACAAGATAAGACAAGGGAAAAGAAGGACAAAAAATGTCAGGCGCCGACAGCCCCGAGATCCTCGCCGCGTACGACGCGGTACGCTCCGACAAGGACGCGACCAACTGGTTGCTGATCTCGTACGCGGCACCGACGGGCAACGCGCTGACGCTGTCCAAGACGGGCACCGGCGGGCTGGCCGAGCTGGCGGCTTCGCTGGACGACGGCGAGGTGCAGTACGCGTACGTGCGGGTCGAGTACGCCAACGACGCCGAGAGCAAGCGGGTCAAGTTTGCGTTTGTCGTGTGGATCGGCCCGAACACCAAGGTGATGCGCAAGGCGAGGGCCGGGCTGGAGGCCGGGGCTGTGAAGAAGGTGCTGAGTCATTACAGTGTGCAGGTGGATGCTGGGGAGAGGAGGGATTTGGATGAGCAGGAGGTTGTGAGTAGGTTGAGGAAGGCTGGGGGGGCGGATTATAATGGAGGGAGGGGGTGACGATAGCACTAAGTGGGAGACGAAGAGAGGAAGAGAGGGGACGCGGCAAGTGGTGATGTCCGGTCGACAGGCATAGCGTGGTTCCGGCGGAATATACCAGTTTGGCGTGTTTTTGGATATATCGAATCTGGTCGAGACAGCGTGCTTTGTGTAGTTTCGTCTGGTGTTGCAAGCTCCATCTATTCCACCTGGCTTACTAAATGGGTACGATACATACAGGCTACAGGCACAGGAATCGCGACAACCACTGCGGCCGCGCCGTTGTCTCGTGGAGGTTGACGTCATGCTTCAGACGGAGACACAATGTTCGGGCATTGTGGTCGATCCAAAGCTAGCTCCGAACCGCCCAACCACCACGCAATCGTGGTTATAAATGCGGTTCGGAGTTAAGGGATTATTAGCAAGGCGACACCGGATCACTAGCACCCTTTTATCAATCCGACATACGGTACCCGCCACCCCCCTCCGTCCAGGCGTTTACGCTCGTCGACTTAACAGTGGACATCCCTTCTCTACAGACTTCCTCCATTCCTGTCAACACCAGCGACCAACAACAAATCCAATCCACCAAAACCGCCACCCCCATAACGAAAATGGCCCGCTTCTTCATCACCGGCTCCTCCGATGGCCTCGGCTCCCTAACCGCCAAACGGCTCACCAGCCAAGGCCACACCGTCATCTTGCACGCGCGCAACGCCGAGCGCGCCCGCGCCGCCGCCGCCGCCTGCCCGGGCGCCGAAACAGTTTTGGTCGCCGACCTGAGCAGCATCGACGAGACCAAGCGCCTCGCGGCCGAGGCCGACCGCCACGGGCCCTACGACGCCGTGATCCACAACGCGGGCGTCTACCAAGACATGGCGCGCGTCCCCGGGAAATCGCCGGGCTTGCCGACTCTGTTTGCTGTCAATACCCTCGCTCCGTATGTATTGACCTGTTTGATGGCGAAACCGAAGCGGTTGGTGTTTGTTGCGTCGGATGCGCATTTGGGCGGGAGGGCGGATCGGAGGGGGAGGGAGCTGGTGGAGGGGACGAGTTATGCCGATAGTAAGCTGCATGATGTCATGTTGGCGAAGGCGTTTGCGCGGCGATGGGCTGGAGCTGGGACGGGGTGCTATTCTGTCCATCCGGGGTGGGTTCCGACGAAGATGGGCGGGCGACAGGCGCCGGAACGCATTGAGGATGGCGTGGATACGTACGTGATGCTGGCGCTTGGGGAAGGGGAGGAGGGCTGGAGTCCTGGGGGTTATTTTGTGAACTCGCGAGAGAAACAGCCCAAGGCGGTGGCGGATGATGTAGGGTTGCAGGACCAGCTGCTGGCGGAGCTGGCGGAAATCAGTGGTGTTGCTGTTCCGGAGAGAAGTAGAACAGAACGGTGATGGGTTGGGGCGAAACCTATGTTATTTCGTATGTGCGGAAAATAAGAAGAGACTGCGAGGATATATCCCATGCATACTGGGTGGCTTCCGGCTGAAGCTCTTCCGTCTCCTCCACAGGGCAGCTCCTCGGAAGGCTGACGGGCAAATGAGGTCCTTCCAGGCTGAATCACGGTTCTGTCAAGGTCTAGGAGGCGAAACTAGTAACATGACCTTTCGATGGATCCGTTCTCGTTGATGCTCTGCAGGCGAATGAAAACAGACCGCCAAGTCTATCAAGTCAGCCCATCTCTCGGGCTCTCACAACTACACAAGTCCAGCTCTCTGGGTCAAAATGAGCAGTCGTCGCCAGCTTTACTGATTTCCGTATGAAGAAACTACCGGCCAAACCTTTCGCATTGTATACGTACAATATATTCATGAAGGATGACTGGTGCTAGTATACATAATCTATCATCTATACCGTTTCCCTCATTATTACTTAACCCGGAACACCGACAACAGCATAGATAACCATCCTATTCCTCAACAGTGTCAACACCTAGCCGAGAGCGAAAGCAGAATAATCACACCGGGCAGCACCAATCCCCACCGCTCTCTCAGATCCCTCCAGCTCCCAGCTCCACTCGGCTTCGGCGCCCCCTCGCCCGAGGAGGCAACGCTACTACCAGTACTAGTGGGAGCAGCCTCGTGCCTAACAGCCGTGGGCGGGTACACGCCGTCACACCCGCCAGAGCCCGTCGCGTCCTGGTTCTGCCCGGACCCGGTGCACACGCGGCGTCGCGGATCCTCGCAGTCGTAGAGGTAACCCCCACCCTCGACGACGGCGGTCATGGTCGGTTCCACGCCGTTGGGCTCCCCCACGACGCTGGCGTGGAGGAACACGTCGCAGAGCGACGTCGTGACGGCCTTGCCGCTGCCGTCGGTGCTGGTGTAGGCGTAGGTGGTCACCAGCGTGGCCAAGTCCGTGTTGGTGGCTTGCGACCGCAGCTCGGCGGGCACGCTGACGCGGGCGGATTCCGTGTACCGGAACTGGGTGTTGCTGCAGAAGGTTGGGTTGGACACCGTCAGCGGCACGAAGTACCGCGTCTGGATGAAGGGTGTGCCTGTGGTGGAGGGGGTTGGAAGCGCGTTGGTGGGGACGGCGAAACCAGGGGGGAGGATGCTGTTGGTCGTGGTGACGTTGATGGTGATATATTTCCCGGCTCCGTTATAACCCAAGTAGCGGTTCCCAACGACGGTTTCGACGGCGACCTGGGAGACCGTGACGGCTGCCGTGACCGTGACGGTTTTGGATTCGTCGTTGACTGTCCGGAATGTTGTGACCCTGGGAAGAGTAACATAGGATGTTTGTTGCCAGCCGGCCGTGCATGTGTGTGCAATGGCCAGCAACGGGAGAACAATCTTCGGCAGGGATAACATCGTGTGATCGTGCACAGCCGTGTCGCCGTGAAGGATATGTGTGAGTGAATGGGCAGCTCTTTTCACGTTGCTGGACGCGCTCCCTGGAAGTCTTTCTTATACATGCCCTATGGTCAACGAACTCTATTGCACCACCTGTCAGCACAATCCGAGATAATCTCGCGCCCTCACCTTTTCTAGTGCGAGGCAACAGCATGATTGGTCCGCTCGCAATCATCATGGGCCCCATGGCTGTCTTTCGCTGCAGCCTGCAGGCGCACCGGGAACGGCAGGGGTTGGAGATTGACTGCGCCAATGGTTAGGCGACAGCAGCATGCCATCTGCCCTCAGCCTCCAATCCATCAGGGAACAATATTTATCGGACCCGTCAGACAACACCGCGGGTGTGGACACGGGAGATCCTGACCACCTCACCGCATCGGCCTTGGCGTGTCTTTCAACAATCAACTTCAAGTTCTCGACGCGGTTATCGAAGACCCGGTAACAGCCAAGGTCGTAGCGACAACCCTGACTGGCTAGCATTGTCTCAAGGACGACATTACACATGATTGAGAAAATCCACGGCAGCAGACACAGTTTCATGCGAGCATATTTTCTAAAGTCTATGATCTGTATCTTCAGCCACTGTGTTTATTTACTAACCCAAAAGGAGAAAGGATCCCAAAGTCGCATGGGCATCTTGGCATCACTCGCAGCATCCTTCCCAGGTTGCACTCAAAAAAAATTTATACCGCCGCTATCTGCTCATCTTGGGAGACCTAGCTGGTAGGTAAGAGTATCAACTAAGGTACTACTAGCATTCTTTGATCACCCAAGTAATAAGTCTACAACAACTTCCCAGACTCGCCAAACCCCCCGTCCATTCCCACCACCTCCCTCCTCCTCTTCTCCCCCTCCCCTTGCGACAATACAACCTCTCCACCATAACCTTTTAATGAGAGAGGTCAAAAAGAGTTTTCAAGGGGGCGGATCACAGTACCCAAACTCGGGCTGACATCCGACAATGTACGGACAATACTGGTCGCCATCGCCACAGTACCCAAACTGGCTGCAGCACCGCCCAAAGTTGGACCCCAGACAGGTCACGTTGTTCCCGCACCGCCCGTCCCGGCTGGAGGTCATGCCGGCGGGGATGGAGACGGTGGGCGATGCCGATGTGGTCGTGCTTGTTGTCCTGCTGCTGGTAGTACTCGTCGTCGTCGTCGTAATTGGAGGAGGAGGAGAAGTAGTAATCCCGCCGGATGAAGTAGTACTCGAAGAAGCACTAGTGGTGGTGGTAGTGCCGTTGGTAGGCGGATTCCCCGGCTGGCCGGGCACGCCAAAACACGCGCCAAACGCGCCCTGGCAACCGGCGCCGCAGTAGTCGAGCGACGAGCCGCACCAGAAGAACTGGGAGCAGCAGGGGCCGAAGTTCGGGTTGCCGATGCAGATCGTGTTGTTACCGCACTGCCCGTTGGTGGTCACCTGGAGCGAGCCCGAAGGTAAAGGGGCCGAGAAGGTGCTGCTGCTGCTGCTGCTAGTTGTTGGTCGACTAGTTGTGGTGGGCGTGGTGCTGGTGGTAGTAGTAGGGGGAGCAGGCGTGCTACTGCTACTAGTTGTGGAGGATGTGGTGCTCGTTGGCGTGGGCGCGGCGGTCGTCCTCGGCCATCCGCAGACGCCGTAGCTGGGCTGGCAGTCGAAGAGCGGGTGGCAGTGGTCGATCGAGTCGCCGCAGAAGCCGTAGCTGGAGCAGCACAGGTCACCCGCGCACCGGCCATACTGGGCGCCGCATTGGCCGTTGTCCTGCCGCAGGCCGAGCTCGGCGAAGTCGCTGGTGGCGTTGTTGTGATTGTTGCGGTGCCGCGTGCTGAGTCGCGAGAGGTGTCGGCGGGCGGCCATCGCGGCCACCTCGGCGACATCCCCGTCTCCGGCTGGGCTGGCACCGACACCGAGTGCGCCCGTCCAGCACAGGGCGGCTGCTGCTGCCAGGCCGACGAGGATGGATTTCATTTTTCTTCGACAGCAGTCACAGTCGAATCAGGGGACCACGTTCTTGCGGGATCGGCGAGGAGGGAGGGTGCAGATCAGCGGGATGGGGGACGTCGCGCGTAATTTGAAGCCCTCCATCCTCGTCCTTGTCAGTCTGGCTAGTATCCGGTTGCCGGCTATCAATTCAGGAACCTGGCGGTAGGGTCGGATTGCCAAAGAGTGAGCAGATACACAAAACGGAGCGTTTGAATTAATATAAACAAGCCAAGCAGTAGCACCTCGCACTATCCGGGCCATTGTTGTGGTGTACCAACGGCGTCTAGAATGAGGCTAAATATTAATACACTTCAGCCTGCCGGCTTTACCGAGTCGTGCACCCAGCTGCACACACGGCGGAACTCATCCCGCGTCACCGCCGCCGTCGAAAACCACCTTGGCGGTAACCCGAGAAAGCTCCGCACATGGGAATGTCCCCTCGGCATTCGCCTCGGGCCTCAGCATGGGCCCGCATGCGGAAACTCAATGGGAGAGCAATATCGGGCGACAGACCCCAGGGCTCGCTTCGACGCAGGGGAACGCCAAAGGGCCACAAATGTGCTTTTGAGATATCTGGTAGCGTTGTGCCAGCGCTCCCAATCGGGTAGAAAGTGAATTGATGCTGTGTCCGAAAATGGCCCGTCAGGATATTGGATGGACGAGGATGAGATGGCATGCCACCCGTCACCTTCCCTGCATTCCATGACCGCAAGGAGCTGCCCCTTATCCGGGTTATGACCGCGGCGACCATGTGGACTGCTCTCCTCCGCCGTTGCAGTCCCGTTGCAGCAATGCCACATGATAAGGTCCGTCGGGCTAAAGGCGCTGGCGTAGATGGATGTAGAACATGCACGCGCTGCTGGCGGCCGGGAGTAGGGTGTACATGGACTGGTCCTGGTGGGCCGGCGGCGTTAGATTTGTCTGGGACTTCGTGGCGGAAAGCCGATCGAGAGGCCGAAGTGTGAAGTGTCTGAACTCGGGCCGATTCCCTTCCATCGTACTACAGGGTGCATCAGAGACCGCTGCTCTGTTAAAGTTATTTGAACACTACCAAGAGCTTTGTGGCCTTCGTGCTGACTATGGCTTTCAAGGCCTCTCACACCTAGGCTCTGATTATCTTAGCACATCAGGAGTCTCTTCCTCTACATACCACAGTACACTTTGTCTCTGCCTCTGACCTCTGCATATTGCAACACACTCCAATTGACATCACAAGTCAGACATTTTACGCTCGACGAGACTCTTAGGTAGGTTCTCAACTGCCATAGAGCTTGCTCTCGAGTATCTGCGTGGCAAAAAGTTCTCGAAGCGACGGCCTTACTCGCGGTACCCGTAAGGGTCCCGCACGAGGAGTGTTCCGCGTCGGTGAATCAAGCTGGTTGGGGTCATGATCATTGGTCTCATGCTTTCAACGGGTGTGCACTAGGCTCTAGCAAATTGAACTGAGTATCGCTGACTACCCTAATTAGCTACGTGCTGAAATCAGGAGTAGCAAGGACAGGCTAGCCTGGTACTGGAGGTCCCGGTAGAGCAGGAACAGGGGCGGAAGACTGGAAACAGGGTC
The DNA here is from genome assembly GCF_033439665.1 of Chaetomium strumarium. Classification (NCBI taxonomy): domain Eukaryota; kingdom Fungi; phylum Ascomycota; class Sordariomycetes; order Sordariales; family Chaetomiaceae; genus Chaetomium; species Chaetomium strumarium. Next base: position 7,547,997 of record NW_026944429.1, on the reverse strand, counting down.
TCCATGTACACAAGGAACCAAGGTCTCCAGAGTCTCGGACTCGTCAAGCAAGCAATACAACCTATGTGACTTCCTAAGTTCAATCACTAAGGTACGGATGTTGTACGTATCTCCGAGGCGTACATAACCCAAAAGGATCCGACCAAATCAAGTAGGTTCGTCACACAAAAGGTCCCAGTCCCTTGCTATCTGTCGCTCCCTCCCAAGACCCGTGCAATCTCAGCAGCAGAATTTCTGTCCACAGCTGTCGTAGCACCCGAGGTTGCAGTAGCAGATCTGTGGGCTGGCCTCCGCCTCGGCGTTCGGCATCGGGTTCGGCAGAGCCAGAGCGCTGGTGACCAGCAGAGCGACGGCCGTGAGGAGCGTAGTGTACTTCATTGTGACCTTGGAACTGCCGTCAGTTACCAGGATGCTCGTGAATATGTGCTGCTCTACAGATAACTTACAAGATAAGTACTACCGGAGCAGAGAAAAGGGATCTAAATGGCGATGATCCTGAGAGCGAAACTTCGAGTTGTATAGCGCGTGAAGGCTGATAGAGGGCTGGAGAGAAGGATGGAGAGTTAGAGACCTCTGCAGCAGGTTGGTAACAGACCTGTGCTTTATATAGGTAAAGTCCAACTGTTGTGTTCCTTCGCCTCAGCGCGTGCCAAGCTCCCACTGCCCTGTTCTACCCAAACCCAACAACGCCAGCAACGCCCACTATCGTCCACGTGCATCATGATGTGTCGATCGTCTCTGCGATGACGGGACAAGCGACCGGTTATTCTCTCGAAGGAGGCGCAGGAGCAGAGGGGAAACGCAGTGATTACGCCTACTAGATAGTAGAGAGTCACATTCTGAATAGACTTGGCACTGAAAGGATTCGAAGGATTCCTCGTCTGGATGAATGCTCGAACAAGACCACGCATCGAGCCAATTAGAGCCGCACAACTCGGTCGTGAATCCGTCCGCGGAGGGCCAGTCTCCGAATCCAAGCAGCACTAGCTGACAGAAGTGCGCTTTCGGAGGACGAAATGCTGCAAGTTAGCTGGGCTGGTTGCTCTCTCTTCAGCTACGCGCAGCTCGCATCATGCATATTCACAGCAGCTATCTTCGCTGTGTTCTCGGAGATGCTTGCATCATGATGGACAGGACCAATTCCATGTCAATCCTTGGGGAATGATCATGGCCCAGAGTACCTTACTTGCTGCGTCTGTAGCTCGTTACGCATAGTCTTGTTGAGCAAAGAACGTAACGAGATACCTACTTAGTATGTATCATGACAACATCGGAGTATCAAATACTCATTCTCCATCCAACACTGCTCTTGCCGGAAGAATCACGGCCTTCGCCTGACCCCCGCATGCATGCAACGCTCCTCAGACTGGCTTGCTCGGACTAGTGGTCTCCTCTGATAACGGCTCGCTCGGACTGGTTTGCTTCTGCTTGTCCGAGAGTGCAGTACAAGTAGTTGCAGTAGATGGGTGTTGTGGTGCGTCGACGATGAGACGCTGCACTCTTATTACTAAAGGGTGCCGGACTGCAGCGTCACCCAGAGGGATTTGCCATCGTCGCTTATGGCGAGGCCCCTCAACGCCTTGGTTGTTTGGCATGTTGTTTAGGCGGGATTCTCGGTGTCTGGGATGCGGCTACTGTTGTATCAGATTAGCGAAGTGTTGGAATTGGAGCTGGGTATTGTTTAAATTTTTTCCTAACAACCTGGAACACCTTAAGGGATGGAATCTGGTGAAAGTCTCCTATTGCAGATACGAATTGTTATACGTGGAGTATTCGGAACGAGAGGAGATTAACGCTGATGGATGTGTAGTGTGGTTGATTTATGCTTGGATCGTCCGATGTGAGAGGGAGTATTGGGCCATCAGCCCTCAAAGGAGCGGAGGGAACCTGGAAATTTCCCCCTTTTTCGGTGTGGCTCTACCTATCAAAGTGGATGGCTACTCAATGATCCCACGTGGCCCCTCGCACGCCGAGGACAAACAGCTTCCTTCGGTACAAATTGCGAGTATGAAATTAGTGGTGTGGATTGGGGGGCGAAGGTCTACTGTGTTGACTGTGTAGCAGCGGCAGACCTCCCGCTGACATTAGCATACTTAGACTAATAGTACTAATGTAAGGTACCTAAGTGGCCTCTCAGGGCAAAGCGTAGAGAGTTGCACCTTCCACCATACAGAGTAATGTTAGATACCTGAATTAGGTCCGGACCAGATCGTAGGTCCGGTGCAGGGACGATGGAGTTATTCCGCCGGAGGCACCCCTAAGTTCTGACCCTCGAAAACCTCTACATCATAAACACGTGTCCCCAGTGAACATCTGCAAGAACATCCACATCCCGACCCTGACTCCCCACTACCTCTCGATATCGTTGGAGGTACTGTTGGCGCAGCACCCTGGGCGAATCCTTCCACTTCTCATACTCCTCCCTGGAAAACCAAACATCCTTCAACTTCCTGCAAAGCTCTGGGTCATCCGCAATCTCAATGGTGATGAGCGGGGGCAACAAGTAGTACTTGTACAGATCGCCCTGCTTCAGCGAACGAAGGGTATTCTCCAGGATGAACGCCGCCTCCCTCACGACGGTATCTTGGGCGACCTTAAACTCGTCGTTCTTCATCTCGAGGAACTCGGCGTAGCTCCCACAAGATCGCTTGAAGTGAGACCGAAGTTCCGAAACGAACGTTTTGGCAATCTCAATGCGCTTCTCATAAACGATGTCTAGCTTGAGAGGTGGAAAGGGTTCTGTGCCGATGGCGACAATAGCTCGGATGCGGTGCTTGACATAATGATCAGCCGGGGCAATGTACTCGAGCCAGCCGAACTGCTGCGCACTGGGATCCAGGATAACCCGCTGGCCACCTGGCAGTGTAAGGCGGTGTATCTCATGGTCCCAAAGGGTGTTATAGTTGAGAATCAGGTCCTTTGAGGTATACTAGCCCTTGTGCATGTTCCGCGGGTTGACTATGATTCTTTAGATCGACTTGGCGGTAGCTGAAACTATGGTCAGACATGTGCATCATGACGATCGGCCATGAAACGGAATACTTACGTCGAACCGAGAGCTGAAAAATGGAAAGAGCCCCTCGGGTGACTTCTACGCAATTCGACGAGAAAAGGGCAGCCGACCAGGCCTCCTTGGAAGGCGCAGATGGACCATCCAAAGCCGACTGTCTGCATAGAATGAAATCGCCCCGGTAGCCTAGGCCCACATCCGTCTCCGAGGTGGTGCGAAGCGCATGAATCATGTTGTTCTCCTCGCGGATCTCGATAAATTGCCGATAAGGGTCAGTTGCAAACTCGAGAAAGAGAGCAAAGATCGCCTGGAACGTCGATGCTGCGCGGTGGAATCGCCGAAGGCCGTTGCAGGAGATCCTGTGTTACTCCCAATGCGATATCTGGCAGGCTTTGCCGCAGTAAGCCGTGACGAAGGTCTTGTTTCCAGCGGTCCGAACAATACATCCAGCGCACGCAGCCAGCTCTGAGTCGGTGCTTCCGCAGCCCGCACACTTCCTGGCATCTGGGCTCTCGGGAGGTGAGCGTGGTCGACTTCATTCGCGGTCTGCTGCTTCTCGTACGGCGACTCCTCATCTTTCTTGCCCATCGCTACCCAGCGAAAATGTCGAAGGTATTTGGCCTTGGCGCTATGGTCATCTGTGCGAATCGAGGCCTTAACCGCCAAATGGGCAATTGCGCTGACAAGCAGATGAGGCCGTTCTACTCCATGGCCCACAGCATCCGATACATGCTGGAGAAAAAGTTTGCAATCCTCATCCATTAAGTCAAAACGGCGGAAGCTCGCATCCATTGAGGAATTAGGGACATGCATATGATGCATGACTTCCTTGAGGAAGTCGACCACTTTGTCATGAATGCATGGAAGAAGGACCTGATCTAGCTCCGTCCGGGCATTTAGGATCGGAAGACTAGGAAAAAACTTCTCCAAGGGATCGCCTTGGCCTGGATCCTGGGTCGTCATTTTCTGTTCGTCGAGATGAGAGATTCGTTCGTTGAGGAATGGCCACAAATCCTGAGCAAGAACCTGATTAGCAACTTTGGTGAAGCTCTCGTTACGATTCTGACGGTACCTTGCTTTCTTGCTGCCCTGTCACAATAAACAGAGCATAGAGGTGATGTACAACGGCCACACGATGTTGCAGATGAAAGGCAGTGTGCCTCTTGGTGGGGGAAAAATGGGGTGGAAGGGTTGAAAAATCGAGATCGGTGAGATGTTGAAAAGTGTACGGCGGAAAGTAGCAGAATACTCAAATACCCCGCCAATAATTCAAAATTAAAGAAGCGAGAGACGGTTCAGCGGCAAGTAAATATTGAAATGGATAGCACCAAACAATTGTGAGATCAATTTGTATGCCACGCCTGAGATATGTACAGTTCAGGGGGCCGGTAAACAAAGACCCACACATCCTCAAACATGCCTTAACAACCGACCGACGTTGAAAGGATATACAGAGTGCGGTGGGCGCAATCTCAACGGTGCTTGACAAATATGCAGATGTCCTGAGATCCAGCTCTTCATTGCCAACTTGAAGTCAGGTGGGATCTTCGTCACTTCTTGGCATCGGGTTGCCGGGTTGGGTCTCCTTTTTCGCAAGCTTATTCATTGCGCAGAATGCTCATTCAGTCCGGACTTACCCGTTCCCTTACCGGTCTCCGCAAATAAATCACTCAAGAAGATGAGGCTGAGGAAGAGATAAGAACCGCAGTGGCATGTCACATCGGTGGTGGAATCCCCCGTCGGGCCCGTCCCACCTCAGGCTGCCCAGGTTCTTCCTTATGTACCTTACCCCTTCGCACCTTCCCACACCGTCCTTTTGCCGAACCACTCGCATGACCATCAAGCGGCGTTCACATGACACATGTCGAACCTGATGGTGGCACTTTGGATTCTGAAAACCTGTTGATTGCCACTGTCCTTAAGCAATGAATCAGATGGTCGAGCCAAATGAATCCTAAGCTGCTAGACCAGGACTTTGTCACTCGTCGAACTGAAATCGCAAAAAGGCAGCGTCGTCACCACGGTGCAATCCCCTCAAAGTGAAAGGTTACCACACCAAAACGAAGACCGTTGAGCCATTGCCGCCTGAAAAGGAGATCAGGCTCTCATCCTCGGTCCCGTACCGTCAGAAATGAAAATAAGGAAAATGCAGTGGACTCGAGACCGCGAAACCCGTCCCCAACGCCGCCGATAAAACCTGGCCAATAACCATCCCATGACCACGAGGCAGAGGAAGAAACGAAATAAAAGAAACCGAAACGCGCAAACCGACAAGAGAGGAAGAACTCGAGAGACTCAAGTGATGAACCCTGAGGGCCTGATCCACCAGTCTCCAAACCACCAGCCAGAACCCCAACCTAAAGCATCAAATCTCCCCCATCCCGTCCAATCATGAATGATAGTCCCATGGAGACTCCGTGTAATCGGCGGTGTACTCCGCGAAATAAAACTCCGGCTCGTCAAACTCGTACTCGACCCCGCGCGCCGCGAACAGCTTCTTAATCGCGCTGTCGTACTCGGCGCCCTGCGCCTTGGCATTGTCTGCCAGATTCTCCCACTGCGCACGTGTCACCTCGCTGAGGGTGTCGTTGTCGGGATCCTCGCCCGGGAACGGCCAGGGGGTACGATGCAGTGAGTCGGTGATACCGCCTGCGCGGAGGATGACGCGCTTGAGGTTGGGGAATCTGATGTGAGGCCGCTGGTCGAAAGAGGAGGACGAGGGTGATTCTATGTCCATGTCGGAGTCGCTGTTGTTATTGTCGTGGTACTCGACTGCATCGGTTGAAGAACGAGCATTCGCGGGTGATGATGATGCGGTACCAGTGATGATGGCCGAGTCCACGGACATGGGGGAGTATGGTTCGTCGCTGATATCATCTCCCTCATCGTCCGACCAGTTATCCTCATCATTGTAATGGTCGTCATCGCCGCACGCGCGGGCCAACATGCGCATGTCCTTCACATGCATGGCATAAATCCCCGTGATTTCCAGGGTCTCAATGTTCGAAGGCAGCAGGGTGAGCAGGCGCTCGCCATCCCTGTGGCTCTTGCCATCCGTGTGCTTGTCTCGCAGCAGCACGCGCGGGTACAGGGAAGGGAAGTAGATATTGTCGGCCGAGAGGGACAGGTGGCGGAGCGAGGCCAGGTCTCGCAGGGACTCGACAGTCCGGAATCCGTCGTCCCGGATGTCGTCGTGGCTCTGCGCGCGGATGCCATCCTTGAACAGGTAGTTGTGGGCCGTGTCAATGCGCAACGTGCGCAGGTTCTCGGCGAGGTCGAATTCGTCGAGCAGCGCGAGGACTGTGGTCCCTTTGACCTCGTCCCCCGGCCGGGCGTCGCCCTCTGCGCCGTGGGCGATTTGGAAGGATACGTGGCGAAGGCTGCGGGGCGAGCAGCACCGGATGATGTCGCACAGGGCGTCGCGGTTGATGGAGACGAGATCGAGCGTGGTGAGGTTGGCGAGCGTCGATCCGGTCACGGCAAGGCGACCCCAAGCAAAGATGGCGCTGGCGCTAGGGCCGGCATCGACTCCGCGGAGTCGGAGGATGCGGAGGTTCGGCACCCGGACGAGCAAGCCGACGACCTTGGCGAGGTCGACTTTGTACCACGCTGGCCGAGCACGGGGGCCGGTCTCCACATAGCCATGACCGGACTGAGCTCCGAGCGTGCCCAAGTACGGGCTGTCGGTGTCCAGGCGCATCTCGACGATTTGGGGGAGGCGGCCGAGGTCGACGGTGTTGGTGGGCGGTTGGGGGGTGGCGCCCTTGACCTGGATCCGCGGGGTCGGCTTGGTCGCGGGAAACAGAACGAACGGCCACTCGCTCAGCATGGCGACGGCCGTCGCCTTCCTCGCCAGCTTCAACAGCACGAAGGCGTTGAAGCGGGCGACAGGGAACATCTCCTGATCATGAAATATTAGCGCTAGTGGGAGCAGGATCAGGACAACATGAGGACTTACTTTGGCGAAGGGGGCGCTCCCGGGACAGCGGTCATCCCCGCCATAGGCGTGTAGGAGGCCCTGGGCGTGACGGAAGAACAAGGTGTCCTCCGTGCCCTCGAGGCCCTCGAACTTTGCCAGCGCAGCGTAGCCCTGGCCGTAGACGGCCGAGGCCACCCCAAGCGCCGCCATCGTCTGGACCTGGCGCGGGGAGAAGCACCCCACGAACTGCTGGTCACCGTCACGGTGACCAAGCCGGATGACGCGGATGTGCTCCGCGAGCTCGGGTTTCTCCAGCAAGATGCGGACGAGGCGGGAGAGGCAGTAGGTCCAGCCGGAGCGGCGGCCGCACACGACGTGGAGGCGCACCTGCTGCACCAGGCGGGCCATCCGCACGTTGACCCGGGCCAGGGCGGCCAAGGTACCGAAGTACCCCGGGCCCCGGAACCGCTCCGGCAGCTCGAAGCCGTCGAGGCAGTCCTCCCCAGCGCAGTGCGGGCAGAACTGCGAGCAGATTTGCACCAGCACCGCGTCGGGGAGCTCAAGGAGGGCGGTAACGGTCGCCATGCTGTTGGCGACGGGCACGGCGGAAAAAGAAGGAAGGGGGAGGGGAGGGCACAAGCGGGTGGGACGGCCGGAGGGCTGAGGACGAACACCGAACGACGGCGCGCGCAACGACAGCAGAACCGGACGGGGAAAAACGAAGGCAACGAGGGCAGCCGGAGCGCAGAGGACCGACGGAGGCGCGTGGAACGAAGAGGGCGAAGATGGTGCGGCGAAGGGTGAAGAGTGTGAAGATGTTGCGCGCGAGAGAAAGAAAAAAGCGAAATATCGGCTGCGGCGGTGGAGGAATTTATAGGACTCCGGACCGGGAAGCGGGTCTCACGGAGCGGGTCTCACGGAGCGGGTCTCACGGAGCGGGTCTCACGGAGCGTGTCTGGCGAGCACAGCGGGCACATAATATCAGTCTTCACACCATTAATGCACGTGAAGCCACATTGTCTATTCGACAGCGGGACCCGCTTCTTCCGTACTACAGTGCGTCGCCGAATAGACCTGAAGCCTTCGGAATAGAAAGGGGGTGCGTCCGAATACCTTATATCTGGGAAATATCAGCGTTGCGGAGCGGGCCGCACCCAGGTGTTGCTGGGGATCTGGCGGTGGTAGAATGCCGCACAACCGGTCGTGAAGTTATTCGGAAGAGAGATGCTGCCGAAGTGATCCGCAGGCCAAGGAGTCTACCGCTCACCACCCGCTCGGAAGGCACGTTAGCTAAGTCTCGGCGGGAATGTTGGTGGGATACGTACTTAGTTGAAGTTGTGTCGAGTGCGGCAAAGTCCGTGTAGCTGCTCAACAGTGGGAGTACGGTTGCGCTCAAAGCCTTACGCTATACCGGTGAGCACTGAGCAGCATGTTGTGGTTCATAGCGACCTTGTCGTGGTAATCCTATGAGGAGCTCAAGGTTGACGACAATCGTGCTAGTTGTAGGGTGTGATAACAGGGACCCGGCCCCACTTTCTCCCTGTCTGATCCGGTGAAGCCGTGGCATCAAACCGGCATCAAAGAACAGGGTCTGGTCAGGGCATAACTACAGATAAAACGACGCTACCTATATGTAAGAAACATCTTCTAGATTGCGGGTGTCATAGATGATAGATCACAAGCAAGCAATGCAAATAACGCTTTATCACTCAAGGGCAGAGGGATAGGGTGACGCACCCTGACCAGCATGCCCGATGATTCTGGCTTTAGCTTTGTCAAAGCAGAGTCTTTCAACTTGTGGACTCTCAGTGGCTGTCTTTGGCTCCCCATGAAAGGGACGGCGTCTGCATCTAAACGCTATGTCGGCTATGATGCAAGTCGGGCGATGGCTTTCTTTTGACCCAGCCGCCAGAGGTGAAGTTCATGTCGTAGATATATGAATACCGTCTCGGTTGCATTATGGCATGGACCATGCAGCTTAGCTAATGGGAGCATCCAATAGAGTGAAAGGGCGAGGGAGAAGACGGGTGACCTAAGCCGCACGTATCCGCAAGGTCTAAGAATGCTCCTTAACCTCAACAAAATGCCGCATAATCTTCCCGCAGCCCGCATAACAAAGCACCGAGCGTGACTGACAGCTTAATCCTTGCCTGATTACTAAGTATGCAGCTTCAGTCTCCAGCTTTAACCCGATGTCATATTGGTAGATGTTGCCAGCGGCAGACGCGTGGGGTCGACGAGTGGCCACCGGATGCTTGGTGCAGAGATTTAGACTCGGAAAGCGGACATGGATCCACAGAGAAAATGTCCGCTCCCGCGTCAAATCTCGACAGGGCCATAATAAAAAGAAGGTACAGATGGTTTATTGTCTGAGCAAGAAGTGGCGGACTTGCGGGAGCAATAGAAATAGGGTCCAAATCCACCATCTAAAATTACACCGGCTGGTCCATCTGCAATCAACATCGCGCGAAACTTTGCCAGGGGCCCCGGCCGGTTCCAACTGGAGCGTGGGTGGACCAGCGCTAAAACGGCAGTCGGCTCGCGTGGTTCAACGGCTTTTGTCCCCACTTCCCCGGATTCCAGGTGGGCCGGCTATGTCTGCCACCCTTTTGACCTTTCTTGTTTGATGAATGCGAGATGCAACCGCGAGGGACGCAGCCCCTGTCTAGTAGGCGTAGAGAAGGAGGAAGGCAACCATGAGGGCGAACAGCCCGGTAGCTTCGGCGAAGGCAAAGCCCAGAACGGCGTACGAGAAAAGCTGGCCTGCAATTTGCCAAGGATTCGTCAGTCCCCGTCAATTCCTTTGCGTGCAATGGGGGCTGAGGATGCGGCGGATTGCCGCCATCAATTCTTACCTCTCATGGACGGATTGCGAGCGACGCCATTGATGAGCGCGCCAAAGACGGTGCCAATCCCGACACCGGCACCCGCGAGACCGATCGTGGCGGCTCCAGCACCGTGCACCTTGGCAGCGGTAATCAGGGCAGCGGCGGTCGACTCGACGACTACGCCGCGGCGCTGCATCGCACCGCGCATCATGGTGGAAGCGAATGTGTTGCGGCCGCCGTTGAGAAGCAGGCCATTGCGTCCGGTCGCCTGGCGAGCGGTGGAGATGGTGGAGATGATGGAGCTGGGGACGCGAGCTAATGTTGAGATGGCCTGGTCAGCGATCGTGGGATCGTGGCCGCGGTGGAGCGAGCTGACGAGCGGCCCACACTCAGTGGAGAACGTACCCTGTCCTTGCGCCATTGACATAAAACGAACGGGCTGCTTCATACCCAGGCGGGCGACGACGCCAGGCAACCGGCTTGAGGCGATCATTTTGGGAGGTTGTTGATGGAATTGATGGGTGAGGGAGTTAGACGATGGTGGGCGGTTGGGATTGAAACAGAAAGGGAGGAAATGAGGAGCGGGAACGAGAGGGGGTGTGAGGAGGGCTTGGGATGAACCTTGGGACCGTCTTCCCATTTTAGCCTAGTGCCGAAGACACATGACTGCGGGGAATGGGATTGGTTGGCAGGTGCGGCCGACTTGGGGTGGGCTGGGCTTTTTCTGGGGTCGAGAGGACGGCTTCCGGGGAACACCAATCCGGTTCCCACCATCAGCATGGCAAGGCCCTCGCGAGGAAGGGTATGGCGGCGAGCACCGTCATATGCTGCCGTTGAGCACATCGGGTTTATCAATTGATCGATGTCCTACAGGCTATCTCAGGCCATCTGAGCATTTCGTTCGTTCTTTAAATCCACCAGTGTCTCATAGAAATTGACGAGTCCGAAACAAGTGCCGCGCATGCACCACCCTGTCCCTGCCTCCAGTTTTCTCCAGACGACCGTCGTCCCAAAATACATATGCCCCGCTCCTTGATGGATCTATCAATATACTCGCCGTACACATTCTTATACCTGCCTTCACCTAAGGTGACCCATACCGACGGAGGCGCGTCTTCCCTGTCGCACAGGAAGGGAAGCCTTTCGCGCGTGTCCGCGGCCCGGTCCTCTTCTGAGGGCGGATAGTATTCACGCCTGTTACCCTGACAATCCATCCTGAAAAACTGGTCGATGAAAAACCATGTATTCACGATGTACAGCCGGATTGTCTCAAGCAGATGTTCGAAGTCACGGCATTGGAAAATTTCCAGACCTCTACGAACAGTGACAGGCCTCGTGATGCCGTTCCTTGTATCGCGTTCTCGCATTCGTCTGCTACACCGATGTGTTAGAGGATGGACAACAGTTGTTGCCTCAGAGGATACTCACGGCCATCAGTGAGGTCCAAGGACTCCATTTCGTCAATGGATCGCAGGATGTCGCACACTCGACCGTACCTCTCTTTCACAAGGAACAAATACAGTCAATCTCTTCAATCTCCCAGGGGTGGAGCTTGCAGAAGAACACGTCTAAAATCTCGTAATCCTCCCCGCACACGTACCGTAGGAGGTTACGGCAGAGCTCGAAACGGTATAGAGCACGGAGGAGGCGCGCCCGCTTCGTCCAGGAGAGACTGTCGAGATGAAGTGAGGGATCCAGATGCTGGAGGAAGAGGACGGCGCACTGTTCCACAACCGGACAGATAATAGAAAGGTGGAAGGACGCCATGGCAATGGCATCCGCCTCGTCCATGTTGATCTCTGACAGGAGCTGATCGGGGGATAAGTTGCGCAGGCTGTGATACTTGTCCATGTAAAGCGACAGATCTTCCAGGCTGATATTTTTTCTGCGCCTTGTGGGAAGTGAAACAGACGTATGCACGGCGTAGGCATCCACAAGCTGGTTGCCAAGGGAGGACTTGAGAGCTCGACTGAGAAGGGCTTTGCGGTCCAGTCGGTAGTGTTCATGGAACACGGGTGATGCGCGCACCAGCGCCCTCAGCTCCTCAACTCCAATGTCAGCGACCGAGGAGAGAATTTGGTTTCGCAGCTCGGCTGGGAGTGCCTCGAGTGCGCTGGCAGTCGACTCGGAAGTCGGCGAGCCTGAGTGGTCCAGCGGCGACTGTTTGTTCAAACTGCTTTCGTCGCCGCTTGTTGCATCGATGCTGATGTCGGCGGGGTTGATATTCGGCTGGTCCCGACGCTCCGGTGCGACATCGTTTGCCGCGTTTCGCTGTCTGGGTGACCGCTTGAGGAGATCGGATATAGAACCCAGACTCAGCATTGTTGCTTGCGACGTTGGAATCGTGCGGGAAAGGTCGATGTGTCGAATATCTAGTCTTCAGTTAGTCACACGACACATGAAAACAGGCTTGACCCAGCAGACTTGACTTACCACGCTGGATGTGCTGTTCGCGCAGGTGCCGGGGTTGGCCTGGGGGATGAACAGGAGCAGAGAGCTCAATGAGAATTGTCCGTGATGAGGTAGTTGTTTTCGATGCTGAGTTACTGAAGTAGATTACAGTTTCCGCTTTAGAAGCTTTGTTGTTCTAGACTTCTGGCATTTGGTTAGAATCCAGATTCTGGGTGTGGCTCGAGTCGGTTCAGGAAATTGAGTTTGTGGGGGCAAGAACGCAGTTCTACCTGCACCCAAATGTCAGATGAAGCAGTTAATACGGCAATACAAGACGTCAAGCATACCAAAACCAGACCGAAGTAAATTCCATCGAAATGCAGAGCAGGAAGCAATAATGAGAGGTTCATCATACTTGTGACTCCACAGTCGGGTAAGTCGTGCATACTGTATCCTTGCGCAGCCTTTTTCCAGACTGCTCTACCACACAAGGACGCGCGAGTCGAAAGCATGTACAGATTGATATTTGCAAAGGAACAAGCAGTCTGGCATGATAACTAACTATCTACAGCGAAGAAACCGGGCCCGATTCCTCACAGAAAGGCAGAGCAAACATCACCAAACTGTAGCCAACAACTCCATACATGTCTCCATTTCTTCTCACCCGCCTTCCCGGCCGCATCCTTTGGATTAGAAGCAGTTATTCTTAACGGTGCTGATGCCAAGCAGTTCCGCTGACAGCGCGACGAGGGCCTCGCCGCCGGCCCTGAGCTTCTCGGCCTTGGTGGTGGCGCCGAGGAGGAGCTGCACGGCCTGCTTGACGCCGCCGAGGGCCTCGATGTACTTCTTGATGCGGAGCAGCTTGGCGGCGGGCACGGCGGTGGTGGCGAGCAGCTGGACGATGGCGGCGACGCACTTGGTGACCTTCCACCACGACGCCCGGGCCAGAAGCTCGCCGCGCTCGAGGAGGAGGACGGCGGCGTCGTCGGACGAGTCCTCATCGCGCTTGAGGGTCGCGCTGTTGTCGTCACCCGCGCGCTCGCCGTGCTCGACGAGCCACTTGTGCAGCGCCTCGTCGCCGGCGGCCAGCACGTCGTCGGGGATCGACTCGATCTCGGCCAGCAGGCGGTCCAGCGCAAAGCCAAAGTCGGAGGTGAAGTTGAAGTTGGCGGCTGCGTCGTCGATCTGTACCTTGCGCGCCTCAACCGCGGACGGGGCATCCTCGGTATTGTTGTCGGCGTCAGCGTCGTCAGCCATGTCAGCGTCGCGGGTCTCCAGCACCTCGATGGTGGCGGTGACATCCTCATCTTCCACATCCCGAGAGACGATCGCCTCGGTGACGTCCACATCCACTTCATCCCCCTCTTCAACCTCATCCACTTCGGAGGCGAGATCGTCACGGGCTTCAAGTCCCTCTTCAATCGTCACATCAATGTCATCACCCTCATCATCCACATCCCGTGCGGTGATCGTCTCGCTGGCATGAGTTTCGTCCAGCTCGTCGACTTCCTCGACCTCCGAGGCGTGCTCGTCATGGCTTCCAAACCCCTTCTCAATCGTTACATCAATGTTATCTTCACCACCCTCCACGTCCCGAGCAGTGATCGTCTCGCTGATATGAGCCTCATCCAGATCGTCGACATCGTCGGCCTCCGGGACGTGCTCATCAGGGGTCTCCAGCCCATCCTCGATCGTAACGACAATACCATCATCGTCATCATCAGCGTCCCTCGCAGCAATTCCCTCCCCGACATCATTGCCCGTCTCATCGACCTCAGTGGCATGATTGTCTCGGGCCTCAACGACCTCAATGGTGACAATAACATCATCATCAACATCATCATCGTCGGCGTCCACATCCCGCGCCGCAATCACCTCGCGGGCTTCGAGCACGTCGGCGACAACAGCTTCCGTGTCGCGAACCTCAACGACGCCGTCATCGTCAACCCAGTCGTCCGTGTCTGGGAGGAGGCCGTGGTTGTTGTCGATGGGGACAGGGGCGGGGAGGGCCGCGACAGAGGCCACGAGCAGAGCGGCGGCGGCAGTGACGACTTGGAGTTTCATGTTGATTGGAAAATAGTACAGGTAGAAAGAGCTCAAGTTCTGGGTTGGAGGTTGCCAGTTGAATCTGAAGGCGAGCAGTCCGAGAATTCCGTGGGCAGTATTTTGGTTGAGTGGAGGGGCACCAGACCAGGTCGGAGGTCGGGGTTGACTGGTGATGAGCTGCTGATGTTGTGGTTGGTGATTGTTTGAGACACGACGGACGAGTTGACTCTCTTATAGAGACACACGTTCCGTCTCTTCGACATGGTGGTCGGGCTTCGTCTCCCTGCGCTGGACTCCATTGCTACATCTCCCCGACGCCGTCCCTGTCTGACCATGGCTTTGAGCGCTTCACCAGGTACGTCTGCCACCATGCCTGGAGTCTATCCATTGCGCTCGATACAAAATTAGAATCCTGCCATGTTATCAGAGTATTGCTTACCCGACGAAAGTGGCTACCACCTGGCGGTTCGGTGAATCTCGCAGGAAGCAGCAAGGGTTCTTTTGCAGATATGGATACGGCGGTCGACCCCACACTCTTTTCAATGCGGTATACTCATAATAAGTTCATTGCTTTCGTGTAGACGTTCCATGCTCAGTTCTGGCATTCTGGAAGAGTGAGGTGGGACAAATGTTGCCCCGCGCCAAGAAGTAAGCAGGGGGCCCAGCGGCAGATCTCTGGGGCAGTCTGCCCCTGACAGCTCGCCGGAAATAGCAACAGCTGAACCGCCTCACCCCGCTAAATCCGCCCCGCGCTTACATTGCTGTTCTGCAACAGCAATCTTGGTATCGGGCATGGCATCACAGGAATAGAAGCAAGAGTCAAGAATCAAGCTGTTCCTAACTTCTCTCCTCGTCGATATGATTACTTACTACCTACTAGGGGCTTAACCAGGAGGGAGTGCTACCACAGTGAGTAGCCCGCTCCCTAATTCCTACTTTCTGACCTTCCTTGCCCCCTTCCTCGCCTTTTTCTCCCGGTCTATGGCCTTCTCTCCCCGGTCTCTTCTCTTAGCACCCTTGTTTTGCAGCCGCCAACGCAGCGTCCGAAAGCTTCCTCCTCCCCCGAGGCTGAGGCTGGTCGGCCGAATCCTTTTCTCCTGGTTGCTGCCCTCGCCGACCCTGGCATCATTCTGCTCCTTGGCCCATTCTTCTTATACCTAAAATGAAAGGGAAACAGGCCGAAAGTCAGCATCCTCGCCGACGCTACCCCTCGGTTCTCTCAACCAGGCGCTGCCTTCCAAAACCGTGAGGGTGGAGCATCGATGGGTTTCAGTGACGTTGGTAGTATGGAAGTTGGTCAAAAAACTCATTGCCGGGGGCCTGGCGACCGAGCGCTAAGAAGACCTCTGGGAACAGGTTCGGTCAGCAACCACACCCCCATCGCCGATCTACTGGTGTCCCAAATTCACCTTCGATGCTGGACCTTGCCTGTTTAATAGCATTCCTGCTGCTTTTGCCTACAGTTTCACCCTGATTGAGGTGCCTTAAGACACTCGGTATATCATGATATGCGTACCGGCCGCATGATTCGACGAAGAGAATTCGTTTCTTGCAGCTCTAGACATCAGGAACAGGTCCTCTAGTCAGCCAAATGGAGTCCACCAGTGTATAGCCTGATAGATTCAACAGAACTAGAAAGGCAGGGGTGCAAAAGGAGGAAGAGGAGGAAAGGAGGAAGAGATATGAATAAAAAGCAGAAGGGGAAGTGGAAAGAAAGGGTGCACTGCGTACCTGCAGGCCGCCTTGCCCCATTTAATTGCGAGCTCTGCGCGTCTCTGGAACATCTCGGGCCTCTCGGGGTTCGTGACTTGGCGATTAGTCGCCAAGTAAGCATCATAGGCGGCCTTGGCTACATGGTGCCTATCCACCGCAGCCTTGTAATCTTTGTAGGCCTTCTTGACGTCGGGTGGCCAGTCGGCAAGGTCGCCTATCTGCTTCTGCGCGTAGACGGCCGGGTCAATCTGCTCAGCCCACGTCTTGAGTTCCTTGGCAAGCGCGTCAAGGCTGTGGAGGTCACGGCTGATGATGTTGGCAAGTGTGTTGAGAGTCTTGACCGATTCGTCCGTTGCCGTTGAGATAGCGGAGCTTGCAGAGGCCCTAGTGGCTGAGCGGGCAAGCGTGGCGCTGGCTCCGGTCTCGCCAGGCCCGGGAGTCGGGGTTGCGGACGCGCCGTCGCAGCCGTGAGCCTTTGCCACATCACGGTGCGCTTACCGAGCGAGGAGCCCGCGGTGGGCTCGGGGCTGAAGAGGACCTTTTGTCCAAGCAGTTGGACATCGGGAATCCACCGCTGGGGCACAAGTTGCACATAGCGCAAAAATAGGTGGGATCACGAAGCTAGAAGGATGTCGAGAAAGGCTGATACTGAAAATTGAACAAGAATCGATACAAATCCTATAAGGCCTTCAATCTAGACTTTCGGAGGCGGAGATGATAATATCTATATCGAGATTTAAGAAGAGCATTCCGAGGAGAGAGGAAGAAAAGGGGATTTATATATCCGCGCTTGATTGCTCCAGTCGAAGACCTCACCACGACCTTCTTCCATGATATATTCGGTCCAGGCGGGCCCGGGTCAAAACGGCACAGCCTACTGGTGCCGACGGCGCGACTCGCTGACGCTCGCTCCCAAATTGGCGCATGTCTCAGTTCGTTGCCGCTTGATGATGTGTTGGTATTGGTAGCGTCCCACCTCGGGCGCAGTGCCGGGCTTCGCGGCAACCCTGCATCCAGCCAGACCATGGGGACCAGGCCGTGAGGGGTCAAGCCAGGTGCGAAGGCTTAACGGACCCAGGATTGGACGATGGAGCCGGTTTTGAAACGAGAGACCTCTCAGCCGACGTGCAGGTGTTCTGCACGGCGTCTGTTGGAAGATATCGATGGCTCTGATGTGCTGCTGGCCCAGAGCCGGCACCGAACGCTAATGATGAAGAAACAAACAAACACAAGTTCGGTCACGGGTAAGGGACCTTACAGTCCTTACATAAACCGGAGCAGAAGAGAGGGGTTTGATGATTGAATTCCAGCGATCCAGATGGCCAAGAAAGCAATTGAATTGGCGTAGTCTACGTGGTAGCCAAATGGATGGCAATCTCGATAGCTCTATCTGCGTGCGTGATAGAAAAGATGGGATGTTGTTGGCTCCATTCGTACCTTACAGTATTGTTTATTATTATTATTACAGTATTATTATAGGCGCAGCCACACAGTGCGGTAATTAACGTTAATAAAAGAGTTAACGTTAAACGCACTTTGCAACTGGAGCGTTCGGACCATCAAGCCTGCAGTTGCCACCGGGCAGTTTAATAGACCCGGACCCCACAACAATCCGATGTCGTGTTGGTTCCTTGTCAACTTGCAAGCTGCAACTTTGTCTGTGTGTGCCTACCTGGGTTTCTACATGCATGTCCAGCAAAGTGGTGAAGTACACCTCTAACATACCAGGAGCTTATCGCAGCGACTCCAAGGCGAGTGCCTTCGATACTTCAGCTTGCCAAATATTGCTGCCCAAGACATATATGCTGTTTAGTGTGACGAGCCAGCCTCGCAAATTACACGGTACACCCTGCGACTCACCCCCGAGTCATGGGTCCTGCTACTAGTCACCTGACCCATCACCACCTTACCTATTTCCTTCACAAACGTCACTTTCCATCTCCGACCCACTCCTTATATGACACGTATTGCAGTTCGAACTTTGAAGGCTCACCTAGTTCGAAGATGGGGAAGCTCCGGCGGCTTCTCTCCAAATTCTATACCAGGCTATCTTCCAAGTTCACATCCAAGCCAACTGCGGCCTCACGCGACGCGGCGCCTTCCGGAATCCCAGTTCAAGCAATAAGACCTCCACCAACAGTCACCCAAGTCAACGCGCCGCTAGAGAACCTCCCCGCCGAAATACGCCGCGAGATTCTCAGTGCCCTCGACTACGAAAGCCTAAGGGCCTTGGTCCATGCATCTCCAACCTTTCACCAGCAGTTCCTCCTGGACCGGCGGTCATTGCTCTGCGGGTGCCTGTGGAAGACGCTGCGTAGCGCCACCGTCGATGCATGTGCCGCCTATCGATCCGGCCCGGACTCCTCGGCCAGGCGCACCAAGGAGTCAGTCATCCAATTCCTGAAGCCGTACCAAGACAAACGCTCTTCGGCAACATATTCAATCGCGGACGAGGCACTCACCGACGACGATGCCGTGGCCATGGTTGCGTTCCACTTCACCGTTATCGAACCCCTCTCGAGACGCTTTATCAGCTGGGTGCTACTCCGACTCCATCTCGCTCCCCCTTAAGCCAACCTCGAGTACCGGCCATCGTTCAAATTACGAAGGACAGCGTTCGATCCTGTCACATCCTCCTTACAGTTACTTGATGCCAATTCTCTTCAACGAAATTGATCTTGATTTTCATCTTACGTTTGGTCCTGTCGCCGAAAATTCCGACCCCTCGGGTATCTTCGCAACAGTAGCATCGAAACAACCAAGCTAGAGTCTCAGAATCCCAGCCAGCATTCATTCCCAAGTACAAATCGGACTAATCCTGCCAATCCTGCACTTATGTCGAGTTGAGCGCTGACAATTATGCAGGCAGCGCATTGAAGGCGCGTGAAGAATGCTTCAGTGCCGCGGCTTTGCAACATGAACACGAGGGACGAGCCGAAGCTCATCAGCTTTCTCAATGGGCGGGACCTCGCCGTTTGTGACCCGGAACACCAGCGGAGGAAGCATAAGCGTCCGATCGTCCCTGCCGACCCTCATGCAGACAACGGGATGCTCCTATTCCTCACGGACAATGTGAGGTCGCCAAAGATGAGCTGGGTCAGCCCCGTCCACCAGGCAGACCGTCACCTTCGCCATCCTGCGCCAATTCGTGGGTCGCCCCGAGGATAGCGTTGATATCAGTAGGGGCAAGATGTATGCAACAACACAGTTGGGACAAGGTAATTAGTTGGGGAGCGACGAGACGTGGAACACACGAACTTTCTGAATCGAAGTTGCAATCAAAAGGGGCAAGGAGGCAAGCGGCGAGCGAATCAGACTACTACTCGACAACGAGCAACGGATCGTCGTTCAGAAATGGGATAAAAGTAAGACGCAGATGACTCGAATGACCACGAGGAGCCAGGCTGCTGCTACACTTCAGCAGCAACCGACTTTACAGTAAGAAATCACCATCAACCGGAACGGCACAACTTTCCCGGTAGGTGAGCACTGGGCTCCAAGCCCCGAGACATCAAACAAGACATTTTATAAGCTAAGGGGTAAAGAAGGTCAACAAGCATGGTCTATTGTATTACCAGAAAGAGAATGGAATGAACTACAACTAATACTACTACCACTAATGAGGTTCACCCGCTTTTAAATCCCTTCCCAGCGCTAATATCATTACCCACGCTCAAGGAATCCATATCCTCTACCACCTCCTCCGCTTCCTCCTCCTCGACCAGCGCGGCATTGTACAGCCGCGCGAAGGCCGAGCCGGGCTTGTCTAGCAGCGCGTAGGGGCTATCGAACTCGACCAGGCGCCCAGCGTCGAGCACGGCCACCTTGTCGAAGTCCATGATGGTCTCGATGCGGTGGGCCACGGCGATGATGGTGTGGCCGGCGAACTTGCGGCGGATCAGCCGCTGCATGACCTCTTCTGTCTTTGCGTCGATGCTGTTTTTGCATGGAGTATTTCAAGTTAGCAAGGGGGTTCTTCTTTCTTGAGGGAGAGGAAAGAAGAGGAAAAGAAGAACGCACCTGCTCGTCGCCTCATCCAAAACAAGGATACACCCCGGCCTCAGCATGGCACGCGCAAGACAAAACAGCTGTTTCTGCCCCGCCGACAAGTTAAGCATCTCAATATCCGCATCTAGCCCACCGGCAACCTTATCCACCATATCCTTAACCTGCACGCACTGCAGGGCCGCGAGGATGTCGTCATCAGACGCACCGCCGAGCGGGTCAGCGTTGAGGCGGACCGACCCTTTCAGCAAAAAGGGATGCTGCGGCACGGCGACGATGCGCCGGCGCACCTCCTGGCGCGGGAGCGTGGCGATGTCGATCCCGTCCACGCGGATGTGCGAGCCCGGCTGCAGGTCGACGAGCCGGAAGAGTGACATGATCAGCGAGGTCTTGCCGGAGCCCGTCCGGCCGCAGACCGCGATTTTCTCTCCTGGTTGGATGGTCAGGGAGACGGAGTGCAGGACTAGGTCGTCCCGGCTTGAGGGAAGAATTTCATGAGAGCGTTAGTTACCTTGCCTACCTAGGGTAGTAGTATTTGAGGGAGTCGGTGTGGGTGCTGGTTATGTGGAAGAAAGAAAGAAGGGGGTTGCTCACTTATAGGTGGCAGAGAGATTGTCGAACTCGATGGCGCCCGTGGAAGGCCAGCCGGGGGGAGGCAGCTGCTTCTCCTCGGGCTGGTCCTCGGCCACGGCGGTCTCGGTGAAGGCCTTGATGCGGGCGACGGACCCGATGTGGGTCTCGAGCTGGGTCCAGAAGGTGACCAGCAGCTTGATGTTCTGGCTGAACTGGATGACGTTCAGCAGGGCGAGGCCGACGCCGCCGGCGGCCACGGTGCCGCGCAGGGCCACCACCAGCACGATCAGCAGCACGGCCACGGCGGCCACGAGCAGGTCCAGCACCAGCGTCAGCCAGCGCTGCACGGCGAACAGTAGGTAGAAGGGCCGCTGCGACCGGTCCAGCAGCGCGTGGTTCCGCTCCTCCAGCGCGCGCTGCCAGCCGAAAGCGCGGACGGTGGCCAGCCCGGCGAGGGACTCCTCGAAGAGCGAGTAGAGCGGCGCCTTGGTCTCGAGGTCCAGCAGGCGCAGCTGCCGCGACGTATGCAGGTAGACCTTCTGGATCAGGTACAGCGCGGCGAGCACGACGGGGAACGAGATGGCCGCGTAGCGGGACCCGACGCCGATCAGGGCCATCTGGGCGATGCACAGCACGAAGGTGGCGAAGGTGTTGAGCGCCGCCGTGGGCAGCTCCATGTCGATCAGCTGCAGGTCCTGGCTGAACCGGTTGATGGTTTCTCCGGAGTCGGTGTTGACGAAGAAGGACAACGGGGCGCTGAGAACAGTCTTGAGCAGGGCAAAGTGGAATTTCTCTCCTGAGAGTGGCACCATGGTGACAATCATTTGCCTGCAAGGTGTTGTTTCTGGTGAGCCTTCCATTTTGTGATCTTTTGGTTTTGGGGTTGTAGTAGTAACCAACATACCAGCAGCTGATGAACAGACACACAATGGCGACGCCTCCAAGCATGGCATAGATGCCCAGCCAGTAGCCCAGTCGGTCGTTGGGTCGCGACTCGTTGTCGGCCGCCCACCACTGCACCCAGACGCCTAGTAGAAAGGAACAACTGAAGTTAGCACACAGTCCCGGAATCTCTCCTCCCTGTTGAGCTTGGGTTCGCTTACTCGGAAACGACAGGCAAAACACAAAGCCGACAATGGCAACCACAAAGATCACGCTCGCCCACCAGCCCACCGACTTGACGTAGTACAGGTAGATCTGCACGTCGCCCGTGCGCCGGCCGGTGTCAGCAGCCTCGGTGCTGTTGCGCCCCGGCGGACACGCCGTCTCGCTGCTGCCGGACGAGCGCGAGCCATTGGGGATGTTGTTGGGCGCCTCGCTGTCCGAGGCATAGACCGTGTGCACGATCCCGATATCATTATTGCCGTCGCCGTTGTTGTTGTTTTCTTTGTCCTGGACATACGCCCAGTCGGCTGCGCGTAGATTGAACGAGGACACGTACCCGCCGGCCGCGTTGAGCGCCGCGAAGGTGCCCTGCGCTGTGATGGCGCCGTCTGCGCCGAAGCAGACGATGTGGTCTGCGTAGGGGAGACGTTTGGCTTGAGCTGGGGGTTAGAATTCGTCCTTCAAAAAAGTGGGAGAAGGTAGGTTTGGTTTGATATGCATACCGGATGACGACACAAGAAGCACCGTGGACTGCAGCTCACGCAGGATCCCGTGCTGGCCCAGCAGGCTGTGGAAGACGTGGTTCTCGGTCGAGTTGTCCAGCCCGCTGAGGACGTCGTCCAAGATGACGATCTCCCGTCGGGCATAGACGGCCCGTGCTAGTGCCTGGAAAAGGAAAAACGGTTAGTCCAGAACAATCTGACAACCTCCTTGGTTAGGTCAAGTAATAAAGCTTACAATCCGCTGACTCTGCCCACCACTAAGCGCCACCCCGCTACTCCCAATCCTCGACCCGTCGCCCATGGGCAGCTCGCGGAAATCCCGCTGCAGCGCGCACGCTTGCACAACCCGGGTATACCACTTCTCGTCATACTTCTCGCAGCCGACAATGGCTTGGCGCACGGTGCCGTTCATGTGCCACGGGTTCTGCGCGCAGTAGGCGATGCTCAGCGATCCCAATTGCACCCCCCCTCCTTCTCCGGAAGAATTCAGCGTGGGCACCTCGCCCAGCACGGCCTGCAGCAGCGTCGACTTGCCGCACCCCACGGGGCCGACCACCATGGTCAGCTTGTGCCATGGGACGGTGAGGTTGATGCCGCGCAGGATGGGTGGTTTGTCAGCGTCCCAGCCGAAGTTGGCATCACGGACTGTGATGGCGTCGGGGGCGGCGGTCTTGTTGTTGTTGGTGGTGTTGTCGATGAACCGCGGCAGTTTCTCGTTTGACGAGGAGGAAGACAGGTCGTCCGGATCGCTGTTGCTGTTGCTGTTGTAGACTAGCGAGTTTCGCATGTCGGCCCTCTCGTCGGACTGCAGGAACTGCTGGATGCGCACAAAGCTGCCGACGGCGCCAAGATAAGTCGCCAGCGACATGACCAGCGACGCCAGCGGCTCCGAGAGCAACGCGAACAGCGACAGCGAAGTGAAGACCCGCGCGGTGTCAAGCGTGCTGCCGTCGTTGCCGCGGGCGCGCAGCGAGAAGACGGTAAAAGTCAGCACAGGCGCGAACACCTGAGTGAAGTAGGCGAACACCATGTTCCAGATGATCAGCCGGCGGAAGCGCTTGGAGATGCGCAGCTCGTCGATGCGGAGCTGCTGCAGGCTGCCCAGCAGCGTGTCCTGCAGGCCGCACATCTTGACGCCCTTCATGGACGCCAGCATGGCCGATGTGGCTGAGATGCGCTTCTCGATCGCCTCGAGCCACATCGCCTGCCGCGACATGATGAAGTTCATGGCGAAGAGGGAGCCGAGGAGGGAGACTGGTCTGTGTTAGTATGACGGATAAATAAACAGGGAAGGGGGATGAGACAGAAAAAAGAACAAAAAAAGAAAAAGGGAACTTACGAATGGACACGGCAACGGGCACGACACACGCCACACCCAGCTGGCGCTCCAAGAGGTAAATGGCGATGCCAACCTCGGCCGCATTGGCCCAGATCTCGTGCATGGTCTGCCACCCCTGCACGATGCGCTCCATGTCGGCGCTCATGAGCGTCATGGACGTGGCCGGGTCGACGTCCCGCAGGCTGACGGCGGCCGTCTTGCGGTAGATGAGGGACACGAGGCCGCCGCGGAGCATGGTGATGCTGCGATAGGTGCGGTGCTGGTACTGGCCCATGGCGAGCTGGGGGCATAAATGTCAGGACTTTGAGATTTTTCAAAGGGATGAGAAAAAAAAAATAAAGAAGAAAAGAAAAGGGCAAAGGAGAGAAGAGGAGAAGACGATTGGGAGGGAATACTAGGTGAAACGCAACAAGTAGAGAGGAAAAGAGAGATACTAGTAAGAACTTAAGGGGCCAAGAGAAGAGAAACGTAAGAGTGAATAGGAGAGCCACTCACCGCAATGCCAACATAAACGAACACATACGCCCCAATCAGGCCATAGCCGACCTGCGTCGTGTGGTCCGTGATGGCCTCCTGCGACAGCGTGATGGCATGGTTGATGAGGAACGGCTGGCAGAAGTTGAGCGCCACGAGGCAGGCCCGCGGCGGGATGCTCTGCAGCACCGGCCAGCCCAGGACCCGGTACGACGCCGCCAGGAGCGCGTATGGGCCGGGGGTCTGTTTCTGCTTCTCTGACGGTGAAGCTGAGTTTGAGGTTGGCGTTGATTTTGCCTTTTGTCTAACTGTCGCGGTCTTGTGTCAGTACGTGAGATGACATCACGTGGCAAATGGGGGGGAAAGGAGGCAGAATGTCGTGGAAAACATAGGACGGAGAGACATTGAGGCGGATGGAGGAAGATACTAGTAGATGAAACACAGAAATCAAAAAACAATCAAACCGTCACAAAAGAACAAAAAAGAAAAGAAAATAAAGGATAGAAATAAATACTCACTACCCGCCCAAGCAGCCTGGAACCGCGCAAAGCAATACTCAGCCCTCAGATGCTTGTCCAACACAAACAGGTCATCGACATCCAGCTCCCGGCCGAAGAACCCCCTTCGAAACAGCGGATTCAGCCACCAGAAGAACCCCCGGTTAAAGATACTGGCCGTCGCCTCGGGCGGGTACTCGCGGAACCGATCCCGCAGCGAGGCGCGCCTCTTCTCGACCGCCTCCAGGACCAGGACAACACAGCCCTTGACGACACACGCCGCGACGGCGAGGTAGGCGATGGCATTGCTGATACTACCCCCAAAAGAGGAATAAAGAGACGCGCGTAACCACAGGGTGCGGGCGTGCGCGATGTCGAACAGCAGTGTGGCGAGCAGGAAGGTGCCAATGAGCGTGGATGGGCGTACGGCGCGGCTGTGCTCGGCGTAGGAGAGCACAGCGAGGGCGAAGGTTGAGATCGGGGCGACGATGACCGCCGCCAGGGTGGTCCGTGTCCGGGCGGGCGATGCCGAGGGGGTTGCCCAGAGGATGAGGGAGGCTAGTTGGAGGGAGAAGAGGAGGGTCCATGCGGACTGTGTATAAGGAAAGAGGAGGGGGTTAGTCGAGCTCTGTTTCTATTTGTCTGTTTGTCTGTCTTTCTTTTCCTTTTTCCTTTTTCTTTTTGTTCCACAAACACAGGTAGGTGCGGTATGCATAGGACTATAGTAAATAGATAAACCTGCGACTTACTATCTTGACCACCGCCGACAGGTAGTAGCCAGCCGCGACCTTCTTCTCGCGCCTCCACAAAAACCAGACGCGCGGCGGCACCAGAAGCAGGATAAGACCCGCGGGCAGCAGCGTCAGGATGGACTCCTCGAACAGCAGCGTGAAGTCGAAGCCGCCCCGGCAGTCGCCGGCGTGAGGGCTGAACGAATCGTCGACGCGGCCACACCACGCCGGACCGGACACAGACGATTGGGCCATACGGATGTGATGGAGCTGCGGCCGAGCTCGGGCATCCAGGGCAGCACCGCCGGACCGGATACAGCCAGGGGATGACTACTAGGTAGTAAGTAATAGGGATAGGGGTAGCGAGTATACTGTGTGATAGTAGTAAACGCCCTCTCGGGTATGGGAAGACAGCAGGACACAGCACCCAGTCGCGAAAGCACCCGGCGTGGAGATGGAGATGGAAGAGGACCGGATCTTCGATTGACACGCTTTGGATCGACCACGATGCGTCGAGGGTGAAACCCAGGTCCCAGGTCGGGATTGATATTGGAATTCCAGCTCGTCATTTTTCAAAATAATGGTGCACCCTGGCACGAGCAGCCCATTGCTGGGTCTCGGCCCGCCCTCGCCCCGTCGATCCCATCCCTTAAGCGAACAGCTGATGGAATTTTCCAAGGGCTAAGAGAAGCCTGGCGTAACGTTCCAAAACTTTTTCTTGCTGTTTCTGATGATGCTCGTCAACGAAGTACGGAGTAATCGAATACCTACCTACCTAGGTAGGTATCTAGCCCGCTTCGCTTTCGCCTTTCGGCTGCTCTCGGGAGCGGGTTGGACCCGCCGGACGACAGGAGATAGGTACACCACACTAGTAGTTCCGTGTGTGTGACAACGCATCGAAGCAGCAAATCGCTTGTAAGTCGGTACTGGCCCCCGCAATGAGACCTTGCATATTGCCATCGCCTGGGGGTGCTCGGGAATCGAGTGCCGGCTGCCCCGAGCTGAAACAATTGTTTTTCCACTGTAGGTATTAGGGCCTTGGCCCGAATACGAATATACCATGCTTCCCGGATCGCAGAACCCATGATTTCCGTGTCTCGTCATCGACATCTACGCTTGCACACCCAGCAGGACGGGAAAGCAGGGAGGCGGCCTGTTCGAGAATGCGGTTTCCTTGTTTTTTCGCGATATTTTCCCCGTTCATTAGTGTAACTAGTGTGCGGAACCAACTAGGGATCCACTTGGGTAACCAGGAACTTTTTGGTTCCTGACATGAGCGAGGACTGGATCACAAGTGGATGCAGTCTGGAGCCGGTCTGCATATTTTGCGGCTCCAGTGTTTGGCGGAGCCGGCGGGCTGCCGACAGCCAGCGAACCTTGGCAACAACGATCTGCAAGAATGGCGTGAATAAAAAAATATGTCAGACTTGCTGCGGGTAGCGTAGCATAGCAGCGAGAATTATGGTGTAAGTGGCGTCTGTGGTTGGCTAGCCGAGCCACTCGTTCAGCCGCTTCTATTGGTACAGGAAGCCCGAGTGGCCTGCTTGTAGTCGTGGTATTGCAATATGTCTGGATGTAGTGTTGCCCTTGGCGTTAGTTAATACACTGCACTCCCAGCTTGCCCGTTTGGGCAGCGCTGGGCCAAGGTTCAAGTTTGCCCGCTCCGCTCCGCGCTCCGTGCCACGATGCGGCTGCCCTGGCTCCCGCCCGCAATGACCAAGGTTTTGTACAGCCGGCGGCAACATCCCCACCATGGCCCGCCCAGTCAGTTGAGCCAGTTCATTTCATCCCAGCTCTTGGTCTTGGCCGTCCCATTCCATGATTCGATGACAGGCCCGGTTCCAAAGTCCAAACTGGAGATCGAAAAAGGCGGGTACAGGCACCTTTTTCGCTCGTCTGAATCTCCGATTGGCCGGACCCACTTGCCGCCCACTTGCCGTCGACTTGCCGCGCCCTAGTGGCCATCGGGCGATGCTTGGCACGCTGACGGATCAACCGGGAGCCCAGGAGGATCGGCACAGCCCTTTCCCTGATGTGGGGTTTCGGATAGATTTCCGCCGCTAGTGACAGTTCGTTCGACTGCAACTGCCCAGCTGTTCTAGCCGGCTGCTTACACGTAACCTTCCAGGTTTGTTATTCGCTAGTTAGTGGGGATAGAGTGCGGCTGCAAGGCAGGCAGGCTTCCCTTGGGCCCCTGCAGCAGTGCCAAGGTTCTATCTCTGTCTTTCTCTCCCTGTCGTGCCTGTCTCGGTCAGTCGACGGCCTGTCAGCCAGTTGCACTGTCAAGGAAGTGTCAAGTCCCTGTCTGTCGCCACTTTGCGGGAACTGAATGCAATACACGTGTTAAAAGCCCACACAGTCCACCTTCTTAGAAGGGCAACCGTCGACGTCGATCGCCATCCCAACAATCTGGTGAATCTGGTGCGCCGTGTTTATCCAGCCGCGCCAGGAGGTATTTTTGGACACAAGTCACACAACCTGTCTCAGAACTGGGTCTGGCCATGAGTCCATGACATGAAAAAATTTCAACCGACTTTCATCACGTCAGGCTTTTCTGTTTTTTCTATTTCGCTTTCTCGCCCCAGTGATGTCACCCTATGCTGCGACTGCAGCTAACCGGCTGTTCTCTTACCTTACTCTTTCAGCTGGGAAATTAGACCTGGAAGGGGCGACCCCGATGGGGAGCAAGGGGGAAGGAGGGGGGGCAGAACAAGACGAATGACTCGGGAGGCCGAAGAATGGAAGGGCCGAGGAAGAGGTCTGGAACGATCCCTCGTATAACTTGATCAGGAGATGAGACCCCGGTTCAAGTTGAGATTTTGTGCATGAGCTCGTTAGCATAGTGAGTGCATGCGTGAGAGCTATAGTGGACGACTCGCAGAATCATCGACCGTCCCACAATCACCCATCTGTGGCTCTTGCTTCTTGCTCTCTCTCTCACCACCAACCTTTGTGAGTGAGAGGTTCAGTGTTTCAGTTTGCTGAACACACACCGCACACTCTACGCTGCATCATCTGGTGCCGTTGTATGTTTGAACCCTGCATTCATCACCCGCCGATCTCACATACCACAACATATTATTTACTTTAACCTTAATATCGTCTTCACACTTGCCTTGCCGTACGCGTCCTCACCGGCAGTCCCACCCCAACCCAATCAAAGAAAATCATCATGACTTCGACTGCAGCGATCAGCGACTGGGCAACCTACCTGCGGGGCCTGACGCCCTGCCGGTTCCCACGGTTCAGTCGTGCACCCGGCGGCTCGGGACAACAACAACAGGTCTTCTCGGTCCCGGTGCCGATCGAACATGAACACGCGGATGAACTCACGGCGCTGTCGGCCACCGACCCGGAGAAATTCGGCGCTTTGCTCCGTACCGCCTGGGCGCTCCTGCTGCGGTGCTACACGGGACAGGACGACGTAAGCTTCAGTTTTGCTGAGCATCTCTGCCACGGCGACGACAAGAACAAGAATGAGCCGACTGCGGCGGCTGTTGTGGCGCGTTTTCTGCTTGATGACAACGCGTCCGTGGCTGGGCTAGTGCGCCGCACGACCGCGGAGCTGGCCCAGCTGAAGCAAGTGGCCGGGCCGGTTCCACCCAAGCTGATGATGATTCCGAGTCAGAGCGATCACTCGCAGCAGCAGCAGCAGCTGTTCGACACAGCGATCGTCGTGCTGCGGAGTGGTGGTGGTGGGCCAGGCGTTAGCGAGACACTGGCGGCCATGGGCTGTCGTGCATTGGACCCGGTATGACCTCATTTCGTTTTCTTGTGTTCCCATCTATCCCTTGCTAAGTACCCCTTTTCGGGATGGCTAGGGAGGGAGGGATTGCATCCAACCCTAACCCTCCCTCTGCAACTAAAGTGCTGTTTACTTTCTTCCCTTGTTAGCGTTAACCCAGTAACTAACCCCTGAAACAGAAACACCACAGCCTCCGGCTGGTAGCAACCACCACCCCAACCAACATAACCCTCTCTATAGAATGGAGCACCACCAATCTAGGCATGTCAACCACACAAGCCAGCCTGGTTGCGTCTACGCTGGCGGAGATCATGTCCTCTGTCCTCCTCGCCTCTGAATACCAGGACGCCCTAACCCTAAACACGCTCAATCTCAATACCATGAGCCCCGCCAACCGTGAGCAAGTCTGCACATGGAATGCCGCCGCCTGCCCCGACATGCAGCCCGTCGAGGCGTGCGTGCACGAGGTCATTGCCGCCCGCGCGCGTGAGACGCCCGGCAAGGAGGCCGTGTGCGCATGGGACGGGTCGCTTACCTACCGCGAGCTGGACTCCCTTGCGGGTAGGCTGGCGGGGAGGCTAGCCCAGCAGCAGTTTGGGATTGGGCCGGAGGTTTTGGTTCCCTTGTGTTTTGAGAAATCCGTAAGAATATTTTGTTTCTACCTACTCGTACTACATACCCTTTGAATATGGGAAATGGGAGACTGACTTAACTTGGGATGGATCTTAGAAATGGACTGTCGTCGCCATGCTCGCGGTGCTTAAGGCGGGCGGTGCCTTCGTGCCGCTGGATCCGTCGCACCCCGTGGAGAGGCTACGCGGTCTGTGCGAGTCTGTCGGGGCGAGGATCGTGCTCTGCTCGAGTCACCTCGTGGAGAAGGTTGATGGCGTTGTTGACACGGTGCTGCCCCTCGATGACAGCACCGTGGTCGATGATGATCAGCCAGAGACAGAGATTCTGGAGAGTAAGCGTTCTGCATCCAGCACCAACGCGGCGTATGTGATCTTCACCTCCGGATCCACCGGCAAGCCCAAGGTACGTTATCGCCTCCATGGACCATATGCTTACTGCCTGGAAAAACCTTTTGTTGACATTGCAACCCAGGGCACCGTAATCGAGCACCGGGCCTTCTGCTCCAGCGCGCGGTCCCACGCACCGGCCCTGCGCATCGACAGCACGTGCCGGGTGCTGCAGTTCGCGGCGCACACCTTCGACGCCAGCCTGGTCGAGATCCTCACCCCGCTGATGGTGGGCGCCAGCGTGTGCATCCCCAGCGAGCACGAGCGGCTCAACGACCTCGCGGGGGCCATGGCGCGCATGGCGGTCGACCACGCCGTGCTGACGCCGTCGTTTGTGAATTTTCTGACTCCGGCCAGCGTGCCCGGCCTGCGGAGGCTGGTGCTGGCCGGCGAGGCCATGAGCTCCGCGCATGTGGCTACGTGGTCGCATATTGAGCTCGTCAATGGGTATGGCCCCGCCGAGAGCTCGGTCGCGGCCGTGTGTAATCCTCGGATGGGGCCCGACAGCGAGCCTACCGATATTGGGCTGCCGTGCGGTGTGAGGGTGTGGCTTGTTGACCCGGCCGACCACAACCGCTTGATCCCTGTGGGCTGTGTGGGCGAGATGCTGCTCGAGGGGCCGAGTCTGGCCCGGGGGTATCTCAACGACCCCGGCAAGACGGAGGAGAGTTTCATCTTCGACCCGGCCTGGGCGCGATATGCCCTGCCACCACCTACAACTGCCGGCCACCGTCGCTTCTACAAGACGGGCGACCTCGCACGGTACAACTCGGCCGCGGGGGCCTTGAGCTACGTCGGAAGGAAGGACACGCAGGTCAAGCTGCACGGCCAGCGGATCGAGCTTGGTGAGATCGAGCACCATCTGGCCGTGGACGAGAGCGTGCAGCATGCTATGGTGCTGCTTCCGAAACAAGGCCCGCTCGCAAAGCGGCTGATTACCGTGCTTTCGCTCTCGGACGCCTCCGTCGCGTCGCAGACTTCTCAATCCGGACCTGCGGCGCTGAAGCTGACGGCAAATCCGTCTCTGACAGAGCCCATCGTGCAGAGCATCCGCACACGGCTAGGCGCACGCCTCCCTGCGTACATGGTGCCGTCGACGTGGCTGTGCGTGGAGTCCATCCCGATGCTGTCCTCGCGGAAGATGGATCGCAAGACCGTTGCGACATGGGTCGAAAGCGTCCTCAGCGCCGAGGAGTGCCAGCAAATCCTCATGGGACACCGCTCCACCGAGAAGGCCGAGGCCGAGGATGGAAAAGACCCGCTGACGGAGAAGGAAGCCAAGCTCCGCGACATCTGGAGCCTGGTGCTGAACCTCCCCGCGGACCAGATCAGCCGCGACGAGCACAGCTTCCTCCACCTGGGCGGCGACTCCATCTCGGCCATGGCCTGCGCCAGCCACGCCAAGAAGAAGGCGCGCCTCCACCTGACCGTGCAGGAGGTGCTCAAGGCCAAGTCGTTGCGCCAGCTGGCGGCGGTGGCCCGGCAACAAGAACAAGACAAAGACAAAGACAGAGAAGAACAGCAGGACGACGACGAGGATGGGGACACTCCGTTCGACCTCTCCCCGATCCAGCAGTACCACTTCGACATCCGCGGCGCGGCTGAGGGTGACGACGCACACTTCAACCAGAGCTTCTGCCTGCGCCTGGCCCGCCGCGTCGAGGCGGCCGCCGTGCGCGAGGCTGTCCGGGTGGTCGTGCGCCGCCACGCCATGCTCCGCGCGCGTTTCCAGCCGAGCGGCACGGACGGGCCGTGGCAGCAGCGCATTACCGCCGACATCGAGTCGTCGTACCGCTTCCGGGCCCACAGTACTGTAACCCGTGGCGACGTGGATGCTGGTATTGCCAGTGCCCAGGGCTGTCTCAATGTGCGGCACGGTCCGCTGTTTGCCGCAGAGCTCTTCGACGGCATGCAAGACCAGCAGCAGCAGATTTTGTTTATGACGGCGCATCACCTGGTCATCGACCTGGTCTCATGGCGCGTCATCCTCGAGGAACTCGAAGAGATCCTCTCCCACCCATCAGGAACTCCCAACCTCCCGCACCGATCCCTCCCCTTCCGGCGGTGGACAGCCCTGCAGATCTCCTCCACCAGCAGCACACCCCTGACCAGCGTCCTCCCGGCCTCAGCCGACATCCCCCCGGCCCGGCTCGCTTACTGGGGGATGGAGCACCCCCAGTCCAACGTGTACGGCGACGTGGTCTGCCAGGGGTTCGAACTCCCCCCGGACGTCAGCCACGCGCTGCTCACTGCTTGCCACACCCCGTTCCGCACAGAGACGGTCGAGCTCCTGCTTGCGGCACTGATCCATTCCTTCCGGCTGACGTTTCCGGATCGGTTGCCGCCGGCGGTGTTTAATGAAGGGCATGGGCGGGAACCGCCTTCTTCTTCGGGGGAGGAGGAGGTTGATATTGCCAGGACGGTGGGGTGGTTCACTACCCTCCTGCCTATCGCCCTCCCCTCCTCCTCCTCCTCTCCCGCTTCTTCTTCCCGATTTGAAGAGGTACTCATAGCAGTAAAAGACCTCCGCCGTCGCGTACCAGGGAACGGCCGCCCTTACTTCGCAGCACGCTTCCACCACCCTACTACCACTCCTACCACTACCACCACCACACAAAACTGGAAAGACACCCACCGCGACATGGAGGTATCCTTCAACTTCCTAGGCCGCTACCAGCAGCTCGAGCGCCACGACGCGCTCCTCCAACCGGCCGAGGGCGCGCTCATGGCCGGGGAAGCACACGTGGGCAGCGGGACGGCCGACTTTGGCGCCCACTGCCCGCGCTTCAGCCTGTTTGAGATCTCGGCCGTGGTGGTGCAGGGCGGGGTGGTGCGGTTCGGGTTTGCGTGGAACAGGCACATGCGCCGCCAGGAGGGGATACGGAGTTGGGTGAGGAATTGTGAGGGCGTGTTGAGGGAGGCGGCAGCGGTGTTGCCTGCTATGGTGGGGGAGGGTAGTAGACTGACGGTGAGTGATTTGTTTTTGATGCCGGAACTGACCCAGAGGGATTTAGATTCGTTTGAGAGGGAGAGGTTGTCTGATTTGGTGCTGGGCGGTGGGAAGAAGGGGTGGGCGGCTGTTGAGGACGTGTATCCCGCTTCGCCGATCCAGCAGGGCTTGTTGCTCAGCCGGACTAAGGACGGTGCCTTCTACGCGGTGCGGCGGGCGTTTGAGGTCAAGCGGAACGACAAGAGTCAAGCGGGAGTGGGTGCGCAGCGGGTTGTGCAAGCGTGGAGGGAGGTTGTGCGCCACCACGCGCTGCTGCGCACTGTTTTTGTGGATGCCATCAGCCCGGCGAGGGCCGGGAGCTACGACCAGGTGGTACTGAAGGATGTCGAGCCCCCCGTGTTAGTCCGCGAGTGTCCCGGGGGAGAAGAGGAGATGCATAGACTGCTCAACGCTCTCGAGCCGATGCCGTATCGCGACGGCGCCCCCCAGCACCGCCTCTCCGTCTTCCACGACCCCGGCAACACCAACAGCCGCGTCTTCTGCGTGCTCGAGATGAGCCACGCGGTCATGGACGGCGCGTCCATGGACATCCTCCTGCGCGACCTGGGCCGGGCCTACGACGGGTCACTCGCGCGGCAGCCCCGGCCGCTGTTCAGCCCCTTCGTGGCCAGCCTGCAGCAGCGCGACGCCGCGGCCGACGTGGCCTTCTGGAGGGACCATCTAGCGGGCCTCGAGCCGTGCCACTTCCCCGTGCTCAACGACGGCATCCCCCTCCGCCCGGACCCGGAGCAGCAGAACGCAAAACAGCTGTGCTCGCTGCGCGTCGACTTCCCGCAGCTGGCCGCCCTGCAAGCCTTCTGCGCGCTGCGCGGGTTCACACTGCCCAACGCCTTCCACGCGGCCTGGGCGCTGACGCTCGCGTGCTACACAGGCACGGCCGACGTCTGCTTCGGCTATCTGGTGTCGGGCCGCGACGGCGCGCGCGTCGAAGGGTCGGAGGACGCCGTCGGCCCGTTTATCAACATGGCCACGCAGCGGGTGCAGCTAAGTCTACCTGACGACAACGGCGGCAACCAGCTCTCGCTGCTCCGGCTCTTGGAATCTGTGCAGCACGACCAGCTGGCCTGCATGCCCCACGCGCAGGCGTCGCTGGCCGAGGTGCAGCACGCGCTGAACATGCCGGGCGGGATGGCGCTGTTCAATACGTGCATCTCCTACCGCCGGCAGGAAGCAAAGCCCAAGACAACGACTTCCACTGCCGAAGGGTCGATCATCATGTGCGAGGATCTGACCCCAATCCACGACCCAACCGAGTATCCCATCAGCCTGAACATCGAGATGATGGCCGACGAAGGCGGTATAACAACAGCCCTCATCGACGTCGATTACTGGACCGACCACATCACCCCGGCCCACGCCCAACACGTCGCGGCCACATTCGTCCAAGCCCTGACCAACATCATCGACGCGCAGCAGGACGGTCTGGACCTGGTGCACCCGGCCAGCAAAGAGCGCATCTGGGCCTGGAACGCCCACCTCCCCGCCGCGACGGCCGAATGTGTGCATCGCATGGTCGAGAGGCAGGTGCGTGTCCGGCCGCAGGCGCAGGCGATCCGTGGGTGGGATGCGGACTTTACGTATGCCGAGATGGATGACCTGTCGAATCGACTGGCGAGGTATTTGAGGAGGGACTTTGGGGTCGGTCCCGAGGTGTTGGTCCCCGTGTGCTTTGATAAGTCGGCTTGGACGACTGTTGCGATGCTGGCGGTGTTGAAGGCCGGGGGCGGCGTGGTGCCCCTGGATGCTACACACCCGGCGGAGGCGCTGGAGGGGAAGGTGCGTGATGCTGGCGCGAAGGTGGTTGTTACTTCTGAGGGGAGGGCGGGTCTGTTCAGGGGGATGGTGCCGGATGTGGTTGCTGTCGGGCCGGGGCTGCTCTCACAACTTGAACAAGTGGAAGGAGCAGGAGAGATCCACTCCGGCGTAACCCCCGACAACGCGGCCTTCATCATGTTCACCTCCGGCAGCAC
Source organism: Chaetomium strumarium (assembly GCF_033439665.1). Classification (NCBI taxonomy): domain Eukaryota; kingdom Fungi; phylum Ascomycota; class Sordariomycetes; order Sordariales; family Chaetomiaceae; genus Chaetomium; species Chaetomium strumarium. Next base: position 7,513,120 of record NW_026944429.1, on the reverse strand, counting down.
GGGCAAACCCAAGGGGGTCATCCTCTGCCACCAAGCGCTCGTCTCCAGCGCGCTGGCACACGGCGCTGCCCTGGGCCTGGGACCACACACGCGCTTCCTGCAGTTTGCGGCGCACACGTTCGACAACTCGCTCGAGGAGATGTTCACGACGCTCATCCACGGCGGGTGCGTGTGTGTGCCCTCGGACGCCGACCGGCTGGGCGACCTGCCGGGCGCCATAGCCCGACTGGACGCCAACTTCATGGATCTCACCCCGACGGTGGCGGCCCTGCTGCGGCCGGACCAGGTCCCCTCCATCCGGGGCATGGCCGTCGGCGGGGAGGCCCTCACCCGTGAGGTGCTGGATGTCTGGGGCGGGGCCGTGCCCCTGCATAACCAGTACGGCCCGAGCGAGTGCTCTATCAATGCCACGCACAAGCTGCATCTCGATTCGCGCGGGGATGTGGCGAATATCGGCACTAGCGTGGGGAGTGTCTCGTGGGTGGTTGACCCGGCTAACCACAACCGGCTGGTGCCAATCGGGTGCGTGGGCGAGTTGTTGATTGAGGGCCCCATCCTGGCGCGCGGCTATCTGGGCCGGCCGGAGGAGACGGCCAAGAGCTTTATTGAGATGCCGCGATGGGCGGTGCTGGATCCGCGCCATGCCGAGAGGGGCGCCCGGAGGATGTACAAGACGGGCGATCTCGTGCGGTACAACTCGGATGGCTCGCTGGTGTATCTGGGCAGGAAGGATACCCAGGTCAAGCTGCACGGGCAGAGGATCGAGTTGGGCGAGATTGAGCACCACGTCAAGAGCAGCTTGCCGGTCACGGCCCAGTCATCGGTGGAGTTGGTGACCGTGGGCCAGGCCAAGGCGCTGGCGGTGTTTGTCTGCGTTGCTCCTCCGCTTTCTTCCTCTTCCCAGGAGGTGAACGAGGTGGTCCGGATTTTGCCCGTCGACGACGCCTTCCGCTCCCTCGCGCAGACCATCGTCGCCGCGGTCTCTGCCAAGCTGGCCTCGTACATGGTGCCCAGCCTGTTCCTGCCCGTCTCCAGAATGCCGCTCACGTCGTCGGGCAAGCTGGACCGCCGCCGCCTGCGCACACTGGCCGGGGCCCTGTCCGACGGCGGCGTGACAGACTATCGGCTGGGCGCCCAGGCGTCGAGTGGCCGCGCGCCCGAGACCGAAATGGAGAAGCGCTTGCAGGCTCTGTGGGCGTTGGTGCTGCAGGTGGCGCCCGAAGCTATCAGCGCCGACGACAGCTTCTTCCGCCACGGCGGCGACTCGGTTGGGGCCATGCGCCTGGTTGCGGCGGCGCGCAGGGAGGGGGTGGTCCTGACTGTGGCCAGCATCTTCCAGTCGCCGACGCTTTCCGATATGGCCGCGCTGGCTGAGGGTGAAAAGGCTGACTTTGCCCCTGTCGACGGCCAAAACGAACCGTTCCCTGGCCCAACGGAGCCGTTCTCCCTGCTTAAGGGTAAAGGTGCAATGCCCCTGCCGGAGCTGCAGTCACACGTCGCGTCCATCTGCCGCGTCGACCTTGCTGCCATTGAAGACATCTACCCGTGCACCCCGCTGCAGGCCGGACTTGTGGCCGCCTCGCAGCGGCAGCCCGGCGCTTATGTCGCTGTCAACTTCTGGGAGCTGCCCGCGGGCACCGACCTGACGCGGTTCAAGCGCGCCTGGCAGGACGTCGTCGACACCGAGGCCGTCCTGCGCACGCGCATCGTCTTCGTCGAGGGCCTCGGCTTCCTGCAAGTCGTCGTCCGCGGCGCGATCCCCTGGGAGACCGCAAAATCCCACGACGACCTTTCCTCCCCAAGCCATCGCCACCTGCCCCCGCACGACGGCGGCATCCTGTCCCGCTACACTATCATCGGCGAGCATAGCCACCCAACATTCGCCTGGACAGCTCACCACGCGCTCTACGACGGCTGGAGCTTGCCAACACTGCTGGCGCGTGTCGAGGCGCGGTACCGCCACCTCGAGCAGGAGGAGGAGGAGGCCACCATCATGGCGCCCGTGCCGCACTACTCGCGCTTTGTCGAGCACCTCTCCAACCTCGACCTCGCCGCATCGGACGCCTTCTGGACCGCCAAACTCTCCGACGACGACGCCGGCACCACCACCACAGCAGCAGCGCAGCACTTCCCCTCGCACCTCCCACACCCGGGCTACCGCGTGCAGGCAACCAGCCAAGTCTCGCGGCCCATCCGCTTCGCGCGACCGCGCGACACCAACCTGACGCTGGCATCCTATCTGCGCGCGGCTTGGGCGCTGGTGGTGTCCATCTACGCTTCGTCGGACGACATTGTCTTTGGCGAGATCCTCAACGGGCGGGACGTCGCGCTCGCCGGGATCGAAGATCTCGTGGGGCCGACACTGGCTTCCGTACCGCGACGGGTCCGCATCGATCGTGCCGCGAGTGTGGAGCGCATGTTGGCTGACGTGCAGGACCAGCTGAACGACGTCATTCCGCACCAGTTCTGCGGGTTGCAGAGGATCAGGGGTCTGTCTCCCGCTGCGGCGAGGGCGTGCAATTTCCGGAATTTGCTCGCCGTCGATGTGGCGGATGATGAGGTTCCGGAGGGTAGTCTGTGGGGGAAGATGGTGGGAGACGGGGGACGGCAGGGCGCCGAGTTCTTCAGCTATCCGCTTAATGTCACTTGCACCGTCAACAGAGCCAACACCAGCACCAACAAGATAAAGACCGGAGGACGAGAAGAAGAGATCCAGCTCCGCGCCTTCTTCGACCCGGCCGTCATCCCGCCATGGCAGGTGACCCGCATGCTGGCGCAATTCGAGACGCTCCTCACCCGCCTCGCCTCCCCCTCCTCCTCCAACAGTCTAGTAGTAGGAGAAATCGACCTCCTAACCCCATCCGACAAGGCCACGCTGCACAAGTGGAACCAGACCCCGACCCCAACCATCGAGCGGCGCGTGCACGACCTGATCTCCGACTCACTCTCCCGCCGCCGCGGCAGCGACGAGATTGCAGTCCTCGGGTGGGACGGTACCCTCTCCCCCCGGGATCTGGAGTGCCTTTCCTCGGCACTCGCGCGCGACCTTGTCTCTAAGGGCGTCGGTCGCGCAGCCTCAGAGTCAAGAGGGGGCAGGTTCCAACAACAATATGTGCCCTTCTGCGTCGAAAAATCAATCTTTGCCGTCGTGGCCATGCTGGCCATTCTCAAGGCCGGGGCGGCCTTTGTGCCGCTCGATCCGGCGCACCCTGTGGCAAGACTCCGGGAGATTGTCGCGGATTGTGGCTGTAAAGATGGGGTGGTGCTGTGCTCGCCGAGGTATGAGGGGCTTTGTGCCCAGGTGGTGGGGAGGGTGGTGCCAGTTGATAAGGGGAGGCTTGAACAGCTTGTGGGTGAGAAGGAGGCGGTTGTGTTGGAAGACCTTGGTGTGGATGGTGAGTTGGCATTTTCATTTTGTTTTGTTTACTTTCCCCTTGGTCCCTGGAAATTGTTGTCAGAGACGCTCCACTCGAGAAAGGACTGGAAGAATAACACTTACTGACGGAATTGATGATCACAAACAGAGTGCCTCCCGAGCGACCCGGCATATGTGATATTCACGTCGGGAACCACAGGCAAGCCGAAAGGAACCATTGGTAAGATTCATCTCTCTTCGCCCCTTTTCCCTTTGTGCTTTCCTAGCTGCACTCCAACATCGTGTTGTGCAAATATGGCCCCTGCACTGTCACGTGAGCATGGTCTTTTATAATCTCACCATGAGGTTCACGACGGCTCCTGCAACTTGCAGATGCAAGAGCGACTGGCGGACCATGACTGCAGAATCGCGAGCTCGAAAAGAGAATGTGATGCGCTAGTCGGACTCGCGTGGCTTTCACCATCCAAATTCAAGAAACTCGGACGATAGAATCCCTGATCACACTTGGAGTTTTGTCCCAGCAGCTGCATCTGGATCGAGGCGGGTTGCTTCATCTCTTGGCTCGTCCACACTTGAGCAATTGATGGGTTGCAACGCCGATTCTCTTACCCTAGCGCCGCATGATATTGCCAACATGACAACTCTCTATTTTCGTTTTTCAGTTCTCTGGCATTTGAAGTCAAATCCAGCTCTCTCCATGCCCGTCGCTCCCATATCGTAATCCCCCACAGTTGGCAGAACACCCCCTAGGAGACACGAAACCATGCTAACCCAGCTCTCTCCCAGTCTCCCACACGGCCTTCTGCTCCGGCGCCGCCGCCCACGGCCCAGCCATGCACATGACGCCGCCCTTCCGCTTCCTGCAGTTTGCCTCCTACACGTTCGACGCCTCCCTGGTCGAGATCCTGACCACGCTCATGATGGGCGGCACGGTCTGCGTCCCGCGCGACGAGGACCGCACCAACGGCAACATTGCGGCCGCCATGGAGCAGATGGGCGTGACCATGGCCCTGCTGACGCCGTCCTTTGCGCGCGTGCTGGACCCGGCCGACGTGCCCCAGCTCAAGACGCTCATCCTCGGCGGCGAGGCCATGGCCCAGAGCCACGTCGACGCCTGGGCCGACCGCGTGGACCACCTGGTCAACGCGTACGGGCCGAGCGAGTGCGCCGTCGTGGCGACCGTCAACCCGCGCGTGCGCCGCTCGTCGAACCCGGCCAACCTGGGCCGCGGGCTCGGGCGCTGCTGGATCGTCGACCCGCACAACCACCACCGCCTGGTGCCGCTCGGGTCGGTGGGCGAGTTGCTCGTCGAGGGCCCGACGCTGTCGACGGGCTATCTCGGGAACGAGGCCAAGACCCGCGAGGTGTTCATCGAGAACCCGCGCTGGGCGCTGGACGCAGACCTGCGCTATCCGGACGTGCGGGACGGAAAGCCGCGAAGCATGTACAAGACCGGCGACCTCGTGCGCGTGTGCGACGATGTCTCGGGCGAGATGGTCTATGTGGGGCGGCGAGACGCCTCGCAGGCCAAGCTGAACGGGCAGCGGTTGGAGCTGGATGAGATCGTGCACCACTTGTCGGCCGACGAGGCGGTGCGCCATGCCGTGGTCGTGCTGCCACGGACGGGGCCCTGCGTCAAGCGTTTGGTGGCGGTGCTCTCGCTGCGGGCAGTGGCTGCAGAAGGGAATGCGGCCAGGTTTGAGTGGGTGGCGACGGCGGAGGCGTCTTCCTCGCTCGAGAAGATCCAGGAGCGGCTGCGCGAGAAGCTGCCGGCATACATGGTTCCGTCGACCTGGCTTGTGCTCCGCTCGATCCCGCTGCTGCCGTCCGGAAAGCTGGACCGCAACGGCGTGGCCAGGTTTGTCGAGGACCTGACCGAGGACACACTTGACACGATCAACGCGGCCTACTCGGAAGCACAGGCCGCCGACACCCACACAGCCCGGGCACAAGACCTCTCCGTCGACGAACAGCTCAAATCCATCTGGAGCCAGGTCCTAAACATTCCCCCCTCGCGAATCACCCGCAACATCTCCTTCCTGCACCTCGGAGGCGACAGCATCACAGCCATGCAGGTCATGGCGCGCTGTCGCGCCCAGAACATCCGCGTCAGCGTGCCCGACATCATCGGCGCAAAATCCGTCGCCGATCTCGCGCTCAAGGCCGACGTGCCCCAAACCCAGCAACAACAACATCTTCAACAACGTCAACAATCCAGCACCGGAGACCAGGAGGACCATTACGAGTTCGACCCGTCGCCGATCCAGCAGCTGTACTTCCAGCTCATGCGGCCCAGCGAACCGTCACCAGATACACAGATGCAGTTTAACCAGAGCGTGCTGCTCCGCCTCTCTGATGCCGCCAAGAGCAAGCGTGGTGTGAGCGCAGACACCTTCCAGCGCGCCCTGCAGGCGCTGGCCGAGACACACTCGATGCTGCGCGCCCGCTTCCGGCGCGACGGCACCGGCGGCTGGCGGCAGCGCATCACGCCGGACGTGCGCTCGTCGTACCGCTTCAAGGCGCACGCCATCGGCAGTCTGTCCCGGATGGAGAAGCGCATCCAGGCCTCGCAGCGGGCGCTGGATATCCACAGGGGCCCGCTGCTGGCTGCGGACTGGTTCGTCGTCGGAAAGAAGAAGGAGGAGGAAGGGGAGGAAGGGGAGGTCTATGTCTTCATCACCGTCCACCACCTCGTCATAGACGTCGTGTCGTGGGGGATTGTCCTGCAAGACCTGGAGGACTTCTTCGCCACAGGGAAGGTCAGACCGAGGAGTACATCGCTGTCCTTCCAGGCCTGGAGCCGCAAGCAGTCGGACCAGGCGCAGGCGGAGCGGAACGGGAGGGCGCTGCTCCCGCACCATGAGACGGCCGACGCGGACTTGCGGTACTGGGGCATGGAGGGCGTGCCGAACGTCCATGGGGATGTGGCCCCTGCTACGGAGGGGATCGAGCTGGACTGTGACACGACGGCAGCGCTGCTGGGCCCGGAGTGCCACGCCCGGCTGGAGACGGACGTGCTGGACGTGCTGCTGGCAGCGCTGCTGCTGTCGTACCGCAATGCGTCGTCTGGGAGGCGAGGGGTGCCGACCATTTACAACGAGGGCCATGGGCGGGAGGTGTGGGATGGGTCCATGGATCTGTCGCGCACGGTTGGGTGGTTCACGACACTGTACCCCGTGCATCTGCCGGATGAGTCGTACTCTGGTAGGTTCTCTCTCCGCGAAAAGGCTCTCAAGGCGGGAGGTTGTGCTAAACTGAGTTGCAGATGACGATATAGTCAGCGCCGTGCGGTGGGTGAAGGACTACCGTCGGCGCCTGGCGGGCAAGGGCCGGCCGTACTTTGCCTACCGGCTGCTCACGTCCCAGGGGCGCGAGGAGTACGACCACCGCTGGCCGGTCGAGGTCGCCTTCAACTACCTCGGGCAGATGCAGCAGCTGACGCGGACCGACACGTACCTGCGCCCCTTTGACGACGACAGCGTCGGCCAGGGCGTCAACACGACCTCCGACATCGGCAAGGACGTGCCCCGTCTGGCCCTCATCGACGTGTCAGCTCTCGTGGTGGGCGGCAAGATGCGGCTGTCGTTCGCGTACAACAAGCACATGAAGCACCAGGACGCCATCTTGCGTTGGGTGCGGGAGTGCCGCTCCCTGCTGCAAGGAGCTCCGCAGAGGCTGATGCAGCACCGCTCCACAAAAAAGACGCTGAGCGCGTTCCCGTTGCTGCCGCTGTCCTACTACGGGCTCGAGAACCTCGACCAGCGGCTCCGCGACGTTGGCGTGCCGATCCAGAACGTCGAGGACGTCTACCCGTGCTCGCCCATGCAGCGCGGCCTGCTGCTGAGCCAGCTGCGCGAGCCCGAGAAGTACGCCTACAAGGCTGTTTTCCGGGCGGACGCTCTCGCGGGTACCGAGGTTGATGTGCAGCGTTTGTGTGATGCCTGGCAGGCTGTTGTCGGCCGCCATTCCACTCTAAGGACGATCTTTGTCGATACCGTAGGTGACGAGGGGCTGATGGACCAGGTTGTTCTCCGAAATGCCCCGGGGAGGATCACGGTGTTGGGTGATGGCGAGGAGGAGGACGACGGCGACGAAGAGCAGGCGGTGCGCAAGCTCCAGGGTCTCGAGCCCCTCAACTACAACGACAAGAAACCCCCGCATCGACTGTCACTCTGCAAGCTTAGGGGCAGCGGTGTGGTGTGCCAGCTGGAGATCAGCCACGCGATCTGCGACGGCTCCTCGGCGCCCATCCTGCTCAACGATCTGGCTGACGCCTACACCCGGGGCGCAGTCAGCCATCCGGCGCCGGCATACCGCGACTACATCGCTCACATCCAATCGCAACCGCGCAGCGAGAGCGTGCGCTACTGGAAAGCCTACCTCGGCGGCGCCGAGCCGTGCCTCTTCCCCTCCCTCACCGACGGCGCGGTCGACGACCTCCCAGCATCGCTGGGCTCCTACGCCATCTCGCTCGACGACAACGTCCCCCAAATCAACGAGTACTGCGTCAACGCAGGCATCACGCAGTCGACCCTGCTGCAGTTCGTCTGGGCGCTGGTTGTCCGCGCATACACGGGTGCCGACGAGGTGCTGTTCGGCTACCTGTCGTCGGGCCGAGACGTGCCCGTGCCACACATCGAGCGGGCCGTGGGCGCCTTCATCAACATGCTGGTCTGCCGCCTCCCGCTGGCCGCCGACACGGAGATCGGCGAGGCGCTGGACACGCTGCGGACCGATATCGCGGGCGCCATGGAGCACCAGGCTTGCTCGCTTGCTGAGATGCAGCACGAGCTGAACTTAGCCTCAGCGAGGGTGTCGGGGTCGGGGTTGTTCAATACCGCTTTTACGTACCAGAAGCGCGCTGAGGAGCAGAAGGCTCAGACTCAGACTCAGCAACAGCAAGAGTTGGCGTACAAGGTGGTGAGCGCCGAAGATCCGAGCGAGTACGCCGTCGCCGTCAACGTCGAGGCCACCAACAGGACCGTGGAGATCCACTTCAGCTACTGGCGCAACACCGTCTCGGACGCACACATCCGCCACGTGGCGGCCACCTTTGCGCAGGCCGTGCGCGATCTGGTCGCCGACGCGCGCGACGACCGCACCGTCGGGGAGCTGGATCTGCTCGGCAGCGCTGGCATCAAACAAATTTGCGCGTGGAATGCCGCCTTCGAGCCGCTGCCCCGCGTCGAGCGGTGTCTGCACGAGGTTATCTCCGAGCACGCGCGCACCCGCCCGACCGACACGCCCGCTGTGTGCGGATGGGACGCGCAGTTTACCTACCGCGAGCTGGACCGGACTGCCACGGCGCTGGCGCGCCATCTGATGGCCGTCGGCGGTGTGCGGCCCGAGGTGTTTGTCCCGCTGTGCTTTGAGAAGTCGGCGTGGACCGTCGTCGCGCAGCTGGCTGTCCTCAAGGCCGGCGGCGCCTTTGTCAGCCTCGACCCGGCCCATCCCGACAGCCGGCTGGAGCAGCTGATACGAGATGTGGGTGCTACGACGGTGCTCTGCTCTGCGGCGTACAAGGCCAGGATGGAGAAGATTGTCGGCATTGGCCGGGCTATCGTCGTCAGCCGCCAGTCCGTCGCGGCTCTCGACAACAGTATCATGGACACAACCCCCTTCGTCTCGAGGGCCACACCCTCTAACCCGGCATACGTCATCTTCACGTCCGGCACGACCGGCAAGCCCAAGGGCACGGTGATCGAACACGGCGCCTTCTGCACGGGCGCGACGGCCCACGCGGCAGCCATGTTCATGCGCCCGGACTCGCGCGTGCTGCAGTTCGCCTCGTACACGTTCGACGCCAGCGTCATGGAGACCTTCTCGTGCCTGCTGGTCGGCGGCTGCGTGTGCGTGCCGTCGGACGAGGACCGCCTCAACGACGTGGCCGCCGCCATCCGCACCATGCGCGTCACCTGGACGCTGCTCACCCCCTCCGTCGCCGGCACCGTCCGGCCCGAGAGCGTGCCCTGTCTCAAGACGCTGGTTACGGGAGGCGAGGCCATGGCGGCCGGGCATATCGAGCGCTGGGCCACCACACGATGCGCCCTGGTGAATGCGTACGGGCCGACCGAGTGCTCCGTTGTGGCGACCACAAGCACGAAGGTGGACGAGTCCGGCCGGGTATGCAACCGCGACCGGGCGACCATCGGGAATGCGGTGGGCGGCCGCGTGTGGGTTGTTGATCCGCACTCGCCGGACCGGCTGGCTCCCATCGGGGCCGTGGGTGAGCTGGTCGTCGAGGGCCGGCTCGTCGCCAGGGGGTATCTCAACAACGCCGAACAGACCGCCAAGGCCTTCATCCAATCTCCGGCGTGGACGAGGCACCCGGCCTTCCCCGCGTCCATGTGGGTTCGCAACGACGACAATGTCAAGATGTACCGCACGGGCGACCTGGTGCGATACAATTCCGACGGGTCGGTCTCGTACATTGCGCGGAAGGACACGCAGGTCAAGCTCAACGGCCGGCGCATCGAGCTGGGCGAGATCGAGTTCCACGTCCGCGGCGGCCTACCGGACAACAACATCAAGAAGGACACGACACAGTCTGCCGTCGAGGTCGTGTCGCCGCCTATTATCCGCACTAATAAAGGTCGTGCCGCAGCCAAGTGTCTGGCCGTGTTCTTCACCGTGCCCACTACTACTGGTAGCCACAGCCCGACAAGATTCTCTCTGCTACCCATGACGGAACCGCTCCACGAGCTCTCGCGTGCCTTGGAAGCCCATCTCGCGTCACATCTGCCATCGTACATGGTCCCGACCCTCTTCGTCCCCGTGAGCGCCATGCCCTGGACCAGCGCAGGCAAGCTTGACCGCCGCCGACTGCGCCACGCGCTCGAGGAGGAGGCTAGCCCTGACACCGTGGCGCGCTATCGCCTCTCTTCTTCTTCTCATACCAAAGGGGGGAATAGTAGGACCAAGGGTGGTGCCGTTGCCGCACCGACAAGTGAGATGGAGAAGCGGTTGCAGAGCCTGTGGGAGTCTGTTCTGGGCCTGTCTCCCGGGTCGATGGGCCGCGGGGACAGCTTCTTCCGTCTTGGCGGCGACTCGTTGACGGCCATGCGGCTTGTTGGTGCCGCGAGGGCGCATAAGATTGCCTTGTCGGTGCTAGACGTGTTTGAGAAGCCTCTTTTGGAGGATATGGCCGCTGCTGCTGCTGCAGCCGGTGGGAAGGCTCCCTCGGAGGAGGAGCGGGCTCGTCACGGTGATGTGAGGCCTTTCGACTTGCTCCCTGCGAAGGGGCGGGAGGGCCTCGTGCAGGAGGTTGCCGCGCAGTGCGGGTTCGGTGGTGACCTTGAGAAGATCCTGGATATGTACCCCTGCAGTCCGCTGCAGGAGGGGCTGGTGGCGCTGGCAAATAAACAGGCCGGCGCCTATGTGTCGGTGAACACGCTGAAGCTGTCCGCGGATGTTGACATGGACCGCTTCAAGGCCGCGTGGCAGGCGGTCGTGGACGAGACGGACACGCTGCGCACCCGCATCGTGCACACTGCCGCGGCTGGCTTCTTGCAGGTTGTGGTTGCTTCCAAGCCGATCGAGTGGTGCACGGATCCAACCGTGGAGGAGGCAGTAGAAAGGGGGAAGGCGCTGGGGTCGCAGAATGGCGGAATTCTCACGAGATATGCCATCGTTGATGGCGAGGAAGGGCGGACGTTTGTCTGGGCCATCCACCACGCGCTCTACGACGGGTGGAGCCTGCGCCTGCTCGCGAGACGGGTCCAGGACGTGTACCACAGCAGCGTCTATACCCCGGCCGTCCGCGCTCCCTACGCCAACTTCATCCGCTACCTGAGACAGCGGGACACGGCCGCGTCGGAGAAGTTCTGGACCGAGTCGCTGACCGGCGCGTCTTCCATCTCCCATTTCCCGCAGCTCCCGTCATCCGTTGCCAACGAGAGCGAGACGCCCGTCTTCCGATCCGAGACGCGCACCGTCCAAATCCACCGAAGCGGCATCCTCGCCGACATCACCGTCCCGACGCTGGTCCGCGCGGCATGGGCCATAGTCCTGGCCGCCTACACGGGCACGGACGACGTCGTGTTCGGCGAAACGCTGGCCGGGCGCAACATCGACGACGTGCCCGGCGTGGCCGAGATGGCCGGGCCGACCTTCGCCACGGTCCCGACGAGGGTCCAGCCGTTCCGCGACATGCGCCTCGCCGACTTCCTGCACCGCCTGCACGCCCTGGCCAGCCGCGTCGTCCCGCACCAGCACCTGGGCTTGCAGCACATCAAGAGACTCAACGCCGACTGCGCGGCGGCCTGTGAGTTCCAGAACCTCCTCGTCATCCAGGCCGCGTCGCCTGTTCAGCATACGAAGGAAGAGGAGGAGGAGGCCGACTGGGATTTCCAGGGCGGATCCACGACCGACAGCTTCTTCACCCACCCGCTCGTGCTGGAATGCAGCGTTGCCGACACGGGCGCCATAGAGGCCACCTTCCACTACAATGAAAAGGTGCTTTCTGTATGGCACAGCAAGCGGCTGGTCTCGCAGTTCGAGGCCGTTCTCAAGCGGCTGGCCGACCGGTCCAGCCAGAAGGACCATAAAGACGCCACGCTGGCCGACATCCGCGTGCTCAGCCCGGAGGACCAGGCGCTCATCGCGCGATGGAACCGCCTCGCCGCCACGGACGAAGAAGGAGGCATCGAAGCGGCCGTGCACTCGTGCATCCACCGTCTCTTCCTCGACCAGGCGGCCGCCTACCCTGATAGAGCAGCCATCTGCGCGTGGGACGCTGAGCTGACGTACGGCGAGGTCTCCGATTACGCCTCGCGGCTGGCGGCCCACCTGCAGAGTCTCGGCGTGCGTCGCGAGACGCTCGTGCCGGTCTGTCTCGACCGCTCGGCCTGGGCCATGGTGGTCCTGCTAGCCATCCTCCTCGCTGGCGGCGCCTTTGTGCCCCTCGACCCGGCCCACCCGGTGTCACGGCAGAGGGAAATCCTGCAGTCCATCGGGCCAGTTCCCCTCGTGGTCTGCAGCCCTGACCACGCCGCCCGCTTCTCTGGCTCCGGCATCGCCGGTGTAGCGGTAGATGGCGCCATGATCCGCACCCTCCTCCCTTGCCCTGACTCCCAACAAGTCCCTGGTGGTGGTGGTGGTGGTGGACCCACAACAGACCCGACCAACACAGCCTACGTGCTCTTCACCTCCGGCAGCACGGGCCCGCCCAAAGGGGTGGTCGTGCGCCACCGCGACTTCTGCTCCTCGTCGCGCGCCTACGCAGCCGCCACCCACCTGACCTCGTCCTCACGCGCCTTCCACTTTGCCTCGCTGACCTTTGACGTGGCGCTCATGGAAACCTTGACGCCCCTGACCTTGGGAGGGACGGTGTGTGTCCCGACCGAGCACGAGCGCCTCCACGATCTGGGGGCTGCCATGGCACGCTTGCGCGCGACGTGGGCTTTCCTCACCCCGTCGGTGGCGAATACTAGTCTGCTGGACCCGAGCCAAGTCTGTGGGACGCTCAAGACGCTGGTGTGCGGTGGCGAGGCGGTCGTGGCCGAGACGGTCGCTCGCTGGGCTGATAGCGTGGAGTTGATGAATGGCTATGGCCCGACCGAGACCAGTGTTTTGGCGTTGGTTAACCCGGACTTGTCCAGGGAGAGGGATCCGAGTGTCATTGGACGGGCCACGCCCTGTGCTCGGGCGTGGGTGGTGGAGGCTAGGGAAGACTGTAATGAGAGGCTGGCACCGGTCGGGGCTGTTGGGGAGCTGGCGATTAGTGGACCGCTTGTTGCCAGGGGGTATTTGAATGACGAGGAGAAGACCAGGAGGGTGTTTGTGGAGAACCCCGGGTGGGCGAGGGACGATTTGAGCGCTGCCTGCGGCCCGCCGCCCACGAGGGTGTATCGCACGGGCGATCTGGTGCGGTACCGGCCCGACGGTACGCTCGAGTACCTGGGCCGCCGGGACGGCCAGGTGAAAGTCAATGGCCAGCGGCTCGAGCTCGGGGAGATTGAGAGCCGGTTGTCGGCGGATGGCAGGGTGCGGTTGGGGCTGGTGGTGCAGCCCAAGCTGGGGCCGTGCAGGAAGCAGTTGGTCGGTGTGGTCACGCTGGCGGGTGTGAGTGAGGAAAGCAGCAGCATCACGGCTGGCAACGGCGACGATGGGTGCTGCGTGCTGGACGGGCCGCCCGAGCAGCTCGTCCAGGCCCGCGCGGACGTGGCCGCGATCAGGGCGCGGCTGGCTGATGCCCTGCCGCACTACATGGTCCCCGCCGCGTGGATTGTGCTCCGCAGCATGCCGGTTGTGGTGTCGGGCAAGCTGGATCGGAGGCGAGTGGCGCGGTGGGTTGAGGCGCTGGACGATGCGGCGTACCAGCGCATTGCGACCAGTCTGGGCTTTGGCGCCCAGGAGGAAGCCGAGGACGAGATCCACGCCACGGGGCTTGTCAAAGAGCTGAGGGAGATCTGGGCGAAGGAGTTGAATGTCCCTGTTGGCCGTGTCCGGCTCAGCCAGCAGTTCTTGAGTCTTGGTAAGATGATCTTTGACCCTGCTCCATCTTTCTCCAGTTGGTTACGTGAAACTGACCGACATGGCAGGCGGAGACAGCATCACGGCAATGGGCGTCGTGTCCCGGGCGCGCAACGCACAGATCAAGCTGTCCATCCAGGACGTGCTCCGGTCCAAGTCGCTCGCCCACCTTGCCGAGCTCGCCAAGGTAGTGCCGTCATCGACCGAGACTGCGGTGCACGACGACCAGGAAACTGAGGAGCCGTTCGCGCTGTCCCCGATTCAGAGCTTGTATCTGAACTCAGCCACCGGTTACGATGGCGACGCCCGTTTCAATCAGAGCTTCACACTCAGCGTCCGCCGTGTTGCCATGGACACCATCAAGCGGGCTGTCGAGGCGATTGTCAAGCGTCATTCTATGCTTCGTGCCCGCTTTGTCCGCACGCAGGACGGGACTTGGAGACAGCGGATTGCCAAGGTAGATTCCTCACCAGTTTCCATGCTTACTTTGCTCGCTTGAAACTGACCAGACTTCCTATTAGATGAGCCCTTCGACCTACGGCTGTCTCGAGCATCGTCTGAGCTCTCGCGACGAGATGACGACCACCGTGGCAGCGGCACAGACCAGCCTGTCCATTGAACACGGCCCCGTGTTCCGCGTCGACCTGTTCGAACTGGCCGATCAAGACCAGATCGTCATCTCTATGGTCGCCCACCACCTCTGCATCGACATGGTGTCCTGGCGCATCATTGTGCGGGACCTGGACGACACGCTCGAGAACGGCTCCCTCGCGGCAGACTCGCCTCTATCCTTCCGGTCGTGGTGCGCTTTGCAGGCTGCCCACACAAGGGTAGTCGACCCGAAGGCTCTGCTGCCGTTCGAGGAGACCGCGCCCAACCTGGACTACTGGGGCGCACAGGGGCCGCTCACGTATTGCAAGACCGTGACCGAGACGTTCAGCCTCGGCGAGGACGTGACCAAGCAAGCTCTCGTGGACTGCCACAGGGCGTTCCGGTCGGAGCCTATCGAACTGTTCCTCGCGGCGGTCGCCCACGCCTTTGCACGCACCTTCCGCGACCGGAGTCTGCCGACGCTGCACATCGAGAACCACGGGCGCGAGGCCCCGGCCGGTTCGCAAGCGGACCTGTCTCAAACGGTCGGCTGGTTCACCTCCATCTGTCCGCTGGTTATCCCTTCAGACAATACTGGCGACGCCCTCGACACGCTGCGCCGGACCAAGGACATCCGCCGCAGCATTCCGGACCACGGCAGGCCCTACTTCGCCCACAAGTACCTCGGCAGCGCGCCCGACCCGGCCCGGTCACCGATGGAGGTGCTGTTCAACTATCTCGGCGGCGGCGTCGTGCAGAATGGTGAACGCCACGAGCAGGGCGACTCGCTGATCCGGCACTTCGAGCTCGACGAGTCCGACAGCCTCGCTGATGTCGGTCCCGAGACGCGCAGACTGGCACTGTTTGAGATCTCGGCCATCGTCGTCAACGGCAGGCTGCAGTTCAGCTTCGTGTACCACAGCAGCCTGAGCCGAGCCAACGATGTCCGGCGGTGGATCAGCAACTGCAAGACCACGCTCGAGCAGATGGTTCAGGCGCTAATGCACCAGCCCGAGGAGCCAACCCTGAGCGACTACCCGCTGCTGCGGCCGCTGACATACGACGGCCTACACAGTCTCACCAGGATCGCCCTTCCGTGTGCCGGTATCCAGGGCTCGCTCTCCGCCCAGGTCGAGGACATCTACCCGTGCACGCCGGTCCAGGAGGGCATGCTGATCAGCCAGCTGCGCAACCCGAGCGCCTACCTCTTCCACGCCCTCTACCGCGTCCGGCATACCAACCCGCGCTACCGCCTCGATGCCGAGCGGATCGCGCGCGCCTGGCAGAAGGTGGTGGACCGCCATGCGGCGCTGCGGACCGTGTTCATTGAGAGCGTGCGCCGCGGCGGCGTGTTTGACCAAGTCGTGCTGCGGAAAGCCCCGTGCGGGGCTGTCCTGCTCCAGAGCCGCGACGACGGGGAAGCCATGGCCAGACTCGGCCAGGTGACTCTCCTCCAGGAGGGGGACAATACTACTGGTAGTACTACTAGTAGTAAACAGCCGCAGCTCCCGCACCGCCTCGCCATCTGCACGACCCGCACGGGTCAGACCCTGATCAAGCTGGAGGTCAACCATGCCGCCATCGACGGCGGCTCCCTGGCCATCATTCTGCAGGAGCTTGCCACCGCGTACCAGGGCACGCTCGACCCCAGTCCCGGGCCTCTGTACAGCGAGTATGTCCGATACATCCACACGCTTTCCGCCGAAGAGGGCACAAGGTACTGGATACGCCAGTTGGAGGGTCTCCAGCCGTGCTACTTCCCCAAACTCCTCACCCCTACCACCACCACCATCACTTCTGGGTCCTTGACAGAAGAAAGGAAACTGTGCTCCACGGCACTGCCGTTCAGTCAGTTCCAGTTCGCTGAGTTGCGCCGCCTGTCGGAGCAGACCCACGTTACGATGGCCAACATCATGCACGCCGCCTGGGGCTTGGTCTTGCGCAGGTACACGGGCCGCGACGACGTCTGTTTCGGCTACCTGACGGCCGGCCGTGACGCGCCCGTTCAGGAGATCGGTGAGGTCGTGGGCACGCTGATCAACATGCTGGTCTGCCGGGTGCAGATTCTGAGTGGTCCTAGTAGTACTAAGCTGGAGGAGGTGTTCCGAAAGGCGCAGGACCAGCATTTGCAGAGTTTGCCGTTTCAGCATGTCAGTCTGGCGAGGGTGCAGCATGAGTTGGGTCTGGGTGGCAAGAAGGTGTTGTATAACACCAGTATTTCGACCCAGAGTCATAGTACGAATGAGGGGAAGAAGAGGGAGGGAGAGGATGAGGGTGTGGAGTTTGAGATGGAGGAGGGTCATGATCCCAGTGAGGTAAGCAGTGGCGCGATGATGGGTGATCACGGTGGTGACGGTTTTGCTAACCAGACGACCTGCAGTACGCCATCACGGTGAATATTGAGACGTCAAAGTCCAGCGAAGGCGTGGTGTTCCGGTACTGGTCCGACCACATCAGCGATGACCAGGCCCAGGAGGTCGCCCGCACCATGGCGCGCGTCCTCGACGCATTCATCAACCGGCCCTCGCAGTCTGTGGCAGAGCTTGACGCAGAACTTGACGGTACGCCGGCAGCCGAGGAGAAGGACGAGGTGCTCGACAAGCTGCTTAGCGAAAGCGATCCACTGAGCCCGACGACGCTGCGGAACATGGACTCGTCTCCGGAGGTCTCTTCTCCCGCCCTGTCTGCCTTCGAAACACCCATGCAGAGTCCGCACGAGAAGATCCTGCTTGGCCTGTGGAGCGCGCTGCTCAACCAACCCGAGGATGCGATCGGCGGGCAGGACAGCTTCTTCGATCTCGGCGGCGACAGCATCGCCGCCATGAAACTTGTCGGCGACGCCAGGGACCTCGGTCTGCAGCTCACCGTCGCCGACGTGTTCCGCCACCCGTGCTTCGACGACATGGTCGCCCGGATGCGCGCCACCGCTAACATGCATGCCGTGGGCGAGCTAGCCAAGCGCGAGAAGATGACGACGACGACAAACAGTCAGCCCACACGGCGCGACTCGTATGAACGCTTCTCGCTGCTCGCGGCCTCTAACGTCGACGCCTTCCTGCAGACCAGCATTGTGCCGCAGGTGTGCGTCTTCCGCGGCGGCATCGCCGACGTGCTGCCCGCGACCGACTTCCAATCCCTCGCCGTCGCGGGCGCCCTGCTCGAGTCGCGCTGGATGCTGAACCATTTCGCCCTGGACGGCGAGGGGCCCCTGGACGTCGCCCAGCTCAAGCGCGCGTGCTTCCGGCTCGTGCAGGGGCTCGACATCCTGCGCACCGTTTTCGTGCCCTCGGGCGGCCGCTTCCTGCAGGTCGTCCTGCGCACGCTCAGGCCTGCGTTCCGCGTCGTTGAGGTGGACGGGTCGGTCGACGAGTACAAGCCTGGAACTGGTGGTGGTGGTGGTGAAGAAGACAGGCCGCAGCTGAGCGAGCCGTTTGTCGAGTTCACCGTGGTCAAGCAGCGCCGCAGCGCGCGCCATCGCATCCTGCTGCGCATCTCGCATGCCCAGTACGACGGCGTGTGCTTCCCCAAGATCCTGGACGCGCTGCAGACGGCGTACCGCGGCGAGACGGTGCCTCCCGCGCCCTCGTTCGCCAATTATTTGAGGGCGTCGGCGGGGGCCCTGACGTCGGAGCACTACCAGCACTGGAAGCAGCTCCTTGCGGGCTCGTCCATGACCGAGATCGTTCGCCGCAGCGGGCCGAATTACCGCACCACCGCCTCCAAGGCAACTGTCACTTTGAAGAAGACGGTCTTCCTGCCGCCGGTCGAGTCGGGCCACATCACGACCGCGACAGTCGTCAAGGCCGCCTGGGCGTACGTGCTCGCGCAGATCTCGGCCAGCGCCGACGTCGTGTTCGGGCACACCATCAGCGGGCGCAACGCCGCCGTCGAGGGGGTCGGCAACATGATCGGCCCTTGCCTCAATCTGGTGCCCGTGCGCGTGCAGCTCGGCAGCAACACGGCCACGGCCCGCCACCTGCTGCGCCAGGTGCAGGACCAGCAGGTCGCCAACATGTCGCACGAGGTGTTAGGGTTCCGCGAGATCATAAGGCACTGCACCACCTGGCCGCGCTGGACCTACTTCTCGTCGACCGTGCAGCACCAGAACGTTGATCGTCTGGACCAAGTCTCCATGCGGTTGGGTGAGGCCGAGTACAAGGTGCAGTGTGTGTCTGCCGCGCAGGAGGACTTTGCCGACTTGTCTGTCTTCTCGCAGTCTGTTGGGAAGGAGGGGGAGAATATGTACGAGGTCATGCTGAGCTTTGCGGCGGGCGGCGCCGTTCCGAGGGACTTTGGGGAGCGCGCGCTGGACATGCTCTGCGACGCGGCACATCTTTTTGCTGCGAACCCGGACGTGGCGCTGCCCTCGGCTGCTGAGCTGTGTCGGTCTCCTAAGCAGGTGCCGTTCGATGACTGCAATGCAGATGGAGAGAAGGCGGAGCTTCCTTCTAAAGATGTCGCGCACTTGTCACCGGCGCAGCGTAGTGGCTTGGAGAGGACGGTGCGCACCGCCTGGCAGGGTGTCTTGCACACGACCACACCCGAAGAGACGTCGACCGCAACGATGGAGGGCGTAGACCTGGACACCTCCTTCTTTTCTCTTGGGGGCGACATCGTTGCCCTAGCGCAGCTTGCGTACCTCTTCCCTGCCGAGCAGCAGCAGGAAGTGAGTCTGCGGCTGGAGGAACTGCTGCAGAATCCCACTGTGCGTGGGCACATGGCCGTTTTGGCGGCCAGGGGTATCGGCATTCCTCCCGTTCCCAATGATGTGGAGGAGGAGAGTGTTGAAGAAGGGACCAAGGGGAGGAAGACGAAGAAGAAGGCCGCTACTTTCCCGATCTCGGTGAATGTCGGTGTGAGAGGCAGTGCGGCCGAGGAGAAGGTGAAGAGGGTCGATTCCGGGTTGAGCTTGAAAGTCGCTGGTAAGGCGCTGAGGTTGGTCACCAAGCGGTTGGGGAAGGTGGAGAAACGGAAGGGCGGTGATGCTGCGCAGGTTGTTGTGAGGTGACGGGATCGGTACCGACTTTCTTGAAGGAAGGATCGAAAGGTTTTGGTGGGGGGGTTTCCATTGGGTTGAGGTTGGTGTCAGGGCGGTGGGTGGTGGCGTGGCAGACTGTGTCCTTTCCGTTTCTCTATTTTTGTGTGGCCTTTCATTGCTGCCTTATTCTCTTATATGTAGCAGTCGTTTCACTTTTCTTTTCTTGTTATATGTTACATCTGCCATAGCTCTTGCATCTCCTAGGTAGCGCCGCGAATGTTAGGTTTAGATTTTACCCTATCAAAAGTCTCAGTCTTATGAACAAGTGCCGTGGTTTGAACGAGCCCTCTTCCAACCCACGTGTATGTACTAGTAGTCAAACTTTTGGTTGCTGATAAGCTATTTATTTCGACACCGTCGAAATTTCGGGTATCAGCTGTAGACTTATTCAGCTTGTGGCTTCCAATGCCTAGGATTCAATGTCCACCATCTGCTCGAGATTATCCTTGGAGGCCAAAGGCGTATTGACTACTGGCAACGAGCGAAATTCAAATGACTGATGATATGTAGGTCCTGAAAATTGTTGCAGGGAGAAATAACTGAAATCCCGTCCCATGCCCCCCAATTTTACAAACAGTTGCACGCCCCCATCCATCGCACCTTCCGCACTCAACCAAACAAGCCCCACGTGAGACCGCCCACCTCGCGTCGCCAGCTCAATCCGCTCCGGTATCAATTCATCCCATCCGCGCAACCTCTAATCGTCGGGGTCACGAATTCTCGCTTGAGGACCTTCTGCGTGCGCCTGGCTCTTGAGGAGGGCAGCCGACACGAGGCTCCGAATGTAACTGGGCGAGCTCTGTCTCTCTGGCGGGGACATCGGTGAGTGATCACCATCTATAAAGAGCAGCTCGTCCGGGACTCATCGACACACAATGTGAATGACTGTACCTTGTTCGAGTCAGGATCTTCTTTGTTGGAAAACAACCAGCCTTGTTCAATTATCTGTACATCATCCAACACCTGCAAACGAGTCGTTCCCCTCTTCATCATGTGCAAATACGTCAACGGTTACGATAATTGCAAGAGGACCGGGGCCCCACATGTTACAACTAGCCGCAAGATCAAAACTCAGTGCGACAAGAAACTCGACCTCCTCTGCCCCGACCTCTCGCTTGACACGAGCGTACTCTTGGGTAGCTCAACCAGCCGCAATGATTGCCCACTTTGCCCTGCTTGATGCAGCGCCTATCCAGAGGGGCTCGAGGCAAAGACTTCCGGGACTAATAACGCTGTCTGTCCTCCCCCGCTAACTGAACTTTTGAGGAAACCCAACAGTAGCGCTGGTATTGCTGCTGCTCCAGAACACCTATTCCAAAGAGAGAGGGGGTACGTTGGGCGGTCTTGTTTGGATGCAGACGGAATACTATGGCTTACTTGTTTAGATTGCGAGAGCTTGTACTGGTAGTTCCTCGTGGAATTCGGCCTTCAAGACCTTCAAATCCGCAATGACTTCCTGCGCCGTTACATAAACCTCGCTCTAGCAATTCTGGATAATCTGCCGAGCCGCGTTGCCGCCCAGTGATGGAAACTCGTCTCGGGCATACCTAGTATCCACTTCGTTGTCTTCAGATCAGGAAACGGCCTCTCCTATGCAGTAATCTCATATATGGCCGACCCCAAGCTGAAGAGCTCCCTCTTCATGATCGGCACCTCGTCGTATGCCCTGCCCCGCGCAGGTAAGTGATAGCGAGTGTCGTGTGTCTGATCCCACTCAAAGTCGGCTCCCTCCAGCAGAGCACCGCCGAAATCGCCGAGCTTCACGTTGAGGTCGTCGAAGACAAACAGATTCGTTGACGACAAGTCGCATGCCATGACGCCCCGCGAGTGCAAGTAGCCCAGGCCTGTAGCCACATCGAGCGCCATCCGCAGGCGGCACAACACGGGAGGGGGGTTGTTGGCCATCTGGCGCATGTATGCGCGCAGGGATCCCAAGGGCGCTATTTCGAGGCGGAGTGAGTGGATCCCCGGATGCACCTCTTCGAGACCGAAGCATTCCAAAATCTGGGGGTGCCGCCCGAGGTGCTTGTAGATGGTGGCTTCCCGTGCCAGGCGCTCCTCGCAGGAATCCCCGTAATCAAACACGAGGTTCCCGCCAGGCCAGACCTGGTGGCCCTTGAGGACTGTCTTGTCGTCCGTAGTCGTCGCATAGCATGTTGTGCCGACTCCAATGACTCTTGGCTGCACGGGTTTCATGGTGATTCTGCCTCAACTGGGGATTGAGCTGGGCGTTCCTAGGCGTTGAAAGAGATCCAGACTGGGAAACCAAGGCCTTGAGACCGGTTGGTAGTACGTGCCAATGCTTTTCTCCTTGATGCGAAGGTATATTAAGACGAGAAAAGAAGCAGGGAAAATAGAGTGTCACGTGGCCGCCTTCTGTCCTGGAAGAGCTGAGAGCCTGCAGGCATGGATGGATGGATGGATATTCATTCCGCCCGGTGATAATAATTACAGGTTACATAGTTAAACTTTTACGCCTCCTTTTCCACCACCACAGCCAACGTATCGCCAACACTGCAGCCAGCCAGCTATTCAATCAACCCGTAGAACATCTGAATAACGGCTTCGTGTGCACACGAGAAGTCTGTCTATGGCCAATTTCACCGCAAGCCGTTTTGTTACGAATCGCTGCGGTGTTGGAGATTGTTGCGGCGAGGGAGGATGCTGCGGCGGGAGTTGCTGGCGCGCGGGCAATGGCAGAGCAGATGTTTGGACGCTGCGCACCGGCGGGGAACCCGTTGGCCGGGCGGTGGGCCAGAATTGTCAGAGAGGGGAGGGTAGGAGTGAAGTGGGCGAGGGGGTGGTGAGGGAGGGGAGGGCAAGATCGGTAGCGAGTTTGGGGTGGTTTTGAGCTGGGCTGGTTAAGGTCAGCTGGCTAAGGCGGGCTGGCTTCTGTGGTGGGTTTTGGATGGTGTTGGTTTTACATAGAGTTTTGGGTTTTGTCTAGGGCATGGTCTGACGAAAATTAGAAGGATCCAGGATCATAGGCAGTGTGTTGACATAATTTGTCTTAGACAGGGCGTGACTCATTTTTGAAATGGCGAGTTTGCGCCACGGTGAAGTGACGAGGGCAAACGCTCAAGGTAGACGGCAAAAAGGCGGTCGTCATATCCTCAGAGAGAGACGATACTTCTTTATTAGGCGTTAGAGCACCTTGAGAGGTAGATGTACGTACTAGTAATTATTAATAGTAAAAGACTTACATAACGTAACCTATCTAGCAAGTCCCACTCCCTCCGCTATTTTCCGGAGCAGTTAACCAAGTCGCTAGAGGACATTCCCTTGCATCTGATGACTTTTGCCACGGTCGGTTCAGGCAATTCGGAGTGCTGGCCAGCAAAGACGCTCGAAGCAGTGGTGTTAGCAACTAACCCAACCCGCCTTAATCTGTACCATGTCCAAGTGGTGACATGAGTCGCCTGCGCCTCCGTGTCCTTGGCCTGAGTTGTTTTAACAATAGCTACCTCGCCATCCCGCAGGTCCAAAAGCGGGACACCCGGCTAGCTGATCTGTCGGGTGGGCGTCGGCGTGTTAGCGCCAAACTCAGAGCGGCCGCATTGGTGTTGTTGGGCGCGGCGATCGCATCAGCGTCGGAGGGATGGTGATGGGGTGGGCGGATTGCGGCCGGGGAAAGCAGAATTCCGGATAAATCGCCCTGCAATCGTCGCCGTTTGATGGCGACCTCGTCGTTGCTAGAACCAGAGTGCTTGCTCGACGATGGGATGGTAGCTGGGGCTTCGGAGATATCCACGACGAACTGCCGCCGAAGGAGGCAAAGTCAAGCAAACGTTGGCGAAGATCCGTGTGCTCGAAAATAGAGATTCCCCACACGTCAGGAGAAACTACGTGGCGATCGAACCGGGACAAACGTACAACCATGGGTTGATCATCTCCAGCAGGGACGAGGCGGGTCAGGCACATATGGCCCAAGGACTCATTAACTAAGAGGCAATCGTCGCTGGCGGGATCACAGTACAGGTGGCATTTGAGTTGTTGGCGTGTCCACTGAAAAGTCTTGGTTTTGCTCTGGATCCAGAATGGGAGGTCGATAACAAAATCAACGTCGCGGGTCCGCTGGACGATGCCAACCGTATTCCCAACCGCCGATACCCCCCTGGAAGAGGGATGATGACGGGATCCGAGCCGTCTCGTGAGATGCCAGCGGGGGACGCAAGCACCAGTCGAGCATCCGGCAACGTGGCTAGAGAGGCATTGGCAAACACCTCGGCCAGGCCCTCGATGGGAAAATCAAGGGGTCTAGATGTGGGCGGAGGGAGTGGCGGCTCGGATGGGCTGGTATCATGGATGTGATGGTGAGGCATGGGTGCTGGTGGCAGTGGTTCGTCAGCTGTCGGTTGGAGCGGCTGGGGCGCCGGTTCCGGGGCAGCAACTCCGGCACGACGCCGAGCTTCAGCAGAGTCGGTAAATGGCTGCGCCGAGGCATCGTAGGAGGGCTGATTTGGAGGGTTCCCCCCGGCGATACGGCGTCGGACCTCGGCCGAGCCGGTGAATGGTTGGGTAGAAGCAGTGGAAGTATGGCCGGACATGGCGTGGGGCGATAGAGCGAGCAACGAGGATGCCAGATATAAATAGGGAGGAAAAAAGGTGGGGGGGAGGAAGGGGGGGAAGAAAAAGAAGGAGAAAGGAAGGGGACAAGGAGGGGATAAGGAGTTGGGGAAGGTAAATGAATAAAAAACACTAGTAGTTAATAACAATACAATGTAGACTAATCAGGATCATAGTAGCAGAGAAGAGACCGCCCATTAGGCCAGAGGGAGAGCGAGGGAGCTAAGGTAACCCGGTAGGCACTCGTCTGAGACCCCGAGAGTCCGAGACAGTTAGAAGGAACAGGGCAACAGTTGACGGTGTTCAGTTCGTTGTTGTTTGGAGAAAATTCCGCATGTCTGCCTGCAGAGTACTGCCTGCCTACTGCCTGACGAGGGCCTGCTGCCGCCCGGCTACCTATGCCTGCGTCGGGCGTCTTGTAAAGCATGCAAGCAGCACAGTGCTGAATCGCCATCAACCACGCCATTGGCTCCGTGCTCACACGGTCAACACTCCACGGGACAAGTGCCAATCGGATACGTGGCGAGCGGCAAGGGCACGGAGAAAGGACGATGACTTGGATAGCATGATTGATGGTATGATGGATTGATTGAATGAACAAAAAGTAGGGGCCCCACGCCCAGTGATGATGATGTTCCTCATTCTAGGTCGGTTGGCTGAATGATGGATGGTGTTCAGAAGCCAGAAGTTCCAGGACCACAAGAAATAGCTACGCACCCCAGTGGGTGGCACCCCCAGCCGCCCAACCACGTCGGATGTCGCGACAGCAGACCTCTATGGACAGACTACTGGCAGCGGTTCAACACCATCACTATTCCGCTGCTTGATGAGGATGCATTCTTTTCTGACCCCCTCGCCGCCGCCAAAGTGGCCCGGAACCGCGAACATCTCGAACTCCTCGAGGAGAAATCCAAGGAGCGCGGCGCCGAACTCGAGAAAGTCCTCGACGAGATCCCCTACGCGGTCATATATGACAAGAATCCCTCTTCGCCAAAGCCTGCGTGGGACGCTGTGAGGAAAGTCGGCCGCTCCGGGAGCCTGGACAGCTTTATCCGGTTGGCCAGTGGCATCGTCTGGGGCTGGGGAGACAAGCAAATTTGACGAGCGCCGACCACGCCGTGAGAGATCTCCTTTCACTTACACCGGAACGCAGGAGATGCCCCACCTGTATTCGCCCTATCCGACGGTTTCCGACGATTGGGACCTCCTGGATCATGGGGTCACCGAAGAATCGGCCTCGCCGGGACGACCGCAGCTGCCACCACCGAGTCCACAGCCGACTTGTGGCACGACGGCGCGAATTAAAGATGGCAAGACCTCTAATGGCGTTGCGCAGGGTGCCCCGGAGGTGTCGCCCAAATCGCCGACCGCTTCGTTCAAGACAGAACCGGTCGCGAGCCCAGCACCATTGTCGTCGGCCAACGACTCTCCAACAGACCCTGCCTTGCCACCATCTCCCAGCGACGCTGGCCCCTCCCTCACAGAGTCCCAAGCTACGCCCACAACCCCGCCGCCGGAACCCCCCAGCCCCCGAGAAGCCGACATACAGCCACTACTGGCCATAACGTCCTCGAGCCCTCGACAGGACGGGCGCCAAAAGCCAGTCGCCGATACTTGTTGGGACAGTCCGGGTGGGGGGTCCAAGCCACGGGGAAAGAGGCGGTTGCACGAGCTGGAAGAGCCGGATCTCGAAGAGGCGGCCTGTGGCAAACGGGCGAAGCGAGAAGTTGGGTGAAGATCCGGCTCGAGAGCAGCAGTCTAGGACATTGAACGCACGGTCTCCACTACTTCCGACAGATTTGACTAGAAGTTCTCCTCCCGTATTCTCTCAACGGACCTCTCCTCATCCACCCTCGGCTGCCGCGGCCTCCGTCTTATCACAAAATCTCGCCCCAAACCCCCCGCCTGCCCCTCCAGCCGCCGCCTGCCGCGGCACCACGTGCACATGCGGCAAGTCTTCTTGGCTGCCAAGACGCGCAAGGCAGCGCTTCTGACATTCGAGTCCTGCTCGTCGAGACGTGATATGACGGCCGTGAGGATCTGGTCAGCTAAACCTATACGGGAGTGCTGTAAAATCTTCAAGGCCTCCATCTTCCAATCCGTAGATTCTCCATCTCCTAGCCAAGAAGGTGTTAGATCGATGATTCTCGGTGGGATTGATCATTGTGGGGCGCCCATCGTAGCCAGTGCAGAATGGCGATCTTCACGTCAGATTCTTCTTGCAAGGCGTCTAACACGGCTTGCTCCGGAAATCCCACTTCTCGCTTGCTAGGTGCACTCGTTTTGTGAATCCGGTGTCTCGACCTTAACTCGAGCGGAGCGTGAAAACGGCGAGGCCTGAGTTGCTATTATTATGCTATATCCCCTTCTGATCTTTCCCCCAAGCGGTCCGACATCTCGCGGGGCTGCCTGCTCTATGATGGCAAGGTTGAGTTAGCACTGGTCCATCGACAATACCTCGCCTGAGAGCCGTTCAATCGTGAGCCTGTAATCGGCAGTGTAATGTTTGTTGCGTATCCGGGCGTCCGCCCTGCGCGAGGGCGGTTCCCTCATGAACCTATCCCAAGAAGCGCTTGAATCTTTCCGACAACTCTCTCGTTAATCTGCACACTCAGGACTGCCGAACTGATTCGTCAGGACGTGGCGTCGACCGAGTGGTGGTAGGTGTAGAACGATGTCTAGGGTTGCCGAGGTTTCATCGACTAACTAAAGTAGTGAGCGTTATAAATAGCACGACAAGGCGCCGTATTATCAGATAATAGTGTCTGCCACAAAGGGCTCTCGTTTCGTGCACCTTTGCAAATCTTGCACCTTTGAGCAAAGGCGTAAGGGTGTGGGATTTGGCTAATAATACGCCAACCCTGACCCCCAAGTCAGGACGTATGGGATGAATGGGGTATTAGGAACGTGCATAATGGAGGTACATCCTTATTGGACTCGGATGGTCTGCTCCAGCCTCCAAGAGTCTATAGCAATGCTATAGCTAGCCACAATACTAATAAGGGAAATTGCGGACTTGTCTGTTCTCTGATAATGCCCGAGTGAAGTTCCATGCAGATGGTGGCTACTATTCATACCGAACAATATGTAATGACTTTCTCTAGTACAGTAGTAATTCCCATTTCCCACCTTGGTAACGTATCTTATAAGCGAGATGAACATATAACTTAAGCGAATTGAACACTTGCCACCATACTATAACAGTCAACTACAATTACAACACAACAACATTATGAACCTACTATAATTACATCAGAAACGGCTGAATCAGATGCTTCTGCAACCTCCTGACAAGTGCGGGCATTATGACCAGGCTTGCCGCACACACCACAGCACCGAACCTTCGTACGAGCCCCCCCTGCACCACCACCATCCGGCTGCATTTCTTGTGCCACCTCCCCAACCACAGCCGTTTGGTCTAGTAGATCCTTTGCATCTTCTACTGCAAGTGATCCTCCAAGCTGTACACGCGTTCTTTTGGCTCTTCGGCGCTTGCTTAGCGCCTCGTTGGCCTTGCGGAGCGAAGCATTCTCTGCCTGAAGGAGGGCCACCTGGTGCATTATAGCCATCGTACCCTTGGTAAGCTGGTCTACAGCAGCCAACATCGAAGTCGGGGAGCTATTTTGATGGTTGGCAATGCGAGTCTTGATGAGCGTTGACTGTAAGTTGGCTTCTTGGGGGTTGTATGGTGTCTGGAAGACCCAAGATTGTACAGTGCCTGGCCGTGAGGTTAGGGGTGTTGGTATACGAAGCTTGATATCTAGCTTCGAAAGTACCCTCTCTGGATCGTACGGTATAAGGCCAGCCCCTATAAAACCGCCCTGTATATTCCTCTTGGTAATAGAGGTAAAGAAGGCTATGCGAAAGGCACAAAGGAACTCGAGCTTGCTTATATAGCTAATATACGCGCGCATCAAGTCCTCGATCTGGCGACCGTACACCTGCTTCAACGGCCCAAAACAGCCAACATCAAGTGGCTGGAGGAGGTAGGAGGAATGTGGAGGTATGCAGAGCGTGATAATGTTGTTCTGCTGGCAGTAGAGCTCGAACTCGGTTGAGTGGTGGCTTTCGTGGCCATCGAGGATCAACAACCGGTATTTGCCCTTTATCCGAGGCGCTATATAGTAGTCGAAGTGCTTGATCCAATCAAGGCCTACTGTATTGGTAGTCCAGCCATTGTCGGTGGTTGCAATACGCCAATCGGCCGGGAGGTTGCACTCGGTATACCAGTTGGCGAGGTGGTATTGCGCCGCTAAGATGATGAACGGAGGGATAGCCCAGCCAAGGGCATTGACGCCTTGGATTACGGTCGCCCATTCGCGGTTGCCAGGCTGGGCTAGCTTCGCCTTGCTACGGCCATCTAAGGTTGTTACTACCATGCCTGGGAAGATGATGCCTATTATAAACCTAGTCTCGTCGAAGTTGTAGATATCGTCATATATGATACTGTACTTGGCCTTAACGTTCCGTATAAGGGTAAACCATTCGCCAATGACCTTTGGATCCTCGCATTTGGCCCTCTAGTAGTTGTATCTATACGTATAACGCGTCCGGAGCTCTGGCTGGCGTTTGACGAAGTTATACGCCTAGAGCTTGCCGACAGGGGGCGCGTCGCGTATATATAGCAGTTGGTTGGCCATATCTTCCATACCACGTAGTCTCGGGGGAAAGGCTCGCTCAGATAGCTCAATTATATACTGAATAAGAGCCTTCTCTTCGGAATCGGTGAGCCGGTGCGAGTTGGGCGTAGTGTCGCGTTGTGCAGGCTTGCCGTCGCGTCGGTTTCGGATGGTATTGACTGTGACGTTATAGATCTTTGCTGCGGTGCGAAGACTAAGTTTTGGGTTCTTTTGAATAGCTTCAAGGGCTAAGATTACCCTAGACTCTCTTGAAGCCGAAGACATCGTTGGGTGTAGAGGATTTTGGTTGTGGTATGGAGAGAAGACGCGTCGCGGTCAAAGTGTTCAATTCGCTTATATGTTCATCTCGCTTATAAGATACGTTATCATCACCGCAGGAGCAATGTTTTCCCATTAACCTCCCTCACACAAATGGATGTTTGTCTTTGCGGTGTCGGATGAGGTTGGTTCGTAGCTCCTTGTTGGCTCGACTCTACAAGCTGTTCCGCGCTGCAGAATTCCTCACCAGAGTTTTTCATACGGCTCAAGCGTCCTGGGATCACCCATCGGGGAAGCGGTTCCGACTATACCGGCGGGTTCAATCTTCCTGGTCGTGCGGAGACGCAGGGCGCCGTCGCGAGGTAGTTCTGATACTCGGCTGGCCCGGCGAGGACGTCTACGGTCAGGTCGACGGGGATTTCATCATCTAATAATAAATCACGGACGTTCGGGCGCTCGGGCCCGGGCACATCATTGGTGCCTGCGGGCGGGTCGCATGGGATTTCCCGGTCTGTGGCCGCGCGCGGGACGCTCCAGCCGGCCGTGTCGGGCGAGTAGTCGGGCGGCCAGGCGGAACCCTTCTTCCGCCGCGCAAGTGATTGCAGGCCCTGCTTCGTGGGTGCCCCTGCGCTGCTGAACGTGCCGGGGTCTCGGGCGATCAGGAGCGACAACAGGCCGGATGCGAGGGCAGTGGCATGGCTGGTGCCGCTCCTCTCGGCCCAGCTGTACTCGATGGTTTCTTCGCCCACGGGGTCTTCAAATATAAATTTGGTGGGATTAAGGAGGCCAGATCCGATGTTGTAAAAGTCGGGGTACTTGTGATTCGTCGGATCCGTACCCGGTATGTCATAGAGGAAGCTGGAACAGGGCGCGCAATGCCCGTTGATGTCACAATTGCCTACGGCGATGGCGAAGATAGGTGTCGCATCGCCTGCGTGATCGCCGCCCAGCCAATCGGGCGAGTAATCAACGGCCTTGGTCTTCGTACCTTCGGGGTCCTTTTCCAGGTCAATGTTGGCGACGGCGGAGACAAAGTCTACGTTGGCTCTCTATAGCCGGGGGATCATATATTCGAAAGCGTCGGTCTTGGTCCTGCTTCCGGGTGGCAAATTCAATGATGCCGACTCTCTCTTGTACCCAAACGAGGCCGAGACGACAGCGTGTTGTCCGCCGTTTTGACTCTGCAATTTCTCGATCTGGGCCATGGCCGCCACGGCGTGGTGGACACGGCTCTTCCCGTAGGGTCCGGGCCTCAGGGGCACGAGGTTAACATACGGGTTGACGCCGCTGATATGGTCGCCGATCAGGGCGGTCATCTCGGTGCCGTGGTATCTTTTTTTCTTCTGTTCCGGCGCCCGGTGGGTTTGGGTTCCGCCCGATGTCCTTGCATCCCGAGCGGCGCATAGCGAGCTCGGCAGTCCTAGTGTAGCAGTCGTTTCACTTTTCCTTTTCTTGTTATATGTTACGTCTGCCATAGCTCTTGTATCTCCTAGGTACCGCCGCGAAATGTTAGGTACGGCCCAAAGAAGGATGAACAGATATTATTGATCAATCCCAAGTTCCCAACTGCGTACAGTCACTATGTATAGCCAAATGCGAAGTCGAGCCGACGGCGGTGGTAACATACAGCAGAGTTCTCGGGTGTGTTGGACGGGGTAGGTTGCCATGTGGCCGTGCCGCTCCAGAATGGTGGTGACACTGCATGAGACTCTGTTTGAGCCTCATTCTGCGTAGCCGCCGGCTCTGCTTCCTTTTACCCCGCTTCCCCTTCTGCTGGAGCCTTCACCGCGCACTGGGCATATCGCATACATTGCGTTGCTTTGCCCGCTTCTTCCTGCACGGCATGGCGGCAGGAAATGCAATTGCATCCTGTTGCTTCATTCTGATCTATTGATTGTACGGTTGCCTCGTCGTTCTCCGCCATACGTGAATCGGAGCGCTATGGAAAGCTCCGCCGATGCGAAATACACTGTATCGCAGGACTCTCTGCCCGAGGTTTTGTGGCGAGTGACGCGTCCCATATTCCAAAGGACACAGCGAGTAACGGGAGAGCTGTGGGCGAGGGATATGCCAAAGACTTTGCTAGAGAGGGAGGATCTGTTGAGGAATGTTAGGAACCATTTCGACTGGAGCTCTTTGAAACACACCTGCTTTGTCTCTGTGTTCACGGATGAAGATCACGCCCGCTGCTGGGCAAACAAGCTACGCGTTTATCACGGCCATCAGCCGATGTGCAGGACTCGAATCATTGCGGCGCTTCTGCCGGATGACATCCGAATATTCGATGCACGCAAGCTACGAGAGGACGTAGGGCCCGATCTCATGCTGTCACAGGGCGAACTCCTCTTCTTTAGTCGCATTCCATGGCAGTCTCTTGGGCGCACCGGCCCTTTCGACGAGACACTCGCGCCCATCAAGGATTGCAAGAGTTTGGGAGTCGAGTCGCTTCGGAACATGAACGACGTGTTCGGATGTCTTCTCAGGGCCGTCTCTGAAAGCCGTGTTCAAGCATGCGACGAGGCTGACAGGAACCGTCCTAGGCGGGCAAAAGCAGAGCTGACTGACATCTATCGACAATTTGTTGACAAGATAGGCCGGTGGTGAGTTTTGAAGCTCCGTGAAGTAGGGCGGGGATAGCACAGACATGGATGGGCAAGACAACGTTCGATGAGATTGAGGCAATCCTGGAGCGCATGGACCGTCTAGCTCAGTTGAAAGAGCAGCCTTTGTTAATGCTGCAGTTCGTGGATGGATAGAAATCAGGAGATTACTAGAAGTACACTGTCCGTGGTTGATACCGTACCTCGTACATGTAGGTCATATCACAACCCTCCTAGCATGTTACCCATGTAACAATATTTATCTGGACCCATTCCGCAAGAGCACCATCCTTCACTTATACCACAGTAGGTATGTGCCTCTAAAATGCCGGTGTGCTCCACTGTAGGCCGGTCCGTGTCGATATCTTTGACAACACAGCACGTGGCTTCGATGTCTCAGGATGCTCATGGGGTTAGGCTCAAACCAAAAGGGTCGTGTTTTGCAAACCAATCGCATAGCTGGAATGGGTTATGTAACCTCAAGCTTTCCCTGAGGTACTTTTAGGCGCATAGGCACCCTACCTAACTGGTTAGCGAAGTTAAGCGCCGTCCTTCAGAAAGTTCCTCTTTACCGGGTTACCATTGTGTAACAACCCCACCACTCATGCTACCAGCGAGCATTGGCTCTCTGCGTCCCGTCGTCCCCAGTATGCCCTGCGAACGGGCAAAGCTAAGCGAGCAGGCAGCCTGGTGTCGACCAAGCGCACTGCTTGACCACCACCAGGCTGGCACTTCCGTACGAGTGGACCGTTTCAGAATCTGGGGGCTTTCACAGTGCCCACGTCGCAATCATTACTGCACATTCAGCGGTGCACCCGTCCTCAATGCCCAGCGCTGCCCAAGCACCGGTCATTGGCCTAGGCGAACGGTGCTGTGGAGCCCATCCATGTCACTGCCGCTCGACCTGCAGTTCCATCTCCCATGGCGCAAGTGCCCTGCTCCTCCCATATCAACGCCGAAGTCAAGGGATTGTATGCCGCAAACGGTGGACTTCTGAACGCCAAGATCAAAATCGACAACTCACGCCATCAGTATATCTGTTTCATCAACGGCCGATACACCCCTGAAGAGGCCCTGCAATTCCTGCACCCTGACAGTACGGCTATTCTTGGCCACTTGCCTGACATGTCTGTTCACTTGATTGTGCTAATATGACCACAGTCGAGAAGTATGCTTGGATAGTGAACGCTATACCCAGCCCAAGCGACGAGCCTATTCCATTGCCATTGCAGGACACGGCAGTCACGGCTCCTTTAGAGAACGGCAATAACAAGCCGAGTGCCTCTCGCCAGGCCGACTCGGAGCAGCACCTTCGCGACATTGCGAACGCCACGGCGCTTTTCAGCATGTTAGAAGGCCACGAAGACGATTACTCCCGCTGTAGACGCGATTGCGATCTGGACGACACAGAACCTTTCTCAGATGCCTTCTACGAGGACTGCCTAGAAGCGCACGAAGCCGACATCCGGAGCGCGCTCACGCAGTGGCTTGCCTCGCCGTCCCAGTCCGTCCTTCTAACCATAGATGGGACTGAGTACACGCACCGACAGCGCTGGCCCACCCGCTTTGCGGTGGAGGCAGTCCACGACGCCCAGTGGAGGAAACAGCAAGTCTGCCATTGCTTCTGTGGGGAGCAGCCCGACGACGTGGGCTCCTGGCCGTCCCTCGTCGTACGCCATCTCCTCGCCCAACTCCCTGCTGTTCGAGGCGCAAAGAACGGCAGCGCGCGACAGAGGAAGCGCGGTGGTGTTGAGCTCGACTGCGCGCAGATTCCCGCCAGTGTTCTGTGGGCGGCGTTCAAAGATCGCATGGCACAGGCGGACATAAACTCTGTCACCATCGTCCTCGACGAAATCGACGCGCTCTATGACCGGTGCAATGACCATGATGAGGGGGTGAAGAGGTTTGCTGATTTCGTGCATGGCCTGTCATGGCTGATGCGATCGGGGCCTGTATTACGGGTCATGGTGACCAGTTGGTCGTCAGAGGTGCTTGACGTAATTCGAAACGGTGTTGCAACGGAACTGCTTGGGGATTAAATAAGGGGTTTTAGTGGATGTTAGAGTTCATGAACTACACTAGAGCTGGAACAATGAGTTCCTTCAACACCTCACGGATGCGAATGAGATTCTCGAGCTTGCTTTTCCAACTGTACAGGTTGAATGCAAAGGCTATGATTCATGGATTACTGCCACTGGCCATCACAGCATGAAGATGAGGCTTGAATCAAATGTACAAGATGGACCTACCATTGTCCCGGTTCATGGAGGGAACAGTCTGAGGGAAACCAGCGGACAAACCAGGCGACTGACGCTTGCATTTAATCACACCATCGACTTAGAGTTAAGGCTCGGCTGGGCTTCCCTGCTCACGAATATTCATTTGGATGGACTCAAGCCGGCTCTATTGCCTGGCAGAACCGTGTCCACTGCGCATTTAGAACGAAGTGGAATGATGACAGGCAAAAAAAAGCACTCCAGTAAATAAAAACAGAGATCAGTAGCTGGCAGGAAATGGAACGAACGGTGGTAACTATACCTGAATACCCAAGACAGACTCTGGGCCGGACTTTGGCTGCATGTGTTTGGCACAGAGCAGGTCCAGCATCAAGCGCAAACATCACATCAATCAGGCTATTGCACCCCTTGTCCACTGCTCTTCCTTTCCACCGACATGACGCCCACGGGGCTATGCGGTCCTTTCCCCCGGGCCGACTTCCTAAACTCCTCGGCAAGCGCAATCACCTCGCCAATGTGGCTGCTGTTGATGGCACGGTCTCTCTGTCGTGCCAGAGCCACCGCGGCTCGGACGCAGGCGTGGATTTGCCGCCCATCCATATGCTGCACCGGCTTGGATGTCAACAGCTCGTCCAGCATCTTGTTGAGCTCCGTGTCAGACTTGGACTCGCAGCTGAGCGACCGAATTGCGCTTTCCCAAAGGAGCCTCTGGCAGTGCGGCTTGCTGCTGAGCCCCTGCAGCCACAGCGCGACGCCGACGTGGGACAGGAACTTGTCGTCCGGAGTTCGAAGGCTGACGGCGGTCATAAACACCAGGGCCCTAGACTGGGCTAGCTGGAACCGGAAAACCGAGTTGAGCAGTGACTGCGAGGGATCTTGGTCTCGAAGAAACAGCGTGACGTCGTCGAGCAGTAGCACCATCCCCCAGTTTGCCGCACTCCGAAGGACCTCCCCCAGCCTCGTTTCCAGGACGCCGGGATCCGTTCCGAGGCAGGCACAGTTGACGGTATAGAGCGGCACTTTGTACTTGTCGGCCAGGTATTCTGCAGCAGCAACCAAGTCAGCCGACTCCTCCCGTCCAGTTCTGTTATGTCCAGGTATGCAGAGCGTCTACCTACCCACGATGAACGTCTTTCCCGACCCAGGATTGCCCTGAAGAAGAACGTTGCGTCCACCAGGTTTGCGCGGGAGGTTCAAGGGTGCGGTTTTAATCTCAGATATGTACGACTCCAGCAACGACTCAAGTAGTTCCTCGACGTTCGGTAGCACGTAAAGTTTGGTCTGGGAGACATCCGGATACATCACGTCGTGTAGATCCGTGACGCGCACCTCCCGCCAGGACCTGTATGTCAGGCTGAAAGCCCAAGTCTTTGCGGGGCAATATCGGAATAAACTTGTCGAGTCCTGTTCAATCCGATACTCTTGATCACCTTCAGACACCAGCCCCGGTCTGATGCAGATTTCCGAGTCATGGTCGCGACCGACCAAGGGGTATGGCCCGAACTCTGCCTCTTCTGCGACACAGATCGCACACCTGCGGACATGATTGGGCCGGTCCGCGGTTTGATGCTTGCTAGGCGTGGTGTAGTCAACCATTACCCGTGGAGGCTGCTGTCAAGATATTTAGCCAGCATTCCGACGATGTGTCGGCGGTTCATGGGGTTGTGATTTGTCGGAAATCTGTGGAATTGCGAAGCAACTTACAGCGCCCAGCGGGACTGGCCATGCATTGCCTCTGTATTCGAAACACCTCGGCTTTCCTCCACATAACCAGTACCGTTTCCCCCGGCTGCTGAGGTGGTCCACGATGCCTCGAGAGGTTTCCTGTATGTACCAACCCGGCACCAGTTCGAGGGACCCAACCTTCCGCGCTGAGGGATACGACGGCGCCACCAACAGCGCAGAGTGCGGGACGAGGCGCATTCCGGACTCGTCGAAGTCCAGGTAGAAGGCGTGCACGTGTAAGTCAGTCCCTGGACCGCCGGGACGCTCGGTCCTGTCAACCCTGTATGCGCGCCAGCCGCCATCGTCTCTGCGGTAGACCGTCGAGCCCGGGGGGTAATGGCGGTCGAGATGGTCAAAAGTGAGTTTCCCCTCGTCTGCAACGTTGATATCGTGTTCCTCCGGTATGGACTCGATAATTTGTAGAGCCTTACCAGCCGTCTCACTGGCGGCCGATTCACGTCTACCCGAAATCCGGGAGAGGCGGTCGACCAAGTGGCGCCTCGTGAGAGGCATGCTATCCAACGGGCCGCGCACATTGCCTCCCGAGCCCAACTCTCGAACCAGGAAAGGGCATACGATCAGGAAGGAAAATCGACCCGCATTCTCCACCATCTCCACGACAGGACCCCAGGTGGTTGTGCCTAATAACCGTGGTGACAACAGAGGCTCCACGATCATGGGCCATCGTGACGTGGCATCCCCAAGGTGCTGAGAGCAGTCAGCATGAGTACGGTAAACAGGTGCTCTGAAAGTGGAAGGTTCCGTCGTACGGGGGAGGTCTCAACAAAAGGCGAACCGGCCGGAGACCCTGACTCAGCGGGCCTCTGGTCGGGTGAGTCCAGGCCAGCTTTGGCCGAGTCGCGATCATCATACTCCATGAGAGTTTGCTCGTCAATCTTGAGCTCAAGAGCATGGGGCGAGTCATTGTCAGTCCCTGCGCTGGAGCTGGGTATGATCACGCGTGGTGCGTCGTTGGAGGCCATGCTGCTCTCGTCAGGGTCAATGAGAGGCGCGTCGCCTGGGTTTTGATCTGGGGTCGGCGCCCGCGGGGGTGGCAATAGTGACCACCTGGACAGATTTGGTAGTATCGTCCGCCACATGCTCACACTTCGTGATGATGATTTGAGTCTTCCAAGACAGATTCGCAGATATAAGTGTGAGTGTTCGCAACGAGTGAAATGCGACTGAGGACGAGATCACCACAGGTGGGGTGCGGAACAGGATGAAGTCGCCGCTGTCGGATGATTGGGAGTAGGCCACGTACATAGGAAGGTGCGTTGATTACACCGCTTGATGGTGTGGCTGTCCAATCTGTCACTTTCGCTTTTCTCATTCCCCTCCCCTCACCACTCACTCCTCGCCCTACTCTCTTGGTCCCCTCCGAGGCCCCTAAACATCTCTCAGTGCCCACACTATCGCCACCCTTCGCTCGTACTAGCCTCACATTATCGCTTCTCGTAAACGACTTGACCTCACCCAACCGCCACCGCAAGCCGTACAACCCCAAACGCATATCTCGCACACGGCCAAGTGTATCACCACCAAAGGCAGCCTATGGCGACCCTCCCTTCACAACCGTGTTGCCACGTATCCAACGCACACACCGCCATAAATACCCTGGCCTGAAGATGGTGCAACCCTCTCGACGATCCGTTGTCCAATGGAGGCAAAGTCAGACCGCTCTCGCCGTCACGCTGCCGCAAGGAAAACCTGCACCTCGTCACGCCCGCAGCAGCCCACAGCTGCAGGGCGAGGCCGTCATCTCACCCGGGACGCCCCTATTGGTGAACCGTGAAGGTCTTGCAGCGGGCTAGGCGCCATGGGGGAGGTGGTATGCTGCAGGACGATGAGAGTGATCTGCTTGCATCCCATGGAGGCCGTCCGCCTGCTCCTGGGTTGGATTTCGGGCTTTGGCTCTCCCCCGTTCACTCTCGTTCCTCGTTTCTCTCCCGTCTCCCTTCATTTTTCTCCTTCCTATCTTAGTCCTGGATTCTGTGATCTTCACTGCTCTCATTCTGTCGCCGGCTCGTTCATTTGATGCTCGTTGTTGCGAGCCAAGCATGAAGCACCGCAGGGGTAGCACTCCGGCATGGGTACACGGGACGTCACTTTATTTGATGATCCCATTGGGTTCTTTTCCATACCCGCTCTCCACTTGCTGAGGACTAACATGTATGCAACGTACACTGTGTCTGCGGTGGCAGGGGCCAGATCTGGACGTTTCTCTGCTGTCAGGTAGCCCTGGGGTCTTCTCTCCCCCTTGGCTATTATCGAGAGTAGGTTACTATATCCACTATAAGGAGTATAACTAGCACCCGGGCGGCCCGATTTGCTAGGCTTGTAACCCCGAATAGGCCCCTCATAATTAGTATTATAAGAAGGAATTTATAAAGAAGAAGGCTAATAAGCCGGGTTCCGCGCGAGTGTTAGGGGCCCCTGAGCCCCTGACTGCTGCTTGGTGCTATCAGGGGTAGCTGTTGTTGCTCCAGCAACAGGTGGTCCGTGTCGTGAGATATTTTTCTTTTCGGGGTCTTTGTCGCCGTCGAATACCCCTTTCTCGTATCCTTCCCACCTGGCCGCAACGCCCTGCGGGCGTGTGCAACCGGTGCAGTTAGATAGAGCTTTTCGAGAGTCGTCGGACGCTGGCTTTTCGGGTGATTTTGGCCCATCTTCAGTGAAAGCCCAAATCTCCTTTTTCTACAGGCCTATTCAATATAATCATCTCAGTCAGGACTCAGCAGCGCCCTTCATAGGTTAGGTAATCTACGGTTCGTGCCTGCTGTGCACCTCCTATGCGGTTTGTCATCCATGTCATCCACTAGCCACAGAAGAGGGTGCACCAAGCTTATAGCCAACGCTATAGCGGTCGCTGTCGTTTACAGAAAAAAAAAAAAAAAAAAAAAAAAAACAGACCCTTAGGTAGGTAACAATGAGAAACCTAAGCACACAGCTGTATCTTTGCCTGGTACAGACCATCAGAAGTATACATGGATATGAGAGGAACATAAATGGTATGCAACAGGTCGGACGTGAAGGGAGTGGGCTGTGCAGCAGTGCTTTGGTATGCCGAATAACTTGACGAAAGAGTTCCCTTGACACCTGCTATGCCGGCGGACATAGCTGCATCGGACATCAGTTCACAAATCACCAAAGGTTCCAACCATTGAGATGATAAGTGTAATCGAGATACCG
Source organism: Chaetomium strumarium (assembly GCF_033439665.1). Classification (NCBI taxonomy): domain Eukaryota; kingdom Fungi; phylum Ascomycota; class Sordariomycetes; order Sordariales; family Chaetomiaceae; genus Chaetomium; species Chaetomium strumarium. The sequence goes on along the minus strand of NW_026944429.1, from coordinate 7,474,424 downwards.
TACCGGGGACGCAAAGCAAGAAAATAGGAATGACTTCAAACATATTCCGGTCGGCGCCTATCAAAAAGCAGGTTACGGATGGTAACGCACAACCCCCTAGCGAGCTGGACTAACCGCCAACGCTGGTGACGCCATCAACAGCCAACCAGTCGTAGTCTCCATGTCGAAGCTGAGCATCAGTCCAAGTGACATTGAACAGATACCAGTGGTCTTGCTCGAGAGCGGATGGCGCCGAACGAGGCTAACCCAAACGCAGAGAAGCTATAGCGAATGTGGCAAACACGAGGCCTGCCCTTTGGCCCCCGCCCCCAGGCCAACAATGTATACTTATTCATCCTTCAGAGTTCCAACATCTTCTGCAATGCCACTTGGGGATCAACACCCTTCAAAGCCTCATTTTCCTCCATCATGTCGAGTATCCTGGTCTTCTTGAGCTGATCCGCCGTCATAATCCTGCTGTACTGCTTCGTCTGCGAGCCGGCGGCATAAACATTCTGTATCACGGCGCGGATTTTCTCACCGGTCCGGGTGACTTCGGCCTCGGTCATCTGTTTGGCGCCATCCAGCGCAATGACATGCGCTGTTCGGAGCCAATCGTGCAGGTTAGCAGTGCTCTGGATGCTCGCCTCCGCGATCAAGAAACGGAGAAGACCCCTCGGTAGCCGCGTACTTATTTCATAGGTATCGCCCGTGACTGCAGTGGGATGTGAGGCTGTGGGCGGGCCCAGGATGAAAGGGCCAAAAGCGCTGGCGCCGCCGAGCCCGATCTGAATGCCCACCTTTCCCCCGTGGGGCACCAGCTGCGCCATCGGGTAGCTGTGGGTGAGATCGGGTTTGTGGGCGAACGGTAACAGCGCCTCGGTCAAGTTCCCGTCGACGACCAGGAACACCTTCTCGGGTGCGGCGTGGTGCCGCTCGGCCATCTGGGACAGGAACTTGGCCACGGTATCGCGGAAGCCGAGCTTGAGTCTCACAGGCTGGTCGTCGGTGGGACCTAAAGATGTCGCGTTGTGACCCGAGTTAGCTAGACGCCTTGAACTCTTGTTGGCCCTTCGACGAGAGGTTGAGTCTCGGCGAGGCTTTGTCTGTCTCGGGCCGCTGCCGTCAAGTGCTACGGGACGGGTCTCCGTCATACCTTGAACACACAACTCGTACGGAACCTCGGTGGCCTCGTCTGAAGCCATGGCGGCAAAGGCTAGTGCCTTGACACACTGTCGAAGTTGCCTAGTCAAGGCAGATCTCTGAGGCTAGCGTTGTGGTAGGCAAACTTCTCGTTTCGTGGAGCCTGACCTGGTGGGCGATGTCTGGTGGTTAGGAGAAAAGAACAACGCAGCCTTGGGCACGGTGCCCGGTCTGAAGAGCCGCATTTCCCCGCACGGGAAGTGTTTGGTGCGCATGGTTGCTTGTTGCGGCTCCCTTCAGGGTCGTGGTCTGCCTCGTGTCTGCCTTGGGCACCCCCGCCACGATGTCTGGTTGAGGGTGGTGACACCGGCGGCTGGTGGACAGCCGTTACTGGTCGCCCTGGGACGGGTCAGATGGTAGTGGTACCCGTTGTCTGGTAATGGCGGCTAATCGTCGGGATCCAAGTAACTGCCGGCCATAGCATTCGGGAAAAAGCCGAGAGAGGCTTTTCTGTGGAGGCCAAGTCACCTAGGTCCCTTCCTCGCACCAAGAAGAAGGTGCCGCTATACGGGTGCCGGAGAGGGCCCACGGGAGATACCGTGTCCACTTATTCGAACCAAAATGGTCTAACCATCTTCCGCATATTTTTTGCGCCAACTTTGCCGCTATCCGGCTTAAGCTTAGTGTTAGTAGCGGGCAGTATAATCTGCCCTGCACATAACGATTGGGTCCGGGCCAGCATATTTGATCGTAATGTCCGGGAATCGTGATGCTCAGTAGCCCCACACATTACCATATCTGGCATACATACCGCAAAACGGACACGTCAGACAACATTGAATGAAGCCATCACCAAGTGTTCAGTATTGGTATGAAATAGAGCGAAAGAATAGCTCTCTGGAGCACTTAAAATGATCGAAAACTGGGTATGATTGATGCATACGATGAAAAATGTGGTATTGGGAGAGGAGAAAAACAGCAGAAAGCCGGAAAAAGGGGGTTCCGGGCCGAAAATCCAGGGGGTAATACTTCCCTGGATATAGCGATTTGTATAGTGACTAAGCCGAAAATCCAATCGGTAATCCCAATAATCAGGGACTAACCATTTCCCATACAAATTTGGCCGGGCCAGAGATATTAATCGTTATACTCAGATTATCGTTATGGCTCGGATCGTTATGTGGAGGGCTGACTGTATGCAGCATCTGCGGCAATTCCTACGCAGTGAAAATTCTGAATGTGGTTAGACTATCTGTGGTTCGAATAAGTGGATACGTTAGTGTTATAAGGCCATGATAGGTATGGTACTAAGGTATAATTCCGGTGTTTGGCAAAGCAGGTCAAATAACATATAGAATAGGATAGAGTAGCTACGTAGCATACCTCGGAAGAACGAGGGCATATCACCTATAGTGGCATAGGCTTAAGCAAGGCAAACTGTCACAAGGAATTGGGCGTGTGGGTACGGCACCCTCATGCCGGGACTCGGGACTCGGGAGCACGGGAACGGCCGTTTCCTGCGCACGGGCCGCTCCCTGGAATATATTAGGGTGGTGGTGGATACAGTCGTTGCGGGTGTCCGCCCGGCTTAGTCGTTCTCTGTCATCACTACTCTTTACATAGCATAATTCATGGTGTTTGTATCGCAGAGGATGGAGAGCACGGAAAGGCATAAACGGTGCGAGAGAAAGACTGCCTTATATTGGGTTCTAGCTAAGTAAGAGAAAAGAAGCAAAATGGTGGTGAGATGGCCACGACTCGTCAACGCCACGCAGATCCCGAGACGTGCACCGTCGGCAGTGCGTACCTATGCTTGAGTTCGCATCTTCCGCATCTCAACCCGTGCATTTTATTGCGTTGCTTCCAATGGAAATGGCGTTCCTCTGCCAGCTGCCGTTCCACGCTTGATTATCCTTGATCACCCCCCTAGACAGGCTCACGCCTTCCCACACGTCGATGGAGTTCTCTTGCGTGGCTGCGCCGACCATGTTGTTGCTGATATCGAGTTGCGGTTGGTCGACCTTTCCATGGACGTCTCTCCGTATGCTCACGACTCCCGCCTCGATCCTGTTGACCACCTCGACCATGCCCGCCGTGGTCCCGACATGCGCCACGTTGATGCGGTGGCCGAGGGTATCTTGAGCGTCTCGGAGGCGGCCGACGATATCTGTGAGAACAGATTCATCTCGCTGCCCTAAGACAAGCGCGTGTAGGAGCTGGAACGCTCGATTCTTTGACTGCTGTTTTCTCATTCTCTCAACGTTCGCCTGAAGCTCTAGAGCAATGTCGTAGATGTCTTCTAATGCCTCATGTATTGTCTTGATCTGCAGCGCCGGTTCGTCCGCAACTTGCTTCGAAGTATTAAATAATCTCCATAGTTGCGAGTCGAGGTCTTCAATGGCTTTGGGTGCTCGGCGGATCGTCTCTCGCGCGCGGAAGATCTGCTGTGCGAGGTTGACCAGCTGGCCGGCGAGCTGCGTGACGGCGGCGAACGATCCGATGACATCCTAGAAACACAAATCAGCGGGGTACTAGATACTCTCTGGTGCAGGTTTTTGGTCCATCCTCACTCACCATTTTCCTTGGCTAGAAACGACTTCAGAGTTCAGGATCCCGATGCAGGAGCAAGATGGTTTCAATTCATTCGAGATCAGGCTCAGAGGAAAGAGAAACGGCGCGACGGCCCAGACTTGACTTCGATACTTTGATCTCTGCTTACTCAGTCTTCCACTTTCTTTTTCAAATTGATTGCCTCGGTTGTGGCAAGAATCGGGCGGAGCGAGGTGCTGCAGCACAAAGAGCTTTATCACTGGAGGGGTGCCAAGGGCCCAAGACTGCGCCCAAAATTTTGCATTATTGCCTTTGGCCTTTCTGAACGGGCGGTTGGCTGGAGAGTTACAATGCAGCATACCGTTTCCTGATTGTGCTACCCGCCGACGTGGCGAGGGAGTCACAGGTGGCCTGATCACTCTGATAGTGGTGCCAGCACAATGAGCATTCCGAAAACTTCCTACTTGTTCCAGACGCATTTAAGTCGGCGGATGCCATAAGACACGTCCAGACGAAGAGCTACGTACATGTAGGGAAGCTTTGCATCATCGCAGGACGGCCGAGCATTGAGGATCAAACCGGGAGGAGCACCGCTCTGCGGGGCGTCGTTAGGGCTGCACCTGCTGATTGGACTTACAGTGCCCTGTCACTGTTGTGTTCGGTGTTTGTGCATGAAAGGCGACCTATCTTGGACTGGAATCGACGGCCGAAGACGCTGGAGAGAGTGACGTATGGGAGGAATACTCGATTTTACTGAAGGATCTATCGAAATCTTGGTGTCTGGAAAGGTTAGGAGGCGCTGCTGAGGGACTGCGAGATGGCAGGGTCGGCGCAGGATCAGATCGTGGCTGATGTTCATATCGCGCAGACGGACGAACTTGTCTAGCAGAGCACGTGAACCCAGCGAAGCCGCCTGATTGTCTAAGAAGTCCTCATTCACTTCAATCAATCCAAACCTCTCCTTCGCTCTAAGCAATCACGAGCCCTGTTTTCCAATCCTCTACTGTTTCTCCATTTCTTGCTTGCTGCAACTTCTCCCACTTACCACAACATGGGTATTCAGACCCATGCTGCGCCATATGCGGTTGCTCCCTTGGCACCTACGAGCTCGGGTCGATGGCGCCCAGCGCGCTCCGACGACGACGGAGGATCGTCGCCCAAAACAGGGACCGCCGAGGACGGGGGCGAAACGACTCGGGCGACGGACGGACTGCATCGGAAAGTGACGATGAGGGCCCCAATTCCGGCATCGACTATGATCATGAAAACGTCATGAGGATTATGAATGGGACAAGGACGACGAAGATAACAGCTACGACCCGGGCATTGTCAACGACGAGAGCCTCCAATGGCTCCTTGAAAGCTGCCGCTTGGGTCTCGGTCCTGACGCGCCTGAGCCGTACACGGCTTTCATTTCAGGCAACATGACCGAAATCGAGAACGTATGTGTGCGCTCAGGTTCTCAACTCGGTACTGTTACGGATCGGCTAATGTCGATGCTGACCGGCTACGATCGGCAGGGTATCATGTACTGTGATATAGGGATAGGTATGTTTATTCCTCTCGGGGTCTCGATCTTCTGAAAATGCTGTACTGCTCCTCAAGCACTGACTGGTTGATCTGTAGACCCGAACCAACCAGTTGGGAGATTTCTATTGGTATCTTCTCTATACCATTACTAGCAGTCCCTCGAGCCTTTCAGAGCCAGTCGCCTAACGCGCAGCAGTTACTCCCGGCCGGATCGGCACTGGGGTTGGGGCGTCGTCGTTTTCCCCTTTCACTGTCAATGCCTCGACATCCTTACTGAGGTGCTCACGAGTCACTGGCTACAAGGACGTGACGAGGATCGACAAGAACGTGCTCTACCAGGTCATGGCTAGACTAAAACTCGCCCCAGTGGCCTAGGGGAATACCCTGTATGGGTACTAGCAGGTATAAACCACCTTTGTAGACCCGATCAGGTCTTCACAACCCTCCTACCCTAAACTCGACTCTATAACATGGTACGGCTCTGCCCGTAAGAAACGGTTGTAATACTATAACGAGACACAGGACTACGAGCTAGACTACCTGAGGTAATAGTTCACGCCGCCCCTCACCAGTATAAGCATCATCTCTTAGCTGCAAATTTGCCGTTTGGCCGGAGTTAGTTTTGGTAGTGCTACTCGGCCATTCCTGCATTCGCGATGAGATAGAGAAGCCCGGACGACGACGCAACGCAATAGGCTATATCGGTTGGACCTCACATCGGGCAACCTTTTCCCGAGCGACGCATTTCTCCCGCCGAGGGATGAGGGGTGCGACCTCCCAAGCATCTCTCCCCTCATCTCCCCAACTGTCCTCATTACGCAGACATCGGAATCGCTTAAGAAGACGCCTTCCACAATATAGTGCCGATCTCCATCCAAGTAACAGCACCCTTCCAGTTCCAGGTCTCAGACTCTAGATCTACCACCATGTCCAACCCGAACTCAGACTCATCATCACCGCCCTCAACAAACACAAATCCTGCCAGCAGTGACCACTCGAAATGCCCCTTCGGCTCCCCAAATAGATACACCACCACCCACGATACGACCACCCACAACGCCATCTTCTTCCCGTCCGATAGCACCACCCTTCCCTCCCCTATCCCCTCCTACACCGCCGGAGGCATGGTCGTGCACGACGCCTGGTCAACAACAACGACAACCCACCCCTCCTCCCGGCTCTCATTCACCTCCGACGCCGACATCTCCTCCTCCCCTCACTTATTACCACCACCACCAACCCGCAGTATCTGGTTCCCCTCCCCGGGCGAAACACTCCTCCGATACTGCGACTGGCCCCCCGGCGCCACCCTCCCCCTGCACCGGACCGAGACGCTCGACCTGGGGGTGTGTGTGGCGGGGAGCATGGAACTGACGCTCGATTCCGGGCAGACCAGAACGCTGCGGGTCGGGGACGTGGTGGTGCAGCGGGGCACGATGCACGCGTGGCGAAATGCGAGTGGCACGGAGTGGGCGAGGGTCGTGTTTTTCCTGGCTGGCGCGGAGGCTGTGGATGTTGGGGGAGGCGGGGTGGTGATGAGGGAGGTTTTGCCGTGGGCTGCAAGTGGTGGTGGTGGTGGTTCTGAGTCTGATATAGTTAAAGAATAAAAGTGGAAGGAGGGGGGAAGGTTGGGGGAAGGTTGGGGGAAGGAAGTAAGGCAAGGTACTAAGTTTGCGAGTAGGCGAAGGGTGAAGGTGTTGGTGGGTGGGAGTGAGGGAGCAAGGGACTCAGGGAGAGAGGGAAGATGAGAGAGTCAACGGGTGGAGTTGGAAGGAGCCATACCCTCGAGGTGCAGGTGTTGAAAGGCTGGAATCACTGGCAACTCTTTTAGGACTGTGGAAGCTTCACTCTTCATCTTGCAACAAGTTTTCATCCTAATTTTGGCTCCTAGTTTAGTTCATTAGTTTCTTGGCCCAGTTATCGATCAGGGCCCTGTGCCGTTATGACGTGTTTCTTACTTTTAGGGGGGTTGGAGGAAGGGGTTATTGATGGTGGACCGATAACGATGGCGTAGTTAAGCAAGGCGCGTGTCAAGTCCAGAATGAGAACCAGATCACATGTCAAACAGGGGCTGGCATGACAGACAGACACGAGAGACGGATTCTCAACAGCTAACGGAGGGTGGTTCTCTTTGCAAATGGACACAACTATTGATTGATTGACTGATTACTCCAAGTCTATCTAGCATTACTAGTAAACCCCATCCAACCCCTTCCCCAAACCAACACAATTAGCAGATCTATGATCCGTATAAGACTGTATCCTTCCATGGCATGCAACCAAACGCCAATCCGATCGAGACTTGACACGCCTTATCCAACCCCCAACCTGCCCAATCCCCAACCTGCCCAACCCCAATCTAACAACCTTTTTTAGAATGAATACTCCCTCTCCCGATTATCCTAAGCACTCCCCTTCCCCTTCTCCTCCCCCTTCTTCTCCTTCCCCCCAACCAACAATCCCTTCACACCCCGTACCACCTTCCCAACCCCGCCAAACAGCGGCCCAAACCCAAAGCTCCACCCCTTCACCCTGACCGTGTACACAAAGAAGTAGACCAGCATCCAATTCGTGACACAAAACACCAGGAAGATGCCAAAGTTGCGCCATTTCACGCTCGGATCGATGCCCAGCGTCTGCAGGTACTGCGCTCCGTCCGTGTACGGGCAGAAGCCGCAGTCGGCCGTGTCGTTCGGGTTCATGAGATACCCCCTCCCGGCACTGGTGACAAACCCGCCGGCAAAGTCCTGGCATGTCTGTCCCGAAGGTGGGTTGAAGTAGGCCGCCTCGGAGGGGTCGCAGCGCACGGGCTGGCCGGGGAGGGTGGCGGATAGCACGCCGGCGATCCAGTAGGAGGATGGGTTGAGGTAGTAGAGCTGTGGTTTTTCCCATGAATGTCAGTCTTGAATAAGATAACAGGGTGGTTAAAATCAGAGGGGAGGGGAAGAGAAGAAAAAGGAAAAACGTACCCAGTATTTCCAAAACACATTCGTCTGCGAATACGGCACCACGACACCATTAAACAGACAAAACACCACCAAGAAGCACGGCAGGATGTTGCTGATGACGGTAAAGCTCGGCGCCCACGCACAGATCCACTGGCCCCAGCTGGACTGGAACAGGAAGAACAGCAGCGTCATCAGGAACACGTAACCCGCACTGGGCGCATCATACGGCAGACCCGTGGGGAGATACCACAGCAGCCAGTACAACACCCCGGCGGCCAGGCTGCCGGGGATCTCGCTCAGCACCTCGGCGGTGCAGAAGGCGACCCAGCCGTAGATGCGGCTCGGGTGCTCGCGGGCCTCCCACAGTGCGCGGTTCGAGTAGAACTTGGGCAGCACGGCGTTGAGCACCGTCGCGGGGATCATGATGATCAGGAAGCAGGTGAACATGCGGTTCTGCATGTCGGCCGTGGAGGCGCCCAGCTTCCAGAACGTGAACCCGTTGAAGATGCCGATCACAACGGCGGTGAACAGCCGGCCGTAGATGTAGGACGGCTCGCGCCACTGGCGGATGAACATGCGTTTGGTGAGCAGGAGGATCTGGGAGGTTACGGGGGCGGCGAACTCGTGCGTCACCGTGGGTGTGGACTCCTTGGAAGACTGGGCAGCGGTAATCTGGGCGCGCTCGGCCTTGAGCTGCTGGATCTCTGCTAGGACCTGCTTGTTCTCCGGCGAGGCGCGCCACTCGTCCGGCCAGTTGATGCGGCTGCCATCGGGCCGTCTGCCGCCCTTGATGGCCGTCTCCAGGAGGAACTCGGCCACGTTGCGGCCCGGCGGGCAGTGCACGCCGCGTTCGGCAAAGTACTGCACCACGGCGGAGCCGTCGCGGCCGACGGGGCCGAAATAGATGGTGTCGCCGCCCGGGTTGAGCGCCAGGATCTTGTCGAACTCCTGGATCAGGTCGGACGACGGCTGGTGGATGGTGCAGATGATGGCCTGGCCGGCCGCGCACAGCCGGCGCAGGAAGCGCACGATGGACATGGCCGACTGGGCGTCGAGGCCGCTGGTGGGCTCGTCGAGGAAGAGCAGGAGCGACGGCCGCGCGGCGAGTTCGACGCCGATGGTGAGCCGCTTCTTGTGCTCCACGCCCAGCGAGCTGATGATGGCGTCTTGAATCTCGGTCAGCTCGAGCAGGTCGAGCACGCGGTCGACATAATCCAGCTTCTCCTGGCGTGGGATGTCGCGGCTCTGGCGCAGCAGCGCCGAGAACTCGATCGCCTCCCGCACCGTGGCCGACTCCTCGTGCAGGTCCATCTGCTCGACAAAGCCGGTGCTGCGCTGGAAGTCTCCGCCCAAGGGCTTGCCGTCGACGAGCATGCTGCCGCCGACCACGCCGACAGTCTGCCGCTGCGAGAGCGTGTTGAGGAGCGTGGTCTTGCCCGCACCGCTGGCTCCCATGAGCGCCACCATGACGCCGGGTTTCGCGTAGCCGTTGACGCCGTTGAGCAACCGCTTAGGCCCTGCCGGCGTCGGGACCGTGTATGTCACGTCCTCCCACGTGAAGACCCGGTCGCTGCCCGTCAGGCCCTTGAAGCCGGCATCCTCGTCACCAGACGGCACTTCGGTGGCCGACGAGTGGCCCGACACGTTGCCCTTCTCCTCGTCGGCGGGACCCGGCGTCTTGACCTGCTTGGCCGTCCGCTTCGATCGCTTGAAGACCAGCGCACCGCCGCCCGCACCACCAAACGAGATCTTCTCCGTGGCCACGACGGTGACGAGGAGATACAGCACGGAGAAGGCAATAACGACACCGAAATTGCGCCAGAGGTTCCCAAACCGGTAGTCGAACTGGGTGCCGAGGTAGTCATCCCCGAGAACGCTGGTGCTGCCGAGGCGAGCGCCCGGGATGGCGCAGCCCTGGTTCTCGGGCAGCACGCCAGGGCCCTGGGGAATCAGCTGTTCTGGGGCACATTCCATCGCCCGGCCGTGGAATTCCTTGGACAGGGCGCCCTCAAACGAGTAGCTCAACTGCAAAGACGGTCAGAAAATTAGAACTTCTCCACAAAGGCTTGGACAGGCCAATGCTTACCGGGTTGATGTAGTAGATCCAGCCGAACCAGATCTTCTGCGACAGCAGGACCGGCTTGGAGATGACGTAACCAGTAAAGATGGCGAGCAGGTTCAGGGCCATGCCTGAGAAGCGGACAGCGTCGTTGATGGACGGCGAGAAGGCGGCCAGCATGCGGTACAGGGACGTGACGCAGAACGTGGTCACGTACGTGAACAACAGCTGGATGAAGAACTTGCCGGGATCGACGTCAAGGCCGGTCATGAAGTACATCAGGATAATGAAGAAGATGACGGGAGGCACGAGGATGGGCAGATCCACGAGGGCACGGGCGAGCGTGACGGCGCTCGGCCGGTAGAAGGCGTACTCCTTGTGGCGATCGATAATGGCACGACCGGACACGGCCTTCATGAGCTCGGAAAGCTGAAGCCAGCCGAGGAAGATGATGGAGAAGAACACGGCACCGCCGCGCAGGAACGTCCCGGCGGTCGAGGACGGCGTGTCGTAGAAGAGCGAGCCGACAATGAGGCCGTTGCTGATGATGGTGAAGTACTTGGAGTAGAGCTCCGTCTTGTCGCCCAGGATCAGCCAGAATTCGCGGCGCGCACAGGCCAGCACCTGCTTCCAAAACGGGATCGTGTAGTTGGAGCCCGAGGCCACGCGCTTCGACTTCTGCTCCTGCACCGACTCCTTGAAACGCTGCATGTCGGCGTGCCCTGTCTGCTGGAGGTGCTGCTCAAAGTCCTCGACGTCGGCGAGGAGTCTCTGGTAAGCGGGGCTGTTGCGGAACGCCTTCTCAAGTTCTTCGGCCGTCTTAGGGCAGCGGTCTTCCCAGCCCTCGCGAAACTGCCTGGAGTTCGGGTCGCAGATGGAGGTGAGGAAGTCGGGAGTCGTCTGCCGTGGCGGCGCGGAGAACCCGAGATCCTCAAAGTACTTCCTCGCCTCCTTAGCAGGACCCTGGTACAGCATGCGGCCCTCGTCAATGACCAGGACTTTGTCCATCAGCTCGTAGATGCCCTCGCCCGCCTGGTAGAGGGTCGTGATGGTCGTCCGATCCGAGACGTCGGTCATGATGCGCAGCGACCTGGCGTAGTCGAGCGCTGTCGAGGCGTCGAGACCCCTGGTCGAATTGTCCCAGCAGACGATGGTGCTCTTGGTGGCCAGGGTCTCGGCAATGCTGACGCGCTTCCTCTCGCCGCCCGAGACACCGCGAACATAGGCGTTTCCGACGATCGTGTTTTCCGTGTGCTTGATGGCGAACATGCGCAGGAGCGCGTCGATGATGAGGTTCACGTCGCCCCTCAGGTTCTTCCTGGTTTTGTTCAGAAGCGAGAACTTGAGCGTCTGCCCGACGGTCAGAGTCGGCAGGTGCTCGTCGTCCTCGGCGTTGTAGACCACCTCGCCGCGATACCGCTTGCGGGCCTCGTCTGCCGGGATGCCGCTGTACGACACGTCGCCTTCAACAGAGGCGTACGAGTCCCTGTTGTTAGCGATGACCTTGAGGAAGGTGCTGCACCCGCTGCCGGGCCGCCCAAGCACCATCATCATCTCGCCGTGCCGCACCACGCCGGTGAAGTCGTTGATCAGCGTCCGGAGCTCGCCGCCGTGACCCATTCGCAGGGCCGGGAAGAACTTGCAGATGATGCCGTACAGATCGGGGCCAAAAGTGCCGAGGATGGCGTGCGGCAGGGTTCGGACGAACGTAGCACCCGTCGCGGCGCCCTTGACGGTGAGATGCTTGAAGACCACGCCCAGCTTCTTGGCCGACTCGCCGTTCTCAGTCCGCTTCTCGAGGTGGCCATCGCGCATGAACTTCTCCAGAGAGAAATTGTCTTCCTCGGGGCTCACCGTCACGTCGTCCTCGTCCCCGTCAAGATCGTCTCGCCCGGCCTCTTCATCGTTGCCTTGACCGTCCGCTGCCGCGGCGCCCCTGGACTTGCCGCTTGCGTGGGACGCCATGCGCTGGAAGAAGCCCTTTCTGCTCTTCGTTGATTTCTCCGCGGCGGAAGCGCGAGACCGCGTCCTCGTCAGTCTGGCGCTGAGCTGGTGTTGGAGCTCCTCGAAGTCCTGCAGCGCTGCCCGTTGACTAACAGGGCCGCCAATCTCGCGCTCGCCCCATATGCCTTCGGATTCGGGGGACGGCGGCACCGTTGTCGTCGTGTCGCCAGAATCGCCAGTGTCGTGGGGCACGGGGGACTGCAATTCATCGCGGTTGTGCAGCGAGTCGGGGAAGACATCTGCTGCACTTCGGCGCATCGCCTCCTCGGGCGAATGCCCCCACATTGTTGCTTGTTTTGGATGGTTCCGAATCTCAAGCTTTTGCAGAGTGTGTGCTGGAAGGAGCGGTGCGAGAAAAAGAAATTTGAATATGATGCAGTATTAGATTCAAAGGGGGAAAGACCAACGGTGCCCCCAGTTGGCGGTCAGTGCTCGCAGGAATCCGCACGTAAACTTCACAAAGAATCGCACAGATGAGGGCTGCGGGTTACAAGCCACTGGGGGAATCTGGTGTTTCGATGTCGAGCAGACTTTCGATCACCAATTTGCAAGAGAGAGCCGCCTCGATCTATGAGTTTTATATCTCGATGCTGATTTCTCAGCAGCAATGCAGTTCCGTTCCACACCCCGTTGTCATTACCACCGAAGCGGCAGGGTTATGGGGGTCAGCGGCAGCGAGAGGGATCCATCCCACACGGTAATCAGCGTCGGGGCTTCCCTACAGAGTAAAGCCGAAAGTCAAATACGCGTGTGAGATTTCATCATCACCCGCACCCGGCCCTGCAGACAGCGAGCCCTGCAACACTATGATTGAAGAGTGCAAGAACCGGTGAGCTTGCACGGCCTGACTCACCAATGTCCCTTTGCTGCTTCTTGGCCCGCTCTTGACCATATGCGAACCTTGAGGGCATCGTGGATCGAAGCCTATCGAAAACCCAGATGTCCCACCCGGCACGGGGGATTGATGGATGTGGAGCAGATAAGGTCCATGATCTCACCGATCCGCTGGGTCTTGATCGGAGTTAACAGCTTGGCCCGCTTAACACCATGACAAATGGCTGTTTGTGCAAAGCAACCAGTGCGGCGACAGTTGGTCCGAAATTATAAATCGCCTTCGTCCCCGATGCACTTCGGCACTAACTATCACAGCGTCACACTCCCTTGCGGATATACCTCATCTCAAGCCCAAACGCCGAACGATGGTAAAAAGGGCTTAAATCCGCTCTTGAAGTCCAACGACGTGATTCTCGGAGTTACAACTGCACGAGCATAACATACTGTAAAGGGATGCCAACGACCATGAGCCACGCAAATCATCATGTTGGCTTGCATAACTCACGCGTACAGAGACGAAGTAGCTTCTCTTGTATGTACCTGCGTTGTAACTGGCATTGTATGTAGCGCTATCAGATCAGTGAAAAGTTCGCGGAAAGCTGCCGCAAAGCGTTGCACGCAGCTGTGAAGCCGGGTGAGTCGGCAACTTTGCCGGAATCTATGTACATAGAACTGGCACAGGGGTATGGTGGGGACATGAATCACGATGAATCATCTGAATTGCTGGATATATCCACACCGTGGTGTGTAAGGGGGCAGCTTGAGCTGGGATTGGTGGGCTCCGCCATTCTGGACCGCCATTTTGGATGAGCACGTAACCCGAACCCTTTGGACACAAACACGGGTGAAGGAACCCAGCTGTATTCCGACCTCAAGAATCATTGTCAGACTGGCCCAATTTGGCAAGCGTAACCAGAAGGAAGCACATTACAACAGTGAGCCTGCAGATGAATGGCAATAGAATTGGCTGACAGGGAAACAGAACCTGGCATGGCAGTCATTGTTAAGGCATGTTTCCGTGGTAAATTAGATTTTCATGGTCCTCGCTCCCCCAGTTGATCTGTCTCCCAGACAGCTACCTACATTACATACAATCCTAGCCCCAGCCCTAGTCCTTTGACCCTGTCCCACTCCCACCCCCCTTCTGCAACTGCAACATCTCCCTCAGCGCAGCCACCTCGGCCTCCTGCCGCGCCACCCTGATCTTCAGCTCATCCCGCTCCTGCTTCACCCGCTCGACCTCCTTCTCCAGCTCCTCGATACGGTCCAGCTTCTTTTGTCGGTAGCGCTTGGCCGCGAGGTTGTTGCGCTGTCGGCGCAGGACGACGTCGTCAGGGTCGTCGTCCAATTCATCTCCCGCCGGGAAGAGCAGCGATGCCCGGCCCGACGGGGTTGTTGTTGTTGTTGTGGTGATGCGCTTCTTGGTGATCCTCCCGTCGGTGGTGCGCGTCAAAGAAGACGCCGCTGCCGGCTTGCGGCCTGGCTTGTTGGATGGCCGCTGCGGCGGCAACTTGAGGCCGGGGACAAGGGCGGCCGCGCCGTTTGAGTTGTTGTTGGGTGCTTCATCCGGAGGAGATTGGACGGTGCTGGTCGAGGGGGTGTTGCTGAGGGAAGTGTCTGTCGAGTAGCTCAGGGGCACGGGAAAAGACGTTGATGGAAAGCAGTCAAGAAAAGGTGTCGAGGTGTCGAAATGGGGTGTAGGTACGTTGTCGTTGTGTTGTTGGTCGAGTTCGGGCGTGGGCAGGCTTGACAAGTCCGTTGCTGCTGTTGAAGCGGGATCAAGGTCGAGATAGTTGGCTGCTGCTTGGTCCCAGGCAAATGGATTCAACAGGTCAAAGTCATTGTGCTGGCTACTAGGCGGCAAAGAGTGACAGGCCGCGTAGCTGAGGCTGGTAGAAGATGAAAGAGACGAGACGAGCGCATGCCATTCCGGTGAGTATGGATGCGGCCATTCTTGCAGGGCGGAGTGGCGGCCTCCTTGTGGCAGAGGCCGGAAGTGCCTTCAAAGTGTGTGTTAGGACAGAGTCACCTCTTGCAAGATGGGGACAGGAACAAGAAAGGAGAGGAGATCGGTGAGGATGATGAGGGGATTTGTACCCAAGCGCAGCGATAACGCCACCCCTCTCGTGTCTAGTCAAATCCCCACTTCCCCTCGAAATGGCTTGGCAGAGGATCAAAGAAAGACACGGTGACATCGGCCTGCATGTGAGACAGGCTGTGCAAGTCTTGCTGCTCCCACAAATGATTTCCATAGCAGTTCGAGGCTTTACACTACATGCCATAATCCCATCGCAGGTAAGTACCCGGGTGCCTGTAGGATGGTAAGTTACGTCCACCAGATAATGCGCCGTTGCATCCTGACTTCAAAAACGTCGACTCTTCGCAATTCCTTAACGCCAACAGATATATGACCCTGTATCCAAGCCAAACCCCATTGGCGGGATCCCGCACTATCTTGTTGACCATCTGGCAGCGAGCAATCCAAGTCCGCAGGGAGCAGCACGGTCTCAAACCCGGTGCCTGTGACGTTGGTGATCTTGCTATGCAACCAATAATAGGATCAATCCATCTTGCGTCCGTGAAAGAAAACTCAGCAGGTTCTGACGCGGTTATGTTCACCTGTATTGGCACATGTCGGGTGATATCCGAGATCAACGAGGCCAGCGGGCTGCTTGGACCGGGCGTCTACCCCAGGGAGGAAAGGGACAAAAAGGGCGGGGGAGAGGATGGTGAGCCTCCATGCGACGAGCATTGCTACTGGCGGGGAGAACGGCAAGACGCTATCACCGAGTGGTAAACAAAGTGCATGAATTAGATGACGAATGCTGGGCGATGATGATTACGGTATGTAACACAAGACGATGCAATGAGCTTTTGTGCTATGGCCAAGGTCTCGGAACTGCGGATGCCGGTACCTGTGTTTGAGCCCTGAGTCTGCAAAACTATGACATGCCAGCTCGTTTGCCTTTCTAGGATCTGATGGCATCTGCTGAGACTAGGACCTCGGTATTCACATCTGTCGGCCCTGACAAGCTGAAGCTCAGGTCCGTGATCGTGATCAGTGAGACTTTGACTCGCATTATGTGTTCGTTTACCCTTTGAAGCTTTGAGAGCTACTTTGCCTCGGTTTACACGGGCAGTACTATAAGCCTAATCCAAGACGGTAAACGAGGTTATTAACCAGCAGCTGTCTCCAACCGGGGCAGCGGCACCCAACTGCGGACGCCGCTGGCGACCATGGTTCCTACGGCTCCGATAGTTATAATCTTAGTCAGATCCTAGATCTCAGGAGAATAGCCTAGTCCCGCATTTGAGTCAAGGGTTGCCGCTCTTCCTGCTCGTCTTCGTGGTTGGTACAGGATTCGAGGCCTTCGAGCGATGTTGAAGATTATGAATCCGAAGCATCATTGTTAGATAAAGATCCGGCAGTGGCACCTGGCTGCTGTCTGCGAGCGTCCATAATATGCAGCCAAATACGGCGACCACAAGAGCAAGTTCCGTACCTTTCAAGTTGTTGTAATCAGGGAAATGTGAGACATGTATCACAGGTATGCGCACAGTGACGTCACCCACAAAGAAACCATATATAACAAACCACCATCCTGTCAACTTTCAAACACCCCTGGAATATGAATCGCACATAGGAAAACAAACCGCGAAATCACCACTTGTTGAATCGATTAGCTTCACAATGAACACTCAAAGAACCGAAGGATATGTTGACCCCAGCATCCCCACCACGGGCACTGCTGCGAGGCCCACCACTCAGAACATTAACAACAACCCCGATCCGGTGTACAGCAGCAGTACGTCGGCTGAACCTGCAGCTGGCCAACAAACGAGTATGTAGCCTACCCAGGCATCTCCTAGCCCTTGCAAAAAAACACACGGAACGGAAATCTGATCTAATGACGCGGCGGATCTACAAGGGAGTGCATCAGCAGCCCGGGGCGAACAAGTTGGTCGCACGGTCAAGGGTCTCTTTACGGGCGTCCACGTAAGTACCAGCATGGATCGCATTTACCATTCTTTTTTTATCTCCGCACGAGGGAGTCTAGCTGTTCTAACACCGGGGGTTATTAGGGAGCCGGGGAATCATTACGAGGAGGGTTGAATGCGGCCGTCGACAAGGCGTTTGGGACTGAGGACGGCCTGGCGAAGGACGATGTCATTGCGCAGAAGGGAGAGAGCGAGCTGAAGGCGGCGAGGGGTGCGAAGAATGCGTGAGCATGTACTTGTACCGTGGTAGAAGGGGGATAATCAGAGCTGCTGTAGGGCATTTGCGCATGGTGGAACAGACCAACGGTCGTTTTGAGTTAGGAACATCCATTGACATGAATGACATGAATGCACGCCACAGGGTCACCTTATTGAAGATGAGAGACGGCGATGAACGCGCTGCAGTCACAATAACAACCTATTCATACATCGCCCACCCTCTTGCCAGACACAGAGGAGACTGTCTTCAAAAAGACACATAATTGCGTCGGGCCATGTGAGCATAGATGACAATCTGAACTCCACAAAACAGGAAAGAAAAGAATACCGCATCCGCAACAGGAAACAAGTGAGTCAATGTCCAGTTGTGCCCCTTCACTAGAGTTCACATTTCCAGTTCCCCTCCATCCTCAATTCTGATATCACATTCTCCCACCGAAAACCGACATTTCGCAGCGCTTTCATCCCCTGTCTACCATCCCCCATGCAGTCCTTCATGCCTTCTTGTTGCACTTCCTCCACTGCAGGTAGTGGATCTGTTTGAACTTGAGATCGGTCGACTCGGACTAGATGGTACAGGTGAAAAAACGGGGGTTGTTAGCAATCTGTTTATGTTTATTCTGCCCACACAAAATACCCCGTCCATAACCACCACAACCACCTTGGTTGCAACCAGAATATTCTCAGACTAATAAGACTTGACTTGGGAGCGCTAGTACTTACCGTCAGGAGAGCGGGCTGCTCCGACGCCAGCGGGTCCAGCTGGACGGCCGAATTGACATTGAGCATGCCCTCGGCGCCGCACGGCGACCAGACGGTGCTCTCGATGCCGAAGGCGTCTGTCTTGAGGTAGTCTGCGTTGTACGGGCCCTTGAAGTCCTGGGCCTTCGAGACCTGTATTGTTTTTTATTTATATTTTTGTTACTATGCTTTAACAGCATGTAACTACAAGTAAGTAGTTATTTAACCCTGACTTACCTGCTGCGAGCTGCCGGAGAAGTAGTACGTGGCCTTGCACGTTCCCGTCGCGCCGGGGGGGAGGGTGGCGTGGCCGCGGTAGTCGGCCTTGAAGACCGAGTACTGCCAGCCCTGCGGGTAGTGCAGCTTGACGTTGGCCTGGCAGTTCTTGCGGCGCTCCTTGGGCTCGATGCCCTTGCCGGCCTGCGCCACGAACGCGTCGTAGATGAGCGTCAGCGTCGTCAGGTCGTCCGACAGCATGCTCCCGACCGAGCCCGCCGGGCAGCCCGAGCCGCCGTAGGTGAAGCCGCGGATCTGGACCTCGTGGCCGCTGGGGCCGTCCCGCTCGACGAGGGCGGGGCCAGGGGCAGGGGCAGGGGCTGCCATAGCGGCGCTGGCGAAGAGGGCGATGATGATATCAAAGAACTGCATCTTTAGCGGGGAGAATAAGAATGGAGTTTCAGTAGTTTGTAAAGGTTGGGTTACCCTGGGATAGCTGCTTGGAGAGAATACTTGGGTGAGGTGTGAAGGTTCGAGCTTCGAAGGGATGATTATGATGGTGCTTTAAGATCGATATATACTCCTCTTGGATTCCCAGCGGCCCAGACAACGATCAATGGTGCGTTAGATTCAACTCAATCGTACTCCTTTAGATTTGAACGGCAGCCATTACCAAGCCTCCTCAGCCGGTCGATCTACTAAAGCAAGTGGCTTTGGGATTGTCACTCTTTGGCCACCCATCTCAGCCCCGAGGCCATCATCTGCATTGGAAGTCGTACCATATGGATCGCATGGGCTTCTATGGTAAGAGGCTGATGCCCGAATGACATAACCATCATCCTTGCGCTGCGTTCCCAGAGGTACTAGCGTGTCTTTGGATTAACCCTGCTTCTTCCATGATTTCATCCTGCTAGGAAAAGACAGATTACAAACTCCTATTCGCCGGTACCAATACCCGAATGTAGCTCCTCAGTTCGGTGCTGTTCTGGCCATGTTGGGGCTGGACAGCATTGTCATGGCCGGGCAGTGTCCCACTAAAGGCTGTGCTGGTAGTGGTGTGATTGCCTCTGGCGAGACTTTCTGTTCTATCCGGGACAAGTGGACAGTTCCTGCTGTAAAGTGTCGGGTTTCGATGATCGCTGAGATGTCTGGAACTCGTTCAAGCGCTCCCGCCTCCCTCCAGGCTCGGGAACATCCCATCTCGACCGATCATCCCGACAACATCGGGAGGCGGGCTTGTCATGTGCCAAGTTCCACATTATTGCTATGTTTAGCCCAGCAGCCGGGCACAGGGATCGAAATTGCCTCGCTTCATCATCAATGGGCATCGGGCAGAGCTCATCCGGCTGGCTTGGCCCAAGGTGGCGACTGAACCTGAGGCCGAAGCTCTGGGACACGGCTAGAGAATGTTAGAGAATCCTGGTATTATCTGCTTACTTGCTAGTAGCTGTTGGAGGGCCATTACCCACCAGTAAACTCCACAACTCTAATAATTGCTCCGACGAGTCAGGTGTTTTGAGCACATCAAAAGAGCGTGACTGGCGGCTTGGCGGTTAGTTCCATGACATCAACCATTACTGCCGTCATCAGTTCGTCCTCTCTCCGCCGGGCCTAGGCCGTGAACTCCCCTCTGATCTTCGCCAAGCTCTCCTCCTCCACACTTCAGGCCAAAGTGAGTGCAGTTTGCCCAGACGAACATCGTCGTCCTAGAGCTACATCGTGGAATCGCCTCCAGCAAAAGATAATGAGGTGGTCTCTAACAAGATGCAACAAGGCATCCTTTATCAACAGCTGCTTTCCACAGCAGAATTGTCCAATTCCTTCCGGCTGCAAATTCAAGGGCTTCTTGGTCCCAGGCTCAACCGCTATCGACGTAAGCAGCATCATTAAGAGTGTGGCATAGCCACCCGTCCAATCGTGTTGGATTCTCCAAGCCACAGTTCATGCAGAGGTGGCCGGAACGGTCTATCCTCTGTCAAGGGCAAAGCCCAGCCGTCCCAGCGAGCGATTGACCAAATTCGCAGGCGAGGAAGACGCAGTGTAATGAAGCGATCGTCGGATACGCCGGGAGGCAAGTGACAACGATTAGCTCAGGTCGTATGATGCATGATCATCCTTGAAGAGCAACCTGTAGCTGGACTCCGCTGGAGGATAGCAACAGCCACTCGGTGAAGTGCTGCTAGTGCCGAATGGCATGCAGAGGAGTGAGAGACGATGGTCCATGAGACTTCAACTCAACCAAGGGGCCACTGCCACTCCCATTACTGCCACTCCCATTCGCTTCTATTGATCAGGTAAAAAAATCGGGAAGCGTCAGATGGATCATTAATATGTACGCAAATAGCCATACACAAGCCCGACGGTGGCAGTGCACAACAGCCAACTTCCCCGCGCCGCTCACAACAGACTGCTTATTCATTTTCTTCTTTCTTCTTTCTGGGCTGTCGACCGTTTAGTCCCCGAAGGCTGATGGCCTGGCCAACTAATCGTGGCAATGCCGGGATCTGCTTGTTGGAGTTCTCATATATCGAAGTGACCCGTATAGGCTGTCATTCGCGCATATGAAGAGTCACGCTCAAGGCGGAAACGTGTCCAATCTCCTTTGAGTATACCGCCGCTGAACCGCCGGCTTCGTATCATCGAGTGAATG
The DNA here is from genome assembly GCF_033439665.1 of Chaetomium strumarium. Lineage (NCBI taxonomy): Eukaryota > Fungi > Ascomycota > Sordariomycetes > Sordariales > Chaetomiaceae > Chaetomium > Chaetomium strumarium. The sequence goes on along the minus strand of NW_026944429.1, from coordinate 7,453,552 downwards.
TGCCAAGGCCATCTAGGGGAAGATCCCGCTCACCTTCAAAGAATCGTACTAGGAGTCCTCCGTACCGCGTTCAACGCCTTCCCATCATAGAATTCTCTGACTCGGAGTCAGTAGGACCTGAAATGATGTAAAGTGGTATATGGCGCCTGGACGACACACTAGGGAGCCGCGCCAATCTGCACGGGTTGGTCAAGAGCATTCATAATAGTGATATAGGTTGTCCTCGCGGCATAACCTTCAGGATACGGATGGAGACTTTGGGGCATTCCTGAGACGCTAGTGGGTGGCCTGACAGAAGGAAGTGGCCACGATATGAATTGACCCGTCTGACTCCATTCCGCTCGCCTATGAAGCCGGTCAGAAACTACACCGACTCTTGACCGCATCTCCACGAATTGTGCCAGCAGAAGCCGGATGCTGGACATGTGATAGAACCCACGAGCCACAAGCCATGAAATGGAGATGATCGGGTGCAATACAGATGCATCTGCCACCATTAAAGAGTCACATGGCGCTGTACAAAGCGGCGGCCGATGAAAGTCTCTGTCTTGGTATCGGGAGGGCCGTAGACCGTGACGCGCCCGTAGAGATCTCGATTGCGTTGCCCCACCACGATGTTGACGCAGCCAATTCTTCTCCATCCAATCAGAAGCTCGGACGTGATCTCCAAGTCAACCCCCCGCGGGGCAGCTCGAGCAACCAAATGTCTTGCCGCCCCCACTGGACCACCATAGTCCAAACCAAAACCAATTCCCTCGATACACCACCAGCCCAACAGAAAAATGTCATCATCGTCATCCGCCGCAACATACAGCGACTGCGTCGCCTCGCTGCGCACCTCACTCTCCTTCCTCGAATCCTCCGTCGCGACCCTCGGCGCAGGCGTGCAAGACTTCCCCCGGCTCTCATCCATTCTCAAGACCGTTCGCGTACGTCTTCCCCCTTCCCCTGCCCCCCCACTCCCTGACAACCTCCGGCTTAGGTTTCTTAGGTTAGTGTAAAAGGCTAACAGATCTTACTGGTGTGTGTGACGGAACAAATAGCACTACGAATTAATCCCCCAACCCACCCTCGCGGCCGCCGAGGCCTCGCTGCACGACGAGATCGGGCCCTTTGTCGCCCTCCTCCTCGACCGCGCAGACAAGCACCTGGAGCGGCAGGCCCGGCGCATCGAGACGCTCAAGGCGCGCGCGGATTTGAACGCCGGCCGGCTGTCGCACTACCCTCCTCCTCCTGCTTCTTCTTCCTCGGGACAAGAAATTGGTGGTGGTAGGAGTGGTGGGAGTAAGAATCTTGCGGGTGCTGCAAAGGGACAGGGCAAGGAAAGGGGTGGTGGGAAACAAGGAGGGGGAGGAGGTAGGAGGCCGCTCGACGGCGGGGCGGCGCTCCGGGCCAAGGTGGTGCGCCAGCGCAAGGAGGCGCTCAAGTACAGTGTCGAGCGGCTCGAGTTGGAGGTGTTGCAGAAGGAGCGGGAACTGCGGATGAGGTTGGAACAGGCGTGAGTGTGTGGGTGGGTGCCAGGGGGATATGAATGCATTGGAACGCGATACAAGGCTACCTACGACAGCACTTATGTGGGCCAGGTCGGGCATTTAGAGTCCGGCTCCGTGGTGACAAGTCCCCAAAGACTTGGGGTAGAAGTTGCGCGAACATCGCTGGCATGACCTCACAGCGTGGCGCTGCCTACTTGAGGCAAGATATCACCCATGGTCTGCGGAGCAAGACCTGGGCCATCCCTCGAGAGGACCGCCCTACGAAAGGAAGGCTTCATACCAGGCTTAACCAGGTACTCGGAACCACGGGGGAAGCGGGGACGGGATGTTGGTCCGCTCGGCATTTGTATGGGCTCAATGGGCGCCAGTCAAGGACGTCAATGGGGGTTATAAGACGGCCGGCAGTGTTCCACGCGTTTTGGAAGGCCTACAGCTCGGCTCGAGACTCACAATAGACCTTTGATGGGATGCCGTCGAGATATGGGAGAGGTCTGCTCGTCCTCTGCAGTTTGGGTTGCTTCGCAGGATGCCCATCACCCGGACGGGCCCGTGGGTTGGGCAGATGAGGTGGTGTTCATGGTAGAGGCATACACCGAACCTGAATCCCTAGCACTCTCACATTTGCAAACTGGTTGGCAAGTGAAATGTGCGGCTTGAGGATGACGCGGAGGCAGAAATTCTGCGGTCTCAGTCGGCATACATGGGAGTATACAAGTAGCAAGCTACCCGCCCTGTCAAATCACGTTTGGGCACTCATGTTCCGAGGGAGAGACCTGCACACTCATAGCTTTCAGAACTCAGTCCATTCCATTGCCATGCTACCACCATCTATATCCGACTCGGACAGTGAGCATCGAGGTGGACGGCGGACCAGCGAGACCCTGTACGCAGGGACGCCGGCCTTAGAAGGGTTATCACGTACACAAAGTGGTACACTCCAGGTCAAACAGAAATGCGGGCTTCAAGAGGGGAATCCGTCCAAGAGAAGAAAGGAGATGGAGGGGAAAGAAAACAGAGAATAGAGAAGAACACCCAGCCAAGCCAAAACCAGTCAGACCAGCCCCAAGAAACACGACTACAGATCTTTTGGCCACATCCAACACGTCCCAAAGACAAGGCAATTCGCATGCCGGCGCATCCTATCACACCGCGCTGTCCCATGCTCGCAGCCCCTCCTCATCGGGGACGTGGACACGGAGCGCGTAACGGCTCGGTCCGTCGCCGTGGAGCGCCGTTCATGTAACGCCGGACATGGTCGATTCGGTGGGGGTAGGGTATATAGAGAAAAACGTCATCCAGACGGGAGATAGAAAAAAAAAAGAGACATCACATCCACATGGTATCATGCGTTTTGCCCTGGGTGTCCTCATTGCTCGAAAACATGGCCAAAAAACCCCCCAATCGACGCCTGCTGGGATCATCCCAAACTATAATAGGATGAGATAGTTGCTGGGCGCGATGCCTGTTTCGCCGTTCTCCTTCCGTGCTTGCCACCACCTGCCGCTGACGTCGCTGACTTCGAGAATCTCATGCTTCGAGAACGAGATCTCGTTAGCGTCCTCGGGATTGGCCTCGTAGCTGTAGATAGCCTTCGCCCGATACGGGTACTCAGTTGGTGGTACTATTTCCGCATCTGGCGCCTGCGTGGCCGCTTTCTGGTTAGGCGCCGTGAATGCCGGGGCTGTTGTCGAGTTCCGCATCGTCGAGGCCATGCCACCCACCGGTGATGGGTTTTCCAGTCCATTCAGTTGAGCAGTGTACATCTGTGGCGGTTGCACCGAGGTCGAGGTTTCCGGTCTGCGGCTGCCGTAGCCACCGGTCATGGTATGTCGGTTTGTGGATGTCGACTCCTTAGCGAGGGCAAACGAGTCAATGTACGCACGGGGCACCGCTGATGGGGCGGAGCCGAAATAGAAGATCCAGACGATCTAAATTGATGTCAGCACATGCACATTATGCTCACACCACACCGAAGAGAACGCACCGTCACCATTGCGAGAAGGATGAAACCGGCGGCCGAGGCTTCCTTGGCGCCATGGTTGGTATGGATCAGGCCGTTGACGGACGATGTTGACAGTACCAAGCCGCAACCGAGGTAACCGACCAGCGCAACATGATATGTCTGTGTGCTATCCGACGCGACCACGACAAAAACGCCAATGATGACTGCAAGATAGAAGACGATTGCCCAGTACGTGTAGAGTGGGAAGTTGAAGGGTACTTGGACGTGTGCCACGATTGTTGCTACGAAGGAAATCATCCATGCAAGCTGAAGAAGGGCAGTCAGCAGGTGAAGCGCTAAACCGTGGGGGCATGGAGGGAATAAGACCCACCGCGGCAATCGAGATTGTTGCGAGAGCAAACGGGTCGCCGATGATGTTCCCGATGCTCATGCGCTTGCGGCCATACTGGGCCCTAGAGTATTCCATTTTTCTAAGTGACGGGGAGCGAAGTGAGCCGTATGAGGGCATATGTGCGAGGGCTGACGGCCGGGAAGTGGCGCAGACCGACGGTTGTTTGCGCGTTGGTTAATCCAAAGTAACGCAAACCTCGCAGGCGAGCCTGAAGCCGCCAATCGTCTGATGTAGCAGCGGCAGCCCGTTGGACCTTGTTTTTCGCAGCGAAATGCTTCGTCAACGGACGCTGGGGCGAACGTGATCGGTTAAAATCGAATCAAAGTAATCGAAGGCCGTTAAAGCCGGTCGCTCTCGGTCAGGAAAAGCAAAGGAATGACTGAAGAGGGAAAACGAGCCCAATAAGGAAGAGGCTCGTCTCGCGAACGGCGATTAAGCGAATGTGGTGAAATGGACGTAGAAAGTCGAAAAACACCGGGCCCGAAGGTTGTTGGTGTTGAAATCGTGCTCGAAGGGAAGTCTCGGGAAGACGTGGTGCATCAGTCCAGATCGAGTCCCAATTCCCGGCGCCCCTCAAATCCTGGTCGTCCAAAAAAGCCCTGTGCCCCTGTGTCGCAACCGCAGTACCCGCCAGCGTGCTTCAATCGATGTCAAGCGTCTCGTTGATGAAAATCGAAAGCTGGCGCGTGCAAAACCCGGTGGCCAGCGATGGGAAGGGAAGGCGTCGAGAAGAAGCGAAAGAGTAAAACCTGCCGGGAAAAGAGGCACGGGGGAAGGGTAGCAAATGAATCAATGCGCCGTTTCGCCTGATGGAGGGTGGAAAGCGTGGAACGGAGGCCGCACTGCCAACGGGGCTGCGGAGGAGAAGCAGGGGGCGTGGGACTCGCTGGAATTGGACACGATGGTCCAATCCTGACGCGAGAAAGGGACCAGGAGGAGGGGGTGGGTCTCGCCAGGCACAGGACGCTAAGGAACGCAAGGGCCACTTTGAGGTTGCAGCTTTGCGGACCGCCCGCATTCCGCTTGAAACAATTGCTGGGCTGTGTGTCTCCAGCCAATCCAGCAGACACAATGTGCAACTTTCGCGGCCGCGTAACCTGGTCGAGTCTTCTTCATCTCATCAATTCTCTCTCAAATTCAATTCGATTTCGACCCCCAGTTGCTGTCGATAACCACTATGAGTCGCCTAGCCGGTTGCCCAAATACGCTGGTGGGCTCAGATGCCGTAATACGGCGCTGACATCAGTCGTCACGATTGCTTTTCGGCCTAGAACCGTTAACCTAATTTAGATTTCCTAGCAAGGCCCAGGTTGGCAAATGGATTCTGAACACGAGACTCGATCCCTCGCCCAGGTGTGTCTCGGTCAGCGACAGCGACTGTTGGCAGTTCTTCGTCTGCAACTCCCGTCGTGCCTGCTGCTAGGTGTACTTGAGCCTCTGAAGAGGGTGAGCGCATGGCTATGGGTGGCTTGTATGTACGATAATCTCACTACCTACTAGTACTTAGGAAACCCTTACCTCCCTATGTCGAGACTTGCATGCCAACTATCTGCAACGATGAAACACATAGAATACAAGTGGATTTGGATCTCAGACTGCCGGCTCGAGTTCGAAAGGTTGAGCTTCCTCTCACTGACATCAGAAAGGTCCTGTGCCGAAACCTTGATTGGCCTGCAATTCAAGCCGGCACCCCTGGTTCCTGACGGCATGCAGGGGCTGGCCCGTTTCAACTGCACCCTTGATCACTGACTGACAGGTGGGAACCCCACAGCAACCTCAAAACGCCATGTCAAAGAGCTTGTGGCTGGTGACACGGGCATCGCGGTTCACCAAAGGGTTACGCCTGGAATCGTCCTCCCTGTCCACGGACTTGGCGTCGTGCACGCCCATCGGCAGCCGCTTCAGGTGGGGTGTCGCACAGGATGCTACAGTTCGTTAGGTTCGTGCAAGAGCGACAGTCAACAGAAACCGATTCCAGCATAGTCTTTGCTAATGCTGGCGTGTCTTATTTGACGCAGGCGAGACTTGTGATGACCTAAAAGGGCGCATGGAGTGCTAGAGTGACTGAACGCTGCCTCTTGGTAGGGTTCAGTCAGTATGTCTAGATGGGAGGGATGCCGCCATCGATCGACAGTCAGGGCTCCTGCATTCAACCATCTCGAATGCAAGGAGACAATCCGGACCCGACCAAGGAATTGGCTGAAGCAAGCCGACATCACCCCATGGGGATGGGCAGCGCAATATGCCCTTCCCAATGAGAAAGATGGTCACCAGAGACGGCTGCATCTCTCAATATCGACGAGGTTGTTGGCATATTGCGCGCACCTTCATCGGCCACGCAATATTGAAGCTTGCAGGCGACTTCCATGATAGGCAGGTAGGACTCAGCTAAGGACGCGCGCCCTACAACTTAATTCCCTCCCTCCCACCTTTCACGGTTCGACGGAAATCTAGGCGCATCTACCGCACGGGCTCGCATTCCGTGCGGGGGCGAGTCGACCACCGAGACATGTCCATTGCACCCGTCAGTGCAACTGAAATTCCCGTGCCGCGGCCATCAAGTTACGACAGCCGAACTGGTCTCCGTGACCTTCGCTATGTTTTGCTGTGATGTTTTGCTGTGATGGCACTGAGGTCCGGAACAAAACCCCTTTGGAATCAGCCCAGCTCATGGTCTAGCGCAGGGAAGGTGCTCATCTTGTCGGGGCCCCGAGATGTCTATCCCGCTTGGTCAAGGGCGGTCTAGACGCCCTGAGGTGCCTACTGGTTGATTGTCTTGTCTTGTGCGACAGCAACGACGGTGTCACCGTCCAAGAGAAGCCGATCTGTCCGTTAGCCAAGTCCGCAGGGCGGGATTTGCAACGCATCTGCCCTAGTGGCGGGATAAGTTGGCTTATGAAACACGGGATGGCAAGTGCCGGACCCAAGAAGCGTCGCATGATACCAGCTGGATGCACCGCGCAAGACATGCTCAATAAATCGATGACGTTTTGCTCCTGCCATCTCCGTATTAAATACATGCATCCCCGAATGACCTAGTCCTCAATAGCCCGCCTTAGCTGGAGGGATAAAGGCAACGGGCATGTACAATACCAGCCCAGGTCGCGGTGCTCCGCTGCAGCGTGAGCCTCCCTGAGCTCCCTGAGCGTCGAAAGGCAGGTAGCTCTGAGAGCTGCCGCTTGTTTCAGGCGTCGCCCATAGCCATTGCTGGCAACGGGCATGGCCAAGGCTTCATCCCAATACTTCTCCAGCTCCTCTCCTGCAAGTAAGATACTCGGCTTGACTGTGCTTTCACCGAGATCTTGTTCCCCCGTTGACCGCCCCAAAACTAGCACCTGCTCGGTGAAATGGTGGTAGAATATCCGTAAACCTCGGCCGTGATCCTCCTCGACCTCTCTGGCGTGGTCCCCGTTGACGTGCAGCCAGCCCCCCCAGCTCACTCGGGAGAGTAGCGTGCCCTCGTTCGGTAGGTATCAAGCATCCAGGCCGGGGCCAGGCTAGTAAAAAGCACCTCCCCGCCAGGCTAAACCGACCTAGTAGCATGAATTCTCTCTCACACCTTTTCCGCCTCCGCCCGCTCCCGCGCGGCCCTACGAACCCCCCACTCGACCCTCTCAAACCGCCCTTCCACATTAGCCAGTGTCTGTCCGTACCGCAGGATGCCGCCCTCGTACCACGCGCGCAGCGCGCGCTCGCTGCGATGCCTGAGCTCCGACATCTCGACCGCCTGCGCGCGCTGCAGCGCCTCGACGCCGCGCATGCGCGGGCCCAGCGCCGCCAGCTCGGCGCTCTGCTTCGCGTCCGGGATCGGCGTGTCGGAGGTGATGACCGTGAGGGCGGATGCGGTCGAGGGGAAGGAGGATGCGTAGGCGAGGACCGTTTCGCGCAACGCGAGCGGGGATAGTTGGGTTGGTGGTTCTTCGCGGGGGAATGGCCAGGATGTGTTGTTGTTGTTCGGGTTGTTGTTGGGGTTGGAGATTGTGGGGGATTGGAAGAGGGTTGGGTGGGATTTATCTGGTAGGTTCGACACCGGCGTTCGTTAGCGGGAAGGTAGGACTACAGGGGGAGGCAGGCGAGGAAGGGGGGGACCGTACAGATCTTGAGGATCTCGGCGTAGACGCGGAAGTGCCGCAGCAGCTGGTTGAAGCGGCGCTCGAGATCGGCGAGGGAGGATGTCGCGGACTCTGCTGGCGGCTCAGTCGGTTGAGTGGAAGGACCGTACAGGATGTGCTCAATCCGCCGCAGCCGGGCCTCAAGCAGCGAGATGGTGGCCAGCGACGTCTGATCTAGTGTGTTGTCCATGATGTTGATGTCGCTGGAGCTGCGGTCGACCGTAATCCTCGGGTTCTTCCAAGCTCGATGGATGGAATTACGTGTCGGGCGTGGCCGACTTTGAAACGGCAACCAGTCTTCGCTGAGGGTTGTCAATCCGGTGGTTCATTAGGCAATCGCGTTTCCTGTTACCCCACAGATTCAGACCGCGTTCAGTTGCGCCTTGGAGCTCCCCACTGCCGGGGTTGTATGTCTGTATTGTACTAGTACAGTACATACAGTGGAATGCGTATGGAATTTGCGCAACAAGAGTAACCGTAATGTACAGATCGTAACATGTAACGTACGACATAGGACTTGTCCATTGAGCCGAGGACATCGCAAATGAGCCTAGACTTCCCTATTGACTATGGGTTATCTCTTGTTTTGATTGTTAACTCTATGGTATTCCATAGCAGTAAGAATATATTATCACCTTAAAGCTCAGAGTCGCTTGACGTGCAGTAGGCTGTGTAGGGTGCGGACACCGGGACAGGCGCATGTTGAATCTTCACTGAGCAGCTTGTGACATGTAATTCCATTAATCTGCTGGTTGAGGTGGCTTTGGTTATGGCAAAGGTCTAATCAGTTGTGTCAAATCCGATTATAGGCGAGTTCACAATATGAGATGCAAAACCCGTGATAGTAATTCTCCTTGATGAGATCATGAGGATATAACGACCTGATCTATAGCCTATAGACTATGAGACCCTTGTAACTTATCCTTGGGCTTCACTTAGTCCGCCTGAGGCTACTATACTCAATCATACAGATGAGGAAGCGAACAAACGAACGTTGTCGGCTCCTTACGCCGAAGCCAATGCTACTACTCCAGGTCAACACGCCGCCGATGGCTACAAAGAAAGCGCCGTCCACTGATACAATCGGCTCAACCTGGAGCATACTCAGTACTATTTGAGCACTGCGAAGCCGCTTTTCCAGTCTCCCAGAATGTGGAAGAGCAGGCGTATCTTGTATACAGGTCAGAACCGATCATGAGTTCTTTGCATCGTGGGCCGATCGTAAAGAATCGTCGCCAAATGGGAATATGTAACATCGCCCTGCATCAACCTGTATTAGCAGCAGGTACTCAAACCCCGGAGAAGTTAGATATGCAGGACAGTAGTATTGGGCATAACTTTGCCGTCTAAAGGAACGGCTCCCGAAGTGTGAACTCCTCGTCTTCATTGACAAGAACGTACAAATACAACCATGTCGAGATAGCCTTCCCTTCGCATATCCGACAACACCCTTCAACCTATATACTGGGAATGGTGCCATCTTCTGGCAACAGTCAAGGTCTCGTGGGGAAATTCCGAGAAGCCAGGCGGAGGGTTGTCTGGCAGCTCCCGAGCCAGGTCGATCTTGCGCGGAGCATACGCGGTAATCCAGGCATATGCTATGTACGTATGGCCGGCGGAGGTTGATGTGTGATTCCGTTTGTGCGTTATGAAAACCTAGTTGTGGTAGTAATCTCCCAGCCTGTGGCCCAGAAACTCGGACGTCCGCTGGAATTCGTCGGCCTCACTCAGATTATCTGGTCGACAGATCTTACTCTCCGAGTCAGCATCGTTGAGGAAGGCGTTGAACATGCTGTTGGATATTTTGCATCCCTGCAGAATGGTTATCAGCAGTTTCCGCAACGTAAATCAAAGTGAGATGTTCAAAGCAACAGAATAAATTTCACTCAAGCCGGCACCAAATGTAGAGAGTTGTTGAATTGATACATAACTCAAACACATCTACCATTTTACCAACGATGGTAACGCAACTAACTGGCTGTCTGCGGATGGAAATGCGAACCACGGGTACTAGTGATAGGCAGCCTGGTGATAAGTCATGCCTAAGAGCCTACGAGTTCAACGCTTTCCGTTATCACACCCATGGCGGTAATTGCGTTAAACTTGTCATCTTCAGGGTGCTATACCGCAGGCCATGTCAGTTTCAGTCGCAGCAACCTGCCGTGTGAATCGACGTACCTCGGCGGCATAAACGCCTGTAATCACAGCGCCTGGAGCAGCTGTCACTTCTCTCACCGAAGCGGGCTTTTCCCGGTATAGATCTCCGCACTTATACACGAGGAATGATCTCCCATAGTTTGTGTAAATCTTGACAGTTGAATGGGTGAGTAAGTGACGATCGAGGAAGCGGCTAGACTGAGTGAATCGAACATACCTTGCATCGAACCAAGAGTGTTTCCTGAACCATCTCGAGATCCCAGAATGATTCGCTAGCTAGGGGGTAAAAGTGACGTAGCCTTATGGCTTCAATACGCTCGCCCCCAGGCCCATCGATAGAGATGTCAACGACGGCCTCTTCATCCTTTTCCTTCAGACGACCAAAGGATCGACACTCGGCCCGCACTTCTTTGTCAAAGCGGAACTGGATGCGAAGTATGCCCCCGATGCTGGATGTCGCCCAAATCCCGGTCATGTGTGGAAGGTACTTACCACCCGGGCCCCCGAAATGGCACCCGAACAGGGGCTTGTATCCGGTTGCGTAAAGCTCGAGTAGTGGAAATGACTCTTCGTTCAAGCAAAGGTTCCGCGGCGGGATAGTAGGATACCACAGCCCTGAAGCCCTCAATCTGCTGCCGTGCTCCAAGACTTCTGTGCAATGCCGTGATCCAGGATAAGCCCCGATACTGACCATCTTACATCCCTGCGTGCATATCAGCATGAGACATTCTTTCCTGAGAGAACTCAATGTGGTTTCGAAGGGTACTTGCATCAAAGCCAGCCTCCAATATCACGATGCGGTCGGCGGCTACTAGACGCTCAGTTAGGGGGATATCATCTGGGGAACCAAGCCAGGGAGATTCAGAATCTGCCTGTCCAGTGATGCATTGGAGGACCCGAAGGCCGCGAGGTCCCATGGCCAGGCGGAGCCCCCAAATCTCCGAAAGTTCGACAGAATGAGCAGACGGGGACCGGTATCCCAAGCAAAGGGTGTCTCCGGCTTTGATGGTGAGACTCATTCCTACAATATACTCCTCATCGCCGAAAGCAAAGGTATGAGCGGATATGCGAGCAAGCTGCGCAGGAACGGCAATGGTCTGGGTCCTGAATATACGGCAACTATTGCTGAAGTCGTCGCTAGTAGACTTGCTTGTATCCCGATGAGGCTCAGCAGCCTCCACACGGTTATCCACTGGGCTCAAACCTGGATCCGGCGACCATATTGTGGGCAAAACAGGAGGAAGCTCGTTCCAAGCAAGCGCTAGAATAGGAGGCACTTCTTGGAGCAACCCCCATATCCGCCGCCTATTGCGAAGACCGGGGCCGATAAATGCGTTGTTTATCCGACCGTAAAGCCACCGCCAGTCGCTAGGCGGGCTGCTGCGAGCCTCGAATAGCCAGGACCGGTCGGGAGAGTATTTGAATCTGGAAGCCCAAAACTGCTGACTGTGAAATATGGGCCAGAATGCTCTTGAAGCCAGGTGAGCACGAAGCACATCTGCTGTTGGTAGGTGCATGGCAGTCGGTGCACACAACTCCTGTGGAAGGGATACGAAGCAATCTATGCTCAAAGTATGAAACGATGAGGCCGTCTGCTGAAACATCGGCGGTTGCTCCGGGTCCTCGGCCAAGATGATGTTGACTTCAGGGACCTGCCACGGATTCGTCCCAAAGAACGGGTCCCGCTCGCAGCGACCATACCCTTCTTCTTCCCAGGGGAACTAGTTGACATGGCCGGCGGCAGCAGTACCCCCGAGCTTGTAAACCCAGGCAAGGGCGTTACATCTGCATGGAATGGGAAGCGAGTTGCACACCTCAAGAAGTCTCTGGAGCGGAACCGGGGCTGGACGCAACGCTTCTTCCAGCAAAATCCAACAAGCGTCATGGATGATAATGCCACGCCGGTCTCGGGAAAAAGGTTGATACCGGCGTTGCATAACGTAAAAGGGAATCTCGACTGACTGAACGTTTCCGGCATCACTGCAGCGCATCTTTCGGTCGACTGGGGCACTGAACGCTCCGCCCTGTCCTAAATCAACGTGGAGACCAACCCCCGTAACAAGGACGCCTTCGGGCCGGATGCACACTGTGTCAACGTTAGCAGAAGAAAGTAAATCAAAACTTTGGGAAAACGGCATGAATTGCTCACCAACGCGGAATTCGCCTGCCCAGGTGTCAGGAGAATTCGGGCCACCGTTTGCGAATACCGACCATCTACATAGCGGGCAGCGAACAAATACCTGTATCCACGGGTCCATGCTGCGACGCTTGGTGCTCTAGTGCTCGAAGGGTTCTCAAAGATGGGTTGTCAAAGATGCGGGAAAGTGAATGGAGGAGGCAGAGAACGGGATGGCGGACTCTATACGGTAGGTACCTTAGGTACCTTAGGTTGAGAGAAGTGACCTGATTAAGGAAAGTCGGTTCAGCTTTGTGGATCACGGTGCTCGCGTTGGCCGAAGGAGTGGCTTCTGAAGAACATGGGTAAAAGGTGGTTGAATTTGTGGAGGTTGACTGCGTGGTTGTAAGTGAACAGGAGTTCGTTCCAGCCAATGCCCAGAATTTGCCTTTACTAAACCCCAGGTGTACGTTGCACGTTCTAATACCTACTTCACCGACACACATTTGGTGCTGGGGCTGGCACCCAAAATCCACAAATGAACCGTACGCAGAGCTCTTCCATACTGATACTCGCTGGGCCTTCCAAAGCGGCCAAACCCAGCTCCCCGCCAATCGCTACCTTGGCTTGGCCGCTTTGGGAGGCCCAGCGAGTAGTCTGAGCAACGTCAAGTACAAAAGTCGATTGAAAAGGTGGGGTAAAGAGAAAAATAGATACAGGAACAAGACAGATGAAGCACAAGCAGAAGGGAAGCTCTTCTATCGTTCACCCCTTCTCATTTTCAGCTACCTGACTACGTCACGACCCGTCGAGAAGGAAGGTGCGCGGCACCTCCTTGGCCTAGATTCGGTAGATGGATGTAGGTCAGCGCTAACACACTTGTGACTCTCCGAGGGCGACATCAGGCGTGCCGGTGCCAGAGCTTGTAGGAATCATTCGTCGCACCAGGAGTAGTCCCAGTCTGTCACCCGTGGACACATAGCAGCCTAATTAGGGATTCAGGGCATGTCTACTATTCATTGTATGTAGTAGCCGCAGGCCACACGGCCCAGAATGGAGACTCTTGATGATTGCGAGAACCAGAACTCCGTAACTGCCGTATGAGAATTTCCCAAACCGACCAACGCCTAGCTCCATGCATCCTGCTCTGCGCTCGCAGATGTCCTCAACCGAATCCACCTATTCCGGGAAACGCAGCACCAAAAGAACTCATAACCCCTCCCCTTCTTGTCGGATCCCACTTAGTTCCCAGCATTGTTGGCGTGTTTGGCGTGCTCGGCGGCCATGTCCTTTTTGAAACTGTTAGCCCGTGTCTGAAGAAACCGTCGCAAGATCCCCTTCTTACCATGTCCTTGGTGAACTCCTTGTATAAGTGTAGAGCCGCGCGGAGCACGTCAATGTCATCCTTGAACTCTTCGTATAGTTCAATGGCCTTCTGGAGCTCGTCCTCGCGATCCTTGAACCTGGCGAATACGTTCAAGACCTCGCGAAGCTCGGTCTTGTGGTTCAGGAGATGGCTCCCAATCAATTCCTTTCGCCAGGAGGTGGCGGAACAACCAGGGAGCAAACACTTAAAGTGACCCATCTTGTTGTGCATCTTCTCGTGTCTCTTGACACTCTCCGCGTTCTTCAGGTCCTTTCCGCACATCTTGCAGACGGAGACTTGGTTGTGGAAGTCGGCTATGTGTGTACTGCAGTGATAGGTTATGTTAGAAGAAGTTGCAAAAATTAATTCTAAACACCAGCAATCGTGAATTGGGTGTTTATCTCCTGGTTCTTTCACTTACACGAGCGCTGCCTCATTGGCAAAGGCTGTTGTTGTATGGCAGCCGGAATGCTGACACTTAGCCATTTTTGGCAATTATCTGCGCGTCTTAGTCTGGACGGTGCACGAGAAACAGAGGTCGGTACGCCGAAAACGGAAGCTGGGACGACGAAAATCGAGTTTGTGAGCAGAAGACGGACGTTTGTGAGCAAAAACGGAGGTTTGCAAGGTTGGTTAGCGGAAACGGAGGTTAATTTGAGAGTTGCCAGTGCACTGTGCAGTGAACCGAAACTGAAGCGGAGGGTTGATGCGAAGAAAACGGAGGTCGGTTTTGAGGAAACGGTATTTGTTTCTTTGTTAAATGCAGGGTGGGGTGCAAGTTGATGATAAAAGCCCATGCCACTCAGTGGGTCCAGTCCCTCCACTTGACGAAGTTATCCGGGTTAGGGTATTCTAGCTTTTTTCGGCTTGGCCCGCTTGGCAGGCTGTGCTCCTGGAATGTTTCGTCGTCGTGGTGTCCATAACTCATATCAACCCATCGAATACCTCACCGCCTGTGAACATTTATCTTCCGACAGCCATCACTTGCGAGCAGTTCAACGTCCTGGACGTCGCAGCAGCATAATAGATACAGTCACTCGCTTGAAGGTTACTGGACGCATCATCACGATTGACGAGCGATACCCATATCCCTGACCATTCGCTTCAGGGGTCCTCGCACGCTTGAATGTCCCCGATGGCGGCAATGGTGGGCGCATCCTAGTACGGCCACTCTAACAACCACGGGCTCCTCGAAAGACGCTTCATCACCGAATCTTTGCGGTTGAGCGCCCGGATACGAACCCTGCGGTCGACGGATGACGGGGTACATGACGGTAGCGTCTGGCAGTGCGTCAGGAGCTACCGCGGGCGGAATCATGGCGGGGTGCGTACACCAGGCCTAGAAACCTTGATGGAATTGACTAGGAACTGACGCAGTATTGACTTTAGCCAACGCCGAACACGTAGCCCGAAGATGGGCGGCGGGCACGCCTCCATGATGAGCAGCAACATCAACCTCCTGAACACGAGTGCGTCCGGATATATGAACAGCGTCTGGGGGGAAACAAGGCTAACGCGGGCGCAGTCATCGGCGCTGGAACGCTTGCCATGCCATCGGCCATGTCCCACTTCGGTATCATGCTCGGTGTCCTTCTGATTGTGTGGTGCGGACTCACATCGGCGTTCGGTCTCTACCTCCAGTCACGCTGCGCGCGCTACCTCGACCGGGGATCATCTTCCTTCTTCGCACTCTCCCAGATTACCTACCCAAACGCCGCTGTGGTGTTCGATGCTGCCATCGCCATCAAATGCTTTGGAGTGGGCGTCTCTTATATGATCATCATCGGCGACCTAATGCCAGGCGTTGCAGAAGCCTTTGGCAGCGCGGACTTGGGCTGGCCGTTCTTGGAGGATCGGAGGTTCTGGATAACCGTCTTCTTCATCCTTTTCATCATACCGCTGAGCTTTCCGAAGAGGCTGGATTCTCTCAAGTACACAAGCGTGGTGGCATTGCTTGCGATAGGCTATCTCATCATCCTGGTTGTCTACCACTTCGCGGCCGACGAAATTCCGAACAACAGGGATATCCGTGTCATCACCTGGGAGGGACCCGTAGCTGCCCTGAGCAGCCTGCCCGTGGTTATCTTTGCCTACACGTGCCACCAAAATGTGAGTTTTACCCGGGTCGACCTCCTCATTATCTGTCACTGACCCCCACTAGATGTTCTCTATTCTCAATGAGATTAAGGACAACACGCCTGGCAGCATCGTTGCTGTTATTGGCGCCAGCATTGGCTCCGCGGCATCGGTTTACATCCTGGTCGCCATCACCGGGTACCTCACGTTCGGCAATGATATTCAGGGGAACATTGTTGGCATGTGTAAGTGCGCTACTAAGATTACCCCTGAGGATCACCCACTCACATTCCCATCACAGATCCGGCATCCGTTGCCTCGACCATCGCCAAAGCAGCGATTGTCGCCCTGGTGACATTTAGCATCCCCCTGCAAATCCACCCGTGCCGCGCCTCCATCGACGCAGTTCTGCGCTGGCGGCCCGGCAGCAGTCAGAGGCCGTCGAGCGGCTCCAGCGTCCCCTCAGGCAGCCAGCCCCTTCTCCCGTCCAGCAACGCTGCCGCCGCCTCTCTTGATAGCCATGGCGCGCCGGTGATGGCCATGTCCGAGCTGCGCTTCGCCCTCATCACCAGCGCCATCCTGATTCTGAGCTACATCACCGCCCTCAACGTTTCCAGCCTCGACCGCGTCCTGGCATATGTCGGCAGCACGGGGTCGACCGCCATCTCGTTCATCCTTCCGGGCCTGTTCTACTATAAGATCAGCGACCCGGACAGCATCCACCACCAACGCCTGTCCAAGGAGGATGACGACGTCGATTTGAGCGCTACGGACGACGATGACGACGAGGCCGGTGAGGATGTTCTCGGAAACAGTGTCGCCAGCCTCCGGTCCATCCGGTCCGTACGGTCCAACGCCAGCGGGATGAGTACGCGCTCGCGGTCTGGTAGCCGCTGGCTGTGGCGATGGCGAAGGAAGTGGCGGTGGGATCTGGAGCATCTCGAGACGGGCCTGCTGCGGAAGCTGTCCTTTTTCTTGTCAGCGTACGGGGTCTGTGTTATGATTGTGTGCTTGTTTGTCAACACTTTCTTTAGTTTCAAGCATTGATTATGGGGCACTGGAGCAGGAGAGACAGCGGGATATAGGAAGATGGTAAGATAAGAAGACGGGGGTTTGATATACTGACCGTCGACCACTGATGGGATCTCGGATGGCGCATCTACCTTACTTTGGGGAGATTTGTCGTTAGGTGTGTGCCACATGCATGACCAGCTAAGGCTTGGAAAGGGGGGACTTGGGCAGATTTCCTTGGTTCTATTGGCGTCGGGGCGAATGTACGACGTTTTTCCGGGGAAGGTTCACGGCTAGGTAGGGCCTTTAGGAGACAAAGAGTTTTTTCGTTGATCTGGATGCCGGTAAGGCTTTGGGGACCGAGCTTTACTTTAAGCTACACCGGTTTCCCTAAGCGATCTGGATCGTGCATGATGAGCATGTTACCGCTGCAGCAAGGCGACATCCATCTTCCCTGGCAAAATTCGATGTTTCCGCCTTCTCAACTCATGTTATTCCCATCCCAGCTGCTCCGAGGTACCGACGACCTGGCCCCTGACTGGCCGTTGAATCCCGACACCACCACGCCATCAGTCCCCTAAGGTGTCCAACGCCTCCACTCTACCGCCGCACGAGGACAAGCCGCAGAATGTCACTGCCTCCGGGCTTTGCACCACCTTTATCCAAACCCTCAGGCAAGCATCGAAGTCCGGTAGTTGGCTTATAACTCTCACTTTCTCTCCATATCGTACAGTCCAAGTCTAAGTCTGGGCCCCGCAAAAAGAACGCCTGGTATGTACATGCTGTCGTTTGCGGTTTTCGTCGTATAAACGGAAAAGTTGGGAAATACCCAATGATGTAGTATTGCTGAAATATGTCGAGCAGAAGCCTCGTCAGGCCTGGCTCCTACTCGCTTGTGGGGTGCTTTGTGTGTTCTGGCTCGGTGCCGGTGCCGCGGGTCGGTACTTGGGCGGTAGGATGCCGACCTAAGGTAAGCGGAGATGTCAGCCTTCTTCTCTCACTTGCTATCAATGTCAGGCCGGTGGTCGTACCATTGATAATAACCTCCACATGGTATCTGTCGGCTGCGCGCCCACGCCGATCCAGTACTTTGCCCTTGTTATGTCCAGCTTGATGTCCTTGTGCAGCCGCCCCGAGTCGTCGTAGGGGTCCTTCTTGGGAATGGGGTCATATGTGCCGATGACTTCTAGAGGTCGGCTGTTGCGCGCAGTTCTAAGAGGCAAGAGTTAGAAAGGGCGGGAAGGAGATGTGTCGGCGCGGAACGGGGGGAGCATACCGGGCGTGGGCGACGACGATGTTGTAGAAGGGGTGATTGGTGCGCCCGAAGCGCGCGAGTCTGATCTTGACCACCATTCTTTTTCCGAATGGGGGTTGGCGGATCTCAAACTGCTGACTGGCAGTGTCGTCCTTTGCTGGCTGTGATCGATCTGGTGGTGGTTTCGCAGTCGTGCCCATTCGAGGTGCACAGGTCAGCGGCTGGAAATTTTGGGCCCCACTGCATTGTTCTGGGGATGAGTGGGCCAATCAGACGCGCCAATGGGGCACGACAGCGGGATCACCAAGTTGAGGCACGGTGATGTCAGTTAGCCTGATTCCCCTCCTCTGCACTTAATAACGCGACCTCGGGACATTTAAGGTCTAGACGACGGCCATTGCCATTGCCTCGCTAGTATCCCAAACTTACATTTCCAGAAGATAGGAAAAGGACCGGCTATTACCTCCGTACAAGCCCTAAGCCCGCACGGTTGCCCTAAGATGGCACTCAAGGTCTGTGTTTTATTAGGGCCGTCCCGTCCCCCAGTTGAAACGTCCGCTCAACACTTCCTTACCCAACGTCTGTGGATAAAAATTCCTGACAATGGTAACGAAATCCAGACCCTCGGGGCAAAGGCTGCAGCGGCGTTGGATAAGGAGTTGATGAGCACTGGGGCGTTTTCCCTTGACCAGCTCATGGAGCTCGCCGGGCTTTCAGTCTCACAAGTTGGTCAGTCGGGACGAGAACCCAAAAAAATGGATCGCCTGAGATTAGGTGAACTCTGGCTGACCTTTTCTCGCAGTATACAGGGTGCATCCCGTGAGTAAGGGCAGAAGAGTTCTGGTTGCAGTCGGTCCCGGCAACAACGGTGAGTTACCTTTCCAGGGAAACTGTTGACTTTGGGTGTGTTGGCCAGTGCGCTCACAAGGTGCCGTTCAGGGGGTGACGGCCTTGTTGCCGCCCGCCATCTCCGCCACTACGGCTACCAGCCGACCATTTACTACCCAAAACGGCCCAAGAATGAGCTGTACCAGGTATGTAGCGAGCTTCTTCTGGTTGACCTGATGTTCCGTCCCGATTTCCCATCGCTGGTCTCTGTCATGGGGGTTTTACCCCTGAAATCGCAAGCGTCTCAATGAGTGGGGATATTCTCTATTGGCTCTATACCTTATTATCACGGCCGAGTTGGCCGCACCTGAGAAGACGCCACCATCAGCTCTTCGAAGCCCACTAATTCCTCTCGTGGCTCGCTGCTTATCCGTGTACGTAGCGACTCGCCAAACAGTTGGAGGACCTCGACGTCCCCTTCGTTGATGATTTCCCGGTTGCGCTCCAATCGACCGATCATGTTGTCGATGCCATCTTCGGTCCGTGTCTCCCAGCGCTTGGTCCCCTCCCCGCCGTTGTCGTATTCTCTTCGCTAAACCACTCTAGGTTTCAGTTTCTCGGGCGAGGTCCGCGAACCGTTTCCAGCTGTCATCCAGGCCATGGCGGAGACCAAACTTCCTGTGACGTCGGTCGATGCTCCGTCATCCTGGGATATCGAAGAAGGCCCTCCTAAATCGGGTGTCGGTAGCAATTTCCACCCTGATGTCCTGGTCAGCCTGACGGCGCCGAAACCCCTGGTGAAGCATTTTAGGGGCCGTCACTTCATTGGCGGCAGGTACGTACCGCGTCGCCGCCCTTCCGCTCTTCCCGTTAGTCGTCGTTGACCGATCCCCAGGTTTGTCGCACCCGCAATTGCCAAGAAGTATGGCTTCGATGTTCCGGCATATGAGGGTCTCGATCAGATTGTCGAAGTCGGACCCGATGGGTTGAAGCTGTAACGGGCATCAGGCGCCGGCCACGACCTGTTGGTTCCTGACGGGAGGCCGAGTCTCACCTCCGCGTTGCTCCCCCCCGCTACATCAAGGCACAACCACCTCCCGGGCTGTTTGGGCAGATTCGGCTCGGGCAGCCTCCCTGTTCCATGGCCTGGCGGACGATGACAGTCCCCTTGGGACACCTCAGCAATGGAGGATGGAAGTCCTTGCAGAACTCGACATAGACCAGATAGTCTTTCCCACAAGCCGGGCACACAGTGGTGTGGTGCTCAGTGCACATCAACGGCGGTGATCCTAGCGTTCTCGGCGACGTCGGGAGGTGGTCCTGCTTGTGTGTCGGGGTTGGTGTCCGGGACCGTCACGAGACATGGGGCTGTGGTTGTGTTGACCTGTTTGCCTTCTTGGGTGTGGCTTAACCACCTATAACCCCCCTTGGAGAGAGGGACGTGGCTTGTTTCGCGGGAAGTCCCTCTGCTGTGCGGTGGCGGTCTCCTGGCCAGGGGCCGGTCGATACGGTACCTCTCCCAACAGTTGCTATAGGTCGACTGGGACGGGAAAGTTGGAGGCTTGGCACAGCGAGTAGGTAGTGAACCCACCTCGGTTTGTCAATCACTGCAACTGATGACCCTGGAAGTTGCTGCAGTATGGCCGAATCATGGTGGCAGGTCGAGGCGAAATGCTGAAAAGGGCAAGAGAGCTGCCCACTAAGAGACAAAGGCGGGCATTTCAAAACTCAACGCGGACCGGTAAAAGGAATACGCTCGGCGCATCCGCTACCCGCCATGTGTTTCGCTGTTACCTGAATTCTCCCAACACGATAGCACCGAATTGTCAAGCCAGGCCGGAGGAAAAGCTCCGGGGCTGCGGCCGCTGCGGGGCAAGGGGCCTGCTCATAAGCACTTCGCGCCATTGCCCATCTTCCAGGAACACATCGGTTTGCCCTTTTGCGCGTTTACACTAGTGTACGCCAGCGAAAAACTGTGCTGCCCCGCCATGATGTGGCCCGGGTGGGTGTCGTAGGTTCGGTGCTCGCAATGACTTTTTGACCCAGGGCGTGCCAGGTCGAGTTCAGGGACTTCCAGGTTTGCGCCGGGACGCAGCCTTGGATAGAGGGAAAGGGTCCAAAAGCGGGCCAGTCGGAAGCTGCAAGTTGACGGCGACCCCCATCAGGGTCCACGCCATGGCATGTAGTAGCACATGGATGGACTTCAAGTTTCCGCGCCCGCCCGCCTCCAGCCGCCTGCAAGCCCTGCAAGGCTCTGCTCGCGCTAGCTTGCGCGACGCCAATTTTCTTGGGGAACCTGCGTTACGCCTTCCCAATCTCCAATCGTGCCCACTGCCCCGCCCCCGACGAGGACCAAGCGCACTTTTGACGCAGCGTGACTCGACCGCTTTCTGATTCCCGGTTCTGGTCGAGATATCCATCATACATGTAATTCCAACCTTTCCGTCGTACACTGCCACCGCATCACAAAAAGGCCGATCGAAGATGTGAGCAATGTCATTGTGTGTGTCTTGAGCTTCCCCACGTTGCGGTCAGCCAAGCCGATGGCGCTGGGTTTCCGCCCCTCCATGTGCCCCGCTATACACACCGTACCTGTCCCGCATGCGCGCAGGCACATCCTCAGATTGATGAACGGCGGGAAGATCGCTGGAAGCTACAAATGGGTTGCGGTCTAGACCGCCCCGACTACTGGCAAGCGCGTGGACGACAGCCTGAGGTATGCGCAACAACAATCGATGTTTCAGCCCATCAGCGAAACATCTTCGCGCTGCCACCTGCTGTCCGAAGCCGCATTGCGGTAAGAAGCGGGGCAGGCAGGGCCCCTCGACAGCACGTCTCTCATCAGTCATCGAGGGTGCAGCACCCTGCATTCGGGTGCTATCCTACACTAGGTATCTATCGTTCGGTATTCGGTGGGTCCGGCTGTGAGATACCCAACCCATGGAAGCCTCTTCACCTGAGGCAGGTCAGTCACGCGGATGAGGTTCCGGCTTTGCCTACGTCCAAGCTCTAGAAGCTTCTCGGCTTGAACGGTGAAGGAAGCTACCCAGGTAGTGCCTACGCTTGCAGGCTCTCTCTCAACCAACACACCTGTCCACTCGCAACACGAGACCTCTTGAACGTCGAGCCCGATGAGAAAGAAGGCAACTGAACAGCTCGGCCTCTGCTAAACGAGTAGAGAGATGTCGAAACTTTCTCCCACTCGTCGACCCGGATGCAACGCCAACTGGGTGAACAGTTGAACATCTGAAGAATCCAACCAACCAACACAGCAAGCCGATTAGCAAACACTCCGTCACCTGCGCTTTTGGATATCGGGGATCTTACGCCCAGGTTCGTGCTTGGGTGTGGCTGGAGCTCCCACCGTGACTGGCCCAATCTGGCTTGCATATCACACAGCTTCAACCTGCTCTGCCGTAGCGGGTTGATTCGCTTATGGTTCAGGTGTTTGCTTTATTACAAACCAACAAACCTGCTTGAGTTCCGCGAGGTTCTAGATCTTGCTGGGTTTGTTCCGTCCCGAGCAAAGTTCGAATAGCACCGACACTGCTACTGAGGGGCCGACTGTGGGGGTTCGCCACAATTGGCAAGGCCCAGCTTTTGTGGGGCCTCCGTTCCTGCTCGATCGTGACCTTGATTTTAGATCAGATCTCAGCCGCAACTTCGACCCTGATTTGGCACCAACATCATGACATTCCCATGACGAGTCCCTTTCGCCACAATCGTACCATGTGTGCTGCGCCTTGGATAGCTTGCCATAACACTAGACACATTACACTGGGGAGTACTACTATATTCTCCAATGAACCATTCCGCGCTTGTTTTAGCAGCTGTCCTTCATTCCATTTCCCGCAAAGATGCGCAGAGCTGAGCCTCCAGCGGCATATCGTTCCTTGCTGGCCGAGCTGTCTTCTTCTCTTGTGCTCCCTCGAGGCTCCTTAGCTCGCAACTTACGTATCCTTCCGGGACTTCCAGGCTGATCTGATCAACAGCAAACCAAGTTTTGCCTGCTCGTATCGCTCGGCTTTTGCCACCGTGGATATCGCTTTTCGCAAGCTGGTCATAGGCGATGCGACACTGAACTTGATCACCGATGCGAAACAGGACTGGCCCGACCCAATCATGCCACCTAACTGAAAAGCTATATCCATGCCCGGCGTGAGCTCTAGCTCCTGCCTCGGGCTGAGCGGTGTGATGGCGTCCTACCATATACGGTACACGTGGCCTTTGGGTCGAAGCCCCCCGGCCCCAGCCGCGAGTTCGAGCTTGCCCCAAGGATCGAAGCTATCGGAGCTTGAGCTAGGGAGCTTGATGAGCAAGGAGCTCTGCTTGTATGGCAGAAAGGGGGTACCAGATCAGCAGCCCTATGTCAGTCCCATGCTCTTCGTCCGGATAGGGACCTGAGCTCGGAAGCTTTGCTCCGTCATTGATTTCGAACCGGCCGGACTAAGCAAGCTCTTTGAGCCCGCTTGAGACCCGATTGGATCCCATTGTTTTGTGGGCAAGCCGGACAAAGCGGTCAGGAACACAATTTACTGGATGTGAAGATTCAGGGGCTATGCGCTTACCTGGATCTGACATGCCGCACAACCAAGAGGGCCGGGTGCCTGACATGGTTGGGAGAGTCCCTCTCTGGGAAAGGGCATAGGAAGAAACAAGGAACATAAATGAGATGTCTCCTAGACCCTACACCACCTGAAACGCTGAAGCCTATCAGGAACACGAAACACCGAGCTGTAATAATACAAGTTTCTCACCTTGATGAACTGTTCAGGGCAACGGAACTCCCGTTCCCAATAGCGAGAACAGGAAATACTCCACCTAATGGATGGGAAAGAGATCCCGCAAGAAGAGAAAGCCATGTTGCTCTCTAGAAGAGAAAACAGAGGAAAAAAGATGCAGATGCAGATTCAGACGGGAATTGAGCCCGACGTGGGGGTCGAACCCACAACCTTGAGATGACGGAGAAGCTTCTCGAGTAAGAGTCTCACGCTCTACCGATTGAGCTAGCCGGGCAGGGCAGCCAATCATTCCGCTGATGTGTGGCGTCCGGAGGTCAGGATGGTGCTTTTGTAGGGCGGATGGAGAAGAGTTTTTTTGTTTGAAAAATTGCCGAAAGTTTCGGTCGGATCTTGCCGAGCTGCTTCGGCCCGAGCAGCCGGAGTCGGATCGATGCCGTAACCCTAACCCCATCTTTGCGCCGAATGTTGACCGGCTTGTGTTGCGCGGGCCATATATACCCTACTTTCCTCGAGGTTCTCAGCACAGGAACCGGTTTCTGCTTCGGTGGTTGCAACAGCTTGTCGTTGTCGTACACAGTCAGATAGGATGGGATAAATCGTTAGTAGGAGCGGAGCGGTCTTCGTCGATCCTCGGATCAGTTCCAGAACTTCCAGGAGCTCCTACTCCACCATGTATGCTAAGCATGACGTTGTGCGCTCAGCGCCTGACATATCTAGCGAGCCTCAGTTACTCTACGGACCATCACACATACGACGCAGCCCGGGCAATCCGTCTGCCTGGTCTTAGCTTGCTAAGACACCGAAGGCGTTCCGGCTTGTTGATAAAGTAGGCAACCAGTAAGGCCGAAATGATGATGACAATGCTAATCGGGGCTGTTTAATTGTTAAACACGGTTGGATGCTCCAAGTCTTGATTCCGAGTGCGTCTGTTCTCTGGAATCCTGTACTTACCGCCAACCTGCCATAAGTCCTTGGAAGTCGGGTTCTTTTCGTCACCGGTAATCTCCGAGGCGTTTTGGCCGAAGTACGAAGTGAAGAATGACAGGGGTAGCTAGCCAGTTTTGAAGTGAGCCAGACGCCAAGGGATTCAGTTGGGTATACCGGAGTCCGGATGTAGGGCCAAACTCCCGAGAGCTCTGTGTACCTAGGTATAATGGGACTTACAAAGATGATTGTAACGATAGTGAACAGCATGATGACACGCCCCTGCTGGCTCGTCGATCGAGCCTCGGCTAAAGCTGCTGCCTTCTGCTTCAGGTCGAGCAGGTTGATGAGCTTTCGAAACGTTAGTAATCTTTTGATGAACCAGTCACGGACCGGGGGTACATGCCATCTTATGCGTGTAGTCGGCGTCATTCCTCATGGCGTCCAGCTCAGCAAGGAGCCGAACAAGCGTCTCATCGGCCGAGACGACGGTCTCTTGCGACGCGCCTTTGATCCCGCGTGCCAGCAACTTTATGCTCTCTGCATTCTCGGCTAAACCTTCATGGCGCGCATGGCTGATGTTGACGAACATTCTGCCGTGGTCCCTATTTGTGAACGTGTTGTGTCTAATTTGCACAGATTCCTGTGGCCCGGGATCCTTCTCGTCCGCGGCGTTGAGTCTTCGCAGCGCAATGACAAGAGAGTTCAGGACCTCTCTCTGTTTTTGAACAAGGTGCCGTATCATCTTCAGCTCATCAATAACGTCTGTGACTTCCAGGACAAGCTTCAGTTCTTGTCGATCGTCGAGGGCTGTAGAACCCGAGTGCCCAGCCGCGTGGCTTCTACTGTACTCTTCGAAGTAAGCGGTCTGAGCGGCATCCTTGGTGCCGACAACCCATCGATACGTCTCGATAAGGTCCGTAAATTGCCGGTTGTCTTGACGAAACAGAAAGGAGACCGCTTCCTTGACGAAGAGACAATGCAGATCCCACACCGTTTCGCAGAATGACCAGCTTTCCCCAACACTCGTATAAAAGTCCGTGAAGCCTTGACTGTGGTATTGCAGATCGCCAGACGGGAAGCAGGTCAGAACTGTTTCTGCATATTTCCGATCAGCGTCAGTGTGCCGTACGTTCTAATGATAGCCCTAGCACTGGCAGTGCATCTTGTCGCCTCCTGAGTTCTGACCAGTAAGGGAAAAACTTACTATCATCGAGCACCCAGCACCACAGCTGATCAACCATGATAAGCAGACTATCATCCGCTGCACTAAGGCGACCATCAGCATTCAGACCGGCGCCGGTCCATTTTGATATAGTTTGGTCGGCGTCTCTGGCGTCCGTGTTCCTCAAGGATGAGTAGTAGAACTGGTCGAGAGTTCTCCTCGGATGGAGCGGCTTTGCCGCCTTCAGGTACGTCTGGGCGAGGTACTCTTCCATACGTTGACGTTTTGTTATTGGTATATCGCGCGGCGTGGGCCACTCTGAATCGTACCAGCCACGTAGTGCTTGGTAGTCTCCGAACGCATCCCAGTTCATATATGGGAGCTAGTTAATGACGAGAGAGAAATATCAGTTAACACGCCTCATGCTCCCTATAGTGCCAAGGCAGATTTGGCCTTACATATAGCGAGAGGGAAGGTTGCTGTGGCCCGCCCACCTCTGGCCCATTGCTCTGGGTTTCAGCCGGCTCCAAATCCAGTTCCGCGGCTGGGTCTACGGCAATGGACGCTGGTAGTCCTTCGGTTGCCGCATCGCTTATGGTAGGCACGGTACCAGGCACACGTGCGCTGCCTTCATTTTGCGAATTCTGGTATGCTGTACATGAAGGCTCCATATGACGGGAGTGCAGAGGTGCGTTGATCGTGCGAAACAGGGCCGGCCGTAGCTTCAGCATCCAGGATTTTTGTCGTCTATCCCGGAGGAGCCAGGATACCATTTCCGCATACACGTCTGGGGGTACTGGCTGTCAATTTCTTGAACCTTGTAGCTAGACTAAACGTACGGCGACTTACCTCAACCCAATCCATATTGTTTACCGGTATGTGCAGCCACCGCAGTTTGAAACCCGAATCTGGTAGCGCTGTTTCGAGGAACTCGCGAACAGGATAGCGAACAATGTCTGTATCGGCACCAACGAGAGTGTGGACTATGATAGGGCAATCCATCTCAAACACGCATCCTCGATCATCAGTACCAAGGCCAGCGAAGTGCCCTTCGTCGGTCAAAACGGTCGTCGCCATTTGCGCTTGTCTAGACGTCAAGGTAGGATCGGGGAGGCTTTGTTGACTGGTGCCAGAAAGACTTTAATTGATAGATATTGTACCTAATAAGCGCTTTTCCTTCTCTCTTGATTGTGTTTGAAAAAGGAGCAACACCCGACGTAGCTCGGCCCGGGATCGTGACTGAGGCTCACTGTTGGGGATCAAATAAGAAACCCCGCTCCGCACGCCATCCACTTTCCTCGCTGCACGCAACCATTATGGCCTGTTCCGGAAACGCAAGATGCACTTTGCCCCGCAGCTCAACCTGCAGCCGGTGAAGCTATAGGATACCCTATTGGCAATACAAGGCGGGGAGCCGGGTGGCCGTTTTAAGAGGCCCAGTGAGTATATTCGCATTGAGACTTCGTTGTCCCCCACAGCAAGTACCGAAGTTGGTAGTGAATTGACAAGGACACCGGCGTTGTAGACACACTGATAAACTCTACAGCCAAATGGCCTAGCGTAACTAACCTAACTGCTGCGCAGTACCGACGCTGTTGGCCCCAAGGTGCAACCGTAGGGTTGTGTCGAGGGACGTACTCTAAGCGGATGCCAGATTCGAAGATGCCATAGGTGGTAAGGCAGGAGCCCCTTGTGGCCGCCGTGCCGTGTAAAATCTTTCGTACACCCTCGCGGCGCTCCCTGCATACGTACCTAGAAGTCATTCCTGATACTAGTACATAGTGACAGGTCCTCAAAACATAAGAGGGCGATCTGCCTCCGTTTTCCTGGTCGGTTTCTGTGGGCGCTTGATGGGAGGTCTGGTTTGTGGGGCACCTCGGAGACCCACTTTCCTTATTCGTGCTCTCGAATCAATCAGCGATCAGAATCAGCATCGATCAACTTCCACAGACCTGGAATCAGCGCCAGCTGGCCAACCTTCCTCAGACCAAAAGTCGATTGAGATAGAAACTTGGAATGACTTTGGCTACCTTACCTCACCTAGCATGTACTAGGTACTAGTAGTCATAGAGTGCCGTGGTAGATAATCCCATGTCGTCAACTCACCGGCGAATACTACGAGGCAGGAAGGGCAGGGAGATTCAAGTGAACCAGGGCTGCCGTGTCACTTCCAACCCGATAGACATTGCACGGGGTGATGATGCTGCTCGCCAACGGGTCACGTAGTGGACAACGCTGCGTCTATTATTCCTAGATCGAACCGAAACACTAGCCCAAAGAGAAAGAACCCCATCGTATCCAAAGAGCGCGACATTCATCAAAACCAAGCTCATGCCAATGGTATATATATAAAAAAAAGTAAAATGAAAATGAAATGTACATCCATGGAAATTAAAGAGAAAATGAATATCCAGACCTCAATTGCCTCTCATCGTCTACTAGCCCTAACCTCTACCCTACTTTCCTTCTACCTGTACGCGGCGCCATTACCCCAGTATGCTCCTCCGTTCCCCTGGTCCTGCTGCCCGCCGTACCCGTCGGTGGTGAAACTCCTCTGAGGCTGAGGATGCGCTAGCTGGGCCGGGCTAGCCGCTCTTTGCATGCCGCCAAAGTCGTGCTGTGAGGGTGCCGGAGAAGCCATGCGCATCTGGGGATCCGGAGCCGTGAAACTGCGGTGCGGCTGCTGCTGCGGGGGACTCATCATGCCTTGGGGCGAGCCGGGAGATCCGGGGTTGCGGTCCGAGTAGGGCCCGGCGCGCGAGGCAGGCGGTGACTGTGCGGACTCGTGCAGCAGAGGCAGAGCAACGGCCGCACTCATCGAGGGCGCCGCCGAGTCCCACTTGCTGTCGAGGAGCGAGGAGGGTTCAACCGCAGCGATGCTAGGGGACGGGGGCACGCTGTAGCCGTCCTTGTCCATCATGCCGTCCCGGTGCATCTCCTTGGCATTGTACTCGGTCGCTTGCGAGGCGAAGCTGTCCGGGTCCACGCCGGCCTTCTTGAACCGCTCCAGCTCGAGACGCTCGGCCTGGGCGCGGGCCTCGGCAGCGGCGGCTTCCCGGGCGCCACGGCGACGCTGTCGGATGCAGTAGAACAGACCGCCAAAGATCATCAACGCGCCGACGCCGGCAGCACCGGCGTAGACGCCTGCTTTGGCTCCGGTGGGCAGCTCGGCCCACTTCTGGGCAAGCGTCTTCTCTGGTTCAGCATTCAGGATGTCATGGGTCGTCGAGTTGCCCCTAGATATGGTTAACACATGGTCCTTGGGGTTAAGAAATGGGAGTGCTGCAGCTTACTCGACCACCTTGATACTCTGCCACGAACCACTCTTATCCGTGTACTCGTACTCCTTCCCGCTGCTGTAGTCGGTAATGTGCGCGCTCTTCACAAACATCTCGAAAGGTCCCTGGCTGTAGTCGGTGGTGCCTCCGGCCCAATCTCGAGTGCCTTCCGGCAGTCTCGGATCACCGCCGGCCCAGATGCCGATCGACAGGCGCATCGGTGTTTGGGGATAATAGTACGAGTTGTTGGCATCCTTGGGCAGAAGGGTGCGGACCTTGGCTCCGTCGATGTAGAAGTCCAAGAAGTCCTTCGTCCAAACGCTGGTGTAGTTGTGGTAGTCGTCCTGGACACCGCCTGGGACGGTGTGGTAGCCAGCATTGTGATAGTTTTGTACGTTCTTTCCGAAGTAGTTGGTCTGGGCCACATCGCCTTTGCTCCCAAAGTACTCCCAGTCGATTTCGTCCAAGTTGTCGCTCAGCATCATCATGGAGCTAATGACGCCGGTGCCCTTGGCCGCCTTCATGTGGATCTCGGTGCGTCCGAAGAAGTAGTAGAACTTGGTTCGGATCGTCGGCGAGTCGCCCTGCTTGGTGATCCTGAAGATCGCCCCGCGTTCCGCGTCCCACTCGACAGGCCCGACTGTCGTTTCCCAGACATCAAAATTCTGTGAGGTGTTGAAGACGAAGTTGTAGTCCATGCCGAAGCCGGGATTGGGCGGGCATGTCGAGTTCATCGGGAAGCAATCGGTTGTGACTTGGGCGGCAGCATCACGGACGAGAGTGGACCATGCCAGCAGCGTGACGGCTGTGGCATGGAACGAGCGTGGTAACAACATGGTGATGTGACCGTGGATGTGAGCGAAGGGCAGTGATGGAGGCTGTCGGAACTCTAGGTGGTTCGGAAGCAGGCCGCTTTTTGGAAGAGCGTTGGCGGTCTATCGCATTGACGGTTAAGCTTGCATGCCGTTCTTTTTGGTGTTTCGAGTGTCGCCGGCGACTTCGATGCTTGCCAATGGCGGAACGGAGCACGTTCGGGATTAAAAAAGTGGGCTAACTGATGAAAAAAAGGATAAAAGACGATCAATGCCAAAAGAAATTAGTTCTAGAGAGCGGATCGCAAAACGCGACGGGTATTCGTGTCCAAATGAGCGACGGTTGATCAAAAAAGAGCGGACTCGACTGTCTCGAGGGGTCGACAACGACTGGAAGGAGCGGACGCGGTGACAGTGACATGAGGAATGAAGGGGTAAAAAGGGGCATGTTGAGACGCAGGTACCGAAACAAAAGCGGGATAGCCCGCCCGGTACACGGACCGCGCTTGCCAGGTTCCCTGGACTCTGCAACGGGACGGGGCTCTTGGCCAATGCTCCTTAGCGAATCAGCACCGTCAATCTTTTAATCTCGGAAGCCCCTGCCCAGGGCTTGGCTGGGAAACGGCAAACCGCCGAGAACTTGGTGGCGATCCGCCGGATCTTGCATTGGTTCCTGAGAACAAATCTTGATGGAAGGCCGCGAATTCCTCCAGGATGTGATAACGCAACCTGATAGTTACGCGTCTAGCAAAGCCTGCAGGCTATCGCTGAGCTTGAAGGGTCGACCATAGGATGCCGCTTTCCTTCTCC
The DNA here is from genome assembly GCF_033439665.1 of Chaetomium strumarium. Lineage (NCBI taxonomy): Eukaryota > Fungi > Ascomycota > Sordariomycetes > Sordariales > Chaetomiaceae > Chaetomium > Chaetomium strumarium. The sequence continues at coordinate 7,423,053 of NW_026944429.1, read as the reverse complement.
AGTCATGAACCGTTTGTTGACATGACCTCCAATTGAGGTGAGGCTCTAAAACAAACTTGAACTTCGAGCTGCTCTCACAGTGGGCCCAAGCCCATGGCTCGGCTACTTCGGATCCGACGCTCCACCCCATTCGGCACTTGCATCCGCAGACCCATTCTGCCGGAATCAACTCACGGGAACCGGGGCGTCGCCGTCACTTTTATCCACCGACAAACACCATTGTGAAGAAGAACCTGAACGATAACTACTAGTATTCCCAACTAGGTAGGTAGCCCATAATCCATTGGTCCGCATTCAAGCGAAAGATCCAGAAGCTCAGAGCCTGCCTGTCATTTTGCATCACACAACTGAAGAGGTAAGGTAACTAAGTCCATTGCATGCCATTGCATTCACATATATGTACAGTAACCGAGATTTGGGGAGCCCGGCTTCGACCAACAAAGCTTTTTATTTATATGAGATTGCACACTCTTCGATCCGTGCGTTTACTGTGTATTGTCTTCGAAACCGGGATTTTTGGGAACAAGGCGTTCCCATGGCACGGGCGTCGTGCGACAACCGAAGCGGCAAGAGCATCGTCTTGTGGACCGCTTCTGTGCCTGCCTTCGGCCGCTTTGGGAGGCCCAGCGAATAGCCTGTTGCGCGACAGCATCTCGGGACAGCGGGAACACTGAAGGACGGAAGTCTCGCACCACGTTCCGAACTCTCAGTTCCGACGAGGAAATTTGGTCTTGAATTTTACCTAGGGATCTATATCAGTCATTGCTTCATCCTTCTCCACAATGATACCTTCAGCGACCTAGTTCATGAAGGGCAGAAACTTGTTCATCGCCTTATACACGCCGACGGGCTGTTGCCTTATCGCGATGAAACATTCCACATAGAAAAACATACGACAGAAAATGTAGAGAAAGGTGCCTGCCAGAGGAAGAAACGTCGCCCGAAGACCGATTTCCATGTCCGGGTCGCCGTCTGGAGAGATATTCCGCCAGCGGTCCAGCCATTCTACCGCCGCTTGGATGATACGTTTGCGTCTCAGGCTGACATGCTCTGCGGAATTCGCCAAGCGTGCTTCCACGTCGGCAGACGCCGTGACCCCAAAGGCTTGCCCTTTCCCGCCCCCCTGGCGTTGCTGGCCTTCGCTTGGACTAGCACCAGCTTGCAGGGTCGCCGACGAACTGGTGTTACCAGTAGTAGCCGCAGCACCAGCCGTCCCAGGAGCCTTCCCCGCCTCTGTGTTTTGCGGAGGGTGCAGCACAACGTAGATGTAGTACACGCCCAAGCTGATGGAGAACAGCGCGTGATAGATGCCGCACATACGCCAAGCGAGCCTTTCCCCGTGGGTGGCGAAGTGGAAGTTCCATGCCGCCAGGGGCGAGACACCGAAGACTGTGTTGACCAGGAAGGCGGGTGCGAACAGCGTCCGGTCGATTACCAACCAAGCAGCGGAGGGCAGTCGGTCCCACGGCCGGGCCCTGATCTCCCGGGAGAAGAGCGGCACGCGGACCATGTAGGTGAGCTGTTCGTATTTCGACCAGTGGACGTCTACGCGGAATCGGCGGTAGGGGGAGATGAAGTCAAGAGGGGTGCGGTACCAGATTGAGCGGAGGTCGGGGTGAGTCTGTTGAGTACCCGCACCCCCGCGGGAGTTAGTCATTAGCCGCTATGCCGGAATTCGATGTGTCAGAGGGATAAGGTGCGAGGGAGTAACACACCGAATTCCTGGCCGCCATCCGGATATGCTCAATGCTCCTCCCGTCCTTCGTATAAAGGATGATAGGACGGGAGATGGTTGGCTTCGGAAACCAACACAGCGAGGTGATGAGCATGATGAGAGAGAAGGGGAGAGCGGTAAGCTCAAACGTCGTCATGGGTAGGCCTTCTCTGATACGCTGCAACTCCGATACGGAGAACCAGAGCACCTGCCAGAGGATAAGTAACCTAGGATTACGGTTGGTAAACTATAGCTATGGTGCGGCTGTCGCGCCACGTCTGTGGGAGAACCAACTTGGATAGGCCATCGGTGTGGCTGAGGGCTTTGATGTCGCGCTTGGTCAAGTTCGGAAAGTCCACATGACCATATCTGATGAGATAATGAAGCTGCTCGGCGTTGACGGGGAAAGGGGAATAGTCGGCGCTTGCGAGATGAAATCCGCCCATATCCGCAAAGAACCCGTGTACAAGGCTCCATTCGAGTGGACGCTGAGGCAATGTTCGGAATAGCTATAAATGAGTATAGTTAGAGGCCGAGACGAGACGAGACAACCAATTGAAGCTCTAATTCATTATTGGAAAAATTTTGGGGGGTTGGGGGGGGGGGGGGGGGGGGGTTCATCAATTTAGTGTAACATACCCTGACGCTCCGCCTGGCGCTCGACAACTGGCCAAGGGCAATGGTGAAGAGGAAATTCGGACCCAATAAGCCGACGAAGGCGAGGTTAGCCTTGTCAACAAGGGGGTGATACCACTTGTCATTCATGGATGGGACATTGGGAAACGTAGAGACCCAGCAGCATAGAATGATGATGACGCAGCAGATCCAAAGAATGTCGATACTCCCGCGCGTGGTATCAGATGAGACCCAGCCAACGAGCTGGTAAATGTCAAACGAGGAGCTCGAGTTAGCTGATGCAGATAGCGTTGCGTTCATTGCCATAGAGATGGGAGGAGGTGAGGGAGACGATGAAGGACTGCCTGAGCCAAGTCAGACCAAACGGCACCAGGCCGTGGGAACGGATAGAAGAAGCTATTAAACAGAAAATGCAGTGAAAAACAAAGAAAGGAGAAAGAATCACCGGCAGCACCAAAGACATATGCATCGATGTTGAATTGGCAGTTGCTGTCAATCCAGAGGAAAATCAGCGAGACGAAGAGACGACGCGAGGGAAGCACGGCGGAGGCGGTTGTGATGAAGTGAGGGCCCTGCGAGGAGAACCAACATCTTATGCAGTGCAACCTCGCCTCGACTTCCTAGACGGGATGCAGTAGAGACGCCATGCTGTGCGGTGTCGACAGACTGAATCATTCTGAGGCAACGCTCTCTGCTGCGGGGGTATGGCGGCTGCGAGAAGCTGGGTGGCCGAATGGACGAGCTTGCAGCCAACAGGCTGCTTGGAAAAGAAACATGGTGGGGGTACTCATTGAGCACACCTTGACAACTTTTTGGTCGATGCAAGGCAGGCTACATCTGCTTTATTCTGTTTTCGATAGGTGGCTTCCTCAAGAGCGACAGGTCATACTGTCGTTCCATAGGGTGCCGTTTCGGCCGTGCGCTGAGAATGTGAGAGTATGGAATAGTAGCAACAGGTTTCAAGTTGTATTTGGATATGTTCGACAGTACACTCTGTCCCTCTCACCTTCAAAATTGTGATTCGCTGTGGGAACTGTTTGCGGAAGGAGCTACCCTGAGCTACCCTGTGGCACAGTGGGACAATAAGGTAAGTCGGGCAGAGCTAGAATCCACCCCGCGGGAACCCCGACGCTTTTCATCATCCCAGGCAGAACTATCATGGACACCCCAGTCGGCCGGATCTACTCCGTACATTAAGTCAATCGCTCTTTTGACCATCCCCCTCAATGACATTCATCATACTTGCATTTTCTGGAACATCATCAACTTACGGAGGTGCCAGGACTTGGTTCAACGTTAAGCGCCGAGCTCACCCCCTTGTTCTCCGGTGGGGCAAGGGTTCAATTGGCTGCACCCTCGCTTGGCGAAACAGTCATGCAGGTAACCTCTCTTTGGCTTGGGGACAACTGTTTTCTTCCGACAATCTCCATACCTCGTTCGACTCCCGTCGCCGGCCAATCCAAAACCCAAACATTTATTGTCGTGGATATTTCGCGCCTAAGTTTGCCATACTGTGTCTCGCGCGCAGCGTTGCGCCTTCCAGTTCGGTAACTTCGGTCCGGCCCGCCGCTAGTACGATTCCCATGGCTGCCCACCGGAGGGACTCCACTGAGCCACTCATCGAGCCCAACCCGCACCTCAAGTCGTACTATGAATCTCTCGAGTCGCGGATTGGATATCGCCTCGTGCTGGGCGGCACGCGACACTTCGGATACTATGAGAAGGACACATATTGGCCCTTCCCAGTAGGCAAGGCGCTGCGGGCCATGGAAGACAAAATGTTCCGCGCGCTCGATCTCCCTGTGGGATCGCAAGTGCTGGACGCCGGCTGTGGCGTGGCCCATGTGGCCCTCTACATGGCCCGGCGCGGGCTACGCATCACCGGCGTCGACATCATCGACCACCACATCGCCAAGGCCAAGCGCAACGTCGCGCGCGCCGGCCTCCCGCCGGGGCAGATCAGCATCCAGAAGATGGACTACCACCATCTCGACGCTATCCCAGACCAGTCCCACGACGGAGTCTACACCATGGAGACCTTCGTGCATGCCACCGACCCGGAGCAGGTGCTCGCGGACTTCTATCGCATCCTCAAACCCGGGGGCCGGCTCGTGCTCTTCGAGTACGACCACGAGATCGACGCCGACGAGCGAGTGCCCCAGCACGTGGTGGAGGACATGAACCTGGTCAACCAGTACGCGGCCATGCCGACCAACGCTCGTTCGCACAAGGGCGTGTTTGCCAGCATGCTGGAGCACACCGGGTTCAGCGACATTAAGGAGGAGGACTACTCGAAGAACATCCGGCCCATGCTGCGGCTGTTTTGGGTCATGGCCGCGATTCCGTACTTCATCATCAAGCTGCTGCGTCTGGAGAGGTGGTTCATCAATACGGTTGCCGGCGCACAGGGGTACTTGCACCAGGAGCACTGGCGGTACGTGGCCATCACCGCGACCAAGCCGGGGCCGAAGATTGAGGCGGCCAAGACGAAGTAGCAGGTCGGTCGAGGGCTGGGCGTCGCGCTCTCGTGGCTTGCGAAGCCGGGATAAGTCAGGTTATAACAGACACCATGAGGAGGAATCTCATCCCCGCCGCTGCCTCGCTTTTCATTCACGTCTATCCAATCATGAGCAGCTGGTCCACGATATGTGATTGGCATTTCTGTCTTCAAGTGGCTAGAAGGAATGTTCAATGTTAGCATGCATGTATGTCGGTCACCAAGCTATTCCGAGGCCCAAGCTGCGGGTTGACCGATCGGGATTCTGGAACTGTGCGTCACCCGGTCGCGCCTTCCCATTCGAGAACCTGAGCTGACCCCCCCACTTGTTCCTTCTCTGCTCTGTGCTGACCGCACTGCTACTGCCTGTTTACCCACACGCGACACCGTCGCGACCTCACATTCTGGAAGCCAACCAGGAACCTCTGCTTCGGTTGAGAGGACCGGGGACGAGCCAAGCAGTCCCAATGTCAGGTCCGCTCTGCCAACCGCCGGACTGCTTCGTCCTCCGACTGCCCGACGAGGTGCTGGTTGAAATCATCGACAAAGCAGCATCATGGCCGGACGATCCGGACACCTGTGCATTCCATGAATTCTACGCGACCCGGTGGGCGCTGACACTGGTTTGCCGCCGTTTTCACCAGCTTGCCCTCCCGATTCTCTACTCCCGGATCTACCTTGGACACCTTCTTCAAACACCGCGGACGGGAAATGTGCCCAGGTTTGAAGAGACAGGGGAAGCTGCTGCGGAGAATGCGTATAACCCAGTGCCGAAAGCCGTGTCTCTCCTCCGCCGCAGCATTGAGGAAAGTCCCGGCCTTGGACCGTTATGTAAGGAACTGGCGTTTGACCTTGACGCGTGCTTCAACCGATTGGAGTCCCTGCACCGTCTTCTCGCCGTGTTTGTCAACACCAGGGCACTACGCGTGCACCACGGCTTCGAAGATGCCCAGTTTCCGCAGACTTGTGCCTGCCTGATGATGGCGCTGGCGAACATGCCTCACTTGGAGCGTCTGGCCATCACCGGGTGCCGCAGACCTGTTAATATACAACATGTGCTCCCGGTGCTCGAGGGCATCACGGTCGATCGCTATCCTGGACTCAAGGAGATAATGCTGGTTGGCATTACTAGATCTGTGCTCCCGGTTCGCATACAGCTGTGGGTACCATAGACATTGCTAATCTCCATTATTCAGGTAGAGTCAGATACCTTGACTGACACGACTTGCTGTGATAGCCCCAGCTACCGGGCCCCATTCACTAGGGTGACCATCAGTGACTACTACGAACAGCCGCAGACAATCCACGTCCTGCTGAAGAGGCCGGCAAAACTGGAGCACTTCACCTATCTCGGCATCCGTCGTTTCGGCTGGCACGCGCTAGACTTGCTGACCCTGTGGTCGTACCTAGTCCCGCACATGCTAACCCTCGAGTCAGTCCACGTCGGCAGCATGTCAAGCTATACGCCTCAGGAGCCTCTGGCGGGTCGGCTCTCTGGCGTCAACTTCACATTGTTTGTGCGCCTGCGGCTTCTGAGCCTGTCTTTCTGGGCCACGGGGTCTGACACAGGGGAGGCCAGCCTCTTGGCTCCGCACCTCGAGACCTTCGAGTGGGTCTTTGACGCGGAGGATGGACGGCCGGTGTACCTGGACCACTTCGGGAAACAAGAGGAGGCTTTCCTTGGTAGGCTTGCCGACGCCGCTGTTGCGCGCGGGACGCCACTGAGGAGGATCCGAATCGTCTTTACCCCTGTTGTCGATGAGATTCCGCGGAAGTCGGCCATGTCTTGGGGCCAGAGGGAGGAAGAACTGGAGTATCCCTGGGATCGTATGGATAGGGTTGCTGGGGACGTTCGCAAGTTCGGAATTGCGCTGACATACAACAAGCCGTCCATCACAAGGGAGGAATTTGACGAGATCGTTGGAACTACTCAAGTGCTTATCGAGGAAAGGGGGGCGGCTTTAGCGGTATGACATTGGGTCGTGCATCATAACGATCGAGCATTGGTCATGTTAAGCATTAAGGAAGCGTCCCAGCCAGTGGCAATATTCAGGCCTCAGCCAAGACCTAGAGACCCCGACCTAGCTCGACACGGCTGCCTGCTAGAGTAAAGTATTGTTGAACTTAGTGGGTCACACAGGTTGTATTGCTTGCTTGAGGGGTCTGAGACTCTGGGGGCCTTGGTTCCTTATGTAGATGGAGAGCCTGTTTCCCAGTCTTCTGCTCTTGTTCCTGCTGTACCGGCACCTCCGGTACCTACCTCGCTTGTGATCTCTGCCCCATTTCAGCAAACTTGACACCCACCTTTAAGTCCTTCATGTTCATTTCCATTTGCCAACTTACGTAACCGCGGTATCGCCTTCTACGCCTCTTTCTTAAAGTACACCACGCGTCTCATCATCTAGCCTGTGTCTCCTGTGAGCCCAAGACATCTCCCAAAATGGGTCGTTGGGGCCATCGTAAGCCGTTGCGTTTCTGATTTATCCGACCATTATTCCATGTAGACGCTGATAGGCCCCCATTGCAATGACTCGGAGCTGGCATTGCCGTTGTGCAACATGGAGTTGCTCCCTTTCCACATTCAGTACCACTGTCGAGGAGTCATGGAAGTGCAAAGCAAATCGGAGAAGGGTCGACAGAACTAGCATTCTGGTCATTTCTATTTGATGGCACTGCCATAGGTGTAACTCCTCAAATTCAGCCTGCGAATCCCAGATCGCTAGCACCTTAACCAACCATCCCATCGACAACCATCATCCCCCACCCCACCCAAAAAAAAATGGACAACAGGGAACACCGGAGATGCCAATACCGAAACCGAAGACAAGGAAAGGATGTGTTGCAAACAAAAGCCTAGGCGCCTCAGGCACGATTGAGGGGACGGTTATTAAGGTCCCATATTTCGACCTTTGGCTTTTCATTTTCATTGCCAATAGTGTAATCGATGATCATCTTCACTTTCTTAACATCGTGAAGCTTGAGAATGATTGTCCAGCGGACTTTTTTGTTCTCCGGCCCTTGGATGGCACGACTGGGTATTGAGTTAGCAAGACTGCACGAGAAGGCCGCCCCGGTATTCGAGGCTCAAAGGGTTAGCTCTAACACACCCCTCAGTCGTAGCGGTAGTGTAGCCACTTTTTCTCATCTCTTCCCTGACCACGGATCCAATGATCCGCTTCTCGTTGGGAGAAGCACTATTTGTGCCCCAGTCGATGCCGTTGTCGTATACGACTTGCTTCAGGGGCCTGTCGCCCGGCCGATGGCCCACGCCAGTACCTGTGTTGGAAGCCGACCCGCGGTCCGGCTGCCCATTACTGTTATCCTTCTTCTTGAAAATCTTGCCCTTGAGGGATGACATGGTTGAAGTGTTGGATCCTGATATAAGTGAGACAAAGGTGTAAAGCTGGTAGTGGAACTGGTAATGTGAGAGACGCTGTCGATGACAAGGATGACCAGACAAAGAAATGAAATGCCCTTCTTATAGTTTTCCTGGCATACCACGCGAGGCCGTCATTTGCATCCGATTTTGTCCCTTTGGTCCACATTTCTCAAACGGTCGGCCTTTCTGCCTACGCACCGATGGCCACGGTGTACTTTCTGCGGAGTTTCTACGGTGATGAGTGCCGAGTCTCGGATCCCGCCGTGGTTGTTTGTCGGAGCCTAAATGTCGCAAAAGCGCGTTTCATTCCCATTCTTACACGTCCTAACAAATAGTTCGAAAGCTAGAACACACGCCCCTGCCTGGACCTTAACTTAAAAGTAAGAAGCATTCTGTTCAATGTGCCTGCAAGTTCTGTAACCGATGTCTATCCGTGGGCCTTACGGGAGTGACTTCGAGTGTAGTATGTACGGTATGTAGTACTGTGCAGATCTAGCAGTGGAACTGGGTACGCCGGACCTGGATAGACGCCGCCCGCAGCAAGAGCCCTATGGATCGATCTGAGACTAGCCGAGGCTGCTGCCGAGCTCACCGCGCCGTTCCAAACCTGAGAGGCGATCGGAGGAGCTGTCGGTAAAGTTCAGATGATCTCCATTAGTGGGTCTTGTTTGGCTGGGCCATGTATGATCCTGCCTGCGGCGAGGTTAGTCGACGTATGAGCGGTCGGGAGAGCTAACATAGAATGCGCCGCATGCAAAGGATTCGCCAATTCATCAACCTTTATAGGCACAGACACTGCAAGCACACACCATGAGTGAGCGTGGCTAATTGACTAACAGAAAAGGACATGTGGGCTGACGCGGATCCAGTTATTTAAAGTTTTAGATGATGAAATGATGAAAACCTTGGATTGATATGAACCAGGCGGCTGGCTCCTACTAGTACACTGATGACACCACCAGGGTGTGGCTTTTTCTGTCCTAGCTGCCTAGCACTACGGATCCGTAAGCCTGACGGACGCCCGCAACCTAAGGTGCCTGGTAACCAACCATCCTATCAACAACCACCACCACCCCAGACAACGGAACACCGGAGATGCTAAAACCAAAACCAAGCTTGGAAGGATGTGTTGAACAAAGACGAGGCGCCTCATCAAGCAAAATGAATGTCGATCTTCGTAATCTTTCCCTGGGCGAGACTGTAATTGAACAGTATCTGCCAGATCTTCGGCTTAGGGCTGCCCGTGATATTCACTGCCCAGATGGCCTCCTTGCCTGAGGAGATAGTGAATTCGTGACGCCTACCGAGTCTTGAGTTAGTAAGACTACCTCTTACACACAAGGGGACCGACGTCCCACTGTCTTCTAGGCGTTGAAGGTAAGGTACTGTAGTAAATACTGTAGGTCTAACATACTGCTCAATTGTGGCCGTAATGTTTCCCTGCTGCGTGACTCCTCGAATCTGCAACTCGTACTTGATGGCGTTTTCAATTGCTTTCTTCTCTGTGGTGCCACACCTGGCATTATTCCATTTGATCTCGACCGGAGACTGCGCAGCAGCTGGGTTAGAACGCGGTGCCCTGGAAGCGACCCCAGTAGGCTTGGACGCCGGCCCGGGCTGCGGCATCGGGTCCGGATCTCTTGGAAAGGGCTTCGACTTCTGCATGATGGCTGAAGTGGCGCTGATATTAGAGATAGGTGAGGTGAAGGTAGAGCTAGCTGGTAGTGGATCTGGTAATGTGAGAGATCGAAATGGATGACAAGGATGGCGACAGATACAGAAAGAGAAATGGGCTTACTTATAGTTTCCTCCTGGCGTAGTAAGGTACCTCTTATAAGTAAGGTCGTTATTCGTCTCGGACTTTGTAACTTTATCTACTTTGTTAGATGCCTGGCGTATGTATGATCCTACTTGCGGCAAAGGCTTAAGTCGGACCTCCCCCATTCGGACCACCCCACTTTCGGACCACTTGGCAAATCTTAGGCCGCAAACCCACCCATCTTATTCAACACCGTATATCGTAGTCTATTTAACCCACCACAATACAAGAAACCCCTGATTCTGCACTTTCTGACCTGCTCTCTTCAGCCATAGAGTCATCTATACGGCCGGCCTCAATCTGCGCCTGGTGGATCTGTTCAATCGAAGCGAATACGCTGTTTGGATCAAGAACTACCTTCTTCCTCCTCGACGGCCGGGCTACTTCCAACTATGCCTTCAGAGCTTCGTTTTCCTATCGTAAGCGAGCCAATTCGAAGTCCTTCTTGTCAAAAGCCTTCTCAACCTTCTTGAACACAAGTCTGCGTGTAGGGAGGTCTTGTTTCCAGATAGCTAGGCTGTTTAGTTGACCACGTAAGTCTAACTTCTTCTGTAGTGTATTGAGAAATGCGCTGGTAGCTACTGTCAAGGACTGGGAGGGTTGAACAGGTGCCGGAGTTTGTATATGAGCCATCTGTTCGTCAATCCCGGCTGTATTGTTCGAATTTTCCAACAGAAGCCGGCTCATCAGGGGTTTGGCTATGTTAACCGGCCATAACCTAGATGCTCTCCACCCTGCTTTGATATTGTGGGCTATAAGAGCTGTTTTACGAGTGTGACGAAACCATAGGCAGTCCTGCCTCTGAAAGGGTTCGCCGGTCGAAGGTATCTGCTGGTCGGACTATAGGTCTCGGTGAAGCCAAAAGGTTCATAACAATGCAAGTCGCAATGTCTATATAGTAACGTAGGGCTACCTTACTGCTTATATTGCTCACTGGAGAACTCCTAGAGTCCTCCAGAACGAGTGACTATATACTAGCTATCTTCTTGGGCGCTTAGTGCTTCGATTCGGATGAGCACCCAGGTGCTCATTGTAATATGCCCCTGATCACTCTGATCGCTTACATCCTGCAGAGTGCTCAGCGACATTGGCACCTTAGCACTTTTGCCTGTCTCTGACTGGTCCGCCTAGTTGTCCAAATGATTGGCTCGGGACGCCCCCACGTCCCTACATACGGCCGTCTGCCCTGCAGCCTGCTGTTGGTTAATTCGTGACAGCCAGCTTTGCCTTGCTACGGCCATTAGAGGTTATAACTATTATGCCTGGGAAGATGATATCTATTATAAACCTAGTCTCGTCGAAGTTATAGATATTGTCATCTATAATGCCATACTTGGCCTTGACATTCTATACAAGCGCGAACTACTCGCCAATAACCTCTGGGTCCTTATACTTGGCCCTCTAGTAGTTGTATCGATATGGCCAATACGTATAGAGAGCGGGCTGGCGTTTAACGAAGTTATAAGCCTAGAGCTTGCCGATAAGGGGCGCTTTATATATACGTAGCAGTTGGTTGGCTATATCTTCTATACTATATAGCCTTGGTAGAAAAGCTCGCTTAGATAGCTCAGTTGTATACTAGACTATAGCCTTCTCTTCTAGATCGGTAAGCTTCCGTGAGTTGGCTGGAAGATCGCGTCGTATAGGCCGGCCGGTACGTCGGTAGCCGAGGGTTGAAACTGGCACGTTATAGAGCTTGGCCGCGGCTCGGAGGCTTAGTTTCGTATCATTTTCAAGAGCTTTGAGGGCCAAGGTTACCCTAGCTTCCTTTGAAGTGGAAGACATCTTTAGTTGTAGGAAAAACGCGTTGTTGGAGGTGGATGAAGAAGGACGCGTCGTGCCAAGAACTTAGTGTCCCGCTCGCTTATATGTCCCGCTCGCTTATATGTCCCGCTCGCTTATATGTCCCGCTCGCTTATAAGATACGTTACCGGAAACACTGGAGATGCCAAAGTGAGACCACGGTTGATACGACACGATGACTGAAGGATATCTTTAAGTAAACCCCGGCAAGCCCGCACAATCTTGCAGTCCCCCTTCGCCAGGATCAAGCGGGATGTAGACGTCGATGACGTCGTTATAGCAAGGTTGGTGAGAGAAGACTATCGTCATCTCGCTGAGCCAGAGTGTCCTACCAATTTTCTGGCTGAATCTTAATGTCCACTTGTTCTTTGCCCATTTGTTGTCTACGAGTTTTGAGTTAAGGCTAGAGTGAGGAGAGTAGGTAAGTATAGAGTTATTAGTAAGGACCCCTACCAGGGCCTCCCTTTTCTTTCCTTCGAGGTTTAGATAGATAGTTAGATAGGGTGTTAACATACCCCGAAGCGGTGGCATTGATATGCCCTTCTCTGATTCCTAGCCTTTCCATCTTCTTCTTGAATATTTTCTCCACTTTTAGCTTCTCGTCGTCCCCGGGGTTGCGGTCGCGCCAATCGATCGTGACCGTGAGCGTGGAAGTAGGACTTTCCCACAGGTTTCGCGAGTCGGGTTCCGGCTGCTTCGGGTGAGGAGGACCTGGTTTGGTATGCGGCTTGGAGTCTATCCTAAGGGACTTGGAAGAAGCCGGGTCGGGTTCCGCCTTCTTCGGGTTGCGAGCACGTGGTTGAGAACCCGACCCAGGAAGTTTGAAAGCTGGGCCGCTTTCCGTCTTCTTCGGGTTGGGAGAACGCAGTTTAGTACTCGGCCGAGTAGGCAGGGAAGCCTGGCCGCGTTCCGGCTTCGAGCTGGGAGGTTGCGGCGGTGCAGTGTACTTCCTCATGGCTGAAAGTGGCTGAAGTTGAAGATAGGTAAAGGTAAACGCAAAGCCGGTAGGGGATATTGGTAATGTGAGAGATGCTGTAGAAATGTCGATAATAGGGATGGCCAGACATAACAAGAGAAATGGCTTTCTAATAGGCTCACCGGCGTGCTAAAAAGGCCGTCATCCGTGCTGGAGCCTTTTACCTTTATCTACTTCTCAGACGGCTATTGAGGTACGGTTCAAGATGGCGGAAGCTCTGGAAAGGGATCTCTGCGTGGTCCGGCCGAGTCTCGAATTCTGCCGGTGCCGTGCTCGTTCATTGTGAGCAGCCTAGAAGCCGGGCTCGGCAGCGGCCCTATCATTGATCGCAGACTAGCCAACCTCACCGCGCCATTCCGGGCCCAAAAGCAATTGAGAGGGTCGTGGGAAAGTTCCAACTGATCTCAATTATGCGGCAAAGGTTTATCTACCTCCTCCTACGAGACGGTGCGGGACCCCACATAGATGCGGCGCATGCAACTTTTATGGACTTTCCATCCTTAGTATTGGCAGGCAGCTAACATCATCCAAATCCTCCTCACTTTTGTTGACCCAGGCTCCTTGCAAGAATCTAAACCTTCCAAGGCCGCAGTCCCCTGAAGTATACTACACGATGCAAGACATCTACTAGTACCTCCTGGATCAGACTTAACTCCCACCCCTCGAAACTTGCCACCATCTAACATCGATCAGTGGAATGCTTCCGTTCCGGGGCGGACTAATGTCTCGCACGCATCTAGATCCTCGAATGGGCTAGAGCTCTCCGTTTTCAACCCCGGTCTTGCCTCCGGAAGACAAGACGGACGGCTTCTTCCACTTCTTGAGTTGGCCCCGAAACTGGATCGAGTCCAACAGCAGAGTCTCAGATCTCCAGCTTGCGTGCATCAAAGAAAGGCTTTCCCCGCCCGTCACACGACTCACACCCGAACCAAAACAGCACGTTGCTCACCATGAGCCAGGCCGGGCTTTTTTCCACGGTCGGACGGGCGCGCGCTGCCGCAGAGCTTTGACGGGTTAGAGGTAATCATAGGCACGCAGCTACGGTGTCTCGAACAGGACAGGTCCGGGTGGGAACGTCTGGCGGATGATGGAGAGCGGGCTGTCTGCTGATTTGGTCTGTGGCAGCAGGGCATCGGAAAGTGACAGAGTCTACTGCCGTTCGAACTGTGAAGAGGGTAGTGCTTGTCGGGGATGCGGCGCACCCAATGGCGACGACTGCGGGGCAGGGAGCGTGTCGGGCGAGTGAAGATGTGTGTCCCTTGCTGGTGTTACTCGCAAGCTTCTCTTGTTCTTGCTTTGAGAGAGCGATTAGTCCTGGCTTGGAATTCTTGGGAACACCGTGTAGAGAGAGAGTTGAGAAAGTCAAGTCGCTGACCCTCCAGTAGGGCAACAACCGGCTGCCATAGGAAGAGCGAGAGGAGCTCCATAGCGGGCATTACTGGAACATGACCAAACAGCCAGATTTGTTCTGGCTGTATGGAGTAAACGTTGGAGCTGAGTTTTCACGGCTGTGAATTTACCATGAGGCCACAAGACAATGAAGCCGGCTGCCCCTTTCGCGGAGCACCCGAAAGGATCTGCGCTGAAGTCTCCTTACAAGTTACGGGACTGGGTAATCACAAGATCATTTTCTGGGAGAGGTGACTTCATATCGCGCCATGGCAAGAGCCAAAAGAAACTGTACATATCTGATTGCCTGTGCCATTCAAGGCTGTGAAGCTTGGTGGCGTTAGGTGTTGAGAGGTCGTAGGTGTTGAGGTTAACGCCGAAGATGTTTGCCAAGCCTTTTCAGGCCCACTGTGAAATGAAGCCAAAACGGGTTAGTATTAGCGTTCTTCTATACCTCTCCCTCGGCGCTCCGCAGCTAGGAGCTTGGCAGATCGGGTGGAGCCGGAGCTTAACACCGAAAACCGGGGAGCCACGCCCCCAAGCCAACTCTGATGTGCCATACTGCCTGTGGGGAGTTGCCAACTTCAAACTTGGAAACCGAACCGTTTCGGTGATCTGCCTTGGAATGCACTCCAAGATCCGATAAGTCATGTCATTCATGCCCATGAGAGTGTAGGCATGGGGGGTTGTTTCGTGTATTTAAGCATACGCTGCTCCGAATCATCTAGCCGAAAACTTCAACCCAAGTACTAGTAGTTATCAACACATCTCACCTGACAATAAAGCTTTCAGGTCTGACCAAAGTTCCTCGTCACGTTGGGCAAGTCATAAGCAATTCTCCATTTACAGCTCGCATTCGTGCCGTCTCCTATACGTCGAAACGCCGACTTGTTTGGCAGGGGCTCGCCATATATAACCCTGGCTGCCACGGATAACCCTGAACCACAACCCGTATACAACCTACTAAAGAGGATGGAGTCACCCAGCGCTCTCTCCAACCTGTCCTTCAATCTCAAGGGTAAAGTTGCAATTGTAACCGGTGCCTCGCGGGGGATCGGCGCAGGAATCGCGTTGGAGCTGGCTCGCCGTGGTGCGAAGGCAAGTCGCAACCGCCCCAGGAAGTAAACACCTCCTTGCCTCTTACTAACACCCCGCAAAACAGGTAGCCGGCACATACACATCCGAAAGCAGCTCAGCCGCCATGGACGCTCTGATTTCCCAAATATCCTCCCTCAACAACGGCTCGCAAGCAATCAAGATCAAAGCCGACCTGCGCGACCCCCTCGCCCCGCAACACATCATTGAGCAGACCATCCACTCCTTCGGGGCCCACATCGACATCCTAGTCAATAACGCGGGAGCCGAGCTCGTCAAACCACTTCCCGAAATCACAGCCGACGACTTCGCCTCCATCTACGACCTGAACGTGCGTGGGCCGATGCTGATGACCCAGGCCGTGCTCCGCCACCTCCGCGCCCCCGGCGGCAGGGTGATCAACATCAGCTCGGTGGGCGCGCGGCACGGGTTCAAGAACCTGTCGGTCTACTGCTCGTCCAAGGCGGCGCTGGAGGGGATGACGCGGTGCTGGGCGGCTGAGCTGGGAGGGGCCGGGCATACGGTCAATGCGGTCAACCCCGGGCCGGTGCAAACGCAGCTGATGGAGAATATCCCCAGTGAGATTGTGGAGATGCAGAAAGCGCAGACTCCGGTGCAGAATCGGGTTGGCACGGTGGATGATGTCGCGCAGGTTGTGGCGTGGTTGGCGAGTGAGGAGAGTCGGTGGGTGAGTGGGCAGGTTATTTCGGCTAGTGGTGGATGGGCTATGTATTGAGGGAGATGCTGTCATTGGGTTGAGTGTGTACATCTAGGAGCACTTTGCTGTAATGTCGTTGGTTCGGTACATCTAGCCAGAGATATGTTCTGACTAGCAGGTCGGAAAATTCAGACTGCATTAACAGTACCAACCCCTTACGGAGCTTTCGTCGACAAACTGGCCAAGGCATCCGGAATCTTCATCCCCCTCGCCGCTAGCTCCCGAAAGACCTCAAGACACAATCCCTCCTTGCGGCTCGCCACATCGTCCTGCAGGTTTGCGTACATATCCTTGGCGATCCATAGCGGAAACAATAAAATGATCGGCCCGGACATGCCTCGCTGGGGCGCCATTAAATAGCCTGCGTTATGCGTATCGACAAACTCCAGTGATGCTCCCAAAAGTGGAATTTTTCCTCGGCGAACACTGTCCGAAGTCATGATACCAAGAGCTTCAAGTAGCTCCAGGATCCTAGGCCTACATCCAGTAGCTCTTCTCTTATCGAACGATTAGACAGTGACGTCGATGGCAAGCGACATGGACGCTGGGCCGCCACAAGCCACCTTCTTTGAATCCGGTAGTTGGGTTAAGATTGACGTAGCCAGTAGACGCCGCCGGCGCCATCTCTGGTGGTAGTCCTAACCTTCAAAATCAAAACGGATTCTCGCCCCCCGGCCATGCGGGCCGCCCTATCTAGGATCTGAGTATGGACGGAACGCCGGTTGTCCTAAGCGGGGATAGCGCAACTGCTGGCTCAATGGTGGAGTGATGATTTGCTCTGTTTATCTTGGTGCGTCGGTGATTGTGGCGACGATGCCGGCGAATATGGACACACGCTTGTGTCGTTGTCGCCGATGCCCCACCTTAACGTTATCTCCGAACACTACCTCTTCCGGAAAGAATCCGAAACCCTGTCGCGCATGGAGCTTCCCGAACTTCGGCGACCCCCATCCTGCACTAGTGCAAGACATACTGTAGCGGCGGGGTTGAACAAGCGCAATGGATACCCTCCCTCGGGCACCAGAGAAGGCCGCACGAGTCTAAGCACTCCAAAGCAGTTATTGGCTATGGCCGAGTTGGTAAGCTGTCTTACCATGTTCGAGAAACGGCGAGTGCCAGGAATCGACTTACTGGGCATTATGTAAAATGAGGGTAGCGCGTACTAGTACTACTGCTGTGAACCGATTTATCCCCTTTCCATCTCTTCATACAACTAAGTGTAGGATCGCGATCTAGCATTTTCATCCGAATAATCCGTGCCCATGCCCAGAATGACATCAACTCAGAACACCGCAGCCTGGCTCCCAGGCGTTGGGAAGGAGCTGGAAGTCGGTCCCGCAGATACCCCCGTCCCAGACAACAACGAACTATTGGTCGAGGTTAGTCAAAGCGACGGGAAGCTGATCCGCTTTCTTCAGCAGCGCCAAACTAACTTCAGTTATGCTACAGGTGAAGGCTGTTGCGGTCCAGCCGGCCGAGTACAAGATCCAGGAAGGAATACTCCCATTTCCGTTGAAATACCCTACCATCGTCGACTGTAAGTCATAGCCCTTTTTCAACCTATGGTTTTCAAGCGCATCACACGCTCAATACTCACATTTTTGGCAGTATCCTTCTCCGGCGTGGTGGTCAAAGTGGGTTCCGCCGTCACGCGGTTCAACATCGGCGACCGCATCGTCACGAACAGCGCCGGGACCATCCGGAACGACTCCAGATTCGGCGGCTACCAGAGATACGCGCTGACTACGCAGGAGCTCACAGCCGATGTGAACAAGCGAAGTCCCCCGATCAAAGCCCCTCCAATAACCATTAACACTCGAATTCCAGATCGGAGACGTCCCATTCGAACAAGCAGCCTCCGTCTCCAACCTCTACGGCGCCGCGAGCGCTTTGTTCCTCCACTTCGGCCTCGAGAAATCATCTCACTCACCAAATAAAAAAGCCGAGAAAGTCCACATCTGGGGCGCCTCCTCATCCTTCGGGGCCTACGCAACCCAGCTAGCTGCAGAAGCAGGCTACACCGTGGTAGGCGTCGCCTCCGCGCACAATGCCGACTTAGTCCACTCCTTCGGCTCAGCACACTTTGTCGACCGCAAATCGCCCACAGTTTCCGAAGACTTGATTGTGCTGGGACCGTTCAAAGCGGTCCTTGCCGCGGCCGACGCGGCGCAGGATCAGATGGTATTGGGATCCGTCCTGGCTGCTCAGGGAGGGGGGTTGTTCCTGTCGACTATGGGGCTGAGGCCGGGTGTCACACTGCCGGAGGGGGTGAGGGGCTTATTTGCGCAGTATGTGGATGACTATCTTGATCTGAAGAATAAGGAGTTTACCGAGTGGTTATGGTGCGATTACCTTGAGCAAGCGCTGCAGTCGGGGAAGTTGAGGGTTGTTCCTGTGCGGACGCTGGGTGGGTCGTCTAAGGTTCAGGAGGCGTGGGATTTGCTCCATAAGGGGGCTGTTAGGGGGGAGAGGTTGGTGATTGCCCCTGGTTTGGAGTAAGGGGTTGAAAGCGGGGAAGGGGGAACAAGTAGTAGTGGGAGGTGGAGTGTCAAATTCAACTTATATATGCCGACAACACTCCAGGTACCTTAGCCGAGTGGGGACGGTTGTTCGGCGTCTTTATTTCATGGTACCACGATCGTGACTGTTGTCCTGGGACAAGCCTGATGGTCAAGTGAATCATCGGTAGCGATACTGACAAATAGAAAGCAAGACGAATGAATTAGTAGCGACACAGCGCCTAACTCCTCCAAGGTTCTCTCCTCGCCGTCCGTATGTGGCCCGTATCCCATCCTGCCACAGGTTACCACGCCCTATTGACCATAATCACGGTCTTTGCTTCCCCGGTCTCACCGAGCGCAGGCGTGTGATTAGAAATACCCGTGGTATTCGCATGTGTTATCGATTTCCTCTTCCTGAGGCGGGTCCAGTTCCCTCCTCATATGGATGGGGTCACAATGGTTCTTATCGCACCTCGAGATTAACTTGAGTCCATGGATGCGACAGCCTGTGCCCGGGCATTATTTGCAGATGTAGATCATCTTCTGGTACATGCACATGGTGGTTGGTAGCATTGGTGACTTCTGCGCATGGGTTTGTTAGCAGCACTTACACTTAGAGCTGCATGGTACCGTCCTTGATGCTGGTCCAGGGTGCGTACCTCCTTTGCAATTGCCAAGGTTGGCAGGTATGTGAGGCAGTAAGCTGCTTGGGAGACTTCGAAGTCGTTTTGGATTCGTGTCTCGATCTCTCTTGGTACTGATCGACCTGGGGAATTCACAGTATGAGACAGCTGGAGCAGGATATGCCCGGAACCGGTGTTTATACCTCTCCGGAGGAGAACGTGACTTGGCATTCAGGACCATGAGCACACAGCTATGTTGCGCATCTTTCTTTCATGACTGACTTACACTTCGGACTGTGATCCCTGTGACCTTGAAAAGGGGCCGAGTCACCCGACCGCGCGACGTGTTTAATGGTGCAGACCAAACCCGTTGACGCCAACGAGGAACATGTGGTCAGCCACTGTGCGATACAAAGCCGATCACCTTCGACACCACAATGCCTGGATACGCGTGACCATGACACCTGGTTCCCAGCAAATAATTCGAACCCTGATGTATGCCATTGTTCAGTTCCAGCACACTCTTAGTTCGCCAATCCTGAAGTTTGTGACCAGCTACTTGGCGGACCGAGATCTCTGCTCCTGACTGGTACACACCCAGCAACTCAAGATCCACAACAACGTAAGCATCACCACCCAGAATGTTGGACCACTAAAGACCTTTGTGGTCTTTATGTTCAGTATGGCTTTTAAGCCCTGTCACATATAAGCTAGCTCCCTGGCTTAGATGGGAACATCACCTTCTTCACCTAGCATTCAACCTCTTTTATGCCTCTGACCTCTCTGCTGCATACTGCAACACAGAACAACCCCTGGATTGACCTCCTCTTCGTCACAGCCACCGCACATGGTCTTGCTCATCCCATCCATAGGCGTGGCACCAAGATGTGGCTGCTACGGTAAGGCACGGGGTGAGTGAACATGGAAGAGAGTCGCCAAGGCCACAAGGGAGTTGTATGAGAGGTTAGGGCTCCCCTCTTGGTATGATTGTTCCAGCCAGCCACGTTTGTTTATGCTTCTTCCATTTTACACACCACAGCACCACGCCGTGCATCACCAGATTCGTGTGTGTGGCTGTGTATGTAAGGAGTGGCTCAACCGTAGGTACCTAATTGGCTGGACTAAATGTAGGAGGAAAGCCCTAATCCTCACCTGAGGGGGTCAGTGACGAGAAGATCTCACTCACCCGCGACACTTTAGTAGTACCGTAATACGCATCTTCACACCCATCGCGCCTTCCTATTGCTCAGACTTGCAACCTTTGGTGCCTGGTTAAGGTACTGGTTTTGCTACCCTACGGCACTCAGCCTCTTTTCCATTTTCCGCTCTAAAGCTTTACGCTTGCTCCTTCCTCTCCTCCTGCATATTCACATTCCTCATTTCCTTCTCCCTGTTTACATCATCTCCCACCGGGAGATATCCAAGTATATTCATCAGATTCACCAGCAATCGAAGGAAGCCGAGCACGGCAGGGATCTGAAGAATCCTGGCCACTTCCTGGGGATCGGTGTCCTCCAACACCGCCGTCTGTGCGACGCCTTGTGTGAGCGATTCTAGTGTTTGTTCTCTTTCCTCCTTACGGCCTTTTCTTTTCTCCCTGCTGTCTTCACCTCCCCCCCCCCCCCCCCCCCCCCCCCAGCCTTCTGCTCCTTCTTCTACGCTGCCAACGACAGTGTCGTCACCGCTAGTCGAAGAGGGCTTGTCAGGAGTGGCCGTCTCTTCGTAAGCAGCTGCGGCAGTTGTCGATCATCCCCGCCGGCCGTCAGCCGAGTGCGTGTCGATATCTCTCTACCTACCTCTCTGCTGTCTGGCGAACTGCCACTTGTGAAAACGCGCCTGCTCACCAAGATGGCGGAATCCGAGTCACAAAATCTACACATCGGCCCAGCCAGCGACCCTTCGGTGGAAACTGGAATGCAGGCAGCCAATGCCGCTAAGGATGCTCAACCGTGGGTGAAGGAGAAGGTGAGGGAGAAGACGAAGGAGAAGAAGAGTCAGAGGGGGGTGGAGGGAAAGATGAAGGTTCATTCCATCGAGGAAATAAAGCAAAGGTTTGTTTGCAACGGGCCGTTGAGAGTCACTTTAACAGGCGAGAAAAGAAAAGAATAAGTCTAACCATAGTAGCTCGTCTGACCCTATTCGGTCCAAATCTGTTATCGATCGACACTTGCGTCTTCCCCCTCGCGCAGAGGAACTGCCGGTGCCCGCGAAGGCGACTAAGCATGATGACGGCGGATCTGCCAGCCAGCCAAAGATAGCCAGCTTCGATACCATTTATCGGTCTCCAAGTGCTAGAGACACCATAACCCTTTACCTCCCTGCCCACTACTTTTATACCGTGTCCGACCTTCCAGGAGCCTCGACTTCCGTCCTTAGAGATAACTCCTCCCTCGCGTCCAGTAAGGCAGCGGAAATCGACGTGGTCGCGGAAACGGGGCTGAGCTCTGGGATATACCTCATGTTGAACAAGGATGAACGGAGCTATGGAGCCACATACAGCGGTTTTGTTGAGGTCGACATTGTGGAATTTGCCGTCTGACATAAGAAACCGCCTGCTGACGGAGACGAACAAAACTCGGGTTGACAACATTATTCCCGAACTGACCTGTGAGTACAAATATGTATCAAAGTTCCTAATAGGATTGGCTGGGGTTAGTTCGATGGTTGGGATCAGAGAGGTAATGGGTGGTCTAAGAAAGGTACCGTATATGTATAGGCAAACTCCGATGCTCAAGTTCCGAAATACTCATATGGCAGGAGTCTAGTAGCTCAGGTCTTTAGACTGTATCAAACACGATAGGTGTCCGTGGATACAGGAATTCCTCCGTCTGGCGTAGAAAGTCGGTAAATGCTCCATCTGGGTATCTGGTTTCGACCCCCACATCTCATCCTGGATGTCTCACCACTGGATTGTCGACAGCATTCGCCTTACCTGGCCTAGGGCGGCCTAGCAGGCTATTATGCACGGGGCAGTTTCAGTACCTACTGGAATGGATCTGATGAGAAAGCTGATGGCATTCCTCACCGGTCCTTCATTACTTTAATCGGCCCCGCATCCTCGCTGCTCCGCAGTGATGACGATCCCCATGCGGTGCAACGTGGTGATGGTCGCCCAACACCACAATGCGGGGTTTACACGGGTTTGCGGAATCTCACCGAGATTAAAACCTCCACTTGGCATCAACTTACTGTGAACAGCTGAAGTTGCAAGTTCTAAGCACGACGCCTGCCCCCTACCCATCTACCAGACTTCATAGGTGGACATCCTCCATATCCTACACGTTTGTCCGATGACTTCCGCTGTGGAAGACACTTGATTCCTCGTTGTTGTACAGCAACAGGCAGCGAGTCATGTCACAATTGTCGACCCCTCAGGTGCTTTACGCCGCTGGCGTGGTCATTATCTATATCCTCATCCGCCTGCTCAACCACACCGACATCCCCAAGATCAAGAACCTCCCCGAGGTCCCCGGAATCCCCGTCTTTGGCAATCTCATCCAACTCGGCACCGACCATGCTCGTGTGGCACAAAAATGGGCTCGCAAGTACGGACCGGTCTTTCAGACCCGACTGGGCAACAGGGTTCGTCCGTTTTCATCAGTATGTCGCAAAGGGTTATCCATACTAACATAACCCGGAAACAGAGAGTCATATTCGTAAACTCCTACGAGACGGTCAAGTACTTCTGGATCACGCACCAGTCCTCGCTGATCTCGCGTCCTACGTTCCATACTTTCCACAAGGTCGTCTCCTCCTCGCAGGGCTTCACCATCGGCACGTCGCCCTGGGACGAGTCTTGCAAGAGAAGACGCAAGGCCGCCGGTGCGGCTCTCAACCGCCCTGCCGTCCGGTCTTACATGCCAATCCTCGACCTCGAGTCGACCGCGAGCATCAAGGAGCTGCTGGAAGACTCCCGCGGTGGCACCAACGACATCGATCCCACCCCCTATTTCGCGCGCTTCGCCCTAAACACGTCGCTGACTCTCAACTACGGCTTCCGCATCTCGGGTAACGTCAACAGCGAGTTGCTCAAGGAGATCACGGTCGTGGAGCGCGAGATCTCCAATTTCCGGTCTACGAGCAACAACTGGCAGGACTATGTGCCGCTGCTGCGTCTCTTTGCCAAGCAGAACGCCTCCGCCGAGGAATTCCGCATCCGCCGGGACAAGTACCTGACGGATATGTTGGACGACCTGAAGAGGCATATTGCCAATGGCACTGACAGGCCTTGCATCACTGGGAATATCCTCAAGGATCCCGAGGCTAAGCTCAACGAGGGTATGTCCACTACCTTACATACATAAAGTACCTAGCATTCCATCCTAGCTAACGCATTATCCCAAGCCGAGCTTAAATCCATCTGCCTGACCATGGTATCAGCCGGTCTGGACACCGTTCCAGGGAACATCGTCATGGGCCTTGCACTACTCTCCACGCCACAGGGCCAGGCTATCCAAGCCAAAGCGCTGAGGGCGATCGAGGAGGTATACCCCGATGGCGACGCGTGGGAGAAGTGTCTGATGGAGGAGAAAGTCCCCTACATTACGGCGCTGGTTAAAGAGACGCTACGCTTCTGGACCGTGATCCCCATCTGCCTGCCCCGGACCAGCATCAGGGACATTCCCTACGGCGACGCCGTCATTCCCGCTGGGACTATTTTTTTCATGGTACTGTATATCCCGTCCCTGTTCACTCATTTCAGTGCACATCCCTAAGTATCTTAGAACCATGACCTGTACCAACTGACACATATGTCCCTTGACCAGAACGCCTACGCAGCAGATTACGACCAGAACCGCTTCCGCGACGCAACCGAATTCATCCCCGAGCGCTTCCTGGACGACGACGATTCCAGCAAGGAAACTACTAGTGGCACGCCGCACTACGCCTACGGCGCCGGCTCGCGCATGTGCGCCGGCAGCCACCTGGCCAACCGCGAGCTGTACACTGCCTACATCCGGCTGATCACGGCGTTTGAGATCGTGGGCCCGCGCGATCCCGCCGCCGACGCGCCCGTCATCGATGCGATCGAGTGCAGTCGCAACCCGACTGCGCTGACGACGGACCCGAAGCCGTTTAAGATTGGGTTGAGGGTGAGGGACGAGGAGAAGGTGAGGAGGTGGATTGCTGACGCTGAGGAGAGGACGAAGGATCTTTAGCGTTTTTAGGGCTACTACTAGTAGTATATACTAGTAGTATGGGTAAAACGGAACGTTATGGGAACCTGGGCTCAAGGGGCACGTTTGACGCGGCGTGACCTAAATCGTGTTGGAGATTTCTGGTATGTACAGAGACTGTACAATCTATTTCAAGCTGAAGTGTAAAGTGATCGGGAGACTTTGGTGCTTTCGATTTCACACTCGTCATCTTCAGCGCCTGAGAAAACTAGATAGGCACCTAGCACGTCAGCAGTACTACCAATCGGTCTAGGATTATTGGACGTAACTAGTACTTGGTACATACTACCTTAGTCTTGGGGTTTAACTTACAAGTAACTCGAAGAGTTGGTTGCTGGACCTTTCCCCCTTGAGACACAATATAGGTATACATGTCGGACTCTACGACCACTCTATATACACTCCAACCCAAAAGTCAACCTAATATTAGCGCCTGTGGCCAGCCGCTTCCGACCCCGTTCAATGCACAACCACGGCCAATAGTCAATTATCAACGCTCATATGCTGTTCCTTGTATTGTACTACAGAGTAGGGCAACGCAGTCCCATTTCATCGATGAATACTTCCAGCCCTTTGCCTCGGCACGCCGTACCTAGCCTCACTATGCCTCCGCTTCAACTCCCACTCCTCCCCCTTAGAATATTCCGGTAGAACAGGCTTGCCACCCAAGCTAGCGAGGACAATTTTGCTGGTGGCCGTAAAATCGTCCAGCACCCGGAGCTCCTTGAGGCCAAACCAACGGGGTAGGAGCAGGATGCGCAGCGGGATAAGCAGCATGACAAGCACGGGGAAGCCGATGGCCGCGAACGTGTGGGAGATGGCAACCCAGGCAGCCACGGGGGTCATGGTGGGCAAATCGGAACGGGTGGCAGTAGGTGGCCGGAGAGTATAACTGGTGAAAGATCTCGAACAGGTGGGCGCAGCGAAGGAAGTCACTCAGTGTACTGTGTGGCGTCTGGAACCGGAACTCGATCCCGTTCAGTAGCGAACTCTGGCTCAATCGCCCTGCACTCCTGCTGGCTGATCCAGAGCTATTGGAGCGTTTTCTGGATTGCAACCTGGGGAAAATCAAATCGGACGGATGAGATTCTATCTACTTGTCGACGAACTTTAAGGCACGCTTGGGGAAAACATCAGGGGTGTCTCAAAGCTCGGCATCCTAGGCATTGGAGTCCTCAGCTTCTTCATGTCGTTGTCGACTAAGTTCGGAGACATGCAACAACGCCCCCTTTACTTGGTGGGTCCGCCGGGACCACGGATCGGGAAATGCCCCGGAGGCGGCAGCTCCCGGAAGGTGCAGTGGATCCAGTGGATCCCGGCTCCATCGGTGCGCGGGCCAGAACCCGACAGAGCCCCACTTGCCTCGCCAATGCCGGCAGCCGGGACGCATCGGCTGAATCGGTTTCCCTCGTGGGAACAGCAACCTCTCTTTCCTTCAGCCCTCCTTCTCACCCATTAAGGTGAGGCAAGCATGGACTTTTCTACACAGTTGGAGTCTCTTCAGCAGACCCTTAGCAGCGACATCCTCGCCCATGGGCCATATCACGGAAGCACTACACGATTCCTCGTCCACTGACCGCATCAAAGACCTAACCCGCCCGGCATTACATTTACAATTCGAGCTGTTCCTGGAGGAAGCCGATGAGCTCGGAAACGACGCCCGGCGGCTGCAGGATAGGGTCTTGCGGCGCCCGCTTTTGTTCAGTAAGTCATGTTGCACTGTTCTCGAAATGGCCTTTTGGGAGTCTGGGACTATGATGCTCGGTTCCACGAGACTAAACGCATGAATGCGCCCATATATACCCCGGACTATAGCATTGCAATGTTCTGGCTCACTCGCTCTTTTCTTTCCTTTCTATCTGTCCTGTTTGTCCTGTTCGTTCTCCTCTTCCCCCTCTCCTCCCCTCTTCTTTTGTGCTTCTTGTTTTCCAAATATCATAATCCCAAAAGGCGATCCTATTCGTCGTCGTCGTTACAAATCTAATTTGTGTAATAGAGACAGCTTGACCTGTCAAGTATACTATCGGCGTCCGCACCATCGACAGCTCCGAGTAACACATCGACGCCGCGAAGGATCCACATGAGCCACCTGTAATGCCAGAGAACCGGTCACTGTCTCCATCCCCAACCATTTGCGCATCCGATCCGTCCACTCCTCACCCGGACTCACCCGGTATAAGTAAACCACCTCGTCGAAAGGGGGTCAGTGGGCTTCGACCTTCTCGTTCCCACGTGACGGTTGTGGATGGTATCGACAGCCAACGACAGATGCAGGTCCCCGCCCGTAGCTTTCCCAAGTGAGCAAAGCTCGTACGACGACGCTGTCGCCACTCTGCGGGAAGCGTCCCTGGATAAGCTTGTCGTGGGCATCTGGGAGCAGATACACGGCGGCATCGACCTCGACCTGCGGAGAATTCTGGAGCAGTGGCGGGCCGCCCCGTTGGCCGCAAACACCTCCAACGCTGCGACTACCCACGACGCAACGAGCGCAGCGGCTCAGTCTCCTCATATATTTAGATTGGGTGGTCACTTGCCTGCTATGGCCGACCCTGCGCCGTTCAACCAGAGCAATTTCTTCTGCCGCAAAGTCACCCAGGCAAGCCGGACCTGTGCGTCCGCCGAGGTCGTCGTACAGGCGCGCTAGGTCGAGCTCTTCGAGTCCTACGTCAGCCTTATCACAGCCTCTAATCTATCTATGATGACAAAGAAGTGCCGCAGGGCGGCCTTGATGGAGGCGTGCCGGGATTTCGGCTGGACCGAGAAGGAGATGCGCAACCACATGCGAATCTGGAGCGAATACAAGGAAGATCAAGGATGCCGGGGGCTGGGTCGTCCTCGTGATTGCCGGCATGGTTATCTACCACTTCTGCAAGTACCGTATCGGCTTCGACGCCAAGAGTATGCAGATGCTGCGGTCGCTGCGCTCGAGGATGGAGGTGGCGGCCGACACACTGCATCCAAACTGGCGCCAACTGCTAGCCATCGTTGGCCGAGCTACTGGGTTGTCTTCCCCTGCGGCGCCACCGAGCCAGTGCCGCTTCGCTCTCCCTACATCTACATCGACCGCGACCCACTGTTTAACTTCGAACACCTCAACGAGTCCATCATCAACGTCCGCGCCTGGTACGACGACGATCCACGGTGGGTGCCACCACGGATCACAATATTCAAAACCGCCGGCGGGTTTAGCTGCCGTAGCTACGGCCGGGAGCAGTTCGACGACCCTAAGGCCAACGCCTGCTACTATTTCCCCTCCCTGTTCGGCTCTCCGTCCCGAAAAGCACCGCCCGTACAGGTCTTCCGGACAGCCAACGGACGCAACAATAGGCTGCAGGCGCTGGTCTCATTCGACCGTGGCGCCGCCGTCAGCGAGTTTGTCGGGCTGGTCACCAAGGACCTGCAGGACATGGACGTACTGAGCAGCCGCGGCTACCAGATCTGGCAGGGCCGGCAGGACAACTACAAGCGCTTTGTGAACCACAGCTGCCGCCGCAACGCACAGCTGCAGACCTTTGTGTGAAGTAACGTCGAGCGCATCGTGTTAGAGTAAACAAAGGGATCGCCGCGGGGCAGGAGGTCACGGTCGATTACTCCGAGAGCTATTGGTAATGGTTGGATAAGGAATGGCATTGTAGTGAGAGCTGCTATAGGTATAGTGCTAAGATAGGCCGGATATGATAGTGGTTTTCGGCTGTTGGGTCTCTTCCAGGTTGCTATTACTTGGCCCCGCCGCCACAGCAGTCTACCATAACTGGTAGGAGGCAGGCACCATCAGGTCGAGAATAATGTTGTACTCCGCCAGCATATGAGAAGTAGGTACCTATTCGCGGCATGGGCTAAGGGGTGCACCTTTTCAAGGAACTTGGATCTTGAAACAATCTCGCTGAGAGGATGTAACTAATACTTCAAAGTCAGGCATAACGTATCTTATAAGCGAGTGACCCATATAAGCGAATGACCCACCCCCCTGCCAAACTTTAACAACTATCCTCGATTATACCACAATAATACTAGGAACCAACTATAATTACATCGGAAACAGCTGAATCAGATGCTTCTACAACCTCCTGGCAAGTGCGGGCATTATGGCCAGGCTTGCCGCACACACCACAGCACCGAACCTTCGTACGACCCCCCCCTGTACCACCACTATCCTGCTCCTTTTCTTGTGCCACCTCCCCAACCACGGCCTTCTGGCCCAGTTGATCCTTTGCATCATGTACTGCAAGCGATCCTCCAAGCTGTACGCGTGTTCTTTTTGCTCTCCGGCGCTTGCTTAGTGCCTCGTTGGCCTTGCGGAGCGAAGCGTTCTCTGCACGAAGGAGAGCCACATGGTGTATTACCGCCGTTGTACTCTTAGCAAGCTAGTCTATAGCAGCCAACATCAAGGTTAGGGAGCTATTTTGATGGTTGGCAATGCGAGTCTTGATGGGTGTTGACTGCGAGGTCGCTTCTCGAGGGTTGTATAGTGTCTGGAAGATCCAAGGTTGTAGTGTGCCGGCCTGCGAGTTCAGGGGTGTTGGTATATGAAGCCTTATATCTAGCTTGGATAGCACCCTCTCTGGATCGTACGGCATAAGGCCAGCACCTGCAAAGCCACCCTGGGTATTCTTCTCCGTCATAGAGGCGAAGAAGGCCTTACGGAAGGCATAGAGGAACTCGAGCTTGCTTA
This sequence comes from Chaetomium strumarium, assembly GCF_033439665.1. Lineage (NCBI taxonomy): Eukaryota > Fungi > Ascomycota > Sordariomycetes > Sordariales > Chaetomiaceae > Chaetomium > Chaetomium strumarium. The sequence goes on along the minus strand of NW_026944429.1, from coordinate 7,394,054 downwards.
CGTAGGTGATATACATCTGTATTAAGTGCTTAATCTGGCGACTATACGCCTTCTTTAGCGGCCTAAAGTAGCCGACATCAAGTGGCTAGAGGAGGTGCAAGGAATGCGGAGGTATATAGAGCGTAATAATATTATTCTGCTGGCAATAGAACTCGAATTCGGTGGAGTGGTGGCTCTTGTGGCCATCGAGGATCAATAGCCGGTACTTGCCCTTTGCCCGGGACGCTATATGGTAGTCGAAGTACTTGATCCAATCTAGGCCTATAGTATTAGTAGTCCAGCCATTATCGGTGGTTGTAATGCGCCAGTTGGCCGGGAGGTTACACTCGGTATACTAGTTAGCGAGGTGGTACTGTGCGGCCAAGATAATAAATGGAGGGATGGTCTAGCCGAGGGCATTGACTCCCTAGATAACTGTCGCCTATTTGCGGTTGCCAGGCTAAGCTAGCTTTGCCTTGCTCCTGCCATCAGAGGTTATAACGACTATACCTGTATAGATAATGCCTATTATAAACCTAGTCTCGTCAAAGTTATAGATATTGTCATCTATAATGCTGTACTTGGCCTTGATGTTCTATATAAGGGCAAACCAATCGCCAATGACCTTTGGGTCCTTGCACTTGGCCCTCTAGTAGTTGTATCTATACGCCTAGCGCGTTTGGATCCCTTCCTTACGTTGGACGAAGTTATATACCCAGAGCTTGCCAACAGGGGGCGCGTCGTATATATATAGAAGTTGGTTGGCCATATCTTCTACACTATATAACCTGAGCGGAAAAGCTCGCTCGGAGAGCTTAATTATATATCGAACAAGCGCCTCCTCTTCGGAATCGGTAAGCCGGCGCGAGTTGGGCGTGGTGTCGCATCGTGCAGGCTTTCCGGCGCGTCGACGCGCTAGGGTTCTACGGTCGACCCCATAGATCTTGGCTGCGGCTCGTTCGCTTAGATTTTTATCGTTTTGAAGAACTTGGAGAGCCAAGTTTAACCTATCCTCTTTCAAAGTAGCGGGCATCCTCAATGGTAGAGAAAATGTGTTGTTGAGGGTGGAGGTGTCGCGTTGCGTAGAAAGTGGGTCATTCGCTTATATGGGTCACTCGCTTATAAGATACGTTATATATAACCTATAGAAGAAAGCGCCCATAAAAGACCGTTGACCACGAATCAGCTCACCAGGAAAAAAATTCTGTTGTAGTGTGCAGAGGTCAGGCAGAGAAAAGAGCGTGAAGGAAGTGAAGGAGGTGAAGGGGGCGAAGAAGGTGAAGCGCCCAGCCAAGCCAGATATGTGGAAGGGCGTGAAAGCCATGCTGAACATAAAGACCGCAAAGGTCTTACTGGTTCAACACTTGGTCTGGTGTGCGCCAGAAAGCTTCGGTTTCCCACACCGAATCTTCAACCATTTCGTGACTCCAGAACAAACCCCCAGTGGCACCATCGACGACCCGAACATAATCATCTGGATGATTGGTACCAGAGTGGCCGTCAACCATCCAGATCGGACGCCCGGTGAAAAACTCTCGCCCATGCTCTTGTAAGGTGCCAACACGGAGAGGCTTGGCCGCAACGACCCCCTGGCACCTGCGGAATCCCTGAACCATGAGCCTGTAGAGTGCGTACCAGAAGGTGCACATAGATCCTTGGACGGGGATGACCCAGCAGTCGATTGGGCAGTCTGCGTTCCTGATGTGCTCGAGCTTATGGGCCCGAAACTGGAGCACCAACAAAGTTCGGCCGTCCCAGCAGAAGACTTGGGGACATTGATACTTATCGGCATACCTAGTCGACTCAACAGTTAGACTTGATTTAAGACGAGACCCCAGCCCAATAGAATCCTATACTCGAGACAACCAACCCAGGTGCGTGCAATATAAACGTCACTCACCCGCGGAGCTCACGCGCCAGTTTCTGCTGTGAATCACGCAAGCTATTAGTCTGCCATTCCTTCTTCTTGATCAGGTTTCTCTTGATCTCCCCGATTGCTACGGGATATCGCCAGTTGCCGAAATACACGCCGTAGGTCGTGTCCACGTTTTCCGAGATGTGGATCTCGCTTGGAGGCTTGGTGTGGCAGGTTTGAACGATGGCGGGATATCTGGCCCACGCCGCCATCACGATGTCGGAGACTTCTGTGTGCCACCAGTGCTCCACGTCAGCCTCCGTCTCGAGCATCCAGTACCGCTTGTTTGGTGCAAGGGCAGGCTCGGCAGCACGTTTCTCTTCGTCACTATCAAGAGGCATGAACGCAAGATCGAAAGTAGCGTGGACGATGTCCTGATCGTCGATGGTTGTGTGAACAATGAGGTTTTGCATCGATGGGTATGGCCGGGCCCATTCTTTATCCGTGTAAGACACATATTCTGGGTTATAGAGGGTATTAGAGGAATGCTGGCCGATGAGATCGTAGGCAGAAGTCATTGCAGCGACAGTCGGCCGGTGTTTAGGCTGGAGGTTTGGAGTCTTTGGACTTTGGACTTGAACTGTTCCTCAGTTCCTGGGGATTTGGCGAGCCGGAATTTCAACCACACCCATTAGGCATCAATCAAGAATTCAAGATGCTGCCACCGTCGATGTTCAATGCCTACCGGCAATACAAATAGGACACAGATGCGGTAGCGTCGTGGCTCGCGCGCACGGCCAAAGCTCACGAGTACCCAGCTGAGCTCCTCACGGACAATACCCCGCCACCAAAAGCGGCCGCCTCAAGGGCAAAGCTCGAAAAGGAGCCCGGCAAAACCCGGAAGCCCAATCCGCCGCCGCACCTAAGTACACGGTCGCCATCAAGGATTTCATTCCCCTGGCCGAATGGATTGCCTCTCGCCAACCCGCTGTCGCTGTCCCCGCGGCGTTTGCGTCCGTCAACGACAGGGTGATCAAGGTCCGATCCCGTTTCGCAGACGACATCACCAGCCATGGACCCGAAGTCGACGATGAGTCGAATGAGCGACACTCCTATTTCCTCGGCGTCCTCGAGAAGGTGCGGGAAGTTCTCAAGCCCAGAATGCCGGCAGGTGTCGCCGACCCTCCGTTTCGACAGCAGCCTGACGAGCCTGAGCGTCTCGCCAACATGTTCGCCGCTCTGGAAGGCTACGAACCGGCCGAGTTCGCCGACAGTTCCTCCATTTCCCTGGAACGACCAGCGACGGAGAAAGCGGAAGATGATGTCGTGTACGAGGCCGAGCAACAGACCTCCCTCCTGGATGCCGTCACCATCTTACCAAATGATGTGGACCGACCTCCAACCGATCAGGTAGCGAATCCGCTGGATTTGGACCAACTACCAGACTGGCGTCATTGACGTGGCTGTAGCCGCCATCGCAACAAATGCAGCAGTGGACCTTGCCCGAGATCTGATTGAGGAGGTCCTTCCTGTCTTTCGGTCTCACGGTGTTTGGACAATAGCACAGAGGTTCTATTTCGCCTGCTGCATGGCCAGAGGGTTCGATATTGAGCATGTTCAGGACGCGAATGGACATCCGAACCCCAACACCTACGATGTTCAGGGCGACGTCTCCATGGTGGCTTACAATGTTCTCCTTAGCGTGGTGAGGATTCTTGGCCCCAATCTCCCGCTCTACAAGGACGGAATTCACTGGACGTACGACCCCGGCGCGATCGCACCACGATGTCCGGAAGGGAAAAGTTTCAAGAGGACCGGATCCCCCTGTACGAGATGTTCTCCGAGCTGATTACGGTTGCTCGTGTCCAGGATTACCCGATCCAAGATGAATTTCTGCGAGGGATCAAGGGGATGGACCAGACCCGTGAGGTGCCCTTCCATCTCGTCTTCGCGGCCCAGGTCCACTTAGATATCCACCACATTCTACGAGCCGACGTCGCTCGTGCCTTCCATCAGATGATGGAGCAGATTACGCTGATGAGGGACTCCCTGCGCGAGCAAGCCGACTTCCACAAATGCCTAAAGTTTGAGAACTGGACTCCCGCGGACGATCGTGTCTTGCAGCAGGTTGAGAGCAGAATCCGCTAGATTAGCAGAGATCCGGTCTTCAGGGTCAAGCAGAAGACCTTCGCAAGCTCAAACATCGCCATCGGATACTGCGCTCCTCCTCCGTCCTGGCTGGCCTGATGCTGTTCCATTTCCGCACGTGGCTCTTTGACATCGGCATCGCGATCGCGAACGCATTTGGCTCGGTCTCGTACGCCTGGCATCTCTACAACGCCGCGCGCCGCGAAAAGCTGTTGCCCAAGCAGTGGGATGACATGGAAATCGTCTACGCCCTGCTCGGGTTATCGAGCTTCCATGTCGGGGACGCCTCCAAGGATACACATGAGTACCTCAAGAGGTTCTGCCTACAGATGGGCGTCTCCGTGACGGCGTTCGTGGGCCAGAAGCAGCCGGGCCGGAAGTCGAAAGTTGCCTCCCGCGCAGGCCCTCGCGGGATCAAGGAGGGCGCCCGTGTGAACCGGACGTTCAAAAGCCGGTACGTAGAAAACAGTGCGCGGTTCAACTGGACCCCCGAAGATCTCGACCAGGTTATCTCCACCGGCAAGTGGCAGCCGGAGGAGTCGACGGAGGAAGGAACCTTCTCGATGGTCCAATCCGACGAGGGCGGCAAGAAAGGACCGAGGGGCAAACTTCCTCATGCAGGACGTAAACTCCGCGCCGAATCCGTCATTGAGTCCCTAGTCTTGACTCTCCAAGCCGAGACGCTGGAGTTCTCGTTTCCTTACCTGGCTTTCCATCGAAAGTGCTGGCAACTCCTTCGCGATGTCCGGAAACGCTGCGACCCACTCCTGAGGCAGAAGTACACCCCGGCCTATATGGAGCGTGAGACCGAGCTTCCTTGGGTGGTTGGGTACATCTTCTGGGCGGCGGCGGGATCCGTCGAGGGATCTACGCAGGTCATTGACCTGCGACTTCTCGAAGCGGCTGCAAAGTGTCTGGCGGACCTTATTGTGGCGGGTTCGGATGAGATGTTGATGATTGTGAAGGAGAAAATGGGGTTGGCAGTGGATTTTGACGGGGAGGAAGAGAGGTCAATTGGAGACGCTCCAGTGAGGTCTGGAATCGGATTGTTGGGAATGGGACTTGCTGAGAACAGCCTTTGTTTTGAGGGTAGTAGGTCAGAAAGCTCGCTACCTTACTCTTGGGCGGGAAGCTCTTATTGATGTTGAACACCAACAATATGCGTGCAGTGCAAAACCAAGTGGCGAGTCCCGCAGGTCGGCCCCATTATCAGGGCAGGTATGTGTTAACTCTGTCAGTTCCCGCTGTTTCATGGTCATTTTTCGATGCTCCATCGGCCGCAGGTTTTCGCCAAAGACAAGAGGCGTCGGTGCTAGACTTTTTTGCAACAATCCTTCCCCATGCCGTATCCTCTTCCTCGTTTTCACTGTGGAGCAGCTGTTCTCGGCTCTTCCTGTCCATCCTCGCCATCCTAAGTATCGAACAAAGGGGTTCTTGGTCTTGGGTCTTTTTAGACGCTATGAAATCCTTAAGAAGCCAACTTATAGTTAACGCGTTTTAAGACTCGCATTGGGATCAATCAATAAAGCTCGCCGACCTCAATATTAACTAGATCCACCACTTATGCAGCTGCCTCTGGCTTGGGCCGTATTACTGAAGGATCTCCCTGCGTCCATACAATACGCAACACTAGCTTCTTGATCCTCCATATTCCCGATTCATCCCTGATCAGGTCGACGGAGTACTCGCCGCCAGTAGTGTACTTGGGCCCAGTCGGATCCCTGCCCATGCCGGGAGGACAGTGCTGGGCGGTCGAGGTCGCCGTGAGAGTGGCCGTGTCGGCGCCATCCTCCAAGTTCACACGAACCATGGAAGTGTTGTGCGTGGTATCCATGGGACCGACTATCTCGAGGATGTTCTTGCGGATGGCGGAGAGACAAGACATCACTCTCTTGTCGTTGTCTTCGTGGAACTCAAAGGACACGTCTTCCCCGGCCCACGCCGAGTTGAAGAGCTCGGCGTCGTTGTGGTCACAGCCGATGGCGGCCCGGTACAGGGCGTCGGCGACAGCTTCGCGCTCGCTGAGAGAGGGGAGGTGCTGAGGATAGTACATGTCCGTCATGCTGTTGACTGTGTTGAGATAAAGCAAGCAATGATTGATGGCGCGCTGTAGCTGATGTCCAGATTATTCTGCCTGGTTGAATAGCACTGCTACTGCTACTGCATCTCTCTTATAGCAAAGCGACGGATCACCAGGGCAAAGCTGAAGGAACGCTTGGCGCGGAACTATCGGCTTTTGGATATATCCGGTTGGCTCATCGCCGCAAAAGCCGGTCCGGTCTCCAATGCGTCTGGTATTGCCGGTGGTCGCTAGCTAACCATCGACGGTGGCAGCATCTTGATGGACGTCAGCACCACCCGGCAGAGAGACCATCCCATCCGCCACCACCCCGGGCTCCTCCAAGTCCACCCGCCCCGTCAGCCGCAACTCCGTCCCCAGCCTACCCTTCACCTCAGCCCTGGCCTCCTGTATGGCATTCGCCTCGGCATCCATCCCCTGACCCCTAAGCCTCGACTCCAGCAACAAACTCGTCTGCAACCAAAACAAATCCCTCGGCTGGCTCTCATCCCGCCACACCTTCCGACGATACCACTCCCCCTTTTCCTTATCTCCTCCATACTCCGCAATACTAGCCATGAAATTATAACTACTAAACACCAGATAGCGATCCATATACTCCCAACTCCGCACCTCTTTCCCCTTGTTCTTCGCCTCCACCCTCCCGCTCAGATTGGTCAACAACACCTCGGCATTGCGCGCCGATGCGGGCGTGAACAGCGGCACATACATGCGCGTGAGCAGGTGCTCGAGCTCGAGGATGCGGCTTGTCGTGGCGAAGGCGCCGCGCTGCGCGAGGGAGGACTTGAGCCCGACGACGAAATCGGCGATGAGCGTGGCTGTCATCGGGTGCGCTGGGTTGAGCAGGGTTACGTAGCCGCGCTTGAGGTGGATGGTCACGTCGTCGCGGGCGCCGCGCTGCCGCAGGGAGGCGTCGATCCAGACTTGCCATGCGAGGGAGACGTATGTTTCTAGGGGTTGCCACCAGTTTTTACTACTACTACTACTACTACTACTACTACTACTACTACTAGGAGTGGTAGTAGTTGTTGTTGAGGAAGAGGAGAAAGAGGAAGAAGAAAAAGAAAAAGAAGAAGAGAGGTTACGCAAAAATGCGGCAATCCGGGTGATGGGATGCCCCCGCGGCAGCTTGATGCCCGCCAGCTGGTGCAGGTAGCGCGCGAAGATGGCCAGCATGTCGGACCAGCCGTGGGTGAGCGCCAGCTGGGGCACCGCCAGGCAGCAGTCCCAGACGGCCTCGACGTTGAGGCCGTGGTCGTCGACTGCCGTCTCGATGCGCAGGAAGGCTGCGCGGAGCAACTCCCCGCCGAGGGCCACGCGGCCCGCGAGGAAGTGGTCTTGCGCGGCGCGGACGTGTTGTAGGACGGAGAGCTGTTGTTCTTGTGGCTGTTGTTGTTGTGGTTGTGGGAATTGAAGTTTGGAAGCGCTGCATGGCCGCCGGCTGCGGTTCCTCCAGGGCGTTTCGCTCTCTAGCCAGTGGCCGATCAGGGCGGCGTAGGCGTTCAGTGTTGACTCGACTTGGCATTCTTCATCGCTGAAGTGTTGGAGAAGATAGTGGCGCTGGGAGAGGGGCACGACCTGCTGGCTGTCCGGCCTGTCCGTGGGATGAAACGGCGTCTGTGATCGGGCTCTGGCGCCTTTCCTTCTGGTTGACCTTGTTGCTTTTGTCGCCTTTGCAGACCCGTGGCTGCTGGACTTGTTGTACTTGTACCACTTCCACTTGGCAAACTGGCCCTTGTACATTCTCGCCCTGTCGCCCAAATCAGATATTGTTCATTTCTCCTCGGCCGGACTCTCAGTTTGGGACCGACATACGTAGCTTTGAACTTGTGCTTCGTTATCATGATTTCAATGACCTCGTTCAGGATCCTGTTCTGGTCCATGTACAGCTCCCTGATGATGTATTTCTTGGCCTCCCAGTCCGCAGCGCTGGTCGGAATCATCGGCCGTTCCGGCAGCGGCTCGGCGTGTCCAGCGGTAGCGGAAGCCGCAGGTGGAAGCGTTGTGTGCGCACTGGTCGTTTGCGCTGAGCTCATCGTTGATTCTACGAACAGTGGCCTGTGGTCTGAAACCGGCGGATAGCTCTTCGGGGGTCTGCGGAAATAGGCTCGGTAATCGCTCGGATGGCCAAAAGGGCTGAAGGCTGAAGAGGGGAGCGACATTGTCCTCGAGATAGAACCGGTCCGTCGGGATGGGACGGGTCAGGAAGTTATGGACTGTCGGGGAGGCGTTGTTGCTCTCAAATACTAATAATGACGGTGTCAGATAGATTGCAAAGTTTTTTCATCTGCATGGCAGCGGCGCGACCATCACTCGGGATGCTCTCCGGCTACGGCAATCTCACTTCTTATTGTCTAGGTGGTCTTGCACCAGCCCTTTGTACTCGGACGACATATCAGCCGGTATCACCAGGAGTTACTAGTAGAGTCCACATGGCCTCTGCTTTTGCAGCGCGCCTTCTTCTGTCGCTGTCGTCGCCTTTGCCGTGCTGGTCTTAACAGACGGCCCGTCACCAGCGGGTGGTGGCGGTTCCTACCCGCAAGGCTTTCCATAGGTTGACAAAGCTCCTTTTCATCACGCCAAGCAGTTACACAGATGCCATGCCAGCACACTGCAGCCCCCGTGCCGCCATGCACTGCTCCTTCCGAATCTTTGCCCGCTGTCTCTGTATCACCGTCACGGCATCAGGTCCCTATAGCGGTGGGGATGGTGTAAGTGCCTCGGCAGAGTCACGTTTCATAGCGATTATTGGCGATTAGGCGACAGAGTAGCCCATCACAGAGCTAAGGCTACACGAGTCCTGACGCCAGGTAAAAGATTTCCCCCCTAGACGTGCCCGCTGAACCGTATGACGGTCATGGCAGGCGGCTAGTAGTTGTTGACATCTATTTAATCTGACTTTTGGAGGTATTTACTGACCACCTACGCAAGAGTCGGAAGCAGCAGAGCACAGCATACGTGATGATCTGACGTCAGCACGTTATGCCTCCCTGGTAGGAATGCCGAAGAAGCCCAGCTCAAGAAGCGATCGCTGCAGGTATGTACGTCCGTTGAACGTCGGAAAGCCAACAGGTCCAAGGGGATCCGAGTACCAGGTCTATTCGACTGTAGCCAGCTCTGCGCTGTGGAACGACGATGCCAAGTTTCACCCTTTAGTGTCGTGTAACAACTGCTAGAGGAGATTCGTGGTTCTCGGCGTTGGGGCATGAGCGCTACTACGACTACGGTACTACTGTGTGACGCCAGAATCGGAACTGAGCCGGCCAACGCAAGGGCAAAGAGAGACGAGCTTTGTTCTTTTCGGCCGAGAATGAACGGACCAGTCTGGCACGTAATGTTGAGGAAAAGAAATTGAGGTGACACGACGTGGATCGGCATGATCAGGCGCGGTTGCGGATCCGTGAGGTTACTGTACTGTGCCATTCTGATGTAGCAAGAGAAATGGATACACAGCATGTCGGCGTTTCCCGTGGCTGAGATTACCTCGGCCGGCTTCGACTTTCCGTCGATGCTCCTGGGTTATACCTGGCCACTTTCTCTGGCATTTCTGACTCTGGGCACTTCCACCACTATTCTTTTTCTTCAACACGACGAGTGTGTAGAACTTCAGCGCTCTCCCTACGTTTCACTTCAAGGAGGGAACGCTGTTATAAAGGCTCCTTGCGGCCACGGATGACTAGGCAGGAGTCGACCCCGCGACCCCCGCGAGCACTTGATGAGAAATAGTTGTCGGGAGAGGAGATGTAATAATTATGGCACCGTATGCTGGCCGTCCATCAATCCATAGAGCAACTTCATACCAAGTCTACACAGGCACGAACACGAATACAGCATTTACTGCCCATACCAGCCCATAATTCTCATATTAGTCTATCGGGGTCCCCCCTCCAGACCTATTACCTAGTACCTTACTCAGACTTTCGTCTCCGCATGCTGGACCTCACCCATAGCCTTCTCCTTCGAGGCAGGCCTCCCTAACTCCACCTCCACCTCCTTACCCTGCACGACCACCTTATCACCATCCCCGCCGACGGCGACGTGCCCGACGCAAACATGCTTGCGGAACTTTCGCGCCGGCAGCCGCGCCTCAAACATCTCATTGATCTCCTCGAGCGTGCGGCCTTTCGTCTCCGGCAAAAAGAAGAAGACCCACAGCGCGGCCAGCACGCACGACGGCGCCCAGATGTACCCGTACCGTGGGCCCCAGTTGAGCGACTCCGGGTTGATGAAGTAGGGTGCCGTGAAGGTGGTCAGCCAGGCGAACAGGAACCCGGCCGCCGCGGCCAGGCCGAAGGTGTACGACCGCAACCGCTGCGAGGGGATCTCGCCTCCTGCGAGCCAGGCGTAGGACGAGATCATTCCCTGTTTTTTTGTATTTTCATGTGAGTTGTTGTTTGTGTGTGGAGAGAGAGAGGGAAATGGAGGGAAATGGAGAGGCTCACGTTGTAGCTCATCATGTAGATGCAGGTGAATGCCACGAGGACCTGGCCGGTCGAGGTCGTGCCGGGCTGCTTGTCGTAGACGATGGCGATGATGAGCTGGAAGAGGCCGCAGAGGGCCAGCCCGAGCATCAGGATGGTGCGGCGGCGGCCGTAGCGGACGACGATGAGCGAGTTGAAGAAGATGGCCAGGATGCCCATGGCGCTCAGCACGTTGCTCATGCCGAACGGGTTGGCCACCTTGGACATGGCGAGGAAGTACGCTTTGTAGGCTGTGAATTAATTGACATCGTTAGAGGAGACTCAAACAAACCCCAAATCAGAATGATTAAATTGGCCCACCAATGATGAACATGGATCCAGACGCGGCCTGCAGCGTAACGGCGCACACGGCGAGGATGGTGCGCCGCCTGTCGATCGGGTTGGCGAACATGTCTACGACTGAGGCGCCGGTGCCGAGCTCCCTCTCCTTCTGGATAGCAGCCCGGATCTCGGAAGCCTCGCCGTCCACGTCGGCGTCAACCGGCCGCAGCCAGCGCAGGGCCTTGACACCCTCCTCGTATCGTCCCGTGAGGATGAGCCAGCGGGGCGATTCCGGGATGAACAGCATGGCGACGGCCAGAATGGTCGGGATGATGTAGATCATGCCCAGCGGGATCAGGTAGGCGGACTTGTCTGGCCGGCCGGCAGTGGCCCAGTCGATGATGGTGCCGATGAGCGTGCCCTGGGTTGGGTAAGGCAGTCAGTACAAGGCTACTAGCCCCTGGATTTGAATTGGTTAATAAAAGGGGCATGGGAGATGAGAATACTAACAAAGGACGTGAAGAACTGGAAGGCCGTCAGGAACAATCCTCGGTACCGTGCCGGGCTGCTCTCCTGGAGGTACAGCTGCGAGAAGGTCATGAAGTACCCGTTCGCCAGCCCGATGAGGAAGCGCCCGGCATAGAGCGCGCCAATGTGCTCGGTGGCCATCATGAGGATATTTGCAATGGCGCAGCCCACGCATGCCATCCACAAACACTGTCTGCGGCTGACGTATGTGGCAATGACACCGGCCGTTCCGGAGCTGATGAAGGCGCCGAGCGTCATGAGCGACGAGATCAGCTGCTGTCGCATGGTGTCGAGGTTCCACCCGATGGCTGTACCGGGCGCTTCGTGGCCGTAGATCTGGGAGAAATGACGGTCAGAGAGTGTACTCATAGTATTAAAATGTCTACATGTATCTAGATAGAATAGACTCACCTTGAGGAAGCCGGGCATAGCCTGCAGGCCGCCGATAAGACCAAAGTCGATGCCATATTGGAAGGGCGAGAGCACAATGATGCCACAGGCGACGAAGCACTTCCAGTGCGCCTTCCACGTCTCGCCAGACTTCTCCGTCATCCTGGGAGATCGAAGAGGTTCTTGCGATGATGTTCTGCTCTCGACTTTCAGGGGAGCAACCTCTCACTCTGTGGTCAAGTGTCGCACAGAGCCAACGCGGGTTTGGGACTGGGGAAGCAGGAATGAAGAGAGAGAGTAAGAGAGGATTCGTAGATCGGTTGCGACGTCCCCTGGCTGGGTGTATGTATGTACTATTCCGCCTTCATATATTCCATCCCATGTCGATCCGGTCTGCCCTGGCACAGTATGCACCGGGCCTGGGCCATCGATCCATTCTGGCAGCTCCGCTTACATGCCCCGGACTGCCATTCTCCAATCTGGGGAAGCAGCCAAATGCCGACCCAGGCTAGCGTGTCACGAGCACTTGGCGAACGTGCTACCCATGCGGAGAAGGGATGCTTTCGGCTCAACAGGACTTGGCCAACTGATGGTGTCTAGTATAAAACGGGTTCAGCCTGTTGGAGAACGCCGCCAAGAAAGCGGGGGAAACTTGACCATACTACGACCTAACGGTCAAGCTGCCATTCATCCCAGCCTGTTCCGTTCCCGCAAAGGTGAGAGGCTGAAAGGAAAGGTTAAAAGCGTCGAACCTCGAGCGTGTGTGTGGCCCTGCTTGCCCAAACCCCTGTTTTCTTGCTATCCGAGATCCGGTCATTGGACGATGGGAGCTCTGCCGCCACGGAATAGGGTAACATCTCCCGCGTCCACCGATCATCAGGTAGCATACACTAGCCTGAACAAAGCCAGCAATCCATCCATGAATCCCAACAGACGTCGACCATCATCGGTAGCTGGATCGACGCACATGCAGACAGCTAGTCGAGTTTGGTGCCACGGCTAAGTGACTGCTACCCAACGACTTGGGACAAGATGTCCGCCACAGAAAAACGCAGGCTAGTCGTTACATTTCGACCTTCCGGCCGAGACGCGACCAGAACTGCTGCTGCTTTGCGGTTTGGGCTTCCGCGGCCGTGTCACAGTGGCAAGGGTGAGCAACAACAATTCGGGACGCAGACGTCGGACCGAGATTTAAGCCCGACGTCAGCACAAAAACGGCTAGCGCAGAGTACAAAGGCGCGTGCCACGGTTCGCGCCAAGTTCAGCTCTTGTTCAGACAGCAAGGCGATGATGGTCTTAACTCGGACTCGTTCAAGTTGTGTTGTCGCTACTCTTTTGTATGAAGAATCGTCCAGATGGGCCTTCTTAGTCCTAAGACACGAAGCATAAGCCCGATCATGGTTTAAGTACGGACTAGTGTGTAACAACGCTCGGACCCCCAAGTAGGAAATGTCGATGCCGCACGAAGTGAATTTTGCAGGGTTGGGGATATCTGTGGGTGTACAGGTCACGTGGTATTGTACAATACAAGTTAGCGCCTCAGTTGACGAGTCACGACCAGTGCCCGGCCGGAATCAACAAGTCACACCAGAACAACACATTTTCATGCAAATAAGCCCTCGAATGAGAGAATCTTATTGAGTAGTTCTGCGCGCTCGACGCATGTGCAGCAGAAGTGAGTTTATTGTTTAGTGCTGTTGAAGTGGACATTCTTCAATTTCTGCCTAGAGCCTATTGCATGGTAATTTTCGGTACCCCCCAGGCCGTTGCAGGCAACGATGTCGTTCTGCAGTGTGAGAGTGAGAAAACCCTGTATCCACAAGTGGCATCGCGTTAACAAACAAACCAGTGTCATGCCATACAAATGCAGCCCTCAAAATGACGCCTTTTTTCTTTTCTGCCTGTTCCCAGGAGATGACGAGGCAAGTGCCGCTTGCACCGCGCAACACCATCTCCAATTCGGCCCACTTCCCGCTCAATATTCCAGAGCCAGCACTTCACTGATCCGACATGGCGGAATCACCCAGTAGCGACCCCGACTTCCTCCATCGGGAGGAGGACTGGCCCGACCCTGATGTCGACTCGAGTACCGAGGAGGGCGCCGAGATCATGCGGCGTAACGAAGCCTCTATCATGGCGTCCATAGATCGCGATGTTCGAAGACGACGACGCGCAGTGCAGGCAGCCTACGGAAACCTCCCCACGAGCCTCTACGACAAGACCCGGGACCACCAGGACCAGCTTACCGAAGCGGAGCGCCAGCTGCTCCTCAGCCGCGGCGACGTCCTCGGCAAGGCACTTGCTTATCCCGATTCCCTGACCACCGAGGAGATTCACGAAGCTCGCGGGTGGCCACCGCCGGACATAGTACGCGCCAACATCCAGCGCGCAACCGGTGGCAGGCTTAGTACGCCGGCCGAGCTACACGCCAAGGCCAAGAACGCTTTCGACCGCGGCCAGTTCGACGCCGTCATCAGCGACGACGAGGCCTTTCTGATCGCTCACAACTTCTACGATCGAGACGAGTATGACCCTTGCCGAGCCATGGCGGCCCACGCGATTCCGGGGTTTGGACACGTCCTCACATTACTGTCGCGCCGCCTGGGGCTGGACCTTGCTGTCTGGAAAGCTTGCGCAGAACGCGAGTTCAAAGCCCACGAGCGGTCCAGGAAAGAGCACCTCGCCCGAGAGGACATCAGACTCGCCGCTCTTCAAGCTGAGATCTTCAGCCGTCGCACCCCACTTACAATCACACCGCCACCCGTCCCCTCTGCAGTACCGGTCCCCTCGCGAGTCGACCTCGTCGGCTCGGGCCCCTGGCCTGACACGTACGGGTACGGGGGTGTCGGCGGTTTCCAACTATTCCAGCAGGACACCGGCTCCCCCGACTTCGCGTGCGACGCCGCGCCGGGCTGGGCGGCCCTGCCCGAGGACCAGAAGGAAGCGTACCGCGCGCGGGCCGAGTTGCTACGCCGCGAGGCCTGGGCCGACTATGAGTTGAGACTCGCCTACGATGACGCGGGGTTACTCGGGCTCGCGTACCCCAACCCCAACCTGGCGCCTCCTCTCTCAGGGTTCGAGGTGTTTCGCAACGAGCTCGTGGCCGGCGATGGCGGGCTGGGCTTCTGGGAGGTGTTGGCTTGGTGGGAAGCGCTGAGCCACGAACAGCGGACGTCGTACGAAGTACGGGCGTGGGAGGTGAGGGCGGCCGCGGCGCAGTGAATAGCTCGACCATTGGTCCCATTAGGAGGACCTCTTTTTGTTGGCGTCATCGTGGTAATCGAGGACGGCCATTTGGGGATATTCGTGGGTCACGGTGTGCATGTCACGTGTGGTTGGAAGGTGCCACTCACTGGGGTGGACTACTGGGTTTTCTTGTGGTCCTGCAACTTCTGGCTTCCGAACGGAAGTCCATCATCCAACCAACCGACCTAGAACTAGGAATATTATCATCACTTGGGCCTGGGGCCCCTACTTTTCGTTCGATCAATCAGCTCATCATATCATCAATCAAGCTATCCAAGTCATCGTGCTTTTCTAAGTGATACAATACAAGTTAGCGCCGCAATTGACGAGTCAATGCCCGGCCGGAATCAACAAGTCACTCCAGAACAACACATTTTCATGCAAAGAAGCCCTCGAATTAGCGAATTGTATTGAGCAGCTCTACACGCTCGACCCATGTGCAGCAGAAGTGATTAAAGTACCTACCTATCCTCTGCCGGGTGCTTACAAGGTCGGGGGACTCGTGTCAGGAACTTCAAGGCAACCCGGCGATATCCGATCATTCCTCCATTCAGCTTTGCCGTCCACACCTAGCACGCCGAAGTGCCCGTGAACTGGGGCGGCTCTAAACTCGGCCTCATACAGGTGGTTTGGGATCGTCCTCATCTTCCGAATTTATTCTGCCCGGTGATGTTGGGTACAATCGAAGGAGGGGAAAAAGGGAAGGCTCTCTGTTATCACCGCATGGCCGCGAGTTTGCAGCGGGGCTGCCCTCTACAACCGCATGTTCATTCTGGATGGCCCATAGCAGGTCTCTTGCTCCCGAGTTGTCGCTTCTCATCTATTGTCTCCTCAAACGAAACTCCCGAGTCGAATCCCACTACCATGTTGCCCATCCGTGACTCTACGCTCGATACAAGGCTGTGCGTTGATTGTGAAGGCCTGCGCCTTGGCGATGAGGGTTGCGGAGGTTTTATGGCGACGTCGGACAACGACACCCCGGTGCTAAAGTTCACGAGGCATGGACGGACCTGGGGATTCGGCAGCCGACGGTTCAAGACGCTGATGTGCCAAGAGAGAACTGACGCCTCACCCGACTTCCCCAAGTTGGCAGAGACGGCTGCAGCTGGCTGCGCCTTCTGTGGTTTCCTCCGCACCGCCGTGCTAGAGGCGAATATCGAGGATGTGAAGAGAGTGGGAGAGGTTCATATGGACCTTTACTATCTCTGGGGTCCGCGCGATGCTGTAAACCATGGCGCTGAAGGACTGCAGGCATTGCTCGTGGATCTCGGCAATGCCTACGACGGCGGCGATGAACCTGAAGTGGACCGAGGATTTGGCACCCTTCGTTTTCAGATCTTCACTCGAGACAGTACGCTTGCGCCATGAGTTACCTTAGTTTGCTGTTCACTCTAACCTACTTATTATCTCAGAGGCCGTAGCAGACTGGTTAGGTCTGCACAAATCCCCCCGGAGGGAAGCGCTTGGCGCTAGCAACATCTCATTTCTCAGAAAGGCCCTCGACTTCTATGCATCGAGCTGTCATCCACAAGCCTTTTCAGACATCACATCCCTTCCCACGAGGCTCCTCGATCTCGGAACGGATGCTGCCTCGCAACCCCGGCTCATCATAACTGGTGAATCCATTGCAGGACTCATCCGATATGCTGCACTGAGTTACTGCTGGGGTGACCAGGGGGAGGCTTCTGCCCAGACAAAGACCGAACCGTCCAATCTGCACGAAAGATTGCACGCAATTCCCACCGGGGATATGTCAGCCGTTATGCAAGACGCCGTCAAGGTCTGTAGGGCTCTATCGGTTCGTTACCTGTGGATCGATGCACTCTGTATCATCCAGGATCCGGCCGATTCGAGGGACTGGGAAAGAGAGAGCGAACGGATTGGAGAGACGTATTTCAGCACGCATACTTTACCATCTGCGCCGTGTCCAGTCCCAGCTGCCACCAAGGCTTTCTCGACCGCCGGCGGGCGACCTCCGATTTCACTTTCCAATCCTCGCTCTACCCGCCCGCGCGGGGCACATATACCCTCTTTTCCATGAGCCTGCAGAAAAAGAAGGGATCGGACACGTTTGGTCCCTATGGCTTCGACTTCGCGAACTCGCGTTGGAAAAATCGCGGTTGGGTCTATCAGGAGCTGGCGCTCTCAACCAGGAAGCTCCTCTTCGGGCAGTACATGGTGCACTTCGAGTGCGGCCGACGCCTACTACCGGAAAACGGCGAATTCAGCGGACCTCTTGTGATCCATTGGCACCCGGCGCAGATTGCCAACTTGAGCCGGGAGCAATTATATCAGCGTTTTCGAGAATGTGTGATGGGGTATTCTGCGCTCACACTAACATACGAGTCCGACCGCCTGCCAGCCGTATCGGGGATTGCGAAGTACTTGTTTGACCTCACACGCGACAAGTATCTGGCCGGACTATGGAAAGGGGATCTTCACCACTCGTTACTATGGTTTGCGGATGTACCAACACACACACTATTACCAGAGCGTATTGGCGCGCTGCGGGCCTCGACCGGTTCCAGACCACCCTCTTGGTCCTGGGTGTCTCAGCGGGGATTCGTCGAATACGGCTTGCCTGGTACCACCATCCTCTACGTAGGCCGCCACATCCGTCCGGAGGGCAGTGACATTGATGGATGGACTGACCTAAAGGGTGCCCGGCTGAATCCATTCGGAGAAGTGCAGAGGGGCACAATTCGGGTTCGAGGAAAGGTGCTACCTGTAACAGTTGATCTTGTAGTGGTACCACAGCAAATCTTCACGCATACTATCTGGAGAGTATACCATCATGGAGAGGTCGACGCATATTGTGTTCTGGACTGGGCTGTTGTTTCTTCAAAGCAGGAACCCGGGAGATTAGAATTGTTGCTCTTGTCTAGCTCGTGTGAGCGGAAGAATAAGGCCAACTACTGGCCTGCCATCTACACCAATAACTGGAGAGAGTACGGGGACAAAGAGGGCGAAGAGGGTAAAGAGGACAAAACGGATCAACAATACCAAAAGAAACAAGAGGACGAAGTGAGTGAAGAGGAGGAGGAACTGAGTAAGGATGGCCGCTCAAGCCAAGGTAGTCCCTCCGAGACAGTGTCGGACACCTCGGGAGACAGCAGGACGATCCCGGCTGATGTTTGCGTGCTCTGCAACAACGAGGAGCACAACCGACACTCCTGGGGCCTTGTCATCCATCCTGCTAAGAAGGCTGGCGAGTACTACCGAGTGGGCATCTTTATGTCGCTTGCTGGTAAAGCGGGAGGGACACACCTTTTCAAGGATCTGGAAGACCGTGTTATCGACATCATCTGAGTTCTGATTAGCTGCAGAATGGTAGATAGAGTGGACTTTAAGGGCGAGGTTTCCCTCCAGAACTTCTTACCTCTTCATGTCCTTGTACATTCTACTGAGACGTCGCTACCAGTGTGCTCAGGACGCAATGCCTCCTGTGGTTCCGACAGTGAGTCCCATCTTCCAGTCACCATTACGTCTTCTTCGACCTCCGGAGTAACCATTAGATCGAAGCCATTGCAAGTCGTCAATCCCTTTGGGAAGCCATGAATGACAGCGTTTCCATAGAATATCGATGGTCCATTCGTTACTCATGTGCTTATGGCGTTGCATTCGATTATCAAGACGTTGAACGAGTCTAGTGAACAACAGTTCCTTCCAAGTCACCCTTCTCATATCCCTCGTTCTCTTATTCCGTTTCAAGTGAGAGTTATTGCCTGGCAGTTGACAACTTGATCGGACATCCACCTCTGTCTAGGACTTGCTTAGTTGTCGTAGCGGGATACCACCTGGAAACACATCCCTGGGATTCCATGCCCTGTATGTTTAGGCATGGGGCGATAACTCGAGATGATCACCGGAAGCAACAATAATACCTACCTTATCTTATTGACCAAACTCTCTAGAAAGGGACGCCTTTTTGTGCCTTGTGTGGGAGGTAAGCTTGCTAGGCTTGGTTTTGCTACGTGACTGCTGCGCTCTACCGACCAGCGACCACCGGTTGGTCAAGGGACGAGACGTGGAATGACGTAACGGCCACCAGATGATCCGCGAAGATGTTCCATCTGCGATGACACCAGCACACGATGACTCCCAGGTGAGTGGGGAACTGCATATCGCGTATCAGATCGATTGCTCAAATGCGTTGGTTACCTGACAGGCCCATGTCCCATGACGACATCGACCCCTTCAGTAACGTCTATATAGAGGACAGCACACACCAAACCCCAGGAACGTTTGAACTACAACTGGCAACTGATTCAGGGAAGATAAATCGACCCCAATCCTTAACAATAATCCGACCTGACACCTACAACACCAATATTCGCCACCTACCCGCAACTTAAGCAACAAGTTGAAAGCACCATCAACATGTCACAAAGCGGCCCCGGCAGCGACAAGCTCAACGAGATCGCCCAGCAGGCTGAGCGCGACCTGAACACCTACCAGTCCAAGACCGGTACCGGCAAGGGACGTGCCTCGGGACTCGAGGACTTTGGCGTCAACGACACCATCGACCGCAAGTTCCCGGGCGCCGATGTCAAGGTCGGCGAGAACCTGATCACAAACGCTAGCTACGATCGGCAGATCCCCGCCGACGAGGGCGGCGACGTGGACGAGAAAGGACGGTGAGCAAACTACCTACCACAAGACTTGAGTCAAAAATGCGGAACGAGAGGAGAATGAGATGGGCTAAACACCCTACGGGCACACAGCTTCCTCCGTGGGTCGGCGTACGAAGGCCCCGGCGGGCCCGAGGACAAGACGGCGCAGGCATACAAGCAGAAGCCCGGCAGCATCGACGAGGCCGACGTCAAGGCCCGGGGCAAGGACCCGCGGGCGCTCCGGACGCATGACCGGTCCGAACTGCTGCCGTCGGACCAGGTGCTGGGCGGCCGCGGACGCGAGCCGGCTCATCAGGGCGACGTCTCGGAGCAGGGACGACTGGCGTCCAAGGCGAACCTTGGGATGTCGGCCCACAGCCGCGAGGAGGTGCCCAGCCAGGGCAGCAAGGGCAGCGAGTACAGGGGCGAGTACTATGAGACGCCCGAGTCGGTGCAGGACCAGTATGCAGAGCAGGGCGAGATACCGCCTGAGAGCGTGGTGGAGAGGTCAAAGAATATTTGAGGAGGGCGATGGGATGGAATACCGTCGTCGTCCGGTTCTATGTGGTGTATTAGTCTAGCTTGTACAAAATGCTGAAGCCCGTTAACTCGTGTGTGTCTCGTCTCGCCCTACAGCTTCGTCGCGTCGGCCGCGCTCTCCACACACTTCTTGATGAACCCAGCCACGGGCATGACCCACTCCTTGTTGACCGGCACGTAGTGCCCGCCCGGGTGCGTCAGCACCAAGGGATCTTCACACCTCTCGACCAAGCCCTGGCTGCGGCTCTCCTCCACGACAGTATCCAGACTGCCCAGGACATGTAGCGTGGGCGTCCTGATCTTGGGCTCATACAACCACCCGAGATCCGCCGGTGTGGCCCAGAACCCACTGTAGACGACGGCAAACTTGAGCGGCCGCCCGCCATTCGCCTCCCGCACCGCCCTCACCCACCCTTCATGCTCCTTCGCCTCCTCCCCCGTCGTCGTCGTCGTCGTCGTCGTCCTCCCTTCTTCCAGCGCAGCAGCCAGCATGCCAGCGACACATCCACCCTGGCTGAACCCAAGCACCCCATCCACCACCCCTCCCCCTTCCTCCCCCTCAGCGACACCCTCCTCCTTCCACTCCGAAATACCCTTCGCCAGGGATACCATCCCTTCTTCAACCAACTTATACCTACCCGCAGCCCGATCATGCCGGAACCAAGCCCACGCATCCATCTCCTCCTCCTCTACCGTCCCACCTTCCTCACCCTGCTGATCATCACCACTACTGCGGCGGAAGGCATCAAAACCGGGGATATCCCGCGCCGACAGCCGGGTCGGTGCGGTCGGGTAGAGCAGCGCAGGGACCAGGCCCGCTGGGGCGAGCGCTTTGGCGAGCAGTTTCTCGAGCGCGCGGGTCTTGGCGCGGAAGAGCGGGCCTGATTGCGTGTATCCGTGGAGCATGAGGATTCGCACTTCTTTTTTGGCCGGGGCGGCGGCATTCTTCTTCTTGGGTGGGCGTTGTTGTTGTTGTTGTTGTGGTGGTGGGTGGGCGGATGGCTCGGATGGCGGGGTGGCGATTGCGTCGCCCATTGTTGTTGCTGTTGTGGTGGTGGTGGTGGAGTGAGTACTCCGGTAATGATGAGATACTGGGATGCGGAGGAATGTGTGTATTCGCAATCCTTGCTGGTGGGCTGCGAGTCTGAGCAGCAGCATGAGGTGTGGTTTGTGAGGCTGTTCGCAGTTGTGAGGAGTGAGTTCGGCAAACTCATGCACGGGGAGAAATCGGGTAACAGTGTGGGGCCTTCTCACAGCTCACTGTCGTGGCCACAGACTGGAGAAGACAAGTTGACCTTAAAGTAGATCTTTTACGTATATGACAAGAGAACAATGTTATAACCATGACCAGCCAAGAGTATTTTGTCAATTCTCATATCTTGGGTTGGAGAGCCGCTGTATTTACGACCTGGAATTCCCGTTTCGCCAAGTCCGCCGTGAACAAACTTCAGCCGGCGAGGAACAGGCCGAAACCAAAAAACGTATGTAACCTCTACTGATTCCCAACATATCGGCGAGTATCAAGACGAACTCTCAATGCGGGCGCCCAGCAACGGGTCGGTTGATCTATGCCAGTGCGAAAACATCCACGTCAACGGGAGAATGACGGTGAATGTCGATAAACACGCTGAGATCAGCGTGTTAGCTGGCAATTCTAGGGGACTCTCCCTCTGCTGCTGCTGCTGGTCTTCGTTGCCGAAGCCAACCGAACACTTCTCGACACCGGCTGCCGTGACACCGCAAAGCCGTGCTGCGCTCGGTGGGATAGCCCAGAAGCCATGCGCTCCCTCACATCTCACTGCACACACGAACCGGGAACACAGCTCAGTTGACGTTGGCTGCTGCTCTATGATACAAATCCGTCGCTCGGACAACTCTTTGGGGATATCGTTCAGGGAAATGCCGCGTCGTCGATCTCGTCTCGTCCGTTGCACACCACATCGTGGCCATCCGCAGTTCTCGCTTTAGTGCCCACCACCAGCCTTGACGTTCGGGTTCCTCGGGTCATTCTTGAACTCGGCGGCTGCGCCATGCGGTCAGTTTCGCTCAAGCAGGGAAGCGGGGTCCGCGATGTGCCGGCATACAGTTCATCATGGCGTTCTGGGCCGAGTTGACGCCGTAGCCGACGATCAGAGCTAGGAAACAGTTAGTTGGGTTTGGTTCTTTCGCCAATTGCTCTGGATGCTCTGCGTTGAGTTAATGCTCGGGCGTAGGTTAGGGCATACCGGCAGCCAGGAAAGGAGCCATGGGACGCACTGCAATCAATTGTCAGCCGATGTCGACACCATCGTCACGCGGGATCAGTAGGGATTGACATACACACTGGCGTCGGGAACTTCTTGGGGAGCGAGACACCGAGCCAAGACATCGTGACGGTATCCTCTGGACGACGGAGGTTCGGTGGTTTGGTGGTGATGGAAGTTGTCGGGTCAGAACGCGAGCGCTTTTTTGCGGCTCCGGCTTCCGAAGCTTGGGCCAGTCTGGAAACTGCGGCCTAATTATTCAGGCGTGCGCAGGAGCTGCATCCGCCGAAATGATTCTCCGGCTTGGCAGGTGGAGCTGACACCTGTCTGTGTGACATCATACCCCGCATTTCCCTTTGAGGTCCACGCAGCAGCGCCTGGACCCTGGGAGCTCAAGCAGCTGACCGACTAACCTTCAGCTCAGTCAACATAAGCACCAGGTTGAAGCTTGCTCCTGTCTTCTCTCCGCATTGCAACTGATCTCCAAGTGCGGGGTGGACAAGTTACTCCGTAGCATCCGCTGCCTTTATCCAATTAACCTCTGTGTTCTCGCCTTCCTTTGCGAGTCGCCTCCCACTGACACCCAGTCACCTTCCCGTATCACAAGCTGCCTGGCAATCGTCCCATCGAACGTCTTCTGCCGTGCTGCCGTTGCGTTTCACGTCTCGTGTGCGCTTTCCCGACTTTATTCTGGCACCACCTTGTGTCACGACATATCGAACGATTGAAGTGGTAAACTCAGGGTCTCACTCGGTCCCTGATTTCTTTGTTTCGTCTCCAATTGGAGGCTTGTTGCGCGTCGCCCCGACTCGTTGAATCCGGGCCCTTCATCTACCTGATTCCGCGGGCCGCGTTGCTTTCCCCTCATTTTCCTTCAACATCAGGGTCCAACACCACGCCTCATTCTCGACGTCCGCCGAAACAATGCTCTCTCAACGCGTTACTCGCGCCGCGGCTGGTGCTGTCAGGAAAGCACCGACGGCCAAGACATTTGCGACTTCAGTTGCGACCCGGAGCGACCGTGCGCCCTCTCTGGGCGACATTCAGCCAGACCAGCACGAGGCCTTCAACAGCCGGCAGAAGACGTTCCGGTCGCAGCTTGTGGAGGCG
Organism: Chaetomium strumarium; assembly: GCF_033439665.1. Lineage (NCBI taxonomy): Eukaryota > Fungi > Ascomycota > Sordariomycetes > Sordariales > Chaetomiaceae > Chaetomium > Chaetomium strumarium. The sequence goes on along the minus strand of NW_026944429.1, from coordinate 7,370,580 downwards.
CAGAAGCAACGGGAAGCCAGTGGGTTTGCCTCATCCCGCGCCCCTTCATCTTCTAGCTCCCCCTCTTCCACGGCTCAGGGCCTTGGATCACTGAGCTCTACGGCGAGCGATACAGGAAGCGCAGCACGTGCTGCCGAGCATGAGCCCCCTCGCAAGGCCGGGCCGTTGACAAACCTCATCTACGGCACCAAGGAAGGCCGCGAGCTGGACGCTCAGATCGAGGCCAGCTTCAGCCAGGTGCTCGCGCGCGGCAAGTACGTGCACTCGATCGAGTTCCACGAAGTGAAGCCCCAGTGCGTCGACCAGTACGTCGAGCTCGTCGGCAGCTGGTATCCTCGGGTTGCAAGCTCGCCGGAGAATAAGGTCCATCTGGTGGGGAGCTGGCGGACCGAGGTGGGCGACTGCGACACATTTGGTGGGTCTTGTCGTTTCACAAGCATGTACATGTCATGATCAAGATGCTAACCATGGGTGCTTCTTCCTTCCCCCGTTAATAGTCCACATTTGGGAGTACCAACGCTACCAAGGCTTCCACGCCTCGCTCAACACCATCTCCAACAACCCGCAGTTCCCCGACTTCGACAGGAAGCTGCGCAGCCTGATCCGCAGCAAGCGCACCTCGCTCATGCAAGAGTTCAGCTTCTGGCCGACGACGCCGCCGCGCAAGCTGGGTGGCCTCTTCGAGCTGCGGTCGTACACGCTGCACCCGGGCAACCTGCTCGAGTGGGAGACGCACTGGCGGCGCGGGCTCAAGGCGCGGCGCGAGGTGATGGAGGGCGTGGGCGCCTGGTTCGTGCAGATCGGCGACCTCAATACGGTGCACCACCTGTGGCAGTTTGCCGACCTCGAGGAGCGCAAGATCCGCCGCGAGAAGAGCTGGGGCATCGAGGGCTGGGCCGAGACGGTGCACAAGACGGTGCCGCTGATCCAGGAGATGAAGAGCCGGATTCTGGTGCCCATGCCATGGTCGCCCGTTGCTTAGGCGGGGTGAGACGCACTTGGCTGGTTCATAAGTCTGACGCTAGCGTGATACGGGGTTCCGGGCTAAGGAGTGTGCCATGTATATAAGGAGCCTGGTTACGTCTGTTTTCGTGTTTCTCTTTACTTGTCTCGGCTTTCAGCAGCTGCTCTGGGGCGATTTACAGCACGATCACCGGCGTTGTTTATTTGTTGTTGCCATCGGATACTCATGGAATATACAATTGGCAGAAGAAACAGACTTCCGTTCTAAACACCATGCATGTCAAGCCTCATAATAACGCATTCCTAACTAAAACAACAACGCATGGACCCCGCAGAGCGATATCTCCCGCTCCCGCCAAACGCCTCCAGCCAATGCGAAGCATCACAGTCCCCATCATGCCCGCCCATGTCGTGCCCAACAATCCCATCCACCCAACTCGTGGCCTTCTTCTTCATCATCTCCCGAGAAGAAGAACTCGAGCGCTCCCCCACCACCACAAGTGACGACGTAGCCCCTACCCCAGCATCGGACCTCTAGTCCTCCCCTTCCCACTCCTCCCCCATAACCGCCGCCAGGTTCCGCCGCGCCTGCGCCAGCGTGTGGCCCAGCGCCGCCAGCTTGGCCGACAGCGAGAGGAGGCTCGGATCGGCGCTCTCGACGCGCACTTTCTCGCGCACGAAGACGTCCACCGACTTTGGTGGTTTCGTCGTGTCCTTGCTCTTGCTCCGCGTGCCGGAGAGGGGTACGCCGATGGAATTGGAATTCGAATTGAAAAGGGGGGGACTGCTTCCTCGTCTCTGCCCAACTGGACCACCAACACCACCACCACCGCCACTGGGATTTGTGGCTGTGGCTGTGGTTGTGTTCGTGGTGGTGGTGGTGGTGGTTTCATGGACATGACTATCAGGCTCGGAGTCCCCGTGGTAGGTACAGCAATACCTGAAGATGGTATCGGCCTCGTCATGTTCCAGCCTGCGAGCTGTGCCGATCGCCAGTGCGAGTTTGGTGCCAAAATGGACTGGGGCGTACGCGGGTTCGAGTGAACGCAGCGAGAGGACGAGCGAGCTGTCTTGTATGCTGAGGTGGAAGCTTAGTGATGGGGTCGGGTCGGAGGGGTGCGGTTGGGCGAGTGGTGGCGAGAAGTGGGAGGCTGCGGCGGATGCGGTTGTCCACGACGGGTCTGGCGCCGTTAAGGGTTGGGGGCCTTTCAGGAAGGAGGAGGCTTCTGAGAGGGACTGGGAGAGGAGGCGCAGTTGGGCGGAGAGGAATTGCGGCGGTGGTGGAGGGATGCTTTCTGTGGTTGGTGGTGATGGTGGTGGTTGGGAGTTGGTGGTAGCGGATGGGGTGGTGGAGGGCGAGGGGTAGTACGACAAGGTGAGGTTGAGTAGGTCGATCGAGTGGGAGAGCAGGGCGTGAAGGGCAGTCAGCGGCGCAAGGTGGATCGGGTGGTCGGGGTTGATGGTGAGCGTTTGGTGCGGGAGGGTGCGCAGACGGAGATGAATTGTCTGTGGGAGGAAGAGGTCAGTTGTTGGGAGGGGCAATGGCGAGGAGTGCGAGCACAGAACAGACCCCCTTGACGATCCGCGTCCCTACGCGGGTGACATGGCCTTTGACGAACTCATGTCTTGGTGTGCTGAGCACAAGCGTGTTACCCGGGTCTATGGGCGCCAGCAGCGCATAGCAATCCTCGAGACCGTGCCGGAGGTTGGTGAGGGTTTCCTGGAGGTCCTGGACGAACCATTCGAGTTCGCGCTTCTGTGTCAATGGCGCAAATGGAGACGCGATCAGCACCCATGAGCATTCCATTCCATTTCGAAGCCCCGCTAGCGCGTTTCCAGAAGGGACAGGCAGTAGGGGCTAGCAACGGCATACCTCAGCTGTCTCAATTGCAGCTTTAAGCCGATCCGAAGCAACATGTGGCCAGATCTCAACTGACATGGTGATGTGTCAAGTTATTGCAATCCCTTGTTGATGAGACAGGCATCCATATTCCGTATCAACTAAGCGTCTGAAGAAACATGTCGTCCTGAAGAGCGGATAAGATACCTACCTGAGCAGGTAGAGTTGCCTAGTAGTAGCTGCACATGGCATGACGATTTGGTGGGGACCTCTTCAATGCCAAGTACTCTAAAGAGGCAGGCGGTGAACAATCCACGTGGGTGAGAACAGGCTTGGCGTTCAGGAGCCCCTCCATCCCATCTTTCTTCCAACAACCTGCAAACAAGAGTTGTTACGATCAACGCTCACTCTCGCCTGGTGACCATAAACAGGGGAATGTTACCACATCCATGATTCTCCACCCAATGTCCCTGCGCCATCAATGCCACACAGGGCAGGTCGCAGCTCCGCATATCCGTTATTCCATCCACGTCACGGTCCAACACCATAGCAACAGCCACCATGGCGTCTACTCCAAACGATGAAGGTGCTCGACCAAGGCCCTTACCAAATCATCCAGAAACAAAGATGCCTGCCATCCCGAAAGGTTTGTCTCACTTGTCCTTTTCCCCTCTCCACCCCAGCTCTCACTCACCTAGTACGGCCCGTTCTAACCCGACGCGCTCCTCTAGGCACCCGCATCCAAAAGCGTCCCCTTCCCGGGCCCTCCCCATCCCACTCGCGATCGAATTCCGCCGTAACCTTCGACCAAGACGGCTACCATCCCCCTCCACGCGCCACCCACACCGCCGTGATCAAAGTCTCGTCCGGCGCAAGCTTTATGAGCCTCGTCAAGCGCGTGCGCAAGGCGCTAGAGAAAACACCACAATCAGCAACAACAAAAGGGCTGTCGCTTGCGGCGCGGGTGGCGACGCTCAAAGTTGCCAAACCGAACAGCGCCACTAGTGGCATCAATAGCAGCAAAAGCCAAAAGGCGGGGATAGAGGATGCGCTAGATGACGTGGTGCTGGTTGCCACGGGGAAGGCGATACAGAAGGCTGTGGAGGTGGGCGCCTTTTTCACGAGGGAGAGGGAGCTGGTGGTGTTAGTGAGGACGAGGACGCTGCAGGCTGTGGATGATGTGGTGGTCGAGGATGAAGACACGGCGGATGTGGAGGATCAGGTGCGGGTGAGGAATGTGAGTTGTATCGAGGTGGGGATTCGATGGGCGTCCTTGTGATGTTGTGATGGGGCAATTCTTGGTGTGAGAACGCATGCACTGCGCGGTTCCTGGGTAGAGGTTTGGGGTAAAGCATCATGCCCAGCTGGGGCCTTGGGTTGAGGTTGATGATTTTGGGAGGCTCAGGATGACTTCTGGCGTTCGGGTACGTACAGGGCTCGGGATGTAGGCGTGTTCAGGCGTTCGACGGGTTGGCAGAGTTATTCCGGTGCCAGCTTCATTTAATATGTTTATTATGCGACAAGTCTTTTCTGGAAAGATATATAGTGTTTCGCGGTACATTTATCTGAAACTGGCTGAAGAACAAGCGCTACGAACCGGCATAATAGGATACCGTTCACGGACAGACGAACAATTACCCGCGTTTTATTTCACGCCTTGACCACGAGACCCCTTTTGCCAAGCACGGCTTCACCGAGTTGCTTGTCTGGGAATTCTCAGGAGTCTGGCAGTCAGAGGAAGTCCAGATCAGTATGAATAACATCCATCCCTGGCTGTTGATTACAACACGTCCCGCGGTGAAGTTAATAAACTCATTGACATCCTCTCAAGTTCGGTTATTTCTGTGATGTTTTCCAGGCGATGCGCCAAGCCCGAGATTCGGAGGTCAGGAAGCCGAAGAGCTGAAAACTGCGCCTTGCAGCAGCCCGGAGATGCGCCACGATCAAGGATTGATGGTTTCCTGAGGCGTGAGCCGTTGGAGAGTGGCCCAGCTGGAGAACGCATTCGTCCGCCTTACAGTCAGCTTGTTAGGGCCTGACAACACGTGGCACCACTAGTCTTGGTCCAAGTTCATTGTCCTGCAAGGCATGTATGACCATATCTTTTGTTCCCAGGGCATCGGAACTGGTCGCCGCCATGTGAGCAAGTGTCGCGACTCGCGACTTGTGAGCAGGTCGGGAATCCTGCTGAGACCCCACAAAAAGAGGGCTGCGGAAAGGGAATCTGATGAGAGAGCATTGACCAAGATCGTCAAAAATTTGTCTCGCGTTTGTCTTGTCTCATCCGATCACCCTTGGAGTCTGCCAAGGGAGTTGCCCTTTGTGGTTAGGGCTCTGTAGCATTCGCAGGGTCCGCTAAAGGACGGCACGTCATGCGCCAGGCACACCAATCATCGATCATGCCGCAAATTAGGTGAATCTCGGAGCTCGACCGCTCCCTGCGACGACTACCGTTGACGCCGTCGGCTACATTTTCTTTGGTCCCTCCGGTGCACCAAAAGGCTCGGGACTGTTCGTCTCTCAGCATGCGCCCTAAGTTGAAGCCAGGCCGATGGAAGCCTGGAGCCTTCGCCGAGTCTTCCTGTTTGCTGTGGCTGCGGTCACTTAGTTGTTCTAACAACAGAACAGGATGCGCGCGACGATGCGGCTCGGCCAGGGGCAGCATACCTTATTTAGCCAGGCCCACTAGCTCAGGACGGTTTGGTTGCATTCAGGGCACGCGCTCGCTGAACTCTCAGACGGTGCCCTGTTTACCCGTCCCCGTCCTTGAAACATGGCAAGGGCATCGAAACGGTTGAGCTTTCTCTAGTCTTGATCAGGGCGGCAATTCCATTGTCGAAAGTGGCCTGTCTGTTGAGGTCGCTGGATGACAGCCAGACCGTAAAGTTGAATGAGGGGCGCCGATCCCCTTTTGTCGCCAGCGCAGCGACTGGAATGGAGTATGATGGGATGACACCCTAGGTGGGAAAAAGACGCAGGTACCGATGGGGCTCTTGTGACACCAAACCCTTGCGGGGAAAGCGCGGGGTACGTACCTGGCATTTTGCAGCCGGTGCAAGGCAGCATTTTGTTGCGGTTGGTGTCTGGGTGCTTGGCAACCAAAATCGCAATTTGCGCCGCTTGGCGACCCCAGACATCGTGGGCGTTTCCCATTCCTTCTTCAGGCCCGCGCCGCCCAACCCTCGCTTCCCAACGCACTCCCACACAGGCTTCGTTGGCAAAGTCTACTTCTGGAGCGCCTCATCCGACCTTGAATACTCGAAGTATTCAGTCTGTCATTCTCTCGCGCTTGCGTGCTCTCTGCCATTAGTAACCCCGATATATCGGACATCGGTCTCCGATCACCAACATTCAGTCGGACATCTCACCATCACAATACTACCGGTACCTGGTTCGAGTCGCAATATCATTGTCGTACATTCGACGTTGATTTGGCGGCCCCTTTGCTCCAACAAAATCCCCGATTCACTTATACACAACAACCTTGTTCAAGCACACGCTTCATCTTCCGCAAAATGCATCTGCCAACGGTTCTCGCCGCTCTCATGATGCCGCTCGCGGCTGTCGCAGCGGACCTGACAACGCAAACTTCAACAAGCACCGTCACGCTCACCAAGACGCTCACCCTACAACGCGCAGTTGTCACTGGGCATAGCAACTCCACTGCTTCGTTCCACCCAACTTCTCCTTCGACAACCCTGACGGACATTGCGAGCACCACTGCGCCCGGGCCGGCTGCCACCTCGTCCGACAACGCCGGGTCAGGGCTTGGCGCCGCGCACGCCGCCGCTGTCGCGATGGCTGGTGTGGTCGCCGCTGCTCTGCTCTAAACGCGGCAATGCGCCTCTGTGGATGGGTATCCGGAACCTGGCAGAGGCCACAAGCCATCCAACCAAGATGGGACCGAGCGACCGATCTGCAATTCTGGATGCGAGCATTACACCGTTCTGTCTCGGGCAAGCACCTTACGGATTGGTTGGCGAACCAGAGAGGCTCACACCCATTCCCCGGGCCATCGAGACAGTCGCGTAAGACTTCACATTTGCGGAGGTCTCTGGAACCTTCGCCCTTCAGTTCTTGAGATCAGGCAGGCAAAGGAGCGGTTGACAAACCGGGGACCCTTTACCGACTTGACTCAGACTTACACTTTATTTATTCTTCGTTCTTCTGGCATACCACACGGCCACGCAATCCAATCCCTGGGATCTCCCCATTTACCGCTTGCGGTTCACCCTCAACCTTGATACCCCTTTTATCCCTTTCTTTTTCGCCCAATTCACGCGCTTTGCTGCATGTATCTTGGGTTTGTTCACACACCTCCACGGGGAGATCTCGGGCGATACACACGGTGGTTTTCCGGCTGGACCCTAAAGCTATTATTACCTTCTTCAGACTGATCTGGGACGGATCTTGACTTTGCATATGAAGAGAGTTGGATGGCAGGGTCGGGATCTGGTTTCATTTCACGACTAGTGTTTGACGAGGAGTTGTTCATGAGGAAACGAGATGAATGAGGCGCAACAGCGAAGAAACGCCCTTGACATTCTTTTCTTCACCTTTCATTTTAGCCTTCTATACATTCAACTTTGGTCGATACCCCTTTTCTTTGTTCTGCTGCCGCCCACTGGTTGGCCCGCTTGGTTATGCTGTAGCTGAGCTTTTTGTTGCTTCGCTCAGACAGCTTAATGTTTGTTTATTATACATTATGGGCGGTCCCTGTGATACTAGATCCTCCCTTCTAGCAAGCAGCACGCGCCTGCTGGAGGGTTCTTCATGCGGCGCCGACTTTGCGCCACACAAACAACTCAGCTTCACTGTGTCCATGTTTAGAACCCGCCAAGCCACCAACTCGCCGTCCCCTTAACAACGACATTCCACGCTCCCTTGCCTACATACAAACTACGCCGCTACTATAGCCTTGCCTTGGTATCTCCATGAACCTGGGCTGAGACTTGCTTCGGGTCTAATAATTCCATCCTGAGCAAGACCCTCGGCACCTTTGCGAGCTATTTCAGAGTCTTATGCCCTGCGCTCCCTGACTGTCCGTATGATCCTGTTACTGACGAAGCACTGGACGCCGGTAGTATAGGCGCTGGTCCCCCTACATACTAACGGCCTTGGCTTGACTATGGTAGTTATTAGCGGCTGACTGCTCCAAAACATTTCCTTCGGCCTCCACAGCAACGCCTAGGCCCTCATTTCCCGGCCTGTGGGGCATTTGAACTTGCCTCCCTGACTCCCTGATGAGATGCTCGGCAATTGGGGGAAGGAAAGTGGCGAGACCGAACGATCGTCATTCATTATCCCATTTTCGGTTTTTTTTTTCGGATCGGACCGATCGTGGGTTGTCGTCCGCTTCTGTTGTGCTGAGATTGTGCAAGGTTGTGTGTTAATCAACCTCAGTATGGGGTATTGGGTACCTTCACTAACCGACAGATGTATTCTCCTGCCCCTGATAAATGGGTTGGACCGCAATGGAATCACGCAAGCTTTCCGACAAGGGATCGTCCTTTCCAACCCATCTGTCTCCCTGGATTCGCGGCCAGTCATTCAATGGTACCTTAGATGTAAATCATGCTCCACAGTGAACACTTCCAATGGCGGACCGAGGGAGATATGGCACTCACAGAGCAACCGCAGCCTGGGAAGGGTCCAGCTTTGTGCATGCCATCAGATAAATATCCCTAACTATCTATACCTGTACCTTTGGGTCCCTGGCCTACTAAACAACAGGCAGCAGTGCGACACACAAAAACTCCATCTTGGCTAGTACCGCAGGGAGCAACGGAAATCGGCTCACCGGATGCCGCGAGAAGGCTCGCAGCCCTCTCAGGTTCACTGACGACGCATATGCAAGAAACTCTCCACAGCATGGTTTCATTTCTCATAAACAAAGTAGTCCGAAACTCGACTTAACCTCTACCCATATGAAGAAGATGAGTGAGTTCCGAACAATACAGCATGCCATAACCTGCATCCCTATCCCCTTTGCCTAACCATTGCCAAAGCAAACCAGCATCCAGCCTATCACCACCGCCCCTAGACACGTCGCAGGGCATCCAGCCCAGCAGATAGACGGCGTGTCTTCATACCCCTCAGCCCTGCGAGCGAAACACGGCCAACGTACTTGCAAACGTCGCGCGGTTCTGATCCCACAGGGCCATGTCGGACCCGGCCTCTGTGATCATGCTCACGCTGCCAATGGTGACAAGGTTGTACAGCTCGACGCCAAACGCGTCCGTGCCCTTTGCGGTGGCGGTGGTGGTGCTGTTCCCGTTGACATCGCCGCCGCCCTCATTCTTCCCCACCCAGAAGATGCGGGCCTGACAGTTCTCGCCGGACGCGGCCGTGCTGCAGCTTGTGTTATAGTTATTGAAGAAGCTGTACAAGCCCGCGCCGTAGACCACTACGTTATGCGAGTCGATGACGCGCAGGCCCCATGCCATCGCGCACGGGGGGTTTCCGGCCAGTGCCAGGGCAGCGTTGTGATTGCCGGACGAGCAGTCGGCCGCGAAATTGGGATCGTGCAGGGTTGTGTTAGGTTGGGCGAATGGAGCTGGCACTGGCGGGTTGGGCTGGTAGTAAGGAGTTTCGGTCTGGATCTGGCCCATCCAAACGTCGGAGGCTTTGACCAGTTGGTACTGGTACAGCGTGTGATGCTCGACAGAGCTTCCGACAAGCCAGATGCGGCTGCCCTCAACTAGTAACCCGCGAGCGACATAGATGCTGACCTGAGTGGACGATTGGTCATCGATGTCGTGATCTGCAACCCAAATCCAGTTGTTCTCCATGTACAGGTTCCGTGCGCTTGGTGTGATGTGCATGCTCATGTACCCAGCGATACATGCAGGGTTGACATAGTTCGACTGGTCTGGCGTTGTGGGACACTCGGCAGCTTGAAGGTGGGATCCGGTGAACCCGCCCACGCGGACATGGACGTCCCAGAGACCGGAGGGAGGGCTTCGCGGGCTGCAGGCGTTCTCAGCTGCCGGCGTGTTAAGGTTGTATTCAATCAGGATGGCTCCCGCAGTTGGGCCTTGCGTTGACACGATGATGTCGCTAATTTCGACAAACCCAACGTCTTCCGGTCGTCCAACCTGAACCACGGGGCGTGGGTTGGTTGGGTCGGAGAACTTCTCGCCGACACCCATGATGACCGCGGCAAGGCCTTCGCCGACAACACGAGTGTTGGGCTGGATGTATACTGTGTCCGTAACCTTGTAGTATCCGGCATCTAAGAAGGCAATGGATGTCGAGTTGGCGGCCTGCCGGAAGAGCGTGTTAAGAGAGTCCGTGTCATCAGTACTCCCGTCGCCCGCAGCATGATGCTCCCGTGCTGAGATAAAGGCGGAGGCGGGATAGTCTTCGTACTGCGGCTTCGATCTCTCGTAGTAGCAGTTCCCAACTTTCAGGCTCGACAGCTGGGAGAAGGCGAACCCACGGCCTTCGAGGAGCGAAGGGCCGTGTGGAGCATATGTATTGCCCTGATGGTTGCGTTAGTAAGTGCTTTCCACGTGAGCACAGAAAAAGGACTAACTCTCGCATAGCCCCCGTCATAGACGGTCCCCTCCGCATCGCCCAAGAGAAGAGGCTGCCCATTTGCTCCTTGCAAGACTGTCGGGACATTGGTGTACATCACGTTCTGGATCACCAACGACCCGAGCCCAGTGGCATTTCCCGGGGTCTTCCCGGTTATCAGCGCCGTGGTGACGTTTTCAAAGGAGCTGTCGAGCAGGGTGACGGAACCAACGTCGGCGGAAGACATGTTAATGCCCACACGGCAGTCGACGATGGTGAGTGACTTGTATGTCCAGCCCCAGTTCCAGATCTGTTGGATGGCCGTATCAGAGCCATAGAAGGAGAGGTTCCGCATTGTGTACTGCTGGTTGCCGAAGCGAGCACCAATCTTACCACCATGGAACACCAGGTCCGTCATCATGCCTCCACTACCTTCTTCCATGAAGATGCCAACGTGAGTGTCGTCCACGCCAGAGGACAGAAAGAACACACAGTTCTGAATCATGGTCGCTTGGGACGACGGCCAGTGGATCGCCGTGGCCTTTCCCCGCACGTCGGTCGTGTCAAAGACCATGTTGCGGATCTGGCGGAAGAAGACATTCGTCGCCTTGAAGTTCAATTCTATCCCGTTTAGTCAGACTAAGCATTGTAAAGTCATTGGAAGTAACATACGGCCATCGTCCAGATAGGGATCAGCATCGAGCAGGGCAATTGCCTCGGTCGGGAATGTTGGAGCGGCCTTGATGATTGGCATGTCGGTGGGGTCACCGATGATCTGAGTGTAGTAGAAGCCGACAATGGGAGTAGTGATGATGTAGGTACCAGCGGGAAAGTAAACAATGGCCGGCGTGGTGGTTGATCCAACACAACTATGGCCACCGCACCTGCCAGTGCTGATGGCGGCATTGATGGCCGCCGTGTCGTCGGTGACTGGGCAGCGGTTAACATTGAGGTCTCTCCAGTGCACTATTCGACTCACCTCCGTCTCCCTTGGCTCCCCATTCCTTCACATTTCTGAAGACCTGATAGTCATTCTCCGGGTTGAAGGGGGCGATGCCTTGGTGGTGAATGTCCTCCATCCAGAAGGCCGCCCAGACGACCGTTGCCGCGGCCAGAAAAAGAGCGAAAGCGCACTTCATCCTGACACAGCAGACTCAATGTTTGATGGTAATGAATGAGACCGTTCAGTAACTTGGGAAGTTTGAGTGTGAAGGAGCGATGAAAAAGGCTGCCGGTGAAGTTGAATGCAATCGAATGTTTCTTGTGTAATAGTCCAAGTTGGCCATGGAACACAGAAACAATGATGCAGTTACGTTGTCCAGCGGTGTGTTTCAGCACCAGATTGTAATTGATCTCAAGTTGCACCAGTACCGTATTAACTCATGTCGTGGCAAGTCGGTCGGACGTCACAGTTAGGCAAGTGGCAACACAAGGGGAAGGAGCGCGACTTCCTCCCCAACGGTCCCCACAGGGCAGAGGACCTTACTCCCACCATGTCCTGAAGATTACCAAGGTATATACCGACCTCGTAAACATCGATTCATAAAATGAGGTTTAGTACTAGTATTGTACCAATAACTTGATAGTAACAAATATCTCTTGGTTGAACAGAAGTTGGAAGCCTGTCCCAGAGATAGACGAGTTATGATGCCACTACCATAATACCATTCCCCCATTGGTATACATACCTGGTACCAGATGTTCCAGGATTCTCACTGTGTTTGACACTCTTCAACAGCATGTCAACGAGATCGCGTCCAGGTAGCGGGAGAACTTGGTGAAGGCCAAAGACAGAGCCTACTTCTCGCCGCGCAGATGATGAATCTCCGTCGATACCCAGATACTATAATATAGTCACTTGGTTTCCTACCTTAGGAAGGCCCGGCTTCCAAGACCTCGGGCCGGGGCCAAAGGCGATGTTCTCAAAGCTAGCTTCACGGTGCGAGGACCACGGTGTAAGAGCCACTGTGTGAGAGCCACGGTGCGTTGGAATCAGGGCTGCTGCGAAGCTAGATACTAACTACTAACATAAGTGTATAGCGAAAGTTACATGCATGCGAAAGTTACACTAAACCATACCCCCTTAACTTTATCTATATTAATTCCACCCAACCAGCTCAAAACGAACGAAACTACTCGGAATCGTCTTCCTCGGACGTTTCAACAACTATCTGACAGGTACGCGCATTGTAGCCAGGCTCGCCGCAGTTGCCACAATACCGCGCGCGTATCTTAACCCTCGGCTTCCGACTACTACCCGCCTACGTTTCCTCCTTAATCTGTACCTTAACGTCTCTCTGGCCCTATAGATCCTATATATCCTATATAGAAAGTGATCCTCCTTGTCGGAGCCGTTGTTTTTTGACCCTTCGGCGCTTGCTTAGTGCCTTATTTACTGCTCGGAGGCTCTGGTTCTCTACCCTTAATAATGCCAACTAATATATGACCTTGGACGTCCCTTTAGCAAATATATTAACCGCCCTTAAAATCTCAGTTGGAGAGCTATTTTAATACCAGGTAATTTGATTCTTAATAAGGGTAGATTATAAGGAGGCTTCGATTAGGTTGTTCGGGGTCTTAGAAACCTAGGTATAGGTACTATTAGGCGGCGAGTTTAAGGGCGTTAGCGTCTTTAGACGGATATCGAGCTACGAGATTACTTTCTCGGGATTAAAAGGAGCAATTCTAGTACCTCGAAAACCTCCTTAAATATTTTTAGGAGTTATAGTAGCTTAGAAAGTAGCATAGAATATAGGAAAGAAGTCCTCTTTAATAATATAGGTTATATTTGCCTATATTATCCCCTCGATCTACTTGCTATATGCCGTCTTAAGTAGGCTGAAATACCTAATATCAAGCAGCTAAAGAATATAAGACGAGTAGGGAGATATATAGAGGGTGATAATATTATTCTCCTTATAATAGAGCTTAAAGTCGGTCGAGTAATGGCTATTATAGCTATCAAGGACTAGGAGGCGATAAACCCTAGCTATTCGAGCTTTAGTATACTTATTGAAGTACTAAATCTATTCTAGGCCTCTCTTGTTAGTTGTCTAACTGTTTTCGGATATCGTAATGACCTAGTCCTTTGGCAATAGGCTATTCTCGTACTAAGAGGAGAGGTAATATTTGCCCTTGACAATAATAAACGGCGGGATTGCCTAGCTAGTTGTATTAACGCCCTAGATTACTATTGCCCATTCGCGATTGCTAGGCTGCTTTAACTTTGCCCTGCTATACTGTTCAGAGCTTATAATAACTATTGCCGTTAAGATAATACCCATCTGAAACCTAGTCTTATCAAAGTTATAGATATCGGCCTCCTAGATACTATACTTTGCGATTATATTCCGTATAAGTGTAAACCAACCGCAAATAATCTCTGGATCTTTATATTAGGCCCTCTAGTAGTTATATTTCCAATTGAAACGCATAGTAAGCTCTAGGTACCGTTTAACGAAGGTTAAAGCCTAATACGTTCTGATACGTCCTACGTTACGTTCGGCAAGTAGCCGATCGGCTATATCTTCTATACTAGACAAGCGGGGAGGAAATCCTTTAGAATCCAGGTCGAGGATATATTGAATAATGACAGCCTCTTCTAAATCGGTCAATTTCCGCGAGTTGGCTAGAATATCGTATCGTGACTGCTAACCGCGCCGACGGCGGCTGAGCTTCATTAGGTCCATAGAAAAGATCCGAGCTGCAGCTCTAAGACTTAATTTCGGATCATTCTCTAGAGCCTGGAGGGCTAAGATAACTTGGCTTTCGTCGTTTTTCTAAGGCATGTTAGGTTATAGAGGAAGTGGGTGTAGAAGTGAGATGTCGCGTTGGTGTGGTTTAGTGTAACTTTCGCATGTATGTAACTTTCGCTATACACCTACGTTAGTAGTAGCAGACAACCAACATCTAATTGCTGGATGTGATTCAGGATGCTCCAAGGTCTGTGTTGACTCTACGATAGTAAGAGACGTCTTAGAATATGGCTTTGTGTGGTACTGCCTACCTCTCGTTCTTTGTATGCTTCCTACTTATGGCATGAGCCGTTGCCGGTGTTGTGGCCTCTTCAACCCCTTCAAACCCCAGCCCCCCCCCTTCTCTTTCGAGAGGAACAAAGAACTAGGTGATCTCAGAATTATACATAACCCCGCGCTTGCCCCGCGGCCCTGTCACAGGATTGTTGCACAGAACATCTCAACATCGTGACAATGTATGATTCAAGCAAGACTGCAGAAAGCTGCAGGGGCTGTGTTCACGCAGCTGTCCTGAACCAGGGGCGCCTTCAGCTCCAACAGAACTCGAAGATCGATGTCGTTAATAACAGTGCCGACACCACCATGTCCACCATTACGCAGCGCCGGGGTGAACAGGCCACCCAGCAACAGCCTCTCGCCAAACAGATCAGATCCCCGCCGGACAACGAGGAGGACCACCTAGCCGACGGCTGTGTGGTCTCATAGGAATGAAGCTGAGGAATAAAAGCGTTGCAGCCCATGGCGTGCAACGCGGGTGGCAGAAGATGAGACCAGGAATGATCTGGCTGTCATGAGCACAGGCGCAGCAGTCCTTCCAACGTTGCTAACGCTTATTAGCGGATGTGCTCATATGCTCCCACATCAACCATGGCATCTGCATTGTCACTCGCCGCACTATTAAGGAGGCCCCTAACCGGTTTCCCCGATCTCCACTGGGCATCATTTAACACCTAGAGCCCATTACTCGAGTTCTAGAATCACTCGAAGACTTACAAGGTTCAAAGTGACTTTGAACACCTTTCCCCTGTCAACGGGGTAGTCACGTCCATACATAGCGAAGAACTGCTCGCCTCGAAGTTCCAACGCCTTACTGCTCTACAGACTCCCAAACACGAGAACAGTCTCAGTACTTATTAACTTGCTCCACCGCAAGATGCCTTAGCTCCCTTGCCGCGGCGACGTCCCTGGCAGCCTTTGGCGCCGCCAAGTACCCGACCCATCCCGACGACATCATCACCACGACCATTCACTGCCAAGAGCACATCACCCCCACCGTCACTAAAGATTTCATGCTGCGTGACCTGTCAATCATCAAACTCGAGCCCGAATCCGAGTCCGACACCGACACAAGTAGCAAGGCCGAGGCCAAGGATAACCTGCACCAGAGTCAAGAGGTGGGGCACCGAGGACAAGGGCCGAAGGGGCCAACAAAAGCAACTTGCATGTGCCCGCAACCAAGCAATGCTGCTACGGGTGGTGGCATATCGGCGAGCGGGATTTGGCCTGTAGTTGCTAGTGTGGTTGGGCTTGGGGTGGGTTTCTCTGCTTTGTAGTCCTGAGTCAGGAACGAGGAGGAGGATGGCTGGGGCCAACTATCTATATTCATACTTGGTGATGCTTGGAGGGGAGGAGGGGAGATTGGGGGTGGGTGCTTTGGTCGTTGGGGACAGAGAGAAGGCAGAAGCTGCATATGATCAATGGCCTGGACCAGGTCTTGCCCCGCGGTAGTGTTAGCTACTAGTACTTCATGGAAATCACCGGGAGTTCTACAGATCAAACCTAAAAGCAGGGCACTTCTACTTCCATATTTTGTGAGGTCTTCCAGTAATAGTGTGCAAATGCTGCTTAGAAGTCCATGTATCTCGCTCGAGACCGCCTATCAACAAGCTTAACCCGGCGTGACAATGTACCTCGAGGGGGCCTTAGCTATCCAGCTGGATAACCAGGCACTTCAGGCTGCAATGAACAACTCAGGGTCTCTAGCTTTTGAGTGGTTGCCAGCTCATGCTCCTCTTACCGCTGCAGGCGTGTTTGGGTACTGTAACTTCGGCCACACAGCCTGCCGCTGACCGAATGGCATACTGTCTCAAGCGAAAGGTAGCGAATCAGCGAAATATTATAAAGCTTGTTTGCGCGAACTGATCATTACTTGCCGCTATTGGCACGAACGTTGTGTGGTTGTGCCTTGACAAATTTGGGAGGGCGGTAGAGAAATGGCGGACACAAAGACCACACAGGGTTCTTCGTCTTCAACAATGAACGAACAGCGTGTGAGTCCGGCTCTTCTTGCCTTGTTTGTGCCCCGCGAAGTCATTGAAGGGTGGCGATGGGCGCTAACCATATCTCATTCAGAGCCTGCTGTATTATTAAGTACGGCGTGTATAAATACTACATCTATCCGGTCTACGCATTCTTGGGTGTCCCGACCCACTGCTCCCTTTGCTGTGCTTAGTACCTACGGTAACGGTAACAACTTCCCGTTTCTACCAACTACTCGTATTCACAACTCCAGCCGCTTAGCATCATCACACTTCTCACAATGGGCTGGACACCGAACTACACCATTCTAGATGAATTGGCCTGGCCGCACCACAGTTCAGGCGGCACGACGTTCAAATCCCCCCTCGCCCAGTACAATTCTCTTCCTGCCAAGAAAGGAGAGATCACAAGCACAAGCCCGCCCACCGAGTCGTCCTCCACTAACACCAACAACAACCGGAAGGAAGAAGAAGACGAAGCACCCCCTTACGGTGGTGTTGGTGTTACCGTGGAAAGGCCGCCGCCTTATTCCGAGATAGTAGTGGCAGCAGCAGCAGCAAAGACGGCGCCGGAGCCGCCAAGGAAGAGGCTGTGCGACGTGTGTGAGAACAACAACTTCCTTCGTACTCTCCATTACCCGTCCGACATGATCAAGTTCCGCTGGGCCTGTTGAAGAAGACTCTGGGCAGGATCAAGGAGAGGTTAACCGGTTGGCATGACGGCGGAGCAAAGTCTGGAAAGTCTGTATAAGGTAGGCTGGTGGTGCTTTGATAGGACATGTCCCCCGGGGTTGGGTGATAATAGGTAGTAGATGGCCCGTGAAGGGCGGGGCTCGACTGGTGGTTTTTCTATTATTACTAAATACATCATTTTATACATTTCTGATCTTCTAGTTGGTTGCTAGCATGAAGCGTAAGCAAGGGGCTGCCAAATCGAGCCACCACCCTGCAGTGTCAGCGTACATAGATTGAGCAACTCCCTTCATCGTCGACGGTGGTACTGGCCAGTCACACCTCCATACGGTTGCGCACCTCCTGACACTGCCCTACCATTGCTCACTCCCAGCCGCAGCCTCTTCGTTCTGATATCTCATCAGCGCGTTCACCAATAGGCTCAACATCGGGTCATTCCCAGCAACATCCATCTCCTCAACCTCCTCAGACATCTCCACATTCTCATCTGTCTTCCCGGCGTCATTCCCCACCCGCCTGGGCATCACTCATTTCTCCGGCAGCATTTTCCTCCTCCTCCCCCTCAACAACATCGTCGTGCACTTCCCCGCAACAGTCCGTCCTCAGCGCCCAGGCAAGTCGGTGGGCGAACGTGGGGCCGGGATCGGTGGGGATCTCCCAGCAGTGGATGTCAAGCCCCGGGTTGCCCGAGGCCGAGGGGGGCGGCTGCCTGGCCGGGTGATCAAACATGTCGAGGAAGGCGCCCTGAACGTGGGCGACGTATTGGAAGAGCGAGGGGCTTTCTCGGTCGACGAAGAGAAGTCGGACCTGTGTTCTCGGGGGGCAGCAGCAACAGTTAGCCAAGTCAACAACAGGCAGAGAAAGCGACGCTATGAGAAAACAAAAGTAGTAGTACAGTACGTACAGTAAAACCGCCGCCGGATCCTGGAGACGCCTGTTGCGGAGCCTTGCGTCGCTCCTTCTGCGCCATGGCGATGATGACGGCCGCGAGATAAGGGTCCCGATAGCGGTCACTGGGGGCAAGCCGCTTTCCGAGGATGGACATTCGTTCTGCCTCAGCGCCGCTACGCCAAAGCCAATCCTTGGGCCTGAGATGCTGGAACCGCTTCCGCGAGGGCTCGGCGCTGTCGAACAGCGCGAAGCTGATCTTCTTCCGATGAGGAGCGGCGGTGATGATCTCCCTGTCCTCGTATCCATATGGACCAAACGTAGCGCATGGATGCTGGTTAAAGTAGAGTTGAGCGCTGCTCCTATCGCAAACATTGCGGGTTAGCTTTGTGTATATCAACCGATGAGAGATTTGGGCTGAAAGCAAAGCGCATCACGTACAAATACCAGGGGCGAATGTCCCCGAGTTCTGAGACGAGGCGGAGCAGGTCATCGATCAGCTTAATGCGATCCTCGAGATTATCCGCCTCATCTAGGCGGATGGCAAGCCGTCCGGATTCCAAGTCCGATAATTCAGGGCTGCGGTACTCCGTGGGCATGCCCTTGGCACGGCCCCCTTCTCCGTGCGAGTGGAAGCGGCACGGAAGCAGTGACAGTTGCCGGTCGGTCCAGCGCTCGGGACGGACCAACAGCCGCTCACGCGGATGGAGAGCGGCGAGTTGGTTGATTGACAGCGACGGCGGGGCGCAATTGCTGTCGTTATCGCCAGCGGCAGCCCGTAGAGCTTCGCCAGGGGCGTCCATCTCCGATGCTTGTCGTGGAAGAGGCGGGTATTTTTATGTGGAAAGATGTAAAGAGGTAAATTAATTGCTCTTCGCGAAGTCGGATGAGGTTGTGTATTGCGTTCCGTCATTGGATCGAATACCGGGGAGAAAGAGCACCGGGAGCAGTGCGAAAACTCGAGAGGTCAGGCATCAAACCTGCTCAACCCGCCTGTTCACGTGTTTACACGGCCGATTCTTGCGAACAACCTGCCGGGAAAACACATGATCCAAAAGATTTGGAGGACAGGAAAGCTGTTCAGCCGGACCATATACACAGTCAGCTTGCAAGTGGTGGAGACAACGGAAGGAATGTACCAGGTAGACCGTTACGCACCGCTAACACCAGAGCAATTGTATAGAGTGGGAACAATACAGTAGACAAAACCTGCACAGCGAAATCGAGACCATTCAACGTAGTACTTGGAAGTCATAGAAGCATGCTAATTCCTATGCATCACAGAGACACGGAGCGCTACGACGTTCGACAGTAAGCATCAGGACCAGGACAGTGACTTCCTCGCCCAGATTTAGCGATAGGTCACACACCAACAGCCTCGATTCATTGTTTATTTATGGATAAGTATGATCAGGGTCACCGTCATAATAGTGTCGGCCGTATGATGACGAACCAAAAGGTGCCAACGCCATGTGCCGACCGTGACCATCAAAATCGGGTGCCCGAGACCGAGCCACCCTCTCCCCCGAAGCTTCTCTAACACTCTTCCCTCCCAGGCTGCCGCGACTTCATCGTCATAGCACTCCCACGGCCGCGGGAGGACAGAGACATCTTGAACGCGAGCGATTATAGAGCTTCACATCTTCGGAGAGCGGCCGCTCATTGAACCAGAACACCTCGTAACTGCCACCACGTTCGGGTGCGAAGAGCTCAAGACCCCTATCTCCCAACGCTCTCCACAAATTCCGCTCCGCTTCGCTCAGACGGGGCATTGCCTCGCTGGATGAACTGGGCCGGCGTCGCAGACATACCTCCGCGGGGGGAGGTCGCGCTCCATGAGCTCCATGAGTGCAGGTCCCTGGATATTGGGCCAGACGTATTTTCGGAATGGACGTACACAACACGTCCGAGTCGTGGCGGAACGTCGAAAGAAAACGCCTCGGGTATGATTTTGTCTGCCTCCAAGGACTGGAGTTACTGGTCTCCATACCATCCAGCATAGTAGAATGTCCCATTGGCATGTCTGTGGGGAGGAGACTGGCACTGGCGAGAGGGATGTGTGGCATTGGAAGTCTCCTTGAGGGAGCGACCCCGTCGCGGTGCTAGCAAATGGAGAAAGCCATGTTCGGCAAGGTTCTGGATGGCGACGAGGTTTTATACTACCATTCGTACGGCTCCAAGAAAGGACTCATGCTTGCCCTAACGCACCGCATCTTGTCGAAGTACTGACTTTGGGTACAAGCCTATCAGCAACAGGTACAGGACCGATGTCTCTCCCTCATTGAGGACCTCACCGAGTCGGAGCAAGGGCTCCTAGCCGTTGCTCACTCCTCCATGCAGCCCCATACGACATACCCAATGACTGCAAGAATGTATTATGGCGAGCCCGCGGCGGGGATCGCCTACGTCACGCTCCTGCATTGTCCAGCCGGGACGTCTGACGAGACGCCTTTCTCCCCAGATGATTGGGAAGGACTCTTAGCTAGCTGCAGCGATTGGGCAGCACGTAGAACGTGGATTTGGAGAATGGGAGACGCTGCCGTGCCTGGCCGAGATTGACGCCTCTTGACGACCGTATTTAGCGACGGGGGCACGGCGGGCCGCCGACCCATCTAAGATAATGTATCCACGAGGGCGGACATCGCCAACACCCCTTCGTCAAACAGCCCGCCTGACCCCGCGGCGGCGGCACAAGGATAAGCTCCTTGTATGCGCGTTCGAGTATAACCCTCGCGGCACTCATCGACAATCAAGATGGCAGCCGAGGAGCGGGGACAACGAAGTCCCGACGCAACCTACAAGAAAGGATACAGTCTCGAACACAAGCGTGCATGCAAACGAGCCGGCGCCGTCGTGTGGGCCTCCGGGGTGGCCCACCGCCACCGGTGCTGACCGTCTTGCTCCACATACTCCGTGGCTCTGCACAGAAGGCGACAAATCGTCAAGTGTTTGGGACTTCGGGTTGGGGAACATTGCAAAGTTGTATCTCCTGGGCGAAGAGGCGGCCGACGAGAGAGCGCGACACAAGGGGATTCTGGAGGAAGAGGCTGACAGAAATGTGTGCCGGCGGAAAAAAAGGAAGACAGGTGGGAGGCCCTGGCGGCTCGCCTGATATAGCCATGATATGAATTCAGCTGAGTGCGACGGTGGCGGTTAACTGACGTCGCGAAAGGTCTTTGGTCGTTTTTCTTTGTTATATAATACGAGTATTGACAGAAGTGGTTTAGTCTTGACGTAAGTTGTTCAGCCTTGACATAGTATAGTAATTCTTCCTCTTCCTTGTCCGTGTCGAGAACCAGCTTCATTTTCAGCTTGGTCTTCGCTTGGACGCAGGACTTCTTGCAGTAGCACATGCCACTGGGTACTCGGACATTGTTTTAGGCTGATCCTCTTCTCAGGGCTGGCTTTCATGACAGGCTTAATGTCACTAATGTCTTCACTAGTATGACTGTTACTGAGGAGGCCCGGGCGTTCATCCGATGGCGCTATACATCTACCAGGCAGTTTCAACTGGCTTTGTTACCTGGGCCGGTGGGTATCAGCTGGCCCTTTCCCCCCTCTGAAACCACGGGTGGTGCAGAGCCTCCCTCGCAGTAATCCTCTTCTTGGGGTCCAGCCGCGCCATCTTTTCGATCAGATCTCGGAAATCTGGGTTGACGTAGTGCCACAGCGCAAACGGTTTCCTGGGTCGCTCGGGGTCGAAGTCCGCAGCGACGGCGATCAGACACTCGTGAAAGGGGCTTTCCCGTCCGATATGGTCAAGAAGGCCGCGAAACCCCTCTTCGTCCCCAAAATACGAAATATGCCTCCGCAGGACATGCCACCAAGCGATATCGCCGCTCAGTTCTGCCTCGCCTGCGTGGAGGATCATATCATCGAGCATGACATAGATGGAGACAATGGCAAGCGAGTAGATGTCGGACGAGGTGTTTTGTTTCGCTCGTTCCCAGGACTCGGGACTCTGCCAGAGCTCGTTGCCGCATAGGCATCCCCCGATGCTCGAGCCAGGAGGCAAGAGGACCGAGTCCTCCAGATCGGAAATCCGGACTTGGGTTACTGCCGGATCACCTTCAGACACTTCTTCATAATCAATCAGGATGTTGCTTGGCTTGATGTCTGTTGGACTGTTAGGCTGATTGTTACAAACATCGATATTGAGGTCATCTTACCTGTATGGATAATGTTTGTGTCATGCAACTCAGCGAGGCCAGTAGAGACGCTCTTGAGGATGCTCTTCCTTGCCTTGTCGGATAGAGACCGTTTGGAGAGCCGGAAAAGATCGCTAGCAAGGAAGGCATAAACGAAAATCTCGTGTGGGGAAATGGTATCGACCAGCACCCTCAAGTTTGGATGTGACGACAGCGGTTTCTGCAAGTCTCTCTGATAGCGGATAGCACCTCCTCAATGAGATACAACCGCCCGGAATCTCCACACAGCAATGACCCTGTCGGGAATGGATTGCATTGGTCCCTTGAAACCGACGAAAAGGACGGTGTGTTGAAACCGGCGATCCAACCGGTGGGTCAACGAGTGTTGAAAGAACAGCCGAGGCCGACGCGCAGCGGAAGAGCGAAAGCAGCTCTGAATGAGAACGACGCCTACATTGTTGTATTTCGAAGCCCGAGGTTGAAAACCGGATTGTAAGCTCTGCCCACGTAGGCTGCAGGCGAAACTGCCCTTTGGTGAGAACATGTTAGGTTTACGCGAGTGGCCGTGTAGCGCCACGAAAAACGCGAGATGCTGACCTGGATTGTCCTGGAAGACGTTAGGGGTACCCTAACCCTGCAACCGATTCTCGTCTGGGGACATGAGGATGACACCTCTGCTCGTAAGGCACTCAAAAGGGGATGGGAGTGCTTGAAGCAGGCCTATCTCATTCAAAAGTGGTAAAGGATTACGTAGTGCACTCGATGGTGGCAGTCAGGCACAAGAGAGAGACGATCGCATCATCGGACACTGCTGGCGAAACAGCGAAGTCGACCACATCTATCAAAACAGGTCGGTCTTTCTAGTTCCAAGGGGACAGGGTGATGGCTGGCAAATTAAGCCAGAGCCGAACACAGTGCATGCTCTTAAGTGCAAGGCAAAGCTGCCAGCCATACGAAATGGAACACATCAACTGAAGTCAGGCTCTGGGGACTCACGCGGGCCACTGCACGCCTCGCTGTTATGGGGCTGACCATGTGAGTACCACAGCCATGTCAAAGGAATCGAGTAAGTAACCATCCGATGGAAGGCTGCTTCGAGAAAGCAAATTTGTAACAAGGTAGGAGTGCATCTTTGTTATAGACTTCGAGGGTAGATTCATGTGCATTCAGCTTCTAGAGGCACATGAGGGGGTGCCAACTCTTTACACAGGATCGGAGGAGTCACTGATACAATACGCCTATATAAAGGGATCACCAGCTCCCCGTTCCTTTCTCTTGCTTTGCACTTGCAACATCCCACTTCTCAGGAACTCTGACAACGAAGCGTCCCCGCAGACTCTCTTGCCCCCACGTCACTATTAGTACCTAGGTACCTACACAACCGAGGTAGCTAGGTCGTCCACAAAATATCACCAACCCCGTCCTCCAATGCAAACATCAGCACTTCTTACGAGGTCAAAGCTAGCACACCACTTCAGCACTCTCATCCCTACCATCACAATCCTTCGCATCAACGTGGAAGATTTCATTGTCGCCAAGATGCCTTCCAACGACAAGGACTCCAAGACCACCGCCACTGGCTCCCAGGAGGAACAATCAACAGGCCACATTACCCCTGACACCAGTGGCCCGAGCAGCGAGGAGTCTCAACAGGATGCAGAAACTCAAGGCGTTGGGGGTCACCAGAGCTTTTCGGGATAGAGTAGCCGCTAAGAAGGCATCGGCGTCTGGATCTGATGATGTGAAGGGGAAGGGGAAGGCGAAGTAGGTTCCTTTCCTTGGTACATCTATTGTTTGGGGTTGGGTTGCTTTGGAATTGAAGCTCATGGTGCAAGCAAAAGGATGGAGGGAGAGGGGATTGGTGGAGGAAAGGATGGGGTACCGTAAGAGGACAGCCCGGCTGGTCTGGGCGTGAATCAGGGGTATTGCGTTGATATTACAATGGAAAGTCTTTGACTTCGTTGGTATTGTGAGGTGGCGATCGCTCCTGCTTTGTGGTAACAAGAGGGTTTCATTGTCAATGGAATTTGGCAAGACGTGATGATGGGTTTCTGGTTTTAGGATTTCCCGGTTATTAAGTGCGTTTCTAGGCAGACATGTGCTACCATCATACATGAAGTTCCAGGTTGAATTGCGTTGTTTGTTGATAAAGTATGCCGTGGCTTTGAACAGGCACAGATTTTATCCCGAAGTGATATATACTATGAGAGTCTCCGACCCTATCGGCCTGCCCTTGCAAGATTGATAGCATGCCTTCAAGCCGAAGTGCGAAGGGGAAGTAAAAGAGCTCGTGCCAGCGATGCAAACACGCCCCCATAAGCTTCTTGACCTGATACAAGTCGCTTCGGTCACTCCTTGAGTTCACAAGACCTTGGCCGATGGTATCTGCAATTCCCATTTCTTGACCTTACCTTTGCCTCACCTTGTCTAACGATCACAGATCTCATTCAGCTGGAATGATTAAAAAATGAAATCTGTCAAGGATGAGGTTTTGAAAAGGTTTCCCTAAACCATTCTATGTCTGTATATATATAAGCTCTGCTACCCCCTTTTTCGTTGAGTGTTGTTTGTATATCCCCTGGTACAGCACACAAAACTGTCAGGTGAGGGGAAACGAGAAACAAAAAAAAGGAAAGAAAGAAGAAAGAAAAAAAGAAAAAAAAAGACAAAAAGAAAGCCAGCATCTCCGAACATCCGAAACACGCAGACCGATCCCAATTCAACACCACCAACCAGCTTAGTTTGCCCATACAAAGAACCTGCGGTGCATTCATCATCTGATCTAGCCTGCCTCCCCCTGGATCTGAGTTGTTATCCCCTGGTTCACCCATGTCATTGACACAACAAAAGATGCGGCGTTGTGCGCATGCGTGCGTGTGTTGAACCTGAACAAGAAAACCCAACTCCATCTCGTCTTGCTGACATGCATCGCTATACCAGATACTGACACGGAGGGACACAAGGGGTGGGACGGGGGATGTTGGAGATCTGCCATTCTCTGTCCTGAGTCCTGGCTCTCAAGAGTACTACCCCCCCCACGTCCCCACGTCCCTCCCGGCTTCCCGGAAGCTGGGCTCTCTCTAGCGCCTAGGAGGAGAAGGAGGCGGTGTGGGCACGTTGGGGTCGGGCCGCGGGAGCGGGCCGGGTCTCGGGTTCGGAGGCGGCGTCGGCGGCCGAGGGTTTGGACGGGGTGGGTAGCTGCAAAGGATCTCCGTGCCGGTATATATCTCCGATATCACGGCCATCTTGCTGGCTTTTGGAGATATTTTCTGATGCCTGATTGACTGTTGATTTTGAAGGCCGGCTGGTTGACTGCGTAGTCTGAAAACGTATTTTTGTTGTGTTGTATATATGTGTGACGAAGTGAACTCTGAGTCAAAATGTCTCGGGGTTCACTCAGAAGGGGCTCAAGAGTCGAGGAGTGTTGCTGTGATAGGGCGGGATGGATCTCCTCGGCGCATGCTCTCTTGCTGCTGGGGGGTTTTATATCTTCCTTCCGTCTTACCTCTCTCACCAACATTCACAGGAGCGCATGCACAGGACAAGTACCAACTGGCAGTGCAGTTCGTGAGAGCAGCCAGTCGCCGCCAGTGAGAGTCTGCCTGACAGACGTCACACCAAGACCGTGTCACCCTGCGGCTGCGCAACAGCCCCATCTGTCAGACTAGACAGAGCTGTCATTGCGCTTGTGCGCGCTTGCGCTAGGTGACCACAAGAGCATTGGAGGAGTAGATGCTGAGCACAGTACCATGCGGACACAAAGGACACGGCTATCGCCCGGCTTGTGGCGGCCATGGCTTCGGTATCTCTCTGATTTGTTACACAGGATGTTCTCCATAAATGATGGCGGGGGTGATAGTAGTAACCTAGGGGAGTTGTTGGATTAGCATGAAGGGCGAGCGTCACAGCGGGCAAAGGGGAGCTTCCGAGGATTCGGAGATGACGCCGACGAGGTGGGTGACAGTGTTGGGGGTGCCGGAGCGCGACCGTAACATGGCACAGAAGACAAGCAATGCAAACGCCACCATGCTAGGCCCTAGCATACAAGTCTTGTGTAAGTTGTATGGGGGCTGGGGTTGAGGTTAGGGGGTGGGTGGCGTAATGCGCAGAAGAGTGCATTGCTTTGTGAATACCTGCCTCCTGACAATTTTAGTCTATTGGAATGGTAGAATGACAAATAAAATTAAATATCGCGCTCCTGGAGTAAGCAGGCTATGTAGCAAGCACTGAGCTGGCGGTGATCGTGTATGTTGAACCCCGTTCAGGTTGCACAGAGGCTCAACCTGCTCGGAGAATGGATGGTTCTGTCCCTTCTGTGTAGCCACCTGCTTGCCATTTTGCCGCGGGAGCCGGAGGGTGCCATGGAAATAGAGCACGAATTTCAACCCCACTGACCATGGATGACTGATAGGCGGTCGGAGCAAACGGTTGTCCGGGGCGGCCCGGCGTAATGACGGCTCGGTTCTTTGGAAGCTGTCACCTGACAGCGGAATGGACCCAATCCGAAACCGAGTGCCATTTCGAGGGAGCCAGTAATGTGTTGGCTTGTTAGCCCCCACGAAGTGAGCTGCAGCTGCGTAGCATCGTAGGGCTGACCGCAGGTGGGGGGGTCAAGAGATAGCGCTGCGAGAAGCTCTCTAGTCGCTTCCACCTGATGTCTCGAAGGCCGCTGAAATAACGTGGAACATGGGGCCCGTGTCGATGCATGGATTCGGTCCGAAAGGGGTCATGATGTCTGTAGCAAGGCTAGCTTGAGTCTGCCCGGATGAAGTCAGGCAAATCAGATTTGACCTACTTCGCCTCGGACATAGCAGTGCTGACGGTGGTGCAAGCCGAAGACCAACTGATGAACAATAAACCAAGGGGCAGGTGGCATTCCGTCTCCCTGAGTGGTTGGACCTGCAAAGAGCCATTCCCACAAAGCGTCTCTCAAAAGGTAACTTGGTACCTAGGAGGCTTGGCTCCTGATAAAAAAAGCTTGTTCAATATCGCGCAAGGGCGGGACACGACATGAGCCGCGCCAGCTCCATGCGTCGGGAGGGAGGGCCACACCTTATCTCACCATTAACACTCGTAACTGATCCAGAAGGTGGCAAGCGTACCTATCAGCTGGTTCGGCTTCCAAACACCAAACCGTGGTCTCTTTGGGTTCGGGACGGGGAGAGGCCGTGAACACTTGAGATCAGTCGGGGAGATGTCGTCCCGTTTCTGGCCGAAGAGCCAGGCAGATCAGTCGTCTTGTCGGCTACCCTTTGCCAAGGCCGATGTCATCACGAACTCGGCCTCATACAAACGTCTCTATGGGCTCATGCAGCATCGGAGGCCCAAAGCCCCCACCACCCATGAAGGTGTGAACGGTGTCAGCGACTCCGTTGAGCAGTGGCAGACTCTCTGTCTTCTTTTCCAGGCGTGAGTCGCAACGTTGCTTTGAGCTGCATGTTAGTATTAGTATTGGTGACATGACATCAATACCTGAACCCTGTGTAACCTGCTGCTTGGGCCGGTGCGCCCCGTAGGGCTGAGTCTGTAACTGCCGGGTCCTTCGTGGGGGGTAGAAGAACCGCTGAGACCCCAACTGGGGGAATGTGGGAAACAGTTGGGCTGCATTCTTCTGCTGCATGTGTCTATTTGAGCGGGAGATCCGCAAATAGGTACTAGGCAGCGTCAAAAAACCATGCCTCAACCATGCCAAGCCGTTCGGACACACATCACCTTCAGTACCTGGTATGTAGGCAACGGCCAGAGACCGACCTGGGAAGAGGCTCTGATGCTGTGGCGGTCTTGGCTACAGGGGTCTTGATGCCGCGTGGGGTCTTGAGGCTCTGAAGGTCTTGGCCTCTGACAATCTCCCAGGTTTGATGTGCGGAAGCACAGGTTGGAAGATGGGAGCTTCGCCAGAGGTTGTGAGGCCTTTAACTTCACTGCACAGTCATCGTTTCACGGTGAGAGGTCCGCAGTATGTTCGTCATCTGAAATCCATTAGCCTAGCAAAGCCAGACAATATTAAAAGCACGAATAGAATGGAAATCCTTTTGTCCCTTTTGATTCCTGCAATCCGCCTGAACGCCAATGTCCTCCCATCAAAGCCGAAGACCAACTCCCACTCTCGTGACTGACACACTATCTACGATCGTAGTCCCGGCTGTGGCTCCTGCTGCGCCTATTGTAGCTGTTGTAGCTACCGCGGCTGGGGCTCCTCCGTCTGCCGTAGCCGCGGCCGCCCCTGCGGTCCCGACGTCCTGGAGGCGTGCGGGAGCGAGATCGCGACGAATACGATGGCGAACGAGAGCGAGATCGATATCTACGCGAACCGCTCGGCGGAGGCAGCGGGGAGCGAGACCGGGAGCGAGACACGGACCGCGGGCGGTAGACGTCGGAACGCTGGCCGTAGCGGCCTGGGCCAGGGGACCTCCAGCCGCGACCCGCTGGTGCGCCAGGACCCGACGGTCCAAGCAGGGGCCTGACATTCGCAGGAGGACCGCGGGGGCCGCGACGCGCCAAAGGAGGAGGTGGGGAGACTTTGCGCCGCGGGAGTACTATCGACACGTTGATCACACTGCCGTCGAGTTGTGCCTCGTGCATGTGGGATATGGCCGACTCGGCGTCCGCCTCGTTGAAGTAAAGAATGTAGGCTGTGCCACGATTCGTACCGGCTGCATCACACAGAATAGTCAGGAGGAGCTCAACCATGAGGTAGCTGGGAAAAGAGTAGGCAATGCTTGGCACTCACTTTGTCTGCTGATGGGAAGGTCCAAATCATCAATCTCACCATACTGGCCAAAGATCTCGTAGAGATGGTCCTCGTTGACATTCTTGGTCAACCGCTCGACGACAATCTGCATTGAGTTAGCAACGCCGACTGCAATATCCGCAACGTGACTTGCCTTGGTGGACTTAGGAGGAGGACTGGCGCTGCGTGCCCTGCTCGGCGACCGACTTCTGTCGCGGCTGTAGCTCCGAGATCGCGAGTAGCTGCGGCTGCGGGTTCTGCTGCGGCTGGGTGTGCGGCTGATGCTGCGACCGCGACTGCGGCTACGGTATCTGCCATTCCGACCCGGTGAGCGGGCATCTTTGTCATAGGAGCGGCGGCGATCCATGGAGGGCAATCGCGAATATCGTGGCGACCTGGAGCGCGACCGAGATTCGTGCAGGTCGTCGGGAGGTAGAGGGTCGGTGGCCCTCATTGGAGAAGCCATAGTCGACAGCTGCACAGAACGAGATGTGGGCGAATGAAAATGCTCGTCAAGATAAGGGAAGCTTCAAGTTTGCCCGCGGCACCGACTTTTGGTTGCACTGACTTTTTGGTTGCACCAACTGAGAACAGGAAGCAGCGATTCGCGTGGATGCTGCATAACAGAAACGAACGCGCCACGATGCACGTGATTTGATGTGCAAAAAAAGAAACGGCCCCGCCTCAAGAACAGGGCCGCCCCACTTACTCCAGCGCGCTTTGCGTCATTGCCTTGGCGTCAACACAAGCTTCCCAGACTTTGGACCCTGAACCAAAAGCAGCTCAAGCAGAGCGAAACAACCATGAACTTCCACTATAGCAATACTTTCCCGATTAGAGCCAAGAAATGACAAATCAAAAATATCTCCTGAGTCTTGTCGTGCAAGAGCAATGGAACAGACGTGGCCTCCTGAGGTTCTCTTGGGCCTTGAGGCTTGGCCTGAGATGGCTGGCCATTGGATTGGGGACCCCTTTGAGCTGAGCTTGTAAGACGGCCTTCGGTTCGGACCAACAAGACCCTGAAGTTCGCCTATCTGGGCATTCCCCTTTCGTCATGGCCTCAATCTCATTGGACGAACAACACAACCTTAAGCCAACCTCAACAACGCTCTTGCTACCGCTATTGATGCCTTCCGCTTGACGTCATGCTATTGACACGGAAATCAGGTTTGGCAGCCTACGCGGCGGTGTGCCGGATGGGAAATGGCAGGACTCAAATAGGGGTCGTCACCCGCTTGGGTTGGGTCACTGACCGCTATCGACCTTTGTCATCTACGAACACGCTCAGACCCTGAAGTGCTTACCAAACAAACTGCCATACTACCATCCACCAATATGCCTCTGTTCTCACGCCACGCGGAACCGGTCCAACAGCCGGCCCCTCAACCTGTCTACGAAGAGCCACCCAAGAAACACGGTCTCTTCGGAAGCCGGCGCCACTCTCCCACCCAGGTCCACCCGAACGCCGCCGCCGACGGGGGTTACGGGGTCAATGGCACACGGACCTCATCCATCTCCCCAGAGCGAGAGCACCACGGCGGCGGCGGCATCTTCCGCCGGTCGACCAACGCCAGCAGCAGCACCTACGGTAGCGAGCGCGGCAGCGGCGGCCTGCTCCGCCGCTCCTTCGGACACGGAAACGGCAGCATGGCCGAGATGGACCCCTCCATTGTTGAGGCACGGCAACGCGTCATGAACGCTGAGGCGGCCGAGCGAGAGGCCGACCGCGCCCTCATTGCGGCCCGGGAGAGCGTCCGTGAAGCACACGAACATGTTCGCAGGCTGGAGCTCGAGGCCAAGGAGGAAGCGAGGCTGGCCAAGATCAAGCAGCACCATGCCAAGGAGTTCTCCAAGAGGGGCCAGCAGCTGGGACGTAGGTTGCCCCGATGAATAGTGACCCTGTTTGCTACCTGACCTTGAATGCTGACGCCGTTGCAGGGTTCGGAGCTTGAGTCTGTTCCTACGTTGTCAATGTTGATTTCCTCGGTTTCTCATTGGGCATTCTTCTGTTTCAGTACACCAGTGCGGACATTGTCCGAAGCGTTTATCTGCCATCTTATTCCCTTCCTCAGCTGAGCGTCACATCTTTTCTTGTTCAAGTACACTGATTGGTCATTATCGCCGTTGTACACTAATACCCCTGCGCTTGGATTATACCACTCATGTATTAGCTGATCAATGCTGCATCTATTGACACCTCAAGTGCTTTTGCCCTGATCATGACACTTGCTGCTGTCCCTTCCTCCACGCCGCGTACTTGCGGTATATGTCACGGCGGAAAATCTGCATTAGCTCCGCCATGACGCCGAGGTCGACAGGCAGCGACGCCTGGGGGGCACCAAGACCACACAGGCCGTTCTTCCGGTCGATGAACCAGGTGAAAGTATACCCTCCTCCCCATGTCAGCGTCCCCTCGCCATACCAGCCCTCAACATCCTCAAGGGTCAACACGCCGCTGAGGCCGTAACCTACCTTCGTCCCGCGATCGACTCCCAACCGGAAAAAGTCACCACTTGGGTGGCCCTCCATCGTCGCGCGGTGTCCCGCCTCGGCCTTGGGTCCGATACGGTTCTGGAACATCTCCTCTACCGTCTCCGGCCTGAGCAGCTTCCCGTCATTCGCTAGTAGCGACCTTAGCACCTTAATGTAGTCCCTCCCGGTCATAAACAAGCCATGCCCGCCAAAATCGCCCCGGCTCCGCTTGTTGATCTCGCCCGTACCATTCAGCACTGCAAGTCCCAACCCTTCAGGATCACTTGGGTTCAGATTCACCATCCTCTCCCGCACCGCATCCCCTTTCACGGGATAGAACTGCACATCATCCGCCTCAATTTCCAACGGCGCACAGACCCTCTTCCGGACGAACTCTCCGAGTGTCATACCCGTCAGCCTTTCTAGAATCCTCCCTGCCCAGTCCAACCCCGTCCCATACATCCACCCTGTCCCCGGCTGAAAGGCAAGCGGGTACGCAAACGCCTCCTCCACAGGTCGCGTAGCACCCTCAGCCAGGGGCGCCTCATTCTCCTTGCGCCACTGCATCAGCCTGGGCAAAAGGAAGTCATATGCCGCACCGGAGGTATGCGCCAGCAGCTGCTCCAGCGTGATGGGGTGACCTGCCACGATAGGTTCCAGCGCGCCGGACTCGGTCAGCACCGGCTGGCGCGCAAGCTCCGGGACGAACTTGGAGACGTCCTCTGTGAGGGTCAGCAGCCCGTCCTCGACGCACTGCAGCGCGCAGATGGCGGTAATGAGCTTGGTGGCCGAGGCCAGGTAGAGGATGTCGTCCAGCTGCTGGGGGCGCGTCTCGCCTGAGAGGAGGGTGCGCGAGCCGAGGGCGAGGTTGTAGGTGAAGTCGCCGGTGGTGTTAGATGCGCAGATGACGGCGCCGCGGATCGCGCCGGAGGCTAGGGCGGCGTCGTAGGCCGTTTCGATTGTTTGGTCCGCCATGGTTGCTGGCCACTGGCTGGTCATGGATGTGGGTGTGGGATTCGGGGTTGATGCGTTCGGGGAGCAAGAGGAGGAAGTGAGGAGAAATACACCGAGTCGACTATAAGAGGGTTGAGGAACGAGGACGTACGCTACGGCGTTTCAACACACCCACCCAAAGCCATCAGCTCCACCGTCTAGCGTATACCCTCCACGTAAGCCGCCGGCTTACTGGACAGCCCAGACTTGGAGGTGCGGGGATCATGCATCGTTCGGCGTTTTTGTGGTTTTGGACCCCACGGGTCTCAGCTAAGGTAGTATCCAGCGTATCACTCCGTCCTACGGATACCGCGTCCGTCTAGGCTCAGTGGCCCCAATTGACAAGCAGGAACTCGCTACACCTATGTTAGCTGGCGGATTGGAGAGTGATAAGGTACTTCAAAGGTGAGGATTCAAGATGTTAAGAGCAGTGCAAGGCACACAGCGTGCTGTCTCTAGTTGCCTAATGCCCAGAGGTCCGGAAATGGGAAGCTCGTCTACCTAATCTATGGTTGGGGCTCATCGCGAGATGGTAGTATGGTACCATGTTGGCTGTGCGGCCCGTACCCTTCTCCGCTCAGATACGGAAGCGTCAGTGCAATGTGATTCGAAGATGTGACGTAACGTATTTTATAAGCGAGCTGCGCATATAAGCGAGCTGCGCACTCTCCACTCCCCTACAACAACTATCCTTCATTGCAAGACAACAACACTAAGAACTGACTATAATTACATCAGAAGCAGCTGAATCAGACGATTCTACAGCCTCTTGGCAAGTGCGGGCATTATGGCCAGGCTTACCGCACACACCACAGCACCGAACCCTCGTACGCGCCCCCCCTGTACTACCACCATCCTGCTCCTTTTCTTGAGCCACCTCCCCAACCATAGCCTTCTGGTCTAGTTGATCCTTTGCATCTTGTACTGCAAGCGATCCCCCAAGCTGTATACGTGTTTTTTTGGCTCTCCGGCGCTTGCTTAGTGCCTCCTTGGCCTTACGTAGCGAAGAGACCTCTGCCTGAAGGAGGGCCACCTGGTGTATTATAGCTATTTGTGACGAAACCACAGGCAGTCCTGCCTCTGAAAGGGTTCGCCGGTCGAAGGTAACTGCTGGTCGGACTGTAGGTCTCGGTGAAGCCAAAGGGTTCATAACAATGCTGGCTGCAATGTCTGCACAATAGATAAAGGCTATTGCTTGAATTGCTCACTGGAGAACTTCCAGAGTTCTCCAGAACGAGTGACTATATACTGGCTATCTTTGGGTGCTCTCATGTGCTCTATAGAGCTCCCTAGAGCTCGGTGCTCTGTTGACTCCATCGAGAGCTTCCATTCCCTCGCGTTGATTGGCTTAACGTCACCTACATAGATCCGGGCCGTGCATGGATCCGGGCCAGGCAATTTCGGCTAATTTAGGGGCACCATAACACCATGCCCACCATCACCAACATGATCACAGCTGGGTCAAAATTGAAGCTATTCACAAGCAGACGACAGTGCCATGGCCAGAAAACAATGGGGGTCTGGAAAACACATGCAAACCCACCTACTTGAACACATCTGGGCCCATTTTGTAGTCCTTCCAAACACTCTTCGCAAAGCCCACTACCCCTCTTAATGCTATACGACGTTCCTTTTCCCTGGTTTCCACGGCTTCCTTAGCCTCCCTTTCACTTATGCGAGCCCGGATGTCTTCCACAGTCAGTACCCGGGCCTCACCAAAGTGCTTCCTCGAGGACTTTTTCCGGCTCTCGAACCTCTTTTTCACTACTTCCTGGGTCAGGGCCCTGAGTGTGGTATTGTCAGCTTGCATAGTTAGGAAGTAGTCTTTCATCCAGGACAGCCTGGCTCTCTTGGGGGTATCACAAATCTGGAACAGTTCCTCCACAACCTGGTTGATCTTTGTAGCCATGTCGCCAGTCACCGGGAGCTCGGCTCGACGGCCCTGTTGATCAGTAATACTGACCATCGCTGGGGTCTTCGGCCGGTCAGAGGTCCTGGGTCTGGGTGCCGTTGCGGGTGCTGTTGTGGGTGCCGTTGCGGGTGCCGTTGCGGGTGCCGTTGCGGGTGCCGATGTAGGTGCCGGTGCCAGTGCCAGTGCCGTTATAGGTGCCTCGGCTGGCCTATGCCGGGCTAGGACCTTCTCTGGGTTGTAAGGTAGTAACCCAGCTCCTCTCCATGCCTCCGGAATGTTCCGGAAAATGCAAGCCCGGGCCTTCTCATAATACCGGAGGAACTGGTGGTTATCTACCTTGACAGCTCCGAACAATGCCCCTTCAGTAACTAACTTACGGTAAGCCTTAGCCAACGGCCCGAAGACCCCGACATCAAGAGGTTGCAATTCATGTGTCGAGTGTGGTGGTAAGCAAAGTGGTATGATGTTGTGCTCCTCGCAGTATTCCACGAACTGGGGTGAAACATGGCTTGCATGGCCGTCAAGAATGAGGAGCCGGTATTTACCATGTGTTCGGGGTGCCGTATACTTGTCGAAGTGTCGGATCCATTCTAGAGCAATGTTGCAATCGGTCCAGCCGTTCTCACTAACCCGGATAACAAACTGGGGGTCGAGGTCCTTGGGAATCCACGCTTGTTGAATGCGTTTGCCCTGGAAGATGACGAAGGGTGGAAGGACGTAATTGTTGGCCGAGATGCATTCGATAATAGAGACCCATTCGCGGTTACCGGGTTGAACGACGGTCGGCTCTAATGAATCCCTCGGAACAATGACTTTGTGGTTGTCCCCAATGCCTTTTATGCACCCCTTTTCATCCATATTGTAGGTGTCGTCGTCAGCGATGTTATAAGCCAACTTGATAGTTTGATATAGCTCGAACCAATGTTGTAATGTGTTGTGATCGACAGCGTCCTTCCTAGCTTGGTCCAATGCCCGGGACCTTCGAGCTTTCAATTCCGGGTGCCGGTTCAGGAAGTTGTAGATCCACCGTTCACCCAAAGGCTTGATGTCTCCCTTAGCCAGCAACAACTGGGCTGCAAGATGTTCTAGTGCCGAGATTGACATTGGCCAGCCCCAGGCATCCAACTGGTAAATGGAATTAACAATGGATTGTTCCTCCTGTGGTGTCAACCGCTGCAAGTGCTGGGCTGCGGCCCGGTGGTTCTGCCGTCGACCGGTATACCGTTCCTGGAGGGTGGTTCGTGGTATGTCAAAGATGTGGGCCGCGTTTCGAACGCTGGGGACCTCCCCGGCTCGCAGGGCTTCAATAGCAGACTGGATGCGTTCTTCCTGGCTGTTGGTACGCTTGCGTGGTGGCTTCTTGAGTGTGGGCTTGGGAGGTTTGGGTTTGGATTGACTGGGCGCCATGGTTGATGCGGTTGGCTGACTGCGTTGACTGCGTTCATGATACGGTTAGTTGACTGCATATGATGCGGTCGGTTGAGTACGTACCATGCAGTCGGTTGACTGCGTCGATTGCAGTGGTGATGTGGTATGCTGACTGCGTTGGTGATGCCGTAGGTTGACTGGTATGTGGAAAAGGTTAGCTATTGTCAGAGGAGTTCAAAAAACAGGTCAAACCATGGATTCGTTGGAAAATGCGGTCAAACAGCGTGTTTGATGAAGTTGTTCGTGATGTTCATTGTGGCTGACAGTCGAAATGAATTCAGGCCAGGACCCTGGCCCGGATCCATACACAGCCCGGATCCATGCAGGTGACGTTAGCTCCCTAGGCTCTCTGTCTGCTCTCTAGAGCACCCTAGAGCTCCTTCTTATTGGTCCTAAATGATTGGTTCGGGTGCGCCCTGCGCCACCCGTCGGGTTGTCCCACCTGCAGCTGTCCTGTTGGCTTAATTCGTGACACTATTGTACCCTTAGTAAGCTGGTCTATAGCAGCCAACATCGAGGTTGGGGAGCTATTTTGATGGTTGGTAATGCGAGTCTTGATAAGCGTTGACTGCGACTCGGCTTTATGGGGGTTGTATGGTGTCTGGAAGACCTAAGGTTATATAGTGCTAGGCCGTGAGGTCGGGGGTGTTTGTGTACGAAGCTGGATATCTAGCTTGGAAAGCACCTTCTCTGGATTATACGGCATAAGGCCAGACCCTGCGAAGCTGCCTTGGATATTCCTCTTGGTGATGGAGGCAAAGAAGGCCTCGCGAAAGGCGCAAAGGAACTCGAGCTTGCTTATGTGGTTGATATGCGTGCGTATCAAGTCTTCAACCTGGCGGCCGTACGCCTGCTTCAACGGCCTAAAGCAGCCAACATCGAGTGGCTGGAGGAGGTAGGAGGAATATGGAGGCATGCAGAGCGTGATGATGTTGTTCTCTTGGCAATAGAGCTCGAATTTGGTCGAGTGATGGCTCTCGTGGCTGTCGAGGATCAACAACCGGTATTTGCCTTTTATACGAGGCGCTATATAGAAGTTGAAGTGCTTGATCCAATCTAGGCCTACTACGTTAGTAGTCCAGCCATTGTCGGTAGTTGCAATATGCTAGTCGGCTAGAAGGTTGTACTTGGTATACTAGTTGGCGAGGTGGTACTATGCGGCTAAGATAATGAACGGAGGGATGGCCCAGCCGAGGGCATTGACGCTCTAGATTACCGTTGCCTATTTGCAGTTGCTAGGCTAGGCTATCTTTACCTTGCTATAGCTATCTAAGGTCGTAATAACTATGCCTGCGAAGATAATGCCTATTATAAACCTAGTTTTATCGAAGTTGTAGATATCATCGTCTATAATACTATACTTGGCCTTAGTGTTCTATATAAGCGCAAACTATTCGCCAATGGCCTTTGGATCCTTATACTTAGCCCTCTAGTAGTCGTACTGATATATCTAACGCGTCCGGAGCTCTGGCTGGCGTTTGACAAAGTTATATGCCTAGAGCTTACCAACAGAGGGCGCATTATATACGCGTAGCAGTTGGTTGGCTATATCTTCAATACCATGTAGTCTTGGTGGAAAGGCTTGTGCAACTAGCTCAATTATATATTGAATAAGAGCCTTCTCTTCGGAGTCCATGAGCCGGCGCGAGTTAGGCGTAGTGTCGCGTCGTGCAGGGGTATTAGCGCATCGGGAACGGAGGGTTGATTCCGGTATATTGTCACGAGGGCCGTCGTTCAAGGCCAGGGTCAAGCCTCTGGTGGTAAACTGACTGCATTGCAAGAATATTGAACTTGCAGGAGGAAAGGAATCCTCGAAGACTGCAAGGTGCGAAGAAGTCTAAATACAGGATGTGGAGCATGTGCCCAGATGTGGAATGTGGGGCACCAACCAGGTTGACCAATCAATGGCCTGTGCCATGGTACGGTGGGTTCCACCGTCACAACCCCCCCCGGAACAGAAGACTCGCCTCGAGTCTTCCAATACAGCCGAATCCACCAAGTACATCATCCACACATACTAATCAATCGTACAAATCGCCGTTGTCATCGCCAGAGTCCTCCTCCAGAGCCTTCTTCATCGACCGGGGCTCAGGGACCATACCATACCTCGGCATATCCATAGCTGCAATGTCCACCGTGTTCAAATCCATCGGTTCACCCTTGTTGTGATTGGCATTGAAGGGCTTGGGGTTACCGGAACCGTGGTAACGTGTGTTGAGCTTCTGGAGCATTGCGACAAAGCCGTTGTAATCGTCGGGTACGATGACCTGGGCATCGAGCCGGGAGCGGGCTGATTTGTTCAAGCCACGACGAAGCATAGCGATCTTGGTATTGTCGGGCCATGTGTTCGCCTTAGCCGCGTAAAGTAGCCGTTCGAACCGGGCCAGGAAAACCGGAAGCGAATCGTCGTCGGCTTGTTTTAAGGCTTGTAGTTTGTCTTCGGCATCGCGCACCTTATTGGGGTCATCGAACAAACGGGCTAGTTGATTGAGCAGGTTCTGGGGGTCGTACTGCTTCGTGTCTTCGGCAACGGCCAACTGCGGTGTAACGAGCGCCTGAACCTTGCTATCAAGACGACCGTACACATAGAAAAACTGGGCTTCCGGAGCTCCTATAGCTTGACCGTCGATACGGAGCTTGGCTTGAATAGCCGGAAACCAGGTATCCCAATGGTAGGTGCCAGAGAATTTGTCGGGGTCGGGGAGGCTCGGCTTGGGCTTGCGGGCCGACTTGGTCCTCAAGTCGGTAAGCTCCTTTGTCAAGGCTTGAATCTGGGCTTCGTGGTTCTGAATAACCTGCTGCATGTGCTGAAGGGGGTCCATCTTGCAGGTCGGTTGTTGTTCGTGTTCGTTGTTGAATGCAGGTGCGAGAAAAAGAGGGCTCTTGCAATTCGGGATTCAGCCGGTCGGTCCACACACTTCTAATTACCACACAACCCATATGCAGGGAAAGAAGGTCGGAAACTGCCGCGCTTGCAATGAATACCGAAGACCCTTGAAGAAATGGCACTTCCAATTACCACCGTAACCCTTTAGTGCCAGGGAAGGAAGGCCCGAAGTGATGAATAAGGTGAAAAAATTCCGGGTGCCGACGGGGGGCTCTAGGTGCAGGCTCCGTAGTTGTTCGAATACGTGGTCAGGCCTCCGCTAAGACGATGTACTACGTGCTCGGTCGACTAGGCACGGGTCGGTTCGGAAGGTCGTAGCCGTTACGATGAATTGCCTGGCTAGGTACGCAATCCAAAGGAAGTTCAATATTGTCACGAGGGCCGTCGTTCAAGGCCAGGGTCAAGCCTCTGGTGGTAAACTGACTGCATTGCAAGAATATTGAACTTGCAGGAGGAAAGGAATCCTCGAAGACTGCAAGGTGCGAAGAAGTCTAAATACAGGATGTGGAGCATGTGCCCAGATGTGGAATGTGGGGCACCAACCAGGTTGACCAATCAATGGCCTGTGCCATGGTACGGTGGGTTCCACCGTCACATATATTGTATAGCTTGGCTGCGGCTCGAAGGCTTAACTTTTCGTCATTTTGGATAGCTTTAAGGGCCAAGATTACCCTTGTATCCTTTGAAGTAGGGGGCATATAGGTTGTGGGAAAATTCGATGTTAAGTGTAAAGAGGACGCGTTGTGGTGGGGATCGCGCAGCTCGCTTATATGCGCAGCTCGCTTATAAAATACGTTATGTGCTGTAGTACATTACATTCCTTGAATGTCCACCGCGATACCTGTCATCCTGTCGTAGTCCTTAGGACAACTTCTTGATATCTCGCTAAGATGACCCGGTGATTCACTGCCATAGGGCAATTGGACAGTGGCGTCAATTTGCTCAAGGTCGCTTACAGACACTCAAGATCGTGCCTTCAAGTTCAAGTGTTAAGTGTGGTTAGGAGTCACTTCCCTTATCTCCTCATTAGGAAATTGCGAACCTCTGAGTCATGATGGGTTGACCTGACTTCAAGGGCAGGAGGAGCCCCTCGCCTCGCTCTTGCTTAGGTACGGTAGCTACCTAGGTACCTGGTTGATTTCCATGGCAGCTGCCCCCGGGCCCATGTCAAGTGAGTGGCATCCTAAGGCCACTCCCCCGTTGCTTCCAAATTTCCGCCTGCTCTGCTTATCCAAACTTCTCTCATCTTCCAGACGTTAGTTGATGCCAACTTTACCCACCATACCACCGAAGAATTATCTCCTTCCGTCAGGGATTGCCTCTAGTTCAATTAAAATACTAAAGCTGGTCACAGCACCGAGTGGACAGCCCATGTCGTCACAATAATCAGCGCAGATTGCCAACGACGGAGACTGAGAGAGCCTGCTGGCCCCTACCGACTTCCATCGCTACAAACAAACTTTGCCGCATCGGCCAAGCGGCAGTTCCGACGTACAGCACTACAGCTGCTTTGAAGACCGTTGACAAGGCCGTTGTGAAAATTTTCCTCGGTCCCACGCGCCCAAGCCATGGCACCCGAGCGACCCCGAATGAGGCAATTTGACACGAACCAATTCGTGCCAATCCAGGCCAGCGCACCCATGCCACTCACGCCTTCTAAGACGCGCGCCATCTCAGAGAGCCCCGACGCCAAATCGGTCGCGTCGGCCAAAGACTTTCCACCGACGCGAACATGGGAAATGACGCCCGTGTTGACAGTCCGGACCTCGCTCTCCATGACGATGACCTTACCGACCATGAGTCTGAGTTTGACAACGGTTCTGAGGCTGATGCAGAGCCCGAGCGCGTCGCCAAGGAGGTGGAAAAGCCTGAAGGTAAGAAAGGACGACCCGTGGTGCCTACGAGGACCTCGCGGGCACCGAGTATGACCCTTTTAAGACAAACAAAATGGTGCAGACCAGCGCGCTACAGCGCATCCTTGACGAGCCTTGGTGTAATCGAGTCATTGTCGTTTCGACAACCCGGGCTCGAGTCGTTTCTTCGAGTGTTCTTCGGACACTCGTAAGAAGACTTGTTTCGTGGTAAGTGATTCATGGGCGACCCGCAAGCGTTTCGCTAACGCAAAACTAGTTGCCTCCGGAATGATCGGTGATTGCGTCGACTTTGTTGTGCTCGCGGATACGATTCGTGAGCTCATACGTATGCAGGTTTTACGATCCTCGGAATTTGCAGGGCAAATTAAGGGACATCTTGTGGCATATGATGAGATCTTCATTCGGTACGTTACGCCTACCTTATCCTTGAGTTTATCTGCTAACCAATACCAGGTCCAGGTCAAGTAGCTATAGACCGGTAGCATCACCACACCTCACTCTGAAGCTTCCGGAGCTTCTCCGTCAATTAAACCAGAAATCGCCGAAAACGATCGGCTAATTTTAAAGAAATGGTGGTCCAGCCTAAACGGGCACTACTCGACTCTGGCGCTCAAGCTGACTCAATGACCTCTCATCACCAACCCTTCTTCAAAACCATATCGTTTTGGAGGCGGCTTCTCATGATCCCCATCCACCGTCCGCTTCTCAGATTTGCATCACTCAGAAGGCAGCTCGGACTTGACAATGTTTCACATTGCAAGTCTAGCCGAGGCATCCCTTGGTCCCTCGACTCCCAGCCTCCCACAACCTTGCCGCGCGCATTGAGCAAACTATTATCGAAGAGTACGAAATGGCGCTAGGTGAGCATCGCCCATCGGGATACCATAAGGTCTATGCCAGGGACCCTGGGTAAGTTAGCATGTGTTTTGCAGATGGATATTAATGCTGACTTTACTATAGTACTGGTCCTGATGGCTATCCCACACGACATTCGGCGCGGCGCAGCGGCCGAGCTTGCCCGCCACGGACGTCTTCTGGAAGGCGGTGCTGAAGTAGTTGCACAAGCAGGCTTGGGCCATAGTCACCAGAGTGCGGCAGGTGGTGTCACAAAGAAGTATATTGGGCCGGCACGCGAGGATACGTGAAGCCCTCCGCGTGCGCCAAGGGCCAATTCGCCAGGCGAGGTCTGAGTTGCAGCATACTTCCGATGGCTCTTCATATCGCTCAACCCGCTTCTCCTCCCAGGCTATAACGCAGGCATGTATCGACAATGGCCTGGACTCTAAGAACAAAACCGACCGTGCAAAGCAATCCAGGCATCTTCGGGAAAGCACTACCCTTGTCCGCCAGTTTGTGGACGATTGTGAGAGCAATGGGGATTTCCTTCGAAGGCATCTCGAGAGTCGTGCACGCCGAGTCGGATGCGCCCGCGATGCTCCATGCGATCGTGGACTCGTGGAGCACCTTATGTTGCTTCGACTAAGGCCGGTCACAACAAGCCCCACGGCTGGGAATAAGCTTATCCGACAGACACGCCTTGAGTACATCAACCCAGAACGTATCAACGTCGACCCCATCGCGGTTTTAGACATGATCGCCAATTGGGCCCAAGTGCCCTACCAAACCATCGTGGACTGGGGAGTCAGACTCTTCACCCTCCTCGTGGGCTGCGGAGGTGGTAAACTAATGTCTGATCACAATAGGACGCCCTTGGCCACCCCATCTCGGACTATGCCCTTGTCCGGGTTGGTAACGCCCCCTTTACCGACTTCGACGCGGCGGCGTACGAGAACTATATCCACGCCCACGGAGAGGTCGTCATTTATACCTCGAATTTCCTAGAGTGGGACGAGCTCCGGGGTCGGCCCGAAAGAATGTGGTGGTCGGATATAATGGCGGGCTCCTGCGACGAGGGTATGTTACCAACAGGCTACTATATCCCTACATAACCCTTGGTCCCTTGTCCCTTAGTGCTCCTAAGAGGAACGAGATATTGCTAACAATAACCGGCTATTACTAGTAGTTACGGACCGATACGGGACAAGCATGAAGGGGGTTCGCGCCATTTGGCGCGTTAACATCGTGAACCCTGAGACATCGGGTCTCATTGCCTCTTTATATTTCTCCGGCTCAGGTGGCGCCGCTGGGCCGGACAGCAGCAGCAGGAAAAGCACGAGCTACAGCAGCAGCACCAGCAGCACCAGCAGCACCAGCACCAGCACCAGAAACAGCAGCAGCACCAGCAGCACCAGCAGCACCAGCACCAGCACCAGAAACAGCAGCAGCACCATCATCACCACCGCCACCAGCACCATCACCAGCACCAGCACTTGCATGGGCCGTGTATCGGCACAAGGGCTGGGAGATCACTGAGTCAAAGCATCGGGCTGATCCGGGAAAACGCTACCACAGCAGCTGGGTTCCCGGTATACGGTAGAGGAATGGCAAGATAACGATCGTGGATGGCGGAGAAGGTGCAGCCGATGAAGTCGAAGAAGTCGCTGAAAGTTGAGGCGACAGACAAACAGAAAGTCGACCATCTGGTAAGAGCCAAAGCTAAGAAACAGAGCGAGCAATTCTCGATAATCGTCGCCGCGTCGTCCTTGGCATAGGAAATTCCGAGATTTGTCACATCGTCCGGTTTAGTATTAACGACAATAAGAAGTCCCGAGCCCACTTCGATAAAATACCTCGCACTCGTAAAGGTAGCTACCTTTATCTATTACGAGAAGCCAGAACTGGCTAGCGATCCAGAGAACATCCCAGAGGATGCGGATGCAGGTGATGCGGTCAAGAACACGATATGGATATGGACTCTGATTCGATGGATGATGACGAGGATAAGCCTGCCGTACATGAACGGTTCAAGGACAGCGTTCCGGCACTCGAAGATCACCTGGTGGATCTGCATGCGGAGGAGGAATCGGAGGAGTCGGAGAAGGGAGAGTGAGAAGTCCAGGCGGTGTGGATAGGCTGAGGCCAAGACGATGTTCCAGAATGGACCAAATATGCGCTGACAAACTACACCTCCCTACGCACAGCGCTCACCAATGATCGCTGGTCCGTTTGTTTTGGACGCTTCCGCAAACTTATCAACACGCTCTCAAGGATCATCAGTGATGAGCTCCATGACCTCGCAGATGAACTGATAGCATGGGCGGAGGCCGTCTACCTAGACGAATACGCAACGAGACAAACGGGGGAAATAGGGTCGAGTCAGCGTCGAGGGCATGTTAGCTGGGAGAAATCTAGAAG
This sequence comes from Chaetomium strumarium, assembly GCF_033439665.1. Classification (NCBI taxonomy): domain Eukaryota; kingdom Fungi; phylum Ascomycota; class Sordariomycetes; order Sordariales; family Chaetomiaceae; genus Chaetomium; species Chaetomium strumarium. Next base: position 7,326,966 of record NW_026944429.1, on the reverse strand, counting down.
ACGCTTGACACTTCTAACTTGGCTTGTTAGAACCCCGTGATCGCAAAACAAGATGGATTCTGAGGGGGTTCAGCTGTTAACCTGTGACCGTTGTCCATTTCTTCACTTTGACGCAGAGGATACTCAGATACATGTATCGCAAATCCTCAGTTGACTGCATTACTGCCTTACCAACCGATCCAACTCCTGAGTGTAGGGGTCCTTTCCTCCTCCACTGAGCCTTATTCATCATGATATCGTGTGTATGTCGCTATGTATTTCCCACAGGCTGTAAACCGAGTAGGTAAGTAGTCAACAGAACATTGTGTATTTAGCCACTTCCTTCCTAGAGAACCAGAACCTCTTCTAGGGTAAGCACAAGATTCCCAATCTCTCTTTCTCATCCCTCCCTCAGTATCCAACTTGATTTTTTACTCTCACTCAAACTGCCCCTTCCTCGCCTCAAGATACTCCTTCCAGGTAGTCACCTTCAGTCCCACCTCGGCGAGCAGCTCGTGGCCATCGGTCAGCGACGCGCCCGCGAAGAAGCCCGGGTGCTCGCACAGCAGCTCATTCTCCAGGATCTCCTGCGCGATCGGCGGCGGCAGGAAGCCCTTGTACACGCCGTGGTCCAGCTGCACGTACTGGCCCCTGTGGCCTGTCACGGCCGTGAACTCGTCCATGATGCGCTGCGGCGTGTAGTAGTCGGCTGCGGCGGGGATGGTTTTGTTGAGTATCTTGGAGAGGGGCTGCTTGGCTATGGCGATGAAGTATTTTCCTAATGGCATGGGAATTGGGGGGGGGGGGTTAGTTCAGAACTAATAGGGAAGGAGGGGGAAGGGTCAACAGAGAAGAATAAGGAAAGACTAACCCATATCGTCCTCGGTGAAGATCAGCGGCAGCTGGGCCTTGGTGGCACCCGTCGGGCCGGCAAGCGTGTAGGAGCCGTCGTCACCCTTGCGGAGCAGGCCCAGGTTGGTGAAGTTGGTCATGTAGTAGCCCGGCTGGAGGAAGGTGGCGGGGATGCCCTGGGCGCGGATGTAGTCCTCGACGCGGGCCTTGCTGTCGAAGTGGTGCACGTGCGGGAGCTTGCCGCCCGAGGCCTTGGTGACGTCGATGAGCGACGAGAAGATCAGGTGCTGCACGCCCGCGGCCTTGGCGGCGTCGGCCACCGTCTTGCCTTGCGCGGTCTCGGTGCCCGCGGGCGCGCCCGTCATCATGTCGGGCAGCGTAACCAGGAAGAGCGTGTGCGTGCCCTGAACGGCGGCGTCGACCGAGGACCGGGAGCCCATGTCGGCGGCCGTGACCTCGATGCCCTGCTGTGCAAGGGCCTGAGCGGCGGGCTTGGAGACGTCGCGGGTGACGGCGCGGATCTTGAATGTCTTGGACAGGGTCGAGTCGGCGAGCACGGCGCGGATGACGGAGCCGCCTTGGACGCCGGTGGCGCCGAATACTGTGAGGAGTTTGGTCATGTTGGTTGGGATGTTTGGTATGGTTCAATTATGGATAGAAGGTGCTTTTTTGGCAGGTGTAACGGTGTATGATGTGAACGATGATGTGGTGTCTGGATGTAGGAGCTGGGGGAGTGAAGGAGGCGGGAGGGCAGGCTGTCTTATACCCATCTCCACTTCTATCTTCCCATTGAGACCTTCTCGCCCGCACTTTGGATAGAACTGGACGGTTCTCTTCGTGCTGGTATTTCCAATCAAGCCGCCTGCAAGACATGACAAAGCAGACAGAGTCCGACGTACGTCGACGCTTTTCTACAATGAGCTCCTTGTGCCAGGCTAAAGATCCGAGGTGCGTCGACGCCTTTCTATTATGAGCTCAGCTCGAGCTTATGAAGGCCTCGCTTACATATTCCGCATCCGTGCGGACGGCGGCGGCACCGACTGGGTGCTGCCGGCGCCGATCAATCGACAAGATTAATAGATATTTTCAATGTGTCTAACGATATTGAAATCCTACCCGCTATGCATCAAGCCAATCAGTCTTTTAGGTCTGGCAGCCCACGGCCCGGTTTGTAGCGGCTAATCTCAATCAATCGAAATAGTAGCGCCTGAACAGTCGATTTATTCGCCCCGGGGCTGCCGGCTTCTCCCCCCGCTTCGGACTCCGAACGGCCGGTGATTGGCTCTGGCGGTTTGTGTAGCGTCAACATTCTTGGCCCAGCTTCCTCCTGCTGCAGGCAAAAACCACACGCTCCTTCCGGAATTTATCAAAGTTCCATTTCATGCGGATGCAGAATGGAAGCCCGCCCAATCCCCCCGCGGCAGCAGCCGGTGCCTCCCCAAGCAGAAGAGCATCCACGCGGGGGTACACGGAAGGGCCAAAAGGGCCAACTCTCAAGCCTCTCGGCCCTGTCATGCGCTCAGTGCCGCAGCCGCAAGCTAAAGTGCGATCGCACGCGGCCTAGGTGTGACCGCTGTGTCGAACGGAACGACGGCTGCACATATCCCGAAGCCCGGCAGCGGGGCCTCGGTGCCCGCAAGACGGTGCGGGATCTCGAGGAGCGCATAGAGGAGCTTGAGGCACGCCTCCGGGCCGCCAATCTCGGGACGACCACACGTGCAACAGGGCAGGAGCAGTCATTCGCCGAACCAACCCCCTCGATGAATCCGGGGCCGGCAAGCGGCCAACTATTCGATCTGGGCTTGTTCGAGCAGTCTCCCTCGTTCGAGGTCATGGATGCGCTCACGGCCCTCTACTTCCAAACCATCCACCCAGGGGCTCCCATGCTTCACCAGGCGCGCTACACGGCGTCCCTGCGGCTTCCTCCGCACATGCGCCCGCCCATGTGTCTTCAGTACGTCGTGATGGCATCCGCGGCAGCAGTGTCGCCCACATACCGCCACCTTTCTGAACCTTTTTACCAGCGCGCACGGGTTTATGCCGAGGCAGACGAGCTGAAAGGCCAAGGCGAGGTCTACACCACGGTAGCCCACGTGCAGGCCTGGTTGCTCATCTCGGCCTACGAATGCCATGTCTATGCCGTCTTCACCCGGGCATCTACCAGCCACTGCCGCGCCGTCCGCATTGCCCAGATGCTCAAGCTGCACCAGCTCGACAGCCCACAACCCGACCCGTCTCCGAGCCTGCCTCCGCCGAGGGACGCCATCGAGGCCGAGGAGCGGCGTCGAACGTGGTGGGTCGCCTTCATGGCCGACCGCTTTCTCTCATCCACTACAGGCTGGCCGTCCCTCATCGACGAGCGACACCTCCGCACCAACCTCCCCACCACCGAAGATGCCTTCGCCGCCGGCACCGAAAACCCCCACCCAACGCCACTATCATCTGGCATCCAGCGACTGGAACAGGTCCGAGGAAACGAGTTGTCCCCCTTTGCCCTCCGCCTCCTCGCCGCCAACGAACTCCTGCACGCGCTGGATCACACCGCAAACTCCCCCAACCCACAAGACGCCGGAGACCTAGACACAAACACTGACAGCCCCTACTGGCGCCGGCACCGCGAAATCGACAGCAACCTGACTGCACTAACCTTCTTCCTCCCGGAACCGCAGATGAACCCCTCGGCCAACCCACGCAGCCTCGACGCCATCACCGTGCGCATATGCGTCAGCATGGCCGTCCTCCACCTGGGCCGTTCTTCTTTTATTAAGGCCCCTAATAACCAACAACAACAACATCAAGAAAAATCGTCCGCGGCGTGGAAGGAGTGGAAAGAGGCCCGCCTTCTGCCCGCCGCAGAAACCGTAGTATCCGTCTTCCGCGCGGCGCAGGCAGCCAATTTCCTGGGCACGGCCATTCGCAACCCTTTACTCCCCTTTGCCGCCTACATGGCTGCGTCTGTGTTTCTGTCCGACTGCTTGTCCTCTGCTCCTCACGGGCAAACTCAAAATAGTCGAAAGCAAAGCAGCGAGGCGAATCTAGTATACCTAGCCGACACGCTTGTCCTTTTTGCGAGTAAAGAGAGTCCCCTGGTCCGGGCTAATGCGCTGCAGTTGGCCGGGGATCTGCTCCGGGCTGGGATGGGGTCTGCGTGGATGGACCGGTTGAGGTTGATGATGATGATGATGATGATGCGTGATGAGCCTGGTCTGCCGACGGGAAACTGGAATATGGGCGGTGAGAAGGGGATTGTAGCTTGTAGAGAGCCCATGTTGTTCTGTCCTGCTATAAGCTCCGTGAGTGGCGGTACGAGTGGTGGTGGTGGTGGTAGAGAGGGAATTATGTTGGGAGGGGGAGGAGGAGGAGGGGGAGGGAGCACTGGCAGTGGGTTTGTTGGTGATGCTTCTGGTGGTTACGATAACTCGTCGTGGGCTATGGGACTCCCTACTAGTAGTGCTGCTGGCGTGTCCGTATTGCAGGTCGGTGAGCCGAGCGGGCTTTTCGAGCAGCTGGACCCCATGGGCTTGGAAGAGTTTTTACTGGTAGATTGATACTTGGAAATACTTGGATAAGGCTTTTGAATACATGGTTCACTAGCCTGAAGTGTGGTTTGCCTGTTTCCCGAGAATCGAGACGATCTCCTTGACGGTGGAAAAAAGGGAAAAGGCCCCCTTCGAGATCTGAAAGTCTAGGAGTGTATATAGCATTCCCATGGGTCAGTAGGGTATGCTAATACCCAGCTAGGAACCTTCTTTCTGCTTCTCAACATGCGAGAACTTGGTGTGAATCAAACCCGTCAAGCCTTTCCCTGTGCCTCGCGTTCTCTCTGTGCCTCCATTAAGCCCGCGCTTGTCCTGAGGAGATGATTACTACAGGGATGCAAAGGGAGGAGGGGTTATTGCACTTACTCCATGAAAGAATCCCACCCTGGGAGAACAATGAGTGCCAGGAGTAGCAGAGCGAGGATCTGCCCAAACCCCCATTCCCTCTCGCTACCCTCTATGTCAACAGGAGGCGTTCCCAGTGCCTGAGTTTGCCGTAATACTCGAGAACTACTGACGAGCCCGTATATCGTGTAAGCGGGAACCAGTATTGCAGTCCGGAAGAATCTCAGTGCGGCACCTCTTGTGCCGGCAATCCAGGTGCGGAAGCCTTTCCAATACATGGCAAGAAACACCACTAAATGCCCTAGAACGGCAGCTAGCAAAAGCAACGTCCAGCGGACTGTGAACGACGCGACGACTGGCGGTCGGTAACCCGCGTAGTAACAACCCAGCTGAAGGGACTCGTCGAAGGGCGATGCGGCTTCGTAAAGATAGGCAAACCAGGTCGTGTATCCCAGGAGGCCCAGATTCAACAACATGACCAGCACTCGAGGGGTGTTGGATCCGGCATTGTCGATGAAATATCCACTCATCGCCACCACGGTTAGAAGATGGGTCACCGTGCTCAAGAAAGCCAGCTCTGCGACGATCCGTAGATGGTAGATGGTGATCTCGCAGTGCTGTACGAGAGAGGCAACTTGCACGGCGGTGCCGGTGAATAGCTGCGAGTCGTTCAGTGCCAGAAGCAGCCTGTCGACGACCCTGGCCCAGAACCCGGGATTGACCCACAGCCAGCCGTCTCCCGACGGGAACCGGACTATGTCCTGTTGGTATGGTGTGAGGAAGAATTCAGTGATGAAGTCGAAGAGGATTCGGTAGAACCCAGCAAGGACTGTGACGGAAGTTGTTACGAGAAATGAGAGGATGATCTACCTCGTGACGACGGCATCGTTAGTGACCGCGTTGACTAGTCCAAGCCGGGCCATTTTGTGCTAAGGTACTAGTATAGTCCTCGACTTACGCCAATTCCTGCAATGTCTGGATTTGCCTTCACTACACCTCTTTCGAAGCCGCACTTTTGAAACTCGAACTCTGCGCAGGTAGCCATGGTTTGTTCAGAACCAACACGTGGGGCTCTTCCAAAGCTTCTCGTGCAAAGACGATGTGGCTGTCTGTTCGGTCCCTTCACTGTTTGTACAGTTTGGTGTCCGACTAGGTGCCCTCGCTTGTCGGATTGGATTGCAGGTAATGAGACATTTATAATGTCCCCTTGCAACCCGCTAAGATTCGTTCCACATCTGATTGGGTCTGTAGTAGTTAGGCAGCAAATGCATGGCGGTCTAGCCCCTTTTCGAGCTGAGCAACGTTGGAATTTGGAAGGCTTCCGATTTGACGCAGCATCCGAAGCTTGAGGTGTCACAACATCCGATATCTGCATCATCGTCGCCTATCAAAATAGATATACCGGCCACACTCCTATGGTACAGCCGCAGACGGACTATTATCACTCCATCCCGGCTGCAGATAATAAGAAGCACACTACCGCTTAGTCTTAGCCAGCTCAGTGTCTGTGCCCAGATGCTTTTCCTCTCCACCTGTCAACCATCACCCTCAGAGCCCTTACCCCCTTCGCGTCAGGGCTTGGGTAGGGTAGATCACTGTATGGAATACTATAGTGTGAAGCGGGCCGCACTGGCGCTTGGTGGGCGCTTATTAGCATCCATACCGGGATTAGAGGCAGCTGCGCTCATCGCCGCGACCATCTTGGCATGGTGCTGGAGAAGGGGGAGAATGGAGCAAGTGCCGCCCAAGAATAAGGGACCAGTGGCTGGATACCACGACGGATATCACAACAAGCCATCTCAATATGCACTGGCACAAGCGTCGGCGCCATCGGCGGAGCTGCCTTGGGGTGAGGGCATTCATCCGGCATATGAGTTTCCAACTGGCTCGGGAGGGGCATAGATAGCAATCTGCTAACCGATCGTGGGCTATATCAAAAACACATTGAGCCAACCACTTGATGAACCAAGGTTGCCTCCCCAAGCCCCAGCTGACCACAGGCCTGTAACGGGACTGCAAGGGGGTTGGACACTGTGAGTGCGAAAAGAAGCTTGTTAGTGGAGAGACCCGCAGTCTAGGCTACCTCAAAAGGAGAAATATATTTTCCAAAATGCGACGAAGGGTGGGAAGCGAGAGAGCTGGTCTGCTCGCCGTGCGCTCTCACTTTCTGCTCAGAGTCTCCCTCACGGCAGCATCCTCCGAAAAGGATGCGCCTCCGTGTTGAGCACCCACTCATCCAAACTCACCACCCCGGGCTCCGAGTAGAGCAGATAGAAGTACTTGAGCGTCTCGCTCAGCCAAAAGCTCTCCATCGAGTCGCTCATCGGCGGCGGCTGCCCCTCGCCGGGATGGACGTCCAGGATGGCGCTGTTCGTGCCGCGCTCCGTGCGCGTGGCCTTGTCGATGGCCGTCCACATGTCCCACCCCAAGTCCGGGAGCGCCGCGTCCGCCGTCACGCGGTACAGCACGAACACGCTCTCGACCGCCTCGGGCCGCAGGATGTAGTACCGCGCGTGCATGTCGGTGAAGCCCGGGGGCAGGTTGTTGCGCGCCTGGATGGTCTCTGCCTTGGTCTCGGCTCCCGTTTGCGGATGGTGCTCGTCCCAGTCGCACGACGAGGCGTCGTCCGGACAGGCTGTGAGGCGGCATGCCTCGGGCATGATCCCGAGCGGGACGGCCTTGTAGAGGGCGATGCAGCCGTGCGTCAGTTTCCTGGCGAGCTCGACGTGTGTGATGTTGGCGGTGAGACGGCCGCCCAGGGCCAGCATGCCGCCTGCGAAGCAGGACAGGTGCTGTGCCGATGTTTCGAGTCTTGGGGTGCCATGGCTGTCGACGCGGACGGTCCCTGACACCAAGATGTCGTTGTTGCCCCCAGGCAGGAGGGGCCGGTAGAAAAGATGTCTCGCCGCGGCGTCTATGCTGCGGGAGTACATGGTTTCGTATTCCGGCTGCTGGCCTCCAAGAAGTGCGATCATCTTGGCCGTGTACTCAAAGGTGCTGTCGGCCTCAGCACCGAGGGTGTACTCGTCTCCTGAATCGAACGTGTCCGCGGTGATTCCAACTGTGGTTGGCCAGAGACCGGGGACCTTGGTCTTCATCTGCGTTTCGCTGAGAAGGTCCGTGATGCGGGCCACCGTCTCGTAATACTTGGGGTCCTTGGTCAGCAGACTGAGACGGGCGAACTCCATGGCGTGCGAGCCCAGCTCGGCCAGGAGTAGTTGCGCAGGATCGGACTGTTCCTCTCCTCGCACTGCGGCATGGAGATCCCATTTGGGGACGGGCAGTCGGGACGGCGTGTCGAACGCCTTGTACAGCATATCTCCAACATCGCGTGCCTTGGAGAGAAGGCGGCGGTCTCCGCTGAGGTCGTAGGCGGAGAGCAGACCGCCGAGAAAGCGGATCGAGGTTTCGAAGGTGCTGATCGGGTCGGTAGTGGTTGTGTTGGCGAAGGTAATGCTCTTGTGAATGGCATCGACGGCTGCGCTGAACTCGTCCCGGAGATCCATGATCCACAACGTGTCGAGGGTGTCGACCAGCGTTGCGCCCCAGCCCCCGAAATTGTCTCTCGGCTTCGCACTGATTGGTGTCACCTCGTCATGCAGCCAAGCGTGTTCCTTGTACGTCCTCCAGCAGCGGAGAAAGGCATCTTTAATGGCGCCTTGCCGCCGTAGCCGAATGTCTCTGGCCGCTGCTGTCTCAGCGGGGAAGTTTGCCTGCACGGCCGGAAAGTTCTTTGGTCTTCCCGTCGGCAATGGTCGAAAGGAAGTCAAGGGGTAGTGTTGCTCTATCGTCCGCCATATGTAAGTATCTGAGTCTCATAGTGTCAGCTCCTTGGCCCGCCAGTCCTGGGGTCTCTGCGCCCATCGTACCTCGCCTCGGCCACCAATCCTCATGTATCGTGGGAAATCCGGCAATTGCAGGGAGCCAGTGGACGATCCACAGCAATGTGCATGCTGCAGCTGTGACGGCTATGTACAGTCGTCCCCGTATCAGTAGCATGGTGTCTGTTGCGAGCGGAGACTCGAGCGGTTGCGTGGGAAAGGCTGAGGTTTGCTATTCTCCCACGATCATGATCATGCCGATGACCGATGTCGTCTGAATCTCACGGTGAGAGGGCATAGATGCTAAGACGCTTAGAGGGCCATGCGCAACGGGCGACAGGGCTCTTGCGGGATTTTGAGGAGAACGATGTGAAGTGGAACGGGGAGGGCTCGCAGCATTTTCCGAGACGGCAATGCGGAGAGAACAAAGACTTGAGACGTCGCGGGAACCGGGGTTGCTGTTGGTTACCTTATTAAGGTATGTATTGTATGTACGGTAGGATTATACTGTGTATGCTGTGAGTTTGGGACCAATCGAAATGAATCGGGAAAGTAGCCTGATAATCAACAGAAGAGTCCCGTAAGCGCGCGGCGAGGCACTCTGCCGTTAAATAACCGCCAGGGGGTTGTTGACGAATGGCCAACGGGTTCAATCCGACGAATTATCGCGAAGCTTGAAATTGACATGCAGGCCACCGGTTTTGACAATCACCAACATACTTTACATGCTGCTTAAACCCACCCCATAGCTGCATTGTGTCAGGGCACGGTCACGGATTATTGGTATCATTTGGCGAACGATGGGGGCTAAATTCGTGTTGCGACCACGTCTGCCGTGGAGGCCGGAACCTCTGGTGCGCGGCTGCGATGATTGCGGATGCAACGCAAGCAGCCTTCTCGCCCGATTCAGTCTCGGGCTCAGGTCCTATAATTCTCGCACAGGCGCTGGCAACGTTAGCTTGCTGCTGTCTTCCGTTGTGCCACACCAAACTGCTCCTCGAGCGTCAGAATAGACAATTCGTGACAGTCAGACAGACTGTTTCCTGGCTACTGGATTGCCATGAAGGCGTTCAATCCTCTCTCTCCCACCTTCTTCACGCTCTTCACACATCTGCTTCTCTGCCAGGCGATATGTTATTACCCCAGCGGAGACGTCGCACCTCAGGATCTCCCCTGCAATGACGAGGCCGGTCAGGCGGCGTGTTGCGGTCCTGCTTACGTCTGTCTGAGCAACGGCATCTGTATGTCCAGCGGACTCGAAAAGCAGTTGCCAAACCAGGCGCTCTATGTCCGCGGCAGCTGCACAGACAAGGACTGGCGGAGTAGCAAGTGTCCCAGCTTCTGTGTCGACCCGGCCAAGGGCCACAAGCTGGACGGCGGCATCGGCATCAAAAAGTGCCCCAACCGGAGCGACGACACGTATCATTGTGACGACGGTCAGCCCTTTGACTGCGATTTGCTGGACAATGTCTTGAGCTTCCAAGGTGAGAAGGTCGATGGTCGAATATGGGGGCTGAGAAGATGGCTGACCGGGCAAGCTCAGGAACTCCCACCGTCATGACAACCATTGGTGTCGCAAGATCTACTACCCAATTATCAACAACAACGACCACGACCACGACAAGCTCCCTGTCATCGGCGACGACCACACTATCCTCCTCCACGACACCATCCCCTACACCAAACTCGAAGCCCACCTCAGATCCCTCGAACTCAGTAACTGCGAATGTTGCACCCGCCGAGTCTTCGTCTTCTCCGGGTTCTTCTCCTCAACCCTCAGACTCCCAACCATCGAACGGTCTCATCATTGGCCTCGCCGTCGCCGTTCCCAGCGGTGTACTTGGACTCGCAGCAGCGGGTCTGACCTTCTTTTGGTCGCGACGGAAACTCAAGAGAGCCGCCAACGCTCGCACACAAGGCACCACCACCACCAACAATTCCGGAATGGAACAAGCGCCAGCTAAGATGGACGGTCCACCGGTGCCGGGGTACATAAATGGGTATAACATGTACCATCACCATTACAAGCCCCCTGAGCCTGGATTGGCAGTGGCAGAAGCTTGGGTGCCACCCACAGAGCTGCCTGGTGGAACGGGCGTAAATCCGGTGGCATGGGAGTTGCCAGGCGGGAACAGATATTAATCACGAGGGGTTGAGTCGCGGATCCAGGATGTGGAGGTACTGAGAACTATGATAGGATATAGAAGACTAACCGTTGCGAATGTAATTCATATTCTTAACCAAGACTGTTTTAGGAACGTTGAGTCGCCCCTCTCCTTCTCATATTCTAGTTGGTTGTGTGACGAGACCTCAAGTGACCCAGCGAGGAGAGTTGAGGTTAAGTTCACTTACATGTGGAGCTACGAGTTCGGAGTTCCTGTTGTTGCGGGAGCGAGGCACGGAGCACCGAGCCATATGTGTGTGAGAGATGGACAGGTGTATACTGCTGGAGGAAAAGACAGTAGGCCGGCTGGAGAGAGGAGAACCCGGGGCTTGCAACACCGGTAAGGCTGAGGCGGACCGACCTGGATCTAAACTTTAAAGTTTGAACTTTCAACTTTATTGGGTGGGCCTGACATCCTCAGACACCCAAACGTTCCTGCTAAAGTGTAACCCCAGGTAGGTTATCCATGAGTGAGGCAGGAACTAATTTATCAAGTACCTGGTATCAGGTACTACATCAGAGATCGAGGGCCGCAGCGTTAGGGGAACCTTGGAAGGCGTTTCTATTCACCTTACACGGCATCTCACTACCGGACACGCAAACTGCCAAGAGCAGACACAGTTGATCAAGGTATGGTTACTATGGTACTTGTACCAAATCAGCAATTCCCTCGACACCGGCCCATATACCTACGCAAGGGCATTCGGCCCCGCAAAACGCTCCGGGACTCCGGGAGCCATTTCTGCTGAGCCCTCCGGCTGCCCTGCCAGCCTTTCGGGACCCAGTATCCAAAGTCCTCAAACGACGTACTCCAAAGCAGATGCATGGGGATCATCGGAAGCTCGGTGGCTTCGTGGTATATTTGTTTCTCAGGGGTCATGTAGGCTACGTAAGGAAGATAGATGAAGTACATGTCCATATAGCTAAGACCAGGCTTCGATAGTGTTATAGCGATTAAGGACTACATGTTTTTGTCAAGAGAGCCGAGGATCTTGTAAGTGACAAAGAGCTTTTCTCGTAGCACGCCTCACTCCTTAATGGCCTGGCCAAGTACGGTCTCATTACCGTAGAATAGGATATATATAAGCAAGTTTCTTCCCTACTGTAACTCCCTCCCGGGTTTTCTAATCGTAGCGGGGTAATAAGAACAATATCTGACAGGGCTTGCCTTCGGAATATTCAATGTGGTAGTACCCAGCACGGATAACAGTGACAGTTCTCATGACAATGTCTCCCTTGGCATTCATAGCCGGTTATGAAAGCGGCCACCAACATTCTAGTGGAACTACCAACAGCCACGACATCACGATGAACTGAAATATGCACTCGGTATGCATTATTGCAGGCCGAGAAGATGGATGTGCAGATGATGGAGACTCGGACTTGCAAGGGCGAGATCAGGGCCGATCATCCTGACACGCTGAGCAGTATGATGATCAGAACTCTCCCACGCCTCGTTAGTTACTACTTAAGCTAAAAAAGGACTAGCTAAACTCAATGTATACATCAGACTGGAGTAAAACCGAAAAACTAAAGGGTACCATGATCATTGACCCGGCGTTCCTTTCCCGGCATTCCTTCCGTGTGAATGCGTTTTTGGGGCCTCTCACTCCCGATATGGTCGCTGGCCGGCGCTGGAGACGCAGTAGTATCCCTCCCTTCTTTTGGAGTTAGAGGCCGCGATACTGGGCCGCCGGCAAAGCTGGAATGGGTCGCAGACGAGGATGATAAACTCGGCAAGTGTCCATTACCCCGCCCCAGATCCTCCCAGCTACGCTTCCGTCGTCGCCCCCTAGGTGGCTCGTCAAAGCTGTTGAGTTCGGGCTCATCGCTAGTGCTATCTCCGTCGTCTGACCAATAGCCATCGCCGTCATCGGCCCCGTCCTGGTCCTGGGTCAAAAGCGACCTCCTCTTTTGGCTGACACTCCGGCTCTGTGATCGCGGCGGCTGGAACACCTGAGCAATAGACCTGACATCGGGTCCTTGCAAGGTTCGGGTATGGGTCTCGTCACGGGCCTTGTCCCATAGGCAAACCACATATTCCAAATCCGATAGGAAGAACTGCAGATGTTCATCCCTAAATAAGCACCAGGCGAAGCGTGCGAACAGGAACTCGACACTGATGCCGCGGATCGGCTGGGGTAAGCGGTTGTGATACAGACCTATGAATTCGGCCGAGCCCGATGGTAAGAGCACATGAGTGACAAGTTCGGCAGACTCGGAGGAACCGAATCTCTTGGGAATAAAGGTGAAGCGCCGTGCATCGAACAGGTGATGCAGGTCCTTGCGGAGGATGACGATGTTTTTATCGTCGTTGATTGCTGCTACTTCTTGTGGTAGCCGGCAGTACCTACGGGCGAGTAATTGTCAGCTTTCGCTCGCTTTCCTCAGTGAAGCATAGTAACGGCTCCCCTCTAGAGAGAGTAAAACGCAGCATGAAACCTTACCTATGCATCTCGTTCGCCACGAACCAGTATCTTTCACGGTCCGGGACGAGGTGTGCCTTCTCAATGGCATCCATAAGTCGACCACCCCTCATTCCGCCCACCCCCCATTCCGCCCACTTTGTAAGTCTTGGCGTCTAAACCACCCATCTTCTTCAACACCATCTATTACAGTCTGTTCAACCCACCACAATACAGGAAGCATCTGATTCGGGGCTTTATGACCTGCTCTCTTCAATGCCAGACTCTTCAATACGGCCAGCCTCAATTTGAGCCCGGTGGACCTGTTCAATGGAAGCGAACTGCTTGTTCGGATCCGGGACCACCCTCTTTCTTCTCGACGGCCGGGCTGCCTCTAACTGAACCTTCAGAGCCTCGTTTTCCTGTTGCAATTGAGCCAATTGGAAGTCCTTCTCGTCAAATGCCTTCTCAACCTTCCTGAATAAAAGCCGTCGTATAGAAAGATCTTGCCGCCGGATAGCCAGGTTGGTTAGGTGACCGCGAAGGTCTACTTTCTTGCGTGGTGTCTGGAATTCGACCTCCTGAGCCATAGTTGTAGTCTGGCTAGGTAGCCTAGATGCCGGGGTCTATGGTAGTAGTAGTGGATCGTCTTTTCCAAGCGCCTGGTTCGAATTTTCCAACAAAAGAGGGCTTATCAGTGGTTTCGCTATACTCAGAGGCCATAACCCGGATGCCTTCCACCCAGCTTTGATATTATGAGCTGTAATTGCCTCCTTGCGAGCCTTGACGAGGCACCGCAATATCAACTGCTTGCCTAATGCCGTAGTTTCTGACCAGCTGGTTAACTGGTTGAGGAGCTTGCGGTAGATGTGCTTTAGGGGGGAGAACACTGATAATCCAACGGCTGGAGGACATAGGAGGTATAGGCTAGTAAAAAGAGTAGTTGGATATTGTTACTGAAGCACTCCTATATAAACTCAGTGCTTATATAGCTATCGTGGCCGTCCAGTATCAATAGACGCTTCTAGGTAGGATCTTGCGGCTGGGTCCAGGGGATGAAGACCCGTTACAGCCATTCTAACGCAACCACCCTATTTACCCAGCCTTTTTCAGTTGTAGTGAATAGCCAGTCCTTTAGTTCGTCCTTGGCGATAGGAAACTACTACTATTGAACACTCTTGCCCTTGAAAATAATAGCTAGTGGGAGTAATACCCCTATTATAGAGACGCACTCTAAGAAGGAGGTCCATACACACGAACCAGGGACTTTCCGTTGTACTACACGTATATAGGCACTTCCAACTACCAAGCCGTTAATACCCTGACCTTCTATAAGGCCGAATTCATTAAAGTTCTAGCAGTTAACCGGTAAGATATCCTTGATGGCTAGGATTTTCAGGAGTAGGAACCAGCTGCGGATAACCGAGTCAATAGCGCCATTGATACAGGCTAAGTCGATCTTACAGCCTTGCTAGGTACGGAGGACCGGGTTCCTTCGGATAAACCGGTTGATCCAGCTCTTCCCGATAGTCTTTTCGGGTGCTCCTTGGGCCTATAGAACCCGGCTGGCGGACTCCCGGATCTGCGCATGGGTTGGTAGGACACCTAGAGCGACCTGGGCTAAGACCTATCGCGTAAGATGATCTTCTTGTACTCGGCTAAGTGTCTGTTGCGGTTCGGCCGTAGTTGAATGGGTCTGAGTACTACGAAGGCGGTCGCGAATAGTAGAGCGTGGGATGTCGAACTCACTATAGATGCTTCGCAATGACTGGCGCCCAAGACGGTATTGCTCAACTGCATCTTGTATATCTTGCTCTGAGTAAGCCATCTTGAACTGGCAATCAGTTTGATACAAAAAAAAAGGCCGTTTGGCCAGAGATTGAGTGAGTTATGGTAAGTTGAAGTGGTTGGGTTGGAAAAGCGGTGTGGACTTACAAAGTGGGCGGAATGGGGGGTGGGCGGAATGAGGGGTGGTCGACTTATAGCCAGACACCCGGCAAGTAATGTCGCGCTCCATTGCTACCACAGGCCCTTTCACAGTTGGACGCGGCAGGGGAAACTCGGGCAGCTGCAGGTTTCTCCACGGTGAAGGAAGGTTACCGTGCGGGAAGCGCCAGTGATGGAACGATGGGATGACGGGGTATTTGACTGCAACGAAATGGGTGTAGTTGGAAAAGCTGACTTTACTTGCGGCCGAGGAAAATGGGGCAGGGAGTCAAGAGGTGACATACATGAGAATGGATCCTGTCCCTTTATGCAGAAAAGGTACTCGCCCGCACTCAACAAGCCGTCGTTCGGGCGGTCGACTTGTTGAAGAGCATCGTTTCCTGCCGAGGCTTTCTGTGCCAAGTATCCATCATCCCAGCCCATGTTAGCAACAATGCAGCAAGCGACCATCGCAATGTCAAAGTCGAGTGCACCTTCGCCGTCTGTGGCCATGAGCACGAGAAGGTCGGAAGCTGAGCGGGGGTACGCTGGGTGTCGGAATCGCACTGTGGGCAGTGCTGCTCCTAGACCATATGTTGCCGCCGGCGGCGTCAAGGGCGGCTTCGGAACCGCGGACATCTTATGAACCACAAGAATTGAGCGACTTAAGCGCAGGGACCACAGGTTAACCAAGAAGGTGATGGATTGTATGAATTGATGATGAAGGTTGCAAGGTCGGTTGACCGAGCAAGAATCTAAGTACAGGACCTGCCCCACTCCACTGGATCCACTTGCCAAATGCATCGCATCAGGGATGTTTGAGGTGACTACTGCCAAAGAATATGGAATGGCAATAACAACCAGAGTTCGGTCCTCCTGTTAACAACAATGCACTGACCCCAGCACATACCATATTGAAGTCCAGACCTTCCTTCTAAAAACACTTCAAAGCATGCGACCTTCCAAACTCTCGCCCGGTTGTCAAATCCTCCTGCCACGCTCCCACCGATCTCGTCCCCCTAAGTTATGATCTAAAGTCATCACTATGACAGAGGAACGACCAACACTGCCGTTATTGCTAGTTAATCGTTAATCATCCCGATGTAACTATGTATACTTGGGAGTTCAAGCCTATCTAACGGAAACTGGCAATCAATTACCGGTTTTTTCATTGGAGACCCGAACCTGGATAAGGTGGTTCTGTCCCACGAGCCTGGAGCAGACATGCCCATGCTGCCTACCTTAGTTATGTCGAGCAGTTTGCTAAGAAAAGGCCAAACGCGGCGGTCAGAATAGCAATTCCCCGATTTATAGTGTAAAACGCCTCTTTCCCTATAATCCTGAACTTTTCAACCCAGAAAGACCCCGCAAATCGCGTCTAGACTCTATCTTCATTACCCCAGCCATAGCCCAGCGGTCCACTCATCCCTCGCTCGCTCTTCATGAAACACCATCAAGACAAAAGAAAAGGCGAGATCACCCGACAGCCCTATATTACCCCTGTATACTCTCGACCCGATGGAAGCCATCCACTTCCTCTCTCACTCGGCCTCATCATCCGTATCCGGCGGCCGCGGTGTGCCCTTAGGACTGTTCAACCACTCGATATGCCTCAACCTCCGCCTGACCTCCCGTTCCTTCAGCTCGCGCTTCGTCATCTTCTTCTTCTTTTTCGCCTTGAACTTCATGCTCTCCCCTGTGACCGCGGGTCCGCCATTATCCTCGGCCCCGCTGTTCACCGCGCTGCTGACGGCACTGGAGCTGGGCACAGGACTGTTCACACCGCTGGGCACCGCGCTCGCAGGCCGGCTCGCATCCTCGAACCGGTCCAGCGCGACGGCCGAGTGGCCGCGGTGGGTAACCCGTCCGTCCACGACGTGCCACTGCTCGGTGGCGAGCGCGCCGACGAATTCTTCGTTGTGCGAGATCATGACCACGCCGCCCTTGAAATCGCGGATGGCGACTGCCAGGCCACCGAGGGAGTCACGGTCGAGGAAGTTGGTCGGTTCGTCGAGGACCAGCAAGTGCGGGTTGTTCCACATGGCTCCCGCGATGACGACCTTGACTTTCTGGCCGCCGGAGAGGGAGCCAATCTCGTTGTGGTTGGCGATGTCTGGGTCCAGACCGAGGTCCTCGAAGTGCTTGGAAATGACCGACGGCTGGAGCTCGCGGTAGCCGAGCCCTTCCCGGGAGGCCTCATGGTCATCGAAATCTTGGACGAGTTTGGCGAAACCTAAGTCGAGGAGGGTCTCGCGCGAGATCATGGTGTTGTGTTTAGGGAGGAAATTGCGCCATTTTCTGATGTGACGTTAGATGAGAAGAACGAATTGGAACAGGGGAGAGACTTACACCTCATATTGGAAGGTCTTCTTATACTTCTGCCGACCGACAAGCGCTTCGACCTGGCGCTTCCCCTTGCCATCACCGACATCGATGAACTTTTCCATCTGCTCCCGGTCTTTATCTGACAGCATCCGCGTCTGCTTCATGTGCACCTCCCGGTCGTCGCCATGGGCATACCGCCACTGGAGATACTGGTTGGGTGTCTTCTCAAGATGCATCTCGACGTGTTCCAACGCATGCTGCTTGATGTAACCGATGCGGAGATTGGGGTGCTTCTCGACCTTGCCGGACGTGGGAATCACCTCGCCCGTCAGGAGCTTGATCAGCGTGGACTTGCCGGCACCGTTGGGGCCGATGATGGCCACTCGAGAGGAGAGCGACAGCTGGCAGGACACGTCTGTCAGGGACGGCTTGGGCGCATTAGGATAGGTGTACGAGACATTAGTCATGCGGATGATGGCACGAGTCTGTGACTTGACACCGCTAAGGATTCCGGGCGGAGGGAATTTGAACTGCACGTTCGAGGCCGACAGCGTGTAGTAGCTCTTGGCCTCTGGGCGGATCTTGACAAAAGCGGCAAGGTTGCCCTTGTAGTGGCCGAGCTTCTTGTTGGGCTCGTAGTGGTAGATATCGGTAGTGACCTCATCAAGGAAACTGGAGTCGTGGGACACGATCAAGCTGGTGATGTCGGTGTGCGTCTTAAGATAGTTCTCGAGCCACTTGATGTTTGCCACGTCAAGATGGTTAGTAGGTTCGTCGAGCAGCAGGACATCGGCTCTCTGCAGCATAGCACGAGCAAGAGCCAGCTTCATCTTCCAACCTCCCGAGAGCGAGCCGACCTTCTGGGACTGCCGGCCCTCCGGCCCAGATGTGAAGCCGAATTCTTCCAGGACGGCGGAGATTCTCTCTTGCCCTTCCTTCGCGATGACCGGGTCCTTAGATACGAACTCCAAGATGCTGATATCAGCATCCTCGCCCTGGTTGTGCTCGACGTAGCAAGTCCGCAACACATCCTGGGGCGGGAAGCCTTCCAGCTTGCCGCCAGCAATGCTCTTCATCAGCGTCGACTTGCCTGCACCGTTCCTCCCGCAAAGGCCATAACGATGGCCCTTGAGCAGCCTCAAGTTGGTATGAGACAGCAGGAGCATGCCGCCGTACGCGAGCGAAAAGTCGGCATTCACGATCTCAACCTCACCGTCGTCCTCTTTTTCAGGAACGCCGTACTTGCGGTGGTCCTCCTCCACATAGAACTCGTGGACAGCTGCAGCAACTCTTTCAGCTGCAGCTGGGTGTATCAACGACCGGAGGTAAGGGGCGATCCTGGCATGTATGCGGTCGAGCTGGCGGTGATTGACATCTTCGCTGACCATGCAGGCAATGTACGGCAGCACGAGCTTGTCACCGGCGGCGCTGTTGTTGCTGTTTTTAATCTCGAGTTGGAGCTGCGAGAAAACATCGTCCGCTGTGGTCCGCTCGACAACAGCCGTCTTCTCGTTGTCCATGCCCATGGCCTTGTCCATCACGCCCAGCGCTCGCGTGGCCAACTGACGCACCTCGGGCAGCGAAGCCCTCTCCACGACACTCTTGATGCCTGGTTGAAGCTTTGGCAGGAAGGTCCGCGCCTCGATCGGGTCGTGTACAAGTTTAGTGAGGTTCTCTGTGATGACAACGGTCTGGCGGAGGACTTCCTGTGGCGTCGACGGGTTGTTGAGGGCGCGCTCCAGGAAAGGGGTAAGCAAGGCAAGGACGGGCGACGTCACAACGGCAACAAACGTTGTCTGCGACAAGGCGTGGATAGCCTTATGCACGGCCTCTGCCGAGGGATGGTGCATGGTTTCGATGAGAAGGGGGATGCGAGGCGCCACGTCGTCGTTCGAAAGCAGAGTAGTCAGCGACGTCATGGTCTTGACCGCCTGCTTCTCCACCTCGGATTTCATGTCCAGCATGCCGTTCTCGACAACTGGGATCAAACTGGCAAGCTTGGAGCCCATGGCCTCGCGCAGAAAGTCCTGCTCCCGGGCCTCCTCCTTTGTGCTCCCCGCTGTGATCTTGGCCTTGTCCGCCATTTTCTGCATCAACTTGAATGCGCCGACCACTCCTTGCCACTTGCCACCGGCCTTAGCAATGTATTCGGTGAGAGCGGGTAGGAGGCCGGCAATCATGGCCTCGGCGCTTAGGTTGGCGAAGAGCGCATCGATGCCGTATTGGGCTGCGTCGCGAACAACGGAACCTTTGTCGGCAAGCGCATCGAGAGCGCAGCTGAGCACACCGCCATCCTGAAGGAGGAACACAATCTCGCTGATGGGCTGGCGTGGCGGGAAACGTTCGAACAGGGCGCCGAGCAGGTTCTGAGCGCTTTCGCGTCGGAGGCCGCTTTTCTTGTCGGCCGCGGCTTTCCTGATCTCGGCGAGGAC
Source organism: Chaetomium strumarium (assembly GCF_033439665.1). Classification (NCBI taxonomy): domain Eukaryota; kingdom Fungi; phylum Ascomycota; class Sordariomycetes; order Sordariales; family Chaetomiaceae; genus Chaetomium; species Chaetomium strumarium. The sequence goes on along the minus strand of NW_026944429.1, from coordinate 7,307,178 downwards.
GCCGTAGTCGTGCAGGCCCTGAACACCGACCGAGTTGAGGAGCAGCTCGCACAGGCCGTAGCATGCATCGATCGAGGCGGACGAGGTCTTGGCGGTGAAGATGGTGTTGATAATGGACGAGACCTCGGCGGACGTGGGAGGCGGGGCAGCGCCGTCGGGCGCCTTGATGGGCACCGTCATTGTCGGAGGCGTCACTGAATGCGGCATAATTTGGTTATTGTCGCTTGTCCGATTCTCGTGAGCGCCGCGCAAAGCCAGGCAAAGGTCTCGGAGGCCTGGATGCGCAGAATATACCCCCCTTTCCAGCTATCGGCTCGGAATGGGTTGGGTCCTGATGAGGCAAGGAAGTCTGGTTGGCAATCAGTAAGTGCCCCGCCGCCACCAGAAATTTCGCTGAGCGCAGGCTTATCAGCTGAGGAAATTTCTTATCAGGACGATCGCCAAGGACTGCACGAACCAATGCCGAGACTTCAAGGGACATGTGGGGCTGTAGCCTTTGCCCATTGGCTCTTCCTCAACGTACAGCCATCATGATGACGACCTCGTTGCTGAACTTGAAGCTTCTCTCTGTCAATCTGGGCTACTACCTGAGGGACTTTCAATACTCGGCATTCGACTTCTAACGGAACTATTTATCAATCTACCTACTATACACCGAAACAAAAACATGAACTGATGACAGAAATACACATACTGAGTAAGAGGCTAGCCGCGACCTGCGAACAAGCTTTCTTGGCCGCATGGTCGAATGTCCACGAGCTGGGCATTCGGCTATAGGCGGTTGACCGACTCTAGGACACTGGCACGAGTGAATCCGACATGCATGCATGACCGGAGAACCAAGGCAGTCTCTGATTTCCCATCACACCGCGCGGTCCAGTGGTTACGTGATATCTAAGGGCTGCCGAGCACATCAAGATGCGAAACTACTGGTAGGTGCCTGAACATCACAACTAGCAGGTAATCAGATTATACAGGGCGACTTACAAGTTTCCACGGTTTGATCCAATGGCTACCTAGGTACATATATGATCTCAGCGCTATCGTGGGCCGTCGGCGACGGTGGTCCACCCATGCTCAAACCTCTCGCGGAGCGCGTCGCGGAAGGCCCGTCCCAGGCGCCGCGCCGTGGGGACATGAAATCCCTCACGATGGCCGCGCCAGCGCTTGACCTGTGTGAACTCGCATTCCTCACGCCTCCTGTGGTGGGCACAGGCTATAGATGGGCCAACCATTGTCACACACCGTGGCGCATTACACTTCCCTGACCTCTGAGTGCGAGGAATGAGTATCCCAACACCAGATGTCAATGAGCTTGGGACTTGACATCACTATAGACTGCCAGTGAGCACGCATCGTCGAAGTCCTGAATGGCACAGTCAAGATCTCGTGACATCGCAACATTCAGCAGCTGGTTCGTGTAAAGGAATAGATGGTGGAAGAGCTTTCATCAACCACTAGCCATACTACTCCGAATGCAGCTCTGCTAAAGTGTGTATTCGAACTCGGGATTCTCCATGTCCGTGAGATCCAGCCATCTGTGTCAACCCTGTCAGTGGTCACATTCAAGAAAGGAAAATCAGCCGTACATACTCTTGATTCTCCAGCCTGACATAGCCGGGATTCGCACGAGCCTGCTCCTTGTTGGCGTTCTGACGACGGTACCACCACCAGATGAAGTACAGATCCAGCAAGCAGACGCCCCAGCACACAATAATGGTGATCTCGGCGGGCACATATCGTGGCGCGTCCTTGGGACGAAAGACCTGCGGACCGATGATGTTGCCGACACAGTATCCGATCAAATACAACGCCGCCACGGTGGTCTTCTTAGTGTATCCCGCCACGTTGCTCGACACGAGCGACAGCAGCGCCACAAACGGGGTCGGGCTGGCCTGGGTCATGTAGTATCCGATGAGACGGCCGACGTTATTGGACAGCGGCAGGGCGACGATGAGAACCATGCCCACGATGGCACACACCAGGCCCCCGGAACTGCAGAGCAGGCGCTGTCCGAACTGGTCGCCGAGGTAGCCATTGATGATCAGCGCAACAACCTCCACCGCTCCGCCGGGCACTCCGTAGAGCAGGCTCTGTTCTGGGGTGTAGCCGAAGCTGACGATCTAAGAGGAAAATGGGGTTGTGTTAATGATGGCGCGATCAAGCAGTCGATACCAGTGAGTCCATCACTATGACCTCTTGACGTACCAGTTGGCTGAAAAAATTGGTGATACCGCCGTTGGGGATATCGGCCACGAGAGCGTAGAAGAAGAAGGCCCAGGTCATGGGGTCGAGCAGAGCCTCCTTCAGCTGATACGACTTGAAGTGCTTGTTGCCGATTCCCTGCTGGTTGACGCGCACGCGCGCAACGGCCAGAATGCGGTCCTCTTTCTTCAACCAGCGTGCGTTGAGTTGGCTGTCAGGAATGAGGTAGAGGAAGTAGACGCCCAGCGCGACGGTCAGGAGGCCCGTCACCAAGAAGACAATCTTCCACGGTTCGATGGCAGATCCGTGTTTGCGCACCCCAACAGCAATGCCATATGCCACCAGGCCTCCGAAGATCTGTCCCCAGCCGTTGAAGCTGAACCAGATCCCCACGCGGGTTCCTTGCTCTCTCTTGGTGTACCACTGGGATGTGAGGAGCGCGAAGCCCGGTGTTACGGCAGCTTCGAACACACCCAGGAAGAAGCGGATCGCAATAGCGCCAGAGTAGTTCTTGACCGCCGCAAAGCAGCACAGGATGAGGCCCCAGATGATGATGCAGGCTGCCGAATACTTGCCCAGAGGCATTCGCTGGAGAAGCCGGGCCGTGGGGTATTCCCAAGCCAGGTACCCTGTGCGTTGCGTCAGTCTCGCTAGGTGCCTGTGGACTGCGGCGACTTGCACCAGGCACAGAACCTACCAAAGTAGAACAAGCTCCCAAGCCACTGGTACTGATCCCCCGTCAAGCTGATGTCCGTCTTGATTCCCATTACGCTTGCGTATGACAAGGTTGTCTCTGTATGGACGAGCGGTTAGAAGAATGCCTTGTACCCGATCGAAACCAACTCGCAGGTGAGTGACTCGTACTGTCAAGATAGTTCATGCCGTAAACCAGACACATCAATGGCATCATATGCCGGTCAATGATGCGCAGCAACCTCTTGTTTGTCGCTTCGTCGACCTCGATGCTCTCGCCCCCCAGACCGGAGAACGCTTTCAGGGCCTCATCCGCATCGTGTGCGTGTTGCAGCATCTTGTCGTGCGGGTGCTTCTCGACGGATCCGATGTCGACATCCGTGGCTGGCGTGGCCGCCGCCAACGCGGGGTTCGAGTTCTTGCCATCGACCTTTTCCATGGCTGCAAACTCCGGTCGTAATGTAGGAAGTGCGACGTCCGGACGGCTGATGTGTCCTTCACGAGCTGAAAGTGAGGACGACTCTCAAGTTGTCGAGAAAGACACATCCGGTGGAAATCACATTCTTTATGATGCGCCCGACACTGCTATCTCTTGCGTGATCTGCCCACCCTGATGTTGGCCCACGTCGACAGGTTGCGAGTTTCCCGATTAGGCAGTGCTTGTCGCTCGCGCGCGGGGAACCCGACAGTGCGACACTCCGGAGCCCGGAATACAACCCGGAGATAAAGATGACGATCTCGGAGCCTCTTATCACGATACCTGGGTTGCATTCGGATACCATTTCCCTCCAGGAACTGAATTCAGCATTTTTATGGTCGAGAGCGGGAGCAACTCACAAACGGTACAACTCTACACAGAGGTTATGTGTGAGTCGTTATGGGCCTAGGGTTTTGTTGATGGATAGCACCGTTCGTCTTCCAGGAGTCCAGGCTAGTAGTAGTAACGATATCGATATCCCCACGCTGTGGGAAGACGGTCCCGATACGATCAGCCGGTTTCTTGACGATAAGCCTGGTACTACTAGTACAGTATCGTTATCGAGAAGCGAGTGCCATTACTCGCCTCGGATGAGTTTTACCCCGGCGTCTGAATGCAGGCACTCAATTATCAGTCTTCCAGGCCATTATTACCGGCGCTAACCTAAGGTGTTGATGCAAATACTGATGCCGGTACAATACCTACTTAACTGATGGAGATATTGACCGTACTGCTGACGTGCTGACCGTATGTATCGCGTACTGACCGTACTTAGTCCTGTCAGTAGTAGTACCATACTGCGGCGCACCTTCCCACTTGCAATCCGGCAAATGGTCATTTCATAAGTGATGTGTCTCAGCTACTCAGTTGCTCCTTTTCGCTAAGTACAGATGATGTCTGTAACGGATTGGGATTCTGGGAATCACCTATGAGACCCGGACCATTACATGGTGCTCCACACAATTGCCATACAAATCCAGATTTGGACTCTCCTGGATGACGTCGTGCCGGAGTATCAACAACGAGATTCCCACGTCTTTCGGAGCACATATTCAACAGTTGAGTTCATAATTTATTTATTCAAATAAGACGATCAAGCTCAAAGTTAGTAGGCTAGCTCACGCAATCATGTCCAAAACCGCCCTCATCACCGGAGGAGCCAGGGGTATCGGCCGATGTCTGGTAAGAAGGCTCCTCGAGCGAAATTACAAAGTGCACTTCCTCGACATCGACGAGGAAGAGCTCGAGCACACGACCAAAACCCACCTGAAGGAATACTATGATGCCGGCAAGCTTCAGTCCGCTATCTCCAACCTGCGCGACATCCAGGACATCCAGGACAAAGTGAAGCAAACAGCCGACTTCCTCGGCGGACGGATACACGTCTTGATCAATAACGGCGGAATCGCCTCGCCAAGGTGGAAGGACGGCAAAACCATGGCCGACACCAGTACCATACCCGAGTGGCAAGCGTACGATGGTCCCCACCTCCAGACGCCCGCTAATAAGCATTCATAAATCAAAAACGACTGACAGCCAGCCGTCCCCCCCCCCCCCCCCCCCCCCCAAATGAGAACTTCACAGGTATGTCGAGACGAACCTCACATCACCCTTCATCGTGTCGCAAGCCTGCCTGCCCTACATGAAGCAGGAGAAAGAATCCGAGGCGGCGCTGCACCGCGACGACGACGCCGGGCCGTGCATCATCCTGATCGGCTCGTTCCGCGCGCTGCAGAGCGACGCGAACCAGGAAGGTTATGCGGCAACCAAGGCCGGCCAGCTCGGTCTGACGCACAGCATGGCCATCAGCCTGCAGCCGTGGGGGATCCGTGTCAACTTGGTTGCCCCCGGGCGCATCAAGGTCGCGCACGAGTGCAGGGACGGCGACGAGAAAGGCTTGGAGTGGGCGGAGCAGAATGAGGAGAAGGAGGTCGATGAGCACCCGACCAATCGCGCCAGCAGGCCCAAGGATATTGCTGATGCGGTCGAGTATCTGGTGAATGCTGGCTTTGTGACAGCGCAGGATTTGACGGTGGATGGGGGGGGCTACGAAGAAGAAGTCGACGTAGGCTGGTCTTAAGTAGCTGCACGAGATTAATAAGGATCATGCAGAAGGCCTCGCCAAACGAGCAGTGGTGTGTTCGGGTTACTCAATATAAGGGTGAAATATCTTCACTGAACTTTTGCCACGAACACGCATCTCACTCATACATTTCAAGGCTCAAACGTGAGTGGTGATGATATCCGAACGCTACACCTTCATTACTATCTCATTCTCCCATGCACTCACTCCATCCTAACTTCAACCATTGACGACGGTACCGCCGTTGCAGTGGATGGTCTGTCCCGACACCGCCGAACTATCCTTGGACGCGAGGAACACCACGCACGTTGCAATCTCGCTCGGCTGTGCGGGGCGGCCCATGGGGCTGGTGAACTGCTTCTGCGCGTCCTCGCTCATGGTGGAGGGAATGAGCGGCGTCCAGACGGGGCCGGGAGCGACAGCGTTTACGCGGATGCCCTTGCCGATCTGCTGGTTGTGCAGGGCGCGCGTGAACGACACGATGGCGCCCTTGGTGGACGTGTAGTCCAGGAGGTCGGGCCGTCCGATGTAGGCGTTGATGCTGGCGTTGTTGATGATGGTCGAGCCCGGCTTCATGTGCGGCAGGACGTATTTGGCGAGGTAGAAGTAGGGGTGGATGTTGGTGTTGAATGTGTGGATCCATTGGTCCCTGTATGTATTGTCGGTTGGTATAAGCACTGCTAGTGGTGAAAAGGGAAAAGGGGGGGCGTTGGTTACTCGGAGAGGTCCTTGATATCCTCCACCATCATCTGATACGCAGCGTTGTTGAAGAGGATGTCAACACCGCCCAGCTTGCTCACGGCCTCGTCGACGACCTTCTTGCAGTTGCCCCTGTCGGTCAGGTCGGTGGAGTAGAGGAAGCACTTCCGGCCATACTTCTCCACCCGCCTTTTGGTCTCTTGCGCGTCGTCCTCCTCCTCAGGGAGGTAGGCGATAAGGGAGTCAGCACCCTCCATGGCGAAGAGGATAGCAGTGGCACGGCCGATCCCGGAGTCACCTCCGGTGATGATGGCCTTCTTGCCCTGCAGCTTGCCGGCGGCCTTGTAAGTCTGGTAGTTGCCCTCATCCGTGGGGATCTGCTCGTGCGCAGCCGCGATGGGCAAGTCCTTCTCCTTGCCCGGGAAGCTCTGCTGAGTGACAGGGATCTCATGTCCTATTCCGTCAGTTATGTCAGTTATGTCACCTCCAGTACCGTTGTCTGTAGATTGGTGATAGTCATGAAATTTGCCCTACCCTGCTGGAATTGCGACTTGTCAGTCATGGTGATATGGTCTTGTTTTGTTTGGACAGGCGTAAGGTGTCGATTGTAACGGTCAGCTGCGGAACTGATGAGTTGCGTTGTTGTTGAGTTGGAATTGGAATTCGAAGGCAGACGATTTTATTGTATCGAACAAAGTTGAGAAGCTACGGCCAAGTTGTTGCGCCTATATAGGTACTCGGAGGCCTTACTCCCAAAAGCATCGTGGGTCATCGCAGCTCATGTCATTGTGCAGCAGTGCTCCAGTCATGACATCACCGACAATCGGGTTGTCTCACAAGGTCGTGAAATCAAGCCCACACTTGGCATGTAACATACTGTAATGGCAGTTGGTATTGTAACGTTCTGTCAATCAGCATCTGAATTGCTGTAGAAAAGCATAATCTTCAATGGACGAGTTTACTGGTAACAAGCAGAACACAGGTTATTGGATTACACTGGGCTTCGTCAAGTGTGAGCTCAATAGTACCTCCGACATGGGGCACGGAGTTTGCGATCACTGCCCAAAACTTGGGTGTAACTACCTGTCTCGATGCCGAGGTCAGATGTAAGTACCTGTAATTACGCTCATCGGACATGTAATTACCTGTCACACTGCCTTGGTCCAGTGTCCTTCGATATGTCACTGCCTGGGCTTGATGTAACCACCAGTACCTGGAAGCTTGAGGTATGTGTTTGGCCGGACTTGGAGTAGTTTCCTTATATTTGTCGTTGTGTATTTTGCGGTATGGCTAGACTGGACTGTGAGGAAGCTATACCTGAGTTGTTCAACATACAGTATCATGAACAAGTCGTCCATGCGTCAAGCTCATGAACTTGTAACCACTAAGATTGCTATAGGAAGAACCTGAGTTCACAGGCGAGCCATTCATTGGTGCAGCTCTTATTGTGTGGGAGGGTCAGCATTGAGGACGGTCTGCTATTTCGTAGACCGACAGGATATTTCGAAGTCCCACGATGCTCTTGCAATTCTTACCGCGCGCATTCAACGAGAGCGAGAACCAGGCAACCAGCGTGGGGAAACAGACACGCATCACAATGATCATAGTAGACCCATAGAGAGTCGGAAAGGCCAACAAGTAGAGTAGACAATTACTAGTACTACTATATATCCCTACGCTAACTCCCCTCCCGTTCCCGTGGCTTTTTCTCCCTATTCTATGCGACGCAGAATATCAAATAGATACTCGGTAGAACGAAAGGAAAACAGAATAAGGTCGTAACATGAGAACGCCCCGTGATAGGGCTCGAGAGGGAGAGAACCATTCTAGAATCCAACGGAAGACAACAACAGACAGCCGCTCCGCAACAAACAGCAAACAAAGACCAAACAACATGGTATGTTCCTTAGAGGCCGAGATATAGTATTTACGGATGGAACTGTGCCCGCAGACTGAAAGTGAGAGGAAGGAACCCCTCCCCCCTTCTCCCCCCACAGCAGCACAAGCCCTTTCTTTGGTTTTCCATTTTCCCTTACCACGAGAAGGTCATCAGGGCAGGGTTGAGAGCCAGCGGGAGCAACAAGTGCGAGCCTGCGACGGTGGCCATGGGCAGGATGGCAACAAAGTCGGTGATGTGCCAGCTGTAGGGGATGAAGGGGGCGACGGCGAGGATGATCATGCCGACGATGAAGAGGGTGGCGAAGATCATGGAGAATTTGAACTAGTACGGAGCGAGTAACATTAGCTTTCACATTGACAGTGGGACAGGGGAAGGGGAGAAATCTCAGTGTGCATCCATACCTTCTTCAGCACCTTGGGCACCTCAATGAAGAAATTGGAGAACTCGGCCTCCTTGGAGGTGGCGCCCCAGGTCATGTCGATCTCAAACATGTGGGCCAGCAGGGCCTGCGAGACGTGCAGCGACAGGCCGCCCAGGAAGATGGCCAGCAGGAAGGTCCACTTGAAGTTCTCGAAGAGCGCGTACAGGATGTTCCGCTCGCCAACGCGGTAGCGCATGACGGCGAGCGCTATGTTGCCGAGGCCGTTGAACACCAGGATAATCGAGAACCAGACCTGCCACGAGTCGACGTAGTACTTGTCGAGGTAGCCGTTGAACCAGCCCATCAGGAAGTAGTTGACGCTGGTCATGATCCAGGCGGCGCCGATGGCGTAGTAGGTGCCGATGTAGGAGATGACGGTGATCTTAGAGGTGAAGCGGATGTTGGAGAAGAGGAAGCGGCGGAACAGCGGGGTGAAGGGGCCCTTCCACAGCCACTGGCGGATCGGGTGGAACAGCAGCTCGTTGCAGCCGTAGGCGTACTTCTCCCAGCGGGCCAGCTCGTCGTACACGGTCAGCGACACGCCCTCCTTAAAGCCGTCGCCGGCCCAGGCGGCCAGGCGGATGATGTAGCCGGCGCACTGCAGCCGCAGCGACATGTCGAAGTCCTCCGACACGTGGCTCTCGGACCAGAACTTCTCGTACCCGTCCTCGTCCTCGTACGAGACCTGCTGGATGGCCGACCAGCGCAGGATGGCGTTGTGCCCGACGAAGGGCGCCACGTCGCCGTTGGACACGGTGTAGCGGATGGCGCTGTAGATGAGGTTGGTGAAGAAGGTGATGCCGTTCTCGAAGTACGTGTGCACCACCTGCATCACGCCCGACGAGAACTGCATGATGCCGACGTCCGGCGACAGCTCCATCTCGGACACGGCGTCCAGCAGGCAGTCGGCCGGCACGCGCGTGTCCGAGTCGATCAACAGGATGTAGTCGCCGATGCGGATGTTACCGTCGGCCCACGCGCGGCCGTCCTCCTCCAGCACCTCCTTTAGCGCGCGCTCGTAGGCCGTCGCCTCGTCGTGCTGCGACCAGTCGGGCGTGCGCTGGATGGCCGCCAGCTTGTCCTCGACCTTGCACGAGATCATCAGGGCGAAGTTCATGTTGGACGCCTTCTTGAACTTGCCGCGCCGCAGGAACCCGTTCTCGCCGTGCTTCGGGCGCGCCACCCAGCCGATGCTGTGGTCGGCGTAGAACTCGATGCGCGCCCGCCGGTCCTCCTCGGAGATGAGCTGCAGCCCGTCGTCGTTGATGAACATGTTGGCCGACCCGCCCTGCAGTTCGTACGTGGACATGGCCTGCTTGATCGACTTGACCGTCGGCGCGATGACGGCCTGCAGACCCTCCTTGTAGACGGGGCACTGGATGGTGACGTGCGGGAGCACCGCGGAGCGCAGTCGCGGCGGCGGCCGGGCCGAGTAGAACTTGGAGTTGATGGTGAGCTGCCGGATGGGGCCGAAGATCTGGGCCAAGCAGCCGACGATGACCTGGGCGAAGAAGAGCGTGAAGAAGATCTGGATGGGGAACAGCGCCACCAGCGCGAGCCGGACGAAGTTGCCGTCGACCGACACCTCGATGGCCAGCTGGCGCCAGGCTGCGCCGAGGGAGACCGTCACCAGCACGAGCGTCAGCGTGACCAGGTACGTGTTCTGCAGATGCACCGGCCGCTTCTCCGGCTTCAGCTCGCCGCTCTCCTCGTCGACCTCGGGCTCCTCCACGATGACACCGCCCTTCTCATCGCCGTCGTCGTCGCCGCCCGCCTTCCAGACCAGCTCCATCAGCTCCGACTCGATCGCCTTAGCCCGTGCAACCAAGTGCAGCGCATCGTCGTCCCAGACGACCAGCAGGCCCTCCGAGGCAACAAAAGCGGCGAACTGGTGCTTCCGTGCGCGGGGGAGATCATCGATCGTCGGCAAAATCTGCACTCTCAGGCCGTTCATCAACGGCACATCGACAGCATCCGGTGACCACGCTAGGAACGTCTTGATGACTCTGGAGTTGACCGTCATGGCACACTGGGGGAAGAAAACAGGAACGATCAGCATCACATCCCACAAGCAAAAAAAAAAAAAAAAAAAAAGAAGAAAGAAAAAGGGGAAGAAAACCCACCTGCACATTGAGCGCTGCGCAAGCCACGGCGAACGGCGAGTTGCCCAGCTGCGGAGGGCAGGCCATGTACTGGCCCCTCGATTTCCGGAGCAGCACGCCCTCGATCTCGCCGCTCCCGTCTGATACCCACAGGTGCGAACATTGCTGCTGGTAGAGGTAGTTGACCATGACCTCATGCTTGATGTCGTCGAGGAACAACGAGCTGCCGGTGGACCTCGCCGAGCGCCCGGAGATGGACTGCGGCCGCGAGCTGAAGCGCGGCGTTGGCGGGTGCAGCTCCGACTCAGCGCCTTGTACTAGTGACGGTTCCGGCGCCGGTACCGCTGTGCGGTTCTCCGGCCGGGATGGCGTTTTCTGATGCAGCGCATTGTTGTTCCCTGCTGGCGCAGTCTCGGGCTTGGGCTGACGCTTCTCAGCCTTGAAGTAACTTCCAATCCCCATGGCTACGGCGGACCCCTTATAGATGGGCTTCGTTTCCCGGGGCGGCCTAAACTCCCTTCGCGGGTCAGAGCTGGCTCCCTACTCGAGCTGCTGCTCCGCGGTGGTGATGGGGGTCGTCGACAACCCAAGCGCGTTGTGAAGTCTGGGTTTAACCCTGCCTATACACGCCCGTCTTGCCTGTTACAGAGTATCAGTATCAGTTACTCGGCATCTCGTCCGCCACCTCGAGTTGAACAGCGTGCCCCAAGGCACCGGTCCTGAGGCTTGAAGCTGCCGCGGGCCGGAGTCGTACATACCTGATGATACCCGACGGTTGCACTGGGGCGGCTGCTGTGTGATACCGAGTCTGTGCAAAGCAACTGCCGGCCCAATAAATAACCCACACCCAGACCGCAGCCTTGCTTTCGGTTCAACGTCGTCGAGCGAGCGTGGAAGGTCCCCGTGAACCTCGAAGCGAGCGGACGGCTCCAGCGTTTTCCTGAGAGCCAAGTGAAGTGGGAGCGAGCGGTCTCCGAGACTCTGGGTATCCGTGCTGGTTGACAGGTCTAGGTGGACCTTCGAAGCGCCGTCCTCGGCCGTGCTGGGGGGGTGGGAGCTAGAAAACAAACTCCTTGGAAAAGATAAAAGGATCCTCGCCCGATCCGACCGCTTGGGAACGAGGGTTGATCGCCAGAAGCTTGGAAGCAAAGTTCGGGAAACGGCACCGAGCGAGGGCATGGCATGGGTCAAAAGAGTGGGCAGCACACCGCAGCCCACGCAACGCCGGGAAGGGAACGCGCTGGTAGCGTATTGGCGATTGGCCCAACGGTGCAGATGCCCTCGTTCTGGCGAGGAGGGGCTGGGCCATTGTGCTTGGCATACTTCCGCCCTGGTTGAGGTTGCACCGCAGGGGTCAGGGGGATGGAGGCCCGTGTAAGTGATAGCGGAAAGCTGGTTTCCCGGTTTGGTTCAGCACATTTCCTCTTTCTCTTCAACCCAGACCCTATCGCACGCAGGAGGATATCGCAGCGGGAACTTGGAAGCCATCGTCTCCGTTAGTGCCGGCCATTTCCTATCATGCCGTGCTCATCTCCGATCAAGGCGCCTTGGTCGCGGCTGTCTCGATCTTGCAGGGGAGAATCCATATCTTCCGTAGCTGTCAAGGCCCTTACCAATACTCCATGGCGGTAACCGAAAGCTGAAGGCTGTCGGCTACGAAGTATTGGATTTGCTCTATCACTCATCGACAGCTCGCTTCTTGGTCTGGGCCCAGGTGCTGCGCCCGACATGTGAGGAACCTGTCCTGCGGCTGTCAAACGCGGTCGATCCGCTGTTATCCAGCGGGTTGTGGCCGGTCGGCAGTCTGGTAACTTTCGTGAAGTTCAATCGTATTTCACTGTGGGTGTGTTGGCTGGGTGGTTGCTACATACGATGCGTTTGTGTCGTGTTGTGAGGAACGTTTCTCGGCTCCTTCCTGCTCAACCCTGTCCGCGATTTTCCTGTGGGCCCGGTCAGAATCGGAAGTGATGAGCAGGGTTGTATTCTTACACGTACTAGCATTGTATTGTACAATTTAGGTACCGTAACTTTCGTATTGTACAGCACCACCCTTGTTCCATACATTTACCTACCACCTCGTATCGTTACCGTCGCCGTCGAGCCTTGTGACAGCTAATCGGTCGGCCATATCTACATCTTGTTGATACAGTCTGCACTGAGGAGCGGGCCGAGGTCCACTTACACCGGATTGTTCGCTGGACGTCTAAGGTGGAGCGCAATCATCAAGGCGCTCAACAGGACCCACCCCGAAAAGCAAGCGGAGCTGAATGGTGAAAGCCGATCCGATGGATACAGGCGGGTTGTACATCGGGATGCGCTAAATTCAGCTGGACAGCGATGTCTCAAACATACACGAAACAAAAGGCGAGTGGCTTTCGATGAGGCGCCGCCACTTTTTCACCAGCACGCTTTCTCCCTCGAGTACCTGCATGAAAAGACCATAGCGCACACCAACCCCTGCATGCCGAGCGTTTTGGCAACAGAATTCAGCGCAGTCGACCAGCGCCGTCCCCTTGGCCGAACAACCGACTGATGAATTGATGACGGTTCGATGCCGTAACTTTGCGGTACGATCGGTAACGATCGGTATGATCCTCTCTTCCATCGACGTCGAATGTAGATCCTACTCGTTAACTTTTAACGCTTTTCCCACAATCTCTGAAACCCATCTGCCCGCGATTGGGCAGACCGCAGCCATTCACGGTGGGTTTTATGCAGGCCGTGGAAGAAATACGAGCATTGGCACCGGCGAAAAAAAGAAACCTACCAGAAACAGAGGGCGGCTGGCCGGCCCCCGGCACCTACCCACCCTTGCTCAGATCGCATCTGCAGCAGGCGACCCCACCGAGGATCTGCAGTGACCAGGAAAGGGCCAGCCCACGATGTCTGGACTTTTTGTTACGATGCTGCGTTGGCAGTCATAACGGCCAGTCAACCGGATGTCACGGAAGAAGAGGACATCGTGGAATCATGATAGTATCGTGATGATAATGCTGTCATGCAGCATCGGGAGTGACTACCCACCTGCTGAGGGAGCGTCCTCGTCGTATCCGACCGCACGATTCGGCGTCTCGCTACCGGTATCTCGCCGTCTTACATGCTACCCTTCGCAGAGTCCATACGGGAATTCACCTCCGGCGGCTCAAACGGCATCGCCAATGGGCTCCGTTTGCTCTGTGGGAGCGCTAAAAGCACTCTTCCCAGTCCATAACAATAGTAACGTCGCAAGGGACCTAACCAGGAAGTCTTTTCTCCCTTTTCTTCCATGCAGCCAGCCGAACCCGGTGCCAAAAAGCCGCACGCAATTGTGCACGGGTGCGTTGTCATGATGAATCCCGTCAATATGACGAGCACCTGCATCTTCAGCTCGCGGTATAAGTTCTAGCCCTGGGCCAATTCTTCCAGGAATAGCAACGCTATCGGGGCGATTATTGAGGAGGCTGATAACAACTGGAAGCTCTCGCTTCCTATCTACCATCTTGCTATCTACTGTCCGCCACACAACCATTGTATCGGACGATGGGAAGAGGAAGCGTGCGTCCTTTTTTGTGTGTACCTACCTAGACTGTGAAAAGGAACCCCCCTCGCATGGTATTCCTCTCTCGGCCTGGCCAGTGAGGTCCCCGCAGGCCAAGGCAAGAAGCTGCAGACTGCGAGGCGCTTGTGCTGCTGTCGCCGAGCAGCTAAAACATGCGTAGGGGCAAAAAAAAAGCGCTGTGGCGCCGACCATTGTCTCCAGCCTCGCAAGGTCATGGCAACTCAAAAACAGGGGCACCGGGACCGAGGTTACGGTGCAAGTGATGTGTTGTTTATCTCACTCGTGGCTCCGAGGCTTTATTTCGTTACTGACCGCTTGACGACGTTTGTATGCTCTTACAAATCATGATTGACAAACGCAGCGTTGCCGCGTTGTCTTATGGTAGAATCTAGGTGTAAAAGTCTAAGGTACCTCTGAATTGACAACCTGGAAGTAAAAGACAACCTTTAAGCTACCATAGACATTACCTTACCCAGAACCAATCTATGTATATCCCCTCCTTCAACATCGTCGCAGGCAAGAAAAGGCTGGAAGATTGCAGGAGAAAGAGGGAATGGGAAAGAGATTAGAACCACCTAGCCAGAGAGGGAAATATGCTACCTAAAGATCCTCGTCGCCATCACACTGCTGCCACATCGCGACCTTGCTGACTTCCAACTGCGGCTGCGTCCAAGTTGGCAGCCACTGGCTCTTGGCCGCCCAAAAGTCCTTCCGTGCGTTGGGACTGGCGTCGAGCCAGGGCTTGCCGTTGACATTGTCCTCGAACCAGCCATTGGTGCCGCCCACGGCCAGGTTGAGGATGAGATAGAACGGCTTGTCGAAGGGCGTCTGGGCGCGGCCGGTCTGGCCCCAGATGTCGAAAATGCGCGTGCCGTTGGCGTCCTGCACGGGGAAGTTGCCGCGCGACCACATGGGGGTGTCGAAGTTGACGTAGAGCACCTGCAGCAGGCGTGAGTTGACATAGGTGAACAGGTATTTCTGGGACCACTCGAGCCCGAAAGTGTTGAAGCCCGAGGCGTAGGTGGTGTGCAGCGCCTGGCGCTTGTTGTTGGTGCGCCACCAGCCGTCGTTGGCCGGGTTGGGCCCCCAGTGCAGGGCCGACGAGATGATGTTGTTGCCGCCCTGCGGGTGCGTATAGTTGTTGCCGCGGCTCTCGACGATGTCGATCTCGCCCGACTGCGGCCAGGGCCCGTAGGCCGAGTCCACCGGCATCATCCAGATGGCCGGCCACAGCCAGTCGCCCACGGGGAGCTTGGCCGTGACCTCGACGCGGCCGTACTTGATGGTGGCGCCGCGCCGCGTGTTGATGCGGCCCGACAGCACCGGCGGCACGATGGACGAGTTGCCGGCCGTGATGTTGGTCGCTGCGATGCAGTAGAGCGGGTTGTCCGACGTGCAGGTGCCGTCTTTGAGCAGGTTGATCTCGTTGTTCTTCTGCATCAGCGCGTCGTCCTGCGGCGTCGCCTTGATGACGAGGTGGCCGTTCTCGACAAAGACGTTGGTGTCGCCCGGCGTTGTTTGCTCGAACTCGCCGTTGCTGTGTTCAATGTATGTCAGCAATTTGTCTTTCACGTAACCGTTTAAGTCGGCTGTGTGTCGTACCCAAACCCGTTCACCTGCACCTCCTTCATCCACACCTTGTCGTTCAGCCCATTGGTGAAAGTGTCCTCCAAGACCAGGCAGTATTTGTGCTTGACGACACTGCGGATGCCGTCCCAGACCAGGAAGCCCGAGATGGCGAGCCCGAGAACGATGCCAAGGATGGGCAGGATGGTAACCCATTTCTCCTTGGGATCGGCCTGCTTCGTCCACGGCTTCTCGACCTCACCCTTGCGTACCCGGCGCGAGTGGAAGTAGCGCTGCCCGCCGTCGAAGCGGCCCAACGCGGATGACGAGTCGAAGCTGCTGGGGGGTCGCGAGGCCGAGGGGCTGGCAAACGGGTTGCCATTGAGCCCCGACGACCGATGCGATGCCTGCGACTCGACGCCGTCGCCGAACGGGCTGCGCCCGGCCATCTCGCTTGGTGTGCCGGGCCGGAGCGGGGTGGGCGCTGCGGTGGAGGCTGCCGACGGCATGCCGGCGACGGGACGGCCGTAGAAGTTCTCGGTGTTGTCCATCAGATAGGGCGCCGCGAGGCGGCTGTTCCGGTCGAGTTGGTGTCCAAGGGGCCCAGCCAGGTAGTTAGCGAGAGTAGACACGGAGCCGCTGCACAGCCAGAGGTTGAGAATGCGCAGAGGACGAAGCGAGTGACCGGTGCCCTATAGCTCTGCTCTTGGCCTGGGTATCTCTCCCGTTCTGGCCGGCCTCGTAAGCGAACTGGGGGCGATGGAGAGGTATGATCCGGTGAGGAAACAAGCAACCAACAAGCCAGGATCAACCGCAGCGTCGGGAACAAAACGAGAGATGGCCCCAGATCCAGTGGGAAGTAAAGACACAGGCGACGCCGATCCTTGGGCGTCCGCGCGGGATGAAGACAGACTGCCTCCTCTCACAAACAAGCCCGAGCCCGCCGGGACGCGGAACGGGAGAGGCCCACGCGCCACGTCCTGCACAGCTGAGAGACCTGCCCCTCCAAGGTCGCAATTGTCGCCGCCATTGCTTGGGCAAGGAACAAACGGGCTTGGCGATGCTGCCGTATCTCTGCGATGGCTGGCAGCCACCGCATTAGCGGATGAGACGTCGTTAAGCTGCAGTGGAGCGATACGGCGGTGGATACGCTGCGACGCAAGGATGAACTCGCTATCGCCGAGGCCCTGTCCAGGCTCCACATAGCGACCAAGACAGCTCAGGACCCGCCCGTGACGGTATCGCCGGTATTTTTCAGCTCCCCTGCACTTCGTCGCAGCCCAACCTGAAGCGGCCAAAAGCCGCCAAAATCAAAAATAAATCGGCGCGGACTTGGCAGCGCCGAGCGTCGGGCGGGTGTGCCTGAGCGAAGTCCCGAATGGGGCTAGCTTTGGCCAGCGTTTCCGTGAAGTGTCCGTGCTCCCGTCGATAGTTCTGCCGCCATAAATGCGTGCCGTTCCCGTCATTTCCACCGTTGCCGCCGAACGCTCGGTAGCGGCTGCGCCAGCGATTGTCAGGCTTGCGTCACCTCACCGTGACGGGTGAAACTTTTGATGCTTGAGGTCTTCAGCCGCACAGAATGAAGTCCAGGTCGGTCGGGACAGGCGGTGTAACCCGCTGAGCCTCCCGTCCTCTCGGTTGTTGCTCTCCGATGCTGTCTCGGAGTATGGAAGGCCTGGCCAGATTCGTATCCATCGGCATTCCTAATACATGCAAACCTATAAACTTACAGTTTCGTGGTGAAAAGATAACCACCGCACGCGCATGGGGCTGTGAGTTCCCGGCCTCGTGGGTCCTGATCGACCGGCACAGAACCTTGACGGCAGACAAGTCGCCGGCGGTCAAATCTCTGCATGCAAGCTCTGCAATCTCTGCACTGGATGTTCCAGGAACTGATACCTCACTGACCCTGGTCAAGATTAAAAAAATATCTGGAAGCAAAGGCGATGTTGTCAGTCATTACACAGTCACTACCTTATGTATTGTACACTAGCGTTATCTCGCCGTGGGTCTCGAACTCTCGATGAGACAGGCCCCGGCGACCTGCGGCCCGTGCCATTCAGCTCTCACTTTTCGCGCTATGAGTCCGGCATTGCTGAATTCAGAATCGGGCTCATCCACGCCTCGTCCCACGTGTTGATGCGGCTGGCATTGCGTTGTGTATCGTTATCTTTGCATCACACCGCCACGAGAGCGTGCCAAGTGGCATGGTGGTGATATCCATGTCCAAGGACGTTCAAGTTTGATGAGAACAAGGGCTCAAGTCCCTGTGCCAATTTTGGTCCGAGAAGGGAATTACACGGCTAGGTAAGGGTTAGGGTCAAATTTCATTCCAATACCACAGCGATACTGATCCTGCATCTTTTCGTCAGCATTGAGCAACTATCAGAAGGCAGATATTGACGCAGCGTACTACCTAATGAGAGAAGGACATGGCATGGAATTATGAGTTATCACGAGTGGAAGTTGAGTTGACTGCCTTTTCCCCAACCTGCGGCCGTGGAGAGCTGCGAGGAGTGGAGTGGATCTTATCACTGTAACGCTTGCCCTTGAACAACAAATCAAATCCCCTTGTGGTGTAGTTGGCTATCACGTTCGGCTGTAAATGACGTTTATTGATACCGAAAGGTCACCGGCTCGATTCCGGTCGAGGGGACACATCTTTTGCAATTTTTGCGTAGTATTTCAGTTCAACCTGCACAACCAACTCCATTCCAGTGTTAGGTAACATCCTTTTCCCTTTTACTACCTTAGCTCCAAACCCAAATAGCTCCCTAAAATTAGATTCATCAAACCTCAGGTAGAAACTCTGACCCGAGACGACCTCACATGTTGAGACCCCTTCCCAAGTCCCACGATGAAGTCCCTTCCCCTGCCACTGCTGTGAGATTCGCTTTGCCGCGGTATCTGAGAATTACCTGCCGGGCTCTCATGAATCGTGAAGGTATGCGGATGCTCTTCGAAGAAATGTAAGGAAGTGGGGTGCCAATTCAGTCCATCTACATCACATCACTACCTAACCTCTTTACAAGTGTCATTAGTCCAGTCCGCCAAGGGAACTATACTTAGAGCTGCTACTCGCCGATTTAGCGGGGAGCTGTGTTGGCCACTTTGGGAGACTCAGCGGGTATTGTACGCAGTGGAAAGAGGAGGCTCTTGTTCATGGCTGCGCGGTGTGGCGGGTCGCCGGAGATGTCTCGACGATGATGATGGAGATTCCTTCGTCGATCATAGGGGCCGAATCTAGCCTACAGCCCTAGCCACACATTCCGCTCCCGTTCGTTCTGTCCGATTGCTGATACTGTTGCGTCACTATTGCTCTTCGGCCGCGAGGCATGTCCGAGGACGTCCTCGTACGACCGCGTCTTCGAACAGCAGCACTTCGAGAGCAAAATACCCACTAAATTCACGTTGAATTGATGAACATGAAGTCTCTACAAGCCCCTTACAACTACTAGTAACAATCCGTAGGCCCGTAAGCCTTTGCGCCTCAGACTCGGGGTGGTTCATGGGTCAATTACAACCCAACAAGACAGCACATTCGCATAATTAGTCCGGTAGTAATGCACCGTGGCCTCCCTCACATGCCAATATCAGGTCTTTGTGGGCGAGTAGTTTTCGCCCGCACGTACACTCCACTTGCAACAACCAAATCTGAACACTATCACTACGACTATATTAAGCCCTCTTGGGTCCAGAACGGGCATCGGGGTCCCATTCCACAGTATAGCTGGGGTCAATCATCTAGCTACACCGAGCCTGCTAGACAGGACCCATCTGCCGAAGAAGAGACGTCATCAGCACAAAGCTTTCATCATGCACGACGAGACGTAGCAGGGGCTGTCGGGCAACTGGAAGCTCATCACTACCCTACGATTACCACCACTCGCAAACTAATAAGAGCAACGACAAGTTTGAGAACTCCGGCCTACCAGGGCAGCAGCCGTCGGCCTTTCATGCCCACAATGGCCCCAATGTCCTCAGACATTTTGGAGGACCCTGCGACCAGAAGTAAGAACCCTTCTAAGGTCACCAGACTTCGTCATCATTAGAATTCGTATACTATGTAAGGCATACACTTCACCATAGCAGCCATGTAGCGTTGAAGCATACAAGGCGCTATAAATGCAAGCTCGATACTCCAAACGAAGGCTTCGAGCGTCGGACCGGCCTAAGGCAACACATCAGCGAGAGGCACAATCACAACGCTCTGCTATACTTATGTCCTTTCAAAGGGGTTGGCTGCATCACAAGGATCGCCAGACGGGGAAGGAAGGCGAAAGGAAAGCCTACACAGGCATATGAGGGAGAAGCATGCCAGACAGCAGCCAAGAGAATCTGACAGGAAAAACGACGGAGAGGACAACAGGGAGGATATTGTTGACATAATGATATCAGGAGATGTTCTTCCTCAAGGTCGTCGCGCGACATGTGCTTTAACCGCTATGTTGGATCCTTAGCGACCTATACAGAGAGGTCAACTTGACCAACGTCACCAGACGGAACACTGCTCAGCCGATACAAGTTGATCGGGGATATTGGACTACGTCCTAGGTCATTCGAGGTGCTACCGGCTAGCTGGGCTGATACAGGTAAGTAAAAAGGATCCGTGTAAGATGTGTTGCACGGCAGAAGCAAGGCAAAGTATTATATATAGGAGAAGGTAGTTTTCATTGCCTATCTATATTGAACTAGTAGTAGCTACGACTACGATATCAGGCGAGCAGTCACAGTTCCCAAACTAACCAGATACGCGTCGAGTGGCCTAATGCGTCCTCTCCATTCATAGTACGGCGACCAGCCGAAACCATCAAGCTTCCGAGTCACCACTGAGTACCTCGAGAAGGAGCTCTAGGAACTCAAGGATCAGAAAGAGAAGCCCCTCGCAGGATGGAAAAAAGAAAAGCAAGGCGATCTGCCAACAAGCGGTCGATGAGCTCAAGACCCAGGTGACCAAGGTTAGCGAGGAGAAGGAACGCATAGCAGAACCGAAGACCCTCCGGACATGTCTACTGTCTGTGCTTGCCCGGTGTAATTCGTTGGGAAACGGGTGACCTACATATAAACAGGAATGTTCGAGTGCAATCTGGAATGTATACTGACCATAAAGTGTAAATGGAAGATTAGAGGGCAAGGACCACTGCGTTCCATGTGAGAGCTTTCTTTCTAATGGCAATCATTCTTGTCCATGGTGAAGGGAGTGCCTGCTGAGCGGGCTGTATCCGGCATTGGGAAGAGAGTCGGGAGCGTGAAATCGGATTCCCATCTCATGTAAAGTGACGTTAGGCGTTTCGGTGCTTATGCCACAATCGTGCTGGAACCCCGGCCGTCCTGTTTCAGACCCGTCCGGGGTAGGTTGCCAAGCGCAGGCCTTATGTGGTGACCACCGTCCCCTGTGGTTCTAGACTGCAATCGACCCAAGGAGGACGAGAAGACAATTGTTATGAGGAAGCTGTAGTCGGGATATGCGATAAGCAAGTTCATCATCACGGTAATAGACCCTCATAAAAACATCATGGCTCATGAGATTCGATATAAACAAACGCATACCCCTGCCGCTTGCGCGAAGTTATCTGAGGAGAAGATGAGAGGGCAGCAAGGAGCAGCGGCGGCCAGTCGCCGTAAACCCTGGATAAATCTCAGTCCAACCCCTGAAAGACTCGCTTTACTAGAGTGGAAAATCGAAGTCTCGTTACAAAGCAAAATGCCGAAAGATCGGGCTGTGGACAGAACCGAAGGGCCTTCCAAGCCAACGAAGAGAAAGCAAAGCAACCGTCCTGAAATCCCCCGCTATATCCCGCAGGAACTTGATAGTCCAAAACCTCATGTCATCATCGTCACCGCCGTGGGAGAACTGATCGCGATGTATGGACGAAATGTACTCATATCATCCCCCCGTTGCCGTTGTAGATGATGTCGGGAAAACGTTGCTCGTGTGAAGACGGAGGCAAGATGAAGAAAGCTCGACTTTGTCGAGAAAAGATCCGTCTCTGTGCAAGTAGATACGCTACATGAAGTAAAGTGAAACCGCCGAAGGCCGCCGCTGTTAGGTAGGCCGGCCACGAGCTCCTAACTGGTCAGGCTGCCTTCGTAAATACTGCTCCGAGATGGGGCTTGCACTTAGGCAGCGGTAACAGTGGATTGACCTTGAGGAGGCTCAACATTGTCACCGTAAGCGCCGCCGACGTTGCCTGGGAAATAACTGTTAGAGTGAAACAATGGTTGCAAGGCTCAACAGACAACGTACCGGCAGGGTAGTAGTTGCAGACGGTATACCAAGAGCCCATGCTCGAGAGAGTACCTGGCTGGCAGAACACCGACGCGCAGCCAACCTTCTTGGTGCCCTTCCAGACGAGCTGCGAGAAGTGACCCCAGTCCTCGAAGTGGGTCATGTCCGGAGTGGCCTTGCCGTACTCGCTTGACGGGAAGAGGTTGATCTCGCCGTTGTACCAGCCGTTGCTTGCCGCACGCGCCACCGACTCAGTGGCGCCGACGGCCTCCGGATCGGCTGTGGAACCCCACATGGCGAGGTTCTGGCCGTAGCCTCCGCCACCAATTTTCCTGGGAAATTGTTAACAGACCTTCCTTCTTACCACAGAGTAGAAGCAACTCACGTGTTGTGCTCAAACACGCATGTCTTAGCGAGAGTCTCGGCATACTGGGCATGCTCGTCGCTCCACTCAAGGGCGCCAGCGGAGTGGTTGAAACGGTGAACGTTGTGGTGGTAAAGAGCCGTGCTCTGGAAGTCGGAGGGCTGGGCGACCGAGGCCGAGCTGGTCTTGGCAGGGGCAGGCGAGGGAGCAGCCGAGGTCGAAACCTTGGCAACTTGGACTACGGACGGTGGCGACTGGACTACCGGAGCAGCCTGGGTGCTCGGCTCAGGGCTGGGCTCAGGGCTGGGCTCAGGAGTGGGTTGGGGAGGAGGCTGGACAACGGCCTGAGAAGTAGAAGAGGTAGTCGGGGGAGGCGGCGGAGCAACCGAGGTGGTGCTGGGAGCCGGAACGATGGTAATCGTCGTCGCGGTATGGTGCGCTTTGGGGCGTTGGAAAACGGTGGAAGAATCGCCCTCAGTGACCGTGACGGTGACCCATTCGACCACGATATCCGTCTTGGTGTACAGCTTGCGGGCCTGAAGAATGGGGCTGGCAGTGGCCAGGACGCTGCCGCAGAGGGCGAGAAACGCCGTTGATTTCATTGTGTTGGGTGGTGGTTCTAGTAAGATCGTTAGTTTGCACGCGAAGTGTGAATGACACTATTGTCCCATCACTGATGCTTAACATAAGGAGGTGAGGAATAGCTCGCAGAGATATCAATGAGGTGCCGCCCCTCGACCTTGAAGGTCTCATAACGTCCCTCAAATAGCCTGGTGACGAATGATCATGGCTCTACCTGTCCGCTTCCACATATGGCTACCATTTGAGAACACAAAGTGATTATGTGGTATGCCATGACAAAGATTCAGCGGGCTCAGGTGGTTGACAACCAATCACCCCGGAACAAGGGACACAAAAAGGAAGTTAACAAACGCACCTCAATGTGACTGGTATTCTTTGAGCAAGAAAGCCGAGGGTGCACTCAGAGCCAGCTGGTAAGGCAGCACTGCTGTGGCTTGGGATCCGTCAAGGATGTGTGATAGGATCTTATCCTCGAACTCAGGAGGGTAGGACAACGGGGTCAGTTGTCTTAGTCCAGATGACGTCGAGTCTCTTGCCGCACGAGGCCGTCTGGAGATCGCCTGTGAAGGAGTGACAGGGAACGAAGGGCGATGCTACTCGATATCTGCCACGACTAGGTGTGATTCACGAATGCTGCACCGACCACACGGATCCGGAGTCGCTCAAAACACAGGTGACAGCGCTGCCGTCGAGAATGCCAATGAGTGGTTTTTGAAGGAATGGAATTGCGAAAGTCGCTGAAGGAACGAATACCCGACTTCTGAATCGTTGAACGCCGCGAAACCGTCAAGGCGAAGAGGGCGGTGAGTGATGAAAAAGGAGTGGACTGAAGTTAAAACACTTCAAAGAGGGCGTTCTAGAAGCTAGACTCGGCAGTCGCGAGTGAGGAAAGATGGAAGGTGGTGAGGTTCAAGGGGGAAAGAACGATGTTCTTAGCAGGCGGGAACAGGTGGGGCGGATTGATCCACGCAATCCCCGGAAACCCAAAATCCCAAGCAGCAATCCAAGGTTGGGGGTCCGTCTCGGTTCTCGAGCCCCTTCAATTTTCGCGGACGGGAATTGCGGGGCATCAAATGAAAAGGGGACGGACGTCAGCCTTCAGCAAACAGTTGCAGAAGGCAGCAGGAATTTCCTGCAATCCTCGGCCTGGCCGCTTTGGCTGCTGATGCAAGAGTTCCGGTGGTAAGTGGGCTGACCAAAGAGCAACCTTCGTGAGAGAACCATTTCAGATATACCCGCAGACCTCCGAGTTCCATGGCCGTCTCTTTGGCCTCAAGACAGGGTCCCAGGTTACGTGCAGGCAATTCTTCACCAGTTCCCTGCAGGAGAACGCGAAGCCTAGTGGTTGCGTGCAGAGCCTTGGAAGCTCTGGGTCCGAGTCTCCCGGCCATCTTCGATGGTGCTACAAAGTAGAGTAACTGGCTCTAAGAGCTTACGGACAGTTCATCTCATGTTTCTGAAATGGCCGCGTTCAAGACCGGCCTCGATTCCACAGGACGTCGACGCCTGGCGGCCCCCAATGTCGCGGCGTCAGATGCTGTCTCCACCCTCCCTGTCATCCTACCCCTGTACTGTGCAGCAGCCAATCGCAGCCGCGTGCCTTGCAGAACCGGGCATGCGGGGAGTTGTGTTGCTGAACCTGGTTGGGCTCCTGGTTCGAAGTTCACGTCCCATGCCCATGCGGTCCAGGCCGAAGCCAACGAGCCCAGTATATCAGCCAGGCAAGAATCTTCCGCCATGGGAAGTAGGCCAGCTAGAGATAATGAGTAGGTAGATTACATCTTTCGTCATCCCTCGCTCTCGGATCCTCGCGGATGTTGTCTTTTCACGCAATTTCACACACCTCATGGGTTTGTTTTCATCGTCATGCCGCTGCCCAATAAAAGCAGAGGGCGCTTTCCTGAAACACGCCAGGGACCATGGTCATTCTCTCCACTTTCTATGCTTGGCATGCTCTCGATCTTGGATGGATTCTCGAAGAATGCAACATCCGATCTTTGATCTTTCTGGTATGCTTTTGTGAGTGTCGGGGATTTGAAGTATGCTGGGTGTTAGATCAGAGTGAAGTATGGATGACAGGCTCACCCAAACCTGGAACACTCTTCAGCATCGCTAGGTGCGTAGGTACTTAGGTAATCCCAACGCTACTGAAACGCCGTCTCCAGAACCTCGTCATCAGCGTAAGGCGACAGCAAATTGCAACAATGTACACGAAACAAGACCTCATTGATGAGGTGGACTCGGCATCTGAGAACAAGATTGGCGGCGCCCTTGTTTGTGGAGACGCATCATAACTACGGATGATACTAGTAAAGACTGCTAACCACCAGAGCAATTCCCGAGGATTACACGGACGCATCGGGCCGGTTTTGAGATCCGTGCTAGGCTCCCTTCTACATGGTAAGCAATTTAGGTAGGTAGTTATGCGTGCATAGGTAGTCTACAAAGGAGACTCCGCATCTTGCGACCTCTGTATCAGGACTTCCAGTTGACTTAATGAATCCAGATGTGGTCTAAAGCCGACTGCAAATAACAAGTCTTGTGGTGATCCCGAATGTGAGGAAAAGTACCAGATTCATCTGCACCATGCCGCTACTTGAAGTCTCTTTCCGATTCCGTGCAGCCGCACCTGTTACGAAGGCTCTGCGTCACATAGTCAATGAGGCCGCTACAAACAATTTCAAAGGGTACATGTTGCTACGACTATGAACTGGTAGAACGGAAGAGGCTCCGGAGGGAACAGTCTGGTGAATTCGAACAGACTGGGCATCCCAGCGCAAGTCTACACCCGCTGCTGTGACTCGGTATGCCCGGTGATGGTGATGACTTGTAAACACGTCGTTCGTGAGTTTCAACTCAGTCCGAGATGATTCGTTGTCGGACTTTTCAGCTGGCTATGCGAGTAGGTCTGGCCGTCATCCCCGCGGCCTCAAACAACGCCTAACGAGCCCCCGGATTCTGTGTAATCCTACGGGGCCCCACCTCGTCTCCGTGCCGCCACCCTGTTCTACCGTTGGGAGGGTTGGAAGGCCCGGCGGGATAGGTAGACGACCTGTTTGAGATCGACACGAACCTTGACCGGGAACCAAACCACAGGCAGACGTCTTCTTTGGTGCGTTTGTGTCCTACGTAAGCGTAAACTGAACTTGCACCTGTTTGATGCCCTAGCATCAAACGCTCATCGGCCTGTTCCTGCCAGGGTCACGCGGTTATGTGGTAAAGTTTAGTTGGTCAGCTTACATGTCTTCTCTACTGGATCACTGTGACACAGTGACGCACTTCAGACCAAACAATGATATCGATGAAGCTACGGGCTCGGGAAGCTGCTTGTTTGTCAAAAATGTGCGGCCTTTGACTGGGACACCACTCATCCGTCATCATCTGCTTGGCACCTGCGATCATTCTCTCTGTGTAATGCGCATGCGTTCAATGCATGTGCGGAGTCAAATGGACATGTCAGATATTGGTTGCCCGAGACATTGAGATGTGCCGCGAAGGAGGACAGGAGAGGAATTGACGCGGAGATCGTCCTCCGGGATGCTTCAAGATCAAAACAAACAGCAACCAGAGATCACCTCGCAATGCGTGAACAACGGACGTAACAGTGAGACAAGGAGGAGACAGCATGTCTTACGCTGACGGTCGTATAGCTGCGGAGAAACAGGGAATTGGGAACATCTCCGTTGAGGGGCATAGGCTCAAAGAAGGGCCGGAGTCTGAACCATTTAGTTCAGGAAGACCTTTGCCCTCTGCAACGCGGTTGTGTCCCTCATGAACACAGATTCGTCAGCCGGTCTCAAAGCATACAGGACGCGAAACCGGAATAGGATCCTTTGTGACATGAATCAAGCGCGTCAGCAGGAACACGCAACACCTAACTGTCATGTGTACTGCCCAATCTCGATCTCGCTGCTACCTTACACCGCAAAGCCCAGGGAGCTTGATGTGTGGTGCCTCGCTTCTTCCGAGTATACGCATGACGTATGTGGACGACGTCGAGCGGTCAGGTTGCCATTTCGGGGTAGTAGTGTCCGAGATCTGTCCGATGCAGTGGTGGTCATAACTGCATCTTTGAGCGAGTTCACTCGATCTGGCACGAACGAGAAACGCGAATTACCGTGTCATGTCCCGCATCAGCGATGTCGAGTAGACTGGGGAAAATGAGTGAACAGCCTTGAATCAGTGTCTTGCCCTCACATCCCTCTCATCTGTCTCAAGCATCACAGGACTGACAGAGTCAACTCGGCATCCTGGCTCGACGCCGTTGCCGTTGCACCTGGCAATTTGAGAAGACAGAACGAGCAGACGAGCGGGAGCCGAATACTTGATCACTAGCGGAGACGGATGCCTATAGAACAAAAAGGGAACTGACATGGTACGGCCGGACGAGCCTGTCTATCTCATCTTCAGTATGTGTATGTACACGTCCTGGCTCAGAACCACCCGTGCAAGCCATCGCCGCCTAGGCAGGGGTAACTATCGAATGGTGCGGAGGAAAGGGCCAGCCCGCGCCTCAAGATGACTCCGGCGCCTCCTTTTGCCGTGGAGCAAAGGATGTATCCGGCTGGCCTGGGATGAAGGGCTTCTCCGTCCGCGGAATCCACCCGTGGGCAAAGATCTGTCTTGGCCGTAGGTGAACTGGTGTCGAGTGCTTGGGCTGGTCGGGAACGACCTTCTCTAGGTTCTAGAGGATGGCACTGTCAGGATTGATATATCAGAATGAACGGCGTGCTGTCTGACGTACCAGGTTCTCGTATACACATCTGTTCAGCTTCCACTCAGCAGGCCGGCATTGCCACAGCTGCTGGTTGTTATTCTCCAGGCATTGCCAATGGGCACGGAACTGCTCGAGGCAGGACTTGTTAATGTCCTCAAGCCTGGGATCGAGCGTCAGCATGCGGACAGCCAGAGATAAGCCTAACCCATTCCTCCACCACCTCCACCCCAGTACTCGGCGCAATAAATGCAGGCTGTGGATGGTGACCTACACACTCCGCGCGCATCTGGTGACTCGCCGTCCCTCCTTCAAGCACTCGAACTCGCCCTTGCCCGGGTTCTCGGTCTTGCATTGCATGTAGTCGTCATTGTAGTCCCTGCATCGCGCGCCAATGAAGAAGGAGGCCGAGAGGAGGGGAGCCGAGCTGGCACCAATCTCCTTGACCTTGGGAATCGAGTCTGGCAGCGGGGTGGTGTCGTAGAGGACCTGCTGGTTGAAGCTGCGAGTTTTGTCAGCACACCCCAAATTCGACGGCGCCCCTGGCCCCAATCGGCGTTCGACGCTGATAAGTATGCGCGCATTGTATCATAGGACTCACACTGGCTTCCGCGCTGCCATCTTGACTGTGAGGGCGGGCCCGTCCTGCGATGCGAAGCTGGATGCGTGGTTTGGAGCTTGGTGACCGGATGCTCCAACCCGAGAGGTTCGGCTTCCGGACCTGTAGGCCCACTGCGTTCGCGATGGTTATTGGTTGATGATTGAAGAACGCTCGGACCACATCCGCTCGCCAACACGCGCTTGTGGAAAGTTCGCCAAAAAGCTGGCACAGCTTAGACCGACCGAGCAACAGTCAGCGACCAATATCAACAATTGAGACGGAGTGTCAGAACAGATTTTGCCTTTGTCTTGTGTGCTTCGCTATATACAAAGCTCGTTAGGAGTTTGGTCCTGTTACAAATTCGGTGTGTCTCCTGCAGCTACACCAGCACCTGCTTCCTCCAGGGGGATTTTTGTTTTCATCCAGTTCGCGCGACAACCTCCCAGGTGGCTATCAGTTGCGGTCGACGCCCCGAGCGCTGCCATGTTCTCATTGAACCGGCCCGCGGGCCAGTCCGTCTTCGGCGGTGGAGGAACCAGCATGTTTGGTCAATCAAGCAATGTAAGAGCTTCCTGCGCCTTTCCGCCCGGAGGAAGTGGGGTGCTAATGAGGATGGACAGCAGCAGCAGCAGCTGCAGCAACAACAGCTGCAGCAACAACAACAGCAACAGCAGCAACAACCCGCGCAAGCATTAGGCCAGCAACAGGGGACTCCCAACCCGCAGTTGGCTGGCTCATTATGGCAGCCCGGAAGCCTCTCGAGTTGTATGTTCTCACATCGAGCCCTCTAAGCCTTTGCGCTCTACCGGCCACGTACGTCGCCAACGCACGATGCACCTTGCTGACACTATCTTCTTCCGGCCGAGATTAGATCAGAAGCCGATCCCCGACCAGATCAAACTTATCACGGAGAAGTGGGATCCCAGTAATCCAAACTGCGCCTTCAAGACATACCTCTACAACAAGGTCGATGAGCACACCGTCCCGCTCTACGGGCCCGGGCCGAACGAGGATCCGAAGGAATGGGAGGAGGCGCTGCGCCAGAAGCCGGCCCCTAACTACATCCCCGTGCTCTGCGCCGGCTTCCCGTCCATCATTGCGCGCCTGACGCTCCAGCGGCGGGTCATTGTCGAGTTCAACAACAAGCTCCACGCCATCAACGCCAGCCTCGACGCGATCCTGTCGCGGCACGATCTCGAGCACACGGTGCGGGCCTTCAACGCGCGGAGGCGGCATGCCGAGCTGAGCAAACGGTGCCTCATGCTGGCGTCGCGGGTGCAGGTGCTGCGGAATAAAGGTTACGCGCTGAGCGGCGACGAGGATGCGCTCAAGCAGAGGCTGCAGAAGATCGACAAGAGCATCCAGGACCCGGCGCTGAGCGCGCGCATGGAGGAGCTCTGGAGCCGGCTCATCATTCTCAGGGGCTACGCCGACAACCTGAAGGACGAGATCAACAAGCCCGGGTTTGCCGAGAGTGATGGTCTGGGCGAGGAGATTGAGGCGAAGGCGAAGAAGGTTTGCGGTTCCTCGCTTGGGCGTTGCGTCACCATTCAGGCTAACACTGTGAGAAGATACTTGAGGATTACGACAAGCAGCTTCAGCATCTCAAAAAGCAGGTGGAGGAGGCCAGGAAGGATTTCGAGGATTGGGAGAAGCAGCATAATCCGGCACCGGCACCCAAGGCGACGGCCGCAGCACAGTAACGGAGGCCCAGCCCTATTTAACGTCCCAGCGCTCTAGGATGATACCCAGAAGGAGTCTGATTAATAATGTTATGTGACCTATTTGCCGTGCCACGGGAGGGGAATTGTGGGTGTAGTCATCTTGTTGTATAACTCCGGATATCAGTGCGGAAGGGGGTTCGAAAACAAGCCGGCAAGCCACTGCAGCCATGCCGGCCTCCGTCGAGACACTGCTATGCTTTGAACTGAAGTTTGAACTTGTGCCCGAAATGTGGTCGAGCGTCGTTAACGACATCCTTTTCCCACGATACCTAGAAGCCAAACGTGCCACACTAGGACGCCGCAACCCTACAAAGCCGGTCTATGTGAATGCAAATGCCGAGCCCAGAATGGCGATGCTGAATCCAGCCCCTTCTGTGCTTGAAGTCCCCTGCCAGATGTACTGTACACACATGCTCTACAATACCGTCCTATGCACGCCATTGTCCCGTCTCCCATACAGTTGGCACCATTGTATAGTACAACCCGTCCAGTGTCGTGTTATGTGCTCATGGCTGGATCCGAATTGAGAGTTGCCATTTCCCCAGGGCCCAGGTCGCCCGGCTAGTCCCCGGCGCCACCTAACCATCATGAGGTCGCCTCTGCACGGCCCTAGGTTTGGATCGTCTTCGTAGGGGAGGAGGCACGAAAGCAGTCGGCGATGGCAGAGGTACTCATAGAAATTTAGAACATCTTAGAGATGGCGTCGATGACGAAGGGTGCTGTAATGGTCTAGGGTTAGTATTTATACACTAAGTCGAGACCCAACGTCACTAAGGATGCGGTTGGGAGCGTACAGAGGTAGAGCGCCGCAGCAGTGGCCACGGCCCGCTGGAGAGTGAAGGCCGCCTCGGCCTCGGCGGCGCGGAGCTCCTCGGGCGAGGGTTGCGGTGGTTGGACTGCCGTGAGGTTAACACTTGCAACTGGAAGGACTCTTTCTGGCTTGGACTTACAGCCTCCGAACATCTTCTCGTTGGGATATGTGAGACTAGAAGCTGTGTCTGGTTCTAGATGGGGGTACTAGACGAGGTGAGGCAGCTGTGGATGTTGAAGGTCCCGTCTGTCCGTCACATTCCTGCAGAACACTGGAACTTCAGAGCCCTGGAAATTTTTGGAACGGTTTCCGGGGCCGGTGACGACAACCCTGTCTTTCCTCTCCCGAGGACCGTGCACAGCGGGCTTGGCAGAGGCGCACTTAACGTTATCGGGACGCCAGCGAACCAGCGCTGCAACAAACTCTACAAGGGCCCCTCCGAAATCCAGGCCGGCCCGAGGATACCCGATAGGTTCTTATCAGTCACCGACAAGAGGGAGACAAGGAGGGCGATCTGCTGACCACCAAACTTGTCTCCGTTGCTTGGACTCTGCTTCTTCTTCTTCAGGTGTGTAACGGTACTACGAACGTCTCCCCGCATTGTCCTGAGCAAGAAGACCTAAATCTGGGGTCAATTGGCGGCTTGGAGAGAGCGTCGGCGCTGGGAGACTCTTGTTCCCATCTCCGGGCTTGGCAAACTCCGGTTTGCCTCCTTCCTCCGCTCTTTTTTCTCCCGTCCCCAGAGGTTCCGCCCGACGTCCGGGGTAGAAGCAAACCGTTCATTGCCTTGACCCTCCCTCTTCCGCTGGGATTGCAGCCACGTACTGTCGTCACTCGGCCTGACTTTCGGTCGCCTCAGCCTGTCAGTGCCGCCTCCGGTTGAATTCCATGGCGGCGACGACGACAATGGCTGTCTTGCGGCGGATTGGGCGCCTCAACCAGACCCTGGGTGCGTCGGTGGTCTTGTCTCGCGCTGCTGCTCCGCGTGGACAGCCATGGGTTTGCTCAGCCTGTTCCCGCAGCTCTCAAGTCAGATGGAACAGCCCTCCGCGTATCACGAGCCCTCACTCGCATTTTGCCAGGTTTCCGGAGCTCTTCCCGCCGTCCGAGACCTTTGTCGAGCGGCACATTGGTCCAGACGATGAGAGCGCGCAGGAGATGCTGAAGGCCCTGTCCCCGCCAGCCGAGTCTCTGGACAGCTTCATCCAGCAAGTCATCCCTGCCGAGATTCTCTCGTCTCGCGACATCTTCCCGGACGAGCGCAAGAGCTTCGTCACGCCGATGCAGCGCTGTGTCAAGGAACCGTGCCAGGAATGGGAAATAGCGGCCATGGGGCGTAGCGCAGCCGAGAAGAATCCGTCCGACAGGAAGAACTTCATTGGTGCGGGCTACTACGGCACCATCACTCCAGAGGTCATCAAGCGCAACGTGCTCGAGAGCCCTGCCTGGTACACCAGCTACACGCCCTACCAGCCCGAGATCAGCCAGGGCCGGCTCGAGTCGCTGCTGAACTTCCAGACCTTGGTCTCGGACCTGACGGCGCTCCCCATTTCCAATGCCAGCCTGCTGGACGAGGGCACGGCCGCCGCCGAAGCCATGACGCTGTCGATGAACGCGCTGCCGGCTTCGAGGGCGAAGCTGCCCGACAGGACGTATGTCGTCGACAAGAACGTTCTTCCGCAGACGCTCAACGTCCTGCGCAGCCGTGCCGAGGGCTTTGGCATCAACGTGCGGGTGATGGACCTTTCGGGGTCGGACTATGCAGAACTGGAAGGCCTCGGTGAGAACCTGGTTGGTGCGCTGGTTCAGTATCCCGACATGTACGGCGGCGTACGTGACTTCCGGGCCCTTGCCGACGTCGTCCACAAGCAGGGGGCCCTGCTCAGCGCCGCGACCGACCTGCTCGCTCTCACGCTTCTCACGCCGCCGGGCGAGTGGGGGGCGGATATTGCCTTTGGTAATGCGCAGAGGTTCGGCGTCCCTCTGGGATTCGGCGGCCCTCACGCGGCCTTCTTCGCCGTCAAGGAGAAGCACAAGCGAAAGATGCCCGGCCGCCTGGTGGGCGTGTCCAAGGACAGGCTCGGGCGCAGGGCGCTCAGGCTTTCGCTGCAGACCCGAGAGCAGCACATCAGGAGAGAGAAGGCCACGAGCAACGTCTGCACCGCGCAAGCGCTGCTGGCCAATATCAGCGCCTTCTACGCCGTGTACCACGGCCCCAAGGGGCTGAAGAGGATTGCCGAGCGGTGCCGGGTGGCAGCCAGAGTTCTACAGCTTGCTGCCCGCTACTATGGCTTCGACGCGGGCTCCGAGACTGTAGCATTCGATACCGTTGTCATTAACTGCCCAGGTAAGGGTGGGCATCTCGCGGAGCGCGCCAAGAATGCAGGCATCCACATCCGATGCGAAAGCCGCGACAGAGTCGTCATCAGCGTCGACGAGACTGTCCACGAGGGCGATCTCTTGACCTTGATTGAGCTGTTCAACGAAGTTGCCAACGATACGAAGAAAATCGCCGAGGTCCCTCCGGATTCCGCTTACATTCCACTCCTGGAGGAGTTCCTCCGGGCCGCAACCTCCAGCGGAGATGTTCCCGAGGCTCTGCAGAGGCAATCCGCGTATCTGACGCACCCGGTTTTCAACAGCCACCATTCCGAGACCGAGCTGCTCCGGTACATCCACCATCTGCAGTCCAAGGACCTGTCTCTCGTGCACTCGATGATCCCGCTCGGCTCCTGCACCATGAAGCTCAACGGCAGCACCGAGATGTCCCTCATCACGCTTCCCGGCTTCTCCAACCACCACCCCGCGGCCCCGCCAGAGAATGCCGAGGGATACGTCAGCATCATCAGAGGGCTGAAGAACCAGTTGAAGCGCATCACCGCCATGGACGCGGTATCGCTGCAGCCCAACTCGGGGGCCCAGGGCGAGTTCGCCGGCCTGCGCGCGATCCGCAAGTACCACGAGAGCAAGGGCCAGTCCCAGCGCGACCTCTGCCTGATCCCCGTCTCGGCCCACGGTACCAATCCCGCTTCGGCCGCCATGGCGGGCATGCGCGTCTTGCCCATCAAGTGCGACGCCAAGACGGGCAACTTGGACCTGGAGGACCTCGAGGCCAAGTGCGCGAAGCACGCCAGCGAAATCGGCGCCATGATGGTCACGTACCCGAGCACGTACGGCGTCTTCGAACCGCACATCAAGCGCGTGTGCGAGATCGTGCACGCGCACGGCGGGCAGGTGTACATGGACGGCGCCAACATGAACGCCCAGATCGGGCTCTGCTCGCCCGGCGAGATCGGCGCCGACGTGTGCCACCTGAACCTGCACAAGACCTTCTGCATCCCGCATGGCGGCGGCGGGCCGGGCGTGGGCCCCATCTGCGTCAAGGAACACCTCGCGCGCTTCCTCCCGACGCGCCAGACGACCGATGTCGACCGCCCGAACCTCCCCGTGGCCAGCGCGCCGTTTGGTAGCGCCAGCATCCTGCCCATCAGCTGGGCGTATAATGCGCTGATGGGTAAGCAGCCTCCCTCCTCCCCCTCCCCCCTCATCTCTCTACTCAACGGCCCCGAATTCCTACCGTAAGTAGTAGCCAGAAAAGCTAACTCCAGTTACTATAATAATCACACAGGCGGCGACGGCCTTCGGAAAGCGACCAAGATCACGCTGCTCAACGCCAACTACCTTCTCTCCAAGCTGAAGCCGCACTACCCGATCCTGTACACCAACGAGCACGGGCGGTGCGCGCACGAGTTCATCCTGGACGTGCGCAAGTTCTCCGAGTCGGCCGGCGTCGAGGCCATCGACATCGCCAAGCGCCTGCAGGACTACGGCTTCCACGCCCCCACCATGAGCTGGCCCGTGCCCAACACGCTGATGATTGAGCCGACCGAGTCCGAGTCCAAGGAGGAGCTGGACCGCTTCGTCGACGCCATGGTCAGCATCCGCGAGGAGATACGCGAGATCGAGGAGGGGAGGGCCCCGAGAGAGGGGAACGTCCTCAAGATGGCGCCGCATCCCATGGTGGATATCATCCAGGGCGATGGCGAGGCCGGTGCGAAGTGGGATAGGCCGTACACACGCGAAAAGGCGGCGTATCCGCTGCCGTGGCTGAGGGAGAAGAAGTTCTGGCCGAGTGTTGCGAGGGTGGACGACAGTAAGTTCTTTCTTTTTTTCCCCTCTGTTCAGGAACTATTTGTTGGAGGGACCATGGATGGCTGACAACGCGTACAGCATACGGCGACCTCAACCTGTTCTGCACTTGCCCCCCTGTCGAGGACACGACGGGCGGTCATATGTCGTCCATCCAGGCGGATTAACACAGCACATCGGGAGTCTAAGAGAAGATGATAAAAGTTGGATGGGAAGTGACAACAACAATGCAGGGGGGATAATACCTAGGCCTAAGGGAAACGAAAAGACGGCTTCTTCAACAGCCGGAAGGGGTTCAACAGCCCCCATGTACGAGCAACGAGCTTTTTTTGGATCGGCTTTTCAACCACAAGTACGGGAAAAAAGAGAGACACTGGCGTTTCAACAAGCGATAGATGTAGAGAAGGCAGACAGGCATCTGGGCCGGTATATCAGCGGGCGGACGGACGGACGGAGTTCAACAGGAAATTGGGCAGTGCGCACACCAGAGACCACGGGTTGTAGAAATTACTACTAAACGGTGTGTTCTCTAGACAAACGCCATGATACATGCAACCACCTCAGTTCATCCATGTACATGTAAATGTACAAATATGTGATAGCCCCAACACAGAGAGAAAGAGGGGGGGGGGGGGGGGAATCATCACGCCTCAAAAACCAACACAAGCCCATCATCCCCAGCCGTAACCACCCTCTCCCCAGTCTCACCCTGCACAAACCCTAACACCCCGCCGCCCTCCCCCCCGCCTCTATGCCCCTTCCACTCCTTCACCAACCCGGTCACCTCCCCGGAAGCCACAACCGCCTGACTGGCCGTGGCGCCCCTCAGATCCCACCTCCTAACCGCCCCGTCCAGCCCGCACGAGGTAAGCAGCCACCCCGCGGCCGCCCCGGCAGCGGCGCCACCACCACCAGAACCAGAAGACTTGACAAACTCGACCTTGACGACCGACTCCCCCTCGTGTGCGCCGCGCAGGTGGCGGCGCACCGCAAACGACCGGCCCGCGTCGAACACGGCGATGCTGCCGTCGACGGAGCCCGCCGCCAGGAGCGGCGTGGAAGGCGAGAAGGCGAGCGACTCCACGCTGTCGGACTGCACTTGCATGGCTGCCAGAAGCGTGCCGGGCGCGCCTGGGCCTTGCGAGGTGGTGGATGATGATGGTTGCTGGGAGAGGCGGGGCAGCGTGATGACCCGGATGGAGCCGGCCGCGCCGCCGGCGGCTAGGATGCCGCCTGAGGGTGAGATGGCGAGGGAGTAGAGGCCGCCTTCGACCGCGAAGCGCTGGTCGGCTTCGGTCAGCGAGACCACCGTCTGGCCGTTGTCGGTTACCAGCGACCTGGCGGCGGCCGCGCCCCAGACGTCGTAGACGTGTAGCGACGAGTCTTCGGACACGGTGGCTAGCAGCAGGCCGTCGGGCGTCCAGGCGCCGGCGGTGCAGGGGCCGGTGTGGAGGAAGTAGCTCTGGACGATCTGGATCGGGTTGGATTTGTCGGAGGCGTCGAGGGTGAGGATCCAGACGGAGCCGTCGGACGCGCCGAGCGCGACGGTGTTTGGGTAGTCGGGCGACGGGCACGGCGAGAGCCAGTTGATCTCCTCTGTTTCTTGCGACTCAGCGAGGAAGGCGAACTGTGCCGAGACGGCGCCGGACTGGTCGGCGGATGCGGAGCACGCGTAGACGCGCAGGCGGCCGTCCATGCCGCCGCTGACCAGGAAGTCGCCGCGCGGGAGGGTGAAGGCCAGCGCGTTGAGGCTGTCGGTGTGGCCGTCGATGGCGAAGAGCGGTTCTAGCGCGGTATTCTGCGCCGAGCTGGGGTCCGAGTTGTAGCTCGGCGGGAGCACCGGGCGCGAGACGGCGGCCGACGTGTCGATCACGTAGCCCTTGCCCGGCGCATCGTCGGCGTCGCCCTCGGAGCCGCCTGTCGCAATCAAGCTCGGGTACAGCGGGTGCTGCGCGATGGCGAAGACCGAGTCTTTGTGGCCGTCGAAGTACGCGATGCTGTCGTTCTGCAGCAGTATCTCCTCACCCTCGTCGTCCGAAGCCATGGGCACGTCTCCGTCGGCGTCATCGCCCTCGAGCACCTCCTGTACGTCGTCTTCCGTGAGGAGCTCGGGCTCCTCCGCGTCCTCAGCGGTATTGTGGCGGGGATTTGATGATGACATCTTGGCGCTCTGTAGGTGAAGTGGGAAGTGATGTTGGATTGGGTCGGGTAGAGTAAATAATAAGGATTGGTATTGTAGGGGCCCAAACTCTTGCGACTTGCACCGCGATATAAGCGTTATGAACTTATGGCGGGGGCGGGGTTGTGATTTTTAATCCCTGCAAATTGTGAACTTGAAGCTCTTATCCTGCTTGATAAGCAACCCCAACCCTGCCTTGGCCGGTGAGTCACTTGAGTGTAAATGCGTTCATGAACGGAGGTTTCGCTTATTAAGGATAAAGGAGTCATTTGATGCACAAATGAAGCTGATGGTTGATGCATAGTAGGCGCGATACAGTTCGATATTTGTAGCTGACGAACAAGCAACGTGAGGGACACATTTGGAAGCCTGGCGATTGATCCCTCATCCTTACACGGGATCAGAGAAGAGTCGAGCATCTGTCCTTTAGGCATGGAAGGACGAGCAGAATACTAATGTTTTGATTTTGACTGTGAGTTCAGATTGGGGGTCACCCAGTGAGGTAGTCCACCTGTATTCATCATGTTTAGAGTTATACTATCATGATGTGCAGGCGTGGCGCTTGTTTTCTTGTCAGAACCTACCCCTGAGTGTACATGATCATCCAGTTCATGCCCTAACACTTTGGATTGGACTAGAAGCCGAAGTCGCACTTCGAAGCCGCGACCTCAGGATGTCCATGACGCGAGGGCGGCCGTTTATGGGTGAATCTTCTATACCGGCCAACGTGAACACAGCAGCTGTCTATCCAGTAAAGGGGCAGGTCAGGTAGTGCTCCTTCGGTCGGGGGCTTTAGAGTTCATCTACTGCCCTGTTTGTGTCTAGGTAATTCCTTCATCTCGAACATAACCAGATCGGCTTCCGCCTCAACCATTCAGTACCCAACCTCGACTCAACCATGCTCCAAAACAGGACCCCGCCGACACAAACGGCGAGTGTCAACAAGACCACCGCGAAACAGGGGATAGTGAGAACCACAAGCCTCAGCTTCAAAGCAAGCCTCACAGTGTTAAGTACGCGGCCACGCCAGGGAAGGCGCCGCATATACAGCCCATATCGGCTGGAGAGTTCGGCAGCTAACAAGAAGCCAACAAAATAGATCGCCGTTTTAGCCTCTTTACTCGTGGATTCGTCGTAGTCGTCAGCTCTGACTGGTCTTGGTGATGAGGTATGGATGGATTACCTGGTAGGCGCTACGAGAAGGACCTGCGCGACATAGCTTCAAGTTCGCCATTACGAGGGTGAGGCAAGCGGGTCGCCAATGATCATGATATTGCTGGTGTGTTTGACAGAGACATCGCGGCTCGCGAGAAAGAGGATGAAGTGAACAGGACGTTTTGATGGTCTTGGTCGATGACATATATTCCCGGGTTGTCTCTTGCTTCACTTCAAGCTACGAACCAAAGCACCATCAGACACTGGCTTGTGGCTCGTTCTGACGGGATTCAATTCCGTGTTGGGCATGGATGAGGCGTGGTGTTGAGCACCTAATGAACTGTCTTGTCAAGCCTTTGCCCGACCAATGACCTGGTAAGAACAGTTGCCGTCCTTGGATACGTGGTTCAGCTGCCACCAATGCCGCTACCTGGATAATGCGTGCCGTTACGGGTTGGAGAGGGATGACAGCGCCAGGCTGAATGCCGTAGGTCGATGACTCTTAGGACTGAGGGAGATCCCTGCCGTGGTATTCTACGTGGTTGGCTCATAGAGAATCTAAGCTACATGACTGCAAGTTGACCCGTACCTTATTCCGTTCCAAAGACGGCGACAGCAGTTTCTCGAAGACATCGACTGGACATGGCACGGTCTTCCTTTGCAAATATGCATGTGTAGTATTAACCCCCCAAAGGGATGAAGCTCACGGCCTTGTTTACCACTCCTAACTCCGGCTTCTCATCGATATTCAAGGACATCCCCGTCACAGCTTCTCGTCCAACCAGTCATGCACCCTCTCAAACGTCTCCGTGCTCGAGTAATGCAGCGTCAGATCATGCCCCGTGTCCTCGGGCGCAAAGAACTCGTAGCTGGCCGCATCCGGGAAGCTGCTCGCCGTCGACGCCAGGTGCGCCTCACACTTGTCCTTGGGCGCCTGGCAGAAGAAGGCATCGTCGACCGAGGTCACAACCAGCACGTGGCCGCCATACCCGACCGCATCCCCGAGAATGGCACCCAGCGCGCCAATCTCGCCCACGGTGAGGGTATCCTCGCCCTCGAAATCCACGGGAGGGATCGCAGGGTCGTAGGCGCCCGCGTACATAGACGCCACGCGGTCCTCGACGCGGGCCATGGTGACGTAGCCCTTGGGCAGTGATGCGCCCAGGCGCGCCGGGTCGTGCTCGGCGGCAGCACGCCACTCGGCGTTGATGACGTCGCTGAAGTCGTAGTAGTTACTGTAGCCCGTGAGCACGACAGCCTCGGCGTCGGCCGGGTGCTGCGCCGCGAGGGCCGCGCCGACGTAGGACCCGTAGGAATGCCCCACGATGACGACGCGCTCGAAGGCAGTCTGCAGCACGTTGTAGGCCGACGAGCCGCTGCGCGCGGCCGCGACGATCTGGTGCAGGATCTCGACCTGCAGCTGCGGCTGCACCACCGAGAGCGGGTCGGGACGCTGCGGGCTGGCGCCGTGGCCCAGTCGGTCGAGGGCGAGCGTTGCGTAGCCGCGCGAGTTGGCGTAGGCGTGCCAGTTGTAGATGTGGTCTTCTGCGTCGGCGTCCGAGGAGAAGGGGAAGCCCATGCCCGCCCACATCGAGTGGTTGTAGGTAATGCCGTGGATGAGCACTTGTAGCGTGCTGTGCGCGAGCTTCTTGGCTTGCCCCGGCGGCGGGGCGCAGTAGGTGCCGGCGATGGTCCATGTGCCCGAGACGGTGGTGGTGCCGTTCGTGGCCGGCGCGTTGCCGAGCCAGGTCTGGCGCATGAAGTCGATGATGGCCGTCGAGTTGTCCGGGTCGGGCGGCGACGCGAAGACCATGTTCTGGCTGGTGGCGGGCACCGAGAACGAAACCTCGGCGCAGCCGGACCGTGGCAGTTTGGCACCGCGGGTGGACGGACCGGCGTGGGCGAGGGCGAGGCCGCCCAGGAGCAGATGAGCGTAACGCATGGTGTTGTTTCTTCTCGCCTTCGTTCTTGTCGCGGTCTCGAACCGGAGTGTGCACCAGACTTTATAAACCCTCAGTTGGGCGTCTCTGCGGGTTTATGTACAGGTACATTACTCCGAGTCGGTCGGGTAGCCCCATCTCCGAACAAGGGATTCTGTCGTTCTTCTTCGCCCGTTCCCACCCTTCCCGCTTTCCGACTTCCCGTCCATCATGCTACTACGCTGTGTCCCACTGCGGCGGGGTCCCAATCTTCTCATGGCTCCGCACCATGTTCATTTCTGCGTATTTCTGCGCGGCCGGATCCTGCTTGGACCGCGGATGATTCCATTCTCCATGGGAACTTCCCGAGTGAGGAGTTGCGCCGAGAAAGCTTGCAGGAGAGCTTGCCAGCAGACATGATGATGCTAAGGCGTTATCGAGCTAGGGCCGGTGGGGTGGCGTTGCAGCGAGGGATAAATCGTCATTCGCGGCCTGGAACTTGGAACTTCAGCTGGAGCGGATTTAACGGAGCCTAATAAATCACGAACTGTCTCGGGGAACTGGATTCGAGCCGTGTAAGCTCATGGATGGAGTTTCCAGCGTCCCAATCCGTCAACATACACACGGGATAATTGCTTCAAGCTTGCTACTTTTTGATTTCCCGCCCTATTGCGATAATTCGGAACACATCGTTATGTAGAACGAGGGGCTGGCCATCATGATGTTGTGTTCCCCCTTGGAGGGGCCCTGCAGCGTGGGTGGGCCAGGACCAGGGTCACCGGGGGTTCGGCCCACGGCAGTTGCATATCGCTTATGACTTCGCTTCCGTCTCCTCGGAATGGCATGGGTGTTGGGCTAAACACGTGGACGGAGTAATGCATCGTGCATTGCTAAGACCGCACTATTGCGCATAGAAGCGTAACGTAACGAATGGCAAGGGCAGGCGAATGGTTCGAGTGTCATGTCTTGGTCATGTCGTTGTTGGATTCCTCCCGGCCCGCTCCGTCATATGATGCTCCAGTTCCATTTCCAACAAATTTCCCAAGGACTGCGAACTGGCCGCGGCGATTGCGTCGGCGGGATTGAGCCGGGTGAAACGGCGGCGTGGCTGGCAGGGGCCGTGGAATCCCCATGCCCCGTCGACCGACGACGGGAGCGGCCAGTCAGCCGGTTTGGTGCCCCAATTGGGATTCCCGCATCGTTAGTTGGGCCATCGCTCCACATGACCGCAGGGAAAATTGGAAGCCTGGTTGCTGAGCAATGTGAGCATCATCAGCGGGAACCCAAGGTCCCGGTTTGCCCATAAAAGTTGTCTGTCTGCTCAGAAGGGTCCAAAACTAGTAGCTATGGGGACAAAAAACCGCACCCTTTGAACAGCAACGAAGACCAGAAGCTGTCGCTTTTGTAGAGAGGGCAAAAACGCGTATCTAGATCCGGTAGTTCACTTTCTTTTGGGTCGAGGTTGCTGACTTAGCAAGCCTTGGTCACGTGTTAAAGACGGATCAAACGGTAGAGAACGCGTACCGCTTAGTTTTTACCATTCCGTTTCTCAAACCGTTTCTCAGTTCCGTTTCTCACAACATCGCGGGTGTGATTCTAACATTCGCCTTGTAACCACAAGTTCCGCCAACGTGTCATAGATTCTGTTCCTAGCCAACCAAACGCGTTTGAAACTGCAAGGCGCAGCAGCTAGTTATGCGCTGCAAAGTTATCATCGCCTGAAGCACCGACTAGTCGCACTCGCGCGTGTTGGGCACGTGAGTGCGAAGGCTCCGCGGGTGATTTACCACGGGTGTGGGCTCTGCTGTAGCGATACCAGTCGTACGGGCAGGCCTGCCTTGCGCCCTGGTATGTGCGGTGAGCCTGTAGCGAACAGTCGTAGGGAATGGGAGTGTGCGACCGGTAGCACGGTGCCATGGCGAATAGTCCCCGGGGGGGGGGGGGAGGGGGGGGGGCCAGTGTGCGACTAGTAATGTAGCAACCCGGCCCCCGCTACGGTACTAGTCGCAGGGCAGACCGCCTACGTATATCGCCGGTGTATGACTAGTACGAACGCAGTGGCAAAGCCGGTGTGCGAACAGTACCATTGCTGCCATCACGCTGCCCCGAGTGGATTGACGCGTTGCGACCAGTAACCTACCTCCCGGTGCAACAGCTAGAGGGTAGCGTGGCACTGCCGACTAGGGGTGCTGACGAGTGGAGGGCGACCAGCCGCAAGCGCTGCGCCCGCAACAACGATAATATGCGCGTTCTCGCGAGTCGCACGTTCAAGAACCCTTCCTCGAGTCGAGACTCCGAGAAGCACCCATCCTCGAGTCTCATGGCGAGTTAGCGCTAATTGCCGTGGAGGACTGCGCTGTGATCGATCGTATACAGGCAGAGGACTCCGACAATTCCGCTAACTAATTTGGGTCGTGGTACAGTGAAAGTGGTGGTGTGGCTGGCGCAAGTAGCCAGGATGCTACAGGACGCGCCTCATGGTAGACCAGCCGCGGTTAAAGATCATCAAGGATAATCCGATCGGAAACGGTCTCCACGCCTTCCGCGCTCGTTCGATACGGTCTGCGCAGACAGGACGCTCTCGCGCATTCCAGACGCGCTTGGCCAACTTGACCAGAAAGGTATGATAGTCTAGCTTGGTTGAGTACGTGCTCCTCTGATCGACGTGAAGAACTCCGGAAACTCATTCGCACCTTTCTAAGCGGCGCAAGGCCTCCGCGCTGCCGACCTACTACCTGCTACGACACATAGCTGCACCCTTCGAGACACCCTTCGAGACGACCTTTTGCGCCTTGAACTCTTGCTCCGTTCCAACGACTTCGACCTCGACCGTATCAAGCCTCTCCTAGCCGCAGCCCTCGCCGATCATCTAGACGAAGTCCTCATCTAGGACCGAGTCTACAACGCCATCGACCTGCAGGCGAAGAGTGTTTCGAAACTGGCGTATAAGAAGGTGTTGCTCCGTGCCGAGAACAAGGGGCTACGTACGGCAATGGCTATAAGAAGGGAGCCCTTAATACTAACTAGACAGAGTAGTTTACTAATATCCCAGTTCTCCTCTCCTTCTATAATGGTCTAGGCCTGGCATGGGCTTCGGCGACCCTCAGTCAGCTCCAGTATAGGCACGGACCCCCAAACCCCCTAGAACGAAGCTATTCCTACTCGCCTTATAGTATATCGAACCTTTTAGCAACGCTCCTGGACCAGCATACTCGCGCGGATAACGAAGCCCGCGAGCCACCGGAGTCTCGTCTTTTTCTCTTCCTTCAAGCTTCGTATACTCGTAGAGTCGTCCTCAGCTAGTTGCAAATATACTGCCTAAGCCCGTTACACCCTCCACTCTTCTCTATTTTGCAAATGCGAAGTAACCTAAGCACCAATGCGACTTTAGGTAACTATTTTCGGGGAACACCGAGACACCAATTAGCCAACGCATACAAGTACATGTAGATGTGGCAGTGCGAGTTCTTCGAGTGACTTCAGCTGGCACGAGCTGTGGGACTGGACATGATGGGCCAACACGTTGTTCTTCCTCACGTGTCATCGTGTGCGAGTTGAGCAGTCGAGGGGCCATGACTCTCGGCACACATGGCAAGGAACCTGAAAAGTAACAGAGTCACGGCCAACTGACTCGACGCCCACTCAAATGGCAACAATTGTAAGGAGTTAGTTATGGCACCAGCTGTAAACTCTGGGCTCACGCGAGGACGATGTGAGCTACCAGTCAAGACATTCGTTGACAGTAGGTAGGTAGTCAAACTTAAACAGCTATCAAGCACGGGCTAACCTAGTGCTGGCACACAATAACCTGACCCCCTGACGCCATTTCTGACAAGAAGCAACGTGAGTGTTGAGAGTCATGCCTCATTTCCTTGTGCAGGCAAGCCTGCTCGTTTCAGATATTCCCGCACTTGGCTGTTGAAGGGCAGTTGATATACCTGGTCAGGAAAGATGCACGGGCGCAGTGGTAATGGAAGAACTCACCTTTCAAAGACCTCGCCAGAGCACAACACACAGTCCATCATATCTGGGTCACTGTCCAGACACTCTTGGATCATTCCGTAAGAGAAGTATCTGCTCAGCCACCGCAGACTAGACTGCCTCGCCGAGAAATAGAGCAGCCCCTCGCCTCCGGTTTGCGGAGCACGTCCGATTAATT
Organism: Chaetomium strumarium; assembly: GCF_033439665.1. NCBI lineage: Eukaryota > Fungi > Ascomycota > Sordariomycetes > Sordariales > Chaetomiaceae > Chaetomium > Chaetomium strumarium. Next base: position 7,262,907 of record NW_026944429.1, on the reverse strand, counting down.
TGGCGATCACCCCAAGCTTCGGAGAGTTGACAAAGTACGACTTCCCGAACTGTAGCTGAATATTCTCTCGAGTCCGGAGCCGGCCGCCACGTGGGGTCTTGAAAGCGACAATGGTTGTTTGAAGGCGCAGCGGGTTGGAGAATTCCCATTTTGTGGAGGAGGAGCTGGCTTTTGAACCCTGGGTTTGCTGCTGCTGCTGTTGCTGCTGTTGCTGCTTTCGTTGTTCTTGTGCCATGCGGCAGTTGCATTCGGGCGTCTCCTGGCACGTCGGGACAATCTCCGCAAAAGCCACCGTGCTTCCAGTGTCGCCCAGTGCCGCAATCCATTCGTTTCCCCGCCGCGGGATCTTGAGCTGAGCATCACCCCAGGGCACAATGATGCCTTTCCTGTTGGGTTTTACCCCAGAAAACGCCAGTCTCGGCTTTGCGCCTTCGATGAGAGCATCCAGGGAATCGACAAGCTTTTCCCCTTCTTTCTTGGTCTCCATTGTCTCGCACCATCTCAAAACGGTCTGCTCTCTGGACTGCAACATGGAAAGTAGTCTTACCTTGTCGCTGGCGGGGAGCCTTGCTGCAACGGGGTTAAGACCCAAAGACAAGTGGTGCGCAACCACGTCCCGAGTCGGGACCCTCTTCGCGACCCCCGCATGTAGACTGAGAAACAGTCCCAACTTCTTGTCCATATCGTTGATGAGTGGTGAACCGGGGGCTGTCTTGATGTCGATGGACGAGTTCCATTCGTCCTTCTGCGCCGTGACCTGAACTTGTGCACCGACGCCGGGTAGACTGCTGGTTAGCAAGGCCACTTGGAATGAGTTCATCTTCAACCCCGGTGGCCGATATCCCACGCGCTCAAGCGTCTTCATGCGTGTACGTCTCGCTTTATCTTCATCCTCGCGGTCCCAGGGGCACGTCGACGAAAGCTGCGATGTTTGCTCGTGGGTAGGGACTGGATTTGGAGGACCTCCATCCGGGGGGCCACCTTCGGTCTCGGACACAGCACTACCCGTCTCCAGTGTGCCGCTAGCATCCTTGAATGGGCTTAAGGCTGAACGGGACGAGCCTGCAAGCGTCGTCTCCGAACTGGTGACACTCCCGATAGGCATGCCATCAGCCCTCTCATCGCCGCGGTATGGCGCGCAGCGCACTTCACGGTGGATATTCACGGTGCCTTCCGTCAATCGGCATAGAGTTTTAGAGTCGGTTTCCCTGATTGGTGTCCAGCGCCAAAGTTGTGATGTCTCTGTCATAGTGCTGGACAACACGTCAGGGCCAATTAACCCATCCTTGATTGCCATGGCTAGCAAAGAGCAGCCAGAAACGTCCGCAGCCTGTCACTGCAGATCAGCAATACAATCTTAGCTCACTGCGCACTATCAAACATACAGGCTTGCGGATCAGCAGTTTCGTGGGTGACCACAAGGCCATCAGCGCAGCTGGAGTGGCTTGTAAGTCTGCTGGAGAAGAGTCGGTGGTATCGTCTATGTCGATGACAAGTACGGGGTTGTCTGGGAAGCAAGACACGTGTTGCTTAAATGCGAGGACAGGTGGTGACTGGTGGTCAAGGCCTTGTAGCCGAAAGTGTGAGATGGGTCGGTCAATGATGTCGTCGAACTCGAAGGGCGCGTCAAACCCTCGAATGTGGGATTGCAGTACGAGGCTCAGGAATTGACCTGTCACTCCAAGCCTGTGAAGAGTCTCCAACGGTGCCACCTCCTTTCCAGTACTGGTCAGTCTTGGCAACCCAGGCACTGCCAATCCCTCGATTATGTGGTTCGTCACCTGCCCAGCTCCGATGATGGCCTCAAGTCTCGCTTTGAGCGGTGAACGGTTCCATACAGATGTTAAAGCCGCAAGACCGGCCAGTCCGGCCAAGAGAAGACCGTTGGCGAAGAAGGGGGCGACAGATGTAACTATCGCAGCGGTCATCCTCCCAAATAGGCTGGGAGAAGCTGGAGGTTGTATCGACGATGCGTTTTGAGCGAATCTCGTAACTTCGTCCAAAAGCATGTCAACAGCTTCGATGCTCACGGTGGCGGGTTCAACAAGTCGGGTTTCTGGGAAGCCATGCTCGCCGTGCTCGGCCTCCCGTTCACTGGAAGACGACAGTGTCCTTTGTGCTGTTACCCGTCGACGTCTCAAGTACGTCAAGTGGTCGCCCAGAATACCACCCTCGCGCAACTCTTTGATGGCCCAGGCCAGCCGAGTGTAAAGAAATATGACTCGGGGGGCTTGATTTGCCACGTAACTGTCGTCTTGCCTTAGATCTCGGCCGTCAAAGGGCGCGAGGGACACGTCGAGGCCGTCTCCCAAACGGGTATCATGAGTGACTTGGATATGTTCGCGCAAGTTTCTTCGCACTTCCTCGACGGTGGGCTCTGCCTTTGGGCCAAAATCCGGAAAGAAACCAGCCACCCCGAGGAGTTCGTCGACGGCGGCAAGGTTTTGGGTCTTGTTCCTGATCTCAGTGAGGTCCAAGCTCACACAGCCGTCCATACCAGCAACAGGATGGCAGTATCGCTGATGTCGCTCGATGAAGGCCTCAAGAATCTCATGATGACTTGGTATACCCAGAGCGGGGGGAAACTGAACTTGAGGCTCCGCAATTCTGTCAGCGTGAGTGCTTGCTTTGATGCGATCTGCGACTGTACGCAGTCGCTGAAGCTTCTCATTGTCGATGACGCATGGTCGGCGATCCAGGTATTCTTTGAGCAGCTTCGCAATGTCTTGGTCGGGCGAGCCACTGGTTTTGTCCCACTCGCCAAGCTCAAGCTCGCAAAGCTCACGCATCCATGACGGCCGGTCTTTGAGTGCGTCTTGCACAGCTGTCAGGACTGTCTCGAACTTTGGAGTCAAAGATTGCGGGGGTCGCTCCAGACCGTCCAAGAACGCATCGACTGGATTTCTCCATGTCGCCTCGGAGGTGCTGGCAAGCTGCTGCGGCTCCGATCCAGAGAGAGACTGCTTCTTAGAAACCGGCGTCAAGTCCATAATTGCGGTAAGGGGAGGGAAGGGTCACCATGCAGATCTACCGGCCACTGGGAGCAGAGGGTTGGCGGATCAGCAATGTCTCTTGACCGGATCAAATGACTTGTGACAGCTGAACTTTGGATACCAATGATGGGATGCGCAGGGTTTATCTCGCTGGGACACCGAGACTGATGAGAGCGCAAACAGACGAACTCATCTTGAGAGCGGGGTTTCACTCCAGTACCTCGTCAGTTCGGGTTTTCTGAATGGAGCCAGGCATCTTTGACAGCTGCAGCGGTATGGAGGGGCCAGAACGGTTCTGAGTGGCCGCCCAGCTGCTGTGTTGCACCACCAGGACCCTTTCCTGCTCAGCCCAAGTTTGTCGAGTACGCCTTCGCAGAGCCTTGCCATCAAGAGAGCGCCATCGGCTTTCCTATTTCAGCTTCTTAAAGTGCAGGTACGCACTCAGCCACTGTTCAACTGCTATTAAGCCCACCCTATAGCCCTGGGGTCGCCAAGGCAGACTTTGTGCCAGACACATTCCCCTGCAGTTAGAGCTACACCTCCGCCGACCAGGGGAGCTCAGCCATCCAGCACACTGCCAAGCTAGCCATACATCCATAATATAAATGGTCAACAGGGCATAAAATTCAGTAATTTATTGTATCGCTACCTGCTTCCAAACCCATCTGCAGCTTCCTAGATATTGGATTACTATAAGCTGACCTTTACAATTGCCTCCCATGTATCTACCAATGCTACCCGTAATTATAAAAGGCCAAGCTCGCTTGAGCTATAAGGTAGCTAGATGAATGAGGTCAGCAGTAGCAAGCTCTTAAGTGGCTGTAGGTGCGGATATAGGTATAGATAAAGCTAAAGCCATTATAATGCTATAGAGAAGAGCTATAAGAGTAGAGACTAGGTGAAGCTAGAGTGTTTCAAATTAAAAGTTATATTCCTAAACACTAACGTAGGTGTATAGCGAAAGTTACATACATGCGAAAGTTACACTAAACCACACCAACGCGACATCTCACTTCTATACCTACTTCCTCCACAACCTAATATGCCTCAGAAAAACGACGAAAGCCAAGTTATCTTAGCCCTCTAGGCTCTAGAGAATAATCCGAAATTAAGTCTTAGAGCTATAGCTCGGATCTTTTCTATAGACCCAATAAAGCTCAGCCGCCGTCGGCGCGGTCAGTAGTCACGATACGATATTCCAGCCAACTCGCGGAAATTGACCGATTTAGAGGAGGCTGTCATTATTCAATATATCCTTGACCTAGATTCTAAAGGATTTCCTCCCCGCTTATCTAGTATAGAAGATATAGCCGATCGGCTGCTTGCCGAACGCGATGCGGGACGTATCGGAATGCGTTAGGCTTCAACCTTCGTCAAACGGCACCTAGAGCTTACTATGTATTTCAATTAGAAATATAACTACTAGAGGGCCTAATATAAAGATCTAGAGATTATTCGCGGTTGGTTTACGCTTATACGGAATATAATCGCAAAGTATAGTATCTAGGAGGCTAATATCTATAACTTTAATAAGACTAGGTTTCAAATAGGTATTATCTTAACGGCAATAGTTATTACAAGCTCCGAACGGTATAGTAGGGCAAAGTCGAAGTAGCCTAGCAATCGCAAGTAGGCAACGGTAATCTAGGGTATCAATACGACTAGCTAGGCGATCCCACCGTTCATTATCATCAAGGGCAAATATTACCTCTCCTCTTAGTATAAGAATAGCCTATTACCGAAGGACTAGGTCATTACAATATCCAAAAACGGTTGGATAACCAACAAGAGAGGCCTAGAATAGATTTAGTACTTCGATAAGTATACTAAAGCTTAAATAGCTAGGGTTTATCGCCTCCTAGTCCTTAATAACTATAATAGCCACCACTCGACCGACTTCGAGCTTTATTATAAAGAGAATAATATTATTACCCTCTATATACCTCCCTATTCGTCTTATATTCTTTAGCCGCTTAATATTAGATGTTTTAGCCTATTTAAGACGGTATATAGTAAGCAAATTAAGGGGATAATATAGGCAAATATAACCTATATTACTAAGAAGGACTTCTTTCCTACGTTCTATGCCGCTTTCCAAGCCGCTATAACTCCTAAAAATATTTAAGAAGGTTTTCGAGGTACTAGAATTACTCCTTTTAATCCCAAGAAAGTAATCTCGTAGCTCGATATCCGTTTAAAGACGCTAACGCCCTTAAACTCGCCGCCTAGTAGTACCTACGCCTAGGTTTCTAAGACCCCGAACAACCTAATCGAAGCCTCCTTATAGTCTATCCTTATTAAGAATCGAATTACCCGGCATTAAAATAGCTCTCCAACTAAGATTTTAAGGGCGATTAATATATTTGCTAAAGGGACGTCTAAGGTCATATATTAGTTGGCATTATTAAGGGTAGAGAACTAGAACCTCCGAGCAGCAAATAAGGCACTAAGCAAGCGCCAAAGGGTTAAAAAACAACGGCTCCGATAAGGAGGATTACTTTCTATACAGGATATATAGGATCTATAGGGCTAGAGAGACATTAAGGTATAGATTAAGGAGGAAACGTAGGCGGGTAGTAGTCGGAAGCCGAGGGTTGAGATACACGCGTAGCATTATGGCAACTGCGGCGAGCCTGGCCACAATGCGCGTACCTGTCAGATAGTTGTTGAAACATCCGAGGAAGACGATTCCAAGTAGTTTCGTTCGTTTTAAGCTGGTTGGGTGGAATTAATATAGATAAAGTTAAAGGGGTATAGTTTAGTGTAACTTTCGCATGTATATAACTTTCGCTATATACTTACGTTATCTTTTTTTTATTATTATTTCTTATTTAGGCTAATATATCTTATCAGCGAGCGCCGCATATCACCGAGCGCTGCACCTTTCTACACTATATATCACCTCTACACTTAACACCAATTTTTTCATCAACCTAATTTGCCTCCTACTTCAAATGAAGATAGGGTAATCTTGGCCATTGAGGCTATTCAGAATAACCCGGAACTAAGTATATGCGCTGTAGCAAAGATCTATAACGTTGCCAACCGAACTATCCGCCGTCGACTTGCCGGCCATATTACAAGACGCGATCTTCCAGCCAACTCGCGTAAGCTCACCGATCTAGAAGAGAGGGCAATAGTACAGTATATGATTGACCTCTCTATACGCGTATTCCCACCTAGATTGAGTAGTATAGAAGATATGGCCAACTATCTACTACGCGAACGCGACGCGCCGCCTGTTGGCAAGCTCTGGGCGCATCGGTTTATTAAATGCCAGCTAGAGCTCCGAACGCGTTATACGTGTAGATATAACTACCAAAGGGCGAAGTACAAGGATCTAAAAGTCATTAGCGAGTGGTTTGCCCTTATATGGAACGTCAAGGCCAAGTATAGTATTGTAGATGATGATATCTATAACTTCGACGAGACTAGGTTCATAATAGGTATCATCTTCGCAGGCATAGTAGTTACAACCTCGGATGGTTGTAGCAAGGCAAAGCTGGCCTAGCCTGGCAACTGTAAGTGGGCAACAGTGATCTAGGGAGTCAATGCTCTTGGCTGGGCCATCCCTCTATTTATTATCTTGGCTATATAATACCACCTCGCTAACTAGTATACTGAGTGCAACCTCCTAGCTGACTGGTATATTGCAACCACCGACAATGGCTGGACTATCAATAAAGTAGGCCTAGATTAGATTAAGCATTTTAACTTCTATATAGCACCTTGTACAAAAGGCAAATACTAGTTATTAATCCTCGACGGCCACAAGAGCCACTACTCGACCGAATTCGAGCTCTACTGCCAGGAGCATTACATTATCATACTCTATATACCTCCGCATTCCTCCCACCTCCTCTAGCCACTCGATATTGGCTGCTTTAGGCCGCTGAAGCAGGTATACAGTCTCTAGGTCAAGGACTTAATACGTATGCATATTAGCTATATATATATTCTCCTACTCCGCTATGCCTCGCTATTTACAAGGCGTGCCGGACCCTCTACTGCTATGTACAAAGGAAAAACCGTACCGTTTAGGCCGGGTGAAAACCTTCATCAAAAATAATAGGAAAGACATGGTTCCAGTGATACACGCTGCTGCAAGTAAAGAAAAAGGCCTTGGGAAGGCCTTGGGCTAACGGCTAGTAGGGTGCTAGCCCAGCTAAGCCGTAGCCACGGGTGTGGCTAGCCGAGCTCCCTGGCTTCCAGTTCCTAATCTAGGTTCTAAGCGAGCCTGTATTCCCCTAGCCGGCCCGAGTTCATCAGCCAACCCAGTACCTTCTTCAGAAGTCTTCGGTTCCGGTAGCCTAGGCCCTATAAAACAAAGCTAAGGTCCCAGTGGGTGCATATTAGTTGCCTAGGCCAGATTCTTGATATAGGTGGTATAGAGCACCAAACCACTAGGTGCTCCACTGTCTCCCGGCCTTCTCCGCATTCGCAATAGGGGGTAGGCTGGTTACGGGCCTTTTGTTTAAAAAGAAAGTCCCGTAGGCCTATAGCCTCCGTACGGGCCTGTACTAGTAGGGAGCTCTTAGCCTTTGTAAGGCCTTAGTGTTTCCGTAGGCCTTGATTTGTGAAGAGGACTGTTGGTAGGCCTTCGTCGGCTAGCTTGGTTGGCTGTCTCTAGACCTGGGTTTTCCACCTGGCCTCCCAAGCTCTTAATAATGCCCAGTCATCCTGAGTCTTGGCCAATGGTGGGCCCAAGGCTTTAGCCTAGGCGTTCCATTTGGCTACTACAGCCGAGGCCTTTTCGACGTCTGTTGGCTTTCCTGGGCTCCGGGGCCGGCCCCGCAGCCTCCGGAACCTTCGTTAGAGCCTGTTGCAAGCCCCTTGGATGATTTTCTTTGGTGGGCGTCTCGGGGCCTCTGGGCCTAGCCCGGCCTGTAGGGTAGGCTCGTTGAGCCGGCCTTCGAAGTCGGCCAGCCTCTTGTTAAGGTAGAGGTCTAGGGGAGGGATCCAAGTTTCCGTCTCGAGGTTCCGTATAGGGGTGGCCTTGTAAGCTCTGGTTACGATGCGTAGGCTTCGGTTCTGGGCCTTTGCTAGGTCCCTGGCTAGGCCTTGTAGTGGCCTTGAAGTCCTTAGATTATCACTCTACAAACGTGCTACCTAAGCATAATCGCGAAGATCCGCCTTATAGAGGTAATTTAATCAGAGAGGCAAGGCCAAACCTCTCTACCAGACTAAGCATAATAATACTAGGCTATAGGACTCCAAGGTTTGCACCTTAAGCTCTCCACAAGAGGCATAATACTTCCTCCCTCTTAGATAACCGATATATACGTCCGTCCTCTCCGGCCGGCTATACTACTCCTTTAGAGCTATAAGTTCCTTATAGCGGCGATACCATACATTTGATCTCTAGCTATAGTACTCTCTAGTACGTCCTATCGGCGGTTTCCTCCCCTATTATATACCTCTAGCTAAGGGAGCATACTCCCCGCCATATACGATATTCCTATAGGTCCCTCGCCGAGGGAATAGCTATATCTCTCCTATAGCCTAGGTACGAGCTAGAGCCATACCTCCATTATCCTTCTCTCAGTCTAGTATAGCCGCCATAGCCCACCTTCCGCCAGGCGCAACCCTAACTTCTAGCTTCCTATTACCTTGCTAGGTCTCCCTTATAAGGCTGACCGTATCTTACAATAGGCCGTCGTACAAGCTGCTATACCGGTATAGCTTACTCGGTCGCTCTGCTATTAACCTGCCCTAATCTACCTGCCTCGCCTCCTATCCTTAGATCCAACTATAGTATTATAAAGGGCGAAGTACCTCGTAAGAGGGCCCGGCCACCTATATTACCTCCCTTAACAAGCCTATATTCCCTTTCTCTTCTGCTCTTATAATTAGTCGTACAATCGGTCGGCGATACCAGCTTTTGCTCTATATCCTCGTCGCTATATAACTAGCTCTCTAGTGTTCGTTATAGGCGCCCTTAGAACCGGGCAAGGCCGGGGGTACCCTATCTCTTCTTTAAAACGTCGAAAGAGTCGGGTGGTTTTCGTACCTAGTATCCCCCTAGTCTTATAAACTTATTATAGGTAGATTGTCGTGGTTATCATCAACGGTGGTCGTCGTACGGGGTAGTGCGGGATTTTCGGTACACTCGAAAATCTTCACTTTCTTGTCGCGAAAACCAGCAATCTGATAGCTATACGGCCGCGTAGAAGCTGCGCGTCGCTGCAACCCCTTGGAATCGAAAGAACAGATCGCAAAGGACCTAATTCCCGATTTTTGCGATGCCCGGCCGCCCGCGTAGGCGGCCCCCGATGTTTGTTCACCGGGAAGGGTTAGATTTTATATAGTAGATAGGAGCTGCTATAATATGCTACTTAATAAGTGTCACGAATTGGTAGATGCAGGCTAGGCTCAATAGCTCTGGTAGCAACTGACTATATTGCAAGGATACTGAACTTGCAGAAGGAAGAGTTCTGTAAGTGGAAGATGCAAAGCAGGAAAGTCTAGATACAGGATGCGGGATATAGGGCACTTGCCAGATATAGAAGGTAGGGCATGTGCTCTACAACCAACCAATCATACTGCATATATCATACATAGTATGGTGGGTTCCACTGTCACAATAAGCTATAGCTGCTATAGGAGATTTTATGATGACTAACATAAGTATATAGCGAAAGTTATATGCATACGAAAGTTATACTAAACTATACCCCCTTAACTTTATCTATATTAATTCCACCCAACTAGCTTAAAACGAACGAAACTACTCGGAATTATCTTCCTCGGACGTTTTAACAACTATCTGATAGGTACGCGCACTATAGCCAGGCTCGCCGTAGTTGCTATAATACCGCACACGTATTTTAACTCTCGGCTTCCGACTACTACCCGCCTATGTTTCCTCCTTAATCTATACCTTAATGTCTCTCTAGCCCTATAGATCCTATATATCCTATATAAAAAGTGATCCTCCTTGTCGGAGCCGTTGTTTTTTAACCCTTCGGCGCTTGCTTAGTACCTTATTTACTGCTTAGAGGCTTTGGTTCTCTACCCTTAATAATGCTAACTAATATATGACCTTGGACGTCCCTTTAGCAAATATATTAACCGCCCTTAAAATCTTAGTTAGAGAGCTATTTTAATGCCGGGTAATTCGATTCTTAATAAGGGTAGACTATAAGGAGGCTTCGATTAGGTTATTCGGGGTCTTGGAAACCTAGGTGTAGGCACTATTAGGCGGCGAGTTTAAGGGCGTTGGCGTCTTTAGACGGATATCGAGCTATAAGATTATTTTCTCGGGATTAAAAGGAGTAATTCTAGTACCTCGAAAACCTCCTTGAATATTTTCAGGAGTTATAGCGGCTTAGAAAGCGGTATAGAATATAGGAAAGAAGTCCTCCTTAGTAATATAGGTTATATTTACCTATATTATCCCCTTAATCTACTTGCTATATGCTGTTTTAAGTAGGCTAAAACACCTAATATCGAGCGGCTAAAGAATATAAGATAAGTAGGGAGGTATATAGAGGGTGATAATATTATTCTCCTTATAATAGAGCTCGAAGTCGGTCGAATGGTGGCTATTATAGCCGTCGAGGACTAGGAGGCGATAAACCCTAGCTATTCGAGCTTTAGTATACTTATTGAAGTACTAAATCTATTCTAGGCCTCTCTCGTTAGTTATCCAACCGTTTTCGGATATTATAATGACCTAGTCCTTCGGTAATAGGCTATTCTTATACTAAGAGGAGAGGTAATGTTTGCCCTTGATGATAATGAACGGCGGGATCGCCTAGCCAGTCGTATTGACGCCCTAGATTACCATTATCTACTTGCAATTGCTAGGCTGCTTCGACTTTACCCTGCCACGCCGTTTGGAGCTTATAATAACCATTGCCGTTGAGATAATACCTATCTAAAACCTAGTCTTATCGAAGTTATAGATATCGGCCTCCTAGATATTATACTTCGCGATTATATTCCATATAAGTATAAACCAACCGCGAATAATCTCTGGATCTTTGTATTAGGCCCTCTAATAGTCGTATTTCCAATTGAAACGCATAGTAAGCTCTAGGTACCGTTTGACGAAGGTTGAAGCCTAATACGTTCTAACGCATCCTACATCGCGTTCGGCAAATAGCCGATCGGCTATATCTTCTATACCAGACAAGCGGGGAGGAAATCCTTTAGAATCCAGGTCGAGGATATATTGAACAATGATAGCCTCCTCTAAATCGGTCAATTTCCGCGAGTTGGCTGGAATATCGTGTCGTGACTGCTGACCACGCCGACGGCGGCTAAGCTTCATTAGGTCCATAGAAAAGATCCGAGCTGCAGCTCTAAGACTTAATTTCGGATCATTCTCTAGAGCCTGGAGGGCTAAGATAACTTGGCTTTCGTCGTTTTTCTGAGGCATGTTAGGTTGTGGAGGAAGTGGGTGTAGAAGTGAGATGTCGCGTTGGTGTGGTTTAGTGTAACTTTCATATGTATGTAACTTTCGCTATACACCTACATTAGAAAGGAACATCATAAAGATATTTTAATAATAAAGATTAACTTAATAAAAATTTAAAAGAGTCTAGATTAGAGAAAGAGGGGTAATATACCTATGACAGTATGATGTAGTTTATAGGATTAAGCTAGCTATTCGTAGCATATAATTCTATGAAACTAAGCCTAAGGAAAAAGAAAGAAAAGGTTCTAAGCGGTCGGTCTAGAATTACACCAGGATATTCCCGATTTGTGAGTCACGTGACTTGTGCTCTACTTCATCTGTTCTACATAGAAGGTCGTAGGTTCGACTCCTAACTAGAGTGACAACTCTATTGACCGTGATAATACTCTATATAAAATAGGTAAGCTATGAGATATATATAGCCTAATAGGTTATTAATATATATATTTATTATAAATAAAAAGTATATTTTATTATTAAATATACGTTTACTACTATTACTTACTGGGTGTATTGAACCTCTGGGAAGAGGATCGAGAGTTATGGCCGTGGCGATGCTAGTGCCGTGTGAGTGTAGCATCCGGCAGTGGATTCGCAGTGCAGCACCGACCCGCGCGTAGTAATAATAGATATCGCGCTGAGGAACATTTCAACACTTCGTCCACCCACTGCCAGTCAATCAACGTCCTACTGAACTGAGAAAAGGGCGTTTGTGACACCCCTGCTGCTTGCCCTGCATGTCGTGCCAATGCCAAGGTTGAGTTACATAAGTCAACGACATTGTCCGGAACTAAAGGTGCTCAATCTGGTTCCCCTTGCGATAAGCGCTTGCTGGATTTTGACCGGCTGCTTGAGAAAACACCACGCGCTGTTTTCAAACGCCTTTCGCCACAACAAACGGCACTGCGTGCCATTCGGTTGGGTGCGGAGATGACTGACAGAGACAGACTGGGAGGTTGCATATGTGTTGGGCCATGAGCGCGACCCAGCATGGGGGTGCAACGTTAGGCGCATCAAGACCCGCCTGTCTCCGTCGTGGCTCTTGGTCCTCCGCAGCCGGGAAAGCCTGAGTCTGATGGCGTGCGGAGGGTGGCTGACGTGCTCCCGCTGGTTACACAGCATACAGCCTAGAGCGCGCCCTTGTCTCCTGCATCGAGGCAGGTTTCAGGTTTACCCCTGAAACAGGGACGACTGCAGGAAGATCGAGCTCTGCGAGCACTCCAGCTAGTAGTGTACCGACACTGCCTATCAGTGGTCTTCCACATTGAGTTCCAATTCACTGGGACAAAACTCTGAAGGGCCTTGGCACAGACGCCTCAACGTCTGAACCACTCGCGTTGCGCTGCCAGTATAGGTGCGCCTTGTACGGCGATCGGTGCCTGGAGGCCAGCCCGTCATTCTCAGCCTTGGGCCCCTGGCTAGTGAAAGATCCCCTGAAAGGATGAACTGATGCTAAGCGCCCGGAGCCTCCTACCCATGAAACGCGTGTTGGTGATAGAAACCTGTTTCCTGCAGCAACTTGCATGCGACCAAACGGCTGAAATCTGCGTCGGCCGTGGTGACAATAATACGCAGGCTGCCTTTCTATATCAAGGGGGTAACCGCCGTGCCTGTCTCTGGATCGCGCCTTTCTTAACTCGACCATGTTCAAGACGATTAGTTACTCGGATACGACAGAGTCGGGTACAAAGATACAAGCAAGGAATTCGGATAGCGAAGTCGAGCACACAGCATGGGGTCTCTCGAGACTCCTCCGCCGCCGCAGGTGGCCCTTGACGCTGACTCGCTGGCGCAACTCAACAACACCGAGTCGAAGGCGCTGCTCGACACAATCGACGATCTCCGGAAGATCCACGTCGGTGACATCGTCAACCTGCCCCAGATCATCGTCGTTGGCGACCAGTCATCGGGCAAGAGTTCCGTGCTGGAAGCCATCTCGCGCGTGCGCTTCCCCGTCGACGGCGACTTATGCACGCGCTTTGCCACGGAGCTCGTTCTGCGCCGTGCCAGCGAGACCGCCGTGCAGGTCAGCATCCAGTTCGCGGACGGCACACCTGAACCGGCCGGGCACGGAGACGCTGTAGACCCGCCATTCCACGGGGAGGTCTTCAACAGGGAGGCCTTGCCCGACGTAATCCGCGACGCCAAGGTCCGCATGGGCATCCGCGAGGGGGGTACTAAGAGGTTCTCACGAGACATCCTGCGGGTAGAGATCTCTGCACCAGACGTATACCCCCTGACGCTGGTCGACCTTCCTGGCATCTTCCACAGTGAGACGGCCGACCAGAACCAGGCCGACAAGGAGGTTGTCGACCAGCTGGTGGCGAGCTACATGAACCAGCCAAAGAGCATCATCCTCGCCGTCGTGGCCGCAAACAACAACCTCGCCAACCAGGTGGTTCTGCAGGTGGCCCAGAAACACGACCCGTCCCGCGAGCGCACTATTGGCGTCATCACCAAGCCCGACCTGGCCGGGCCTGGGTCGGCCAACGAGTGCAAGTACCTGGACCTGGCCAAGGGCCTCGAGAGTATGCACAAGCTCACCCTCGGCTGGTACGTGCTGCGCAACCCGTCCGAGAGCGAGAGGTCCTCGGGAGATGACGTCCGAGACGCCATCGAGCATCGCTTCTTCCGGTCCGGCGCCTGGAGCTCCATCCTGCCGGCAAACAGGGGCGTCGAGAGCTTGCGGAAGCGTCTGAGCAAAGTCCTTCTCGACCACATCAGGACAAACTTACCGGGCCTGATCGATGAAATCGAAGCAAATCTGAGGACGCGCCAGGAAGCGCTAGATCGACTTGGCAGCTCGCGGTCGACGACCGAGGAGCTTCGCTCGTACCTGCTCGGCATCGCCGAGGACTTCCAGCGACTGGCCCGCGACGGGATTGAGGGCCGGTACAGCAATGAGGACTTCTTTGGGGGCATCGACGAGAAGGAAACAAAGCTGCGCGCTAAGCTGCGCAATAGGAACCGCGCTTTTGATGCTGTGATGAAAGTCAAAGGCGCGCGCTACAAGATCCTGTGGGGCGACGGGGATGCTGCCGACGAGAATCCGGACGACGGCGATGGCAACGACGACGACTACTATGATAATGATGACGATGACGACTATGATAACGATGTCGATGACGACGACTCCCCAAAATTTCCAGCCTACCTGCAGGAATTGATCGACGAGTACGGCGTGCCACACCCGGAAGCCAAACGCGAAACAGAGCTCAACGCGGAGCTGCAGTCGCAGGCGTCGTTCAACCTGGGCCGCGAGTTCCCCGGCGAAGCCAACAGCGAGCTCGCCCTCCAGCTGTTCAAAAAGCAGGCGAAGCCGTGGAAGGACATCGCCTGGACTCACCTCCGGCAGGTGCTGAAGGTCAGCCAGAAGTTCGTCGAGGAGGCCTTCGCGCACATCATCGGCGCCGACGAAACCACCTTGAGAGCCGTCCTAAGCGACTGCGTGGACCCCTTCTTCGTCGAGCGGGAAGAGTTGCTACGTGAAAAGCTGGTGCAGCTGCTTCTTCCCTACGAAAAAGGTTACGGGCTGCCACTCGAGGACGAGTTCAGCGTCAAAATGGAGGAAAAGACGCTCCGTCGGCTGGCCGGTCGGCTCGTCGATCGCCTTAGAGAAGTCCACCCGGAGCTGTTCCGAACAAATGCACGCCTGAGCCGACAGATGCTCCAGAGGGCCGTCCATGACCTGAGCCAGGCTGAGCGGGACGAATTTGCCACCTCGAGAGTGATTGATATGGCCATCTCTCATTATGAGGCGAGTCGAAACGCCTTCCCTAAGTTCCCCGTCCGCGTCTCTGCAACCCGCCCGGGACCATCTAGGCTAACCCCGTACAAACATGCCAGATGTCGCTGCGGACCTTTGTCGACAACGTCATCAATCTCGCAGTCGAGAGTTGTCTGGTCTGTGAGATCCCGGACATCCTGACGCCGAGGAAGGTCGACAGAATGAGCGCCAACCAACTGGCGGAGCTGGCCGCCGAGTCGGACGAGGTGCAGAGTCAGCGGTTGGCTCTCCAGAACGAGATCCGCAGTCTCAGGGATGGCCTGCGGAGGTGCCAGAGGCACAGGCCGAGAGAGGTGACAGGTGAGTCGGTGATATCGAACACAGGGAGCGCGGGGTGTTTGGCAGACTCAGACGTTGGATGACGAGCCATCGCTTCCGCCGTGACTCACCGGCCTCCGGCTGCTGCCGGATCCGGACGGGGTTCGCTGAGAATCCGCATTCAACGAGAGCAGAGACTTTTTCAGGACTGACAGGCGCCGCAGCACCCGCCGTACCCTCCAGGC
Source organism: Chaetomium strumarium (assembly GCF_033439665.1). Taxonomy (NCBI): domain Eukaryota; kingdom Fungi; phylum Ascomycota; class Sordariomycetes; order Sordariales; family Chaetomiaceae; genus Chaetomium; species Chaetomium strumarium. The sequence goes on along the minus strand of NW_026944429.1, from coordinate 7,247,202 downwards.
CACCCACTCCCGCGGGGAATCCGACGCCGCCTTCAGGGTCGGATAGCAGTCAGCACCGAGCAGTGACCACAAGCTCACAGCCCCGTCTGTCACCGAGGCCAGCGCCTCCCGCGTCAACGCCTGCTGCGAACACCCAGGCCCCTGCAGCGCCCTCCCTGTTCCAATCTGCCGCTACCACCAGCGCCCCTCCTCAGACCTCCAGCACGGGGTCTATCTTCAGCCATTCGGGAGGCACCACATCTGTTTTTGCTGCCACTTCAGCACCAGCAGCGGCAACCGCCCCTCCCGCAACTGGCCTCTTCTCGCCCCCAGTCTTCCACTTTAGCGAGACCCCTACCTACCCCCCCAACGCGTCCGCCACGCTCTTGCCCTCCACGTCCAACTCTACTCCGCCACAGTTTAACGTCGCCAGCTTCGGCAACCCCAGTAATGCAAGCACATCTGGTCTCTTTGGCAGCTCGAATCCAGGGAACACGGCCGCTACCGTCAATAGCATGAGCTCTCCAGGGTTATTCGCAGCGAACGCGACCACTGCGCAGGCCGGCGGAGTGGCCACGACGAGCACTATTACTACCACGGCCAGTAATGGTGGGAGTAGAACGAGTACGGGCCGCAGCCCGTTTGTGTTTCCGTCGACGGCCAACAACAACGGTGGCAGCACAAACAACAACGTCAACACCGGCGGCGGCAGCAGCAGCAGCAGGAGCGGGGCAGGCGCTTTCGGTGCGTGATGCTCGCTCTGTTTCTCCCAGTCAGTACCTACCTTATCTAAGCTCCTGGTACACCCTACAACCGCCTGCCCTTCTGCCCCCGAACCCTTTCCTATATGAACATATAAACAATGAGTTTCCGTGGCCATAAAACTGCTTCCGTGAGCGTGCTAACTATGTGCCCTCGCTTGGCAGGCTCCTCATTCTCTCCTTCCACCACCACCATCCAGTCACTCCTGTCGCCGCCCGACGGTAACCATAATATTCCGGACATTGACAAGCTGAGATATGCCGGGATGGAGCTTGTGCCGCTGCTGGACACGCCGGGCGCGACACATTGCGAGCCAGTTATAGCTCATTACAGCGGCGGGGGGCGGTGGATGTGGCGGATGATGCATGGCTGCGCGCAGGAGCACCTAGTGGGGTGGTCGCCTGAGGAGTTGCGGCTTAAGTGGATAATTGAAAGTGAGGTGTGAGGATATATCTTGGGAGTGTCGTATGGGGACTAGAATGGCAAGTTGGGGCCCATTGGCTGGATGGGATGTAAGTGATGGGAACAGTTCAAGTGCGGAGGCTTGTGTTTGTAGGATAGGTGCTTAGTCTGTTGCTTGCCGAGTTAAAATATCGTAACCTTTCTATGGTTATATCAAGGCGCCGTGGACAGATTGCTTTTATCGACGTGGTACATAGGAACCAAGGAAATAGGAAGCATCCAGCTCGGGAGCCGGCAGTGACTCGGTCGAGGAGCCGGAAGGATGCTGAGCATGTCGTGCCATTGATTGCCATCGGGGATACAACCCCCGCAATGCTGCCCCAGTCCGCGAGCAGACCTCGATCTGGCAGAGCTCGCATCAAAGCCCAAAAGGGCAGGTGACCATCCGTTCTCGAGCCTTTCCGTGGTATGTCGAACGCCAAAGGTGGGGCTACGGCACAACGTAGCCACGTGGACTCGGTTGGCGTGCTCGCGCTGCGAGTACCGGCCCCAACGCTCGTCAACCTGAGCGAGCTGATCAACGTCGAATTAGACGCGCCCGTCGCCCGTATGGCCTGACCCAGCCTACCCTGCTGCTCATGGTGGAGGGGAAGCCTCGACCACCGCAATAGAGCGACGCGAGCCAGGAGCAGAACTGGCAACGAGTACACGCGCTGCTCTCAAGGTTCACGACCACTTGCGGCGCCCACATCGCCCGAAGGCGGATTGCCAGTCTACGTCGCACGCTGGCGATGAACGTGGGAACCGACCTAACACCGGCGCAGTCCTGCATCAGGGCGGCTATAGAGCAGTAGCAAGGCAGACCGCAGCTTGCTAGGATGCCCGTTCCCGAGTCAACGTACCCATTCCAAGACGAACACCGTAATATACCTCATGCATAACCAATCCAGTTCTCGACGCGTGATACAACTGCCTCAGGTTATCTTGGCGCATTTTTCGCTGACCTTAAGGAGTCGATCATGGACCTACTAATCTATCAGTCGTCCTGTCCTCATAGTATGTCGACGCTATTCCCTACTAGTGTATAGTGGACCTAGAGCGGAGGATCTATAAGCAGAACGCTAGAATTACCAGGCAGCTGGCCTATATATAGCTGCTATTTCGAGCTAGAGCAATCTATATAATAACGCGTACGCTTCTTACTATCTATATCGCAATGCGACGAAGACAAGCTGGGTAGTCTTGCGCGGGAAGTGGCGAAGCTTAGCATCTATGATCTAGGGCCAAGCTGGCGCCGATGCAGCTATTATAAGTAGAAATTATAACATTAGAGAGATAGCTCTAACACGTTTTAGGCAAGAGGTAGAGAGTAGGGCTAATAGAAATAAGCGTAGCATTAGAACGTTACTAAGCCTAATAATAGCGATATAGATAAGTTACCTAAGGTGAATAAATATAGTTTATTAACTTTCTTATATATACCTTTGTATTATAGCGCTTCTAGATATCTAATCTAAATACCTCTTCTCTTATAGGAATAGGTGCTATTATTAAATAGCAGTGTTATGAATTAACCTGCAGAGGCCGGTGGGGCCGACCTGCATGGTCTGCGGGCAGCGCCCGCGTCCAGTCATTCCGGTCCAGAACGGACTGTGACGAAACCACAGGCAGTCCTGCCTCTGAAAGGGTTCGCCGGTCGAAGGTAACTGCTGGTCGGACTGTAGGTCTCGGTGAAGCCAAAGGGTTCACAACAATGCTTGTCGCAATATCTGCACAATAGGTAAGGACTATTGTTTGTATTGCTCACTGAGGAAGCTAGCTATCTGAATGAGCGACAGAATGGTAGAACTATATACAGCTTCCTCCCCTAGGTATCCTTATACCCAGATTTCTGGAATATTTGTAACAATTGTCGTTCTCGTTGTTCCATCTGGAACAACATTTCTTGGCGTAGTTCCTTGGGAACAATTGCTCTTGGCATTGTTCCCAATCTTCCCAACCCTCATTGGTCCTTCCTGGCCCATAATGATTGGACGCAGGCGCTGCCTGCTGACCATGCAGGTCGGCCCCCACCGGCCTCTGCAGGTTAATTCATGACATTAGGCTAGATAATAATTCTCTTATTTCCCCTCTTCCTAAGCAGCTTATAGAACTGCGTATCTTATCCCAAGCACTCGGGATCTTTTAATAAGTCTTTCATATAAGGTACCTAACATAGTATAAGCAAACGATAAGCAGTAGAAGTACCTAGATAGGTAGTTATAACCTTAGCTTTAGGTTCTAAGAACTTGTTAAGGGTCTCAATCACCATTGGTTATTACAGTCAGGGTTCAAAAGTCTGTCACACCCTATATCAAAATCCCCCGCCACCTATTTTCTAGGTCACTACAACTATTAACATATCTCTATATAACGCAACACCACCAACATTCCTAGCAAAATAGATATATATAGATAGAAGCCCTGGTTCTAGCCATCAATATTTTGTATACCAACCCCTAGCTTTCTGGACTGCAGCCAATCGCCAGGGCATTAAGTCAATAAGACCGTCAATTTAACCCTGGTCAATTGCCCACCAACATACCCGAAGACATCGAGTAAACTTAGCTATATCTAGCTAGTTTTTCTTGAGTAATCAGACATCTGGATATAGCTGCTTTATCCTCCGTTTTAATAGAGCCTATATATGCTCGATTAGATTAAGATCTAGGCTATAGGCTGGCCAGTTGGGTAGGACCTCGATCATATGCTTTATTAGCTACTCGGTCGAGGATGCAAATGTATATACTTGGGCATTATCCTGCTAGAAGTGCCAAGTACCATCGTAAATTAGAAGAAGACCCTTTTCCAATGCCTGCTGATAACTCCAAGAGCTATATCCTCCTTTTTACGGTGGTTGGTAGTCACGTTCTATAATAATAAGGTCGGTCCTCCCCCCTTTCCAAATGCCACCCTAAATCATGATCGAAATCGTACCTTTGCTATAGCTCTAGAGGTTGACAAAGCTCTTATCTTATTTTTAAGAAGGGAACCGGAAGACCCAAGTTGTTAGGTTACTCGAATTGTTTTGGCAAGACGATTCGTCGGTAAAGATAGACTAGAGGTTAGTTAGTAAAATCTAAGGTTGACTTCTAAGTCATTTACTCGGATTAAGATCTCAATATCCTTTAACCAAAGGCAAGCAAATCGATATCTATCCTTTGCTATTGCCTTTGTCAATAGGATTCTCTTTTATATACGCCACTTACGCATCCGATAATGGCAAAGAACCCGGTATATCGTTGATCGGGAGATACAGCCGTCCATAGTATTAATCAGCATCTGGGTTATAAGCTAGGGACGCCGTTTAGCCAATTGTAGGATATACTGCTTTTCCCGACATATAAGAATCTCTAGCCGGCCTGTTCGAGGCTTGGACTCAACAGTGGTAGATGATTCGAACCGTTGAAGGATGCGGTAGACAGCCGTCCTGTCGATACGAAACGCGCGGGCAATAGCTAACTGGCTAGCCCCAGCTACAACGGCACCTATAATAGCTGCACGTGCAGTCGGTGATAGTTCCTGGCCAGGTTGACGGCCGGCCGTCAATTTGGCCCCGATTTCGGCCAAATTGACCATGGTGTGCTAAAGTTGGGTTGGTTAGAAGATAGAAGATAGTGCGTGTCATGTCGCGACGCGCGTTTAATTGATGTGGGGTGTGACAGACTTTTGAACCCTGACTGTATATCTAAAGAAATGAAACGTTTGATCACACGCTCTTCCTTTCTACACAGCAGTATCAACTCACTTAACGTATATATATCTACGGGCTCACCTAGCCGTCTCGGTATTATAGCAGTGGCCCATTAACATCGAAGCGCCATACAGGAGCCGTAATGATCTCAACCAGTTTTTCTGCAATTTGTTAATGATGAGTCTATGAGCATACTGAGATTGAAGGAACAGAAAGAAGAGACAACTTTGGCGGCACTTGGGTCGTTAATGCCAGGGTACCTTTGGTCGGCATGTCGAGAGAGTGCAACAGCTAGCGAAGATCGCTTAAGACTCGGACAAGGGTAACAAAGGGCCTAGGCCGCTAGGGTAATGCATTCCCTTTAGTATTTAGTCTTCCAACTCGCACGATGCATTCTAACCTATACAATACCTAGTACAAGTGATCAAGCAGGTTGCCTAATTAGAGACTTTCCAGACTAGTGCAAAAGACTGTCCCTCCCACGACGTTACATTGTGTGCTGCACACGTACCTTCGCCGACCCTTGCGGAATCCTCTCCCATACAATCTGTTCTACATTATTTTTCCGGTCGAAGTGTGTCTGCATGTTGTACGGAAAATCGCCCGGCTGGTTCCCATGACGCTTGATCTCGTCACCAGGCGCGACGACGATCAGATCCAGATCATTCTGCAGCTCGCCGCCCGGCGGGTCCGTCCAAACCAGCGTGATTTTCAGGGTGCGTCCAGTATCCCCAGTCGGGATCGTGAATTCGAAAGTCTCGCCCGTGTCGAGCGGCTCCGCCTCATCACGGAAGCCCGCGGACATGTTGGCTGCAGCAACAATGTTGTCCTCCGTCGGAGTGCCGATGACAATGCTGTTCGCGACATCGACGAGGCCCCAGCCGCTCGAGTTGTTGGGGCTCCTGCCTGCCTCGGTGGGAACGTACTGACCGGCGAGCTCGACGGCGCCGTTGATCAGCAAGGCCTTGATGAGCGCAGCACTCGGTTCAGGGGTGCCATTCTTGACGAGCGCCTCGCGTAGGACGGCGCAGCAACCTGCCACCAGTGGAGTAGCCATCGAGGTACCGCCGTCGTACATGTAGGTATCATCGCCTGTACTGATGCCCCAGTCAGGTAAAACCCTGTGCACGCGAGAGCTCCGAGCCGAGAGTATACACGTTCCCGGTGCGACGACGTCAGGCTTGATGCGGCCCTCGCGTGTCGGGCCGCGCGACGAGAAGGCAGCCATGCCGCGGACGTCATTAGCAACTTTGTCTGCGCCCAGCGGCTGCTTGGGGAAGCCGAAGCTGGCGTATCTGATGGGGAAGTCCGGTCGGTAGGACTCCGAGGCGCCGACCGAGATGCAGTTCTTAGCGGCGGCCTCGGCGCCGACCTGGGCGTTGTCGACAATGCCATCGTTGGGTTTGGTGTCCATGCCGTCGTTGCCAGCGGCGAAAAGAATCACCATGTCGCGCTTGTTGTAGACAAAATCGTCGATGGCCTTGGAATCGTTGTTGTACTCAATTTGGCGGAAGGGGGCGGGGTGAGCTCCCCAGCTGTTGGTATGAATGCGAACCTTTTCGTCTTTGTACGGTGCCGCGAAGAGTTCTCGCAAGTCTGCCGGAATGCCCCCGAGACCGCCACCGGAGTCGAGCGTCGACTGCACCACGAGTCTTGCCCTGGGCGCGGTGCCCTGGATGTGCGCCCCAGTGCTAGCGTAGGTCCCATCGCCCGCGACCGAGCCGCAGACGTGGGTGCCGTGGCCGTCGGGGTCCGACGCGTTGTTTGGGCGACCGAGGGCGTACAGACGTTGAATCCGCGCCACGGGCGCTGCTCCAGGACCGGGGGTTATGAATGCTTTATGCACTTGAGCGGGGTCAAGGGAGCCTTGGTCGAATCCAGTGTCGGCGACACACACGAGCTCACCGTCACCCTCGTACCTCGTGGCAGGGCTTGCTGGATGTACGGCTTGCGCAACACGGAGGATTCCGCGGGCGACATCGTTGTACAGCTTCACCGGGTGCACCTCGTTGATGCGCTTAACCTGGTCTAGCTCCGCTACGTCGGCAAGGTAGCGATGCTGAATGGTAATTCGGGCCTTATCACCGGCCGTCTTCAGGGATTCCGGGTCCAGCCGGGCGGTCGCCGCGAGCTCCTTGATCAACTCGGGGCCCGGAACCACGTCCTTGTGGAACTCGACATCAACGGTCACTGTGCGCTTACTTCGGTCCGGTGTAGGGAGGAGGGGACTCGTCGATGAAGACGCAGCCGGAACGCCCTTGAGTCGGGCGTCAATCACGCAATGGGGAGGGTAAATTTGTGCGAAGGTAATATAGGGCAGATCTCCGATTCTACCGATGCCCTGAGATAGAAAGTCAGTCTCGATATCACGAGATGCCGATAATGCGATCATCGCACCTTCGGTTGCGTCTCTGGCTTGTATCCGCAGAGGTAGGTGTTCTCGGACACCCTCTCCTGGATATCAACTTCTTCCTTCTTAAGCTGTTCCTTGATCTCCTTGGTAAGCGGGCCATCGGTCTGTATCAGGATGTAGTTGGAGTCCTTGGCTGTCTCTGGGACGAGGTTGAAAGCCCCGTGAGCCAGCGACTCGGTGTCAAGGGAATTGCCATTAATAGTAATAATCGTCATGCTTGCTTAGGTTTCGGTCATCGATTAACGAAAAAAGGACTTTCCTAGAGCACAGGAAGCTTAAAGAGATCAAGCCGCAACAGACTCCGCTCGATGTGTCACAGTGTAGGTCAGACCAGCTAATACTTATATACCGTGATTTGATGTTGCCACAGAAAGATCAAGAGCCAATGCGAGAATAGCAGATAGCAACCAACACGCATGCTTGAGCAGAGATACCTGACACAAACCGAGGCAGCTATCACTACTAAACGTACGTGTCTACTACGTCACCGTCGTGACGTAAACCACAAAGGAACATCGGGGGGGAACCGACCCTAGGACAGAAGATCTCGATGGAAACATCAACTAAAAGGAGCATGACCTCAGAGTTGTTGGCTCCCTACGGTGCCAGAACTGATCATGCAGATGTTGCGAGTTCTGACACAAAGGTCTGGTGAGGTGGTTGTCGAGAGTCTCGACTCGCAAAGCTCCACTCCCTCTTGGGCCGCCTCCCCGATGGAATGATGGGTCCGGAACTAATCTGTCAACCATCTGACGAAATGGCAGGACTTCTCTTGTGCCTCTCCCGCCGCGGTGCCCGACACCGCGATTCTTATAGAGGCCTCAACGGCAAGTATCCTCAATCACAATACCCATATCCGCATTGGGAACTACTGGTAACAGCTTTACATCAGGAACAGCTGACTTTGGATGATTCCTCCGCCTCCTAGCAACTAAAAGGACTGTAGACATAGTTACTGTATACACCATAGCACCGAATCTTCGGATATTACGAGCTCCCTTATACCACTATCGTCCGTGTTGGGGTTTCCTGAACTGCCTCCCGTGAGTCCTGTCCACCTCAACATGGTCTCCAATCAACAGAGTCCGCTCTTAGCTCTGCACATACTCAGATCCCGGTGCCCCGATCCTCTTATCGCGGCCGTAGTTGGTCACCTGGTGCATTGATATGAGAGGAGTCGAGAGATTTTGCCCTGTTTATTTGACGGAAGGTTTGGCTGACTTTGACTAGCCGTGTTAGTCGTCTAATTATCTTATCTTCTTGGCGGGCATGTGAGCAACCACGCGGATACGGAGCCTAAGAATATAGACCCTGAAATTTAATGGGTACGGAGCCTGGCTCCGGCGGGATGTAGAATTCAAAACTGTACGGATACACTCCGTAACGTCCAGACTAACGGGCGGAGAGCTCACCGTGCACTATTTGCGGAAACGACCAGCTGAGAATCAGCCGGCCGTCTCATTGCGTTGATCTAAAAGTTCTAGACTCCTCTATAGAAACTGCTGAAAGTTGCCAAAACCAGCAGCGGCGATATCCGCAGACGTGGGCATGATATGAAGACAGTTCACAAAGGGTCGGAAGATGGCTTCGGATGACATCAATGATCGGCTAGTTCCATAGGGCAGTCCGGATAAGGCCATGAGTAACTTTGGCATGTGAAAGCGAACGGCCGTGGAAAGGATGGCTCAAGATGGGGCCATTGATGCAATGACGCAATGATTAGGCCATCTGTATTCAATCTGCATCATGATCAGAGCTGGATAACGTTGTTATTGATGATGACATCACTCAAAAATGTGGCTGGAGAAGCATATAGATAGGGTAAAACGTAAAACAAAAGGAAAAGGAACGTAAAAACAAAAGGTATAGACGAAGGTAGGTGGGGAGGGGGCGGGGGGGTTGTAGGTGGTTGGGGAGGAAGAAGACAAGAAGTTGAGAGTAAAAGAACAGTAAGAGAGTTGACGCCTGTTCCGCGCTAATATATAAATCCAAGGTTCGATTGTCCCTTATCTTATTGAATAATATTGTGCAAAGCGGCTAGACCAACTTGAAATCTATATATAAAGCAGTGTTAACTTGAGATAATCAAACTCTTTATAACTTGAACCTATAGGATAAGGATAGGATAGAAGCTGAAGCATTAAAAGGATAGCCTAACATTAGCATCTCAGTCTCTATATAGTCTTCTTAGTACTAGTTAATAGTCCATTTACAAATCAGACCCTATACTTTATACTTTTACTACCTGCTAGTGTATCTAAAGCCGACCACTATTATACTATCGCCATAGATGGAGCTAGCATTGCCGAGAACCATACTAAGTCACTATCACGGTGACTGTCGTCGCAGGCCAGGCTCAAGGCTCTGGTGGGCAACTGACTATATTGCAAGAATACTAAACTTGCAGGAGGAAAGGAATCCTCGAAGACTGCAAGATGCGAAGAAGTCTAAATACAGGATGTAGGGCATGTGCCCAGATGTGGAAGGTGGGGTACCAACCAGGTTGACCAATCATGCATGCATGCACCGGAAGCCGGGCACATGACTAAGCAATGGCCTGTGCCATGGTACGGTGGGTTCCACCGTCACAATCAACTATAATTGACGATGTCGCAAAGCACTACGTTAGAAGATATCATAAATTCCTTATAGATGTCAACTTTGACACAAGTCGGTTGCTTTTGAGGAAATGAAAATCGGTCAAACCATGTCGATGCAATACAACGCAATTGAGCTTGACGACAACGACGTCAGCGATGTCGAAAACCTTGGTGGTTAGGCTATTGAAATGCCGATAAACTGACCAAAAGCTATAAAGTGAGTGGAAATGCCATGTAAAATACGTAGAATTAACGCAAATGAAGAAGGTGTCTTCAAAACACTGGCTAAACCGCCCTAAATGCTACACGCAATGGAAAAAGAGAGCTTTATAACCTATGAGGCAACATGAGTGGTGATGAATCGTATCGTATTGTCGTGAATGACTAACTACTGCTAAGGTATAGAAGGAAAGGCATGCAGGAAGCTCTGCGGGGCTTTATAACGAATGGAGATGTGGTGTAGGGACCACATCTCACATTTTAATCTCGCTACCCTCTCTGATAATGGCCTGATATCCAGCTACCCACCTTCAGAAGGATTGATGATCAGTGTGTCTGCTAAATAATATTAGGTTTAGCCTTGCATTTATTATCCAATCTTAGTACTCACCGCATTAGATTTTTCCGGTGTACCTACATCCACAATAAGGATCGCATTGCGGATGATGTGAATAAAATACTGCCTCCCGTCTCTTCAATGTTGACATGAGTTCTTCGCTATCCTAACAAGCACTCTCAGCTTCACCCCCTCACACACAGCTCCCGCTATCGGCAAGCGACAAGGATTCTTATTTTAAATTGTGCGGGCCCCTGTTTTTCCCATCCTCTCTCTGGGATTGTTCGTTATCAGGCGCCGACCTTCCTCAAGAAGAATAAGAAGGTCAAAAGAGGCTATACACCAAGCTCCTCACTCCCTTTAGCTTAAGCACATTAGAGACCAGCGTTCTATCTTTTAAGGTCATCGATTTATCCGCAGCGGTAAACACAGGGCACAACACACCTAGAACATGCTCGCAAGATCCGCGTGCAGTGGCTGTCTCATCTCAGCTGGCCCAAGATGCCGTCGCCGTCCCGCTTGGGAGCCGGGGGTACTCTGTCTGGGAAGATTGCTTGCGCTCGGGGCAGGGTCACTATCGACGCCACGTCTCTCGTCCAAGTGGACCTTGTGGTCGGAGAGGAACGGCCAGCTCTATGCATATATGTGTGTACATACATTGCCAGACAGCTTTACGCGAAAGAGGATGACCTGGGGTGAGCACCTACTGCGCACCTACTCGCGGCTTCATCTCGACACAACCAAGTCGGGTAGTGAGGCAGGTTCTTGCAATTTACTCTCCCTTTCCGCTACCGACCCAAGTGTTCGCGCAAATAGACAGCAATCCTTCGGGAAACCAAGACTGAGCGGGAAATGAACATTCTCGGACATCTTTTTCTCCGCGCAACCCATGAATTGGGATCACAGCCCTCGCCCACCAGGGCTTTCCATACGAATCAACCAGGACAAATCCTCACCTTGACCTGGATGGACAGCCTGAACCGTGCTCACGCTCACGGGCGCCCGTACATCCATCGGTTCCAGTCCTGGCGCGTGTCTTCGGCGCGCCAATTCTGGTGGGTGCGGTTGTAGCCCTGCTGGCGCGAATATGACTGGTTTCGGAGATCACTCTCGGAGGGCGCACTGCTGGTAGGGTAAGTGGCACGCGGGATGTCAAAGGCGTATGGGTTCGAGGGCGATCTCCAGCTTCCCTCCCTTGTCTCAGCGGCATATCTGGTCTTTCGTTCTTCGTCGATCTCCGCCATCAAGGCATCGGCTTTGGCAAGGTGCTCGCAGGTACTAGCCAAGTCCCGTTGCGCGCGGAGACGCTCGTCAAGGCTCAGGGATGTGCATGGTCGATACAACTTGTTATAGTGTCGGGAATAAGACTCGTTGTAGGCTCTGGTATAGGTAATTGAGCGTGGCGTGTCCCTAATGCTTGGGTGAGAACTGTTCATTGTGCAATCAAGTAGAGAGGTGTAGGAATTGGAAGGATACTGAGGTAGAGTGTACTCGTGTCAAGGAGAGGAAACAGAAAAAAAGATTTCTCCGAGACCTGTGGGAGAACGTTTATATGCAAATCGCTAGTAAGTATTATACCATCCGGGGCTGAGTCTTGCACTGCCATGCGCATGCCGTCATCGAGACGTCATCTCGATGGCCCCGGCACGTGGCAAATCCGCTGTGGCGTAATGTATAGTATATGAGAACTGTAACGTTAACGTCAACGTTAGCGTTAACGTGTAATATAGACAGACACTCTCAGTATGTCAGTAGTACTTGAGCTTTCGCAGCCAAAACATTTACAGCCTGTAAAGGTCAAGTAATGGTGTCTCCTCTAGCCTCTCCCTATACGGATCCGTATACTCGCAGTCAATACATTCCGTTGAACATTAATATTGTTTAGTCTTCACGTTCATTATTACCTTCAGACACTCGCACATTTATGCGAATTTCTGGTTTGCTAGGCGCATTCGTGTCACGAATTAAGCTAACAGGACGACTGCAGGTGTGTCACGAACCAACCATATACCACGGACTAGTGGGGATATACCCCAAGGTGCATAACTCAGATGACGGGACAAGGTAACACTGCAGCCGGACAGGACAAGGTCGCTCAGGGACAGCAGCGACCATAGACACATGGACGCTCATAGTCGAAGCGACCATTAGCGACCATGGGTGCTCAGGGTCGACAGCAACCACAGGCGACCAAGGAAACTACGTAGTATATAGTCATTCGTTCTAGAGGACCCTAGGGGTTCTCCAGTGAGCAATACACGCAGTTCACCTTACCCACTATTCAGAGAATTGCTTGTGCACTTGTTGTGAACCCTTTGGCTCCACCGAGACCTATAGCCCGACCAACGATACCTTCGACAGAAGAACCCTTTCAGAGGCAGGTCTGCCTGGGTTTCGTCACAATTCGGCCTTTCACCTTGAGCACGAAAAATACTCACTCTTGCCCTGACCCTCGCCACACATCTTCTATCTTTGAAGGGTTCCTAATTCGGTCACCTTCACAGCTTCCTTGCTTCTGACTGAAGGCAGGTGTTTCTTACCTTATGCAAGATTTATCAACTTTCCTGTTTTCTGTTCTCATTTCAGCGTCCAATGCAGACTGGTATTCGTTTCTGAGTCCTGAGACGCGAAGATGGTCCACAATATGTTCCTGATGGGCTCGCTCTCGCAGGCCAAACATTAGCCATATCTCCGCCAGCGTCTCTTGATAGTGCAGGTGCGCATCGTCGAGCATCAGCACGTGCGTAAGCCGCCGCATGCAGCCCCTCGGCCCGGTGAGGGGAGTTACGGGAGCAGACGTAGCACCGCGGGTGATCAGCGGAAATTCTACGGGTGAGTAATAGCCTGAGAGGCGGGCGCCGTTGAAAAGTTGCTCCAGAACTTGAAGAGAGGCGATAGCATTAACTAGCTTGGGGAGATTAGTTGTAACAGATGTGCATCACACCATATCGCAGTCACCATGGGCACTTTGAGGATTGGGGAGATTGGGAACAATGCCAAGAACGATTGTTCCTAAGGAACAACGCCAAGGAACGTTGTTCCAGATGGAACAACGAGAACAACAATTGTTCCAAATGTTCCAGAGATCTAGGTACGGGGATACCTAGGGGAGGAAGCTGTATATAGTTCTACCACTCCGCCACTCATTCAGATAGCTAGCTTCCTCAGTGAGCAATTCAAGCAATAGCCTTTACCTATTGTGCAGACATTGCGACAAGCATTGTTGTGAACCTTTTGGCTTCACCGAGACCTACAGTCCGACCAGCAGTACCTTCGACCGGCGAACCCTTTCAGAGGCAGGACTGCCCGTGGTTTCGTCACAACCATAGAGTCACAAGGTCAGGGGACTTGCGATGTCGACATCCTTTTAGAAGGTGCGAGTTAGCCGAGTGGTTCAGATAGCTCAATCCGTCACAGTTAGCCATATCTTTAATACTACATAGTCTTGGTGGAAAAGCTTATGCAACTAGCTTAATTATATATTGAACAAGAGCCTTCTCTTCAGAGTCTATAAGCCGGCGCAAGTTAGGCGTAGTGTCGTGTCATGCAGGGATACCAGCGCGTCGGGAACAGAGAGTTGATTCTAGTATATTATATAGCTTAGCTGCGGCTCGAAGGCTTAACTTTTCGTCATTTTGGATAGCTTTAAGGGCCAAAATTATCCTCGTATCCTTTGAAGTAGGGGGCATATTAGGTTATGGGAAAATTCGATATTAAGTGTAAAGAGGACGCGTTGTAGTAGGGACTGCGCAGTTCGCTTATATACGCAGCTCGCTTATAAAATACATTATAGATAACGTATCTTATAAGCGAGCCGGCCATATAAGCGAGCCGGCCACTCTCCACTACACTACCAACAATATCCTCAATCACAAAACAACAACACTAGGAACTAACAATAATTACATCAGAAACAGATGAATCAGACCCTTCTGCACCCTCCTGGCAAGTGCGGGCATTATGGCCAGGCTTGCCGCACACACCACAGCACCGAACCCTCGTACGACCCCCCCCAGCACCACTACCATCCAGCTATATTTCTTGCATTTCCTCCCCACGTACAGCCCCCTGGCTTACCACCTCCTGTGCCTCCTGCACAGTAAGTGATCCTCCAAGCCGAACACGTATTTTTTTGGCTCTCCGGCGCTTGCTTAGCGCCTGTTTAGCCTTGCGGAGCGAAGACACTTCTGCCTGAAGGAGGGCCACCTGGTGCATTATAGCTATTGTACCCTTGGTAAGCTGGTCCATAGTAGCTAACATTGAAGTCGGGGAGCTATTTTGATGGTTGGCAATGCGAGTCTTAATAAGCGTTGACTGTGACTCGGCTTCTCGAGGGTTATATAGTATCTGGAAGACCCAAGATTGTACAGTGCCTGGCCGTGAGATTAGGGGTATTAGTATATGAAGCTTGATATCTAGCTTTGAAAGCACCCTCTCTAGATTGTATGGCATAAGGCCAGCCCCTGTAAAACCGCCCTATATATTCCTCTTGGTAATAGAGGCGAAGAAGGTTGTGCGAAAGGCATAAAGGAACTCGAGCTTGCTTATATAGTTGATATATGCACGTACTAAGTCCTTGATCTGGCAACCATACGCCTGCTTTAACGGCCTAAAGCAGCCAATATTAAGTGGCTAGAGGAGGTAGGAGGAATGTAGAGGTATACAGAGCGTGATGATGTTGTTCTACTGGCAATAGAGCTCGAACTCGGTCGAGTAGTGGCTTTCATGGCCATTGAGGATTAATAACCGGTATTTACCCTTTGTCTAAGGCGCTATATGATAGTCGAAGTGCTTGATCTAATCAAGGCCTACCGTATTAGTAGTCTAGCCATTCTCGATGGTTGCGATATGCTAGTCGGCTAGGAGGTTGTACTCTTGATACCAGTTGGCGAGGTAGTACTACGCGGCTAAGATGATGAACGGAGGGATAGCCTAGCCAAGGGCATTGACGCCTTGGATTACCGTCACCTATTTGCGGTTGCCAGACTAGGCTAGCTTCGCCTTGCCACGGCCATCCGAGGTTATAACTACTATACCCGGGAAGATAATGCCTATTATAAACCCGGTCTTATCGAAGTTATAGATATCATCATCTATAATGCCATACTTGGCCTTAATATTTCGTATAAGGGCAAACCATTCGCCAATAACCTTCGGATCCTCATACTTGGCCCTCTGGTAGTCATATCTATGCGTATAACACGTCCAGAGCTCTGGCTAGCGTTTGACAAAGTTATACGCCCAGAGCTTGCCGACAGGGGGCGCGTCGTGTACGCGTAGCAGTTAGTTGGCCATATCTTCTATACCACGCAGTCTCGGCGGAAAAGCTCGCTCAGATAGCTCAATTATATACTGAACAAGAGCCTTCTCTTCGGAATCGGTAAGCCGGCGCGAGTTGGGCGTAGTGTCGCGTCGTGCAGGCCGGCCCGCTAGTCGGTCTTGTAAGGTTGTTCGTCGAACGTCGTAGTACTTCGCTATAGCCCTTATGCTTAGTTTTTGGTCTTTTTGTATCGCTTCGAGGGCTAGGTTTATCCTAGCCTTGTACGAAGAAGAAGACATGTTAGGTTGTAAAGAAAATCTGGTTTTAAGCGCGGAAGTGACGCGTCGCGGGTAAAGTGGCCGGCTCGCTTATATGGCCGGCTCGCTTATAAGATACGTTAAGCATAGTTACAATATTTTATTCAACTATTTTAAGAAAGAAGAAAATTACAAGATTATATTATACGACTCTCCTTTAGAGCCTAATACATATAGTAGGGCTATATTAGAAATAGGGTAGATATAATATAGATTAGGCAGGTACTAGGCATAGCCCTATAACACTTAGCCTAAGTAAAGCCCGAGCCTATAATATACCTCCCCGCTCTGCCCTACGTCTAGTTTAGGTCCCAGGGTAAGCCCTCTACGTGCTCGGTCGCACATATTATAGAGTCTAAATTAACCCCGCGCCAAAGTTTTACGGGGTCGGTCTATCGTCTAGTTGCCTGCCCATTCCGTACCTACGCACTACTGTGTAAGGCGTCGTCGGCGCTGCCAACGCTAAGCGGCCGGGCGCCACTTCCGCGAGTCGTGCAAGCCTCTCGTTATTCTTGGCCAATGCGCCCCAGCGGCAAACATGCAGGACAGCGAATGGAAACCACGTTCGAAGAGTGATATGAATGTCTGTTCGTTCCCCGGGCTGTGCAGCCTGTGTAGCCCTACGCAGGCTCGGCAGGCTCGAGGCCACAAGAAGCCTGCGACACAGCCAGCTACAGCCACCCGGCTTTCCTTGGTGGTGATCCTCTAGCGTAACGATCGAATGCTGAGGTGCGAGGGGAAGTTACATCTCGCAAAACCTGTGGTGTTGAATGCGAGCTCACTGCATCCCGGCTGGTGGCGGTTGCCCCTTCTAGTAGGTGGGGTTCTTGTTATCTTCTACCGGGTCAGCTCTGTGTCCACCCTTGAGATCTCGATCACCCATCGTCATCCATCTTTACGATCTGTTTTGGGAGGGAGGCCTCTGCTCGGAACCGCCAGAGCATAAAGTACTGTCCGCCCATTGCACGCCGCCTTGCAGTGCCTCGGACGACTTGGTTTCTCATCACAGCTTCAGATCAGCTTACATACCGCATTTCATCACTTACACGCGGCACGGCATCATGAGTTCACAGCAGCCCTACTACGGTCAACAGCCCCCGCAGGATTACGGTGGCCCTCCTCCGCCGGGGGCTCCTCCGGGAAACTACCCTCCACAAGGAGCACCGATTCCAAGCGCGCCATACCAATATCCGCCTGGACTAGCCCCCGGACAAGCTCCGGGACAGGCGCCTTACCAGCAGCCGGTGCAGCCGCCCTACGGCTATCAGTCGGCGCCACCCCCGCAGCCCGGCGCACAGACCGGCCAGTATCAGTATCCTCAGGCTCCCCAAGGTGCCCCGTATGGACAGCAGCTTCCTCCGAATGTTGCGTATGCCCCATACGGCCAACAACCTCCTCCTCCTCCTCCGCCTGGCCAGTACGCTGCACAGCCTCCCTACGGCCAACCGTCGGCCGGTTATGGCCAGGCGCCGCCGCCGCATGGTTACCCTGTATGTTTCTCTCTATCGGTGTGATTGGGGCGCAATCTTTCACTTCGTTGTTGTCTAACACGGATGGATTTGGCAGCCTCAGGGTCAGCAGCAATGGCCAGGATTCGGAGCCCCGGCAGTGCAGGCCGCTCCGGCGTCTCCGGGCTACGATATCGCGCAGAAAGCATGGGCCCAGCCGGTCAACACATCCAGCGATGCCGAGGCGCTCCGCAGAGCCATGAAGGGCATGGGCTGTGACGAGAAGGCCCTCATCCGCGTCCTGACCAGCCCGCAGTACGCCAACCCGTGGGCCATGCTGCAGCTGGTGCAGGACTACAACACCCGCTTCCTGCGCAACCTAGAGGAGGACATCAAGGGTGAGACGCGCGGCCTGCTCGAGACGGCCCTGCTCGCTCTCATGCGCGGGCCGCTGGGCCACGACGCCTACGTGCTCGACAAGGCCCTCAATCGCCTGGGCACAGACGAGGAGGCGCTCATGGATGTGCTGCTCAACCGGTCCAACGCCGACCTCCGCGCCATCACGGCCGAGTACAAGCGCGTGACGCAGCGCGATCTGCTGGTCGACATCAAGGACGACGTCGACGAGGCCCTGTTCCGGCTGTGCAGCATGCTGCTGGCCGCCAACCGGGCCGAGGACGCGGCGCCCGTGCTCGCGCACGAGATCGACGCCAAGGTCACCGAGCTGCAGCGCGCGACCGAAGGCATGATCGGCGCCAACGCCGTGGCCGTCGTCCAGATCTTCGCCAGCAGCAACGCGGCGCAGATCAACGCCATGGCCGAGGCGTACCAGCGCAAATACCACCGCCCGCTGGCCGACGTCATCGAGAAGGAGTTCCGCGGCGGCATGGAAGACGCGCTGCTGCGCATGCTCACGTCGGCGCAGAACCGCGCCGAGTACGACGCCTTCCGCCTGCGCGAGGCCCTCACCAAGCGGAAGGACAAGCTCGTCATCAACCGTGTGGTGAGTCTGTATTGGGATCTTCCGCGTCTGGAGGCGGCGAAACAGGCCTACCAGAGAAAGTTCAATGCCAACTTTGCGAAAGAGGTGAAAGCTCTGCTCAAGGGCGATCTCGAGGATGTCATCCTCGCCATGATCCGGGAGAAGTGATCGGCTACGTTGCGGAGTTTGGGTCTACTGTTTCATCAAAAGGTCTCTAGATGGGTTGGCGGTTCTGGGAGGCGATTGTGACTTTGTGGGTTCGGGATGGGCTGGTGTATGAGTTTTGGGATGGACTTCTGAGTTTTTGGGTTTGTCGTTTTGGACTTGAAAGTTCCCTTGTCTAAGTAACGTTACGTATTCAACGGAGAGGCCTGGTCACTCTTCATAGCAGTAGAATCAGAATGATCTGATCCGGCTCTGGCCTTTCCGAGACAGTCGGGTGTCCGCCGAGCCTTTAGTATGGTGGATCGGAGGCCGCGCGTTCCGTCCCCTGCCCCCTATACGGATCATATATTATTAGTATGTCAGCGACTCGTTCGTAACATTCAAGTCCAGATATTCGCGTACCGTCGGCGACTTATCAACCTCTCCTCAACTCGTACTATCCGCGCCCAAACCTCAACGGCCAACCGACATGTCCATTTCAAGCTCCCCCGAAGCCAGCATGGCCGGCCATCCTTACAACCCGCCAGATCTAGCACTGCCCGGCTACATGCCCAACAAGACCTCGGTGCCGATCCTCCTCGTGTGCTTCGCCGTTGGCGTGAGCTTTGTCTGCTCGACCACCTCCACGCTAGCACGAATGGTCCAGCCCAGCATCGGCAGGGGCAGGCTGTTGACGGCCGTGTGGTTCATGCTCTGTGGCTGCATCCACCTGTTCTTCGAAGGCATGTCTGTCTGTTTGTCTATCTGTCTGTCTGTTTGCCGGGAGAAAAGAAGTGTTATTCAAGTTCTTTTCTCTAAATGCTCAATACGTACTACTAGGTTATTTCGCGTATCACAACGCCGCGATACCGGGACGTGTCGACCTCTTCGGGCAGCTGTGGAAGGAGTACGCGAAGTCGGACACGCGCTACCTGACGCGCGACTCGTTCGTCGTGTGCATGGAGACGGTCACGGCGGTTGCCTGGGGCCCGCTATCCTTCCTCGTCGGCTGGCTCGTCGTCACCGACAGCCCCTTCCGCCACCCGCTGCAGATCCTGGTCAGCCTGGGCCAGATGTACGGCGATGTGCTGTACTACGCGACCTTCTTCTTCGACGAGTCGGTCTATGATGCGGTCTACTGCCGGCCTGAGGCGGTGTATTTCTGGGCGTACTTCGTCATGATGAATGGGTTTTGGATCGTCATCCCCGGGTGGATTATCATTGACAGTGTGATCGAGACTGCTAAGGCGTTCCGCTTTGTGCAGAAAGGGGAGAAGGTTGCGAAGCAGGCATGACCGGTACTTTTGTTGCTTGCTTGCCGCACGGTGCCGGCAGGGAGCATTTCCACAGAGCGGGATCAGGCCTTGTAATTTAGGTAGATAGTATGTACACTGTTTTGGATAAACGGGTGGATTAGGGAAGGAGGAATAAAAAAAGCTTCAGGATCACTCCGTCTTTGTCCTCGGCAAGCCCGATGATTTCGAAGATCACGATTCGCTGCTGCGCATTTGGTGCGTTCACTCATCACCGTACTGGAGGCTGGTCTCGCGTCCCGGTGCTGGTCTGGATGTATGTAACATGACGGGACACAACGGTACAGGTCTTTCAGGCTGGCCAGATGTCGTTACGCTGCCAACACAGTATTGCCAACAAACGACGACACATTCAACCCGGGACCTTCCTGCCTTCAACAAGCTCAATCCATGCCGATATACGAAGGTAGTGGGATACTACTACTATTCCGACTTTAAGACTCGGGTCCCAACCGGACGCCCCGGCTTATGGTATGGGTATGAAGAAGACGAGACACGAACCACCGTGCGCGTGTGTCGTCTTGTGACGCACCCCGCATCTCGGCGTACTCCAACTACGCATGTTTATGCCCCTAGAGGGATAGAGACCAGACATCTCATATTCTTAGAAAAGCCGTTGGAGCTAAGGTACGCCTGGGCATGCACCCCACGTTATTACCCACCAATCCGCGTCTCGCTCGGCATGCATGTCCCCTTGAAAACGGTCGGGGAAGTCTAGGTAGATGCAGCTGTCCATACCTACCTACGTAAGTGCTCGCTGATATTTACTCAATAGTTAGGTAGGTATCATTGCCTTCCAACGTCCTTCCCTTGCTTCGATGGAGGCGAATGGCGGAGTGGCGCGCTGTCCCCCTTTGTTGCCGCTCCTCTTCCAACTTTCCATCGTTCTTCGATATCACATTCACAGGAGTCTTAGCCTATCGATGGGACGGATTGTGGAGAATACTACTATACTAGTACCCTGATTCTAGTCCCAGTAGTATCAACCTCCTGCTGCCAGACTCTAGCAGCGGTGTATTGCACATCAACACCTCCCGACGCGATTCAGCCCCTGGGTTGCCCGTTTGAACCGATGTCGGGTAAGGAACACCGACAAACAAGCTCGATCGAGAGGGGTTTTGTGGCGGTGCGAGGGCGCCGTCTGTGTTGTCCTACTCTACGGATATAGTCCCAGAGAAGGGACGGATCTGCCGGTGCCCAGTTGTACCCGCCGGTGGGGTTGCACAGCATACGTAATTGTTTGGCTCAAGCTATCGATGCAGCTTCTAGCATACCTTGGGCACTGAGAAAGCTTGCGGGCTTCTGCCATACTAACCTCTGACTGGGTGTAGCCGGCCAACGGTGCTGCTCTGCGGAACCGACGCTGGCTTCGTACCTCTTTGCTGGTTGGCGATCGGATTAGTACCAAAGAGTGCGAGCCGTACCATCAGTGTGTCTCTCGCTCTTTCCTCAGTACTATGTAGTAGTAGTGTGTGGTAGCAATATCTCCAAAGTTCTTGGAAAGATCGAGGCGAACACATTGCTTGTGCGGGCCCCAATCACAGCTCTCAGATCGTCCTCCTTCTGCATTTGCCGTGTGCCGTTGACCTTCCCTTATTATTATCCCGGCTGAACCGTCTGAGGTTCCCGTGATAGGAGAGGGACGAAACGGATGAGGGGTTCCCACAGGTGCATACTTCACGCAGCTCGCATCACCGAGAGACTGTTTTGATGGAATGAGGAGACGTGCAGGTTGATGCGCGGTCAGGTGTGTTGAGGACCGCCGGCATTGGCCAACCAGACTTTCGGACATCAAAGACGATGAAGGGGTCCGAGAGGGGAATTCGCGTCTCGGCGAGTCCAACAATCGAGAGGGGTTTGCGAGCCGATGGAGATTGTTCGGCATCTTCGTGACTTGGATACTTGGTTAGGTGAATGGCAGGAACATAAGAGGCCCGATATCTCCCTGGGGGACTTCCCTCCTGGATGGTGTTGAGTGTGTTGAGTCGGGCCTCTTATCTTGGAGGGATTGTCCCAACATCTTCTCGCATTTGGTGGTCTTAGGTCTTCTATCGCGATGTCGCCGCTACCCGAGGAGTTCGACATCATTGTGTGTGGCGGTGGGAGCTGCGGATGTGTGGTGGCAGGGAGGTATGAACACATCAAACATTGATTCTCTTTGAAAGCCCCTCTCACAGTATTCCCTCGAATAGGCTGGCCAACCTGGACCACAACCTCAAGGTCCTGCTCATTGAGGCCGGCGAGAACAACCTCAACAACCCGTGGGTGTTCCGCCCCGGTATCTACCCGCGGAACATGAAGTTGGACTCCAAGACGGCAACCTTCTATGAGTCTCGCCCGTCGAAGTGGCTGAGCGGCCGGGCGGCTGTTGTGCCTGCCGCCCACATCCTTGGTGGCGGATCCTCCATCAACTTCATGGTACGGAGCGGCGACATCAACAGTACACAGTGTCTTGAGAGCATGCCGTTTGCTGACCTCGATGCAGATGTACACGCGCGCCTCGGCGTCTGACTATGACGACTTCCAGGCCAAGGGGTGGACGACTGAGGAGCTGCTGCCGCTCATGAAGAAGCACGAGACGTACCAGCGTGCCTCGCACAACCGGGACACGCATGGGTACGAGGGGCCGATCAAGGTTTCCTTCGGCAACTAGTAAGAACCCCTGTTCCTGCGCAAAACGGCGGTGCGGATGCTGATGTGTATGCGCAGCACATACCCGATCAAGGACGACTTCCTGCGGGCCGCCGAGTCCCAGGGCATCCCAGTAGTTGACGATCTCCAAGATCTAAAAACCGGCCATGGCGCCGAACACTGGTATGCCTCTCTCTCTCGCCGGGTGGGCGTCGTGAGTGATGGAAAGTGAAGCTGACAGAAAGCACAGGCTCAAATGGATCAACCGCGATGTAGGTGGCATTGCCAACGCATGGATCTGTCCTGGTTAGCACAGGCGGTCCCAGTTAGGTAACTGACAAATGACCACACCATATTCTAGACCGGGCGCCGCAGCGATAGCGCACATGCCTACATCCATGCCACGCGCGCTGTCCACTCCAACTTGTACCTTGCCTGCAACACCAAAGTGGACAAGGTGATCATCGAGAACGGCCGAGCGGTTGCCGTGCAGACTGTGTATGTCGCTCTGAAATCTCCTCTCCTGCCCAGCTCTGGGTTTTGCTGACAAAACCATACAGCCCGACGAAGCCAATGGGTGATGTGCGTTGTCACGGCGGCGGCATGTGCAGAGTTGTGTGCTAAGAGATTGAACTGACGCACCCGTAGAATGCAGGAACTCGCATCTTCCGTGCTCGCAAGCAGATCGTCGTGTCCGGGGGGACTCTGTCGTCTCCCTTGATTCTGCAGCGATCTGGTATCGGTACGTCAAATCAAGCTCACTGAGGAGATACTAGTAGTAGTGTTGGTCTGCAAGACACTCGAATGCTGAGACTATTTTTCAGGCGACCCCGACAAGCTGCGCCGTTGCGGAGTCAAGTCCATCGTTGACCTCCCCGGCGTCGGGCTCAACTTTCAGGACCACTACCTGACCTTCTCCGTCTATCGGGCCAAGCCGGGGACCGAGACGTTCGATGACTTTGCCCGCGGCGACCCCGAGGTGCAGAAGCGTACGTTTCTCTCTTGGCAATCCCTTGAACGGAGCATTGCCTCGCTGACTGCCATTCACTCCAGGCGTCTTCGAAGAGTGGAACATCAAGGGCACCGGCCCGCTCGCCACCAACGGCATCGAAGCCGGCGTCAAGATCCGCCCTACCGAGAAGGAACTTCGCGAATTCGAGTCCTGGCCAACGCCTCACTTCACGAAGGGCTGGGAATCCTACTTCAAGAACAAGCCGGACAAGCCGGTGATGCACTACTCGGTCATCAGCGGCTGGTTTGGCGACCACATGCTGATGTGAGTAACTAACAGAAGTCCGTTTTCCAACCCCCCCTCCCAACATGACTGACACGAATATACTCCACAAAAGGCCCCCCGGAAACTTCTTCACCATGTTCCACTTCCTCGAATACCCCTTCTCGCGCGGCTGGACGCACATCCGGTCGGCGGACCCGTACGCGGCGCCCGACTTCGACGCCGGCTTCATGAACGACGAGCGCGACATGGTGCCCATGGTGTGGGGGTACATCAAGTCGCGCGAGACGGCGCGCCGCATGGACGCCTACGCGGGCGAGGTGCAGGCCATGCACCCCTTCTTCGACTACGACTCGGAGGCGCGCGCCTACGACCTCAGCCTCGAGGACACCAACCGCTACGCGGCTCCGGGCAACATCACCGCGGGCATCCAGCACGGCAGCTGGAGCGTGCCCGTCCCGGAACCGGACGAGAAGCTGCCCGGCGCGCACGTCGTCAGCAGCAACCGCAAGGCCCGGCGAAAGGAGCTCAAGTATTCCAAGAAGGATATCGAGGCTATCGAGGAGTGGGTCAAGCGCCATGTCGAGACGACCTGGCACTGTCTTGGCGTAAGATTACCTTACCTATTCCCCCCCTCACTGACTGAACTCGGAGAAGATAGAAGAGAGGAATGTGACTGACACGTGGTGTTTTTTCTTTCCTTTGGGCAGACATGCTCCATGGCCCCGAGAGAGGGCAACAGCATCGTCAAGCACGGCGTCGTCGACGAGCGCCTGAACGTGCATGGCGTGCAGGGCCTGAAGGTGGCCGACCTGAGCATCTGCCCGGATAATGTGGGCTGCAACACGTACGTGAAACCCTTGAGATTGAGTTTGACGGTAGTTACTAGTACTAGTCTCTAACTTTAATCATGTTCAAAGATACTCCACGGCGCTCCTGATCGGCGAAAAGGCCGCTGTGCTCGTCGCCGAGGACCTCGGCTACTCGGGCGACGCGCTCGACATGAAGGTGCCCGACTACCATGCGCCGGGCGAGAACCGACTTGCTTCGAGGTTGTAAACCATGGGCGATGCATACCCATACTTGGAGGAACAGTTTGGATACCTGTGATGAGTGGACGGTAACGGTCAAATTGAACGACGTCGGTCTTTTGCCGGGATGGTTGGTTCAGCATGTAACGATCTTACTTTCTTCATGTCTTGGGCGTTCGAGTCATTTTGGGTGGTCTGGTTGTTGCTCTCGAAGTCGCCCGCTCTTTCTTCCTGACCAGACAGATTGTCATCGAACGGTTGAGGTTCCAAATAACGGACAGATTGTAATCGTGTAGGTAGCGAGGCGCCTCCGATTGAACCGGAATTCAGACTGTCAACTTTGCTTGAGACTTTGACCTACCCAGGGTCGGGCAATTCTCCCTTGTTGAGACTCATTCAACATCATGTTGCAGCGAGTTCAGTTACGTTTCGGCGTTCCTTGCCTTTCTGAGGATATGATCTGCTCTCCACAGTTGTGGATAATATCATCGTCTAGCATATTATAATAAGAATATCTTACATCGAAGTGAACAAGTGCGCCTGCGGCTCATCGATGACGCAGCCATGCGTCTCTGTCAGCGGCATTCAGCTGTGGCATGGCCTTGCCGTAGACCCAAACGGGGGGCCAGCCCCTTCCCATCCTCAGGCGCTCGTGCTAAAGTGATAGTTCTCCCAGAGATACTCATAATCCTCCAAAATGCCCGCCAGCAACCCGGGCATCCGCCGCCGCACCCCTTCCACCATCCCCTTAGTGACGTTCTCATAGAAGGCGCCGCGCATCGCCCACCACCCCATCGCCCAACCACGACGACTCCATTCCTCGCGCTCGAGGGGCGTCGTCCGCAGGCCCCGATCCCGCAACTGCCGCGCCGCCAGCTCCACCCCGACACCCAGCAGCCACGGCGTCCACGATTTGCGCTTGTCCTTACTGCGCGCCAGCGCCACGGCAAACACCAGCGGCGCCAGGATGTGCAGGATCTCGGCCGCCTGCGCCGGGCCCTGCAGCCGGTTGAGCAGCTTCGCCGCCGGCTTGATGTCGTCGGCCGTCAGCACCCGCGAGAGCAGGTACCCGCTCGTGTCGCCCGGCGCAGGGAGCGAAGGGAGGGTCATGCCGGTGCGGGGCATGGTCCACTCGCCGTTGGGGCCGAGCTGGGGTGGCGGTCTGTGATGCGCATTCGCGGAGCCGTTTGCATTTGTGTTTGGGTTTGCGCTGCCGTTGCCGTTCGGCTGCCGCCGGTCCTCGTCATCTTCTTCCACAGCAAACTCGTCTTCTCCGTCCTGCGGCTCCTCGGGCACCGGATCCCGCTCGGGCAGCATCGGCGTCACAAGCGGCCGCGACCGCGTTATCCTCAGCAGCAGCAGCCTGCACACGGCCTTGACGGCCTCGAGGAGGACGACGACGCGCCAGCGCGTACGCTCGCCCCGCCGCTTGGCCGCCATCTCGCACAGCAGCTCGACGTACTGCACGATCTGCAGCACGTAGGCGACGCGCCGGTACAGCGCGCTCTTGAGCGTCCAGAACCGCGTGTATCGGCTGTGTGGAGACGGCGGATGGGCGAGCGAGGACGGGGGCAGGGCGAGCTTCGACAGCGCGTGCGCCCGCCGCAGGAGCGTGTCGTGGTATAGCGAGAGCAGCTGGACCCCGCTGTGGATGGACTCGGATGCAATTTCGGCATCGCGGAAGCGGCCTGTGAGAATGGCGCGGATATCAGTAATGCATGCTAGCTACCGAGTTTTGCATCGGTCGAACTGGGTTGGGCAACAGACCGGGTATGATGTAGGTCAGTGACCGCAACGTGGACTCGATCTGTGACACCTGGTGCGCGTTCTTCGTGATGAAGTCATCGTACTTGTGGAGTAATTGCGACGGCATCGACAGAGTGTTGCTGATACCGGAGCGTTTGGGTGGGATAGCCCGTTGGGCTTTCTGGTCGCTGTCCGAGGGGTTCATTGCGAAGCGCAATCGCGTCAGACCCCGGACGCAGCATACAAGTGCAAGGAGCTTGTGTAATTTTTTAGTCCGGAGGAATCGCGATCGCGTTGAGTACTAGAGAAAGGATCGGCGGAAAAGTCTGAAGGGTGCAACGCCGAATGTATCTCGTTGCTGTTGGCAAGTTTTCCTCGGGCGTTTGCATCAAATGCTCGCGTCGGCTGAGGTCACGGTGGGTCTGGGGTTGAGCGCCAATGCCTCGGCTGCGGGGAAGCCGGGGTTGGGGTTGCAGGAGTCTCCCGACGCTTCAAGATGATGGGGGATTGGGACTTCGGAAATGATCTCTCAAAACTCTCTGCTAAGGTAGCTTATGACGATCATGCATCTCGTATCAGAGCCTAGAATGTCTAAAAGACATTCAAACAACACAGTTTCGAACACTTCAGCCGTCCGCCCCAGGGCCCAGAGCCGCTACTTCCCGAGTCCTCATTGCCTCAAGCGCTCGCCCTCAGTTTCGCGATTCTCGCTCTCGCATTTTCAGTGTTTTTCTTCTCGTCATAGATTGATGTGACGCTGGGATGAGCAGTGACGGCCTCCGCCCACTTGGTAAAGTTAGGCGCCTTCTCCTCGATCGCTGTCCAAAGACGCTTGGGTAACACGTCGGCCTTGGTTAAGCTCTTCAGACGCAGGACAAGTGAGCCCGTCAGGACCTGCACCATGATCAGCCACCTCTTCTTAACTAGCATGCCGCGCCACCGAGAGGTAAGTCTCATCTTACCTCGGCCAAGGTGAGCTTGTCGCTGCCACCGAAGAACGGGTTTGCATCAGCGAGCCTAGGCTCAACTTCCGTGACAACGCCCGTGACAACCTTTTCGACCAATGGGCCGAGCTCCTCATCGGTCTTCGCGCTGTACAACCCGAACACCGCGCCGTTGACCTTGGAGACGTACGCGTCCACAAACTCGGCAATGCGCGCCCGGCGAAGAGCGCCACCGGGCTCGTTGGAGGCAGGGACCAGGTGAGACGGGTAGGTGTCGGTCAGGAACTGCACAACAATTGCCGACTCGATGATGATCTCGCCATTGTACGAGAGCGCCGGAACCAGCCCCCGCGGGTTGATCTTCAGGTACTCGGGAGTGCGCGGCGTGGCCAGATCGATGATAACCTCCTCGAACGGGATCTTGAGCTCTTCTAGCGTGATATGCGCGCGGTGCGCCCCTGAAACGAGAGTTAGCTGACGGAGAAGACGCCTGAACTTGTTGTGTCTACCCACATGGGCACCCATGGTTGGTGTAGAGGATGAGCTTGGCGTCCTGAGAACTCATGATTACTTTTGTTTGCGGCTTGTGAAAGAGACGATATGGTAGGTTTGCGATTGACTGAAAGTGAAGATTGTTATCGTTCAGAAGTGTAGCCAAGTGCTTTGCCTGTTGAGCAAGCACAGGAGCGGCGGTCCATATACGATGTCAACTCGGGGTAATGTTCCATTCGCTGACATATCAAAGCATTTGCGTCATGGATGGCGTTATCTCCACGGTAACACTCTTTGGGCCGCCAACCCAGCATTGGGAGTCTGCATAGGTAGTACGGCTTGGTTACGCTAACTTACAGGTGCCCTCATCGGAAGGATCACACCCCTCCGAGATTTCCGTAAATCTCAAGCGTTGAGGCTCTTTCTTCGCTTCCCATACCCCACTGTTAATAGCTCCCCCACTTTGCTTTTCTTCGCAGTTGTGTTACTTCCTTCGGCCCAACTAGGAGCTCCGTGTTGCGGATTACCAAGAAACTCTCCGACGGCGTGATTACAGTTTACAAAGCATCAATGCATCAACAATGCCGGTTGTGAATCAGCGGAAGGCACTGGACTCAGCTGTTTATGCAGATAGCGGAGCGAAGACTCACAGAACAATCATCGGGAAACCACAATCACGTAGTCATATAAGAAACAAGCACAGTGATCAAACCCATCACCAAAGACCAACATGACCATTAGATCATACTTGGCGTCCAGTTGCTATTTGGCTGTGAGAGCAAGGGCTCAAGTAGTTTGAGTGCCGTGCTGTACCAGCAGATGATTTGTGCACGATCAACTTGGGTATAAATATCTGAAGGGTCTACACTACCCATACTGGTGGCCCTGCATCTTCAATGATCACCCGCTCCAAATCATGGAATTCGAGTGTTCCTTGACCCTAAGGACACTACAGTTCACAGGGAACCGCTAGAAATCTAGCCCAGCAGCCCCGATCAGTATACATGTCAACAATATCTTATATATCCGCAATCTCATTCTCCTCTCAATGACGGCACTCGAGAATTTCAAAAGGCATTAGTATATCTGAGATGGTAAACTCATCAAGACCCTTCGGCCCCGGCCGGGGTCATCGCATGGCGGCGAGGATGCAACAGGGCGATACAATACCGCCGCTGCCAAAATCACGTTCTTCACACCAGAGGCAGCCCAGACGCTGCTGTCTAGATACGATTCTCCCGCCCATCCTGGCCTTTGTGGAAGACCACCGGCTGATGATGCAGGGTTACATGACACCGAAGACGGTTTGGCTCCGGATCCAAAATGTCACTGGGCGGAGTGGAAGAAAGTCTGTGGAAGTTGGAATACCAAGCTCAAATGAACCCGTTCACAATCAAGTGAGCTGTTATGAGCTGGTCATCGCGAGCCAGGAACGAGACTACGGACACGTATTTCGATTTCACCGGCGGCTCCCATACCAGCAACGTCACCAGAGCGAACCAGAGATCATCCGGTCTCTAAGCTACATTTGCCCCATCGAGATTTCGCCATATTTTATTAGGTATAAACATTTTGCTTCTTATTGTGAGGTTAGCCGTGCCGATTCGTGGCCTAGCGTCGCTCAGGAGGTACCTCCTCCGCAAGCCTCCGCTTGGAGTGACCAGCAGCGTCGACAGACCATGGCAGGTCCGCGTTGACAATGCTGAACAATAGGATGCTCCAAGGCACGCACCAATTCTATTCTTTCCGCCTTCCAAAACTTGAAGCATATTTTCCTCCCTGCTGAGCTTCCTTCCTCTTCCTGCTTCCTCCCAGCACCTTAGACCTGTTCAACATCAAGCCTCAACCGGCACCTTACCAAATTTCAAGCACTTCACACAACATTTCAGACCCAACGCTTCACTCCCATTGCGATGTCACATCTCGGTCACCTTGGGCCCAATGCCGGCCATGGTCGCGATAATGAAATCGAAGAACACATCTACGAGCAAGTCAGGCCGAAGAACAGCCCGAGCCGACCGTTCAAGCTCATATCCTCCTACCTTGCGTGTCCCATCGTCGCCGTCCTGCTCCAGGTGTTCGGGTTCCTGTTTGTTGGCATCTGCCTAATCACCTGCGTGAACACGGCAATCCAGGGATTCATCAATGTGTTGTGGATTCTCGATGATGATGGCGACAACGACAATGACGGTCACGCGGCGCTACCGATGCGTGGCTACGAATTCTCTATGCCGCCTACCTGTCCGCCCAGTCCCCAGACCGTCAGATGAGCCACTCTCCTCCTCTTCCAACGCAGAATCGGCCATGACTACCGGCACCGGCTTGTCGCGGGGCCAAAGGACATATCAAGGCTTGAGGAACGGGTGGTGGTCATTGAGAGTCAATCTGGATTCTTAAGGTACTTTATCTTACTCCCTGTTTTTGCCTTCCCTTCACAACTGGTAACTGACAGTGCTTCACTAGTGGACGACTTTCCCGACTACGATATTTCCATTTCCGCTACGACTGGAGTTTGAGATGCAGCCACGAGAACGAGTTGACAAGGGGAGTGCCGTGCTTGGGACAGGTTCAGGGGACTTGAGCACTGTGGAGGACGATTCGACAGGATGGCTTGGTTGATGGACATGGGTGGCCAACTCAATAGGCAATGGATCGTGCTTGGCAAACCTCTTTGATAAATCTTGAGTGCGAACTCTAAGGCTTCCAAGTTGCTCTCTCTTGAAATGCTTTCCGGGAATAAGGCCTGCCAGGCTTAGGCGGTAGGTTACATGGAATCCTACTGCATCATTGACAGTCACGGCTTCCAAGGTTGTCTGAGCCTTTGAGAAGGGGCATGCTTTGTGCGTCCCTCGTTCCAAATGACACACGAGCTGGCTCAAAGGTTTATCACTAATCCAACGAAAGCAGTAGAACCTGCGTGACAGCGCCGTGCAGCTGCAGAGTATGCAGCATGTCACTGCATGAGCACTGCGTGGTGGGGGTTTAGACGCTGAAAGGGGGAAGCCCCCGCAGTATGTCTCCCGGCTGTAGGAAGTTCCGACTTCATCACCATTTTGATTGTCCAATCTGCTTACATCCCATTGCTCGAACTATGGCATTTATGCAGGTATACAAGGCTGGATGTGATATAGCAGTTCTAGACTTATCCTCCTCGTGGTTCAATGTGACGTAGCCCGCGGAGTCGGCATGATCCAAGACACTAATATCATGGCTCGCTGGATCCCAGAATTATGCGGCCTCGGGCTCAGAGGCAACATCATGTAGCATACCCGTACAACTGCCGCCATCAACGTACATGTACGATGGCCTTCGGGGGGATTGCAGTCAAGAATTGCACACAAAGTCCATCAACCTCAGGGTCTGTGACAAGAGTCGAGCCAATGTGGCCGGGGCCACAAAAGGGTAAGCACGCACACTTAGTGCAGAATCTAGTAATGCAGCATGGAAGATCGGGAAATGGCGCCATGTCAGGAATGCGATGCCGGTAGCGAAGGTAGGGTAGTGCTAGTACTCATTAGTCAGTTCAAAGACACCAATGCCATGCACCGGATGCAGTTCCCTGTGCGTTGGGAAGGACGCGGCCCTGAAATGGAGGGATTCTGGGAATCCAAACATGAGCCAAACAAACCCTGGACATCGGTGGCCAGATTTCCTGATGACCGCGCATAAGGACTCGATGCCGCGCCCGAGGTATCCTGCGAAAAGGACCAGGGAATGTCAACCAGGTCCTGCATTCCCCAGTCTCGCTGGAAATCGTCAGTCATTCTCCACGCCTAAGGAGCCGCCCTCGAAGCCAGTCTAGCTCTTGACCTACACTTCCATCTATGTATGACCTTTGAGGTGAGTAGAAGTGTCTTCCCACCGCCAGAAGGTATGAGCAAACGGAACACTAACAATATAAACGAACAACCCAATAGAAACACAAAATTAAACCTTCAGATCCATCTCCTGAAACGAAAAGACACCATGTCGGACAAGCCCTGCGCCCATTTCACCACTCACGGCTGCACCACAATGGTGCCAAATGGCGTAGATATCTGCGAAGACTGCAAGAATAGTGGCTGCGCCTGAGCCTTCCCGTTCCCGTCCGTCAACTCGGGACTGACGACCAGTGGAGAAGGGTGTTGCAACACCAACCCAGACACTCTCGTCCTCCCGAGTCCTCTGAGGCTGCAACCGAGATCCGAACGAGTCATCTCAGATGTGTTACCAGCTAGCCTGTTACCGCCAGCGTTTTTATTCCTGATAGAAGACCCCTAATATGATTGTTCTTCCTCACGAGTGCTCGGTTACCCAGGTCGCTGTTTTCTTTCATTGGGACTACTCAATCTCATCTTCGGTATCAGTTTCGCTCCCTCAGTCTCAAGCGGTCGAGCAAGGTGGTTGCAATAATGCTCAAAGCCTAGCTCAGAGGCGGACTGGAAGCGATTTCTCGATATGAGCCGGTGTTTATGATGCCTCCAGGGTCTGTCGTTTGCTCTTCTTCGTGTAATTACTTCTGTCTTATGCTCATTGGTACGTTGGGTAATCGGCGTGATCTCGAGCCTGGTTGATGTCATGAACCCGTGGTGCCGGTAATCATACTTCTCCCACAGCTGTGTCGATCTCTGTAGATGTGAAATGTAAGCGTACCTAGTCATATGGTTCCTCTACCAGACTCAGCCTGTTCATATCTGAGACTTGCTATAGAGCCTAGGCGGCTTAGCTACCTACATTACACAAGCCTCAGACAAATAAAGGGGTCGTGATCCATCGTGGCACATTGCTCCATGTCCAAACACGTCTCTTACCCGTTGTCTCCTGGCCTTACCGACTTTGCTTGAGTGTAACAGAGGTCATAATCCTGACAAATCGACGAGATGATGCCCAGTCCGAACTATTGTAGCACTTACGACTGCTCTTTATGGATTCAGGAAGGCCGGCATCAATCCCTGATGCCTCGCCGGTCCAAGCACTGCCTACGTTCCTGTTGCCCCGTGGTCGTTGCTGTTCTGTTTGGCACGGCGCACAGCGACCCCCCGCTTGCCGAGGGCCGTGCTTTGGAACGACTGGCCCAGGCCGCCCAAGACCGTGGACGACAGTGGCCGTCCCCGAGGCACAACAACGAAGGCGCGAATACTACCCCCGCCGAAGCCATTCGTCGGAGGCAACTTGGAAGGTGGGGTGCTGCACTGCGCTGACTGAAGCGAATCTGGAGAATGCATAGATATTGGCCCAGCGTCGGCCACTTCCAAGAGGGAAACGATCCATTGGCTGAGCATATGCAATGTAACCCTCCCATGTTTGACGAGCACACTCCTCTAAGGGGCGACTCTGGCTGCGTGCGCATATGACTTGTTCGCTAGCTCCTGCATGACTAAACACTGTTGGGGGGTTTGAGGTCGATCTCATGGTTCGGCGAGGAGTCAGTGAAGTGGATTTGATTGAAGCTCCCTCGTTCCCACATCTTCGGTTCACTACTGCACTGAACAATATCTGCAATGACAGTTGACGTCCTCTTGTACGTCCTCCAAGCACTTCCTACAACCCTTTTTGACCTGTCATAGCATCGGAGCCGCGGGGCATATCGGAGCTGCCGTCCTGCAGGCGCTCAAGACAAAATTCCCTGAGCTACCAGTGGCCGCCATCGTCCGGTCGCATAAAGACGCCCAGCACCTAAGTGATGCATACAATGAGAACCTCACCGTCATCCAGGGTTCGCTCGAGGAATGCGAACTTCTCGAGGCAGCGGCATCCAAGGCTCGTCTCATCATCAGTAGGTCTAGCCCCCTTCCCCTCCAATTTTTCACGACCCAACAACCGCTTTCATACAGACTGCGCCCCTGATGTGCCCTACGCGGAGGGGATCGCCGCCCTGCTGCGCGGCCTCGCCTCCCACTCCAGTCGCGCCGCACCGAGATTCTACATCCACACCTCGGGCGCCGCCCGCCTGTGGGACCCTCCGAACGGCGACGTCGAAGGCCGAGTCTGGGACGACGTAGCCGACGTGGATTCCCTCCCCGCCTCAGCGGACGCAACGCACGCCCCGACCGACATGCAGGTCGCCGCCGCCGCCAGTCCCAGCGCCGGTGTGCACACGGCCATCATCTCGCCCTGTTTTGTCATCGGACGCTCGCCCAGCCGCGCCCACGCAGCGCCCATCACCTTCCCCCACTGGATGGACGTCGTGCGCGCCGTGGGGGGCCCGTTCACCGTGGCGAGCGGACGGAACGTGACTTCGTTCGTTGACACGGAGGTGTTGGCGGGGCTGTATGTGCGTCTGGTTGAGGACGCGCTGCGGTATGTTGTGGGTGGTGTGGATGCGGTGCCCGACGAAAACGTCTGGGGTGCGAGGGCGTATTACTTCGCGTCGACCCTGGAGCTGTCGATGAGGGAGTTCAATGATCGGTATCTGGTCCCGGCGTTGAAGAGGTCGGCGGCGGCGGCGTGGTTGAAGAAGGAGGAAGCGACGGAGCTGTCGGTCGATGAGGTGTGCAAGATTGTCATGGGGAGGTTCGGTGATGCTGCGGAGGCCGGCCTCTGGAGTCGGCATATTGCGCAGGGTTTCGGAACAAGCATGCGAACTAGGCCGACGAGAGCCACCAAGTACCTTGGATTCCCTTTCGGGGAGGGCTTGCCGGGGCTGGACGCTGCTGTGGCGGCGATGCTTCGAAAGATCTGATCGTAGGTACGACCCCATGTGTTCTTCGTTAATAAAGCTCCTCACCACAGGTGATACATCTCTCCCTTTTCTCCCTGCTCGTAGCGCCGGGAGCAGTCAATTTTGATTCCTGTCCCCTTACTCTGAGTGCTTTAGCGGAGTCGTCAACCTTCCCCTGTACAGCCATGCGAGCGTTCGATATTACCGTCCATGTGCGTTTTCCGAAGAGTGTGCTCTCCGAACCCTTTCTGGGTAAACAAGACCGGGTCAAGCAAAAATGGTCGCAATGGAGAATAGATCATATATCAGACAACCGACGGTCTAACATCCCAACGCATCACAGGGACAAGGAAGCCCCAGCTGGCAAGCGCTGCCGTCAAATGTCCGTATCTACCTACCTGGTACCTTAGATACCGTACTCTTCCACACATGGACTGACATGGAAACATCCGCATCGTGTGGATCAATAGGTACTTGAACCTTTTGAATCAAGGCTACGCAGCCCAGGCAGGTTATTTTCAACGAATGGCTGGGTTGTTTTCGGATGGACGATACGGATGGTTTCCCTCTTGACCCTGCCTGCAGCCCTATTGGGCGGGCAGTAGCGCCGGGAGCCACGTGGCCCACCTTGGATCCTACACGGGCAGGGGCGGCGGGACGACGGGATCAACTTCTCACTGGAGTCACTGTCCGTACTTGGTGACCGTTGCCGCATCTACCACAAATCATTTCCTCTTGCTCAACAGCTTGAAATCATGCAACTGACACATCAGAATCGCAATGTCGGGTTCTGAGTTCCATTCTCAAGTATGCTGCCGCCGCTGCGGGCAGTCGCTTCCAGAACCCCCGACACCCGCGGGTCTCGGCCGAGATGCATCCCCACTGCCCCACTTAGTGAGATCAGGGTCCAGTTTCGAGCTGGAAAACACCGAAAGAACTTGAAACGTGAAACAAGACTGCAGGTATCTACTCCATACACGCCGTATCTGAATCCGTAGGATCGGGATTGATATCGCCATCATACGGATACCCTCATGCCGAACTCCTAGGTACGATTCCTAAAGTATTAGTAGTCCATCGCCAGAAGGACGGGAACCCTCCCCCCCCCTCCAACGTCCTATTATCAAGCAACTCTATAACTTACATCCAAACGCAACCGCTTAGCACTACTAGTAGTGTAGTGGACCGGAAAACCTGGCCGTACATATACAACACAATACAAGGTTGATGAACCGAGTTAACAACGCCTTTCGCCGGCCCGGCCCGAGGCTAGCAAGCGTTTGGTGTGGCTCTCTCCAGCTGAACTGAATCTTATCATGAGTTGACCAGGGTACGTAGGGCGCGTCTGGATCCGCATGTGATCATTGTGATGTCGGCACCACAGGTCACTTACCCTCCTAGATGCAAGTCAAGTCGCAAATGCATTCGCGGATAATCGGCATACAGAGTGTTTCTGTATGCATCCCAGGGCGTTGGCATAGTGGACCCTGCCCTTGGCAGGTGCGACAGCGGTGTAGTTAAAGCCGAAGCACCCAGGCGGCCTCCCAGTCAGGGCATCTAATCTTCGCTCGTGGAACCTCGCTCGTTCGGATTCTTCCCGTTCACCCATCTTCTTCCAGGACCTCCAACATATTCAAAGAATCAACCAGCGTGAACAAGCGCACGCAGCAATCATGTCGCAGTATCCTCCCCAAGGGTAAGTCCACCACTGCATTCCTAGTATACACACCATTTCACCCTTTTGCGCATACCCATCCATCTTCGGCCACGCAACATATTCGCGAACGAGTATCCAGGAACTGAGGTGCTGTACTCACTCAACTGACCGGTTCTGCCCCGACACTACAGTGGCTACCCCCCTCCGCAAGGCTACCCTCCGCAGGGCTACCCGCCTCCAGGACCTCAAGGTTATCCCCCTCCGCAGGGCTATGCGCCGATGCAGTACCAGAACCCGGAACCGCCCAAGGAGGAGAAAAGCCACGGCTGCTTGTACACTTGGTAGGTTGCGTCTTAGTCTGTACTCCTTGATTCATCACCTGCTTCCAGAATCCGTCATGAACGATGTGCTAATTCATTGCCTTCTTTTGTCTAGCATTGCCGCCATGTGCTGTTGCTGGCTCTGCGGCGAGACTTGCGAGTGCTGCTTGGAGTGCCTCGACTGTCTCTGCTGAGCGCACAACGACGGACGCGCCGATCGTGCTGGCCTGACGCCCTGTCAGATTTTGACTCATTTGAGAGTCGATCAACGATCTGCGAAGCGAAATGAGCCCATCTCGACGATGTTGGACCGGGAAAGGGGGTCAATCGGCATTACGATAACCTTAGTTAATGATGAGGATGGATGACTCAATTTCTTCGTCTTGTATTTTGCAGCACCTCAACGTCTTGACTTGGCTCTGTCAATACTCGATATAATTGCTTCGTTGCTAATACGAAGATGTGTTGCTTCTTACCAAACAAACGCCCTCTCTCTGGACCTCGTGCCATCAGCTCACACTCATATTCTCTACACAACTGACATGCTCGCCGTCATGCCCAGGGGAGTAACTAGTTCTCAGGTGTGGTTGACCCGTTCAACCCTGTAACGCGTGGCTTGCTGGGCCACGCGTAAAATCGCGTTGACACGCGTTGGTAGGATGGGCCGTGGATTCTGAGGTCACAAAACCGCAGACTTTGGAATTAACACGGAAATTGTTTGTATGGGCCATTTGTTGGTGGTCGTTGCGGTGATTGTGATCCACAAGGGTTAGGGTCAGCTTCAGGGGCTTCCAAAACATTGAATCATTGCTGTCTTTGCCTGAGATAACACTGTGAAGTTGACTCATGAATGACCATGCCAAACTGCTTGAAGTACCATATCAACAGTTCTAGGTCACATTTTTAATACACAGACGACCAATACACCTGCCGTAACATGAGAAGACACGCAAACTTGCGGCGGAGAAAGCCGCTTGACAGTTGAGATGACTGCACTGACTTAGGACTAGGAACGGCAAACACTTACAATGACTGATCGCCACGTTATCCATCAGCCTTAACATTGGAATATTCCGCACGGTCCTGTGTGAGTCTGACCAATTCCCAAGACATGTCATCCATCTCCCACTTCTTCAGAGCTCTGACCATTGTCACCCTGAGGACATGCTTTGGCAGCCACCAAGAGATAGCATCCTCGTTGCCGTCGTGTCTTTCCTTGTGAAATGTGTTCCCTTAGACGTTGACTCACAGCTACATGAGTTGCTCCGTCATGGCATGAGGGTAAAAACTTACATCTTCCCCTTTGGTAACTCGTGAAGTGTTACCATATGACAAGGTGGTGTTATTCGATTCCCGAACATATGGCTTCCCGTGGGTATAAAGGGTTGCTTAGACCAACCGGCATTCCCATCTCTTGCTTCTCTTGTCACTATTTCCCCGGAAGCTTCTGGGATCTCTTACTGATGATGAAAGGAACCGACTGTCGCAGCTCTTTATATACAGATGTATGCGGACAATATTGACTCCCCGGCCCTGCTTGTGGTCAAAGGCAATCAGTCGTCCCACGTCGCTGCGGGTTGATGTTTCCAGTAAACCTGCATCAGTATATCATGTGTTTGAGATCCTATTATTTTACCAGTCCCTGGGTAGACTCATGAGTTAAGAGACTCTTACTGAACAATTACTATTCTGACTTGCACGATCGAACGTGCCCTTCCTCCAGAGCATCACCGGGGTGGTTTGCCAATAATGAGATCGTGGGAGTGTATTTGAGGGCGCCTGTCAGCTCTCCCATTTGCTTGAAACAGACAATTGTTCTTTCATGGCCTCAAGCTCCCGGGTATTCATCAATCCATTGGGCTGGAGGTAAACAAGTGCACTGAACAGAAGAATATATAGCACCTGCCAGAATCACATTGAAGTATTTAGGCGAGCCAAATCCATCTAATATTGTTTACTTTCCAAGCTCATCCAGTCTTTTTAAAGGATTTATTTTCAGTTCTACACATGTTTTTCTTCCACCGACCTTTTAACTTCCTTTGCTACTTCGACCACTCTCAACACCAAGAAAACACAGAACATCAATCGTCCCAGCGTCATCCACAGAGGTATCCTACCTGCTGGTGCATCGACAGTATGTTTCTTCCACCTCATGAACTGTTTTGACCGACTGTCGCTAACATCAAGTTTTCTTAAGCATAAAATCAGCGAGGATGGCAGATCAACGCCAGCCCGACCCGGTCCAATCGTTGACCGAAGCGTTCGATGGATTTTACATCTCCCTGGTGCCAACCCCCGCGGCGGAAGCTCGACAGACCTTGCCCGCCAATGTCAGTTTTCAGGGAACCCAAGACCCTCGCGCGCCAGCAGGACAGTTGATGGCGGTGCCGGCGCCAGCAACAGCAGACAACGAACGTGGCGGCGGGGGCAAGAATCTCGTTCAACCATACAACCCTCTGCCGGGCTTCGTAAGTATCGTACCCATGGACCTCCATGAGCCCAGTTGCTTACCACACCAGACCTTCCTTTCGGTTCCTCCGCTTGCAGTCCACCACCCGGACCAGGGCGGCTCGGCTCAGGCTTTCGCTGGTGGCTCCGCCGGCTCGCGGCAAGTGATAGTGCAGAGACGATCAGATCTGCCTTTCCAGCCGCGAGCGACGGGATCGTTCCGCCCTTCAGCAATGGCGGACCCTTACGCGAGGGCCCGTCGTGACTATCCCACTCCGGACGAAATCGCCCGGCGCGTGGCGGCGGGCGTCTCCCCAAATTACCGGGGAGACTACACTCTGCAGCGGAATCGGCCGGCGAACATTCCGCCGGAACACAACTGCTCCGTCTGGATTACCAACCTTCCCCCCGGCGTCAACCATAATCAACTTCTCGGAGCCATCCGAGAGACAGGACGCGTGTGGGCGTGCGTGATCACGCCTCCGTCCGGCAGGTATACGTCGGCGGCCGCGAAGGTCACGTTCTTCACGCCTGCGGCCGCGCAGACCATGCTCGCCCGCTGCAATGAGCCCGGTCAGCCTGGACTCGTTGTCGGCAACCACAGGGCTGCCGTTCGCCCTGATCGGAACCCAGTTGCGGAAGCGCGGGACCCTGAGGACCACACCCGCGTCCTCAGTATCAGGGGACCGAAGGACCTCGTCAACGAGGCTTACCTCGCGAACTACTTCTCAAGGGCGTTCGTTTATGAGATCGACGAGATCATCTGGCTCGTCGAAGGAGAGGCCATTAATGTTTTGGAG
This sequence comes from Chaetomium strumarium, assembly GCF_033439665.1. Classification (NCBI taxonomy): domain Eukaryota; kingdom Fungi; phylum Ascomycota; class Sordariomycetes; order Sordariales; family Chaetomiaceae; genus Chaetomium; species Chaetomium strumarium. The sequence goes on along the minus strand of NW_026944429.1, from coordinate 7,207,350 downwards.
TGGCGGTTTGGAAGCTACCGTTGCCAGGCCCAGTGGGCTTGGCGAAACATTCAAGAAGACGCATACCTCCAGCAGAGAGGCGTCGTCATCACCTTCCAACGGGATCCCTGCGACATAAGCAGGTAATCAGGGTTATGGATCGAAAGATGAGGTGGGACTGAATCGAAGTCCTCTGTTGACGATCACTCGAATCCCGGACGGGCGAGCTGAAAGGGGGTATGGCAGGAGGCTAACGGGCACACCGTCTAATACCACACAATACTAGCATTGAAGTGGAAGCATTTCCATCGGCAAATGCTTGGTGAATATTCGAGGCTTCCTTTTTTCTTTTTTTCTTTTTCCCTTGTTCTTTCTTTTCTTTTCTCTGTTTTCCATTCTTCACTTTTCAGCAAGGTGTTTTTTGTTACTTCGGTTGGGGTTGGGGTCCAGACGGAGGGATCAAATGCCTATGCATGGATGATAGGGGGAGCTCACAGTCATCAGCGGCACCGTCATCATGTATGATTACAATTGATTCAGTCATCCCAGATTAAGTTGATCTGGACCACCTTCGCTGCTTCGCCAGTGCTAGATGCCTTCCGCTGTGACGTTGAAGTGCCACTCTTTCACTCAGAGTCGCTGCGTCCTGTTCATATAACATAGGTAGGTACGGTCCCTCTCGGCGCCATCTGGGTAGGTAGTCGGTCTCTTCAACGCTCCGAGCAGAACTGCCAGGAGACCATCTGTTCAGTCGGAATTATCAGTATAGCGTCTTTCAACTGTCTGACGTGTTGGACCGGTTATCCACTTCCACTCAACACTGCCGGCTTTCATCCAACATCCGCTATGTTCTGCTCAGTCCATTTTCTGATATTACATCCGCCTAAAGCTACAAGACCGGCGACGTTCTCACTGCTGTTGACGGTAGATTGGCATAGGCGGCATTTGGGGTTTCGGGATCATGCGGCTGCCAGGCCTAATAAGCCTTGCGGAACATCAAAGAAGATCTGTATCTCCGACAACGCGGCTTGACCGTCGTATTCACAAGTATCCTTGTAACCTTTAGCCTGTGATCGAAAACACTATCAACAGATAAGGTCGACTCAAAGCGACTTCTAGTTGGCTACGGACACCGACACCAGCATGGCCATATTGGAGCACCTGTACAACCAACACTGAATCGTGCTGTCTCGCTGCAACTCTCATCCGAAACACCACCCAGCAGCTACTACCAACCCAGCCGAGACTTCTACAAGCTCGCGTCAAGATGTCAGTCGTGGCGGACGCCGAACGGACGAGAAGAGCACGTCCGCCATCATGATGGGCATTCGAGCTCAGCTGGAGGTAGAACCTGTATGCTTCTTTCCTAGGAGACTGTATTGGAGAAATAATAAAATTACCCTTCACAAACGGCTTGGCAGCCGGAGCGGAGCAGATGCCGGTGAAGCCCGCCTCGAGGAATCTTCGAGCACCCATCGCTACAAGCGTCGACGAGTGTCACTCCAGCCACTGGTTCAACACAAGCAGTTGACACTTGATCTGCCGTCAGACCCAATTGATCAAGCGAACAACGGCATGAAGGGTGCGCCGTATAAGAATCCGCAGTACGAGCTTCTCCTCCAGGCCAAGGGTATTCACATGCACGACTGGAATCGGAAGCCATATACACGCATCCAGCCGGCCTACTCCTTTCTTGACCAACCACAGCCGACCCCTATTGAGACGCCGTTCGATGATCACGTCTTTGGAAAGCATGCAGGGCGTTACAGGGCAGAAACCAGTCAATGGTCATCCAAGACATCTCTTGACTGATTGTACCCTCGGTGCAGACCCTAGCCATTTCGGCGCAGAGCACCTCGAGCATGCCGCCGAAAGCGTGAACGAGGTCTAGAGCAGCTCCATTCAGTGTGTAGTGTACTCTACGGATGAGCTATGGGTCAGATGGTGGAACCGATGGAGATACCGGCGACGGCCCGGTCCGTTGTCAGTGGACCGCGGAATCGGAACGGAGTCTGCTGATCCGCACGGCTGGGACAACCTTACTATCTATCAACTACTAGTTATTCACCACAACAGTCTGACGGGTCTTCCTACGGATCTACTCACATCAAGTGTAACATCGTCGGTTGCGAATATCCATTCTCAAAGCCCCGGATAGCTTCTCTTCTTTGCGACACGATAATTATCTGCTTCTAATGACCCTGGTATTTCGTACTGTACATACTAGTCTACTCTCCAAGGCAACGTATGTATTGTACGTGACCGAAAGGATCTTGGTCACGGAGAGGAGTGCCTTGCGAGCAATTCCGATACAGCTTGGTAGCGATGAGACCAATCTCAATCTTCAAAGTCCCCATGTCGACCACATTCCAGCGCCCCGGGACGGCCCAAAATCCCATGCTTCAGTACCGGCAGATTCCCCCATTGACCGGTGTGGAGACGCCAAGCGGGCGTAGTCATACGCAGGGGCTGCCACCCTGATTCTCGTCTGGGAACATTCGCGAAGCGATCAGGGCTGTTGAGCTCAGCTGGTTGAGCTGCGATACAAAGAACTTCTGGCAGAAGGACAATTTTATTGTTCTAGAAGGTCAAATCCTGAGGAGAGGCTTTATCTAGTGGAACACAGGCGATCTGCGATGATTGTTGATTTACCTCTTTTTTCCAGGTTGATCTTACCGGAGCTTCCGAGCGACAAGCCATTATCAATGGCGCCGCCGAGAGGAAAGTCCTCGCGTTGAGTGTCTTGTTGTCCCGGCTCCTAACATGTCCATGCTTGCGACGGTCTTCGTGTCGAATTTATGCAGGTTTATTACAACATTGGCATTGGCCGCCTTCAACAAGGCCTTCTACACTAAGGTACCTGATGTACGCAGCTGAGCTGACACACGAGCCATGGCGCCGAGAGAATCCTGGGGTTTATTTTGCGGACATTGAACCGGACCGGGCCCCGGACCAATCCCCAGTTAGTTCCACCGGGTTAGGTTGCATTTTGCGGGTTAGCTAAATGTACCAGGGCAGTTAGCGCCGCTTCTGGGCGCTCGAAGCCGGGAAGTTTGAGAGCCGTCGATTGGTGTGACCTGAGGCGAAGCCTTGCTCTGAGTCTCTGACGCATGCACGCCTCTCCGAGTTTGGGAAGGAAGGGTCTTGGGTGTTGCATTCAAGGAATTGGTCTCCCGGGGCCCTTGGACGAGTTGGATTGTTCAAGACTTGCGAAGCGAAGGATCCGAAGGATTCAGATCGCCCTGCGAAAGATCTGAAGCAGATGATCAATGTTGGGACAGAGGCACGGCGATTCCATGGTGATTAGTAGTACCGGTATGTATGATGGAGATCGTCCATTCGGAACCCCTGAACGCCGCAGACATCCCGACTCAAACCGCATCCGCTTCCCTCCGCCTGGGATTTGGCTCCGAGTGCACTGACACTGTCGTTTCCATCTGGATGCCTCCCCCCTCGCAGGCCCCAGCAGAGGTCCCATGATCGCCAGCCTGGATGGCCGTCTTAAAGTACACCCCGTTATCACTGCTGCTACCCCCCGCGGGCGAGTCGACCGACTCGAAGTCGCCATATGACCCCTTGTGGCTGGGCTTCATGATGGGCATCTCGCCGCTCTCCAGGCTGGAAGTCTCGTCGACGTTCGTCATTGCCGCGCTGTGCTTGACGTCTCGCTTCGAGCGCATCTCGCTGAGCTCGTGGCCTTGGGCGGCGTGAGGATGTTGGCTAAAGACGCGCGTTCGGGAAGTGCCCTCTTCGTGCTTGTGGTAGCCGGTTCGAGAGCGTGTCGCCGAGCCTTCGCTCGAGATGAAGCCCCAGCGGCGGAGGATCCTCTCGAACAGGCGCTTGAGGGTTGGAATGCAGCAGGCGATGATGCTATTCACGAAGTGGTTAGCAGCCAGGCATGGCATCGCAACGTAAGGAGGAGAAGACGTACGCCAGCTGGGCCTCGACCATGCTCCAGGTCGTGAGCGCGACCGTATCCATCAGCGTGTCACCCGTGCTCCCATAACTTCCAACCTTGAAAGTCTTAGCGATCGAGGCGCCGCTGGCAAAGATGCCGAGGCCCATGACGAACGTGAGCGCAATCTTCTCGCGGAGAGGCCGGTGGATGTGGATGATGAAGGTCATAGGCTGATGAAACCGGGGGCGTCAGCGTTGCGAACAAAGAGCATGCACCTAAAGGGGAACATACCGCGAGGCTGAGCGCAACGTCGGTAACAATGGTAACGGAAGAGTTTACGTAGATGGACACCTGGCTCTTCTTGGGATCGGCACACACCACGGAGGGGTCGCTGTGGTCCCACACGCCATACAGCGGCGTACAGAGCGACAGCTGGAAGACGTTGGAGGTGATGGCCACGGCCACGGACAAGACCATGAAGGCGTACATGGTCCAGCACCACCAGCGGATGTCGCGCTGGATCCGGAGGAGCATCCACGAGATGCTCACCTTGGAGAAGGCGAGGCTCCAGGGGAAGGGCGGCTGGCTGAGGAAGAGCCATTTCTCGGCCAGGACTTCCTGGTCGGGTGGAAGGTAGTAGTTGTGTCGTCCGACGCCGTACTTGACGGCCACTAGCAGGAAGGCGAACGAGACCGCATCGAATACCTAACGGTTGTGGAGTGCGTCGATTAACTTCAGGCCCCAATGTAGAGCACGCCCGACTTCCATTGCTTACCACTGCGAGGATAATGAAGTAGTCGTCGGGGGACAGGCGGATGGTGGGCCGGACGCGAGTCCAGATGCGAGTGCCGAAAAGGGTCCAAGAAACAAGGTGCAGAGCTGTGACGACGCCGACGACGATAGAAGCCTTGGACTCATCTGGACCTGGCGGGCTCTCTGTTGAGGACATCGTCCTGTCGAAGACTGGTCCCAAGGTCTAGGGAGGATCTATCCGCAGCACCCCTGATCTCTGTTGTCCAAATAAGGCCATGCAACGGGCCCAGCGAGGAGAAAACGAGTGGAGATGTTCAGATAGATCGGCTGGGGTAGCAGCAGGGCCTGGGGAGAAGTTATAGAAGTGACTGAATCCTTCGATCTCCATTCTGGGGATGCTGGTCAATACTCATTAGCCCTTGACGTTGACCTTGACACTAGATGCGCCATCGTTTCCCTTTTCCTGTCCAGGTATCGTTCTGGAACCTCATGCCCGTCCGGGGTATTGATGGAGGATGAGTGGCAGATACCCGCACGCAAGCCAATCCACGCGGAGGAAAAGCAAAATCCCCTTGCAGGAGTTGCGTGTAGGCGGCAGATCAGCAACCCAGCAGTCCAGGGGGGTCATTCCCCGGTTAACGTTAACCCCAGAAGAGTTGGTTTGGAGAAGCCTCCGACTCTTGGCTGCAGGTTCGAGCTCGAAGTCTCGCTGTTCTGTGCAGGGTTTGCCCATGAATTCCAGGCGTTAACGACACGAATAAGAAGCCACCGCCTGAGCGCACGACCGGGCACCGGCCAGCCAGCCGCATTAAGACGTCGACTCGAGGAGACATGCCCAGAAAAATATTTCGGGACCGAAGAGACTCTTGACACATCACACTGCTAACATCACTTGGAAAAGTCCATCTAGTGATTGTCGACAAATTCCCTCATTTATTACCTGCCAAAGTGTGGGCGGCTGGCCTTGTTCGTTAAAGCATGCAGCATTCGAGCTTCTCCTGGTTACGCGAATTCGTCTGATCGGATGGTCGCACGACTCAGGTCCCTCATCAACAGATTCGGCAGCTCTAGGACCGTCAGAGATCATAACTCCTCCTCGGTTCCGAAGTGATGGGCAACGATCTCAACAGTCCACTCCCACCCTACGTCATTCTAACTAGCGGGGGTTGCCCTGTCCCTCTTAGATATTGCCCATGAGCACGAAAACTACTAGTACCTACCTTCTAACACCGACCTCACAGCAACATGAAGTCGACACAACCACCGCCAACTTCCACAAGATGCTCCGTCACTAGCCCGGAATCCCCGTCCCATCCAAACCGCACCCAGCATGCTCGCACGTCGACGCGTTATGGATATACCGTATCTTATTCTTGCCGCCCTCGACCCTGAAGAAGTGTGCCATCCGGCATCGGCGCATCCGTGGCACAGAGCGGCCCAGACCCGGAAACCCCCACGAAGATGGACACAGGCGCCCACCCTCCTCGTCCACGACATATTGGCGAGTTAGTTTCACCGTGATGGTTTCGATGGCAGGCCCAGGCCGCACATGTTGTTGTTGGCTCACCGCGGCCCGGATGTCCGCCCGCCTTCCAGACGCGCGCGCAGGGCGTGCCGAAGGGGGACGGCGACGCTGGCGTTGGCGAAGCGGTTGAAGTAGGCATCACCTGCCGCTTAGATCACAGCGTGCGTGTCGCGCTAGGGGAGGAGGGGATGGGGGCCCAGTTCTCGAGGGAGTCCCTACTAGTACTTAGGTATACACGGGGTGTGTTACCGATGAGTCCGGAGGGGCATGAAAGGGGGGAGGCAACAACGGACCGGGATTCATACGCACCCGTGGAGGTAACCCGTGGCGATGAATACCGATGTTAAAGAGGATGCGACCTCTCCGCACTGCAGAATGCAGGTGCCGAGAGATGCGGTTTCGCATTCTGCCGCTTGGTAGATGTTGCGCAACATGCTATTAGAAGCGTACAATATGCCCTTTCTATCGCACATCCCAGATGACGTCTCGCTGCTGAGTGAGCCCAAACAACTACATATCTTCTAGCCTAGGCCAGGTTATTGACGTTGTTCGAACCCAGGAACCCGCTCTCCGCCGTGTTGTCACGACTTACCCTCTGGATGTAGCTCAAGAAGATAAAGATTTCCTTTACTAGAACCGAGTTAGCAGTAAGCCACCGGATTCGCTGCTTTGCGGATACCCAGCTTTTCTGATCCTTAGAACAACTTCCATATCACTTGGACGCTTTTGTTCGTTGTCTTGCTCATTGCCACTGCACAGGCTTCCCAACATCAAGAACAAAGAACGCGAGCACAAAAGTCATTGTCAGCCGCTAGAATATCAAAACCGCAGTACCGGAGAGTTCGTCCTTTTGGCTCTCAGCTCCTTAGGCGTTTCCGCTACCATAAAATCCAAAGTCACGATACTCGAGAAAGGAAAATTTTCCGTCGCTCAAGCTTGCTGCTAAAATGGCAGCCCGCAATGACTCTGGCCAGGGGTCCAAGCCTACTCGTAGGCACCCCATTGACATCAAAAAGAAACCCCCCCTGACCGCGATATGCGTTGAGGCTGCGGAGATTAGTTGGCTCGAGGACGGAAACCGCTGCGGATACAACGAGGAGGAGGATCCTGATTCTCCCATGCTCGGGCCGTTCTCTGGCCCGTGGAAAGGCGTTGATGACTGTCTCCAGAAGGTCAAGGCCTCAGCACCACAGCGGACGATTACTAGGTCTGACCAGGAGCTGTTGGACAAGTATCGCAGACGGCCACATAGGAACCACGGTTCCTCTGAGGCAAAGGTACGAGAGCCGGGGTTCGCGCGTAGCCTGGCAGTGTCTCAGTCCGCTCCCACCGTCGCTGCCCCATGCTCGGCAACTAGCCTTGTGGTGATCGAGGCAGCCATAGTGGATATTCCGAAGCGGGCTCCTCCTCCTCCTCTTCGGCGTATGAAATCCGGTGTTTCAGTGACACGGATAGCTACGAGTACCTAAGGGAGAGTCCGCCGGTCTGTGAGATGACCGCACTTCAACTGTTGGGTCCCTGTTTCATATTATCCTACTAGTCAGAGACAAAATCTAGAACGTAGACGATGGAAGAGAGAGATATAGACTAAGCCTTTTACTTGAATTATAGTTTGTTCGACATCCGTGATTCTCATCCTGGCTTGCGCCCGGTCGTATGTCCGTGACCGGCGACAAGTGGGTCTGTGTCCGGGGCCGACCTGCCTCTTTAGGCTATCATATGAATCAGGAAATGACCCACTAGGATCGGACCCTAGACGCCGAATGTGAGTCACCGATGTGGTTGTTCAGCAAGAGTTTCTATTGCTTCCCAGACTGGCATATGCAAAACCAGGTATTCAAATAGGTAGAGGTGATTCGGGTAAACGGTAAGTGTACCGAGGTCGAGGTGTTCAATCCTCGGCCATACTCTAGCTAACCGCCAACAACCGATCCCAGAACGCAAATGGTCTCCGCATCCATGACATCCGACCCGGCTCCAGCTGAGGCCCGGGCTCTCCCGAAAGGCTACACCCTTCACGCCGGCTACCCGCCCATCCCGGCGTACCTCCACCTCCGCGCGGCCGCCGGCTTGACCCCCAAAACAGCCGCGCAAGCAAAACCCGTGGCCGAACACAGCTGGTATGGCTGCTACATCACCTTCTCCAACGCCACAGCCAACAACAACGAAGGAAAAGACGACGGAGACGAAGAAGAAGTCGTCGCAATGGGCCGCATAATAGGCGACGGCGGCTGGTACTTCCACATCGCCGACATGGCGGTCCTGCCGACGCATCAGCGCAAGGGGCTGGGCGATGCCGTGCTGAAGGATCTGCTGCGACACATCAAGGAGCATGCGCCGCAGGACGGGACGGGCGCGTATGTCACGCTGTTTGCCGACGGGCCGGGGAGGAGGCTGTATGCGAAGAATGGGTTTGTCGAGTCCCTGCCTTCGGGGCAGTTGGGGATGAATTTGCCTATGGGCTGGGAGAGGCGATAGAGGTTACAGCGAGATGGGTCACGCATTTCCTAAGGACCTGGTGGGCTCTCGCTCATTCACTGTGCACACAGCCATTGCATTGCGTCAGTTGCTCTCCGTGTCCAGGACAACCAAATCAGATTCATCCCCAACCTAAAGGCTTTTCTCTATCCCGTCAGGAATGCTGCTACACTCTGTGGATACAGGACGCTGGTGAATGCCCAAATGATACATGGAGAGACCAAAGACTCCCTCTTGCATCCCAATTCTCCCTTCAGTCCCATTCCTTTCCTTCAGGTACGTCCACCTTCCTTCCCTTCCTCATTCTCTTCCTCCACCATATCAGAACTGCTAGTCTCCTTCCCTGCTTCATCAGACATCTTCGCCATTCCAGTCCTCTCTCCAATATCACTAACACCCTTCAGAACCCGCTGAGCCCTGTCCCGGCCCGCCACACCCCGGAACAACAACAGAGCGGTCGGCCCAAAGGCATCGTCGAGCGCGTCAATGACAGCGTTCCGCTTCTTCTCCGCCCGCCGCCGGCGCAGCATCTCCAAGTACTTCTCCCGCTCCTCGGGACTGAGCTGTGTCAAGTCCACCACCACCACCACCTCTTCCTCTTCCTCCTCCTCCTTGTTCTCGGCGCACAACTTGTTGTCGTCCGACGAGTCGCAACAGCTGATCACCGAGTTCTTGCTGCTGGTCGTCGCCGAGCTCACCTCCGACGGGCTGACGATACCGTCGGCGTGGACCGTGTCGCGCAGGGAAAGGAAGTCTTGCACGCGGATCGTCGCGTCCTGCTGCTCTTGAAGAAGAAGAAGAAGTTCAGGTTGGACGTCCGGGATGACACTGTGACTGGGGATGCTGTCGAGCGCCGCCGCCGCCGCCGCCGCCGCCGCGTTGGCCATGAGGGATGATGTTGACGAGGCGGCCTGGGAAGCAACTTAGACGGCTCGGATGGCTAGGCCTGTGGCTGGGTTCGTGGTATTATTGGACGGGGTGTCTTCCTTGGTACTGGCTTTCTCCATGTCAAGTCTTACTAGTACTTCTGTTGCAAGAGGTTGATGAAGCGATCAGTGGAGAGATTAGTACTGAGGGAGTCAAATGGAGATCTAGGAGGTTCCAAGATCAACTACTAGTAGTTGAATGTGAATAAAGGTTTACTCTCATTATGGGATATGCCTGATCACAGAGTCTGTTCAGGACGCTACATGAACAGCAGCTATGTAGTACTAGTAGTTGTTCTGCGTATGCTTTCAGTGTCACTTGGGAGCAGATGGGGTGTTGTTACGTGACAGCTCAACTGTTCTGTCTGCCGGTTCGCGGATTTAAAAAGGTTGTTCTGGTTCTGGTAGTGAAGGTTACTGAACAGGTCCGATGTACGAAACATTATCCTTGTGCCCCATGTAGTGCGTTTAACAGCTGTTCATGATGGATACTATTCCGTCAACTATTGCCGGATCGCTGTCTCTCTTCGAGTCCTCCCTATCAGAAGTCTCTCTGATTATCGTCCCATTCTCATTACTTCTTTTTTTCTTTGCTATATGGCCGGGACCCCCAGCGTATGGAAATACTAGTACTTTGCTTCCTACGTCTCCTTCGTAGGTGGACCATAGCTGGTAGTAGTCACCGTACCTAGGCCGGCGCAGTGTCTTCGCTCTTGAGAGCCAGAAGTGTTCAGATCTCCGGTGTAAGATTCTCCAATGTCTCAGGCTCCTCTCCCTTCCCGGGTCGACGCCAAGCTGGCTGGGACGAACTCTGCCAGCCCTATGGCGGCTTTGCGCGGCTGCGTGACGAATCGGATACCGCGGACTCCTGCAAGGTTCTACTTGTGTGTACACTAGCCTCCATTTCCCCCTTTTTTCAGCCATACAGCAACACTGATTTGTTCGATGACAAGTCACTAGCCTCGCCAGTCTTTCTGCAAAGACAGATTACCACAACACCATCGAATCAGAGGCTGGCCCAGCACGGCATCAGCCAGATATATAACGCGGCATGCGCGGGAACAGCGGAGAACCTGGAGTTCCACTTCGTCGATCCCTCCTGAACGATTTCATCAGCGGATGCCGGTCCCGGAAATAAGGGCGCCCCCCTCCCCTTCGCTTGCGCTCGCTTGTGGTAGGTAGGATTCGGGCACAGGCCCGCCACGCTAGGCCGCTTGGAGTTTGCAAGCAGGGGGATTCAGATGCGGCACGACGGGCGCCGCTGCGACGCTATGCTGCACCCTAAAATGTGCACCGCCGCGGTAAGCAAAGGTCGCTGCCAGCCATGTCTCTCCATTTTTCTCGCGTTTTCCGGGCCGCTGTTGTGTGTCGTGACTCAGATACGCTTTCCTTTTTTTTGTTCTCTTTTTGTCTCACGCGACAGACGCCATCTACCGGACTGTCGGGACCCTTCTGTAACACGGTGTTACGGCTTCGTGTTGTACTGACATTCCTGGAATGACTTCGGTTTGCTGAGTGTTGAGTGTCTGCGAACGGCAATACCGCTCGCGAGATGCGTTCGGGTCGTTTGGGATCGGGGCTGGCGGCCCTGTTCGGACTGGGGAGTGTGGCGGTGGTGGGCGTCGCGGGACTGTCGGACGCACCGACGGTAGACAATTTCATCCGCAGAGGCACTCAGTCAGGTTCGTTGCCCCCTCGCTTTGCTGAAGCCTGTCGACGTGAGGAAGTGGTTTTTAACTCGCGAGATCAGCGACCGTTATCGGCAACTATGTCTACATCGATGGTGGAGAGATTTCGCAGTATTCGGATGGAACGGCGATCCTGGGTCGGACATCAAACCAAGGTGAGCGACTGTGGCTTTTTTCTTGTGCGACGGCAGTGGATGGTGGAGCGTCGCACATCGGCAGTGCTATTCTAACGGCTAGCGAAACTGTTCCAGTAAACTCCACATTATCCATCGATCTCTCCAAGTCATGGACCACATCGGACGTCGCTTTCAAGATCATAGAACGACCGTGGTGGTCGAAAGCCTGCCAAGCGATCTGGACGAACCACGACGAAGGGACCTTCTACGTATGGGGCGGGAAGTGGATATGGGGCATGAACATGACGGAGAACCAGCTATGGAAGTTCACGCCTGATGGCAACGGGGGCGGGGGATGGGCTGTCGAGGAGCCGACGAACGCAAACCTGTTCAAAGGCCTTCACCAATCCGAGTTCGGGGCGTACGCAAGTTCCAACGACACGGGCTTTTACATCGGCGGGATAGCATCGGGCTGGACCGAGTTGTACCGAGCGCGCAACCAAGTGCTCCCGGGCATGGTGACGTACGATATGAAGAGCAAGGTCTGGGACAACGGCACCACGGCGTTCAGTCCTTTCACCACCCTGGCCGGCGCGGCGGCCCACTACATCCCAACGTTTGGGCCGAACGGCTTGGTCATGGTCTTCGGCGGCAGCTCTCACTCGGTCGTGGGCGAACCGGACTGGTCGGCGGCGAGATCCTGGGACTTCCGTAACCTGACGTTCTTCGACCCGCGGAGCAAGAAGCAGTACTGGCAGGCCACTACCGGCGACATCCCTCCCGACGCCCCGAGGGCCTTCTTTTGCGTTGCCGGCTTCCCAAACTCGGACGGCGGCTACGAGATCTTCCTTTCCGGGGGGTCGAACCAACGCACTCAGGTGCAATACCAGGACGCCTACGTTCTCAGCCTGCCCGGCTTCGTATGGAGGAAGGCGGCCGATTCGCCAGGCGGCGCCCGTTCGTGGCACAATTGTCTGTCTGTGGGCAAGCGACAAGTGCTGAGCATCGGCGGCTGGACCGGCGACTGGACAAAAAAGGATGCATATGCGCAGGGCTTGAAGCTGTTTGACATGACCGAGATGACGTGGAAGGACTCGTACGACGCCACCGTGGCCATGTATGAGAGGAATGCGGATCTCAAGTCGTGGTACACCAATGGGTAAGACTGCACACCGCAAAACCCTGGGGTCGGTACTCTCTCAGCTGACGGGACCAAGCTCGTTCGAGGCCGTTCAGTGGAGCTCCGATGAGATCAGGAATATCTTTGCCGCCAAGACAAACACAAACTCAACAGATGCAAGTACGTGCCATCAAAAGAAGCACATGTCGCATCCCTAGCAGCTCGAACTGACAAACTCTCTCTCTCTCTCTCTTACAGATACGGGCTCCGGGACATCCGAGTCGCCAAACCCAGAAACAACCGCACCCGCACCCGCATCGAACAGCTCAACCACGCCAGTAGGCGCAATAGCCGGGGGTGTCGTAGGCGGCATAGCCGGACTCGCCCTCATAGCCGCCGTCGCCTGGTTCCTCCTCCGTCGGAAGAGAAGGAGTCAAAACGTCATGCCTCTTCCTCCTAGTGCGGAGCTGCCGGAGCAGCAGCACGCGGTGCACGGGGATTATTACTACCAACCATACAAGGACGCTTCCCCGATGGGGGCGTCTGCAGAGCTCCCAGGACCGTACAAGCCGCCTGGCACTCAGAGGATGACGGAGCTGCAAGCCGGGCCGGAGTACTCGGAGCTCGGGGGAAGTATTACGTTCGACAACCCGGCCCTCAATCCCATGACGCCCGTCGAGATGGATGCTTCACACGCCTACAAGCAGGTGGGATAGGGTCTCACCGGCGTCTCTAGAAATGGGATGGGGGAAAAAGCAAGGTTGTTTGTGTTTCACGGGTACCTTCCTCTTCACAGCGTGGTAATAGATTTTGGGAACCAAAGCATTTATTAGCGAATGTTTGCGGGGGCGAAATCAAGGCCCATCTCAACAACATCCTGCTGACAGCAAAAAGTGTGCAATCAACCGCTAAGATTGACTACAAGGCTATGTTTGAGTAATATCCAAGCCTCACTTCCCTTCTTTCCATCCTCCTTCCTCCATCAAACCCACTTCCCTTCACTCTATAAAAATCCAGCATGCCACCCCTGTGCCACCCCTCCTCTAGACCTCGAGCATTGCGGTTCAACACACCCTTTGCAAGCCCTCCTTGCATAGCTTACAACATGTAGCATGTATGTATACACAATCCCAGATGCATCACATCTCATATCACATCCCATCCCACAACATCCTTTCGCCTACGACAACACAAGCTTCGACACGGTGTTGGCGAAGTTGGGGTTCGCCGCCTGCGCGAAATCGTGCTGCCAGTAGTCGTGGACCTCGTGGACTGAGAAGCTCGACGACGGGCTGTTGGGGTTGGACGGCCTGGTCGGCGAGTAGGCGAACGCCAGCCGGTTGCCCCCCCTGGGGCTGAGGTAGCGGGTCGTCGATGATCCCCCAGACGACGGCGGGGGCGTCCACGAGGTGCAGCCCCGGCAGAGCGCCGTGAACTGCCAGTGCGTCGAGTTGGACTTGGTGCCCGTCTTGAAGAGCGTGTACTGCGCGCCGGAATACTCCTGCGGGAACGAGTGTCCGCTATTATTTTTTTTTTTTTTTTCACACGAAAGTTAGTTTCTGGTCAGTTTCTGCGAGGAGATACTACTAGTAGTACTGAAAGTGGGGGTGGGGGAGGGGGGCGGACGAGTATAAAACAAATAACAAACCAAACTCACCTTGCCCAGCGGGACGACAAAACGACATTGTTGCTGGTTCCTCTCCAGCACACCAGCAGCGGGTTGTTGGGCATCGTGCCGCCCCAGGCAAGACCCGCCCAGCCGACATCGTTGGGCACCACCATCTGGACGACGGCGTCGTACGCGCTGTATTGTTGAGCATCGTCCGGAATGGCGATGCGGAAGGTGACGCCGCGCCCGTCCGCCTTGTACAGCCGGAAGTTGGACGTGAACACAAGCCCGGTGTCGGGATCCCGGTAGATGGCGTCGGCGGCGACTGCTGCGTCTCCGGTTAGTTGCTTTGGAAGTGTCAGATCCGGTTGACTGGCAGATACCACTTGCCTGTCTTTATCAGGGCAGCCACAAGGCTGACGAACAGAGTCCAGAGCATTGCAAGTTCTGCGGGATGATGTTCCAGATGAGGTACGAGTAGTCTCAACCAGTGGCGGGCTCGGCGACGGGAATTGGGATATCCGAGGAGAAAGGACGGGGAGCGGCGGCACCAGCCCTTTAAGTCGTCAGCGGCGGCACCAGCCCTTTAAGTCGTCAGCGGCGGCGAATAACGAATTGGATCAAGACCGCCCTGATATCTATAAGGGAAGCGGCTGCGTCCCGCCAAGGTTAAATATAGGAAGCGGCTGGCCACGTTGCTGTCGGCATCTCGAATCCCGGGCCCGTCCTGATCTACAGCGGAGCTTGTCCAGAAGACCATTTGCTCGAACCCGCTTGGAGCCAAGGGCAATTGCTAAACGCCCGTTGGACGGTTCGCAATCGCGTGGCGCCATTAGGTTGGCCTTCTTAATCTAAATCCCACGAATCCAGTCGGAGGAACTTCCTCCTGGGGCGAGGCGTTGCTACGAGATGTGCATGGACGAGACCTGGTTACAATGTTGACAAGGTGGTAGCGGCATATGGGAGATGGTGTCGACTGGTAGTGCGGGGCGAAGCGTGGATGGAATCTTCACCTGCTAAGATCAGCTTCCATTTTATCCGCATATATTGCCAACGCAACCCAGCGTCCCCACGGTCGGCCACTGAGGGCTAAATGGCAGTGGCATATTAAACCAGGTGTGTTATGGGATCCTAGATCCCACAGGCCGAACCAGGAGTCATAGGGGAAGCGACTTGGCTAGGTACAGAGGACCTGGTAGTCCTCTCTGTAATTGCTTCTTCAAAGAGGCTGGGTGAGCACGATGCGGGCGTATAACGCTGCTACTTCGCTGCACCGTTGCCTCTCGTAGGGCAGAGGACCTTTCCGCACCTTTGTACTCGATGTTGCTCCGACGAATCATAGAATGTACCAAACTCGAGGCATCATGCACTAGTAATTGCTCAGTCCTCAGTGGTCGAAACCGAACCGACGTCTCATCACATATACAGGACCCGGCCATGGATACCACAACATGATGTCCTCGACAAATGGTTCCGACCTTTAGATAGTGATTTAATATCTCCAATGTCCAACTCCAGGTCCAAATCCTTGGAGAAGCCGCAGAGCATCCGGAGTGCATGAGAGAAGGCTTCCAGAAGTTCCTTCGCCCGGGCACCTAGCCAGCTTCCTTTACTTCCAGTTCCACATTCCAGGTTCACATCTCTCAATCTAATCTCACATGCCACAGCCAATCTGCATGACAGTTCACTTCCGCTTGTCGCTCTTCTTCGAGCGTGTCGAGTTCTTTCAGACCTGTCCACCGGCTTGCCTCTTACGGATCTGTTCCGTCTTCCGAGCTCATTCTTTCCACCCCCCTGTCTTTGGCTTGTCCGCCCTATCCTCGGGGAGCACATCTGGTCTCCGGAAAGGGGGGTCAGAGGCAGATGCCCCAGGCCAAGTCGTGTTCATCGGTATACACGTGCTAGGTCAGCATTGATAGTGGGCTAGGGGTTACGAAACCTGAAGCCCTAACCCCCTTGACGACCATCCCCCAACAGGGGAATGACAGCTACTACCCTATGCGCTAAAATGTGCGTCAACCACTGGCTCTGGGCAGGCGCGTCTTCTCTTGGTCGAATCACCTTCGGCATCCTAGAATAGTCTATCGCTACCTCAGGCATATGAATTCCGCGTCATGGTCCCTGGGCTTAGTTAGGTAACTATTGTTGCTCTACCTGTCAAGGATGCTCTTCCAACAGGGAGTCGTCTTGATTACCCGCATCGGGCAACGGGGACAAGACTGCTTCAACGTATTGTGCATCGATGTCAGACTAGCCACGTAGATATAGAGTCGAAGTCTATCAGACGTTGCGTGCTGATATACGCCATCATCTATACAGCGGAAATTGCCTTGGGAAGAATCCGTAGTCCACAGGAGCAGACCAGACAGTCCCAGTCAACTATTCGTTTTCGATGACGCTAGCAGCGAGAGCGGTTCCTGCTGAATTGCTTAACCAGCCATGAGAAACGTCGCCCAACAACGGCAGCGGATCGGCTAGACGGTCCGCAGGGTGACGGGTTGTCTAGTAAGGACCTCTCTAGGTCACGAAGCGGGCGCCGGGAGTTCTGGATTCATCAGTTGAGCAGGGTACCAGTTCCGGTAGCGTCGATCGCAGCGGGTCCAGCAGCCCGGAGAGTTGACTTAAGAGTGTCTGGGCACAGCTGACAGCATAAGGTATATTCACATCCCGGGATCTCGTTCTTCTAGCCGTAACAAGTGGACCACTCGACATATGGCACCGGGAGGGAACCGCTTATGCTGTCCAGTGTTGTGGCATGTCACCCGAGATACGTCAGTCAACAACAACCACATCAGGCAAGCTACTGAAGAAGAAGGTCTATGGAAGGCAGGTACATTGTTACGTAGATCCGCACCGCGCATGGTTCAATTGTGTCTTGGTTGTTCGGGCTACTCTGATCGATCATCTGTTACTGGTAGGTAGACAGCGTTGCGAAGAAGTCTAACAAGTGTCCGAGACGTCGTATCGAAATCGCGCGGTTGATCCGGGTCACCGGGAGATGTGAACCCCGGCAACGTGCCCGGCTCAGTCCCCGCAGGCACCCGAGACCGGACCATTCAGCGGTCGAAAAAGTGGAGAATGTCCCGCCGGCTCGCGGTGGAACGCCGGCGGTTCCCGCGCCAAGTGGATCCATCACCCCGTGCTGAGAGCCGGAGGGAGGAGTGCGACTGCACTACTCTCATCAATCCCTCGCAAGACAAGAAGCCGAAACCCGCGATCTCATCTGAGTCATGGGAAGGTCACTCTTAGCCCAAGAAGCCGAAAGAAGATGAAAATCGTTCGGTTGTGAAGCCGCGCCATTTTGAGGGTCATGAGGAGCATTAAGCATGAGAGTCTGCTTGGTGAGTGCGGTGCTCACGATAATTTCTCGCGATCTACACCAAGTGCTTTTTAGTACTTTTTGTGCGTATATGGTACTTTCTCGCTAACGTATATCCGGCGGACTTGTCCGGTCACGCGTTTTGTGGGGCGGTTCGCCCATCGAACGATCAGGCCATTTTCTTCTGAAAAGAACGGGCCGCTCCCAAAAACGCACGTCCGGCCTGTCAGTTCAACGGATTTTCTCCGGCACTCTCCTACCGTCCTACGAGCCCTGACACGATCTGTTCAGCATTGCCGTGATCCGTTGCCTCAAAAGATATTCCGCTCTACTTTCGATTGTCTCGTAGGTGCGATGGGTGTTGTAGGTCAGGTACCCAAGCGGGCAATCGGGAGCAGTGCCTCTGTCGGGTGCGATCTGTGCCATCTCGGGCACGTGGGTTAATTGTTTCTTCTTTCTTTTCCATCGGAAACGTATAAATGCATTGTCACATAAGGCATGGCCAACAGGGCTGACCGGATCGATGTCCGGGCGCATCGTCATGTCCATCTACTGCCGCTCGGGTGGAGATGGGACAGAAATGACCAGCCCACTATGTACACGACGGATCTCGAAAGCGGATACCGACCTAATGTCTGTTTTCTTGACTCGAATCGGATTGCGATTCGGATAACTACTCGCCGTGGCATGCACTGCAGACAACCGATTTGGTTGACTGTGAGGAGCGGGGCACTTCGGCAGGCTGCAAAGCCAAGACGGGCGCCCAGCACTCTCCGAGCATCCCCGGCCCAACGCGTGCGAGGATGGGCGGACGGCTCCGTCTCCACTGGGGCCCATGCAGAAGGCGATTTTCGGGTTCTGGACTGTCGAGAACCGGCCGAGTTCATTCTGGCACCACTCCAAGATAAATCATCCGTTTGTTAGTTTTCGCAGGCTCCCAATACGCCGCAGTGTGACGGCGCACCACCTAGCCGAGACTGCAATTGCAAAATGGCTGCCGGGAGATGCCGACCTCGAGGAGCTCAGCGAGGCCGTTTTTTGAGTTTTAAGAGAGCTCGAGCTGCCCAGCTCCCCTGGCCCAGGCATCTGATCACCACGGACTTCTAGACGCATCAACCAACCAACGTCACTACAGAGTCATTCCACCTCAAGTGTTGACGTCGCCACCCAGTCTCGACCCCTCAGCAAAAGAAGCTTTGGACACTCGACTTTTTAAAAAGAGTCAAAGCACAACGCGCATTGTCAGCGTCACTCCATCGGTATGTCTGGAGCAACCATTGCCTCGTCGATGTCGTTCGACATGAGCGCAACGTCCTTTGACGGTTCGCAACTTCAAGTTGTTAGTTGTTTTTCTACTTTCCCTAGCTCCTTCCTCCTAGTCAGGTTGTTGCACCACACCTTGTGCGGGGTAGGGTCTATCAACCCCCTGAGTCCCTGCTGCGTGCGATCGTGTTCTGAAGGGAGTTGGATCCCTCGATTCGATTGCGTGTTGCATGCGACAGCCTGTTTAAGACACGGGCTGAGATTGAGTTACTTCATAGTCATGACCAGAAAGCGCTAACATTCTTGAAGCCTACATACTCTGACTTTTCGCAAGTGTCACTCTTCGACACTGAGGACTTCGGCACCGACTTCACTTCGGACTCGGCCCACTCGCCCTTGTCGCCCCTCTCTCCGGCCCTCTCGGCTAGCTCATTCGGTCTTCCTGCGGCAGAGGCCTACACCACCTGGGACGCTGCAGAGATGTATGTCGAGACCGAGAACCTCTTCGACTGCCAGACCTTTGGATCGGACTCGTCTTTGAGCCCCGCCATCAACCCCCTCGATCTCCGTGTCAAACCACGCATGTACCAGTCACAAGCCATGTCGGCCAGCGTGCCGGCCCAGCAGCAGCAGCAGCAGCAGTATCAGAGCCAGGGTGTGCACCAGCAAGAGCTTGCGGCTCAGGCGACAGCCCCTCTGCTCGCGTCTCCCACATCGTCCACTTCGCGCTCCGCCTCGCCCTCTTCCACAACCACTGCTGATGCTGGCCCCAAGCGGTACCCCTCGCGTGTTCCCAAGCGCAAGCTCGGATCAGAAGAGGAGCCCGCAACCAGGCCAGCAAACGCTGCGCCTACCGCTACAACACAGCCAACAACAACGCCCTCGACCCGTCGTGTTCCCTTCAAGTCGAAGGATTCCAGTGATTCCGGAGTGCTCGCGCCCAAGAAAACGGCTCACAATATGATTGAGAAGCGGTACCGAACGAACCTCAACGACAAGATCCTCCAGCTCCGGGACGCCGTGCCCTCCCTGCGGCTGATGGCGCAGCGAGCCAAGCTGGCCGAGGAAGGTGGAAGTGCCGAGTCCGAGGATGCCGGCGCCGGCGCCGGCGACGTGTCGATGGATTCTTCTGCTGGTATGAATTTCGAAACATGCACCACCAAGTTGCACAAGGCCACCATCTTGAGCAAGGCTGCCGAATACATCCAGCAGCTGGAATACAGGAATCACGGGCTGGAGACGGAGAACCTTGCGCTGCGGGAGCGGATGCAGGGCTTGGAAATCATGCTGTTCGGGAAGCAAGCTGCGGCTGCGAGGCTCGGCATGGAGACGGGGGGAGAGGGTTTCTCAAGCACCTGGAATTGAGGCTGAATATGCCGTATCATGTGTATTCTTTTTTTTTTTTTTTTTCCTTTCCTAGGGACGTTCTGTATCGGATTTCCGGGCGGATTGCATGGTGTATAAGGCAGGCTGCATTCGAGGAGTTGAGGGATTCAAGTCACCTGGGGCTGGAAAAAGGGGAAGGCAAGGATGCCCAAACAACAAGCGGATTGATGGACGCGTTGGTTAGTGATTTTGGGTTGCCAAAGTAAGGTAGCTCACCGGCAGGACGAGGGCAAGTCCCAATCGGCTGTATCCCAACTCTGTGCATAACACTATTGATCTGGGAGTCTACCATGGAATAGCTGGATGGTTGCTGGAATATCAAGCAATACGATTCACACACTCTTGCATGGCACACTGCGTTATTATGAGAAAATCAAAACCTCAATTCAGTGACCCAACCTTCTGAGATGCTATGATAGGAGTGTGTCTGTTACTGAGCGCATCCCTCGGTCACCACTCCTTCCCCTCACCCCTCTCTTCACCATACCCCCCGGCCTTAGTCCCGTGGCATCTCTTTCGTGGGTACTCACTTGTACCGGACGAGATTCTCCTCCTCATCCTTGACTGGTTTCAACTTTGCCAGAGCGTCTTTGTTGTCCACCGAGACGGCGCCACGACGGAAGGGCGGAGGCTTGGGATCAGGCTCCGCGGGCTTGTCAGCGGGCTTGTCCGCCGGTTTCTCCACAGGCTTGCTGTCGCTCATTTTGATTGCAATGTGCGATTCTGATATGTGATATGTGATGATGTGTGATTGGTGATTTGTGGTGGTGGTGTGTGTGACAAATAGAAGTTGAATTTGCTTCTGGTAAAGAGAGCTCTTGGATTTCGAAGAAAGTGTTGACTTGCTAGGGACGGAGGTCATGGCGGTTTTTATACATCTTCGAGGGAGAGCCATGACCGAAAGACTAGCCATGAACAAGAAGCATGAGTCAGTTAATTACGTGAGTTGTTTCATAACAATGGTGGGTGGGTGTGTTGGATAAAGATTCGTTGTAGCTTCCCCTTCTTTGTGTGCGCAGATGTTGGGGGCAATTTGCTGCTGAGCACGGGAGTTGTTGGTCGGTGTGTTGTTTGTTGTATTCACCATTGTGTCCCTCGTGAATCATGCATGACCTTGTATGTTCATAATAGTGCATATTCCCTGTTGATTGCTTTCTAGCTTTGCCACAGTCTGACCAAACTCGGCTCCCCCAGTCGGAGATCTAACTTCTAAGTCTGTGTGTGAGACCTCAGTACCGCTTTGTCTCTAACTGAACATGTGTAGTATGTCACAAGGAGATATTCTGAAGCCCTCAGCGCAGGCCATCCAACCTGTTTGCTAATATGTCGTTTATCATAGCCAGTGCTAGTGTTGTTATTGTACAGCACATGTTCTAAATACAATGAATCAGAGCTCAGAGCCTCATACTTAGGGCCACGCCACCCACGAACTGGAGACGACCTAATCATACAATGTGACCAAGCTCGAATGCTAATCAACCATAAGCAGTAGTACAGTGAGTAGATGGTTCATTTCTGCTAGTGGGTGCAAACGCCCTGCCACCCAAGATTGGTTCCCAGTCCCTCAACCCCGGCGCTATGAGTCTCATACCGCTCCATGATGTAACGCCAAACAAGACCCCAAGCCCACGCAGGGCGCGGCTTTTCAGATGAACTCCACGGCGCTGATGTACCCATAGCCGAGCCCGAGGTCACTGGTAGATCCGGTGCGGTCATGGTGTGAGTGGCTGTCCGCGGACTCCGAGGAGTCCCCCTGTCCCCTTCTCCTCGGGGAACGACAGCTGGTCGTCGTGTAGGACACCAACAGCGAGAAATTGTCGTCCAAGCGATCTCCATTCTCGGAACGACGTGTGGCTCCGGACTCGCCGCTACGGTAGTGCCCTTCGGGTCTCCGATCCGACTGACGCGGGAGGCGATCGGCAAAGGAAACAAGGCGCGCCGCTCTTCGCTCTCTGGACGTGGAGCGGCGGCGGGCTTGGTGGCTACTGGAGGAACCCCCAGTCGGGTTAGGGAGGGCCTGTCTCGAAGAACTTGTCGCGAAATCCCCCGTGACTTCTGATGACCTCGGGTACGGTGACACTCCGCGGCCCAGAGTCCGGTCCGGGATTGAGTTGGGGCCACGGCTGGCGTTGGTGCTGTAGGCGGAGGTTTGACGCTCATCGGTCGCTCGGTCTTGGGTGAGAGTATAAGTAGGATAGAGTGACTGGCGTTGACGTTCATGGCGGCGAGCCAACTGGGACGGTCCGCCTGAGTACGAGTCGGTCATCGATGTCAGGAGTGGGTTGTCAGAACCTGAAGCCAGAAAATAATTAGCAACTATCTACTAGTTCATACCGGCAACGAATAGGAGGTTGGGCTGGCGATCTTACGGGCACGGGAGTCCTGCCCATCATATCGAGCATTTGCTCGTCCAGGAGCCTGAGAACGCCTCCTGTCGCTCCCACCGGGCATCATTGCTTTCTCACATCTTCCGCTGTCGGGGCTGTCTGTGACTGCTGATTGTTGTTGGTGAATGAGTGGAACTCAAGGCAGCTGCGAAATGTCGGTCCCGGGCAGAGTCGAGTTCAAGGTTAGCAGCCACTTGGGCGCTAGTGCGAGATTTTTATTCCTGGACAGCTGGTGGTTCACTTGTGCTGAGAGAGGGCGAACTTTGTGCAATGCTGGATGCACCGACTTTGCTGTTCAAACATGGGATTTGCAGACCGGCAATGTGAGTGCCATCAACCTGGAACTGAGGGATCTTGAAGCCAACAAATGACTCGGTGTGCTTCGAGATCGGCCATGTGCAACTGCTACTAAATGCGCCGTCAACTTCCAGGTCGGCCACGGATAACGGTGTGACGCGGGATGGCAGAGATACTGCTACCTCTTTGATGCCTTAGGTGCTCAGGCTACTAGTGGTGGTGAGAACGGTTACAACGGCGGCGACCACATTCAAAGGAAATGACTGTACCAAGGTGCCATGTTTCACATGGTTTCCCTACCAGGAGTATAACACCGCACATAAAACCAAAGCATGAGTTCAAATGGAAGCAATCCGAGTATCCCTATTCTAGGATGCAACGGAATACCAGGCCATACGAGTAAGAGTTTGAGGTGTTCTTGCATTTGTATCTGACACGGATGCTCTCCCGGCGATCTGAGCAGGCCAGGGTTTTCTCGCCCTTGCACATTTTGATGGTCGGCTTGTGGGCAGTGAGGTGAGGACACTGAGGAGTGATAGAGTAGGAAACGGTGAGATTCAGGCCGACTGAATGACCAATTTCGATGACAACAAGGCGGTTAGCTGAGAGGGGTGAGTTAAATGAGTAGATCGTTTGAATAGGAAGCAGTGATGGTGGACTGATAGGGGGAGTCGAAGTAACGGGGGGACGTCGACTTCTATATACCCGTGTCACCCACCTTGAGCTCGATCAAAGCTCCGTGGGCCCGAGCTAACCGTGTCTTGTTACTTGTTTCCTGGTGTTAAGTGATGACCGTGTACAGTCTCACTTCCACCGTCCAACACGGGAACGTTGACATGATTTCGAATTTCGTCTTGTCTTGCTGCATGCCGTTCCAAACATCAACAAGCCTGCGGTCGAGAAGTCACCGTATTTCTAGGACAACGGGTCGGGTGCCTACCTCTACCTACTAGTAAAGTAGTACTACCCACCCACCCAAGCCTGTCTGCTTCTTTCATCCGCCGCGCACTGCATCCACATCGTGGGACATCGTCTCCGCAACTCCATCACAAAGGAGCATCCCTTCAGGCAGAGTAAGTGCTTGCACGCTCTCCGATCTCGTCTGCTCCACCCCTAATGTCCACATTCTATTCCAGGCCAGGAGAGATCGACCCTTCCCGCTTCGCTGCAATGCCATGGCAGAGAGAGAGTGCGAGAGCCATGTCCGCAAACAGCCTCATGTACCGACGTGCCCACGAAGAACGGGATCCGAGTCCCTGCTATCTATACGCACGCAGCCATTCGCCGTGACGAGCAATCACCCAGGCACGAGGCAGAGTGGTCGTCACCTGAAGAGGAGGAACGGACGGATACTACCAGGGGCCAAGGTTATGGTCCATTTACACAACCGCGCTACTCTGGTGCACGGCAGTGTTTAGAAGGCCGTAGTCAAGGAAACAGGCATGCGTCATGGAACTGATATCATTGACTCGTCAAAGGGGTATCTCCTATCCGTGACATAGTAGTCGTAAACATAAATCCCAGGCCCAGCCGCCCAAGCCACCTTCCAAACACCCATCTGTTCCCCTCCCAATATTAGACCGTCTCTATATATCTCTTCATCTCCCTGTATATACGGTCAGCACATCACGCACAATACTACTCCCCTCTCTAGACGAGACGAGGTAGGCGTAGACTCACCAGTCAGTAACAGCCTCGTCCCACAGGCGGATCTCATGGTCTCTCGTCCCGCCGTAATGATCAACAAAGTCATCGCCAAACACCTCCCTCGCAATACTACCCTCCCGCATAAACCTGTCGTTGGCCTCGCGCAGACTCCGCGCCAGGCGGGCGCCCATATCCGTCGAGCCGCCCACGTCCTCGCCCTTGCCGAGCGGCGGGCAGGGAATCTCCAGCTTCTTCTCCACGCCGCGCCAGCCCAGCGCCAGGACGGCCGCCAGTACGTAGTACGGGTTCGCGTCGGCCCCCGGCACGCGGATCTCGAAGCGTGTGGCGCCCGGCTTGGCCGTGGGCGGCGCGATCAGCCGGATCGAGGCGGCGCGGTGCTCCAGCCCCCACGACACGGTCACGGGCGCCCAGAAGTTCTCGACCAGCCGCTTGTAGCTGTTGATGGTGGGCGCCACGAGCGGCATGACGTCGGGCAGGCCCTCGAGGATGCCGGCCAGGAAGTGCCGCCCCATGTCCGACAGGTGCGCAACGTCCGCGTATGGCGGGTCCGGGTCCCGCTCGCCGCGGTAGAGCAGGTTGTTGCCGTCTTTGTCCACCAGGGACACGTGCATATGCCCGCTGTTTCCCGGGAGACCCTGCCGTGGCTTGGCCATGAAGCAAGGCGTGATGCCGTGCCGCGTTGCGACGGACTTGACCACGTACTTGAACAGGCTCGCCCGGTCGGCCATCTGCCGGATCTCGCCGAACTCGAGCGCGGCCTCGTACACGCCCGGCCCGCTCTCGGTGTGCCAACCTTCCAGGTCGCACCGGAAGGCTTGGCAGGTGTTGAAGATGTCGTAGTAGTAGTCCTGGTTGTGGACCGGTCGTGTCAGACTGTACCCGAACATGCCTTCGGTCAGGGACGGGAGGGACTGGGTGGTGTTGTCTTTGAGGTATGCCGCGGCAGACGGGGCGCGGTCGGAAGAAGGTGCACGCGGGGTCTTGAACTGGTAGAACTCGTACTCGGCTGTTGCGCGGCCCTGTTAGCTAGTACTCGGCCCCTGTGGTGGGATGGCAGAGGGATTCGATCCCACTAGTAACTTGGAAGTAGTAGTAGTGCTAGTACTCACCTCCAGCCATGGCCCCGTAGCCCTTTGTCGCGAACTTCTCCAGCTGTGTCTTCAAGAGACCTCGAGGACACGCCGGGACGGGTTCCATCGTGTCCGGGTCAAAGAAGCTGACGAGGAAGAAGGGGACGTTGTTCTCCCAGGGAATGCGGCGGAAGCTGTTGAGGTCCGGCACGGCGATGATGTCCCTGTACCCGTTCTCCTTGTTGCTGACCTTCAGCTCTTTATAGTATGTCATATCGTGCATGTCCCAGCCGAAGATGACGGAACAGAAGCCGAAGCCGGTCTCGGCGATCGACAAGAACTTCTTCTTGGAGACGAGCTTGCCGCGGAGCATGCCGTCGACGTCGACGCCGGCGAGCTTAACCGAATTGTCATTCTCGAGCAGGCCCGGGAGGTCCTCGGCCGTGATCTCCATGTTGGAAGGGAAGAGCTCAGTGGTTGAGCTGTCGGGTTCCCGGGGTCGGCGGATAGCAGAATGGGGGGCGAGACCGGGAGGATCGGGAATATCACAAGGTGACGGATATAGCAGACTCGGAGTAGGCAGGATCTCTCCAACTAATACTAGAACTCAGCGTGTTAGAGCGTCACGGTCACGACAACTGGTAAATCGCAAGGCTCGCGATAAGGACGGAGGGGTAATTGAAACAAGTTTGGGCGAGCTCCGCCGAGAGCGTCATAGGGCCCCGCTAATAATTGCTTGTTTACCTGGTAATTATCATACCTAGCTTGGTAAGGACGCACAGCTGAGCCAAGACTTCTTGTTTACTGTACTACCGGTATCAGCTGGGACACGCAGATAAATACACTCCAAGATTGGCTTGAAGATATGATTGAGAAGCTGGAGTTAGTAATGTTGATGTCCTTGCTTGGTAATGTCCGTGGTCCATGGTCCCAGGACTCCCAGGAAGGTTTTATCAGAGCGAGCCGCTCCGGGCGGCCGCATCCTCTTGTCTCTTTCCGACCACACGGTAACTTACATGAAATTCCACGAGTACTTACAATACCTACACCCCTGTCGCATTTCAGCCAGTTCACCCCTCGCAGCCAAGGCATGTGTATTGCCCAGCTGCACCAGCAACTGTGATGCTCAGCTGGTGGGAGACCGAAGGCTTCTTTTCGTAGCGGCTCGCCCCCGGGCTTATATCGAAGCGCCGAGGCCGGGCACATGGCCGCCATGGCCAGCCGTTCGCCGCTCAGCGTGCATATCGAAGCCAGAACACCGAGAAACGATGGCCCCAGTCATTGGCCAATGGCTCGGTCCACAGAACCGTTTGTCCGGGGTATAACACCCCCGTGCGGGGGCCCCGCGGCTTTCCTCGGCTGGAGCAGGACCAACGTGACGTCTGGGGATGCTGAGCCGGCGAATCAAAGAGGAAGTCGAGGTTCGATGCACATGAAAACACCCCAGCGTGCAGAGGGAATAAAACCCCTAAAAACTGCCAAAACCTGAACTCAAGTTAGTCCAGTTCACATAGCTTTGACTTCGTTGAGAAGGCTAAGCAGCCCCCGAGGCATCGAGTACGGAATACACGGCCGAAGACACGGTCGAAGCCAATAACCGGGATCTCACGTAACACCCCGCACCACCCGTCTCTCGGTGTCCGGCTTCGTGCATTCCAAGTACTAGAAGGAAAATGGCATTGAATCTGAGGACCGGGCGGCACGCTCTGAGGGGAGCCCTGCGTGTAAGTCGAGACTCCAAAGCCCAGCTCGGTTCCCTCGATTAGATCCTAACTTTGTGACAGCCCATCGTCGCCACGCCCAGCCATGCATCTGCCCGCCGGACATATGCCACAGCCGAGCCGGACCTCAAGACGACGCTGAAGGAGGTGATCCCTGCGAAGCGCGAGCTGCTCAAGAAGGTCAAGGCGCACGGGTCCAAGGTCATCGGCGAGGTCAAAGTGGAGAACACGATCGGCGGCATGCGCGGGCTCAAGGCGATGGTGTGGGAGGGCTCGGTGCTCGACGCCAACGAGGGCATCCGCTTCCACGGCCGCACCATCAAGGACTGCCAGAAGGAGCTGCCCAAGGGCAAGACGGGCACCGAGATGTTGCCCGAGGCCATGTTCTGGCTGCTGCTGACGGGCAAGGTGCCGTCGGTCAACCAGGTGCGCCAGTTCTCGCGCGAGCTCGCCGAGCAGGGCCAGCTGCCGACCTTCGTCAGCAAGATGCTCGACGACTTCCCGCGCGACATGCACCCAATGACGCAGTTCGCCATCGCCGTGTCGGCCCTCAACTACACGTCCAAGTTTGCCAAGGCGTACGAGAAGGGCCTCAACAAGGCCGACTACTGGGAGCCCACGTTCGACGACTGCATCTCGCTGCTCGGCAAGCTGCCCACCATCGCCGCCAAGATCTACCAGAACAGCTACCGCGGCGGCGGACCCCTGCCCGCCGAGATCGACCTCGAGCAGGACTGGTCCTACAACTTCGCCGCCATGCTCGGCAAGGGCGGCCGCGAGAACGAGAACTTCCAGGACCTGCTGCGCCTGTACCTCGCCCTGCACGGCGACCACGAGGGCGGCAACGTCTCGGCCCACACCACCCACCTCGTCGGCTCCGCCCTGAGCGACCCCTTCCTCAGCTACAGCGCCGGTCTGCAGGGCCTAGCCGGGCCTCTGCACGGGTGAGTCTAGACGGGGACTTTCCCATCCCTCCAACTCACTCACAACTGAAATAACTACTAACTAAACCCCCGTCTGTCTCCAGCCTCGCCGCCCAAGAAGTCCTCCGCTGGATCCTACAACTGCAATCCACCCTCCCCACCTCCTACACCGAAGACGACATCCGCTCCTACCTCTGGACGACCCTCAACTCAGGCCGGGTCGTCCCGGGCTACGGGCACGCGGTGCTGCGCAAACCGGACCCGCGCTTCGAAGCGCTCATGGACTACGCCGCCTCCCGGCCCGAGATCTCCGAGGATCCGGTGTTCCAGCTCGTGCGGAAGACGAGCGCTGTCGCGCCCGAGGTGCTCAAGCAGCACGGCAAGACCAAGAACCCGTACCCGAACGTGGACGCCAGCTCCGGCGTGCTGTTCCACCACTACGGCTTCACCGAGACGCTGTATTACACGGCTACCTTTGGTGTCTCGCGCGGCTTGGGACCGCTCGCGCAGCTGATTTGGGATCGCGCTCTGGGGTTGCCGATTGAGAGGCCGAAGAGTGTGAACTTGGAGGGGATACTTAAGCAGGTGGAGGGGCAGTAGTTAAGGTAGATACTAGATTAGGAGGGGGGGAAGGGGGCTGGGATGGGTGATGTGTAGTAGGGTAAAACGCAGAGAGTGTACCCCGTAGCGTGTGAGCGTAAACAAACGTACCAAATTCTTACACATGTCTACTACTCCTTTCGGTGACGGGAGCGTGGTAGGTTGTGGTGAATTGACCCCTTGACGAAGGATGACACAAGGACGGTGGGTGAGATGATGTCCTGATACGCCAGTTGGCCGAAGAAGTTGTTAAGTGCTTGACCTTCGGCTACTCCAAGTATAGTACGCCTTCTCTATCCGCTCCAATGCTGGTTCTAGAATGGCTTTCGCGTTCACGCCGCCTCTGGAAGCATGACTGCACCGCCACTGCACCACAGGAGAAGATACTGGTACCTTAGCACGCAATGATACGATGGAATGTGATTCAAGGGGTCTTGTCATCCGCCTCCCACTAAACCCGGTACGCTACTCAGTGAACTCGGATCTTCGTATAACTAGCGTGCTTCTATTCTTGTATCATTACAACGACAATGAATGCTAGTTCGGGCAGAGCTATATTGACCCAACCTCCAAAGCAGCCCGTGATGGAGGGCCGTCTGTGATATGGTGAGGGTCCTTGAGCAAATATCGACGAGAACGTCACAGCGAAGCTGTGTACACAACCTACGGGTAGCTGCGTGTGTAGTAGCAGTGAGGGCGGCCCCGTGCAGGTGGGCTGACAGGAATACAACCGCAGCTGTTCCAATGTTGGCCGGGATGGGGATCATGTTCACATTTGGGGGCTGGACCCGGGTTCCTGGCTGGGGCGAACGCGGGGTCCTCTCTCGGAATTGTACCCGCATGGCGAGTCCTAATAAACAACTGATGAGAGCCGAGGGTGAAGGACTCGTCTAGGTACGTAGGTACCGTAGCTAGCATTCCCTCGGTCCTGCGCGGGAGCAGTGTTTCCGAAGTGCGGTAGAATGTAACACTGGCCTTGTGCCCCGGGTAAGTTATGTCGCATCGAACCTCCTGCTGCTAGTTGCAATTAGTCAGTAGCAGTCTTGGACTCGCCCAGACTGAGGAGTGAGGATCCGGGTCGCCCGAGGTCAACGGGAAATGTTCTTGAGAATCTTCTGGTCTCTCGGGAGGTGCGCTTGAACGGCTGACAAGCACGATGCCACAAAACTCGCCTGAGATCAGGGGTAGCGTGCTTCCCAAGAGAGCATCTTCCCAGGGACATAGATACTAGTAGGGGGCCGATAGTACTAAATCCATAGTCCAGGACTGTGGTTCCCAACTCTTAGAGGTTTAATTGCAGTCTGGTAGCTAGGGGTATCCGTCTGGGGCACGATGCGAAGTCCAGACGACTCTGTGTCCTGACTGTGAGCAACCTGGAACTGTCTTCTAGTCGCCTGAAGCCCTGAAGCCGAGATACGCAGGAGTCAGGTGCTAAGGTAGAGAATGAGGTCCTCCGCCCTGCAGCCATCATCTCTGTGGCATGTCAGCTGACTCTAGCCCCCCCCCCCCCCCCCCCCCCCCCCCCCCCCCCCAAATTCACGACGACAGCGAGATGCAACCATGCCGCGTCCCCAGGTCCTTCATGCTGCCCTGCGGCCCATGCATGCCATTGACTGCGACGCTTTGGTGGGGCCCTCAATTTAAGCTTAATCAACGACCCCTGAGAACGACATAAAAATAGCAGCATCCGTACCAGAGAGAGATCTGCCCAGCAAACAGAGGGGTGCACGAGGTGGCATCGAGCCTCCCAACCGGTTCCTGACGGCCCTGCCACGCCCGCGGCCCGGGTTCAAGCAACGGATCAGCACAGGAATTTCCCCGTCGACTGGACTGATGCTGCCGGTGCCGGTCTGCCGGGTCTGCGTGATTCCAGGAGAACATGGAGAAGCATCACCGCCGCCACTTCCACTCCCCTTCTCTAACCTGAAAAAAAGCGCAATTGCTGTGAACGCTCCGCACCCCGATGGCCACATCTGGAGCCAGAATGCAATGCGACATGGATCTCACCGTCCGCTAAACCCGATATTGCAAGGGACGGCCCTCGATTCGACCTCCGGAGAGGGCAGGATATACGCCCAAGTTCCGGAGGGCGGGGTTCTATAAAAAGAAGTCGACTGTGGAAGCAGATGCACTTCTGTCAGCAAGTGAGAAGCGAAGACGAGCCCGCCAGAGTCTCGGCGGTGCCATTCCCTGGGTGATGGTACCTGGTCCAAGCGAGAACCATAAGAGCTGTGCGTCCCGTCTTAATATGCGCTTCATTTATCCTCACTTCATCCGCAAATTGGTTGCCGCGAACCACGAAAGTGTCGAGAACGTGCGAGAACGACGTCGGCCTCGACCACACAACCGCGACGATACGATTGTTTACGTTCCGGGCGAAGACCCCCAGCGACATCCGAGAGGACCGAGATGGAGACGGGAGCAGGGCGGCGCTGGGTCAAGGGGGTACCATGCGGCCAATCTGGAGATGCATATTAACAACACCAGACTAGAGGCCGCCAAGACATCTCGCGGCGACACAACCTGTGCCTCCGCGCCCGAAAATATGCTGGTGCCAGAGGGAGGGGGTGACCGCTGAATGGAAGCATCGGGATGGATGACGGGATCGTGAAGAGTCCGGCACCAGGAACCGGGAGAGAAGGGCATATAAAGAGCGGGCCATCGCCATCGACGGCATCGTCACTCTCTTCTCCCACCACCAGCACCGCAATCGATCAGTCTCTCAACCTTCCAAGCAGCCTCACTCAGCATCTCCCGGTTTCTACCGTCTTCCACCAGCCAAAATGCGTCCCGTCGCCTTCCTCCTTCCCGCCCTCGCTGCCGCCAGCCCCCTCGCCCCCGTCGTTGGCAACGATGGCTGGGCGGATGCTCCGGACCCGAGTGACATCCAGATCGTGGCCGCCACCTTCTCTGGCAACGGCTGCCCCCAGGGCACCGTGTCCACCAACATCTCGCCCGATAAGACAGTAAGCCCTCTCTCTCTCTCTCCCTTGGACGGCCAGAAGGAGGAGAAAGAGAGCAACAGGCATGCTGACTGACCCGCCATTCAGGTCATCACCTTCGGCTTCGACGCGTTCCAGACCTACATCGGACCCGGCATCAGCCCGACCCAGAGGAGCAAGAACTGCCAGCTGCACCTGAGCCTGAAGGTATGTACGCGCTTACATGACCGAATTCCCTCCCCTGGGAGCACCCCCCCCCCCCACCCAAAAAAAAAAAAAAAACAAGCCCAGCCTAACAGTTGCCCAAAACGAGCAAAAACAAAAAAGGTGACTAACGAGGAAAAGTACCCGGGCGGCTTCCAATTCTCGGTGCTGGAGAGCACCTACCACGGCTACGCGCAGCTCGAGAAGGGCGTGACGGGCACCTTCTACAGCACCTACTACTTCAGCCAGGACGCGGCGGCCACCACCACCACCCAGACGTCCATCACGGGCGGCGGCATCTGGGAGCAGGGCCAGGTGTACACCAAGTCGGACAAGATCCCGACCGCCTCGTACATCTACTCGCCGTGCGGCGCCAACGGCATCCTCAACATCAACAACCGCATCGCCCTGGCCAGCTCCAACAGCTCGGCCAGCGGCTCCATCACGGACGATGATGCCACTGTTGCCTTTACCCAGCAGATCAACATCCAGTGGCGCGCTTGCAAATAGAGCGTGGTGGCTGCTGCTGCTCCTCGGGGTAGTAGGTCTTAGGCTGGGGTCGTGGTGCCGATGGCCTTGGCCCCCTCCCGGTTTGGAGGAGGTGGTTGATGATGAACCAAAGTGGACGTGGTCGCTGGGGACTCGGACACGGGGGTCCCAACGTGGGTGTATGCTGGATTCTTGGGGTGCCGCTGACTCGGATCCATCCAACTTCTCTTTCTTGCCTCTCTTTTCTCTGTCCCCATTTTCGTCTTGTTGTCTTCTCATGTCGTTCCCGTCTCTCGCGTAGCACAAGTCAATCAAGCCTGTATTTCACACAAAAACGGCGGCCATTCTGAGTGAGTGTGACTGTGACGTGTGATGGGCGATGAAAGTGAGGATAGGGTTAGGTCCCAGGCCCGAGGTAGCAATATGAGAGTTCGACCAGAGAAGGTGGATATTCAGGGTTTGTTTCGGTCGACGACTTGCCCTGAGGTAAGCTCAGTCCTGCGACTATCCATCAGCATCGATGCCGTAGGGGTTAAAGTTGCAGCGGACACAGCTCGCAGGGTGGACGAACAGGTTGCGTTCCTGCATTCTGCCGGTGCGGCAAAAGACGAGGAGCGCCAAAAATAGCGATGGCTGAATCGGGGTGTCAGAATGGTCTCCCATCGCCAAAAGCGGCAGCGTTGTTGGCGGCACCTTTAGTTAGATGATAGGTAGAGGGTTCCCGGTATTCGCCCTCGCTGTCACCAACAGGCTGCAACAGCCACTATCGCAGAGCTCACCGAGAAAGGCGCAGAACCTGGAGGTGGGAATGAATGGGATGCACTGCTGGCGAACTTCCAGCAGCGTATGACTGTCGAGTTCACTGGGTTGTAGCGAGTGATGTTCGGGGAGGACAGGCAGGTCGGGCTACACACAGAAAGAGTAGCACTCCTTGCTGCTCTCACCGGTCTTCTCCTCATGGGACACCGGTCGACAACTGCCCGTCGACCGTCGTCTTGGCTGTATCCGTACATTAATGCGGCTTCACGGTGTTTCCCGCAGGGACAGGCTTCAAATGACAAATACCTACCTCCTAGTGCACACCTGCAACAGTGGAAAGACGGGAGTACCCCGGAAATGAAGAAGTGGAGCCGGGCTGAAATGGAACTGGAAGGCGAGAACTTCCAGCACCAGCTTGGACCCTGGAATTTCGTGAATCCATCGAAACAAGACGCAGGATGTTGTGCGAAAGATGATTGATGCGATTGGACACCATTCGTGATATCCAAACACGTCTTGCAGGAATGTCTCGCTGACGTCGAAACAAGGCTTGTCGTCCGCTTCCCAGAATGGAAGGTACCTGTTCCATATTCCTGCATCTCGCGGCCTTCACCAAGCTCCCGGACAGGGCGGAAACCTTTACACCTCACCTCAGTCACAGTGCAATCAGCGTCTTCTGACCACGGAAACGGCATGGGTGAGAAGTCACATGCTCTGTTCAGTTGTGATCTCCATTCCACGTCCGACAGGATCGAGGTCCCGTGGTCTGGAGAGAGACTCGGACACTCGAGGAGACTGCGGGGTAATAAGGGAGTTGTACCCGAGAGACCAGGCTATTTCACAAGTTTCCAGGTTGTTGGCCCTGTCTGGTAATAAGCATGACATCCATCCCTTCAAAAAGCAAGAACAGCAAGTGTTGACTGTGGCTCACCAATTGGACAGAAGCCAGGCTCCGCCTTACCTCTCATACGGCAGACTTCGGGGACCTCTTCTGTCTAGAACGATGCAGCAGGACCGCCCATTCTCAACCCGTATGCACTATTTCGAATGAACATCGACGACTAGTTTACGCCCATACACCGCCATAACTAGTGTAGTAATGCATTACCGTGACGGCTGCATGACTGTGCTTCTCGCAGCAATTCCCCGCTAACG
Organism: Chaetomium strumarium; assembly: GCF_033439665.1. Lineage (NCBI taxonomy): Eukaryota > Fungi > Ascomycota > Sordariomycetes > Sordariales > Chaetomiaceae > Chaetomium > Chaetomium strumarium. Next base: position 7,173,075 of record NW_026944429.1, on the reverse strand, counting down.
TTGATCTACTAGTGCGCACTTTGATTGATTAGCTGCGCTGTGCGGATTGGCCTTGGGGGTCCGTGGCGCCCCAGGCTTCGACGATTCCTGCCATTTGGGGCATGAATCGTGGGGGCTTGGTGGCGCGCCGTCAAGGTGTCGAGGGTGTCTCGCAGCTGAAGCCCAGTACGTAATCAGAAACACAGCACCCCCCTTCCTTTTCCTTTTGGCATCCTGGTGAACGCCTCTCCGCAAAATATCGGCCTATCGGCCACTCATCATGCCCAACCTCTCGCATGCGTCGATGAGATGTGATCGTCTCTGTCCAACGGCGTTCGACGGTAAAGTCCGTGTTCGATCCCCAGCCAACCGCGTTGTAGTGCAACGGCCGAGACATAGGATCGGCCAACTCGATGCCGCCGTGATATGGAACGAACACGAGGTGCATTAACTAGTGGAATAGCCCGTGTGCAACTTGCAGCTGAGTTGTGCCAGCGAATTCCAGGCGCAAGGGAGAGTGTTTGTGTCATCCCCACATCGTCTTCCTCCCTGGCTACCTAGCGTTCTTGCGCACAAGGAAAAGCAAAAAGCCGCCAAGACATTGGGCGGCTAGGGGATTCATGTCGCAGTCGATCAGAATGCCGAGAATGCCGTGATAGTGGCGTCTTGGCGGGCCGGAAGCAATGGGCTGACTTTTGCGAAGGCCCCTGTTGATGGGGACGAAGGCGGAGGACGAGAACCAGGTCTCTGGGTGGACATCGGAGGGAATAGTGCTTAGCATTAACCAGCCGTACCCAAGGCAAGGGTTTGAACTTCTCTGCTCGATCGTGCTTCAGTTAGTTCCGACTTCTCACTTCTTCTTGGCCAGTATCCGGCATTTGTGTCCTTGGTTTCGAGACATCAGCGCAACTGCAGGTCGACAAAACGAGGAGCCGGGCTAGAACGCCGCCGACACACGGGGAGTCGCCGAGGAACGCCGCCTCCTGAGACAAGATCGTCTCTGGCTGCAGTGCTTGGTGGTGTTCAGGGTTCTGGCTTCGAGTACAAGAGTGTCGCCCTCCTCCTTCACAACCGTCCAAGCGGGAGTCTTCCTACGGGCATGCCACACCATCCACTCCTCACATGGACTCGTACTCAATACCATCTTCTGGGATCCTGCATGTAGCGATCTCCCTCCGCCAGCCAACACCATGTGCGAGTGGTTACAGAGAGAATATTCCTGCGGACACTTCCGCTTCATCGCCGCCAGATGGTGTATCGACTACACCACCACCCACAAGCGATGTCCCCCGAGGTCACACAGGCCGAATGGTAGGCAAAACAGCTCCCTGTCTCTTCTCCCCGATCTACAGAACCCGCAACGACTGACATCACGGCACAACCCCACAGGGTCACCGATCTCTGTGGCGACTGCAAGAACAAGGAGCGACCTCCCGTGCCCTGGGAGTACCTGATCAAGCGGAAGTCTAAGCGCGCTGCTATCACCTCTTTCTGAAATAAGCTGCTCGTTTTGTACTTGTGTCGGGCGTTGGAGTCTTGGGGTTCTGCTTATTAGCTTGTCGCCATGCAGAGCTGCGAGCGAGGCTCGGTGCCGACCCAGGCGTACTGGGTTGTTCTTTCCTTGGGTAGGGTCTGCGGACATTCTTGTGTTTTGGTTTAGGCTGGAAGGGTGGGCCGGAATGGGACAAGGGGAGGAAGTCTTGCTTTTTCTCTTGGTCAGGAGCTAGGATGCTGGCAGGGGCGGAACTGGGCAATATCCCCTACCTTAATCGAAGGCAAGCGGTCTTGTCCTATCGTCGAGCAATCAGGCTTATGAGTACAGCAGAATGACTAAATATCTTCTATTTGGCGAAGACTGTATAAGCAGGTGAGAAGGCATCCTTTTCCGTGGTCCACCAACCATCACTGTGCCGTATTCGTAAGAGAGAGCTTACGAAATAACCGCTTCTTGTGACAGTATCACTTTCTAATTGGCAGATGAACTCATACGACATTACGTTGAAATGATTAGTACCGCACTCTACAACAAAATACCGAGTCACTTCAAGGTTGAGTGTGAAGTGCTTCCATGTCCCCACTTAGACCCTAACCCCCGAGCTGCAAACTACGGCTTGGCGACGGACCGTGACATCAGGCGGCATTCCCGTCCCCTCAAGTGGATGTGGGATCCCGGTCGATCGGTGCGTTCAACCGGGCCATGCGTCCAGCGTCTCGGGACCGACGAAACTCCCCTCTCTTTCCCCTCCGGACCCATCAACGAAGCCTCTGGAACCGCGGACCCGAAGAGGCGAGATCACCGGCCAAGAACCGCTCGTCGCCAACGCTCGAACACCTTGTATACAATACAATACTACAATACCTATCTTAGTTGAATCACCCCGCATTGCAGCATTGACGCGCGCGCAGTCAGACGGCCGGCAAGATGATGCGGGCACAGCTCGGGCAGAGGCAGCAGCAGCCGCACCACACCCCACACGATGCTGCCGGTGTCCGGGACGCGGCCTTCCCGGCGCTGCAGAACCGGGCCGGCGAGAGTGACAGCCCCTACGTGCGTAGGCATGCCGACACTCCCGTGGCATGGCAGATGCTCGACGCCGACACCCTGGCGCGGGCCACTGCCGAGAACAAGCCGATCTTCATGCACATCGGCTTCCTAGCTGACCACCGTAAGGACCCTACCCTACCTGCCTGGCCCAGGCATTTAAATGTGCATGTATGCACACCGGCTGACAAGAGACAACTAACGCATCCCAGTCTGCCACCTCACGACACAAGACTCCTTCGCCAACCCGGCCGTCGCGTCCTTCCTCAACGAGTCCTTCATCCCGATCCTCGTCGACCGCGAGGAGCGCCCAGACCTGGACACGATCTACCAAAACTACAGCGAGGCGGTCAACGCCACGGGCGGCTGGCCGCTGAACCTGTTCCTCACGCCCGACCTCTACCCGATCTTCGGCGGCACCTACTGGCCCGGCCCGGGCACCGAGCACAGCACCGCGGCGGGGGCCGACAGCAACCTGGCGGCCCAGAGCGGCGGTGGAGGCGGCGGTGGCGAGTCTGCCGTCGGCGACGAGACGGGACCCTACAACGATTTCCTGGCCATCGCCAAGAAGATCCACAAGTTCTGGGTCGAGCAGGAGGAGCGGTGCCGGAGGGAGGCGTTCGAGATGCTGCATAAGCTGCAGGACTTCGCGCAGGAGGGGACCTTCGGCGGGGGCGGGACGACCATCTCGACTGGCACAGGGGCGGGGCCGTCCATCACCACCACTGCCGAGCCGGGGGATCTCGATCTGGATCAGCTGGACGAGGCGCTGGGTCGGATCACCAAGATGTTCGACCCGGTCGACTACGGGTTTGGCACGCCCAAGTTCCCGAATCCGGCCCGGCTGTCGTTCTTGCTCCGGCTGCCGCATTTTCCGAGCGAGGTGGCGGATGTGATTGGGGAGAAGGAGGTCGGCAATGCGACGTCGATGGCGATCAAGACCCTGCGGCGGATCCGGGACGGCGGGCTGAGGGACCATCTCGGTGCCGGCTTCATGCGGTTCAGCGTCACGAGCGACTGGAGCATGCCGCATTTTGAGAAGATGGTAGGGGAGAATGCACTGCTGTTGGGCGTGTTCCTGGATGCGTGGCTTGGGCATTCCCGAGATAGTAGCAAGGAGTTGACGCTGGACGACGAGTTCGCCGACGTCGTGCTCGAGCTGGCCGATTACCTCACGAGCCCGCAGATACGCTTGTCGAATGGCGGCTTTGTGATGAGCGAGGCCGCGGATTCGTTTTACCGCAAGGGCGACCGACACATGCGAGAGGGCGCGTATTACCTCTGGACTCGCAGGGAGTTCGACCAGGTGGTGGGGGGCGGATCCAGCAGCGATGACCACGCGAGCTCTGTCGCGGCCGCGTATTGGAACGTGCAGGAAGACGGCAACGTGCCGCAGGACCAGGACCCGTTTGACGAGTTTATCAACCAGAACGTTCTGTCCGTCAACGCGGATGCCACGGAGCTGTCCAAACAGTTCAGCATTCCTCCCTCGGAAATCAAGAGCTCTGTTGCCAGCGCGCGGGAGAAACTGCGTGCTCACCGTGAGAGGGAGCGGCCCCGCCCCGCGAGAGACGAGAAGGTGGTGGTGGCCGTCAACGGCATGGTCATTGCGGCATTAGCTCGGACAGCCGGCGCCGTCCGTTGGCTCGATCCCGCGAGAGTGGCCAAATACCTTCAAGCCGCCAAGACCGCAGCGGCGTTCATCAGAGACAATCTCTGGGCTGAGACCGATAACAAGACCAACCCCCTGCGTCGTTTCTTCTGGGAACGCCCTAGTCAGACGCTCGCCTTTGCAGATGACTATGCTTTTCTGATTGATGGGTTGCTGGATCTCTACACGGCGACGTTCGAGCAAGAATGGCTGGACTGGGCTAAACAATTACAAGGTATCTCTCCGTCCATCCCATCCCTTTGGTTATCTTTTGCAAGTCAGTTGACTAACAAATCCGAAAAAAAAAAGACACACAAACCCGCCTCTTCTACGACCCACCTCTAGCCCCCAACTCGAAGGCCACACCGGACCCGCGCCACGCCTACGCAGGCGGCTTCTACTCGACCGAAGCCGAGACGCTCAGCCCGACCATCCTCCGCCTCAAGAGCGGCATGGACAAGGCGATGCCTTCCACCAATGCCGTTGCGGCGTCCAATTTGTTCCGCCTGGGGACGTTGCTGAACGAGCAAAAGTATGTTCTGCAGGCCAAGGAGACGGTAAACGCGTTCGAGGCCGAGATCCTGCAGTACCCTTGGCTATTTGTTGGCTTGTTGACTAGTGTCGTGACGGCAAGGTTGGGCGTGAGGACCGCGAGGGTTGACCGCAGGGAGGATGAGGATGTCTTAAGGGCGTGGTATACGCGCCCGAGGGCCGAGGCCGGCGTGCTGATTCTCGTTGAAGGGAAGGAGGAGGGGGCAGGAAAGACAAAACGCGAGGAGGACAGTATAAAGGAGGGTACTAAGCAGGGCGATGGCGTTTGGGAAGGTTTGAAAAAGAAAGTTGAGGATTTGACTATTGGATCACGTTCTTGATCAGGTAAAGGAAGGAAGTGAAGGTTGGATTAGAGATGCAATCATGACATTTACGTTTTGGAAGTGGCACCATACAGTATTGGATCGAGCGGTAAATTTGAGAGGACTGGCATGGCACGAGAGATGGATGGATTTGCATAATAAGGAAGGAGCATTCGCCAGCAGCTGGGTATCTAACTTGGTCATACCCGACGTTATGAGGCCGATAGATGATGCACCACAAAACAGACAGCAGAAATACTACCTACGTAGTAATACACTGCGACTACGTCTAGGTAAAATTGATGGTTACATGGGGAAATGGTTGTGCTGTAGGTTCAAAGCTGCTCACTCACCGACTGGTACTACTAGTAGTATATCCGGCCCTCATCTCTTTCGTTTCTCCAAAGGGGTATCTACTGTAGTCTACAATTTCTGCGGTCTTACTCCATCCATGCCCACGGATATCTTATGATGCATGCACAAACCACTGCAGCCACCACCGTCCGAAACTCAAGACGTCCCTTTTCCTGTCGACTGACATGGGGCTCTCCCACTCTTCCGCTGTAGAATACTACAAGCAAGGTTCAACACAAACAAGAAGGAACAGAACGGGGAACCTGGATCTAAAAGCGGTGCGTCTGGCACCGCAAAAGCCTTAATTACGAACATCTCAAAGCCGTACTTAGTATCGTGAGGCTTGACTGGCCAGGGTATCTGTAGGAGAAAGGTAATGGGGACCTAATTAGGCTTTCATTTTGTCAACGCTCCTCTCCTGTTCATGAGCCCGTGGAAAAAGGCTTGCAGATTCTCCGTGTCCATGTGCGGAGTCGCTTCCACGACTTCATCTGCTGTCGTCGGGCTCTCGGGCTCCGAGGGGGACACGAATGCTTGCCTCTCCTGAGAGACGCGTGTTAGTACGAGCACCATAGAGTGGGATTGGGGGCAGATGGAGAGAAGGGGAAGGTGTGGAGGTAAGGTTGGAAAGGCTTGCTTACCTTGAGCCGCTGCACCATGTCATCCGCGTCCACCTGGATCCCGCCCATGTTGAACTGCACAGGGCCGATGTGCTCCAGGACCTTGGCCTCTGTGGCCCGCTCGGGGTCGCCGCCGCCTACGAGGTACTCCTCGTCATTCGTCTTCTTATAGGTCCTGTTGCGGGCACCCTCACGCGATGCCTCGTCGTTCTTCTGCTTAAACGCATCCAGCACCTTGAGCTGCTGGGCCAGGAACGCCTGTGTATCGATCGTTTCGACCTCGAGCTGTGTCGAATGGGTGTTCCGTCCTGCGAGTTGGAGCGCGTCCATGGTTGGGTCTTGCACGGCCTCCTCGTAAAGGGTGACTGTTGACCACTCCGGGTCGGCCACTGCGTGCTCGTCCTCGCCGTTGACCTGTCCATCTTCCGCGTCCGTGCTGTTTGGCTGGGCATGCGGAAACGGTTGGTCCAGATCTATTGACCAGCCTTGGCTGACTCTGTCGACGTCGAAGCCGTCTCTTAGCACTCGGATCTTACCCCACGAGTCCCAGTTTGGCGGGACGACGACCTTGTCCCTGTCGATGACGTTGTGTTTTAAAGGCTGTTTCTTTAAGAGGGAGTGTATCCCCAGGCTCGAATGGACCAGGGTCGGAAGCTGAGAGGGAACAGAAGGGGTGGTGTAAATTAAGGAGGCGCCATCTGAAGGATGTGAGATTATGGTCATTTCTGGCGCCACAAGGCACAAAACTCACGCTTTAAAAGCACAGTTCTCATGAACTGTAAGACAATGTCGAATTCTTCCTCTTTCCAACTCTGTGTCTTTTCGAGGTACTCCATCTTCTCCGCCTGCATGTACATAGTATTAGCTGTCGTTCTCTTGAGCGGCCACTTGAAGGACGTTACATTTTGGCAAACCACGGCCAAGGGTAAACCCAAAGCGTCCTCCCACTCCCCCGGACCCAACGGCATCTCGTTCTCGCCGTCAGGGGGAGGAGGGGCCGCGGTACCGTCGAGGTTTGTGCCGCCGCCCCGCCCTCGTTCTTGCCAAGAGAGCATGACCTCCTCCATAGTCTCTTTGCATTCGTTGCTCAGAGAGACCAGCACAGTCCTCAGAAGCAGAATCCATTCTCGCAACTGTCGCATCCACTTCCACGGTTGTGACCAGTCCAGCAACACTACTATGAGTGTGTTTGGTATGGACTGGGGCGTGAGAAGCGGCTGGAGAAGCGAAGCGAAGGCGGGCGAGGGGCTTGTCAGAGTGTAGAGGGAGATGCGGGCAAGTGTGTCTTCCTGGTCGGCGTCCAGGACATCGTAGTAGGTGTAGCCCAGGGCGAAGCTATTTGCAACGGGGGGCGTCCGCGATGCATTTCGGTCGAGCGCACGGCGAAGCTCGTTGTTGGAGAGCGACTCAAAGAACTCGCGCTGCGAGTCGACAGTGCCGCCGAGTAGGATGATGTTCTTCTCTGGTAGCCGTCTGCCGCTGGCGACCGACGAAAGCATGGAATTCCACAGGTCCTTCTTCTCAGTCTTGTCGCCATCCTTGGAGTTGGAGTTGGAGCTGGCCGAAGCGGCCGTGTAGGTCGAGTAGCGGTTCGTGTTGGCCGCCATGGCTGCGCTGGCTCAGCGTTGCGGTGCAATCCTGCGCATTTGTCTCTGGTGGTTTGTTTCAGGGGTCCTTCACAACGGGATGATCGAGAGTTGAGTAGAGGGCTGAGTGCGTCGTTTCGTCATGCTCATGCCTCCAAAGCATATCCCGTTCAGTGGCTGTTTGCAGGCTCGGCCCCGGCACTGGCATTAACTGCTGCAGCCAGATAATTCGTCGGCAACACGCTCAGATGGGTGGACTCTGGAGGGACGCGACTGATGCTCAAACAGCGGAAATCAACGAGGAGTGGGTTCCGTTCGCGCCTCTGCCACGCAGGGGTTTGAGATGGAAGACCGCTACAACCCGAACCCTAAGTGGTTCATAGCCCCGATTACTGCATTCTCGCATTTCGTCGGAATCGAATCAGTGCAACTGCCGAGGCTTCCTTCCCCAGCTTTCAAGCCAGTCTGGAAGGTTCCGGCCTGCTGCACCTGGTCAGTGGTCACAGCTCCGCCACCAACCGATTAACATCATCCCCACTTCTCGGGTCATCAATGTGCAGCGGTTCGTCATAGTCAAGCCTTGCATCAACTGCTCTGCATAAATTCTACGCTTCCTCCAGTTCGCGCACGGTATTGCTCTTGGTCAAACCACCAATTCCAGGCACTACGGTTGTAGCCAACAGCAGTCATGTCGGCCAACGTCAAATACACGCCTGCTCCGCAGGAAGACCCGGACCTCAACTACACCCAGCCCCCCCCGTCGTACCAGGCTGAGAGCAGCTCGGCTCAGGACTCGGACCGTCTCTTCGCCGGACCGCGCAGCAGCGAGGACAACATTCCCGATGATTTCAAGGTATGGATTCCTGATCCTGAGCAACGCCCTTCCTCAAGGCGGCTACGCGCTCGCCGACTGTCTATGCAACCCCTCCCCTTCCAGTGTCACTGACCATTTACATAGTTTGGCGGCTCTGTCGCCGAGGCGACCGTCGAGATCCGCAACCAGTTCATACGCAAAGTCTACACCATTCTCACCGTTCAGCTCCTCGCGACCGGTGGCGTCAGCGCCCTCAGCTTTATGAGCGATGGCTACAAGAGCTGGATCCAGTCACATCCCGGCGTCGTCTGGGGTTCGGTACGCTCTCCTTCCTCCAAAGGCATGATCCCTTCTTCATTCGTTGGAAACTAACCAACTCCGTCTCCACCAGCTCATCGGCTCTATCGTATTCATGCTCCTCACCTTCTGGAAACGGCACTCTTATCCGACCAACCTGCTCTTCCTGTCCGGCTTCACCCTGCTCGAGGCATACACCATCAGTGTGATTGTGTCCTTCTACAGCGCCTCCATCGTGCTCAACGCCGTGGTCCTCACCGCGGGGATCTTCATCTTCCTTACCGCCTTCGCCTGCCAGACAAAGTACGACTTCACGAGCTGGATGCCCTACCTGTTCGGCGCGCTGTGGGGCCTGGTCCTGTTCGGCTTCATGGCCATCTTCCTCCCGCGCAGTAGCACGACCGAGCTCGTCTGGGGCCTGCTCACGGCGCTGGTCTTCAGCGGCTACATTCTGGTCGACACGCAGCTCGTGCTGCGCAAGCACCACGTCGAGGAGGAGATCGCTGCCGCGATCAGCTTGTACCTCGACATTATCAACCTATTCTTGGCTATTCTCCGGATCCTCAACAGCCAGAACAACAACTAGGTGTAACGTTGGCATTAATTTGGACTGTTTAGAGGGACAGTGACTCAGGAGTCTTATTTGCGATGTACAATATTTTTAGGTTGAAAGGAACGGGCTCTTGGTATTGGGATAATGAAGGAGCTATGGGCGGAATCGTTCTTATTATGGGCTCCTTTTTGTGGATGGTCAAGTTGCCCGTTGCAGTCACTTCACTGGTTTCCTTTTTCGGGCGGCTTTCTCTTATTAACGGGCAGGAGTTGACCATTGTTGGGCAGCAGCTATTTTGGCAGACGTAGTGACCTAGATCACTTGCTAGCTTTCCAATACACATTTCACCAGTCGAGTTTTTCTGGAAGGCGTGCTAGCTCCTCTGGTCTAAACAAAGTCGTACACCAACATTTGATCTCAGTCGCTTTTTCCCTCAAGTTTCTTCACCAAGGTACCTGACTTCAAATTTATCTTCTTTGACATGCCCCTCCTCCTTTACGATCTATTCCTTTCTTTACATAACACATTATACTTTCATTCACTTTGGTTTGACCTGGTCTAATTGTGCTAGATTTGCTTCAGTTCAGATAACTTGAGGAGCTTGGTGTACTACTCCTTACGGCGTTTTCTGAATGTGGGGTGCTCACATGGCATGGCGATTGCCTGCCGGAACCGGACAGGATCAAGCAGCAAACGTGAGAACGGGAAATTGAATTGGGTGATATCTGCATTAGAAGTCCAATAGTAGAATTAAGGAAAGAGGCAGACAGCAAGTAAAGAGGTGGACACGGGTATACAGACTAGACAAGTGTTGCCGTCGGTCGGAGTGCAAGGAAAGACTGCCAGACCGTCGGGTTGAGGGCTCCCGTTCCCTCACGCGGTCCCATCACCATGTGTTCATAGAGGCCGGCACCGCGCGACTCATTTGACATCCAGACCACGGCCCTGGACACCTCGGCAACCTCCCAACGCGCTCGCCATAAACAGTCCATCCCACACCACCCCGGACTGGCACCTCGACATCACCCATTCATCCTCAGTAATCGTCCACGCCTAGGGTAATGGCGGATATCGTAAAAATCGCAAAGCAGCGGGCGGGATATTTTGTCTCTAAACACAACAAGACAACCAACGCCTGCACGAGAAGATCGGGTCGCATACAAGGCCGCCAAGAAAGGATCAAGGTTTGGCCAGATTGGCGCAGTAACGGTAGGATATCAAGACGCTGGCGAAGAACCGGTCAAGCTGACGCAGTAACCCTACTCGGCGCCGTTCGGCTCGCTGTGGTTGGGAGTGGTAGCTTGCTGAGCAGCCGCCGCCGCTGCCGCCTCGCGCTGCATCCGCGCTTCGATCTCGCGCAGCTGCGACTCGCGAGCCAGCAGTTCCTGGCGCTTCTCGTTGATCTCGCGCTGGACCTTCACCTCGATCTCCCGGAGCTTCTCCTCCTCACGCCGGAGCTGTTCCTCCTTGAGGCGCACAGACTGCGAGGCGAGATCTTCGGGGTTCATCGACGAGTCGCTGCAGACCCGGTTAGTACGTCTCATACGGTGAGGAGCAGGACTTGGAATCGTGACGTACACTCCAGCACCGCCCTCAACGCTCTTGCTAAGCTTTTCGGTACGGTAGTTCTCGTAGAGGAAGTCGTGCGTGATCTCTTTCAGGTCGGCAAGATGGCTGTGCAGCAGGGCAGACCGGATGGCCAGGAAGTCCGAGTGGCGCGGGTTATCGACCTCGACGACTCCCCAAGGATATTGGCGTGCGCGAACCTGACGGCCGCCAATCTCGACCACGTCCTCCGACCCGACAATGGCAAACGGCATCAGTCCTCTGAGCTCGGCATTCTCCTCGACGGTGTCCTCGTCGTCTTCCTCGATGTCGTAGGGGAAGTTGTAGACAGGGATGCGGTAGTGCTCGATATCCTCCATCACCAGCTTCTTGGACTCGGCGAGCTCAGACGGGGTGAGGGAGTCGGCGCGGCCGATGACAGGGATGACGTTAACCCGAGGCGCAAGGCGCTTCATGAGCTCAATGTCGAGCTCGCGAAGACTAGACATCTCGTCAGCATCGCCACAACTGGAGTGAGAAAGAGGCAACTAGTACCCATGGCCGGTGGGAGTGATGAAGTAGAGCATGGCGTGCACACGATTGTCTCTGAATCGGGGGTTTCGCTTGATACGCGATTCCTCAGCAAGGATGTCATCGTATTGCCTTTCCAGGTAGCCGACGATCTCTGAGAAGCTGTGCGAGCGGCGCGGTTAGCGGAAGATTTCCCAGCCAGTCGGCTTTCGTTGCAAGGCATACCTGGCCTCATTATCAATCTGGTCCCCGAATCCAGGGGTGTCAACAATGGTTAGAGAGATGCGCGTGCCCTCCTCGTCCAGCTCGAGTTCTAATTGGCAGTTAGGCTTCCATTGGGCCACAAACTCTGGCAGGACTAGATATGCGTACCGACGGTAACAGGCTTGATCTTAACGCCTTCCTCGACATGGGCGGTGCTCGCATCGTCGGAGTCCTTATGACCCAGGACGGTCTTACCGCAGAGGGTGTTGACGAAGGTGGTCCGACCTGCAGCAGCAACCTGTGGTTAGCTGCGGCCACACTATGCTCCACGGCTGAGACAGCCACTCACCAGTGCCCGAGGCACCGCAGACCATCAGGCAGAACTGGATGCCCTTCTTGACATTCTTCTTTCGGCGGATCATCTTCTGTGCCGTGAACATGTTAGCTCCGCAGCCCGAAATGCACGAGGACAGTCGTGTGCGGCGGCGCGTTTCGAGGCGAAAATGCGGGTTCGAGGAGCAGATGTGTCGGATCAGAAGCGAGGGGGATCGAGAATGGCAGATATCACGGCGCTGGGGAGACAGGGAGAGGCAGACATACGGCCGGAGAGGACATGATATTGGAGTGGAGTCGTGGAGTCTGAGTCGCGTTTTTTGAGGGGGCACGGGCAAAACTAGCGCCGACCTCAGGGCAGCAGTAGCAGGGAAGGAGATGGTAAATGAACGGTGGCTTGATGCGATCGCCAAACTGGGTGCGGTTGCTGCGTGTCGTCGAGCCCGAGCGACTGATGTTGCGGTTGGGAAAAGGAGGAAGATCGGGAATGGACCTTGACGGAAATCGGTAATTTCACAAAATGCTGCGGTGCTACGAGAACAACTGGACCTCGAGCTGTCAAGCAGCCAGCAAAAGCAGCGGCATTCAGGGGTCGCTCGTTCCAATGAGCGCTAGTCCGATTCGGAGTAGCGTGTGCCTGATCCCGTGAAGGTGGATGCATTCCGCCAGCACGGTCTGTCAGCTGGAAGCAGCCGTGAGCAGATGCTCCAAGTCAGCGGTCCGTGCCTTTCTTGGCGGTCTTCTTCTCGACTCGTCACTCATTCGTCTTGGTCACGGTGCTTCTGAGTGCGGCACCCACCAGGCTGCGAGACAACCTGGAGCTTGAGGTTCCGGGGCGTCAGGTACACTTCCTACCTGTTCAGTTACCAACGCATCAAATGCATCGGACCTCTGGGCTATGAAGCATAGTTAAACCAGACGCTCTGCAAATCGCAGCACGCAGGACCCAATTTCCGCATTGCAGTCGGCTGGCCGCTTCGTTATCTTCATCTCTCTCTCATTGCGCGGCATACTCATTGACAAGCGTTGAGAGCTGGGCAACCGGCCTCACCTTGAACCGGCCAACGACCACGACATCTCAACTACTCTTTACAGAATGAACATATAACGCTCTTTCTGTGACATCAAGATTGCCTCAGTCACAGAAGCGCTATTTCGATATTCTAACCCGGACCTGCAGGTCCTGCACAGTTGGCTTAGCAGCCTTAGCCAGGGGGGGCGCTCCGCCGCCAACGTCAACACCTCCAAGATGAATACGCGGACTCCTCTTGAGACACCCTCTTCGACAGTCGTTCTCTCTGTAGCCTTTAATGAAGACTGCAGTTGCTTTACCGCGGGTCTGAATACGGGCTTTTGCAGTAGGTCTCCTCTTGTACTACACCCTGGCACTCCTTGCCCAGGCGAGGCCTATGGATAAAGACGGCATCAAGCCAAAGGCCTTTCCCTTCAACGTGGTCCCTGCATGGCGGATTCATCAGAATTACTAACATCGGCCAGTCTTCAACTCTGAACCATGTTCGCTCCGGAGCACAAGAGGTGAGCCGAAGAGCCTCATATCGCTGTGGCCAGTCGTTGACGCACGATACAACAGACTTCAACGCCGGCATTAGCTTGGCTCAGATGATGGGTAACGCTAATTACGTGGGCCTCGTCGGTGGCGGGAAACGGCCCAAGTTTGCAACCAACAAGGTAAGCCTCGTACTTGCCCGCGAACAGTATGGCGGATAGCTAAACCACATTCTCTAGCTTGTTCTCTGGGACGAGCTTAAGAGCAAGGCCATCCTGGAGATCAGCGCCTTGACGCCTGTACGGGGTGTGCAGCTCTCTACGCACCTCATTGCGATCGTGCTGCAGAACAGCGTCCGCATATACAAGGTTACCAAACCGCCCACACTGTCATCAGCCTACGAGACAGCCAACAACCCGTGGGGGTTGTGCTGCTTGGGTCAGAAGAAAATCGCCTTTCCGGGCAGGACGCCTGGGCACGTACAGCTCGTTGAGTTAGCGACGGGCAACGTGAGCATCATCCCGGCACATTCGTCGCCCGTGAAGGCCCTCCAGCTGAGTCCGGACGGCGAGCTCCTGTCCACTGCAAGCGAGACGGTAGGTTGCTCCTGTGGCGTGCTGCCTCACGTGAAAGATCGCAGCTAATGTTGAGATGAAAAGGGCACCCTGATCCGGGTCTTCTCCACTAGCAACTGTGCCCGGCTGATAGAACTGCGAAGGGGCATCGACCAAGCAAGCATCTTCTCCCTAGCCTTTAGCCCATCCGGGACTATGCTAGCATGCACGTCTGACAAGTCCACCCTGCACATATTTGACGTGCCACACCCCCGGCGGCCCTCTCCCCAAATGCTGCAGCAGCAGCAGAACGGCGGCAGCAGCCAAATTTTCAGCCCCCAAAATGGCTCGAGCGCAGCAGACAAAAGCGATGACGGAAAGGGAAAATGGGGCATCCTGTCCAAGATCCCCATGATGCCACGCATGTTCTCGGACGTCTACTCCTTTGCGTCGGCGCCGTTCGAGGTGGACGATGAAGAGACGCCCGCCGTTGTGACGGGGCTGCCCATGTCGGAAAGCACGACGCTGGGCACGTCGAAGCCGCCGAAGGGAGTTATCGGCTGGTTGAACGAGAGCACGCTGATTGTCGTCGGGGCCGGCACGAATGCTCGGTGGGAGAAGTTTGCTATCCACGAGGGATCGGACGGTCGGCGGTTCTGTGTTAGGGAGGGGTGGAAGCGATATCTTCCTAGTCATTGATTTCGGGGTTGTGTAGTAGGTATGGGCTATGGCGTTTACCGGGTGAATAGTTATTGGAGTTTGGGGCTTGGTTCCAGCATGGATTATGGTGGGAGGATCGAGGCGTTGGAGACAATCTTTAGCAACGGTCAGGACAGACTGGGTTGTATTCTTAGGCATTAGTGGTTGGTGTACTGGTTTATTTTTCATTCCTTCCATGGCTGTATGGGGTATCTCATCATATGGTGCATCCGCCATGCATCGCCAGTCTAACATAACATGCACATTGCTTGGTGATATGGGGATCTCCTCGCCCGCAGAATATCTTCAATCCCGATCTGAACGTGGTGATCTGCTTCGACTCCTGTCCCGTCCGTGCCTCCTCCTATCATCCGAGTCACGGTGTCGACGATCACCACGATCCCGCGAGTCGTCTCGTGTGTAGCGCCGATGGCGGTCACGGTCCTTTCGATAATCGACGTCCTCCCGGTCATCTCGGCGACGGCGATCCTCCCTTCTCTCCCTGTACCTGTCATCCCGGTCTCCTCGGCCATGGTCACGGTCACGGTCCCGGTCCCGGTCAGAGGAGGCCCTACGACGCCTCACTCGCCTCTCCTCCCCGCTGTCATCCCGGCGTTCCTCAATCGGAGTTGTGTCTCTCTTGGACCTTCTCTTTCTATCGGACTCGCGCTCGTCCCTATCTCTGTCTCTTCCGTGGCCCTCGTCGTCGCTATGGTCTCTAGTCGACCTGCGCAAGCGGTGGTGACGATGCCTATCCCTGTCCTTATCTCGATGTCTCCGGCTTTCCTTTTCTGCCCGTCTCTGCTCCCTCCGCAGCGCCTCCTCGACCTCTTTCTTTTTCTCCTCTATGAGGAACTCCTTCATCGGATCATCGTCATCGTGGTTCTGTATCAGCAGCTGCAGCTCCCGTTCCTCTTTCAGCATCGGCCGTGTCCGTCGAGCCTCGTCCTCGTCGTCCGTCTCTTCCTCACTCTCACTCGGCAGCCCTTTCTCTCTCCGTTCCCGGCGGAGCATGTCCTCCCAGCCGATTCTGCACTCCTCCAGGTCCTCGTCATCCCGCGCCTTGTACCGGGCATGGTCGACGCGGATCATTCGTCCGGCGATCTGCGCGCCGCCCAGGTTGTCGACGGCCAAATCGGTGCTGCGCTGGTCCTCATACTTGAGCCAGCCAAAGCCCTTGGACTTGCCCGTCTCCTTGTCACGCACCAGCTTGAGGAAGACGGGCTCGCCGAACTGGCTGAAGATGGTGATGACGTCGCCCTCGGAGAGCTCGTACGGCAGCCCCCCGAAGTAGATGAATGCTGTGTCGCGGTAGTCGGCGTGCCAGGATGCTTCTGGCGGCACCCCGTTCTCAATTTCGCGCTTGTTGAGCGCCTGAATGGCGCGGATCTGGTTCATGGCGCAGTGGTCTGGGCGCTGCTCTCAAGACGATGGGTGTTTGGGTGAGTGAGAAGGCCGACGGCAGTTGAAGCTGAGATGGGTGCAAGGCTGCAGCTTGCCAAGCAGAAAAGGAACGTCGCGATGTCTGGGGGTTAGGGTTCAGCACTGGCGAGTAGGACCGGGTCACTATGGGTGTAAACCCCACAATCAACGAGACGCAGTTCCAAACCATCCCCAACGCTTCTACGCTGCATGTAAATCCGCGGAGCGGTCGAATCGTTCGATTCTGAGCTGGGGTATCCGGATATACAAGTTAAACAACAGCCCCTTCATTTGTGATTATGCTGAGGACACCTTTACACCGAGGTTACTCAAGGTACACTCACAGCCGACAATCATCAACTCAAGAACCCGAAGCTAGGTAGACAAACCGCCATCACAAGCAAGGCAAGACCCATGAAAGCGCATGCTTCAAAAACAGCCCCCATTGGCCGTGCGGGGTCCTTGCTGCCACCTATTGGGCTGAGAGCAGCATTTCCACCGTGATAATGCAGCTACTACGACTAGTATCCGTATGTTCATCCAATTGCTCCAACTCCGCAGGAGCACTTCAATGTCTCCGCCGGGATAAAACGTACGAAAAGGCGGGGGGCTCCATCCGTCTCCGCTACAGTTCGAATGCCTCAGACTTGACCGTCTCGAAACACAGCTCAGCATCTGCCCCGCCATTCAATTTGAGCGTAGGAGAACAGAATTTTTGGAAATTCTGTTCTCCCAACCCCTTTGTCGATCGGGCAGGGCAGGAGCGTGGCGTGTTCCACGTTGTTGATGTCGGTAATAGTGGTCCGTGCACACCCTGGCTCATCCAATCCCCCATTTCAATTGGGCCGCGCCTGGACATCAACGCTTGATGCTGCAGTGCAACCTGCCCACCGCCTTTGTGTTGCCGCGATCTTCAGTGGGGCCAGCGTCCAAATTGATTTTGGTTTGGGCAAGCTGCCCAGTTAGGGGTGGAGCAACCTTGGCGGCAGCTCAACACCTTTTTGCCCACCTGCCCCCCGTCGCTCGTTCTCCTTCCCGGCCGTGTCGCCGCTCACAGAAGCCCAGGAACTTGGGGACTGCGCGCCGTCCTTCATAAGGCGCACCTTCGTTGACCCCTTTACCAAGATAGGCATTGGCCAATTCGTGGTTGTGGTTGTTCGGCGCACCTCGACCGAGGAGTCCATTCTCTAGACTCCTTTGTCCACCCGACTCCCGACCCCTAGGACCATCTCGACGGGTCTCATCGGGTCATTGACGGACGAGGCGATCATGAGTTCCTCTCCTCATTCCGGCACAGGCCAAGCCACCGAGACGGCAGCGCCGTTCACTCGGGCGCCACGGAGGACTGGCAAGCCCCAGCACATGAACGGGCCGCTCTATAAACAGGCAAACAGCAATGTCGTGCTGGTTCGCCGTCCCAAGAGGAAGGATGAAGGCCCAATGAAGCAGCTTACCCGGTGGTTTGTCGACAACCAGATTGGTGCGCTGAAGCTTCCCCTGATAGCTCCTGCTGCCCCTTGAAACTGACCCGATTCATTCAGGCTTGTCGTTCAACCTCCTTGCCCTCCTCTTCCTCGCCCATGGCATGCCCCGCGCCAGAGACTACACAGCCAAGTACTTCACTCTCTCGTACTACAACCCGAGCACGGAAAAATATGGGCTGGGCTGGGCCGATGCCCACCTTGTCCTCTTCTGCGTGGTTCTCTTGACGGGCCTGCGCGCCGCCACCATGGAGTACATCCTCGCGCCCTTTGCCAAGTCGCAGGGCATGTCCAAGCGGAAGGACATAACCAGGTTCAGCGAGCAGGCCTGGATGGTGGTGTACTACTCGGTGTTTTGGCCTCTCGGACTGGTACGTTTGCGGGGATCGCGCTCCTTCGTAGGGAAGGCGGCTAACACAGCACCCAGTACATCTACCGCCAGTCGCCGGCCTATCTCAACCTCCGCGAGCTGTGGACTAGTTGGCCAGACCGCGAGATCAGCGGGCTTATGAAAGGATACATCTTGACGCAGCTCGGCTTCTGGCTGCAGCAGATGATTGTCATCAACATCGAGGAGCGGAGAAAAGACCATTGGCAAATGTTCATCCACCACATTGTCACGAGCGCCCTCATGTATGCCGCGTACCGGTACGGCCACACGCGGGTGGGGAATCTCATCCTGGTCCTCATGGATGTATCAGACCTGGTACTCGGGGTACGTAAACAATATCAAGATGCTGTCACCCGCGCCACTTCTTGCTGACGACCAGACGCGGTGTATCAGATTGCCAAGTGCCTCAAATACCTTGGATACCACACCATTTGCGACATCATGTTCGGCGTTTTTGTGTTGTCATGGCTGGTCGCTCGGCACGTCTTCTACCCGATGGTGTGCTATTCTGTGTGGGCTCATACGCCCGATATTATGCCGACTGGCTGCTTCAAGGGCACCAAGGAGAACCTCACCGGGCCCATTGAGCCACCCACGGACAAGGGCGCCAACTACCTCCTAGAACCGCTATGGGACTCGGAAAGCATGTTCTGCTACAACGAAACGGTCAAGTGGTCGTTCCTGTCGATGTTGCTCTTCATTCAAGCCCTAGCTCTTATGTGGTTTACGTTGATTATCCGAGTCCTCATCAAGGTGCTGAACGGATCCTCCGCCGAGGATGTCCGGAGCGACGACGAGGGCGAGGACGAGGAGGAGTATGTCTATGAGGAAGCGCAGCCGCTCGAGGAGGAGGTTGGCGTCGAGGAGATTGACCTCAAGAACTGGGAGCGGAGGACGGGCGTGAAGCGGCAGGCGTCGGCCACTACGGGTGTCAGCCTGCCCGGTCACAGCGACCGCAAGGAGCTTCTGGGGCGGATCGGCTGCGAGAAGCAGGTCGATTGAGGGGTTCTGATGGTCAGATGTTGATTGCCAATTTCCTTTTGCCGAGCGCAGCCTGGGAAATGTTAGCGGCCGGGCTGCAGTGGAGAAAAGGGCAGTCATAGCCGGTGTCTGGGTGGCTTTAGACTATGGGAAGTATGCGCAAGGGAAAGGAGACCTTGGGCGGGACTGCGGCAGTAGTATACCCCTTGCCTTCATGACGAATTGTTGACGAAATGGCTTTCGCCCTGGTGGCCGGTGCATTTCTTCTCTCAAGACTACGGGACCTTGTATAGCTACGGCACTCTCATGAAAAAAAAGTTTCGGCAGGTTAGACTATACCCTGGTAGTTTGTACTTGATGGCCGCGTCATAAATGGAATCTAGTGATGTTCTGTCACTTTGGGCCAAGATATCTCGCTCCGTTCGCCTAAAACCATGCTTGCATCTTCCTCTTCCTCCTCTTGGTGAGTTCAGAGAGAATGTGTGAGATAATGCCAGCTTTGACGCGAGTTGAAAAAGTCAAGAACAGCACCTATTGTACCTGCGATCTCCGGGATCAGTAAACGGCTGAAAGAAGCTCTGGAAGGGCTCCTCCAGGGCTCTGGCACGTCCTTCAGGGGCAATACCAGCAGATATACGGAAGATTACCTTCTTGATCTCGTTATGGAAGCGTTGTGACATACTGAAGAAGGTGAGCGAGTGAAGGTATCCAAATGAGTGTCAGGCCGGTGGTGAGGTGAGTGAATGCCAGTGAATGCAGACATAGATGCTGCGTATATTCGGTCTCGACGTTCTTCAGTTGTGGTGTTCCCGTGTAATGGCGACCGTGACGACTATCACAACATGATCTCGTGTGCTTTCATCTCCAAATCATCACTGAACGTACTGGGATTCAAGCAGCTTATTTGCGTTATTGTGTTTACCTGCAGTAGTTTCGCCTCTAACCGAGGTATGGCCTAATCTGTGCCTGATGATGTCAATCATCTTCTCACACTGTGGCACAGTGAATACCAGAAGTTCATGGCACGTTTAATCAAGGGAAGAGAACCTTTGCAGGCAAACCCCGAAGTTCGCTTACCCGCAGTCAGCGTTCCCGACTTCAACGCACCTTCCCAGAGTATTTTTCGATCCTGCCATCCTCCAATACGCCCGATACCTAAGGTACCGATACCTAATTATCTCAGGCGCGAGCTATGGTATCGCTCGTGAAGTGGATGAGGCGAGTCTTGCGCCCGGATCCGTGGAAGCCTCTGCAGTTTCCGACGGCTGGCTTCGAGGAATTTCCTGCTTCAGAAGTGCTGGAGGAAGAGTTTTTCCACGAATTCAAGAAGGGCGATTACTACCCTGTCAACATTGGCGACCTTCTTGACTCTGACACGTATCAAGTTGTTGGCAAACTAGGCTTTGGGCGGACGTCATCGGTATGGCTCGCCCGAGATCTCCGGTCTGTGTTCTCCATCCTTTCCATGTAATAGCCCCCCTGTTCCATTAACACAGAGAGCTTAGAGCGCGCAAATACGTTGCCTTGAAGATTTTCACCAGATGGGAAGGAGAGACGTGCAGGGATGAGTTCCAGACCTGCAAGGCCATCGAGGAAGCCGGCCATTCCCATAAAGGACGCTCGTACCTGAGAACCGCACTGGACCAGTTCACCATCGACAGGCCGGGAGGCCTACCTCATCATTGCCTCGTCCAAAAGCCACTCTGGGACACGTGGGGGGACCTGCTCTATCGGAACCCGAACAGACGCTTCTCCCAAGCGCTTCTCAAGGTTAGCCTGCAGCAACTCCTTAGTGCGCTCGACTACTTGCACACGGAGTGCAAGCTTGTCCACACAGGTAAACGCCCAGATTCACAGATGTCTCCGATCTATACAACTCTATGACAGTAGTAGATCCTTTCTGATACTGGCTGCGACAGACATCAGCGAACACAACATCCTGCATTCTATAGTCGACAAGGACATCCTGAAGGCGTACGTGAAGGAAGAATTCAAGACACCCACCCCGCGGAAGCACGTCACCCTCGACGACGGCACCACCGTCCCCGTGTACGCGTCACACCGGTTCGGCATGCCCAAGCACTTCGGCCACATTGTCCTCAGCGACTTCGGCGAGGCCGTGCGCGGGGATGTGAAGCACAACCACCACGCGCAGCCGAACCAGTACCGGGCGCCCGAGGTGCAGCTCGGCGCGAGCTGGAGCTACCCGATTGATATCTGGAACGTGGGGTGCCTGATCTGGAGTGTCTTCGAGGGGCGGCATCTATTCCGCGGCAGGGATCCGGTCAATCACCGGTACAGCACCCGGGCGCATCTCGCGGAGGTTGTTGCGTTGTTGGGACCGCCGCCGCTGGATTTGCTTCGGCGTGGATGGAGGAGCAAGGAGTTCTTCTCCGAGGATGGTGAGCCTAACTCGTCATAGAGGAGATTTTCAGGGAGATAAAGGGGGACAAAGATATCCGAGCTGACAGTTGCGTTTTGCTTCGCAGGCCAGTGGATCGCGAACGTTACCATTCCACGAGACAACAGCTTAGAGAAGGCAGAACACTTCCTCACCGGGAGTGACAAGACCATGTTTCTTAACTTTGTCAGGGGCATGCTAGCCTGGCGACCGGAGGACCGCAAGACGGCACGCGAACTGCTGAAGGACCCGTGGCTGAACGCGTGGGAGGACATGGATGACTGATCTCGCTCAGGGAGCCTTCGACTGTCGGGAGTGGAAGAGAACCGTTCGTTTGATTTCTACAGATGGGAAGTTTATAGCAGGTACAGAGCACATGGAGATGAGGACAAACGGGCGAGAAGACTGGTGTCGGAAGGGGCCAAATCTATAGTTTGCTGTCGTACTAGATCAAACTGTGCTCTTATGTCGACTGCAAAGGCGCGATGGATGTGACATAGTAGGCACGCATTGTCTTGCATTCCATGCTTATTTAAACACTCCACCGGTCATAAGTTCGCTACGGAGCTGGTCGTATTCATCTCGCTGTGCGTGGCCGGCTTGGCATGTTTCATGCATTCATCGCTTCCGCCATGAACAGTCTCCGTGTTCTTGGCCCGTGGGTTGTTGACTGAATGGAGAAACTATTCGGCTTCCACACTCCGCTTTGTTTCGCTCCCCGATGTGGAGCCATCTTAGTGGCGGAACCCTTTTTCACCGCAGACGGGAGGTGGTCATAGGACTCGCGGATGATGAACCACCGTGTAACATTGTAACTGGGGCTCGGGGTAATGGAGTGAGTACTTACAATTAGCCGCCGGGGACAGCATACAACAGAATACGATACGAAGCGGTGGGGGGCTCAGCTATACAGGTGCCGAGGGTAATGAGTATTAATACGCTCTAGCCCTACGAGTAAGTCGGGATAAGACTGCCACTCCTTCACTCTAGTTCTGGGATCTGTATTGCAACCTACATCGGCAATCGGTCAATATGCTTCCTTGGTCAACCCTCCTTGTGGCCGGATTCGCCGCGGCGGGAGCTCACGGCAGCCCGGTTGAGGTTTGTCGACGGGCCACTCCGACGGTCTACCTCGCGGGCGACAGCACCACGGCCAAGACAGGCAACGGTCTCATGGGTAAGTAGTACAGCTAAATAAAGCCAACGCTCACATGCTTCGTGTACAATACAATACCTGACTCGGAAACAGGGTGGGGCGAGTACCTGCCCAAGTACCTCACGGTTCCCGTGGTGAACAAGGCCGTCGCGGGGCGGTCGGCGCGCAGCTACACCAACGAAGGGCGCTTCAGCGAGCTGACCAACCTGGTCAAGCGCGACGACATCGTGGTGATTGAGTTCGGGCACAACGACGGCGGCTCGCCCAACTCGGCCAACGACAACGGCCGCAGCGACTGCCCGGGCACGGGTGACGAGGTGTGCCGGTCCGGCAAGACGGGCGAGACCGTCTACACCTTCAACCACTACATCGAGACGGCCGCGCGCGCCCTCGTCGCCAAGGGCGCGCGCGTCATCGTCAGCAGCCAGACGCCCAACAACATGTGGGAGGGCGGCCAGTACAACCCGGCGCCGCCCCGGTTCGTGGCCTACGCCGCGCTCGCGGCCAGGAATGTCGGCGCGCCCGGGGCCACCTTCGTGGACCACTTCCAGTCCGTCGCCAACATGTACCGTAAGCTGGGCAGTGCGAAGACCAACGCGCTCTACCCCAAGGACCACACACATACGAGCCCCGAGGGCGCGGACCTGGTAGCCCAGGCGTTTGTGCAGGCCGTCGGGAGGGACTTGAATGGGACGACGCCACTGAAGGGGTTTTTGAAGAGTCCCGTGCCGGTTGTGTGGTGATTTGTGAATGAAAACAGGAGATCATCTTGTGTATTCAGGATTGAAGAGTTGGGTATGAAGTTCTAGGATCACCATATTACTATTGAATTTATTATACTATGGTTCGTGCGAGCGTTTCGGAGACTGATGGAAGAGGTACGAACCAGGAGCTTATTTAAACGATCCTCGTCGTGATTGCTACCTACCTTCTAAGGTACTGTAATACTATCCAATCCACTCACAGTGTCATTCTGAACCTGAGAGGCCTGTAAGCTCTTGTAGCGGTCGTGGTTTTCGATACATCTGTAGATACAAGTCACTGACATGCTACCTGCAGTCTGTCTAACAACTTGAAGTAGTACTAGTAATCGAACCATCCAGTAGCTGGTAACCGCTTCCTTGATCAGGGACTTCAACTGGCTCGCCCTCCCTCCTCAGCCGCCACTGCATCCATACGTGTTGGTACATACATGATCCGACACATGTACAATACAACACCCTGTAAAAATCCCCATTGCAGTCGACCTGGGCTGCCCGATACGGCGATTGGGGAGACGGCTCTGGGGAAGCCGTGTACCGGGCAGCAGCAAGAGGATCGGTTGAGTTTGGTATGGTAGTAAGGTCATGCTTCGTGATGGTTAAGTTGGAGTTAATTCAAGATTACCTTCTGGCATCTTTGAGCCCGGACAGGTCGGTTATGGGAACTCGGTCGGTTGGGCGGTTATCGTATAGACGAGCTACAAGAATATTTATGTGGGCTTAGATCGACTCGCACCTGCAAAACCCTCCACTATATCAGCTGCAATGCTCATCAAAGACGAAAGATACCTCCATAGAGGCGTCCACTTACCGACTTTGTTGCGAAGTTCCCAGCACCGCGGGATGAACCGGCTGGACGAGATGTTGGGGGGTCAAACGATCCGGTATCTGTGCCCAGAGAACCATTCTTACAATGCCGAATCATGAAGATGCCGATGCCTAGCACAAGGAGGGAGGCTGCAGTGAATGTAGCGCGGGTCACAGATCACCATGTCATACATGAGGCCGTTCGTGCCCCATCCGGAACCGATGGTCGGGGGAAGTGTGAGTTGCCGGAGTCGATGATGATATCGCCAGGCTCAAGGAGGGGCAGGAGTGTCTTAAATACAGTTTCATGCTCTCCATCATTCCGAGATCCCTGCTGGGAGCTTTGATCGAGTGCCTGGCGTGGCTGTCGTTAGCCAGGACGGAATGATCGCCGTCGCGAGTGGGTTGCTCGTGGTTGTGGGTCGAACAAACAATGTTGTTTCTGGGCTTGCGGGGTCTTCCTCTCGGTCTTAGTCTCGCAGAGTGCTCACGCTAGCTTTCTTCATGCGACTAGTTTGTCGAATCTGTTTAATTTGTTATGGTTGAATCTGTCAGGCATTCACTGCCTCTTTGACCACCCCACTACTCACGGCCTGACCCCGATACTGTTCGCGGTGCCAACTTGCGGAGCGCCGACCGTGTAGGCCATGTATCGGAGGTTGCCATTCCCCCAAAGACGGCGGCAACGTAGCCTTATCCACCGCTTCTGGTAATGTGAATGGGCAAGTACTCATCGCCTTTGTGAGGCCGAGCTTGCCGTCATCGCCGCGAAGGGTGAGAAATCGGTTGAGTTTGGTATGATGGCAAGGTCATGCTTCGTGATGGTTAAGTTGGAGTTTATTCACTGTCTCTGTGACCCTGCCCGGAGCCCGATGGGAGCTGGAAACGAGTTGGAGGGTTAGGTTTCTTTGCGGCCTTGCCTCAGCTTTGGCATCCTCTGCACCTGGAATCGCAGGAATTCCCTGCCCCGCATCCAACGCCATTGTTTTCCACAGGCTGTGATGTCTGGCATCCTCGTTGGTGACCTTGGCCCCGGTGCGATTCAACGAGGGTCGACCGCCAAACCCCTCGGCCATAGCCCCCTCTGAACGCTCCACGTCGTCGAGTAAAGCCACGGTGATGCCGCCATGATGCACATTAGACAGTCTCTGTCCGTCTGATCTTAATATACCAAGTCGGATGGCAGAGTCATGGGACGACCGAGTCATGGGATGGAAGGTGTCCGTCTGATATTTGAGTTTGTAACATCGAGGCACTTCCGCTAGGGGGTACGGGATGCCTGCCATGACGATCTCACACACTGCTTAGCTTCCTGCCCGTGCCGTGGTGCAGATAAAGGCAAGGAGTAAACTTCCGGGATGCCGAAAGGTGATCCTTTGCTTCTGAGACTTTCTGGACATTGCTGTGCTTCGAAGACTGCTTTGGTCTCATTGGCGACCCAATCTTCAGGAGTTTCACTGGTGCCGAGTGGTCACAGCGTTCACGAAGGTTCTTGGTCTAGAGAGAATGAAGGATATCTCCATTAACCTGTGCTAAAGACTGCCTCTTGGTGCTTCCAGACCGATTCAAATGGAACAGAGCAAGCGCAACAGCAGGCCGCCGCCGCCCATTCGACAAACTGCATTCACGCGCCCTCGTCGACGTGGAAGAAGTCTATCCACGTATACAGCGCCCTTTGCAGCTCCGAGCCTGATCTTGAGAAGAATGTTGGTATTCCACCTCGTGCAGTGCAAACTAACATGTGACCGACGAGGGGTTGGCGAAACCGGAAAAACGCTTCTTGTTGGTAGCTTTTGAAACAAAACGTCAGAACGAAACTGTTGAGAGCGGCCAGGGCGGCAAAAGTTCGGATCCGGAGCAGCTGGGTGAGCTCGCTCCTGCCCGGCCATCATTTTGTAGAGGGCTATTCTCCCTCATCACGTGTTCCTCGCTTCAGTCTCGCCCTCGATGAAGGGGCTTCGGGAGCCGGGGCCTCGGCTCGCTTTTCCCGCTCGGCAAGTTCAAGTTCGTATCTCTTGACAAACGCAGTCATGTAGGCCGCATTGGCGTCTTCGAATGGACGATAACGTCCGGAGGTAACACAGATGTGCAAGGAGGCCAACCTCCTCGCCTCACCGTGACCTCGTTTTGTCGCTTTGGTCGCTAGCGGCGGGGTGGCAAAGGGGGCGTGGTGACGGTTGCTTTGGCGGTAGCACATGTTCCTCTTCCTCCTCTTTCTTATCCTCGGCCTTCTTGGTGTCTTCGCTTCCTATCCTCCCTGGGCCTCCCTGTCTCCCTTCCGCTCCTGTCTCATTCACATACTCTCTCATTTTCACTCTCGGCACCGTTTTCTTTTTCTTTCTCCTTCTCTTTATTTTTTCCTTCTTGCTTTTTTCTTTTCTTTTTGATCTCCTCTCTTGGGGGCCTTGGGCTTCTCCTTTTCCTCTCTCTTCCTCTGGGCTTCTCCTTCCCCTTAATGCTAACATAAAAATACAAACAACGACAAAGGAAAACAGGAACAATATCAGGAATAAAACGAAAGAAAGAAGGAAAATAAAAGAAAGAACAGGATGAAAATGAGTTGATGCAGGCAGGGCCTTGTCCACTCCGAACTTATACAGATGAACTCACTACCTGAACCGACCGCTGTGACTTGAATCTGTCCGTCTGGGTTTTGTGAGAGGGAGGGACTGTGTATGTTCCCATGGACTGGAGTGCATCGGTGGCCTTCAGCTCGCTCTAGTACTGTCGTGTTTGGGAGCGGTCAGCTCGCGGACGAGCGGCTTGGCGAGAATGTCTTGGATCCCGGGGGCTCCCTCTCGGGCATGTTGTCAACTTCGGAACACTCGCGGGCGAATTCCGCGTCCCTGAGAAGAGCGTTAGTTACTGTCAAGCCGGAGTGGCGGTACGTTGCCTTTCATTGACCAAAAGGGTTGTAGTACATACCAGTGCTGCCGGTCATGTCGTAGGCCCCATGGTGATATTGCCGCTGTCCTTAGGCTTCCGCGGCATGCGACAGCAGCAGCGGGAACGGCGGCGGCGTTGTTCACGGCGAGGGCTTTGGTGTTGCACTCGCCCCAGCTGGCGCCCTCGAACCGGACGAGGATCGCCGCGGCCCCATCCGGCGGATGTCCTCGGGCACGTATGCCCGGTGGGTCTTATGGAAGCACTAGGCCTCGAACGATGCTACGTACGCCACGATGTGAGGATGCCTCAGTGGAGAGTTGAGACTTGGATATCGTCTTCACCTCCTTTAGCCCCTTGCTTCAGGCTTTGCTGTCCATCTGCTGCTCGGCCATGCCTTTTCAGTGGCGTGCAAGGCGAGGCCTCGTAGCAGAGGAATCGAGCTAATGCGTCGGGGACTGAACCGGGTGCGAAGGATGGGGGATAGTGCAGATCCTGGAGGCGCATGATCGAGAGCGTCGGTGCCCTCCAGGGCAGGGAAGCAGAACGACTGATTCCAGAGTTCAAGCTGCGGCCGTGTTGACGTTGCTGATAAGATGGTCCACATGCGCCAGACCGATGATGTGAACCTCGTCGATGCGATTTTTGGTGGAGAGAGGCCCATGATCCTTCTTAACACAAAGGCGAAGAATCTGCGCTTTAGGGAAAGGTACCACAGGAGCTAAAAGCGAGTAGAAGTCAGGTCCTCACTGTTGGCTCGTCTTCACGTTGCCCTTGTAGGCCTGCTTGAACGCGATGGCCTAACCGGCCTTGTATCCCCCCTCAATGCCATTGATAGTGCTGTAATATGCCAGATAGCGGAAAAGTGGATGAAGATCCTGCGGAGTGAAGTGCTCCTCTGGCTTCGTCCTCCGTATTCTTGGCGGCGGCTGCCTGGCCAGACGCTCGCTAGGCTCCATCTCGGCTTCAGGGGATGGCCTCCTGGAAGACGCCGAATTGGAACTTGTCGCGGAGGAACCATCAAGACATTCCTAGATTTGGTCTCCAGTCAAATGGAGTTTCTGTCGGACCACCAGGGTTTCATGACTTGATCAATCGCATATCTCTTGAAACGACAGCGTGTCAGGAACCCCGGATCGCATTGAAAGACTCGGTGTCCCGGACGTAAGTCCGACGGTACAGCTGCGATCGCAGGTGCGCCACCAAGCCGTGAGAGCATTCCACCGTGACGTGACAGTTGGAGATCTGTATGCCAAAGGTGCCCATGCCACCTGACCTAAGGTACCGTCGAGGAAGACCTTGGCTCCAGGCTTGATGTTGGGAACCATGGTATCTGTTCAGCTCCGTTAGCTTCCCCATGACTGAACCTTCAGTGAGTATGAGCACACACCATGAGCCCCTGCGGCATGTTAGGTAGCAAGAAACGGCTCAATGATGAGATGAGCAGCAGCACAAATGCCTCATTGGCGAGCTTCCTAGCAGAGGCCGTGTTAGCGATGTTCCAGTTTCCAACTCGATGCCTGATGAATGGCGTCGGGCATTACCTTATCAAACAAACTCCAGTGTACAGGTAAGCAACACATGTATTATCCGCCCTCCTCCTCCTCCTCATCCTCCCGGAGGCGGTCGTTAATGGGGATAGTGGCCATACCACCGGGTGTAAGTTGGTTGATAGTGGTGGCTTTGGTCTTCATGTTTGCCAGGAACGTGAACACGAACCGGACGCCCGTCTCTATCACGGCATTATGCAGCGGATGAAATGAAACTGAGAAGTGAACTTGATAGTACCACCCGCTCACTTTGATGAGAGAAGTGAAGTGACTCGTCCTGTCAGGGACTTGTCGGGGGAGAAAAGATGTGAAAGACAAAGCAGAGTTTGACGAATAATAAAACGAGAAAAAGTGAAAGTCGGTTTGGAACGATCTTACTGGGTTCCCATGGTGAGGACGTGGTCCGAGCGCAGTAATAGCCGCGGGGCTGGGAGTCGGGGGACACACCTCGCAGCAGGTGGTAGTCGAGATGGCAGTCATGGACTCATGGACTGAAGTTGGATCTGTAGCAGCACTTTGTCCGAGGTCGTGGAGAGGTATTGGTGGTCGTTGACATTGGAGAACGACAGCTGCGAGGAGCCTGCTGTTCAATGGCTCGCCAGTGCAAATTTGAGGCAGATTGAGACATGGATCTGAATCCTAATCGGTGGGTGGTGGCTGTCAAACTATGTGAGTACTAATACTGTACTAATTGTACCAGCGTCGTGTATCTACAACGGCTTTGGGTTCATACCTGTGAGTCATCAATCTCGCAACGATGTGAAGCGAATATCGACTGGACAGCGATAATTGAGATCAGATTAGGCCGTGCTGGCTCGGAGACAAAGGAAGTGACTTACACAAAAGGAGACACCGGCTGATTTAGATGAAAGGCCGCCACTTAATAATGGCTAGATCTGAACTCTAAAACGGCCGCGCGACTTGAGGCACCTGTGCTGTGTTGGTTGTGGGAGCGGGGTTGGTTTTGGAAAAGCCCATTGTCTTGGAGATTGGAGATGGGCGTCGGGGGGACGAGAAGGTTGTTTAACATTCTTCATTGACGAAAGAATATAAACTTGGTGTGATTGAGGAGTGCATAGCAGGGCAAGTCTTCTAGAGATGCTAGAGACAATGACTGATGTACGACAAAGTGGGTGGAAGGTTGTGCAATCTGCAGAGTTTCCATGAGAGTTGGGAGAGAAGAGAATGGTTGGGGTGGCTTGACACGGCAGAAGATGTGAAAGGCAGGAGCTGGTCACGTCGGGGAGGCAGGAACGAGAAAAGAAACGGGCAAATTCCCATAGAGGTGCTCGGTGTGGGTTGGGCTCCTGGGGTATTATCGGGCGATGCCCCAAGCTGTCTGCTACGTTGTCAGGATGTATACGGCAGGCAGCTATCCATCCGTCTGGACGGTTAATCAACCCGTTTTCCTTTGCTTGGTGTGGCTATGACTAGACGGGGGCAGCATTGGCAGGGGACTAATAAGAGGTGGCCACTTGAGTCGTGGCACGTTTCCTGTTCCATTGCCAGATACATGGGAAGTAATCCGCTCACCTGGAGGGTTAATTAGCCCGTTTTCCTTGCTTGGTGTGGCTGTAGTTGGAGGGAGGGTAGCTTCGGGAGGAGACTGATAGGCGGACTCGTCCTGACTACTTAGCCTCCGTGAGTCAAGCAGGGAAAACGGACTACTTAACTAACACTCCAGGAAAGCACGATCGATGACGATCGTGTCCTGGCAGGACAGACTTGAGCGCTCGAATAGAAACATGGGGAAGGGTCGTGTGAATTGTTGCGTGCATCGAGTCACGTCTACGGACCAAGAATGCTCTCTGGTAAGCCGGGCAATGAATACGTACCCTCCAAACAGCAACGGTAGCCCCTGCTCTTACGGGAGCGCCATTTTTGCTCTTGACGGGGACAGTTTTGCTGGTGTCGTGGTCAGATGCACCAGACGAGAAGGTTCCAGTTCTATTTGCACTTAGCAGTAGGGGCGCTCTAGCCAATGGCTTGTTAGGTACTGACACCTCTTGCCATGTTGGTGTTTACCCTCGTGTCCAGTTCTTGATTAAGATGCATTTGGGTTGCAACGGAGAAAGGGGGAGGCACGCGTTTGGGCAACGTCAGGACAGCATTAGTGCTAGTTGGTGGACAGCCAACCATGAAGCCACAAGAACCAGCTGCCAAGCTGCAGTCTAGTACAAGGAGTCTCGGTCTTGCGCGGTCACCCGCCCTTGTTTGGTGTTTCACTTCGAAGTACTGCATTGGATGCCAACTCCATAACCACTCTCTTTATTTGGCCACAGCCCGGACGCTACCTATCGTTTAATCGATCTTGAATAATGAATTTATCGGTAAACAGCATGAGTAAGGTTAACAGCAAGACCTGGCATGTAACCGATGCCACGCGCTGTAAGAGAAAGGCATTTTCCAGAGCAATAGCATCCCTTTGGCCGATGTTCGCCTTGCCACGCCTGTTTTAGCACCGCCCATCTCTCGATGGGACGCCGTCGGTCTATCGCTTATTGGCCTTCTGGATTCCCTCTGTTCCATCCTTTCTTCCCGGAATCTGCTCGCCTTGTACTCCCTTCTCTTTTCTTCTCCATCCCTTTCTTTCCTTCCGGGATGTTTCTTTCGTTTGTATTCCCTTTTACCCTGTCATCGATTCTTGCTATCCTGCTTCTTCGTACGATCTTCCGGTCCCCTCGCGCCTTTCACTTTTAGCGACCAGCTTAGAGGGAGTTCACTTTGACGTCATGCTCCTTGCAGGAATTGTTGCCTTGGTCACGGCTGTCACGCTTGCTGTAATTGCGGATGGTTTTGCCTTCGTGGACAGGCACTCTGTTCTCTACACGCTGGTTTCGAGACGCCCTGGCAACCAGGGTACCAATTGCTTGACTCCTTCCAGGCTATTGTTGTTGATCCCTCCTCTTTGTGCCAGCATAACCCCGGAAGCACAGCCAAGCACCCATCCCATCGCTTTTGATTGTCAGGACAGAATGGATCTAGTTAAGTATCATGCTGCCTGACATGCAATTAGAGTCTGGCTGGATGGGAGAGACGGGGTGGCTAAATATTCACTCCGACTGAACACTAGTACCTCCCCTCCATCTTCGAATGCTCCTTGCCGAACTTCAGAGTGCGTGCTGTCCTCTTGCCGCGGTGCCGGTTTTACGAGGGATGTATGATCTAGCAAAATTTCCGGCAAAATACTATGCGGCGCTGATATCGAATCTCTGCTTCCAGCTTCCTTGAGTTCTCGTCCTCGTGATACAGCGTGCACCACGCGTACTCACCCGCTCGTCGTCGGCCTTTGCCCCTTCCATCCACGGTTTGACTGGAAGGCTTAAGCACCCCTAGAACTCTGGCCAGACTGTCGTCCGAGTCAAAATCGATACAGTCCTCAATGCTGAACATCAGGGGCAGAGACCACAAGCTAGGTATGATACTGGAAGTACCGGTACAGCAGGAACAGGGGCAGAAGACTGGAATACAGGCTCTCGATGTACACCACAAGGAACCAAGATCCCCCAAAGTCTCAGACTCCTTAAGCAAGCAATACAACTTGTGTGACGCCCCTAAGTTCAACACTCAACTGACTCCAGGGTGTGGTTATGTCCATGCAAAGCCTCAGCCGTTCCCGTTCGAGCGTAGCCCTCTAGTTAGGGCCCTGAAACCTAGCTCTATGCATTTTTCACGGCGCCCTGCCCATGTTTCCAACCCACGTCCACATGTGTAGAGGAACGAAACGCCAAGGGAGCCCATACCCCCTACTCTTCTTGTCAGATCTCACGTAAG
Organism: Chaetomium strumarium; assembly: GCF_033439665.1. Lineage (NCBI taxonomy): Eukaryota > Fungi > Ascomycota > Sordariomycetes > Sordariales > Chaetomiaceae > Chaetomium > Chaetomium strumarium. Next base: position 7,140,845 of record NW_026944429.1, on the reverse strand, counting down.
CCTTGGCCTTGTTGCTCGTCTGGGAGGCACCACTGGCCGACCTAGCTACCAGTACGCCGGTAATGGAACCGTTGGGGGAATAACGAAAGGCTGGACTGATGCCGGGAGCTGCGGCCTGTTGAACTTAGGGGGTCACACAGGTGACCCTCAGGCAAAAAAAGGACAAATGGCTCCTAGATCAGGAGGTGTCGGGTCTTCGTTGTTGATGAAATATAGGGATCACACCGGTTGTATTGCTTGCTTGAGGAGGAGGCTGAGTCCCAGGGGGACTCCTGTCCTTATGTACAGTAAGCCTTGAATCCCAGTCGTCCTCCCCTTGAAGGTATGTACCGGTCCTTCCAGAGTATGCAGCTTATAGCCTCTGCCCCTACTTTTCAGTAGTTGTTGTTATCGTGGTCCATCTGGTTGGCCTTACAAAGTCAGAGCTACTTGGGTGACTTTATGGGTACTGGTCCGGTAGCTCGGCGTGGACCTTCAGACGCCGCCCTCGAACAGAGATGTGTTGTTCGGGGGTGCACATCTTCTAACCACCGCTGTGCGCCGTACCTTGATAAAGCTACCAAGATCCTTTTCGACGCCTGACCATCCCCGAATCTCACTGAGAGTCTCGAAACTTGTCGTATGACCTCGACGGATACCGATCATCGCTCAAACATGCCTGGTTTTCGATCGTCAAATCACCCAGAGCAGGATCTGCAGCCCGATAGTTGTAGGCATCTGCACCGTGAGGAATAAGCATATCCCGACACCAAAGTGATGCAATTCCAAGAGAGCTTGTCATAGCATTTCCTAATTCTCGTGGAGAAGAGCGCCGAAAAATGCCTAGCATCTTTGATGCTAAGGTTATAAAAGTTGCCGAAAGGAAGATATCTGAACAAGTCCTCGTATACGTCGCCACTGCCAACATTCTGGCCTTGCTGACGAAGTCTGTCGTTGACATCGTAAATGTGTTGGTCGATATCTCGGATCACCATCCGCCCCGGGTCTTTATCCCGAATGCTTTCTAACATCCACCTCAGTGCCAAGTCAGAAAGCACGTCGTTGGGCTCGACCGTTCCGGCAAAATAGTTGAGAACCCGAGAACGTAGGTTGTCGTATCGAAAGAACCTGAACTTTTGCCGTGCTAGGTCGTAATGCGCTCCCGGAAGCCATTTCTCATAAGTTGGAAATCTAGTTCCATGCCTGGGATCTCGATGCGCTGGAGTGTGTGCAAATGCACAAAGCCTGTCATGAATAGATATAGCGTGATATATGTTGTTGACAATGCTGGAGACCTTCTTGTTATAGAAGGTTTCTAGCCAGGCAATACCCTCTCAGGCTCCAAAACCGGGAATTCTAAGACTGCCCACGGTGTCGAAAAGGCCCATGAACTCGACCGGGGTCCTAGCATCGTAGCTATTTCCACGCCTATACTATATTATCTTGGCGGACTGAGAACGGTCCAAATTTTCCTTATTGCGGTAGGTTTCATATATAGCCGCGCACCGCCGTTTCGTCTCCGCGTCGATATTTCCATTGACGTCTCATGATGGCTTTATAATACTGTCATGAATCAACCTGCAGAGGCCGGTGGGGCCAACCTGCATGGTCCGCGGGCGGCGCCCGCATCCAATCATTCCGGTTTAGGAACAGACCAATCAAAAAGGGATCACGCTTGGCATAGGGAAGGCTCGGTGATCCAGCTATAAGGCTCACCAGGGATCACTAGTGATCCAAGGTGATCCAGTATAAGGGATCACCAGAGGCAAGCAGTGATCCATGGGAAGCCCGTAGTATATAAGTTAGCTAGTCATTCGTTCTGGAGGACTCCGGGAGTTCTCCAGTGAGCAATTCAAGCAGTAGTCTTTACCTACTGTGCAGACATTGTGATTTGCATTTTTGTAAACCTTTTGGCTTTACCGAGACCTACAGTCCGACCAGCAGATACCTTCGACCGGCGAACCCTTTCAGAGGCAGGACTGCCTGTGGTTTCGTCACAGTACTTTCGAAGCTAGATATCAAGCTTCGTATACTAACACCCCTAACCTCATGGCCGGGAACTATATAATCTTAGGTCTTCTAGATACCATATAATCCTCGAGAAGCCGAGTCATAGTCAACGCTTATTAAGACTCGCATTGCCAACCATCGAAATAGCTCCCCGACTTCAATGTTGGCTGATGTAGACCAGCTTACCAAGGGTACGATAGCTATAATGCACCAGGTGGCTCTCCTTCAGGCAGAGGTATCTTCGCTCTGTAAGACAAACAAGCACTAAGCAAGCGCCGAAGAGCTAAAAGAACGCGTATACAGCTTGGAGGATCACTTGCAATGGAAGATGCAAAAGATCTACTGGACCAAAAGGCTATGGTTAGGGAGGTGGCACAAGAAATACAGCCGGATGGTGGCGGTGGAGGGGGGGCTCGTACGAAGGTTCGGTGCTGTGGTGTGTGCAGCAAGCCTGGCCATAATGCACGCACTTGCCAGGAGGTTGCGGAAGCCTCAGATTCAGCTGTTTCTGATGTAATTATTGTCAGTTCCTAGTGTTGTTGTTTTGTAATTGAGGATATTGTTGGTAGTGTAGTGGAGAGTGTTCAACTCGCTTATATGTTCGGCTCGCTTATAATGCACGTTAGCTATTGTAAACTAGAAGATTGTGAACTAGAGCAGTTGATAGCATTCTAAGTCTTAAAGCCTAAACCCGGGTAGGTATATCTCTTATAGATATAACTGAATCGATAGAGCTTCGTCCTTCTTGCCGGATTTCCGATTCGGTATTGGCGGCCCTCCTGCAGGTTGTGTTCTGATATAGAACAGCCATTTCAAGTTCATCTCATAGCGGAGCTAAACTATACTATATTATGCTAACTAACAGGTATCTATACCTATAAGCTATATGTCAAGATTATTGGCTAGTTTATAGAGCCTTATTGCAGGAAACGAATGTGTACCTTTGTCTGACTATAAAAGGGTTACTTGAACTTTGCTGGTTAATTTCCTGGGGCCTCCGCGTCCAGTTATATCGCTTGTATATGACATGCGCGATATGCTTACGGCTATTGATAAAGTCTTGGAGAGCAGGAAGTGTGGACGGAACCAAACTTTCTATGGTATGCTTGCAATCTACGAGTCAGGATTCATAAGCTAAAGCATATTCTGTATACTATATCGCTGTCAGGGTGGCTTGATGTGATCTTGCTTTTCCTATCGACTATCACGACGGACGAGTGACCTCCTAGGTTATGGAGGTAGACAGAGCCTTGTAAGTTCATAAATTATAGACAGTCTGGAGTCATTCCTATACAATGCTAATCGGGCACTCCTTGTCCCGCTTGGCGGCTACTTCAACCGACAAAAGAAAGGTAACATAACCGACAGTGGAAAGTGTCGAGGTGAGGCTGGGAGCAGGGCAACGTTAAAGAGCTGCATAGAGGGTGTAACACGTCACTCCACCCGTACGAGTCCTCACCGGTTTGAGCAAGCCGGCGAAGTTTGGGCAACCATCAGCTCAGTGAGTCACTGCTGGCGCATACACCTAGCGCTGACTGGACCGGAAGCATGCTTCCATGTCAAGCCCTCCGTATAGCCTTGCCTAGCAAGGCGGCAAAGAAAGGCAACTGAAAGACACTGCATGCTACATGTCTTGCCTAGCCAGACCCTTTTCCACTTGAATTACAGGCAACAGACAGAGGCAGTATTATACCATTCTAGGAGAGAAAAGCCATTCGGTCTGATCCGATAGCTAAGTGGGAAGTGGGAACCTTCCGGAGCGAAGACCAGCTGATGAAACCCGGCCTCCGTCGCCGGCGCCGTTTGAAGTCGTTACGGAGACGGCGACGATCCGGGAACGGGAACGGGATCGCGTCCGGCAAAACATCGGGCGAGCGACCAGTCGGGTCTGCTGAGTCAGCAATTGTAGCCGTGCATATCCCAAGATTTTGCTTGCCCCTTAATAAGAACCGGAACAAAGTCGCGACGCTCACTTTCACCGCTTCATCACCCCATCTCAACATCACAAACACTCCTTAAGGACAGGCAATTCGCCCAACTTGCCGCTCACTCGATCTCAGCTTCTTTTCACTTACCAGTACTGCTTGCAGGCGAACTCGAAATTCGAAGCGTTTCGGGTCCAAGCATTTACCAACAAATTAAACCCACGATGTGGCCCTTCGACACGTCAAAAAGCGCGTCCCCCGCGCGCACGCACCCCTACTACCCGCTGGGCGTCGAGATCGCGGGCTATGTCGCGAACCACTTCAGCGTGACGGCCATCCTGGCCATCTTCAGCACGGCCTGCGCGGCCGTCTTCGGCCTCACCCACCTCGCGATCCCGCGCGTTCGCAGGCGGGCGGGGTTGCCGAGCCTGCCGACGGGGGAGGGCCTGACGGTGTTCTGGTTCGTCCTCTGCGGCTGCATCCATCTGGTGTTGGAGGGCTACTACGCGGCCAACTTCCGCGATTTGGCGGCGCACTCGACCGTGCTGGGCCAGTTGTGGAAGGAGTACGCGCTGTCGGACTCGCGGTATCTGACGAATGACTCGTTTGTGGTCTGTATGGAGACTGTGACGGCGGTGAGTACCACTATGTACTGTGTTTGAATTCATGGCAGATTTGGCTGATCCAGTTAAATTACTAGGTCTTCTGGGGTCCGCTATCCCTCGTCGTGGCGTACATGATCGCGACGGAGCACCCCCTGCGCCATCCGCTGCAGATCATTGTGTCGCTGGGCCAGCTGTACGGCGACGTGCTCTACTACGGCACCAGCACCTTCGACCACGTCGTGTTTGGCATGGCATACTCGAGGCCGGAGCCGTATTACTTTTACGGCTACTATGTGTTCTTGAACGCCTTCTGGATCGTCATCCCGGCTTGTATGGCACCCCATTCTCGATCAACTCCGACCAAAGGTTGTACGTGCTAACGAAACAAAACCTCGCAGATCTCATTGTCAGCAGCGTCAAGGCGACCAGCAGAGCTGCGAAGGTGGTGAAGAAGCTGGAAAGGCAGCTGGCTAGTGCGAGCGTCAGCGTCACACGTGATGAGACATCTGATGACGTCGCTGAGAGAACGCCCACCGCGGTATACGCATCCCAGTCGAGCTCGAGCTGGAAAGGCCAGGGCGTGCGGAACTCGATGAGGTCCAGGCATCACTGATCAACCTTTTCAGCCAAGTTGGCACATGCCTCAAAGTCAGGGGCCCGAGACATGAACCACATGGGACGCAAGGATAGCGGCTATTGGTGGTAGATTCCTGTCGGCAGAGGGCGAGGATATTAGCCAGAGCGAGGAGGGCGGTCAGGGAAGGGAAAGGGAAGTGCCAGTTCTAACCCTGGTATTGACTCCCCACGATGGAATGACGGCGGCTGCGTCAGGTTTAAATATGTAGTTGATTATGATCTAAACGACTGAGACGAGGTTGAGGGAGGTTAGGAGTTAATAGGATTGGCGGAATGCTACGAAGTAAGTTCAACACATATGCATGCCTCAATGTTGCTCATCGCCTTTAGACTTCTCCAAGCAAAACCATTGCGTCTTTTTGAATCTATCCTGCCTGATCTACCTCCCAGCTCTCTCTTTCAACCGTAGCAGGACTACGTATCGTATGTAGTACTCGATATATCACCGTCATTATCAAAGCACCAGAGCAATCACCCGTTACGAAAATCAACGCAATCGGATTGACGACGAAGACCAAGACCAGCTAAGCACAACGCCAATATCCCCCCCCCTCTATCGCGTACTCCCCCTTACCAAACCAAAGCAAAGCAACGACAGCTAACCAGCGCTGTAAATGGGCCGCTCTGCGACCCTATTCCACCCTGCCCCTTCCCATTTGGGCCAGCCCCCAAATCTCACCCTCACTCCTTTTTACCGCCTCGTTCCTGTCGCACGGACCGCAGAGCCTCGTCCCGTGAGATACCGTAGTAGTGCACCAGCACCCGTCAACGGTACAGTGGGCGCACAGGGGACGAGCCCTCTCGGTCTCATCCTTCATGGGGGCGGAGTTGAAGCCAGCCATTTCGATCTATGTAGGCGTCTGGGTCCCAAGTGTGTAGAATCTTGTGACTGGTAGATGAAGTCAAGGTTAGCATCGTGATTGCTGTGTTCGGCAAGAGAATAGTAGAAGAAGCTTAGAAGGTGATCACCAGGACCCGTTGACACGACACCGATATCCCTTCCGCTTCTCACCCTCAAAAAAAAAAAAAAAAAAAAAAAAAAAAAAAAAAAAAAAAAAAAAAAAAAAAAAAAAGAAGGCTATTGTGTACCACTCCCCAAGCAAGACCGAACGCAACGACAGCTAGCCAGAGCGTGTTAGATGGGCAGCCCTGCGGCCTTAATAAATCCACCCTGCCCCCTTCTCCCCTGTCCTCATTGACAACCGGCCTCCCCTCTCTCATCACCCTTAGTCATTATAGTAGCCGCAGTAGTTCTTCTCGCAAAACTCGCAGTACCTTTTCCCTTTGGGTGCGTAGTAGTTCTTGCAATTGCACCCCTCGACGTCTATGTGGGCGCACTGTGCAAGGGACATGTTTTGCTCTGGGGTGGACCCTGGACTCCTGGGCTCGGGTGTGTGTAGGGAGTTAAACTGGTAGAGAAGTCACTGACTACGTGGTTAGCCATCATCAATCTGTGCTCAACAAGGGGAAAGGAGGGGAGTGGGGGGCACATTCCACGGATTACGTCGGGCTTGGGGGAGGCGCAGCAGGAGTGGGATCGGGCGAAGGTGCCGAGTCTGCGGAGCCGAGACCGCCTGCCATGACCGGAGGTATAGTACCTTACTGTGATGTGGCTGGGGAAGGCGAGGATGCTGAAGTTGTGAATGCGTTTGAAGGTCTTTTTTTGAGTGCTCGAGCTGTTGCTTCTTGTTCTGCGAACGTTGCTGGAAATTTTGGATCTGAGGAGGAGGCCGCGGATAAGGATCAGGAAGGGGGCATTTATACTTGTTAATGACACAAGTCCCAGCTTCCAACAGAGGCCAGGCGGACATGATGCAGAAGAAGCCATGTTCAACATCGCCAGCGTGGCTTGCTATGTGAAGGATACGGAGTCGTGTAACCGTAATTTCTTTGATATGTAGCCGACTATATGAAGCGAAGATGGCATCCCGACTAGCTGGCCAAGGAGCTCACAGCTCACCGCAAACTCGCCATGACAAAGCGAAGGATACGAATGACTTCGTTTGTGAGCATGGTCAGCACTTACCAGTACTGGAAGTCCATGTGCCTGCGGATCTCAGAATGGCACCAAGGATCATCAAAATGAATGAACCTACCACTACCGAATCATGGAGTCACGCTCGGGGACAACGAAGCATTGAGGTTGAGCCTTCTCGATGCTGGTCATCCAATGTGATTAGCACCGAGGAACACCTCGAGTGGAAAACATGCCTTGTGTAGCCACCCACCATGACCTCACCGCATCCACGCCCACCTACCTTCCTATGGGCAACGAGTGACACTTGTTATGCGGGGTGGCCTTATGATGACTGAACACTTCAGTACCAGATGTTACTCCGCAAACCTAAATGTTAGATTTGGGTAAGAGCGGTAAAATCAACTTTATGCGCAGGCAACGAATCCCGGCAGGTCCGGCACCACCGCGGCCTCGGGCGCCCGCGGGGTGCCGAAGGATTCAACTTCAAGTTCAAGCAGACCATCTTCTACTTCCACTCCCGTCACTTATCTTTTCCCTCATCATGGTTCTAATAGCACTGGCAAAACAATGGCTGCTGCCTCAACATCGTGGTCTCTTCTGAGCACCTCGGCCAACGCTCTGCAGGTAACTGCAGATGATGGCAGCTCTCCGCGTCGGCGGGCCAAGTCAAACTCCCTCTCCCGCCGACGATTCTCACTGTCTAGCGGGCTTGCGCAAAGCAGCCGACCGGTCAAGCAGGGCAAGGTTCCAAGCCGACATACGAAAAGATCAGGGCGATCGCTCCGTTTCCTTTTCCGGCGAACATGGGCCCTGCCTTTGGCTCTCATCCTCGGCTTCCTCTCGCTCTACGCCATCAACCCGACCGAATCGAACCCCGTTTACCATTTCCTCTTCCTTTCTTACAAGCTGGACCACCAAGATGACCAGTACGGCAAAGGGCCCTGGGACCTGGCCTTCGTCAGCTTCTACACCATCGTGCTCTCCTTCACCCGCGAGTTCATCATGCACGAGGTCCTGCGACCGCTGGCCCATCCAGGCGGCATCCGCTCACGGGCCAAGCAGCAGCGGTTCATGGAGCAGATGTACACGGCGTGCTACATCGCCTTTGTCGGTCCGCTGGGGCTGTACACGATGAAGCGGACGCCGGGGCTGTGGTATTTCGAGACGCGGGCCATGTACGAGGCGTATCCGCACCGGACGCACCAGGCAGTCTTCAAGTTTTACTACCTGTTCCAGGCCGCGTTTTGGGTCCAGCAAGCGGTCGTCATGCTGCTCGGCCTGGAACGGCGCCGCAAGGACTTCCGCGAGCTGGTGGCGCACCACATCATCACCATCGCGCTGATTGGGTTGAGCTACCGGTTTCATTTCACGTATGTCGGCATTGCGGTGTATATAACGCACGATATCAGTGATCTCTTCCTGGCTGTATGTCCCACCCCCCTTTGCACCCGCCCCATCCACGGCATTCACTAACCATAACATATACGACAAACAGGTCTCGAAATCGCTAAACTACCTCACCTCCCCTCTCCAAGCCCCCGCCTTCGCGCTCTGCATCATCATGTGGGTCTACCTGCGGCACTACCTGAACCTGCACATCCTGGCCTCCGTCGCGACCGAGTTTCGCACCGTGGGGCCCTTCGAGCTCGAATGGGCGACCGAGCAGTACAAGTGTGGCATCTCTCAGGCCGTGACGTTCGCGCTTCTGGCCGCGCTGCAGGTCCTGAACCTGTTCTGGCTGTACTGCCTGTTCCGCAGTGCGTACCGCTTTGTGGTGCTGGGTGTTGCGAAGGATGATCGGTCCGAGGCGGAGGAGGAGGAAGAAGAAGTCGGGGAGACAAAAAGGGCTACGGCCTTGTTGGAGGAGGCGCCGGCGATCCGTCTTGTTGTGACGGAGTCCGAGTTAGTTACTTAGACTCCCTGGTGTTGTATGGAGACAGGTATAGTCAGCGGCCATCTCCTTGGATGGGCAAGGTTGACAGGACATTATCAGCATTTTGACTATCGGATTATGGCGCCATGTGGCCGTATAACGAGAGAACAGTGTTGTTGTTCGGCGGGTTATATATACATACATGATAAGTGTAATCTGTAATGGATTTGGGCACAATTCAGCTTCTTATCAGCACTGAGTACTAGCATATAGTTCAACTTCACGGGAAAGAACAACATCAGTCCACCGAAATGCAGAAGGAGTGTAACTCGACGCCATAGCAAGACATCGATATCCCGCTGGCCGGTGATTTAAAGACTGTGTAGAGTGCCCGGTGTGTCCCAAGCTAGCATAGTCTATATAACCCTTTACCTAACCGCCATTGAAGCTCCTAAACTCGGCTCAGAGAGCAAGGGGCATTGCAAGGGGCACTCGGGGGGAGGCCGGAACGCGTACAGCAGCGAACCGAGTCCTTGTCCCAGGTTTCACTTTGAACATGTGTATTTAGGGACGTCGAATGTAGCCTTCGTAAAACCAGGTACGCAGAAGGTTGTGAGAAGCAACAACACTTGTGATCATGCAATGCCAACTCCGATGACGAGAAGAGGCCAGGAGGCGGACAAAGTCACGATGATCTCGAAGTTACGAGTCAGAGATACAAGGCAGGCTCGGTTGTCTCTTGTCCAGGTATAAGCTAATAGTCCTACAACAGTACAAAGCCTGGCGATGTGAAAACCCAGCCGAGAAATCAACATTAACCAACTCCATTTGTGTCCATTTGCGCCATGCTATGCCCACCCAGGTTGATTCATACAGATGGTTCACTAAAAGCGCCGCCTTTTGACGGGAGTTCCACGGCTCTCTTCTTCCCGATTTCTCTTTTGCGATATCTTCAAAACATATCTTGTCTTGCTCATTGTTGGGCCCGTTGTCTCGGGGATACCTGACGTTCCGGGTATGGATGACGATGAGGACTTGACCTGCTCGCGGATTTGGAGTCTCCGCTCTTCAACTCTGAGGGCCCACAGTAGGGTGAGTAGGACCTCCTTCGACGGGAGCGCCGCTCCGTTGAGCCATCCAATCGGCCCGCGACGGGACAACTGCTGCTGCGGCTCCCCAAGTGCTGCCGCCGCCGAAGCGCCGTCTCCACAAACCCGGTCGACCGCGTATCCCTCAGAGGACACCAACCGCAATGCCTCCATCGTCGCATCCATCAAGGGACGCGCCAGAGTGGGGCTGCAGGTAAGGATCTTCCGAAGGGTTCGGAGTCTCAGAGTGGAGGAGGGACGAGTCTGCGACGGAGCGGCTGTGGAGCTGCTGCGGTTGCTTGTCGTTGCTGGGCGCGAGATTGAGCTCGCTGTCGGCGATGAAGTCGTTGAAGTCGAATTCGTAGGTTGAGGATGGGAGCGGGAACGATGTGGCGTCGTCACCAGCCAGATGATCGTATTCATAATCGGTTGAGTTGGGTGAAGAGAGAAGCCCGCTTTCAAGGACATAGCGATCTGCATCAAGGGCCTCTGGCATAGCGAAACCATCGCCGAGGTCGAAGCCAGTAGGAACTGGAGCGGGAGGAGCAGCGACAGTGCTGGGTGCAGCTGTTGTCGAGACATCGCCATCCACCCCGAGCGTGGTGCTTCCGCCGATCGACACTGCAGGTCTTGGCACAACATCGCTGCAGGATGTTGTGTCGCATCGGGGGAAGCATTGGCCGCGGGGGTGGACGGTACGTCTTGAGCAACAGGAGCTGGAACTGTCGCGGGTTGGTTCTGCTCTTCCGCTGCCTCGGGAATGGGGCTCAGGGCAGGAGAGAGAGACGCGGGGTTAACGGTTTTGTTGGTCGCGGATGGGAGCGACTGCAGGAGCTGTTCCAACGGGCTGGAGCCACCGACTGGTGCGCCATGCCCGTCTTGCGAGCCAAAGAGCTGCTGCGAGAACGTGACAGGGTTTTGGCGGAGGGCACCGAATGATGGCGAAGTGCTGGATACGCCACCTGAGCCCTGCCGGAACTTTTGAACCTCCTCCAGTAGCGCGAGGTTGATCTGCTGTGCCTGGAGAAGTGCCGCCTCGAGCTCCTTGTTTCTCCGTTCCAGGCCCTCAACCTCCAAGCGCTTGCGCTCGCGTGATGACTGAGCTGCGCGGCGATTGCGGAGAACACGCTCAACACGCCGTTGTTCTTTCTCATCTTCGGTCTTGGCGCGTTTCCTGATTATAGTTAGAAGGCGGGTGCGATACAATATCAGTTGCAGTGTGCGTCATACCTTGGAGGGAGATTTGTCTTTGGCTCTGGAAGTACCTGGCCCCATGATTTCCTCTTCTTCACCGGCTTCTTCTCGGGTTCCGGTGTAGGAGTGGTAGAAGCCGAGGGCTGCCTCAGGGTCGTTTGTGTGAGCGCTGTCAGTCCAGCGAGCATGGCCAGGTTGGGTTCAACCGCATTCTCCTCAATTGACGACTTGGGCGTCAACATATCGAGGGGGTTAACCGTGGCGCCTGGCGCGGGGCTGGTGCTGAAGAGTGAGGGATACATCTCGTCGGGCGTTGAGAGCAGAGACTCAGTGGGCGAATCCTCGAACTTGATGGCTGGCGACGCTGTGCTGGTGGCCCATGAATCCATTTCGGGCTTTGTACTCGCACTAACGTAGGAGGGACTTTCTGGCGTTCCTTGACAGATTGTGTAGACCTGATCAAGAAGGTTGGCGAGAGTTGCAGAACAGATTGACTGCAGTAATGAGGCGCCTTCCCAGTTCCTCAATACTAATATGTCAGGGAATAATTGCTAGGAAGAGCGCATTGCGTATGACAGATCCATCAATGACTCGCGAGACCAGACTAGACCCGCAGTTGCAGCTGGTTGGCTGTGTTGACGAAAAGGACAGACTGGCTTCTTGCGCTCAGATGGCGGGCAACCAGGCTGCTTTATCCTTTTGGCCACGTATGCGAAAGGGGGTGGGTGCCTGAGGCAACACGCTGCAAGACTCGGACCCACGGTCATTTGATTGGCCCAGATTGTCCTCCGAAGGCTGCGACATCCGAGTTCCAAAGGGGGAAAGCACAAAGACGGAGACCGGAACGGGGCAATCTCCATAAGCGGCAGACTTAGGGATGGAGGGATGGCAAGTAAACGCACCTTCACAGTTCCCGTCAAGTCGTAACGTTGAGCGTCGAGTGCGTTACGGAGGGTGTTCTGAGCCATTCGCTTACGTACTAGTAGTACCTTTACTCCGTAAATACCTGTATTCTCCTTAGTTCTCACGTCCTCGAACGATACCCCGAAGGCCGGCGGCGGCTTACGCAGGCAATTGAACGGCCAAGACGCTGCGCCCCTCTGGTGACTGTGGCCACCACTCCTCGGCGGTTGGTGTGGCACCTACAGCACCAGTTGTCCAACGAATATTGGTCGTTCAAACTCGAGTCCATTGACGATACGATTTCGTGTCCGGTTTATACTAATCTTAGCGATACCTCTCTCCACTGCACTACAATAGGTACACGTGTAGCCTCCGCTCCACGCACACTCCCTACCAGGAACGAGATTTGAGGGTGCGCCATTCATCGGAGGCTCACCGCGTTGGCTGACCTGCAGAAGCGACGGTGCGATGGTGACACCCGACATAACCGAGACATGTGTGCTCCGTTACAGGATTCAAGACGGAGATGGCCAGCCGGATTTGTTCATTGTCCGCACGTCAGGGAGTAATTGATTTATTTAGTATTCACAATATCTCCCTTCTGTGCCGGTCGAGCGTCTACCATGGCATGTTTGATTGACCAATTCTTGGACTTACCAGTGGCAAACCTCCGTCTTTTCAGAACGGTGCCCAGGTAATATAAGGCGGACCATAGAAGACTGCCAGGCGAAAAGGCCATGAAACAGTGCAATCAGGCTGAATTTCCCCGGACCCGAGTAACTTCGTAGGCTTGCGGAGCATTAAACCGAGATCTGTGGCTCGCGCTATAACCGGTGACACTGTCACTCCGACGGAGGTCTTTTAGAAAGGGCGGATTCCATCAGACAGCCTCTCGGCTGGAGGGGGGGAACGGCTTCGGATTGGCTCATGATCCGTTTGTCTCGCTGACAGCCAGCTTGGGCCAACGTGTTGTACAGTACCAACGTGTTCTGCTTGCATGCATCTCGTAGGGTGCTATGTTAGTAGTTAACTTGGTTATTGTACAGGCAGTCAGCTTATTCAGAGTGTATGATCCCAGGTCTGTAGTGCACTGTAGGAAGAAAACAGGACTACTTTACGAACAAAGACTGTTCCATCTGGGGGGATGACCTAGATTGGACTTTCCAGATGGAGCAGACCCGAGGGATGCTTTTATTGATATGAAAGGGAGGCTTGAGTGCGCGTCGACTCCATCTTGGGTCCATTCCGCGGGGCGATCGGTGGTGAAACATGTCTTTGACGACGCCGCATCTTGGCAGGCACGTGCGCGGCTCACTGCAGCTCCTCGACAGCCCTTGACTCCTCACCTGCAGTCTTTTGTCTTCCCCATCAATGAGCGACCAATTTCTCTTCTCCTTTCTACTGACCTTGTCTCCCGCCCAACATCACCGCGTCATGACATCCATCCGACTCATACGCAGCGCTTCAACGATCGATCACCGTTCTCGACCCATCCCATGACTCGAGGATCGAGGGCCTCTCGAGCATCCCAATCGCTATGTGGGGTGGCTCTGTGGGCCAAGCAGAACTTCGGTCGTGTTCTCCGATCGCCTCCCCACACTGCGCGCAAGTGCGTTACATCCCAGATCGCCTCTAACAGCCGGCCCGGTATCCCTGACTCCCATTTCCCCGTGCGAGACGAATGCCCAACTTCTGTCCGCAGTCATAGCCAAGTGGTACAGTGGAGGGTCACATCCGGGATATGGAGAATGACTGGAGCGACGAGAATCCTCCGCAGCCGTTGTGGGTTAGTTTGTGTGGATGAGGTGCCAGAAGTCTGGGACGGTGTCAAGCGGCACGGAATCTAAAGTGTGGGCGGAGGAAGCGGCTGAAAAATGCCGGGAACAAACTCCATTCAGCACTAGAGATATATTCCATGCTGCTGTGCAGATTTCTGGTCGTGACGGCACCCCCCCTCTTTGAGTCTGATAGAAGCACAACAAGTGGCGGTGTGGGAAGAAGTCAGTCGACCAAACGCTGGACATCCCACATCTGGAACAACTATCATCAGGTTTTGAATAACGCTGAAATACTTTTCTCCGGTACCGTCTATTCACTCGACCTTGGACCAGCCCAATGCCCTCCGTGTGTTAAGTCCCCAACGCCGCAGACACCGAACATGCTGGCCGCTCGAACACTACCCCCTGAGATAGCGCCGGCGGTTTGTGAGATATAGTATTTACCTTTACCCTTGCTCTTTCATTTTATGTCCCTTCAAAAGACAGCGTCCCATGCGGTGGGCGTACCCCATTGATGGTGGGCCGGCTTCACGAGACCCTCGATATCGCTCGTAACCCAGCCTCCGTAGTAGTCACCCGGCGGCGGGTGAGCCCTCTCATTGTCGACATAGCACTCCCATGGTCCAACATAGAAGGCGAGGTAGCCTTTGATGGCCTCGTACTCCTTGGGCGGCTCGTTATAAGACCAGATCCGGTTCTGAATGATCTCGGCAGCGGAGATGGGGCTCATGATGGCGTAGTACGTGGCGGCGCCATGGAATTCGGAGAAGGTCGACCGGGGCGTCGTCGAAAGGGGCAGCCGCACTCTGCTGGGAGGGATGAAGTACACTGCACAAGGGGAGCGCCGGAAGTCAGTGGGTTGTCGCACGCAACGGACGTAGCATTTTCGGGTCTAGCCAGGGATCCACGACCGGTGGATGGGATGGTGGATGGAGAGATGGAGAGATGGAGAAGATGGAGAACCCCAAAGAGGGTACGGACCTGGAGCGTGATGGGCTTCGAGCACCCAGTAACCCTCGCCGGGCGGACAGTCGGCTAATAGTTGGCCGTGCCACTTGATCTGGATGTGACGGTTGGTTCTCTCCACAAGTGGAGGACGAGGGAAGGTGGTGACGTTGTGTTTCCGCATTGTCGCCATGGTGCAGCTGCTTTCGAATGCCTCGGGATAGGAGATGACTTGGTGTATAGGACGAGAAAGAAAAAGACTTGCGGTCAATCGGTGAAGCGAAGATGGCCAGTGCAAAAAAAATGCTCTTCAATTCTCGAAAAATGCCCATCCATGCCCGGACAGCGGGACCAAGAATGTGTGGCTCGACCCTTTGACCCACAAATACCCACCTCAGACATGTGGCAACCGCAACGGTGAGTTCCCAGAAGCGGTAAAAGAATCCCTTGCGCACCAGCCACAAAACGTGCGTCATGCGGCAGGAAGTAGCCCCGCTCATCTCAACGTTACCCCTGCCCCGCTAACTATCAGCCGACGCAAGTTTGGCCAACGGGAGCCCGCATCGGCTGCCTGACCCAGACATGAACGGTCCGGTTGCCGCCTTGTGCGCCACTTCATTCATCAAGCGGCAATTCAAACCGCAACCTTGGACCTAACCAGCATCGCTCGAGTTGAAACCTACCATCACGCTTTTGATCGCATACCGACCGTCACCATGGCGAATCGACAACTTGCTCGGGACATGCAAACCGAGTTCCAGGCGCGAGTACGCATCATCCTCTTTAACCCAGCGGCTGGCTGTGCAAAAGCATCCATAGGCCGCGGAATCTAACACTCGGATAGTTCAACGCGAAGCAAGCCCGCCGCGAAGCCCAGAAGGCCGCAAAGCAAGACAATGAGTTGAAGAAACAAATCCAAAACGTAATTCAAAACCCTCTATCCCCCAAACCTATGTGCCGCTAGTAACTAAACTCTTCCTCTTCGCCCACGACAGCTCCTCAAAAAGGGCGAGACAGCACAAGCCGCACAGAAAGCCCGCATGCTCCTCGCCAAGCAGGCGATCGCAGCACAAATGGACCAAGCAGCCGACATGGCGGAGCTGTCCCTGGCCCAGATCCAAGCCAACAACGCGATGAACCGGATGACGGCAATGATGGCGCAGTCGTCCAAGACGATGCAGCGGGCGCAGCGCAGCGCCAACCCGGAGCGCACGCTGCTGACGCTGGAGCAGTTCCGGTCGCAGAACGAGGAATACGCCATGAGCAACGGCATCTACCAGGACGCCATGACGCAGAGCACGTCCGTGGTGGCACAGGTCAGCGACGACGCGGTGCACGAGCTGCTGGGCAAGTTGGCGGACGACGCCGGGCTCGAGCTGGGCCAGGAGCTGAGCCAGGCGACGACCAGCAAAGTCGACCCGGTCAAGGAGCCGGCCGAGCCGACGCCCGAGGTGGAGGATGCGCTGCAGCAGCGGTTGAGGGCCCTGAGGGCTTAAGAATCAAGGGGCGAGGGGAAGAGACACTAAAGAGAGAGTGCGGGTTAGATTTAGTGCGGCGGGTGTCATCGTTACCGGGACGGATGATAGAAGCAAAGAACAAACGCCAGCGGGATGATGGATGATGGCTATTACGAATAAAGGACGACTGCGCAGGGTGGTGCATCGTTCCTCACTATCCATGGGAAGAGGATGGGACTTTCTTAACAGGCGTTGCGGGCGCTAGGGTCTGATGAAGGTTTCTTAATGACTAGACGACACTGGAGGATTACCTATGCTGGATTCCTATGAGGGTGGGTGGGTGGACTTTTCGGGACAGAGGCAGATATATTCAGCATCACTTAGGACTCAATTTTCCACGAACAGCTTTTTCTTCTTTTTTATCTATCTCCCATGGCCACCTTTTATTCCTCGATCATGGAGGAACCCGTAAAGTCATGTCATGGTCATATGGTGTATCCGTCATAACAGCACCACAAGTATCTATCCCAACAATCAACTTCTGCCGTAAAAACTCCCGAAACCGAGTAAGGTAACTAGCTTACAGGTACTAGTACCGTACCCATGCCATGATGAGAAATCTCGACGTTTTTACATGTACAAGCTCGCCACGGCGGTAATATCCCGGCGAATCAACTCCTGCGCGGCGGCCATCTTCTGATACAGGCCCGGATCGCCGATGATGCGCGCGGCATTCTTCACCTCGCGGCACGTCTCGTCCAGCCTGGTGATGGTGCGCACAATGGTGCCCTCCAGCACGTCGGTCAGGTCGGTGATGTTCTTGAAGCTCATGCCGCGCGCCCACTCGTAAACGACCTCCATGAGGCCGAAGCGCGGCTTCGACACGAAGTCGTTGCTCTCGTCGCTCGTCTGGATGACCTGGTGCAGCGTCTGCACGCCGTTGACCTTCTCCGAGATGTCGACGATGGTCTTCATGCCGCGCTCGAGGTTGGCCGTCAGGCGCGGGACCGACTCGGTCTTCTCCTGGAACACAAAGGCCGACAGCAGCGCGGCGATCTCGGCGGGCTCGTAGTCGGCCAGCACGTTCTCTAGGATCAGCTCGGTCAGGACCAGCTCGTCGCTCGAGTGGATCTCGCAGGCGACCTTGCCCTTGAGCTGGATGCGGCTGGCGTCGTCGATGAAGGAGAGGTCCTTGAGCACCTGGATGCGCTGCTCGTAGTCGGGCAGCAGTTGGAGGTTCTGCTCCGAGAGCGTCTGCCGCAGTTGTTCGATGTGCGTCTTGATCAGCCACTGGTCGTGGCACATGGCGTAGTGCTTCAGAAAGGCGTTGCACTTGGCCGCCGGGGACTTGATCACCTTGATCTCGGCCTCGCGCCGCTTGTTGATGATGTCGTGGACCGCCAGATTTTTGATCCGGCCGAAGTCGGCTTCGTCCCAGTGGTCCAGGTTCCACGATCGGCAGATCTGGTGCAGTTTATCCTTCGCCTGCTGGTAACCGTCTCCGCCAAAGATATCCGGCAGGACACCCCGGGTGACGTACTTGGTGAGGCAAACGAGGTCGCTGATCGGCACGTGCAGTGTCTTGGTTGAGATGTGCTTCCTGGCCTGTGGTAGCGGCGTCAGGTGTTTCCTAAACGGCCCCACAAAGGGGAGGATATCCGTGTCGTTGCGGACCTCTCGGTTGGTCCTGATTTCGAGAACATGTAGTGTCGGGTTCGTAGCACTGCTCTTGACGCTGGCGCCCTCGGCGAGGAGAATGCCGGCCGTGCGGACGCCTTCCTTCATCCATACAACAAGTCGGCCCGGCGAGAACATCTTGCGACCCAGAGGGTTGACCAGCAACATGCGATACAATTCCTCCGTCAATTGCTTGAAGTCCTCTCCAGCCTGGTGGCACTCGTCCATGTGGACATCGCAGACCGGGCACGCGTCTCTCTTGACCTTGGCCAGATCCGCCTCCGAAAGCTTGACTGCCTTCTCATGCTCCGGCAAGAGCTGCTGAGTGGCGTGCTCGGAGAAACTACGCTTAATCATTTCCTCGATCTTGAGGGCCTCGACGCGGAGGAGGTTGAGGATCATGTTGTACGTCAGCCGGAACTGCGACCGGAGCTTGCTAGGCTCGCCGAGCATCATCTGCCGGAGATCGGACACGGGAGGGGCCTCGTCTCCTCCCGGCGGAACAATGATGACTGTACCGACCGTATCAAGACCACGTCGTCCGGCTCTGCCGGCCATCTGGGTGTACTCTCCGGGCAGAAGGTTCCGGAACTGGTGGCCGTCGTGTTTCCTGTACCCGGAAAACACCACAGTCCTGGTAGGAAGGTTCAACCCCATGGCGAAGGTCTCGGTGGCGAAGAGAACCTTCACCAAGGTCTGGGCGAACAGGATTTCCACAAGCTCCTTCACGATGGGCAGCAACCCGCCGTGATGAACGGCAATGCCGCGGGACAGCAGCTCCCTCAACCTAATAATCTGAGGCAGAACCCGGTCCTCTGGCTTCAGCCGCGCAATCGACTTCTCGATGATCATGTGGATGGCGCTCTTCTCGTTGGCGGTGCAGAAGTCCTGGTTGCTGAGGGCATCGGCGTTCTCCTCGCACCGCTTCTTAGAGAAGACGAAGATACAGGCCGGAAGGAGGTTCTGCTTCTTCAGGAACTGTACCAGATGCACCCAGAGGTTCTTGTCCTGAGCAGCCGACGTGAATCCGCCAGGCCTGCCTGTCCGGCCCATGTGGCCCGGAGCGTGGCTTGCGCGGGGCGGCCCGCCCCTTCCTCGTTGCTGGCCGCCGCCTCTACCGCCGCCACGCTGTTGATTGGCGCCTCTCTGTGCGCCGCCGCGGCCTCCTCCTCTTTGGTTGCCATTACCGCGAGATGGCCCTGCTGGTGGCCCTCCAATGGCCTTCGCCTTATCCCTGTTCTGGATCGCGGCGTTGGCATCCTTCCAGCCCTTTTCGATGAACTTCTTGTCCGAATCGACGATCTTGTAGATGTTCTTGTTGGCCCAGAGGTAGTACTCCAGGGGAACAGGACGCTTCGGCGTCGATATGACATAGATGTCCTTCTGCTTCGTCCGGCCAACCCAAGACGCGAATTCGTACGTGTTTGGAACGGTCGCAGAAAGCAGGATGAGAGAGACATGCTCGGGCAACATGATGATGACCTCTTCCCACACCACGCCGCGCTCGTAATCGTTCACGTAATGGACCTCGTCGAAAATCACGAACTCGACGTCCCGGATGAGGTCGGCGCCGCGGTAGAGCATACTCCGTAGAATCTCGGTCGTCATGATGAGGCAGCTAGCCTCCGGGTTGATCTGCACATCGCCCGTCAAGATGCCGACTTCATCGAAGGTCTGCCTGAAATCGCGGAACTTTTGGTTACTCAGCGCCTTGATCGGAGAGGTATAGATGGCCTTGGTCATGTGTCTGGCGGCGAGGGCGATGGCGTATTCTGCCACGACCGTTTTGCCCGCCGACGTATGGGCCGCGACGAACACCGAATCGCCGTTCTCCAGGTGGTAGATAGCCTCCTTCTGGAACGTGTCCAGCTCGAAGGGCCACTCCCTGGCCATATCGGGTACCAGTTCCCGGAAGTTGGGTATGTCCCGCTTGATGTCGACCATGTGAGCCCACTCGCGCCCAGCCCGCCTAGCGCTGGACGCGGCAAGTGTGCCGCGAGGCTCGAGCGCAGGGAACTCGACGGGAAGGATGACGTCAATGTCCTCCGCCTCCTCCTGTCCACCCCCATCCTCGGCTTCCTCGCCACTGGACGGCGTCCGCTGGCCCTCCTCGTCGCTCCCCTTAGGCGCGGCCTCCGGTTCCTGGCCCAGCACTTCCTCCACTTCCTTGGCCTGCCGCTCGCTCTCAGCATCGGCAATCTTCCTCCTCTTGCTGAAGTCAATCCCCCGGTTCAGGCCCGGGGCCACCTCGAGCAGCCCGCCCTCGCCCAGCTTGATGACCTTCTCCAGCTTCTTCCTGCTATCCACTTCGTCCGCAGCAGCAGCCTGCGTCGTCCGCAGCTGATCCTCAAAAGCGGCCGTCGACTCGATGCCGTCCAGGCCGCCGGGCGCGAAGGGGAAGAAGCCAGCGGCGCCGCGCACGAACTCAGCCCGGCTGGCGGGCTTGCGCAGCATCGAGGTGCTCGTCTTGGCGGTGGCGTGGGACGCCGGGACGGTGACGTTGCGGTAGCCGGTGACGCGGCCCTCGAGGCCGTGGCGGATGAAGCGCGTGACGGTGCGGGACTGGGTCGGGGCGATGCGGAAGAGGAGCGAGTAGTCGGCGGGCGCGTCCCAGCGCTGCTGGAGCTTGTCCAGCCATTGGGTGGAGAACGTGGTCGATGGGGAAAGGTATTTCTGCTCGAGCTCCACGCGCAGTTGGTCGAGGTCATCTTGCTGCTGCGGCTCTCTGGGTGCTGTGCTGTCTAGTATGTCATCGATGGCATCGAAGGAGGCGTCATCGCCTAGATGCAATCGTTGCATGGCCTCGCTGAGCTCTGATGCCATGATGGTCAGATGAAGGCCGGTCGGCCTGCGAAAGAAAACTGATGATCAACTATGGAGAGGAAAACTTTGCGCGGAGTGTAGTGGTGAAGATGGGAGCTCTGTCAAACAGACAAATCTGTGAGCTGCAGATAGCTTAAGCCTTTCGGTTACGTATAGCACCTGGTCCTGCGGGGCATTGGTTCGCGGGGCAGTCCAGCTACATAGTACGATTACGCGCAGATGGGAGTGTACTTAGTTTGGTAGGCTGCTTCTTATGGACCCGTCCTGCACGTTTAACAAGGCTGAACCACGAAAAGGCATCCAGTTTGTGCGACGTTTGTTTTGTGGACATAAAAGGCGTTGCATTAGGTTGTGAGGGGGTTATGCATAAGGCCGGATTGAGCCATAAAGCAAAGTTACTACAAAGTACTCTGTTCGCGCCGTTCAGGTTCCCATCTAATGAACCACTATCCTCCCTCTCCCCCTAGTCCAGCCTATCCTTGAGCGCATTATTGACCGGCGCAGGGGCCGCGGGGCCCTCCGGGGTGACATAGGCCTTGGTCATTCCACCATCGACAACAAAGTCCGTTCCGTTCACAAAACTGCTCTCGTCGCTCGCGAGGAACAGCACCGCCTGCGCCTGCTCGACCGCCTCTCCGAACCGCCCCGTCGGGAAGTGCACCTCGCGACGGTGCCGCTTTGCCTGGTCGTCACCGAGCCAGTCCTGCAGCAACGGCGTGTTGAGCGGCGCGGGACACAGGGCATTGAAGCGAAAACCTTCGCGGGCGTGGACGATGGCGAGCTCCCGGGTCAGGGCGAGCACGGCGCCCTTGCTGGCGGTGTAGGCGAGCTGCGGGGTGGCGGAGCCGACCAGGGCGACAACCGAGGCCGTGTTGATGATGCTGCCCTTCTTCTTGTCGTGGCGGCGCAGCGCGAGCACGGCGTGCTTGCACCCGTACCAGACCCCCTTGACGTTGATGTTCATGGTCAGGTCCCAGATGTTCTCGGGCGTGTTGACGGCGTCGTCGTCGCACGCGTGCATGATGCCGGCGTTGTTGAAGATGACGTCCAGGCCGCCCCAGTCGTCCAGGTGCTCGATGGCGCCTTTCACGTCGGCTTCTTTGGAGACATCGCAGACCTGGACATGGTTAGGTACTGATCAACGGGGCTGTAGAGAACACCAAGTTCCGGGTCGAAATGACTAACCCTCCACTCAATGCGGTTGCAGTTCGGGACCAGATGGCCGACCTTTCCGAAGGCTGTCATCAGCGCTTCATTAGAGACGTCTGTCATGAGCACATTGGCGCCCTCCTTGGCAAACAGAATGCTGGTCTCAAGACCGATGCCTCTAAGCAAGCAGTGTTAGGCCCGGCCTCCCTCTATCTCTTAGAAGTGACTTACCCGGCGGCACCGGTGATCAGGCAGTTCTTGCCAGCCAGACGGCCGGCCAGGATACCTGAAGACGCCATTGCGTGTACTCTGGCAATAGGGGTCTAGGTTTAGCGTCTAGGGTTGTAAGGTTGTGAGAATGTCGGTCCTAGGAGCTGGAATGTCGAGACAATGGCGATGGTGTTGAGGGGCACACAGTGGAGTAGGACCCTGAGACAGATAAGGCCGATAGCGGCGATAAGTAAACAATGGGCCGGCTGACAGCGGTTCAGCAGTGTCGTGTGATCAACCGTGGAAGGAATCACTGGACAGAATAGCACTAGGGCTTCAGACAGTGACAGTGTTTAACACAGACGAAGGTAATAAGGTATCTGGCGGCTTGTGTTCGAAAGGTATAATATATACAGAATTTCCTGTTTATTCGCGCATGTCACAACTTACACAAACTGCCCCTCGGTATTGCCATCCCCCATGCTCTTACTCCCCGAACTCCCACTCTGGATATGGCCCAGCACCGCATCAACATAATTCGCCCCGCTCCACTTCTGGTGCGTGAGCACGTCGACGCCCAGCTCCTTCTCCCGCTTCTGCACCAGCTCGACATACGCCGCCATACCATCATCCTTGAACCTCCTCGCCAGCTCGCTGCTGATGGTCGCCGTGCTGTGCAAGCCCGCCAGACTCACAAGCTGCAGCACAAACCCTTCCTTGGCGATATCCCAGATGAAGCTCCTCAGCGTCTCGGGCGTGCACCCGTGCGCCATCCAGTTGAAGGACGGCGACAGGTTGTACACGAGCGGCTTGCCCGGGTAGGCGGCGCGCACGGCGCGCCCGAGGTCCCGGCACACCTGCACGTTGGGGTCGCCCGTCTCGACCCAGAGCATGTCGGCGTAGGGCGCGAAGGCGAGCGCCCGCTTGGTGGCGGCCGCCATGCCCGCGCGGAAGTGGTAGAAGCCTTCGCGGGTGCGTGGCACGTCCCAGCTCCAGTAGACGGGTCTGCCCGGGGTGAGGGACTCGGCTAGCTTGCGCCGCGCCGAGATGCCCATGTCGCGGTCGGCCGCGACGGCGTCCTTGTATTTGGCGATCGTGTCCGCGCTGACGCCCTGGGCTTCGAAGTGTGCCGCCGCAGCCTCGTCGAAGGTCACCAGCTTGGTGCTCTTCACCCACTGCGCTTCAAACGCATCGATGTCGGCTCCCGAGGCACCCTTGGCTTCCATGGCCGCGAGGGTCTCGGCGAGAGGTTCAACAGCCGGGTCGGCCACGCCCAGGATGAATTCGTGGTCGCGTACGTCGATGGAAGACGACAGCAGCTTGCCGCTTTCCGAGTCGGTGCGCGCAATGACCAGGTTCTCCGTACCCATGACATCCCACTGGAAGCGCGCGGCCTTGAGGCGGTTGATGTGCTCCCCCGTCGGGACAATCACCTTGCCCGCCAGGTGGCCGCACTTCTTCCCGCCGTGCATCTGGTCCTCAAAGTGCACGGCCGCCGCGCCGTTCTCGGCGAACAGCTTGGCCAGCTTCATGACGGCCGTCAGCCCGCCGTGGCCCGTGTCGCCGTCGGCGATGATGGGGCGGAAATAGTCGACGTACGGCGTCCTGGCGCGCTCCTCGGCCGTCATCCTGGACCGCTGGAACCAGTGCTTGCGGTCGTGCATGCTCTGGGCCTTGAACATGCGCTGGACCTGGTTGGGCACCGTGTTGTACGGGTAGTCGCCAAAATCCGGCGACACCTCGTTCGTCGTCGTCAGCAGCGACGAGCATGCCCACCCGGAGATGTAGAGCACCTCTTGGTGCGGGGCCTGCTGCGTCATCTGGACGGGGTCGATGGCGCCCAGCGTGTGGATGGGCTGCCCGGCAGCTTCCCGCTCGCGGACGAGGTTCCAGAGCTTGCGCGCCATGGTCGAGCTTGGGTAGGACTGCTGTAGCGACCCGCGCTTGCTCACCACGTCGGCGGCCGTCCAGTCCCGCTTGATGCCGGTGAAGCGAGACGATGCCCACCACGCCTCCACATCCTTTACTTGTTGCTGGTGCAAGGCCTGCTCGACTGCGCCTGCCTTCTGTGCCTCAGGGAGGAGCTGGTATGATGTGCTCGGTGCGGTTGAGGGGATCGAGGCATCGACGGGCGGGAGAGCGGCCATCTTGCTGGAGAGCGAGAGCAGCCGGCGGGAGTTTCTGCCGACAGTGGCCCAGACGGCGGACAGCGGCCGTGCCGAGGCGGTCCCCCCCGCCCCGCGTGGAAGTGCTATACGGAGCATCGATCGGTCGTCCTAAGATACTGGGACACTAGAGTGCGTCCCAGGTTTGCTTCCTCATCACTCACATCAATTGAGTGTAATGCGTAGGTAACTGGGAATAGCCGGGCTTATCTGGGGAAGCCGCTCGCCCCGCTAAAGCCGAGGTGTGGGGACCGAAGCTAGCCAGGGTTACGCTCCGGGGTCGGCTCGGCGGATCGGCTCGGAGGTGAGTGTGAAACGATCAATTCTTACGGAGTACAGGAGTTGATTTCGCCTCTCAAAGATTGTATTGAGCCGTGGCATCGTAAGAGAAGCTGCCGCCGATGTGGTCAACATGCCAAGGTCAAAGCCAGACTCAATTCTCGATGTCTCTTTACTTGAGAATCCCGCTGTCAGCAAATTCATCATACATAGTACCATTCATCATACGTAGTACCATACATAGTTGCATCCGTATAGCCGTCGCTCATAAATGTAAATCGCAGCGTCACCATAGACCATCCAGCTCGGCCATGGCCTCTTCATCGTCATCGAAGCTCACGCTTGGCTGACCCGTCTCGGCCTGTGCTGACGAGCCAGTGTTGTGTGTTGGCGGGCCAGCCGCAGCTTCGGCCTCCGCCATGAGCGCATCAAGGTCATCTTCGTCATCGTCACCGACACCCTGCACGGTTTGTTGCTTTGACGCCCCATTCTCGGAAGTATTCCCGCCCACAACCGGCTGGCTCTGCCTAGTTGACCCAGCCTGTGCCTCCGCCTCCGCCTCCGCCATCAATGCATCCAGCTCGTCGTCATCGGGCTCCGCAGATGGCACCGACGCCGTGCCTCCCGCTCCGTTCCCAAATAAACTCCTGAAAGTCGCCGACCCAGGACCGGAAGCGGTCTGCTGTGTCCTACTTCCAGACTGTTGTGCCTCGGCCTCAGCCATCAGCGCGTCCAGGTCATCCTCATCCGGAACAGCGTCCCTCACCACCTGCCTGGGCGCCGCCATACTGCTGCCGGCATTCCGCCGCGGAGTCGCATTGTAGATATCATCATCCCCAAACAGGTCGTCGTCCGCCGCCGCCGCCACCGGCGTCTTGGCCCGCTCTCGCGCGGCCTGCGCGGCCTTCTCGACAACCGGCGCAGCTTTGTCGGGCTGCTGTTGTCGCGGCGCAGAAGGTCCCTGAAAGATGGCGTAGTCCACGTCCTCGTCGTCCTCGGCCGCAGCGGCCTTGGGCTTGCCCTCGTCTATCCACTGCAGCCGGGCGTTGCGCATCACCGTCTTGTGGCCCGTCTTCTCCACCATGGCGAGCGCGTCGAGGAAGGTGGCTTTGGGGAAGAGCTCGTCCAGCCACTCTTGGTAGAATGACAGGAGCCGGGCGGCGTCGGAGAACTGAGAGTGGGTTAGTGCTTGTGATGGGGACATGGGTGGCTGCAGTTGGAATTACCTCGTGTCCCTTGCCTTTGAACTTGAGCTTCGGTGCCATCTTTCGTAGTTTAGGTATGCCTTTATCCGAGAGCAGTCTGGGACATGGGAGTTAGCCATCCTGTCCGCATCGACGTCCCAAATGCAAGTTACTAACCGAGATTCATCCAGCTTCACTCTTGGCGCTCTGGGTTTCCTCTTCAGGTCGAGTTGTGTCTCGATACCCAGTACATCTTTCTTTTTCTCCTTCTCGTTGTTGCCAGTCTTCTTGGGCGGCTCTGGGCTGGGAGACCTGAACGGGTCATCGTCATCGTTGAAGTCAGCGAGGTAGTCGTTGACAAAGTTGGCATTATCTCGTATTCCTGGCGGCATTTTCACAAGTACGTCTTGTGTTGTACCAGCAAGTTCGATTGTTGTGGTTTACAAGTGCTGTGCTGAACGGCAAGTAACTACCAGTAGTAAACGCGTTCATATATTCGAGAGCGCGTCTCGTCGCGTCACATCGGCTAATCCCTGTAAGGGCATGCTGTGGCTGGACTATTCCCGGTTGTGGCGCTCACCGTGGCGGTGCTCTTCTCGCCTCAGGCACAACTTATAGGTCGAGCTCCACCCAGGAAGCTTCCAATCGACGAGAGACTCGGATCAAGTTGCTCAGCACATCGCGACCTCCTCGACGACGCCTTGTCGGCCGCCGCCAAGATGTCGAACACACAACCCACCCAGACCTACCAATGGCCCAGCAAGACCATCAAAACCGACTACCCAGTAAGTTCATGGCCCCATTTGGCTGGCGATTTGCGACATACAACTGACGCCGGAATCAGCTCATCGACAATGACCCGTACGTCCTCCGCGCCCGAATCTACCGCAGCAAATCTGATGAATCTGACCCAATTGGCCGTCGCAGACATTTCAAGCGTGTGATCCGGTACGCCCGGCCGTCCGACTATGTGCACGGCACCGTTGCCGCCGCCGCGGGTCCCGGCCTGCTCTACGCCATGGAGAAGTTCGCCCCGTCGCAGGTTGGCAAGGGCGGCTTTGCCCAGGCGA
Organism: Chaetomium strumarium; assembly: GCF_033439665.1. Classification (NCBI taxonomy): domain Eukaryota; kingdom Fungi; phylum Ascomycota; class Sordariomycetes; order Sordariales; family Chaetomiaceae; genus Chaetomium; species Chaetomium strumarium. The sequence goes on along the minus strand of NW_026944429.1, from coordinate 7,113,917 downwards.
TGAGACTTGCTGGCTTTATTGGCTTTGCAGGCGGCTTTCTCTACTTCTACCAGCGCTCCATCCGTACGTGAACCGGTTCCACCCTCTGCCAACCCCGCGCTTTATCTGGGAAAACCACACGATTCGTTATTGTGGTGTGAATGGAGGGGGCTTCTAGATCATTTGGAGCGCACGGTATTTGCATGGGGACCAGATGCGCTAACTGGGGACATAGTGCGCTTCTACGGCATGAGCGAGAACGCCCGCGAGGTGGAGATGGACATGCGCGAGATGGTCGACCGCGTCAAGGCCGGCCTGCCGCTCTACGGCGAGAGCCGGCTGACGCCCGCCATGCAAGGTGTCGCCGCGCGCCAGTCGCGGTACTCGGCGCTCTTCATCGGCGTCCTCCCCTGGTTCAACTTCGTCAACCACAACCAGCACGGCGTTGACACGGCCAAGTACTACCAGCAAGCCGAGAGGGAGCTGGAGGCTGAGCGCCTGGCCAAGGGGGGCTCGTCATGAGTTGGTGGAAGGGGAGGATGATGGAGGTGTGTTTGCTGGTAGGAAGCGTGGAGGATGCATGGAGTGGCACCAGGTCCCTTGTCAGGTCGGGCGCCGGGTGTACATACGACATTTAGACGAGGGCCTACGCGGTCCTGAGTCAAAAGACCTTTTCTTTGCGTCAACAGCTCATCTAAGATTTCGGCTGGTTTCATTTGCCCAAGTACTGGCATTCACTCAAGCGTGCCTAAGAAAGCCCTCCACAACTTTTCGCACGCTTGAAGCTTTCCTCTTCAGCTAACTTAAGCATGCTAGCCCTGAGATTACGTCCTCTAAACATTGAGAGATAAAATATATTTGCTAACGCATGCTATACAGACAATCTCAACCAGATGTAACCCCTCGCAACGGGTCTCACACAGCATCCTGACCTTCCCAATCCCATCGGGACCTACCTTCCCCCTATTATTCCTACCTACACAGAAGGGACGCACTGCGAGTAGTGCGGCGGGGAAACATCCTTGCAGGTATAGCCGGACTACAACAACAACCTCGTCAGTCAAGAAGCGTCTCGAGCACCACGTATATGAACGAAACAAGTACCACTTACCGCACACTGGGTGCAGCCCGAATAGCCGCTACCACCGCACTGGCCATACGCCTGCACGCTGCAAGCCCCCGCGCCGCTGCCGGTACCCTGGCCGGGCGTCGCGCCGCCACCGTTCGCCGCGCCGTTCCCAGACGACGGAGCCACCGCCGTCGGCGACGAGCCCACCTTGCAGGTATTCTCGCAGCCGGCGCACCCAGAGCCGGCCTTCTTGGTCGTGCCGCCCGAGTACACAGCCGGACCGGGCGCGACATAGTTGCTGACGGCGGCGTGGATGTTGATCTTGATGCCCGGGTCGTTGGCACTATACGCTCCGGGGAACCGCACCGTTGCGGGCGTGCTCGTCCCGCCGCTGCCACCTGAGACAGTGATCTGGTAGCAGCTCATGTAGAACTGTGCGCCGCCGGACTGGCCCGCCGTGTGCAGGGCCAGCGCCTCGGCGCGGAGCAGGTAGTCGCCGGGGGCCAGGTCGGCGGGGATCTTGACGTCCATCTTGCCGCAGCAGGCGTTGAGGTCGCGCGTGCCCCAGTGGTCGTCGTCGCCCACGGCGCCGCCGGCCTTCTTGGCCCACGAGTCCGAGAAGATCTTGAACCACCCCACCGACGCCCCGTCGGCCGTGCTCGCGTCGGGTACTTTGGAGAGGTATACCTGCACCGGACCCCAGTGGGCACCGCCGATGGCCTCGTTGTTGCATGACCGGTCGCCGGGCTGCTGGTGCATCTCGACCGTGACGGTGCCGCCCGCCCGCACGGGGCACTTGCCGCTTACGGGCCGGGTGCCGGCGTTGCAGGCGAAATCGCGGCTGCCGACGTTGGTGACCGGGGAGTTTGAGGATGGCAGGCGCACGCAGGAGGTACCGTGCTGTGGAGGTCAGTTGGTGTCATGTAGGGCCTTGCGGTCAAGGGGGGGAGACTTATATAATCTGTACCGTCCACCCAGAGCTGTTGGAAGGTGGCGTGGCCAGCTGCTTGCTGCGCAGCGAGGGCTGCCAACGCGGCGGTGAATGTTGACCTCATGGTGCCTCTGGGTTATGGTATCCTAGAATTCTACTGTTACCAGATCTCGTAGGATGTGTATAGAGAGACAATGAGGGGAAGCGGGAGTATGGCCATATGAGATGCCCTGAAAGACCAGTGGCTCCATGCCTGTTGCGCTAGCTATATACCTCCCCTCTTCGATCCATGCCCAACCCAGGCGCTAATCCTAGCCCGTGCCCGAGAGACAGCGTGTGACCTGTCAGCATCAATTACCGGCCGCAATGTTCTCTCTGACCAGAGAAATCGGACGTGGGGCCCCCTTCTCGGGCCGCCTTCAACCCCAGCGACCTGCCGAGATAGGCGTCTGGGGCCCCGGACCAAGATATATGAAGCACTATACCCCAGATTCTGCGCTCGTCCCGCGGCGCGGCAGGCATATGCGGCATGCGGTCATGCAGCGTGCCACTCTCGGGGGTCATTGGTGGTTCGCCGTGGCCGCAATATCGGACGCCAATTTACCCGGCACCGCGGGCATCCCATTCCGGCCGGAACTTCCTCAACGGGGGTGGGATAGAGTGGCTGGAGCATCCCTCCCGGTTTATGTTTGTATGGGGAACACCAGATGCCGAGCCACTATTCTGTTCTATTCTATGCTATCGATTGTTGTGCCTGCTTGGTCTTCTACGAGGTCGGGTTGAGGTGCCTTCCGTCTCAATGACGATTAACTAGTCCACATGACACGGCTACTAGCGAAAAGGGGCGCCAGTAACAAAGGAAGGCTTTGATCTCTTCTGGATCTTCCTCCTCCTTATCCCCGCCTCCTCTGACGCACCTTCTTCCCCGGGCGTCCATCTCTCCACCTCTGTCCCTGACCTCGGCGGTGCACTTGTGGTATAGAGTGGCGGCGGCGACGATGTTACAGAAGGATGGAAGGCGACAACTTGATGTGGACTTCCCTGCCGTTGGAGCGGATGGAAAACAAAGCAGCCGTTATCGACGTTGCTGTCGTAGTAGATACTAGTACGGACGCGGCCTCGTAGCGGCTTTTCCAGGATGCGGCCCGAAGTTGCTGTCGGAAGAGAAACACCATGTTCTTTCTGCAATAACCGGGCTGCGGATAGGACTGATGGGAATGGTAGCAATTAGCGAGCAGTTACCACACAGAGATGCAAGGCAAGACGGTATCTATGCAGCTTGGACATACGTCGTGTTAGTAGGTATCGCTGTGAGAAGACAGCCGCGGCTTTCAAGAAAATGTCAGCGTGCTAAACATCTTGAAGGCAGTGTGATGTTGGATTGAGAGCTGGAAATCAGGGGGGGAAGCGAACAGCGTTGTTGGAAGAACCAACCCCCGGGCCACCTCAGGGAGACGGATTTGCGGGGAGTGCTGTATTCATTGAGTGGCTAAGTTTCTGAGTAGGCCGGACAGCGCAGTGGCTTGGGACCTCGCATGAAGTGATGAAGCGTTACCTGCTCAAACACCAGGCTCAGCTATGTTCATTCAGGGTGTGCTAGTTCCCTCGGCCATGATTGCAGTCAGTCTCTTTATCTCCAAATCATATGTAGGTCTGATCAAGCCTTATTTCCTTAATGTTGAACGGTTCAACTACCAAGACCTTTCTGGTCCTTATGGTCCATAGGGCTTCAAGCCCTCCCGCATATAAGTGACCGCAGTGACTCAGCTGGGTTCTTTCCACATCGGAGTTCAGACCACCTAGGTGTACCTATGCGTCCGTGTGCCTGCCTTATTGTTTATGACCGTGAAGTACATACTCTAGTAGCTGTACCTTATCTCTCAACCAGGGCGCTGCGTTGAAGTAGGCACCTCTACCTAGGCTAGAACTCGCCTACCCACCTGTCTAGCAGCCTGGTCGCCCGGTGGTGAAAGTCGCACCTGCACATTACCAGTAGTGAAAAGTCCCCTGCCCCAAGCAATAGGTAGCCCGCACAGACTCTCACAGTCTGCTGGTGGCCCGTCTCTCTCTCTCTCTTACTAGTAATCGACCGACTCTCCATCCCACTCTCCATCCCATTTCCATCCCATCCTCAAATCCACAAGCAAACTCGAAGTCTCCAATCAACAGCGAAGATTTCGAATCCCTGGGTCGTTTGGCTCGTCAACGGAGAAGCCATCAATCGCTTTGCGTGGCACTTTGCATCGTACCGATGCCAGGCACAATGGGCCTGCTTCTCCCCGACAACCGCAACCGAAACCCGCGGCATCTCAAACTCACACGACGAGACGACTGCCACTTACAAGGAAAGCTACTAGCTAAACGGGTTCTATCCATTGACTTGACCCCTCTTAGTATGTTCGTCTGTTCCCCGCTGGATGAGATTGCTCCATTGCTCCGAGAGTGCTGACAGACATATAACTTGATAGAAGTGCCTCCGGGATATCGCTTTGCGGTCTACCCTTGGTTGGCAGGCTTCTTGACTGTCAGAACATCAAAGAACAAGATGAGGACTACACGCGGCGGGATCACGTTGAGATTCTGCACAACCGCCAAGGAGAAGAGGATTCCTTGTACCCTCATTCGGAAAGGAAACACAGGCTGAGCAGTGCTTGCACTGAATTGGAACAAAGAACACTCAGCCCATTCGGAAAACCGGTGATTGGCCATACTGGCCGGAATCCCGGGGTTCAAGGACGTGGTTTGACCATAGCGGTAGCGAAGCAATACTAGGAATGACCAAACACGTATGCGGGTCATGTAAGGATGCTAGTGCTAGGCGGGGAGAGGCTTGTCTTGGTCAAGTCTGATGATCACATCATGATTTAGATGGGGTTGGACATGAACTTCATGAAGACAACCATGGTGAGTTGGTCCTCGATTCGTCCGATCTCTCGAGATCAGACGAATGTTGCAAACATCGTGCTGACGCGGTCACTTAGCAGGGTACCAGCAAAAGTCAAAAGTCGATGTCGTCGATACATCCAATGTTGACGTGGCAAATATCAGCCTCAACGCTGGCTGCGACCGATCTCATCAGCATCAATACGGCTGGCAAATCCAGGACGATACATCCATCAAGATAATTTCCCGACTTCACCCGACCTAGGTAGGTACACAGTACACCACCACCGCCCTTACTCCAGGCCGTCATTTCCAGCTAACCGTTTCAAGCCTCTTCCCACCCGTCAGCCAGCATGCACAGGTTGCCGTCTCTACTCAAAGCCCTCAAGGCTCAGAGCAGCCCTGTCGCATGACTCGCACTGCCGCAGCTAGCACGACATCGCCACGTTCATGAGGCAATACAATGGCCACTATGGAAGCACACGATCGTGCCTATCCCGCCGCACTGGTCACCCCCCCCCCCATCCACACCTGATGGATGACTTTGACGTCTACGCCCTCCCAGAGCAGTCCTGTCGCATACCTCTCACTCGTTTTCGAGTGTCAATGAGCACCTATACTTGACCAGGATCTCAGACCAAGGGCCGGTGCAGGTCCCAGGTCTGCGCCATGAACAACAAACGGAAGGCGAGCCCCGCCGGGGACGACAACGCCGATACCAACAACCAAATCGCGAAACGATCCGCTTACCACAACGATCCGCCGGAAGACATCTCGTCTCTTTGGACACAATGTCATCGCTGCGGCAGAATTACCCAATCCATCCAGAGCCCACCGCTGAAGACCAAACCAAACGCAGCTCGTTCAGCTCGGCCGGTGCTCACTCCCATGCTGCTGCCAGAGTCGCGAAGGGGTGAGCGGGCATTCTAACACCGCCAGATCCTCTGGCGGAAGCCGCCCCCATCGCGCATGACGCTGCCCTTGGGTATGGACAAGCCTATTTCGAAAGCGCACACCATCGTACCGAACGAAATGGAGACCGAGGCAAAAGGTCTTGTTATCGAGACCACCGGCTCAGATCGGTTCATTAAAGTGAAGCAAAGCAAAACAGGCTGTGTTCTCTGCGAAAGGAGGGACTGTCTTCGAGTGCCGCTATCCTTATTTTCTTTTTCCTTCAAAGAACGCCATTCACATTCTAATGTCTTTATACCCAGCCTCCCCGGATTACGCAAGCCACCAGCAGCGTGCCATCGACAAGCAGAATGACAACAAGGACATATATATAGGTTGGCGTCGGGTCCCGATAACGACGGCAATGGCGGAATGCCCAAGGTGTCGAGTTCATTGAGTTGGCATACGGGACACATGGCGAAGGGGGGGTGCCTGATAGTCACCTCGGCGACAGCGGCTGCGCACTGGTTGGTGGTCATATCATATTCCGTTGCGGGGACGATTCGAGACCGACCGATCACACAGCTGGATACTTCTTTCTTCCGCGAAGGCGGTCTAAAATCTGCTGTTTTTCACGTTATTCACCACGGTAACTAAGCTCCTAGCTTCATCTTCTAGAGCCTCCCTATCGTGCGCTTTTTTCTCGCCACCTTTAGCTTTCTACTCACGCCCTTATACCGATGACGGTTTTCTATTCTTCCGACTCTTATACATCATCGTTCTCTATTCCTCGTTATACCACCGCTACTATATTAGGTTTGTTTATACTAACCCCCTTAGCCGGCCACTATACCTCCTCTTACAATCACCCTCGTGGCTCTTAAGTCCCGGTTTCGTCTTAACACCCATCCGTCTATATCCTAGCAAGTCAACGTTAGTTACAGTATCGTTAGAGTCCAGCAGCAATCCATTATCCGTCGCAATGAACGACTTCCTACGAGCTTAGGAAGACGGGTAGTTCGTCTAGGATAATACCGACCGGGAGGTGTCTGATAATTGGCTTGACCCGGTGCGAAAGGCCGACCTCGTGTTAGCAAAGCACAAGATGTTCCGCGGCAGTAGCGAAACGGATCATTGAATCCCGCCTTTCCCCTTCGTGGGCAGGGGCGCATCGCTAGGCAGGTCTGGGACGACAACCGGATACAGAGTCGCACCCCCGACGGGTATGACTACCGCCACCCCTTGCGGAATACACGCTACGGCACATAGTGACATTTATGATGGTTGGGGTGGGAGGAAAACATGGGGTGTTGATGTTGAAGGAAAAGGTATAGCGTTGATATGGAGGGTGTTGTTTGGTAGTACTAAAGGTGTTGGGATATTAGTGGGCACTCTGGGGCATTAGATGGACTATTAGGGAGTTCCTTAGGCTGTTTGCTTTTCATGTCGTCCTTGTTCCTATCTATATCTAATTTCGAGCGTCCTTAATTTCCTTTTGTGATTATTTGAGGCTGTTATAGAATTCTCGTCTAAGCTCGGTGCGTACTAAGCTCAAAATTGTCTGCTGCTGTAATGTACAAAGCAGAATATGCTATATATATATTGTACTCACCATTACTTCTGTGCGCACTCACATATACTATGTAGTCATCCACTCCTTATACGTACATGGTTACCCCCCTATCTTCGTCCTCTATATAACAAGATACGATACACAGTGCACTCTCCATGCCTCTGACCTGCACCGATATTCAGAACAGAACCCTGTAGTCCACGCTGGCGACGGGAAGCTGCAAGGCCATTCATGTACATATATCCTCGCGCCATCAGGTGGTTCCTCCTCTTCTACCACCTTCTGTTTCTTAGCGGCAAGAGCCCCGTTGATTTCCAACGCTACGGGCTGAACGGAGTATGGTGCCTTAAGCAGTCTTATACTTGCTACTGGCTTCGGCAACTTATTCGACAGCCCTATCAAGTCTGCGGCCAATTTAAGCCGGCGATGTTGTTGTTGTTGTTGTGCTCCACCACCACTTCTCAGCTCCACAGTGAGCACACCCACCACGTTGTCGAGCATGTTCTTCAGTATCGTTCGGCCATCCGTTCCTCTCTCTGTCCGATATAGCAACTGCACATGACGGACACATTGAGGTAGGTCCAGATCCGTAAAAACGACTATGTTCGTATGTATCCCGATGGCGATGACAGCGGATACATGGACCACCAGCAAGATACTTAGGAGTCTTCGGCATCGTCTTGAAAGCCGCAATGCAGTGTGCTTCACATAGCCCCCCGCTGAATATATCACCTGGTACCGACAACCGCATTCTCCGAGGATTCCCGATTCTATGGAAATTCCCAATTCCATGGGCTTGGCGAGCCTCAGCGATGCAACGCCTGCTTGTTCTATCGGTACAAGCATCTTCGGTTTGTGGCGCTTCCCCTGTGCTGCGTCGAGTCATTGGCGGCAAGGGTGAGCGAAGCCTCTTGTCGAGCAAAGCTGCGGAGAGACGGCTTGGGGGGCTAGTGTTGATGGATGGTCATTCTCGTGGTCACGGTCGCCGCCACGGTGGATGGTGGCGGTGCTGACGGCATCGCCGCTGGTTTTGTGGTTTTTCTCTTTTAGCGCACTCACAGTAAGTGTGACGCGGACCCCCGAGGAGAGAGCAGCGAAGTGTATTGGAAGAGTTGATCCGCCAGGTGAGAAACCGCTGAGCCGGTGAAGGGGTGCAGGAGCGAACCCCTTTTCCGGTGACTTGGCTTGGCGAACGATTAATGAAAAGCCACGAAGCCGGTAAAGGGATGGAGGAGCAACTGAGACTCGGCTTGGCGAACGATTAGTGAGAGCCCAGGAGGGTACAGTAACATTGATGTGCTTACTCATATGATCCGCGAAACCGGATTGATTGAGAAGGTCAGGCTATCCAGGAGGTGAGATGGTGTCGCTCCCTCCCTGCGCAAAGCTAGTAGTAAGCAGTGCGCCAAATACAGTCCTTGACGCTTCCACGAGGGGAGTCGAACTGCTCCTAAGAGGAGAATCGATTAGGACCAAAAAACTTTCTCTTCTCTTCACGAAGGGGTGGTCCTATGTCGAGTGTTGATGATTGTTAATGATAGTTGGAGCTGAAGGTAGACTGGAAGAGATGAATCTCTACCTAGGTAGTTGAAGGCGGGATGGAAGTTTGTGGCGGAGCACCGGACATGGATCCGAGATGGGTTTGAGGGTGCTATCAATCTTGACTCAGGAGGGAACTATCCGTAGGAATGGGCATACCCGGTACGAGGGGGTGTTAAGGCTGTGGTGCTAGAAGTCATGGTGTTGCATGGTAATATATGGGTAGTAGGGGAACCCTAGCCTCTAGGCCCTTGCAGGCAACGATGTCGTTTGCTCTGTGATGCTTGGAGCAGGTGAAACAATGTGAAGAGGTCGGTGGGATTCAATCTGTTGCCCACGAATAATTTGATGTGAGCAAGGCAAGGATAGGTAGGCACGGATCCCTCAGGATCGACTATGGTTGGCCTAAACACCCAGGAGCTCCTTCCCCTGTTGTCTACCTAGTACCTAGGTACATGAAGACAGAGGAAATTCCACTGTGGCTGTCGCACCACGAGAGCCATTGTCTGTTTCCAGGTTGACCACATCGACAGATGATGGAGCACCACACATAACCTTTACTCAAGGCATAATAAACGTTGAGTTCCTTTGCCATCACCAGTCATTTTCCTGCTGTTCACCACAAGTGTTAAATCCAGGACAAGACGCTGTCGTTCTCCTCGGTATGTCGATCCTGAAAATAGCACAAGTGCAAGCCCAGCTGCTAACGGCGGCTTGGCGTGAGCAGAACAATTCCAGGTTGTGATAGACAGTGAGCTGTGAGCTGTCTCGGGGTTGTCGGGTTGCTTGCAGGCTGCACGACATAAAATAGCATCCGTTACCAAGAGCCGGGCCAATCAGTGACCGCTGTGATCCCGACAGGCATCAAGGACTACGGTTGTATTGTCTACAGGTTACCGCGGCAAAAGGATATCAAATGAGGTACGTTTCCCCGCAGCGCCGTCATAGCATCTTTCATGGTCTCTTCTCAACTCTCCAACACCCTAACACTGGCGTGCCTGACTTCACTAGGATGGCCTTCCTACGTTCGCCTCTTGTTGGGGCGGTACTCGTGCAGTTGCTCTCGACAAGCAACCCGGGTTGGCCGGCGTCGGGCTTAGGGGTCACGGCTCTCCCCAAAGAGGATACCATCCCATCTCAGGCCCAGATAATCGACCAACGGAGCTTCAATGTGTTTTACACGGTTGCTCCACCGCACCACCACGATGGGTTTACGGTATGTCGGAATTTGTTGCTGATGGTTGCCTCAAAGATCCCGCCTCGTGTTCGTAGGTGACACTATGCCTAACACTATCCTTTGCCTAGCAATTTGTCCCTCCGGAAACAACTGAAGCATCGCTCGTGGCCCGGCCCTTTCACATTTACGACGAAGGCTTCTTGGACATCATAGGCGACAATCCGACCTTGACCCTGCTCAACCACACAACAGAAGATCCGATATTCCATGAAGCACCCGTGTGGTAAGCTGCTGCAATCATGGGAGGAGATTACTGCTAGGCAGAACTTGCTGACTTGTCCCCGAGGTATCCGGCGAAAGATGAGATGTTCTTCGTGCAAAATGCAGGCTCGCCAGCCGCTGGGACTGGCCTCGCCAAGTCGGCTATCATTCAGAAAATATCTCTGTCCGCTATCACCACAGACATTACCAGCAAGATGAATGCAAGCGGGTCGATTGAGGTGGAAGTTGTAAATTCTGACCCGATGGTCATGAACCCGAATGGTCCGTATAAGGCGGGATGCCGTGTTCTACATGGCTTCCCCTAGACGCTAACAGAAAGCGACAGGCGGAACCAACTACAGAGGTCAAATTCTGTTCCTCGGAGAGGGCCAGGGCGATCACATCGCTCCGGCCATGTATCTTATGAACCCGGAATCTCCCTACAACACCACAGGTGAGCAGTTCCTCAGCACACTCGGCACCATCCATCCTTCCATCCGACCCCGTCCAGGACAACTTACATCTCAATACAGTGATACTGGACAACTTCTTTGGCCGCCAGTTCAACTCGCTTAACGACGTATCCATTAATCCCCGGAATGGCGAGATCTACTTCACGGATCCGACATACGGGTATTTTCAGTGGTTTCGGCCTGAGCCAGGGCTGCCAAAGCAGGTCTGGCGCTTCAATGAGGCCACGGGAGCGGTCACGGTGGCGGCAGATGGATTCGATTCACCGAACGGTGAGTGAAGAAGCAAAATGATTCTGGAAGGTGAGACATGATACTTAGCCCTGTCAGGTATCGTCTTCTCGCCTACCGGCTCGCATGTCTATGTCGCCGACTCGGGAATGACACACGTCTTCTATGGCAACGACTTCACGCGTCCCGCAACCATGTAAGTCATTACCGCTCTTTTCTGTTTATTTTGATTTTCTTTTCATTTCTTCCATTCCTTATTCTTTCTTTTTCCGTCCAGCCATTCTATCCGCTTCCCGGTTTGATACTTGACGCTCACTCACACGCTGACAGCTACCGTTACGACGTCAACGATGACGGCACCCTGGACAACCGCAAGACATTTGCATATGTGACGCCAGTAGTGCCCGATGGCATGCACGTTGATACCAAAGGGAACCTCTACGTCGGATGCGGCGACGGTGTGCAGGTCTACAACCCGTCAGGCAAGCTGCTGGGCAAAATTTACCTTGGCGGCACGTCGGCCAACTTCCAGTTCGCTGGCAAGGGCCGGATGGTGATCTTGGCAGAGACGAAGCTCTACTATGCCACTCTGGCGGCCGAGGGTGCCTTCCCTGGGAAACTGTATCAGAAGGATCAGGGCTGTGAGTGTTGAGACACATTTGATGCACTCTGTAGCCGCCTTTGAATTGCGGCACCTCGAGGTATCTTTGCACACCCATTCTGATCATGGCTCCCTTAGGTAGTATAGCATTGGCCATTATCGGTCCGCGCTGCATTAAGTTGTACCTCGTTTGTGTTCGTGGTGTTATTTGACCCTAACCCTGTTGTTGATTGTTTGTTAATGCGGTATCTCCGACTTGGCATTTCATGCACTGCCTGAGCTTACGAATCCCTCAAAGACCAGAGATTCGAAGACTTAGACGCCTGTTTTCTTTCATCAATCACCACATGGCTGGGCAGGGAAAACGCCACTGCTGGGAGTGCCGGCGGAGGTGCTTGGTCTGCGATTTTACTGAGCCAGCATGCAGAAGGTGTTCTGCATCCGGCATCGCGTGTCCGGGATACAGCCACGTAAAACCGACGCGCATCAAGTGGCTCTCGCCTGGGAAGGTCGTAGCTCGGACTCGCCCAAGGCGCAAAGGAGTGTCACCTACCCTGACTTTGCCCTTTGATGATCTTTCAATATTCGATATCACCCATGAGGCCCGCGTCCTCCCTCAGGCCGCCGAGTACTGCAAGTAGCTTCTACTTGACCCTCTCTTCAAGCGGAAGCATCAAACGAGGCAAACAACAGACTGGGTGACTAACAGATTATGCCAGTCAACTCATGCATATACACCGATCTGGCGCCATTACATGAACTCGCAGGCGGCTACAACCCTCACGTGTACCCGCTGTCAACCGCACGTCTCCGCCACGGCGCCGCGGCACCCGACTATTTACGGTTCGGCATGCTCTGCATGACCCTAAGCCATCGGATTAATCGTTTGGGGGATGGGCCGTATTCCAGGACCCTGACCGAGAGGTTCTACCGGTACTGGGGCCTTGCCGTCCGCTCTCTCAACGAGCATATCGGGCGGGAAGATGCGCGTACCGGCGATATGATCGTTGCCGGGGTCATGACGCTTCTACTTACCGATGTAAGCTGCCTAGGATCCGTTTGACTCAGCTTGTACGGATGATGCTAAGTCAGGTCTTGCCATTACAGATCCAGAACGGCACCTCGCTCAACTGGCGATGCCATCTCGACGGCGCCTACCGACTGATCATGCTGCGAGGCGGCTTTTCCGCCGTGGCCGGGGTGAGAAGCCTCTACCCGCTGCTGCTGTCTTTTTGGTCGTATGTACTATCACACCTTCTATCGGTCAACTTTACACTTACACTACCTTTCATACTGACAAAACTGCACAGCGTCGCAGTCTTCGGCAACACAACCTCGCCCGCCTCCAACCTCTCCATGACGGAAGCCCACCTCTCCGCCCTGCCGCTCCTTCTCGACCAGTACCACGCCGCGCCATCTCCCTTCCAGCTGTGTCCGCTCCCGCTTGTTGCCGAGCTGGTCCGCATCTCCCACCTCCGGAAGCAGGCCTTTGCTTCCACCCACTCTCAACCAGCCCAACACTTACAGCTCAATGATCCTGATGTCTCTCTGTATGATCATGACTTCTCCGTGTCAGCATCAGCAATCCTCGCCCGGATAGACTCCTTCTCTCCCGATCTCTGGGCCACGTCCAAAGCCCCCTCCAACACCAACCCCTCCGCACAACAAGACTGGCTGCTCATCGGCCAGGCCTACCGCGCCGCTGTAGTGCTTTACTGCATCCTCTCACTTCAGGGCCTGGTCGATTTAGACTGGAGAACGCCCTTCACCGCCTTGCGACACGCGCGAGATCTCAGGGTATACCTCACTGCTGGCCTACAGTCGAGGCGGAGCAAGCGGTTTCTGATCTGGCCTCTGGTGCTGCTTGGGGTCTCTGCCGGGGCTGGGCTGTACCCTCTTCAAGATAAGAAAAGGGAAGAAGAGGAGGATGGGGTGAGGGGGTTTGTGAGGGAGGGGCTGGGGGACCTGAGCTGCTTTATCGGCTCGAGCGTCCCCCTCACGGCGAAGAAGGTGCTGGAGGCATTCTGGCGGTCGGCGGAGACTGGGTGGGATGGGTGCTTCGACAGGCCGTATGTGTTTACCGCGCAGATTGCGGTGGATACTAGTCCGTTGTATGAGACGTCGTGACGGTGTTGAGGGACAAAGGGATCAGGAAGAGGGTGATGTATGGTCAACTCCCGTTATTGGACCGTGCATTGAACTATCGATGCATCACGGCCTCTTGTAATTCCCTATGGCAATAGAGCGATCCTGTACGAGAGTGTGACAAATGGAAGTGCCGATGATATCAACCCGTCGCCACACAATCCAGCCGCCCATTCCACGTGTAAAAAGTCCTGCGTATCAACTTTGCCTCCCAGCACCACATACACGACCTTATCAGTCTCACGGGAGTCACGGCCCGTGTCTACCCCCCTTTTAGAGGCGGCATCAGCGGCGGCATTAGCGGCGGCATTAGCGGCGGCATTAGAAGATTGTCCTTGCCACACGTCAGACTTCTGTCTCACCTGAAAAGCGTTGACTTGCTTCAACACCCGCGCTATATGCTGCACTGCTACCACACGCTGGATGGCCAGGGCAGTTGGAGGGCGGTTACACAAGTGCATCCGGCCCGTCCCTGTAAGCACTCAATCTCCACACTGGCTGCCATTGGCCTACGATTGGATGGCTCGCTCTACGGAGTTGAGTCGATCGACTGAGTTGCCCGTCCCGATGCTCGTGCATTTTCCGAATTGTTGCACTTTGTGCACGGTTCTTACAGCTTCCGATGGCGGGGGGTAATGTCCTATTGTATGATGCGATCAACATGACGAGTGATGCGGAGGCATTAGGATATAAGGGGTGGCCAGCCGGGAGTTGGACTATGCCTTCTCTATTCTCAATGGCTTCTCGTGGAACTGACTTCTGACCATTACTGGTAACCACGTCTTTTCTATACTAAGATGGAGCGTCTGCTGATTGCAGTTCTCGCGGTAAACAACACCTCTCGTACCAAACGTACCCCTTTTAACGCACACGCTAACACGTTGACACCCACCAGCTTCCGCTCCTCGTCGCTTGCCGCATCTTTTACAACCTATTCTTCCACCCCTTGCGGTCTTACCCGGGACCGTGGTATACGCGCGGCAGCATCGTGTGGTATCTATATCACTCTGCAAAGGGTGATCATACCTTCGCCCTCCATGACCTTCACCTGAAGTATGGCCCCGTCGTCCGCATCGCACCGGATGAGCTGTCCTTCATCGGCCCGCAAGCCTGGAAAGACATCTACGGCCATCGGGCACATGGTGAGCCAGAGTACCCCAAGGATCCGTCGCACTACTTCCAGGACGATCCGGCACACCCCCACATCGTTGGCGCGCCCCGCGACCATCATTCCCGGCTGAGGAGGCTCCTTTCCAATGCCTTCTCCGACAAGGCCCTGCGGGAGCAGGAGCATGTTCTGAGCGGCTATGCCATCTCACTTGTTGAGGCGTTGCGGACGAAGTGTTCGGAACCGGTCGACCTGTCGAAATGGTTCAACGTAAGTAGCACTCTAAATGTGCATACCATCGTTGCCCTGAGGCTAAGCTCACCACAACCTCACTGACACTTCCATCTACAGTTCACAGCGTTTGACATGATTGGCCACCTAGCCTTTGCCGAATCATTCAACTGCATCTCTAGCTCGAAGTACCACCCTTGGGTCAGTATGGTCTATAGCATGGCCCCGTTCGCCAACTGGACACGGATGCTGGGCCGGCTAGTGTCTCCCGGCTCCGTCAGGTCGCTTCTCTGGCTTGTCCCGAAAGGCGTCATGCACGAGTACTACACCTCTCGCCAACTAACCAAAGAGCGACTCCTGCGGCGAAAGGACAGACGGCCGGAATACACGGACTTCATGACGCACATGCTCAAGGCCGAGGAACAGGGCGCCATCGACTTCGCCGACCTGGAGAGCAACGCGCCCATCCTGGTCTTTGCCGGGAGCGAGACCACCGCGACCGCGCTGTCCGGCGTCGTGTACTACGTGCTCCGGCACCCGCGCGTCTACGACCGACTGGTCCGGGAGATCCGCTCCGCCTTCCGCCACCAGGGCGAGATCTCGCTGTCGCGGGTCAACGAGCTCAGGTACCTGCTCGCCGTCCTCGACGAAACCATGCGTCTGTATCCGCCCTCGGTCAGCAACAACCCCCGCGTGCTGCCGCCGCAGGGGGCCACCATCTGCGGGCAACACATTCCCGGGAACACCAAGGTCGGGATCCCGAACTATGCCTGCTTCCGTTCGCCGGACAACTTTGTCAACCCGGACGAGTTCGTTCCGGAGCGGTTCCTTGACGACTACGACGAAGATTCGACGTACGCCGGAGACAAGAGGGACGCGCTGCAGCCGTTTATGGTTGGGCCGCGTAATTGTATTGGCAGGAAGTGAGTGATTACTACTACTCCTACTATTGACAACATGGTTCTCGCTCTCCGACTTGACATGGCTAGTTACTAATGAGTGTTCCTTATCCATGCTTTAGTCTCGCATACATTGAGATGCGCTTGATCTTGACTCATCTTCTGCTCGAGTTTGACCTGGAGCTGGCACCGGATATGGTGGGTTGGGAGAAGCAGAAGATCTTTGCCGCTTGGCTGAAGAAGCCGCTCATGGTTCACTTGCGTCCGGCGGGGGGAGCATGATTTTTCAGGTTCTTTTTCCTTTCTTTTTCTGTTTTTCTCTCTTCTCATATTGGTACTTGGAAGTTAGGTTCAATCAGAATACGGCAGAGACGGAGCGCGATCAGCAGAAACACCGTTCAACGGAAATATGTACATCAAGATAGGTAGATGAGCTAAGGGATTAGTTATGTGGATAGTTGGCGCCTTTTTCTTGAAGAATGAATACCTAGGCAAAGTCAAACATTATGCTCTAAGCAGATCATGTCTTACCTGATGGATATGACTGGTAAAATATAAGGCTACTGACCACACTCCGGTTGCAACTGGCAATCGGGGTCCATTGATTTTATCAATGACCGCCCTGATTGTTCAGGTTACATCAATCGAGACCATTTGGATTATAAGACCATTCATCGAGCAGTATTCTCTGACCAGTCATACATTCACTGCTAACTCTCTGGTACAAAACAAAGCGTGCTGTGAGTCTGAGAGCATGGACGGACCGGCATCAATACGAAAGATTGCGGCTCATCTGGCTTTCCCCGTTACCAATACTAGTCCTTGTACCCATTACGACATCCAAGAAGGTGCGAGTCCCTTAGGTACCTAGGTACCTAATCAAGTGGAAGGCCCTTATCCGCGGATGTTGTTGCTCGTCAGGTCGGCGCAAGCACCGCAGCTGGCCACGTAGAGTCGCACCTTCCCGTTATATGGCCACCTCCTTCCTCTATGAGGTGGTCCGGACATTGCTGCCTGCCCGGCCAGGGCTGTGAGTCACAAGTCCTAACTGCCCGGGTTAAGACCCAGAAGGACTCGGAACTGGCAGGTCGGCCACAGACTCCCGAGTCGTTGCGGCCATCCGCTTAACCGGTTCCATCGTTTGGTTGATCAACCCTCCCGGGGATGTGGATCAGTACAAAGACGCCTAACATCCCTCTACGGACCTTCCATGCTCGATTCAACGACGCTGAGGACACGGCAGCCTCCTTCGTGGCGCGCCGTCCTAAGTCGTCCCACGCCGAGCTGGCTGTCAACGGCACCGCAGTGGACCGTCAGATGCATACGCTAAACCCACGTATCATGCGAATCTGCATCAGCTCGCTCGAGTACGCTTTTTAGTATACCGAGTTTGGCACCTCGCCTCTATTCTTCGAGCTGTGTAGGGACTTAATTGTCCGAACCCTAGGCGGCCCGTCGATGAGTCCATTTCACATGCCAACGCCGAGACATGGAAGAAGCAACGACGAACCAATTGTGTCCTCACCAAAAGAGCCTGTGAACCCCACCCAAGAGTCGAACCTCCCGACACCAATGCGCAGCTTGTCACTGACTTGCTGGGCACGCCAACCTGAAGGATGACTCGGAGTGGCCGTGGAAAACCGGCCAGGAGTTCCTGGATGAAACTCGACGCGCACCTGGAAAAGTGCCAGTATCGTCCTGATCACCCGCACGTTTGTGTTACCTATGGCAAGCGGTACAACACTAAGATCTCACTCGATGATCATATACGCGCTATGCATAAGTTTACTCTCACTAGGTGCACAGCAGCTGGTTGCTCGTCGACAGAGATTTTCTATTGTGAACGAGTTGCGCCAGCATAAGTCCCGCAAGGTTCGCTACCTCGAGAACAAAAAGATCGGACACCTGATCAGGAGCCCCTGAAACACTTCACCATATTCCGAATCCAGCCCAGTCATCGGTGGCACAATCCTCCTCATCCGCATAACCACCGCCGTCACAGCCAGCAACGCCATAACCAGCACCGTCCCAATCGACACCAGTTCAGCACCCGTCAGTGGCCCCGAAGCCGAACCAGCCAACAACGTCGGACAAAAAGAGAAAGGAGTCGGACGCCGATCGAACACTGCACAGGATGGCAAACAAAATCCGGCGTTTGGAGGAATAGATTCAGCGACTAGATGAGGAACGAATCCAGTTCGGCAGGCGGTTGGTTCTAGCCGAGGAAAGGCATCTAATCCTTGTAAAGGAACGTGCAGAGAGTAGAGAAAGGATCACAAGGCTGGAAGACAGCCTGAGAATCGGCATGACACAGAAGAATTCGGGCATGGCACAGAGGCCTTCGGATCGCTCCTGGACGAGCTCCACGTCCTGACGGAGCGGCTTCACGAACTGATGAGAAACCATCGCGAGAAACAGATCGACGACATCACGGCCAAGACGTACCGAGAGATGAAGGATTCGGTGGCAGTGAAAACACCGGGCAAGACCATGGGTGAGGTGTCGGACAAGGATCATGAAAAATCGGACGACCGCGAGGAAGCTAAGGAGGAAATGGATATCAGTTTCTAGTTCGAGAGCGTCAGGGAGGAATTGGGAAGTACTACAGAGGAGAGCTCAAACGACGATGAGGATTAAATCGGACATGTGAATCGTCGAGGACATCGAATTTTTTGTTAAGAAGGGGGGAGTGTTACGGGTCATCGATAGGACCCACCACAGGGTCAGCATCACCATTACCAAGGCTAGACTTCACAAAAGGCACTATATACATTGAGTTCCCAAGACTTGGATCAGAGCCCCCACGATATACTCCTTGTGTTTTAGTTATGTTTATGTCTAACCTGAGCGGTTTGGAGGCCGAATTCCATTTGAGAGACGCGAGACCCTAAAACATCACCACAGCTGAGGACGATGTTCCTGATCAGAGTAGGAAGACTTTGATCAGCCTGGTTGGCAGCCATCTTACCTGTCGGTCAACTCTAAAATTGGCAAGGTGAGCTCTGGTGTGGTGTATGGTGGTGGCTGTCGAGTTGTTTAGGTGTTTAGAGCTTGCTTGCCAGATGCGCCAGCTCTCCTGCAATGCACTAAGTATCGGGGAACCAAGGGTCTACACGGCGCTCAGGATGGGTTGCGGCACGAACGAACTAGCAGTGACTCTCGACCTTTTCGGGAGCTTGGTCCGACCGATCCTTTTGGTTGGTAAGTCGAAACGGTCCTTCACCAGAATTGAAATCCTTCAAGGGCGGATGGGACTTGTAGACGCCCAGATGGCGCGAACGAAAAAATGGAACATGGAAAACACCTAGAAGAGGGAAGATGGGAAAGATGGGAAAGATGGAAAGACAGGAAGACAGGAAGATGGGAAAATGGGTTATTCTGGGCTATTTTCTTCCTTTCTGCAACGCATGTCTTGTCAAAGGATTTTGCGTTGCGCCCATCATTTCGCCCCTCGGGCTCTCCGGAGGCTGGTGGGAAGATGGGAAGATAGGAGATCGGGACATAGGAGGGACATTTCAACGTGACAACCCAGCCACCCAGTTACCCCATTCGCTATTTGTAGGTATCTAGTACTTCTATTCTCAACTCTTGGCTGCGCAACCAGAACACCCCAATCCCTATTTCTATACAAATAACGAAAAGATCCCTCTACGTTTCCACAGCCAGCATTTGGTGATATTGGAAGAGAGTAAATGTGCCCAGGCGGTGGCCTCAGGACACAGCTATTCCCGGAAGGGCACTCGCCTACTGCTTAGACGTCTCGTCTCCCTCGCTGATAGATTGTTGGGACTCGAGTGGAACTGCATCCTGGGCAGAATTAATCGTCGGCTTCCAGGGTACTGCGTCGCCCAGTCGGTCGGCAGTCAGCCCGGCCATGCCCGGGTTCCTCATGCCGGCTTCGATCTGTCGCTGGTATGACACGTTCCGGAGCCTGTCGTGCTCGAAGGGTGTAAGACGGAGCTAAAAAAAAAAGGGCTTCACCGTTAGCAAAACACAACCGCTTGAGAGTTTCAGGGGGGTGGGGGGAGGGGGGAGGCATGGAAACTTGAACGCACGTAGACCTCGATGCCAACCGCATGAAGAACAAATGCGAGCCATATCGACGGGCCGAACGAAAGACCCATTGCCGCGCCAGCCGTCATGGTGTCCCCGTTCATGGTCGCTTTGACCATGGCCTGCTTGTACGGGTCCTCGCCCGAATAGAAGGCCTCGCAATCGGGATACCCTGCCCGCGTGGCGCTCTCCCCGAGGGTGTAGTTGACCTGCGCGCACTGACGGACGGCAAAGTACTCGCCCGTCCAGCCGCTGCTGATGACCATGGCCATGAGGATCAGGATAATGCGGAGGGTGATGATCGAGGAGGCCTGGGACAAGTAAAGGGGTAATTATTAGTACTAGAAAGATTAGAGGGTGGAAAAGGGATGGATGACAACGTACGTAGAACCACCCTCTGAGCATCCAGGCTCGGTGCTGTTCCAGCTGGAGTCGCTTGATGTTGATGTATCCCAGGGTTAGGCACACGACAAACATGATGCCGAGAAGACCGACGGCGAGCTGGGTTTCGAGCCCGCCGCCGAAGGCGTTGCGGGCGATCATGAAGGCCCCGACCGTGCTGACGAGCGACAGCACCAGGATGACATAGCCGTTCACCCTGTGGACGAGGATGAACTTGTGTCGGATTGCGGGCACGAACTGGAACACGACCAGGAAGCTCGCGGGCAGGATGGTCGCCAGGTGGATCAGCAGGCCGTACTCGGCTATGCCGCGAGTGTAGAAGTAGCATTCGCCGAGGGCCGTGTCGCCGCAGAAGACGCCGTAGTAGTCGAGGTACTGAAACCGGGCGAGCGTGAAGCCCATCAGGGCGCCGGCGAAGATGAAGAAGAGCACGAAGTTGTAGCCCTTGGAGAAGCCGATCGGGTTGTAGATCTTGCGGACCGCGGCCACGAAAGCGTTGGCTGGCCGGCGGGTTGGCTTCACCATTGTGCGCGAGGAGTGCTATGAGGGTCACGGTAGGGGATTGGGTGTTGTTGGTGTTTTTCAGGGGTAAGAGGATGGAGGCTGATGAAGAAGAGAGGCAAGAATTTGAGGGGAATCTGCGTGTCCTCTGGGTCTTCTTATATAAGATGATAGATACGTCATGAAGTTCTTGCATCGCAACGACCACTGCCTCATAGTACAATACATTCAGTTGTTACTTGCCATCCTTGCCAAACAACAGAAGCGAATGCGATTCCTACTTCCTCAACAGGCTTGAATTGACGCCGCTGTACACGTCGCCTTGGCTTGGCCCGACGTTACGTGGTCGTGGTCCGCCATCACCCTCGTGTGTTCACGAAGGGGAAGTGAAACGAGGGTTAGTATCACAGCGTCCACATATACATACCCGGGCCCGAGGAAGGATTCTGGGCTCGGCCGAGACCCACGGCTTGTCGTAGCTGATAGACCCGAGCAATGGGGAAGGATGCTAGTGCCGATTGGGCGGCGCAGAATCCTTCCCAATCGGGACGAACAAGAGAACCCCAGGTTACATACACCGCACGTGCGCATGGAAGTTAACGTAACCCGACCAGCCCGAATACCCTGTGTATGCACCCGAGCCTCATCCTTTAAAGGCTGAAGCTGAAGCGGAGACCAGACTCCACAGGGCAGACGTAACTTTGAACAGACCGCTGTGCTTATTACGAATCTGTCGCATGATGTAAGACATAATAAGTCCCCTCTCGATTCCCCTTCTGGGAGCAATTCACGCCACCACTTTTGCATTCTCTTTCGCTTATTTTCTTGGACGCTAGCAAGTGGGATGGTTGGTGTTCCGGGACGGTCGAAAAGCTGCGGGACGTGCAGGAGGAGGAAGAAAGGGAATGTAAGTTTTACCTTTTGCTTTTTTTTCCTTTTCTTTTTTTTCCTTTTTCTTTTTTTCCTTTTTCTTTTTTCCTTTTTCTTTTTTTTTTCCTTTTTCTTTATTTCCCTTTTTCTTTATTTCCCTTTTTCTTTTTTTTTGTTTTCGTTTTTGTTTTTTTGGTCTGCCACTCCCGCTTGCGTGTCCCATACCAGTACCTGTCTAAACATCGGTTGTTCGAGCGAATAGTGTGACAGGCAGCGCCCTTCCTGTAGCCAATGTCTCGCCAAGGGCCTAACGTGCGATGGCTACGGCCGGGAAACCATCTTCGTGAATGCGACGTCGGCGAAGGTGAAGCAGTACCGTGTCAACGAATACCCTCCCGAGGCCGACAATGAGCAAGCACACGATACCATTCATGGAGGCGATGCCCAGGGGTCCAAATTCGAAAGGCAGCATGCCGGCGTTCAGCGTGAGGGGGAGTCGGAGGACCTCGCCCTGCAGCAGCGTCGATTTGCAGCAGCCGAAGCTATTCTCCGGATCCCCGATTCCGGCGTCACAGAAGCCCTTGCCCGCACCGCGCACGAGGAACGCTACCTTGGCGGGTTCTGGCAGCGTTACCTCCCCGAGGCCCGGGACTTCCCGTCGCGCGCGGCGCCTTACACGAACGGCGGCTGGATGGTCGCGCTGCCGAGGCTGTACGCTTCCTCGCCCGTGATTCGGAAGGTCATGCTTGCGGTGTGTCTGGCGACGGAGGGACAGGCGTCGGGGAGGGAGAGGGAGAGGGAGGAAGGGTTGCGGTATTATACCGCGTCTCTGAGAAGGATGGCAGGGGCGCTGGCGGATCGAGACCCGGAACGAGGAAGGGCGGACCACACGACGCTTGTTGTTGCTGCGAGGCTGTTCAGTATGTATGAGGTGAGTATATTTCCTTTGTCCCCCATCCCCAAAACACCCATTCCGTTCCTTCTTTCTTGGCCTCCCACACGTCTCATCGTATCTATTTCCCCCTCCTTTTCTTACCGGATCGTAAAGTTTCTAAAATCAAAGGGGCCATCGGCTAACTTTGCGCCATGCCAGGTTCATTGCGGCCACAATGCTTTAGATTTGCCAGCCCAGGCGGAAAGCTGGTGCAAGCATATCGAGGGGGAGCTCGCCCTCATCATGAGTCGGCCTCCTCAAGACTACGCCTCGGGGTACATGCATCAGTTCTGGGTTGACGGGAGGCTTCATCTGGCAAGCTGTTTCCTGCAGATGAGGAAGAGGGCGCCCATGAGTGACCCCGGCTGGATGACCATCCCCTGGCAAACGATCCCCAAGACGCCGAAAGATCTCATAATCGACATCCTCATCGAGACAACCGGCCTCAGGGAAGACTATGACGCCCTCAAGACACAAGACGACCCCCAGTCGCGCGATGCTCTGCGCCGAGAGCTCATCCAGAGGTGCTGGCGGCTGGAGTCCGAGCTGGCGGTCTGGCTCAGCACAGTTCATAATCACCGGGAACCAGACGTCCTGTCGGCGGATGCACCTTTCTCCATAGACGTGCTTGCGGCGGCGCACGTCATGTGCATCTACTGGATCGCCTGCATCGTCACGTACAGCACCCTCCGCGACCTCCTCTCGGCAGCAGCGCCCGAAGAAATCGCTCGGCTTCCGCCGCACATGGATCCGCGCGTCTACTTCCGGCGCATCGCCGAGGCGGTGAACGTCATGCTGCATCCGTCGTCGGGCATCTTTGGCGCGCAGCTGACCTACTTCCCCACGGCGGTTGTCATGTCGTATCATAGGGATTTCGGGGGAGGTGATGAGGACGTGAAGACCATGATTTTCGGGGCGTATCGGAGAGCTGGGAAGGATATGATTGCGGAAAGGTTCTTGGCGAGCTTGAGGGAGCAGGAGGCGAGGAGAGGTGGCCGAAGCAATTGCACGATTCCATGACACCAAACTTCTGGCCGGGCTGTCCCGAAACTTAACTCCCTAGAATGGAGCACGCGTCCACTGGAGACTCGCAGTCGAGCGGTCAGGCTTTGATGAGCCAGGACTGGAAGGCCGACGGATGCATGAAGTTCTTGATGAGAAGCGAGCCAAGAACAACGGAACTATTGAATACCTGAGGTAGGGTCAACAGCTTGACCGATGTATTACAACCTTCATCATCTTTCCATCCCTCCATCCCTCTATCCCTCTATCCCATTAAAACCAAGTTATCCCAAAACCAAACCACGGACCTGTCTTAGCTTGTCTCTTCGCACGGGACATTGCCTATCCCCGCCTGCCAAAGTGCCACAGGAGCAACAGACTTAATTCAACCATCAAACCTTCTCCCACCTACTTCACGCCACCGATCACTAGCTTACTTAAGCGGCCCAGCACCGCTCTCACCACCATCCTCCCCGCGACTCCCCCCAGCAACCGAGGAGTACTCATCAAGCTGGTGGAACCGCTCCGCCGAACCCTTGCGGCGAAACAGCAGGCCAAACGTGAACATATTCGCCGTCTTGGCAAACAGCGGCCGCTTGTCCTCGTCCTCGTCCCGATAGGCCTCGGTGCCGTCCCGGGCCAGGTACACGCGGTTGTCGCTCGCCACGAGCCGGCCCGGGTGCCACACGTTCCACAGCAGCGAGTTGACCAGCATCAGGCTGGCCTCGAACACGTAGAAGAACACCTCGTACCGCAGCAGGGGGCTGAGCTGCCGCAGGGCCTCGAGGTTGTTGATCTCGATCTTGTGCGGGCCGACCGTGTGCTCGGCCAGGCGGTAGATGCACCGCACGAGGATCAGGGCCATGGATAGGTATAGTGTGGTCAGGAGGGTGTAGACGTTCGCGGCGCGGATTTGGGCCTTGTTGGCGCAGCGGTGGTGGAAGACGGCGGCCAGGCTGAAGAACATGAGGATCACGAGCAGCTGGATGGAGACCGCCGCGATGGTTAGGCTGCTGCCGATCTTTTGTGTGGATGCTTTGCCGGACGTGTTGGCGGCTAGCGAGACGCCGAGCGAGTTGAGCACTTCGACCAGCATCATGAGCCCGCCGAAGGTGGAGAGGACGCGGTTTGGAGGGAGAGGGGAGCAGTAGGGCACGTAGTAGAATACCCGGCCCAGGACGTGGTAGTTGGCCAGTTCGAGAAGGGGGCTGTATATATGTACGGGGGACAGGGGTCAGTGGTTTGTTTAAGCGGATGATAGGCATGTTTGTGTCACACATGGGGGGATTCGGTCTCACTTACGGGCAAATGTAGATGAAGATCTGACTGACGATGAAGATGCTCAGGGGCACCTTGGTGGTAGTGGAGAACAGGTAGTTGTATGCTCCATATTCTCGCAGTGCGTAGCCGACGGTAAACAACAAGGCGCAAACCGGATGTAGTCCGATCAACCGCCATGCTTTGTAGCGACTGCCAGTGGTGGTATTGTGTGAGTGGACCTGGTCAGGTTAGAAGTTGGAGATGGAAGCACACCACTTACTAGCACTGCCAGATATGGAAGACCGCAGAGATGAAGTACGCAATGGCGAAGAAGATGGGTGCCCCTTTGTTCGGGGCATAGATGTACAGGCTCAACCGAACTAGATGCGGGCTGTCAACGACGGTGTCTGAAGTGGGGGTGGATGCTCTTACTGGGCTCTCCGGCTGCCATCTTGAGGAAGGAGTGTTTGCTAAGCGTTTCTCAAGACAGGTAGAAGATGGACGACACAATATGTGTCAAGCGCTTGTTTCCAGCGCTGCTTTTTCTTCCCCGGTCTTCGATATCTCTTAGACTCTGGGTTCGAGATGAAGAGAGAACGAACACGGAGGAAAGGAAGCTGGCCCCCCAACTTAAAGACTCGCTCAGGGAGAATGGAGACACCAAACAACCTCCTGTAACGCGTCGTCTCCTGTCTCGTCCATCGAAGGAAGATGAAGACGCCGCTTACACCAGAGCACGCCTTACCCGAATAGGATAATAGAAATGCCAAGACGGGCACAAAGCGAAGAATCCGATCGATCCACGTTAGCGTAACCCCCGGTCCGGCCCCACCGGCCCACAGGTCCCTCAACCGCCGAGAACGCAGGCCAGGGAGAAGCCTCTTTTCACGCAACGGTATTCAGCAACAAGACAGAAAACGAGCCCAACTCCGACCGCGCGAACTTGGGGAGGAGGATGCAGGCAGAGCCCCGTTATGAAATAAAGATCGACGGAAACTACGTATCACAATGGCCGGCGCAAAGCGACGTCGGGCCGAGTTCGAACCTGCCACCACCTCCGACGATGGTGGCCAAGGCGGCGACGAGACCCCCTCCTACTCACAACAGGAAGCATCTAACCCGACCCCGACGATAGCGTTACCGACACTGCCCGCAAAACGACGCCGAGTAGAAACTACCACCACCACCACCACCACCCAAGTTCATCAGAGACAAAACTCGCGACAAAACCCGAACATCCCCTCCCCGCGGGGCGTCGACTTCCTCTCCCCGCTCTCGGACGAGCTCCTCCTGCGCATCCTCTCGTTCCTCCCGCTCCACCAGCTGCTGGCCGTGAGCCCCGTGTCGCGCCGCTTCTATCGCCTGTCGGCCGACTCCCAGCTGTGGAAGGCGCTGTACTACGCGCGCTTTGTCCTCCCGCGGGCGATGCGCATCCCTGGGTTTCGGGACGGTGCTAGTATTGGGAATAATAATACTAGTAGTAGTAGTAGTAATGGGGGGCATAAGTTGCATTATTCTGGCAGGCGGACGTTATGGGCGGATGGAAGACGGGGTGGGCTTGTGGATGTGGGAGGGAAGAGGAGGCGGATGATGGGGGAGGGGAGGGAGGGGTTGATGATACTCAGAACGAGAGGGGAGGTGAAGGAGGAGGAGGAGACGCACTCGGTTAACTGGAAGCGGCAGTACAAGATCCGGCACAATTGGGCCAGGGGCAAGTGCGCGGTGGAAGAGTTGAAACTTAGTGGTGGTGAGGAGGCAGGCGACGGGGCTGGGAAGATGCTCGTCAAGGTGGCCGAGGGCATTGCGGTGACGGCTGACCGGATAAAGGGCCTGCGGGCGTGGGATCTCAAGAGTAGGAGTCTGCTTGCGCAGATTACTGTTGTTGGAGATCAAGAGTCGGCCGCGGCACCGAGCTGCATCGCCGTGGACGAGACAGAGCTTGAGAGGGAAGCGCTAGACGTCGCGTTGGGCTTTGAGGACGGCAGCTTCGGGGTCTGGAGGTTGTTTACTAACAAGAAGCGGCTGGAGCAGCGGTACCGGCACGAGAAGTCCAGCAACGGCGAGCTGATTGCCATGGCTTTCTCATACCCTTACCTGCTGACTGCCACCCAGGCCGTTCTGGTTTCCCTCTACACCTTTGACGTTCCGAGCGCCAAGGAGACGGGTCAGAAGGAGCCAGATGAAGAAGGCCGAAGACAGGTCCCAGCTATCGGAAGCATCTTCGGCAGTTTGGAAGACAACCTAGGCTACGACCGCTCTCGCTCGGAGACGCCACGCCTCTCAAATTCGCGTGAAGAAACAGCAAAGCTCCCCTCGCCGTATCTCCTGACATCGCTGGATTCTCGCACGTCGCGGCCGCCGCTGGCCCTGTCGATCCGCAGAGCCGGGAAGACGGCCATCGCATCTGTGGCCTACACCATTTCCACCCGGCGCGGATGGTCTATTGGCATTCAGGACTTACATATCCGCCAAGCCACAGACAGCACAACAGCGACCCCTGAGATCGCCGCGACTCGAATAGCGTACACCACACCTGTCGAGTCCGGCAGCTCCCCCCGCTCCCCGCCACCGCCCACATCACCGGCAACGCCCCGGCGCCGGAACAGACTCGCCACTTCCTCCTCCTCCTCCTCATCCTCAGCGCCTGAGGCTGGCCCATCAACCGAACCCGAACCCGAGCCGGGGCCGACCACGCTCTGCTACACGCACCCTTACCTGCTGGCCACGCTGCCCGACAACACGCTCGTCCTGCACATGTGCACGTCCAACGCCTCGTCGCTCTCCCTCTCGGACGGCATCCGGCTGTGGGGCCACACGTCGGGCATCAGCGACGCCGAGATCACGGCCCGCGGCAAAGCGGTCAGCGTGAGCACCCGCGGCGAGGAGATGCGCGTGTGGGAGCTCGAGGGGGGGCGGTCGTCCGGTGTTGGGGGGCGCAGTGTCGAGATCCGGCCCTGGACACAGTCGCCTGGCAGTACTGGCAGTACTGTTGGTGGTGGTGGTGATGATGATGATGATGATGATGATTGGGATGAGCGGAGGAACTGGGTTGGCTTTGATGACGAGATGGTCATTGTGCTCAAAGAGCGGAAAGGCACGAGAGAGAGCTTGATGGTTTACGACTTCACCTGAAGTTAGGTCCGGGAATGTTCGGCTACGAGAGGAACTCCCGGGACGACACTAAGCGTTGACACAGGGCGTGGGCAGTTGCCTCGAGGGGGACTTCCGAGCTTGTGCGAAAGCTATTGTCCTCTCCACTTTCGCGATAAAGCCTCGTTCAGGACTGGACTTGTCTGCCAGTCTCCCCTGGCCCCATTGCGTCCCTTGATTAACGATGCAAATGGGGTGCGCCAAGTCCATTGAGCTCGGTGGTCTCTATCCCCAACAGAGCCGCATCCGACAGCTTACGTCTGTAGCGACTAAGGAATTGCCGGAGCCTAGCGGACGTCAATGACTGCGAATGCTTGGCGTGGTGTCCTCATTCTTGCCGTCCTCAAAACAAGCGCCTTGTACTGCAACGGGGATCCAGTCACCGCCTTCTGCACCCACAATCATGCTGCCTCCGGCTTCCATGTTGCCAAACACAAAGGGGCATGGCGATGGTGTTTCTCGCGACATCACCTCTACCAGCCCAAACGGCCTTGTGGCAACTAAGCCCCGGTCCATCCGGGCTTCCGTGTACGCTACAGTGCTGCCTACCGCGGGACGCGTAACTACCAGCGAGATAGGCCATGAAGAAATATGCGCGGATAACGTTGACCTTGCTGGCTCAGCCACAATCCACGCGCAAGCCTTACGTTGCACCCTCGGAATGCCGGAGGTGTGGTATGGACTGTATGTCTACTTTCATCTTGTATGGGGAGGGTTGGTTATCGCCCGACCTCCATTTCCCAACCTTGGACGATGAGAATTTGATACCCAGAAAATCCTGCTTTCTTCACACATACATCCTGCTTTATTACTAGGAGTGGCACCCTATCTGTCTTATCTAGCAACCAACGCTCCAAATAATGGAGACCCCATGGCCGGCGTGCTTGATTGAGCCTTGTGATCATGTAATGGGTAATCTGGAGTGGGATGACTGCTTCCCCGAGTGAGACATGACAGCTTGCTCAGCTGACGACGAATGGGGTGTGTCAATTGACCACGGGCACCATCCCCACCCTCTCTCTTCTCTCTTCTGAGACAAGAGTTGGGGGTGGTCGGCAGTGACTGTGAGACCAAGTGATCAATCACGGGGAATGGAGGTGTGTGGATGGATGGCAGGCGGCAAAGCCAGGAAAGCTACGGAGTGTGCGGATTAGTGTACTAGTAGCAGCCTTGCATACCGCCCGCTAATAATGTGCTTGTGAAGCAAGGGATGATGCCAGAAAGAGGGGTTGTGGTTTCTGGGTGGTGGTGGTGACCCTTGGCATTAACTGAGTTACACGGAAGATGTGAATGATAGGTTCACCCCATGTTTCAAATGTTGTGAGTGCAACTGGATGGCGTTCACTTGATCTGGGGACTGAGCGGGGGGTTCAAGCCCATGGAGAGGCGCGACCGACCGGGGTGAGGGGGAGGGAGTACGACCTCCGTCGGAGATTCGGAGAGGGCGGTTTTGGTGTTTGTCAGCCATGCGAGAGAGACGCGCAAGTTACGCGGTTTCTTCAGGCAGTTATTTTGTTTTGTGTTTTTGATGCAGTGGATCTAAATGCGAGGTACCCGGATTGCCTCCTCTCCAAACAAGCAGGCGGTCGGTCGGTCGGTCAGCGGCCAGAGTTGTTCGTTTCGAGATACGTTATTCGTAGAAGGACGGCAGCGAACACCACCCCTCGTCCTGCAGGGCCCAAAGTGGCGCGCTGCAAGCACAATGAATGGGGGATTAAGCTATGCCCCCTTGTCGAAGATCAGACTTGGGGTTGGCTGAACCGCCCGTTCTGGTGGGCTGGCTACCGTCTCAGCTCAAGCAAAGCAAAGTGCACCGTAGGGGATTGGGCAATTAGGAATCAGGGCGGCGAGAGATTCATGCGCGTTCTGCCTGCGGGAGGCAGCCCATTGGATGTGCCGGAAGCCCGGGGCTGAGTTGTCCCAGTTGTCGTGCAGCAGGAAGAGGACTGTCTGGAGACAAGCGTGGACAACATAGCGAGATGCTGCTCTGGTGGTCCCAATCGGAGCGGTGGAATGCCGTCGGCGTTTAGGACGCGTAATGGCAACTGGCAAGCATCGGATTTCACGATTTGCCACCAGGTTGCCAGCGTTGAGCACCAATTGACCAATGGCCGTTTCCCGAACATACCGAGGCGACGAAGCATGGCGAGGTTCCGGCAGCACACGGAAATAGTCCACAGAAAATTGGCCTGACAAAGCGGCATGCACTATATTCCATACAAAAGACACTCGTACACTGCCTCTTGGTTCGATTGCTGTCCGAGGTGACCGACTCCAACTGGAAAGTGGGCGCTGAAGCATAACTGCCCCTCATTCAAGGCGGGGTGATAAGATAAGCCGTGGGATGGGGACGGCGGTGTAACAACGGAACAACTGCGAGATGCGGCGTGGCGTTGACAGAGCAGGTGCCGCATGTGAGGTGGGCACCAGGGAGTATTACCTTACTAACAGTTTGTAAAGGTGGTGAACCCGTTGCGGGAGGTGCTGACCCGCGTCGATATGTCCCTTGTTCGCCGCCAAGGTCATGCGAGATGGCGTCACACACCCACGATTGTTAGGTAGGTAGTAGGTTTGAGGTCAGAGAACACTTCAGGCTGGGCATGGATGGTGGTCTGTTGGCGGCATGGTGAGATTTCAAAACCAGGTATCAAAGCAAGACGGAAGCTAAAGTGAGTCCTTGATGTATCAAGTCCTTTAAGTCCGAGATATAAACCGGCTCAGACTCGTCAGAGTCGTACAATACCATGATGCTATAGGCAGCAGTTCGCTGTCTGTCACTGGCAACGCATTGTCGGGTCGGACCTGAATCAGCAATTGAATGAGTCAGATTGCCTCAGTCACTCGAGAAAGCAGAATTGCACCGCAGTTAGAAGACAACAACACCGCTATCTTAGGATGGGATCGCGGGATTGCGGGCTGAGAGCGGTCGAGTGTAGCGGAAGGAATGAGCGCAGGGCTGTCTTGGACCAAGACAAGACAGGCAAATGGGCGGACAGACAAGAGAGGGGGGCATACAATACTTCCGTACATAACACGGCAACAACATAAATAATGCCGCGATCAAGCCCGTGTCGTACATTCACACCTTCTTCCATGAGTATCAGCAGACAATATCAGGGGACTTGGCCGATTTCAAATGTCAATGGTATTGTACAATACAATACGGAATACCAATTACAGACATACATTGAGACCCTGACACTATCGATAAGCATGCTGCGCTAAGCTTAAAATGGTAGAAGGTACAGGACTTCAACCTTGTTCAACATCCTCACCGACCGGATTGCTCAGTCCATTGCCCAGCGATGAGTCACACCCAGTCCGCATGAAAGACAGTTCGAACACAACTCGATTCGAACCACAACACCAAACAGACTGCTTTCCTTCTTCTGAGATACCTTATGATTGGCCAATTCGCGTTCCATTGCTTTGCCCGGCGGTCCATACAACAAGGATGGCCATGTTGCCATGCTCCGACACATTGCTGCACAACCGAAACGATTTCTAGGCCTCTCTTTCGCGGCAGC
The DNA here is from genome assembly GCF_033439665.1 of Chaetomium strumarium. Classification (NCBI taxonomy): domain Eukaryota; kingdom Fungi; phylum Ascomycota; class Sordariomycetes; order Sordariales; family Chaetomiaceae; genus Chaetomium; species Chaetomium strumarium. Next base: position 7,082,230 of record NW_026944429.1, on the reverse strand, counting down.
CTGCTCCACCACAATCTGCCTCGAAGCACCAGCAATCGACTTCGATGCCCAAATGGCAGCCCAAATGGGGCTCAATTGAAGTGAGTCGGTGAACTTGCCAAACAGCTCCACTTGTCAAGCAGCCATTGTGCCTTCTTTGCCCCTCTTTCCCCCTCCAAGCCCCTCCTTGCCTCATTGCCCCTCCTCGCGACGGGAATGCGGTCAAACTAATCTGTTCTTTGCCTTGTTAATCGAGCCCTGATGTCTACCTTACTTGCCATCATTCGGCTTCAATTGCCCGAAAATCGTTTGCGGTGAGATTGTAACGGGCTTTCCAGTGCCCTGATCAACTCCCTGTCCCGGCCCAAGAACACAGCACAGTCAGACCTATGCGCAGGAAGAGTCCTTTGTGATGACGCACCAAGCCGGGTTGCACAGTGCTAGGCACTCAGCGACTTCAGATGAACTGTGCTCGGCCGAGGACTCTCCGTTCACGCAATTACCAGTATCCTTTTTCGCAAGTTATCGCGTGGATATCCGCACACCGCTTCAGAAACCAGTTGGGAGCATTAGCAGACGAAAGAGCCGCCGCAGCCGAAGATAGCGACGAATCACAACGTACAGTCCAGTTCACCTGTTTGGAACTCTGTCAATACCGTTCCTGTCTGGCAGATGCGGCTGGCTTGTGTATGCTCGCTTGCCCAATATGCGCTGCTTGAGATAAGCATTGGAGCATCGCAAGACTTGGCCAGATTTATACAGTTTCACCCGCCAGACGCGCCACGAAACTGGTGAAACCGACCCATCTTGCAGATGGCTCGTCAACCACTGGCACGCTCAGCACGGCGATCTGATGATGAGCAATACCAAGGCACCGCATATCTCTCACCATTTGGTAAGACGTCACTCACAATTGATGGGTTTCTGGTATGTCCCTCTAAGGCAGCCGACAAGTAGCGAAGGACGTTGAGACTGCAAAGTGGAAGTCTTTAAAACCTGCTGATGTCAGCATGTAGGACGAACCACTTTGGTCTTGTACCATTGTTTAGGCAGAAGTACCTCCCGAAGCCTGACCTATTTTTGCCTAACGGAACTGGTGCCATTGGCGGGTTTCACACAGGAGGGTGGTGTTGACTGGCTCGATTGGGAGTGACTCCCACTCTGACGTTAACGCCACGCCCCCGTCCCACTGGAAAGTGGAGACATCTCAACCCCAGATTCGTGCCCGCACAGAACAACCATCCTGCCTGGAGCCACAGAACGCGTTGAGCACGGGCGTGACAGGCTGGCCACCGTTCCTGGGATCTTGGGCTCCCAGGCGGGACAGCCCTGCCGATGCCCAGCCAGTCGTCAAGTGACTGGGATATGGCTGCTCTGCGCCTCCGGTCGACATTACTTACATGACCGCCTTCCCCGTCTGTCATCCCATCCTTATTCATTCTTTTTCATCCTACCCTTCCACTCTTCCGGGTCTTTCTTCGTCGCTGCTCACCTGATTATCCGACTCTGTGGCGAGAGAGTTAGCGCACAACTACCGTTGTCCTCATTGCCCTCCTTTCGCCGCTTCACAGTCTGCAGGTTCGCCACCCGGTCTCTTCCCGCGGATTCCATTGACCGACAATTGGGAGAGGGGCAGCTCTGTTCCAAAGTCGCCCCCAACTGTCCGCCTGGTTCGGATAGGTGAATAGGAGCAGATAGCAGCTCTCCCATTGTCCATAATCCAGCAATTGAGAGGATTGTTCCATATCTTCCCCTCAGCATCTGCTCCCTCTCATATACAAAGAAAACGATTGGGCACCCCAGACGGCCAGGGGCACCAAGGCGTACACGCTCTTTGTCACCCTCGTCCCTCCTTGTTTCGAAAACTCTTTGTTCCGAAAACTCCAACACACGTTCGACCGAACTGTCATCTCAACTGCGCATTCGCCTAACACAGACAATTCGTGTTGTCAACCAGTCTTGACTCCCAGAGTCGTCCACGTCACCTTGCCACATTTAATGGTATGGCCGGCTCCGCTCCGACCATGCAACACGTCGACTTTCGCCTGGGACACCACACACCAACCAGGCAGCTCTGGGTCTCCTCATCCTTTAGCACATACTCTCCTCCTCACTACATGCCACCGACCCCAACAAGCGAAATCCAGAACATATCCACGATGTCGCCTCCAAAATACTCGTCCATGGAGTCCCAACCTCAGAAGCCTTGCGCTATCAGCAACCTGATGTCGCCACCTGAGCCAGCACCTCTGGACAGCTACACGCCTGCGGGAACGTCAAGCGAGAAGGCGGATGCAACTGAGCGGAGGGTTCTACACCAACCTCTGTCCCCGCCCGTGTCGCCGTGCTCACGAGCGGCCAATACTATCGGCCCGGTTGTGAGGCCGGACTCAGGTAGCAAGGATCCAATCCTATACCCCGCTACCGAACCTCCAGCGAGTGCTCCAACCGGGCCGTTGTTCATGCCAGTATCGGCCGTGGACTTCAAGACGAGAACGGAGCGACTAGTGGATGAGCACATCGCTTCGAGACCGGCCAGTCTATTCCGCGAGGCATCGCCGCCGAAACGGGAAGATTATGAACTGGCGTTATACTTCAAGTCCAATTGCCTTCGGATGTTCCAGGCGAACCCCCAACAATGGTTGAGGCAAGAGCGTGGACTCCTCGAGGCGGACCGGAAGCACAGGGCACCTTCGTCCCGGCCCATCAAGTTGCCCCGTATTCTCCCCGCGTCAAAACCAAAGCCGGCGGCGCTCGGCCCGCAGACGACCAAAGCTCGCGCCAATCGCGTGCAAAAGCCGGATGCGCCTAAAGCCAGGGCGCAGAAGCCAAGAGCACCGGCCCCGGTCGCGATTCATGCCGGCAGCCCCGAGCCCCGAGTCAGGACTGTTGCGCCGAGCCGGGAGGACAAGGATTTCATGGCCCTGGAGGATCTCTCGCCGCCTCTCAGCTCCCTCGCGAATGCACCCAAAAAGTTGAGGGTTTGCTGGAAGGAAAACGTCAACCCCCTGGATCTGAGCAACGATCCGCATCGGCACCTGCTCCACCCGGACGAGCTGACCCTCGCCAGTAACCTGCGGCTCGACTGCGCTACTTATCTGACATGCAAAAGACGCATCTTCCTTCGGCGGCTCGAGTTTGCCAGAGACGGCCAGGAGTTCCGGAAGACGCATGCCCAGAAGGCGTGCAAGGTCGACGTCAACAAGGCGTCGCGCCTTTGGCAGGCGTATGACGAAGTTGGGTGGTTGGATATTGAATGGATCCGGCCGTACATGAACCGAGCTATCTGAGGGCCTTGTCTCCATCACGTTGGTCGTTGACTTGGGACGCGTCTGCGGTAATCGAGCGTCGGTACGCCCAACTCGTCGGTGGTCGTGGTGGGCCCGCAGCTTTGGAATCGCGGTAAACTCACAGTGGGCCGCGGGGATGGGATCACGCAGACTTCCCAGTGGTTACCGGTGGCGCTTTGGCAGAAGATCCCCCTTTCCTTTGGATTTCGTACGGCATCAAGCCACGGCACAACATCATACATACGATCATATGGTGCTCGTTGAGTGCGGAAGTATCAGCTTCGCTCCTCATCTCAGGACATCATTTCTCCCCAGGCTTGGGAGCATTGCATAGCATGGTTTAGGCGGTTGGGCAATCGCAGGGTACACAGCACCACAGGCAGGTATTCTGACTCCAGATTGGACATAGGTTCGGGGTGGTTTTGTCTTGCATTTTTCGGGATCCTTTTATTGGAGTTATGGAGATCTCTGAAGCATTGAATGACCGGGGATTGAGGTGATTGAATATACCCCCTTGCCTTGCCTTGATTACGATCTGGAGAGAAGACTCCCGAGACAGACAGACAGATTGAAGCAGCAATAGCAATCAAGATCTGTGATCTTGCTCTGTTTGTGCTCGATTCTATTTCATCGTGCGAAGTCTCTTTGTTGTTGATCCGGATGCCTTTTGTTAGCCATCCATGTCGTCTCGTCGTCGTCCGTCCCGACGGGAGCTAATGCAACGGCACTCTGTCGTCCTCAGATCAGCAGGGGGTGTCGGTCCTCTCCCCAGGGTTGTGCTTGCATTGCCGGCCCCGGTCGACCCACAGCCCGTGTCAGCCCTGTGGGCTCCGATAATGATGTCATATTCTCAATCTTGGCTTTCCGGCGCCCCACTCTACACCACCAAAATTTGTGATTAGGTTTGGAGGCCTCAGCTTTGATGATTCATGACCGGAGTCCGGCGTGTCATAGTGATGTATCATGTCCACGGTCCGCGCCTTCTATCGTAGTTCACATTTGACAATCGAAGACGACAATACATTGAGAATTTCTCGCTACTAATTATACGGAACATCATCACAGTCGTACACTGCTAACGGAGTCACTCCGCTTTACTGCCCCATCGACAGAGTATACCCCCCATCTACAACCAGTGTCTGCCCATCAATGTACTGGTTGCAGGCCAGTGACAGCACACCCTGCGCCATATCGATATCCCGCCCGGGCCGGCCCGCGGGGACCTTCCCCTCATATTTGGACTTCTCCAGGTGGCTCTTCTGGTATTCATCGCTCTCGCCAGCCGTCATCTCGCTCGGGAACACGCCCGGCGCGAGCGCGTTCACGCGGATCTTGTGGCCCGCGGACGCGATCTCGCCCGCCAGCATGCGCGTGAGGTGGGTGGCGGCCGCCTTGGCCGCGTTGTAGGCGAAGTGGTGCTGCGCGCCCTTCACCAGGCCGCTGATGCTCGTAATGTTGATGACGGTGCCCGACCAGTGCGGGTGCCGCTCCGACGACTTCTGCAGCAGCGGCAGGAAGGCCGACGTCATGAAGTAGATGGACACCACGTCCCCCTCGTACGTGTCGGTCCAGTCCTTGGCGGTCGTCTTGTCCGTGTCGAACAGGTTCTGCTTCATCTCGGCCGCCGACCCGGATTCCGGCTGGACCGTGTTGCTCGAGACGCCCGCGTTGTTGACCAGGATGCACAGGCACTGCTCGCGCGACTCGATCTCCTTGACGAGCCGGGCGACGTCCTCCTTCTTGGTCACGTCGCCCTGCAGCGGGATGATCTCGCCCTCGATGTCCTTGTTGTAGGTGGACACGACCGTGTCGAGCTTCTCGCCCGTGCGCCCCACGATGTAGACCTTGGCCCCATTGACGGCCAGCGCTTGCGTGATCATCAGCCCGATGCCGGACCCGCCGCCTGTTACGAGGGCGACGCGGCCCTTGAGGTCGAAGAGGGAGGCGCGGTGGAAGTCGGCATGGCTCGCGGCCGCTACGCTCTTGGACATCTTGACGGAGGAGAAGGTCCGAGTTGGAGGTGGTGTGATGGGGTTGGCTGTGCTGGTACGAGGTGGAACTGAAACTGTTGGCGCTTCAAAGAATCGTGAAGCAGAGGTGAGTGTTCGGGTCGTTCTTGCCAGGTATTGTGTTGGTCGAAGGAGACGAGTTGCCACTGTGCAGGTCATGTCGTTAGAAGGTTGGAAAACATAGGTGGCAGCGCGAGGCAGTCCATTCCTTTTGAAGCTTTGCTGCACACCCGCTATCCAGTTGCAACTTCCTGCTTTTTATCCGCGGTCATGACGGAATCGATGTGGGAATGTGTTGCAGTTGTGGGAGTCAATGACGAAATCGGCCCGCCTGGCTTACACGCAATTGGTCGATCAGCGGGACGGCGGCACCTCCGGCGAGCTGCGGTATGGCGAGACCACTTGATCAACACTCCGACGACAGCTCTTCAATGACGAATGATCGACTAGTACATTGCAGTAACGGTAGCGAAAACAGACATTCAGTGAATAGTAGTATGTATTGTACACTAGTCCAGTTTGTCGGGCGAGGAAGCAGCCGGGCCCCTGAACCAGTACCAGTACCAAGTCATCTTCAGAAAATCCGTTCACCGCATTCCTCAATCTCTGTGTTCCCTCCGCTCGGCGGCCGCCAGCTCGACATCCGTCTTGGGCCACAGATGGCTCAAGTCGCCGACGGGGAGGTTGAGGGTGATGCGCATCTCCCCGGCCATGATGATGAAGCACATGTACCAGCCAAGGGCGGCAACAACGAACAACAGCGCCCCTCCGGCCTGTGACACAACTGGTCAATCACAATACTCGTGTGCCCTCAGAAGAAGAAAAAACATGTAACATGGCCAAACTTACCTTCTGCAACTTCCCCGCGGCATCATAGTCGCCCCAGCTGAGCTTCCAGTACGCACCCGAAAGCACCCAGGCGGCGACGCTGACGAGGCAGAAAATGGCGGCAAACACGGCGTTGATCTTGCAGGTGAAGATGAAGAAGGTGAACAGGGCAAATCCCCAGACGATCAGATACAGCGCCACCACCGAGTTGTATTCCGGGGACGCCAGGCCCGTGGGATCGGCGGCACTCGCGTAGGCGGAGCCCAGCTGCAGCGTCGGCAGCTGCAGCATGCCGAAGCTCAGCCAGAAGACGCTGAACAGGCCCATGACCATCATGGGGAAGAAGTTGCCCATGATCCACTCGAAGACCATGGCGAAGATGAGGAGGACGGGGCCGACGAAGAAGAAGATTCCCCTGTTTTTTGTTGTATTGGGAAGCGGGGAGTTAAGCAATGATGAAGGGGTGATTGGCGGGGATGAAGGGATCGGATCAGGAGAAAAGGGACTTACACGACCGGCGAGAACCCCTGCGCGCCGCCCCATCCCATGCAGACGATGGAGAAGGTGAAGGTGGAGATGACGAAGCTGTTTGTCCCGTCAGCCTCCCAAGTCTGAGTGCTGGACTTGTCAGGCGGGAAGGTGTTGTTGCAAGCTCACCCGACAAACCCAAGCGCCGTGGGATTGGCGAAGCGCCTGTTGTAGTCGCCGACATGCGGCACCTTGGGCGTGAGGTACAGTTTCTCGAACAGCTCGGGCGACATCGTCACGCCGGTCTGGGTCCGGTGGAGGCCCTTTTCCTCGTCGACCGCCATGTTGACTCCGTTGGTTGCCGTCGAGGGGCCGCTGGTTGCCATATCTGGTGGAGAACTAAACTGCAGAGGTGTAGGCAATGGCAGGGCTATGGTGATTATCAAATAGAAGCAAGAGGAGCTTCTCTTGAGACTCAACAGACACAGTTCGTCGCAATGAGGTGCTGCATCCTTTTAACATTCCCCGCCTCCGGGTGTAATTCTGCGGCACAGAGTAGCACTGCTCAACCGTGCTCCCTGTGGTTCAATGATACTAGGTAGGTATGCAGTGGCGCACGGTACCGCCTTGGGGAGGTGACACCGGCGGCCCGAGGAACTTTGGTTAGTCGTGTTGGTGAGCGGCCCCGGCGGTTGCCCAAGTCCCATTCGTCTATTTCCTAGACCTGATCTGCTCAATAATGTTAGCTGCATCGCTAGCGTGCCAGTTTCCGGGGAAGTGGTCTGGACGGAACGGATGAGGAAGCATTGACTAATGTTTATCCTGCGTACCTATGTACGACAAGACCGGGGGGGGGAGGGGGGAGGGGGCCAATGGTGCTGTGCATATGCACAGCTAACTGTCGGCACCATATCAAATGCCGAGAGCCTTGTATTTCGGGGTAGGATGCAGGGCGGGAGAAGTTGCTTCGTGGTCAGCTGTGCAAGCAATCATCCGTTTGCGCGACAGGAGAGAGGAATCATAGGACTGTATTGTACATGTATATGCCTACTTCAGTGCCGGATTTGTGGAGGCCTTTAAGATAATCGTCAGCCTACCATCCAAAGTACCTAGACTTCGCAGTCAACTGAGGCTAACGCCTCCTACCCATGGTAAGGTACTATATGATCTATGTAACTCCAAGTTGTACAGTATTTTGACTCGCGGAAGCCTTCAGGTGACATCGGGACCCCGCACGTCAACCGTAAGGTATCTACATACACACCAACATTGGGATCATCAGAAGCCATTCCCCAGTCATACTGTCATATCGAAAGCTCTAACAACATGGATAGCCATATCTTGGTTAGTTTGTGCCTCAGGGGCCTCTCGTGGTTTAGCAGTGCCTTTAGTCTCGGGGCCTCGCACGGCTTTGAGGAGCTGCCCGTCAGACCGTCCCAATCATGGAGCCTCAGGGACGTCCCTTTCCCGATATCGAACAGCACAGCGTCTGTCGATCTGTCCGTCGAAGAGAGCGGCGACGACGGGAAACTACTACGCGTCTTTATCGCCTTGCTATATACTGTGCTTCCGCTATCCCAAGGCAGGACAGATGACCTCCCATCAACCGGGTTCCCAACAGCCGTCCTGCAATGGCGCAGCAGGAAGGCCGGCCAGAGCCCCTGGTGCCGGACAGTGAGTTACGACTTTATGGGAGAAGAGTCGACAGACGAGCCGCCTGGCAAGGGAGTTCATCGCCATAATGATCCAAATTTCCAGCTGCTTTGTGCTCGGACTGTCCGCAGCTTCACACTCGAGCATCCAGACAATGCCAATGTCAAGGGTAGGTCTCGTTCCATTTTGACTGGAACCACCATTATCAACTTGTCTCTAACGGCACGCCTGATCCCAGCTTCCATGGTGTGCGAAGCATATCGTTTCCAGCTAGCACCGAACCGCCTCAGAAACGTCCTCACAAACAAAAAGCTGGTACAATGGGTCCCCGGACTCGGATATCTCCCGAAATCGATCCGAAAGATTCCGGGCCCGCTCCCTCCGACTCGTCGATTATTGGCTGAGCTTCAGGGGCTCGATGCAATATACACCCCATTGAGAACAGAACGGAACCTGAAACAGATATTCATCCTCCAAGTGTATCACGCTCACGTCAACGTATACACAAGCTTCCTTACCGCCTTGGAGGTGCATTACGCCAGTGCACGCTTGCGGAGACTTAGTAGTAGCCATCAGTCCAAGCTACGCCAATGGAGCTTCAACGCCATCGTGGAGGATTGCCACTTCTACCAAAGGCTCATCAACGCCGCCAGCGAGCTCACGCTTACCACGGAATCGCTCCTCGCCGTCGCCATATCTCTCGAGGAACCGGGAAAGGAGGATCCCCAAGCTGACACGGCTCGCCGCGGAGCTGAGAGGCTGCTGTAAGGACCTGGTGGCGCGCCCGCAGAAGGATGGCCGACAACCTTGAGCATCACCTCAGGCTGCTCAGCCTATCTCGCGACATGAGCCAGTCCAAGAACGTGCAGATCCTCACGCTCCTCGCGACCATATTTCTCCCGCTCTCGCTCTCCGCTGGTATCCTTAGCATGCAGGCACGGTTCAAGGATTTGGGACAGTTGTTGTACGATTTCTTCGGCGTTGTGGTCTTGCTCGCAGCTGCCGTTGCGCTGCTTGTGTTTGCCATGCTCGTCTTCTCGCTGCTGAATGAGGTCGAGAGCACTCTCCACCACAAGGTCCTGTACGTGAGGCTCGTGCGGCCCCTGCTGCTCGTTACGCTAGTGAGCGTCGGGTTGGATTTTGGGGCCCTTGTACTGTCCTCGTTCGTCGTCGGCATGTTCAAGGACGTCCGGCTTGGTGCGTCGATCTTGGGTTACGGAACGGCGGTTGCCGTTGGGCTGCCCACCACCGTGTTGGTCGCCACAGCGCTAATCTACTACTCTAGCAAGGTGGTCTATCACTCCAGCACGAAGAAGGAGAAGGAAAGGAAGAAGGAGAGGAAAAACGAGCAAGATCCCGAAAGCAATGTGGGACAGCAAGGTGCTGAAGGGGAAGGGGAGAAGGTTGAGCCGCTCGTCCGAGAGGAGCCTGCCGTTGGATCTGAAGGAGGCTTACCCCTTTAGGTTCCGACAAGCGGCTGATATCAAGATCTATAAACCGGCTTACAGTGGCAAACTACTTGGGTATTTCAACGAAGGGCTTTCGGATCAGATTTCAGGGGGTTAGCTTAGGATGGGGTGTTCTCAAGGGCTTTACTGCTTTCCTAGCCGGACAAGGAGTCTAGGACTAGTACCTACCGAATATCTGCTTTCAGTGCCGGTATGTCGTAGGCCATGGGCTACTAGCCGTCATTGAAGTGTATACACGTGTTCAACAGCTTTGTAGAGTGATTACAATCTACGCCAACTCTGCTTTGAAAATCGGTGTATACGGGTGTATAGGAGATCATGGAATTGCCACTGCTGACCCTCTAACATAACCCTGTATCCACCATGTGCCATATTTCCCCTCCTGGCCTACTACTGTTACTAGCCTAGTAGTATACCCAACATGCACACCCCCCTGACCAAACCCCCTTTAAAACGTCACGTCCTCCGTACTCTCCCTAACAGCCTGGACCAACTCCTTCAACCTCGCCTCATCCTCCCCTCCGACCACCACATCCGCAATACTCTCCGGGTCCCCACCATTACTACTACTAGCAGTACCATCCTCATACCAGCTCATAATCACCATCCTCCCCTCCTCAAACTGCCGCCTCCACTTGTTCACAAACTCCTCCCTGCCCCCGCGGAGCACAATCGAGAAACTACTCGCGCACTCCAGCCCGCGCCCGACAAAATGCCCGCGCAAGAGGGGCAGGGAAACCGACCCGCTCACGCGCACGTTCAAGTCGACGATGAAGAACTGGCCCCCCTCGCGGGACTCGAGCACGTCGGCGCCCACGGGGCCGACATAGCCGTGCTTGGCCACCCACCGCGCGATGCGCGCCATGAGCGGCGCGAACCGCTCCCGCAGCGCGTCCTGGCGGCCGTAGTGGATCGTGCTGCCCACCCAGGCGGACGAGCCGTCGTCGGTGATGATCTGCTCGGCCGCGGCGAGGAACTCGGCCGAGCCGGACCGGGTGACCATGAATGTCAGCCCGTGGTCGCCTACAGGGTCCGGGACGAGGTCGGTGAGTAGGATGCTGGCTGGGCGCAGGTGGGTGTTGGCTGGGGTGAGGAGGGAGAGGAGTCTGCGGAGGAGGCCTTCTTGTTCTTGGGTGTCAGTACTATTACTGCTACTAGTAGTAGTACCCGTGAGGGAAGAGAGGTCCGCCTTCTGGTCTTCGGAGGTGACGAGCCACGTGCCAGCGCCGCCGAAGGCTTGTTGGGTCTTGAAAACGAAGGGGATGGGCCGGTTACGGACGGCCGAGAGGATGCGGGTTGTTTGTTCTTCGAACCACTGCCCGCGCGGGCCGGTGCATTCCGCGGGGATGGTGGGCAGGTGGGAGATGTCGCGGGCGGCCTCGGCGCAGAGGCTGCAACAGGAGCTGGGATCGGGAGGGTAGCCGTCGGTCTCGATGATGTCAGCGCGTGGCGTGGGCAGGCCGGAGCGGGCTAACTCGGCCTTGCTGTTGAGGACCCAGTGCGTCTCGAGGTCGTGAGTAAGAGGGTAGCGCTGCAGGTCGTCGAGGACGACCTTGTACTGGAGGCGCTCGATGCCGTGCTCTTTAACGGGGATCTGAGCCGGCCCCGGGCAGAAGATCAGCTCCGGCCGCTGCGAAGGGTCGAGCACCGAGATGGTGGCCTCCGCTTGGCGTCGATCATGCTCGCGCTGCTCGGGCGTCTGGCCGAGATTGAAGAGGATCACCGGGGCGTTGCCCGAGACGAAGGCGTCGCGCTGAGAGATGTGGCTGAGGTACTTCTTGGCGAGCGACCATTGGAGTTTGCCGTTCCCGTTCCTCAGCTCGTGCCGAGAAGCCGTGATGAAGGCCTGGTCCTGGTAGATGAACTTGGTGTTGCGTGGGAAGTCCGGCGTGAGGTCGACGCCGCTGGTGACGCCGCAAGGGACCCAGCCCAGCCTGGTGACTGCTTCATCAGGACATGCGCGCTTGTAGAGCTCGGTGATGGTCGTGTCGAGTTTGACGGTGGGCAACTTTGGCCCAGCCATGACTCGGGTGCCGATTGACCCCATGGTCCTGCGTAATTGATGTGGTTTGTGGGTATGGACCGTGAGGAGGGGAGATAGATGACAGAGTCGTGGGCGGACTTTTGCCTGTACTAATACTAACGACCGACTGCCGAACGGGGCATACAAGTGATGCAACAAGGTTGCGAGGTGCGTGCTGACGGCGGTGTACATCAGCGTGTCTCACGGCTGATGTCGATGTGAAACATACAGGCTTTCACCATTGGATCTCTTCAATTGAGGTCCTGTCGATCAGGTCGGAAACTTTATCTGAGTTGGATCTGCCCGCAAGCTATATGTTGCAATATATGCACTGATCGACGTGGAATAACGTTAGGGTCTATCAAGATGGTCGGCTACTCCCGAGGATGACGGCTCGGGAGGACGATGACATCATCGGTAATGCCAGGCTGCCAGCAGGGCGCGCAACACCGGAGCTGCCATGATCATCATAGCCCGGCTCTATGCAGGGAAGACAAACGCCGACTGCGACGAACCGGGCAGTCAGGCTTTGGCCTTCGCGGAGGATTTGAGAATTGCGTGCTTATGCACGTATTGGGTGCATCCAAGTCAAAATGTGAAATCTGCATGCAATACACGGTGTGGTGTGGCCATGATCTGCACAATTACTAATACTGTACTATATGATCTGGCACTGGGAATTTCACTGGGACGCTGCAAGCAACCATTTGGACAAAAGAGCTGAGACGCAACTGAATAATATCTGCATCTAGAGCAGAATCTCGCCGGTCGGCTACGATAAGCTCGATTCCGCATAGGAATAGGCTCAAACCCACTAACTCGCCGCCGCCTTGGCGGGGAGCTGGATCCTTCCGCTTTGGGAGGCCCAGCGAGTACTTGAGTACGGTACCTTGGCTAAGAATGACAACCACGACCAGGGTTACGTTCTCCCTCTAACAACCCCCAGTTACGCACCCCCCTTGTCCAGACAGGTTTTCAAGGTCTGGGGGATCTGGTCCACCCAGCGGTTGATGGACTCCTGCCTCAGCGCAGCCCAGCCCTCCTCCGCAAGCTCCTTCACACTGCTGTCCTCCCAACAGGGCCGCTTCTTCACATACTGCCTGGGTAGCTGGAAGGCCCTCTCAATGGGCACGAAGTCCGGGCTCATGGGACAGTTGAAAAAGCTCTCAAGCTTGTTTTCCTTCTTCCACTTGCTGACGATGTTGTTCCCTTTCTTCCCGCTATGGCCAGACTCGACATCTTCCTCCAGCACAAAGTCATTCCCGGCCTGGAGCCACGGGCCCACCACCGGCTCGAGGATTTGGTCCCGGTACGCGGTCATATCGAGTTTGCCGTTGCTCTCGCTGGGCTTGTCGTACCAGACCAAGTCGCTCTTGAAGTCGTGGCCGACAGCGGCCCAGCAGTGCAGTCTCCGCAAACCCTCCTCGCCCGCGCCTTTCGTCTCGACCATGCAGTCCGGGCAGAAGCGCTCCCACGGCTGGCGGAGAACCGACACTTCGCCCGTTGGCCCCCAGCCGAAGTGGCAGTCACCAGAGAACCGCACCCGATACCAGTCGCTTGGCTCCGGAAACTTCTCCAACATCGTGCGCGCGTGTTCTACCCGTTTCTCCCTAGATTGCGATGAGCGGTATTCCTCGTCGCAGCTGATGCACCTGCGATAGTTTAGCTCGCGGATCGCCCTCCTAACGGTACGGCCGGAGACTTGAATATCGAGGCCGGCGGCGCTGGGGACGTCTTTCCAGGAGATATTGCGCCCGTCGAAGACACCCTGATCGATACATCGCTCAATCTGCACGAGCGACTGGTGGTCGAGGAGCTTCTTCCGTCCACGCGGATCCGGGGAGTTCGAATGGAAGGCTACGGGCTCCACTTCACGCGGCTCGTTGAGCATCTTGTAGCCCGACGTACGGCTGATATTAAAGTGCTCGAAGACCTGCTGGTGCGTGAAGAGCCGCCCCTGGCCGAGCAAGCCACGCCCGCGCAGGAAGTCTACCGTGCCCTGGACTTTGTACTTGGTTATGGAGGAATGGTGGTGGTAACCGGACTTGTGGACCCCCATCTTGAATTAGACTGATTGGTGCTGAGCTGATGCGACGATATCTGATCCTCTAAACTGCGAATTGGTTTCATGAAGAAGCTAAATGGATTTCTTCAGTTCGCGTTGTGACTGACCGTCAAGAAGTCATTGACGTAGTGTGGTTTTGTGATCGGTGAGGGGTTGGAACGTGAACCCGGTCTCCGTGTATCTGTTCTTTTGGCACGTCAGCATAGTGGCGCAACCAAGCCACTGTGTGGCTGCTGATATTATTGGTTTATTCGAGGCTTAGGGTTTCCCTCGCCAAGAAACGGAGACCAACCAGGGAAGAACATTATGAGGGTGAGAAGAAATGGTAAAAGAAACTGAACAGAACGAGAGCCCATATCTAGTGCATCATCTCACTGCTGCCAAGGCTTGAGATAGAGTGTCTCGACCGACTTCGGGTTGTCGGCTCCGATGTCCGGATGGGCCGCCTCGATCGCCCGGAGACCGTCAACCAGCTCGAGCATGGCGGCGGAGCATGGCGGCCCGGGAAGGCTGGATGGGATCGGCAACATCGTCGACGCCCTGGAAAATGTACCGGAGATGCCGGTAGCCGAAGCCGGATTTCTGGAGCGTGTTCCATGCCTCCACCATGCCGACGGCGCTGACAGCACTCGTCCAGGGGCTGCCGGTAATAGGTTCGAAAACACGGATGAACCCTCCAACATCGCGGGCGGGAATATCCAGGACCCCAGCCAGAAGGTTGTGCCGATACAGGAAGGAAAGTGATTCTAGGTTAAGCGTATCGTTAAGCTCGGCAAACTGCGGGGACTGGATGTCCTCGGCGGTCATGCCCAATGCGGCCATAACGACGGGCAGGTGTGCAGTAAGGCTTTTGGATCTTTCGCCCGAAAAATACCTGCCCTTCGCGTCCGGGTCAAAGATCTCGGAGGTCTCCTCATATGAGAGAAGGTCAAAGCGGAAAAAGAGCTGCGAGTAGACCGAATCATCTCCGACCGTTGGGATTTGCCCCCAGAAGGCCAGCAGGTGGTCGAGTGGCGCAGCTGTGTCAACTCGAGAAGCCTTTTGACGGCCGCGAGTTCCGTGATGACAGCAGGGGAAATATCGGTATGTTTGGCGCCGTCTTGTGTAGACGGTGGCTGTGGCTGAACCGGTTGGAGTCCGATGAGGGCCATGTCGGTCTCGTGCACCGTGCATCCCAGCTTCCTCTGCAGCCTTAGAAAGCGGTGGATCTTGTCCCATTCCGCGGTTGTGAGGGGATTTCCGTTCAGGTGGACGAGCGTTGTGTTTTCAATGTTGCAGCCACCACTAGCATCCAGTCGACTGCAATAGCCTCTTCGCTGGCCGTGAAGGAATGGACGAGGAGCTCAGAGTCACCGCTCCCGTTGACAGATCAATGTTACCTTCCATACCGCCGTAGGGGTATGCTATGGAGATCTTGCTAAGTTCCTTCAAGTTGAAAGGATCGTTGGGATCCGAGTTAGTCGGGATCTGTTGCGGCCAAGGGCGAGGGGTGCCGACCGTCATCGCTCTGCCGTCGTCCCGGACTTGGCCCGTCATGTTGCCCGACGTGTCGGTGATGCTGACATCCGGGTGGAGCGTGCCGACGCGCTCACTGTCGGCCCATCCAAGCCCGGTGAAGAGAACCCAGATTTCTCCGTACCCCTCCAGCTGAGGGCCTTGACTGGCATCCAGAACAATTAACTCGCCCAGGCGATCGAAGTTTCTGCCGAACCAACCCCCCCCCCCCCCCCCCCCCAGAACGTCGTCCTGCCAGTTTGGCACAGTTTTGTCTAGCAATAGTTGGCTGTTGGAAAGATCGGCCACCACTTCCGAGTACCGTGCATTCCCAGTCCGCTCGGTGTCGACGAGGCCCTGTAGGAAGCGGTAACTGTGCCGAAGGCTCTCCATGATCTGCAGATCCGAACCGTCCGGCCACCAGGGGTTCACAAACTTGGTCTGCACCACATCTACGAGAGTGGCGTACTCGATCTGTGTCCGTGGGACAAACTGAGCCTTGACAAACATCAGACCAGTACGCCTGTTTCGGTCGTCGTCCAGCAAGGCAGCCTCACTTGGGTAGCCGTAGTGGGCGTGCACCGGCTGCACGCCGATCTCCTTCTGGTACTGATCGAGAGACACGCTCTGGCCCCTTGGAGAGAAGGCCTCCTTGGTGAGAATGACGTACTCTTCCTGTGTCAGGCCCAGAGACTCGGCGGCAACAGCTCGGTCAAGAGTGGACTCGATGTCATGGCTCTTCCGGCGCAGGGCTAGCGGACGAAAGGCCTCGATGACATCGTGCCAGCCGAGCTTAAGCTACCCAGCAAACGCACGGATGGAGTCCATCGGTGCATCGTACGGCAGCTTCGATGACGGATAGACGGCCGAGGCGAGGACGCGGTAGGCTTCTGGGTTGGTGTTCTGCGGCTGGGTGAGCAGTTCTTCGGTCGTGGTCTTGGTCCCCACGTTGAATGCCTGGATGGTGTCCTTCTGGCTGGCGCGAGAGGGGCTGGAGAGAAAGCACAAAGTATTCCATCACTTCGTTCACAAGATCGACATACGGCAGCACCACGTTGGTGTTCTCGCACGTGAGCTGTATGTGCCCGAGGTCGGGCCGGCGGCGGAAGAGCTTCTCCAGGATGGTGCCTCTGATGGACGAAGCCTTCCCTGCCGTATTGACGCTCGTCTCGAGGTTGTTGTCCCGCAGGAAGTTGAGCCAGCTCGACATAGTACGACGCCGGGCTGTAGACCGTGGTGCAGTCGTCGCACTCGCACATGTCGTTGCTGCCAAACAGCGTCTCGAGGTTGATGTTCAGGCCCCGGGTACTTGCTGCCTCCTGCATCATCGGGAAGCGCTCCTTCACTTGCGTAGGCCCATCGATGCCCTGGAGCCCAGTACCGCGAGCAGCTTGCATCATCGAGACGAGCATGTGTTGGTACTGCATCGCCGCGCCGACACCGTTGCTGTGTGTCTCGGCCGCTACCTCGGATGACAGAACGAACTTGGTCGCCTCCTGGAAGCTGGTGAGAGACATCCGAGCAAAGTCGGCGGGGCCAGCCATGTCGACCGCGGCCAGGGCCGAAACGGCTTCGGGGGTGGACGTCTTGGAGTTGAGCAACTGCAATCTCTGCAGGTGTTCGGTGACGCGTTGGTGGTGCTCGGCCAGAATGCCCTCAAATGCGGCGGGTTTCTGGGCAACCTGCGCCACGGGTGTGGCTGCGATATCCCAGTCGATATTGTGGTCAAGGAAGAGCAGGACGTATTGGCGCTCGGTCGGGTCTGGCACGAGTGCTGCATCATCATGCACCAGGCGTCGGAGGGCCGCGGTTGGCTCCGTCGCAAGCAGACGGCGGAATATAGCTGTTGTGATCTCCTTCTTGGCCGCCCCTGAGTCTGCCGGAACCGAGGGGGAGAGGCTGTCGAGCATCTTCTCAATGTTCTCCGGGCTTACATGCTTAGCAAGGTCGCGGACCGAGTCGACCCTGTCATTGGCATCTCATCGAGGCACACCAGCCGCGGTGGAATACTATGCGGGTCACCCAGGTTGGTTTCTTGTAGACTCCCCGAGCTCTGACGGTCCATCATGGATGTATCCTGACAGTTCGAACCCCACCCTCTCCGCTGCTTTCATGTGCACTGGCAGTTCGGGGTTTGACTGAGTGATGGTATTCGCCATCAATAACAGTAGGTTGAGCCCTTCGGCCCCGCGTATAACCTATCTTACACTTTCCTTCCCCGATAGTGGCAGGTCCTTGTGGCCGGATCTATGAGTCTGGCAGGGTCTGGGATTCTGGGTCAACCTGATTAGCGTATCTCTGGCCTACGATCAAGAAACCAAGCTCTGCCCTGCCATGATTAGACGACCCCAAAAGCTCGCTACGAAACATAGTAGATACACCATCCCATCCGCTGCCATCCCATAACTCGCCTCGTTCACAACATGCGACGCCGTTATGCCCGATTCATTCAACGACTGCCCCCTTTGTTCTCTCTCATGCACGACGTAATGCCTGAGTCCAATCCACCGTCGTTCGTAGTATAGATCCGGCTGGCAGGGATCTTGCACCACACGTAGCACTCAGCGATCAGGCTGACGGGGTTGGGGGCGCAGCACTCGACCATCCAGGGCGCCGAGACTGTGTCCGGGTGCAGGGACAATCAGTTGCACCTCGATACAGCCGTAAAGTTTCTGGAATCATCAAGTCTATCACTGGATGTATTCCGTGACACATTATTGATCGATCGTGATCCTAATCAGCAGCATGAGCTCTGAGACCGTGATTTACCGTGTCACGGGAACGCTCCCGTTTGGCGCTTCTTGAATAGGCGAGGATTCTGGCTTCTACGGCTCTGCTACGGCAGGGCTCAAGGCATCTCACAAAGTACGGATGGACGAGTCTCGTGTGGTGAGGCTGATTGATACATGGCGCTGGCGAAAGTGAGGCTTGGGTGAGACACAGTTAAGTAAGCAGTGGTCGAGAATGGTATGTAATCTCCTCTAGCCAG
Organism: Chaetomium strumarium; assembly: GCF_033439665.1. NCBI lineage: Eukaryota > Fungi > Ascomycota > Sordariomycetes > Sordariales > Chaetomiaceae > Chaetomium > Chaetomium strumarium. The sequence goes on along the minus strand of NW_026944429.1, from coordinate 7,063,963 downwards.
GCCATCCTCCACGCACAATCTCAAAGGTGGGTATGGTCGAGTTGGAAGAGTCGGAGCGTCCAGCGGCACTGGAGGCCTTGGGTTTCGCTGTTTCATCTTTTCGAACCTGTTATCAAACATCAAGTACCAGCTTTCACCATATGTATGGATGGATAACGTAGTTTCTGCGGCGGCTCTGTATATCAAGATCTGGGGTAACAATGCCTGGGACTCGACGGTGCGCATCTTCTCCGCGGCAGCAAGGAGACCGAGGGTACTAAGCGGATCACACCATCATCTTGACCCTTCCGGCCATTTGTACTCCGGCCAGGGAAAGTCCGGATTCCATAAGAGCTGCAAGACAACGCTGCCCTCCGGAAATTCTTTGACACTCCCATCTGGCATCGTGACAGACCGAGCTTTGGTGGGAATCGTCCATTGGTTGACCAGGCCTGCATCCTCAGCGACACCCTCCTTCAGCCGAGCCAACTTCTCCGGCCGCGGCAAGAAATTCTTCCTCAGCTCGTCGCCAGTACTCTCCTCAAACTCGCCGGGGACCGCAGTGACCCAAACTGGCTGATGATACTGCTGTTTCACCATATCCAACCCCCCGCAGCAGTACACCTCGGGCTGCGCGAAGTCCTCTTTCACTGGGTAATCGACGCCGCAGTTACCCAGGTCCTCCACAATGGACGTGTTCCCAATATCGTAGTTGATCCACGTGAGAGGCAGGCAGTCGATCTTGACCAGGATCTTCCACAGGACGGACGTGCTCTCCGCTTGCCCGTACTCGAGGTCGTCTTCAGTGGCAAATTTGGCGATGTACCACACCGCGCCCTTGGAGACGGCTTGCTTGTCGATCAAGACGAATGGACCTTGACGCCCGGCTTCCGTCTCCTTGATGCGGATGTATGAGTGCGGTTGGTTGAGGTATTCTTCTGGTGCTTTCTGGATGTTCAGTTCCAGCAGAGGATTGAAACGTGAGCAGGCGCCGAGCTCGAATGCGCGCTTGACTCCACGGAGCTCTTCTTGCGACAGATCTTCAAGAAGATACGCCTCTAGACGACGAATTTTCCTTCTTGGCGGAATAAAGACCATTGTTGCGCGAGTAGGAGAATAGTTGCGAAAGAGGACACAGCAATCGAAGTGTTATCGTCGCATGTAGGGGGATGGGCCCAAAAGAATTAACTCCTCAGAAGGATCTCAACGGTTGTCTGTTACATTGGAAAGATTCTAAGAGCGGTGGGCAAAGTGTGATTAGGCTGCAAGTTTCCCTCTATATGGGGCATGAAAGACAGAGGGATTTATACCTAGGTAGGAATACGAGGGAAGCAAACTATGACATCATAGACCGTAGAAAATAGGCTGATGGCTGCTATACGGAAGCCGATAGTAGAGTTTGTTAGTCTCAGGTGCTCAGCCATAGCTTTTGGCGCTCAGCAGTTATAAACATATATCTATAGAGCACCACCTAGCCCCGCACCCCTTTTAGCCAATCAGATACTACATATAATACCAGCGCTAGCTGGTCTAAGCCTAGAGGGAAGGTGATGGTGGAACCCACCGTACCATGGCACAGGCCCTTGCTTAGTCATGTGCCCGGCTTCCGATGCATGCATGCATGATTGGTCAACCTGGTTGGTGCCCCACCTTCCACATCTGGGCACATGCCCCAAATCCTGTATTTAGACTTCTTCGCACCTTGCAGTCTTCGAGGATTCCTTTCCTCTTGCAAGTTCAATATTCTTGCAATATAGTCAGTTGCCTACCAAAGCCTTAAGCTTAGCCTGCGACGATAGTGTGACGGTGGAACGCACCGACCATGATGATGATATCATTTGTATGTATAATGATTCATCATACCAAGTGATGATTCATTACGTATGTTCCATTACATCATGCATGCAAGCTCAGACCTACTCGCATCCTGTATTTAAAGCCTACCTTGCAGTCTCGAGGATTTCTTTCCTCCTGCAAGTTCAATATTCTTACAATGCAGTCAGTTTACCACCAGAGGCTTGACCCTGGCCTTGAACGACGGCCCTCGTGACATATTACCTAAGAATATCGATTCTATAGGCCTAGCTCGTATTAGAGACTTTACTAGCTTAGTCTATGTCGAAGATAAGGCAAGCAAGGAAGGAGGTATAAGGAAGGCGGATTAGAGCGTCTTGGATATTATACATAAGCTAAGGAACTAACCGGATCGCGGCGATAGAAAGGGAATTTCGCTATTTAGACTCCTAAACGTTATCGATAGCGTCGCTTCCTACAAAGGCCGTATCCTTATTATAACGTCCAACGATCCGGAGTCGCTTGATAAGGCTCTCATCCGCCCATGACGTATCGACCTACAGGTTGCGTTCGCCAACGCAACCCAGAGACAAGCCAAGGAGCTCTTCATTCGCATGGACGAAGCGGACTACATGCGAACCTAGACGCGCAATACCGTGGTAGCGACCCCGGCATCGGCAATACCAGATGCAGAGCAAATTGATGGCAACCGCCTTAGCGGCAAACCCATCGATTCGGATAACGAAAAGGATGGGAATGCCCCGACGCTACCTCCTACAACCGAAGACAGCAAGGAGTGGTGCACCATTTCTCCTGAGGAGCTGGCTTCGATCGCCGCCGAGTTCACAAACCGCATCCCGAGCAACCAGACCTTCTCTCCCGCCGAGATTCCAGGCTTCCTACTCAAACGGAAGAAAGCACCGCGTCGTGCCCTGGACGAGGTTGAGGCTTGGGTTAAGGCTTCATTGAAAAGAAGGAGGACAACACCAAGGTAATACAAGTGCAGTGAAAGGGAGCGTCGGGTAAGTCAGCGTTTTCAATATGAGTACTAGTATATCCGGCAACCTACTGAGCTACTGATGCTGACAGATTTTCTCGGTATCCGAAATAAGGTGCTCAATGCCACTCCCCACAGAACTGCGGTAAGTCGTATTTGGAAGGCTATATCCTTAGGCTGGGAATTAGAATATTGGTTTTCAGTTTAGGATCAATACCTAGTAGGCGGTCAAATCAACAAGGTCTTCAATCCTATACTGTATGCTAAGCACCTTATGTGAAAGATTGACTGGGAAACCCGATATGTACTGGGACGAGATGCTCTATGACGAGTTCAACACCCTTGTAACAACATCGAGTATCTGTAGGGCGTTACCGCCGGCGGGTTGGCCGAAGAAAGTTGCGCCGCGCGTTGCGCAAGAGCAAAACGCAGACTTATGAGGTTCTTATCTTCATAACCTCGGCCTTCAGTTCCTATGAAGAACTGGTAACACCCGCGACCAGCAAACTTCTCGGTCTGTTGATCGGCGCTCGTCACTCTAATAAGTTGGGCTGCCCAGGTACTGGAAGCAAGTTTGAGGCCGACACGAATCCGCATATCACGACGGCCCGATAGCTGCATAACTATGTCCTCGTATTTCAGAGACAAAAGCAAAAGTGAATATCTGAATTACAATAGACCGTATCCATCAGACAAGACGCTCTAGCTACTCCAATAAGCCACAGCGGCTAAGGATGACAACGTATCGGGGTGCTCCGCGGGAAGCACGCGCTGTCGGGCCTGGGCACAGTCCCTCATCAGTGCTAAAGCGTCCGAGTATCGACCTTGATCTTTCTACGTGAAGGCGAGGTTGTACATGCTCGTCAGCCTGTCTGGGTGATTGGCCCCGAGCTTGGTCTTCCGAGTCTCCATCACCTGCACCTCTAGCTCCTCAGTCTCCTCCCACCGGCCCTGCTCCTAGTATATCGACGCCAGGTTGGCCGTGCTCCTTAGCGTATCTGGGTGATCGGACCCGAGCTTGGCCTTACATGTCTCCGTCACCTGCACCCCCAGCTCCTCAGGTTCTAACCACCGGCCCTGGTCCGAGTATATTAACGCCAGGCTATATATGCTCGCCAGCGTCTCTATGTGATCGGCCCCGAACTTGGTCTTGCAAGTCTCTATCGCCTGAACAAACAGCTCTTCAGCTTCCTCCAACCGATCCTGATTGCAAAGCGTTAACGCCAGGTTGGCCATACTAGTTAGTATATCGGGATAATCAGGCCCGAGCTTTATCTGATAAGCTTCCATCACCTATACCTCTAGCTCCTCTGCCTCTGACCACCGGCCTTGGTTCTGGTATGTCGACGCTAGGTTACCTATGCTCTTTAGCGTATTGGGATGATCAGTCCCGAACTTCGTCTCATAAGTTTCTATTACCTGCATAAGTAGTCCTTCGGCTTCCTTCAACTGGCCTAGGTTACTATAGCATAACGCCAAGTTGTTCATACTCGTTAGCATATAGAGATGGTCGGGCCCGATCGTCGCCTTGTAAGTCTCTATTACCTTCACCTATAGCTTCTTAGCCTCCTCCTATTGGCCTTGGTCCGAAAGGACTAGAGCAAATTGTAAGATACTTGCTAGAGTCGCCATATCCTCTTCTCCCAGCTTTATTTCGCGGGCCCCTTCTTGCTTTACCTGCCATCTACTACGCAACGTCGTATGTCCCTTACGACCACGCATACCAACCCCCGTTATATAAAAGCCTCGCCTACGTTTCGACCGTATCCTTACTCGGTCCGTAGCCAAGGGCCACTTGAACGTATGCGAATAGGCTTCGACATTTCGCCCAGTTCTCGTCCTACCCTGTCGGGAATGATGCTGCCATCTGTTCAATGAACTGCTGCTTAAACGTCTCCTGCTGCCTAGACGCTTCCAGCCACCTCCTCGTTGATAACTACACAAGCCTATACATCTCAAAATCCTCTGCGTCGTCTGCGAGAATGAGACAGTAGTCCCTTAGCATCGCCACATCATCTTCGAATCCGCCGTCGTCTATATCGCTGTCTGTGGCACTACTACCATCGTCGGGATCCCCTTCTCTAGCCTCGTCTAGTCCTCTTGCTTGTATCGTGTCTTTAGCGATTCGAGAAGACTTCAGAATCCACCCAGGGATACCTTGTCGGTCGAAAAAGCTCATAAGCGACAGGAGATCCGCCGCGGATGGCCGCTTAGACTGTATATGATCAAATGATATCTGCCATGTGGTGAGAATCGCACTCGACTGGCCTCCGTCCCGCCGCAGGTCCCCCGCAGAGTACTGCAACAGCCTGCTCTTTTTACGTTCGCTCTCTCGGAACTCAGCTAGGTACTTCTCGGGCGAGCTCCGCGGTACCTTTGCCTGAATGTAGGCCGCAGCTTGGCTGATGGCCAGACACTCTAACGCGGACGCTTGAAACGAACTCTTTATCCGGTGCCGTTGGCTCCGTTCTTAGGGAGATAATGCTCGGCAAGGCGCGATAGAGCTCGGCAAGGCGCTGGAGTCGACACAGTCCCTCTGCCAAGAATTCGCGACCATCATTGACAACAGTTCCGAGCCGTTCGAACGATTTGCGTTTCAGCACGCGCGACAGATTCATTATGCAATTCAACGAGTCGAAGATAAAGAGATTGAATAGGGACTTGGCAGACTGTCAGAGGACAATAACGATGGTTTTCTCTTCGATCATGCTATACGGTCTCCCACCGTTAAAGCTGACGAGCTACACTGACATGGACAGGATCGCTTCCCACCACACCTCCGGGAATATCGATCAGCTTCGGGCTCGATTCGACACACAGGAGCGGGCTCTAGCCGACCTAGGCGCGCAACTATTCACGAAAGAAGCAGAATTACAAGCTAATGATGATGGCATAGGCGTCAACAGAATTTAAGCGCGCAGTTGACGGCTAGCCTTCGAGATGTCTGCCAACAGACTCTGTCGGTAACTCGCGCACGGCGAACCAGGCAGAAGTTTGGTGATATGAAGACAGACAACCATTCGATTGCTATACAAGGGATAGTTGGTGCAGCACAGCAAGGCGTAGAGCAATCGTTCGGCAGCTCGACGACCACGATGAACAGCCGCGCATTCCAAGGCCAAATGGAAGCAGAGTCTTTCGACAACTCTTTGGCAGATGATATGGATTTTCGCCTCCGTAATACGTTTGAATGTTCCTTATCTGCTCAAAAGGGTCCAAAAATGGTCGCTCTGAGGACAAGAAACCGCCCCCTTTAAAGAACAACGAGGACAAGAAGATGTCGCTATTGTGGGGAGGCCAAGAACGTGAATCTTATGCCTCGGACAAACCGACACTCAGTTTAAGCACTGCGAATACCACGGGTTCGAGGACTTGCAGGTCCCCTGCGAGCAGCACGTCGGCCCATTCCAGCCCTGGCCTCCGCACTGCCCGTAAAGCACTGAGCAGCTACCGCCGCCGTTGCCGCCACCAGTTGGCTCTGCGCCGGCCGAAGTCGTGGTACTAGAGCCGCCGCCGCCACCGGAGCCGTCCCCAATGGGCGTGACACTGAGCCTATCCAGATCCGCATGCACCACCGACCAGCCGTCATTCCTCGCTCCGCTGCCAGTTAGATACGCCGCGGCAGACGAGTTCCCGCGCATCATCCACTGCACCCAATAACCCCCAATAACGCCAAACTTGCCGCCGTTGTAGTCGCCATAAGTCCCGCCGTGGCCCACATCAAGATTGCCCTTCCACTTGGGCACACCCGAGGGCATGTAGCTGTAGTCGCGCTCGCCGTTCTGGTAGGCAATGTCGCTGAGCCCTCCGAGAAAGAAGAACACCGGCTTGCGGAAGCTCCGGGCCGCGTCGTAGTCGCTCAGCAGGCCCGAGCTCCAGATGCCGACGTGCTGGACGCGTGCATCGTTGATCTGGGCATAGGCCTCAACGCCGCCGCAGCTGAACCCGGCGGCCGTGATGCGCGACGCGTCGACGTTGGCGAACTGGCCCTGCCCGGCGTTGCGCGTGATGAAGTCGATCGACTGCTTCATCGTGTCGGCTGTGGTGCTGCCGCCGCCGCGGGGCGTGCCGCTCGCGATGACCAGCACGCCGTACGACGCCAGCTGGGTCAGGAAGGGCGCCTGGCCTAGGGAGTCGGCCGAGCACGCGCCGTTGCCCCAGACGAGGACGGGGAGCTTGACGTTTGGAGGGGCGGACGTAGGCGCGAAGAAGGTGTGGCCACCGAGCGCGTTGGTCGTGTAGTAGCCCTGTCAGCAGTGTATTAGCCATGTCACGGGGTGAGTGGCACCGCTACTCGGAATTGCTACGAGGCGAGGACATACGGCTGGTGCAAAAGGGCCATTGCCGACGCCTCCGTTCTGCCGCGCCTCGTTGTCCAAGACAGGGCTGGCAGATGACAGACCCACGAGGATCAAAGCAGGGAGCAGAGCCTTCATTGTTGCAAATCCGTCAGGCCAGAACAACAAGGAGGGCTTGAACATGGGGCAAGTCTTCACGCGCACTTGTAGGTCCTTTATATGTCCAGCACCGACTCTCAGCCCACCCTCGCTTGACACATGAACAACGAAAGGCCTGGTTCGTTCTGTCTGCATTCATCTCGCAATTCAAATCCCGTTCGATAGCCTCATCGGGAAGTGCTTGCGGATACTAATTCGATCCGAAGATCCGTGCTTGATCTAATGTAGCATTCGCTCCACCACCGGAGTTTTTAAAGTATAGTCCCGTACCAAGTACCTGGTTTCAGGGTGTGAATCCCGTTTGGGTAATATACAACCGCCCAATCACGACTTTCATTGTACTGCCGACATTACTGCCGAAGTCGTTTGCGTGAACAACCTCAGATCCAAACTTCTGGTTGGGGCGCGTGGAGATTCGAGCTTGGCAATGCCACCGAGTGACAGCCATCGTAACGGGTTATAGAGGGTGTTATGGGACTTAGGCTAATACCCTCAGACCTTCGTTGCAACTTCAGGTCTCATGGCGTGAGCATGTGCCGGTATCAAGCAAGTCTCGAGAATGCTGCTAATTTGGCCGCGAATCCTGCTCTTCTCAAGCTTGTCGGCTATATGTCATGAGCCAACCATATAAGGCGGCCGGGTGGGGCACGGCCCCGGGACCCTGGGCCAATGGGCGTCCAGGGACGGCAAGATCAGTCGGGAACTGGTGATCCCGGTGAGCGGATCACCATGCATCACCGGGCCGAGGTGATCGGTGGTGATCCAGGTACGAAGGTACCTCAGGGAGGAAGCAGTATATAGTTCTACCATTCTGTCACTTATTCAGATAGCTAGCTTCCTTAGTGAGCAATACAAGCAGTAGCCTTTACCCTACTGTGCAGACACTGCGGATTGCATTGTTGTGAACCCTTTGGCTTTACCGAGACCTATAGCCCGACCAGACTACCTTTGACCGGCGAACCCTTTTAGAAGCAGGACTGCTGAGGTTTCTTCACAACCTGCCATATAGCGATGGCATGTCCGGCGTTGCCTATACAAAATGTTAATAGATTCGCCTTTGTCTATCTGTACTATGTTATACTTACTATTAACTATATCTTTTATATATATGCTTTTGACGACAGGTTAACGGTTTAGGTCTAAGAAGTTATACGAAGCCAGATAGTGTCTATCTTATACGATAGTTCGGCTATAGAAGCGGAGGTATTCCCCTAGATGCTTAGGTACTTATACCTATATATATATCAATAAAAAGCCTCGTCGTCCGGTTGCCTAGGGTAGGGGTATGCTCCGTAGGGGTTGTAAGCTTGACTGGCAGACCACCGGATCCTTCCCGAAGCAGATCAATGCCTCCATTGACGCCAGGCTGGGCAAGACGCCTCAGACCGCCGCGTCCTCCTCGCACAGCAACAGAGCTTCTTTTGGAGGCACTTGTAGAACGCAGGGGCAAACCTACAGTGGTAATTGCCATTTAGAGCCTGATTCTGTTCAGGCCGTTCTAGTACTGTACCGGCCATCCAGTGACTTTTTGGTGGGTGGGTAAGCCAAGATATACCGGATCCGAGCGTTGTTATATGAATCATCGTGACGTAGTCCATCCCAGGCATAACTTTACCGCCTTCCAATTTAGGCTACCTGTCATGAATTAACCTGCAGAGGCCGGTAGGGGCCGACCTGCATGGTCCGCGGCAGCGCCCGCGTCCAATCATTACGGACCAAGAAGGGCCAATGGGGATTGGGATAGTCCAACCACTCTTAGGAAAATCAAAGCATCCCTTTCTCCCTCGATTTTACACTGCATCGCCTGGGCCCAGAGATGCCGGCAGTTGGAACATAGAAGACGACCCAAAGTATATCCACTGCGACACTACGACCGTCTGGCTCGGGATGCCGTCAACTTTGCCTTTGGCCACGGGTTATATAATACACATTCTTTCCGCTTGGAAACTTACATGTTAAAGCCAATGGCGTAGCAGATGAGTTTATAGTTACGGCCGGGGTCACGAAACACGGGAGCGCTGCCTGGGGCTCGTAGTCCAGCTTTATGTCGGAAATACCGTCCAGTCTTTTTCGGAACACCTGGTGAAGATCCTCGTGGCTTACTAGAAAGCTCGTCTGCAGTCCGGCGAGGCGCAAAACATCCGTCTTTCCGCCAAAGGCCGGGATATGGCTCACTTCGATGAGAAGGCACATGCTTGGGTCCTGGATGCTGGAACGTACGAGTTCTCGGTGGGATTCTCAGGAGTATAGGGCGAAGCCTTGGCAATTACCTACTCAGTATTTTACATGGATTCCATATATAGAAAGGCATAGCGTATTGCCTGGGCATTAGAACAATGTTCGAATTCTATGCATTCTAACTTGTGGTGCACTGTATAGTAGGGAATATTATAAAGCAGATGATAAAGCAGGTGATAAAGCAGATGATAAAGAGGATGGTAAAGTAGAATTAGCAGCCGATTGAATCTTCTGTACCCATCATTGCTGCCTGAGCGTGCCTGAACATCACTACTGTTCAATAAAATGTCACGTGTATATAGCTAGTTAGGTATGTCTCTTTTACTTTGGGGTCTCAAAGCACGTGAGCTTGGTTCAAAGATATTTGTTCTACTCTCGCTATGGGGCACCTTCTCTCTCCTCTCTCCTCTCTCCTCGCGCATGCTCTTAGTTCTTTCGCTTGAGCAGCGCTTTCTGTCAGTACACTTTACAATCCGACATGATGGAGGGCTGCAATTCCTTTACCATGGTGAGGGTTTCTCCTTCCTCTGAACACGCTTCAAAGCGTGGAAACTGACGCACGCAGATTGCTCCTGCTGATGCTGCTGCTGAGGCTCATCTGCCCCAGCGGCTCGATAAAATCGTGGTAACCCTCTACGATCGCCTTTCCTCCGATCACGAGGTCCAGGACTACCACTTTCTCGTCGACCCTATCGATCACACTCAAATTATCGACGAAGTCCGCCACTGCCTTGTTGGTGTTTACCCATCGATGTATTATGGCGACGACCCTACTCTTATCATTAGCGTCGCTGCCATCGGAGAGAGGAACAGACCAGCCAATAGCATTCTCGCGCACACCATGGCTCGTCATCCAATCGAGACAATGATCCGCCTGGATATCGGTGGCCTCCCTAGGAATCCTCGTCCCGTCAACAAGAAGGAGCTCGAGCGGCGTATCCAGCGCATTATCAACCATTCCGAGGTGGTCACCTGGACCCGCGACGGCGACGGACTTGTCACTACGAGTGAAAAACTCGCCAATCCGGACGGCGAGCTCCGTCTGCATCTTGATTACCGCAACCCGAGCATCGAGGTTGCTATCAAATACAGCGAGATCTTGCACGCAATCCAAATGAGCGAGGTGGCTCGGGTTGGCATCGCCAGGCCCCCCTCCCCTCCCCTGCAGTCCTCCATCCTGCAGTCCTCCATGGTCCCCCTCTTCTTCCGGTTCTCAGGCCACTACCGCTTGCCCGCCTCTCCCAACACAAGTGCCGCGGTGTTTCGCCACCTTCCGAACACGGTGAACCGGGCCCGGATCGCGGTTGCTCCTTGGAGTCAGCTGTTGCTACGGCTCCTTCGCAAGCGATAAGTGTTGTCAAGGTGTTGGAGGACGAGGGGAACGATGAATGTGCTGCTTGGGGGATTCCCTGGTGTGGGCACCGACTGTGCTTGTTTGTCGGTACCTGAGAAGAGGAAATGGGGTAACATTGTGCTCTGTATCACAGTACGCATGCATTAAGTCAGATACGGATAAGCAGCTATTATTTCTCTCTCCCTAAATAAGCAATGCGTGATTGACCCCTGGATTGACCATTGACAAATTATCGTCCCCATAAGCCTTCCCTTCACTAGAAAAGTCCTATCAAAGATCGGGCCCAGGCTGCCGGTTCCCGATACGATTCACGGCTTCGACCAGAGCATTTAACGCCCTGATGATTTCGCAGCCCAACCTCGGACGTCCCCGATTCCATCGTTCTCACCGTAGGGCACCCCCATCATTGGCCACTATGGTGAGCGGGAACCGCTTGAGTCGGCCAACCCCAAGTCCGATCCGTATGAATCTCTGACCGTGCCGACTCGTTCTTTCGATAGTGTGAAGGTGGTGCTTTGGTTTCCCCGGCCGCCCGCGGATATAGTCAACTGCGCTAAATAGAGCATTCCCAAGTATCATGTGATTTGGATCTGCCCGTGTATTAAATTTGCAAACCTGCCGGTGATTAGCGTTCAAGAGAGCAATCTCCTCATTGCGATTCTCCTCGTTTGATAGTCCAATGTTGCTGAGTTATGTTGACTACCTTACCTTTTAGGCATGTGCACCAATCCAATCGGACATGCGTCCCAGAGGTATCTGTGGATCCGCATCGCATATCGTGATACAAGCAGGGTAACCCATTCTCTAGCAACCAACTCTGTTACCCAGTCCAGTCATCTATCTGGCCACATTCACACCAAGACCTCACCAAAGTCGCCAAATTTGCTTGAAAGCAGATGTCTCGCTTTCTCAAACAGATACAATTTCCTGCCGTGCGCACCCACCATCTACGTTGAGCCATGCACGCAAGCATTCCCAAGCGAAGAACGACGTTGTGGTCGTGCATGGCCAAGGACAGGCGGCGGAGCAGACAGACTGGTGGGACTTGGACACAGACACGAACACGGAGCAGGACCTAGAGGACGCTGAGAATGAAAGGGAGTTGAGGGAGATGGTGGAGGGAAGAGAAGCTGCAGAACGCTGAACTGGTCGCTGGTGCCTGCACCGGCATCAACGAGTCGATCGGCGGCTCAAAGAGCGGTAGCTGCCGGAAGATGCCGTTGATGTCCTGCGAGGGCCGGATCTTTGAACAGCCGGTCGTCGATCTTGGCTTCCGGTTTCGACGCCTGTGCCGAGCGGGTTGAAGACAAAGCGGCACACCTGGAGCGCCTCGTCGTATTTCTGCGACTTGAGCAGCCGGTCGGCCAGCAGCATCGGGGCGTGAAATCCCAACTCCCAGTTGTAGAGAGAATACAGATTGTTCGGCTCGTGGCAGTGGCCATCGCTGTCGCGCCCAAACGCCGTGGGGTCGGTGGACGGGTCAATGGCTGACAGCCAGGTGTAAACGTCAGCCATGTTTCCGGCTTGCCAGAAGGTGGCTGAGAAGTTGGGGGGCCTGCTTGTGGAAAAATGATTTCTGCGTTTTGGGCGATGGCGGAGACTTGTACAGCAGGGTTCCAGTGGTTGATTTCACCTCGCCAAATGTGATCCGTGGTAGTAAGGATGTTGTCGGTACCTGGGTGCACGTTACGGATACCTTCCCGACGGGTGGTGGAAGTTGAACGTCAACTTTGAGCGGAACTGGGCTCACTCCCTGAAGCGACCGCAGCATTCTTGACAGGGGCGCATCATTCTCCTCGATATACTGACTGAACTGCGACCAGGCTGTCACACTCAATCACGACCGTCTCGCGCGGCCGGGCTAGTCTTACCTCGCTTCCGTTAAAGCAGAACTGTACAGGTACCTCTGCCACTACGGGTGGAAACTGCCTGTACATGGATAGGTTGAAGGCTAAGACCTCGGCGGGACCCCCTGCTTTGCCGGGAATGATGCCTGGGTAGAAGACCATGCTCTCAATGGGAGGGAGTTCGGGCGTCGGGTACGCGTCGGCCGACAGCTGCTTGGGGAGCCACTTCCCGCCACGGTACTCGATCCAGCCCATGGTGATTTCCCACTGCTCGACAGGCTTGTTGGAATCAACATTCTCCCCTCCGAGCTGGTTGAAATTCTTTTCTAACGGAGCCTGAGACGTGGTCTTGAGGAACTGCGGGAAGAGGAGAAGGCAGTTCTACCACTCGAACGGAATCAGATAGCAGCCATTCCCATCAGAAAACTTATAGTCGGGTATATCGATATCCATCTTCTCCCACGGAGACCAATTCCAGGCCAGATAGTCGTACGAGCGCAAGTAGTACGTGTATAGGGCTGCGTACGTGCGCGCAAATACATAAAACTTCATACCGGGCTTGACCCAAAGGGCAAGGGGCTACAGGTTAGCTACCTAGTCCAGCTTAAAGACGTACGCCTTGAGCGCCTCGGTCATGTTCTCCTTCGTGATGTCTTTGGATAGCAGGTCGGCCTCGAGTTCGCGGAATAAGTCGGACCCCCCCCATTCCGACCACCCCACTTTCCGACCACTTAGCAAATTCTCACCGCTCTTCCAACCCAACCACTTTAACTTACCACAACTCAGTCAATTTCAGGCCAAACAAGCTTATTTTTGACTATATTTCCGTCAGTTCAAGATGCCTTATACTGAACAGGACTTACATGATGCGATTGCAGAATACTACCAGGGTGGCCGTTCGATGAGAAGTATCTGCCGGGAATTCGGCATACCAAGGACTACACTTCACGACCGCCTCTCTGGCTCCCAAACCCATTCAACTGCGGCCGAATCGCAACAGACCCTTAGCCGGGTACAGGAAGATCATCTTACCCGATGGGTCTTGACCCAGGTTGCCCTCGGTGTTCCACCAACTCATGCCCAGATCAGGGAGTTCGCCAGCCGAGTTCTACAGGCACAAGGAGCCAGCCGTACGACTGTCGGAAAGGGCTGGATGACCCGGTTCCTTCGCAGGAACCCAGTCCTTCGAACCCAGCGAGCCCGTAAGATAGACTCGGTCCGCATCAATGGGGCCACTGACTCAGTCATCCGCAGTTGGTGGCCGCGACTGAATATCCCAGCTATCAAGGACATCCTACCAGCTAACCGCTATAACTTTGACGAATTCGGCATTATGGAAGGCCAGGGAACCAACGGCTTGGTGGTTGGAAGCTCACGAACGCGTGCGGTTCAACGGAGAGTTCCTGGTTCGCGAGCCTGGACCTCTTTTCTTGAGTGTGTCTCAGCGACAGGGGTAGCGCTCCCACCAACTGTCATCTTCAAAGGGAAGAGCCTTCAACAACAATGGTTCCCGGTCAAAAAGGAGGAACTAAAAGAGTGGAAGTGGGCTTCAACTGCTACCGGCCGGATAAACAGAGTGGTTGCATTAGAATGGCTTCAAGAGGTGTTTATCCCCCGGACCCGGCTACAAGATCCCTCCCAGAGACGGCTATTGATACTAGATGGCCATGACAGCCATAGAACTGACGACTTTATGTGGGCATGCTATAAGAACAATATCCAATTGCTCTTTTTGCCTCCCCATACGTCCCATATTCTTCAACCGTTGGATTTGTCAGTGTTCTCCCCCTTGAAGCACATATACCGGAAGCTCCTCAACAAGTTGACCTCCTGGTCCGAATCGACAGTATTAGGCAAGCAGATGATGATCAAATGTATCGTGGAAGCTCGTAAAGAGGCCATTACAGCCCATAATATCAAGGCGGGATGGAGGGCATCTGGGTTATGGCCGGTCAATATGGCTAAACCCCTGATGAGCCGGCTTCTACTGGAAAATTCAAACAGCGTAGCCGGGGTTGATGAACAAATGGCTTCTATACAGACCCCGGTACCTGTTCAAGCCTCTCAGGCTTTGACAGTAGCCACCATCGCATTCCTCAACACACCACAGAAGAAGTCAGACTTACATGGTCAACTGAACAACCTGGCCATCCGGAAACAAGACCTCTCTACCCGCAGGCTTTTGTTCAAGAAGGTTGAGAAAGCTTTTGATCAGAAGGACTTTGAATTGGCTCGGTTACGACAGGAAAACGAAGCTCTGAAGGCTCAGTTGGAAGCGGCCCGGCCGTCAAGGAGGAAGAAGGTAGTTCTTGATCCAAACAGTGTGTTCGCTTCGATTGAACAGATCCACCAGGCTCAAATTGAGGCCGGCCGTATAGATGACTCGGTGGCTGAAGAGAGCGGGTCAGAAAGTGCAGAATCAGAGGTCTCCTGTATTGTGGTAGGTTAAATAGACTGCAATATATGGTGTTGAAGAAGATGGGTGGGTTTGTAGACCAAGATTTGCCAAGTGGTCGGAAAGTGGGGTGGTCGGAATGGGGGGGGTCCGACTTAAGCCGCTCTTGCCGTCTCGCAGAGAGGGCTCGATATAGGTTTCCGGGTAGAGCAAGACCTTGCGGTTGGCCTCCCAGACACGGTACTTCTACATCCATTCCCACCGTTAGGGACTCACGGCCGAGGCAGGAACGCCGCTCGTCTTGGCCTCCAGGCCCAGGAGACAGTGCTGGATATAGAGCTGGACAGTGGATATGGCTTGCTTGATACACGACGTCTGCACCAGATGTGGCATTTGCACGTCGATAAGGAAGAACTCGAAAAGACTATCGCCGTCGATCACTCCCTTTCCGGCGAGTAACTCTTGGACCAACAGATAGCTAATGAGCGCGTTTTTCCGGTTCTCTCGCAGAACGTCATGGACCGGCCGAGCAACCTTCTGCCACGTCTGCGCGTCGTACCTCGACCGAAGCCCTCGCTACATATCGGTGGCTATGGCCTGCCGGAGCGTCCACGAGTCCGCGCCGGACTATAGAGGAGCTGTCCAGCGAATGATGCTATCCATGTCCACACCAATCTTAGTAGCGACCTGGAGCATGATCTGAAGCCTGACAGGATTGGTCACGTCGACAAAGTGCACCGGACTGGGGCGTACAGTGCCGACCCCGGCCACGACCGCCTTGAGCAGGGAGGCACTCCAGCCAGTGGCCTTGGCGATCTGCTCGGGGATATCGTCACCCTTATCTAGGGGTTGTTCTCGCACCACTTGAAGAGTTCCAGCAGCGTGATAGTAGCACCCTTCGGTAGCGTATTGCGGAGGGCGACATATGCACAGAGCTTGGCCAGTTGCCCCTGCGTAATCCGCAACAAGCTGCTGCCGGCTTTGTCGGCGGTGAAACGGGCGTTAAAATGTGCGACCTCGTCTGCCGTGAGTCTCAGGACATTTACGAGCAGCGCAGCTCTACAAAGCGCCTCGAACACGACAGCACCGTCCTGGCCGACGTAATCTGGCAGAAGGGCCGTCTCGGCGATCGGGGGATAGGACGGTTCCCGCCGTGCGCCACTGCAGCGCACCGACATCGTTGCCGTGGGTATCCAAGGAGGACAGTATACTGGAGCTCAGCTTGACGGGATCGCTTGTCGGCAGACTGGTATGGGAAAGCGTAGGTCAGGCCGCCGATCTAGATCGGGCCAGGGGCTTCATCGCTAACAATGTAAATGGTGCAGAGGTCGTTGGCAGGGGGCTGGATCCATCCCACCCAGGGTGTGGGTTTGGGCTTCGGACGGTCGCATAGCGACATCAATTTGCTCAGAGCAGATACCGATTGGCCCTCCTCGTCGAACCGGATCACTTCGTTGAGGAGTACCGACACGAGGTCACGGCTTGGAAGGCCAGCCAAGGCCAGCCACGGCCGCCAGGGTGTCCAGCACGAGGCCTCTCTGAAGATGGCCCCGAAGAAAGGGAATGAACTGCTTCAAAAATGCCCTGCGCTTCTGTGTCGGTGATCTTCCATAGGGGGAAGGAGCGGCCGAGTCTGGAGCCGAGTCTGGAGCCGAGTCTGGAGCCTGGTCTGGGACGTCACTTGCCAGCAGCTCCTTCCTCGCCACATCTGGAAACAGGCCGCTAGGAAGCGTGGTCTCAAACGCCGTCTTGGCCTTGTTTCCCCAACCGGTCAATGGCCTCAATCCAACTCTTGTGGCTGGTCTCACTCTGCAAAGCGTCTTTTTGGCGGCCTGTATCTCATCCAAGGTTAATATGCCCCTGACCTCGACTCGTGCTGCCCTGGCCCCATCAATGTACTTTAGTTTACGACTCAACAAGTCCGGCATGCTCAATTTCAGGCCACTCGGGACGTTGGTCGAATATTTGGACTTGCCCTCGACAAAGGAAATGATTTGTGTCACGATCTCTGGGCTGTAGAGCAATTGCGCATGCGTCTTGATCGGATCGGAAGCTTGGTATGAAAGCTTAGGATGTAAGCGGCCTACTCTGCGGCGGTATAGTAAGGTAGCAATGCAGGGTCCGCCGACGCTCAAATCAACTACTACCGTAAAATAATCGGACCAAGAAGACGTCACGACTCACGCGTACCTCTTATATAACTTACCCACCTTATTTTGCCCGCCGTCGTGGGTCCTCGCTTTAAGCAGCGTGTTGACATGTTTTCAATGTCTGTCCGAGCAACCAGCAACAGACTGTGTGTTTCGCAGCGGTAAACCGGGCCGAGATCGATTTCCAAGCCACTGGGTTATCACACCAGGTACTTGGCATCGAGGAGGAACCTTGATCTCGTGCATCCTCCCACGACCATGTCCGTTCCTAGTGGTGGAGGAAAACCGAGTGCAACCCGAAGGATCAGGAGCGAGAGACGTTTGGGCCAATGTCAACATGGCCGGATGCAGTAGGGTCGCATTCTCGGGCTAGTTTTGACCGAACGACGTCCAGAATCTCCAACAACCCCAGATTCCCCAGGATCTCCAGCAAGGCCCATGCAGATCCCCCACAATCCTATGACAGGGGACTAGAACCGCCGGTCCATGTCAATGGGAACCGTCACATTGCACATATTATTAGTACTCTCGTTCGCTCGCCCAGCCCGCGGTCCAACCATCGCATCCAACCCGTTCTTATCATACTATCAACGAGACGCCGCATACGGATACTGTCCCCCCCTTCCACCCTCTTGAGACTGAAACACAGGGATCGCTAGCAGCGCGGACAAGCGCAAAGCCTCCCTTTCGGAGTCGCCATGGCGACGAACAGTGTACAGGTCAGCCACCTTCAAAAGGTGGTCGACCAGGACCTCGAGGAGAAGCTGGGCCAGCAGGCCATCTTGCAGGCGAAGCAGGCGACCGACGATGAGCACGCCCAGACCCTGATGCAAGCCCTGCGGGAGAATCGCAGGGCTGTCTTCTGGAGTATCATGATCTCGCTATCGATTATCATGGAAGGGTAAGTACTAAACAAGAAGACTGCGGATGTCCCCTGGCTTTTGCGAGGGGCCGGTCTGTAATTAACGAGTAGCACTGTAGATACGACACCATTCTCATAGGCAACTTCTTTGCCTACCCGGAGTTCGCCAAGAAGTTCGGAGTGGACTACGGAGGCACTACGGGATGGCAGGTCCCGGTTGCGTGGCAGACCGGGTTGAATATGTCCAGCACGGTTGGTGCTATCTTTGGTATGTGCGGTTCGCCTTGCTGTACCCTTTGCACTTTCTTGGAGTGGTGCTAACAACGAGTCCTTTCCAAGGCGGGCTCATGAACGGATACCTCGCCTCAAGATTCGGCTACCGCTGGGTGATGATCGGAGCCATGGGCCTGCTGAACGCCTTCATCTTTGTCGTCTTCTTCGCGCCCAATGCCGCCGCCTTGGTAGGCGCCCAGATCCTGTGCGGGCTCTGCTGGGGTGTCTTTGCAACTCTCAGTCCGGCGTACGCCTCCGAGGTGTGCCCGACCAACCTGCGCGGCTACATGACCACCTACGTGAACCTGTGCTGGGCGATTGGCCAGCTCCTCGCCAGTGGCGTCCTCCGAGGCTGCCTTCCCATCGCGGGGGCAATGGGCTACAAGATCCCCTTCGCCATCCAGTGGGTGTGGCCTGTGCCTCTCATGGTTATCGCGTACCTTGCTCCGGAAAGCCCGTGGTACCTTGTGCGTACGGACCGGCTGGACGAAGCGAAGCTGTCAATTGCGAGGCTCAGCGGCGAGAAGACGGAAGAGCAGATCAGCGCCCAGCTTGCCATGATGGTGCACACGACCAGGCTCGAGGCCGAGGTCACCAAGGGCGCCACGTATCTCGACTGCTTCCGCGGCGTGGATCTCCGCCGCACCGAGATCTGTATGGTCGCCTTCATGGGCCAGATCCTGTCGGGAAGCAGCTTTGCGTACACGCCGACCTACTTCTTCACCACCGCTGGCATGGAGACGTATAATGCGTTCAATCTTGGCCTCGGCGCTAAGGGAATGGCCTTCTTGGGGACTGTCCTGTAAGTACTACTAGTACTACTAGTATAATGTCCTTCCTCTGTCTTGTTCATGAAGGCTCTGTGTTGCTGACAAATTCCCCAACCCAACAAACAAGGTCCTGGTGGCTCATCTCCTACTTCGGCCGACGAACACTCTACGTGACGGGGATTGGCATCCTCACCGTCGTGCTCTTCATCATCGGCATACTCGACGTCTCGGCCGGCACGAGGGGTCTCTGGCCGTCGGGCGGGCTGTGCGTCTTCTGGCTCTTCACCTACTCGCTCACCATCGGGCCGCTGGCATACAGCATCATCTCCGAGACGTCCAGCGTGCGGCTGCGGCCGCTGTCGGTCGTGCTCGCGCGCACCGCCTACCAGATCACCAACATCGTCTCGCAGGTCCTGTACAGCTATATGCAGCACCCGGCCGCCTGGAACTTCAAGGGCAAGTCGGGCTTCTTCTGGGGCGGCACGGCGTTTGTCGTGTTTGTGTGGGCCTATTTCCGCTTGCCCGAGATTAAAGGCCGCACGTACGAGGAGCTGGATATCCTGTTTGCGAACAAGACGCCCGCGCGCAAGTTTGCCGAGGCCCATGTCGATGCGTATGCGCTGTCGGTGCCCGCCGAGGTGCGGGAGGAGAAGGTGAAAGGTGAGCAGTGATGGAAGTGGTTCTGAAGCGAAGGATCTCATGGATAGGGCATTATTGGGACATGGTGGGTTGCACAAGGTCATCTTGAGTTTGGGCAGGCTTACTGCGGAGGAACGTTGCAGCGAACCGAGGTATAGGTCTTCTACGTCCGTACGCATATATGAGAAAGGGCGCTGAGTAAATGACTACGCGGCGCACACAATATGGCAAAAGTGCATACGCCTCGAGGCCTTTTGGGGGTCTTAGCGAGACAGTAACATGAACGGTCTCAAGTCTGGACAGACCCCTTGTTCCTCATCCTTCCCTTGCTTTCTTCCCTTTGTTTCAAACCCACGACCCCCTTTACGCTAGCCAAGATACAATAGCCGAATCAGTGTATGAGCCTGAGTTGCTCGCAACCAGTAGCTTCCAAATGACTTTGCCGTGTTGTTCCGTCTTGCCTTCCCTTCTCAGATCTTCAATGCAATGAACCTAGGAACACTGGTTGGCTTGAGCAGCGTGCTGGATCTTCCTGGTCCAGGAGCCTGCGAGTACGAAGGCGCGTCCTTGAAGGTAGGCTGCGCCCAACTCCCAGTAGACCGTATTGACCCTTTGCACAGACATAACCTTAGCCTCCACCCCTCTCCTCCCAAGCAGCCCTAAATGCCGTTGCCGAACTGATCAGTCTCCGGCTGATCGGCTCGCACCACATCCACCAGATCATCCGCGGAGGGAACAGTTTCAACGCGACCATGAACCCAGGAAACGGCCCCGGCGAGCTGTCGACCTGCCGACGACTTCTCCAACTACTGGGCCGCCCTGATGTACTTCCGCGCCCGGAACGGGATCTATAAGCGCGTGAATCAGTTGGGCGTGTCGTACTTGGAGGGCGCGCACGAGGGCGGCATGAAGATCTACTTGCCTCGCGCCTCACAAGAACACCACCCCCTGTCGTGACCTTCAGGAAGGACTTTCGCATGCGCAACGGCAGCCCCGATGCCGATCCCGCGCAGTACAGGGGTATCGATTACACGTGCCTTGTCCGTGGCGACACGCGTTACACGAACCGGTCTGCAACCTTCCCGTCCAACCCATGGCCGGAAGGCAACTTGACGACCATATACTCCCCGAACTGCGGGGACGGCGTCCATCTCGACAGCCCGGACCACCACAGCCACGTCGCCTGGCGGGGGGAAGACCCAAGGGGAACTATGACTGACGCCGAGTCATCCCGTAGCCGCCCCGCAGGTTGTTCTTGAGATCAGATGGGATACGCGGGAGTTCAACGCGCCCGAGTTGCCACTCGAGGACGGGTCGCAGCCTTTTGTTTTGGGCCGTTGACTATCTGCCGCCAGAGGTGAACTGCGATGATTGGAACTGTGGTTTGGCGGAACAGGCTATGTCTGAGGCGAATACTTAAGTGCTTCGTGAAGCGGACGGTTGGTGAAGACGTGGACTTGTGGTGTGGTTGGATGCGCTTTCTGGTGTTATTGTGGTCGATAGTAGCTAGGGAGGAAGCCGAGTCTTGTGATCTTGCGTTCTCTAGAGAGCGTCCTTTTGACTAGCGGACGTCGGTGTGGCCGTTCCTTGCATTCTTTCATCTTGTTCGTTGTATTCTTCCATCTTATTGTCCTCCTCTTTCTTCAAGTTGCTTTTCGTCCTGTTGCTTCTTATCTTCTTCCTTCTTATGTTGTCGTCCTCGTTCTTCGTATCCTCTTCCTTTTTACATCGTCCTTCTCTTTCGCAATATATATACCCGCTTCCTTCCTGTTGTCCTCGTCTTGCTTGTATATCCTCTTCCCTCTTATCATATCCTCCTGATGCTTGTTGGCCTCCTCTTGTTGCTTGTATATCCTCGTCCGTCGTATGTTATCCTCGTCTTTTATATGTTACCCCCTTCCATCTTATTGTATATGTCCTCCTCTTCCCTCTTCACCTATCCTCCTCCTTCTTGTTGGCCTCTTCCTGTTACTTGCATATCCTCTTCGCTCGTATATTGTCCTACTCTTTCTTATCGTGTCCCCTTCCTTCGTATTATATATATCCTCCTCTTCCTGCTTGTTATCCTCCTCTTCCTGCTTGTTATCCTCCTCTTCCTGCTTGTTATCCTCCTCTTCCTGCTTGTTATCCTCCTCTTCCTGCTTGTTATCCTCCTCTTCCTGCTTGTTATCCTCCTCTTCCTGCTTGTTATCCTCCTCTTCCTGCTTGTTATCCTCCTCTTCCTGCTTGTTATCCTCCTCTTCCTGCTTGTTATCCTCCTCTTCCTTTCGTCCTTATACCTCTTATATTATCCTGTTGCATTTTGTAGTCCTCTCTCATCTTGTGGTCCTGTCACTTCTTATCCTTCACTCTTCCTTCTTGTTATCAGCTTCATTCTCATATCGTTGTGGTTCTCCTCGTTATCTTGTCGTGTTCCTTTGTATACTGTCGTGGTCCTCCTTATTCTTTCTTCCTCCTTATAGTATTGTCTTGCTTCTTGTGGTCTTCTCCCTTCCTACTTTGCCTTCTTCCGTGTTGTTATTCTCCTGCTTCCTGCTATCCTATTTCTTTTTATTTCCCTCCTCTTCCTTGTCTTGTTATTTTTGCTCCTGCTATCCCTTTCCTTCTTGTTATCTTATTTCCTCGCTGTCGTGTTCCCTCTTGTATTCCGGTCTTAAGTTTTGTAGTCCTCTTCCTACTTATGTTGCCCTCTCTTTTCTTGTTATCCCATTTATTCCTTTCGGCCTCTTCCTTCGTATTATCCTTCTCTTTCTTGTTGTCCTCTGCCGTTATATTATCCTCCTCTTTTTAATTGTCTCTTCTTATTATCTTGCCCCTCTTATTGTCTTGTTCTTTCTCGCTGTCTTGCTCCTTGTTGTTACCCTCTTCCTTCGTATTGTCCTCCTCCTTCTTGCGGTCCTCTTCCTTCTTGTTGTTTGCTTCCTTCTTGTGGTTCTCTTCCCTCTTGTTATCTTGTTCCTTCTTGTTACCTTCTTCCTTCGTATTATCGTTCTTCTTCTCGTGGTGCTCTTCCTTCATGTTGTTTACTTCCTTCATGTTATCCTCTCTTGTTTGTTGTTCTCGTCCTTCTGGTTGTCCCTATCTCTCTCCTAGTCTCTCCTTCTGTCGCGTGATCCGTAACCGTTTATGCACGGTAATAAGGTTCCGGGTTCACTGATTCCATCTAGGGACGACGTTAACTCAATCTCTATTCATGCGCCTGTTTTCCTAAACTTCATTGCCGTTCACTCACCTTTGTTTGTCTTGTGGCGATATACCCCGCGGGGGGCGGGGTAGGAAGGTGTAAAGGTGATGGTTTGAGGTTGGCAACAACCTGGGTTGGTATATGCCACACATACTATCGTTAGTCGGTTTTTGGTCCAGGTCACGTGTTCACCTTTGATCAATACATCTGTTCATTTTGGTTCGTCCTGGTTCCATGTGATCAAGCTATCTATTCGTATCATTGTCTTCAGGATCTAAATTCTATGGGCATATGTGCAGGTTTTGGCTACTAGTACCTTGACAAGCCAGACTTTCTCACCCAGAGAACAGGTGAGTCGTTCAGCCATCTCATGCTATGATCCCTCAGCATAGCCATCCCATAGCTTATTCCAGACCTTCTCTTGCATTTCTACTGAACTTGTTACATCTCAGCTCACTCTCGCACACCTCGTGTTCAATCTTCCCCGCCGACTCCTCCCGTCCATACCAAGCTACTCGCATATCTCATCAGCGAACCCGGTAAGAGCCATCCCCGTCTCTACTCAATACAGGTATCTTCAAAGAATTCAGATCTTAACTTCTCCCGCTTAATCCTCGTCCTTTTCCTCCACTTCTTGTCCGTCCCCTTCTCATCCCTTGTCTATTCTTCTTTCTAATCGCTCACACCTTTGAAAACCCTAATAACACTGACGTGACAAAATATTAGCAACTTAGCCAAGATGAGCACGTCCAACGGCGCCGATGAGTAAGCCAGGGCGGCTGTCGATGGCGATGCCAGCGCCTCGCCCAGCAACGACGACGTAGCGACTCGCGAGATCCAGGCTCGTATCGACGAGCTGGAGAGGGCTATGGAGGAGGATCGTCGCCGGATCGCCGCGGTTGAGGCGCAACGACGCAGAAATGAGGAGGAGATCCGCGAAATCCAGGAGCTGCGCCGCAGGCTCGACGAGTTCTTCCTGGCTTCTGGTTCTGGTCGAATGCGGTACGGACTCTCGGAGATCCAGATGGAAATTCTGGGTCTGGAGGTTGCGCGGATCGGCCGAGAGATGGCGGACCCCATGGCCGAGGTTGAGAGGGCGCGTGGACAGTCTTGGGGTGGTCTTCGAGGAGGTGTGGCGAGCTATCGATGCGCTGCTTGGCTCCTTGTCCGAGCTCATTCGGCTCCTCTAGGAGGACAAGGAAGTGATGAGGTCCTCAGAGAAATGGGACCCAGATTTTTCTAGACCTTTCGTAGGGAGCTACTAGGGTGGAATGCAACGGCTTGAGGCGATTGGGTGATGGAAGTGGCCAGGTGCTCATTTCTGGCCGTTTTCTGTTCGACCGCACTATATTGTACGCGGTCCAGGAGCCAGTCATCAAGCAACCAATCGACCTTCTTGTCTAGACTCCCTCTTGTCAAAAGAAGCCGTCCATCAGCGTCGACGTCGGCTGGGCAGACTCGGCTGGTAATACTCCATGCAGTATCTTCCAACTGGAGAGAAAGGGAGAGGAAGAGGAAAAGGCTAAGATTTGGGAGATAATGCGGCATGACTCCCTTCTTTCTGTTGTCCCTCTCTTCTTCTTAGATTGACTTACCTTTCCACTCTTCCCCTGCCTTCTCTCCTTTTCCTTATTTTCTCTTCTGATCGTTTCGACTGTCGTGGTGACCTTGGTATACGGTGCACTTATCCTACCCCTGTGAAGAATTGACCGTCTCGTCGCCCCCTTTCAGTAGACTCTCCACATGCGTTGATGTGGATGTACTAGTAGGTGTGTTTGATTGGTTTGGAGGCGGAACTTTCCAGATCTACTGTATATACAATAACCAACAGCGAAATACACGTCTCGCCGTAGAATCCCTTGCCCATTCTTGTCCCTCTACACCATGAAGATGCTTCCCGTCCGAGCAAGGAAAGGCAGCTGGGCAGGCACGACAGTTCCTTCCTCGCTCATCCCCCAGAGATACTGTGCCATAGCACACCACTTGAAGTGCTCCAGAAAGCCAGCCTGTGAATATACCATGTCGCGGGCAAGCAATGTCCACAGCCAATCCCCTCCCCGCGGATCGGTGTGTATATGGGTAAACTGGCACCCAGCGCACGACACTCCAAATTCGACTCCACCGGCTCGACCCCTTTCTATGTCATAGTATGGAAGAGCACAGGATCCCATAAAGTTGTATTTCCGATCCGTATGCCGCTCGACCCACTGCGGTCGTGCTTGGCCCTGAGGCGGAGGGCGTTGCGCCGATAGCGCCGTCGCCTGGAGCATGGGGACTATCCGAACTTGCGCGACGTATTTGTTCTGCGAGACACAATAAAGCCCAGGCAGGGTTTTGATCTGCGGTAGGCTGTTTAACAGACGGCCGGGAAGACGAAGCTGCCTCCGAATAGAAGCAAGGGATCGCAGTTGGGTCTCCGGCGCCCAGTGGACGCACCATATGCAGCATCGAGTCCAAGTCGGCAGGGAGATGAAGCCGCCGAATTCGCCGCAGAGGGTGCAGTTCTTGGTGCACAGAGCATCCCAGAACTGGGTCAAGGAGACACGTTCGGCGAGCCCCGTGCGCAACAAGGCGCAGAAAGCGTCCAGCCCCCAAAAGGCGACCGCTCGGTACTCGATGAGGGCTTCCAAGGTCTGTCTAGCCCTGGTGTTCACTTGGCGGAGTCTAAAAACGGACCTCATGTCGAGGCGGAAGATCACAGCCCACAGGAGCTCCGTTGGCAACCGATCAAGTATACCAAGACCGTGGGCCGACGGCCGGCGGAACGATGTGCTGATTAAGAGGCGGAGCTGGTCGTCCACGGGGGGAAACGACAACATCGCACGATCGTAATCAATGCGGTGGTAGGCAACAGTCCTCAGTATGTCGTCGGCTTGCTCGTCACTGAACCAATACTCATCGGCAGAGCGACATCCCGGCGGGGCGTTGACGAAATCCATTCTACACCTGTCAGCACTCTCCACGAAGGTCTCGTCGGCGGGGTCACAAGCGGACATACTTGTAGGTGCCAGATCGACCCGTAGCCCGTCTAGCTGGTAGGTTTTGTTTCCGTGTAAGTCGGGCACACCGTGCGAATTATTATCTGTCTCGGGTTGTTTTTTTAGCTTGCTATTTCAAATGGAAAGGCGCTTGAAATGGCAAAAGTGGTTCATTACCGTGAGGACTGGGATCTTTACTGCTCAACACCGCCGCGAGGTTGGTGGCACTGATGGTTGCGGACTGCGTGGTTCATGAAGGAAGGTATACGACCTTCCACGTTTGAAATAGAGATTCGCACGGCCTGGTCAATAAGTCGGTATGACCCTTACCCTAACCCAGGGAAGCCCCGCTGCAACATCTCCGAGTCCTGGTACTTCGCGGAACAAGCGGACGGTTCAACATTTGATGTCTTCCGGGTCCTGATACCCGTAAACCACGCGGAAGGGCTGGAAAGCTCTGCTTGACATTTCAGCGTTCAGTAAGTTGCTCCAAATAGCGGCTCTGCAACGAGTAAACTACGTCAGACACATCTTCTCTACCTATTGTTGGTCTAAGACTTGGTCCGCCTCGCGACAGGTGAGCGGTTGAGCTCAAGCCGGGCGGATATCGCTCGGCGACACCACCCCGTACTAAACGCCGACCGCCATAGTTGAACAATGCCGGAGAGCGAGTCAAACGAAGGGGACAGCACGGCCAGGAGAGCTGTAGGTTCTGTTGCAGTGTGCCGCACATCCTTACCTTACTCTCACAATCTCAGTGACCCATGCTGACTGTCCCCTGTGTGGAGTGTGATCAATGCCGGCTCCGGAAGGTAGGTTACCAGCACCCGGCCTACCTGACCGAACGGAGAGCAGGACACCCCGTCACTCGCACCGCTCGGGTCGTTGCGTGTAGCGTCGAACGGTCCGGCCGCAGTGTTTTTCCCCCCTCACGGGAGGGAATATGCTAAAATTTATTACATAGATACGCTGTGACAAGGACTCGCCGTGCGCCAACTGCAGGACGGCCAACCGAACATGCAGCTCGACCGGAGCAGGGCAGCGGCCGAAAGAGGCCCGCCAGCGGGTGCTCATCTCAACGCAATAGTGAGACTGCCATGAACTAAGCATGCGGGCCATCGAGTGGTTGAAGCTGACAGCATACACCCCCTTTTCGCCGTCTGACACAGCGAGCGCAAGATAGACTACTTTGAGTCGCGGCTCGCCAACATCGAGGGCATGATCCGCGAGCTGGCCGTTTCCATCAACAGCAACCGCAGTCCGTCCGTGTCGGTGGCTGAGGGCGGGTCCAACGGCCTTTCCGGCCTTTCCGGCCTTTCCGGCCCTACCGCCTCCCCCCCGGGCGCCGGGGACAGCACCGACATGCTGTACGGGCCCGGTGACGATGACGACGGCATCTCTGCGTTCGAGGGAGACTCGTCCATGACGGCCCAGGCTGTCTTTGCGAGCGAGTTCCTCGAGAACGCGGTGACGCGGACGTTGCCCCACGATCTCGACCCGGCCATGAGGTCGGCTTTGTCGTCTCTTCAGCAGATCGTGAACATGCAGAACCGGCCGAGCGCCCCGGAGAACCGCTTTGCCAATGCGAAGCCCCTACCCAAGGGCGGTCTCCGCGAGCTGCCCATGCCGCCGGCCCACGTTGTGGTTTCTGCGCTGCGAGAGGCCAAAGGTTGTTGCTTCACTCCCCCTCCTGTTGGCTAACAGGGCATCTCATGGCTGACAACCCGGACGGACAGACACGCCGCCGGTAAGCTTCATAGCAATATGCACCTTCGTCGCCACCGAGAACTTCCCGGAACGGTGTAGTAAGGTATATTTCGCTACCGAGGACTATAGCCTCATGACCTGGGGCATCGTGAACGCAGGCCTGTACTTTCTGTTCCAGGAGCGAGCCTCGCTGGCCGAAGGAGCGCAGAGGGCCCAGCTGCTCGAGTATCAGTCTCTCTGCCGCGACAACCTCGAGACTGCTCTAGCCAACCTGCCTCTGCTGATGCCTGCTCGTAAGGAGAGCATCGAGGTGTTGCTGCTGGGTGTACGTCCTTCCCCTCCCCCGATATTCGTTTTTATTTCTCCATTTCTTTTCTCCACTGACACACAGTTCAGGCCTTCTACGCCATTGAGATCTCCAAATTCTCCGTCGCGCGCGACCTCAACTCGATCGCAGCCAACCTCTGCCAGACGCTCGGCTACCATCGCATCCGCGCGCCGACATCCGACAGCGAGGCCAAGGCCATCCTCTTCTGGTCGTGCTACCTCCTCGACAAGGCCCTGTCGCTCCGGTCCGGGCGCGCCCCCGTCATCCAGGACTACGACATCACGGTGCCCAGGGGCCTCGGAGCGGGCATCGACTTGCCCGACGCGTCGTGGAGGGTCGTCCTGAACCAGTGGATCTCGTACGCCGCCTTCTTGGGGCGCGCGTACGAGCAGCTGTACAGTCCGGCCGCGCTGGCCCGGCCGCAGGAGCAGCGCGCCGAGAGTGCGCGGCAGCTCGTCCAGACTATGGGTGAGCCAGCCCACGACCTTCTTGAGATTTACTATTTTATGAGACATTCTCTTAACATCCCGGGACTGTGAATGTGAACAGAAAATCTAGCGAAAGAGCAAGAGCCCCTGATGCGGCACACGCGCGAAAAGGTCCGGGGCATCAAGTTCAACGCCGACAGCCCCTTCCCGATGGACATGTCCATCCTCGGCGACGAGCTCATGCACTGGTCGGCCCTGACGCTGGTCTACCGCGCCATCCCGAGTCCGCCGGGCTCGCCGAGCACCTTCAACCACGAGTGCATCCACGCGGCGCGGCAGGCCTTCGCGTGCCACCAGGAGTACATGGAGATGGCCGGCGACAGTCTGGCGGTGAAAGCAGGGTGTATTCGATGGTGTGTCTCAAATATAAAACCTCACAACTTTCCACGTTTAGCCGGTGAAAGGTTATTTTAGTACTAATTGTAAACCTCCCCCTCCCAGGAACATCATCTATGTCCCCTTCACGCCAGTGATCATCCTCTTCTGTCACATCGTCGAGACGTCGGATGAGGAGGACCTCCGCCGCCTGGCCGACTTTGTCGAGTCGCTGCAGCCCGTGTGCGAGGCGTCCGAGGCGGTCGCCAAGCTGCACCGCATCTGCCAGGTGCTGCACAACGTGGCCAGCCTGTGCATCCGCGCCAAGAGCGCCCAGCGCCAGCAGGACCCGCGCCAGCGCGACGAAGACATGGCCATGGTCGGCAGCAACATCGACATGTACCTGAGCCAGCTCGGCTTCATGCCGCCGCCGCCGCAGCAGCAGCAGCAGCAGCAGTTTGGCGCTCATCCGACGATTCCGGGCGCGCCGCCGTTCGCTGGTGGGGAGGGTGGTGATGTGGCGATTGCCGAGTTCAGCGGTGCCAGCCAGGCGAATGAGCTGGGCAACTGGTTCTCCGGGAATACCCATATTTTGGGGCTGTTGGAGGAGGATCTGTCCGAGTTTGAGCCGCGGTTGTGGTCGTCCATGGGGGGGCCATAGGTACCTAGGCAGGACGATGACTCGCTAGGTAGGTCGGGCTGTACGGTGACGGCGTTTCGGGTTCGTATGTATGGGCAGGCGTGGTAACTTTCAGGGTGGTAGATGTTGCTTTCTGGACATAGCCAAAAGGAGAACATAGCTCCCATCCACGCTGGAATGGACTCCGTCATATCCGTGATTTATCCCGGCGACACTAGGTGTTGTCACGGAAAAGCTCCCCCAAGTCCGATGTTCGGTAGCCGGGTCTTCCAAGCAAATCACCCACTTCGCCTCTCTAACCGACGCTTCAATCAGTCGGCTTCCGCGGGTCATAGACCTCATACCCCTCGTCATCCGTATCGCTCTCGACCAGTTCGCTCTTCGCCGCCGCCGCCGCCGTCTTCTTCACCACATCCCCCTCCTGCCTGCTCTTCCCCAACCCGCCAACATCCTCCCTCACCGGCGCCGGTGCAGTACTACTACTACCAGTAGTAGTACCAACAGGCACAAAAGCACTCTTAAACCCGGTCTTCTTAAACCCACCCTTCTTAAACCCTCCCCCTCCCACTCCGTCAGAAGAATTGTTACCACCGCCGCCGCCGAGCTTGATGCTGATGACGCCGCCCTCGTTCTGCTTCTGCTCGGCCCGCCGCGCCCGCGCCGCCGCCGTCGGGTCCCGCACCATTGCCTTCATGTCCTTCAGCCGCTGCTTGTGGCTGTGGTCGTAGCTGCTCAGGTGCGCCTCATACTCGTTCATGCGCGAGTAGCCCTTGCTGCAGAGCTGGCAGTAGAAGGACTGGAGCGCCTCGCGCGCCGACGAGGTCTGCGCCGGCGGGAGGGTCTGGTGCCGCTATGCGGATGGGTTTAGTTTTTGTATGTACCTACTGTACGGATGTATGTCCTTGACGGAGGGGGGAAGCTGGGTGGGTGGGCTTACTGGAGGCATTGTTGCTTTCTGTCCTAGATGTAGGGTGGTTTAATAAGAGGAGCTGGAATTGAGGTCGAAACAGTAAAATCGCCTTGTTGTGACGGGTTTCGATGCTCTCCCAAGGTGTGATGAAGTTGGGAAAGTCAAGATCCTTCCTCGAAGCCCTGCCATGTCTGGCTGATGTCTGCCAAGAAACCCCGGAGCCGCTGTGGAGTCGTCATCGCCTTAAACACATGGAAGGCTCCGCATCAGGGGAACGTGCAGCGGGTCAACCAACAACCCACTGTGCCGGCTCAACAAAATAGGGAAGCCCGCGGAACGTAACACACCGACACGCCAACAGTAATCCCGGCCACCATAAGAAGCGCAGAACGGTGAAGCCGTCACCATGGACGACGCCCGGTCACTACGGTCCCGAGCGTCCCAGGCCACGCTCATATCGCTGGTCGAGCTCGACCCGGCGCCGATGGAGCCCCCCAACGTCGACAAAGACCTCCCACCGCTGCCCGAGCAACAGGCCGACGGCGCCCTCTCGGACTCGACACCATCCCTCCAAGCCTCCTCGACCTCGACCTCCCTCGGACTCGGGCTCAGCGGCAGCGGCCATAGTCCGATCTACTACCGTACATCCTTCCCTTTTTTCTTACTTTCAATGCTCATTCACTCCACTAAGTACTAATAGCACATACACGTATGCTAACAACCAAAAACAGTAACCCGCATCCAGCGCTACAGCTCCTACGCCTTCACCCTCTTCGGCACGCTACACCTAGCCACAACCTCCCTCATCCCGCTCGCCGCCCGCTCCGTGGCCGCCTCCGAGTCCTACCTCCTCCTCGCGCGCGAGATCTACCAGACCCCACTCTCCGAACCTCTGCTCGTCGCCCTGCCGATCCTCGCCCACGTCGGATCCGGGCTAGCCCTCCGCCTCCTGCGCCGCAACCAGAACCTGCGCCGGTATTACGGCGATCATTATCACGATCACGACCACCACCACCCCGCCTCTTCCTCCTCGCTCGACAACTTAAAGATCGATAACGACGGGGCAGAGAACCCCGTAGTAGTATTCCCTTCTAGACGGGCGGCAGCCGGGGGATATCACGGCTGGCCGCCTCTAAGCGGAATCTCGGTATCGGGGTATATCTTCACGGGAATACTAGGCGCACACGTGGCCGTCAACCGGCTGCTGCCCCTCTTCTCCGAGGGGGATAGCGCCAACATCGGGCTGGCGTATGTCGCGCACGGGTTTGTGCGGCACCGTGTCGCAAGCTGGGTTGCGTACGGGGTGCTGTTGGGCGCCGGGTGCGGGCATATGGTCTGGGGCTGGGCCAAGTGGCTCGGCTTTGCGCAGGCCGCGGGTTGGTCGTGGAGTAGCCTCGAGCGGCACACGGGGAATGTGAAGGTGGATAGGGCGGTGAGGCGGATGCGGAGGAGGAGGTTGCTGCTTATCAACGGGGTTGCCGTCGCCGTGATGGGCGTGTGGGCAGTCGGGGGGTTGGGGGTTGTGGCCAGGGGAGGGGAGACGTTGGGCTGGGTGGGCAGGTTGTATGACGGCTTGTTGGAGAAGGTGCCGGGTTTCTAGAGGGAAGGGGGGGGAGGGGGGAGGGGTTGCTTCTCTCTTGAAGGGGTGCTGGTTGTATTGGATGGCAGGGTTGTAGAGAAGGGGGAAGAGGATAGGTTGCGCAGGAAACAAAAGCCAGAGGTGCGTTGGCAGATACCCAAGCCAGGGGGCGGAGAGTCCAGCGGTCTCGGTGGTTGCTTATATGCATTGCATAGCGATAGACGGGCAGAAGGCAGCATGGTCATGGCATTTACAGCGACTAGAGGTACAGAGTTCCACGTACATATCATAGTCCATGGCCCCTTGCTGTGGTGCCCTTCTGCACGATGCCGTCGTTGATTCCGTGGTAACCGAATCACGCCGGGCATCTCAAGGGGAACGCCCCGGCGGCACTGGATCCCTACATCCGGGACTCAAACAGGACTCCGGCAACCTGGGTGGTAGGGAGCTAGAGAAGGGTGGCTGATGTCAGGGATGTTGACTCTACCTCTGAGGGATGTGGTTAGCAACCGTGCTCCTGGATTCTCTTGACTGAAAGAGAACCAGAGCAGGGATAGGATGAGTGCTAACGATAGTACGGCCGTTTCGAGTCGACTCGGTTTCACGGCCTGATCCTAAAAGGAGAACTGGATAGGCTGAAAACAGGGACGTCCGCACCGTCTTCGGAACCATGAATTCGGATTCTTTCTGCTTGATACCTGACAGCAACAAAGTTACGCTAATACTGGACGGTGAGGACCAAGCGTATTATCATCCTTACTGAGTCTCGGAGTACGAGCACCAGCACTCAGGCGTTCATGTCGAACTTTTCCTCCCGTTTCCTGCGAACATTATGCCGAGCACATCCTGCCCGATTACCAGGGCAGGCAATGCTTTCAGGCCTCCTCTGCCGCCAGAAAGACCTCTGCACTGTCCACGACGCTCTGCCGAAACCCGATCGACTCTCTGCCCAGCAGTTCCCTCGCCATCCTGACGTCGAACGCCGGTCTTTGGCTCAGAGGAGTTAGCCAGTTTGGATTCCCCTCCCTGATCGTGTCCTGTCGCTCCGGATACTTCTCCCGCAGGACGTTGGCTATCGCTTGGGGCGAGACGGGCGATTGTCCCACTACCAAATACCGATGACGCCGAAGTAAGCCTGGATCGGCGTCTTCGGCCGCGTTGAACACCAGCTGGGCCACATCACGCACGTCAACAAAGGTACTCGTGACGGGGCTCGGCTCGGGTATCGGGCCGCCGTGCAAGATGTCGTAGATGTCCCTGACACGCATGCTGAGCTTCGAGATAGACTCCGGGAGGTAGAGCGGCGGGCCCAGGACAGGACTTGAGGGTAGGGGGATTATGATCGTTAGTGATCCCTTCGAATCTGTACTCTGTACTCTGTTTGGTCTAAGGAGGGACTCACGCAGGACAGAAGGCTATCATGTCCAATGGGAATATGATCTCCTGCGCGAACCGCCAGAACGCCCTTTCGGCAGCTACCTTGGTGGCCTGGTAGAACAGATACCCCAAGGCTGGGTCGTCAGATCCGGGCCCCTGCTCCTTCAGCCTCTTCAGTACCTGCGGCGTGGCCGCCTCGGCATGCTGGTTCCAGCTGCTGTCGGTGAAGACACGCGTGCTCGGCGAGGTAGGGTCAAAGACGGCGCTGATGGAGGACATGAAAATCACCGTCTTCAGCACACCTCTCCCGGAATTCCGCCGGTACTCCCTTACGGCTGACACGAGGAGCGACGTAGTGCCCTTGACAGCCGCCCGTATCATCGCCTCCGGCTCCGTAACGGTCATGGAGACGGGGCTGGCTAGGTGTGCTATGGTTTGGACGTCTAATTTCAATCAAGACTGTCAGTGACTGGGCGAGGGCGGGAGGCTCATGGAAGTTCCCAATCAATCAACCCGGGCGGTCTCGGCATACCTTCAACGGCGCGGTCGAAGGCCCCATCGCAGGTAATGTCGGGTACCGTAACGACTTCCAACTTGCTGCCGTCATGGAACTTGCTGAGGGCGCGAACAACCAATTCGGCGTTGGCGCTCGACCGGACGGTGCCGCGAACAATATGCCCGGCCTTGAGGAAGAGGGCGGCGGTGTGCGCGGCGATGTAGCCGTTGAGACCGGTGATGAGCACGCGGCCGAGCATTGACGCGTTCAATGCGCTGCCTACGTTCGAGCCTAATTCCAGAGTAACTGGCATGTTGGGCGGTCACTGTTTGGATTTGGAAGTAGATGAAAGAGGGAGACCTGTGTTCCTAGCTGGGCAAATCCAACCTCGCGCCCTTGCCAAACGCCACCCCCTCAGCGCCCCCCCCGGCAATATGCCGCTCCAATCCGCGGCGAGCCATGTCTTACTAGTACTTAGGTAGCACAGAGCTGAACTGATTCTGAATACTATCATTGGCGCTCTTCATTGATTCTCTCACAGTCGTCCAGAGACCAGATAGATCTACACTATGAACAGTGCATACTTCGAGTTTGACCGCTCCATGTGATTATTGGAAAGAAATACTACTACTGCTAGTAGTAGCTATCAGCAGCCTACAGCTTCGCATCCCTCTTCTTCTTCTCGTACAACTTGACTTCGACCCCCTTGGTCTCGTCCCCGCCGCTCTTCAGGACCCGGCGCAGGATCTTGCCGCTCGGGCTCTTGGGGATCTGGTCAACAAACACGATGCCGCCGACCAGCCACTTGTACTTTGCTGTGCGCTTCTCCACCAGCGCCTTGAGCTGGCCCGCGAGCTTCTCGAGGTCCGCCTGGGACATGTTGTTCCGTCCGGCGCGGGGGACGACAAAGGCGCGCGGCCACTCGGTCGCCTCGCTCTCGTCGTAGATGCCAATAACGCCGGCATCGGCCACCGCCTCGCTGCTGCACAGCACCGCCTCCAGCTCGGCCGGCGCGACCTGGTAGGCGCGCACCTTGATCAGCTCCTTGAGCCGGTCCGTGATGCGCAGCCTTCCCTGCGCGTCCAGCGCACCCACATCGCCCGTGCGGAACCACCCGTCCGCCGTCAGCGCCTCCTCGGTCACCGACATGTC
Source organism: Chaetomium strumarium (assembly GCF_033439665.1). Taxonomy (NCBI): domain Eukaryota; kingdom Fungi; phylum Ascomycota; class Sordariomycetes; order Sordariales; family Chaetomiaceae; genus Chaetomium; species Chaetomium strumarium. Next base: position 7,029,054 of record NW_026944429.1, on the reverse strand, counting down.
CGGCTTCTGGCCTGAGAACACGCCGACGGGCAGATACGCCGACAGCAGGCCGGGACACCGCACCAGCACCTCCCCTTCCACGTCCACCCGCGCCGCCGCCGTCGTCTCGCCCTTGCGCTTCGCATAACCCCCCCTGCCCCCGTTCGCATTCCCGTCCGCAATCATGACCTCCACCCCGTAATGCGGCAGCCCCGTGTCCCCGGCCTGCTCGCGCATGTCTTGCTCCGTAACCCCCCTCTGCAGCGCCGTGCTGCACGTCTCGCTGAGCCCGTACCCCAGCCGGACCCTGAACCCGCACCGCTTATACACCTCCTCCACGACCTCATGCCCCAGCGGCGCGCCGCCCGTGATGCCGGCCACGACACTCCTGAACGCCCCCTGCGCGGCATACGGCTCCACCACCGCGGCCTTGGCCAGCATGACGGCCACGGGCGGCGCCATGTGCAGATACGTAACCTTCCGGTCCCGGATCGCCCGGAGCACCGTCTCGAGATGGAAGCCCGGCATGGTATACACGGTCACGCCCGCAGCCACGGCCAGGAGGAAGACGTTGCAGAGCCCGAAGACGTGGTAGAAGGGCACGTAGCCCAGCCAGGACTGCGGCTGGGGCCGGGCCGAATAGTAGTCTGCGTCGTGCCACATGCTGGCGACCGAGAAGTTGAGCGCGTGGTGCGAAAGCAGCACGCCCTTGGAGCGCCCGGACGTGCCGGACGACCAGAGGATGACGGCCGTGCGGGAGGCGGCTGTTTCCGGGGGGAAGATCGCTTGGGGTTGGGATGAGCGGGAGGGGGTGTGAAGAAGAAGGGGTTTCCAGTCCCCGGGGGAGGAAGGTGAGACACTACTACTGCTGCTACTACTACTACTAGTAGAGGTAGAAGAGGGAGAGGGAGAGGGGTAGGCGTCGGCTGCCACGTCGACGGTGAAGACGGGGATGGCGGAGAAGTATTTCGAGTCCTGCTGCTTGGCGAGAGCGGATTGCATGGCGGGCAGGCAGGCCGTGGCAGTGATGATGGCGCGCGGGCGGGCGTTCTGCAGGATCCACGCGATCTCGTCGGCCGTCAGCGCCGGCGAGACGAGCGTGGCCGTGGTGCCGGCCGCGAGCGCGCCGAAGAAAAGCGGCGCAAAGGGGAGGCAGTTGGGCAGCTGGATCAGCACGACAGGTGCGATCTCCGGTCCGGCGGGGCAGGACGGTGTTGGCGGTAGCTTGATCGTGTCCTTGGGGTCCAGCCCGAGACGCAGAAGCCCCGCGGCCACCGCGAGCGCATCCTGGGAGATCTGCCCGAAGGTGAGCGTCCGATCTGTTTTGTGTTAGTGGACGTGCTGTTGAACACAAAAAAAAGAGTGGGATATTTGAGAAACCCACTTGACTTGTTGTCCACAAAGATGGGCCTCCCTGCCTCGGTCTGCGGCAGCTGGTGTGCAGGCGGCACAAAGTCGCTCGCCGTCTGGAATGGCTGGCTGAAGGCGAAGTCGAAGACACCCTGGACGGGCATCTTGCCCGGGGGTGACCCCGAGTAGGCCGCCGCAGAACTGGAACTCATAGCTTCCACGTGTCGGGTTGCTAAAACTCTAGTGGGAGCTTGAACGACAAATGGCCTCTTGAAGTCAAAAACCAGTTGCTGACTTGCTGTCCACTTCTCTGGCTAGGTACCCAAATATCCCTCGAAGCCGGCACACCCAGGGCCCCATCAGATTTATCCCACTACGCTCGGTTATCTCGCAGTTCCATCTTACCCGCCCGGTTGCCATTGCCCGAGAGCCGGCTCGCTGTCTCGGGAATTGCTGGCTGCATCCCAGCCCCTGGCCCGCCCCGCTTGGCTTCCACCGGCAGTTGGATCCACGTTGTTCTGGGGCCCCGGCCGGGGGTTATGTAAAATAACGATATGGTTACGCATTGCGTTTCAGGCTGTGGTCGTAAATTACCAGGGGCTTCCTGTCATCTCATCTCAGGAGAAGACATGACGGCAATGGAGAAGGCCCCAGCGGTGCGTTGGGGTTCTGGAAACGTCCCGAATGCCCGTTGTCAACAACACCAGCCTGGGGCTTGCGCAACTGTGACTGTCATCAGGCTAAACTTTCCGGTAACTGGAACTGTCCTGTGTGAGGTTGCATTGGCAGGCCAATCGGAGTAGGGACAAACAAAGTGAGACACGATACGGTACTTCCGTACACACAGCGATATAACTAACGGTATTTTACCATCTCACTATGGCTTCTGCGATCTTGCCTTCGATCTCCGCCCCCGTAACGTTATGACGCTGTAAATGTCAAGCGAAGCGTCGTGCTATACGCGTCCATAACCCTGCCGCAGGGTTGAATTTAACTAAGTCGTATCTTACCTGAGGTGAATACCTTACCAACCTATATTGTGACAACACCGAGGCTCTTAGTGGTACGGAGTAAAGCAAGGGGTGTCATTACTGTGACGTATCGAGTCATCCCAAGAGGACATCCTCCTTGAGTCCTCAAGACTACTCCTTGTCTACGGTACCCCAATGTTATTTAAACACTTACCTATCTGCCGCTTTCTTCCCGTCAAACACCTAAGTAGTGTCAGAGAAATCATAGTACTCTTGAAGCTGGAAGGACCGGAGTGATTCGACTATGTTTGCAGCCAATAACCGTAACCTTACCGTAACTTCCCATCCCATTCCCTCTGATACGGACGGGTGGTCTAGTAAATGACTTGAAGTCTTGAAACATACTGGCCAGCCCAAACCAAGCGAAACAAAAGCTAGAACACCTGTCCCTATCTCGCAACGAATAGAAACAACAGACAAGACTACTCCCTCCTATACCTCTCCTCATCCGCTCACAGCTCAAGTAAGCTCCTCGCCCTAACCGCATCTCTAGTACTAGTATCCCGTAAAAGCGCTCGATATCCACGTTGAAACGGGGAATCCATGCCCGGCATGCCCAGCAGCATGCGGATCTCACGCACGCACTGCAGCACGATGTGTATCTGCAACCATCTTGTCCTTTAGCAGGTGCAAAGCAGATCCTGTCCGTCTGCAGGTACCTAGGTTGGATGTCTATTCTTTTTGGGGTGAGCTAGCTGTGTGCTCCTCAGGATTGATTCAAGAAGTCCGGACCAATTCTGCTGGCGACGGATGTTGCCCTGGGCCGGTTCTGTTTCTGTAATTCATTGGCAAGCGGAGCATCGTTGTTTCGAGTCTTTCTCTTGTAAGTTACTTACACTGGGAATGTGATAGCCTAGTAGGCACAGGAGGGATCGTTACCGCGACCTCTTATGGACGGTTGTGACGACGAAATGAGCCTTCCAACCCCCTAGTCCAAGTCATTAACATTGATATGGAAATGCCCTGAGACAGTGTATCGTACAATACTGAAGAATGTGAGGAAGAAACTCTCCGCTTCGACAGTACTGTGGGAACTACTCGCTAGAGTCTTTCAAGCCCGTATTGGGTGCGTCACCGGGATCTGGCAGAGACACGGGATGGCCGTTTGGCGCGGAAGTATTGTACATACATCGCCGCTGTATTATACCGTGCGTATCCTGCATGTCCGGTAAGGACAGGAAAATATGACTGTTGCTAGGCAATTGTATGGAAGCCTGCAAGTAACTACCAGGTGCCTATGGAATTTAGGTAAATACGAAATGCTCCCAAACCTTACTTCGTGTTGTGGTTTGTGAGTGATAGAATGCTTCAGTTACCTTATACAGATTTGACGTTGTGGCTACATGTCTTTACCAGTTTTCGGCTGCGGTGTTGAGCCGGCTCTCATACGGTATGGGCCAGTCTTGAAGCCAGCGTTGTGGTCACTCACTTGCTAGGTCTCCTAGAGGACCCACCGAGTAAATCACAACGTCGGCTCAGTATGACCGTACTAATACAGTGGGTACTCAGGAGTAGCCGTTAGAATCCGTCCGAGGTAAACCATCACCCAACTATTGACCGCCAGTAACGCATGTAGCCCGTATCCATCAGCCAACCGGAATTTCTTGAACCTTACCCCCCAGTACGGTCCCTTGACATTTACATACTGTGGCCTGCGTTGCAAAAGACTGGTGCGAATACGGTCAGGTTAGTCACGAGGTCACGGTATTTCAAAACGTTGAGAGGATAGCGTCCCTTGCAGGTCTTGTGGGTTCCGTATCTAGGCGCTTGGGGACGGCTGGCTTGCCTGCAACGCGCGCTTGATGTCAAGACAGAGAGCAGAGAGATATGCCTTCTCGGACACATTTTCATAGCCTCTCGCCTAGCGGTACTAATGAGCCGGAGTCCATCCTTATCGTTTCTGCATTCAAAGTCAAGTTACCTTGTACATACCGTGACACATGATCCAACACAATGCCTGGACGTGTTTAATAGCGAGTCTTTTACAATTTCATAGGCTGCTTAACTATAGCTCGCAGACCAGCTATAAGATCTCGGCCTCCTTGTATTCTCAGCGTGTAGCTTGCGCGTGGTACGGTACTGGTATGTTTTCCGTCACCCGTGTTCGTGCCGCTGAGGCACCCATCACTACTTGAAGAAACTCTGGAGGATTCAGTTTTGCTCTGTAAGACACTGCAAGCGAAGCGTTCCTTCCTTGCTTTCTCTGTGTACATTACCTGGCTGGCCCGGGTAAAATGCAACGCAAAGAAAGGCTCTAGCGGCAAGGTACCTAGGTAGTAGCCTCAAATGAGTCATGTCGGTTTCAGGAGAGCTCGAGCTTCTACATATGGCGGTCACGGTCACTGAATCATAGTACTAGCCTAGTAGTACAGCTCTCGGATTACCCCTGACATAGCGCAGACGGAAGGCTCAGACGGAAGGCTCAGCGAAATGTACCTTAGGTTGTCGATGGGCTGGCCCAGAGCGTTGCATGCCCAGTCTGGGAACTACTACTGCGTTTAGTAGTACTACTAGATCCATTGCGTGACTCCGAGGTAGTACCTATGGTGACCCCACCGTTGTGTACTAGCGCCGCTACTGTAGTCACCGTCCGTGAGGGTCACAGTACGGTTACAACAGATGTGAGCTTCCCCTTCCATTGCAGGAGGTGGATCCAGGAATTCCAGACGTCATCATGAAGCTAGCTACCTAGGCGTCTTGCCCTGTACAGTACCCGAGCCGTGTAAGTCGTAAGATCTACTAGTTAGCCTAGCGCATCCACGTGCGCCTGGCCCAGCTTCACGCGCACAAATGAGCCCTGGGAGCATGAACAGGGTTACAGTATTCACGTACATGACAATTTACCGTGTCCGTCCCTCCTTGGCTCCTCGACGGGAGTTAGAAGCTTCACTAATGTACGGAGCCCCCGTGACGAATCCGGGGAAGGCTCCTGAAGTGTGGGGACCACGAGCTTGGGGAAAAGGGAAGCTACGTCCTCGGGAACGGCGTCTTTCTAGGCTCGTACAGCGGCAGAACTCCAGGCAAAGGCGGTGAAGCAGAAGTATAAACCCTCCCCTTTGGGATTCCAAATCCGACTTCTTTCAACTTTCAACTTTCACGTCAACCCTCTGAGAATCTCATGCCTTCAGCAGCATGCCCTCCACCCTCGCTTCCATAAGTACCTGGTACATAGGAGAATCTATCAATTCATTGCTAGGCTAACAACGGTGCTCTATAAGTCTTTGCAAAATGTCTACCTCTGCCTGCTACCAGTGGATCGTAGTGAACAAGGAGAAAACAAACCCGTTTGATAGGTAGAGAACGCCAGCTAAGACCATGTAGAGTGAATGTGCGCAAAGATAATCGTCTTGTCTCGCTGCATGCCGTTCCGAACATCAACAAGCCTGCGGTCGAGAAGTCACCGTAATTCTAGGACAACGGGTCGGGTGCCTACCTCTACCTACCTTATCTACTAGTAACATTACCTATCTTTGGGGTCGAGGATCACCTTAAGGAGGCCATGGGCTAGTGGAGCACTCGATCTCTGACGTATATACCTGTTGCGCGGAACGAGAAGGACACGTCTCCCAATCATCGGTATATATAGTAATCTACAAGGAGCAGGATGCAATGATACGTGTACGCAAGGAAAAGGGTCGTAATATGAGTGTGGGTGTGGGTGGTCTGCCGAACCACTTCCCCATTTCCATCAAGAACAATCCGATAGCCCATAATATTACCGACCAACTACCGTAACCAGCCCAAGAGAAATCCGGTGTTGTCAATCTGCCTAACCATACGCCGTCCCATGCATTCTCTTTCGTTCACCCGTACCACGCCATGCCGAATATTTATCCCATTTCCTCCGAAAGCAATCTACCCCTTCCCAAGCCCCCAAAGCTGTCAAGAGATCTAACCCGAAACCCAAGACCAAAGATGTAGCTGTGGAGGAACCCCAGATGAATCAGCCAGTCTACCTATTCCCCATCCCTCTCAAAACTCCATAACGCCGGAATCTCTGGGAGAAACCCACCAAACCCAAACCTTTCTAAGCCCCATACCAGTGACCCCCGGTCTAATCGCCGGCCCAACTCCGGAAACAACCCCCCAATATATATGTATGCAACCGCAGCCGTCCGCGTCGCCTTCTTTTCACCAAAGCGTTTATCCCCCACCTTCAAGCCAGCCCAGTGCCTCCAACGGACCGGAACCAAACAAAAGAAAAAAGCCATCATTACTAGTAGTAGTAGTAACCCCATCTTCGCCTATTTATGCTACAGCAGGCCGCCCAGAGCCACGAAAGCTCCGTGAAGCGCGATCACATTCACATTCACACCTCCCACGCGCCGAAATCGAACCGCGTCGGCCTGGGCGAGAGGAATCCTTCCCTCGTCTCCCTGGCGGCCGAGAACACGGACGAGACTGCGCGAGGGGACCGCGGTAGCGCAAGGCGGGGTTGTGTGAATGTGAATGTCCGGCCTCTTGTCGCAGCAGCAGCAGCAGCAGCAGCAGCAGCAGCAGGAACAGGAACAGGAGGAAGAGGAGGAAGAGGCTTGTCACCTCACGCGTGTCTCTTTGACCAGCGAGATGAGAGAGAGCGGGACTGCCGTGTGTTGTTGTTGTTGCTATCTTCCTCGTCTGTTATCGCATCTGGCTGCTCCGTGGTTAAAACACGGGGTCCGTCCAGGAGGAGGAGGAGGGGCTGGTTGCTGCTACCGGTCAAGCCACCGTCGTCGTCGCCGTCCCAGGTAAGGTTGTACGAGATTCCACGGATGGCGGAAGGACCGGCGGGAAGGCCCCGGTTGTAGACAGAAAGATGATGATGATGATGATGATGATGGTAACGTGGAGGTGGCGAGCGACTGTCGCTCTGGAACCCGAAGTTACCCCTTCTTTCTCCGCGTGGGGGTAGCAGATGAGGAGAAGGCGTCCGTGGCGGCAGGTCGTTCAGGCTCAAGAGCCTGACAGACTCCTCGATCTCCGAATCATAGTCGTTGTCGTTGTCGTCGTCCACGGCTGAGACGTAGGGGGATTCCCAATCAGAGGCATGGCCACGCCAGACTTCGTATACTGTTGATGCGGCAACGGAACGTCGGTCCTGGTCCATTGCTGCTATGCTGCCGGCGTCGGTGGCAGCCTGCCGCCGGCGAGGTTGTTGACGAGGTGGTGATCTCGCATGCTCACGCTGGGGTGGCGGTGAGACCCGGTGTCGAGTCTCCCGGTCCCGGTCTCGCTCGTGGAAAGATGCCGGCCGATTGTACCTTCGAGCATGTTGCTGTTCATTGAAAGAACTGTGATCTTCGGAAAAGTCTTCATGCTCTTCGCTTTCTTCGTCGGCGTCATGCGGACGCGTGGGTCTCCTCTGGGGCATCCGTGAACCGACGTTCAGTGGCCAAGAGGAAGAGTACTTCGGCTGCTGGCTTCCGTGCCACGCCGAACTCCGGGACACAGTAGATGTCAGCTCGCGGCCGGACACATGATGTGAGCGACGAGTACTAGCCAGGCTTGGCTCGTCGGAATCAGAGGAGAAGCTTCGGGCATCGTGATCTGAGAATTCATCTATCGCAGTGTTGTCAGTGGGATGCAGGCAATTCAACTCCGTAACGGCGATACACTCACCTGCATGCGTCTCACGTAAATCGAGGCGACGAATGTGTTCAGAATGTTTTGGAGAATCTTTGGAAGGCCGGCGAGGAGGCCGCGGCGGCAGACGCTTCCCGGTCGGAGACCTACCCCTGGAGCCCGCTGACAGTGAATTACCACTCGAATCCCGCAGATGCTTCGCGTCGGAGGTGGAGGCTCTCCGTGGAATCTTGTGCTCCTTCAAGAGGATTGCCGGTCGCGGGGATTCGTCCGGGTATTCTTCGATGTAGGGAACCCACGTGCCACGGGCCTTCTTCTCTGTCGACTTTTTCTTGTCGGCTTTGTCCTTGACCTTCTTGTCGTGACAACGGTGGCACCCTGAGACGCCGCTCGACCCCGACGGTTGCCGAGGCCGTCTCGAGTGCTTGTGCACGTGTTCTTCGTGTTCGACATCGGTCTCCTCCTCGAGGACAGTGATCTCTGCATTGTCGTCCACCAGCCCAGCTCCGCAGGTGCACCTGGCTGCGCGAGCCCTGGTCCTGGGAGATCTGTTCCTCCCTGCGCATCTCCCCTTCGTGTCCTTCCTTTCAGCTCGCCCATGCCCCTCATAGACGTACTTGACGTCCTCACTGTCACCGGAATCGTAGTCGGTGGTAGTGGTGGTAGTACTCGGGTCGTCGCGGATGTCCATGTTGCCTGATTTTCTGTTGCAGCACAGCGGCTACACCTTGGGGGACGGTGAAAAGAGTCTCAAACATTTGGAAAGAGATGGTGGCGAGGAAGTCCAAAACGGCCATTGGATATATACAGTCTGTTCGTTGTAGGAGAGAGAGAAAGCGAAGGAGCTCGGGCAGGAGAGCTCACAGGTGAAATATTCCGCGGGTGTCCATCATGACAAGAACATGGCACGACCCAAATGGCAGGGCACAAACTCGAGTGTCAGTTGCAGGCAAGGCCTGTCGAATAAGGAGAGAGCCGTAGGTGTGGCCCGGTTTGTGTGGCCTGAGTCCAGGCAGGTTGCTCAATCTGGCTGCGTGGCAGACCTATAAACAGTTCGGTGGATCTGCGAAGCCTGATAGCAACCGGCTCGAGTTGCCAACGAAAGGGACAAAGGGACAAGTCAAAGTGAAGGAGCATGATTTGTTGCCTGGCGTTGGAGGGTGTGGTGACCGTGACTTAAGGCGGAACCACGTGGATGCGGACCTAGACAGTGGAAAATAGACCACCTCGGCCACAGAACGGTCCTCCGGCAGGTGACCAAGTCAAGGCCCAAATAATTGGCTCGGGGAACGTGATCACCGCACGCACTTGCATCTTTTTTTGCTTGTGTGAAGCCAACTTGCCCGACATCCGGCAAGTGCTGGAGATGGAGAGCACAAGTGTCCTCGACGTGGACCAGCCAAGAGGGGGATCGGGAGCTTCACCCTCCCCACTTCCACATTCCCGAACTGTGCACACACTCACTCTCACATCGGGCACGACGAGTTTGATGCGAAGCAATGAGAAACCCAACAAATGAGATTATTTATCTACGATATCTGATAGGTATGTGACGTCGGACTTACTCACCTATGGCCCAACCGGCCAGTCCGTTGCTGCCCGAGCTGAGCGGGGAAGTGCGTCCCTCCCTGCATCCTTATGCATTGGACTCGGGCCACCTGGATTTGTAACATCAGCATGCAATGACAAAGGAAATGCTCGGCCTACCTGTGTGTAACTTAAACGATTAAGTAGTACGTGTCAACGACGACGCCGTTCTGTGTGGCTTTTGTAGTAGCCACAAGTGTCTTCCAAATCTGGCTCCTCTGTGCCCACGTACTCGTACCGGAATGGCTCCTCCCGGGTCCGCCGTGTGCGCTGGCCGCCGGTTTGACCACGATTCCGGCCCTGGTGCTCCTGGGGACGGTGGTACGGGTCAGGCCGGCTTGTCCGCGTAGGTCCGCCTGGATACGGCCCGCGCTCTCTCCGGTCACCACCCCCTGGCATTGCTGTGCGGCCAAACGGAGACTGGCCGGCGCCGAACTGGTCGTCCCGGATGCCGAAGCCCCTTTCAAACCTGTCCGCCAAGCGGTCCATGTAGTCGGCGGCCCCGAACGAGTCCGGATCAGGACGATAACGATCCCGCATGGGACGGGGACCGTTGGGGTGGTGATGCTGGAAGAAGTCATCAGCGAACGGATCATCGCCGTAGAAGGACCTATCCATGCGGTCGCGGCTGCGCTTGAAGAAATCGTCATCGAAGGGGTCTCTTTGGAACGTACCACCCTCGCGGAAAGGAGGTACCCGACGAGCGCGGTCTCGGTCGCGGCCACGGTCAGCAAGGGGCGATGATGTTCCCCTGCGCTCATGGCCCCTGGCAGAGGGACTGCGGCGACGAGGCGGTGTTGATGCTCTCGAACGATCGGCACGGGGAGGGCGGTCCTCACCACGATGATCACCACGATGATCCCGGCCGCGCGGGACCGAGGCATCACGGCGTCGGTCCTGCTTCCGGTCCCGCTTCTCGCGCTCTTCTGCCCGATCCGAGTCTGGAGCAAAGTTAGCACCACGGGGCTCGCCACGATCCCGATTCTGATCGCGGGGTGGGCGAACGTAGCATGGCCCGATCCGCTTCACCTTAGGGTCCGAATCCCACGGAGAGATCTTCCCTTTGAACGGGTCGAGAAATACCGAACCCGTATGCAGGAGGCAGTTCTTGTTGTGGCATGTGAAGTCATTAATATGGGTGATCATGCAGCGGACTTTGCAGCTACTGCCACAAATGGAGCATGTCATGACCTGGTTCGGGTCGATGCCACCTGGCACTCTCGCGTTGGTTGCCATTGTATGTATATTTACAATGTCTTCCCCTGAAAGAGACCGGCGGATCTAGTTTCTGATTGTGTGTCTTCCAGGCTTTGGGTATGGCCGAGGGTTGGTTACACAAACTAGGAATCGAACGAAGCCGAAGGGATGCTTTTATATGATTCACGGCCCGGTCTCCTCTTCCTGTACAGTTCGCCCTTCTCCTTTCAGTAGTGGGTGAATAATACCATTGTTTTTCCGCCCCTACGCTGCCCGGCGGGTATAGAGTCAATGACATTGTGGCATCGGACAAAGAAAAGGAAAAGACTGTTGAACAATGCAAAAGTAGAAAAGAAGAAAGGCAAGGATCGTACATATGATAGCGGGAGTTCTTTGTTCCCTCCTTCTCTGTTTCTTGGATCTCTTCAGCCGAGTTGTCCCTTGAGCTCGGCTTCCGGTATGTCTTTGCCTACTTCGACAAGGTCACTCGAGCTCCTGCTCGCGTTGTCGTCCGTACTCTCGGACTTTCTGGCACTGCGCCCTCCCAGGACCTCCTGCACAAGCCGCTTTCCCTCGTCCATCTCACCATTCGTGGCCCCACAGGCCATGCATTTCCACATCCCCAGCTCGGACAGCGACCTCGTCCCGGGTGGCGCTTGCCCGTTCACAAGCCTGCACTTGGAGCAGATCAGGACAATCCTGTTCTTGGGCGCAGTTTCGTCCTCACCGAGCAGGGTATCCAGGATGCGGTCGTACCAGTGCGACTCAGCCTGGGGAGCCATCGCCGCTGGCGGGTACTGCATAAAGGCGGGAGGCGTCCTCTCGTCAAAGGCATTCGGCGCGAACTCGGCGGAGGGGTCCATGCCACCCTGGACAGGTGGCGGTTGAAACGGGGTACCGAGTCTGCTGTGTGGTCTGGATTGTGGGGTGACAGGCCCGGGTATAGGCGGCCGTGGAATGTTCGCCGTAGGCGGTGGCGGCATGTTGGTGCGCTGTGGCAGCCCCAGGTGCTTCCCCTTCGGCCGGTCCTCCTCTCGCTCAGCAGCAGCAGCATCCTCCTTCTCTAGCGTCTTGTTTCCCCTCTTTTGCTTGTTGTCGGTCCCGCCGTACTTCTCCAGCAGCTCGAGGGTAGAGTCGTATTTGGTCGCCTCCTTCAACTTCTGGATGGTCTTAGCGCGCTCTGTCTGGTGCTCCTTGAGTCGCGCGCTGAGTCTCTCAATCCGGTAGTCGAAAAATACAGTCGTTATGGCGCGAACGAGCGAGATCACCACCGGCCCGCCAGCCATGCCAGTCCATTCCCAAGGGCCCATGTTCCTCCACCCAACCACCAAGACAAGCACGATGGCGTACACCAAGTATGCGAAGCCAAGGTAGAGCATGCATAGTAGCTTGATGCGTCTCGATTTCGTCCGGGTTTGGTCCAGCTGGGTCTGCGTTGTTGTGATTTTGGCCGAGAGCGCGGAGAGCGCCCTCTCGAAGGACGCCGGGGAGGTACTATCCTTCTGCACGAAACAAGATATGCCCGTTAGCCCTCGTGCTTGGAAGAGATCAACTGCCCCTTTCAGTTTCAGACCGCCAGAATCACTTACACCCCATGGCCAAAACGAAACCATCGTTGTAGAATTTGTCGCCTTCAAGAGGCAGAGAACGAAACGAAGAGAAAAAGGCCGCTTGGCCCTGCCAGAAAGAGTTGGGCTAGATGACGGAGGCAGTTTTGCCGTGAGCTTTGTTGTCCCGCAGGAGGTGGCAGCAGCCTGAAAGGACAAGGGGCTAGCAGAAGCTCACGCACGGTGACCTCATCATCCTTCGTTAGGCTAGTATCGGCTTATCGGAATATATTGCGAAAACGAAGTCCCCTTGTGTCCTCTATATTTGACTACAGATAATCAACAACATCATCCTCGGAAGTAAGGGAACGCCATGAACCATCGACTGTGAGTTTATGTGGTATGTCTCACCCACGGTCCTGTTACACCAGAGACAGCATAGGAGAGCATTATACTACCGAACGATGATGATATTTTCCAATCGGGGTTGAGGTACGGGAATCGTAAGCTAATTAACAAAGCCCTGGATATGCCACATGGCTTTGGCATAGCAAGGGTGCTGACATCCTAACTGGCCGAAACCGCCGAAGCTCAAACTTGGCGCTGCCAGGGTGCAGGGCTGTGCAGTGTGCACAAGCGAACCGCGGCGCAAGGGCGAAACGACAAGTCTCCTGAAACCAAGCAGAAAAGAGCGAAGAGAAGGGATTCCTCTACATTCCGTTCATCGGCATATGTGTCCCATTGTGCCCCTGTGATCCGTTCTGAAGGTTGATGTCTGACGGCGAGCTCCTGGTTGTGACTCTTGCATGCCGTCGTCTCCCATTGTTGTCCCTTGAAACAACCAGGGTAGCAACCAACAATCGAGGCGAGCATCCAAACCAAGATTGATCTTTCGTTGCAATTGGCGATTAATCCGCAACTATGTTCCAGGTATGTGCCAGGTTGACGGCTTGTCAACATTCGTCGCCGCGGCGACTAACAAGAACCGTGTAGCGACTTAAAGGCGCAATTGATCGCACCATCGCCGAGGAGCAAGCGAGACAACAACGGGCTCTCGAGTCGCAAAGGCAGACACCGCCCCCGGGAAGCTCAGGGCCCAGGCGATCGCGATCATCAAGTACCGCAGGGACTCACTCGCCTGCTCGACGACCCCGGCCGACGAAGAAAGCCAGCGAAGACCTCACGTCGAGGGATGCGACCGCGAATGGCGATGGCTCGGCCAACCCGGATCCCGCTGTCTTTGAGGTGGCTTTTGTGATTGACGATAACGACGACACAGCAGGTCCCTCGGGGGTAGCGACACCGTCGGCGGTGGACAAGGATGCAGCAGCGAATGATCTAGGGAAGGGCACAGCACAGGCTCCTGCCGATGCTCCCCTCAAGGGTGCCGCGAGCACCTCGCAAGCCGGTGACAATGGAGACGTCAGCAAAGGCACCGCAGAGCAACAAGCGGCCAAGGCTCCGCCAACTGCCCCGCATGTTGTCTCTGAGTTACCGCCAGAGGTGCGAGCTCGGCTACGGAAGCTCGAAAAGCTGGAGAAGACGTATCCAGAGCTGCTGCGCTCCTACCGCATTGCACATGGCCGTGCAACATCCATAGAGCCGTTTGAGAAGGCGCTCAAAGAGAACACGCCGCTCACGTCCATCAAGGATCCGGAAGCACTAGTCGAGTACTTGAATCAGATCAACCTGAGAGGCGACATGGTGATGGAGGAGCTCAAACGCGTTACGGCCGAGAAGGAAGCCTTCAAAAAGAAGGCAAATGAGGCCGAACAGGAGCTGACGACGTTAAAGGACGAACTCGCGGCTCTGAAAGCCGCGCAATCCCAGACCTCGCCAAAGGGCCCAGGGCCTAGCGGGGAGTTGGAGGTCACTAACAGAGGATACAAGTCACCAACGGGGAAGCCCGCAGATAGCGGAGAGGGGGAGGACTTCTTCTCGTATGACAGTGAAATCCCACAGCTCCAAGGTGAACTGCAGAGCAAGACAGAGGAGGTCGAAAAGCTCCAGTCCGAAATCAAGAATCTAAGGGATGAGCTCTCGCTCGCAAAGGAGCACAGCGCTAGTCTGGTCGAGAGCCTCGAGAATGCCACGCGGGAACTCAGCGAGACTAGAGACGCCGTTGCTGTCAAGACGTCCTTCGAAACGCAGCTTGAGGCTAGAAATGCAGAGATTTCGATGTTGACTGAACGCCTGAACGAGGCACAATCTAAGCTCAAGGATCTCGAGGCCCAGGTTGAGAAGGCGAAGGCTGACGCGGCTGAGGAGATCAAGGAAAAGACAGCCCAGCTCACGACCTCCACCTCTCGAAATAAAGAGCTGGAGACGGAGCTAGAGAAAGCTGGCCAGGCTGAGTCTTCCCTTGACGGCAAGATCAAAGGCCTAGCCTCGGAGATCGAGGCACTGAAGAAGGCCAAGGCGGAAGATGAATCAAAGATCAAGGAGCTTACCGAACAGATCCACGCAGCACCGCCACCCTCAGCTCCCTCTGCCGGCCCAGCAACAACCCTAGAGAATAATTCGCTCGCGCCTCCTGCAGCAGGTGGCGGCAAGAAGAAGAACAGGAAGAAGAAGAAGGGCGGGGCTTCTTCTGCTGCCGCTGCCGCCTCGGAACCCGCCCCAAGCGAGACGTCAACAGCAGCCGACCAAGTCCCTCCATCGCCAGTGGAGGGCCCTGCAATCGGAGAGCTGCAGGCCGAACTGGCCCGTCTCGAGGCGGAACTGGCCGAAAAGGACCAACGGATCGAGAGGCTGTCGAAGCAACGCAAGACCGAAGAAGACTTGCGGGAAGAGATCGAGAATCTCCAGGAGAACCTGATGACTATCGGTCAAGACCATGTAGAGGCCAAGGAGCGGATCAAGGAGCTAGAGGCCGAGAAGAAAGCGCTACAGCAGCGCATCGCAGAACTCGAAAAGGAGGTGGAATCTTCCGCATCAGTCGCCAAGGGCAATGCCGAACTGCAAAGTGAGCATGATTCCCTGAAGCAGGAGTTCGACAACCTGAAGATGAAGTCGTCGACTCTGCAATCCGACTTAGCTGCAGCGCAGCAGCTAGCCCAGACTCGGTACAAAGATCTCACGGAGCTACGAGAAGTCCTCCAGAAAGCCCAGCCCGAGCTGAAGAGCCTGCGGCAAGACTCGGCTGCACTGAAGACGACACGTGAAGAACTCGCTGCCAAGAACTCTGAACTACGCAACCTCGAGAAGCGCGAGAAGGAGCTCAAGATGGAACTGACGCGGGCACAGCGCCTCGCCTCCGACCGTGAGAGTGAGATCAAGGTCCTCCACGAGAAGGTCACGCAAGAAACAAACGCGCGGCTCCGTCTAGAAGACGAAAAGCGAATCGCAGGCCGCGACCTCCGCCGCTCCGAGGCAGAGAAAATCGAGATATCGGCAAGAGAGGAAAAGGCCACCCGCGAGCTACAACGCATCCAGGAAGAGGCCGCCAGACTACGCCCGCGCATCCGCGAGCTCGAGGACGAAGCCGCGCGGCTCAAGCGGGAGCAGGACGCGCTCCGCGAGGAAACGGAGCTCAAGACCAGCCAATACACCAACGCGCAGAACCTGCTCACCAGCATGCGCGACCAGACGGCCGAGCTCGGCATCCAGCTCAAGGAGAGCCAGTCGCAGTGCGAGAGCCTGGACGAGGAACTCGCCGAAGCGCGCAAGATGCTCGGCGAGCGCACGCGCGAGGCCGAGACGATGCGCCGCCTGCTCGCCGACGTGGACGAGCGCGCCGACAGCAAGGTGCGCGAGATGCGCGCCAAGATGGACGCCGTCATCGAGGAGCGCGACAGGCTCGAGGACGAGACCAGCGCGCTCGCCCGCCGCAGGGCCCGCGAGACGGAGGAGCTGCGCCAGAAGATCCGCGATCTGGAGCGCGAGGTCAAGGCCCTCGCGAGCGAGAAGGACGAGCTCGAGCACAAGGAGCGCGAGTGGCGGCGGAGGAGGGAGGAGCTGGAGGCGGACGAGGAACGCGCCGGGACCGAGGTGGCCGAGATGCGGACGACCGTGTCGAACCTGAGGTCGACGCTGGATGCGTCGGAGCAGCAGGTCCGGGACACGGAGCGGAAGAATTCCGAGCTGCGCAGGGCGCTCGATGATTACCGGCTGCGCTATGACAAGCTCGCCAAGGAGGCCAAGACGCTGCAGACCAAGTTGTCCTCGCCGGCCGTGGCAAGCTCCGGAAGGAGCTCGATGGAGTCGACCCGGTCCGCCAGCACCATCAACGGATCCGCAGCCGGCAACAACCAGGACGCCATGTACCTGAAGACGATCCTGCTCCAGTTCTTGGAACAGAAGGACAACAGGCTTCGGGCGCAGCTGGTGCCGGTGCTGGGGAAGCTGCTCAAGTTCGACAAGTGAGTTTGTATCCCGTCTTCTGAGCTTTACCCCTTTTCTCTCTCTTTCTCTCTCCCCTAACCAGATGCATATAGGTCGGACGAGCAGAAATGGCTTGCTGCCATCCAGCACATCCAAAGCCGGTAGGCAAATTGGCCTTTGCATGGATAAAACTCTATACTAGGTAGTTAGTACTAGAGCGGGTTGGCTCGGAAGATGCCACCGGTATGGCATTGTACGGTATATGAACAGGTCATGACTCCAGGGCATAGCCGTGATCGGAGGACTGAGTTGGCTTTTGCGGCATGTAATGAATAGAACAGCATGGGATGCGTGTGAGGGCGGGCTTACCGGTGCTTTTGCTTGGGCTGGTTACTACTACTAGTAGTATGTACGAGTATGGGTAAGGGCTAGCAGGATGATGAGGCTTTTCAGTGCGCCTGACATTGTCAGCTGTGACTGTGTGGGCGGAATGTGTAGTACTCCATTCAAACGCCGAGCTGCTCTTAGTTGTCTTTTAGTCGTGAGTGACTGACTACTTCGGGTTTCAAGTCGATCAATGGCTGGGAGACCAGAAAAAATATACTAGTATTGAGATCCCAACTTGGCACTTGCTGCCGGCACGGTGGCGAGTTAGCAACTGCTAGAGTAGAAGCACTCAGCCTCTCCGAAATGCTCCCCAATAATAGGGTGGTAAATTTTTCACGTACGGAAATGTGCGGTTCTGTGCACGGCCGTCATGATACCGCTCTCGGTGTCATGACAGCTTGACCGGTTGTCATGACCGTAAGTATGTTCCGCCGTCACAGGATCAGAGTAGGACTGTACGTACAGGACTCGGTCGTCATAATGGTCTGGCCGTACTGTTACGGTCCGCACAGTGTCATAACAGCGCGGCCGGTCATAAATGACAGGGTGTTTCATTGTCATGACAGTTTGTGTTTGATCATCATGGCAGTATGCTCTGTCGTTCTTACATTCACGTTGGATATATACAGTACCTTACTTGCTCAGGCTTGTCATAACAGAGGGTACCTTACTAGTAACATCCAAAAGGAAAGAGCTTAGCTGCACTATGCCTACCGTCGCCATCAAAGCCTTCAACTTGCAGTCCAAGCCCGTCACCAACGTGCCCCGTGTAAACGGCGCCGAGGCGGTTGATGATGGCGCCAACCTCGACGGCTCCTGTCAGCTGCTTCCTCTTCACCAACATCATCCAGCACTTTGGCGTCGAGACCGAGGTCGCTAATAAGCACCTCACCTAGGTATCCTTACATAGAGCTACGGCGGCCGCGCCTGGACGGTGGCGGCCCTGTGCCGCTCGACCAAGAAGAAGTGAACGGGGATCTGGAAAAGTTAGGTAAGAGGGTCACAGGCGTCATGATACGGTCATACTAGTAATTCTGCTTTTTGGTGGTAGTGTTGAGGCCCTGCAAGGGGAGCGAGCCATGGCAGAAGTACAGCATGACTTACTAGTGGCCAAGAGACTCCATGTCGTCAGGACAGCACTGCTCAACACCAAGGTGAGTGTTGATCGAAGCATAGCGAGTCGTTCCAGTCAAGTGCTTGTTGTACGGAACTGAATGTGAAAGTGCGTCTTCGGAGCCGCGGGTCAACGGCATTCGTTGATTACAAGTTCCGGCAACTCGCATAATCATGGTCTGTTGGCTTGCTGTAGAACTGAACCAACTGAACCATGGTGTAGTGGAAGTGGAAGGGCGGCCGTCACGTCTTTGGGGATCGTGAGTCTCGTCTTGAAGGTGACGTCTAGGGCACGGCTCTGGTGCCGGCGAAGCCCTTCGGGATGTGGGATGCGGTGTGTGGGTGGGTGGCTAATCACTTCGTCTTTGTCCGGGGATGTTGACTGAGTTTGCTTTGTGCTCTATTGCCCGGGCCAGCATACTTCACTTATATGATTTTAGCACCTGGTATCTTGGCTCTTCGTCGTGAATCATGGCAGCTTCAGCGGCGACCAGATTCCCCGAGTTCTGGCCAGCACGGCCCAAACTTGTTTCTCAGATAGTTCTGGGCCCATACCATATTGACACCGCTTCTGCTCGGCGGACGGTTTTTTCAGGTACTAGTGAGAGGATCAGTGCCGGAATATCGTGTCAAAGACTCGGATGCAACTTGCAACTTGCAGGCAGAAGTCCGGGTTAAGGGGTGGCACTTCCGGTTAGCTAGATACCTAGACTACGGCAAGATGCAACACCCGATACTACGATTATCCGACGAGGTCTGCACGAACCACATTCACGTGATAATGCAATTATCTGGGCTTTAGACCGCACGGTTTTTGGAATACGGCAGTCAAAGTTGTGTATCAGGTCCGATACTAGTATGTTGAAGCTCCTAGCGGTTCCGAGCCGCACAGCAGAGCACGTAAGGGACTCCGTAATGGTACGGATTATATGGAGAGCCGAGGTCCCGGCAAAGAAATAACTACACCAATAAACGCTCCACTGGCACGCCCGAAGCACGAGCACGGGTGGGCCTTGTGGGTTGGCTGTCCGGGTTAGCGCCGCCGTGTCACCCGCTGATTAAATTACCGTTATCAGAACACGCTTTCCACGAGGTTGTGTCTCACTGGCACTGGAATGTCTCAAACTCCCAGGCAGTATCACCTCGGGATGGCACAGTCGGAGTAGGCCGCCGGCCGCTGTCAGAATCAGTGGGGGGTCTCGTCGGCGGTCGCCCTGACGCGCAGCAACCCGGGGTATCGGATCGGTCCGCAGGGCAGGTTTCATTCATCTCAAAGCTCAGCTCTTCTCATGCGGACTGATAAGACAGAACGCTGTCGCGTGCCAGCGACGTCCCCGAGGGGCGCCCCGCTCCTGTTTACTGCTGGTCTTATCTCTTTATCCCCCGGCAGTAGTAGCGGCTCCGCGAATCAGGCCGGGAATTGCACCGCGTTTTCCCTTGAAGAAAGCTCTTTCGGGTTTAACGTCTTTGCGGACTTGGCACCGATCGTGGATGGGCTAGCCGAGGGTCAGCTCAGGGTTCTTGATAGTGGAGATAAGCTGCGAGAATCGTTTCAGGAAAGATTTGAATGCTGTCCCAATCACAGTTGGCAGCGTTTAGTTACTTGATAGGAAAACCCGATTGTAATTCATGATCCTCATCACGATAGTTTCCTTTTACTTGTGGACCGAGCCGAACATGTGGATACAACAGGCGCCCCTGAACACCACCTATGTACATGAATCGCCACAGGCTTGCCAAAGACGCCTTGGTCACCCGTTCCCCGCGTTAATGAACAAGTGATTGAAGCCGGGTTGAAGCGCCTGCGGGATGGCAGGGCAACTTGCTTCTCTCCATGCAGATCCTGACGTGAAGGTGGGGTGCAGCAACATGCATTCCTTTTTTCTCGAACACCCAACTTGGCGTCGGTATAGCAAGGCATTGACCGGGAGAAAGCCGGTCCCTGCCGTGTAAGTGGCCACCCCAATGTGGGATCAGATGGGCAGCCCCGTCTCCGAATGGCCGGGCCCAGAGATAAGGATTTTTCGCGCCTTTTTTTTTACTCCATCGCAACTGGGGACCAGTTCTGGCGTCTTTAATAAAGATGGATGACCACCTACAACTTTGGGATTAGAGCTTCAAGTTCTTCAGCAGTGCTCCTCTTCACCCGAGCTTTGCTGAAAGCTTCGCTCCCCACCCCCTCCTTCTTCAACCCCAACTTGCTCTACTACCCGACACCTAGCTTCTCTGGAGTGGCTGCTCTGAAGGAAACCGGCAGGATGGGCTGGATTGAGAAGACCAACCGGCGGATCGCGGCCAGCCCGGTCGGCTACTGGTTCCAGCTGGATGGCAGTGGACATGTGAGCGCTTGTTGAGCCATGTTTGACATTGGAGGTTGTGCTAAAGGCTGGTCAAACAGCCCAAAGAAAGGAAAGGCTCGCACTTCTTCACGGAGATGCGCGCTGGTCTCGCCACATTCTTTGCCATGGCGTGAGTTACATCCTGTTAAGAGCTCTGTATGCCTCGGGTCCGAGGTCAAGGGAGCCAGTGCTCACAGACTTGCTCTTAGTTACATCATTGCTGTCAACGCCGGCATCGTTGCCGACACGGGAGGCACGTGTGTGTGCAATGCGCCGCCGGTTGCTGGACAGCCACCGTGCCTGAACGACACCGAGTATAATCTGTGCGCTGCCGAGATCAAGAAGGACCTTGTAACCGCCACGGCCGCCATAGCTGCCTTGGGAACATTCTGCATGGGGTTGTTTGCCAACATGTACGTCCACCAAATGCCAGACCAGACCACGAGACGAGACAAGAGGTACTAACACTTGGGGTCGCAGGCCTGTGGGGATCGCCCCTGGGATGGGATTGAACGCTTACTTCGCCTATACTGTCGTTGGGAAGAATGGATCAGGCCCGGTGCCGTATAATGTCGCCCTGACCGCCATCTTCATCGAAGGCTTCATCTTCTTCGCCCTTGCTCTTCTCGGCATGCGGCAGTGGCTCGCCCGCATCATCCCGCGCTGCATCAAGCTGGCGACCAGCGTCGGGATTGGGCTCTTCTTGACCCTGATCGGCCTGACATATGCCGAGGGCATTGGCCTCGTTGTCGGCGGGACGTCTGTGCCCATCGCGCTGGCGGGCTGCGAGAAACAGTACTTGGGCGAGGATGGCCAGTGCCCGGATGGCGTCAAGATGCGCAATCCGTCCATGTGGATCGGCATCTTCTGTGGCGGCGTCTTCACCGCCATGCTGTTGATGTATCGGGTGAAGGGCGCCATCATCGCCGGTATCCTCCTCGTCTCTGTCATCTCGTGGCCGCGCACCACGCCTGTCACCTATTTCCCCTACACCGACCTCGGCAACGCCAACTTCGATTTCTTCAAGAAGGTCGTTGACTTCCACCCGATCCAGAATGTCCTGAATGTCCAGCGCTGGGATGTGTCGACTTATAGCGGACAGTTCGGCTTGGCCCTGATCACCTTCCTTTATGTGGACATCTTGGACTGCACCGGCACGCTCTATTCCATGGCTCGGTACGCCAACCTCGTTGATCCCGTCACTCAGGACTTCGAGGGGTCTACCATGGCGTACGTACCTCCCCCAGTGCCTCTTCCTTTGTAATTGCTTGCTTTGCTTTGCTTTGCTGAGCTGATAATGCTGACACTGATGCATTTCAGTTACATGGTCGACTCATTGACCATTTCGATTGGCTCCGTGATGGGTACTCCACCGGTCACGGCATTCGTCGAGTCCGGTGCGGGTATCGGCGAAGGCGGCAAGACGGGCTTGACGGCTATCTCGACCGGGCTGTGCTTTTTCATCTCAATCTTCTTTGCGCCCATCTTCGCTTCGATCCCGCCCTGGGCAACCGGCTGCGTGCTGGTCCTGGTCGGCTCCATGATGGTCCAGGCTGTGACCGATATCAACTGGAAATACCTCGGCGACTCGCTTCCAGCCTTTGTGACTATCGCCATCATGCCCTTCTCGTACTCGATCGCCGACGGCTTGATCGCGGGCGTCTGTCTGTACATCCTGATCAACACCCTAGTTTGGATCATCGAAAAGGCGAGCGGCGGCCGCATCGTGCCGCCCAACAAGGATCTGAAGGAACCATGGACATGGCGGACGGAAGGCGGTATTATGCCGCCGTGGATGGGACGGTTAGCGAGCGGGAAGAAGGACTTCTGGCGCGCCAACCACAGCGGGTCTGTCTCCGAGGCTGAGGGAGTGGCGGTCAACGTCGATGGCAAGACATCTGGATCGGAGAATGACACGGCTGCCGCCACTGGGCGATCTGAGAAGACGGTATAACAAAAGGGTGCCGTTGGCTAAGCCCCTGTATCTCCCCTGAGGGATGATTTTGTCATACATAATCCAGCGATGCGTTCCGATCGCAAGCCCCTGTGCTGCATCGTGCCCTATGCAGCCATCCCTGGCGCCCTCGCCCTGAACACAGCCCGGTCAACCCTCTGACGGGAAGATTCAGAACTGGGAAGTCGAAGGAAACGCGATGCTAGCTGCATCTAAAAAGGGGGCTCGATGACAAGGGAGGGATGTCAACAGAGACCTCGGCGGCCAGCATTCATCCCGAAGAACTGTTCCACTTTCTTGTCGAAAGGACCGGCACTGGGACCGGCACTGGGACCAGCACTGAGATCTGCAACCTGTCCGGAGTTTTATCTTTGGCGGCTTTGGGTACAGCGATGACGAAGGCATTCCTTGCGCTGTTTTGCATCTGCGAGTGCGTCGCTTCGCCTTTCTCTTGAGGATACCTCCTCGACAGTCGGAGTGGATGTCCCCTCGGGTTGCCCTGCGGTGTCTTGCACACGCTGTAACTGGTCTATGGCCTGAGGCTGGTGTCGGGCACCTCGTTGCTGACAGGGTTGTCCTCATTTGCAAAATGAAGACTGTGAGTGGGAGGCCCCATGGCCGCGTCGTCCATGAATGCAGGCTATGGGCAGTGAAGGCCCCCCCTAGAGCATGATGAGACCGAGAGGCTGCAACACCACATGCCCTAACCTCACCTGCCGACAGCAACTTGTCCTGGTGGAGCTGGGTGCCTTGGCTTGTACCTAGCTGGGAGGGGCAACCTCGTCGATCTGACAGCTGATCGTGGAACTGGATCGATTCTGCCGTAGTGTTGGCTGAGGTCAATGTTCTTGGTTGGGAGAAAAACGGGACTCCGTTCCATGCAACGAATGTAAACAACCCAATAGGGGGTAACTTCAGTTTTCGTCAAGCAGCTGTTAGCAGTGCATTACTACTATACCATCCGAGTCGCGGTAATATGCATGCGCTTGTTCGGGGCCTGGACCTGAATGCGACACGCATTGAGTGAGGGAATTGTGTCTCCTATTGTCGAAGTTAGGTTTCGGACAGGTTGCAGGACACACGTGCCTGCCGGCGGTGTCCCACACTCCCTCAGTGAATGGTCGGGACGCCGGACCGTATGTCGGCTGATTGTCGGCCTGTAACGGCCCGTAACAGCGGGCCAGGGTCACTTGCACGACTTGTGATGGCAGTATAAGTGCTTCTGGCAAGAACCTAGTCCAAGATCTGTCCCCCTGAGCCGCGCCGTCCAAACACCTGAAATCGAAAAGACATTTGTTAACATGGAAGCTTCAAATATGCCCCTCACTATCTCATGCCATTGCGGCGCTGCCCGGCAGACTCTAGCGCCCCTTGCCAACCAAGACCTCTTTTCCGGCGCGTCATTCTGCCACTGTGACACCTGCCGTCACATCACAGGCCTTCTGTGCACTTCTTATACCCCTATTTCGCCGCACCCTGCTCCATCCATCGTCGGCTTGGAGAGCTATTCCACCTCGCCCATATCAATCCGGTACTTCTGCTCGAAATGCGGATGCCACGTCTTCCGGATCACCCGCCGCTCTCCATCCGCGCTCCCTGAGGACTGGTCATGGGAGGTAGCTACGGGAACTATCATCGACGCCCCAAACTCCAAGATACCCGAGCAATGGCACCACTTACATGTCAACGACACCAGAGACGGTGGCCTAGCACTATGGCTCCCGAACCCGCCTCCCATCACCACCTCACCAACCCCGCCTTCCCAGCCTGAGCACAGCAGCAACAACAACAACAGCAGCAGCAGCAGCAGCATCCTTTCCGCCTCATGCCAATGCAAATCCATCTCACTCCAAATCACTCCTCCGTCCTCAGATCTTTCCGTCAATCCAGACTCGCCTTACCCCGACCTCCTCCTACCATACATCAGCACCCCATCCGACGAGGTGGCCAACCCTTCCCGCGAGAAATGGTACCTTCGCCCTTCCCCTTCCCCCTCATCCGTCACTACTACCCACGACAGTCCCGAGTCGACCACAGACCCTCTATCCCAGCCCGACTCCAACGCGACCAGCACACGGTATCTAGCAGGAACATGCGCCTGCCCAAGCTGCCGCCTGACGTCGGGCTTCGAGATTCAGACATGGGCCTTCATCCCGCGCCGGAACATCCTCATCTCCTCCTTCTCCTCCTCCTCCTCGTCTCCCGAGTCGACCGAGCACCACCACCACCAGCCCCTGGACTTCGCCCATCTACCCGAAGAAGGGGTGTCGCTGCTGCGACAGTACGAGTCGTCCGCAGGGCGGATGCGGGAGTTCTGCGCGCGCTGCGGCGCGACTGTCTTCTGGCACGACCGGTTCCGGCCTGATCTGATCGACGTCAGCGCTGGGCTATTTTGGGCAGGAGAAGGTGCGAGGGCAGAAAGCTGGCTCGAGTGGTGGCGGGGACGAGTCAGTTTCTCGGAGGAGGCTGGGAAGGGAAGGGAAGGAGGGGCGAAGGTTTGGGGTGAGCGCATCGTTGTGGAGTTGGAGGGCAGGTTAAGTGCGCGGCAACATCAGTGAGAACGAGAGAAAGCGGCTGGGGAGAATCAGAAATGTGTTTGAAAGGCCACGAGACCCATCTATGAATGGTATATGCTCTCTCATATAGGCGCATAATGCCGGACATATAAGATGACTCGTCAACGTCCGATCCCAGGCCATAGGAGTACATACAGCGAGTGGATAAACATGATGGATCGACATGCCAAAATTCTCCAACTGATGTAAGCGTCCCTGATCCGCACCCGTTTCACGGCAAAGATACGATGACCACTGTCACAAGAATATCAGCACCGACTGCACCAGTCTCTTGCATGGGAAGGCTCAACGCACCTCTGTACAGCTCAAAAGAAGAGCGAAATGCCGGATGCCAGCTGGATGAAGAAGGCCCGCCGGCTTGAGCAAGCAGGGATTCTTCCCTCGTATATTCAGTCGTGCTTGAATATGCCACTTCTGCAGAATGCCGGGTACGACGTGAGGTGATGAGTGTGAGAGCTGGGGGCGAAAGCTCGCTGACTCTCGGCTTAACCTAAGCAGCGGACGGCTCGATAGTAACCCCTGCGGCGGAATGCTCAACAGCGACCTCAGCGGCGGACTCTTGCGTGTCGGATCCGCTTGTCTGCGACCCCTCCGGGAACTTCGGCCGAATTCCAGAGGCAGCCATAGAACCGCCCGCGTGACCGTCGCGCTCCATCATGGCCGCAAGACGGGCGGCCCTGCCTTCCTTCTTCCTTGGGACTGGCGCTGCCATCATGTTAGTAGCCACGCGAGGTGGAAACGAAGGCGTCGTCACAACCAACCTCTGTTGTTCTCTTGGACATAAAACTGCCTCAGCAAAGTCACAGCCTCGTCTCTGCCCCAGCCTCCTTCGGCTTCAAACCCCCGCTCGATGTTACCGCCGTCACCGGGGAGGTCGGCCGGTGCAACGAAAGACGGAGCGAGATTGCCCGTGGTATCCTCGGCCTCGTCTTGCACTATGTCCCGCTCTTGTGTGATAACATTTTCCGACGCTGGACGATGCTCGACAGCTGGCCTCGCAAGGCCTCTGCCGTCCTGTGGTACAGGCGACGGAGGTGCCGAGGCCATCGAGTACGGGGAATTCTTGTGGATCCGGAAGACGCCACCGGTACCCCCGAACTTGTCGTTGACCGCGCCAAAGTACACCTTCTTAATCCCGAGCTGTCTCAGCAGCGAGGCACACATAACGCACGGCTCGACTGTGACGTAGAGGGTGCACTCCCTAATGACTGACGGATCCACGCGAGGGGACGGATGAAGCTTTTGGCCGTAAGGGTAGAGATGCCCGTCGCTGGGATCCACGTCACCCCAACTGCTGGTCTCCGTGGGCTGCGACTCGTTCGTCCTGTCGCCAAGGGGCGCCTTGATTGCGGCCCCTTTCGCAAGAGTGCCATTTGTCGACCGCTCGAGGTCAGAGGCGGGCGAATAGGACAGGAGCGCCGAAATCGCCATCAGTTCAGCATGCCTGGTTCCGTTGCGGGTGACGTTCGTGGCGTTCATGCCTTTCGCGATCACTCGCTCCTTGTAGACGAGAACGCAGCCCACAGGAGTCTCATTGGTCCTGAGGGCGAGTCTAGCCTGCACATGATAAGTGTTAGCAAAAGGTTGGAGCTACTGAGCATCGCATTGTGACCATAACGAAGGTCGGATGAAAGGGACTTACCATATCCAGAGCCTCCCTCATAAACCGGCTGTGCATGGCCCTTTCTGCTGCCTGCTGGGGCGTCTCGACCTTGGCCTGGATCTGTACCGTTTGGCCGCCCATATCCATCGTGGTGGTCATACCATTCAGTTTATTGGTGTAAGAGGCCGAATGCTTCAGCGGAACCGGAGATGACCGCGTAACTTCCCTCACAGTACTGCTGCTGATGTCGTCCGGCCGAGTTGGCTGTGATAAGGTGCCATTCGGCACCGTCTTGTTGCCAGCCCCATCCTGCGCAATGCTCAGAGAGCCGTTGATGGCATCCTCAACGGGGGTTGATGGTTGGCTTAATTTCAAGCGCGAGATACCGTCAACAAGCCCGGCGTCGTCGGTGGTCCTGGACGGTTTTGAAGGAGCGCGATTCTCTTTCCCGGAAGAAGGATTCTGCGAAAGAGTTGCAGCCATGTTAGAGACTGATGGGTTCTGACCTGGTGGCTCATTCGCCACCGTCATATCGCTACCGTTCAAGCGGTGGACGTCGTCAACGCCGGTGTTTTGACTTTGCTCAGAGGAGGAGGATGCAGATCCAGATGTCGAGCATGGGAGCAGTGGTTGGTTTGGTCTGCGTCCGAGCGGAAAGCGATCCACTGCTCTGAGTAAAAAATTGAAAGGAAACAGAAAGAGCGACTGCACAAATGCAGATGTTTTGAGGCCAATGGCCCAGAGGTCTTTGAAGATCGCGACTGCCATTTCTTTCTCGCCACCCTTCGAACTGTTATGCTCCACCGCCAGCACAGTTACAGCCGGTTAGCTGCGTGTCAAAAAGGACCTGGATATCCAAGCTTGTGAATAGCAGATACTGCCATAAAGATGTTTCATGAGTCAACTGCGTGACGATAGAGATGGTCTAAGTAAAAGATGTGGTTTGTGTTCATGGCCTTTGCGTTCGGGAGCTGGGAGCAAGTCCTCAGCAGTCACACTTGCTTTGGGAGTGTTTATACGGGTTCCTGAGATGAGCTCGTTACCGTAGTCCCTTCCATGCAAGGAAGAGTTCAGTGGCATCCTCTGAACACATGGCATGGCACACAAAAAAAAAGCCGTGAGACGGAACAGCGAGCAAAGAAAACTAAAGGTGGGTCCCAGTGATACTGTCAACCCCGATAAAATCAACCAAGCAGACACTTGCATAACCCGTCTTGTTGCATCCTTTGGTACAATTCGACGGCATCTTCACATATGACCACAATCACAATTGCACGAAGGGACCGGACCGGTAAAATTTACGATGGCCTGCAAAGGACCTTCAATTGTCAAGCCCGAAGGACTGAGCCAGTACTACTACCTTGCTCCGAGAACAATGGCAGGGAGAAAAGAGCTCGAGTCCCCAAGTGTCAGGTCCTCCACAGTCCATCAAAAGCTTCGTCCTCCCCCATTCCATCATCACAGACCATGCTCCCATGCTGGCCGCCAGAGCCAGCCCGAAGATAACATACACGTTGAGGAAGAGAAGAGGACGACCACATGTCTCAAAATCCGACCCGGGGTAT
This sequence comes from Chaetomium strumarium, assembly GCF_033439665.1. NCBI lineage: Eukaryota > Fungi > Ascomycota > Sordariomycetes > Sordariales > Chaetomiaceae > Chaetomium > Chaetomium strumarium. Next base: position 7,000,941 of record NW_026944429.1, on the reverse strand, counting down.
CATAGCCAAAATGCACTCGCTAACGGTAGGAACATCACAAACAAATCATAACACTTGCTAAAGCAACCGAGGTGTTAAAACCTCAGGCCTCGCACCGGCGCAAAGCTTGGAACAATGTTCCTCGCCCGGTCGGACGCCGCACACCGAAGCTGCCTCGAGCTCTCGGTGACAACGGCCTGTATTTTCGACTTGACATTGTCAATCATTCCAGACGACGTCGGTGATAGCAAGGTTTCCGAGGCGACCTGTGTCGCGCTCGACGGCCCGGAGCACCGAGGTGCGAACCGGGCCAGAGATATGAATGTGATGCCAATGATGTTGACGAGTGTGGCTTGACTTGCCAGGTGTGCCTGCAGGGCAGCACAAGCACAGAGGAGCGAGACAAGACCGAACACGGCAAGCTGGAAGCACAATGTGTTGAAGTTGATCTTCACATCGTCCCCAGCAACGTTACGCCGCGTCGGCAGGGTTGAGAACGGTATGGTCGCCAAAACCGCATTGACTGCAGCAACGCTGTCTTGATGGACAACATGCTGCCTGTCATGGAGGTAAGACGACCCGGACCCGCAGCCGGTCGGAAGCTGTCTTGACACAGTGCTGTTCACACAGTTCTGGTCATACGGTGCAACGACCGCAGCCACCTTCTCGCCAACGGCCTTGTGTGACCGATGGCGGGCCGCTGACGATGCCGTAACGGCAGGCAGCGAGTATTCCGCGGGCGAAGAAATGACGTCAGGCTGGGTGGTCTTGGTCGAGACAGCTGAACCGCCGAGTGATGAGGGTGATCCGGGAGCGGGCGCGGTGTCTATCCTCCTGGGTCGAGGCAACGGGCTCGGACTAACTGACGACTGCGACATGCTGGCAAACACAGTGCTGGCAACGGCTCTGCAAGGAGATCCGCAGAGAGCGGCTGACGAAGAGTGGATTAGTCCTGCGATGCCCGCGTCATGACCGTCGTGTAATCCGAGGTGGCTAGTCGGTTGCCCATCAGTAGGCGAGTGACGGGCACCGCCCTCCTCTCCGACAGACCTGTTGTGATTGGTCTTCTGTCGCCTCTTGGTTGGCGACCGACGGTTGTCGCGCTGGAGGCCATCAAGGCTCGATCCTGTATCGTAGTACCAAGCAACGTCGCCAGGTGATGCAGTAACGATCGAGCCAGCGCCGCCAGAGTGTTCGCCTGTGGATGTCACCGGAGAGATGGACACATTCTCGGCGATGCCCGTCGTGGTGGTGTGTGGTGAATTGTGAACGCTAAACTCCAAGGCAAAGGCTTCCGATTGTGGAGATTGCTGTCGGCTTGCGAGATCCCGTAGTTGGAGAACAGGGTCCTCGTCAAAGACTTCAGGGCCCGGCGAATAGAGATTGAAGTCGACGTAGTTGGTGCCATGGGCAACACCCGGATTGAGATATGGAACGGTCGGATCATCAATGGAGAATTCGCCTGCAACATCAAACACAGAGTCGGAGACGACGTTGGGAGATGCGCCGGAACGTGCTGGCGTGAAGGGGGTGAAGATTTGCGACGGCGAAGTGGAGGAAGAACCAGAGCTTGGCGAGAAGTTCTGTGGGTCGGTGAAAGAGTCGAAAACGAAGTCGTCAAAGCTGGGCTCAGCAGCAACTGTGACTTGCTGCTCCTCGAATGTGACAATGTCATTCCAGAAGTCGTCGAATTCTTGGGAAAAGCCAGCATCGATCGCTGCGAACGAGAGCGTGGGCTCAGAGGTGTCGAAGGCATGTGCCGCAAGCAATTCGGCGGTGGGATCAGCCGCTGTTATTGGAGGTGATTCTTCTACCTTCTTCGGCTTCTTGGCCGGCTTCTGCTCGCCTCCCAAAGTCGAGGCTTGCGAGGCATTGCGCTTCCTGTGGCTAGGGTCGCAGCGAACCTTCTTCTTGCGGCACGAGTCGCAGGCCTTGATGATCCGCATGAGGTGGGCGTGGTCTCGCTGCTCCTTGGTCTTGCAGCCGCGGGAAGCCGAGTTAGTGATGTCCCGCCCGTCTTTGGTCAGGATGCGCATGCCGGGATGGTTCGAGAAGTCCACCGTAGAAGCGCTCGACTTCTTCGCCCCAGAAGAGCGGGACTTTGTCCTGGCATCCGATGCCACCGGCGCAAGCGGAGCAGGGGATTGAGTCCACGAGCCGTGGTCAGACAGGACTGGAGAGTGGTTGAAGCTCGATGCGTAGCCCGAGTCGTAGAGGGAGGTGGCCGGAGACGCAGTGACCGGGGTGAAAGAAGCTGCAGAGGGAACGGGGTAAAACTTGAGATTCTCTCCTGTCTGGCGGGAGTACTCGAAGAAGTCCATCGCGATGTGTGCCCGCTTGTCCTGGATTGAAGCTGGGCCGGGGAGGAAAGCGTTGATCATGCTGTCGAGTTCGGGGGTGCCAATAGCGGGGAGCCACTGCAGGGCAGCTCCGAGTGCCGGCTGGCACACGGAGAACCCGCTAAAGGCACTGACGGAGCCGTGTCGGGCCATTTCGGCAGCCATCGGCAATGTTCCGTCAGGGGTAGAGCACGGAGCCAAAAGTGAATAGGTGTCGGAAATGGCGAAGATGTCACAAGACTTCACCAGTCTTGGCTCAAGCAAAGCTGCTGTGCAGGGTATGGCGGCTCTTGGGTGATTCAGGTTGAAGTGATCCTGCTTACAAAGCACGATTGCCTGACTTGAAGGAAGCAATTGGGCCCAGCTCGATTCGCAGCTCGAATATGGTCGAGTCTGTGAACGGTGAGGTTGCTAGGCTGAGTCGAGGCAGGAACACCAGGTCTTCGAAGCGAAGCTCTCTCTGTTCTCTGTTGAGGTAATGCCTCAGGGGAGTTGCACCAAAACAGGCTGATACCAGTTGGGCAATTGCACTGACAGAGTTCAGATGGAGGAAGAAAGAGAAAGAAGGGCAGAAGCGCGTCCCGAGGAGTCAGGCCGATATTTCACTTCCGTCCTCACGGGTCGAGCTGCGAGAACTGGCAAGTGATTCAAGGCGCAGCGAAAGTCGTCTCCCCCAGTCGTTCGGCGAGCCGAATTAGGGATAGTGCGCCCCGACCCGCCGGCGGCACGGGTACCTGAAGCCGCTCAATTCTCTGCGCAACCGCCCGTTCTCGACCGCTGGGGCAATTCTCTCTTGGAGGCCAATGCAGTATGACTTGCCGGTTAATGTAAAAATATTGAAACGTCCATTGTTCTACGAGAGTCCGAAACCAGAGAGTCAAGAACGAGACGTGGTTTACCCAATCTATCCCATCCATAGCTCCTCCGGGCTACAGAATATTCCACTCTCCTCCGTACCAGCTACCCCAAGATTGCAGCGGAAAAGTGGCTTGCATGGCTGCGGAGCACGGCGAGCGGTATCTGCGGACAACGGCCCCACTGTCCATCGGACGGACGAAACCAGTCTGACAGGAGCAGATGCGCACCAGCGTGACGACGGATAATTGGCCGGGGTAGATGAGTCAAAAAGACAATTTCGCTGACCTATCAGGAAGGTGGTTGTCGGCACCGGTTTGCGTTCTGCATTCAATTGAGAGAAGTTGGATACGGGGTCTCATCCTCCTAAAACTTTCAACACCGTGATGCAGTCTTGTTTGCGATTCCGTGCAGTGGAGGGAGGGTCTAAGATCGAGTATTCCGTACACTTCTCGCCCTCAACTCCAATCGGTGGATAGCCTCGTCATGGGTAACCGCAAAAAATCTGCATGGTCCTGCAGACAGGCGCCTCACGAGGTTGACAAACTGCTGATGAGCTGTGGTATAGCACATAGGTGCCTACGGTGTTGAAGGTGGGTCATGTTCACGTCCTGGAAAATGCCCCACCGGGGAGGTTACTTCCAACGCGATCCTTGATTCCTTAGATCTACGAATTCGTGGTCTGATGCAGAGTCAGACTTTCCACCGTCTGTAATCCACCCCTTTGTTGCTACTACTCACTACGAATAAGGAGATCACAGTATCATACATACAACTGAATGAGTCAAAGATGCATCCTTCCTGGCTAGGCTACCTAGTCTCAAACTGTATCGCTCGGCTCGACAAGGCATCCCATGAGCTGATTGGCGATGAAGTGTGCTCGATGGCTCTTCACTCCAGATCAGCAGTGACTGAATCTTGTTGAGGACCTATCGTCCATACGGGTTTCCTGGAGAAGACTGTATGAGGTTGCTGCCGTCCTACTGCATGTGCTTGAACACCATAGATGGTTGGTGGTGTCAGCTGTGGCAGTGCAGCGAGACTCATCTGAGCGATTGTCGAAGCCACCTCAATAGCTGATGCTGTTCGCATCTTGTTAGGAAACATCCGCGGCAATCAATTTGAGATGTTGAGATACCAGGGACAGTCACGAAAGCAAGTGCGTCGATTGCTCAAGCGTCCAGGCCTCTGAGAGTCGTCCATCAGTCTACTCTATAAAACAGGCCATTGTTTTTATCCTTCCCAATACGCCGGTCCTTCCGATCCAACTTCGGAGCTTTCCATCATGCGCCAAACGTCCTTTTATCGTATAGATCTTTAGCGATCTGCTTGTTCAATTCCTCTCGAGGGTGGCATGACAAAAGACTTCCGCAAACCTGCATTCTGCAGGAACGTAACCCCCCAAACTCCAAAACTCCAAAGCACAATCAGGACTCGCCAAGACAGTAGGCAGTAGTTTGTTGACCACCCATCCACCCGATACCAATCGAAGAGGGCAGGGCATAAAGCAAAAAGAGCTAAGAAACAATGCTTCACGAAATCCAAAAACAAATGGAATAATGTATCGAAATGTCGCCGGCGCCTGTATTCGCCTTATACTGTCGTTCGATATATATATTCTGTCGCTGACGACGTGTCCGACCTGCTAATCGGCAGCGACCGGAATAGATTGATTCCGATCTGCAGATGAGATGCTGAAAACATCGCGCATCAAACAGCGCTCATGCGCCTATGTGTCGGTCAGCGTCCCGTCAAGGAGGGAAATCAAGCTGTCGAGGCACACCTCCGCTTTATGATGCTGACCTAGACGAACCATAACATGTCGAACCAACCATGAGGAAAACAACCCGGTTGTAATGCACGCGATCGAGACCTCCGGGATCCGACTTCCGACGTTGTGAATGATGTCAGAAGCGAGCTCAGCAACCATCTGCTTGAACCCGCCACCGAAAGTGCCGCTGGACAGCCAGTCGTCGATTATCACGATAAGGAAGACAGCGAGAACCACAACCGCGGGGCAGGCGTGTGTGATCAAGACAGTCCTGGGAGCGTCATTAACCAGAGACCACCAAACATCTTTGCCCAGAGGGTTGACCGAGCGGTAAACCGTGAGGGGGGACTTCTCACAGCAAGACGCACGCTGCTCTGAATCACGCCACGCGGCGGCCGCTTGGGCGGTCCAAGATGGTTGGCCCGAAGCGTTTCCATACCCATAACCCCAGGACGAAGTATAGGAGCCGCTGTGGCCTCCACCTGGGTGTGAGAAGTACGCCGACTGGTTGGTCCATGAGGACCGATTTGACGGCGACGCATCTTCGGTGGGAACGCGGCTGACAAGTCTTGACGTTTGTCCTGACATGACGCCCACGTTGGCCCAATGCCACCGCTGCCAGTATGGGTTGGAGCATTGAGGGCAACGCCCAGTCGGTTTCGCATCATCCAATTTGCAATAGGTGCATCGCCACATGGACCAGTCTCCATGAAACGACGCATGGGACGACTGGAAGTGCATCTTTAACTCTTCCAACGTCATGCAACGTTGGCGGCAGCACGGCACCCCGCCGCTTGACACAGAGGAGTCGCATTCTTCGCTGCCCCAAGAGCAATCCCATTGCCCATTCGACGATACTTGTTTGCCAATTGGCATGCCAATGGCCGAGCGCATGCTCTGGAGGGCGGGATCAGCTTGGTACTGAGCCATTGTCACTTTCTGGGCCGAGGTGGCAAGTCGATACTGTGGAATTGAGTCGACATTCGCGAGCGGGTATGCCAGGTGCGGCGGAACTGTAGAATATTGATGCTCTCTGGGCTCTAATATGAGGTCGTGGTCCAGGAGAGCTTCATTCGTCCCGCCCGGAGTTCTAGGCACTTGTATAAGCGGGACTGGATAACTCGCGAAGTCCTGGCTTGCGCCGACACCAAGCAGATCGATTGGGTCACCCAAGGGCGACTGATACGGAGGATCGGGTGGTTGGGTTTCTATTGGCTTGGTGGCTTGGTATGCGGCCTCGAAGAGAGACAGGTCGAGGTGGTTACACTGGGCAACAGTTAGCCAAAGACGGTAGTAATAATGGGGTTTATGATTCTGGTCAGCTCACTCCCACTCTGCGCTTCCTACAGTCGTCACAGGCCTTCAGCTTACGCATCAGCGCGGCTTTCAGTTGCTTCTTTTTGGGCAGTGGCCCGTGCCGACCAGATGCCGTCTTCTTGACCGGTGACCGGTCCCGGTCGAGTTGCATGCCACTCATGGCCTGGGATATGGATGGAGCAGTGCTGCCGTGGGACCGTGACGGGGATGAGGCTCTTCCTGTGGAGGCTGAGGGGAGCTGTAGAAAATCGGAAGCGCCTTCTGGCACCTGCTCTAATGACTCCGGGGTCAACTTTTCCTCCTCTTCGCGCCATCTATTGTATAGGTCCTGCGTCTCAGGAGTTGGCACTGGGCGGCTGAGGGCACCCGTTCGGTCAGAGGTCAGAGAAGCCATGGCGCCAGAGGATTCATTGCGTGGGTCGAAGTGGTCTCTCGGAGGCCTAGGCATGTCGTGCCGGACGAGCGAGCCTTGCCGTGGACGAGGGCTGGCGCCACGAAAGCCGGACAGTGTCAAGGAGATGAAATAGCAGAACAAAACAGGATAGAGCACAAATAGAGAGGAGCAAAATTGAGACAACAGTCAAGTATGATATAGGTAAAAGGGGGAACTGTGGGAGTCCAATGTGGTTCGGGGTAGAGAGGGTTCAAATAAATGAGTCTGTAGTCATCGTGCTTGACCACCGGGCAAGGCAGATCGAAAGGCGGACGCGCCTCGCTGACACGCCAGCAGCAACCTGGAAGTTCGGAATTTGGTTCTCACAACACCGTTGCGACGAGGCCTTAAAGAGAGAAACATGAAAACGTGCTTGCAGGCATATGGAAAAAGAAGACCGGTAAGTAACGGTACAACATTTTGAGGTAGATGGCTCGGTTTGCAGCGTGCGTGTCGAGATCGCGCACGAGCACCTGAACTTTGGGTTGGAGTTGGCGGCTCGGAGGCCACTCCACGTATGGATGCACATTAGGTGCCCAAGGTGCTCGCTCCCCTGTCCCGCCAACGGCAGCATTGACACACCAGCGTGTGACCCGACATCATGTGAAAATTTGAACACAAGATTCCTTTTCGAGGCCTGGTCGGATGGTTCGCGGACAAGAGATTTGTTGGGCAATTGAGATGACGGAGGGCGAAAAGACATTCCGTTCGATGTTGCCCCGCGCTACCATTGGAGATAAGATAAGCGCATGGCGGGGCAATGAACAGGCACCATGAACAGGAGGGGGCCTAGGGGGCTCATGTTGTGGTCAATTGGGTTTCCCCACGAGTTCAAGCACTGCTGCCCAACATTGCCCGGCCCTGAGATCAACACATGGATCTATTCCGTGCTTTGCCCGAGAGGCCGATGGCGTGATGATACATGTGCGATCTGAGACGCTACCAATACATCCAGCCAATCCATTAGGGCCCGGGCTCGCTTCCCCATCATGACCGTTCCCACATGGAAAGTGGTGCACGGCCAGGGTGCTAGCTTCGCGTCAACTTAACCTCCAGCCTTACGATCTGCTGCACGTTCCATTACTTCCAGGGGCCCTTGGATGTCCACGGGTACGCAACCCAAGGCTACTCTGAGAACAGTGGAGTATCCACTAGGTATCCCCTGGGCTCACCGCCTCTATATTGTCCTGCGTTCTGGATTTGGGGGCAGCATTTCCCTCCCTCCGTAGCAAACGATGCTCCGGTGTGGCGCATGGAGCTCACTTACCTAATGGATCAGGCGTCGAGGAGTGTTGGTAGCACCGTCTCAAAGCCCAGGGCCCATCGATCACCGTTTTCGAGATCGACATGGAGCGGACAACGATCCCACCTGCAAAGTACAGTAGTACACCGTAGTACAGAAAGATTAGAGATGGGCTATAATAGAATCCGGGAAGCGCTCAAGCAAGGACAGGTGCCTGTGGGAGAATCGTGCATGTATGAATGCGAACCCCGGATGCTATGTAGCTGCCCAACGAACGGCCGGGGATAGAAGCAACGTACGCTCCTGTAGGCGTGTTATTATACCGGGCCACTAGTACTGTACATACATTGCAACAAAAACCAAAAGACGGCTAAGGTCTCTGCTTGTTGAGTCACAATCTGGAAACACTAGCGACCACGCAACAGACCGAAACACCCATTGTATTTTTCCCCGGACTTGCCGGCAGGGCACGCCGGCATCTGCAAGATGTCCGCATGGCCATTCTCCCGTCTGGTGTGAGTAGAGATTGCGTTCAGGGTCAATAGAAATACCGCCGATCTGGCCGAGGACCAGAAACTGCAAGCCAACCACATCGGTCTGGTATTGTATATCCCGTTGGCTGATGCACGTAGGCGAGTGATGGATTTGAACGAAAGCGTACGTGTTGCGTTGTTCTGCAAGGCGAATTTAGAGCATTTCGCTGTCATGCATTCTAGAGAGTGCGGTTCCAACGTTCCCCTCAGCGCATGAATGCAGTTCAAGCAACGTCCGGCTTCCATAATAGGAAGCCCAATTATACAATTGCATCCGGGTTAATGGTCTTTCAGCCTCCACAGGTTCACCCGGGACGGGCACTGTCCAGCAAATCGTGCGCCTCCCTGCTCCATGGCCCCCCAGCCCTGGCCGATGTAAAACCGGGAAACGTCATCTTTCTTTTGGGGCGCTCGTGAGCAACAGCCTCCGGTTGTGGCATCGCAGTTGGTCGCATACGGGTTGCGGCAGGGACGGCCTCGGTCGGTAAGATGGATTGAGGCACTTGGCCTGCCGCATCCGACATCAACGCAGCCTTCCGGCCTCGGGTAGCTGGGTTCGCGATTCTGGGTCGGGCAGGCTCGGATGGTAAAGCTTCCGGAAGCGGCTTGCCGGCGCCTTGCGTTACACAAGAGTCTCCCTCGACTTTGCGCGTGCCGCTTGCTGGCAGAGTGGCCGAGCTGTCCAATTGTGACACCGAGGCTGTAATGCTCGTTACAACCGCTCTCTCTGGAGCTCCACTGGCCGGCCCGTTCATCGTCGGGGACCTCTCCTTTTCGATCGCGGCGGTGCTCTTCGATTCAGGCGCGAATATCGATGGTGTTGTCTCCTTATTTGTGCCGTTTCCTACAGACAAGGGACTGGATTCACAAAGGACCAGGTTGTGTCGCTTGGAAGTGTCGAGCAGGTGATCGGATGGCTGCGCAGCAAAAAGACCTGCTTCTTGGCTTGATTCGTCGACCATCCTTTCGCCAGCCTTATCCTGGCGTAACGAGTTGTGCCGCTGGAGGACAGGCAGAGCGTCCGTCGTTGATGCTATCGGCGCTAGGGATTTCTGAAGATTTTCCACGAGAGGTCTTCTCTTGTCCGGAACTAGCAAACCCTTGCCTCCGGGCTCGGAAACGCAGTTGGCCGCCGCTGTGTCAGCCGCAATCCGGGAACCGCTGACGCTCGGTAGTGTTTGCACTGAATTCACAGGATTCGAGACAAGCGGGCTGGAAGGCACAAACCCAATGACCTCCCTGCTCTTGAGACCTTTCCTGCTGAGTCTTGCAAGACGTGGACCAACACGAGCCTCAGGTTGCTCTTCGTCGCCACTGTCTCCCAGTTGTGCCTCCGGTACCTCGCTGGTTGAAAGGTTTGAGTCCTGGGCATCTGGGTCTTTGATCCTGCGGGTCTGACGGGCAGGTTTTGCTCTGCTCGATTTTTGAGCAAGATCTCTCACGCCCCATCGCCGATTTGGACTTGTTGGCTCGCCCGATTTCGCGTCAGGTTGCGCAGAATCTTTGCTCCTTGGTCTTACTCTCCTGCTTCGAGGCGAAGCCGCCAGGTGCAGGACGCTATCGGTGGTGTTTCTAGAGTCATCACTTGTTGGTCCCCCAAATCGGCGTCCTACCTCCGCTGTGCTTTGATCCTCGCTTCTATCGCCGGCTGCATTGGTCAGCATCAGAGACACCTTCTCGGCCCCAGTCTGATCTTCGAGGGCAACTGGCCGGTCACGCATGGCGGATAGCGAATGCAGCTCTGACGTGCGTTTCCCAGGTTGGTGGGCTGAAGACCCAAACGGGTCATCTTCATGCACTGCCGCCTCATGGTTAGCGGGCTTTGCGCCGGATGAAAGATCAGCCTCTGGGGCTACGGCGTTTGTTAGACCCCGTGGAGGTATTGAAAGGGGGCTTTCATCCTCAGCAAGTGGAATCTGTCGGTTGAGGTGGTGTGTCTTGGTCCTCTTCTCAGAAAGGAGCAGAAGACCACGCTTCTGCCGGGGCTTAAGTCGCAGCTCTGTCCTTGCCTCGTTGGACCGGTCCTCCATGGCTTCTGGAGCTTCCGTGCTCTTCGGTCTCCCCCTTGATGAAGCATGAAGTATTGGCGGTCTCTGCCCTACCGCTGTTGGAGCTATACGCGTCGAATTCGTGTTGCTCGCAGGACTGCTTGGTCTTGGGTTTGAGCCGTCTTCCAGGACTATCGCCTGTGAAAGCGATGTACGGAGGCCTAGGTTATCGGTCACGCAGGAGTTCTGCTGGGCTTGCTCTCGACTTGGCTCAATAGCGTTCGTGGCTCGCAACCCTGTGTTTTTCTCAAAGGTCTTGGAGACTATAGCCTGTCCGACAGAACCTGCCCGAGGCTGAGCACTGCCAGATGAGCGTAGACGGCCATCGCTGATGCCCATTGCGGGTGGGCTGCCATTTCGAGGCACCGTTACTGCTGCTCTAAAAGGTTCACTAGCAACGGGTCCCGCAGCGGGTTTGCTTGTTTTTTCCTTCCCAAACTTCGCCCGCCCAGGAACTTCCACGGTGGTCCGTGATTGAGCGGCAATGGCTTTACTCCTAGAGGAATTCACTTGTAAACTCACACCACCACATACCGCTCGGTCTTCGCCCACAGGTTCGACATCCGGCATTGGCTCTCCTTGCAGTGAAGACATCTCCGGCTGCTCCCGATATGTTGGTCCGGTAGATCGCCGATGAGGAGCTGAGCTTATGGGCACTGCCGACAAAGACAGCGTCGCACCAAACAAGCTTTGAGCATAGCCCAGCCTGGTTGGTGGTGTGGCGTCGCATTTTCTCCTCTTTGCGGCCCTCGGATCGGCGGGGCTGTCGCTCGCCTCATTAGCCCTCTGGCGCAGCTCGAACGGCGACTCGGTTGGGACCACAGCACGTCCGTGGTGGCCAGTTGGTGTCCCAAGAAGCTGGTTTAGGGGACGGTGCCGAGTCTGAAAATGATCGGGCACCCTAGTTCCCGGCGGAGAGGGGCGCACTGGTACCCGCGTTTGACGCTGTTCCTTCTCCTTTGCTCTTCTGTCCAACAGTTCAGACAGGTCCTGTTCCTGGCGTCCCACGCACTCTACAACCTGCACAATAACACCTCCGCGCTCTAGCTGGACTTCCTCGCCTTCGTCGAATTCCCAGTCGCGCTGCCAGTGCATGTCTCCGACGAAATTGCCGCGCTCATCGTAGACCATAACGCGCTTGTTGAACGTGTGGTATCTGAGGCGACCATCTTCCCATCTCTTCTGCTTTCTCCGGAGGTCGTGGGTAAACAAGCACACAAATTCCAAAACCGGAGCGCTTCGGGCGACGGCGCTGGAATCCATTAACCCGATAGACGCCGGCCTCCCGGCTATCGCGGACGACAACGGCATGTTTCACAAGCCGGGTATCTTTTCATCATCGCATCACCGGGTTTGTTGGACCTGAGAGAGCTTGCAGTCTGCCGACTTCGATTAGGTGACGTCGTTTTGTTGTTTTGAGCAGGCGAATGAGCGAGCGAATGGGCTGCGGCGCCGTGCACGAGTTGAGGAAGGCGCGTGTAGCGAGGTACCTAACGACGCGCTGACACATGATACTCGTTCCACTCCTCCTGCGTACAGTACATACACAGTACATAAGGCTCACAACGCCACCCCACAAGCAGCTCGCACGATTCCAATTGGCAGATCTCCCAAGCCCCACCAGAGATGTAACTAACATTCCTTGCCCGTTTCGTTTCATGATTGTCATTTGGTTCCGCATCTCTCAGTGTCCTTGGTAACTTTATTACACAGTAACGTTAGCATGACCGGCCACCTAATGAGCTTCCAAGGCTGTGCTCTGGTGTTGAGGCACCCCTCACTGTGTAGCTTCACTTACGTACAGTACTACTAAGTAATCCGTACTAACACTTTCGATGGGAACCTTCAAGCTGCGGAGTGCGCACGTCACTCAGACGTTCAAACCCGCTTGCAACAGGTATTTATATGCAAGGAGCGAATGCCTGAGGCTGTGCCGCCAAAGTTGGATGGGATTGACAGACGTGCTGATTGGGTGTATTTCTTGCCTGTTTCGCCTTCTCATCTTTGGTTTTAATTCTCATCCCGCATCCTCAACTTGAAGCATACCTAACGTACTTACATATTTCTTCACCGCTATCAAATCAGAGATGCACCTTTAACCATCATTCAACTGAAGTACTTATTACTCACCCGGTCTCAGTGCCGCTTCTCCCTTCACTGCTCTCAAAGCAGCCAACACCTATACTTTACCGCCAAACCTTTCTGCTCTTCGCCACCGCTCCAGTATGCAGTCAATGCAGAGGCAGTTCGGCAAGCTGCGGAACAAAGGTCCGGGAGACAATGCCAAAGTCTCTGTCCTGTTGAGCGACTACGAGGATGCGGACAATGTCCTAGCCAAGGTACGTTGGCCCGTGGACCTGACGCCAGCTTCACCATGACATCGCCGAACTGAGACGCATCTAGATCATTGAGGATGCGAAAATGTGGAGGGAGTCATGGGCTAGTCTGGTTACATGCCAATTGCAGGCCGTCTCCGAGTACGAAGGTCTCTATGACCCCATTGTCGGCGCCTCCTCTGAGCGGCAACAGGGCGCTGCTACGCCTCAACTTCAACTAGAGCGCACTTTCAGGTTGAAGGAGGCGTACAGCGAGCTGAAAGTGGAGCTGATGGAAGAGATCACGCTGATCGAGGGCCACATTTTACAGCCCGCTTCCGATGCTCGGGGCGCCATCGCACCCATCCGCAAGACCATCAAGAAGCGGGAGAACAAGCGACTGGATTACGAAATGGCACAGGAGAAAGCGCTAAAGCTCCAAAGGAAGCCATGCCGGACTGCAAAAGAGGACGCAGCTCTAGCAAAGGCCGACGCCGAGATGTCAAGGACGGCAGATGTGAGAAAGCCAAACGACTCCTTAGCCCTGGGTTGTAATTCGAAGGCTGACAGCGAAACAGGAATTCAGCGTTGCTGATGAACACCTTCGGGAGACGTTGCCCCCCATCATCACCGCGGCCTTCAATCTGGTGGGCCCTCTGGTCGCCAATCTCGTCCTGATTCAGAACAGGCTGCTGGGATTGTATTATACGACATTGCACAACTACTGCGAGGAATTCGATTTTCCATCGCCACCACCGCCGATGCAAGATGTGGTCAGCACATGGAATGCCGCATTCGATCCCGCCCGAAGCAAGGTCGAGTCCATCAGCTTCATAACTCGCGGCAAGGCGGCACATCAACCTATCTCTGCCCCAAACGATGGCGCCCGTAGCACTTCGTCAAGCCTGCTCACCGGTGTCCAAGCGCGAACCCTACGAATGAAGTCGGGAGCTTCGTCGCAAACAGCAGAAGACAGCACACCCTCGGCGTCGCGTTACCAGCGGCCGGATTACTCGAACGCAACCGATTTCACCGCCGCCACGATCCTAGGCGGCGGCGCGGTGAACCGATTCAATGGCACTTCACCGAACGTGACGTCAGGGAAGCAGCAGGACTACTTCAACAAGCCCGGTCCTGCGTCGACCGCCTCCTTAGTTGCCGCCAACGCCTTAGCGGCCAAAAAGAAGAAGCCCCCACCGCCTCCGCCGAAACGGGTGCCAACGGCGACACCAGACGAGTGGGTGGTCGCGCAGTTCGCATTCGCCGGCGAGGGGCAAGGCGACCTCTCCTTCCAGGAGGGCGATAGGATAAAAATAGTCCGGAAGACCGATACGGACCAGGACTGGTATGTGTTTCATCCCTCCTCCTTAGCGCTCTTCCCCCATTCAGGGGGCGCTCTCGATTTTGGAGTTCAAGACCTGAACGTTTGGCTGACATGTCTCCCTCAGGTGGGTAGGAGAACTTCGAGGACATACCGGCAATTTCCCAGCCAACTACTGCCGCAAGTCACTTTGATGTCGATGGTGAACGAAGTGGAACCTAGGGTAGAAATGGCAGATCATGTTGCTACCAAGCCTGGGCATTTTTCTTTCCTTTTCCCTTTTTTTCTGTCCTCCATTTCCGTTTTTTTTTCTTTGCTTGGACTCAGGAAAACAGTACAGCAGGGGCACTTTGAGGAGGAGTCTTAGCCTTGGACGAGCTGGCGTGCTTCGAGTTCTGCTGGTCTTCTGGATTGGTTCTTTCGAGTGTTGTCAGGGTACGGGTTTATTCATTGGGTGATGTATCAGTGACGAGGATAATAGCGTAATCATTAAACCGAGGGATGTATTAAACTTCGTCCTTGCTCCTGGCTGGTGCTGAACCCATGTGTCCCGGATATTTACAATACAAACAGAACGCCAAACCCGAGCTGTACACATGCCAAAACCCTGTTCCGATCTACCTGGGGGTATCAAACCATGAGAAGCAAACCAAATAGGCGTTGCCGTTGTCGCGATGCATAATGACTGGAAAAATGAAAAAAAAAGCGAGTGAGAGACAAATTTTAAACGGATACAGCGCTCAGCCCAATGGACGGGGAGCGGGATTTGTTTCGTTGTCGTTTCTTTTCGCCAGGTCGCATGGCATCTCCAGCCTCCGTGGTCTGGGGCTGGGCAGCCATGCCAGTTGCAGGCGAGCCGAGAGTCAGGTACGACTCATCCTCCAGTGACATTGGGGTGATTGGGACCCCAGGGCTCCCAACGGGCTGCAATCTCGGCGAGAGGGGCTTGTGCGCTTTGAGGAAGGCTGCTGCAAACTGCGCTGTCGGAAGAGTTCCTCCACCGCGCGACGAGGCGCGCGCTGAACCTGCCATGGATTGGCTTTTGGCTAACACAGCACTGGCAGCCATCGCGGCTTGAGCCACCATATCTCTCTGATATTGTTGCAAGCGCCGTTTGACGTCAAGGTCGGGCCGGGCATGTCGGTGCTCGTCGTGGGGCCTTGGGACCTGCGGCTCAGATTTTGTGACAACCGGAGCAGCAGGTTTCGCCGTTGTTGACGGTTGAAGATGCGATTTCTTTCCATGTCGTTTCTCCCAGTTGGATGGATAGTACTTTCCCATGGGAAGGACTACATCATCGTGAAGACCGCTGGGTATGTATGACGATATGGGCGTGTAAGGGGAAGCCGACGCACTTGTCGGCTTCATGCCGGGGTACTGCGAGGTTGGGGAAGCATTCTGACGCCCCGATGAGCGAGCACCGGTGTCGCATCTGCCAAGCTCAGCGGCCCGTTGCAATGAGCTTCGTCGAGCCATCTCGGTGTCTGCCTGAAAGGGATGGGGAGCTCGAATGCGAGATGCGGGGTCCTCATGAAGAGGGAAGTAGGCTCTGCAAACAATGTAGTCCAGGTCAGCGATCGACAACCTTACGCGACCTTGGAGGAGGCAAGCAATAAGCCGTGCCGGGTTGTACATACCCAGAGATGTCGCCTCTCGCTGATAGGGGCGCTGGTGGGGTGAACGTGGATGTCGAGTTCGGGTCAGGCCTTCGGCGCTTGGGCAATTCGATGTCGATTGGCCGGGTTTTGCTGCTTGGACTTAACGCAAGATCACTCGCAACGTCTCGGGCGTTATCTTCAACTTCTAAAATGAACGCAGATCAGTATTCGGGTACCAACTTAATCAACCGAGAGAAGGGTCCAAAACGCCACAGCCCTATGACGCAGTGCCCCAGACCCTGGACCTGAAGACCGGGCTTGGGCCGTGTGGGTCCCTAGATTTTTCTTGACTTCCTCCTTCCAGGGTTTGATCGGGCCGTCCGGGGGTTCGTCAGTTCTTCTCCTTTGCCCACTGCAGCCCGACATAAAAAGAAAGAACCCCCCTGGGGATTCCCGCACACTGTCCAGCCCGGCAGGCACGACGGGGTCCCTGGCCATGACAACACTGCCGGGGTCATGCAACCAATCGAATCCGACGGTCAATATAGGGACGGGAGCAATGAGGTAACAAACTTTAGCAGGACGTACCTTTGCCAGGGAGGCGCTTGCCAGGAGCTGATGAATCCATCGCATACCGTGGATTCGAGGTTCGGAAGGGAGGAGTCTCCTCCGAAGGTGTGTTGGCGGGCGAGAAGGCGAAGGGTTCATCAGAATCACTGGACACACGGGAGGCTCTGGACGAACTGGAGTCCGCTCGACGGTGTATAAACCGCCTCGTTGCGAGCAACGGCGAGCGGAGATCCATCTTGGGCAAGGACGATGCGGCAACGATCTGCTAAACGGACGGGTGTCGTGACGCCAGCTATCTCGTGTTTGTATCAGTCAACGAGTTCTGACTGCGGGGCGAGAAAGATCACGGAGAGCAGCTGAGAGACGGGCCGAGCCAGGCCCTTCAGAACTGCTGTTAACTGCAATGCCGGGTCGGGAGAACCGGGTGTGGGCTTAGGATAGAAGTTCGGGCTTTACATACCTAGGTTAACGGTCATGGGTCGTATCTCGGATGCCAAACTTTCTGCCGTTTGATGCTGGCGTTCTCCCTCTGGTCCGGCTTCAACAGAGAGGCTGGAAGGCACGGGGTGCTGTGTTGTGTCCTTGGTGCTTCTGGGCTCGGGTTTGGGATGGTATCGCTAAGTCCAAGTTGTTTCTAAACTTATGGCTGCCTTTATTCTCGTCTACTTGCCCGAATCCTGGATCTCCAGTGGCAATTTAGGGGAAACTGGATGATGGGAGCGAGCACCACGCTGGAGTGCTAGAGGACGGTGACATCAGACGGGTGGGTGGTCGGTCTGGATGGTGCTTCATCCGAAGTCAGCGGGCCTCCTGGCCAGCTGCCACGGCCATTCGTATGCGTTTGCTGACAGGCTCTACGGCTGATGGATGGCGGACCAGGCCATAGCAGCACGGGACGTTGCGAGGAGAATACTGGTGGTGAAAAGAAAGGATGATCGGCGAATCTCCGAGTCCGCGAATGTTAGCGGGAACGTTCAGCTTAGGTGCCCGGGTGCTGGCAGGGTTGCTTGAGGGCATGAGATCCGCTCTCGAGTCAGGTATTGCGGGAAACGGCGATGGGAAGTGAGGAATGGGAAATCACCAGAAATGCAATCACTTTTGCATACAGTGGGCATTTGTGTGCTTCATATCCCATCCTTACGAGGACCCTGGCAGGCTCCGTGCGGGCAGCGGATGATCGGCTCGCTCCTTGTGCCAGGATCTGCCCGAGGGGCCACACCACACCTCAATTGCTTCTGCTTTCTCTCGTCGAGCATGGAACCTTGCACTGCTCGCAGGCTCTGCTAGCACGCGTCTACTGTACACATCGGGAACGAGGTGTGCGATTTGGTCCCCGATCGCTTTGTGCAAATCCACCAGCGTACTTAAGTGGGAAGGGGAGGCGACAGCCCGTCGATACCGCATGACGAACGTCCTTGGGTCGTCAGCAAACGGGTGAGTGCCGGATAGCCCGAGTTGGACCCACATGGCCACACCTCAGGATTGGGCAGGTGGAAGCTGTTGCGGTAAATGCCTGTGGCTGTGGCATTAACGACATGGCGGTAGTGTAGTAGTGATGGTGTAGGATAGACACTGCAAAGGCACCTGAGGTACGTCAGGAAGGTGGGATGCAAAATTTGGGGTGTTTCTCAACCGGCGCGGCAATCGCGTCGTCGGCACCCTTCAGGCCCCTCCTTACACTAACGACGCGACCACGACGGGACCCCGATGGCTGATGATCGACGCGAGTCTCGTACGACCACGGCAAACTTCTACTCACAGCGAACCACGATTTCTCAAACGGATCCGCTCAACCCTGTTCGTCTGCATCCCTGGGGCGTCGCATGCAGCTACGCTTGCTGCAGAACTTGGCGGGCCAATGTTTGTTCCACGGCAAAATGCCATACCAGTGAGTAGGGTACCATAGAGTGGAGGTGTCTGATGAGGTGCTGCTTGGCTCTCTGCGCGGCTTCATGCGCAACGTCATGCAGCGTCTGGTGATAACTTAGGTGTCTATTCTGCATAATGCCACAGCACCTACTTTAAGGTAACCTACCTATATAGCGTTGGAAAGGTTGAAGGGCAGGCCTGAGTTACGCCAAGCGGGGTGGTGTGGGATCCTACATACGGATTTACACAGTGCAACGCGCCATTGCCATATGGTCGTGGGATCAGCCAACTGCAAAGAATACTAAATACTACTAGTAGCTAGAGAAACATGATTCAAGAGCGGGAAATCTTGGCATTTCGCTCACTGCTTGCAGTTGAGTCATGTTCCTCGATCTCGCTATCGACAGCCAACCACTGATATCATCCTCTTTTTGTGTGTAAACGGAGGCCTGGTCAACAGTCTCCGTATGTATTGAACACAAATCCGGTTCGCCTAGCCCTGACCACATTCTAAGGTAGCGTAATGTAGACTACCTATCTTAAGGTACCGACCTACGGTATGCGCTTCAGGAGGTGTCCTACATGCCACTGATACCATCCGTCATGAAGGCGCGGTAAAAGGCCATCGCACCCAGCCGGAAACGCAAACCAGGAACTAAACTTTAGCTAGCTGTTACACCGAAATGACATGTCGCGATGACCAAATCGGACAGCGCTTCATGAAGTTGGCCCAGACTGGTTGCTCCCAACAGCAGGACACAGCAGCGTACCTCAGGTGGGATGACGGTCAACCGGCGCAATCTCTCAACCAAACGGAAGTTGTAGCGGCCTTTTCCACGGGTCTTGCTAGCTGGCCGCTCACTCTATTCTCCATGACAGCTGCGTGAATCCAATATCCGGCATCTTTGTACTGCATGCCCCAAATGGTTGGTATATTTTCATTGGCTCTCTTTACATATCCCGACTTGCCGCCTTCCGCCGCCCAATCGCGGGATTTCTGCCCCTTTCCACCTAAAGCTCTGGTCACCCGTTTCGGAAGGGGTCAAGATGGGTCGTCCAGCTAGCGCGACAGGTTAGGCCGCTCGGGATAGTTGTCACGGAGGGCGGCAGGACGGTTTCCGATACGGAGGACGGTGGCGATAGTGTGGGCTTGCAAGACGGCAGCCTGCGCGTTTCCAGGTTGCTAGTACCCGACTCAGGTAGACATCCACACCACAGTGCGCCGTGAATATATACGATTGGTTAGACACAGCTCCGGGTGAGGCAAAAAAGGAGGCAGATTCCCCCCTTTGTGCTTTGTGGATTTGTCTCCATTATTCTGTGCAGGAGGACAAGCTACCCCGCGTCTGCTAGATCCGGACCCATTTCGGTACCCCACCTGGCCGGCGGGGGAGGGACTGCCCGGTCTTGGCCCGCCGATTCTGGACCCACTTTGCCGGAATCGTGGAGCCCCGGTGGAGCTCGAGTTGTCGAGCACAACGAGCACGACCAGGTTCCTGCTGCTAGTCTGAAGGTATCATGACTCGGAGATTGTATTTCTAATTTGATTCACTCGCACTCTTCTTTCAGTGTGCTCCTCGGACGATCTGATATTAATACTACGCATTAATGTTATGGAGATGTTGCCAACGAGCGTCACTTGTCATATCCCCAGCCGTCGCGTCAGATCCTGTCTGCGCCCATTCCAGATTCATTGCACAAACCTCAAGTGATTCGGGTAAGAAAGTAGACGCCCCTGATAGCTCTCTGCAGATAGTCAACGACCATCCACAGCGGGCAGCCTTACACCTTTGCGCGACTCGTGAAGCGAGATCGGCGCTCCCTATGACCCCACCAGTAAATGAAATGCGCCAGGACTCCGATGAGCCACAAAATAGCACTGGTGAGGACGACCCAGACGGCGTTCTTCATACGCTGAACATCGCCGTTCCCTCCAGCATCCTCATGGATGTACAGCTGTAACATCGAGCGTCAGCTCCGTATAAAAGAATGAGAGGCAGGAATCACATACGCGGCCAAAGACGCCAAACAGGGCAATCCAGAGGATAAAAAGGATCAAGTTCCATGCCCAAACAAGCGCAAACCGGAGGATGAAGGGGATGCAGTAGAGGATTGCCGTTAAGGCGGAGAGGCCTCCCACCACCTCAGCATAGACCTACTTCCCGTCAGCTACAGACCTAGCAAATCCATCACAGCAGCTAATCAACCCTTACCCATCGTCCATCCGCGTGTGCTCCAGCCTTTCGAGCGCGGTCTAGATTTATTCCGTAGAGAGCACAGACTGTGATCGCAAGGGCGAACTGAAAGAAATGGAGGAGGGTAAAAAAGAGGTAGGCTCGGGACGTGTCGCCGAGGGCCATCTTCCGGGAACGAAGGTCGGTTAAGGTTTGAATATTGGAGGGCTACGCGTTGGCGTTAAGATTGACTTGTGCTTTCTCTGGTCAATATCTCGAGTGATAATGGTTGGCTTCGCGTGGTGCCGGAAAGGGCGCCAGGAAGTGGAAGGAATATTGAAGTTCAGCGGGAAAAGGAAAACTGCGGCGGATCAGTGTAAATCGGGGAAGTAAGGTCGAGAGATTCACCTCTGGATGCAGGTTTAAAAGCAGAAATGGTAAACGCGTTGGATCCCTATGAAGCCACTTATATGCTGCTCAGTGTTGCGATCCCAAGCTGGAGTTGAAACAGTTTGCGCCCCGGCGTTTGGCCAGCTGCGCGGCAATGACGTAGGTGAAGCCTTACACGTGTAGCGGTTATCTCCAGGACAATCGGACAAAAGATGATGAGTCTAACCAGATTTGGCAGACACTGGGCCACGCCGCACCGCACACCATATAAGCCACATTGTGAACCTCAGGCCTCGATGCAATTGCCCAATGTGACTTTGTGGGATGCATCAACAAATCACGGCTATAACTACACAATGACTTGTATGACGGCCAAATGCAGTCGCGCTCAGTCATCTGCAGCGTCTAACAAATGCAGGTTTAACTTTACTCCGGTTAAGCTTTTTAGTGGAGTCAAAGCCCTTGCACGGTACATACGGAGATTTCCCGCTTGATCGATGTGCTAGGCTGCTAGCCCTTGAACCCCATAGCAGGATCAAGCTTGAGCTTCAATCAATGCCAGTGTTCCTTCTTCCGTAGATATTACCCTACATACTCCGTATAGGAAGCGCGTCCCCAACGGTTGGAGTTACTGGTCTTGCATATCCCTCTCTTAACGTCTTTTTCTTTCTTCTATAGTACGGTTGTCGCGCTCCTTCGGTCAGCGGCCAAAGCAGAACCCGCCCCTTTCGATATCACTGCACTCCATTCTTGAACATACCCTCGAATACTACACCCCGTGACTTCAAGGCAACGGCTTTCGTGGCGGCTGAGGCTGGGTTCATGAATCAGGGCGAAAGGGGAATTGTTCCAGTACCCACTTCATGTGCCGAATGACTGGATCAGGGTAGCATGCTAGACCGAATTTACATTACCGCACGCAGCCTTGTCTCTTGGACAAACCTCAACAATCACAAGCGCCCGGCATCTACGTCTACTCCCGATCCCTGTACGAAACTACAGCCCGGATTGCACAATACTTTGACATAATTCAGCCAAGGTCAGCTTCGTCAAGCAGAGGCTATACTTGACCGAGCTGTTGGGCATATGGAACTCGGCATGAAGTGCAATTTCGTCCGGCTCATTCTTAATAGCTGAACTTCAACAGAGCCGCAAGGTTGAGCATATTCTTACCTGTCCAATGATGTTCTAAGTGTTAATCACGTTCAGAAATATCGTGTAACCCTGGCTGTCTTCACGGAATGTTTGTACCTCGTGAGAACCTCACGGTGAGAGACGGCGCTGAAAGGGCTGAATGCACGAGGTACAGATAGACTGGGCAACGACTTACTCGGAGTTCATGTGCATAGTGAGGAGGCTCTATCTTCAGCCGCTGCTCTGTGTCTCGTAGTCCGAAAGTTTCTATGGCATAAAGGAGCCGCACCGTCCTCTGTGTTCTGTCCTCTCTTGCTGTAGGAAAGTTCAGACCTTGCCAACCAAATTCTCCTGCAACATTGAAGTATGACGACCTAATGATAATTTGAAAGCATTGAGGAGCGAGGCAACGATATCCTCCGCCACAATATGCGCACTCGTTCGCGTCCCATACCGGAAAGACAGCGAACTCTGCGGTTTCCGAGCAGAAAGCGCGATGCAACACCGTCCCAGTATTCGCCGTATACAGGCCAATCAACCATGTCACTTTTTGATGACTCGAATTGGCTGCTATCGGAACTGTCCGAGAGCTCTCTAAGACTCGAGACTTGGCGTCTTCCGCGATATTGCAGCCTACTACCGGTGACGAAGCTAGGGACCAGCCGTCCGGTCACCAGCCTCGCATCCTCGACGCATGTAATCAGCCTCGAGTTTCACTAGGGCTCATCTCTTAAACAGCTTCCAGAGATGGAACTTGTTGAAACTTCCAGATTCGGACCGAGCAGCAAGATTGTGGTAAATGGCCCCCCCAGAAAAGCTTGGTCAGCTCTCCTAAATCACAAACGTTACACTTGACACGTGCTGATTCCCTGGGTTTTTCTACGACTTAGTATTGTTCAGTGTTCCAAACTAACAGCTGTTTATGGCAGGGTCATGAGAAAGGCGCACAAACTACAGACCTCGGGCGCCCCATTTGTTTATCAATCTAAGGGGCAGTGCTGGCTAGGACAGGGCTAACATGGATTTCCGCCCACACTATCTCGACTTCATCGACGAGCCACTAGCTTCCCTGAAACAGTTCACATGAACAATTTCCCGCCCTACGGGGGCCTAGACGGAAAGGTTATCGTCAACCACCGATCGAGGTCCGATTTGCTCGCCGCCGAACGACCACGTTTTGTCCTTTCCACAAATCAGGGCCTTCCCGGTTCACCGAAAGATGGCAATTACAGGTCCTTGGGCTTTACCGAAGGTCGGCATGGCATCGCTGTCGAACATAGGGACCTTCAACGATCGGATTGGACACAGCAGGAAATTTCGCAAATTCACCACCTCAAGATTGTGTATGTCACCGTCTACGGATGGCCCTAGGACAGCCTCTGGACACGCCCTACAATGCCACGATTGGCCCCCGAGACTTCGCCGGTGTACTTTCAGACCGAGAATGGGGACAGTTCACTGTTTCGACCCAAGCCCCCCCCTGATGAGAGCTCGTTGGGGTCTTCATGATGGCCTTGAGTATAAGACAACCAGGGCCGCAATCTGTATCTGGATCAGAGGCTTCAGTTCCCGACTATCAGCAGCGGTTCATCATCCCCAAGAACGGAGAGCTACATCAGAGAAATCGACAGCAGTCAATTCATCGGCCCCTGAAGTGTCCCCAACTTCAGCCTACTGAGAGATACTCCTCGAAAAGACCAATATGCCGGTGCGTTTTCCCGAGGCTAGCCAATCCAGTCTTGAATCCACTGCTCACTCTAGGCGTGCAAAAATTCTCAGACGGTCAAATACTGGGTGTGCGAGGGCTGCTCGACTTGGAACACGTTCCAAGTCGTCCAGTGCATCAACGTCAATTGCCAGCATGTGTACAAGGGCACACCCTACTGCACCTGTTGGACCGAGAGGGTCAAGATGGCGGCCGAGCCCAACCCGCCCCCGAGTTCCTAAGAGTTCAGAGAGGAAGTGAGGAGAATTCTGTTTTGGGTGGGTGGCTTAGGTCTGCAATATATGAATGAGGCAGGCGGCTGTTGCTGTGTGGCAGGTCAACGGACAGGGTGCCGAGAGTGTTTTAGGCCTTGCATTTCGGTGTGCGGCTCTGAAAGAAAAATGTTCCCGCTTAGCTTGTCTGCGGTCAAGATCATTGAGACACTAGCCGTCCCACTCTTCATGTAACTTCTGGGTTCCTGCATGCGAGCTTGGGTTACCTTGGGCGAGTTTCCGGGTCCTTGGTCCTGGGACACGTCATTGGATGGCGCATGGAAAAAGGTTCACCGTCTCATAGGGTTCTAGATTGTGTGGGTATTTGTGAGTGGCATCTCGAGTTAGTACATCTTTCTTAATAGAGCTGGATGATTCTGACCAAAAGGAGCTTTTGGACAGGAGCTTTTGGACAGGAGCTTTTGGAGAGGAGCTTTGGAGGGGAGCTTTTGGAGATATGACTGGGGACCCTTCTACGGTGTAAGGTACCATGTATTTACAAAGTACTACAAATAAGTGCCTTAGGTCCGACGAGGCTCTGCCATGACCCTTGTACGGGCAGGGGCACCCCCAGAGCGGTTGTGTACTCCCCAAAGCAGATATTCAACCTCTAGCTGTTTACAAAGTAAGATCTGGGGCCCCAGGATGTTGGCCGAAATTCCTTGGTGAAATCTACCTGCATCACAAAAAAAAAAAAAAAAGGAAAAGGATTGATAGCAAATGGAAGCCGTAGTGGTAAGGTTTACACGTAGATGCATTTTAGATTTGACCCGGCTGCACCTGATATCACGGCCCGATTGCGGCAAACTTGCTGTGCTTGCGGGCAGCACGTCTCGCAGTCGCAGACCACATGCTGGATGCTGTACCTGTTTCTCACAATCTGATTGACGAATGGAAGTTGTGAATGATGAAATTTTCGACCGAGTGTGTGCGTTGATGCCACACAACTGCAGCGGCTTGGCCACACTTGGGTACCAGAAAAGGTAAGTACCGTAAGCAGCACGACCATTCGTGCCTGACCCAGGTACATCCGTCCAAGATCCCGTTCCGTATGGATCATAGGCGGCACTAGGCGCTGTGAACATGTGCTGGCCGGTATGAACCTTTCCGGATCTCCTGCATGGCAAGGAGTGGTTCGGATGCGTCTGCCAGGGAGGCTGGGCTGGTTGGTAGTAAGGCTGCGGCCCCCAGAGACTGAGTTGGCAAGGCAACGAAGAAACATGAAAACCTCTTCAACCACCATGTCATCCATCCGTACTATTAATCTCCCTTGACCGCCATTTGGGTTGCGTTTTACATGTGAACCGGTTCGGCTGTGTGACTCGCATGCGAGGAATGCTGTGTGACGTCCGTCTACACAGTGACACGGGCAAGAGCAACAGACCCACAGGAGGCTCTGCGACGGGTTGCTGATTGGTTGATGGGCTCTCAAACCCCACAATGTAGGCTGAGTTTGTGGGTCCGTGGGACGAACGGTTCCCAAGTGCATGCAGCAACCGACGGCTTGGCGTTTAGGCTGCGTGGCCGACATTGAATACCGGAATGCCGTCACCGACACACAGCCACCGCAGTTCTGAAACAGAACGTTGACAGTCTCGATGGCGGCGCCTGAGTCAGGTTGGGCTGATGGCCACACTACCACCGGCACTGGCACTAACAACAGCACCACGCTTCCATCGCCTCCATTCATCCACGCGCCTGGTCTAGCGAATTTGCGCGACGCAGGCGGTTATGCCATTGCAAGCCAACCACGCAAGGCTGTCAAGCGCGGCGTGCTCTTTCGATCCGCAGACCTGACCGAACTTGGCGGTGAAGGAATTGGCACTCTCCAGCGACTCGGCATCACCCACGTCTTCGACCTGCGGTCCGTAGTTGAGCTTGCAAAGAGCGGCGAGCAGTCACCGAGGGAGCTCTGGCAGAGCGCCTCCCACGTCTTCGTGCCCGTCTTCTTAGACAAGGACTACAGCCCGGAAGCGTTAGCCCTGAGATTCCGAAATTACAGCGATGGGCCGCAGGTCAGTTGATCACTTACATGTCATGTTGCCCCTTTCCCAGATACACCCATCCTCTCCCCGACTTGCATCCTCGGTAGCTCTGCTGGCTGGGTGCTACACCCCATGTATCGCCGATGCAACAAGCCCGGGAGGCCGCCTAGAGGGTGTCAAGCTCATGTGTGGCAGAGGGCGTCAATATGCTTCCCTTGTGGGCAACCACACATTGTTAAACGTCGCAACGGCTGACCGCTGCTGTGTAACGCGCCCCGTCTCTCGGCGTCCGAAGGGGCGCTCAATGGCAGCTGCCGGCTCCTGTGCCGCGATGAGACCGTTCATCTGATATTGTCTCATTTCTCCTCCAGGGCTGTCTGCCAACCAAAAACCTGTGCTGACCATACCCATCTGGGGGGACAGGGCTTCGTCAAGGCTTACGCCGCCATTCTGGCCACCGCCGCCGAGCCGGACCACCCATACGCGCCGTTCCGCACCATCTTGGAGCATCTTGCCTCGGCAACGCCTCCTTCCCCGGTCTTGGTGCATTGCACCGCAGGCAAAGACAGTAAGTCCTGAGACTTTTATCCCGCCAAGGAGAGGCGAATGCCCCTTCTCACCACTTCTCGGTTCTTTGCGCCACTTCCGCACCCTCCCCAAGTCCATCTGTCTTTCCGGAAACATTTCACATCCCAACCGCCGCCCCTTTCCTGCACCAAGCCAACAAGCAACCCTGCTCCCGCCGCGGAAGGATACGCACAAGAGACTAACCGAAACCGGAATAAAGGAACCGGCGTCATCATAGCGTTGATCCTCGCCCTTTGTGGTCTCGAGGACGAAGCTATCGCGACGGAGTACAGCCTAACCGATGCCGGGCTGGCGCCGCGCAAGGAGCGGATTGTGCAACAGCTGACTGCGCCGGGCGCGGCATTGTTCGGGGAGCGAGAGCGGGCTGAGCGCATGGTTGGAGCGCAGTAGGTCCTTCTTCTTCCGGTCTTTGTCTTCTCGCTCGATCCCTCGTGACGTATGCGCTTGTTTCTCCCGTCCTATCTGCTGATTGTGACGACCCTGCTTCCGCACGGAGTAACAGAAAAGAGAATATGCTGCTCACTCTTAAGCTGATCCGCGAGAAGTACGGCTCTGTCGAGACCTACGTCGTGGACCACCTCGGCGTGTCGCAGGCGAGCGTGGAGCAGATTCGGAAGAACCTGATCGTCGACCTGGCCGAAGGCGAGGAGCCCTTGGACTGGGGAAACCTCGCTGGGCTGAAGAACGAACCGCGTCTCTGATTAGACTTGGCGTCTGCTACAATACAAGAGATAGAGTGCTGTACATGGCTGAGGCCGCTCCCTAGCGCCTCTTCTAGACGGCCGCTAGACTAGCAATCAGAAATCGTCCACGGGGCTGAAGCCCCTTCTTATATCGTGCCCCCCAGTTACATGTACCGGCTTCGGCTTCTTTCACAGCCAAGCACATCTGCACCACCCGGTCGGTCCCTAGCTCATTCAACGCTGGTGGGGATCTTGATCTGGCCTCTCTTGCGGTCCATATGCGGCACGCCATACCGCCATCCCACGGCTCTCCTCGCCCGACCGGTCGGGCCGACATCCTCGGCATTGATCTTCTCAAACCTGAACTCGAACCGGCCCGAGTCCACGCGCACCCGCCTGTCCTCAGCAGCCTGCAACCTGGCTCGCGCCTTCGCCGCGAGTTCTTGCTCGCTCTTCCTAGTCTCCTCGATGAATTCTGCGCGCGCCTGATGTGGCGGCACACCCTGGGAGATTTTCCGCTCCATCTCCACCAACTCGGGAATGCGCATCTTGCTGTCGGGCGGTAAGATGTGGTCACCAAAGGCCTTGGCCGCATCGGCGCGGGTGAACTCGCGCGATTCTGACGTGGGCACGAAAAGCTGTTGCATCGTATAACTGTGCACGTGGATGTCGTTGATGGGTTCGAACGGACGGCCCTCGCGCCGCTCAGACTCGGTGAGATTCGCGCGCGGGAGCATCTCCATCATCGCTTTCGCGTATGGGATGGCCATTGGCTTGCCCTGTCATGGGTGTGTCAGTCGGGATGGGTTATATGTTTGACGAACTCAGCAGAAGCGAGGGTATCGGGTGGCTTCCTTCAGACATCAAGCATTTTCTAACCACGGTTATGTCTTCAAGACTAATCGAATTTTGTGTTGTAGTTCATCACAGAAGTTCCATCCCACGAATAACAGCACAATTAAGTCTCAGAATAAGAGGAAAATGCTTACCTCACGCTCCCACTTCTTCTCAATCTCCTTCATCCTCACCACCGCCGCCACCCGGCGCACATCCACCTTGTACTCCGCCGACACGGCCTTGAGGGGCAGGCCCTCCACCATAACTGCCCGCCAGATCGTCTCCCTCGCGCTCTCGGACAGCACCGGCTCACTGCGGAAGGCCGGGTTGTTGGGGAAGGGCTGGTTGGGGTACACGGGCTGGAAGTCTGATTGCTTGAGGATGCGGCTGACATAGTTGGTCTGCCCCGGTTGCGGGTTCTGGAACAGCGGCGCGTTGTTGACGCACCAGTCCTTGAAGACACGTCGCAAGCGCGTCACCTGGCGTGCTGGTGTTGTCGAGAAGGACCGGCTGCATTGTGGTGACCGCGAGGCCGCTGGCCTGGGTAGAGTGACTGCTAGCGCGGCTGACGGTTGTAGGGATGACGAGGGTACTGGCTCAAGGGCATTGAGCAACAGCTGTGGTTGGCAGCCGCTGCCGCGTATCCGGGGTGGCATGGCTGTGGTGAATGTCGGATGTGGTGTGGATGGGTGAAGCTTGGGATTGGATTCGGAATTTTCTCAAGCAGGTAACAAGGGGTTGGACCCGCAAGGAGAGCGCCACCAATGGAGTTGATTCTGGCTACCGGAAGCCGAGGGTTAGGGCTGACCGCGGCCTCTTAAACACTCACGTTGAGTACCTAGGCTACTTAGACTTTATGAGTGAAGGCTGAGTGATTGTTGATAATGAGACAGATTACAGCCTCAGTTCGAGGCCAAGTTCAATAATTCGATATCCTCTGGCTACCGTTCAAACTCCGCTCAGCCTGTCTGTAAAAGGCCCTGCCCTACCCACTAAAGAACACAGATCACTCCAAAGAATCACCAGCCCAAATGCCCCTACTATCTAACATAGGTAGCCCGGTACAATCTTGGCATCAGCCACCCCGATGCATGCAACCCCCCCTCCTGGCCCCTTCTCTATATTTTCACTCATTATACTTCCAACGCTGGTTCATCAAACACTCCTCCACAGCTCAAGAAGGAGGTGGCTGTCCGACCGGAGACAAAATACTCCCCGAAAATCCCATCGCGAAGCTCAGACAGGTCGAAACATGGCTATTGAGATCGTGCTTTGAGAATGTTCGATCCTGCCGAGGCCGAGGTAGTACACTGCGTGCCGCAACAACGCCGTATGTTCACTGGCCGTCCGAGGAAGAACTATTTGGGGCGGTGGTTATGATGCCCCTGTGCTTCTTGGCCTTGCTTTTCTTCGGCGCGTTGTCTTCGCCTTCCGGCTTTTGGGAGGTATAGGCCTTCCACTTGCGCCAGCCGTCAAAGTCGATCAGGGCCTGCATGCAGCCCCATTCCATGACTTTTCGTTCAAGCCAGACGTAGGTAACAGGCTGGAGACAAATGATTAGCAAAGGGGGATCTTCTGTAAATCAACGAGGACAGGGCGAACGGAAGATACCTTGGTCAAGAAGTCATTACACCCCGCCGTCAGCGCTTCGTGGCGGTCACTCTGCAAGGAACTCGCGGTAAGGGCAACGATAATGACGGGACTCTTGAACATCTCCCTGTTCTGCAGCTTATCCTCCTCCGGTATGTCAACCTTGGACTCCTCTGACTCGGCCGCATTGGTAACAGTAGTTGAGAATGCCCCGATCGAGTTGAGGCGCTCGAGCCGGCGGATCTCGCGTGTCGCCTCGAGACCACTCATGACGGGTAGTTGGATATCCATCAGTACCAGGTGGAAGCCGCCCTTTCGCCACGTGTTGACAGCTTCACGGCCGTTCATGGCCGTCTGCCAGCGCACCTTGAGCCGCTTGACGAATGCTTCTAACAGACGGAGATTGATGATGTTGTCTTCAACAATCAGGACGTTGATGGGGGGCACGCCGCCGTTGAGCATGCCAGCCGGGAGCGCGGGAGGGTCGACCGTCTTTTTTTTCTTCGGCCGTGTCGTTGGAGGCGGACGGGGCGAGGCTGCCCTGGGCGGCGGGGTTGCAGCTCGCGGGATCGGGACGGGCGCCGATTCCTGGGTCGGTGGTGTCGGCAGTGGCGGAGCGGGCGGAACGGGCTGTCCCGCGTTGGTCTGTTCTGATGATGCATTGGAATGAGTCCGTGAACGATTCGAGGGCGCGTGGTGCGTACCATGGCTTGCGGCTACAGCAATGGTGGCTGGGTGGCCCCCCGCGCCGACAACGTTGAGTATTGTGGGGGACGAGGTGTGCTGTCTCCCTAGCCGCGGCCGGTCGGACCTTTCCCGGTACTGGCGTGCTCTCGAGGCCCCACCCGGAGAAGGAATCTGGGGCACTTGCCCGGTGTTCAAGACGGAAATCGCGTGCGTCGTACCGTTCGAGCCGGCGATGGTGACGGGGATGTGGGCGATAGCGCCGGGTCCGAAGTAGTCGGTGCTCACCTCGAGGGGCCGAATATCATCGTAATTGACCGAGGTAAGGTGCTGCGCATGCGGCGGCCCGTTCCGCGGAGAGGCTCGCGGTGTGCGGCGGTGTGGAACGTCGATGAGCAGCGCCTCGTCCACTGTCTGCCCGCCAGGAAAATACGCATCCAAGGTGCGCGTCATTGGCTCCTCAGGACCCAGCACCCGCTCCTGTCTCTGCCCTTCGCGCGGCACTATGCGCAGCGTCAAGTCTGGGGCATCGTATTGGCGGCCGAGGGAATTGGCGTATTTGCGCAGAATCACCTCGCGCACATCGTCGACCAGGTCCTCTTCGCTGATGGTCACGAGTGTCGCCGAAGCGCCGGGACGTTTCACCCAGAGCTTGCGCGTCACCATGTTGGCGCTAATGGGCAGCAGTTGCTCCGAGCCGCTCCGGTCCGGGTCATCGGCCTGCTCGGCACTCAGCAGCGTCCGGATGAGCGTGGTCTGTCGACTCGGCAGAAGGCTCTGCCGTCGCGGCGGTGCGGACGGACGCGAGGGCGGGTTGGACGGTCGCAAGTGAGGATTTGACGTCGGGTCCACAGTGTCTCCTTGGCGGGTGGACGGACGACTGCTAGGCACGGGCGGGTCGCTCAGACGGACTCGTCGGTCAGTATCGGTGGAGACTCCCTGTTTGGCAACAACTTCATCTGTCGAGGGCGCGGTCGGCGGCGGTGCCGGTTGTTGCTGGCTGGAATCGTCAGGACAGGTTTTGGTGTTGTGGTGAGGGCGATCATTGCCCGGGCTGGCCGGGCCCTGCCCATCGCTATGACCGGGGCCAGGCGACGGAGGTGGCGGGAAGCTGCTAAGAACATCAACGTTAGTGGCATTTCTGCCACCGCTTTTGTTTTGGTCGGTCGCGGCACTCTGGGACTGATCCACGGGGCCATTGTTTCCGCTGTTTGCATCGCTACTGTCGGCGACCATTCCTGCCGAAAAGTGTTTCGCGCCCTGTCTCAGCTTTTCCGCCCACTGCGCACCGGACAGCCTCCTGCCCTGTCGGGTGTGGCTGCCGTCCGCATGTGGAGGAGAGTCTGTGGCGGTGGCGGTGGCAGCATCCTTGACGCCGGTACTGCTGTCCACCGCAGTCCCAGGTCGGGAACTGCTGGTGTTCGGGTTGTTGCTGTCGCTAGACGGTTTCGCGGTCGGGAGGGTGTTGCCTGACTGCCGCCGTGTGATTTTGGCTCGCAGCATAGACCTGAGGTCCCCCATGACGGGGAGCCCAGCGAGCGGCGGAGTCCTCGACTTAGATGCTGGCTTGCTGGGCTCTCTAGTTGAGGATTAAGCTTAAGTTGATTCAAACCCCACGGAAGGCGGAGACGTCGCAAAGTGTGTTTCTCGTCCGCAACCTCATCGCTCAAAAAAGAAAGATAGACAGACGCGGCGCCGGTTGGTTGAGCTTCTTTTGTCGTTTTCCTCCGCAATCTCCCCAGCGGAGCTCGGCCTCGCTACAGATTCATGGAGAAAGGCTTGGCACAAACAAATGCCCGCCCGCGCACCGTTACAGACAGCTTGCTTGCCAATCGGATGCTTTGGCCCTTGCAACCCATGTCAGGCAGTTTGTCCAGAGCAATCGAGTGGAGCGATTAAGTGGGGGACGAAGTGGTGCATTCAGATCGGGACGCGTGCAGAAAAGATGTCGATGGCACTGCATCCGACTCAGTTGCCGTCGTTATTTAGGTAGGTGATGGGCACCGGAACCGGGATGTTGCTATTTACCGTCATGCTCACGACTCATGCTCTCTCGTCGTTGGTTCGACATCGTAGGCGGCATTTATGGTGGTCTTCATATTCGGTTGTTATTAGCATGTGGCTCTGTATGTATCTTGCGCTAATATGGAAGTTATGAGTTGTGCAGGAACCTACTGTACCGGACCTTGATCAGCTGAATGTTGTTGTGTAGGTTCTTGTGTAAGTCGCACCTCAGCTTGTCCCAATCGGGCAAGTCATAACTAGATGATCGGAGTTTTCATACCAAACATCGACTTCCCCCAGCTCAGTTCAACACCACCCACAACGTTACTCACACAACACTTAAAAAAACACCAAGGCTGGTCTGCATCATTCAGCCAGCCGACCTCCAGCTGGAGGTATTCCTGTCGTCAGCCTTATTGCAGCATTTGCCGACCGCTTTCTTACCTGGCACCTCTCCTTGAGTCTGGCCTTTTTGTTTGCTCGGCTTCCGGCATCGATTTTCTGTTATGTTCCTTTCTGCCTTGCATTCCGATTTTCGTTGAGCCAAGTCGTTTCGTTTGTTGATCGCTGCGAGACCTGCCCCGTGCTACTCGCACCAGAAGAGCAACAAATCATACAGAAGCTGCGTCCAGCTTCATGCCTTAAGATGGGGCCCAAACCTAGCTTTGATTTCGGCGCGAGAGGGCACAAGGGGCCCTCTCTCTTCACGCACAGCAACCAGGCGCTCAGTTTCAAGCCATCGGATGTATCGATACCCCTGAGCGGGCCCGGCTTCCACGTTCCTTCTTCTTCATTCACCTTCGCCCCCGCAGGCTCTGACGGGATCCCTATCAAGTGCCCGTTCGTCAGCCGCCAGTATCCAAGCGGCGCCAGTAGCAGCGGCTCCTCGGATTCAGGCAGCCGGTCTCAGTCTATGGCCGATCTCTCCAGCGACATGGCGAATCTTGAGGTCCGCGGAGGCGAGGTCCAGGATGAGAGGGACAAAGAGGAAATGGCATCGCTCTCCGCTGCCTCTGCGTCGGACCAGCGCAAACTCGAGTCTGATACTGCAGGAAATAGCCGTTCGGACGAGACGAGTGTCGAGTCTGAGTCTAGCGGTGTGGAAGACGACGCAGACCTCAGGGTCCATCTTGGCCTCCTCCAGCGCCGTCCCGAGCTAGACGAACTCAACGAAATTAAGACGACTCCCATATTCACGGAATCCGTTCGCAGGTATGCGAATTCGCTGGCCGGGTTCAGCCAGGATCGACCTTTCAGTCAGTTCGGCTTGTTGGCTGGCGACCTTACTGGTATCACTGATCGCGAGACCGCCGACCCGCGCATCTTCTGGAACGTCGCTGCGCCTTCTAGCTTTTTCATCTGTGGCAGTCAGGGATCTGGCAAGAGCCATACTCTGTCGTGTCTTCTCGAGAATGCGCTTGCGCCGTGCGAGGCGAATGTGCTGCCGCGTCCGCTGACTGGCATCGTCTTCCATTACGACACCTTCATTTCCGATTCGGGCGGCTCGCCGTGCGAAGCAGCTTGGTTGTCATCCAACCCAAACATTAAGGTACGGGTTCTCTGCCCGCCGACCAATATCGGTACAATGCAGGTGAGTGGTTGCATCCCCGATTCCCACATATCCGTCCCCGTCACAACATGCCAACAAGCCTACTCCAGCGGATATACAAGAGGTTTCCCAACATCAGGGTTGAAGAGCTGCGCCTCAACGAGTCCGACCTCAACACTAAGCGGATGCTCGACCTAATGGCTGTCACCACTGGCGGCAATCTGCCGCTCTATCTCCACGTTGTGCAGCGCATCCTCCGCGAGCTCCGGGTCCTTCAGCAGAAGACCAACATGGCCTTCAGCTACACGGCCTTCAAGCAAATGCTGGCTCTGGAGAACCTGACCGAGATGCAACTAGCTCCGCTCAAACAGCGGCTCGAGACGCTCGAGTCCTTCATGGTCGAGAGCCAGGCCAAAGCCTACGACATGTTCAACGCGACTCAGGGTCGCGGACGCAAAGCGAAGTCCGCGGCAGCCAAGAGTCCCGGCACGTCCTGGGCCCCGCGGAACGGCCACCTCACGATCGTCGACCTCTCGTGCCCGTGCGTCACCCCGGAGATGGCCTGCTCGCTCTTCAACATCTGCCTCTCCCTCTTCCTCGAGCAGGACCCGGCCGCCGTGGGGCGTATCGTCGCGCTCGACGAGGCCCACAAATACATGACCGACTCCCAGGAGTGTGCCGCGCTCACCGAGGCCCTGCTGGCCACCATCCGGCTGCAGCGCCACCTGGGCGCGCGCGTGGTGATCTCCACGCAGGAGCCCACCATCAGCCCGAAGCTGCTGGACCTGTGCAGCGTCACGGTCGTGCACCGGTTCACGTCGCCCGACTGGCTGAACGCGCTGCGGAAGCACCTGGCCGGCGTGTCGTCCGGTGCGAGGCTGTTGGAGAAGGCGAGGCGGCTGAATATGAGTGGCGAAGCGGAAGACGACGAGGAGGGGGAGGGAGGAGAAGAGGGTGGAGTTGGGGCGCTCAAGATGGGCGACGCGGATCCGGCGCTGGAGCTGTTCTCCAGGATTGTGGATTTGCGGGTTGGCGAGGCGCTGATGTTTGCGCCGAGCGCCATCATCGGGGTGAAGAAGAAGGAGAGCGGTACGGGAGTTGTGAAACGCCTCGCTCACGGCGTGCTGAAGGTGCGGATTCGGAACCGTACGACTGCGGATGGAGGGCGCAGCATCATGGCTGCTTAATTCCGCGTTTTCCCCGTCCTTTGGTGTGTTGGGATTTGGGGTCTTTGCCGTGCTTTGTGAGGGCTCCGTTGGGGAGAGCAGGCGTTAGGATTACTCGGGTTTTTGTGTTGTGTTGTTTTGTGTTATGATACCATGGCTTGTTTAGACTCTCCAGGGAGGTAGCCTGTTGGATTCCCGAAGGGGAGCCCGGATGAGTGGGTTGGACATCCCGCTGATAGATTACCTGTAGACGATAGAGTGCGATGCCGTAATAAACTCTTAGATCGCATGCCGGCCATCTCAGCGAGACGTAGGCTAGACTAGGAGTCAGCGATGGCCCAAGGAAAAGGTTTGCGCGGACGTCGGAGTGTCCGCACCCGGGGTAACACCCCTAATATTCGCCGTGTAAGCCCCGCTCCCGCAATCCCCAGCGACCTTTTACCAAGCTTCATCCCGTGTGGAGCAACCCATCACTGCAGCATGGTGGCATCTCAATCTAACACGCTCATCACCAAACTTTAAATCGGAACTCCCAGGCCGCGACTCCCTTAACCACAGCTCTCTTAGGCGAAGCATCGCACTTCTCAAGTCTCATCTTCCCACTCACAAGCGACACAAGGTGCAGCCGAGAGCACCTTCCATCATCACCTCATCTCATGGCCCCATCCTTCGATTCCCCGGACCCGCCGCCGGCGACCGGGAACCCGGGCAGCTTTTCCCAACCCCGGCCGCGCCCTCCGAGATCACCGGGCCGCTCGGCCCAGATCCGAGCACAGAACCGGAGGCGGGCATATCTCGAGCGGCACCCCAGCTATCTCCAGTCGAGCGACCACGAGCTTGCAGGTGAGCAAATACGCGTTTACATGTCTCATGTCTCATATCTCATACCAGTATCTACTTCCTCATATAGTACTTGTCTTACATTGAACTCACTCAACTCAACTCAACTCATTGTTTTTCTTTTCTGGATAACGGAATTGACGACGTGCAACAGACCCATTACTCTACGACTTCCTCATCCGGCGCTTCCAGACCCCCGCTGAGCGCGAGGCCGAGGCCCGCGCGAAGGGCTACGCTCGCGTGCTGGAGGGCTCGCTGCTGCGGGGCGAGGAGCGGCTGGCTCGGCTTAGGAGGGAGCACCAGCAGCAGCAGCAGCAGCAGCAACAGCAAGAGCCAGCTACTTCTACACTTATGGATGGTGGTTCTAATAACGCTTCTGCTCCTGATCCTGTTCCTCTGAGTTCTAGTGCCGCTACTACTACTACTACTACTATTACTACTACTACTATTACTATGAGTGGTGGTGGTGAGGGTGGCAATGATGATGCCCCAGGGACGACCTTCAGCAGCCTGGACGCCGAGCTCAAGCCGCCGCCAAAGACGAAGGAAGAAGGGCGGGCTCAGTGGGACGAGTTCCTGCGGGACCGGTTCATCCGTGGGGAAGACGAGGACTTTGACTATTCTCAGGTGGACGAGGATGATGAGTATGATGTGCTGGAGAGGGAAGAGAGGGAAGAGGCGTGGTTCGAGAGTGAAGACCCCGGATGGGCGACGAGTGACGAGGAGGGCGATGATGCAAGGACGGAGAAGATGCTTGAGGGGGAGACGGGCATACAGGACTTTTGATTGAGGCGATACTAATAATCTATATGACTGATACGACGTGCCTACCGACGACCTAAGGTACGCCTGTGCTATCCTTTTTGATCCAATGCGTACCGTACAAAAAAAAAAAAAAGAAAGAAAGAAAGAAACCGTTTCCATTCCAGCGTGGTGTTGAAAAAAAGGGGGACGAAACTCAGGTCCCCCGTTTTTCCCATTCTACGACACACTCTCCTTGTAATACTCGTTCAGCAGCGGCAGCGACTCCGGGTGCACCCGCCCGGTCTTCATAACCCGCAGGCTGTCCTCCACCGTGTAGATGCGGCTGCAGTCCAGCCTGGCAATCGGCGAGATGTACTGCTCGTCGTCCTCGATGATGATGGCGATGGGCTCACGCGTGATCCCTTCCTCGTCGTACGGCCGCGGCGGCTCGACGCTGGCCGAATGCAGCACGACAAAGTCCGCCTGGCGACCGTGGCTCTTCCGAGCCTTCGTCGTCTTCATCGTCGGCGGCTTAAACCCTCCCCCAAACGTAGTGATGCTGAAGCACAGCGAGTGGTGCAGCCGTCTGCGCACCACGACGAACCACCGGAACCGGGCGATCGGCCGCTCTCCGTGGAATGGGAGAGACCGGTCCGACCACTCGGCCAGGTCGGTCCGTGCTCGCGGCATGGTGTTGCCGCCGGGCTCGAACCAGACCGTCTTGAAGATGCGCCCGGCGCAGAAGAAGCGCTTGGGCTTGGCCACGATCTGGAACGCTACAAGAAGCCCATTTCCCATCAGCGTACTACCAAAACTCAGGGGGGCTCTACAGCCTGGGCAGGTGAGGAAGTCCGGAGAGTTGGAGAAGTGGCTTCGAAACGTACCATTGCCAAGTGGCAGTTTATACAAAGGGGCTCCGGGGATGCCACTTGGGACTATTTTAGTTAACCGTTCTGATGAGCCTGCCTTGGGACGGTTTTGTTGATCGTTGTTCATATTGCTGTTGGTGTCTGCCGTCCCCTGAGACGGCGCCCTGCTTCCGAATCTCTGGTATTCCGTGTAAAACAGTTTCAC
This sequence comes from Chaetomium strumarium, assembly GCF_033439665.1. Taxonomy (NCBI): domain Eukaryota; kingdom Fungi; phylum Ascomycota; class Sordariomycetes; order Sordariales; family Chaetomiaceae; genus Chaetomium; species Chaetomium strumarium. Next base: position 6,963,331 of record NW_026944429.1, on the reverse strand, counting down.
GCCGTCTTGTCATAGAGTCAGTTCTTTTTGTCACTCGGCTGTAGAATGACCCAAAGTCGTCGTCAACAAACATACCTTCACTCCATCTGACGTAGTCTCGGGCGGTGGGATCCCAAGTCCAGCGGGCACCATACTCCTTGGTCGGAGAATGGTGTTCTTTTTCCTTAGGGGCTGTAGTGGGGGGCTCATCAATATCAACCTTGATATCGAGGGATCTTAGAGGCGCGTCGTTGACATCCCCGTTGTCAGATTCAGATCCCAGGGAGATGTTATCCGGATCATCCCGAGACGCCGGGAAGAATTCATGGACCGTGGTTTCCTCTGTCATCCCGGATGGTCAGCTAAGGTTCTACTGGTTATTTACACTCGTCTTGACCGTGCCTCTATAATAGTATTCGTCTGGGGACTCGTCCCATGCGTCGGGTGATGGAGGGCTGGACGTTCCGGCGGCAGGCATTGTCTTCGTCCACGTTTCGTGTTTAAGTAAAGAGCTGTATTCCACCATGGCAGGTAGCTAGGTCATTGGTCGTCAGGAATCTGATTCGAATCCCAGCTTTCTGCCCGAAACTGAGAGAAGAGCAAGTCGAGAGAGAGCCCGGACAGTATAAGAGAAAGGGCGGCAGAGTACAGACTACCAACATCAAAAGAGCAGACGTGTCATATATGACGAGCAACGCCTGGCGAAGCCCAGAAAAGCACTTCTGGCGGATTTGCTCATTGGCGCAAGTAAGGGAGGGGTAGTTGGCGCTGCGCAAGGCACACAGCCTTGCACTGCGTTCTGCGTTGGTGCCGAACATATCACATAGCATCCTCACATTCGGCATAAAGTTGTGTAACCTTGCTAGATGCTTGGAGCTTACCATTTCAAGCGGCATGCATATTCCAATCAGGTGGGATTGTCTTAGCTCACCGTTCAGCCGCACCTGGGCAGGAAGTGCATGGAAGATTTACAATTGCCGTTTCTGGAAGTATGTCTTTTACTGTGCATGTGCTGCCTCCAAGGGAGGCTGCTGGTTCAGTATGAACCCCAATGTACATATATAAGATGTTTATCTGTGTAGCCAAAGAAGTATCGAAATCTCCTCGGCCGAGCTCGAGTTTCACAACCGCCACTTGGTCGATTAAAGCATGATCTATTCCATCCCTGAGCATGTATCGGCTTTTTCTCAAGTGCATTTATTTACTTAACGCCACGTTGGTCTCGTCAAATTGCTTGTCCAATACCAGCCACCTGCCTGCGAATACAGTTGCAGGTCCTGTCGAGTCGTAAGTCGCATCGAATCATGTGTTGTAAGCCGCAGCACGCACATTGCACCGGATAACGCACCCTGCGGGACACCACGAGCCAGTCTGTCGGGCATTGTCATTGATTATTGTCGCTGGGTTGGGCTAGCAATGCCCTCTTCTTCGCAAGCAACACTGAGTAGGCAAAAGGAAAAAGAAATCAGAGCCTATTGGTACCCGACAGCCGGCATGTGTGTACATTACATCCCAGATATTATACCTTACCCAACCAACCCCTCGCGCCCGACCAATAGGTAACACGACACGGGGTATCATATCCGATATCGTGCTTCAACATGCTCGACTGAATGGAATCAAGCCAAGCAAAAACACGACCAAAGGCTACCTCAAGCCAGCAGAAGACAGCAACTCAGCGCCTCTGAATCCCATAGTGCCCCTGACTCCCCATGACCTCCTGCGGCGAATCCACCTCACGATTGGCGCTTATCCCTGGCACATTCGTCTGATACCCCTGCCGCTGCTGCTGCGGCTGCTGGAGGTAGACATGACCTCCCTGCTGTTGTGGATGGCCTTGCGGATGAGCGGGAGGATAATACCCTGCTCCTCGCCCCTGGTCATAGAACTGTTGATGATGCTGCTGCTGATGATAGTGCTGATACTGGTATTGACCGTGATACTGAGCCTGACCCTCGTCCGCCTCGGCAATGGGCGCTGGGTAGCCGTCCTGTCCGTTAGCTGCTCCCGTCGGTGGACTGCATGTGCCAGAAGATACACGCGGATTTACTGCCGCCGCGCCAGCGAAGTAACCCCCTGCCCGGTCAGACTGAGAGTTCAGCTCGCTAACGGGGCCGTTTGAGGCACCCGTGTGCTGTGGGATGAGCGCCGCGGCCGACGTCGGGATCAAGGTAGTCACCACGCTGGTGCGATCAGAGGGCGGGGAGAGGGTGCTGCTCGGCGATACCATCATCCCGGCTGGTGGGTAACCGCCGTAAGCGGGCTGGCCGCCTAGTTCGGGAAGGTACTGCTTCATTGGCGTTTGCTGGAAATGCGGCTTTTGTTGTGGTTGTGGAGGTTGCTGAAGCAAGACCGGAAGGATCGACGGCTGGTTTCCCGACAGCTTCTTGTTCTCACGGCGGGATCTCCAGAGGCAGATGGCCAGGCCGGCGATGAGAATGGCTGCGACACCGGCTCCTGCCGCAATCCCGGCCTTGGCAGCGGTTGATAGGCCGCCATGCCCGGATTCGAGGGTGTACCGCATCGACCAGATGATGTTGACGACGGCTGACGTGGGCTTGTCCAGCGTTTGGGCGTCTTTCTGGACGGTGAGGGTGGGAGGTTCGACACTGCTGACGGAGCTCCAACAAGGCGTGATCCCACCGACAGCTGCTGTGAAGGGCCAAAAGCCGCTGCTCCGAATCAGCGACCCGTGACTGAGGGATTCTCAGATGCTGTTAGTAGGTTAGGGGAGATACGTACATTGGGCAGCACCCTCCAGAAATGGAGTAGTAGTCATCGGCACACTTGGCCAGCTGAGCCAGGTTCGTGGCGGCAGGCTGCGGGAAGGCATAGTCGACGTTGTCCTTGCCAGCTGACGAAGACGCTGCGGTAGCCACGGCCCAGGGACAACACTCCGGGCTGGCCATGTTGCAGCCCATCAGCCCTGCGTAGTAAACCGTGTTGCCAGCATCGACAAGGGTAAACCCAGTCTCCCTGCAGCGTCCTTGAAGCAGTTCGCCTGAGCCTTGGTAGAGGGCCGGAGCATTATAGTCGGGCTGCTCCAGCGCGCCCGTGGCCGTGACAACGTCGACGGTTCTAGGGACATGATGTCAGCACAGACAGGGTACACAAGTAAAGCATAGCAATGACAATAACATACTTGAGAGCCAGCGACACACTTGCCCTGAACTGCGCGTTAGCCGGAACAAGAGCAATGGCAGGCAAGACATCTAGGTAACGCACGGCGGCGTGATATGGGCCATGGCACTCGGGGGGATGCTCCCACAATATTCCGTGTAGAAGGACATCTGGAACTCGGCGTAGTCTGGAGCAGTATCAGCGGAAAGTTGGTCCCTTCTTGCGATAATATCAGCCTGGACTCTAGGGCAGACTGAGTGAGACGTGCCTCCGGTGAAGAAGTAGCTGGCGCAGCTTCCCGTGGCAACCTGGGAGTAGTAGCAGTCGAGGTAGGAGATGCCATAGTTGCAGTAGCACGTCGAGGCGGCCTCGTCGTAGTCACTTTCGCTGAGGAAGGCGTCGTAACAGCCGGTGAGGATGGTCGTGCACTGGAGGCCATTGACATTGTACTAGGCAGCGATCTGTTAGCCACCCCCCTGAACTTAAGTAAGAGTTGGCCCGGCGACTGCAAAATACGTACATAGCAAGAGGTGTCGTAGTCGAGATAGTCGGTCGCTCGAGGTTGGAGGCCGAGGCCGAGGCCGTACGCGCTGGCTAGGGTCGGCGCAGGCGTAGGCGTAGGCGTTGGGGAGGATGCTGGTGCCGCTATCATCGTAGAGTACCCTATGGTGGCTCACTTGGATGCGAAAGCTACGAACATGCATCGAGAGCGCGTCGCTGACCTTTTCTTCACGGATCCGGTTACTCGGCAGACCGCGAGCCTCGCGCTGCTCTCTCTGATGCATGGTCATGGAGCGCACAACGGCTGGCAGCTCTATTTCCAGACGAACCCTTGGCGGCTATCCCATACCCATATTCGATGCCGCACGGGTCGCGATGCCCAATTGCGAGCCATTGGCAGCAAGAGCCTGCATCTTGTGGCGTTGCCGAGTGAAGCTGATAGGCGTGCTTTCACGAGCGGCGTCCTGAGGCTGAGAGCTTGAGAACGCCATCTCCGTCGAGTAGCATACCACAGTAACTATACCAATAGTTATCGGTGGCTTCAAAGACACGAGGATGGCTTTGGCCGCGCCTGATATTAAAGAATCCAAAGCTCTCAAGCCGGGGTGAGTGATCAATGAGACCTGGAGTTGTTGACAGTTGTACATTTGAAATTGAGTCCCGGCCCGGCGGCTAACAATTTCTCAAGGCGGCTGAAGCCTGAACCCGGCGGTCGAGCATCTCCAACTTACATCTTCTGCCGCTTTCGCCTTCCGCATGCCAGCAGTCCCACAGCTATCCTCAACTTCAGACCAAATCTCTTACTTTTATCAGAAGTGTATTCAGAGCATCAGAGTCGTGCGTTAGCGGGGCCCCGCACATTCGCCAAGTCTCTGGTCGGAACGCAGGCCGGACGGGTAAATTGGGATAAATAGGAAATGGGACCAGACCTTCCTGCTTCCGACATCCACGCGTCTGACTCGACCCAGCACCATGGGCCGGCGGCCGTCTTGGGAGTACGGATATATCCAGGATTCCAGGTAAACCCAGGAGGGCCCATGGAGAACAAGCGATGGAGTGCGCCGGATGAGGCATGTAGGTATATAGCCTGAGAGGTAGTCCCTCATCATCAGTCTTCGTGAGCTTCTCTTCTCCCTTCGCAACCCTTCTCCTGCCTCGTCGACTCTCCCTCATCAGTCTTTTCCCCAACTTCACTCCCCCGCACATCACCCCACACTCCAACAAACACTACCCCAACTTTTCTTATTACTACCCTACCCCAGACAGAAGAAAAGACACACACAGAACAAACATGGCCCCTCTCATCACCAACATCTACACGGCCGACCCGTCGGCGCACGTGTTCGAGGGCAAGATCTACATCTACCCGTCGCACGACCGCGAGACCGACATCCAGTTCAACGACAATGGCGACCAGTACGACATGGCCGACTACCACGTCTTCAGCACCACGTCGCTGGACCCGGCCGCGCCCGTGGTCGACCACGGCGTCGTGCTCAAGACTGAGGACATCCCCTGGGTGTCCAAGCAGCTGTGGGCGCCCGACGCGGCCTGCAAGGACGGCAAGTACTACCTGTACTTCCCCGCGCGCGACAAGCAGGGCATCTTCCGCATCGGCGTGGCCGTGGGCGACCGGCCCGAGGGGCCCTTCGTGCCGGACCCGGAGCCGATCCGCGGCAGCTACAGCATCGACCCGGCCACGTTTGTCGACGACGACGCCGACGGCAGCGCCTACATGTACTTTGGCGGGTTGTGGGGCGGCCAGCTGCAGTGCTACCAGCAGGGCAACGACGTGTTCGACGCGGCCTGGCAGGGGCCCAAGGAGCCGTCGGGCGAAGGCGTGGCGGCGCTGGGGCCGCGCGTGGCCAAGCTGACCGGCGACATGCGCCAGTTCGACGGCGAGGTGCGCGAGGTGGTGATCCTGGCGCCGGAGACGGGGAAACCCCTCCTGGCGGACGACCACGACCGGCGCTTCTTCGAGGCGGCGTGGATGCACAAGTACGGCGGCAAGTACTACTTCAGCTACTCGACGGGCGACACGCACTACCTGTGCTACGCCATCGGCGACAATCCCTACGGGCCCTTCACTTACGCGGGCCGCATGCTGGAGCCCGTGCTCGGCTGGACGACGCACCACTCGGTCGTCGAGTTCCAGGGCCGCTGGTGGCTGTTCCACCACGACTGCGAGCTGAGCAAGGGCGTCGACCACCTGCGGTCCGTCAAGGTCAAGGAGATCTTCTACGATGCCGATGGCAAGATCGTGAGTGAGAAGCCGCAATAAACTAAGGTAGTAGCTACCAGGCATTTTGTGTGTAATATACAAGCAGATCAAAAAAGAAATAGATGAGGGTATCTATCTACCATTTCCATCCTGTGATCTTTCCCTCCCGTCCGATTCTATCCGCCGTCCGAATGAGGTATATCTAAGATATATAGTATTCACGTGTAAAGGAACAGGTTGTAGGTATGTACTTAGACGGTAGGTAGGCAGCAGTAACGGTGAGTTACTACCTACCTCTACTCCCTAACGCCCACACCAAGCTTCAACCTCTCCAACGCGGCCTCATACCTCCCGGGGCTGTGATCCGTCAACATGGACCCGTAGAACCTAACTTCCCCAAATCGCTTCTCCACATCCCTGACATACTTGAGCACCATCCTCTTAGCCGGTCTCCCCAGCCGATAGTAACCATTACCATTACCACTCCTCAACCCAGACCCAGAACCAGAACCAGAACCAGAACCAGGCGCAGCATTAGCGAACACAAACGCCTCCCTCCTCAACACCTCCTCGCTCTCCACCACAAACACCTCCCCCGGCGGCACCAGCTTGTCTCCCGCCATGTGCGCCCGCAGCGCCTTGAGCGTGGAATACGCCCACTCGTCGTCGTCGTCGTCGTTGTCTCCAGCGCCACCCGCGGCACCGCCAACAAAGATCCGTCTGGTTTCGCTAAGGGGGTGCGACATGGCATTCAAAAACGTCCCTCTAATCCGACGCCACATCTCCGATTTCAGGGGACTGCTGGTGTCGCTGCTGCTGTTGGAAGAAGAAGAAGAATCCGCCCGTTGGTTGTTGTTCATCTTGTCCATCTTGAACGCCAGCGCGGCGCCCTGGAAGTCGTGCAGCAGGCCGAGGGAGAGGTGGGGCACGATGTCGGCGCCGTGGACGACCGTCGTGATCAGCCCCCGCGTGGCGTTGCGCAGCGGCGTGCAGACCGTGGCGGGGGGTCCGTAGGCGTAGACGTGGATTGGTCGTCCCGCGGGGAGGCAGACATGGTGGTGGTGATGGTGGTGATGGTGGTGATGGTGAGAGAGGAATTTGGTGCGCGGTTCGGGGGACGTGACGAAGGGTGTACCCGGCGGTCCGCGGCCCGGTTCGGAGAGCATGATGCCCAGGAGCGAGGTTACTGCCGCGCCCAGAGAGTGGCCCGTGAGGACGAGGCCGTAGTCCGGGAATTCCTCGAGCGCCGCCTTGAGCGTGTACAGGACCCTGCCATCGCCACCATAGAGGAGACGGTTGGCTGACGCGTGGATGCCCTTGTGGACCTTGTATCGGTTGTCCCGCCAAAGTAACGTGTCGTATTCGCAGGCCATGTCCGCCAGGACATCCTCGAAGCCCAGCGTCCCGCGGCAGGTGAGCACAACGGCTTTCGACTGGTGATCCAGGGATACGTAATGCACGAGCGGCACCCCGGTGTTGGTCGCCCCCGTTCCGTCCGACCCGCCCTGGGCATCGACGAACGACGACAGAAGAATGCTGCTGGGGTCGCATCTGGTGTGGTGGGCAAACGACCGCAGCTCGTGGTGTGTGTCGTCAAGGGATTTCGGGATCGGCATCTCTGTGGCCATACCCATTACCGTGAGGAAGCTGGACCCATACGACGCCGAGGCGAAGCGCATGTACCGCGTGATGTTGGCCAAGAAATGCCGCTCGGGAAACATGCCATTCAAAGTCCCCCGTTGACTGAGCCTGCTGGGGGCTTCTTCGGTGGCACTGAAGGTACTCGCCAGGTGTTGTGGGTGATATGAGACGAGAGATGACACCGACCGATTCGCAGCTGGTGTGTAGAGAGCTGGATGTTGAGGCTCTACGTATCGGTGGTCTCTCATTGGTGTTGGCGGCGAGTAACCGGGTTCTCTCTCTGGTACCATTTCCCCGTATCCCCGGCCCAACGCATCACCAACTATAGAGGCAGACCGGTAATAGTCGGTACTCACTATGGAGTGCGTTTCAGCGAGGGTTGTCGTCGACTGTCGTATGCTCTCGCTTACTGCGAAGTAACCGGTGAGGGAAGGGCTGGGTTCATGGCGTCCTTCAGATGAATGACGTTGCTGTGTCTTTTCCGTAGGGGAAATGCCATAAGCGTGCTTCTTCTTCCGTGCAACAATAGCTTCGGACCCAGAGTCGTCCTTGTGAAAGACCGACATGGACTTCTTGAGCACGTTGCGGAAACCCCCCTTCCTCTCTGCGTGCTTCGAACCGGATGCAGATTCGTCGACGTCCAATGGAGGCAATCCCTTGCTCGACGCCTGCCTCTGAATATGTATGTGTGGACTCCTAGCTGGTGTATTAAATGCTGGAGTGCCTGGTAGTGCTGGAAGCGGTTTCTCGCCCCCTATGTTGCCGCTGTCGAGTGTGAGGCCGTGGGATGGCAGAGGGTATGCCGCCAGGGAAGAAGCTGCCTCAGACGTCGGAACACTGGCTTCGTGAGTGCTCTGTCCGGTCGAGGAGTCGGGAAGCATTGGCAGCCGAGGAGTGGTTGTGTAAGGACTCGGATCCCCGGGACCTTCCTCCGAGCTCGAGTCCAGCTCCTCCACATAGCCGGTGGCATGGCCGGCATCTGCGCCTAGTCTTCCCAGGGACAACCTTTTCTCATGGCGACGCTCTTGTCGTAAGACATACTGCGAGCACGCAATTTTTCCTCCATGCTCGGACTGCGTTTCGCTGATACCCCTGTTCTCCTCGATCAGCTCGACGCCAACGGGCGGCTCAAAGCTGCTTTGCTGTGCATCACCAATGATGTTGACGGTGATGGTCTCCGAGGTGGCAACTTCCTTGGAGATGGAGACTTTGACGTTGTCCGGCAGGGACCGCAAAATCTCTCTCTCGAGCTGCAGCATCGACAGTCGTTGGTTCTCTGGGTCTTCTCGGTCTCCTTGCGCCTTCTGATCGCTGTGCGTTACACCGTTCCGGGCCTTTTCGATGACAGCTCTGGTAGAATCACGATACGAGCCTTCTTCCTGAACGTCGAGTCGTCTGTCATCGTTGAGGACCACGACGTCCCACACGGTCTCCTCGACGCGAGCGGCGCGCCTTTCCTCTTCCAGCAAGCCACGACATGACCTCTGGAGATAAGCCAGGGCGCAAAATGCTAGCACTAGATCGGTAGCTTTCACCTGTTCCCCCAAACCCCCCAGAGCGGGGAACTGAAACTCGCGGCGGATCATGCTGATGATGCTGGCTATGGCGCGTGAAGACTCGGTGGAACCGAAGAATCGATCAAGCGTCAAGAGCACGACCTGGCTCGACTCGGAGAGCATCGACAGTGCACTGCTCGTCAAGTTGAATCCGCTCGCAGCCCACAGGGCGATCTGGTCCACGAAGCTGTTCAGGTTCGCGGCCGCCGCCTGCGCCGAGTGGGAACCGGAGGAGTTGGTGTCCTTGCTGGCCCGGACGAGGACGCCCTGGAAAAGGGCGCGGCCCAGCTCGAGGCTGGACAGTGTGGCCAGCTTCGCAGCATCCACGCCATAGCCGCCGATGGTGCTGCTCGTCCGGATCGCGAAGCTCGTGGACCGCGTGGCGAAACTGACGAGGTTGGCTATCGGCGTGGGGAGAAGGGGGCTGCCGGTTTCAAAATGAGCACCAGTTCTGCTCAGGAGCTGGGCCTCGACATCCTGATCGGGACGGTGCGTGATCCGTGAGACTGCATTGTCCCTGTCGACAGCAAACCCTGCCCTGCGCACAGGTGTCGTCATTCTTGTGATCCGGACACTCCGGAGTCTAGTCCGAGGGAGTGCTTGCCATGCAGGGGCTTCGATTTCTCTTCGACGATGCCGCAGACCATCGACACGCCGTGTTGGTTGGCAGGAGGAAGTAAATGGGCGGTGACATATTCTACGGGGTTCGAAGTGGCAATACTGGTCGTGATAAAAGCCAGGGAGAGCCCGGGTTATGCACGCTCGGCACACTAGTTGTATGTACAATACAGTGTAGAACGAGTGCCAGGGGTCAGAAACCAAGATTTCCACGCAAGAGTCATGATTCTGTTGCGATTTGATACCGGAAACATTCACAAGAATGGTCGGTCAACTGCCATTGGAGTTCCTGGCGGCCCTTGCGTGTGGTGACACGTTCGACTTCGGACCAGCAGCAAGGTACGGATACCGTCAGGCGTCAGGAGTGTCCCCACTCTCAACCCCGCCGTTCACATGTCCATTAAGAACTGGCAGTGGAGGCCTGGGAGTTTTTGTCCCGGTACCTTACCTTAGGTATGGATGCGGAATGATCCTTTCACATCTACAATACTAGGTACTCGGTACCTGATAGTATACATTCTGCCTCTTTATTATTAGGGTTACTACCCATCAACCTCGTCGACATCGGGGAATCGAGACAATTTGCGATTGAGCCTGGCCCCCATGAGCATTTTCAACAAGAAGTGGGGGGGCTGCATCGGAACCGGGAGACAGGGGGCTCGGAATTGGCATGAAGATCCCCTCAATATGGTTTAGCGGAAACCAGGGGCTGTGCCTTGGGGCTGGGTTGGCGGTCAATGCTTGGCAGGGAGCTGAGGATTCTCAGGAAAGGTTGGCCTCGTATCTTGGATCAATAGGCTGGAATTCAGCCTCCATGCACCTCGGATTCTTCCACCTTATTAGCGGGTAGTACTGTTACGCCATCTGCCGAAGACTCGTCGTCGACCGTCCAACAACTCAGCCAATTCCATAAAGGAGCCGCACCTGAGGCAGTTTCTGGGAGTAGTAGCAACCTGCCATTGACGAACCACCGAACCAAACCCTGCATCCCATCAGCTTCTACTGCTTTCTGCGCAATGGCCAAACAGGGTCTCTTCTCCGATGAGTTGCTGTCTCCCGAGGTGCAAGCGGCACTGCCTCAGGGCTACAAATTACGAGCTCTCCGGCGGAGCGACTTCGACGCCGGCTACCTCGACTGCCTCCGCGTGTTGACCACGGTGGGCGACATTACCAAGGAGCAGTTCGAAGACCGCTATGACTGGATGGCGAAGCAAGACAACAGCTATTACGTCCTCGTCATCGAGGACACCAACGCCAGCCCGCCGAGGATTGTCGGCACCGGCGCGCTGTTGAGGGAGCGCAAGTTGTAAGGAAGCGGACCGACACCCGCCAGAAAAAAATGCACCAGAAACCTAGAAGCTAACGAGCCTTCATCCACGCGTCAGCATCCACAATCTCGGCTCGGTCGGTCACATCGAGGACATCGCGGTCGCCAAAGACCAGCAGGGCAAGAAATTGGGCCTGCGCATCATCCACGCGCTCGACTACATCGCCAAGCAACTAGGGTGTTACAAGACCATCCTCGACTGCAGCGACCACAACGAGGGCTTCTACGTCAAGTGTGGCTTCCGGAGGGCCGGCCTGGAGATGGCTCACTACCACGAGGGCCCCAAGAGTAACGGCGCCTCCGCCCAATAGCAGCCCGTGTCAAGGGAACTGGCTAGACTGCAAAAGCAGTGCGACTGACTTGAGAGAGCATCGTCGGTGCGCGATGGCCCTAGGCAGCGAGACGGCCAACCTTTTGATGGCCGATGCTATCACCCCGCCGACTTCAGTTAAGGCATTCATTATAGCCTCAGCACGATGTCCAGGTACGAAGACTCCCATCGGGTCAAGCAAGGCATCGACACAGTCCCAGGGGCGGGTGCCTTCCTTGACCTATGTGGGGATTCATCGCGGAGAGGCGTTGTCTTTTGGTCCATGTTTTGGGCGATACGGTAATGAGCGATGGCATAGAGATAGATCTAGAGCAGCCTTGGTTTGACTTACTTCCTAATGAAGGTCAGCTCGGGGCCCCCTTATTGCCCCGGTTGCATCTTTACGGTCCCAGCACTGAGCACTGGGGCATTGAGTGACAGTCGCCTCTGGCTTTATATACTCGACTGGCAGCCTGGGACCGGTGAGCAACTCCATTACCTTACGCAGTATGTATGTGTCAGACGTGCATAGTCTCTTCCTCCCCATCTCGGCATGCATGTGATTCCCGACAGACATCAGCCAAGCCAAGGCTGACGGTCCGCGTACGGTTGGCCCATTGTAAGTGGGCGACCTGCCAAAACGGGTCTCCATCGGAGTTCCCAGCGTTACACTAACCACCCTACGACACAGCAATCCCGACTCGATCGCACGATATGGCGGAGTTGGCTCTCAGGATTCTTTTATTCGACCGAGTAATGGGAGCTGAAGTAAGACGTTGGATCCAGTCATGCTGCTGGCTCGGCGCCTCCTTGACGGGTCTCTGCAGCCCAAATCGCCCGGGCGTAGGCTCGTAGAGTAGTAACTTGCCATCCTCAGCCGAGAGCCCCGGCCTGGAACCGAGTACCTACCTACATATAAATCTCACCCACCCTCGGCACTCTGTGTGTGGTCCGTCCTGCCGTCGGGTTTCATGTTCTCACGTCCACACCCTTTGTCAACTCCTCTGCTACCTTTCACTGCTTCGAAGTCCACATCCTATCAACTTCGTGCTAGCATCCCCCAGCCAAGCTACTTAGCTATTTCCGGACTACGGATATCCCCAACTATAACGGACCGAGATTCTAGAGACAGAGAAGAGAGCGGCCAGCCAATTGCCTCTCATAGTGACTTGCGCTTTCCTCGTCCCTCCCTGCTTACTTCCAAACTCGATCGTCTTGCCGCCGTTCCTTCCTCCGGCAGTGAAAATGGACCGGGACCTCCACATCGCTCTCACCCGGATCCGGATTGCTCTGGTTCAGTTAGAGTGGGTTCCTTCCCGCCATACTGAAAGTCAATAAAGTGCAATAAACTCACCTCCCCGATCCCCAGAGCCTGCGAGAAACTCGGTGTTGTTCCACGCAGTTCACCTTCTCACCGACGAAGACGAAGCAGTGTCACTGTCTCTTCGCTTCGCAAGGACGGAGCACCTATCTTCACACGACAGAAGACTGTGCGGCTTGCATAAGCCCGTTTTTCTTTACTAGCAACAACTCAGCTCGTTCCAAAATCTCATCTTTCCGATTCTCTCTCTCACTTTAGACAAATTCTCACTTCATCATGTCTTTCGATATCATTCGGGAACTTCGCGCCACGGCGGCCGTGACCGACGAATCTCAGGCTCCGACGAGAAACTGGATCATGGGCAAGGAGGAATTTGTGAAGCGCATGCCCCATCATAACGGCATCGAGGCGCTGTGGGTGACCAGGTGGAAGCAACCGGTAAGCGGCCCGCCATTGCTGATGTTGTCGTCCGAGCTGGCAGACGGCTTGATTTTACAAAAACAATATATACCTTACCTTTGTGTTTATTCCTCGGTGTTATTTATTCCAGAGAGTGGACGAGCACATTGCCCTTGAGTTGAGAGAGATACGGAAGTATAGTACCTACCACTAACCACAGCCAATTACCAAACCAAAACCAGTGCTCCCAATCCGTCTACCCCTTCCACGACGGCGCCTACGAGGATTTCGGCCCCATCTTCAAGCACCTCATCCAGGAGAACATCAACGACCCGTTCTCGCCCAACTACACGGCCTCCTTCGTCCCCGTGGCTCAGCGCCTCGAGGCCGCCGGCGACACGGCGCTGCTGGAAACGGGCAACAACAACAAGTCAAAAGCCTCGGCCCTGTACCTGCGTGCCTGTGCCGTCTACCGCATCGCCCGTTTCCCCTACATCACCAAGTTCCCCGCGGGGAACGACAAGCCCAAGCTGGAGGCCTGGGAGGCGCAGAAGAGGGTGTACCTCAAGGCCGGGGCGCTGTGGGAGGTGCCGGTGCAGGAGGTGTTTGTGGAGCATGCGCATCGGAAGGGGAGGGACTTGGATGCCATTCCGGTGTACGTGCGGGTTCCGAAGGGCAAGCAGGGTGTGCCGGTGGTGATTCTGATGACTGGGTTGGATGGGTACCGGCCGGATAATACGATGCGGTGTGATGAGTTCCTGAAGAGAGGATGGTAAGTCGTTGCTTTTCCTGCTATTACTACTAACACCAACCACCGGACCGGTATTTGTTATCAGGGAGGCAGCACATAGCGTATAATATTATGGCTGACCGGTGTTTTTCTTTTCTTCAAGGGCGTCCGTCGTGGTAGAGATCCCTGGTACGGCCGACTGTCCCGCCGACAGCGCCGACCCGGAGTCGCCTGACCGGCTCTGGACGAGCCTGTTGGAGTGGATGGCCAAGGACGGCCGGTTCGACGTGAGACGGGTCATGGTCTGGGGACTGAGCAGCGGCGGATACTACGCCGTTCGCATCGCGCACACGCACAAGGACCAGCTCGTTGGGAGCGTTGCGCAGGGAGCCGGCTGCCACTATTTCTTTGACCGGGAGTGGCTGGAGAAGGTGGATGGGCATGAGTATCCTTTCGAGTCAGAGCATTCCATTCCCCGTTTACCCCCCCATTGATATGGCAGATATGAAGTGGGCAGCTAACTAACTGTTTGTTGACTTTAGTCTGACGCCTGCGATGGCCATGAAGCATGGATTTGACTCGGTCGACGAGTTCAAGGCCAATGCGCAGAAGAAGTTCTCGCTGCTCGAGACGGGCATCCTGGAGAAGCCGTCGACCAGGTTGTTGTTGGTGAATGTGAGTTTCCATGTCTTAGCGAAAGAGCTACTACTCTTCTGCCGAAGGTCGTAAAACTGTGCTGACCGTACCTATGCTAGGGTACTCTCGACGGCCTCATGCCCATTGAAGACTCCATGATGCTCTTCGAGTATGGCCGGCCCAAGGAAGCACGCTTCTTCAGTGGCGCTCTGCACATGGGCTATCCGATGGCCAATTCGTCCGTCTACCCCTGGATGGAAGAGGTCATGGCATCTGTGAGGGACTGAAGCAAGCCTGGGGGATGTGTCTATTGCTCTGTGTTGCGGTTTCCACTTAGGTGTGCAAGACAGCTTTACTGTGCCTATTTTTACCGTTGCTGGGGTAGGAAAATGAAAACTTGAGTATGACTTATACCATGGATTTTCGCCTTTGACTGTATTAAGTTGTCTGCTCACCGTCCCATCCATCCGCCGTCGACTACCAATACGTGGCCGCTCACGTAGCCGCTGGCCTTACTCGCAAGATACACAGCTGTGCCCTTGAAGTCCTCGGGGCTCCCCCACTGTGCCGCTAGCGTCAGCATATACAAGCTTCATCAAGATTCAGAAGTTGCTCTCGGGATCGGGAAAAACAAAAAAAATTAACATACCCTCCCAGCCGGTATCCTCGCGCTAATACTGGCCAGCCGCTCCGGGTCATTCAGCAGCGCCGTGTTCATCTCGGTCTCGATGTAGCCCGGCGCGATGGCGTTGACGGTGATGCCGCGCGACGTCCACTCGTTGGCGAAGCTCTTGGTCAGCTGCCCGACGGCGCCCTTGGACGCCGCGTAGGCCGGCACGGTGAGCCCGCCCTGGAAGGTCAGCAGCGACGCGAAGTTGATGATGGACCCCCGCCGTCCCGTCACGGCCGACGGTTGCAGCTGCAGCATGTGCGCGCCGACGTCCCGGCAGAGCGTGAAGACGCTGTTGAGGTTGACTTGGATCACCTAAGTGATTTCAGATTGATGGGTTAGCATGAATGAATACTAGTTACGGATAAGGGGTAAGGGAAGCGGTGGGAGATGGGCTTTATTTTATATTTTACCTGGTTGAAGTCGGAGTCGGGGAACTTCTCGCACGGGTGTCTTCGCTGGATCCCGGCGCAGTTGACCAGGATGCGGATCTGGTGCCCGTCGGCGAGGATCCGAGGCACGAGCTTGGAGACATCCTCGGCCGAACTCAGATCGGCCGTGTAGATGCTGGCCTTGCGGCCGAGATCCCTGACCGCGTTGAGCGTCTCGGTGGAAGACTCATCTCTCTAGTTTCCGGTGTATCAGTCAGTCAGGGGCGTGCGCATGTCGTAAGGGAGGCACCCTATGAAGGAGGAATGGTTTTGCATGCGAACCTGGACAAGCAGAATGTCGGCTCCGGCTTCGGCGAGGGCGATGGCGACGGCCTTCCCAATACCGCGAGTCCCGCCCGTGACGAGAGCTGTGTGGCCCTCTAGGGAGAACATGCTCGTGGCGTTGCTTGTCGTCATGATTTTTATGTATTGTGGTGATCGTGGGGTTTTATGGAGAGACTTTGATAAGGAGATGGTGAGCTCAGAGGTTGTATGTACAGGAGTGTTCAGTACACTTCGTGTGGTTGGTGTAAGTGGACTGACATATAGTAGCAAGTTACCCTTGTATTGCACCCAGGACTGGTTGTATTTCCTGAAAGCCCCATAAGAGTTGGTATCGTACAGCCGTGTAATTACCACCATCCCGGTTACGCTCGGAACCAGCCCCGGGAATCGGGCGTCCCACACCCGCCCTCTCGGGCTTCGCAACCGATTCCCGAATACAACAACTCAGCGCGGGGTTTTACCCCACTGAGCTTTCGAACTTGGAAGTTTCGTCCTAGGTCTTGAATTCGGCTCCACGTCTCCCAGTCTCGTGGTCTTTCCATCTTAGTGTATTATTGACGTCGGGATTGGCGTCGGCTTTGGGCCCATGAGCGGAGCGGTTGGGTTGGATGGGTGAGAGCCTGGAAGCCGCCCATCGTAAGGTATTTCCTTACCCCTAGTGTTACGTGCTTTACGGAGCTACCTGCATCCGATCCCCTTCCGATGTATTCTTGAAGTTTGTTTTGTAGATCTCAGTGCTCATCTCCTGAGCATTTATCTCAGTTGCGCAACTCATCCTTCCTTCATACGGGTACCAATTCATCCTCCCGACGTAGAGCCCTGCCTTCCCCTTCCCCTAATGGCCTCCACAAGAGTAAAAGCATCTGTCCTGCATGGGGCTAAGGACTTGCGAGTGGTGAGATTGTGACCCGACGACTCATACACCCATTCAAGGGTTCATGCTCACACACACAAACGTCTGCTAGGAAGAGCGCGAGCTGCCTCCCCTAGGCGCCGAAGACGTGCAAGTGGCTGTCAAAGCAACGGGGCTCTGCGGGTCGGACCTCCACTACTTCGGCCACTTCCGCAACGGCGACATCCTGGTGAGGGAGCCCCTGACACTGGGCCACGAGTCGGCCGGTGTGGTGACGGCCGTCGGCGCCGGCGTCACTTCACTGCGAGTAGGAGACCACGTCGCGCTCGAGGTTGGCCAGCCATGTGAGCAGTGCGAGCTGTGCCGGGACGGCCGGTACAACATCTGCAGGGAGATGAAGTTCAGGAGCTCGGCAAAGGCATATCCTCATGCCCAGGGCACCCTCCAGGAGCACATCACACACCCGGCGAAATGGTGCCACAAGTACGTCTACCAGCCCTATTGGAGCTGCCAATGGAAGGTCTTCGTTTTGACACAAAAGCTACTATATATAGGCTTCCATCAGAAGTTTCGCTTGAGCTGGGAGCTCTGGCCGAGCCCCTTTCCGTTGCCCTGCATGCCTCCGACAGGGCACGCCTCAAGCCCGGCTCGACGGTCCTCGTCTTCGGGGCCGGAACCGTCGGCCTTCTCTGCGCCGCCATCAGCAAAGCGGTCGGCAATGCCGTAGTGGTCATTGCCGACATTCAGGAAGACCGGGTCAAGTTCGCTGTCGAGAACGGGTTTGCTGACGCGTCCATCGTCGTGCCCATGAAGCGGCCCGAAACCGTCGAAGCGAAGCTCGAGTTTGCCAAGGAGGTCGCCGAGGCTGTCAAGTCAACCACCCACAACGGTCAGCCTCTGGGCGAGGTATCTGCCACATACGAGTGCACCGGCGTAGAGGCGTGCCTGCAGGCTTCTATCTATGTGAGTTGTCCCCAATACCGAGCAGACAAAGGGGGAAAACTAGGTAGTATTTCTGACCCCCTCCCCCTCCCCCCTTACAGGCCACGGCTCCCGGCGGCCGCATCCTGCTTATTGGCATGGGCAACCCCATCCAGACATTGCCTATCTCGGCAGCCGCCCTGCGTGAAGTCGACCTTGTCGGTGTCTTCCGCTACGCCAACACCTACCCGCGCGTGATCGAGCTGCTAGCCAGCAAGAATCCGCGTCTTCCGGATTTCACAAAGCTCATCACGCAACGGTATGCCGGTATGGAGAACATCCCGAAGGCTTTCGATATGGCCGCGAGGGTGAAGGACGACGAGGGAAAGCTGGTGCTGAAGGTTATGGTGGACATGTAAAGGACAGGACAGGAGGTCAGATTTGGGGGTGTGTTCAGTCGCATGAGCATTAAACACGACCATTCTTGGGCTGAAAAGACCTTCACGCTTAAAAGAGAAAATATTTCCAAGGTCTATTTGAACGTCCTCTACCCATTTTGACGTGGTGGCATCATATCTATGACTTATCCGGAAATCCAAAATCGACCCCGAACGGCGGATACACAAACCGCTGCAGCTTGCCCTCCTTGGTCAGCTTGTCTGAGTAGTCGTTCAGCAGCTTCATATCCTCGCCGTCCAGATCAATCAGGTTCATATTCTCCTTGATCCGCTCCGGCGTAACCGACTTGGCCAGGACGGTACTGCCGCGGGGAACTAAACACGTGCCATTGTCAGTATCATCCCCAATTTCCAACAGGAGAACAAAGCAAAAGAGAAAAAAACATACGATGGTAGCTCAGCAGCACAGTCGCCGGCTTCACGCCGTGCTTCTCGGCAATCTTCACCACGGGTTCCGCCGTGAAGAGTGGGCCGCCCGTGCTGCCCAGCGGGCTGTACGCCATGATGTGGATGCCCTTCTCCCTGCAGAGATCGACAATTTCTTGCTGCGGTAGCGCCGGGTGGTTCTCGATCTGGTTGACGGCGGGAACGATGGTGGCGTGGGGCAGGAGTTGCTCCAGGTAGCGCTTGCTGTACTACATTACATGGGAGTCAGATGTTGACAGCAAGAAGCGGGAATGGGGGGAGTGGCATTATACGTTGGAAACGCCGATGGCCTTGGTCTTGCCCGTTGCGACCAGCTTCTCCATCTGCTTCCACGTGTCTACGTGGTTGTGGGACCGGATGATGTCGCGCTCGCCGTTGGGAAGCTTGGGAAATCTATCGTCGTTGCCTGGGGGAATCAGCATACCATCCAAGGTACCTCAGATTAAGTCGGTATACACCTACCCTCCGGGTTCATCAACAGCGGCCAGTGCTGTGCTTCACGTCAGGTTCTTCTCCGTCTTGGCGCGTCGCGGTCATCTCATCAAAGACACTCGGCAGACATACCACCAAGTACAGATCCACATAATCCAGCCCGAGCTTCTGCAGACTCTTCTCCAAGCCGAGCTCGCACCGCGTGGTGTACGTCGCCCACACCTTGCTGACCACAAAGATGTCCTCGCGCTTGACGCCCGCGGCAAACGCCTCGGCCAGTCCCTGCCCGACCTCCTCCTCGTTGGCGTAGCAGTACGCGCAGTCGATCAGCTTGTACCCGGCCTTGAGCGCGTACGCCACTGCTTCCTTGACTTCGCCCGGCGCGGATTGCCATGTCCCTGCCGTGGCGGTCAGTTTCTTTCTTTCTCTTTCCTCTTGCCGCAGGAGAATCCGGTGACGTTATTGAAAAAAAGAGGAAAAGAGAGAGCTTTACCCAGCCCCAGGGCGGGGATATCTTGGCCGGTGTTGAGCTTGAAGGTCTTGTTCGCCATTGTGGTCGTTCGGGGGGTTGTCCGGATGGTCGGCGGGGCAGAGAGGAAGCCACGGGACAGGGCTGTGAGTCCTTTACTACGCGGGAGTCTCGAGAGGAGCAGCAGCTTTGCGATATCACGCTCGGTGCGTTTGGCGTTGAGGGGTAGGGGAGTAGGTAACAAAGCCTTCTTCTTGAAGAGGGCCACACGAGCAGGACTGAGACAAGGGACAGATTATAGGTGGAAGTCCCAGCCAGGCCGGGACTGGCACGGGCTGGGCATGTTGCTCGGCGCCGTTTCGAGTGGGTATGCAACCCGGTAACCGGCTAAATGGGGCGCTATCACGACGGTGACAGTGGAGCGGAACTTGAGGCTCGGTGTATCATTTGCCGTGGGCGAGGTCCAGGACCGTCATCTTGAAAGAGTCTAGCATGGCTTGACCGGCTCTTGCCAACGATGTTACCAATGTTATCTGGGATTGCTTTACAGGTTTCCATCAGCTATGTAGAACCCCGGGCACCGTAACTTAACTCCTAGTAGTAGTACTCTGAAGGGACCGTAAGTCTTGTCACAAAACAACTGCGCGTTGCCCCTCAATGGCTGACTTTCTTCAGCGTGGGGTTTGGCGGGGTATCATCGAGGAGTCAAGCCAAAGTGCCCCTGTCCGGCGGGGGAGAGAGACGTTCGGGGTTCGGTGCTTGATAGGTGGAAAATTGGTTGCTTCGATCGTCAACTGTCTTGGCGTCTGGCGTCATTTTTGGTAAATACGTAATTGAGTTCTCTGTAATGACCATACCAGCCTAGCCCAGAGTATGTAACTCACTCAAGGTACGTGAGGCCCTTTATTATGCCAGGCATCCACTTTAGATCCATCTCAGCTGTCGTCAGCTTCTTAACGAGTTTGCAAACGGACCCCAATAGGTATCACGTCTCTGAGACGCTCGCACTCATGGTTTGCATCTACAAAGATATGCTTCGCCCGCCGATCACATCGTCAACTGTCCTCCCATCATACAATAAAGAATAAATCCCGAACTCCCTTCCAGCACCCGAGCTCGCTCGAGACAATATCGTTGAACACATATTACCAAGGTCTATCATGCGATAGTCTATCGTGACGGGCCTGCAAACAGAAAAGAACAGGAGGTGTACAAGCAAGAGAAGAACACAGCGCATTGACTCATCTACCCGGCGATCAACACCCAGAGTAGGAAAAATATCATCTGGCGTGACGAGGTCAGTATAAGCTGTCCTGGAGGAATATAATAGCCGACATACTAGGACACCAAACATCTTGGCTATTAGCCATCTGTTGCTCGAGACGCGAGACCAATACTTCAGCAGCTCCTTCTGCGCTCCCTCGACATTGTCGACCACGTCCTCTCTGCTTTAGTGTTAGCAAAGGCTACCTGGCACAAAGGCTGGGGGTAACACACGTGTTGGCATCGATGCGTTGAATCATCTCTGACTGTTCGCTGACCATGGCAGCGAGCTGTCCGAAGCTACGGATATCAGTCAGTCTTGCACTTGGAAGTGCCTCATCGTCTCGGGTTGCTGGCTTACATTGACCCCAGCTCGTTGATGGTAGATTCTATTGCTTCGATGGCTTGCCCTCGTTGCTGGATATACGTGTTTTGGCCCTCTTCCATCATCTGGAGCTGTAGCTGCTGGTCCCCGCCCATGGGGTTGAGTGAAATGAGGTCTGCCCCCGGCGAAGGTGTGGCCCTGTTCGGAGTGCTGTACAGGGGAGATGCGGAGGGCGGGAGTGATGCATGAGCGTGCTGGCCCACTGTCGACACGAATGCCTCTGTTCTTGACCTCGAGGCCTGGATATTCTTTGTCCTGATCTCCAAGACGTCCTGCCAGGACATCAGCACTTGTCCTCGCCTAAGGACTCACGTGGATTTACCTTGAAGTTCGCGCTCACATCCCCAAGCTTTCCCTGCAACAGCAGCAAAATGTTCTTGTTGTTTTCCCCTTCTTGGTCCGGTTTTGGGTGTAAGCGCTTCGATAGTGCTTGTAGGTTGCGAATGTCTTCGTTGAGACGGGACAAGTCTTGTTTGATGATGAAGGTCAACTGCCCGGAATTAGTCACGGCCGAAGTCTGATTCCTCGGAAAGTCACAAATCATACCTCGTTCACTTCAACCGGGTTGTCGTCAAAGAGTGATCTTTTCTTGGCCACTGTAACTGTTCAGTACCTCTCCGAACCTCTTTTGTCATGGGATACCCCTACGCTGCGCCAACTTCTGGAGTTTCCCCATCGTCGCCGATATTCCCCTGCCGATTTCCGCCGCATGGCGCGCGAACTCTGATCGCCGTGGCTGCGGTCCCCCGGTCGCCGCGCTTCTTTGCGCATCGCTTAGGAGTTTCTGCGATCCTGGCTTTGCAGCCTGTTTCCGTTGGGCGGCAGTGACGATATGACGAAATTCCGCCGTGCGGTCGTTGATGGCAACGGCCATTCCGGCGGACAAGCGGTTTAGCGGTGGTTAACAGTTGGACAGATTCTCAACCTTGCGCCGGAGGATTTGGTGGCAATTCGCGAATGCCCGTATCCCCACTGAACGGACCCGTCGACCTCGAAAGAATGTTCTTGGAAGTATTAGGTTGCGGTAGTGAAGCGCCAAAAGCAATGGGGTTAATGGCGCCAAAGAGAACGTTGGAGGCGAGTCTGCGATGGTTGAGATTCGGCGATGTTCTGCGTGATCCGTCGTGTTTGAGGCAAACGTGGTTATTGTTTCGCGCCGCGCTCGGACCAGCTTCGATCTCCGTCTTGGCGAATACAGTGTATATTGCCCACGGGAACTGTGGCTCACACCGTGACCTGTTTCTCAACCCCAGCCGAGCAGAAGTTGCGAAAACACCTTCGGATATGGCAGTCCACGCAGTTTGTTGTCCATAGCTCTACTGAATGACATGTTGTGCTGAAGGAAGTCTGCTCCGCATAGGTACTGGGACCGTGTTTGCGTCTTCCCATCTTCTCCCAGGCCCAGGCGAGCCAGGTTGTCCTCGAGTCCCCACTGTTGTGTCGAAACGGTCGATGACTTTGCGGGGGTGCAGCGTGCAGGCATTCAAAGTTACCTAGTTTCAGAATTCTATTGGTCCCTGATATCCCAAGTCAACTTGAGTCGTTTGTCTCTGTCAAACCTTGAGATGTTGTCTCAAGGACTGGAGAGCTGCTGTTGCCTCTTTGCATACAAAGCGCAGCCTCCAATTCGGCATCGAAGGGATTTGGAAGCTGTGTCGAAATTCGTGGCGGAACATGCAATTGCACACGTCGTCGTGCCGAATCTCTTTTTAGGCTTGCAGATCATCTTGGCATTGCGCGCGCTCAAAGCCACAATCCTTCCATGCCTGCGTCCAGGGTTCTGTCCACGCATCGAGCGAACAGTCCAAACCAACACGGATTTCGGTGGGGACTGGCCTGACGACATCTTCTTGCCCCTTTACGCCCTGCTTGGTTCAACATCAAGAGTTTCTTTATGGGCGCAATATACGCAGCCGATGGTTGTTCTCCTCGGCTGTCTCGCGGCTGATCTGTGAAACCCGGGATTACGTCGTCTCCGCCCATCCGTATTGCCCCCGCCGTGGTTTGCCGGCTACCTGCAGACCAAGCTGCGATTCTGCATCATCGAGCTCGCTTCATTAGCCCCATCAAGTGTTCCTTCCCAGCCTAAGTCGCACAACAAGAGAGCGCGAATGTAGCTTCGCGGTTGCTGCGCAGACACTGCCGCCATGGATGGTTCATACGGGAATGTCTTCCCTACCGGAAGGGTCATGTAAGCCAAAGCCCGTACTGCAAGTTACCGTTGAAGAGCGATGCATCTAAACTTGCTGTTTCCACAGGCCGCCGAGCGCAACGGCACCGAGCAACACCACCCAATACAAGGTCAACGTGAACCGCCAGAAAACGAAGAAATGGGCAAATTTTAAACCACAAAACTACGACGGCGATGACTGGGGCGACGAGTATGACGAGCCAGCATACGAACCGGAACCTCCCCCGCCGCCGAAACCCATCGACCAACGACATTCCCCAACCGCGAGACAATTCCAGCCTCCCGGATCGTTGCCTCTACGTACCCACACCGAACAGTTCCCGGCCGCGGCTCCGGTGAGACCGGGGCAGAATCAGGCTGCGTCCGGTCCGTCATCACTGCCCAGCATGACCCAGCGGAGGGCAACCGAACCCATAGGGCCCGCACCACACGATGTCGCTGGACATGCCCACCCGGCGTTCTCTCCTGACGGCAGGCGCGGCTCCGCTGCTCCCCAGAGTGCCCGCCCGCTCCCTTCGCAGCTGCGGCAAGCCGGCGCTAGCGCTCGACCAAGCGACAGCCCGAAGCCATGGATGGAGACAGGCTCGCCATCCCCCTTAAGCGCACAATCACCTGTCTCACCAAACAAACCGCTCCCGTTCGTTCGTCCGGCCGACGTCTATCGACGGATGGAGGAAGAGAGACAGAAGGAGCGGCGGTCGTCAGAAAGCCGTACACCAGGGGCTGGAAACTCATCCGCATCGGAAACCCGACGGCACGGAGAGGCACAAGCCCTGCAGCCTGCCAACGAGCTCGCTCCTATTGCGGAAAGGAAAAGCGAGTACGGTATCGAGGGAATACTTGCCAGCTACAGGACTGAGGAGCCGGTCGTTCAGCCTGCCACGGCGCAGGAAGAGGTAGAAGCTGCCGAGTCTCAAAAGTTTGTCCAATCCGAGTCTCCCGCAGCGTTGCGGCGCTTTTCGAAGAGTCCCCAGTTGCCGGATCTAAGTCGCATATCGGGATTCGGCGAGGATCTCTTCTCGTCCAGCCTCTTCCCCGCTTCAGGGCTGCGCTCACCCGTTTCTGCCAGTTTCCCATCGTCGGGTCAAGTCGAACG
The DNA here is from genome assembly GCF_033439665.1 of Chaetomium strumarium. NCBI lineage: Eukaryota > Fungi > Ascomycota > Sordariomycetes > Sordariales > Chaetomiaceae > Chaetomium > Chaetomium strumarium. The sequence goes on along the minus strand of NW_026944429.1, from coordinate 6,939,092 downwards.
CGCCTCTGCTGAATCTGCTGAACCTGCCGCTCCTGGTACAGTAGATCCGCCAGGCAAATCGGCCGATAGCGCCACGCATCGGAGCTTAGCTACAATCACAGAACGGGCCTCAGGCTCTGAGGAGAGAATATCACAACCCGTGCCTGATGCATCGCCCTCGCCGCCCAACGGGCCCAACCAGGATCAGCCCATCGGGCAACCGCTGCTGCAAGGCACGCCGAGTGCACCGCAGCCGGTGTTTGACGCCACCGGGCAGCATGCATCCGCCGCAGTGTCACCTCGGGAGCCTGCACCACGCACTGAAGACCCACCAGCCACCACAGCAACGAGGCCGTCGATGCCGGGCGGCTGGGTTACCGAAACTCCGCCAGCGCCTGGGCGGGAAATGTCAGCCAAGGCTCCTGAGCCTAAAGAGGTATCTTCAGAGAGTAATGGCGCTGCCCAACGTGAGAGCACCCCCTTCAATGTTACGAGGACTCCTCAAACAGAGTCCCAAGGAACGGCATTATTGAAGGGCAGGGACACGGCAAGAAATCATAGCCCTGTGCCGTCACATCCTGCTTCACCGCATAACCTCCCTCCGCTTCGGACCTCTAGTCCAGCTCTGAGCGCAAAACTTGGTATGGGCTCCCAGCAGACTACACCAAAACTACAGTCACGCGATGCATCGCCCTCTCCACGGGTTGACACCACTGAATCCGCCAGCTCGTTGCCGACGAGTGCGGATACGGAGCATCCTGAGGTTACGCCCATAGCGCCTTTGAATCCTCGCCGCGCAACGCCAGAGGTTAGCACCATGTCGCAGCCGGTTTTGTCGCTTCCGCCATTCGAAACGGGTTCAACATTACAGGCGTCAACTGATTCGCCAGTCAAAGATAGCGACATGTTGAGCGCGGAGATCATTAAGTCCCTCAGCCCCGGCCAAGAAGTTGCCAGTGGGACAGATGTTGTTGAAGGGTCCACGGCGACGTACAATGCTCCCGTCGCCGATCCCACCCGTGAGAGCAGTTACCTCGGAGATGTCTACGGTGATTATTGGGCGACAACCGAGGACAAGGCCGAGCCCAGCGTGCTCACGTCGGCCAGGGCGGATGAGCCAGGAAAGGCGGCGCAGAATCACCCACCTCCATCACCGAATGCCCCGGCAGATAACCAGGCAGTGGTTGAAAGCAAACGAGGTTCAACCAGCTCGTCCATTCCCTCTATCAACACGCTGGCTAAAAGTCCCGAAGTCCAGGCTGAGACGGCGACCGAAAGCGGAGGGCTCCGCAGACGCTTCTCATGGGAAGCGGCTCTAGAGGGCTCGGTTCCCGTAGGTCTCTCGTCTCCGGGCGCAGCACTCTTCACTGAGCAGAAGGCTCTCGGTTCCGGCGCCGAAACCGTGAGTACACCGACAACGAAGCCCACCGCGCCAGAGACCGAGCCATCGCGGCCGGCCCAATATGCCGAAGGTATGAAGTCGGCAGACGACCTCCGAGCCGAGTCTGCTCCTGAACTGCTCGGCCCAGCTCCCTCTACAGACCGTCGGAGAGAATCACCCTCGCCCCTCTCTGTCCTGTCGGACGAACGGAAAGAATCAAAGCGGTTGTCTCTCGCAGAGGAGAAGATCGTACTTCAGCCCGACCTTCCTTCCCCACCGCTTGAACAACACCCTGTCTTTGCTACTGTTCAGGAGTCGCGACGGGCCGAGCCGGCGACTCCTCCTTCTCCGCAAAACCTTCTAGGTTTCCGAACTATCATGGAGATGTCCTTGGCCTCGGAGCGTATCAAACATTACAAGGAGACGCGATGGCAGTTCTCCGCGGTTGACACGGGCCTCGACGACTGGCTGAAGGCGATGCTGTCTCGGCATCCGGAGCATGCCAATGCTGTAATGTCCTACGCCAGCGCAGCGGCATCCCAGGCACAGCATGGCAGTCAGGGGGCAGCGCCGGCCTCAGGCCAGGGTGCAAGGGCGCCAGCACACTTACCTATGGCTCACCTCCAACACAGCCTGGGCGGGCTCGGACATTCGAGTAACCAGATGGGTGCGAAGAGCAAGGAGCTTTTGATGGCTGCTGGCAAGGCTGGGAAGGGATTTGGTAAAGGTTTACTAAGTAAGGGGAGAAGCAAGCTCCGTGGAACGGGGGACAAAGTGTTTTCGAGTTCATAAGATGCATCACTTCTTCGTACAGCGTTTAATCTACCTATGTTGGATGGACCTGGCTTTTAGTTCGGCGCATCTTCATTGCATCTCATATCGAGTTTGCGTTAAAGCAGAGGCATCATAGGATCATCGGCCGTGCAGACCCTTGGCGCAGCGAGGGCGAGGCTCGGCTTGGTGCAGCCGGAGCACAGAAGTGAGGGCAGTGGTGCGTAACATGTGTTGCTCTAAGTTCTGATAGCTCGACTCCATTGCTCGGGAATGGTTACCGACCCGGTTCGACCGACCCCTCGCTTCTCCATAGAGCCAAGCCTCGACAACATTAAACGGCCCTTGATCTCCACCACCCGAGCAACAACACATGGACCCTGGTAAACTCAAAGGCTTTATTAGGTAGGGAGGCGCAGCAGAGGTCCGCCGTTGTTGAAGGCGCGGAGGTTTGTATGTACATAGCAATGAGTGTCGACCATCCGCGGTAGGCTACGGAGGTACGAATCAAGCTCGCTATGGATGTCCAAGGGCACCACTTTCGCGATTCCCGTCGCTCATCTCGCGGGTATTCCTAGATCAGGCTGCCACTTCAGCCCACGCATGTGCAATCAGCAGAAGGAGTTAGCGCAGCTGCAGCTGGAAGAGCCCCTGGCCAATCCCCATGCCCATGAGCATCCAGTGTCAGAGCCGGGGTCCAGCCCAGCCCAGGCCCCATTATTAGCTAAACTCATTTCACCCTCAGCTTCCCCATGGAACGTCGGGTGAACCGTTGCCAGAAGTCCTCAACACCTAATCACATCGCTCTCCATCTCTCTCGGCCTGTCTAGCGCAAGCTCGTGCCTGTCGCTTCACTTTGCACGGGGTCTCCTATTCCTGCGCGCCTCCAGCCAACGTGGTGGCTGCTGGGGGAGGCGGTACCGTACTACAGTCCGCGCCTAATTCTCAGCTCGCGGAGCTCCCGCTTGAACTGGCAAGCTGACAAGCGGCTGAGCTTGCGCCGCACAATTGCGACCCATCCGCGCGCAGAGGCTAAGCTTCGGCAAGGCGTCTCGACCGGCGCGGCCGTCGACGGGATTGACAGAAAGGCTTTTTTCAGCAATTCACGGTGACGAAGAGCAAGACGAGACCGTCGTGCCGAAGACTTGAGTCCCAGGCACCATAGGTTCGATTGACTAGGACCCTGAGACCCGCAGCGTCAGGGGAATTCGACCGTGCATTGGACGAAGCTCCCCGATCGCGGTCAACGCTCGCAAGCCACGCCCTGACCAAGCTTATATAGCATCATGGCCGCATACGCGCAGAATTCAGCTTTTAAGCCGCTCCCGCCGCCCGGCGGCTATCCTCAGGGTTATCATCTCCATGTGCAGTCGCAGCAGCAGCAACACCAGCAGCACTTCGGCCCCGACGGTGTCCCCCGGCCACCCTCGTTTGTCGGGCTGCCGCCTATTCGCCGCGCTTCCACATTCGGGTCCTCCCTCGGCCTGACCGCAGAGGAATTCATGCCCTCTGAGAACAATGGCGAAGGTACTTCCCGTCAGCAGCAACCGCACCAACCGCAGCAGTCCACGTCCGCTTCCCAGGGAGGCCAGTCTCAGTCCAGAATGGCGGGACAACCGACGAGCCAGTTCATGCCCGCTTCACAGCACTCCGGCCACCATGTCCAGAGCGTCTATCGGCCGACGCAGGGCGCCCAGAGCTCTCAAGGTGCCCAGAGACCAGCACAGCAAGGCCAGACGTGGCAGCTGCAGGGCCAGAATCCCAACCAGCACCACGCCTTCCCGAATAATGCCGTCCCCGGGGGTGGCTTCCAACATGCGGGCATGCAGGGACAGGGGGCGTCCCAGATACCGCCGAGAAATCTCGCCGGCGTTCCTGGGACAGCTGCCTCCGGAATGAGTGGCGCGGCGCCGCAAACGGGCCAGGGCCAGCAGTTTGTGCCTGGAGGCGGACGGCCGATGATGGTTCCCCCTCACCTGTTGCCCGGCAACCTCCTTCAGAGATTCCATCCCCACGGTGGCGGCTGGAACCTGCAAGAATCGCACCTATCCGAGCCTCTCCAGCCCACAGGTCGTCACCGACGCTCGCCGAGCAGTGCTTCTTCGCAGCAGCAGCAGCAGCAGCAGCAGCAGTACTATGCCCTCGACAAGGAGACTGGCTTAACGTCGTCTACGAGCACATCTACGCTGCAGCGGCACAAACCCCTGCAAGCCCAACAGACCCAGCAGGCTCAGCCGACGCAACAACAACAGCAACAGCAACAGCAACAGCAACAGCAACAGCAACAGCAACAGCAACAGCAACAGCAACAGCAACAGCAGCAACAGCAAGCTAGGGCCCAGCAGCCTTCGGGCTTTCCCAGCCCAGAGGACCAGTCTGCCGCCGCTTCTCAACCAGACCAGGATCCATCGACAAGCCATCAGACCGCCGCCGGTCAACGCGCGGATGGAGATGCCCTGTCGCGGCTGCGCTCCCAGCAGAACCATCCATCACGGCCCGGTGCCATGTCTGCTGCTGCCAAGGATGGACCGAAGAAGCGCAACTCTGACGTCTTCACCAGTCTACGAGGCCGGCTCGCCGTCGGTCACTCGGATAGGCGGCATGACTCGGAGAACGGCCCGAGCGTCCAGGGCGCCAACGGCGACGCTGCCTCGGTGGCTAGTGCCACGACCGAGGACGTGGTGGGCCAGCAACCGAATCGCAATCCAATGTTCGGCCCCAGGGGCGGTGTGCCCACACCCGACAACCTGTCCTACAGCCACAGCAAAGACAGCGTTGTTGCCCATGGTCCCGGAACGCCGATGGGCGAGCGCGTGACACCTCCGCCTGCGTCCCAATTCGCGCCTCCAGGGACCCAAGGCGGCCCAGGGGGGAAGCTTAACAAGTTCTTTGGCATAGGTGCTCACTCCAACCCTTCGCAGCCAGGCAGTCAGTACCTGCCGGACATACCACGGTCCTCAACATCCGCCACCGGTCCTGAGCACAAGCATACCGCAAGCCTTGGCGGTGGCCCGAAGAAGCGCTTCTCTGCTCTCAAAGATGTCTTCTCCCGGTCGTCTCCTAACGACGGTCCGAAGAATTCGGGGCCATCTTTTACCGTCAGGATGCCCACACAAAGCCCGCCCCAAACGCAAATCCCAGCCCAATACCAAGGTCAATCTCTGCTTCAAACTCGTAATCCAGTTTCGCAAGGGGGGGGCATGACTGCGCAAGCAGGGCCGATGGGCGCGCCGCCAACTGTGCCCGGCCTTCAGTCGAGCTCGAGCAACGCTCCGCCCGGCGGGCCTGTTCTCCAGCCAGGCTCAGCGGCCGGGTCACTCTTCGCTGGACAACAGCAAACCGGCCCTGTCACGGGCGTCGCCGGCGTCACGCGGCCCGGGTACAGCACGCCGATGGCCATGCCACCTCAACAGAGCCTCTTCCCCAATCAAAACCAAGACCGGAAGCCCAGCGGGGGGATCTTTGGCTTTTTGAGAGGCCGGTCAGACTCTAAGTCACAGGAGACGCCGCCGCAACAACACGGCCTACAGGGTGGCCCAGGGCAACAGGTGGCTTTCGCGCCCGGGCAGGGCCACTTCCCGGGCCAGCAACTCGGCTTGCGGAATCCCCTAGGTCCTGACGGACGTCCAGAGACGGGTGCCAGCCAACAGCCTCAGCCGGGACAGCTGGCTCCTCCACCGCATTTCGTGCAACCCGGGGCCCCCGGCAGTGCCGGCTCGCTACAGTCGCAGCAAGGTCAAATGCCGGCTCAACGTCAGATGATGGGAATGCCTCAGCAGTCTGGGTTCCCTCCCGGCCAGCAGCGGGATGTGCAGTTTGACGGGCAAAGACCGCCGATGCAGACCCCGCCGAGTCAAGCGTCAATCCAGGCCCGGCCTCCGAACCAGTCAACGACGGATCAGCCGCAGGGCACTACCACCGTGTTCCAACGGAGTCATCCAACCGCTCAGCAAGAAGCAACGAAACCGGCTGAGCCACCATCTGCCGCGTCTACTGTTGATTCTCCCATCTCCCAGCATTCCCAGCCCGCTACGCAGTTCCCCGTCGAGCAGCCTCGATTCCAAACCGAATCTCCGGTCAGCCCGAGGCAGCCTTTCACCGCTCCCGCCCAGCCCGGTCCGAATCAGACGCATCAACAGGTCCCGGACCCTCAAAACGGGACGCCAGCTCCTTCTACCCAGGCAGTTTCCCGAAAGCCTGTTCAAACACCGGCTGGCCCTGCCATGGATCGATCCGCCCGACAGGGCTCTGACTATGCCGTCGACGATCAATCCCAAAGGCCCGTGTCTCCGTCATCACAAGCCCAGACGCCTCTGTCTGGCATCCCGGGCGAGGAGATGGAGCAGACTACAGCCGTTTCCTCCCAACAACAGGCTACAGGCGCCCAAATGCAAACAACGGATTCCGTATTGCCATCGCGGCAATCACCGCCAGCAACATTGCCCCGAGAAGGGACCCCGTTGTCTACTCGTGCTCCGGGCTCTATAGCTGGAGAATCGATCCAAGGCCCCGGACCGACGCAGTCCCCGCCTAGCCAGCCACTCAACAGTCAGCCCGGTTTACGGCCACCTACCAATGCACCAGCGACGCAGGCAGCCCCGGGTCTGGGGTATACCGCTGGTCAGCAGTCTTTCGTTGCGTATCAACCTGGTTCTGTCCTCCCTCCTCATCTTCGTCGGCAGTTCGGACCTGGTATTGCCCATCCGAATGGTCTCCCAATGAATGCTCAGCCGAAGGAGAAGGAGCAGAGCACGCTCTCCAAGTTGTTCAAAGGCAACAAAGCGCCCACTCCTACAGGGCCCGCGCCGAAAGCAGAGAAGGAGAAGGGCTCCAAGTTGGCGGTCCTGAGTGCCATGAGCGCATTCAAACGCGGAGCTAAACAGCCTGAGACACAAACACCAGCCCAGATGACTCTTGGGCAGCCTGCTCAAGGACAGTCACCTGCTGCTGGAATCCAGCAATTTGCTGCACGGCCCCAACCCCAGGCCCAGTTCCCGCCTCAGCAACAACAGCAGCAGCAGCAGCAGCAGCAAGTCCCGCCCGGGCCCAGTCCTGGTATGATGACACGGAGGCCGACGCAACAACAACAAACCGGTCCAATCCCCACTCCAGCGCTGGCGCAGCCCAGCCAGCAAGCAATACCTTTGCAACACCCTCCTCGTCAAATGCGTGTGCTCGCACCAGAACCCGAGTACGACCAAGTCCCGATTCCTGCAGGATACGGATATGTCCACGGTGAAGGGCGAGTGGCTCCTGCTCCTGCTCCGTTCTACGTCGGCCCCGCACAGAACGCCAACCCACACGCCCCCGTCAGCCTATTGCCGGCCCGAACCGGGATCCCTTGGGTGCAATCTGGGGTCCTAGGGGTCCTAGGGGTCCAGCAGGGTCAACCGCCGGCTTTTGCTGGTCAACAACCGTTACCTCATACTTCGACGGCGTCGCAGTCATCATCAACCCCCCGGTCTCAGACCCCCTCTCAAGCCCAGTCGCAGCACCAGGCCCCACAGGCTACGGACATCGGCGATCAGAAAGGCGCCCAGATCGTAGAGGCGCATCTCGCAAGCCAGCAGATTCCCCCCCAAGTGCCTGGGCCTGCGACAGAGGAGCAACCGCAGTCGTTGCCTGCCAGTACCGCAGTTGATGTTACTGCAGGCGGTTCACCACAGTCATCCACGGACCCGCCGGCTACGCAGATTCTCCCAGCAAATGTGCCGTCTCCAGAGGAGCAGGCCCAGCATCGGCCGGAGCCAGTTGGCATGTATAGCCAAGATCGCAACGTCTCAGGCCCTCCCCCGATCCATTACGCAGTGCATCAACAGTCTTCTGCCCCGCCGAATGAGACAATTACGCAAGGAGCGAGTCAGGCGCTGCACGATCGGAAAATGAGTGTGGGCGGCATTGCATCACTTCCCTCGCAACAAGCCAGGCAGACGCCATCCGCGCATCTAGGTGCGGCTTCCGTCGCGGCAAACGCCGGCTTCCCACCCCGCTCACCCAGTCCTCCTCCTCCACCTGTCGATCGCGACCCGAGAGCCGTCAGCCCCGAGCACCTAGCTCAGGAACCCTTGTCCCCAACAACAAAGCAACTGACTACGCCGACCCAGCGTGTCGCCGAGGACAACATCTATGACGCGACACCACGCCAATCCCAGTTCCCTGCTCAGCAGCAGCAGCAGCAACATGAGGACAGCCCCGCCGCTAAACAGTCGCAAGTACCCGTACAGCAGCAGGGATCGCAGCATGCCGATGATGTCCCGATCAACACCATCACGATCAATGGCGTCGTCGAGCCCAAGTCAGCCGGACTCTCGCACGACACGACAAGGCCTAGACCCTTCGCGGAGACGCCTGAGCCAATACTCAACAGGCATCATGTCGCCCATGATGATGATAATGATGATGATGACGGCCTTGACTCATCAGACGACTCATCAGACCTGGAGTCCCCCATCATCCAGTCGGCCACCATCGCAACCGTGCATGGGGCCGGCAACAGCACAGCAAGCCCCACCAGCAGCCCGTCCTCCCCCCACAACAACAACAACAACAACAACAACAACAGCGGCCCGGCGGGGGCAGCTGCTGCCGCCGCCGCGGCCGCCAACAAGGACAGTCTGGCCATCTTCGAGCGGGCCAAGCGCAAGGCCGAGGAGCAGCGCGAGGCCGAGAGGCGTCTGGTGCTCGAGGAGAAGATCCCTGTCTTCGACAACGACCACCACCAAGACGAGAACGACGCGTACGGTGGTGGTGGGGTCAACGGCAGGAAGAAGGACGAGGAGGTCCCGCACATGAGTGCGACTAGCTATCCCGGGCAGGAGTGGAATCCGTATGGGGAGGGGGGTTACGAAGCGTGGGATGACTGATATCATCACAGTTTCCAGTTTCTTGTTTCTTCTTTGAGAGGAGGAATCGTGTCGTGTCGTGTTTGATTTTTTCTCTCTTCGTGCACACATATCATATACACAGTATGGGATACCTGATTCTGTTTTTCTTTTTATATATCGATCGATCGATCTGTCGGTCGTGGAGTGGCGTCGTCTACTTGACTGGAATCTTTTGCTTCGTTTTTCCTTTTTGGATATTGATATCACCTCTTCTTTTTTTGCTGACGTGCGTAAGGTAATCTGTCAGGTTTTATCTCTAACTTACGGTATTTATTTACCGTTGTCTCTCTTCCACCTGTTTTTCTCTCTCGGGCTGAACTGCTCCTCGATCGAAGTGTCTTAGCTTGCTGTTAGTATTCCTAATAACGTGCATGATAAGCGAGCGGATCAGATAAGCGAGCGGATCAATTTTCTCTGCAACGCATGTCTCTACCTACAACATCAATTTCCTCCACCATACTATTAACGTACATGATAAGCGAGCGACGCAGATAAGCGAGCGACGCACTTTCTACCACCCTACAGCAACTATCCTCAATTATAATACAACAACGCTAGCAACCAACTACAATTACATCAGAAATAGATGAATCAGATGATTCTACAGCCTCCTGGCAAGTGCGAGCATTATGGCCAGGCCTGCCGCATACCCCACAGCATCGAACCTTCGTACGAGCCCCCCCTGAACCGCTACCATCCGGCTGCGTTTCCTGCACTGCCTCCCCACCTACGGCGTTCTGATCTAGTAGATCCTTTGCATCTTGCACAGTAAGTGAACCTCCAAGCTGCACACGTGTTTTCTTGGCACGCCGGCGCTTGCTTAGTGCCTCATTGGCCTTGCGAAGCGAAGAGACCTCTGACCGAAGGAGGGCCACCTGGTGCATTACAGCCATTGTACCCTTGGCAAGCTGGTCTACAGCATCCAACATTGAAGTTGGGGAGCTATTTTGATGGTTCGCAATGCGAGTCTTGATGAGCGTTGACTGTGCGTCGGCTTCTCGTGGGTTATGTGGTGTCTGGAAGACCCAGGGTTGCGCAGTGCTGGGCCGTGAGGTTGGGGGTGTTGGCGTACGAAGCTTTATATCTAGCTTAGAAAGCACCCGCTCTGGGTCGTATGGCACAAGGCCAGTCCCTGCAAAGCCACCCTGTACGTTCTTCTCTGTCATAGAAGCAAAGAAGGCTTCTCGGAAGGCACAGAGGAACTCAAGCTTGCTGATGTGGTTGATATGCATGCGCATTAAGCCCTCGATCTGGCGACCGTATGCCTGCTTAAGTGGCCCAAAGCAGCCAACATCGAGAGGCTGGAGCCTATGGGAAGAGTGTGGAGGCATGCAGAGTGTGACGATGTTGTTCTCCTTGCAGTAGAGCTCGAATTCGGTTGAGTGGTGGCTCTCGTGGCCGTCGAGGATCAACAACCGGTATGTGCCTTTTGTTCGAGGTGCCGTATGGTAATCGAAGTGCTTGATCCAATCCAGACCTACTGCATTGGTAGTCCAGCTATTATCGGTGGTTGCAATGCGCCAGGTAAGTGGTAGGTTGCACTCCCGGTACCAGTTACTCTGGTGGTACTGTGCAGCTAGGATAATGAACGGAGGGATAACCCAGCCAAGAGCGTTGACTCCCTGGATTATAGTCGCCTACTCCTGATTATTAGGCTGAGCTAGTTTTGCCTTGCCACGCCCATCCGAGGTTGTAACTACTATACCCACAAAGATAACACCTATTATAAACCTAGTCTTATCAAAGTTATAGACATCGTCATCGACAATCCTATATTTAGCCCTAGTATTCTATATAAGTATAAACTACTCGCTGATGACCTGTGGATCCTTGCATTTAGCCCTCTGGTAGTCGTACTTACGTATATACCGCGTACGGAGCTCTGGCTGGCGTTTGATAAAGTTATAAGCCTAACGTTTGCCGACAGGGGGCGCGTCGCGTTCGCGTAGTAGGTGGTTGGCCATATCTTCTATACCACTTAATCTAGGTGGGAATATATATATAGATAGCTTAGTTATATACTGAACTAATGACTTCTCTTCTAGATCCGTGAGCTTACGCGAGTTGGCTAGAACATCGCGTCTTGCAGCACGTCCCTTGCGCCGGTGGCGAATCGTTGCTTCTGGAACGTTGTATAGCTTGGCTACCGCCCGGATACTGAGATTCTCGCTCTGTTTGATAGCTTCGAGGGCTAAAAGAAGCCTGGCTTCTTTTGAGGGGCTACGCATGGCTTGTTGCGGTGGTATTTGGTGGAAAAGTTTAGAGGAGGCGCGTCGTACTGAAAGTGCGTCGCTCGCTTATCTGCGTCGCTCGCTTATCATGTACGTTATCCATAATACCGTACTTGGCCTTAGTATTTCGTACGAGCGTAAACCACTCCCCGATAATCCTTGGATCCTCGCACTTAGCCCTCTGGTAGTCGTATCGACGGGCATAACGCGTACGCAGCTCTGGTTGGCGTTTGACGAAGTTATAAGCCCAGCGTTTACCGACAAGGGGCGCGTTGCGTTCGCGTAATAGTTGGTTGGCCATATCTTCCACACCACACAATCTAGGTGGGAATGCGCGTGTAGATAGCTCAGTTATATACTGAACTATTACCTCCTCTTCCAGATCTGTAAGCTTACGCGAGTTGGCTAGAGTATCACGTCGTGCAGGCCGGCCAGTATGCCAGCGATAGAGGGTAGTATAAGGCACAGACTAGATCTTTGCTGCAGCCCGGAGGCTTAGCTTAGCATCATTTCCAAAAGCTTCAAGTGCAAGAACCACTTTAGCCTCGGCCGGAATTGAAGACATAACGTACATGATAAGCGAGCGACGCAGATAAGCGAGCGACGCACTTTCAGTACGACGCGCCTCCTCTAAACTTTTCCACCAAATACCACCGCAACAAGCCATGCGTAGCCCCTCAAAAGAAGCCAGGCTTCTTTTAGCCCTCGAAGCTATCAAACAGAGCGAGAATCTCAGTATCCGGGCGGTAGCCAAGCTATACAACGTTCCAGAAGCAACGATTCGCCACCGGCGCAAGGGACGTGCTGCAAGACGCGATGTTCTAGCCAACTCGCGTAAGCTCACGGATCTAGAAGAGAAGTCATTAGTTCAGTATATAACTGAGCTATCTACACGCGTATTCCCACCTAGATTAAGTGGTATAGAAGATATGGCCAACCACCTACTATGCGAACGCGACGCGCCCCCTGTCGGCAAACGCTGGGCTTACAACTTTGTCAAACGCCAGCCAGAGCTCCGTACGCGGTATACACGCAAGTACGACTACCAGAGGGCTAAATGCGAGGATCCATAGGTTATCAGCGAGTGGTTTGCACTTGTGTAGAATACTAGGGCTAAATATGGGATTGTCGATGACAATGTCTATAACTTTGATGAGACTGGGTTTATGATGGGTGTTATCTTTGTGGGTATGGTGGTTACGACCTCGGATGGGCGTGGCAAGGCAAAACTAGCTCAGCCTAGTAATCAGGAGTGGGCGACTATAATCCAGGGAGTCAACGCCCTTGGCTGGGTTATCCCTCCGTTCATTATCCTAGCCGCACAGTACTACCAGAGTAACTAGTACCGGGAGTACAACCTACTACTTACCTGGCGCATTACAACCACCAATAATGGCTAGATGTGACGAAACCACAGGCAGTCCTGCCTCTGAAAGGGTTCGCCGGTCGAAGGTAACTGCTAGTCGGACTGTAGGTCTCGGTGAAGCCAAAAGGTTCACAACAATGCTTGCCGCAATATCTGCACAATAGGTATGGGCTATTGCTTGTAATTGCTCACTGAGGAAGCTAGCTATCTGAATGAGTGACAGAATAGTAGAACTATATACAGCTTCCTTGGTGATGCTTATTGATGTGCTCCTGATGCTCCTGGTGCTCCTTGGGAGCAATGGGAGCAATGGGAGCAGATGGTGATCCCGTCCGGGGAATGCTCCACTTGGGAGCATCCAGGGGCTCCACCAACTGCTTCCGTAACGATTGGTCCGGGGCGCCCCGCGCTCCCGTTCCGCATGCATAGCTGGGCCCTGTTGGTTTAGTTCGTGACACTAGACTACCAATGCAGTAGGTCTAGATTGGATCAAGCACTTCGATTACCATACGGCACCTCGAACAAAGGGCATATACCAGTTGTTGATCCTCGACGGCCATAAGAGCCACCATTCAACTGAATTCGAGCTCTACTATAAGGAGAATAACATTGTTATACTCTATATGCCTCCATACTCTTCCCATAGGCTCCAGCCTCTCGATGTTAGCTGCTTTAGGCCACTCAAGCAGACATACAGTCGCCAGATCGAGGGCTTAATACGCATGTATATCAACTACATTAGCAAGCTTAAGTTCCTCTATGCCTTCTGAGAAGCCTTCTTTGCTTCTATAACAGAGAAGAACGCATAGGGTGGCTTTACAGGGACTAGCCTTGTGCCATACGACTCAGAGCGGGTGCTTTCTAAGCTAGATATAAAGCTTCGTACGCCAACACCCCCAACCTCACAGCCCAGCACTGCGCAACCCTAGGTCTTCCAGACACCATATAACCCACGAGAAGCCGACGCACAGTCAACGCTCATCAAGACTCGCATTGCGAACCATCAAAATAGCTCCCCAACTTCAATGTTGGATGCTGTAGACCAGCTTGCCAAGGGTACAATGGCTGTAATGCACCAGGTGGCCCTCCTTCGGTCAGAGGTCTCTTCGCTTCGCAAGGCCAATGAGGCACTAAGCAAGCGCTGGCGTGCCAAGAAAACACGTGTGCAGCTTGAAGGTTCACTTACTGTGCAAGATGCAAAGGATCTACTAGATCAGAACGCTGTAGGTGGGGAGGCAGTACAGGAAACGCAGCCGGATAGTAGCGGTTCAAGGGGGGCTCGTACAAAGGTTCGATGCTGTAGGGTATACGGCAGGCCTGGCTATAATGCTCGCACTTGCCAGGAGGCTATAGAATCATCTGATTCATCTATTTCTGATGTAATTATAGTTGGTTGCTAGCTTTGTTGTATTATAATTGAGGATAGTTGCTGTAGGGTGGTAGAAAGTACGTCGCTCGCTTATCTGCGTCGCTCGCTTATCTGCGTCGCTCGCTTATCTGCGTCGCTCGCTTATCATGTACATTAACGATATCTATAACTTTGATGAGACTGGGTTTATGATGGGAATGATCTGCCTAGGCATAGTAGTTACAACCTTGGATAGCCGTAGTAGGGCAAAACTAGCCCAGCCTAGTAACTGCAAATGGGCAACGGTAATCTAGGGAGTCAATGCCCTTTGCTAGGCTATCTCGCCCTTTATTATCTTAGCCGTACAATACTACCTCGTCAACTGGTATACTAAGTGCAACCTCCCGGCTGATTGGCATATTGCAACTACCGAGAACGGCTAGACTACTAATATAGTAGGCCTCGATTAGATCAAGCACTTCGACTTCTATATAGCACCTTATATAAAGGGCAAGAACCAGTTGTTGATCCTCGACGGCCACGAGAACCACTACTCTACCGAATTCGAGCTCTACTACCAGGAGAATAACATCATCACGCTCTATATGCCTCCCCATTCCTCGCACTCCTCCAGCCACTTGATGTCAGCTGCTTTGGGCTGTTGAAGCAGGCGTACGGTCGCCAGGTCGAGGACCTAATGCGGATGCATATCAACCATATCAGCAAGCTCGAGTTCCTCTATGCCTTCCGCGAGGCCTTTTTTACTTCTATAATAGAGAAGAATATCTAGGGTGGCTTTATAGGTGCTGGCCTTATACCATACGATCTAGAGAGGGTAATATCCAAGCTGGATGTAAAGCTTCGTATACTAACGCCCTTGAACTCGCGGGCCGGTACACTACAACCTTGGGTCTTCCAGACACTATACAACTCTCGAGAAGCGACCTCGCAGTTAACGCTTATCAAGACTCACATTGCCAACCATCAAAATAGCTCTCCAATTTCGATGTTGACTGCGGTGGACCAGCTTGCCAAGGGTACGATGGCTGTAATGTACGAGGTGGCTCTTCTTCGGTTAGAGGTCTCTTCCTGACTGTATTATAAGAATATTGAATCCTCGAGAGACTGCAAGGATGCAGGGAAGCCCCTAATTATAGGAAGTGGGGCATTAGCCCTACTCTAGGTAAGATAAGGCAGAATGCCGGGACCGGTGGGTTCCACCGTCACATTCAAGTACAAGAACGCTCAGGTGGTGCGTATATGCTAGATGCGTTAAAGCGAGTCACCACCACGGCAGCTGCCAGGTCCCAAAGTGACGTTCCTATGTGGTCCTACGCAGAATTAGGTAGTCACCTAGTATCGCCGCATAAGGTAGCTGGGCATTAGGCACGTAGAGCATGACTAGCTTCGAAAACTCCACTATTCCAGACAAGATGCGATATCTGCCGCGGCATGCAAGAACTACTCCATCTGTTCTTCCTATCTAGTATCAACTATCCCCTTGAAGAACGGGCCACTCAGTTCTGCTTGATCCTGTAGGTCACCGTGGCATTGTTGCCACTACCTCCGGAGTACTGGGTGTTGTAGGAGTCCGAGTCTGGGCCGTCCATCCAGGTCTTATAACCGTTGTCGCCGATATAGGGATTGTCGAAATAAAACGTCACTGTCGTTGCCCCGTCGACTTCATAGTTAACCTGTCCTTCGCAACCCGTCATGAACCCTTGGGATTCGGCCTCGAACTGCGCGGTCGTCCCCGCCGGGATGATCTCCGGCGGGTACATGTTCGTGGACCAGATGCCGTGCGCCAGGGACTCACTGTTGCGCGAGAGGTCCATGTTGGTCTCGTTGGTGACGACGCAGACGACACTGCGGGCGGCGTTCGCCTGGACGTGACCTCCTCCTTTCCCGTCGCCGGCTTCGGCCTCGCCTGCCTGGGTGGGAGGATTGAGCGGTTTCTCTCCTGGGGCGCGAGGTCAATAAGATAGGTGCGCCTCAAATATTTTCTCCAAACTGTTGTATCCCGGCAGCTGTACTCACCGGAAGACATCTCAGATAAGTGGGCCTATTGCCGTTTTAGAGGCGAATGTTGGCGAGGGAAGTAGTTTGAGATGACCGAGGAAGCGCGGGCCCTGTTCAGCTCAGATGGTGTCGGAAGATGTTCCAAATACACCTTTAAGACTCACCGACCATGGACGTTGGCAACAGAGGAGGGTTATATACCTTTCTGGTACCCGGCGTATTGCGAGATGCTCCCAACTCAATAGAACTCATTAGAGAGACCTGCAAATATGCTTCTGTCCCAAACGGACATTGGTGGATTTCGACATGCTGCGGTGCCGAACCAGGTAATACCATTCCCTCAAACTGGAAAGGATATGCTCTCTCCTACCGAGCTGAAATCCTCTCTCAGCTCGTACCACTGTCCACTAGAAAGCACTAATCTATACTCAGCTCAGCTCCGTAGCCAATATCCAAGGCGCCTTCCTATCTAGTCCTTCGTTCAGCTCTGCTGTTACCTTTTCGTTTTGCTCTTTCTGTCCAGCCGTGCCGCTCTCAGTGATAAGTGCTGTCAATCCTTTCACATTTATCTCTCATTTTAACGTTACATCTCTCACTTGAATAGATAATCGTTCCAACTCTTGCCGGGAATTGTCCGCGATATTGGTTGAACTGTCGTATGACTTGTCGACTTGCTCCGACCCCGCCTCTCGCTTGCTCTCCCATGGGCTTTCCGATTGGCAGCTTATAGTTGGGAACGGAACGAAGCTCTGCAGCATGGCACATATGAGCCAATGAAGACATGTTCCCTTCTCCGTTCCCTCAATTCTCGAGGGCTCTCGACCGCACCGTGGACGACGCTCTGTCGGACCCAGGACTCTTCGAAATGTCTATATAAGATCCAAGTGCTCCTACTCCCCCTCAGACGGTAGAGACAGACTCTCAGGAGAAGTCGAGAAGTTCACCAGGTCTTTGTTCCCGATCCCTCATCTCGAAATTCCCAATAGCTATGGCAGACGCTTCTGAGTCCTTGACGGCTCGTCCTTTCGACCGCGAGGTTGGGGTGGAAGTCGATTTTAAGGCCACGGCTAAGCTGACGAATGATTTGTGTGTTCCTGTGAAATACACAATCACGGATGCGGAGAAGAGCAAAGCCGAAGCGGTCATCGTGGACACGATCAGCCTCATACCGGGCTTTGACCAACTCTTCAATCTGCTCACCGTCAAGAGCATTATGACCAACTATGTCGGCTTCTGGGCCGACGTCACCGGCTGGTCGGGCTTGCAGACTGTTGCAGATTTTCTCGGCCCCGAGAAGACCAAGGAGGGCTGGCTCTACCCGGGAGAGACGGTCGAGCGAGGGGCTGCTCTCGATAAGCTCTACGCCCAGAACGTCGTCAAGGTCGAGTATCTGAGCCTCAATGAAGCGAAGACCGCCTTTCAGTTCTCAACCTTCATCACTAAGTCCCTCCCCGACGACACACAGCTGAAAGTGTCGGACATCCTAAAGGACACCCAACCGGGCAACCGCCCCCAGCCCGTCGACAACCCGCCGGAACCTTGGAAAACCCCGCAAACACACATCATCAGCCTGGCGCCCGACCCGAATTGTCCCAAAAAATACCGGCTCCTCAGGATCCCGAACCTGCGCCTCGAAAGGGGCCAATGCCAACTGTCTGCGTGGACGAGCGAGCCAGACGGAGTGTTCTGCTCCACGACGCCGAGGAACCTGGATGAAACAGAAAAGGAGATCTACCCGTACACCTTCACCAGCAGCGCACTCGACGGGACGGTGCTGGCCCGCGGCGACGACAAGCAGTCCATGATGTACTTCAACGGACCGAGCGGAAGGCAGGGGGGCTGTTGGCAGGTGCTTCTAGGCGGCTGCATTCCGGTCGTGTTGCTGAATAACTGCAACATCAAGAAGGAGAACCAGGACCCAGAAAGGTTCAGGGCCCAGGGCAAGAGGAACGTGGAAGATGTCTTGAACTGGCTTTGGGGGGAGATGAAGGACCGCTGGAGGCATAACCGGCCCGTGGTCGGAACGAGGTACTGGGCTATCTCGTGGGATCGATCCAACTATGTCTACGGCCTGGACGCGACGTCGGACGCTGCTCTCCTCGGCAAGTATGTCTTGGTCAAGAAGACCGGGTACTACACGTTCATGGTGTGCGACCGCTGGACGTCTCTCCAATAAGAAAATTGGAATGCTCAAGCGCTCAGTCCGAGGTGCGGATCGTCTCCAAAATCTGATGTCGCCTGGCCGTACCACTTCGGTGGCGGCGACAGCCTCGCAAGCCCATGCCAATACCAACAAGCCGCCGGCGCCGCGACCTAGGCTGCCCCAAACCCGGAATACAACGACGCCGACAGCAGCGATCGCGACAGCAGCTCGACGCCCTCCCCGAGGGGCATCGCGAGAATAGTATGGCACCGACTGTTCTGAGGAGGTAAAAGATGCGGCCTGGTGGTGCCGTCAGTTGACAGGCCTACCTCGGATGGATGGATGGATCTTGTTTCGCCCAGAGGGCCGGAGGCACTAAGCCTAAAGGGCCCTGGCACACTAAGTACTTACAATCCGGACCGCTTCTCCTATAGTCTCGCAAAAGCCCTTTGAGTTAACCTTTGCACAAAATTTCCTAGTACCTCTTGTCTCTTGCCTTGATTGTTAGCAGATCGACTTAGAGGTTACGTTCGCTAAGTGTTTAGCATCGCATCTTCAGTAGCTAAACGGGATCTGCCGGTTAAGACTATATAGTGTTAGTATAACCCCGCTACCATAACTAATTCAGTTTTTTGTCGTTGCTCATCGTCCATATCCAATCTCCCCGTCGCTATTATATACTTGATCGTCTCCCGGACCGCTTTTATATTTAGCGACTACTTCTTTGGGTCGGATAGCGCTTCCCCTCCTAGATATAAGGAGAGGCTCCGTCGTCTTGTTACTATATATGATAGTATGCCTTCCCCTAGAGCTATCCACTTTAAGCATCAGAATAGAAAGTATTCTACTTTCTCTTGCTTGGCTATAGATATAGATATCTAATTTGACCGCCCTAATCCTACTTAGAACGCCGTCTAGCCTTGCCATTCCAGTTTAGAGTTTTAGCAATTTAACCTAAATTGAAAGTAAATTAACGTTACTTAGTTTAGATTTACGTTCTCGGCCTCCCTATAATAGCGATATCTTTTTGTTTTCGTCGTTGTTTAAAGGAGGCGGTTTCTTGTCCTTAGAACGACTAGTTCTGGACCCTTTTGAGCAGACAGGGAAGATTTATGGGCAAAAGCTATATACCCTAGAGTGACAATGTCAAATGGACAGATCACAATAACATCCTAGTTTTGGCGGCCTTGGAGGATTAATTTCAGAACGGCCAATGCTACAGCTAAGCATGGAACGCCAAGGCTTGCGCAGGACCGCGTTCGGCCGCCTTAAAGAATCGCCTGAAGATACAGACGTCTTTTTTCAATGCTCATGTTCTCGATCCCTACAACTCCCTTTTGCCCGGTGCTGTAGAATGTTCCGTACCGGAGAAGATATCCCGCCTTTCTCGCAGCCTGAATAATCCTCATCTGTGAGTAGGACACTTGCCCAGGGTAGAGAGTGAATGCCCTCCAGAACTCATCCCTCAGCGCGCCGGCGTTATCGAAGAAGACCCATCCGTCTCGGCCCATGCTGCCAATGAATTTTTCTAGCGCGTACAGAGTAAGACCGAAGGGCTGGATGCCCGCGTCAGTCCAGTCGATAACCCTTGTGATAATGCCGCTGCGGCCGTCGACAAGGATATTCAACTCGTTGAGGTCGCTGTGAGTGAGCACCAGTGGAAAATCTCCAGAAACGAGCATCGGCAGATATTTTCTCACTTCGTCGAGGGCTGGCTAGAAGCGAGCGGTGAGAATGCCGGAGGAAGAGACGTCGTCGAGCCTGCTAGAGAGCTCGGCAGCAATGGCTGAGAGAGCACACCGATCTAGAGCCACCGGCCTGCGCCAGGCCTGCGCAAAGAACCTTGTTTTATTATTTCAGCCAACCCAGAGCAAAGAATAATGCAGAGTCTCAGCGAACCTCGCCAGGCTGTGTACGGCGGCCAACTGGCTTTGGGGTACTTCCGCTAGAGAGGTGCGCACCATGGCGTAGTTGTCTCCCGGCAGTCTGTCCATCTCGTATATTGCGAGCTGTCGTTGCCCGTCGTCGCCAATTTGGCCCAGGGCAGCACCTACAGGCACAACTTTTCCATGAATCTGTCTAGCCAGGTCCAACATCCTCATGTCTAGCTGGACGTTCATGTTTCGGAACTGGACGATCTTCTCGCGATTTAGCCCCGCCACCACGGTACAGCTAGTCGCCCCTTGGACCGAAACAGGCTCGACCAACCCTCAGAACATCGTGCGGGCCCAATCGTCGCATTCTGCCCTGGGGGCCGATGCCTGCGAAAAAATATAGTCGATCTCGTCGTCGAGGTCGCCGTAGAGCAGAGCCATGGCGGATGAACGGGGATGGGATGGGATGATGAGATCTTTTCCGATTGTGTTTGATCGTGTTCGGGAACCTGGAGCGGGTCTGTCGTCAGCCAGGGCGTTGCGGAGCCCAAGCTACATGGGGCCGAGCTCCTCCTTAAACACAGTGTCGACGTCCTTGCGATACTCAAAAGAATTCCCGAAGCTGCTTGTATTACGAAGCCACGGAGTTTGTTGATACTATTTGTCGGGGAGGTGGCATGGATTCAGTAATGGTGTGGTACTTGATCCCAGATAAGTGCATCGTCTGGATTGTTAGCGACGGCTGTGTTCAGGAGAAGGTGTGGTCCTGCGATGTTCCTCCTGGCAGTGTGCAGCCCTCTTGCGCCGAACCATGCCTCGCCAACCGGGTTCCAACGCACGTACCGACCAACGGAACTCCGCAACCCAAGGTCACGTGAATAATCACGGGTCACTCTAATTGGGCGCCCGCTCTGTGGGCTGCGCACCCCAAACGGTTTCTCATCACCTGCACAAGCATCTGGCGCCGTGCTTGCGTCGGCTACTTTGGTATCTGGACACTACGGCATGTGAACCGCCAGACGAGGAGGCTGTTTAACGTAAACTGAGGCCATAGGAGAAATGAGAGAAAGCCAGACTTGATCGTTACAGAGAGTCTAGGCGACAGAAGATAAACATGGAATCAGAGATCATTACCCAACCGACGTAAACCTCAAACAATATCTGCACTAACCTGGCCATGAAGGCCAACTATCTGGGCTATGGCTACGGCTTTTGGCTATTACGGGGAACGAGTAGCCTCGAGAACTCGCGTCGAGAACTTCTGCAGCTGGCTGATTGGAACGCTCAATTCATAGTATTTGGGGGCAGCACACTGTGCCACTTGCCCGTGACACACCTGGGCAGCATCCATCCCTGCCCGACGACGCTTCAAGCTGAGGTATCTGCGCCGCAAAGCTCGCCGCAACTTAGGTAGCCAACAACGCCGGCGCCAAAATCATCGTGCCGGGATGATGAACCAACAGCTTCAGCATACATATGCATGCTGGTTGTCTGCCCCAACGTAACGGTCTTCGCGCGTATTGCTGCGTGGGACTCAATGAGGTAAAATTTGGGACCCAATAAAGCTGCACGGCCTTGGTCATGATCTGGGGCGGGCCGGGGCGGCCTTCCAATCGCAGATCTTGGCCTGGCAGCCCGGGCCCCCCTCGTCTGCGTCGCTGCAACCCAGTGACCTTGTTTGCAGGTCACCAAACGCAATCAACTTGGCCCTCGTATCCTCTACACTAGTCGCCGGCGCCTCTTCCTCCAATCCATCCGATCTCGACACTCTGCGTCGTGCCCGTCCAGGCGCTACCGTAGTTGACCTGCACTGGTTTTGTCGTTTTCGGGCTTTCTTCCCTTTCCAAGTAGAAATTGATCCGACAATTTTTGCTTAGCCGCCTCGCTCGCGTCTTCAGTTCGCCGACAGCGAATGCCATCCGCCAACCGCGAGCGTGTCCCTCTCGCCTCGCTCGGCGCAAAACAGGCGCATCCACACCTGGAGCAGTCATTTGAAAAGAAAAAAAAAATCAACTCAGTTTCGAAGACACAGTGATAACGGAGACTGCCTGATCTTCACTTCAAGGACCCGCCAGTCTCTGGTGTGGTCCGCCGCCAATCTCCAAGCTGGATTATCCGTATGTTCAGACCCTCGTCCTGCACGTCAAAGCACCGATTCGTCATGCCAATTGCTCGCGACCCTTCGGAGACCGCCAGTATGGGCGGTGGATGCCTACGTTTTGGCAGGCGCGCCTCGGTGCTTGACTCGGAAGGCGTTACATAGGTGCCCGATTGCTAACGGAAGTGGCGAAGCTTCGTTGCCGTGGCCGGCGGCTGGCCGCACCAGGTCCCATCTAGTGGCCGGCCGACATATGGCCACCACCGGTCGCTATCCAGCATCTTAAGAACCGCCTCACCAAAACCCGCGTCTGCGCATGTCAGATCGAATTCGACCGTAGAGCCGTCGATGACCGCCGACATCGCACGCTCGCGCCCTTCAACCCCCCAGCCTAAGAGGCTTTTCGTCCCCAGCTCGCTCAACGACGAGAATGACTTGAGAACAATTCCCGATCCTCGGAGCAGGACAATGAGTCTTGCCGACGGGGATGCTATGGTTGGCACGCCGCACCACCCCGATCTGAATGATGAGGTCGCCACCCTGAGCACAAAGCTCATCAACGCCATCAACCATCAGACCGCACTTGACGACAACCTTTCGGCGACGAGGCTAGAGCTGGAGAAGTCTCAAGACAGGATACGGCAGCTCGAGGCAGTGGTAGAGGAGCAGAGGGAAATGCTTGCGGGCGATGTGTGGGTGAGGCGAAAGTCGGTTGAGGAAGAGAAGGCGAGGTTGGTAGCCCTCGCTGCCGAGGAGAAACGAGCTCGCCTCGATATGGAGCAGCAAAAGAAGAAAATCGAGCAGGAACTGGAAAACCTGACCGCTGCCCTTTTCGAAGAAGCGAACAAGATGGTCATCTCGGCAAAGGAAGAGGCGCGGGCCGAGCAAGAGGCTCTGCAGCGAAAGAATGACCAGCTCAGGGCACAGCTTGCCGACACAGAAGGCCTTCTCCGGTCTCAGCAGGAGCAGCTCGCTGAGCTGAAGCATGTCATGGAACAGATGACGGTGGAAAGGGAGGAACAATCACCACCTACGCTTCCCTCGTCCCCGGGACTGGAGAGCTTCGATGATCGGGAAGCTGCAGGCTCTTCGGCTGGAACGCGCCATGCGAGTCTCTCGGTGCCTGTATCTCCGTCATATCCGACCAGCTTCACCCACCTTCTGCACCCCGTCCTGCGTACCGACCTAGCCGCATTCAACGATTTCAGGGAGCTCCTGCGAACGTCAAAGAGGCTCTCCGCACCGCGGCTGCCCTCGGGATCATCCGGGTCCGGCCTGGTATCCTTGGGCATCGGCCTTGGCTCGATTGGCTCACATGTCTCGGCGGCCACGGGCTCGACCACGTCTCTCGCCACAACAGGGACCCCCCCTGCAGCATCTCCTCAAACGCCACACACGCCAGCCTCGTCCGTCAGCAGTAGTTCGTCGACCGCCACGCCTGTTCCCCTTCCGCACTTGAAGGAGACCAAGTTCTACAAGCGAGTGCTCACCGAGGACATCGAGCCGACCCTCCGTCTAGACACGGCGCCAGGGCTCTCTTGGCTTGCCCGCCGCAGCGTGTTGACATCCATGACGGAGGGTTCCTTGGTCGTCGAGCCGACTCCCTCCACAGCTACCGGCCGATTCGGCAAGGTGATCAAGCCCGAGCTCTATCCCTGCTCCCTCTGCGGCGAGTCGAGGAAAGAGGAGGAACACCTCAGGACGCACCGCTTCCGCATCAATGAGTCCGACAATACTCAGATCGGGTATCCGCTCTGTAGTTACTGCCTCGCTCGAGTTCGGTCGACGTGCGAGTTTCTCGGCTTTCTCCGCATTGTCAAAGACGGCCATTGGCGGGCGGAAGATGAGGATGCCGAGAAGGCGGCGTGGGAAGAGAGCGTCCGGCTGCGCGAGCAGATGTTTTGGAGCCGCATCGGCGGCGGGGTTGTGCCTGCGGGCCACACCCGCCACCAGTCGAGCTCTAGTGTGGACGCCGGCCTGCGCACCGAGAAGACTGCGAGGCCGAGCCATGAGAGCACGCGCGGGCCAGCCGAGCCCGCGAAGCAGTTTCTGGAGCTGCCCGAGACACCGGAGCACAACGAATCTGAAGAGACACAGCCTTCCCAAGATGCGCAACCCTCCCAAGAGGCTTCTGGACCGGCGCAGCAACCAGCTAGCGAAGGCGGGGATGGAGCACCTCCTTTCGCGGACGCATCGGACGGCGAGAATGAGGTTTTCTCGACGCCTACAATTGAGAAAATTGTCGATCCACAGCCCGATGCTTCATCTCCCGTGAAAGATGACGATCAGAAACAGCCTACTGTTGAAGGCGGGGATCAACTACAGCTGCCACTGGCGGCACCTGTCACCATGGCCATTTGAGGACTACATAATCACGACTTTCTCTCCGCCTCACGAAGTGTGGCCTCGCCTCACATCATTGTATTATTATCTTATCTCTTATAATGACGGGGTTGGGTTGCTGGAGGAATCATCAGGGCAGTGGGCCTTGAATAGAGGAAGGGAGAGCATGCATTCAGGCGTTCGGGCTCGTTTTGATAGGCGATTTTTTTTTCTCTGGGACATACATACGCGCTTGAAAGGGGCGGGGGGAAGAGGAACCCCCGTCCATCAAGTCCGGCGTTTTGGCGGGATCGGGATGGCTCGCTGAATGGACGCATTGGATCGAGCATTCTAGATCACCTTTTTTTCCCGCGTTTCTTGGAAAAAGAAGGTCAATATAGGGAGCGTATTGTTATATGGGATACATGTATTAATGAAACAACAAAGAATGGATGATGAGGGGGGGGAGAGGAGAATGATTCGCGAGTTGTTGAAGATCTCGGGTGATCTGTGACGCACGTGCCTTTCTATAAATCCTCATGGCCCGGGACTGGCTCGATGTAACATTAACTAGTTGATGTCTGTGCGGTCTTCGGGCCCGAAGGACCCGCTCTAATAATGCTTATCACCGGAAACACCGACTCGACCGAAGCCGATCTTTGATGAGATGACTTACAGACACTGTGTACAAACCTACTACCGTGATCTCTTTACGTGGTGGTGATGTGGAAAGTTGACGTTATGATTCAAGCACTTCGAGTCTTCGTCCTCACTTTCTCCACCCATCCCTCGTCATCATTCTCTCTCAACGGGAGATACCTGGTAGATCACAAAATGAAAAAGAAGGGACGAGGCCACAACAAGGAAAGAATTACCTAGGGATTAGTTGTTAGGCAATACTCACAATGCTCGGGGGTCTGAAACACAGACCGAGTCCGTAACTTCAACCTTACATCTAACTTACTTTCAGGCCCTTCCGTCATCATCCATGTAAGTCTAACCCTCATTTTTGACCCAATCAGAGCTCCAGGATGTCACATAGAATTACTACATTGAGAAATAAGATCGCTTCCATAAACGCCCGCTCGAGGTCTAGGCGCCCTCGAAAAAAAATGGAGAAGACCGAGTGTACTTCCGCCACTCCGCTACTGATTACGCTTTTCAAAGCGAGGTCTACCAGATCTCCTCGACTCTTTGCAATCAGCAAGGGTGAGAGCGTCCTATTCAAGAAACCTCGACTTGGTAAGTAGTTCGATTGTTGGTTCAAGGGCTACTGACCGGGCCTCTTTGACAGGGCGACCGATCCACGAGGCTTCGAACACTCGCACCGCAGCTTGCTTTGAATAAGACTTGAGTTTGATTTTGCTCGCGAGGGCTGGGAGGCAACTTCGAGGCGAATTTCTTTCCTTATCACTCAACGCACAGACGCTTTCGTCTTAACAATGTAGCGTTACTGACATCATAGCTAGGCTTACACACCTCGAAAAAGGATATACGGTCAGAGCAAGATGATCCTACCTACCTACCTATAAAAAAAGAGCCCCCCGAAACTCTCCTCAGAGGTTGGCTTGTTTTTTCCTTTCTCTCAGCCTCGCTCTGTTCCCATCATATCATCCAACCCTTTCAAAGCACACCAACCGCCTGGTCTCCTAGCCACCTAAACTACTCTCGACATCTGGTTAGCAAACGCCTGCCACCTGTTCCATCACGTCTGCCCACAAGCCAACTAACCCGCTTACCCTAGACGCATGGTTGTCGTCGTCCACGAGTGGATCCGCCTTGTTCGACACGCTCAAGAAGCATAGAGGCACAGAGGCACAAGCTCAGGCCCACCTTCGCTCGCCGAGCTACCCATCTCAACAGCCCCGTACGTTGCTTATCTCGTACACAACCCGTCTTTCCCTTTCATCAAGTCGTTAACAGCGGCCCCGTAAGGGGTAGCTAGGCTAGTCGCCACGACGTGATGTGTGAATTCCCGTTTCATCGCCGGTCATTGCACGCGACGGAAACAGGGCTCATACAAAGCTTAGTTGACCCGAGCATACCCACTACCCCTGCGCCCATTGAGCGTCCTCGGAGTTCTACTAAAGAAGTCCCCGCCCGTGTACGACCCCTTCACTTGTCATAGACCCCCCATGTCCGCAGTGAGACCAGCCAGCTAACGATGAGTATTCTAGCATCCTCGCGTAGAACGGCTGTCTCGCGAGAGCGAGCCGATGGAAACGTGGCGGTTCATGGAGGTCACAAGCACGGAGCCCCGTCCCCGCCGCTGTAGGGGCCCGTACAACCGATACCCCCCCATCGCCCCTCGCCCGGATTCCGACCAGGGAAACGGGAATCGGGCGGGCGTGCCGCGTCCGCTCTCGCTGTCACAGGTGCTCCGGAATCGAGCTCATCAGATTCGGCGTCTGACCTCGCGCGGGGAGAACGCGCCCAACCCGCCCAGCCCGTGGAGATACTGGTTCCAGAGCCGGGACAACGAGGGCGGTATGTTCCCTTACTACCTGCGTACACCCCTGGTGCCGGGAGCACGTGGCGCTGGCATGATGGGGAGGCCTACCCATAGCAAAAGGGCCGGTGCTAATGGTATGTCTGGCTATACCATCCGCGGATACCAGCCCCCAGCGGCAGTGATGGGCTCTGGCCCTGGCCGCAGCAGCATGTCCGTCCATCCCAGTTACATCGGGATGGACTACCCCGTCGCCGGCTGCACGCAGCCCGCCCATTTGGGCTTCGTCGATCCGCGAGCGGCCCCGATGGCATATGGCTCTCCCAGCAGCGGGTCTGACCTTGGCCTTGGCGACCTTGTCAAGAGCCCGAACGCCAGCATCGACGGGAACGACACCACAATGACTGCCGCCCCTGATATTTATGACCCTGTCTACTATCGTCCCTGGTATCAAGCGGGACCATACGTCCTTAAAACTAGTTTCTGGCCTGACCACCCTCCCTTTCCCCCGTCGAGCAGCGGCACCCGCAACGCTTCACCGAGGCCAGTCAGTCACCGCGCTGGCTTCGACGAGCAGCAAGACGCAAGCATAGCAGCATGCCGGGTGAGCCGACCGACTGTTCCTGAGCAACTATACCGCGAGTTGCTGTCGCGCCCTCTTTTCTTCAACAACTCGGCGCCAGCTCAGGTTGGCAATACGTTCTCCGAGCCTATGAAGTTGGACTCACATCCCTCGCCAAACATCCAGAAGACCAACCAGCAGAATCAGCACGTTGACTGTGGCGCTTCATCGGATGCCAAAACACACGCCGTGTACATCAAAACGGAATCCGATCCTGGTGACAACCCTAGCGCCGCCATGTCAGATCACGGCCCAGAGCACCCCGAGCAAAGCCAGCCGCGGCAGCAGCAGAAAGATCTCGACCACCAGCACCAGCACCGTCAGCAGCATCAGCATAGTCATCAGCAGGAGCACGAGCAGGAGCACCAGCACCAGCACCAGCACCAGGGCCGTCACCTTCACCATCAGCACGAGGACCACAGTCAATACCACAAGTGGTCGGGCCTCTGGGACGCACCGCCAGATAGTCAACACATCCACCAACACCACGACGCCGAGTTCGGGGGGGACCTCGATTACAACAACCTGCATGGGGACATCTGGATCCCCCCCAAGGTCGAGGACCCCGCTACGCTTCTCCCTTCCGTCGAGCTCAACATGGACGTCGACTGCCTCCACTTCGCCGGCCTCACAACAGAAGATGATGGACAACGACTGCCTCATGTAGACCCGGCCGTTCTCGGGGAGGATTATTCTTACCCAGAACAACCGGACGGCCTGCCTGCGCCCGACATAGAAGCGCGCCTGCCGTTCGGGGGTGCGTCGCCTTGCCGCTGATGGACAGGCCTTTCAGGCGGCAAGGCGATCATCACCACCCGCCCATCTGGTCCTCCGATGATGCCTGCTTCCACCGCAGCAGTTCCTCTCCGTTCTCAGTGGTCGCCAGCTTTTTGAGATCATCACGGTTGACACGCAATGTTTGGTTGTGGTTGTTGTGTGAATCGGTATTGAGATTGGCGGGCCAATGTTGTTGTCGCCGGCAAGGAAAAAAGAAAAGAAAAAAAGGTCAAAAGATGAAAAAGACCAAAAAAAAAAAGAAAAAAAAAGAAAAAAAAAAGAAAAAAAAAAAGAAAAAAAAATAGAAAAAAAAGAAAAAAAAAGAAAAAAAGAAAAATAAGAAAGAAAGAAAAGAAAAAAAGAAGAAGAAGAAGACGAGGAGGAGGAAGAAGCAAAGGGGATGCAACTCGGAACTCTGGATGTCGCCCAAGGAAATCGACAACATCTGGCTTTTCCGGTTTCTCTCACAAGCATCTCGGCCACTTCGCGAGGGAGTTTCATCTCTCTCCAGACATAGCCAGACTGCTAGCACCTGATCATGCCACAAAGAGGCGGCAACAGATCTCTCTCTCTCTGCCCCCCGGCTCGACGCTCACCAGGCTCTCAGTGTGTGTGTGTGTGTGTGTGTCGAAACCAGGGCTGACATGGACCACGATGTCGAGCAAAACTGAAGATTGCCGGATTGAGTGCTCTCCCGCTTCTTCTTTTTTTCCCTTTCCAGCTTTTCCTTTTGTTCTTTTCCTATCTAAAAAGTTACCCTTTTCCTACTTCATTTTCTCAGATTCATTCTCTGTCAGTTTGTTCGTGTCTGGTGTATGTATAAAACCGTATTTTTTTGGTGCTTTTCTCTACTCGAGGAGGGGCGGTGGGTTTTTCGTCCAGGCCTCACACTCAATATTGGATAATTTGGATTGAGGTCAAGGTTTTTCCCCGGCGCATTATTCTTCGAGGAGGGTGTTGTATTGTTGAGTATTGTACATACAGTAGGAATGTTTCGTCACTTAGTTTAGGTGTAGTAGCTCACAATTGTTCAGTGGGTTTACACACAAATACACAACCC
Source organism: Chaetomium strumarium (assembly GCF_033439665.1). NCBI lineage: Eukaryota > Fungi > Ascomycota > Sordariomycetes > Sordariales > Chaetomiaceae > Chaetomium > Chaetomium strumarium. The sequence goes on along the minus strand of NW_026944429.1, from coordinate 6,909,768 downwards.
CCCGGGCACGTGAAGCATGAGTGACACAACACAGGAAAGGTTCACTGCATTCATGAAGGTGTAGTACTCCGTAGGTTGGCACAAGATCCAGGATTCAGGTAACTAGGTGCATGATCCTTGCTGTTGGTGTAGAGTCGTTCGTGTATGCTTCCCTCATCACCCACTCTGTCCTTATAAGGTATGAAGCATCTTCTACCTTCCTCCTTCTTATTCTACGTCAACTCGGCAAAGACAAATGAGATCAAAGAAATACTAGCTTTCCCCCCTGAGCAAGCCAACCAGGTGGATGCTTTTACAACCCCTCAATGCCCTAAATCATCATCCATTTCTCCTTGTCCATCTTATTAGGTAGAGACCCACAGATGATGCGGGTAAAGCTTAAGGTGGTAATACAACAGGGGCATAGACCGGACGGCGCCGCCCATCATCAATCCTACACTGGCCCCCCCTGGTCAGGAAGCCAAAGTTGGGACCATTCATAACTCGTCCACCTTGGCACTGGCCTCCTTCTTTTCGCTCGCCGGTTTCGCCACCTTCTCCTCGGCCTCCTTCTCGCCTTCGACACTCTGTTTGGGCTCCGCGATCTGCTCGTCCGCAACCACATTCTTGGCCGTTTCCCGGTCGACACCTGCGAGCGTTCGAGTCAGTAAATGTCACTTTCCCAAAACAGGCCTTGAAGAGTGGGACGCAAATGAAGACTTACCTTCGACGTCCGGGTGTGGCGGTGCGACACCCGCCGCGGCCTGCTCCTGCTCCTGCGGGACCTCGACACCAGAGGGGAGCAAGATTTCATTGCCGTCGGCGTCAATGACGCGCGTGCGTGTCTCGTAGCGTGTCTTGAACTCGACCTTGCCCTCAAGCGCCTTGACCTGCTCCTCGTTCAGCAGGTTGCCGTCCTGGTCGCGGTACTCGATGCGCTCCTCAGTGCGGAGCAGCTTCTGGTTGGCTGGCACCTCAGGCGCGCCCGAGACATGGGGCTTATCCTCCTGCGCCTGGGCCTGTTTAACATCTCCAATAGGGATCTGGCCAATCTCGCCACCAGCTACAGCGGGCTGCCCCTTCGGAGCGTTCACAGACTGTTGAGAAGTCTTAGCAGCCGCCAGAGTTGACGTCTGAGAAGAGTATGCCTCGTACTATGCAGACAAACGCGATGTTAGTATCGACATCTTGTGACAGTTGCAGAGCGTGTAAGCATGAATGTCTATGGTCATAATCATAACACGTGACTGGTGATGTTGCCCCATCTCAAATCGTTGCCACCCATGACCAAAACCCCAGAATTTTCGTGTATAGCACGTCATATCTTATCATCAACCCCTCTGGGGCAACTTCCTCTCTGGGACCACACCATTAGGAAGACCACTTACACTGTCCAAGAAGGTGTTGCAGTCCCAGTCCCAGGTGTTGAAGAGCTTGACACGGTTGCACTCGGCCTTCGTCCAGGGGTTTCCGTACGCAAGAGGAGAGAGCAGAGTGAAAGCGACCATCGACAGGGCGAGGAAGCCAACAGCACCCGCCTTGCCGATGATAGGATTCTCTCTCAGGCCGACGCCAGGGATACGCGCCATAACAAAGTCGTAGATTTGGCAGAACGCAATGATGCCGAAGTAGAGGGCGGGGAAGTAGTGGTGCAGGAAGAGTTGGCGCTGCATGAGGTAGAAAGGGAAGTAGTGAAGCGCCCAGCCCAGTACCGAGGTGCCGATCTCATAGTCGAACCGCTTGAAGACCGTATTCGAGTAGTCGTTGCAGCTACGCTGCCACCGGAGCACCGCAATGCCCTTGAACAGGACATAGATGACGACAGCCGCAGTGGCGCTCCACCAGATGATCGGGTTGCCGATCAGATAAATCTGGCGATGGTCTCTTCCCCAGAAGTTGATGCCGCGCCGCAGGATAGGCCATGAAGGCGGGCGGGAGTCCCAGGCATGCGACTCGACGAGGCCGGCATTTGTCTTCCACATGACCTTCTGGAGCTCCCAGAACTTGCCAAAGAAGCCCGGGTTAGCGTAATTGACCTTCTCGGCCTCCGGACCGAGCTTGGGGTGGTCGTTGGACTCGATGTACCACAAGCTGTTGGGAAGAGTACCGCCCCGGGCGCAGGTGACCTCTTGTTGCTCCGAGGCCCAGTCGGGTAGCTTGACTTTGTGCGAGAACAGCACGCACCCAGTCATGACATGGACAAGCCTGAACTTGGTGTCGATTGTGCGGAGGCGCTCCTGGGCAACTCCGCTCTTGGACTTCTTCTTAACAATCTCGACGCGGAAGAAGTCGTTGGCATCTCCGTCAAAGCCCTCATAGCCGTAGGCCGAGACCTCGTTCTGCCAGTCTGCTTCCGTGATGGGCGGGCGCACATCGTGGGAGTGGAGACGGCGGTGAGTGGCGAGGTGATAGAGGCGGATAATGGCACCGTCCTTGATATAAGGGGTCTCAGGGATGTTGTACCATGCGTTCGTGCCATTGATAGGCTGGCCGTTGAGATCCAGGGGCTGGGTCTGGTTCTCAAGCAGCCACAGGTTGTTGTCGTCCTTGTGGGGATAGAGGGTGATTTGCTGCTGCTTGGAACCCGTCGGATACATCAGGGGGTGCGAGTGGAGGTAGCCGCCTTGTGTGTTCACGTGCCTGATGCTGACCCGGCTGCCCATAAGGATATCGGCGGGAACGTCCTGCATGCCCTTGGAATTCAGAGTCGACTGGAATTCGGAGCTCATGAAGCCATCGCCGTCGCCAGGATTGACCAGGCAAAGGAAGTGGATGCCGAACATGGCCATGTAGAAGGTAAGAGGGATAATAATGAGGCAGAAGACGCGGGCCATGAAGTGTTTCGTGAATATCCTCTGCACATTCATTTGTTAGCCTCCTGTAAGCCAGTCAAATGGAAGCGGGAACCGTACCATGGTGACGTTCTTGTAGTCCCCGAGCAAAACCCAGAGGTGGACCAGAGTGATGGCGCCGACCCACGCGATGGTGAACAGCCCAACCCACTTGATGCTGACGGTCATCCCCAGTCCAAGACCAGTCATGGCGAGCCAGAACCACCAGCTAAGCCCGAAAGCCCGGGAGGGGCCAAGTTCTTGTTGATTGCTGAAGTTTGTAAAAGCAAGAGCAGTAAAGGCAGTGGCGATCATCAGTGGAGAGTCGAGCAGAATCAAACGAGCCTGAGTGAGCAGTCCATTCTCTGTATGAGGGTCAGCGATATGTTTGCCGAGGGACCGGAGGGCAGACAAACCGAAGATTATGGCACCAGCACCCATGATCGCAGTGGAAGTGCGGCATCCCGCAGCCTTCAAGGTCAGGAACATAGTCGGGGCGAGCAGAATGCCGCAGATGGCCGGGAACATGCGCATAGCAACATATGGGACACCCGGCTCGAGGTAGTCTTTGCCGATCTCCTTGAAGTCAAAGTTTCCATCAAATCCAGCGAGCCAGCCGAAAAGCGTGATCATGAGTTTTGCGAGCGGGGGGTGTACGTCCATGAAGAACCGGCCTTTGATGTACTTGGAAGCGAAGCCGCCAAAGCTGTTGCAGTGCTGTCGTCAGTCTCAGATATTCTCAACAAGGACTAGGCACCGGTAGTCAACGTACTGGACCTCATCGAAGACGACGCTGGTAGGCTGGTAGATGCGGAACAAGCGGACAATAGCAGCGAACACGGTTATCCCAAGCACGAGTTGGAAATCTGAGCCGGGCAGGAGGAAGACGTCATTGTCCTCGACACCCTCAGAAGAGTAGTCGTCCTTGCGCTTCGTCGCCTTTGACGTTGGTTTCTCGGCCAATTTGGAAGCCGGCGGAGGAGATGCCTGCGTGGCCGCCGGCTTGGAGCTCGCCGATCGAGCCATGGTTTTGGTCCCGGGCAGCGTTTCGAAACAATGGGAGCGCGATGAACAGGATCTTTGGATTTCAGAGTTTAAAGCGTGTTCCGGGATCGTGCGGCACTCTCAGCCACAAGCACGTCGATCATAAAACGGGGTTAACGAGAGTCGAGAATGGGCAAGCTGCAATTACAAGGCTACCATGTGATTCCAGACGAAAAAGCGGCCGAAGACCAAACGACGACCGCAAAGGAAAAACAATTGGCAGCCGAGAAGAAGAGGGAGAAACAGGAAGGCTTGCCGGTCTCGCAGTCCTGGCTTCAACCTCGTGGAGAGCTGACGACGAAGCTGAAAGGGGGTTGCAGTCGAAGCTCGCGTTGACAGCCCGTAAATTGATCGGGCTTAAGTGGCCTCAACCCTTGTCCTCCCTGCTGATTTTCCCGTCTGATTGGCTGGACTGCACCTAGCGCGGCCCACTTCACGATCCAGAGCCTGCGCAAGACTTGATTACGAGCGGTAAGCTTTCAAGGTTGCGGCTGTAATTTTGACAAGATGTTTACTCCGAATCTACGGTCCGCATAACTGGTACCTGTAGTAACTCGGGACCCTAGGTATCCAAGCTGATGGTCAGAGGCCAAACCGAACAATCTGTGTGATTATTCGGAACTAGGAATGAGACCCAGGTGCGATAGGTATTGCAGAGGACCCAGTATCAGACCACGGAAAGATTCTGGAACAAAAGTTCCATGTGACAGCGGGTCGGTAAGTTACCTACTAGTATCCACTCTACCTAACGCAGATCAGAATGCACGGACCATTGCGAAACAGCCTCTTGAAAACGCGACAAGGACTTCAACAAGGCTGCCGATGACCGCGAAATAACCAATCCACACTCAACACCGAAACCATAACCTACGACAAAACCATCAACACGGCCGTCATGACTACTGCGATGACGAACGGTGATGCAGCTGCTGCAGCCGCAGCTGCAGCAGCGCTCGAGAACCTCAAGCCGCCACCCGGCGTCATCATCCCGCCGCCGGGCGAGATTCGCGAGGCGATCGAGAAAACAGCCGGCTACGTGATGCGCGGCGGCATCGGTCTCGAGCAGCGCATCCGTGACAATCATGGAAAAAATCCCAAGTTCAGCTTTCTGATGTCGAGCTCGGACCCATACAACGCCTACTACGAATGGCGCAAGCAAGAGATCAAGTCTGGGAGAGGAACTGCGGTATCGGCTGGCCGTGTCGGCGAGGCGCCTGCAGCGCCGGCCCAGGCGAAGCCCGCGGGCCCGCCGAAGCCTCCCGATTTTCAGTTTTCAGCCCGTATGCCACGTATGAGCCAGAAAGACTTGGAGATCGTCCGACTAACTGCCTTGTTCGTCGCAAAGAATGGGCGCCCCTTCATGACACAGCTTGCCCAGCGTGAGGCAAGCAACCCCCAATTCCAGTTTCTCATTCCCAATCACACATTTCACAACTTCTTTCAGAGCCTGGTCGACCAATATTCGATTCTGCTGCGCGAGAGCGGGGTCAATGGCGAGGGAACCAAGGCCCAACAGGAGCGTGTCGATGAGCTCCGTCAAAACGTTACCGACAAGTACAGGCTTCTGGTGCGCGCGAAGCAGAGGGCTGTGTACGCTAAGTGGCAGGAGGCCGAGAGGGCAAAGCAGGAGGAGGAGGAGGCGAAGAAGAAGCTGGAGTTCGCGAGCATCGACTGGAACGACTTCGTTGTGGTCGAGACCATCGTCTTTACTGAGGCAGACGACCAGGCAAACCTTCCGCATCCGACGACGCTTAACGATCTACAATACGCTTCGCTGGAGGAGAGAAACAAGGCGTCGGTCAGTTCCAGCCTCCGCATCGAGGAGGCCTTCCCGTTCGAGGATACAAGCTACAATGCGCATCCTCCACAAACGTACGGTGCGCAAGCGCCCGCCGTGCAGCCGCCTACATACCCAGCGACAAATACTCCACCGCCCCAGTCATACGGTGCTCCTGTGCCTCTTGCCGCACGTACGAGGCCCGCCGAGCAGGAGGCCGCGGAGGCACAGAGGACACAGGAGAGGGAAGATGAGCGAGCCCGCGTGCAGCAGGCGCAGGCGGACGCGCGGGGCGGTGCCACTCCTATGAAGATCAAGGAGAACTATGTCCCCCGCGCCGCGCAGAGAGCGGCCAACAAGTTCGGCACACAGACAGCCATGTGTCCGAATTGCAAACAACAAATACCGCTCAACGAGATGGACGATCATATGAGAAGTGAGTGTCCAGCTCCCAACGTTGTTGGTCCTTATTGAAAGATGGAGTGCTAACAAGCTGCAGTTGAATTGCTCGACCCGCGGTGGAAGGAGCAGAAAGCCAAGGCAGAGGCCAGATATGCTACAACCAATCTGTCGACAATAGATGTGGCCAACAACCTCAAGCGCCTGGCCAGCCAGAGAAGCGACGTCTTTGACACTACCACGGGACAGCCCGTGTCAGAGGAGGAGCTTGCCCGGAGGAAGAAAGTTGCGCTGCACGCGTTCGACGGCAATCCAGACGGCAAGAGCCAAGCACACATCAACCAGCTGCAGACGTTCAACCTTGACGAGCAGATCCGGGCAATCCATCAGAAGTTCGCCGACAAGAAGTGAGAGGTTTATCATATGCATTGGAGCTTCCTGTCGCTGCCCAAGGGAGAATAGAAGAGGTGGGCCAATGGACTTGGCAGCGCAGCGCTAGCAGAACCTCGCCGTCACAACCTAGAAGAAGGTGTGACGAGAGGGGTTGCGGTTCGGAGCATATACGTGGACCGTAGTGAGCCAAGGTGAGGATGCTGCCTCGTCAAATATCCTCGAGGCTCATACCGACTGGCCTCACAGCAACACTTGTACAACAAGACTCGGGATGCTCTTATGGGATATTTTTCGGCGATACAGAACGGAACTGGGTAGGCATGTACAGTAATGGTATGGGAATACAGTAGGGAGCTGCTTGCAAGGAACTACAATGCCAGCTGATGGAGTTACAACGCACACAATGTATTGTACAGTCCACCACAGTCCAATGTCATAATAAGTCACTCCTGGGTGCAGTGCCTCAAAGGAGAGAAAAGTACTGGTAGGTATGTACGAGCTTGATTCGGTTCGTATTCCTGACACGGCGGGGCCCAATTTGTGGTCATGCATCACCGACCCGCACAATGGGGAAGCTCCTCGAAGTGACGGAACACCCTTCCCCCCCCCCACATTTCGTGAAGCTTGGCTCGCAGACATCACCACCACTGTCTCAGGTCGTTCGTCATATGCTTTTGCCGCGAGCTCTCTCTGAGACACTTTCACGCGCCATCGCATTGGCATACCGACAGCCATCCAGCCCACGAGGCACAACGCATCAGCGCTTCTACAAGTGACCAAGAAACGAAAGGGAGGGGCAACTTCCAGGTAGAACCCCGCCAAGCGCATCAAACAACCACAACAAACAATGGCGTCGCAAACTGACAGTGCGAATCCTCCAACGACACCCGGCCCCGGCGCCGAGCCACAGCCGAAGTCGCGGTCGCAGTCGCCGACCTCACCTACAGCGACGACCACAGCCGCGGCCGCGGCCGCGGCCGCGGCCCGCCTGCACCGGCCGATCCTCCAGTCGCTGCCGGAAACGAGACAGCAGTCCTTCGACGAGATCTACGGCCCGCCCGAGAACTTCCTGGAGATCGAGGTGCGCGACCCGCAGACGCACGGCATCGGGCGGCACATGTACACCGACTACGAGATCGTGTGCCGCACCAACATCCCCGCCTTCAAGCTGCGGCAGTCGTCGGTGCGGCGGCGCTACTCGGACTTTGAGTACTTCCGCGACATCCTCGAGCGCGAGAGCGCCCGCGTGACCATCCCCCCGCTGCCCGGCAAAGTGTTCACGAACCGGTTCAGCGACGACGTGATCGAGGGCCGCCGCGCCGGGCTGGAGAAGTTCCTCAAGATCGTCGTGGGACACCCGCTGCTGCAGACGGGGAGCAAGGTCCTGGCGGCTTTTGTGCAGGGTGAGTAACTACTACTAGTAGTAGTACCTTACCTACCCCAACCTACCTTACCTATGCGCCCTTATGCATTGGAAACGAAGAGGGAAAAGGGAGAAGAGGCTGACATGGATGGATGCTCCTTCTAGATCCAAACTGGGACCGCAACGCCTGGTGACGTCCCTGGAAACAGCCCGCTCGATCCTCGCCGCCCGCACCTCTCTCCTTCCCGAGGTTGAGGATCTTTGCCGCGGCCAGAAGCACCAAGGACGATGATACCGACCGGCGTATTGATCGCGGATCCGGGGAAGGACAACAACCGCCACAACAACAACAGCAGCAGCAACCAAGACATAATATAACAAGGTCGAAGCCACGCAAAACACCGCGGAAACTGCGGAAACGGCCGCCCCGAGACTGGTGTGAAGCGCACAAGTTAGGACACGACGATTAAGAGGGATTTGTTTAAGCGAGGGAACGCATCTTTATGTTTTATAAGCCCAGTCATCAGGAGGGAGGAGAGACTGCATGCAGAGCGAAGAACTTGCCGGAACTCTCCAAGAGGGACACAGTCTGTGGATGTTCCTTACTCGGTACATGGGCTATGGAGATGGGGATTCGTGGAGCGAAACGCATGGCGGACTGGCGAGTCTGATAGCGCGCGTTTTTCCTTTTTCCCCTTCTGACCTCACCGCTTGCTTTCAATGATTTGGGCGTTGAGCAGTTCCAAGCGAGATATCCAGTTGTGTTTTACTAGTATCGTCTGTCGGAGGGCCTTCAGCATCGTGAAGGCAAGATTGGGAGAATTGAGGATATCGAAATCGAAACCCTCTAGCATTTGAACACGTATCACTTAACCGTGTTTCAGATGTTGGTGATGAGCTCAATCGGCTGGTCCTTCCGGAGTAGAGATGGATTCAGCCATCCAGCATCCCATTCAGCTCGAATGCACTTCCGACGTACATACAAGCCCCCATTCCAATTTCCGTTCACCAGAGACTCCCCGACTCTATGTCGTCCGTCTTCCTTCTCATCATACATGTACAGCACATAAGCGATCTTTCCACAAGATGAGATACACCGCGGGCCCCATCCAGACACTGCCAAATCGTACATACATCCCCGGGGCGAATGAGGCAACGTGTATCATCATCCCCCTTTTTTTTCCCCCACGTTCCTGGGTAAGCCTCCCGTTTTGACTTGTGACCCCCACATCCCAGAACTCCAATGCAGCCCCCTGAAAATGCCATAGCGAAAGTAAACAAATACAGTATGCCAAATGCCGACCCAACCGATCCGCTCTATGGTCCCCTTTTCTATAGGTGGTCTCCGAGATGGTACAGGACAGGAGGGTATCTGTCGACGATGAGAAAAGTTGGAGTAGGGTGTTATCGTCATATCCCCGCTCGATATGGCGAGCCGCCCAGATAACGTGGTCTGCTTGGGCCACGACGCTAGGTAGAATTATTCGGTGATGTAACAGGTGGATGTACAGTTGTTTCGAATCTGCCGTCGCCGGATTACGATGCTGAAGCTTGCACCCCTGGCTGGTGCTTGTTTTATGCCGTAGCACCGAGAAGGCGGAGGATGCTTTCGTACATGCCGAACATGATGGCCGCGCTAGGGACTGTCCGGAGCAGATGCGGGGTCATGCCGCCGTAGAGGCCGAGCATGCCCTCCTCTTTGAAGACCAGCTTGAAGCATTGGACGAGGCCGGTGTACTTGGGCCGGCCATCGGCCAGGGGTGCTTGCCGCAGACGGGTGCGGGCGACCTCGTGCGGATAGCTCACAACGGCCGCAACAAACTTGGCAAAGCCCGCAGCGCCAAACTTGCCCGTCCAGTCGACCGTGTGGTCCCACCAGTTCTTTGGCCTGCCGCTGAGTGCGAGGCGCTCCTCTCTCTTGACCAGCGCCCGCTTGATCTGCTCGTAGAGCATCCAATGCATGGTGGACTCCACCACGCCGAGGTAACTCGCACTCATGCCCTTGTACAGGCCACGAATGCCCTCGTCGCGCAGCACCTGGCGGATGCAGTCAATGCTGTTCCTGTACCGCCGCTTCGCGATGCTGCCGCTCTCTATAGCCATATTCTTGTCGAGCTGTAGGCGGGTCTTGACCATCCAGATGGGGTTTGTCGCGGTGCTGGTAACAATGCCGGCCACGGCGCCCGCGCTGAGGTGCACCCAGGCTGAGTCCTTGTCGACATTGAGGTACTCGCCGATGATGCGCTTGCCGTTGCCGTAGGTGTAGAAGTTGATTGAGCGGGCGGGGATGACGCCAACTAGGTTTGGGCCGAGGCCCTTGAAGAGCGCACGGGGCCCTTCCTGCCGGTAGACGGAGGCGAGAATGGAGGCAGTCTCGCCGAAGTGGAACGTGACGGCCCGGATCGGGTTCATGCCAGCATGCGCCGCTCTTGACGCCTTCAGCTGTGCTTGGTAGAAGTCGGACTGTAGTCTTGTCTTGAGGACATCAAGCGGAGCGGTCAGGGTCGCCGCCGTCATGCCGCCTATCCTAGTGGCAGAGAATGCAGCGTCAGCACCGCTGTGGACTGAGTCTGTCTCGGCGTGACCACAAGCTTACCCGCCGGCCACCATGTGCGCCCATGACATCGCGAAGGGTGTTGCCTTGGCGCGGTTTACTATCGGATCACCTTGCCGTGATTCGGGGTTGATATCGCCCGTCTCACGGGACTGTGTGAGCGGAGCATCGCCGTGCGATGCCCTCTTCTCGGGGCCACCAGGCATCGAGGACCTGGCGGCAGAAGCTGAAGCCATGGTGAAGGGCTTCCCCGGTTCTTCGACGAACAGCTAATCGTCGCAGAACTGCCTGTCGGCGGGACCTGGAGAGAAGTAAAGTGGTTCTTGTCACTTTCAAGTCCTCCGATTAAAATATCTGCATCGCCATAGGACAATGGAGGAGCAGGGTCGGTGATGGGAGAACAATCGCAAAAGAAAGCGAACAATCGGGATCGATATCGCGATAAGGCGACGGCGTTCAACATTTTTTTCCTGGGCAGGGAAACACGGCCATTGGCTTGCGGCGGCTAATCCCCGGCTATTCAGTAGCCGATGATGCACGTCATAGCGCCGCCTGTGAGGCTCTTCATGTGAGAGCCAAAAGAGTCAGACCGATGCTGTGGCAACCAATCACCAAGTCTACCCCGGGTGTGCATGAGGGCATAGAGATTACCCACTTCCTCTGAGAGAAGAGGTAGTCTCGGATCCCATCAGGTAGCTATGTAGTGTAATACCGTGTTGTCTAAGGAGCTGATTAGCTAAGGTGGTTGTGATACCAAGCTTGCCAGTGTTATTCTGTTTGCTTACTGTTTACTAACCCCAAAAAGGGGCACAAAGGGGTGAGATATGCTGTTGCAGTTTTGAGTGAACTAAACGCAAGGCAGAGCAGATCACAGCAGAAGATACATATCAAAGCAAATATGGTCACCATATATCACAGCCGAGAGATTTGAGATCTGGTAAAAGATGATGTCTGACTTCCTTGTCGCTGAAGAGAGAGAGAGCGAAGTCAATAAGGAAATAACTCGAGGCCCATCAACAACCATTACCGGCCTCACCTTCCGCCACTGAGACGATTTATCAACCTTAACGCCTTCCAGGTCCCTTTCTTTTGGGTATCTATCTGTCGTCGTCCGCGCAAAATACTGCCGTGCAAAGCAAAACGCAACGCAGAATTGGTGGTACTTTTTTTTGTTGGGTTTGTTGGTTTTGCCTTTTTTTGGTGTTTGTTCTTTTCTTGGTGGCCCTGGCGGGCGCAAATGGCTTACTGACTACCAGATCCTTGGAAATCACAAGGGATGGCATATCAAGGCGGTGACTGTTGGCTACCGGCAGCCCCAGTCTGCCCCAGTCTGCCTACTGCAGCAGTCCTATGCCCATGCCGTGCCTGTGCCATGCCGTAACGAAAACGAAGGAAAGTGAACGAGCCTTGCACCAGAACGAGAAGGGAAACAAAAGGCGGCTGCACACTTGTGGGTGTGTGCCAAGCCATGCTGATCCCTCTTGAGATGAGCAAGCCGAATAAAGCCCAAAGTCGCAAGATAGAAGTTCAGATCGCGGTGACTTCAGACCGCACCTCCACGGACTCCCTCAAGATGGGATCGCGATGCCTGACCAGGGGCCGTGATTGGCCCGCGGGATCAAAAGGAAAGAAAAAGAAAGATCTTGACGATGAGATCGCATGAAGAACATGGGATCGCGACGCGCCGAGCCGTAGATCGTGATCTGATCTTTTCTAAGAATGTGCAAAAAACAAAGAAAAGTGTATAGAAGACTGCCAACCTCGGTGAGTTGTCCGAGACATGCAGTGCTTCTTCTCAGACACCTTAGTTCGACGCATCCTTGGGCCCAGCGGGAGGGAAGACCCGGCGGAGGGTCTGCTTCAGAACCTGGAGCTCGTGGCGAGCAACTTGGCGCAAGGTGAGGCTGCCGAGGGCATCACCAGCCGACAGGCCAAGCTCGTACCAGATATAACCGAAGTACAGGGAGGTGTGGTAGCCGGTACGCTGGATCTCGGCAAGCTCGGTGTCCGACTTGGTGTGGATGTAGCGGGTCGTCTCGTTGCGGATGGCGGCGATGTACCACTCCAGGACATCGTCGGGCGTGCCGGGCTTGGGGCAGAGCGCATGCAGGTGAACCCAACCCTCGGCGAAGCGAGGCTGGTTGAACATGCGGACGCGGTCGTGGTCCCACTCCGCGAGCGCCGCGATGTTGTCCTTCTGCACGACCGAGAAACCGGGGCAGAGCATGGCGGCCAGGACCAGACGTTTCAGCAGCTGTTCGTTGATCATGGCCTCCTGCATGCGATTTCCGCGCAGCAGGGCCTGCTTCAGGAACACGATGAGCTTGACAGTGGCTTCGTAGATGGAGTGGCGCTGGCGGAGCGTGATGTGGTCCGTCATGTACCAGGGCAGCTTCTTGATCGTGGAGATCATGCACTCATAAGGGCGCTGCGGGCAGTCCTTGGAGTAGGGAGACTGTCAGAAATGCACGGTTAGCACTAGAATAAAACGCATGGTTGGCTTTTTGTTAAGGAGACAGGGTACTCACACGCGAAGGTATCTCAACATGCTTGACCACCATGATCATCTCCTCGTCGGTAACAAAGCCCTTGAAGGTCTTCCACGGCTCGCCCTTAACAGGCGCGTGAATGATGGGCTTGGCGCCCTCCCAGGCCACACCGGAAGCGAGAGGGAACAAGTCGTGCATGAGGGCAGCCTGGCTGGACAGCAGCACCTCGACAGGGCGGTCGCCCAGGCGGTTGGGCCGGCCCTTCTGAGTGTTCTCCCTGAAACGCTCGACAGCCTTGACGGCATCGGACACAGCCATGAACTCCACATAGCATTCCTGTGTCTTGGAGGAAACGCGCTCCATGATGATGTGCACAGGCTCCTCCTTGTCGTTCAGGATCCTCGAGTTTCGGCCGAGGAAGGCAATGATCTCAGCGCGCTTGGTGTTGAAGGGAATCTAGCAGAACATCTAGGTCAGTCGAAAATTCGTGGCAGGGCAGAGAAACAGCATGGAGTGGGACACACATTTCTGATTTTGATAACCCCGTATCCCACAGGCGCAGCCTGGGTTCCGCTCTCAATGAAGGGGAAGTTCTTGTCGCTCAGACCGACTTCCTGGCTTGGGAGACCCGTAGGGCCCTCAGTAAGCTTGGTAAGCTGCTCCGAACGAGGAACAAGGATGGCGCCGGGGGCTGGGACATAGAACGCCGGTTGCTGCATCAGGAGCAACTGATGGTTCTCCTCAGGAACCGAAGGGAGAACAAGCGTCTGGGAGAAAGTTGGAACCTTAGCACGTCTATTGGCAGTCGGGGACATGAAGGGGTCGGCATCCGACTCTGCAGTGCTGTAAGTGTTCTCGTGCCTCTTGGCCGTAGTGCCACGACCAAGGTTGAAAACCGGAGGGGGTTGCACATATACGGTATCCGAGCCGGTGCGCGGCGCGAAGTTGCGCGGCTCCGTCTGATTGTACTGATTGTAGACGATGCTCGATCCAGGAGTGGCCAGGTACTGGCTCGATTTCTTTGGCACATGGGAAGGCGTCATGTCCGGATTCATGTACGGGAGATTTGTGCCCAGGGCCGTTCCCTGAGCAATGCCGAATCCAGAGGTCGGGGTATTGTAGACAAGCCCGGCCGAGTTGTATTCCATCGTTGCATTGTTGGCCCAGGGGTGGCCCCTCTCGGTGGCGGACGGGGTGTACTGAACAGCACCGCCGTGGATATTCGGCGTAAGATTGACTTGGGCGTCCAAGCCCTGGGTGTGGTGTCCGAACCGCACTCTCTGGGGGGTAGGGCTCATCTGGGTGTAGGGGTTGGACTGTATACAGGTCAGTTACGCATCTTTAGTAATCACCTTACTCCAGAGCTTGTTACCGTCACGCCAGCCTGGGTCTGACCGGCTGTCTGGGTGAAATGGGTATTAGTAGTTCCAATGTGGTCGGATCCTGCATTCTGTCCGCGGCCCTCGTTGCCCGTCGTCGTCGTCTTTGTGCTCAGCTGACAAGAGCAATTAGCGACAAGCGGACGAGGGAAATAGGGGAACGTCGGGATGTTCTCGGGAACAGCACATACATGGTCGTCGACCGAAGCGTGGGTCTTCTGGGCGTACTCGGCATATCGTCCCGTACCGATGGGCGCAATCGTGTTGCGGCGACCCGATGTCGATGGCTTGCTGAAGGCAGTCGAGGACATGCTATTGCGCGAGCGGCTTTCTTGAGAGTGCGACTGGCCAGAAGACGCAGCACTGTTGGTCGGCGTGGGAGCGAAATGACCGCTGCCGCTGCCGTCGTCGAAATCGCGAAGCATGACACCACCACCACCAGTGTCCTCCTGGTCATCAAAGTCGGTGAAGTTGGAAAAAGCGTTCCTCGAGTACACAGCCATTTGATCGTTGCGCAGAGTCGGCGAATGCTCAGCCGCCCAGTTTCCGTTGTTGTTGGCCATGTTCGTCAGTCCAAACGGCGAGATGAGTGATTGAAATGGAAAGGCGGGCTCTAGGCAATTGAGAGTCAGTCAAATTCAAATTCGCAAAGCGAAAGGGGCGGGCAGAATCATGTAGGGGAAGGGGGAGCCCAACGTGAATCGCCTCGCGGTCGCTGCCCGTTCCACATCGTGGCTGCGCAGTGCGAAGCGTAGTACGACTTGTGTTGCAATTGAAACCGATAGAGTCTTGCGCGATGGTATCAATATTGAAAGCTGGCAATGCCAAAGAACCGGCGCCGGCGTCAGTTGGGCAGAGGAAGGGAATGACCAAGGCGTGGGTGAGTGGTGATTGAGGAGGAAGAGAAAGATTGGGAAGCTCGGCGTGAGCAAAGAGGAAGATATAAACCTCCAAGGCACCAGGGCAGTGCTTTTGGGACGAAAAGAAAGTGAACGGGCCAAGGCGTGACTGGGTGATGTTAATGAGAAAGATAGAGAGTGAGGGTTTGGGGTGCTCGGGTGAGCGAGTAGGAAGATGTTGACCCCCAACAAGCTGGGACTAGAGAGAGAAACTGAATGGGGAAGATCCGTGCCGTGAATGAAAGGGTGGGTGAAGACTGGTACAAGCACGTGGGAGGACTTTGAACCTGTGGAAAGGGGGCAGTGTAGAAGATGGATTCCTCCAAGGCAACTGTTAGATGCTGGGAAGGGCGTAGGTAAGACCAAGGCGTGCGTGATGTAGGGCACAAAGCAGGCGATGGCCGGTGAGTTGATTTTGCGGGAATGGAGAGGATGATAAGTGCCTTTGAGCCAGCTTTTGGAATGGCAAGGGAGGTAAAGGGCCAAGGTGTGCGCTATAGAGAAGAGTGACTGCTGGTCGATGGACAAGGGAACGTGGGAGCCTTTGATTTTAAGTGAGCCAAGGAAAGAGAGATGACCGTTGTGTGGAAGATTGATCTCTAAGGCAGGTGTTTGGGATGAACGCGGGGTGCTCGTGTGGCCGAAGGAGGAACGCTTTGACCAGCCCGGGTGGCGTAGGGAAGAATGGTTGCTCAGCATTGGAACAGGGCATGTGAGAGGATCTGCTTCTGTCGAGGAGAGACGAAAGGAGGAGCAAAGGTAGGGTGATGATACATACCTTCATGTCAAACAGGTTCCCTCCTGAAGACAGTCGTGATGAGGACAGGTAGTTGATGTAAACTACCAGGTGTAGGAAAGAGGCGTGAAGAAGAACTGGCTGCGGGAACAGGTCTGATATAGATCTCAGAAAGAGGGCCGGAGATGAGGCAGTCGTACATCGTAAGAGTGGTTATGGGACCTTGATTGTTGTATGTGGCTAGTGAATGAAACGAATAGCTGTGAATGCCTCGCACCTACAATACTACAACGGGGAATCAAGATTCGAGAATAGGACCGGGATGTACAATACCACTGTAAGTCGAAATAAGCTCAGCTTACGACCATCACTGGGATTGGAAGTGTTGCTTATCGAGCACAGGACTATTGTTGGAATCGCTCAATGAATAGGGTATGAAAGAAACACAATGGAAGTTGATGTGGTCGCCAAAAGAGGAGAATCGAGGCGCTGACAATCACCGCTCGGCCTTGGAATGAAAGGATGGGATGCCGCCAGTCCATGGGCTACGCCATGTTGATTGCAGGGCAGCATGGGGTCGGTGAGTCCCAGGGAGACGAAAAAGCCGGAACAAGACAATAGAGATGCTTTCCATGACGACAGAACTGGCTTTGACTTTTCAAGGGACAGAAGAGGAACAGGGAAGCAGCAAGGCGTCTCCCACAATAACTGCCTATCTTGAGCACTCTTGATGCCGTCCAACTTAGGTGGCAAGCCCTCTGTTCCCACAGGAAGAACGCCAGTGACACTGGTAGTTTAAGGAAGCTTGATTTATTTCTCAGAGGACTGGAAACGCGAAGCTCATACGAAGAGGGGATGACTGAAGTAGCTGAACTGTCCGCTCACAAGGCATCCAGGGGGTTTGGCGGAGGAACCAGCTCGTCGCACCTGAAGACCTGAAAAGGTTGGGGTAAATCGTAGATTGGGCTTATTATGTCGTCCAGCCTCTGCCGGGTCTTGAGGGCAGTTCTCCTGGGAATCAGAGAACAACGAAGGAGGCGGCCGGGTATGGTCACTGTCCTTCCCAGCACTGAAGATCACGAGCCAAGCATTCTGAAACCAGGGTCATGGATGCTCTTTTGTACTTTAGTCGTGAGGATTTCTGTATATGGCTCGCATGCGGCAGACGCCCCCCAATAAGCATCAGGCCAGTGCGTCGAGCGCGAATGGCCCCAAGTGCCGTTTGATTTTGATCCAAGGGCTTTTGCCACGAAGCTCGAGTCCATTGTGTTAACGCTGAGATAGCTTCGTGGACTTGGTAACGTAGAAACATTTCCTCCTGAAGCTGGAGGCATAAATTACGTTTCCGTTGCTTTGGAGGGCACTCCTCTCTCAGTCAAACTAGATGCAGGTCAGACGGATATTGGGGCCATGCTTGACAACGGGATGCCAGGTCTTACCGGTGTCAAGAATGACTCAGCTACAAAGCGAGCCCGTGCATTCAACTGGTGGCCGGAATGTTAGCCAGGGTCATAGGTAAGGACTGGCGGAGGAATGGCATACGAATAGCTTCATCTCTGAGATCTCCTTGTCTACCTCCTCCATGAACTGAATGATGAAGTCGACCAGCTTGTGCTTTAACATCTCCTCGGTGTGGAAGTTTGTGATCAGGAAGGAGATGTCGTATCCCTTGGACAATACATGTCAGTCTCCAGGAAAGCGTGAGGCGTCAGCAAGTGATCCAACCTTGATGGGCTTTCTCCGGAGAATGAAGAAGGACTCGGCACGCTGCGTCAAGAAGCGAGTGAACTTGTGGACCAGGATATGCTCAATTTCATCCGCCTGCTTGATCTTGATGCTGATGCGTATGCTGTTGATGCTGGGCTCAATGAGGACGCGCTCATTCTCGTTGCGCGCGATCGTTAGCGGTGTCAGCAACACCTCGGGTGATGTCCGCGCCTCGACCTCCGGAACATTGTGCCGCTCGGCAGTCTGAGATGCGAAGTTGGAGAGACAGAGGGCGGCTGTCAGGCTGCTACGAACAGCCTGCAGGTATGGGCGGAGCGATTGTGACTGCGTGGGAAGAAGACCGTCAGCGTGTGCTCGAGGATATATTGATTGTGTGAGCGTCTCACCATCGTGCCTGTGCAGAATGGCTTCCCCTGAGTCCAGCGATGGCCCAGCAGGTCGGTTGCCGATGCTGCTGTCGTCGTCTTGGGTCCAGCTTCGGGTACGGAGTACCTTGGCAGTCAAGCTGGCGGCGGAGCATGCGGGCAAGGGCGGGGCCAGGGTGCGGCGGCGGGTACCCACATTTAGGCTGCCTGGGTTCCACTCGTTCCCGCCGGGCGCGCCGCCCCATTCTTTCCGCTTCTACACACTGTACTGTACCTCAACCACATCCGCCACCAGGGACTTTCGAAACGCGAAATCGACGGGGGCAAAAGCATACGGCCTCTGGCGGAACTCGAGGATTTTCTTCTTCCTATCACTCACCTTTCGGTTTCATTAGCACTCCCCACAACGTCCCGGTCTCCTAATTCAAGATGTCAACCGTAAATGGTAAGGACCTGGCTTGTTTGACCCCTCCACCCCAGTGGGAAGCATGATCTCAGGACTGACCTAGCTGTACTTAGTCGTGATTAAACATCAAGGGAAAAAGTACGATGTCGAGGTCGACACGACACAGACCGGCGAGGTTCTCAAGTACCAGCTCTTCAGCCTGACCGGTGTCGAGCCTGAGCGACAGAAGATCCTGGTCAAGGGCGGCCAACTGAAAGATGACACCGACATGAGCAAGCTGGGCCTAAAGCCTGGCCAGGTCATTATGATGATGGGTACGCCGGGAGATGGCGGAGACGCCGTTGTGCGACCGACCGAGAAGATCAAGTTCCTCGAAGACATGACCGAAGCCGAAGCCGCACAGCAAGCCGGCGCGACCCCGGCAGGCTTGGTAAATCTAGGGAACACATGCTATCTCAACTCAACGCTACAGGCCTTGCGTTCCATCCCCGAGCTTCAGGAAGCTCTTGCAAAGCACGACAGCACGGCAACATCGGGGATCACCCAATTGGACATCACGAACCAGCTCAGAGACCTCTTCAAGGACATGTCGGAGACACAGGGTGGCATGTCGCCCTTCATTTTTCTGAATGCGCTGCGAGTGACCTTCCCTCAGTTCGCGGAGCGCTCGAAGAAAGGTCCGGGCTACGCTCAACAGGATGCCGAGGAAGCATGGTCGCAGATCGTGTCGCAGCTGAGGCAGAAGTTGAAGTGGGCGGACCCTAGCGAAGGCGAGACCGCCAGGGCCGTTTCCTTCGTTGACAAGTATATGGCTGGCGAGTTCTCCAGCACGCTCGAATGCGACGACCCGGCCGCCGGCGAGGGCGGCGAGCAAGCAACCTCCGCCAAGGAGCCGTTTCTCAAGCTCAACTGCCATATCGACAGTCAGACCGCCCATCTCAGAGACGGATTGGTCAACGGATTAACAGAGAAGATCGAGAAGAAGTCGGAGGTCCTGGGCAGGGATGTTATGTACACGAAGACGTCCAAGATCTCCCGGCTACCCAAGTATCTCACTGTCCACTTTGTGCGCTTCTTCTGGAAGCGCGACGTCCAGAAGAAAGCCAAGATCATGCGCAAGGTCACGTTTCCCCACGAGCTGGACGTGGTTGAATTTTGCACAGATGAGTTGAAAAAGGTTCTCGTCCCAGTCAGAGACAAGGTGCGCGAGGTGCGCAAGGAAGAGGAGGATGTTGAGCGGGCTCGCAAGCGGCGCAAGAGGAACCCGCTACTGGACGGCGACGTGCCCGGCGGGAAGGGAGAGGTCGCGAAGAAGAACGACAAGAAGCCCTCGACGTCCGGGGATGGCGATGTTGAGATGACCGAGACATTCAAGACGGATGCCGAGTGGGATGCGGAGAAGGCTGCGGCCCTCCTGGAGGCTAAGAAGGAGCTGAACGCCCTTATCGACCCGGAGCTCCGGAAAGATGACGGCGCCAATCAGTCAGGCCTTTATGAACTCCGGGCTGTCGTGACCCACCAGGGCGCCAGCGCGGACAGCGGCCATTATACCGCGTACGTCAAGAAGACTGGCCCTAAGGACCCCGTAACCGGCAAGGTCGGTGAGGAGGACGGTCTGTGGTGGTGGTTCAACGACGACAGGGTTACGGAGGTGACGGCTGACAAGATCGATGCCCTTGCGGGTGGCGGTGAGTCACACTCGGCCCTCATCCTCCTCTACAAGGCCATTCCTCTTCCTACTGCCGAAGGCCTGATGGAGTGAAATATTTGGTGTTTTTGGCTTTCCATGGAATATGGTTATCGGGGCGGCGCACCGAAACAAAGGGGGGCGGGATTCTGGT
The DNA here is from genome assembly GCF_033439665.1 of Chaetomium strumarium. Classification (NCBI taxonomy): domain Eukaryota; kingdom Fungi; phylum Ascomycota; class Sordariomycetes; order Sordariales; family Chaetomiaceae; genus Chaetomium; species Chaetomium strumarium. Next base: position 6,889,585 of record NW_026944429.1, on the reverse strand, counting down.
GAAAATGGCTCCCGGTAGACCGGTCACGAGGTTCTAGACAAACCATCCATGGGTTATCTGTGCGAAACAAGGGTGATTATTGCAGTGGAATGTCTGATATGCACCATAGCTCCCTTTGTCGCTGCTCGAGGCGACGAGCGGCTTGGTTGTTCAGGAGTGTTGTGGCTTGCGCGGGTCAGGCTGTCTGCCCCGGCTGTGCATGAGGTACCCTCAACCCTGCGATGCCCGAATCACCGAAACATGATCCTTGAATAAGGGCGATCTACCTCTGCCCCCATAACCATGATCCGTTTGCTCACCGGGCCGCTCGCTGGTACCTTGCGACAGGCAACGTCAGCGCGAGGCGCAGGCGAGGGGATGGCCAAATTGGTACAGGCGACCCCATCAGCCCCTTCGCCAGAATGCGCTATCTGCTCCCATCTACAGTCCCGCCGCCTCCGCCCTCGGGGGAGGCTTTGATTCGCGCCCTGACCTCGGCCAGCTTGGCCTCGATCTTCGCCTTCTGCCTCAACAGGTCTGCCTTGTGCTGCTCGAGCAGAGCCACTTTCTCTTCTAGCGTGGCCTCTTGCACCTTCTTCTTCTCCTATATGCGTTTCGGTGTGTGAGCGGGGTGAGAAATTACAAGAGTATGCAAGCCGGGGAGAGATGGGTGGGCGTACAGCTTTGTACTCCTGTTGCGCCTTGAGTCCGGCACCGTAGACGGTGCCTGTGATGACCACGGCGGCGAAGCTGACGGAGATGATCATGTATTTCCATTTTGGAAGTAAGCCGGCTTTTGGGCCTGTTGCAGCTGCCGCTGATGGTGACCCTCTGAGGTTTGCTGCCTGTCTGGCGGCGACTCTGGTGGCAGAGGCGGCGGTCTTTGCTGCCGCTCGTACTGCGGATGGTGATGGCGGCATGCTGCAGCGGGAACCTCACCCCCCTGACTAAGGTAAGGTACCTAGGTTCGCGAATCCCGCCCGCCTAAAGAGGATTTAGCGGGATGGATCACCCCTAGTATGGCGCCAAAGTAGGTGCAATCGCCGCCCTTTCCACTCGATTTCCTCCGTAGGCTTCCGGAATGTGATACAGAAAATAATAGAAGTATCTGTCCCCGCAGAACCTTTCGCGACGCTCCCAGTACTCCTAGGTCGTCTCAATCTCGCTGTTCTAGTTCCAGTTCGCTGTATCCTGCTACAATGGAATCCTTTGCCGTCGGCCCATCGTACTCGCCGTCGCCGAGCTTCCAATCCCGTGGGAACGTCGTTTGTGTACGGATTACGTACAGTACGGTAGCCGAAGATCTTGCGAGGCTTGGCATAACTACGGTATCCGTGCCGGGCCGTCGCCAGGCGAGCCAAAGTGCGGGCCTGCTCCGGATTCAGTTCTTACGTTGGGCGAATCAGAGTCTGTGAATCTGACCAAAATGGGGCCCCGCGTGTTCCTCCGGGGTCCACAAGCCGAAGGCGGGGCGTTTCTCCCCGTCCCGTCTTGGCCGTCTCGAGGTTCGCAATGCCAACGAGTTAACTGAATTGGTGGTGACAAAGCGACCTATGTCCTGAGTAATCGCCTTGCAGCGGTAGTCGATTTGTTTGATTAATGAGGCACAATCCACTAGCCTTACTTCGTATATACTTGATTATTGTAAGCCAAAATCCAAAGTTTGCGGGAGCTTGGTGTCTTGCGTTTCGTCATGCTCGCGGGATCGGCGGGCCATGTTCCAAGCTAGCGTTAGATGACGCTTGTTGAGATAAGCGAGTGAGCTCCTTGGTTTGCTTCTCTGTCGCCGTTCGTTCATCTGTTTCCTGTGGTAACTGCTGGGGAGAACGCCGGCGACGACGAGAGCAATACCTCAAACCAACGTGGACAGGCTTTCATAACGTAGGTATACGATAATCGTTTCGCAGTCCCTCCGCGGTCGCTCAGCCAGACCAATCTCAGTTATCACCAGTACAGCTCAGCCAAGGGCCCTCGGAAGCTTGAACTGACCTTCTTTCTCGCTCTCGCAGTGTTTCTTTTACCCCTGGTGTCTCCACTTCAGAAGTCCAACATAGTACGGACCTTCAACAACATGTCGTCTCCTCGTGTCTTCATTGTTCGTCATGGCGAAACCGAGTGGTCGCTCGACGGCCGTCATACAGGGTCGACCGACATTCCCCTGACGGCGAATGGTGAGAAACGGGTTCTGGCGACCGGCAAGGCGCTCGTCGGCAATGATCGTTTGATTGCGCCTAGCAAGCTGGCGCACATGTGAGTATTCATCTCAGTCCTCCGGGGCGGCTGTGGCTTTTCTTTCTCATTGGACTGTACTAGCCCGTCACTGACTCGGTACAGCTACGTCTCTCCGCGACGCCGGGCACAACGGACCCTGGAGCTCCTCAACCTGGTGCAAAGACATCAGCTACCATGGGAAGCTCACGGCGAACCATACTGCGAGCACCTGCAGTGCGGAGCCCAAGTTGAAGTCACGGAGGACATCCGGGAATGGGACTATGGCGACTATGAGGGCATTACCTCGCCTGAAATCAGAGAACTCCGGAAGCAGCAGGGCCTAGATCCCAACTGGGATATCTGGAGAGATGGCTGTCCGGGGGGAGAGTACGGTCCCTTTTTACATTGCCCCCAATAGCCGGGTCCGGGTTCAGTGGAACTAACCGTCTTCACATCACAGGAGCCCGTCTGATATCAACGAGCGACTTGACCGACTCATCAAAGAGATTCGAGAGAAGTGGCATGCTCCAGTCATGGATAAACCAACGGGACAGGGAGGCAATGGCGACGTGCTAATTGTAGCCCATGGCCATATCCTCCGGGCCTTTGCGCAGCGCTGGGCTGGCCAGTCCCTCCACGGCGGGCCATCTTTCTTACTTGAAGCAGGTGGCGTAGGTACTTTGAGGTGAGATCAAGGCAATCCCTTTCTTGCCTTCTAGCTCTCTACTTACCTCGGGTCTTTCGGCACTAGCTACGAACATCACAACATCAATGAACCCGCAATCCTCCTCGGCGGTGCCTTCGTTGTGGACCTTCCTGGTATGTTAACTCCCAGAATCAGGAGAGGCATCCTTTCGCTCATCCTTCGTTTCTTCCTTCATACTCGCTAACGACTTCCCTGAAGAGGTGAAAGACAGGGTGGCCCAATGACAGCTCTGTGTTCATATCAGAGCTCCCTGAGTCCGATTGACGGGATGTGGGATATCTTCAATGACCTACCACGCGGAGAACGCCTACTTTAACACCGAAACATTGGCATCATAGACCTATTATACGTTCTCAGCTGTTGAATCACCTAGAAGCTCAGACACCGCCATCTGTTCACTAGACAAGGTTTGACTTGATATGTGCGTCTACATTTCTATTTTGATTACAATATGGCACAACCAGATCTGATTCTTTCCAAACTCTCTCTCTCTCATCAAGCCTTCGTGCCACGGGCGATGAAGATCTTCCTCCGCACCTCACTGCCATCCTCTTTCGAGAAGTGGAATACCGCACCAACCTCCCCCATCGCAAAGTCCTTGCCTACACCAGCCTCTTCAAAGATGCGCCTGACCTGCTCCTCGGAGAAGCCATGATGCGTGATGGTATTCGACGCAGGGTGCGAGGGCTGTTTATTTTCAGATACAGTTTAGTCAATCTTTCTCCTCTGGCATCTAGCCCCAAGGGGTTGCAACATGGGGGTTGGAACGGGACGTACATCCGGCTTGTCATGCGCGAAGAAATCTAGAATCACGAGCACGCCTCCGGTTTTGAGACGCTGGCACAACCTGCGGGCCGCGAGGGCGGGATCGTCGAAATGATGGAAGCCCAGACCAACGGCCGCGACATCAAAGTTGGAGAATTCCGGCGCGGCAAAGGCTTCCGGAGTGGGATCCTCCGGATCGCAGAGGTTGCCTTGGTAGGCGCGCATCTCCGAATGCGTGAGGCCCTGGTACGTATGCTATATCAGCTCCCAAGCCTGGATCCTTTGGCGTAACGGAGAGTGAGAAGCGATATAGCGGAACTGACCTGATTTTCAGCGCGAGTGTTGTATGCCGCTACCTACTACGTAGTTAGCAATGACCGGCTACCTGACTCTGCCCTCCCTGGCAAGGAGCGTAAGTGGTAGACGATCGGGGCTCACTTGCCATGTTCTCCGACAGATCAATGCCCACGCACTGGGTGGTGTATGGAGCGAGGGCCTGTGAGACTCGGGTCAGAATCACGGAACATAGAATCGCAAGGAAGCAGATGCCTCTCCAGCTGTCTCATCTCTCTGAGCAATGGATAGCAGGAGAGCTCACTGAGAGGCTTCCTACCCTAGAAACTGCGCAGCGATGTAGTTAGCCTTCCGAGACACCAGGGGCAAGATCAAAATGCTAGAGTTCAACAGAGGCTCATAGGCACATAATGCCCAGGTACTCTTGGCATTCATCGGAGCGGGAAAGAACAAGACTCCAAGGGACCACAACAAGGGAAGGAAAGCGATTAGCTTACCAACGCCAGTTCCACAAGCATAGTCCAACAGTCTCACGGTCTTCTCCTGGGCTCCCTCCTTGGACTCCTCTTCGTTTTCCTCGACCCAGTCCGCGCCAATGAAGTCGAGCTTCGCCCGAATCTCCTCGACCAACCTGTTGAGGGTCTTCTCATGCTTGGTATCGTAGTGAGCAGCCTCCTTGCTAGACACAAATCCGTGTTAGTGATGGACCCCATAGCGTCGTAGAGGAGCACTCTAGAGGGTTGTAGATGACATAGACGACCGAGGCTCATTGGGTTGGTTGCGCCTCGACTTGGGCGCTTGAAGTAGCCCCCTCGCGACAGTTGATGAGGACCAGCTCGACCCACTTGAAGAATTCTTTGTTCTGCTCCGAGGCTGACGTGCCGGCGCCGTGGTGATGGTGATGCGCGCACGGAGTGGCCATGTTGAAGATACAGGTTTCGCGGCAGGTGACGATTCTTCCGATACAAACTCAAGCGATTCTGTCCGTGGAACTGGAATTTGGGAACTGTTCAGCCACAGTCCTTTGCACGATTATGCTTGTACTCTTGAGTCTATCAACAACAGCTGGCTGTCGATAGGGAACGCTATATAAATATTACACATCAGCTTTGCGGAAACATCTCGGTCACTTTTGGCTCAGCGTAACGTGGAGATATATTTCCCTCTAGAGGAACCCGTCAAACGCATTGAGTAGCTAGAAACTACCTGGTAGCAAGAAACTCAGCGAAAAGTGTCCAGGCGAATCTGGTGTGGTCCCAAAGGCCAGCTGTGAATAGCTTCAGTGCCTTCCCAAAACCTCAGAGAACAGCCATCAGTCGGACAGGATTGTATGTACAGTACAAGTAGTATATACAATTTTTGTATATACATACATGTACATACCTACAATACAGATCTATCATCCGTTTGAGCCATTTAGCCAAGTCATGCACGCGTCACTCCATCCCCGCAGACGGGAACTCGCCAGGTTCGTGAGAGCAAGCGAAGGATACCGACACGAAGAGGAGATGAGGGCGGGTGAGAAAAGATAATGCAACACACTGTACTCGTACATACGTACCTTTTGGTCCAAGACTCGGGGGTTCCAATAAGACAGATCATATATCGGCAGCGGCAGATGGTCCTTCGGCGCAATGCACAAGACAGAAACAGGAAATCGTGCTGAGATTTTGGATCCTTGGCTCTGCACTTTGTGGTCAGTTCCTAGACAACCCCGCAAGCCTCGATTGGTGTGACGAAGGAATGGAAGAGTTGCACCATGACGCTAGTCTTACTCGCTGGCACGCTGCGGGGGCCGATTCGCCCAGAGGCATTTTCTCACTTGGCCCTGATAGGCAAAGGATGCCGTGGCCCCGGGAGAGGTGGCACATGAATTCCCGACTAGCAGGTTTTAGCGTCGTCTTGACTCTGGGAGTCCGCTGGGAGTCTGGCAACACAAACGGCTACATACATAGTAGGTACGCGTACTGTACGAGGATCTCACCAGCCCGTCCCAGCGACGGGATGCATGACCCCGCTTCGGTCCGCAGTCAGTTCCTCGTCACAGGGACACACGCCCCTGGGGTGTGCCGAGCGAGCCGGCGGCTGTCGGGATGTCTTGCTTTCGTACGTCCGTACAGCACCGGTACATTGTACATCGATTCACACCGTGTGGCGTAGACGCGCGTACGGAACGTATGGACATAACAAGTATCGAACACCTGTAATTTGTCGCTTGTTGATCCTCCTCTCCCGTGTTTCAGCGCGCCACGCGCAGGATTTGCGCGGCATGGCCCTGCTTCATCGGCCTTGTTGGGTGGTCTCAGTAGGGAGTGGCCTGCCAGCCGTGTGTGTTCGTGTTTTGTGCGGAGCGCGCCTCTGCAAATCCCTCACACGGGCAGCTGCTGGCTGCGGCATGCTGCTGCTGCACGAGGGAGAGAAGGGAAAGAGGCTTGCTGCAATACCTGCAAGTGAGCGGGGAGGATGGGCCGCCGGCAGGGTTGCGAAACGGCAAAAGAGCAGCGGGCGGCACGGCGAGATGCGAGCCTCCTCCCCCCATTCCTTATGATCGAGTGGACTCTCAGGTGCTCTGGTCAGCGGAGCACTGCCTGCAGATGATGCAGTACGCAGTAGCGCAGGGCGGGTGGTTGGTTTAACCGACACACTGATCCGGGTCCATGCTTCGAAAACCTTCGTGTCTGGTCTGAGTTGTAGTGGGGTGGGATGGGTTGAACGATGTGCTCCATAGGGTCTCACAAGACTTGTCTTCCCGTCCGTACCCGTGCCGGGCGGAATGAGTGTCAGATCCCACATTCTGCGGCGGCACATCTCGGTACGCTTCAGGGTGCTATGGGCGCGCTGGGTCAATACCTGTGCCGCGCATTATTGGCTCGAGCCTTCTGTGGTGCGACGCCAGTCGGGCCATTGGGCGGCTTACAACGGGCCTGTCAGGCCGTCCGTTGGGCCGTGAGAAGTGACACCTCATGCTCCCGTCAGCAAAGCTAGGCTGGATTACCTACCTGACCGTTGGATCGGCGCGAGCGAGACACACTCGGGCTTCGTTTTCGGAGCACCTTCGTGGTACAAACCTGAGACCGCAAGTGAGTAAATAGCTAGTTCCCATATGGTAGCTAGAAACATGCATGCGTGATCAAACAGCTCGCTTCGCAACAAAAGCCGAACACGTCCAGTGGCGGCGCCAAGCTTGCAGTCGGCCCTGCTTAAAAGGTCGAGGTGCGACCGAATGATGGGGGCCACGGGCGGCAAGTGTGCAGTCTCACCGCTGTTTGTTCGGGTTACCGTTTCTTGCCAGACTGCGTCGCAGCGAAGTAACGCAGCCAAGCTGGTACCGGACCCGAGGTGCAAGAACCAAAAGCTGCCCTCCAATGGGAAATTCTGCGCACGGGTTTGTTTGTGACGGCCGGGTGATGCAGGGATCCATGGGACTAGAACGTCTTATCCGAGCCGGCGCGGCTTAGCGAAGGACACCGTTGATTTGCTCAGAGTATTGATGACTGAAACCTGCATAGATTAGGCTTGCCGCGTGAGGATCATGATCTCTGTTGCCAGCGCATCACGCAGGGCCAATGTTTAGGCCGATGTTCAGTCCACATTCGCGGGCCGGCCTGGACGTCGAGGGCGGTACCCGGCGACCAATCAATCAGTAGCGGGTGCACCCGGCCGGCCGATCGAGGGTGCAAAGAAGCAAGGTAACCCGCCTGGCTGCCAATCAACCTCAACCTCCATTCGCTGCGTCATGCAGCCAGGTCGCGTCGTCGTGCTGTCGTGCTGGGATGGCTTGTGCTTCGCTTGAACCGGGCTTCAGCTGAGGACCGAGGTCTATTGCAGGAAGAATTGCCTGCCTGCAAGCCTGCATTGCCGAAGACCTGCGTCAAGCCCGCACAACATCCTGTTGCGCCCGTGTGATAACTCAGGTGGTATCAGTATGTGAGTGGTGGCCGAGCCGTGCTGACTGATGCCCAAGCACACGGACATGCAACTTCCGTGGTGGCTGAGGAATGCTCATGATCAGTGCCTTAGGTTAGGTACTACCGGGGTTTCCTCAGGTACCAGTACGCGGCAAGTCCATCGAAGTGGCATGTAGAAAGCTGGTGACACGTTCGTATCTGCGATATCGGACGCGAGCTTCGGCCTGGTCACTCAAGGATGACTGATGACTTTTGCATCTCTGACGATGAGGAAGCTTGTGGCGCCTCATAATAACTATTCGGTTGGTTGGATGTTGGATTTCGGTGGTCAGGAAATGAAGAAGTACGGATATGGCTGCTCAGCCCTACATGGGACAATAACGTTATCCTGTTTATTACCCGTGTCGCTCTAGCCCAGCGCTGACGCTGAGGAGCATCCACTTGGTCGACCGTCACGCAGGAAGGAGGCAATGACGGGCACGGCACCGGGAAGCGCGGAACGAAGGTACAATACAGTGACCAGGTATTGTGATACGAGGGTTGGGTACGGGTTACAGTAAGGTATGTGATGTATACCGTCACATGGGTTCCGTCGCAACGTGGCACGACAGTTCCCTTGGTGTCGCTACCCCCGTCTCCGAATTGCACTAAAAAGTGGAGTGCACTCTGATTGGGCAGGAGCGCAGCCTTGGCCGGTTGCTCGCTGCTGGACATTGCCGGGACGCCCACCGGATGATCCAAGACATCAACGGCACTTGCGAGTCTTCTTGTGAGACACACTTTCCAACTTGTGGGCATTTCAGCTTCTGACAGCTCATTGGGACATTCATAGTCATTGGTTTGGCCCCAAGAACGAGGGGCCATATGACCTCGGTCCGTTGGCGGCTTTATGCTTGGCGAGCCTCCGACTCGGAACCTGAAGTAGGACGGGACTTTGCGACGACAGCCCGGTTGACGTTACGGAACGGAGGAGCAGTTGTTGTTGCAAAACGTCTGGCTAGGCTGGATCCCGGCACGCCGCCCCTTTCCTCAGCCTTCGAGAACGGAAACACAAAGAGTCCGTTTCCTTCGGGAACTGGGGCGCGGAGGAGATGTGGAGTGCATGAGCCCTCTGTCACGTGACTGCCGAGAAAGGATCTGATTCGCGGATACCTTGGAAGAATTGACTAGTAGACGCAACCAGTCGCAACAGGACAAGCCTGTGGCGGATGATCTCTGATGACGGTAACTACCGAGTCCGTGGTGCGAAGCGGTTAATTAAGTCGCATTTGGGGGCCGCAGCACGCTCACTTTCTGACCGCCTTTTTGGCTTGTGGAATGAGGAGGTGATCGTTCGGCCAGGATTTGGCCTGCGCCGCTTGACTGCTTGGGCGCAACGCCGCTGGTTGGTTTGAGCTTTGCCATGGCCCGTTTCTGCGGATTCCTGTTCCATGCACTTGTCTGACGAGGAGCTGTTGGCTGACGCGAGTAGGTCGGCCCTCTTGGACAAGAATATTTCAAACAAAGCTCCCATGTTTCGTTTCTTGGATGTGATTGTTTCGAACACGACGCGCTCAGAGAACTCTTATGCGCCGCAACGGCCCGTTTCGAAGGTTGGGCTCTCATACCGAGAGGCAGCAGGATCTGGGCTAGGCGCCTCTGTTGCACAGACTGTCATGCCAGGGAAAGACAGGGCCTTACCTAGTAGTCCTCGGGCTCAGGGACTGCCACCAAGGGCCGTCCTCGACCTGCGGACGAGCTAGGATGTCGTATTACTGTGTACCATGTAGGCCACCAGACCCAGGTAGGCAATCGAGTGTCCGTTCGCCTCACAGATCCAGCAGTGGAATTGGCGACTGGATGGATCTTGTTGTCTGCCAGGTATTCTGGTCTCCGCGACTTGCTGCTAAGTCCCGCCATACGCAAAACGGAGGTAGATTGATAGGTACTTGGACCCCTAAGTTCTCGAAGCCCTCATCGAGAGATGGGTAAGCCTATGCCGCAACCAGTTTCGACTGTGTAAATGTTGTTATGTAAGCGTCCTGGAGATTCCAGCTGTTATACCTTCGGACGTCTAAATGAATCTAGTGCGCATTTCGTTAGGGCCAACCTTTCGGGGCCATGACTCTCAAGGATCTCCCCGGGGTCCTCCGGGAAGTCGCGGGTGAAAGACACGGGAAGGATCTTCACGTTGGATGCCCGCTATATCATCAATGCGATGTCTGTCCGTCTTGCTGGCTTGGCACGGGGTGGAGGGAGTGGTGAAGTGTGAACGTCAATGGCAATACCACAAACTTACACAGTACTGTGGTACGCAGTACAGTATCTTACCGCTTGCCTTGGCGAGGATCCATAACGGAGGTATTGTAGTTACCCATGAGATGACGCCAAGTCGATGATCTGGGGTAAGATAGGTCATGCTCGGGGCCCCTCGAGAGCGTTGCGCCTGGAAACTACATGTGTGGCGTATCTCTCCGCGAGCAACCAATTAGATACCCTTTAACCAACTTAGAATCAGGGCCGTTTGCCCTGTCTCTGTGTTGCCCGCTCAACACCTCACCTAACTCTAGAAGGCGGGGATGAATACCCGATGTCACCATGTTGAAAGAGACTATAAATCAGGGAAAGGCATAGGTCCCTCTACCGTCCCGGACCCTCCCGCTTATAGCTTAATGCTGTACTGTATTTCAAGGGGCTGTGGTATTTGATGATTGGTGGCCGAACGTACCGTACTTATGGTAACTCCTACATCTGCAACTGCATATCGTTATGGGTTGCAACAGAGCAGGTATCAACAGTGGGAACATTGACGGTACCTAATTGTGAGAGACGGACAATGAAGCCATTGTCCGAAGTGTGCAGAGAAATGGTTCCGGACTTCCAAGCTACAGTATAATGTCCAAGCATTATTCCCTCTTCAAAACATGCTTGTTTGAGTCTCGAGCGGTGAACGGAATTTAGAACGCGGGCAATACAATAAAGGCCAGGCGTTGGTCAGTTAATACCTTTCCTAAGGAGGTACATGTATATACCGTGATACCTTGCTTGAAGTGAGCTCTCTTACGGATACTGGTATGTCGGTACCGATCAGTCACGTTGTCGAATGGGAGGGCCGATCTGGCGTCGGACAAAACCTTAGTGGACTGTGCTATGATTTACGGGTCAGCTACACAGTATGCCGCTTTGAGGGGAGTTGCTTAGGTGCGCTGCCCTGACGATCACCTCATTAATCTTAGTCATTGGAGATTTGATTTGGCCATGTTCGGGGACCTGTACGGAACCTGGAAACGCTGCCGGGACCACATACTTAAATTACACAGTAGTACTAGTATGCGGATATCAGTACAATACACACAGACATACTTCCATGTATTGTACATGTACATGTTACGTGGCAACAAAGCAACCGGCAGGTGTCTCACCCTTCGCAACCAAGCATACAGACCGATACAGCCTGTGCAGTGATTCTAGGAGAGCGGAATAGAACTAATGCAGGACTTGTCAGACCCCCTCTCGAGCCCCTCTCTGTGTCACTGTTACAGGATGCGGGTGTACCCGGGCCTTTGAGACGCGACGGATTCACCCCGTCCGTATTCAGCCAATAACCAGCTATCTGGAACTTCTGGGGACTTTCCCCGCTGAATCAGTGCCTAAGGAGGTAATAAAGCGTTGTGTGTGTTCTATAGTGACCAAGTGTAACATAGTTCGAGGCCCAAGGTCGCACGGGTTCATATTACACATGCAGCCTCCCAGCCGAGGGCTGCGAAAACAAAGTGTCGAGAAAATCAGGGGTGCTTTCGTTCATCACCTCCACAAACTGCGTTGGGATGCGCGCAGGCAGCAAAAACCTGACACATCATCCTTGCCATTGTCCCGGAAGAAGGAGTTTCCGCCCGGTCGGTCGCGAAACCAGGTGTGCTCGCATGGCCGTCCTTTCCAGCCTCGCAACCGGGGGAAGCGAGCTTCAGGCAAGCAGAAGAGAACTGTGCCAGCCAATGGCTTCTGGAAGACTCATGTGCCGCAGGACGCTATCCATGCGGGCGCACTCGAATGGGGCCAAGGATGTGGGTCAAGAAGCCAATGGGAGGCTGGGCCCGGAACAAGGACGACGGGAAGAGCCTAAAGAGGGGCGGACGGCACGCACTCCCTGCCGCGGTCGCTTTCAATCGATCCATCCGATTCCTGTATCCACCGCCCAGGTGGAGGAGAGCGAGCGTTCGCAAGACCGTATGTACACTGTGCAGGAGTGGAGGAACGGCGTGCTTTGCATTTTTGCTCTCGAGGCATCGCGCCTGAGTTTCGCTCTGGTGATTCCGCTTTCACACGGCTGGATAATGACGAGGGGCATATATAACACATGTATACCTACCTTACCTAGGAGGGAAGAGATATGGAAGTCTTCACCATAGGTACCGTTCCGTGGTTGGTTTAATTTTCAACCGCAGCAATATCCGCCGGCGGCCGGTTGTACGTATGTGCAGCCACCCATCACAATCGTGTCATACTAGAGTTGCGGATGAATGCAACTGGAAGTGCCGACATCAATACCATACTTCATGCAAAGGTTCCGTGGTTAGCTCATTATCGCGCAGGCGCACTTGGCTGTTGACTGTGCAGTCTTCGCTCTTCGTCTTCGCTGGTTGTTGGCGTGGCTCGCGCCGTCCGCGGTTCATGCTATATGTTGCTTCCCACCCCCTTGAGGACTGGTCACCCGTCACCTGCGGTTCCGTCCTGCATCAGCCCGAAGTTTATATATTGCTATCTAATAAGGGGCGCGCACGACGCGCAATGAAGAAGCACCGTTCGGCAAGCCACCTCTCCCACGCTCAGAGTTGTCGCGGCATCTGGACCGTTAGACCAAGGATCCTGATCGGAAACCAAGCGTTTTGTATGTACATGGCCTCCTCTACGTGTATTCGACAATGCGATAGGTGCGGCACGGCACACATCCGACGATAGGAGTGGGAGCATCATAACACATCCCATACACCTGCGCTTGGTTTCCGAATGATTGGTCGCGTGGTTCCTAGACAACTTGAACGGAACGGCTACAGTCCAACCCCGCTCGTTCACCGCAGTGAGCGCAATTCGGGATACTAAGGAACTGAGTCTCTCGATCTCGAATACCCTGTGTGGAAGGCGGTTTTCGCAAGACGACCAAAGTCGATACCGTCTCCTGGGCGAGTTCTAGATTTCGACGGTTACTCCTAGGAAAGTTATCGGCACGGTTTCTTCAAGGCCTCGATGGCAGAGATGGCAGAGCTATTGGGACGGCGTGGAAGGCAACCTTACTATCTAGGTACCTAACTTCGGAGCGTTTTAGGGGACGCGGAAAGGTCAGCAAAAGCAGACCACGAGCGGATGGTGCGGAACCAGGCACGGACCTTTAATTTCTCGATGTAACCATGTTAGGTATGTCTCTGTCCGAAGCCTGCAAGGATATTTCGACAGAGCAATGTACCTAGTGTAGCAGTGAGATTAGGCTTCCATTGTAATGTAGAAGAACCAAGAGCAGCGTCTTTGGTTCATCACCTCACTGCTACCCCGGGCGGATGGCTCATTTTCTCGGGGCGCGGGATGGATTTCTCCCGTTACCTACGGTACTCCCTACTGCTGATTTCAACCTCGACCCTGAGTTTGCGCGCTTCTGCTATCAAGTCTACCAGGGACCATCATTTCGCGAGAGACACCCCTACAGCAGTCCAACGCCGTCCTACAATGATTCTTAACGCAGGTGTGTGTACCGGTACTGTACCAATGGTACCCGTTGCTTAAAGACTGTACGTATGTGCAGCACAACCGACGGGAATGCAATCCATTACTTCCGGAGCAATTCCCTTCTAGGCTCTGAAACCTCTGCCATGACCTGCCGGCAGAACGAGCTCGATGATCACTTAATTGCCTGCGTCGTAGGATGTTAAGCTCATATGTAAGAGAGACGCAAGAGCCCGGCAAGCGAGGACCCTTGTCTCACTGACTGGCCGCCGCACCTTTATGCTTGTGGAAGCTCCGTCTCCACAGCGACTTAGCACCGTTTCCCGAGTCCAGCCGCCTGCGACTCCGTCCTGGAAGCGGGGCCGCAGTGCATCGGGAGCCGGGACAGCTGGACTGGCGGCACCGGACTGGCCACGCCAAGAAAGTCTAGTATCGCCATAACTGAACGTACAACGGACATCTTCGAAGTGTCCTGTGGCCGAGTTTCCAGTGGTCAGTCCTAGACGGCCCTTAAGTCTGTGCTGTATTTGGTATGTGCGTTTCGCGTGTGGATGGATTCATTCATTCCGCTGAGCATGTAGTTAAAGCTATCGAGGCTGGAGAAATCCTCTCCGGGTGCGTACTGCGGAAGGTACGTACTATACCTAAACTGCTCTAGCACCTCCTTGGGAAGTTTCTTGCTGTAGGCGGGCTCCCTAAATAATGGCACAGCATTCAACCCGTATTACAAGGGTGAGGTTTTGGTATTAAGGCCGAATCGTTCTCCGAACTACCCGGCAGTTCAGGCCTACGAATATCCTGAAAGCGTACTGCCACGGGCCGAGGGCCTCACAGCCGAGTAAGCCGACTTTCGGGTTCACTTTCGCGGATCGAGTCTAAACTGGTCGGCAGTGCTGGGAACACAGAGCTGTGTGCTGCGTTACTTTCAAGAGATCCGTTCTCCACAAAATCTAACACCAACACAGTGATCCCGTAATTCCGTACCGGTCTCACCGGGTTGCTTCTTGCTAGGTGTTTCTGAGGCAGTCCTCGCTGCCAGTGACTTCAGTCCCCAACTCCCCGTAGTTACATAGGTGCCCCGGTATTTAAGTCAGCAGACCCTCCAAGAGTCAGATGGGAGAGACATTGACACAGGCGACTGCTCTGAGACAAATTGACAATACGACGAATAAGTGGATCTGCTCATCTATTCTGCAGGAAAGCTGCTCATTGAGAGAATGCACAGCATACCAAGTTCATCATTGTTGGCAAGTTATTATTTGTTTCGGCCGGCCACACGAAACCAATTCCATAGTATTACTCTGGTAGCACAGAGAATGAGAATCAAGACTCAGCCAATAGCGGGCTTCGAACTCCGTGGCGCCTGCGACCCCATCTGCGGCCCTCCTCATCCGGGTGAAATACGTGTAACAAACGTGAGTACCTCGGGTATGTAGTAAGGTAGTGTATGTAAGTATAATACAAGGTACTAATAGCTACATGGGGTCTTATCATGATATGGGCTTGTATGTATTTACGCTTCGTGTCAGTACAGGAAACATCAAACACGAGCTAAATCATGCGGTCAGCTTCACTAAACTTGAATAATCACATATCAGTGTTCACAGCCAATGTCGAAATCTGATACACCACTGGCGAATCATAAGCATACACTAGTTAAATAATTACTGATAGGTAGTATTGTCTCGCGAGTGTGAGATGCGATGTGGTATATCACACTCCGTATTATACTGTGTTGGTTCAAGGCGATCGTTTTGCGATTGAAAAGGAGGTTCCCGTTTTTACCCCAGGCAATCCCGTCGCTTCCATTGAACAGGGACGCGGCCCGCGCCTGCTCCGAAGCAAGCAAACTTCTGTGATCCACAATCGGTCCAAACCTCCAGCTTCGTCAATGGACCGGCCCGGGGTCCCATGATTGAAACCACCGAACCTGGGAAGCCTTGCTGTGCCCGCCACGCTTCTCCACCCTGTTCTATCCACGATTACGTGGAGGTACTGTATTGTACGCTGCTTGAACTCGTAAACCACATCAGCACCAAGGCACTTTATTTAGGTCAAAGAACGACTCAAGCCGTTTGCAATGCAGCCGCCGAAGGGCGGCGGTTGGAACCGCAGAAGCCCGCTTCATTAGAACGCTTGGGGTCTGGAACCAAGGGAGACGGCGAGGAAAGAACCAAGGCAGCCTGTCTTGTGGGCGACCAGCTGCAGGCGAGGCGACACCGCAGCGGCTCGGACTTACTGCACTGCTTTCCAAATTGAGTGGTCATGCGGTCAGGCGGTTGACCGTGCGAATAAGTTTTGCCTCCCATGTTCCCGCAGCTGCCCAGGTACCCCTACCAGACTACGCTGCTTAATGCATCCACACCTCAATGTCTTCGTGCCACCCCACACAGCACCATGCAGCTAACATCTGCACGCTGCACCCGTTTCCGTATCCTTCCCGCTTCCATCCCTGGTCCCCCCCATGCCATTCGTCGTCCCACTGTGGGCGATCGAAACTGCTCAAGCGCTGGGAAGCAGCATGATTCGCTGCACAAGAGCAGAGCAGGCTACTGAGTTCCACACCGGGAGTCGCGCCCCTGGTTAGCTTACTTATTTTTCCTTCAGCCCCGCTGGTCGTGCCACCCGCATCAACATTACGCTAACTTCGGGACACAGGCCGTCAGCAACAAGGGAACTCCCGCCCCTTGATAAAGGCTCGTTCCAGTTCCCGTCCCATCGCTACCTGCACAGTACATCATTCCCGCTCTCCCCACTTCGCCCGCACATTCCCTTCTCCCTCTTCCCTCACGCTTACTTATTCGCACCTTTCCCTTAACCTTGCTCGCCAGCCGCTCGCCTCTACACTTTTCCACCCATCTTATCCTAACCCTGGACCATCTGTCAGAGCGCACATAGTGTGTTGCGAGACGGGTCTCTGCACGCCACTCCTACCATTTCATCTCCCCGTCTTTCTGTGACCCGTCTTGTATCTCAACAAGCGGCTGTCGCAGCTGAAGCATCTGCAAGGTTTTGCCCGTCGTCTCACTGGGCCTTGCACACCTAATTTCGAGAACGGCACCTTTTCTTGAGTCGCCGCGGTACTCTTAGCGCGGTGCAGAATGGCGGACGATCATCGCAGACCCCCAGGTGATCCGCCGCGAGAAAGCCCTGACAACATGCGGTATCCACCACCGCCTGATAGTGAGCCTCAAAGACGGCTTGCTCCAATCGCTCAGGATGGCGCGCCGCTACCTGGAATGGCGTATCCGGCCCCGCCTCCGGCTTACCAGCCGGATCCACGTTACCCGGAACGGGGTTATGCGCCAGATCCAAGATACCCGCCAGACCCAAGGGGCTGGGCACCGGAGCCTCCAGCTCCGAACGGCTACCATCCTCAGCCGGACCCGCGGTATCCTCCCCCGTTCCCCGCTCAACAACCCGCTGGTTATGACGACCGGAGGCCGTATGACGACAGGAGGCAGTATGAGGATCGACGGCAGTACGAGGACCGGAGACTGTACGAGGAGCAGAGGCAGTACCCAGACCGCCGGCCCTATCCTGACCCGTATTACGATCCGCCAGCAGTGGTTCAGGCTAGAGGCGGCCCATATGTCCCGGGCTCCGACTACTACAGGTTTCCGCCGGCGCCCTACCCTTACAACATGGGCCCTCCGCCACCGCCTCCCCCAGCCCAGCAACAAACCGCACCGAGACAGAGGACGTCAATCGCCTGCCGGTATTGCAGGAAGCGGAAGGTTTGTGCACGGAGTTCCAAGCTAACATTGGAACATAAGCTGATTGTTTTCCCCATAGATCCGTTGCAGCGGTTATACCCACACACAAAACGGCAAATGCACCAACTGTGACAAGCTTCGAATTGACTGCATTTTCCAACCTGTGTCTTCAAATTCATCCGCGGCCTTTGTTCCTGTATCAGCTGTTCCGGGCGGAGTGCCACCGGGAACTCCGCTCTACGGGGCTTACGGTCAGCCCTTGCCTCCCGCGAGCGCCCCGGCAGCACCGCAACCACTGCAATCACTGCAACCACTGCAACCACCGCAACCACCGCAACCACTGCAACCACCACCGCAACCACCCGCTTACCAGTACCCGCCACCGCCTGATTTCAACGCGCCAATGAATTCGCCCACGGGACCATATCCCGCTTACGACGACAAAGACCTTGGACGCCGGCGGACACGGCCCTCAGAAGAGGAGCACCTATCGCGGCCTCCTCCGCCGAACTACCCTCCTGACGATGACCCTCGTAGACGATCTCCCGTCTCGATGAACAGCAGTAACGTCACGCCACCGGGACCTTATTATCAATATCAGCAGAGCCCTTATGGCCGGGACAGACCGCCGACTCCCAAGCAAACAAGTCCCGGCCGTCCCACGCCACCGCAGCTACCATTGCAGTCGCCGCCAGCTCCGCCATCTCAGGTGCAGCAGCCGCAGTCCCAACTTCCGACCCAACCACGTCCTCCACCACAACCGTCTTCCAGCAGTTATTCAAACCCTATGAGCCTCAATAACCTGATGACGCCTTCTGCGCCAAATGACATTGATCGGAGCATGTTAGGACGGTTGAACGGGCGGTCATGATATCTGCAAATACCGAACATTCTGTGCTGCAATAGCGGGTTAATAAGCCTGCTTTTTTGGTCTCATTTCCCCTTTGCTCTACATAATCAGGAATTTCAGGAGCTCGCAGGCTCTTTGCCCTTCCTGTTTCTGGGCTGGTTTGAAATGAAACATAGATCGCCTAAGCAACGTCGTATGCTCAGAATGTGTCTCCGAAATCTAATCGTGGAAGTCTTCAAATGCTTTTTTGTCCTTCGTTGATGGAACGGAGACTGTGGCTCAAGAACACAATGCTTTGATTTCCCTGCTTTTTGTGGTTCCTCGCACTTATGTCTTGCTTTCTGGGGCGCATTGGGGGGAAGAGGGAACTGCCTCACGGCACCGTCATCTGCTTTACTCTTTCTTTTCTCTTCCTTTCTCTTTCCTTTCTCTTTCCAATCTGTTTTCCACTTCTTTACGATGTGGCAGGGCCGGGGGAATACCATGTTTATTCCTTTAGTTCAGTAGCGCAGATCAGAAGTAATCGAACTTTAGTTGCCACAGGTAGCATCCTGAATCTATTCCGCTTCCACCCACAGCTCACTGCCTACTCACTGCTAATGTGTTCTACACATGTACGACCGTCCACTTTCAGGTATTCATGAACCTGCTAGTGGAGAGTGGTCAGCGAGGGAACAATGTTAATTTCCCCTGGCACTGCTGGCAGGAGCTTATTCGGAACCGAGACGAAGAAGAACCAGGCACACAGTAAGAAAAGGGGCCAGCTCTCCTCTCGTTGTTCGCTTTTCCCAAAGCGGAATGATCCTTGAGCAGTGGCCACTCTTCCCCTCTGCTCCAAACCACGATATCCCGGCGTGATTAGGCATTTCAGACTGCCGCTAGTTAAGCACTATGGAGGGCCAGATTCGGCTGAGTTCCAGGGACCAACCACTGCTGAAGGCACTTTTCATTGCCGAACCAGCAACACTAGGTACCTTATTAGTATGAGCTTACCTACCTTTTCCTAAAGCATTGTAGCAGCGTTCACCCCTCCCGAGTCTCGACATGGTCAAGCCAAGGACGAGCTGAGCCCACCTCCATACGCCACATAGTCGGATGCAATAGAGCGATGAGAAGCACTATTGGGGCTTGATGTGCCGTCGCCGGCGATTCATCCCTGGCTAGCACGGCCTCTTCCGCATCCGGCACCGTCTCCACCAGTATGCGCAAGACTCTTGCTGATGCATGAGGGCCGTCCCTTTTGCTCAGCCCCTCCTACCATCGACAACAAGGAGGGGTTACAAGGCTCACGGGCCATATACTAGGCGATGGGCGATGGACGGGAAGAAAGCGGATTCCTTCAACTTGGTTGAGTTAAAACTGACGATTACGGCAGCGCACCGCGATCGCAGATCTTGGGGCAGGAGTGCCCCAGAACCGGAGAGACCAACCACCTCATTTTGGGCTTACGCCAACCCCACCATCTTCTTCGTGGCAATGAGTCGTCTGCATGACAGGCGGGCAGTCACGGCTTCCCCGTCCCATTGATGCATGTATCGATGAACTTTACCCTAGGCACTATTCATTGTGGAATTACAGTACATAGGCGCCAGAGACGATGGCTGGGATACTAGGGATAGTTGCACAACCAGAGAACAAGGAAACAAAAAAGAAACGAGAATAGCCAGGCCAACAGCCTTAGAACATGCAAGGAGTTCGCGAAGCCCACCATGCCACGCACAGGAGCAAGCGCTCATCAGAGGGACTCACACTCACAAGATCCACGCTGAGAGTGACCTGTCATCTCGGGCAGCGTGCGCTCGCACACTGTTCAGCGTGCTGCGAGGCAGGGCTCTGTTGCACCGGGCAGCCTAAAGTCGGGCTTACATATTAGGGCGCTTGTTGGGATGCTGCATAGCAAAACATCACTAGCCACTCGAGTGAATGCCTAAAAGAGCGGCCAGCATGAGACCTACTGTACGTCGCCAGGTCATCATGCGGCTCGGCGGCGTGCGTGAGCACGAAAAAATGCTGCGATCCTTCGGGGCTTTGCACCACCTCTCCCATGACCCGCGATTTCACTCCGATACAGGTACTACCAGCATTACATGTTGTCGTCGAAACCATGGGAAGTATCAGAAACCACAAAGGTACAATTCAAACGGGCAGCGTGTGAGAGCAGCCAGGGTGCAGGCTCATGACTCGCCAATCAATGCATCAATTCTTACAAACCATCGCGGCGCTCCATCCATGGTGCTAATTTTCTGTTGGCACTGGGATGGGGCGGCTCCGGCAAATCCGAATCCATAGACCCAGCAGCAACAACGTCCCATCATTCTGATGAATTTGGGCAGGGTCCTTGGAGGGGAAAGGGGCAGCGCCGCCCTGACTCTCTAGGTACGGGCTCTCAGCCAGTGCGTAATAAGGGACATACCTAGCGATGATAATGACATTCCATTTGGAGACTTGCAAACTAGACTCGTCCCGTCGCCAGCAGCATCTGCGTCTCTTCCAAATGTCAGATTGCAGTGTGCTGCCATCATGTCATGTCCAGGAGCTCCCCTACTATTCCGGCAGGGAGATGAAGCTCACATCAGCCTTGATCAATAACGACACAGCCGCCAATCGCAGGATCTGGGCCCAGAGCGTTGTTCTTCATGCACGAAACGCTCCGTTCCGCGTCCCCAGGGCCCCTATCGTTCTTGTCTTGGTCTTCTCGCGCGGGACATCCAAGCTCACTCGCTGTGAGTCCAGCAGCTGACCATCCCCCGCAGTAACCGAGTCAGGATGAATCAACTTGCTGAACCTTCACCTCGACAGGCCAACCCTGCCTACAGATAACTGAAAGAGGGAGGTGTGTCCATTGCGAAATAGGGGTGCAGTTCTGACGGTAGACCCCGGGGTGCAAAGAGTCTCCAAACCTAACTACGGTACCTTACCGACCGTGGGCATGAAACGGCGTGGATACCTTAGGAGCGGGTTATCACTGAAACTACCGTTCAAATACACAGTACGCGTCGACGCGTTGTTTGTAGCGGCTACTCTCTGTCTGCGGCTGCCTGATGGCATGATGACGTGTGGAGGATGTCATAGCGGCTGTCAGCGCGATCTGACCATTACCATAACGCGACGTCTCGGCCCGGCAGTCAAACTTCCGAGGGTTCCCCGCCGCGAGCCTCTCCAGAATGGTTGGGAGCAACTTCGGCCCCCAAAAACTGCAGCTTCCTACTAGTCGGCGCTGGGTATGCATTGGACGCCCTGAAGGCGCGTATACTGCAGGTAGCTTAAGCTAATCTTATGCGTCCAGAAACAAACACACGCTTCGCGCTCCGTCTCAGCTGACCACTCCTGCTGTTTCCGAATCCGGCTTATCTTTAGCAGGCTTGGACGTCTGGCCACCTCCTCATACGTTGACGGACCACTCCAAGATGACTTTAAGAACGCCAAAAGCTCTCGCCTGGCCGCGAACGGGAGCCCGGACGATTACAAGGGCAAAATGACAGGGCAAAGCCTCTCCAAAGACGCAGGTCAGTAGGACGCTGACCACCCTGACGCCGCAACAACCGTTCAAACGATCATTGGCACCGCCCGGGAGGATCGAGGCCACACGCGCCGGTGCGCTGGAACATGCTTTCCATACCAGGCAGATATGCCGACCCAGGGCAGGCGGTTATCATACTGCTGCCCGGGGATGGGATTGGCAGCTCTCACTCAGCTTACTCGGCCATGTCAGACGTGCCCCCCGTTGAGGTACCCTTCATCCGAAGGAAGGCCGGTCTACACAGCCCGGATGATAACTGCATCCGCGGTCCGAGGGTACCGGATAAGCTCATATTGTCCAGGGCTTTGCGGAGCGTCGGGTTTATCCTCTCAGGTACGTTATTCAAACGACAAGAGATGCATTCGCAGACGGTTTATACTGATCCCCTTTCTCACCCAGTGATGGACGTTGATATCCAAGCACCAAAGGATGCCCAGGGGTCGTTTGTATCATTTTGGATGCTGACAACGTGACCAGGTCGCCGACAATGCAAAGTCAAGAGTTGTCCAACTGCCTGACAGCCGAAGAGACACCAGGCCACTGGTACAATACCCGTTGGCAAACAATGTACAAGCCTTCGGAGATATCTATCATTTCATCGGGAATCCAAACGCCCGCTTCCGAGTCGAAGCTACAATATACCGAGACAACTCACTGACCAAAGTACGTCACCCGTTGGCTTTGTGAGGACCGAGCCATGATTTGTCATTGTCGTATGAGGTATGTTACACAAAACGGAAAATCGGATGTAGTAACTCTGTTGGAAATCCGCCAAAAACTGACACATAATTAGAACCATGTCTTTGCGCCCAACTCCCACCACCACGCTCTCCGACTACCACATACTATACACCACACCCTACCAGGGCTCCGTTATTGACAACCTGGAAAGAAAGCGGTTCCTCTCTTGGTCCCTCAGAGGACGCATACATACATACACTGGGAGAACTGAATCCATCGTGCCCAGAACGGTGGAGACTCAAGCATGGGTATCAACAGGGGGAAATCAATAGACGCTTCTCGTCTTTTTTTGCAATGACAACGGGCAAAGCGAGTGGAGTCTAGAGTAAGTTATGCCTCCAATGGTTTTCAATCGTCGGTTTTCTTCCTTTCTTCTGGATTGCCACAGCCAGGGGGGCAGGACGATTAACTATCCTCGGTCCCGCTTCTATTTGCTTCCCTTCTCGAGAAGAGGAATTGCGAAGCTTTTGCGAAGATCTTCAGATCTTTCTTGGACACAAAAGTGTGAAGCGGCATGTACAGCGCCTTTGGTAGGTCTTCAGAAGAAGTTGACGACAGCTCCGCGGGGCCAGTCAGACCAGAGACTCGTTTGTGGTCGGCTCGTCCAGCACTGTTCTGCTTTTTCGCATGGTGACGGTCCCTGGCATCAGTACGGTGGACCACCCTCCCATGCCTGAATTCTCAAGCAGTGACCCAGTCCATTAGCGCTATGGCAGGTCGCTGTCAAAGGCACGTCGTCCCCTTCCGGGGTCCTCTCAGACGAGACGTGGGCACTCTTTGCTCTCAGAGAGCTATCTGCTGTCGGGTCGATTCCTATACGACCGAGCCAGTCTGAGCAGGCGGTACTGTCATACAGACCGGAGCAGAGTTGAGCGGGAATAGGTGCGATCAGAACATGTCAGTATTGAGTGTCTTCTCCAGTGATGAGAGAAGCCGTGTGTGATTTCATACATAGAATTCAGCTTGTACAAGTACGATACACCGAGCCAACTTTACGAGTCCACCATGGCTCAACCAAGCGAAGATCCCTACATGACAACAAGAATGAGTTAAGAAGACAGAGAAAACATAAAAAGAGCATATCTCGTGGGCTCCTTGAACCATGTGAAATGTAAACAGACCCCTGAGGACCGACAACCCTAACCCCGTTCTCTGTTAACCATAGCTGTCCCATGTCCCATACAGTAGATCCTCGAGCTTTTAATGTGTTAAGGGTTGAACAGGCCTTATGGTTATCTATATTCCAACGGTGAGCTGGATACCAGCATTGCAGCCGTACAGAAGCCTGAAAGAGACTCTCCAGTCTGCCTTCCTGGCCGAGGGGCTACACTTTGCAGTGCGTACCGACTTCGAGTTCAAAATACATTGCAGGATGTTCCAAGCATACAACAGATAACAAGGGGAATACGGAGAAAGACACAATGTTTACCCGTGTGATACTTTTATGGATACATCTACCTCACTGCCTTTGAATCCTGGTGGGCACACGGAGCTCATCCAACCCGTATACTTCAGAACTCCTAAAAGAGCATCGCCCTGCCTCATAACTCTATCC
This sequence comes from Chaetomium strumarium, assembly GCF_033439665.1. Taxonomy (NCBI): domain Eukaryota; kingdom Fungi; phylum Ascomycota; class Sordariomycetes; order Sordariales; family Chaetomiaceae; genus Chaetomium; species Chaetomium strumarium. The sequence goes on along the minus strand of NW_026944429.1, from coordinate 6,865,646 downwards.
AGAGGAATAGGCGCACAAGATTTAAGAAAAACGGGATCCCATTTAGACAAGTCAAGCACAGAAAGGGCACCGGAGGGCCAAGAGCTGATGGCATATCCGTTTCTAGTGTCCACCCTTCCTAGGAGTTGGACGGATAGCTGGGGGCTCTGTCTCCCTTATCGCCCATGAGCTTGGATGGGGATGCTGGCGTGATCGTTTTAAGCTTGTTAAGGTAAGTGGTTCGCTTCGTTTCTTGACTGTCCATCAAATGCCTTTCCTATGTGAGATGCCACCTTAGCTTTCTATGTTCCATCAATCACTAACAACAAGATATAGACATGAAATAGCCTGAAGCTGATACACAAGAGCCTTTATCTCCCTTGAACCCGTCTCCAGATGGGCGTTGTTCGTCCCGGCTAGGCGCTTCTCTATCTACAAGATCACATCATATCTGGGAGACAGCAAGGAAGATAGCGACAGGTGAACCCCCCATTAGTGGAAAAGCACACAGGAAAATATCATCACGTAGATACACTAATCCAGCTCATGGAAATGGAAAGGCATGATATGTTAAAGAAACCGGGTGAGCAGGAAGAGAACCAAGAGCCCCCCCCCCCCCACTTGCCAAGAATGATATCAGGCTTAGAAAAACAAGCGAACCAAGAGAGAAGAACAATGATTTCCCAACCCCCTTAAGCTGTGCATCTGCTTTAAAACCGATTCTCACGCCCCTCCTTCTTCGGCGTGGCTCTGTACGCGTCCTCCTCCTCATCCGACACCGCTGTTGCCGGCTCCCTCCTTGCCTTCTCTCCTCCTGCGGCCGCCGAGGACGATGAACCGCCGAACCCGGGATGGAATGGTTCATAGGACAGCCGTGGCGTGCTACCGCTCATGTTTCCGGCCGCCCTAGATGAGGATCCCGCCGGCTCGGGGTCCCGGAAGGGATCTTGGCCGTCATCGTCGTCCTCATTGGTGTCGTGGCGTGGTGTCGCGTTGGTTGACCTGGACGGGCCCGCGATGGCGGAGCTGCGTAATACATCGAGGTTGGACTTCCCTTTGCCGTTGCCGTTGCTGCTGCTGCTGCTTCCGGCGACCCCCTTTCTTGGCACTTGTGGTGGTGGCGAGCGAGGTTGTCCAGCTGGTGGTCGCTGGGATGGCGGTGCTGGGCTGGAATTGCTTGACCTGCCGTCATTGACACCAAGCTGCTTCTTTGCTTGCAGCACGGCGCGGTGGTGATGGTTCAGGGCCTGCTGCAGCTGCTCGTTGGTATCGATCAGGCTCTCCATTGTGTCGTTGTCTGGCCCGGGGTTCTCGGCAGACATGTAACCCTGGATACTCCGTGAAGCACTCGTACACCGGTCGGCGAACTCCTTGATCAGGTCGTTGGAGAGAACCTCTAACGGTGGGGTACACGCCACGACCTGTTCCAGGAGCTTGGCCGATGTCCGGGCTTCTTCCAGTCGATTGGCCAGCTCGATCGGGTCCGGAAGACGCTTGCTGTGATGCTGCGACTGCTGGTAGTACGGCTGGTGGTGCTGGTGGCGAGGGTCAAAAGGCGGCGCGATCATTCCCCTAGGACCCGGGGCCACCGGGACTCCCTTCGCATCAAGTCAGCATATCGGCTTCGCAGCGTTGCCCAGCAGGTTAGTAAGTAGGGCTCGGGCACTTACCCCATACGCCTTGTAGGCCTTCTCCTTCTCCTTCTTCCACATCTCGATCATCAGCGCCAGCCCCTCGTCAGAAGCCCTAGTATTCTCGAAGGAGTCCAGCGTCTCCATCAGAATCTGGCGTACGCTCGCATCCCGCCCTGTCCTCAGCAGCTCCTTGGCTGTGTCAACGAACTTTTTGTCCATATACCGCGTGAAGCCCGGACCCGGGTTGTCCACCAGAATGCGGATCAGCATTACGGCGTTATATTGGCATGACGGCTTTGTCCAGTAGTCCTTGGACATGAACTTGCGGATCAAGCGGGCGCATTCGGCGGCGGCAACTGGCGAGGCAACGGCGGCCTCGACGATGGAAGGTAGAAAGACAACGTCATCGCCCTGCGACACACATGGTACTCTGTTTTAGCTTCGTGTTCTTCTCAGCGCAAACGAACAAGCGCCGGGGTTGGGGGTAAAGAGCTCTCGTAAACATACCGACGCACTTCCCACCGAGTTACAGAATTGTTTCTGAGGCCGCAGTTAGCTCCATGTATTCGTGTAGCGTGCTAATATGCTTGGGAATCGGCGCTGGGACGGGTCATACCACACAGCGCGTGGCGACTGCTTCAGGGGTCTCGTTCGCGGGATCGACTGGTGTTTCTGCGGCGCTGCCTACATCGCGAGAGCGAACAAACCAATCGACTGTCAGTCCCCTTTATGCACATCCAGCCTTGGGGAAAAGCGCCCTCACCACCGCCAAACGTCGGCCGTTTCTTCATGGTGCCTAGCACCTTGTTCATGCTGAAGCCCGCCATGTCCTCGGATGCGACGACCGGGGCGCGTAAACGTCTCTCGAGGAATGCCGCCAGTGGCGCGCGCAAGTATCAACTCTTGACGGGAGACCAAGACTGGCTTGGTAAAACCGCAACTGTCGTCAGAGGAAATAGTTCCGTTTCGTTTGTGAGGTGAAATTGCACCGAGTGTTGTCTGCGCGCTCCCATGTGCCGCGTCTGTCTAGGCGCCAGCCAGGCAGCAAGGGTCCTTTTAACCTAGACTGAACCCCGTTTCCACTACGACGCTGTGATGAAATTCCGGGCTGACGAAAAGTACGGCTTTTCAATTGGAAAGCAGCACTTTTGTGGCTACTGTACGTATCACTCATCAACTGCCTAGTTAATGCAGGATGCGCAAACCTAACTCCGTCCGCAGCTCTCACGGGACCTGATTCAGACGCGGTCACTCAATCAGTGTGGGGTAAAGGGACTGTTTGCTCCCCAGGCTTTCCTTCTTTCCTCAAAGGTCCTGTGTAGCTCTCGCGAAGTCCAGATACAATGAAGCTGACATCCCGGGATTTGCACAGCCTCCTTGTCAGTCCCGGACGCGCAAGCAACCTTCCGGATCTGAGGGCCGCAGCTGCCCGGCGAAGGCCCGGAGGTGCTGCCGAGCCAGCGATAAGATAACGGGCGTGCCCCACCGCAGATCGGGCGGCCTCCTGTTGGTCGTCCAGTCAAACAACGGCCGAACCTGACCTCAAGATTATTAGTACCCAGTAGGTACTACTAGTGGGTAGATACGTTTAAGGTGCTTCAGCACGAGTGAGAGAAAGAATAAGTACGCCATACTGTTACAGTACATGCAGTGATCTTGCAGAAAGGGTTCAAAGTATTAGCGTACATCCAATACATTATGTGAAGGCCGTCTGGGACTTTACACCACATGCCCATCATGTATGTATCCAATGGTACAATATACGTACACACATGTACCTGCTCTATTCGTCATCCTCATCATCTGGGGAGATCTCTTCAACCACGAAATTGCCTCCCCTGCCCATCTTCTCCCCAACAGTTGTCGAGGTACTCGGCTCAAACGTCTCCCGCGGCATTACTGATGCGATTCGAAAACCGTACTTATGCTCGTAGCCTTCGGGCTTCTGCACTCTTTTGCCGGCATCTTTCTCTTGAAGTAGATCGTGGCACTCGACGAAAGCATAAAGCTCTTCCATGGTGGTCTGACGGGCAAATCTCCGGATGACCCGTCCTGCCCCGGACGAAGCGGGCATGTTGAGTGCCAGACGGACAACGTCCTTATCTCCGGCATCTGGTTCAGGCGCAAGGGTCGTTGCCCGCCACTCTCTCCACTCCTGCCGTAGTCTCTGCTGCCGCGCCGCTGCCTCGGCTTCCTCCCGTGCGCGCTTCTCTGCCGCTGCCGCAGCAGCCGCAGCTTCCCGCTTCTGTCGGGCCCTTTCCCGGTCTGCAGCAAGGGACCTTTCATAAGCCGAGTCCTGTTGAGACCGGAGATTGCGAGCCATCTCCTGCGCCGCTCGCTCTGCGCGGACACCGTTCAGGTCGGGGCCATACTTGGTGATGGCACTCTGAATACCGGTGAGGTACGACGCTGGAGTCATGGGACCAACCAAGCGTTTGACGATCCCCATGCGTGTGCTGCCCTCCTTCGGAGTGAGGCAGACAACGCACGAGAAGGGGAACTTGATGCCGTTGTACGCCCTGGCCACCTGGTAGGCCTCTGAATCGAGGACATTGCCTCCCCATATGATGATATTGTTGTTTGGGTCATTGATGAAGCTCACAACTTCGGGTGACAAGAGCGTGTTCCGGACAAACGAGTCGGTGTCATCGTGCTCCGGCGATAGCAAAACCGTCAAGAGGAACTTGAGATCCTTCTTGGCAGTATCTAATGCCTGGGCATGGCCGCCCTCGAAGAATGGGAGGCTGTGCGTCCCGTACTCTTCCTCGAAGTCGCGTTTGAATCTCTGCGCCGTCTCCTTGGGAAGGGTCACCCTTCGCCCGTTGGTCTGCCTCAAGCCTTTCGAAATAGATGATGCAACGAATCGCAACCGCAGTGGCCGCGGGAGGAAGGCTGTGAGGTAAAACAGCAATCCGAAGACGCCGGAGAAGATCTTGAATCCCAACCGGAACGGCGCAAACAGTACTGATACCAAAAACGGGGTCTCATACAACACTGGGGGTTGGGGTACTACACGTGGGGCAGGCTCTGTCCGAGGCCGTTGTGATGGCCGGTATGCTCGACTATCCTCATCAAGAAAGCTCTCATGCAAATTTTCATGCCTCGCAGTTGTGCGTGGGATATCAAGATGTGCAGCCTGGGCTTCGGCGAGCGGATCGGGACCCTCGCCATCGAAGAACTTGGCAATCGCGATCTGCATCGGAGTCAGCCTCGGATCTCAAGACTGCATTAACTGCATACTGACCTGGACGTTCCATTGTGACCTTTCGAGGAGGGGGATAGCATCCTTGATATCTTGACTGGTCACATCGGTATATTGCTGCAGAGCCTCCTGTTGGCTTGCAGAGAGCCTGGATAGGTCCATGTCCCCGCCAGTGGCCATCGTTCTTGGGGTAACGCAGCTCCTTTCCACCGCTGGGCTGTCAAGGGAAGATATGGCCGCATCAACCAGAGGGCTGTGGCCTGCCCCGGGTCGCACAGCTGGGCGTTGTACGTCCGGAGAATACAGCTGAATGATAGGCGTGTAAAAGAGCACGGATTGGCAGGAGAATTCGCAACTACTTCGTCCCAAGTATCTGTCCTTCTCGAGCGTCGAGCGCGTCCCGCAGCAAAGCGACAGTCGAAACAAGGCCGTTTTCGGAGTGCGGTCAGCAATGGTAGGCGGGGACGAAGGAGAGGATCGTGTGGGCGCTGTTCCTGGAACCTCAGCGGAGTGTAAAGCAGTCGGCTCAGGATGCTTCTGGCAACGTGGGCATTAGACTACGTAGGCAAGCTGGGTCATCTTACTTGCATTATGTCATTGAAGCAGATATGCACGTAAGCCCATGTCTGTGCGTTGCCTTAAATGAGGCGCTAGCGGCCCGCTAACACCCACAAACTGTGGCTCGTGCGCTTTGAGGCTGACTGCACGCATCGCCCAGGATGGGAGGGGCACCCGCGCTTGCTTCTAGGTTGGACGTTCTTTCCAGGTTGTGCAGCACCAGGGACTTGGGACCTGCACCGAAAGAATAGCCGGCAGCTGCAACCTCGATTCCGATCCCAGGCTACGCCGATTTTCGCAGCACCCATCGATAACGCCGCTTCTCTCGTGTTGCCCGATCTGCCGACGCAATTGAGTCGGCGTCCTGGTGCAATTATCCTCACCCGGCCCTGTCTTTACTTCGCATGCCTCTATGGGCGCCCTCTCGCCGGTCCGAACGAAACATGGGAGAAAACCGCCGCCATCAAGTGAGGACGACCTCCCGACACCTACCCTAGCCATCACTATGATGAGATCCCGCTTTCGGACTGACGCTCCTTCGCTAGATATCGTAGATTCGGTCAAGGCGCTGTTTCTTTGTCCTTGATTTGGTCGAGTTTCCAGCATGGCTGCGACGCGATACTCCTCGAACGAGCTCCGGCGTCAAGTTGGTTCGCCGCGGTCAAAGGGGCGAGGTGGGTGGCCCCGGTCTCTTGTTGGTGTGCTCCGTGCTAACGGCCGCCACTTAGACAACAAGGATACTTTGTGTCGCAACATTCTTATATATGGGAACTGTCGCTATGAAGACCAAGGATGCACCTTCAACCATGATCAGAACAAGGGTTCATCTTCCCAAACGGACTTGTAAGTTACTAATGACCCAAAGCCGATCCGGTGCCGTCATTATCATGTCGCCGAGAAACCCGCTCCTGAGAGCATTGCCTATGGCATTCTCAATCCAGCCACCGCTTGAAGCATGGGGGACTAAGAGCCAAGGGGGGAAGACTTCCATTCAACTTGGACAGTTATGCCGTGAGAGAGCGAGCTGGGCAATACCTCCAGGAGGCGATCCAGATCTACGCCCCTTCAAACACTGACGGTCTCTCGTCTTTCATGGTGAAAACGGCTGCTCAGACTGTGTCCAAGAAACACTCATTCCTAGCGTTCTTCTCTGACCTGCTACTAGTGCCAAAAAGACCTTCAACGTTGAGTCACCGGCCTTCACGCCCTTAAGTCAGCAGTCTGCGCCGGCAAAGAAGTCCACCCTCTTATCTCAAGCTGCAAACGCGGCTCCATTTACTCCTCGTGGGGCAGGCAGTGAGTTGAATCCGACCTGAATCAAATTGTGCCCTCTCTAACATCGTCCCAGCGCCAAACCTGCAGCAGGCCACCGAAGCTCCGGTGTTCAATCCTGCAGCCATCCGGGAGTTCACCCCACAGAACTATGATTTAGGGAACCCTGTAAGCCTAGAGAATCCGGGTTGGATAGTCGTATTCGCTGATCCAGTTGCAGTCTGCCAACGGCGTTGCACAGGACAATGGCCTGTACAATGACCCGTTCACAACAATGGGAACCATAACCGCGGCGTTGCCCTCCGCTGGGCAGTTCAACCTCTATGCGTCCGAACACAATGCCCTTGCTGGTTCTGGAGCGTCATTCTATCCGCAGCATGGAGCCTTCCCCACGGGACCGCTTCAGCCGCCCAATTATCACCTTTATCAACCCTTCGATACATTTCGTCAAGAACTGCAGCCGTGGCAACGGACAACCTATGATTTCTTTACGCCGGCCAAGGTGCGGGAGGAGCTGCAGAAGAAGATGTTTGCCACCCAGCAAGTGATGCCAAGTGAGTTCTAGCTGTCTTCGTTGCCTTTCGCTTCGCACATACTAAAGTTACTAGACTCTGGGTTGCCCCAGCTTGAGCGATGGCATTCACTGTTTCCCCTGGACACGAACAACAGGAAGAACACGTCATCTTTCGGTTACCCGAGCTGGGTGTATAAGGCGCAAAACAGCCGAACTGGGACTCACTACGCCCTCAGGAGGCTTGAAGGTATCGTTGTGCTGAACTGTGTTGGATGATTACCTCCAGCTGGATCCATCCTGACGATGAACTCTTAGGTTACCGGTTAACCAACGAAAAGGCCATTCTTACCGTTATGAAGGAATGGAAAAAGATCAAGAACGCCGGTGTCGTAACGGTCCACGAAGCCTTCACAACCAGGGAGTTCGGCGACAGCTCCCTCATTTTTGCCTTTGACTATCACCCACTCTCCAAAACATTACAAGAACATTACTTCCAATCCACACACGGCAATCGGTACAGAGCACCCAATGCCGTGCAGGAGAATGTTCTTTGGGGGTATGTGTGCCAGATCGCCAACGCACTCAAGACCATCCATTCGAACCGACTTGCAGCTCGGTGTCTCGAGCCAAGTAAGGTTATCTTAACGGATAACAACCGAATTCGGCTCGCTGCATGCTCCATTTTGGACGTAGTGCAGTTTGAGAGCAACACCAAGCCTATTCAGGGGCTCCAGGAAGAAGACCTTGTCAAGTTTGGCAGGCTTATCCTTTCACTAGCTACTGGTACACCACCTGCGCACCTCAACAACATCCCAGCAGCGCTGGATTCGCTGGTCACCAAATACTCGGCAAACCTGAAAGATGCGGTAGCGTGGCTCATTGCACCACCCAATCCGGGCGAATCCAAAAGCATTGAGAACTTCATCGGCGGCATTGCCACGCACATGACGACCTTCTTCGATCTGAGTCTGCAGGACAACGACGATAAACAGTTCCACCTGGCTAAGGAACTTGAGAATGGCCGTGTTGCGCGGAGCGTAATGAAGCTCATGACGATAGTCGAACGCGGGGACCTCGGCGGCGCGCAGGGCTGGTCCGAAACGGGGGACCGGTACCAGCTCAAGCTCTTCCGCGACTATGTCTTCCACAGGGTCGAAGCCGACGGCAAGCCCAACCTCTCCATCGGACACATGCTAACCTGCATGAGCAAGTTGGAGGCTGGGATTGATGAGATGGTGATGTTGACCAGCCGCGACAACGAGACTGTCTTTGTGCTCACGTACCGAGAGCTCAAGAAGATGTTTGATCGGTCATTCAATGAACTCGTGAAGCATAGCAAGACTGGCGCCCCCGGGGCGAACAACTAGGAGTCTCGCTTGCCGCCGAGGAATGCCCCAGCACAGCCTGCTTCCATGAGATCGTTTCCACCAAGGTTTCTTAACGGCGTCTTTTCCGCCGGGCCTAGGTGGCAGAGATGGGTGTAAACACGAGTTGGATGAGCAGACAGCAACCCCAGCTGTCGCAGGTACCGGACCTGGAGGGGAAGCGCATTGGGACGCAACTCACAGAGATTTGGAGCCCTCCAAATGGTGTGTATAAGATGACACAGAAGTGTCAAGTGGTGCAACTGGGGAAGTGGGGGGGCCTCAGAGCGCTCACTCGCGAGTGGGATGATGCATCTTTATATGAACAGAAACACGGTAGCTGGTATCGCAAGTCAACTGCAGCATGTTGATTACTCAACCACATGCATCGCTTTGTCACTATATAACACAACAGAAAATATCAATATCTTTCCCTCTGCCTCTTTCGGATCGGTCACATAGTGTGCCTGGTACTACTGAACGGAGCCTTAGATCACATGCAGCTCACCAGACTCCTGAATATCTGTTAATTGTTTCATCTGAGCGCTGGCTGTGTCCTTGCAGGGTTTGGCAAACCCTGCCTCTGCCGGGAGGACAGCACTGGCATCGGTAGGTTGTCAGTCATCGATAGACCGCGTCCTGTCCCTTAGCTAATCTAGGCCCCGGTAGCGTGTGGCTTGATGGTATCACCAGAGCAAGGAAGCCCACTTGCATTACGGCAGGATCCCTCGTACCTTGCTTTCTTGCTCTAGTTCCGGATGGCTCCCATCGCCCTAGCGAGGCCGGTAACTTGCAATCTCGTTCCGCGGCTTCATTCATTCCTCATCCGCCTGAAGGAACGGATTCGCGATCACCTCGCTTCCGTCTACCGGGCTGACCATCACCAACAGCGTCCCGCGAACAACAACCAGCCCCAACGGTCTGGTCATCTCATTGCCTTCGTCATCTGTCACATACCACCACCGCAAAGTCAGCGTCCACGCTCCACAACAGAGTTTCACTTGTCCCTGGAGAGTCGGTCCTGGGCCCCCGGGGCAGAGCTCACCTCTAAGCAGCTCCTCCACCTCATCCAGGACCAGGTTCATGAGCGCATCATACCCCTTCAATATCCCCGTAGCTAGACAGATCAGCAACCCCTTGGTCAGCTAAATCCCAGGCTTTTTCTTCACCGATCCACGACGTCTCAAAGTAGCTGATCAGGGGGGGTGGGGGGAGAACACACCTTCCCGCCCGCCATTGAACTTGACAGTGATCCGTTTGTCCATGTACCTCTTCAGATCCAGAATGTTCTCCTTCTTCGGCCGCTCCTTGTTGCCGTCCGCTCCGGCTCCGGCGGCTGCACCACCACCAGCTGCAGCAGCGCCTCCGCCGCCGCCGCGGCCCCCTCCTCCTCCGCCTCGTCCCCCTCGTGAGCCGCCGCGGCCGCCTCCGCGGTGGGGTCGATCGGCCATGGCTGGCTTGCTGCTGTGTGTCTGGCGCTACTACTGGGGTGTGGGAGGTACGGCCCCCAGCTTAAGTTAGATTGCGGGAATCGTGCGATGCGGGATCTCGAGGCGTGTTGGCAGAAGTTGAAAAGAAGACGGTCCGTTTGGTGTAGTGTAGGTAGGTGGGGCTCAAGGCACGCGAAACTTGAAGGCTGACGGAAATTGGCGATCTTCTCTTGACCGTGACGTGCCCAAAATCGGACCCCACCATTTAGTAGCTGGAGTTATTAGTGTATGGGGCTTTCGATCTTCTTGGCATGTGTGTGGGGAATGGGGCCCTGGTCATGGTCAGAGCTTTGCCAAGCTTCGAGGCCGGTCTGCCAAGATGCAAGGGTTAACAAAGTTGTTTTCCGAAACCAACTGATTGGTCCGTGTATTCTCATCAACTTGACTTCAATGTTCCCAGACGAAAAAGGATCTCAGGAATTTGGCGTGCAAGGGGTGACAGAAGTCGCCAAACAAAGTGTGTACTACTTTCTCTGGGGGCAATACAATAGTATTCCACGGCCATCTTGGATTTATGGTGGTACGCCATCCCAGTGTCCGCTGTATCAAGACGATTCAGGGGTTCTGGTGAGCTCCCGGTTCAACTCTGATGGACAGCTCAACCCCCCATACAGCTGAGCTCCCAAGAGGGCGTCAGCATCTAAGATTGAGCCAAGGCTTCCCGGAGTATTGAGCGTCATAAAGCCTGTCCGGACTGAACAGTCCAGACGTAAAGCTGTCGCTGTATTGACACTGTCTGAGTCTGCCATATGTGAACAGTGGCTGACCGGGAGAGACTCGCCGGAACCAAACACGCGTTCGGCACGGAGTGGAGTCACCAGCGCAGGCTACTGTTGCACTTGTACTTCCTGGGCTTCTGTGCGAAGAAACTGTGTTGTACAATAGAGACATACCCATGGACGCTTGGATGCCTCATTGAAGCCCCTAGCTGTAAGATGCTCAAGTCAGATACCTTATCGCGGTCTAAGAAAAGGCCAACCCTTGGAGCAGGAAATCTGGAGACTAAATGTGGATGGTATGGAAGAGATGGTTTAAAGGTCGAGGCATCCTGCCTGTGATATCACTTCGTATGATCTTCGTACGTCTGGAGATACCAGCTGCTGACTAGGTATGTCCCTTCATTGACGACATCAAGCTCACAGTCACAGTGCTGTTCGGGAACAGCAGTCGCGAAAATTATAAGTGAGCAAACCTGGCTCGCCATGTGGGAGTATCTTAAACGCCCTCCGGAGCTTCCCCATACTCCAGATCGCCATTTCCAGCCATGACTATGCTCAACATGAGCTGCCCAAGCCTCCCAGCACGGCCACTCAATGGACTGGCGGTCCCATAGAGCCTCGTGCTGTGGTTACCGTGGATAATGGCCAGCAATGGGTGGCAGAGCATAATCATATAGTATGGGCTCGTAAATCCTGTGTCCTTCATCTGCACCCTTTGATGCCGAATCTCCCAGTCCACGGCAACCGTTGTTGCCAGGCGGTCCGTTCACCTTTGAATATGAGGTCGAAAACCGTTGATGGATCGAAATCTTGGTGAGAGCTTTTTGGAAGAGGTGACATTGTAACGGCCGCGTGTCGGTTGATGAGTGACAGATGTAAGGGGGACTCCCTTGAGGCAAAGGAAGGAAAGGGATGAACTCAAAGATAGCAATGAATGGTACTGCCGCCCGAGTCACCGGTTTTCACTTGAAACTCCATTCTTTCCATCTTCTTATGGCCTGCCATCGTTGACTGCCCCTTGATGGGGGAATCCCGTCGCCTGGGGAGCTCTATCCAGACGTGACTCTGCCCTTGGTTACCATGTAGTTACGACGGATTAAGGGACAAAACCATGACAGCTGCCAAACTTACTTGCTCGGGCTGAATTGGGACATCTGAGATGTTTGGCCTGAAGAGTACTGTGATCATACGTAAGACCGAGGGGAGGTAAAACACTGGAGGTGCCTCACCGACGATGGAGTTACAATCCAGGTAGTTCATGAGTGAGCCTTGAGGCCATTTCATGCAGATGCTCCGAGGTGCAAGGGGAGCAAAGTTCGCCTGTATTTGTTTGGGTAGCATGCAGATGGTGCACCTCCACACCTCCTGATCGGAAGAGGCTCAACTCAAGTCGCAGCATCTGCGAGGAGTGGCCCCGCAGTTTCGGGCGCTTAACGAGGAAATCGAGAAGGCTCAAACGTCACCCATCGGATAATTCTCAATCTGATAACCAGCGCTGGGCCAGTCCAGTTGTGCCTACACAAAGGTCTTGAACAAGCCCTCTCGGGTCATTCTTCGAACAACCGTTTCTGCTCGGTTCCCTAGAAACTGCATCGCCGTGCCGCTGCTCAGGGTAGGCCGGTCATGCAGGAGAGGAGCTCCGATAGCTCATGGTGATGGGAGTCAGCAATCATGAGCCGCCCAAAGTCATCCGGCCGGAAGACGAGGTAGAGATGGGAGTCGGCGAAGGATGTCTACGGGGATTCGGGAGGGGATTGACGAAATAGGTAGTGCTCAGAACGAAGTTGCCTTTCCGCGATGATCACAACCACTCTCCAGTCTTCCTGCTGGAGTGTGGATACTGACTCCTGCAGTCCCAAGGAGGGAACCAAGGTGAAGCACGAGCACGTGCCTCAGTGTCTTTCCGCCAACCATCTCCAAAACCCCGAAGGTCCGAGCGATGTTCGTGGGAATCCCTCCCTTGTGCTGACCAATATAGAGAGCTCTTCGGGGGGTGACTTGAGGGAGTTGACTACATTCCGTGTCTAGAATGCCGTTGAAGCGCAGCGATTTCCGTCTGCCGGTGTGTTCTGGAGAGTTCCCCGGGCCGGGCCCTAGCCGGCCCATCTTGCTCACCCCCCGTCATGGCCGGCTCATCCACAAAAGTCGACCTACCAATGATTGCGTCTCAGCCCCCAAGGTACCGTAGTACTAGCTACCTACGTTTATCTGAAGCCGTGAGGGGGACAATGCAGTAGCAGTCATTGAAGCACCGGTGCACCTCTCAGGGAAAGTTCATGCTGTCCACATCAACAGGACATTTGTAGGGCAACATCAGGCAACGCCGCTGCAGCACGCTGCATACCGGCTCCTTTGGGACAGTCCTGTTTAGGAAGGATGTGGCCAGGATGCCTGTGAAGAGCAAAATGTGGGAAGACACATAGAGGTAGACTCCTAGATAGATCGGAGCCCGCGCACTCATCGACTTACGGCATGTGAGCATGTGAGGGGTGCAGATACCGAAGGTACCTTGTCCATGACCGAAGAATGATGGGTGTCTGCGGGAGGTCGCGGGAGGTTGCGCGGTGGAGGTGAGGCTAGTGTCAGCCTCGCTCGGAGGAGTGGTGGTTTTTTTCTTGTGACGTGTGTCCCTTTATTCATGCTGCTGTGTGGTTGATTTGATGAGGTGTCTGAGCGGCCATCCAATTCACCCCCCTTCGCCCCAGCCCAGCCTCTCCCTTAAATACCGTACTTCCCCCTGGCTGTCACCCAGTCCGCCTTCCTTTCTCCTCACACACTCTCACCTTACTAAGGTTATCCCCACCCTCGCGTTCCCAGGACACTCGCACTTTATAGACATTGCATCTTGCAACCATTCCAAGCCCCACACACCGCGTTCGCTCTTTTTCTCGTTTTGAAGGCTTCGCGTATCCTCCTAGCCGGTCTAGCCGCTCGCACACATTTCTGTTTTGGTTGCATCTGCAAACCTGCAACCCGGTGTCTGCGCGGGCCGCCTGCTCCGGTCACTCAGCTCACGCCGCTTGGACCCGCTCAGGCGTTTGCTCGCATTCTCGCGCTTTTTGTTGGCCACCGTGTACCAACCTCAGCCAAATCCGTCATGCAACAACAACCAGCGGCAAAATTTACAGCAATGGCAGCCATAGAGGCAGCGCCGACAATGGCCGAGTTCGAGTCGCTGGTGCGCGGATCCAGCTTCTCAAGCACCACTCCCTCAACAGACGACATGTCATCCTCGTCGACCTCGGCGTTGATGAGTTCGACGCCTCCAACCACAATCTCGCCCGACAGCATGTCTATTGCCTCGGAGCCGGATGCGCTTAATAAGCTCCAGAGCGTTGCTGTGTCCATCATCGAGGCTATCGGCTCGGGGTCCCAGACCAAGGAAGGCGAACAGGGCGAATCCGGCCAACAGACACCCATAGACCATGACGCCATTGTGGTCGCCGAACCTCTTGACACCGAACCTGCTTCAACCGCCAGGCCGCGACGAACTCGATCCAGCTTACCGACATATAATATTGCGCTTCTCGACACCAATGGTCTTGGCAGGCGACGGCCGAAGGGAAATGCAGGACAGGACGGGAAACGCGGAACCATCTCCGGCGTGGCCATGGTGGAGGGTGACGGCGCGAAGGCGAACGATTCAATGGACGCCGTGGCGAGAGAAAGTCGGATGTCTACGCGGAGGAGGAGCGACGCGTCAGGTGTCAGTCGGCCGGCCACGCGTGTCAGCATGCCCAGAAGCGCGCGAATCACCAAGGCATCGTCGTCCAGCCCGGCGCTGGCCTATTTGACGCGTCGCGCGACGCGTCTTTCGGGCGCCGCCGCCGAGACTCTCTCGACCAAGCTGTCGGCGCTCAGTAAGCGGGGCAAAAAAGCTGTCGACAAAGCACTGAGTGGGCTGCCTCTCGAGCTCAGGCGACTGCAAGACACGAACGAGTTTGCCCATATTGACACGCGCCCCGTCCGATACACGGTCTGGAGCAAGGGAAAATATGTCGAGGTCGACCCCGCCCAAGCCACCACTGCCCCGGTACCCGAACCCCCCCGAACGAAGGCGAGGGTGGAGGAGGATGAAGCTCCCGAGGCGCAGAGTGCCGAGCCCGAGAAGCGGGATTCAGTGCCGCCGGCGGTCAAAAAGACACGCGTGAAGAAGTGGCTTGAGAAGGGTCTCTACGCGGGCCAGGAAGCACCTCTTGATATCTTTAGGGGCCTCACGGCTCAGGAGAAGAAGAAGCTTGCCTCTCTTCCGGAGCTAATGCCGAGGGGCAAGCCTAACAAGACGTTCCCGGCGCCAATGTACAACGGACTCCGTTTGCTCATCCACGGCCGCGACTTCAAGCTGCCGTTTGACGTCTGCAACCCCCTGCCACCCGGACAGCCAAAGCCTGCCGCGTATCGCACAATGACCAAGAGTGAGTTACGGTTATGAGAAGATACCGCTATGCCGTGATATATGCTGACACCTTGATAATTTAGATCGCTTCGTTGGCAACGCAGCGGCGTACTGGAAGAAGACGCCTCACTTTGAGGACTTCGCGTCCAAGTGTGTCTGCAAGCTCGAAGATGGTTGCGGCGAGTCTTGCCAGAATCGCATCATGCTGTATGAGTGCGATGAGACCAACTGTAACGTTGGCAAGGCTCACTGCACGAACCGGGCCTTCCAGGACCTCCAAGAGAGGACCAAAAAGGGCGGCCGGTATCGCGTTGGCGTCGAGGTCTTCAAGACAGCTGACCGCGGCTACGGCGTTCGCAGCAACCGGTGTTTTGAGCCGAACCAGATTATCATGGAGTACACGGGTGAAATTATCACTGAAGAAGAGTGCGAGCGGCGGATGAACGAGGTGTACAAGGATAATGAGGTACGTGGTTTATTGACGTTGGTCTATTCTTTTTTCTGCTATCCTTCTTCCTTTCTTTCCCTTTTCTTCTTCTTTTCTCTTCTCACATACTAGATCTTTCCCTTCTTAAGGATAATAGATCAGGCTGACATCCATTCCAGTGCTACTATCTCATGTCCTTCGACCAGAACATGATCATTGACGCAACCACCGGTAGTATCGCGCGGTTCGTCAACCATTCGTGTTCGCCTAATTGCCGGATGATTAAGTGGATCGTGTCCGGTCAGCCACGCATGGCCCTCTTCGCCGGAGACCGGCCAATCATGACGGGCGAGGAGCTCACGTACGACTACAACTTTGACCCTTTCTCAGCTAAGAACGTGCAGAAGTGCTTGTGTGGTAGTCCGAACTGCAGAGGCGTTCTCGGCCCGAAATCTAAGGAGGTGAGGCAGCCCAAGTCGCCCAAGGAGGATAACAAGGCCGTCAAGACGCCTTCCAAGGCTTCGGCAAAAGGTTCAGCTAAAGGCTCAGCTAAGAGCTCTGCCAAGGGCGCGGCAAAGGTTCCGGCCAAAGTCACGGCCAAACCTACGGCCAAGCCCATGGCCAAACCCGCGGCCAAAGTCACGGTCAAACCCACAGCCAAGCCCACGGCCAAATCCATGGCCAAAGCTCCCCCCAAGACTTCGGCGAAGCGGAAGCTACAGGATGCATTCGACTTTGTTGGGGACGACGAGGAGGATGCGACAGCAGTCAAGAAGCGAAAGATTGTGGCAACGAACGGCGCCAAGCGGACAGTCTCCTCCATCAGCATAAAAGCGGGAAAGGGGTCGGCCAGCTCAAGCATCTCGGTGGCCGCCAAGAAGACAGCGACGAAGACGACGATCACCGCCACGACCCGACGGGCTAGTGCAGGAGGAGTGGCTAAAAAGACCTCGAGCAAGAAAACGACAACAACGAAAACCAAGGTTGTCGTCCCATCCAGGAGTCCCAGCCTGACCATCGTAGCTGCCGGCATTGGCTCCTCCTCGACGTCGCCCACACCTCGCACACAGAAGACGGTGAAGCCGACCACGCCAGCTTCCTCGTCTTCCACCAAGAAGAGCACGGTTCCGAAGCTGACCCTCTCCAGCGGCAAGACGTCCTCGCGCAAGTGGACTCCCTCGCGCAAGGCTATCGAGGCGGGTCTGGTGGTGGGGAAGAGTCCGGCGTCGTCTGTCACCGCTAAGATGGCTACTACCACTAAGACGTCAAGCGGAAAGGGGTTGCACCTGAAGCAGACCAAGATTAAGTTCGTCAGTGCTTCCAAGTCTTCCAAGTGAGCGGCTAGCTACGCTCGCAACCCCGGTCGATTTAGTACGGAAACAAAGGCTGGAACGTGGGAATTGGAATTTGGGGCGTCAGGCGATGGGGGAAAGAAAGGCATGATTTGCTTGGGGGCTGGTCGGCTTTTCACAACTGTTCTTGAAACTGGGGTGCCGATAGGAATAAGAGGGACCGGCGTTTATTCAGGAGGGTTTTGGTTCTGCGCATGGTGCACAGGGGCAGACACGGATTCAGTGCGCCATGGGTAGGTTCGGGCTGGATCAGGGGAAAGCGGGTGTAATCGCATAGTGCAGTACATAAGGTATTTTTTATTTGCGCGGCTTCCTTGCCGGTTCAACATTAGGCAAAGTGGAATATCGATTCGAGACATGTAATACGAAAGGTCCTCTCTTTGCGCTGGAGGCCGGGCAGCATCCGGAGACTTAGCTCAGGTATGTACTATGTACTACTGTACCTACGCCAGCCGCAGAAACGGTAGGGGGGCGGTCTGCTGAACGGATATCACGCAGCTCTTGCCGACACTTGGTAGTATGTTATACTTGGAATGGTGACGTGGCTGATGCCTGGGGGACATTACTCGCAACGCCTGGACCGTGGCCTTGGCCATGATCCCCTGCAATGATATGGCCGCTCGTAGTCTCATTTGTTTGACGGTTCTATCAGCGTCACATAAATGTAACTACCTAGGTACTTGTAGAGTCCAACAGAATGGATTACTTTAAAGCTCTTCTTTAAGGTAAAATAGTGAAAAATCGGTTGACAAGGGGTGCTTGACGTCAGACGGGATATACTTGCTCAGGTGACGTTCGTCGAGCAACATTGAATCCCAAGTTGCAATGTGCCCCTCTTCGCTTCCGATATTTATTATGGCTCAGATGTGCATTGGGCCAGGACCCATGAAGGATGCCATTACTAAGTTACTATTACATAGCGAGGTTCCGAGATTGGCTAGTTTCCTAGGCCTATCTTCTTCCCGTGTTACTAGCCTTGCTCTATCCGGACCTCGGCTCGGGGCCACTTGGATCCACAATCGGAGCGGAGGTTGAATTTTATGTTAGGTACCGGAGGACTCCGGTATTGAAAGCGTGGGATCTTTCTCGGTGAGCCCTCCGAGGGCCGGACCACCTACCTTAACTCAACTCGGGAGCTGGCAGAAACGCGTGCTTACATGGTGGATCGGGCTGTTATCGAAAATCTTGGACTCGCTCAAGTCTTGTCGGTCGACAGGGAAATGCTGATGCTGAAAGGAGTCGAACTGGAGACTCAGCCGGTCGAGTGGCCTCCTTGTTATACCCCGACACATGTCAAGTCGGCCGCCATCCTGCCGATCTATTGCAGTCCCTCTTGAATTTTCCATGACGGTAGCTGACGAAAGCATGGAGTGACTAGACTTTGCGTCCTGGCAAACATCTTGCGAAAGGCGCTCGAGGTTGGTGATTGTTCTTCCATGATTCATGATTCATCCTCGTCGAACCTGACGCGCTTGATACATGCGGCCTGGGTGCTGAGGGACTTGGCTGGCGATAAAGGGGTTGTCGATCTGACGGATGGGTGCAACGCTATTGTGAGCGGGTTGAGGGTGCCGCCTTCTTTCACTTGGAAGATGAGGTGACACAACAATTTGCTACATGCTCAAGGGCGTAAAAGGGTATGTGTAACAAGGGACGAACTGTAACGCTTCTTTGCCCGTAAACCGAAGAACTGTAAGAGACAAGCAAGCGGCATCGACTGACTCCTGCCACAGCAGTACTGCCGGTAGCAAACAATGTATCCCTTCTTAGCAGCCCGCTGCCCTGAGAACAAGAGACCGCCCAATGCTCGACCCGCTCCAAATCCTCCGATCACGCCGAAATCGTCTAACCAAACTCCTCTTCTAATGAACCGAACAACCTAATCTTTATGCCAGGCAACTCGTTCTAATAAGGAAGAAACAAACAAAGAAACAGCAACGAGACCAAGGAACCACGGACAAGCAATAGACACACCAACAGCACCAAGGGAAAACTCCCAGCCTCTCCAATGCCCGTAGAAGTATAAAAGGGAAGAAAAGGGGGGGAAACAGAAGGAAAACGAAAAAGGGCCAAGTCAGTCCTTCAGAGCAGTGGAGTCCAGCCCCCATCCTGCCTCCCTCATTCAGGCGAGTCCCATGAAAGCTGGGGGAGTCGAAGCAACCTCCCTAGCAATCAATCCGGACTTTGACCTTGAAGACCTCACAGCCCTTACAGCGCGCATGGCAGCAGTACGGATTGGGGCAGACGAGGTCAGTGCTGGGGTTCAGGTTGGTGAGGCCGCAGTTGTCCTGTTTCCCGCTAGGTATCAGTACGGTACTCAAACGGCCCTCATCAGTTGTTAGCAGGTATAGGGACGCACGCATCTCCACCTCTTGACGTAGGTGTAGTTCTTCGTGGTCGAGTCCTTGCCCTTGCCCATGTTGTCTAGGGAGAGAAAAGGGGGGGCTTGTAGTGGGTGTAGGGGATTGTGAAATGTGACGATTCGGATAGGAATGGAGATAGATACTCAGGTGGAGAGGAGATGATGATGACGCTTTTTGCTGCGATAGAGATGCTGATGCCGGTGCTGAGTATCTAGTCTCTAGAAGACCTCAGGAGAGAGAGACACACTCGCGTCTTATATATATATATATATATATCAACGAGAAAGACCTGGAACATGAAGGAACAAAAACAACGAGAGACCGCCCTTCCTGCCTGCCATTTGCCTCACTTCCATCGCGCAGATGAACCTGGTTTGCCTGACAAAAGAGTGTCAAGCAATGCTCAGGGCTCGTTGACCGCGGGCATAAGCTCAGCCATGATGATGATGCCCACTTGGGGGCTGTAGCTCAGGCAATGAAGCCAGGGAGAAAGCAAGGCGAGATTCTCAGGAGTGAGACTACTGCGGTGAAGACGTCAATTACCTGAATCCACAGGAGGGAGAGAGAGCACTCGTTCGTTGGACGGCTTCCCGGCCGATGAGTCTAAGGCTCGGAGGTGCATCGGAGCTGTCCCCGTCCAGTCGCCTCCGGTCAAAACCGGGGTTGAGGAGTCCACTGGAAGGTTGTGTTCCTGCTATTTGCCTCACCCGGAGACTGCAGTCATTACCCGTAGGCGCAGCTGACGAGTGCTGTCGGTCGAAACCGGCGAGTGGGCCTGAAGGTAAGGTAGGTAGCAGTCGTACATAGGTACACTACTGTAACGGTGCACCTGTGGGGTGCAGCAATGTAGTTCAAGACCCATGGCTCCGGGTCCAAAGATCCGAGAGACCTGGGATGAGAGGTGCCCAACAAGCCGTAGCATCCGTTCCTGGGGGCAACTTGGAAAAGGGGGCCTTTCCACGAGGAGAACGAGTGTTCATCAACGTCTCGGACATTGGTCTAGCTCTGGGCAGGGAAGCAAAAGAATTCGACCCTATCATAGTTGCCCGAGCCGTAGAGGAAAGAGAGCGCAAACAACAGACGGTGTCAAGCCAGATGCTGCGGACTTGTGATTTTCGGCTAAAGTGGGAATGCAGGTACAGACGATCTGAGGTGTTACTGTGGCTGATGCAGCTGATGCGGCTCTTCGAGTCTTGGCGTTTTGTCTCGAGTTGCCCGTTTCCATCGCGGCTTGGCTCGGGCAATTAATTGCATTGCTTTGACCCGGAACCTGAATCTAGGTACTCCGTAGGACTGTAACATTCTGGGAGGCATGACCCCACCATCCTAGGCTCCAACCTCATTACTGCAGTAACTCGTGACTACCGGGTGGTTATTTCGCACCCAGACCGAAACGACCAGAAATGGGTACGTGAGGACGAGGTTTTGCTCACCGAGCAACCTTCAGCCTTGCCGCCCAGGCTTCATGTTAGGCATAACCTGATCGTCGCTTATGAGTATTATTACGCTCCTGAAACCGGCGGGCTCCGATCGTACCTGCTAGATTCCCTGGTAGGTTCGTCGGGGGATGCCGGGCCTGGGCGTGGCAGATACTAGTAGTGCTTTGTTTGAGTCAACGATGCGGCTCTGCTGACGCTCTATTACGTAGGTAGTGAGCCGCTGTGCCCTGTCCGGACTCAATGTTCTCTGTCTGCCAGGACTCGATGGCAGCAATCGGTTTCGTTTTTTGGGGTTTGCCGTCGGTCGTTTGGAGGTCCATCCCGGTCCGTTATCGATGCGCCCTGGCCCACGGGACCTAGGCCCTGCCAGCAAGAATCAGTTGAGTCGTGGTCATGGAATGGTCGGGACATTTCGGATGTCTCTGGACAACTCTGCCACCTTGCACGCCGACATGGGTATGGGCCGATGTTGGGAAACGGGCAACGGCGAGCCTTATAGAAGGGGGGGGGGGGAGACATCTTCCCGACGTTCGGCCATTGACGAGGCCTACCTATACGACCTTTGCGAGCAGCCGACGAATCGAGCACCGAACAACTTTCGGCGTCAGGCGGCTGACCATGTTCTTCGTGTCGTGGCTGGCGCTGTCTCACGGCCGGCAGCGTTCCCATTGCCGCTCGAAACGTCCAAATTCCTGCTATCCTCCTTCTTTCCCTTGTCCCGCCGCATAATCAGGTCGGCGAGGAGTCTCGAGCTCATCCTCAATCCCGTTACTTGCCGCCGCGTCTGCGGTTCTTTGCTTCTTTTGCCGTTTGAGACCTTTAAAACCGCCGAACAGAGGTGACCACGCTGGGCTTGATTGCGCGAGCTTGTCCCCGGTAGTTGGATTCCAGATCTCAACATGTAGAGACGGTGAGTCCTCAGGCTCGATGAGCTGCGAGCTACGCGGCTTGCCGACTCGGCTCTCATGTTGGCGCTGTGTGTGTCTGACCTTCATCGTCTTCCGATTGACCGCGGCGGTGACTGGGGGCTTGAGGCTGGATGCGGTGCAATCTCGCAACTTGCTCTTCAAGCCGAGATATCAACTCGGCTACTGGGACGTTAGTGGCCGCAAGGTAAAGGTAGCCAAGGTAGGCGAGGTCATCGCCGCGAAAGTCGTCAACTCGTCTGGCGGACATAGTTGGATGGGAGCATAGAGAGAGGATAGATGGTAGCTGGTACGAAAGCCCCAGAAGAGCCCGGCTCTGGCGAAAAGCACGCTATACCGGATTGAATAGCACGGTTTCCGTGCTATTCAATCCGGTATAGCGTGACGATCCGTACCCAGCCATTCCTCTAACATCTCCTATAGCAAGCTTGGTTGATTGGCTGGGTTCGCAGCCACGGCGTCTGAGCCATGACCAACTCCATGCATAATAAGCGCGCTGGGCCAACCCTCGACGATGGCTGTTTCGATGCACGCCTGTGACAAGCCCTGCAGACGAAACTGTACTTTTCTCGTATTGATACAGTCGTCTCCCCCACGGTGCCCGCCATCTTTCATGCCACATAGAGAATCGCGAAGGCGGCGTTGGGGATTTAATATTAGTAGCTGATAGCCACGAGGTTAGCTCAGCTTTTGGACTTGAGAAAGCATCACGCCATCGTCACCAGAGCTCGGACTGCGGCATCTGAAAAGGTAAGGCCGTATTCAGTCGTTGACCGAACCCTTTAGTCGTATATAGTGCCGTTGAGACCAGATGCTGATGTCGTGGCGCCATTCTGTCCCCGATGCTGCGGGAACGGTACCCGAGATGTCGGTGCATCCTGTCAATGAGATAGGGAGGCTGATTCGAAGGTGAACCAGTGCATCGATATATTTGGGAACGCTCCACTCGCTCGTGTATCACCCACCACTCTCCACTCTCTGGCTTCCCTTGGGGACACTCGGCTGCGCTACCCGGGAACAGGAAAACAGAAGGAGGTTCACGTGACGTGCATGAAACGGCGTCTGGCCATCCTTCTGACATGTGTTGCGAACGAGGCATAAGGTGATCACAGCTCTCCCCCTGTACGTAAACAGACCCTGGCTTGGCATTATTACTATAGCAGGGGCGGCATTGATACGATACTAACGCCCTGGAGTTGGCTTGACTCTCTGTGAAGGGATGTGCCCGATACCAAGCCGTACGGCTGTCATAGCCGCCGACTGGAATTCCAGACTCTACCTAGTCTGAAGTACATTGGCATACTATTAGTATCACGCATGTTGAGAGGCATCCCGCAAACAGACGCCAAGGTAATAACTAACGTTAATGTTAATGTTACCCTCCGAGCGAGACTGTAGTGGGTCGAAATTGGCGCCCGTCAGGCCTTGGCATCTGCATTGCCGGCGAAACGCTGCAATCTGGTTCCTGGTTCTCCACCCAACGTCATCTCGGCAACCGCCGAACATTGTCTCGCAACCTGAACTCGATGCGCCTAGACGCTCCCGACTGTCGCCGGTAACGGGCCAGCATGCCCGCCATCGGATGCGCTTCACTTCGACGCCACCGGTCTCGTTGATATGCGGCCGACCGAAGCCATCGCGAAGGTGTCCCATCGGTACTAGTATCCATCCCCCGCTTCGCCGACCCGGATCAACGCGGCGCCCCCCCTCCAACAACAGAGTGGGACACGATGGTGTCGGCTCGCCGGGCAGAAACGCGGTGGGTGACGCGCATCATTCCGCTCATTCTTGGTGGCTGCGTTGGCTTCGCTACCTATATCATCGTGAAGCACATTTGCGGTACGCTTATCGCTCGGGCTCTGTTCCCGCAACCTCCATCTCTGACCGGTCTCCTAGTGGATTTCTTCCTGTCCGACCGAAAGCAAAGAGGCGCCGCCATCGTTTTCCTTGTCCTGTACTTCGCTTTTCTTCTACTTGCGCTCCTGACATATCTCCGAGTATTCATTGTTATTCAACTCAACCCCGGCGTGACGCCCCTCGGGCCACGGGCTGCGGAACACAAAGCAAACGCCAAGAGCCGCAGTCGACGGGAACGAGACCTCGAGGCAGGCAGCCGATATGAGGCGCGGCCCGATGATAATCCCGACAGCCCCGGCCTCGAACAGTTCTACAGCAAGGACGTCTTTGTGTGCGAGACGGACGGGCGGCCGCGATGGTGCAGCACTTGTTGCAACTGGAAGATCGACCGGGCTCACCACTGCAGTGAGATTGAACGATGTGTCAAGAAGATGGACCATTACTGCCCCTGGGTCGGTGGTATTGTTGCCGAGACATGTGAGTTCCAGCGCCAATCTGCTTGCCTAATCATTATGGCCTGCGAGCTCACCGCCCCTGACTCACGGCCGCTCGCAGCTTTCAAGTTTTTCGTGCAGTTCACGTTTTACACGTCGCTATACTGCGCCGTCGTGATCGTTGCTGCAATCATCTGTTTGGTGTCCAAAGTGCGCAGGGGAGATGGTGCTGATGGGCTTGCCGTTGCCGCCTTGGTACTCGGCGCCTTCTTTGGCCTCTTCACTCTAACTATGACGCTCTCGTCGGTACGCTACATCCTTATCAACCTGACGACAGTCGATTATGTGAAGTCCAAGAACGTCGTGCACCAGCTCGCCATACGAGTACCGCGAGGCACACCCCCAGGTCAGAACTACAACGTCATCACGTACCCCCTGCCGACATCCACGAGTACGTCAGATGTTTCGGGACAAACGGCCTCTCATGAGCTTTCCGCCCGGGATCAACTGGCAACACGCACGTTCGCCATCGTCAAGACTGAGATGGGCGAGAATCCCTGGGACCTTGGCTACTATCGCAACTGGAGATCCGTCATGGGGGACAACATCATTGACTGGCTGCTTCCTTTCAACGAGTCCCCTTGCGCTAAGTACGAGAACAACGAGAGCTTCTACGAGATGGGCCCCTTGTACCAGCGGCTGCGGGTCCGGTATGGGCTCCCAGACGTGTCGACCGAGGAAACGAGGGTGGAGATGACCGAGACGGAAAGACGGCAGAAGCATGGGATATATGGGACAACTGGACTAATGGCATAGACGGGACGAGATACCCTAGTTTTTCTATATGTGACTCGAGTAACGTTGGGCATGGTTTGAACGATGCACCTACCTACTTTGGCTTGTGTCTGGAAACACAAGGTATCTGCCGGCTTCAAAAGTTAGATGGTGTTCCAGGCCGTCATACAGATTCTAGGTACCTGCAGAGTAGGCAGGACGGCCCGGGTATTACATTTGGCGCTTCACAGATGGACAGAGCCGGACGTCGGGCCGTGCCGATCGGGATTCGGGGGAGTCCGCACGATACTATGGTACAACGCAACAGCTTCCATTCCCCTTCGTCTGCGCCGGCCGCCGCTTCGGGAGACTCGAAAGCTGAGTCCAGCCCTATCTAAGGTAGGTAGTTGGCCCGGTGTCTGTCCGGGTATGTCAATCAGGATTACCGTAGGTTCGATTCCTAACGGCCCTGGTTCAATGGTGGGACTGTTTGGTATATCTGGCAGCCGGTGTTGCTGTTTCGTATGTAGTGTACACAACGCTACATGGAAGGACTGTATAATACCGCGTCTCTTTGTATGCGCTCTGCCCATTTGGCGTTAAGCAATAGGTAAGTTTCACCCCGTGTTCTGTAAATAACCAACCCTACGCATTCAATACATTACAGCCCTTCCAACTTCTGCACTGACGAATCAAGCGCGTCCACCCCACACAGCGTGACACCAGAGCACTTCCTGTCTCACTACCCGAGTCATGAAAAGATACGTGAGGACGGAATGTTCCTGATAGTACAGGCTCTAAACCAGCAACATAACAAACGAATAATGCCTTTAGGATGACACCGCAGCCCATGGATACTGCTCTCACGTCGCAATGTCGTCGCCACAGCACTCATTCCCGGACCCGGACCGGGCTGGCGCACTCGAGCAGCGGCGTTCGCAGTTTACATATCGAAACCTCAGCCAGATGGCCTCATACAACACCTCCTGCCCGC
This sequence comes from Chaetomium strumarium, assembly GCF_033439665.1. Classification (NCBI taxonomy): domain Eukaryota; kingdom Fungi; phylum Ascomycota; class Sordariomycetes; order Sordariales; family Chaetomiaceae; genus Chaetomium; species Chaetomium strumarium. The sequence continues at coordinate 6,839,952 of NW_026944429.1, read as the reverse complement.
TCAGAGTGATCACTCATATAGACCTAGATTGCTTCTACGCCCAGGCCGAGATGGTTCGTCTAGGTGTACCTGAGGATCAGCCTCTTGCCGTACAGCAATGGTGCGTGCCACTTTGCATGACGGCTTTTCCGGCCTGTTCTGACCGCGTAAAGGCAAGGCTTGATTGCCGTCAACTATCCCGCCCGTGCCTACGGCATCGGTCGTATGTGCACTGTGGCGGAAGCAAAGAAACTATGCCCCAACCTCATCCACCAGCATGTTGCGACCTGGCGAGAGGGTGATGACAAGTGGTATGCTCAATGCAATGCTCCGTTTCCGCTTCCCGCCCCCAGGACCGACATGCTAACGCGCCCTAGGGCTTATCGACCGGATGCTGCTGAGAATATCGCAACCGACAAGGTTTCACTAGATCCGTATCGGCTCGAGTCCCGACGGATCCTGCGCGTCATCAAGGACCAACTCCCTCCGCACCTGCAGAAAGTGGAGAAGGCCAGTATCGATGAGGTGTTTCTTGACTTATCCGCCCACGTCCATGCCGTCCTCCTCGAACGCTTCCCCGAGCTAGCCAGTCCTCCTCCCAGTGGTGACCCATCCGAACCGCTCCCCATACCCCCCCTTTCGGCACTGGACTGGCAAGCCGACGCGCTTGTGGACTTGGATGATGAGCATGCCGAATTCGACGACCCCGATTGGGATGACGTGGCCTTCCTCCTCGCGTCCGAGATTGTGCGCAATATCCGGGCAGCAATCAGAGAGAAGCTCCGGTACACATGCGCGGCCGGGATCGCCAGGAACAAGCTGCTTAGCAAGCTTGGTTCGGCGCATAAGAAACCCAATCAACAGACAGTGATCCGGAATCGCGCAATACGCCACTTTCTGTCGGGTTTCAAGTTCACCAAGTTCCGAAACTTGGGGGGCAAGCTGGGTGAGCAGATCCGGCTGGCCTTCAACACAGACTCGGTCCAAGAGCTCCTCGGGGTCTCCGTGGAGCAGTTCAAACTGAAGCTTGGAGATGATACGGGCGTGTGGGTTTACAATACGCTGCGCGGAATCGACACGAGCGAGGTGAATCCGCGTACCCAGATCAAGTCGATGCTCTCGGCCAAATCCTTCCGGCCTAGTATCAACACCACTGAGCAGGCGACGAGGTGGCTCAAGATCTTCGTCGCCGATATCTTCTCTCGACTGGTCGAGGAAGGCGTTCTGGAGAACAAAAGACGCCCCAAGACCATCAACCTCCACCACCGCCACGGCAATCTGACCCGTTCACGCCAGAGCCCGATCCCTCAGGGCCGTTCCCTGGATGAGCAGACATTGTTTGGGCTCGCCAAGACCCTGCTCAACCAGGTTGTTCAAGAGGGCAATGTTTGGCCTTGCTCCAATCTCAGCTTGAGCGTCGGTGGCTTTGAAGACGGCATCTCGGGGAACATGGGAATTGGCGCCTTCTTATTGAAGGGCGAAGAGGCAGAAGCATTCGCCCCTGGCCGTCGGGCACGGGCAGAAGTGGAAGCCGGCAACGAACCCCACTCGGAGAAGCGGCGGCGCATGGAAGATGGCGGGATCCAGCGTTTTCTGACGAAGACGAAGGCGTCTCCGTCCTTGGGCTCCGACGAGGCTGCCGTCGAGGACGATGGCGGTGAAGAAGCGTTGGGTATCCGAGAACCCAAGGCCGTGCCGGATCCGGCCGGTGATCTGAGTGGCTTACCCAGACCGGATGAGAGGCGGCCTGCGGTCCAGTCCAATGATCTGGCAGGCGCGCACCCCTGCTCCCGGTGCAGCGCGTGTCTGGAGACCCCGGAGGCACTCCAAAGCCACCAGGACTGGCACTTTGCCAAAGACCTCCAGGAGCAAGAACGTGTCACGCTGGCATTTGGCAGCCGGCCATCTGCCGTTGCAGCAAACCAACCATCCGGCGGCCGGCACGCAGGACCTGCATCGTCCAAGGGGCCCGGGAGGCCGCGCAAGATGGAGCGAGGGCAAAAGAAGCTGAACTTCGGCTAGCGAAGCGCATACATCGAACCTGAGTCTGCAGTAGGATATGCAGAGAAGAGTCTACCCGTAACGCAGTGCATTCTGTTTCGATCCTGCCTTACAGGATGCCTGCTTCCGTTTCAGCAAGACGGGCTATCAGCAGCCGCGAGTCGCGAGTGCCTCTGGCAATGTGAAGTTGGAAGATTTGAGAAATCAGCTTCATTTAGGTCGCAACTACTCCGTACATCGGCAGGCCAAATGTCGATGGCCATCCAAAGTTCCGGTTCGACACGCAAAACACATCCTGACGGCAGAGGTGGTGCTGCGGAACGTCACGGCTCTCGAACGTCGTTATAAGAACGTCCTGGATGCTTCCGGGTAACTGTGAAGACAGAACCTGGAAGTCTCCTGGAGTGGCCGTCATGACGGCCATGAAACGGTTGGGAGGCACCCAGATCGAGGCATGATATCAATATCCGGAGGATGGCAGGCGTGCGCATGGGCAAGAGCGCGCCTCTGTCGCAGTACTGAGTACTGTGCATGCGTTCCCGTCATGGGCAGTCGACGCCTCGCTTCCAGTTCTCCGCGACAGTGAAGGGTGCTGTGCTTCATTGTGATTGGTTGGCTGCCCATCGAATGGGGCCAGTGGGCAGGTTGGGCTTCAAGACAACCACCGCTTCAAGCTGCATTGATACCCGACCCTGTCAAGCACCTCAGACGAACTGCCACTCCCGCCTCACACACCGATTCCACCCACCGATGCAGAGACGTCCGCTCGATGAGCGACTGCGAGGACCACACAACATCGTCACAGTATCACCTGTCTCAGTATCACCTGGTCTCTAAGATCATTTGCCACTCCTAGAGCCCAATGCCTTTTTTTGGCTGTTGAAGCTTTGCCACAAGCATCACCGGCGAAAGATGCCCTTCATCCCATGATCGGGTTCCGCCCAGTACTGGATGTACTACACATGTACACTAGTCTAAGGGTACCTAGACACTGTGACTGACGCCTTAGCTCGAAAGCAAGCGGACGCTGCAGTTTCTTTCCTCCCGACGTAGCGTGACTGACTCACAGAGGAGAAGAGACGCCAGCGTTGGGAATGTTGGAACGCCCATTCCCAGTTCAGCCCTACAGTGTGAGAGAATTTGCCAGACAACAATCGGCAGACGTGTCATCCAGGCCTGGACGGGGTCCACCTAATCATGATTCCGCCTTTCAATGTTCACCAGTTTGGGCGACCGACGCTGCCAGAACGCGGTCGAACAGCCCGATTCCGTGGGGGCTGGATCTTTTCCCGTCGGCTCTCAGTCCTCTCCTCCGTTTCCCAGCAAGCCTTGCACCAATTCACAGAGGCGTGTACCTACTTGTGATATGTATGTAGATGACTGCTGGAACCCTGGTGTATCTCTGCATAAATGCGAGCTGAGCAGGGCCAATTGAAACTTCTTGTCCCTGCCGGAGTGTCTCCGATTAGGTCTGTTAAACATGCGCCTGCAGGTCCTCGCTGCGAGTTTTCTGGCACAAACCGCATTTCTCCCGCCTCGTGTTGGCCGGGACGGCCACTTGGAGTTGCAGGAGCAGCCTGGAAATTCAGGAACAGGACAACGAAGCTCAAGCAGCCTTTCGATGATTGGAGCGGAGCTGCCCATCTCGCCGGATGTGCTGTTTGTCGCCTTCCAGGGTTGGCTGAGTGAGCTGAGCTGGCCCGAAGCGTTTTCAACTTCTTGCCATCGCTCATAACGGTGTCTCGGAGCGTCTCTTCCAGGTTTCGTGAACTCCAGTTGAGCGACGGGCTGATCCACCGCTTCAACGTTAGTACCGCCGAGGCGGGATCCTCCCAATGGGAGTCGGTGGACAGTAACATCGGCTTCCCGCTGGGCGCCCACCCACCAGATTTGCACCGTCGAGACCGTCTCCAATCTCATCCCCGTCCCCTTAACTGTGGCTATCTCTGCAGGTGCTTCTCAACCAGTCTTCTCTGATTGCCACCGAATGCCAGAAACAAAGACACAGCGCAACGTATGCACAACACCCCAGCCAACGACATACATGCTGCAGCCCGAGCCTGGTCTGCCATTTGCGCGGGCCAGCAGTCACTGCCCAACGGGGAAAAGACCGCTGCCAGAGGCCCGCTTCAAGGCCTGGTCCACTGCTGCTGAACGCCGCCACTCACCAGCCATTCTGCCAGGCAGCGGAGACCCACTTTGACAGCCCAACCCCAAGCGCCGGGTTTTCGTCGCCCCTTCGTCCCATTTCTTCCTGGCCCGCCCGCCCTCTCCGCTCCTCTGCCTCCTTCGCCCTTATTCTCTCTCCTATTTTGCCTGCCCTACCGCGTTGCCGGCTCTCCTCCGTCTTTCCCGCGAATTTTGCGACTGTTTCACTGCTCATCCCAGGTCTTGAGGTCTCCAAATTCCTATTGTCCCGGACTCTGACTTCAGTTCTTTTCGGTTACGGCTTTTTTCGGATTCCCGCTCCTTGCCCAGAGTTCTACAATGGCGGGGAGACCTAACAACAGGTCAAGCCAAACACAGCCGATGCCGCCGGCCGCACCACGCCAGAACGAGTACTTCGTCCCTCGCGATGGCATCGACCGGGAAGTCATCACATCGGACATCTGCAGATACCTGGGAAATGACGCGTTGGTGCGCCCCGGGACGTATGAGGTATGACTGCCCTCACTCTCTACATTTCCCGCACTTTTTCTCACAAAACATGCCATCTGCAGTCACCAGACGGTCGTGTTACACAGGGCTACTTCATCACGGCGTACCGCAACTTGACATCTGTGAGTCCGGATGTTTCACCTTGACGAGGGTATCGTCGTACTGGGCGGTCACTAACCCCACTCAGGCGATGATCCAAGATCTCAAGGCCGACTCCGCTCGGTGGGAGCAGGAGAGGCGTGCCGCGGCTAGGTCTTCGGGCGGAGGTACAATGCACTTGAGCCACCCGAATGGCATGTTTATGAAGCGGAACTCTAACTCGCCCGTAGGCTCCCGGGATCAGCCTCGTGGGCAGTCTGATTACAGTGCGTGGAAGAACCTCCAGCGGGAACAACAGGAATACGAAGCCACGTACGGATCTGCCATGGACATTGACTATGCTCCCCCTCCAGGCGCTGCCGGGAATTCAGTTTATGCAAGCCAGCCATACGCAGGAGCGCCTCCCGCGAGTTATTCCACGGCCGCGTATCCCCCTCCAGTTCACGCCGGTGCTCCGTCTCAGTACCCAGCCCAGCCGGCCTATGGATATCCGCCTAATCCCCCTCCCACGCAGTACTCTCCGCAGCCCCAGAATCCCGGCGACAGGTATGCCGCGATTCCGCCGCCTCCCGTTCCAGGGTCATACCAGGACGCTGCATTTGTTCATGGATCGAATTATCAGACGGCCGCACCCGGGTATGCTACGACCGGGCCGCCTAGGATGCCACCAGCCATGCCGCACACGTCTGCTGCGCCATCTAGGACTTTTAGTGCCCCTCCAGTCAGCACGCCTGTCTACGGAACAGAGCCAGATCCATACGGGTACCCGCCCGCGGGAAACCCCGCTGCCCAAGCTTTTCCAACGGATGCTCTGTACGGGCGCGGTCCGGGTGCGTATACTACAGCAGCAGCCAAACCTCCCGGGACTTCGTCTGATAAGCTAGGTTCACCCGCAGGTACAACACAACGGCAAGGTTACCCAGCCCCTCCAGAACCTCAGTATGATGACGTCAGGAATTCTGGACTCCAGTCCGCCACAACACCTACCAGTGTTGCCCCGGCTCAGTCGGCAAGCAGTGTAGCGGCCCCCGCGCGCCGTGACCGTGACTCGGAGCCAAGGGAACGAGAGCGGGAGCGAGACCACAGGGACCACAAGGCCCGCCGCACGGAACAGGAGCGTGATGACAGACACGCAGACCGGAACCGTCACCGTCACCGCTAATGGTCACCAGCCTCAGGATTTGGAGCCCTACAGCCCTGCACTTCGCCACGATACTTGTCGATCTCACGGACTTGTCCGATGTTCATTCTTAATAGCATGGCCTTGGCATTGGCCATTTTTTGCGTTTTTCTTTACTGATTTTTCGCTTTCCGGGGCTCGCTACTTTCGACCTTAATGGCCATCATCCATGGATAGACCAGGGACAGGAGATGACAGACTTCCAGAGCTGCAAGTTGCACCTCTAGGCCTCCGGATGATGATGATTTTCTGGTTTTTCGACCCGCGTTCCCGACTCTGCTGGCCGATGCTGCCACTGGGATATCCAGACTTGCCGGGATTCCCTCACCAAACGGATATTCCACCTACTACCGGCAAAACCTAGGCGACGGCATCAATGGACGGGAGTTAAACGACGTATGATGTTATGCGATTTTATGTTTTTTCTCACCTCAAGGCAGAGTGTGAGGCGTGCATGATACCAGAAGGCCTGGGATTCCGATGCACTGGGAACGGAGCGGGTGACGTCGATTCGGTATTTCTCTTCGCTATGGATGATTCCTCTCCTTGCTGTCCGGACCCCTGGCAGAACCGTCCCATCCTCATGGATTTGCTGGCCCTGGACTTTCTCCACCTGATGGCCGGTTGGCTTCTGTTCACAGCTTCTGGATCTCAATCAGCCTATCTTCTCCCAACGACAGCCCGACGCCGAGGCCGGACAGCTAAGGTGAGTGAACATCCAGCGAACTTGTACATATCAACATGCACCCCTCCTCGGATCACAATGTGCTACACCATTCTCTCATCGCGGGCATCTCAGGTGACGAAAAGTGAGTTGAAGTCGACTAACACAAAACAGGCTGGGTGGACTTGGACCCTGGAGTCGGAAGACCAAATGATGGAGTCTTGCTGCCCTTGGACGGTTCATACCACTTTCTCTTCTGGCTTCTGGATTTCACCTGGACTCAGTACCGTTACTGGTTTCTGCCTGGACTGCGACCCATGGACTACTCTAACCATTGCCCCGGGAACGGACTCAGCTCCAAGAAAGTGGCACAATCTTGCCTTTCGGAACCGAACAGGCATGGGCACTGTTTCTGTTATCCCCTCTTTGAAAAAAGAGTGGGGGGCTTCTTCAGAGTTGCCTTCCCCGCCCTTGGACTCATTTATCTCCTTTGCTGGTCATACCCACAGGGGTGATGCTTCAAACAGCAAGGACTGATACAGATGGTAAGGTGGAGCGTCAGGTGCTCCTCCGTTCCGCCGGGTCACTTTTTCGGACATCCTCGTTTGCTCTCGTCTGCATTTTGACTCTGGATCTGTCCTTTGCTTCCCTGAAAGCCGTGGATCGCTCTGGCGCTCAAGAACGCTCATCACAACTGATTTCCGATTTCCACGTCCATGCCAGCAATCTGGGTAACACCATCTTGTTGCATGGGCGCACTCGTTGTCTGGAACACATCCAGTGCATGAACCATCCGGCAACCTAAGGCAGGTATTCACGCTCACCCAACTGAGACCACTGGAGGAAGCCAAGGATGTCGCCAGATTTCAACAAGAGCCGATGGTATGGATACATCTCCGTTCGAGGAATCATCCGTGATAGGACTCTGGATACCCGGAAATGGCCGAGATCTGATATCACTTCACGTGGTTTGCAAAGAATACCGCCATGGACCTTTCTCTCCTGGATCTATCTGGTCGTGGCATGTGTCATTCGTCAGTCCTATTTCTTATTCTCGCCTTTTCTTCCTCCCGGAGACTGGCCACGGTGACCATCGATTGCCAGACCGCGCTCGAAATAAGATACTGACTGTGACCCAACCACAGCTCTCCGAGGCTGGCGATGCACTTTGATTCGGGAGGGTTCTCTGCCTGGTGTCGCATGTGGTTTAACTAGGTCAATGGGCTTTCGGTCGCAGTTGTTTTCCAAAGCGTCTGTGGTATACAATCCTGGATGTGGAGCAGAAGAAGGCGACGCAATGGAGGGGATCTCTAGGACCTTTGGCTCTTGTTGATTTGTGTGGTTTTTATCTCTGCCGTGTCTACGTCGTTTTGTGAAGGAGTTCCGGCCATCTCTGGGATGCGATTGAGGCAGGGAATGGGAAATGAAATGAGCGCCTCAGTAGCATTTGCGTCTTTTAGCCCTGTTCTCGCGGATTATGCTGAATGTGTGTTCATGACTGGATTGCTTGAGGTTATACATGCGCCATCGTCACTTCAGGTTCCTTTGTGTACTACACCGTCGCCATACTGAGGAACCTCACAGCTCCCCTCTGATACCATACTTCATGATAGAGCGAGATCTGGTTGTCCAAGAAGTTAAGCTTGATACTTGCTGCGACTATTTCTTTTCTTGATGAGCTTTTCTGTGGACAACATCCATATCTTCGCTATGCTCCGCGGGGCTAACAGCGCTATCCTATATGGAACAGCGATCTGAAGCGCATCATGTGAGTTTGATAAGATACGGAGCTGTGGTACCCATATGTCGTGTTATTCCTCACTTTCATGGTTCCTGACAGGTTCGGTGTCACTCCAAGCAGCCAAGGAGGGAGGGTTTGATCAATAATTCATCTTCGTCTGCTTGCTGAACAGAACAGCACTGTTACTTACGACTTACGCATTTGTCGTGCCCGTTCCTCTCAAGTTCCCTTATCTAAGGTATTGTCGATATCAGGTTTGGGCAACAACAGGTAGTTGGGGGTAAATGCCGTACATAGGTAAGGTAGATACGGTACATAGGGCACACAGCCTGAGTGGAAGGAGAAACGGACAAAACTACTGTTTGTGGTCTTGAAGGCAAGGAATCGTGCAACGCAACAAAACTCAATGTTTTTGACCCAGGGGAGTCAATAGTATACCGGGATATCTCGGAGAGTTGGCACCGTGCGATTTACCTACCCTGACTGGAGCCTGAGCTACCTTATCCGTACCTTTGGTGTGTTGGTCGTCAGAGAACTTGTGTGTGCGGCGGCAAGCCCTGTGCGTGATCCACAATGGATGCCACCGCGGGTGGAGAGCCCTTTTAGATCGGCTTGTGCTTGGTGGGGCAAGGACGCTGTGTGTGGAGGGGGAGGGGTCCGAGGGCGTCGGTAGGCGACAACAAAGGCGGTGAGTGAGATCTGGGTACAGGAATCTGATCCCGGACGTTCTGCCTGCCTACCTTAATTAAAGAAAACCACCTCAACTCCAGATCGCGCTTGTTTGTATCGTCGAGGAGATCGAGTCGGTTTGACATAGGTACTGCGAGGCAACCGCGTAACGTGGGAGCCACATGGTGCTCAGACCCTAGGTACTTGCACAAAGTCTCTGAGCAATGATGTGACAACCCTCGAGTCTCGCCTTTCGTTGCCATCAGTCCGTCTGCCGAGCTTGGGACAAGAAACAGCGTGGCGTTTTCGGAAGCAAGTAGAGACAGATAGCTGCTTTTCTATTGGCGAATAACTACAACTTGGGAAAGGAAAGGCCAGCTTCTCCTTCAGCCCTGGGCTGGTGTCTCACAGGTGAGACCGCGAGAATGTGAGACCTCGAAGTGGTGTTTTTCGAGTGTGATCACTCTATAGGTAACTCGCTCTGCATGGAGAAGACAGCCGAATTCGTGCAAAAGTGTGCAGGAGTGCAAATTCGAGATAAATCTTATTTGCTTGATGAGAGAGCTCGTTTCTTTTTCCATCTAGTCTGTCCATCTGAATCTCGGGGTTCACAGTTAGGGCCGTGTTTGTTCAGGACAGGTAGGCCTGGGGGTCCTTGCCGCTGGAAGCTGGGCGGTTAAGGTGTCTGACAGCACCTGCCCAACAAACCCACTCTCACCTCTGCCCCGCCATTTCGCAGCCTGGATGCTTCGCAACCAGATTTTGGCCCAAATTTTTTCTGGACCCCTCGACAAACATCACCCTTTGGCTTCCAGCCATTTCCTCTTACCCAATACTACAGCCCTACGAAGCGCCTTTGATGCGATAGTTGGCCCGCCCAACTCTGCCCACAATGGATGCCGCCGCCATTCGAAGCTGCATCGCTGCGACGCTCGACGCTGATGCCGACGTCCGTCGGAGGGCTGAGATTCAGCTGAAGCAGGTGCGTTCATGTGGGTTTGGGGTGCGGGCATGTTTGTTGTGTCTGCGTGCGCGTGCGTGCGTCGTCAGGACGCATCTCGTCCCGTCGAGTCGGCCCCGCGACCAACATGTCTTCGCCAGTAGCCTTCATGTCGCAACGCTGACCTTCATATCCCGCAGGCCGAGGGCCAACCTGGTTTCACAGATGTCCTACTGGATCTCGTCCAGTCAGAGCAAAATGGCAACCTTCAGCTCCCAAGTATGGCTACCCCTACCTCTCCCGAGACAAGGCCCGTGGGCATTGTGCACATCCAAGCCGTGTTTCTTCCCCTCTGGTTCCCGGCGTGGTGCTAACAGCACTTGTAGCCGTCATCTATCTCAAGAACCGGGTCAACCGTGCCTGGGAACGTTCTGAATACTACCTAAACGATACGTTGATATCCGACGATGAGAAGGCGCGCTTCCGAGAACGGTTATTGCCTATCCTCGCAGGCTCCCAAAACCTGGTGCGGCATCAGCTCGTGCCGATTCTGCAGCGTATCCTGCACTTCGACTTTCCCGACAAATGGCCGACGTTCATGGACTACGCCGTGCAGCTTCTCAACACCAACGATGCACGGTCGGTCCTGGCCGGCTTGCAGTGTCTATTGGCAGTGTGCCGGGCCTACCGTTTCAAGGCGAGCGATAGCGATAGCAGAGCTCACTTCGACAAGATCATCGAGGCCACTTTCCCTCGGTTGTTGGTGATATGCAGCGAGTTGGTGAACCAGGATAGCGATGACGCTGGCGAGATGCTACACATTGCCCTCAAGTGTTACAAGCATGCAACATGGGTAGGTCCTGCAGGTTGTTTGAGGAAAGACAAGGGCAAGCGAGCTAACACCGGCCATAGCTTGAACTTTGTGACTTCCTCCGCCAGAGCGCTGTCAATCTCGGATGGTGCACTGTCTTCCTTCAGACCGTATCCAAGCCCATTCCCGAATCTGCCATGGTAGGCGAACCCTTGGAACGGGAGCGTCACCATTGGTGGAAGGCCAAGAAGTGGGCGTACTTCAATTTGAACCGCCTGTATATCAGGTATGAATAGCACCATTTACAGGATGAAACCTTCTTCTTGTGCTAACGTAGCGTAGACATGGCAACATGCAGTCAGCTCTGGACAGGTCGGTGGAGCCACCAACACGGTTTATCAAGGAATTCTCAGCCCAGGTCGCCCCGGAGATCCTCAAACACTACCTCCAGGAGATCGAGAAATGGGTGGCCAAGACCATCTGGCTCAGCCGGCCTTGCCTTTCCTACACAATCGTGTTCCTGGATGAGTGCATTCGGCCCAAGGATATGTGGGCGCATCTGAAGCCGCATTTGACCAACCTAGTTACTCACTTCATCTTCCCGGTCCTTTGCCTAACAGAGGAGGACATCGAGAAGTTTGAGGATGAGCCTGAGGAGTACCTCCACCGGAAACTCAACTTTTTCGAGGAGGTTTCTGCGCCGGACGTTTCGGCCACTAACTTCTTAGTCACGCTGACCAAGGCGAGGAGGAAACAGACTTTCGAGCTTCTCACCTTCATTAACCAGGTGGTCAACGAGTACGAGCAAGCGCCTGAGGGGAGCAAGAACCACATCGCGAAGGAAGGTGCTCTGCGCATGATCGGCACCCTTGCACCCGTCATCCTAGGCAAGAAGTCACCGATAGCATCCCAGGTGGAATACTTCATCGTTCGCTATGTTTTCCCAGACTTCACCAGCGAGCAGGGGTTCCTTCGCGCTCGTGCTTGCGATACCATCGAGAAGTTTGAGCAACTGGACTTCAAGGATCAAAGCAACCTTCTCGCCGTCTACAGACACATTCTCGACCGCATGGCCGACCCGAAACTGCCCGTTCGTGTGACAGCAGCCCTGGCGCTGCAGCCGCTGATTAGGCACGACATCATCCGGGCGAGCATGCAGACGAGCATCCCGACCATTATGCAGCAGCTCTTGAAGTTGGCCAACGAGGCTGATATTGATGCCCTAGCCAATGTCATGGAGGACTTTGTTGAAGTGTTCGCTGCAGAGCTCACTCCATTCGCTGTGGCTCTGAGTGAACAGCTCCGCGACACGTACTTGCGTATCGTCAGGGAGTTGCTGGAGAACAGCGACAAGCGGGACGATCTTGACAACGAGTACGGCGACTTCCTCGATGACAAGAGCATCACAGCTCTGGGAGTCCTACAAACCATCGGCACTCTCATCCTCACGCTCGAGAGCACACCGGACATCCTGCTCCATATTGAGAGTGTATTGATGCCTGTTATTCAAATCACCCTCGAGAACAAGCTCTACGGTAAGGAATTCCTATTGCCAGCCGTGAAGTTCAGCGTTCCAAAACCAGAATCACCATTACTAACGCGGTCTAAGACTTATACAACGAGGTGTTCGAAATCATTGACAGCTGCACATTTGCCGCCAAGCAGATCTCACCTACCATGTGGAAGGCATTTGAGCTTGTTCATGCAACGTTCAAGTCCGGCGCCGAACTCTACCTTGAGGACATGCTGCCGGCGCTGGACAACTTTGTGCAGTACGGCGCGCCACAACTCATGGAGAAGCCCGAGTATGTGGAGGCGCTATTCTCGATGGTTTCGGATATGTTCACCGACAATAAGGTTGGCGGTGTTGACCGGATATGCGCTTGCAAGCTTGCAGAAGCCATGATGCTCAGCCTCCGAGGCCACATCAACAACTGTGTCCACGGGTTTATTAACATGGCAATGGGTGTCCTCGGCAGCGAAGAAGTGAAACTGAAGTCCTACAAAGTTCACCTGATGGAGATGATCATCAACGCCATTTATTACGACCCCATCCTTTCACTTCAGATCCTGGAGACTCAGGGCTGGACCAACAAGTTCTTCAGTCTGTGGTTCGGGAGCATGGCGTCTTTCACGCGGGTCCATGACAAACAATTGTGCATTTTGGCCATCATTGCGCTGCTTAATATCAAGCCGGACCAGATTCCTGCCAGCGTTTCGGAAGGATGGCCGAGACTGCTCCAGGTTGGTCCCCCCACTCCTGATTACTCGGCAACAATCAACTGACACTTTGGCAGGGCATCAAGATCCTCTTTGACACACTTCCAGAAGCCATGCGCAGTGAGTACAAGCCCTAACAGCATATCAATGCATCTGAGCTAACGCCCTCGAAGACCGTGAGGAGGCGCTCAAAGATGATTTCCAGTTCGACAGCGGGACATACGGATACGACGAGAGTGACGATGAGTGGGACGATGAGGAGGCAAACTGGAACGAGCCGGAAAATGAAGAGGAGCCAAGCAGCGACGCCAAAGACGAAAGCACAGCTTATTTGGAGTTCCTGAATGAGGAGGTAAGCAAATCAGGGGGGAATCTTTCCGGGTGTCTCACCTCACTCGATCGACACTCACGGGACGGCTCGATTGCGGAGATTTGCTGACACGCGTTGCAACCAGGCACAGAAGCTGAAGCCAGCAGACATGGAAGAATCCGGGGATGAACTCGGTGAAGATAGTGTGTTGCTGGAGTCGCCACTTGACAGGATCGACCCTTACCTTGCCTTCAGAGATTGTTTCAAGAGTAAGTCTCCGATGCTTTCAGCGAGCGCCAAGGAACTTTTTTGCTGACAATGACATGCAGAGCTGCAAGAAGAGCAACCTCAGCTCTGTGCGACGCTGCTAAATCACCTTACTTCCGAAGATCAAACGGCTCTTCTCGAAGTTTACCAGAGAGCGGATACCCAAGAAAGGATGGGCATGCAGAGTCCATTCCCTATATCGCGCCCGCGCGGCCCTGTGAACGGAGCAAGCTAGTGGCTTTCCTCATCGACATATGCAGCGTCTATTTTCGGGGGCTAGTTACGACCTGCTTCAGTTGACACTCGACCCCATCCCGTCATCCTGCCAACCATGCAGCCTACCGCTACCACAGACGGATTCAGCTCTGCCGCCCCTTACCCCTGAGTTCTGTATGGATCAACAAGCACAACATGGTCTCAAGACTGCATTATGACTGTGGTAGTCTCGAAGAGTGTTCCGGGGCATTACAACGACACCCAGCCGAGACTCGAGCGTGTGAGGAGTTGGGGGCAAAGTTGAGCGTGTGTCACGCTTTGGGAACCATGTCTGGGCCAAGGAAAGAACCAGGCCTGCGGACATCTTAATCAGTTCTTTCTTCGGGAATGGGGTCCCGACTTCTGTGTCTTTTGCCCCTTTGCTATCTGACCATTTACACCCCTACCCCTCCACCCCTCCACCCCTATTCCCTTCGGTCAAGACATTCCTCATTGAGATTTAGTCAGGAGTAGAGGAGTGGTGAGCACCGCGGATTCGGCGAACATGACACGTGAAAAGTAGAAAGGAACGGATTGCAAACCATGTGTGTCTTGGGGAGGAGTGAACAAGAAGATATCTTTGACTTGCTGGGTGGCATCGTTCTTTTGGCTTTTGGGGGTAGCTGTAAATAGTGATTCATCGATGTCGCGAAGCTTCATGCCTCTTCTTGCCCCCTCCCCGCCAAACAAAGCTTTTGCCTTTGATGCCGTCCCCGTCTGCTTGGAGTTGTCTTTTTCTGGAATCACGCTGCCGTCCTGTGACTGCTATCATCGCAAAGGAGAGATTGATGTCAAATTGAAGATCGTACCTAAGCAACGTTGCCAGACCATCTGAAGAATCTGGGCGGTGTACAGTACGGAATACATGCTTGCTCTTCCTCCTGAGGTCTCGTTAGGGTAAAAGGAGTGGGCGACGGGAGAGAGTGTGAGTGGGGCTTCCTGTACTTCCGCGAATTGGGCATTGGTATCCAGCATCTCTGTATCATAGCAGCTGAACCCAACTCTCGATCTTTCTCACCGGCATTCGGGGGTAGTTGATGCCGTGTAGCGCTTTGAAGCCCCAGCGTCTTTGTATCCTATCTAAGAGTATGTATGTAATTTGCCAGCGCACCTCTTACCGTATCGCCGAGCTCCGTTTTCTTTGCCCTAGAGTTACTTCTACTTCCCAACCCTCAGCCCATCTAGATGTTCATGGTACGTAAGGTATGTTATTGTACACTCACGCAGCACGTGCGCTCAGAGATTCTCGAGAAGGGACGGCACTTCGCAGTGAGTAGCTTGATCTGGGTAGGCCCCATGGGTGGAAGAACTGTCTTGCTTGGGTGTGTATGACACTACCAAGGTGCGTTGTCCACTGTGCAGGAACCAAGCATTTGTGCGTCCCCCGGGAGACCCAATCACACCATTTCTCGCGACACCATCAGAACCGGATGCTTTGGGCGAACGGGCTTTCCTATTGTCCACCACCATTGGCATGGCCGTGAGGTGGCGCTGAGCTTGCATCGCTGAGGTGTGTACATACTATGACAGTCACACTGGGCTGGGTTCTCTCAAGCTACCTAGTCGGTATTCACAGTTCGCTGAGCCATGGGATCGGTCGTGTGGAGGATACTAAGGATACAAATGTCATGCTCACTCGGTAGGCAAGCCAAGGAATGTTTCTGACTGCATCGCGTGTATGGATTATGTCACTCTAGGCGGTGTGTTTGAGGGTGTGTAGATGGTTGGAGAACGGAGGGATGGATGGGATTGTCCGGAGTACGGATAGAAGGGATGGCGATGCGTCTGGATGGCCGGTTCTGGCCGTGTACTGTTAAGTTGCGCAGGCATCAAGGTAAGGTTTGGTACGTAGTAGGTCAGTACCTACGCAGACGGGCAGAGCACTTTCCCCCTCCCGGCACCGAATCCTCATGCATGCATCGCATCCGCAAAGTTTTAGCCCTTGGGGTAACACAAGCCCGGGGCTCCCTCTACGCCCCCCTTGGGATGCGAGGAGAGGAAAAATAAGCTTGGAGTAACACAGCATCTAGGCAGGTATTCGATACCTCGCCTGCATGCATGCACCAGGCTCCTGTTGTGTACACACAAGGTAGAAGAAATCTTCTGGTCTGAAGTCAGCTCATCAGTGTGCAGATCGACGTCTAGAAAAGGACACAACAGTAGAGGCACTATCCGTACTTTCGTTACTTGTGTCCCACGAAGAGAAGCGAGTGGGCCTGTCCCCCCACGTAATGCATGCCATGTAGCATCAGATCCGCTACCTCGCAGCTGGACAGTTCTTGGTGCGGGTGTCACAGTGAGTAAAAGAGGATCCGGTGCAAGACTTGATGAGGCGATTCCGGCTGTGTTGAGAGGGTATGACCTGCCAGACCTCTCTCTCTTCTTCGCCTTTGGTAGTGCGCTTCTCTACTCTCAGGGTGAGCCTTTGTATTTCGCTTGTCATTCCGTATGGCAACCTGCTATCGGTCATGTTAGGCCCGATCTCAAAATGCTCGCTGTAGTGGGTGAGGAGGAATGTAGCGAAATCCGACCAGACTCGGCATCTTGGCAACGGACGATGGCCAAGGAAAACGACGACGGCGACACGAGTCTCATCGTGCAGGTAGGTGTCTCTAGACTGGCTTGGCCTCTGCGGGAAGCTGCCAACCTTGAGAGAAAATCCCTTGCGAAAAGAACCGGTGCGTAACATGAGAGCAACAGAAAACCATCGGCCTTATTCGGACTTTACTCCGCCATCAGCGACTTCGCACGTGGCCCCCTCGTTTATTATTAGGGTCGCTCCCTGATAAACGAAGTGCTCGGCCAAAACGAGGAAGCCGATTCAGAGAGGGCCGGCCAGAAGAGGAAGATCCGGTCATGGCGTATGCGAATGTTACGAATAGTTACACTTTTTAACAGCCAAGGATAAACGACTTTGGGGGAGTGAGTGATCCCCACACCTCGAACGCCAGCTGAATCCTTAGCTAAGCCGGCCAGAGTGGCCGAGCCATGGCCGAGAGGCGAATCCCATCCGACGCTTGCCGCGGAGAAACGAAAAAGTGAGGGGAAACCTCCGTTCACTAACTACTCACTGGAGGTGTATGAAGGTGAGGAAAAGAGAAGCGGTCAATCGTGGAGTTAGTTACGTGATGGCGCGGAGGGAAAGCGATGAGCAGCCTCTCATCTCGCCCTCATTCTTTCCCAATCCAAGGCGCCCGCAAGTCTGTGGGCAAGCCAAGTGGATGTGCAGCAGGGGAGCGGAGAACGCGGGGGTTGGTGGTATGCACGTCCATACATGCACAGTGGCTTCGAGGTTGGTTGTTGGCGGCGTCCGGGGAACCCTGGAGGACGTACGGAGTAGTGTAAAAAGAATCGATCATACCTCCCGTCTCGCCCGCCTGCCATGCGCTCACCAAGGAGACTGCATAGAAAATGGCAGATCAGTGTCCCGCGTCGTCACAGCTTCCTTGTTGTAGGGAATGCCGCCTCACACCGACCGAATATGTGAGATGTTCATCGGCGGGCCAAGTCGGGATCGCCATCGAATTTGGCACCAATTGCAGCAGGGAAGCGTTCATGACTCGGTTGAGCCCGGTTTAACGCGACCGCAGAGGGGTTTTGATAAAGGCATGTTCCATAGGCGGTCCAATAGCGTGTGCAGCGAGGTGAAATCCGCCAGGAGTCCGCTGGCCCGGCTCTGTCAGTGGAAGCTCTTCCAACCGCATCCTTCGGCGGCCGGGTAATAGGTAATGAGCAACTTGGCAGTTCATCTCAGGAGTGTCGCTGGGGCCAGGAAGCAGAATGGGGTAGACAGATGGTCAATTCATCGCGGAGTCTGTCTCGTAGCAAGCCAAAGTGAAGTGCGAGGGAAAGCAATGCGTTACTACGAGCAACTCCCCTCCCAACTCGACCCGTCTCTGCCTCCTTTGTCCCCCTGGGCGACACTGTACACGACTTGGCCCGTGACGGCACCGTCCATCTATGTAACATCAGCCATATGTACCTTGGCCAACAGCGTGTTGCTGTTGACACATCTACCCCCTCTTCGTCAAGCGAGAATGAAGAGGAAATAACAAGACTTTGAACACAGGAGGCCCTTGTCAAAGACCTGCTGGGAAACCAATAAATCGCCGAATGATGTGTAGTATGATGCATCTTGACCGCCCCCTGTAACGCCATTTATGTTTTTGCAGGTTTGCTCCTGACCCGATTAAAAAGGGAAATAGTCAAATGCTTGATGCAAGAAAGAAGGCAAGGTAAAAAGCGTGGCCCAAGAGTGCCCTTTCCTTCGGAGTGTGGGAAGCCGGTCGTGACTGTTTAATACCCAGCACTGCCCGGCATCTTGCCCAGAGAATGGGTGCTGTGGTCCTTCGGAGGGAGGTGGTTGTGGCAGTAGATTTTCCTGCCACTCACCCGCTGCTGGCACAGCTTCTTGGAGGCGTCGATCATGCTCCCGCCGTTGGGTTCGTCGAAGCTGTCGGTCTGGCAGCACTCGATGTTCTTCACCCACCGGTTGTTGACCACCTCCGCGATCGTAATCCGCTTCTCCGGGTCGGGATTGAGCATCTGGAGGAGTACTCGCCGCAGCGCCGGGGGCTTGACGAACGTGTCGAACACGAACACGTGCGGGTAGTCCATGTCCGTGATCGCGAGGTCAGAGTCGTCGGTGTGGTTGGCCCTCCACTTTTCCCAGCCGCGAACCAGGCTGGCGTAGTTATCCCGTGGCGACGCATTTTCACTCACTTCGGCCTTATGCCAGAGAGGTGCCCCAAAGATGAGGTTCACCATGACGATTGCGGAGCTCCAAACGTCCAGGCCGCGTGGGTCGTACTTGTCCTTCTTCTTGAGCACCTCGGGCGAGATGTAGGGCATACTGCCGCAGATACCCGGAGCGCAGAGTCGCACCTCTCCCATATTCCTCCCGCACTGCCCGCCGGCTTCCCTGAGCCCCGGGTGAATGCCCGAAAAGACCTCCGAGACACCAAAGTCGGTAATCTTCAGCCGGCACTCCTTGGTGATGAGCAGATTTTCGAGCTTGATGTCGCGGTGGGCGATGCCGTTGGAGTGAAGGTAGTGGATTCCCGTGACCAATTGCTTGAAGAGGCACAACCGGTCCTTTTCCCTGTCCTCGGTCTTGAGGTACTTTTTGTTCACGAGCGTGAACAAGTCGCCGTCCTCGCAATACTCCATGACATGATTCCAGCGGCCGCGATCGATGCAGAGTCGTATTGTGTCGACGATGTTGGGGTGGTGCAGGCTCTTAGCCAGCGTGTATTCGGACTTGATCTTCTTTTCATACTCCTCCTTCGTCTCGCGCGACGATTTACCTCGGAACTCTTTCACCGCGTAGAGCTCACCGCCGGTTTTGCTCACCATCAAGGTGACCTTGGATGTCGCACCCTTGCCCAAATGCTTCCCGTGCCGACCCAACAGCTTGTGCTGATACTCATATTCCGAAGACAGCTCGACCACGTCCACAGTGAAGTCATCGGGCAGGCTCAGACTCATGCGACGAGCTTTGACACCGGTACCAGTCTCAGCGGGTAGCCCCCAGAGAGATCGCTCCATGTGGATAGGCTTGTCGGGGTCATCCACCGCGGGTCGGTCTTCCGTCGAGTAGTCGAAACTGCTCGCGCGACGCCTGAGCTGCAGCTCCTGCCTCGACGGTGCTTCCCTTCCATGGTGGCGAGAACGCAACGTGAAGCCCGTGGCCGCACGCGCTTTATGCCTCAGAAATGCTTCCGGAGCTGGTACCGTCGGCTTGGACGCCTCTTCTCTTGTCTTGATAGCGATCTCCAGCGGTGAGCTGGGCGACGGCGGCGTGTTGGAGCGGGTAGTAGCCGAGCTCCTATTCATTGACCACCGGCGCGTTGGCAGCTTTCGTTGCCCAGTCTCCGACAAGTTCAAAGCCGATGCGTTCCCAAGCTCGGTGCCAAGTGCAGCCTTGTCGGAGCCCACACGCCTTAGAAAACTCGACATGGTGCGTTTAAAGCTGGACGTGGAGCCGAAAGAACGCCTGGAAGGCTGTGCAGTCGGTGGATCCTGGTCGGCCGCTGACGAGGTCGCCGGGGCAGGAGTTGAGGGGGGTGCTGCCCTCGGTGTTCGCTGGGGACTTCGAGCGGCCTTTGGCGGAGGAGCGGCAGAGGAGTCGACAAGTGGTCCGTCCAGGTGGCCGTCAGAGTTCGGGAAGGTTTGGAAGTCCTGTGACTGGCGGCCGCTTACAGGAGTCACGGGCTCAATCACCGCCTCGCTGTCGGTCTCATCGCCTTCTTCAAGGATGGGGTGTGTCAAGTCGGTGGGATATTGCCGTGGCGACGACGAGAGACTCGACTTGTTGGAGATTGGGTCGCACGAAGTGTCTAACGGAGTCAGAAAAGATGGGTCCACTGCGGGTTTGCCGGTGGTAGAAGAACGAGGGGGAGGAGGAGGAGGGGGAAGCCGTTCGTGGTTTAAATCGAGGAGTGTGAAGATACCTAACGAGGAGGTCTGCGTTGCCGCAGCAGCAAGAACCGAGACGGCCATTTGCGCAAACAAGCGGTCCGACGGCGGCAGCAAGCAGGGAAGACAGACAAGTAAAAAGAGTCTTGGTCCCTCTGAACAAGGGTGGTACGTCAGCGCCCGGCGACCGCTCGGCAGCAATCAGCACGAGGGGCCGCACAAAGGCCGCTGAAACTGGATTTCCGGCGCGGCCCGTCGGCGTGACCAAGCACGCTGAAAGCCGGCTCTGACAGACCCCAAAGACCTTTTGTCGCTAGTCACAACGTTTCTGCCCTGCTAGGCACGCACTTCGAATGCTTCTCCCGAAATGGAACCGAACGTCGGCTGACTGCTATGGCCTTCGCTGACCTAGTATGCCGGGTCTGGAGGGCGGACCTCTGGCTATTATATGTATAGCGATCGGGCTGGGCGTCGAGGAACCGTCAATCGCTCGCTCGCTGCCAAGGCTGGAGTCTGTCTAAGGCGAGATTTGTGTAGCCCCGTGCAGCAGGTGTGGCGTGCTGTCCAAGGCACAAAAGCGGCCAGAGATCTACAAGTTCGAATGCCGGTTGGTTTGAGCGCTCTTGGCAGTCGTTGGTGCGATGATTGCGAGAAGAAACCCAGGTGGAAAAGGGGAGAGAGTAGGAAGAAGGTGCGCCCGGTGGTGAAGGGTTATAACAACAACAATAACAACATCACAATCGGGCAACCGGGGGCGAGTCTCTGATTTGACTGACGAAATGCTTGGTTTTTGCCTCCTGCAAGAAAAAGGTCCCAGTGTTCGGACGGACCGACTGGATGAAGGCTGACGGGCTACTCAAGTAGGGTCTCCAGGGGGTTTGGGGACCGAGCGGTGGGGTTGGCCATCCCAGTTTAGTGCATTGGTCGTCCGAACGTATCAATTTGCAATCGACAAGCGCCTAGCACTCGGTGTCTCTATCGAGGGCGGGGACTCCAGATAACTGGTGCGGAGTGCCTAGCTAGCTGTAATTAGATAGGTACTCCGTATTGGATCGGCAAATACCTCTGGAGCGAGACCTGCTGTGGTGGTGTACTGTTACAATCATACATACATACATCCGTATGTATACACGTATTCCATACACCTCACTAGGCGCATCAGCAGGGTCCTCGTCTCTGGGCTACTGAGAGCTCGATCGTATCGCAAGGGTACCCCGATCCCACAAGGCACCGTCCGATGAAAAGCGGATCAAAGAGCCGGCACCGGTCGTCCCTCGTCTGTTCTCTCTGATAGCGGGTGGACAACCACACAACTGACACACTGCAGAGGGCCCCGGAGCTTACCCCAATCGTGTTGTCACGACCAGTCACGCCAAGGTAAGTCAAGGCTCAACGGAGCTCCCGTACCCAGCGTTGGAAGCCAGGAAGCCCTCACTCTGGTATGCCCGCATTGTATGAAACTATGAATGTCGTGCTTCAGATTCTGCTTAACGTATGTACCCAAGTGGCTAGCCTCCAAGACAGGCCACTACCTGGTGACGGTCACGGCATAGTGAATACATACAGTACAGGTCAGCTTCGTAGCGATACGTTACCGCGAGGTAAGTATGACTGACCCACCCCCACCCTCAGCGCCGAGAGACCGAGAGCGCGATTTAACCCCAGATGCAGAGCCACCTAAGTTCTGATTGGCGAACCATGGGCATGACCCGCGTTTTTGGAAGGTGTCCATCAAGGCGCAAAGTCAACGGTACCAGACGGCATCCATACCTTGAAGGTAAAAAAGTCCGTACTGTCGAGTTTGGCTTATAAGGAAGGCAGCCAATTTTCTGGTTTCAAAGGAACGCAGCGAAGCATCATCGAGTTCATATCAGGCTGACATGCCGGGCTTTGTGGCGGTAGAAAGCGACGACTCTGTTGCTGCGTCCTGCCATCCGCTACCGACTCGTCCTTTCATCGCCAAGTCGCTTAATGGAATGACCAAGCCCGCAGAAATATGCCGCAATATCCAGGCCGAACCAGCTGCTGATGGTCGTACATCTAAGCTGACAACAGTCAGCTCAGGCAAAGATTGTGTATGTTGCTTGAAGACCTCATGTGCCCGGTCCCTCATGTTAATCCATACGAATTTGCGCGGTTCCGATGCGGCAACCTCGGACTTATGTGAACTATTCGCGGCTCTTTACGCGGAAATCCTCGTTTCAACCTATGAGAATTCCCTCCGGTCCCTTTCCCGACCCCATCTTACACTACGGTCTTACCAGCTTACCCAGTGTTGTTCGTCGTATTGTACAGCAGACTAGGGCGGTAACTGGTACATACTCCTGGTTGATCGCAGCACCGAGAGAACCGACCGCAGGAGCTCCACTGCGTCATCGGCTAGTGTGGGGATCCCAAACCCGCTGATTTTATCCATTCCTCGACTTGTACCGACCGAAGTTCAGAGCAGGAAAAGCTCATGTTATGTAGAGGGGAATGTCATCATCAGTAACTGGCTTCCAAGTTTGTTGATTCAAGCTGAACGACGTTCCCATTCTTACTGTACTGTACCTATGTGTATACATTACGTCACTGCACCCAACCATCTGCTCCAGACGAAGATAGCATCGTTGTTTCCATTCTTAGCTTCGGCTGGCTGGCTAATAGATGAGTATAACACGCGACACATGGCGTTTTGAGGCGCACAACGCATCAGCACCTCTGTTCGTGTATGGAATTGTTGGCGCTGTATGTACGGACGTACATATACGTAGCGTACCGTATGTATGGATGTGCATACAATACGGATTACACTGTTCACGAGCAAGCCTCTTGGGGTTCAGCTCCTCTGTGTGCTTCACAGCGTCAAACTTCATGTCTATTCGTCAATGATCCTCAGGCGAGCTATTTCAGTGATCCAGACACCCAACTACAAAGACAGCGCGCAACAAATCGACGGCTGCATCATGTCGAGCTTGTTTGACTGCACACAACGCCAAACCGGTGTCGGAACCCCTGGACGAGAGATCGAGATGCCGGCGTTGCTTGGTATGTCAGGAACTCAGCAGCCAGCCGTTGCCAAGATCTCGGCGTTCGTCATCCAGAAGGGCATGCTTTGCGCAAGCCGTCGCCCTAGGCTCTCGCCGGTCGACGGATGGTGTTTTGTTTCGTACCTCTGGTACACCGGCCCTCCGTCCGTAATCAATGTCTTTCTGCGACCCAGGGGCGCTCGGAAACGGGGACGACTTGGAGTTGAGGAGGATGGGAAGCACACGAGCCAAAATAATCGCGCCCCCACGTCTGGTCTCCATCGACGTCCAGGGAGTGGCTCGCTTCGTCGTAGCGCATCTGCACCATCGACTGCACCTAGCCCTAAAGCCTCTTATTACTGACAGACCGAGCGGTTGTTCAAGAGCTGGCCTGTCTCGCCTGTGTATTTATGGCTGCTGTCGAGCGAACCATGGCTCGTCCTCCATATCCCACCCAAGAAGTACGCCACACAAGGTTCAACACACCACCACTTCAGCTCTCTTTTTCAGAGCGGAAAGGCGCCTTGGCCAGTCGCAGTCGGACAAGCAAGGAGTGATGAATAGGAACATGCCTCCATGCTGCCAAGGTACCGCACAACGAGACACCGTTCACAACACATCCGTCTCTCATCTCAAAGTACGCTCGGATAGGCTCACAAGCTTGCAACCGTCTCGGCATCGCGGTCTTCCGTCTGGGCATTCTACTTGTCTGTCTCGGTTTGATTCAATTCCCTCGAGTGTGTGACAGAAGACGATCTTTCAGACAGTCCAGAACGCTCGTAAGACGCTTTGCCCCAAAACCAGAGGGAATGTAAGTTTGGTGCTCCCCATGCCAAGTAATGCTTGGGAGATGCGCCGTGTTGCTTGTTTCCCCAGAATTTCCCCCACACTACCAAACTCCCTTTCTTCTGTCCCACACCATGCTTCGTGGGATCTAAGAAATCCCCTTGCAGGTACTGTACAAGTGTACATACGGAGTGGTGCATCCTTCGCCAGCCTTTTCCTTCCAGGCAACGGGGAAGTTGAGAGCGGTCCGATGCTGCATAAGGTTGACTAACCCACGGCAGGGTTTTTGCCAGCCGAGGAGAAGGTGAATGATGCGGTGGAACTCGAACCCCTAATGGCTCACCTACCCTCTTCGAACTTCGAAGAGCACAAGACACCAGCGCCTCAAAAATGCATCCATCCAATTCGCAAAGGGATTGGTGGGGGGGCAGCGGAACCGTGTGCTGAAGAAGCGGTGTGAGTTCCGCTCTTACTAGGATTCAAGATGCAGGAGCTGGGCTTGCAGCATCAGCCGAAGGAAAGAACTTCTCGCAGGGCAGCGAATTGGCTGTGGCCGACTCGGACTCGACTGCACAGCTGCGATTGCCCCGCTGTGCCGGCCCGACAAGGCAACGCGGCTCGTGACCAGACAGAAGGCGGGACGGGACATGAGCAACGGCTGCCAGCGAGCTGTGCCAACTTCCGACCCCGATACGTACTGCGGCCATTGTCAATGCAAAGTCCAACGTGAAGGAATGGGCAGTGTCGTTCGTTGTAATCGGCGTTTGATACAGACACAGCACAGATGCCGTGTCCGTTGATCCATCCGACATCGCCCTACGAAAATCCCGCAAGGATGCACAATGGCATGCACGCCTCGCGCAACGTTGATCTAGGAGGGTTGGCCGCGTCAGTTCCTCCATCCTGATGCCCCAAGAACGTTTCAACCTTGATTCTGCTGCCACGTCTGTGACAAGGCTGAACCGAAACGCCCACCCCGCAACGAGCCAAATCACTGGCTCGAGTCAACCACTCCGCGGTTCCTCGCCGCCACAGGGTCCGGCTCTGGGACTTGCAGTCAGAACAAGTCCGTTGTGCACTTGGCTAATCGGCTGGAACAGCATCTTCATACCTAACTCCTGATGTTCGGACATCATGAAAGCGTATTAGAAATCACAGTCAGTACGGCATTGGCCAAGAAGGGGCTGGAACAAAGTGCATTCGCCACAGCACTGGTGTGGGCGTCCCTTACAAGTGAAAGAGACACTCTCGGATAGAGAAACAAGAGTCTGGCTTTTGTCTACGGAGTCGGTCACTGGTCGCCTGCCTGTCAAGACGTGGGCAAATCGCTAATAGCTAGAAACATGCCGGAAAGCCGATGACGCGAGCCGCCCCGTGAGCCGCACCTGCTTCTCCGTTCCTTTGTGTCTGCTGTAACTCGTGCCGAATTTCCCGGGCCCGTTCCATCGGCCGCGATATTTCCACGGGGCGGCGAATCGGTGCTAATGTGGGGACCAATGATCCAGGTCCTGGGGTTTTGCTTGAGAGTGGGCCCACGCAGTAGCGGATATTGTCCGAAGAGCTCTCGACCCGAGTCATTGACGAGTGGATTACCCCCGGCACCCTGCACCGTGTCTCGAGCTAACGCACAGTTGCTGTGCTTTGACTCTCAGCACACGCGGACTCATTGTAAGTCATCCCGCTGGTCGGCACCACTTTCGAGCACGATCCTCCCTGAATCAGGCATGTCGGCAACGCGAATCCCTCATTCGGTTCGGTCACCGCAAACAGCAATTTTCTGGAGAACCCCAGTCAGGACTTCTCATTGCTACGCTAAGTACGCCTACGAATCTCCCCACAACTGAGACAAGCTAGTAGTCCACCCTCCCTCGCCATGTAAATAGTCGTAGAGTTCCAAAGTCACCTCGTCAGATAGCTCTGGTTGACAAAAAGTGCGAACGGGACAATCTAACTCCCACTTATCAAGGTGCCAGATCTCGAGATCTTCCAATTCAGGATGCTCGCGGATGGTTTTAAAAATGCTATACCACATGCCGTCAATCTCTCTCACAAACAGCAGAGTTAGCTCCCGAAGATGGATGTGGCGACGAAGGAAGCTGCGAAACTTCGTACGTGGCAGCTTTAACTGTTCCACAGAGAGTACAGTTAATCGGGGAAAGCTCAATTCCCAAATCCCGCTGACAGTCGGATGCTCGTTATGCCTGCCGGTGAACCGAAGATACAGTTCGATAAGAGCAGGCGACTCCGCCAGCAGTGGGCAGAGGACTGCAGACCAGTCCGCGCCTCCAGGCGCCTCACTCCCATCCCGCAAGCAGACGTCGAGACGAGTCAGTCTAGAAAAATCCAGCCCGTCAAGGTAGCCAGGGACAGAGTCCCGCGAGAATTCCCAAGTCGGTCCCCAGTCATTGTAGGTGACGAGCTCTTCGAGCCGAACTTTTGCAACCGCCAATATTCGCAAGACGAAGGCGGTGTGGTGATTTGCCGCCCGTATCTCATCCCGTTCCTCTTGCAGTTCGTCGGAAATCGTATACGAGACGGCACCAGGGCGTTGCTTCTTTTGGACACTCGGGGCATTTGCGTTCGGCCGGATGTCGAAATTGAGAGCATCAGGAACCGAGAGATACATAGTCCGCATCTCGCTATGAGCGGCCCATTGCTGAGAAGCCCTTCTTGTACTCGCAGCGGGGGACGACAGAAGACAAGTCGGTGGACGTAATTCCGAAGAATGGGTTACTGTGACAGTAATTCCAAGTTGGCGATGCTTTGGCGGGTGGCGAAAACATTGAAGTCGTAGAATAAGGCGGCTGCCAGTGTTCGAAGCATTGAGAACGCCTTGCAGGATAATCTCATAGCCTCGCAATCCTTTCTGAAGGGTTCCGTAGGTCCATAACGCCGGCTATGATGACTTCGCGGCGGGGAGTAGGTGTGATTCTTAGGGCTTGACCAATAATATAATACTAGAAGCTTGGGGAATGGCAGGTAACGATGCGTACCGTCGCTGCTCCAGTGGCGGTGTCATAAAGAGGCAGACATCCTCAAGGATCTCAGTCGGGAGAGACAGAATACCGGGCATCGTTAGCTGTGTACAGTATGCATGACTCGAGTCGGGAATGATAGTATTTCCAACTTTCAGCGTTCTGCTTAGTTTTATTGTACGTCGGAGACGATCGTACAAGTAACACCGCGCCAATCTTTTTCGAGGTGACAGCCACTCCGCTATCAGGACACCCTGCAGCCTGATCTGACCCGGACATCCTCCCCAATTACCCCGCATCCCGCGCCGCATTCCTGCTAATAAGCAGCCAACGACTGGCTGGTAGTATCCGCAATCGAGACGCGCGCAACTCTTGCAGGCCACGACGCGTCCCTACCCAACCATTGCATTGCCCCGCACGCCAACCGGCATCCTGCAGCGCCAGCTCAGTTGTGGCCCTCGAGCGCGACCTGAATATCCATGCCGATTTCCCTCGATCCCAACCTTCTCAAGTGGCTGCCCATGGCGAGCGCGCATCATCGAAAGAGATCCCGAGCAGACGACCTCTTGCAAGAGCACCGTCCTAACAAGATCAAGTCGAGAGGCAGACTTTCCGGGCCGTCGAACTTCCCACCGGAATTCTGGGACAACCTGTCCAAGGTCTGGCTCACCCCGCGCGCTCTGCGAGAACTCGACCGGCGGAACAGCACTCGGCCCACCCCAGAACTCGCGACGCCTGCAGTTTATACCACCGATCTTGCCCGGTTTGCAAGACACGGTGGCCCAGACCTGCGACACCTTTGAGGGGTAAGATTTACCTAACCCGTGGACGGTCATAAACTAATTTATCGCTTGCAGTGTTCCGAACCGAAAGGCGTCAACCACACAATGACTTCTAGCCGTTCGTCCGCATTTTCTGGAAGCCGACGGACGCAGTCCACGCGGTCCACAAAAGCGACAAGCCTTTCCGCTAAGAGTGGAAAGTCATCCGCATATGGTCATGAGTTCGAAACGCATCTTACCGACCATGGAATATACCCTGAAGGGTACGAATATCCGGAGGACCGTTCAACGCCTGAGCCTGGTAACCAAGTTCATCAAGACCTCTCCGTTGCAAGACCTTCTCTTTCACCGTGATGTTTTCCCGAGTCGAAATTCCGCGACTTTAAGCGGAAAGACGCGCGAGCCACCTTCGAAAACGACGTTATGGCTACTGTCGTTCCTATTATCTGTGGAGATGTCGATATTCCCAGCAGGCAGAATGTTCTCTTCACCGAGCTTGCGCCTCTAACGTCCACTTATGATGAGGTGGTGAGGCCCAAGCCGGACTTCTTCGACAGAGCCTACATTGGGGACATCGGACAAGAAGGTCAGGGACCCCAAGGGAGACATGTATCCTCTGATCATCCCCATAAAGCATGCAAGCGTTCCGGTAGCGCCGAACTTCTTCCTCGAGGCCAAGGCGCCAAAAGGAGCCGCAGATGTATTGAAGCGACAAGCATGCTACGACGGAGCATATGGAGCTCGTGCCATGCATGCTCTGCAGAACTACGGCGATGAGGAACCCACCTATAATGGGAATGCCTACGCGTAGAGCTCGACATACCACGCCGGTACGCTCAAGCTATACGCGCACCACGTCACGCCACCGACCGCGCCCCGGGGGGGGGGCGGCCCGAGTACCATATGACAAAGCTCGGAGGCTTCGACATGACGGATAGCCGCGAGACATTCGTTCAAGGAGCAACGGCATTTCGGAACGCGAGGGACTTGGCGCAACGGTACCGTGACCAGCTCATCCAGGCGGCGAATGCAAAAGCGCGCCAGTCTAATACAGAGGCGCCGCCTGAAGCGGAAGTCAGAGTTGCTATAGCAGAGCACTATGAAGACTCGACCGCCGACGAATTCGTGGACTGTGAGGAGTATGCATCACAAGTTGTCGGCATCGAGAACCACCCTGCATTTGGAGATGCCGACGAGGCGCTGGCTCCTCCCCAGTACCTTTATGCAGAGGACGAAGAGCCCAGTCAGGAGTCCACATCTCTTGGTGCCGAGCCGGCCATGAGCTTCGCGACGAGCTTTACATTGAGCTTCATCCAGAGCCAAACCAGCTCGAAGCGAACCAGGGCATCCCACAGTCCCCCGTCGAATTCCCGGCCACGTAAGAAACTCGACCGGGCCGAGAGGCAGGCACACCGTAGTGCGCCTCGACGATCGGCCGGATCCTCCGCGCAGGGATCTACGTCGTCGGGATCTGCTGGACTACCGCCGGCCTCGGCCTCATCACCGCCTTGCCAGACCGCCGCCTATTCCCCGCCGCCTTGACGACCTCCTCCGTGACCTTAACCTCCGAGCCTCGTTCATCCAGCAGCAGCTTCACCACCGCCTCGCCACGCGAATTCTCTGCAGCCGCCTGAACGACCTCTTCCGTGACTTTGACGTCTTCGCCTCCTCTCTCTAGCAGCAGCCTCGCCACTTCTTCATCAAACTTACCGGCAATGATCTTAACCAACTGCGCCGTAACCTCAATCTTGGCTCGTCCGTCAAGCAGCAGCTTCATCACCTCCCCGGACTGCATATTCGCCGCTGCCGCCTGGACGACCTCTTCTGTGATCTCAGCTTCCTTTCCAAGCTGGCCAAGTAGCAAGCCAAGAACTGTGAACGCCCTGTCGCGATTGAGCTCGAGTTCCGCTCTTGGACTCCCGTCCCTTTGCTCGCAAAGCTCCGCTGCTACGTGGCATTGGCCGGCCACAGCGACTCGTACCGTTTCCATTGTGACTGCTGTTCGTGCAGCGTTGCAGATCGCCCTCATGGAGCAAGCCACCCAGGCCGCCAAAAAGATGGCCAACCGAATGACCATCATTCTGCGGCACAGCCAGCTTCACCGTTTTCCTGAAACGGAGTGTCGAAGGTTTTTGGCCGCTTCGGAAGGCTCGCAGACGGTTCTTCATCTTCGTACGTTCGTTTCGGATTCATGGCAGGGCGTTTGCATCAACGACAATCGGGAAGTCGGTCGGAAGTAGTCGGGGGTGGCAGAAGCTGGAGCGGAGGAATGTCAGACCTGATAGCTTGGAGCAAACGTGTGAGGTGGTTCACGATGGCGCAGGCGTGCGGCTGACCATCTCGAGGGAGGCAGCCGAGCAGGTGAGTAGCGTCACGTGTGGCATCGGGCTCTCAGGGCGGGTAAAGGACTCGCTGTCGCTTTCGGGAGAGGGGAAAGGGTGAACTGGGATCAGAAAAATATTTGCGGAAAGTGACCCACTGGTCGTCACCGAACCCGAAGACCCGCTCGCGCATGGGCTCCGGAATCCGGGATGCTAACCTAGGAGCACACCCCCTTTTCCAAGCGGTCCGGTTTTCCGCACCAAAGTTTGTCCCCCCGAGCCGCAGCGGCATCTTGTGGTGCCAGCAGTGGCAAAGACCGGAGATCGGCAGTTGGCCTGTCCGATAGCCACGCATTCAGGTGATGGTTTGTGTCGATACCATTAAGGCTAAGCGTATATCACAGATACATAGCTTCATGAGTTGCCGATTGCTTTCATCTGCCCCTTAGATAGTAGACAACATATTTACTTAAGGAATCGCCTTAGCAACCTAGAAGAGCGGTAAGGCATTGCTTCGGGAATGCATCTAGCTACTGAGCGTGCTGAGGCAGAGATAGGGGTCCAGGCCATCGAAGACATATGCGCTCCGCAGGGAGGGTAGACGGGGAGACTACCTACCTATAGCGCCTGGTGAATCAAGGAATCGCTTGCACTCAGACTCTGGAGTCAGCGGCAGCGAACAAGTCCAGCACCATATCTGCTTGCATCTGCTTCGATTGTTCGAAGGCTGCTGATTGATTATAGATTCAAATAGTACAGCGCAGTCCCGAAAAAAGGATGTCTTTTATCACCAGCAGGTCAAAGCGCGTACGGACGTGTCATCCAGCTTGATGTTGTCTCAACTACGGTATGTCCGAAATTTGGACGGTCTTCAGGGACCGAACATCGACAACTTTGACGTCGCCAAGCAGTGCGGTATGACCATATGAAAAGCACGGACTGTGTGCTGGGGCACTGTCGGATGAAGCCGAGAGTACCTATGCATATGGTGATGATGGGAACAGGGAGAACAACGTAGGTCCCAAGTTCGTGGCGGCAATTGTCGCCTGGGGCAGCTATGATAATCCAGTTCGCCACTGGGACATAGACACGCGAGTAAGCGAACCGCGATACGCCTGGTCGCGTGATGTGATTCCGAGGGGTATATCGTCTCATACTGCTAGTAGGTTCACAGGAGCCTGTTGGTGAAACCACGCTGCTAGTTGCTACTGTTAGCACTAGGCCATATGGCAGTATTTGAACATAGTACTTAGCCGAATACCTGTCATATGAATTCAGAGACATGGAAATCATCAAGGTCAAATGCTTGCGCTTCGCTAGTTTTACCATGTCAGTTCGCTGCTCTCTCAAGCGAGGGGAAGGCAAGTCGTATTCCATAACACAGCATCGTGTAGACACTTAACAATCAGCTGGGCTCGGGGGTATCATAGGACTGCCAATGATGGCGATGAGAACCGATTGGGTCTTGGGAGCTACAGTATCCCGGAAAGGTCCAGTTCGTGGCACCTATCTCGTGACACTTTCCATTTCTTGCCCTTCCCCTCTTCATCTAGGTGGCAGGTGTCTCATTCGTAGTCTTCCGCCACATTGATTGCTGCCAGCGGTGTCTCAAGTATCTCGGAACGCGTGGTCGGAGGAGAGATTGACTCTCAGCAGAGAGATGCACAACAAGGAGAAGGAAAAGAAAAGCGATAGGCCGTAGGTAGTGATGGCGACCCTGGTAGGTCGTCTGTGGCTTTATACGTCTCGACACTAATGCAAAAGTCACCTCCGAATCAAGAACATGTAGTACTAGTAAGTACCACCCAAGTAGGTAGGTGCTGCAATATGACCAAAGAAAAGCCACAGACGGAACCACTGACCCATGGGTGCCATGTGTTCATTCAAACAAAACGGGGGGTTAAGAGCTCTGCCGCCAAATGGCGCTTCTCAGTAATTAGTCGTAAGTCTAAGCAACATCACCGACATCATTGCCATCAACCACCCAACAAACTTGCTTCTTGTGTCTCACCCCAACTTGTGCTTCTTTCCTGATCTATCGAGGTGCGCATTTGATGACAACCAGTGAGAAGGTTGAAAGAGAGATGCAACCGACTCACTATTGCTTGACCTTGCGGTTGCATCAAGGGATGGTGACACTGCAAGAATCTTGGAGAGTAGATAACCCTCGACGTGCGACTTCCCGGCGAACTGAAACTCGCACACCCGCCGCCCACGGTTGAGCCTCCTTTGATACCCAACCTGCTACGCATTTTCCATCCACCAGAAACGTTCCAGAAGAAATCAACACTGCCAATTCAGTCAGACAATATTCGTAAAACATGTGTGAATTCACGCAGGTGAGCAGAGCCGGCTTCGTTACCCTGACACTTGCACTCGTACGAGCTTTTCGATGACCCAGCGAATTCAGCGAGAATTCTCTTGCGGCCACATGCGCTGGCTGGCTTCGAAGCATTGGTATGTCTCATGGAGCCAAACACCGTCAGGAGGAGGAAGAAACGAAAACAAGCAAGGAACGGCCTAGAGGCTGACCTGCCCTGTCCCTCAGTTCCAAGTACAAGGCTACTCAAAACCCAAGGGCTTGCGAGCCAGATATCACGGCTTTCGAGGATCGGTGAGATGGGAATTTCGCTTTTCTCGTGCGAAACGTACAAGTGCCAGACTCTGACAGGAGCGATAGACCGTTCATCTGCGGCGAGTGCAGACTCAAGGAGACGCCGCCTCAATGGATAGTCTTCATGGAAAAGTGGGAAATTGCGATACACTACTACCGTTAACTACCTTTGGTGGAGAGGTTGGCGCAAGGAGTCACTGGGGTTCGTGATTTCAAGGGATACCACTGGGAAATTGACTTGAGCTTTGCGTTAGCGGGCCGCTGCTACCTAGTCGGAAGAATCAACGATATTGTTCACTTCCATGATGTCACGAAACGCTGCATGTCATGATTACTTCTACAGGGAACCTCCAATTGAGTCCATTTAACCACGACGCGCCAGCAAGACAAGCAGAGCAGTGCCTCGACCGGTCTAGTGGCAGTCTCGAGACCGCAGATCCATTTTTTTAAGCCGTGCCGCGTAAGTAAGTGATGCGAAAGGCCTATCTATTACGTAGACGGTCGGGCTTGTATTGCCTGGAAATCGAGAGTCCTTTTCGATCGGGCGTCAACGGTGACTACACCTATACTAAGGTAATTAGTAGCTGCTAACAGTTAGCTATCTGGGAATCGCTTCGAAAAGGGACTTGATATACCTTCCTCCGGGCGTTTCTTTATTACGTCGACCATCTAAAGTTTCTTCCAGTTATGAAGTCGAACAAGGCCGTTGAACGTATCGTGGACTCCGATTTCGAAAACATCACTTGCCTGTGAGTGCTTGGCATGCAGGGTTTTGGACCCTGAAATGCGGAGTAGGATCCGCCTTGCCCATCACAAGCTCACTGTAGTTACACAGTAGATCTGAAGAAACAATCGAAGTGCAAGGTCTGGCCGATCGATCGAGGCAGCAACAAAATGCTGACCGGAAAGGTCGAGGCGCGTTTGACGAAAGTCAAAGACCCGATCAATCGGCGATTGCTTCTCGCCAACACGACTCGATGACACGTCCATTGGCTTTCGTGCCTCCTCCCGCCCAACCGGCTGCGGGTCCGGCGTCATTCATTTTGTGGGGCCTCGATCGCAGCCTGATGGGGAAGCGGACGTGGTCCTGCCGTCTTCACCGCTCCATTCTACTGGTCACGGTCGACTCTTTCGTCACAAGCACAGAGATGAGGCTGCCACTGCCACGTCGCGGCTCCTCTCTGGCCGAGCCTAATCAGCCTCCAGGGCTACTTATGATCCAGTCCCCCGCCACACTTTTCCCATCCCTCCTCACTTGTGACTTCCACCTGACAACATTCTCTTACCCTTTCACCCCCAATCGCTAGCACGGAGTATCATTCATTCCTTCACCAGACACAACACGTGCCCATTGGATTACTTGCGGATGCACCGAGGCACTGCAACACACTCTCGCTTAGTCAATATCTGCAACCCGGCATCACCAACGAAATTCTCGGGCGGTTACGCAAGTCACAACCCGCCTCAGCATCGTGATTCAAACCGGCCGCGTCGGATGCACTCCACGCCGCTTCGTTCTATACGACAAACTGCCCTGGGCGTGGCGGTAGGGTAGGCCCAGCATGCCAAAGCCTACCGAGCCTTTCTTGCCTTTGGGCCTCACCGACAGCGGAGCGCGCCCTCGGTTTCCCCGGCTTGCCAGTGAGTCGTCGTCTATCATATCCCCGTTGGCTTTGCCTCCGGGGACATATGGATACTTCGACCACGTCGCAACTAAGGGTAGTGCGCCCACCCAACTCGCCCCGGGCATCCCTTCATTTTCCAATGGCTTGGGGCTCCGTAGTCCCCGAGGCATCAAAGTCTATTCACCGCTTTCACCTGGCGTCAGAGGTCCAACCGCACGTGCGGCTTCATTTCTCTCACCCCACCTTATGCCGACGACGTGGGAGGGGCAGTTCCATCCGGTGAACAATAACACCACCGTCCCCCGAGGGACAGACAATGGAATGCTCTCGGTTGAAGAGCCAACTGTTGGCGACAGTTGCGTCAACGGGTTAAGCCCCACGGCCAAAGCGTCCATATCGCCCACAGGACTAGCCCTTACCGGCCATCCCCAATCCATTTCTGCAGATTCGCTCGACCCAGCTTTGCATGGCCGGATGAACCAGCGGCTGCTTCAGCAAAACGCCCGGATCCGGGAGGCCTGGGAGGCGGAGC
Source organism: Chaetomium strumarium (assembly GCF_033439665.1). NCBI lineage: Eukaryota > Fungi > Ascomycota > Sordariomycetes > Sordariales > Chaetomiaceae > Chaetomium > Chaetomium strumarium. The sequence goes on along the minus strand of NW_026944429.1, from coordinate 6,805,098 downwards.
GGAAATATCTCGAGGCAAATCGGGAACGGGCCGAAGAGGTCTACAAGGAAGAGCGAGCGCTGATGGAGGAAGAACGCGCCGAGTGGGAGGCTGAGAAAGCCACCCTGCTGGCTGAGATACGGCGCCTTCAACAGCTTGTGCTGGTAAGTGTCAAATTCGTGCTGTTTATGCCCCACTCTGGCTGCCTCGGGAGTTATTGTGCTCCTGAGACAGGCCCTGTACTCCCGAATTGCCACCGAGACATCCCGGTCGGGGAAGAAATGGCTGACATTGTTGAATAGGCCTTAGGAAGCGGGTCCGTCGGCGCCCAAAACGGCCTACCTCCCTTCGGCCCTGGTATCCGGGGGGGCACGGGGGGCTTGTCGCGGACAGACAGCAACGAGTCGACATCCACGCGGAGGAGCTTTCAGCAGGCGACCCAGAACGGAACTTCATTTCTGCCCGGGACAGGGCCCAAAACCGTGGAGCGCTCCTCATCAAAAACATTGACTGGACTACAATCTCCCACATCGGATTTCCTCAGACCGGCTAGAGAGACCCAGCCTGATGCCGGCCCCGTTCCCGTTGTCGATGTCCACGAGATCCACCCGGAATTGGAAGGTATCCGGATCAAAGCCACTAGCGTGAAGAAAGCTACATTTAGCGATTCCGCCTTGGCAAACGCATCCAGAGCGCCCAGTCTATCAGACTCTTCTCCCACCGAGTCTGACCAGGCGAAAAGCCCGCAGGAGAAGAAGGAGCAGACACTGCAAGTCTTGGCGGCCAACGAAGCGGATCGCCTCACCATGCATGCTGGCCATACGCCAAGTCATTCCCTTTCAGAATTGGCAACCGTCGCCTCCTCGGGAACAAATACCGGGACAAGCAGCGGGGGTGGTAGTACCCCGACTATGACGCAAAGGAATGGGGTAGCCGCCGGATTCTTGCCCGTGGCTGGTGAAGGAAATGGCGTCTCAGAAGCAGCACCCGCTGCCCAGTCACTCTCAAAGATCCCGGGCAACTATCCCCAGCTGTTTGACGACCATCCAGAGCCTATCTTCGAACCAAACGAGGACCGAGGGCTGAAAGGACCCCTGATGGTGAGAAATATGCCGGCTCATGACGAGATTTTCTTCCAGAAGCTTGCAGACAAATTGGAAGAAGTTACGAGGGACGACAAAGCCGCTTTGCCTGCCGTCTTGCAAGATCCTGGGCTCGCCAATGGCAATGATGAGAGCGTCCTCAGCCAAGTGAAGACACATTCCGAAGGCCAATTCGATGCCCAGCAACCGGCGGGCGATGCTGATGACTCCGGCTCCGCGGGCAGCAGAAGTAGCCCGAGAAGCAAGGACGAAGACGAATTGGACATCCCGCTGAAATTCAAGAAGAAAATGAACTTTGGCGCTCCCTTTGGCGAGGTTCGGCCAGTACTCCGGGGCCATTAGGTGCGAGCATTGTACTGTACAGGACACTAGCCTCTCGTGCTGTCGGGTCTTCTGTTTCTCGACGTTTCCTTTTGAACTTCTTTCTTTTGACTTTAAGGATCACAAAGCAAAGCATTAGAATGGGCATCGGGGTGGTCTGACTTTGTTTTGGCATAGCAATGGTGCAAGGGGGATGACGGTGCGAGGGGGACGGTGGGTGGGCCTTGCTTTGGCGAGAGCCCTTGCATCGGTGGGACGGGACTAGCGTCGAGGCATTTGCGTGCTTTCTTTCGGTTGTTTGGCGAGTACGGCATCATACCCCACTGTCATTTGTCTTTCGAAGGTATTTTACCCGAGAGGAAACGGGCTTGAAGTCAGTTTCCCTCGGGGTTGGAGGATGCATAAGCGGGTGGTTGCTTGACAGCGTGTTTTGTGTTCCAAGCGTTGCTCACTGAAGCGTTGCTCATGTTGCAGCGTTCATGTTGAAGCGCTCCTTACTGAAGCGTTCCTCATGTTGAAGCATTCCCTTCACTCATGTTGAAGCGTTCCGTTCACTCATGTTGCAGCGTTCATCATATTGGACCGTTCACTCATGTTGAAGCATTCCGTTCACTCATGTTGAAGCATTCCATTCACTCATGGTGAAGCATTCTCCAGTTCCAAGCGTTCCAGAGTCCGAAGTGCTCTGGCTTCAAGTGCTCCGCAATTCCCGAGTTGGGTTCTTCAGTCCCAAGTGTTCCTCAGTTCGAGGTTGCGTTCTCCAGTTCAAAGTGTTCTTCAGTTTGAAGTGTTTTTCGTTCCAATTTCCTCAATCCCAATTTTCTCTGAAGTGTTCGTTGGTTTCAATTGCTCCTCAGTTCCGAGTGTGGTTCTGACCTCCAAGGCTGCATTCTTCAGTTTTAAGTTTTTTTTTACAGTTCCGGGTGTTTCTCAGTCCCGAGCATTTTCCGGTTCCAGTTTCCTCAGTTCGAAGTGTTTTCTTCAATTCCAAATGGTTCAGTTCTTTAGTTCCAAGTGGTCATGATTTCCAAGATTGCGTTCTCCAGTTTCAAGTGCTTTTTTAGTTCCAAGTGTTTCTCAGTTCCAAACGTTCTGCATTTCCAAGAGTTCCTCTGCTCCAAGGACTAGGTTCATCTGTTTTAAGTGATATTTCAGTTCCAAAGGTCCCAATATATATGTGAAGAGCTCCATTGTACATACGAAGGGTTTCACTATACATGCTGATTTCATTGTACATATTATGGTTTTCACTGCACATATGATGGTTTTCACTGTACATACGAAGGGTTCAATGGCGTGTGGAAACACAGCATTAATTTGGAGAGCAATTGCACGGCGTCTTCGATGGAATGATATCCAAGACACTTAGTGACGTGTCTCTCAAGCTCGACTCTCAATGGGAGATCAAGACATCTTCTTCCCCATCAACTCAGCCAACTCGTCCAACAGGTCCACCGTCTCTGCCGGGCTCGCAATCCACGCCGTCGTACCCACGCTCCTCGCCCTGAAGTCGTTAGCCCCCGCGCTCAGGAACTGATCGCCCACGTGCAGCGTGTTGTCGCCCTTGATCGCACCCCCCGGCACAGATGCGCCAAACCACCTCTGGCAGACCGTCACGCCCCAGCTCTTGTCGCCGATGTCGACAAACACATCGCGTCCGCCGTTGAACGCGCAGAAGGGGACGCGCCTGCTCCGTCCCACCTTGCTCAGCTCCAGGATCTTCTGCACCACCAACACCGTCTCCTCGAGCGACTCCCTCGGGATGCGTGTCTCGGGCGGGCTGGGGATGATCCCGACGGCCCGGTCCTTGCGCATCAGCGTGGCTGGGAGATTTAGGGTCTTGATGCAGTCGCGCAGCGCGGCCTCGGCAACGTCTAGAACCTGCTTGATATCTCGCTCATCCCAGGTCGCCATCTCCGGGGTGAGCCACTTGTGACGGGGCACGGGGGATAAGAGGTGTGGAGAGGAAGGGTCGAACTCGAAGAGGTAGTTGGCTTCGCCGCCCATGATGATGACGGATTGCTTTTGGGCTGGTGTGAGTTCGGCAGTGTTTGCTAGGGTGTCGAGAAGACCGTGCAGGCGGGCGTAGTATTTGTCGGCCGTTGTGTAGCCTGCGGCGGTGACAATGCCAATCTTTACGTTTTTACGGAGAAGGTCTGGGACAGAATACGGGTTTAGTGGGAATAGAAAAATACGTGCCGTAGGAAGAAAGGAGCTTGTACATACCGATCAGCCGGGGAACGATCGGACTTGTAGGTTCAAGGCTTTCCCCGTCGTCGTATAGGGTTACATCACCGTCGAATGTTGCGAGCTGAAGGGTGCCGTAGGTGGTCACGGCCATCATCTGGGCCGAGTTTAGAATTAGGCGGACATCGTTGAACGAAGGGGAAACGAAGCGGCGGGACGAGATGTAGCGTTTGCGGTCCTGGAACTTAAAGGCAGCTTCCAGGGGAAGGCGAGTGAAGAATGGCCCAATACTGGGGACTAGAAGCTTAAGCTTTGATGGGAAGGGGTTCTCGGCGTCGTTCTGGTGGGCGACTGTGTGATCCTGTCAGTCTTTCCTTGGGTTCCTTCCTTGGGATAGGAGGGCAATGAGAGGGCAGCTGCCATGGCTTACTGTGGTCATCAATCATAATCTCAACATCGCGGAGGATTTCGCTGTATCTCCTATGCGCCTCCTCACGCGTTTGGGCCAGACCGCTCATTCCTTGTCCGTCGAAGACGCCTTGGGGCTGAGAGTAGAGTACAAATGGCACCGCCAGCAGGCCCTTGATCCATTCTAACTCCGATGTCAGTGTCTTGGCATTGAATGAAAGCATCACTCCATAGTATCGGAAGGGCTGTCACTAGCTCCACAGAGCTGAGTTCCCAGCACGAGCAACCGTCCCCCTCGACCCCAAACGTCGCCTCTTGCCGACAACACCTGAATGCCCATGGAAGGTCTAACTCGATGGGAGGATGTTTTACCTATGAACTGATCTCGCCTGTGAGTCTTGAGGGCATCTGGCTCATTGTTAGTCTCTAGCCATGCAGAAAGGTGACTCAAATCCGTACATTCGACACGGTACCGAGAGGTCATGATGATGCAAGCGGGGACTGAGTTTTGAGTTGCGAGTGACGTAGTCGAGGTTGAACAGCTAATCAAGTAAAGGTCGGGGGTATCTCAAGGACAAGCGCCCAATATAAGTATCAAACGAACGATAATAAGCAATCACAACTAGAGTCAGTCACCGCTTCTTACAGTCCTAATTGAGAACAACAGTCTCCAGGTCCGGATGGAGCTATCGGCTGACCCTCCCGGTCGTCGAGGCTATCGCCGGCTCCACCGCGGGGCCGCCCAATGAACGCTGGCGGATGATGTCACAGGGTCCAGGAAAGCACTTGTCAGCAAATCAGGGACGTGAAGTCGTAGGCTGTGGGACCGGCTCCACCCGGCCACTGCCGGCCGACGTTGCGCAGATCGGCACACTCCGCCAAAGTCCCACCAGTCAGTGTCACAGTTCGCCCAGGGGGCAACAACAAATATCCATTATCAGGGGTCCTAATAACTCAAAGCACCCGTCATGAATACATACATACAGCCAGCCCCCTATGCACCCCTAAAACACCACCACCACCTCCTACCTCACCGACCAAATCACCACCTTAGCAAGCCGCGCTAACAGTCGCCGTCCTCGTCAAACAACCCTCCGGACATGCCGTGGCGCAGCCCTGGACATAGAGCACCGTCTTGGGCGTGCAGCCGCACGGCACAGCCATGCTCGTGTCGACGCGGCACGTCGGCACGGGGCACCGCAGCGTGGGGCAGTCGGCGGGGCGGGTCGTGCGTGTGACGGTCGGGCACGGCGTCGTGATGATGGAACGCGTTGTCGTCTTGGGCGGCAGCGTGACGATGCTGGTTACGATGCCCGTCGGCGTGGTAGACGTCGACGTTGTTGTTGGCCTAGGAGGCCAGCGGCGGGTTGTGGTGGTTCTGGACGGGGTCGTCGGACAGGGCAAGGGGGAAGTGTGGAAGGCTATGTCGCACCCTTGGTAGGGGCAGTCGGCCTCGCAGGGGGCGATGAGTGTGGCCGTGGGGAGGGTTGAGGGACAGCCGCACGGGTTCTGGATGGTGGTTTGGAAGGTGCAGTCGGAGAAAGGGCAGGTCTTGCCGCAGCCGCGGTTCTGGATCGTCCGAGTTGCTGTTGGGCAGGCGGGCGCCTGCGGGCCTTGACCTAGGACAAGGCTGGCAAAGGCCAGGACGGTGGCGAGGGAGAATTTCATCCTTGATGCTTTTTGCCGTCAGCAAACTGTAGGCCCTAATAAGTGTGTCTTTCGACGTTACCTGGAAGTCCAGGACACAGTGGGTCGTGGGGATACTGGATGCGTCGGATGAGCCTGGATATGATTGACGTCCAAACTTGCCCAGCTTGTCATCTCCTACTCCCTTTTCTAAGTGGAACAGGAAGTCCAAATTATTATATGTGCGAGGATCGGCGAGACCTTTGGGACCCAACCTTGTTTCTATTCTTGGTCTTCTGGGCCGGCCGTGTTTCCTCGTTCCTGTCTGGGAAGTTCCCTAGCTTCTCCGGGTCGTTGCCCGCTCTATGGGATTACCGGATGAACTGACTTCCAGTATTGCGTCTCCTGAGGCTCCTTGCCTTCAATGCTACCCAGGGCTTGGGCATATCGATTGTTATCCCCAGGGGCAGGAGTTCCTATCCCAGTCAATCATATGTGGAACCGTTAAGCTCCGAGGACATCATTATCCCTTTCGGGCCGCTTGACTGCTTCGAGGTTGTATAGGGACAACGAGTGTGACAATCTCGCGTTCTGGAACTGCAGGTGTCGCTCTTCAGAACCATGGTTGCCCCCACGGGGTTAACCGGCTGAAGGAACACTGTCGTCGATAGTAAGCGTTCGGCTCTAGGGAACTCTGCTCCTGCCTACTATTTCGCATCTCGTCGTCGCTTGCTGGCGTCGGCCGTCTGTGGCATGGATATTTCAACTAATCTATCCCGCATATACCATGGGTTCGGTCGTGAGTTGGCTTCCGTTTCGGGGCGGAAGACCTGCGCCGGCGGATGCAGGAGATAGATAGCAAGCGCCGAATTCCGGGATACGGTTATCTTCCTCTGAGCAAAGCAGCTATATCGCTTTTCCACTCCACCCCAGAGGAGACACCGAGGGTGCTTGGGGTGTTGACCTCACGCCAAATTGGTCGCCCTGTTGGTGGCCGCTGGTTCTGATTTGGCACTCATTGAGTCGTTCTGCGAGACGGGACGTTGTAGACTTGTCTTTCCTACGAGGTGGTCTCACACCGTACCGGATGATTCCATACGATGCAATAACCTTGCTCTAGGCTCGATCTAGGCTATAAACGAACGAACAAACCTGTCTCCATGGCCGTAGGTTTGGCTCTCTATTGATGGCTATGGGAATTAGGAAAGCATGACGTGCAGTCATTTCCGCCTTCAGCCTCATTTTAGCCTGAGCGGTGCCAGGGCGTCTGCAGCGTGTCTTGACAGGAAGCTGCGGGTCAGGGAGATTTCCGGTCGTAATGTCGAACAGCTCCTCTAGATTGTCTCAATTAAAGTTGATGTCTAGGGAAATAGCCGTTTCTGGTTTTCGGTGCTTGAGCCCGTAAGCGAGGTCAAGAGATAACATGGGACCCGGCTAGAAGTGATAGGGACTGGAATCAGCAAGCCTTTTCATTTGTCATGAAAACAATCACATTTTGTTTGGTGATAAGCGTAGGATTTTAGCTAGGGCTTCACACAAATATGACAGTGTTCCAAGAACAGGGAGAGCGCCGACGGACTCAGACCCCGGGCTGGAGAGAAATGAGTATTGCAGACATGTGCTGCCGGCAAGGTACCGTAGACATGGCGAAACACGGCTGCAAGTCGTTGATTAAGCGGTCAGGTGTGCTGTACTAGAAAAAATAGACTGATGTTTGCTAGTGAAAGGTTGACCGGGGGCCGTAATGGCATGATATATGCGCCATGCCCCCATGAATAAACAGTTTATCCCCAAGTGCCCCTATGTAACCGGCCAGTACGCCATGCTCTAAACCCACAACCGAAAGCCGTGAACTCCGTTCCATTCAAGTCAAGGGACCTAATAAGCCTCCTGAGGCTTGGCCGGTAAGTCTGGCTCCTCAGGGGCGAGGTTATCCATCCAAGCCGAGAAGTCTTCATCGTCTTCAACTGAGTCTGGCTTTTCTGCGACAGTGTCGACTGGTTGACTTGCCTCAGCAACTGCGACCAGTGACGGAGACCTTGATTTGGTCTGAGCGACTGGGTCCGCTCCTTCCACAGGTTCGTGCGGAACAGCATTAATACTGTCAGACTCCTCGAGGTCCTCAACCCATGGCTGTACGTACGCAGGACTATGTGACTCTGTGAGCGGTGTGGTCGGCTCGGAATCCGCTGGAGCAGCGACCACAAGCATGTTGTCGTCATCATTCTGCTCGTGATGATACTGGCGTCTCTTAGGGAGGGGCGGAGGCGGCACTGGCTGGCGCTCAGTGGCTGGCTTCGATGGCTCACTCTGCCCTTCCATCGACGGCGGCGGAGGAACGGGTTTCCGTTTGGGAACGTGAATGGGTACGGTAGGGGTCTTCTTTTCGGGCATTGGGAGGGGTGTACCCGGCGGTGGCAGCGGTTGTCCACGCCCAATCGGCTGGCTAAGGTCAAGCGTAGACACATTATCATTATGCTGGTTGCAGTTTGCAGTTGCTTCCTCGTTGGCACGCCGCTGGAAGGCGTTTAAGCCCCAACGCTTGGCGGAAGCAGCTGCGCTAGCGACTGCGTTCAAAGCAGTGCGCTTATGGGGCTCATTCGCGCTCTGAGAGCTCAGTCCTAAGGAGGTTGAAGATGTTGTTTCGCGACGATTAAAAAGCCCCCTTGCTGTAGAACCGGTCTGGTTCCGGACGGAACCTTTGGCAGACGAAGTCAGCGTGTGGGACCCGTTGCCATTATGGCTCTCCGCAGACGAAACAGTATTTCGCCGGGCTTGAGATGTCTTGGCCGCCTCCTTTTCCGTGTCGGTCGTGTCCCTAGATGAGCTGGAAGTTGAATGGCTAGAGGACTTGGACGTAATATAAGGTTTGAAAGCATTTGGACTGGATGCTGGAGCCAAGGCTGGAGACTGGGATTTCGCTGAGAGAGACTCCATGACTGACACGGCTGAATTATCCTTTGGCGGGGACGATGAGGGTCTGAATTGGTCTGCATTGGCGGCGATGGTCCCTACTGTAGGGGATGAGGGTTGGGCGAAGGGGGCAGGGAGTGCAGGCGGGGAGCTTATCTCGCTCTTTGTCTCGTTCCTAATGTCAAGACTGGTTGACGAGGTCGAAGGAGATGATGCCAGGTCTGTCTTGCTTGCTTTATTCTGAAGCTTCTTGCCGAAGAATCCAATCGAGGGCTTCTTCTCAAGCACCGGTTGGCTGTAGCTCTTCTCCATATGAGGAAGATCTGTCTCCTGCAATCCGTGACTCTCCTCAAGACGCTCCACTTCGTCTAAATCTCCATCTTGGGCAACAGCGCATTCGGGGCCGGCCGGCGACTTCACTGTATCATCGTGGAAGATTCCGCCCCTCCATTTCTTATGCTCGGTGCTGAAAAAGGGCGTGTCATCCCAGAAAGGCAGGACCAACGTCTCTGCGATGACCTCCTTGATCCGATTCTCTATTTGGCGGAGAATGACCGTGTAGGTAATCTGTCGCGAGCTGACAATGGGTTCGATCGTCATCTCCAACTTCGGCATCTGCTGGAACGAGAACCAGATGCGGTTACTGGGCGGGGGCTTGATCTTGAAGAGTGCGTGACCTTCCAGCTTTCGCAGGACGACGGCGAGGACCAAATTGACCTCCCTGGCTTTGAAACGTGATCCCAAATCGATGCGAGCAGTCGCTGCAACTTCCAGCCGGAAGTTGCCAGTGTATCGCACGTCTGCCTCGATCCCGCACTCTCCCTCGACGGTTAGGTCTTTTAGACGGGGATTCGTGATATATGGTGCCGATTCGCCCGTATCAATGGCCTTGATGGTGATATTCGACAAGAACGCTGGCCGCTTGACCCGGGATATTTTTTTGGTGAGCTTCTCCCGGATGAAGTTCTCAATGTCCTTGGTCTTGTGAACACCCAGGAACACTCGCCCGATCATGGCATTGAGCCACCTCGTCTGCATGTGCTCCTCGGACGAGTGGAGCTTCTGCACCAACGAGAGAATGTTCTTGACGTCGAACTGAATGGGCGTTGGCGCTTTGTTCTCGCCTGCAAACGTCTGCTCCTGGTTTCGCAGGAGGGCGAAGTAGAAGTCCTCCTTTGCCGAGCAGTTCTCTGAGAACAGGTAGAACGGCTTGGAGAGCTGACTGTCCGGGCCCAACTCCGGGCCATCGGAACGCCGTGAGAGGCAGATGGCGTTACGTTTGATCCAGAGCTCGCCTTCCGGCGTCACAGGTTCTCCCGAATATACACTGATGTCGTGATGCGCCAAAGACACCACGTGGCGTACCTCGAGCTGTTCATCATCGTCGAATAGCATCAAATGACCATGCCTACGAGACGGATTAGGAAAACGGCACAGGCGGCGAGGCTGCATAACATACCTCAGCACCACGTAGAACACATTGCCAGCCTTCTTGGGGCGCTGACTACCGGCAGTCGAATTGTCCAGTGGTCCGGGCGCCTGCTTCCGGTCGAAGATGCTGCGGTACATGGTCTGGTAGACACTGGGGCTGGGCGCCGCTACGGTGGTGGAACCGACGGGCGTCGAACGCTCAATGGGCTTTGCATTGATGCCCATTGGCGTGTACTCGCGGCAGACGGCAAAGTAGCCAGCCGCAACATCCGGCTCGCGGTGAGCGAACCGGCCCTTGGGCCCATCTTTCTGTGCTGTTTTGAGAGGTTCGAGGTCGTCACCGGGTTGCACCAGGTCATCGTCGCTAGCTGACGCCTGCGGGGCGTCGGCATCTTTGCGGTAGGGAAGGGTGAAATAAGCATGGGCAAAAATGACGATCACGAGCAGTGGGAGAAACGTGATGCCTCCGAGAACGTAGGTCAAGAGGAAGACAGTCCAGCCCATGGCGTTGGCTGTTGCACTGTGGCGGCAGCAGAGAGGGCTCTGCTACCTGCCTGACGGTAAGATGAGAAGGGGGCGCATCGATTCAAAGCAGTAATGCAGCTTCGATCTTGCGGTTTGCGACACAGGTGGAGTTGCGAGCATAGGTAAGGTAGGTAAGATTCACGTTTCGGATGGCCAACCAACCTCACCTAGCCAGCTCGGGCAGTTGTTGATGACAGACAACGGCCGGCGCAGCAGCCCGTCCCAGCTGCCATTGCGTCAAGGTTCGGGAGTCGCTGGTAGCACCCGCTAGTGGGCCTCGCTTCCCCGCGCTCTGCCAATTGAGAGGCAGGATTAGTGCTCCACCGTTTCGACAGGCATGGAAGAGCTTGGGGAAGCTTATCAGCTCGCGATGAGGTGGACTGGAGCCTTTACGATGCCGAAACGGATAACCTACCTTAATGCGTTGTGATGTTTATGTGGATTCAATGCATCTCAAGGTTGCGGCTGGTTGAGGAGGTCAAGGGGTGGCTGTTGGGTAGGTGGTTATGTGCGCAGCGTGCGCAGCTTGCTCCTGATATGTACAGTAGTGCGGATACCTTCATACACATGTTTGCTCACAGATCGCTCCCTGTTTGAATTCATTTTATTGTGCCGCGAGCTGCGCTCATTCCCGTAAGCGGAAGTGCCCGTAGCAGAGCAAACTCAAGACACTCCGTCCTCAGGTCTGAACGACGAGTCTCCCCGATGGTCCCAGTGCGATGTCCCTCTCATCCTGAGTGTTGAGCTGACACCTGACCTGGCCGCGCTGTGTCAACAGCCGCATAACACCGGAAGAACAAGGTATTGCGAGCCGCTATTTGGTCATGCCATTGGTATTTTGATTCCTATGAGCACTCCCGCATCCCAGACCAAATCCATGCAGGAGATCCTTCCGTGCCGAACGCGATGAGCCCCATGCAGTGAAAATCAAGCAAGCCATATCTAACCCCACCGAAACCAGCACCCCGCCGAGAATTCCTTTAGATCGTGGTCTCGTAGGCAACCGGCGCAACGGTCTCAGGCTTGTTCTCGACGATCGACACTGTCCGGGCCTCGCGCGGCATGGCGGGTTGCCTCTTCAGTTGCACCGGTGTGCCCTCGGCCTTGGCCTTCTTCCTGAGCTCGGCGTTTTCCTTGACCCGGCGGAGGAAGTCATCCCGTGACCGAGACGGCTGGATGTGCTCGATCCGGACGTTGATGCGCTTCTCGATGTACCGGTGCTTGACCTTCTTGTAGATGATGATACCGACTGCCGACTTGGTGACGTTGTAGATAACGCCGGTCTTGCCGTGGTAGACCTTGTGGGCCATACTGTTGGTGTGCAAAGTCAGTATTCCGTTCGCAATCCTCCGCATGACCCCTGATGAAGCGCGTCTCAATCGTTGATTCCCGTCGCTGCCGCAGACCCTCCACATCCATGCAAGATTCCGGGGATTTGCTTACCCCTTCTGGACAGCACCGTTGACCTTGATGTCGACGATATCGCCAACCCTGTAGCCAATTAGCCATCCATCCGTCACAATCCACCGGTCGGACGAAGCGCCCCAACATACTTGTACTGCCTCAGGTAGGTCGAGAGCCTGATCATACCCTTCTCCCGGAAGCCCCGGGAGAAGGCGTATCTAGTACCAGCACGGAGACCTGCGGGGTGACCCATCTTGCCTGTTTGCTGGGTGTGTCGGCGTGGATCGATATGTCGAAGTCGGTGATGCTGCGGGCTGCGAAAATTGGGGATTTTTGTGCGGATGCGAATCCAAGTCGGGATTCGGAAATGGGTGACTAAGCAGGGTGCGGGTGCCGCTTATCGTTAGGGCAAGCGAAAACGATAAGCGACGCACGGACCACCACAAATCTCCCCTCCAATTTTCTCAACGCTACGAGTGCAGACAATCGAAACCACCCGACTTTCCGCTCGGTCGACCAACTTTCAATAGCCTCAACGACAAGATGGCGCCGCGCTCGTACTCCAAGACCGCTAAGGTCCCGCGTCGTCCCTTCGAGGCCGCTCGTTTGTGCGTCTAACCTTTGGATTTTATTCCTCTTCAATTGCAGCCTCTGCGCGGTGGTGACCGCGAATGCCGTCGCCGGCGCGCATGCTTGCAACATCACCGGCCACTGAGCAAGAGCTTGTCTCTGCTTATGTCGATAGTGATCATGGACTGACTTTCGGAACCCCAGGGACTCCGAGTTGAAGCTCGTCGGCGAGTATGGTCTCCGCAACAAGCGTGAGGTCTGGCGTGTGCTTCTCACTCTGTCCAAGATCCGTCGTGCTGCTCGGTATGTGATCTCTGCTACCTGAAATTTGCATTCCTTGGAATGATTCGCTAACAATTTGCTTTCACAGTGAGCTTCTCACCCTCGACGAGAAGGACCCGAAGCGCCTCTTCGAAGGCAATGCCCTCATTCGCCGTCTTGTCCGCGTCGGTGTGCTCGACGAGTCGCGCATGAAGCTCGATTACGTCTTGGCCCTGAAGGCTGAAGATTTCTTGGAGCGCCGCCTTCAGACTCTCGTCTACAAGCTCGGTCTCGCCAAGTCGATCCACCACGCCCGTGTCCTGATCCGCCAGCGCCACATCCGTGTCGGCAAGCAGATCGTCAACGTTCCCTCTTTCATCGTCCGTCTCGACTCGCAGAAGCACATCGACTTCGCTCTGACCTCGCCGTTCGGCGGTGGCCGCCCTGGCCGTGTCAGGAGAAAGAAGGCCAAGGCCGCGGAGAAGGGTGAGGAGGGTGAGGACGAGGACGAGGAGTAAGCTCAACACGCTTTTTACCATGGGAATGGTTGGGACTGCACGGTACGGGATACGAAAATTGGTCTGGGCAGGGGTTTGTGACCTCTGCATCATGCTCTTACGGCGTTTATAGTCGGGGTGGAATGCATCAAGATTCGCACGTAAAGCAGAGCACCGAACTATGAGTAGATCTCACTCCCGTATCATTGCTGCAGATTGTCCTGGAATATGTCCCACCAAGAAATGTTCCAATGCGGAGACTGAGGAAGTGCAAGCGCCCGCCAGTCTTACCGCCGGATATGTTGCTGAAGGTGAATTCGGAGAGGACCAACAACCTTAAGGGTATACTGTATCGCTATGTTGAACCATCTTGACCATCCTCAGTAGTTCCGCCTTCCTGCGCGCCACCCGATTTATCCCATAGATCTCGTTCTTTACTTGCCAGTTTCCCCGTCTCACCCGTGCAATAGCTGTTTTTGACGAAGGAATGGCAGCATGCATAACCCCATTTGAAATCCGACCACCAGCTCCCCCAGACGGAGGTGTGGTTGTTGATGAAGACATCCTCGGGATACTTCGACTTGGCCGCTTTCCTCGGCGCGCCCTTGATGAGGCCGGCCTCATCGTACTCGACGAACACCTCCGACTCGGTGATGGCCGCCTTCAAGGCCTCTGGCACCGTCGGCTGCTCGCCGTACTGGCTCGCGAGCAGCTCGGCTCGTTTTCTCCGCTTCGCCTCCCGCTCCTCGTTCTCCTTCTTCCGCGCCAGCGCCCCTGCGGTGGGGTTGGCTTGGAGATGTAGCGACGTGTCGCCTGTCCTCTCCTGCACCTCCCACGCGTACCGCTGTGCCTTCTCGAACTCGGCCGCCTCGCCCGACGCGCGGAGGAAGCTCTCCTCGGCGAATAGCTGTGCCGACTTGTCGCCTATCGCGCCGGGATCCACGAGCGCGCGCTTTTTGGGGTTGTACTTGGCCGAGTCCGCGTCCAGGTTCAGTAGGTACTTAGCCGTGTCCTCCCGTATTCTCATCGACTGCTTCACTGTCTTGTCCTTGCCGAGCTCCGACTCCTCCGCGTACTTGAACCCTTCCTCGAATGCGTCGTCGGCCTTTACCTTTTTGTTTCGGGACTCGATTATCAGGCTGTGGTTCTCCATCACCTCGTCATACTGCTTCGGGTCGAACGCGGCCCAGACGTCTCTCTTCGCCTCGAACCCGAGGTTTACCTCCCTGACGGTCCGGTCTGCTTGGATGTCCCTGCCCGTGATCTTGGCGCCAAACTTGCGCGGGCGCTCGAGGCAATCCTTCTTCTTGTGGCCCATGGCGCCGCAGTTCTCGCATGCGCCCTTGACCCATTTTGTCCGGGCCGGTCCTGTCTGCCTGGCTCCTCTCTCGATCGTGAAGTTGTTCTCGGCTTCGTGGGCGGCGCGGGAGCGCTGATGCTGCAGCGAGTCGTCGTGGTCGTCTAGGCCACTGACGTAGAAGGGCTGTTTGCTGATGTAGGAGGGGATGTAGATGTTGTCTTCTTTGCGCGCGGCGCCCGCTCCGGAGCCGCTGTCTGTGTTGGCGCTGGCGGCCGGCGCGCGTTCCGGCCGTCGAGGGGCAGGAGGAGCCATGGCTTATTGCGTTGTTGAGCCGGAAAAGTTGTCTACCGGATCTTATCGGAGGGGAACACTCAAAGTGTGTTTGGTCTTGGGACGAGACTCGTTGCGGAGCGATCTGCCGCTTTAACGAAGCGCAATCTTATCCAACCCTAACCCTCGAGGAAGAGGGTGGCGTCAAGCTCACCAAACCAGCAACATGACTCGGACTCTTTTTAAAAGAGCTGGGTGTTCCGGACTGTAGGAAAGGTATCGCCGGACTACTAGGCCTAGCGCCCCTAAAACCCGTCACCCCGTCCATCGCGCACTTCAGTATAACTAACCGTCAATTGCCATTCAGAAACATCAATCTATCATATCCTATACGGGCGACTGTACGAGCACTAATGCCCCGAGCCTACTTATGTTCTCGCTTCCCGAAGGTTGCCCTTGGCTATTGGGTACGATGCCGTTGTTTCTAGCTCTTCTAGGTTAACTCCTTCCTACTGAGACGCGTTCTAGGTTGTAGCGTATCGACGGGCGTATTCTTGTCCCGAGTAAGTCCGTACCTAGTCTAGTTGCTCTTTCTATAAAGGCCGTGAATCAGCGCAAGCCTGTCAAAGACGAGACTCGAAGGTAATGGGACTTTCAGCCGGAGAGTGATATGGCTGGCACCGGGCAATCTTCTGCCCATTTTCCGTTTGTGGGACAAGCTCTGCCTCTTCCCTGGCGCAGTAGTTAGTAGTAGCCTTCACGTGAATTGGCGATTTCCGCTTCACCACGCGACTGCTTGGAATGACGGACGCGTCGCTGCCCAGGACCTAGCAGTATTTGGAGAACCAGAGGGCCCCATCGAGTTTCTCTATCTTCAAGTTTGCCGAGACATTCGATGTACCCCTAAATGGGCTACTTCCATTCTTGCACAAACATTTCTTGGAGAGTACGAACATGAGAGACTGCTTTGGCATCTGGCGTCTGCAACATCGTCACGATGGACGTGTTCCGTGTCCGACTCAACTGCATCGACCACTACCAAGCCACGCCAACGCGATATGACCCTTCGCTGAGAAAGGACTCGCATCTCGTGGAGAGCTCCAAACAGCCCAAGGTTCCGGTGATTCGCGTCTTCGGATCAACCGAGACTGGGCAGAAAGTGTGTGCTCACATCCACGGAGCCTTCCCGTACCTCTACATCGAGTATCGAGGGCCGCTGGACAAACATGCAGGTGGGCAGAGCTCCCCTGTTTTAAATCAACGTTGGGACATCGAATTGCTCACTTGTAACAACACAGTGTCCGAGTACATCTACCGACTGCACCTGTCCATTGACACCGCGCTGGCTGTGAGTTACCGCATGGAGCAGTACCGCGAGCCACGGAGCTTTGTCGCGCGCATCACGCTCGTCAAAGGCGTGCCTTTCTACGGCTTCCACGTTGGCTACCGCTTCTACCTGAAGATCTACATGCTGAACCCCGCCGTCATGACGCGGCTGGCCGATGTCCTGCAGCAGGGGCTCGTGATGGGCCGCCCGTTCCAACCCTACGAGGCCCACTTGCAGTATCTGCTCCAGTTCATGACCGACTACAACCTGTACGGTTGTGACTTCCTCGACGCTGGGAAGGTCCGGTTCCGCGCCCCTGTCCCGGACCCTGCTGGGCCCGACGAGGTCCCGGGGATCTGGGACAGCAACACGATCCCTCCCGAAAGCATCACGGATGAGTACGGCCTCCCCCGGGCCAGCCATTGCTCTATCGAGGTGGACATATGCGTGCAGGACATCTTGAACCGCAGAGCCGTGAAGGAGCGGCGTCTGCACCACGACTTCATCGAGCGAGAACACCCCATTCCGGCCGATGTGAAGCTTGTCCACAGCATGGCCGGCCTGTGGAGAGACGAGACCAAGCGCAGGAAGAAGCGGATGGGCAAGTCTACGCCTGGCGATAGCCCCTTTCCTCCCGAGGCGCTGATTCCCATGTCCGCGGACCCGCGAGATTCCCAACCGCCGGGCTGGATTCACGAGGAAGAGCACCGCGAGCAGGTGCAGCAGTTAGTTGAACAAGAGAGCAGAGAGGGTGGGCCAGTGTTCAGCTTCTCCGATTACATCGAGCCGGATCCGAACGAGGACGAGATCCAGACAGCTATTCAGTCTGTTGAGGACTTGTATCCGGAGAACTTGCTACCTGCTCTGGGGCTCGAGCACCAGTTGCACGAAGAACATCCAGACGTCGCCAACAGCATACAAGTTGACGAAAAGGGCATTCTTGACCTTGCGGTTTCCGAGGAAGAACAACAGCTCTTTCCAGAGGATTTGGACCAAGACCTGGTTAGGAAGGGACAGGCGTCCGAACTAGTCTCGAAGCCGGAACAGAAGAAAACCCGTGGTGGCCCTGGCATCGCTCCGGCTGGCGGTAGTGGAGGGGCATCCATTTCCAAAGCCAGCTCAGAGGAAGGGCCGCGCAAGCTCGTTGCCGAACTCAAGCGGAGAGTTGGGGGCCTAGTCGGAGGGCTCGGCGTTAGCGGGCTGCGCGCTGGCAAGCGTCCATACATCCCGCTGCCGGACGAATTCCTTTCCGACCCGGCGATGCTGGAGCTTACTTCCACGGACACTTCCACGGACGACGGCGATACCAAGCCGCTGGCACCGCAAACAGCGGGACCACCATCCAACCTGAAGCGCCCACCGGAGGCTCCTGAGTCTGGTGCCCCGCCTAAACGGCCGAGGTTCGAAGATCAGAGCCAAGCTTCCTCATCACCCTCTGTCACGGTTGACAAGGCAACTGACTCAGTGGCCGGGGAGCACACGAGCATTTGGGTACGGCCGGCCGACACACCGCAACCCCCGAGCTCCTCCCAGAAGGGCACCGCTGCCAAGTCGCCCGCGAATCAAACCCTCAGCTTCCCCGTCGTGAAGAATGCCCATGATCCCGACACGGTACTGCGGCTGACGCAGCGAAGTGCCTCGCAGCGGAGCGACGGCGGCACAGTAGCGGGCTCCATGAAGAAGCAGGTCTCGTTTGATCCGCTGGTATCAGTCCGAGAGGTCGACACAGGCTCGGAACAGCCAGCGTCGTGGACACCGCCCCCGGCAACTCAGATTTCCGGCACACCCCCAACACCGAGACTGTACTGGAGCGGATCGGCGACAATGTTCCTGGTCAACAGCACGCCACCGTCCGCCGAAGAGGTTTGCTCGACCATGCAGGCCTACGGACTGCCGGATGTCATCTACCAAGACGCCTTCTATAGCAAAGATAACGATGTGCCACCACGGCCCAGGGAGTATGCCGGAAGAGAGTACCGACTGGGTGGCAACACCGTACCATACCTCCCCGACTTTGATCCAACCGGCCAGTCTCCGGCCACGTACGGGGCGAAGCCGGCGTCTGCGCCCAACCTTTCCGAGCTGGAGCTGGCGTACGAGAAGCAGCAACTTCAGTGCACGCTGAGGAGCTGGGAGATAGCCGAGCCGCCGCCCACCTTTGCCGAAGTAAGCGGGTGGTGGGCCGAACAGCAGAGCAGCAAACCTCGCAGAGCGCGCTCCGGCCCCGCTGCCACGCAGGGGCCACGGCGCGAGCTCTCGCAGATCGTCGGGCCCACGCCACGGAGCACGCATGACTTCAAGTACTCGCAGAAACAGAAGTCAACCAGCGTCCAGCACGAAGCGCAGTACATGAGCACCATGAGCCTGGAACTGCATGTCAACACCAGAGGCAAGCTGGTGCCGAACCCCGAGGAGGACGAGGTCCAGTGCATCTTCTGGTGTCTGAGATCCGACGAGATGTGTCTCGGCGGGAGCCAGGCAGCAGACGACACCGTATCTGGCATCGTCGTCGTGTCGGAGGACGGGGCGCTTGCCGAGCAGATACGCAGCCAGACCTCGGTCGAGGTGGTCGCGGAGACGTCGGAGCTCGATGCCATGGTCAGGATGGTGGAGATCGTGCGGGTACACGACCCTGATATCCTCACGGGCTACGAAGTGCACGGCAGCTCGTGGGGATACCTGGTGGAGCGGGCCATGCACAAGTACGAGTACGACCTGTGCATCGAGTTCTCGCGCATGAAGTCCGAGTCCGTCGGCAGCGCCAGCGGCAGGTCCAAGGCCAACGACCGCTGGGGCTTCCGGACGACGTCGATGCTGCATGTTACCGGGAGACACATCGTCAACATCTGGCGAGCCATGCGGGGCGAGCTGAACCTCCTCCAGTACAGCATGGAGAACGTCGTGTGGCACCTGCTGCATCGCCGGATCCCGCATTACTCGTATCGGACCCTGACGGACTGGTACGTGGGTGGACGACCCAGGGACCTGGGCAGGGTCCTGCGCTACTACCTGGCAAAGGCCCGCACGGACATCGAGATACTCGAGGCCAACGAACTGATCCCGCGGACGAGCGAGCAGGCCCGACTGCTCGGCGTGGATTTCTTCTCCGTCTTCTCGAGGGGCTCCCAGTTCAAGGTCGAGTCCATCATGTTCCGGATCGCCAAGCCCGAGAACTTCCTCCTGGTCTCGCCCAGCAGGAAGCAAGTGGGCGCGCAGAACGCCCTCGAGTGCCTGCCGCTGGTGATGGAGCCCCAGAGCGCCTTCTACTCCAGCCCTCTGCTGGTTCTGGACTTCCAGAGTCTGTACCCCAGCGTCATGATCGCCTACAACTACTGCTACTCGACGTGCCTCGGCCGAGTCGTCAGCTGGCGCGGCACGAACAAGCTGGGCTTCACCGAATACAAGAGAAGGGAGGGCCTCCTGCGGCTACTGAAAGACCACATCAACATCGCCCCAAACGGCATGATGTACACCAAGCCCGAGATCCGGAAGTCGCTGCTCGCGAAGATGCTCACCGAGATCCTCGAGACCCGCGTCATGGTCAAGAGCGGCATGAAGGAAGACAAGGACGACAGGACGCTGCAGAAGCTCCTCAACAACCGCCAGCTGGCCTTGAAGCTGCTGGCCAACGTCACCTACGGCTACACGTCGGCCTCGTTCTCCGGCAGGATGCCGTGCTCCGAGATCGCCGACAGCATCGTGCAGACCGGCCGCGAGACGCTGGAGCGGGCCATCGCCTACATACACTCAGTGGACCGCTGGAACGCCGAGGTGGTCTACGGCGATACCGACAGCCTGTTCGTCCACCTCAAGGGCCGCACGCGCGAGCAGGCCTTCGACATCGGCGCCGAGATGGCCAGGGAGATCACGGATCTGAATCCGCGGCCCGTGAAGCTCAAGTTCGAGAAGGTGTACCACCCCTGCGTGCTGCTCGCCAAGAAGCGCTACGTCGGCTACAAGTACGAGAGCCGCGACCAGGCGGTGCCGGAGTTCGACGCGAAGGGCATCGAGACGGTCCGCCGCGACGGGACGCCGGCCGAGCAGAAGATCGAGGAGAAGGCCCTCAGGATCCTGTTCGAGACAGCCGACCTCAGCCAGGTCAAGGCGTATTTCCAGTCCCAGTGCGCGAAGATCCTGCGCGGCTCCGTCTCCATCTCCGATTTCGTCTTCGCCAAAGAGGTCAAGCTGGGCAGCTACAGCGCCAAGGGACCCGGCCCACCGGGCGCCCTCATCAGCACCAAGCGCATGCTCGAAGACGCGCGCGCCGAGCCGCAGTACGGCGAGCGCGTCCCCTACGTCGTCATCTCGGGCGCGCCAGGCGCGCGGCTCGTCGACCGGTGTGTCGCGCCCGAAGACCTGCTCAACAACCCCCACGCGTCGCTCGACGCCGGGTATTACATCTCCAAGAACATCATCCCCCCGCTCGAGCGCATCTTCAACCTCGTCGGCGCCAACGTCCGCGCGTGGTACGACGAGATGCCCAAGGTCCAGCACGTTCGTCGCTTCGAGACCGCCTCTGCTGCGTCAGCTATCAATCGTGACAACAACAACAACGGCGGTAGGAAGAAAACGCTCGAATCCTTCCTGAACTCCACCTCCTGCATAGCCTGCGGCGTCAAAATGGCCACAAAGCGCACCACCACCACCACCACCGATGATAACGATGACAATCACGACGACGACCAACTCCTCCCCCCCCTCCGGGACCTCTGCGCGCGATGCACCGCCGACCCGGCTGCGACCACGGCGCTGCTGCAGACGCGGCTGAACCGCCAAGTGCGCCGGTACGCCGACGTGGTCAGGGTGTGCCAGACCTGTGCCGGCTTCGCGCCCGCCGAGCGGGGGGAGGGGGAGGGGGAGGTGGTGCCATGCGACAGCCGGGACTGTCCCGTCTTCTACACGCGCGTGAAGCAGCGGGCTGCCGTGGCGGCGGAGCGGGGCGTGGTCGAGGCGCTTGTTGGGAGGTTGGGGAGGCGGGCGGAGAGGGTGTTCGATTGGTGAGGGGTTGTTATTCTGATGTTGTGAGAATGTCTTGGGTGGGTTCATGGTACCAGCGGATCCGGACTAAACAAAGGGGCTGATGTGTACATACATAGAAAGTGGTACGGTCTCAAGATGTCCATAGCAAGCACACAGCTTGTCGATAATCATGTGAACTTTGGACACAACGAATAACGTTACTCACTACCGCCGTGACCCATCGCAATCTCACAGTCACTTTCATTCCGGCCACACAACTCGTGTACTGTGTAATAAGGGAGGAGCAGGCCATTGTGACAAGTCACTTATTACGGAGTACTACCTAGTAGTACTCTTATTATGGCCTACCTTCAATCCATCACTTTAGCGAACGAAACGTGCCCAAACGATAACGTTACCAAAGAGCCTGCAGCGCGGAAATTGCGGCGTGAACATGCCTCACTGACTCTGCACATCAATGCGAGCGGGTTTGCCCTGGAAAGATGTGACATTTCGTGCATCCTAGTTCGCTGCGGAGCTGACGACGGGGCGGTATGTCAATTTTCATGTTCCCTTCCATTTCCAGAGGGTGGATCTCGGGAAATCATTGCTGCCTTATAATATTACTCGCCTAGTGCCAGCCTTATTTTCAGGTGCGAAACGGCGCTCCTCGGCTCGTGTCACAGCTGGAAGAGCAGGGGACCAGGCGGCTTGGTGGTGCCACAAGTTGGTGTTGAGGATCTGTTTTAGACCCTGCAACGTCCGAGAGATGGAAGAGTTTCGATTCGTACATGTGGATAGGGTATTGTTTGTAGCGCTTCAAGTTGTGCACGGGATGTATGTCACGATGAATGTTATATCACTCGCGTTCCACGCTTCGCGGTCATTTCGCTTTTTGGGATGAGAGATCGCTCATCAACGGTAGATTGCAATGTTGGTTCCATCTCGGCTTCGAGAAGGATGCGGCAACCAATGGAAATCGGAACGTACCTGGTGGCGGCCCTAGCGGGACTGGGGTCCACAGCCAGTGTCTTGGCGGCACTGTGGGTCACGTGGATGCCTGAGGCCGTCAAATCTCAACAGCGAAGGGAGATCGAAAACCCTCCGTGCTTCGCGCCGCCGCCCTTGGATTGCACCCCTCAGCCGTCCGCGAGTGTCGAGCAGACACTTGCCTCCTCTCGCTGCCGGATCTGATTTCCCCTCCTTCCCCTTGCACCACTGGTCGTCGCCACGATTTCGATTATATTTCTCTTCATAGATTCGTTCCCCATACTACCGCGCTTTTTCCTGCCTACGGCTTGCGCGCCGTTGGCTTTTCGTTTGTTTCGGCGGATTTTGTTTAGAGTCTGAGAGTCGTCTGATTTGCTAGCCCCCGTCGCGTCAACCCCCAATTGCAACCACCCGGGCCTCGCTCCTGTGTTGCGATTGTCCCGAACTGCAGTCAACAACACCGCCCCAGGGGTCGCGTAATCTGCTCCTCAGCAACTCGATCGTGGCGAGTTCAACGCCCTACCGTCGCTCTTTCTCGCTTGTCGTTCTTTCATTCACTTGCGCATAATTGATACTTTTAATCTTTGTTTTGCTTGACGGACTCTGTCTTGTTGTTCTCGACGACACCCTTCCTTTATTCTTTTTTACCTATTTGTCTTTGCAAGGCAGTGCGGTCTCTCACATGTTGGACTGCGCGTGTTGAAACGGACATTGCATCCTGTACCGACTCGAGGCGCCACCCATCTGCGGCCTGAGTGGTGGTAAGGCGGCGCTTTCTCGCCTCATCGAGCCGTTTGTCCGGCGATTCCGGCGACAATGACGACGACGCTCGCTTCCGATGAGCCGGTGGTGGCTTCCGCTGCCGGCGATGCTTTGGATCCCTTCTTGACGACCCCTTCGGGTCCGACGCATCTGCGGCACTCGAACTTCGACACCCAACTCTTCGCTTTGGCGCCCGGCTCCTCCGCCGAACAAGTGAAGCGCGCGATCGAGGCCCATTTGCGGGACACGGAACGGCGGATGGAAGAGGCAGGAAAGCTCGGCACCGCGCTTGTCCAGCAACAGAAGCAGCTTACTGAGAAGCTGCGCGAGGTGGAACAGCTGCAGTCCGAGGCTGAGCTCACCCCCGAACTGCGCCAGCGGCTCATCGAGATTGAGAAGGATTACAACGAAGTTGCCAGGGAGAGCGCCCGTGCCCTGCTTCCAAAGCAGAGAGTCCCAAGCAACGAGGCTCAAAGCAGCTCGCCGTTTTCTCCAGACAAGAGTGCGAACAGGGTATGTCCTGTCCATGCTTCTCTGTCGCGTCAGTGCTAATAAATTACTTGCAGCGTTCCGTGAGTCCCTCTAAGTTCGAGACTCTCGCCGCTCCATCTCCGACGAAATTCGGCATCCCGAACCGCAAGGTCCGTAACCAGCCGGCGAGCCGGATTCACGATATCGAGTTCGCCGCCGAGATCAGCACTTCCCTGATCGCACAGGTCCGGAATCTTCAAGCCTTGCTCTCCGAGCGGGAGGAAGAGCTTAAGGAGGTCAAGTCAGAAAGGTCGACGTTGGAGATCGAAGTCGAAGCGTTTCAGCAGCGCGTGAAGAGTCTGGACGAGAGCGAAAGTCGTTACAAGGATGAGAACTGGAACCTTGAGACCCAGATTCACGAGCTGCTTGCGGCACAAAAGGAGGCGGCCGAGCGGGAGAAGAAGCTCACGCAGGCGCTTAATGTCGTCCAGTCCGAGAGAAACGCCACCCAGAGGGAGCTGGAAGAGGTCAAGGAGAGCCTGGCGAAACAGGACGAGAAACACTCTGCTGAGATCAAGAACCTCGAGATCGAGCTCGGCACAAGCCGCCGGACTGCTGTCGTTTTCGAGACCGAGCGCTCGGCCTTGCAGCGGAAGGTCGAGGAGCTCACCGGCCAGAACCAGGAGCTGGCTAAGGCGTTCTCCGCCCTTCAGCGCGGCCGGGCATTAGAACGCGAAGGTTCCCACGGCGGTAGCGAGGAGGATTCCAATTCGGCTCCCGACCACAACACCCCGGAGCATTCGCCGCCCCCGTCGCCAATGAAGCCCACTCCTCGCCACTCTGCGCTGGAATCTGAGACGCTCAAAACTTCGCTCGGCCACGCCCAACGTACCATTCAGACTCTTCGGGCGAACATCCACCGCGAGAAGACCGAGAAGTTGGAGCTGAAGCGTATGCTTCAAGATGCCCGGGATGAAATTGAGAAGCTGAGGAGTGACCCGCACCCTCAGCCGAAGAGGAGCCGCAAGGTTGAGCTGCGCGAGGTCAAGAAACCGGCGTTCAAGGTGACCCAGTTGGGCGTTCCACGATCGAGTAGGATCGAAGTGGTCGAAGACCCCGACTGGGAGGACCAGTCAGAAGCTGGGTCTTCTCCCCCTGGCCTGTCGCATCGCAGCCTAGCGCTGCGCTCGGCCGGGAGTAATGCCGCCCCTGTCGAGTCGGGTAGTGATCACTTTGAGACGGCAAACGAAACCAGCGATGCAGCTTTTGAGACGGCGCAGGAGAGGGGCACTGAAACTGAAGACTTCCAGACTGGTGCCGAGGATATGTCGGATGATGATGCGGCGACAGAGACGGAGGCTGGTCCATCCCGAGGTGCCAGCTCGATCAAGCGTCCCCCGCCTCTGCCTCCGCACCAGTCCAGCAACCATTATTCGTTTGACAGCACCGCTTCGACTTCGAGCGACGAGGATGATTATCCGTATGGCTCCGAGATCAAGACGCCCTCTGCCGGCCCCAGGATGCGCATGCGCATGAGCCGTAGTTCTCTCACCCGTCGATCTCGCCAATTCAGCGAAGAGCCTGCCCTGCCGAGCAGCCCGACCAGCCAACCTGCCAACAGCGCCTCGGCAACCCCTAGCGGGCAGAGCCTGTATGCGGAGCTGAACAACCTCGATAATAGTGATGAAGACTCCTGTGCAGGGGCCGCTACTCCTAGCCGGAGGAGCGTCCGGTCTGCCACACCCGCCACTCCCCGTAGCGTTGTTCGAGGCCGTTCTTCGCCGCCGCCGGAGGTTCCGGCGCTGCCTAAGATCATGGTTGATAGCGGCATGATGACTGAACCGATGGGAAGTCGGCCGCTCTCCGAGGTCGTAGAGGAACAAAAGCAGCTTGGTGAGGGTGGCAAGTTTGGTTCCTCTTCACAGAGCGTCGCCTCACAGGAGCGACCAGCGTCGAGGGCATCCGTGATTGGACCTCGCGGGTTGGATGCTCTGGGACAGTGGTCAGGAGATGAGGTGAGGGATGGCTTCTCGTCAAGACCTCTGTCTTCGATCTCCTACAGCGATGCCAGTGTCCAGCACGATTGGGACATGGACAGCAAGCTGGCTCAGTTCCCATTACCGCCCACTGCGACGCCCATTCTCCCGCCTCCACCCGCGTTGAGCTTCTCTTTCATCCAAATGGAGTCGATCGAACCTCAGATCGAACCGGAATCACCTCCAACCCCGTCTCCATTGACCATGTCCTCGATCTTGTCAGAACATACCGAGCCGGTGATAGAGAAAACGGAGTTGCCCACGCTTTCTATGCCGACTCTGATTTCTGAGCATGTCGAACCCATAGTCGAGCCAGAGCCGCCTTTACCGGGACCCTTGTCGCTCAACATGTCCGCCATTCTCTCTCGGGATATCGAGCCCGTGTCTGAACCGGAGCTGCCTCTGCCGGAGCTCCCGTCGTTCAACCTGTCGGCCATTATCTCGCGGAATATCGAGCCCGTGTCTGAACCGGAGCAACCGTCAGTGAATCCGCCGACACTCAGTGTTCCTGAGATTGTTCATCAGGATATCGAGCCAGTTCCTCCGACGCCAATCACTCTGTCCTTCTCTACCGTCCAGGCCGAACAAGTCGAGCCCATCAGCGCGCCTGAGGTGGCTCCCCCATCGCCAGTCGTGCTCTCCTGTCCAACCATTCGCTTTGAACAAGTCGAGCCCATCGAGCTTTCAGCACCTATCGTCGAGAAGGCATCGGAACCCAAGATTGCCGTACCCGCGTCTTTGCCTCTTTCGCTCTCTGCCATTGTTTCAGAGCACGTCGAGCCGCTAAGCGATGAGCCCGGCTCACCCCTCAAGCTTTCAGTTTCATCCCTGACTACCCAAGAGGTTGAACCCCTCCAAGAACTGGAGACGTCGGTGCCTCCTCTGGCTCTCGCCTCAATTCAAGCTGTCGATCTGGCGCCTCGCCCAGCACCAGCGTCGCCTCTAGCAATGTCCTCCGTTCAGTCCTGGAGTGTTGAACCAATGGATGCTCCTGAGGAGCTGCCACCAACCTTGTCTCTGTCGGGCATCGAAACTCAAATCATTGAGCCCAGTCAGCCAGAGGAGCCTAAGGTTGTTGCCTCATTGCTAAGCTTTTCAGGAGTACATTCAGTGCATACAGAACCTGCTGAGCCTCGTAGCCCCAAGAGGAACGCATTCATCATTCCTCGCGACGTGGAGAGGGCGGTCAACGGAGTACAGCCGCTACCTCAAACGCCTGAACCTAAAGCCGGACCTGCTCAGGAACATGTCTCGATGACGACAGACCAGGGCGCTCAGACAGCGTTGACATCTGAGGCCATCGACCAACTGCTGAGGGAGAAGGAGGAGCCTCTAGCCGTCGCTGGTTTCGGACGATCGAATTCGCTCGGTAGCATTGGTACTCCTTCGACGGTGAGGATCCATCGCCCGCGTGAAGGGAGCATCGACACGCCCTTACGATCCAAAGGCAAAATGTCCGATTCTGCTACCGATGGGCTGGATGCCTCACTTCGGAGGCCAGGCAGTTCTGCGAGCGGCATGGACTCCATCAACGAAGTTCCACCGCTTCCCTCGAATCATAAGGAAGTTACCGAGGCAGCCAGAAGTGGTTCTTCACAAGGCGGCCAGGGGACAATTGGCTCAATGGGACCTCCATTGATCCCTGCTTCTGCCATGCGATCGCAGAACCAGTCTCTCAGACCTCGGACTCCCACCGGATCGAGGCGACCAATCTCTCCGGTTTCCTATACCTCAGGCCGGGGGACGCCAACTCCTCGTGCCCCGCCAAGGTCTGGATTCACTCCGGGAACGGCCGATGTGCACGAGGTGCAGTCCCTCTCGAAGGGAACGATCCGCAGCAGCCGGAAATCTTCAATCTCGTCGTTCACATCCGAAGTCGATACCCGGTTCAACATGCACACCGGGCCCGGCTTCGATCCACAAGGCTTCGGGCCCAACACCGATCCTCGTATGATCCAGGCCATCACGCAGACCATGATCGGCGAGTATTTGTGGAAATACACACGCAAACATGGTCGCGGTGAGATGTCGGAGAAGAGACATCGCAGGTACTTCTGGGTCCACCCATACACCCGGACTCTCTACTGGAGCGATCGCGATCCTTCGACCGCTGGGCGCTCAGAGTTGCGAGCTAAGAGTGTTCAAATTGAGGCGGTGCGAGTGGTAGCCGATGACAACCCCATGCCACCCGGTCTGCACCGGAAGAGCCTGGTCATTGTGTCTCCGGGCAGAAGCATCAAGTTCACTTGCACCACTGGCCAGCGGCATGAGACGTGGTTCAATGCTCTGTCGTATCTGCTGCTTCGCACCGCCAACGAGGGGCAGTCGGATGCCGAGGAGATCGCTGGAAGTATCACCAGGGAAGACGTTGAAGAATTCAACCCCCAGTTCGGGAGGCGTCAAGCAAATGGCAACCATGCACCCCCTTCGGTATCGCCATACGACTCGCGGACGCCGCGGGAGTCCCCGACCTTGGATTACTCAATGAGCATCCCTACATTGACGCCCTCACGCTCCAAGAGCTCGCAGGTTCGCGCGTCACATGGCACTCTCAGCAGGATCAGCGGGTATTTGAGCCACAGCAAGCTCTCGGAAACCTTTGGCAGCATCAGAAGCCGGAGTGTTCAGGGACGCCACTCCGTCCAAGGCTTCTACGAGGCTGAAGAAGTGCCTGACAGTGCCGAGGATCTCAGGCGGATGATTGAGAAGCAGGACCGTGAGGCTGATCGTCTCGAAAATGTCCGAGCATGCTGCGATGGTAAGTCAAGTCCACCCTGAAGGACTCAAAAATATGCAGCGCAGATGTTAACCTTCGCGATAGGCAAGCACGATGTCGGCACTCTCACTAATAGTGCGAAAAAGGGCCGCAGCTCAGCCACAGGCTTCCGCTCGCCTACTCCGGGCCCTTCGACCCCCACGCCAGTTGGGACTATCAGGTCCCGGGCGTGAATGCATCATCTGGCTTCATTCTCTGAGTTTCCTTGTTGGAATAATAACTCGCAAGCCTCCTGTCCAACCGCCTACGCATGCATCTTTTACCGTTCTTGTCGATCGCTACTAGGACCGTTCTCCAACTGCATTGGGACTTCTGTGATGCATACACCGGCCATACACTACGGATTCTCACGACGTTGATGATTTTCTTTTCCATTTCCTCCCGCTCATCGTCGTCTTCTGTACCACCACCGCACTCTTCAAAGCAACCCCGCTGCTGCCGCCGCCGCCACCATTGCGGGTGATCACCGCTGCGGCGCGTGTATCAAGCACTAGGGAAAGGCGCAGTCATTCATCCACTCCGTCCGGCTATTCCAAAAACAATTCTATGGCGCATTCTCGGCGAACATGGCGTTGGAGCATACTTTGGGTTTCTTCACTCTGCCAAGGTGCCAAGTTGTGTTAGAAGCTTCCTCCGGTTGCTTGGTTGCAGCTCTTGGTGATTCAAGAATGATTTCCTTCTAGTCCGAGAAAGTGGACGCCTGGGAAGCGGAAACCGCAACGGCAATCGATTACAAGTGTTGGCGGGCACTGGACCGCCGCTCTCGCTGATCGATTAGTCCGGAAGCTGAAGGAGAGGAGAATAGAGT
Organism: Chaetomium strumarium; assembly: GCF_033439665.1. Taxonomy (NCBI): domain Eukaryota; kingdom Fungi; phylum Ascomycota; class Sordariomycetes; order Sordariales; family Chaetomiaceae; genus Chaetomium; species Chaetomium strumarium. Next base: position 6,776,174 of record NW_026944429.1, on the reverse strand, counting down.
GAGAGCATGTACGAGAGTCGTGCGCAGATCAGGAGACAGATGGGATAGGTAGGGTTGACGACTGAATGAGAAAACTAAATTGGAATCTTGCTGGGCCTTGTACTACATGTGAATATGTTTTTCCAAGTCGTCTTCGCCTGTGTTTATACTGCGTACTTTGTCGGGTTCTCTGCGCTTTTGTCAGCATCGCGTGGTTCCAGAACATCTACAGTATGGAGCTTGGACCAATCAGGCATGACATAACCTTGCATTGTCAACTTATCCTTCCCGTCCATAAACGTCAGCCTTGTCCAGAAACCGCCACTCTAACGCAACTCATACCTGAACTTCAGCCTTACCATCATGGCGGGCACAGAGACAACGGCGGGGGACGCGCCAGCGGCGCCGATTGCTCCTGTTGCCATCTTCAAGAAGCGCGGCGCAAAGGGCAAAGCAAACATCAGAAAGAGGCCGGCGACGCCACCGCCAGCGGCCGAGAGCGACGACTCGGATTTCTCATCGTCCGAAGACGAGGCCGGTCAAAGAATAAAGCGCAGGAAACGCAACACCGGGGCGGTAGTCGCCTCGTCGAGAGACAATGCCGCGTCCGGGGCCAGAGATGCAGACCTCTCCGCCACCGTCTTCGAAGCCGACCGCAACATCGACTTCGACAGCGGCAAGCGCGAAGCGACCAAGCAGACCAACTGGTTCGACGAAGAAGGCGACGGCGCTCTCTCCACGCGCAACCTCCTCGGCTCGACGCGGGCGATGCCCGCCAAGAAATCCGACAGCGACAAGGACAGCGTGCCCGACGGGACCTACAAAGGCCTCGCCAACCAGACAAGCTACATCCAGCGCAACCCCAACGCGCCGCAGCGGACCGTGGGGCCCATCAAGGCGCCGACCAACATCCGGACCATCACCATCACCGACATGGCGCCGGACGTGTGCAAGGACTACAAGCAGACCGGGTTCTGCGGCTTCGGGGACTCGTGCAAGTTCCTGCACGCGCGCGAGGACTACGCGCACGGGTGGCAGCTGGACAAGGAGTGGGAGAACGTGACCAAGGGGAAGAAGGTCCTGGGCGGGACGGTGGTGGCGAGCGCGGACAGGAAGCTGGCTGCTGGGGGCCAGGGGCAAGGGGACAGAGACGAGGACGAGGAAGAGGCGGCCGTGCTGGAGAACATACCGTTCGCGTGCATCCTCTGCAAGGGGCCGTACAAGTCGCCTATCGTCACGAGATGCGGGCATTACTTCTGCGAGAGCTGCGCCTTGAAGAGATACAGGAAGGACCCCAGCTGCGCAGCGTGCGGGGCCGGTACCAATGGGGTGTTCAATGCGGCTAAGAGATTACAGAAGCTGCTGGATAAGAAGAGGGAGAGGGCAGCCAAGAAGCGGCAGGAGGCAATAGAAGCGGGGGAAGAAGTCAGCGAGGAGGAGGAGGAAGAGCAATGAAAATTTGTATCATCATGGGTCAATCTGTGCTAACTCCGTGACGTCCCTGCGATTTCCGCTTGCCCGTCCCGCCCCGATCTATCCATAATGAACTGAATACAAACCAGAGAACTACACCACAGCCAGAGAACCTGAGTATAGACAGGGCTGGAACATCAGACACCCATTGTGAAATCATGCTCGATGCCGGGTGTGACGCTGGCAATGAACTGCGGTACGGTGTTAGCTCAGTTTGAGGGGAAGTGAAAGGGATAGAGAACGTGCCTTTAAGAACACGACCAAATACTGATCCACCCGAATGGCCACCTCTTGGTCTGCGACATCGTGCTGCACCTCCTCCCACTCGTCGTTGTTGTCGCTGCCTGTATCTGCACCGCCAACGCTGAGGTTGCCAATCTGACTCTCCAGTCCCTCTAGGCCTTGGCTGCTGCCTGCTGCTTGGCCAGCCTTCTGTCTCTCTCTCCGCAACTTCAGGGCTGCATCAGCCCGGTCGAGTAGTGTCTTCATGACCGAGGCGTGCTTGCAGGGGTGTATGCTGGCCATCTTGACGTTGTTGGCGAAGAAGGGGAAGTCTTCCAACGTTACCGTCTTGTCCTTGTAATCGCCGACAATATCTTCCATCATGAGGTGGGGAGGCAGCGGCTGGCCGTTGGGCTGATAGCCAGACAAGTACATCCGGGGGGTCTTGTACCATGGCGAGTAGACAATGTAGAGCGAATATGTCCTTCGTCCGCTGCGAAAGGTCCTCAGTCAGCCTGGAGTGAAGGGAGGTGGTTGTTCTTCCAGATCGGCGCCACTCACTGGTTCTTCCCATCACCCTCAGCATCTCGGATAATGGCCTCGTCGTCTTCTTCGTCTTCCATATCGGGAATGTCATCATCATCAATAACCTCTCTGTCACCCACGTTCCCGGAATCATCCATCGTCCGCACTTCTTTGACCTTGAGCGGTTGGGAGCTACTCAGACCGCCCGTTCGCAACCAGCCATCATCGTCGCTGTTCTTGCCCCCCTCCACTACGGCTTCCTCATGGCCTGCATCGCCAGCAAAATCGTCATTTAGCCGGCGATTGCACGGGACGTGGCGCGTCACTAGATACTGCTTCCCCGGCGGAAGGTGGCTGATTCGCTTGCTCGGTGTCTCGGCATCGGCCCAGGACCAGGAGGGGAACCTGAAGACCAGGTAATCGCCCGCGGCAAGGAACTCTTCCGGTGTAATCTCACCCGTACTGCGGAATGTGGAGGTATGGCTCACAGGCGTGTACCTGTCGCGGAGGCTGTTTACAGTTGAATATAAGAGGTTCATGTTCGGCGATGATTTGCGGGAGCCGCTGGCTGTAGAGGGAGCGGGGGTGGGGTCAACAAGTCGCGATAACAGTCGGAAAGCTCGAGAGGATGTGCAAACTCCTTGGAGATCAGAAATGATCGAGGAAGTGGAGAGAATGCGCTCGGCAGAAACAGAAACTCATATGATGAGTCCAGGTCCTCGTGACGGCTTTGGTTGAGCAGCACCTTGTAGTATTAGCCTTGCAGTTGATGAGCTTCGCGCGCTGCGCAGATGACGAGAGCAGTCTTGGCAGCAGGCTCCAGCAAAGTGGGGTTGAAGCTTCCATGTCCTCCGCCTTTCATTACTGGCAGCTGACTTACCCACTACGGCCCGCCAGACTCCGCTGCGGAAGCACTGATTGGTGGTTGCTCGTCCATCAACTGCAGTTCTCATGAGCGACTCCCCAGACAGGCTGACGACGATAAGGGGGCGATGCATCGGAGTTCACATTCTGACACCCCGGTGATCAAGATAATTTATTCTCGTCATTCCGTTCTGTCCGGCCTAATTGCCGTAGCGGTAGCTTGCTCAGTCCATTTCTGCACGGCATTGCTGTTGCGCTTGGTGTCGTCGCAAAGTGCCCCTGACTGGGCCTGATCGATGGTTCCACTTGTCCGCTGCCGTCTTGCTGTGTCGTCTCCCCGAACCTCCTGTGCGCGTTGATTTGCAAGTCAGCCCAACGCGGCCATAATCGATAGGTGCCCAACATGGCCACTATACGCAGTCTCGACCATACCAAGTGCGTTTGCGCCGCTCCCCACCCCTCCGGACCCCATGCCGCCCTCGGCTTCCGGCATCGCAGACTGACCAGAGGTGGCGCGCAGATCTGAGGCCGAGCTGGCCATCAACATCAAGAAGGCAACGAGCCCCGAGGAAACGGCCCCGAAGCGGAAGCATGTTCGGAGCTGCATTGTCTACACATGGGATCACAAGTCCTCCCAGTCGTTCTGGGCTGGGCTCAAGGTCCAGCCCATCATGGCCGACGAAGTCCAGACATTCAAGGCCTTGATTACTGTCCACAAGGTTCTCCAGGAGGGCCATCCGGTGACGCTGAAGGAAGCAATGGCGAACAGAGGGTGGATCGACAGCTTGAACCGCGGAATGGCCGGCGAGGGTGTTCGCGGTTACGGCCCCCTAATCAAAGAATACGTCTACTACCTGCTATCGAAGCTCTCTTTCCACAAGCAACACCCGGAGTTCAACGGCACATTTGAGTACGAGGAGTATATCAGCCTGAAGGCGATCAATGATCCCAACGAGGGCTACGAGACGATCACCGACCTCATGACCTTGCAAGACAAGATCGATCAGTTTCAGAAGCTGATCTTCTCGCACTTCCGCAACGTGGGCAACAACGAGTGTAGGATATCCGCCCTTGTGCCTCTGGTGACGGAGAGCTATGGCATATACAAATTCATTACTAGCATGCTCAGGGCCATGCACTCAAGTAAGGTTCTTGTATTCCAAACTTGTTGTCTCAGGCTTTTGCTGACCTTGGCTAGCTACCGGTGACAACGATGCCTTGGAGCCACTCCGTCAGAGATACGACGCCCAGCATTACCGTCTCGTCAAGTTCTACTACGAATGCTCAAATCTCCGGTATCTCACGAGTCTCATCACCATCCCGAAGCTGCCGCAAGATCCGCCAAACCTCCTGGCAGAGGACGAGAACGCGCCCGCTCTGCCTGCGCGCCCTAAACAGGAGATTGAGAAACGGCCAACTCCGCCTCCAGTGCCGAAAAATGACGAGCCGGACGAGATCTCGGAATTCTGGAAGAGCGAAATCGACAGGCAGAACCGGGAATACGAGGAGCAGCAGCGGGTATTGGAAGCGCAGCAGCAGCAAGCCCTGCTCGCGCAACAACAGGCCCAGCTTCAGGCACAACGCGAGTTTGAAGAGCAGCAGCGGCGATTGTTGGAGCAGCAGCAACGGGAGCAGGAGGCCTTGAGGGCTCAGCAGGCACAGTGGCAGACGCAAGGCCGGCTGGCCGAGCTTGAGCAGGAAAATCTCAGTGCCCGGGCGCAGTATGAGCGCGACCAACTGATGCTCCAGCAATACGACCAGCGGGTGAAGGCTCTTGAAAGCGAACTGCAGCAGATCCAGAACAACTACGGCCAACAAGTGTCGAGCAAGGATGACCAAATCCGTGCCCTCCAGGAGCAGGTCAACACTTGGAGGACCAAGTATGAAGCGCTGGCGAAATTGTACTCTCAACTCCGCCATGAGCACCTTGACCTGCTCCAGAAGTTCAAGTCAGTCCAACTCAAGGCTGCTTCTGCACAAGAAGCAATTGACCGGCGGGAGAAACTGGAGCGCGAGATCAAGACAAAGAACCTCGAGCTTGCGGACATGATCCGGGAACGGGATCGGGCTCTGCATGAGAGAGACAGGCTGCAGGGCTCCAACAAGGATGAGGTGGAAAAGCTGAAGCGGGAGCTCCGGATGGCGATGGATCGTGCAGACAACCTGGAGCGGAGCAAGGGCAACGAGCTCTCCACGATGCTTTCCAAGTACAACCGCGAGATGGCGGATCTCGAGGAAGCACTACGGAACAAGTCTCGGGCGCTCGAGGAAGCCCAAGCCAAGTTGAGGGACGGCAGCTCAGACCTCGAGGCGCTTCTCCGCGAAAAAGAGGAAGAGCTCGAGGTGTACAAGGCAGGCATGGACCAGACGTTGATTGAGCTCAATGAGTTGAAAAACAATCAGGGCACTACGGACCAAGTGCTCGACGGTCAGATTGATGCCCTGGTCCTTGCGCAGCTGGACAAGATCAACGAAATCATCGACTCGGTGCTCCAGGCAGCGGTACAGCGCGTCGATGATGCCATCTACGAGCTTGACTCTACGATGCAGGCCGGCAACCAAAACGCTTCTCCCTCGTACGTTCTCTCCCAGATCGAGAAAGCGTCTGCCAGCGCCACCGAGTTTGCGACTTCCTTCAACAACTTCATCGCCGACGGGCCGGGTAGCACCCACGCAGACCTGATCAAGAACGTCAATGTCTTTGCCGGTGCCATAGCGGACGTTTGCGGTAATGCAAAGGGTCTCACTCGTCTAGCCACCGACGAGAAAAAGAGCGATTCTCTGATCAATGGCGCCCGCCAGTCCGCTCAAGCAACAGTCAAGTTTTTCCGCAGCCTGCTGAGTTTCCGGTTGGAGGGCATGGATCCGTTGCAGAAGACGGACGTTGTTATCAACAGCAACCACGAGGTGCAGATGGATCTGCAGAGGCTCAACAAGGTGGTTGAGGGCTTCGCACCAGGCTTTGGCAAGCTTGCTAACAAGGGCGACCTGGGCGAGATCGTCGACCAAGAGCTGAGCAAGGCGGCCGATGCCATTGAAGCAGCGGTGGCTCGTCTGAACAAACTAAAGAACAAGCCCCGTGATGGGTACTCGACCTACGAGCTCCGCGTGCACGACTCCATCCTGGACGCTGCCATGGCAATTACTACGGCCATTGCGCAGCTCATCAAGGCTGCCACCGTCACCCAGCAAGAGATTGTGCAAGCCGGACGAGGCTCGTCATCACGGACGGCGTTCTACAAGAAGAACAACAGGTGGACGGAAGGTCTCATCTCGGCCGCCAAGGCAGTCGCATCATCGACTAACACGCTGATCGAAACGGCCGATGGCGTTCTCTCTAACCGCAAGAGCCCAGAGCAGCTGATCGTGGCATCCAACGATGTGGCTGCATCCACGGCCCAGCTTGTGGCCGCAAGTCGTGTCAAGGCTGGCTTCATGAGCAAGAGCCAAGAGAACTTGGAGCAAGCCAGCAAAGCGGTCGGTGCCGCTTGTCGCGCTCTCGTTCGCCAAGTCCAGAGCATGATCAAGGACCGCAATGCCGACGAGGACCAGGTCGATTACTCGAAGCTAGGAGCGCACGAGTTCAAGGTGCGCGAGATGGATCAGCAGGTATGTCACCCAGGTTTCTTCTCTTCTCGTTTCCGCTCTGGGGCCCCGCCAGTCGTTCGCTGACCAGTCTTCCGCAACGCAGGTGGAAATACTTCAACTCGAGAATGCTTTGGCTGCTGCCCGTCACCGGCTCGGCGAGATGCGCAAGATATCGTATCGGGAGGAGTAGGACAATCGGCTCTAGCGCATCCCTCGGTATGTACAGTACATACATACCACCTGGGGGACCGTTGTTGGAACTCGAAGCAGCGCTTGATTCCTATCCAAAATTCTTTTGTCCAACACAAATTCCCTGTATTTAATTGGATCGATACTTGATGTCTGCTGCTGGACATTTCGTTTCTCGTCCGACGTTTACGGATACACCATCCCCGTGCTCAGCCAGTGCCGTTGGAATGAACCTGGCGTTGCAAGAGAGCAAACATTGCCAACATACACCTTGAGTCCATGACACAACAGAAGAGTTCAGACTGTAGGAGCAAAGGTGCCAATCGTTGGCATTCCTTAACCGTTGGCAGACCAGTGCTCCATGAGACGGGACCGTTGCGGCCATCCGGTGCCGGCGGATCGCAAACCGCGGCCGGAGCCAAACTCACCCACATTAACCCCGCATTCCAAGACCCTCTGCAGGTCCACGAGAACCACTGTCGGCCCAATGACACATCTTCCCTTTGTGAGCCATGCAAAGGCGGTGCGGTGTGATGTCTCCTCGGGGGAGCGGCTATGTAGCAAGGTATTGTGTAGGCCAACATGGTACCGCGTTTCCCTTCTGTCACGGTGCGCTATTGCATATGTTATCCTGTGCTTCGTCCCGACTTTGATCGGGATGGAAGCTAGTACATATCGGTCATTCGCGGCCCCGGTTCTTTGAGTTTGCCTCCTTCATCACCGAGTCAGGTGAGGGAGGGTACGGGAAGCAAACAAAGCCCTGGACCCCTAACCCTTGGGCAGCTGGCACTGAAGCTCGCCAGGAGTCGCCACACAAAATGAAGAAACCAGAAATTGTGCGCTGACGTTGAAAATCCCGGTGTCGTCCTTGGGTCGCAGTTGTGGTCCAGCCACATCAATCGCTGCAGTTGACTTTCTTGCATAGCACGCGAAACAACGCAGCAGGGTCATTCATCAGCGGTAAGGCAATAGGCTGGATTGGAGCCCGGCACGGTCGAGAACCCCACCCAGACGAACCAAAAGCAGGCCCAAGGAGCCAAGAATCTGCGGCTGATGTGATCCCTACCGCTGTGGATCCGCATGGCGCATTAGCGTGTGGAACCATGCAGCTTAAATCGACGACAGGTCGCCCCTTGAGACTCATCCCTTGCAGAACGTGTGCCAAGTATGGGTCATCAGTTTACTGTGTAACCGTGGAATTCCTCTAGACTAGTGTACATGCAGAAAAGGAAATGGGGAATGTGTGATGTGTGTTTTGCCTGCAGGAGTTCCAGATTTCCTTTGACGTGGTAGGTCTGATCCGTCAGAGCCAGGTCCGCTTCCCGTCTCTCCGTCCCTTCCCCCATCCGTCGTCTTTGTCTCTGATCCGCGGGCAGATGACGAGTAAGAAATGATGTTTTGTGCTGTGACCGAAGATGATGAAAACGGTGGCCCATATGCAGCAGGCTTTCTTGACTGTTCTGGTGGAAACAGCTAGCAGAAAGCACTGAAAACCATGCCGCAAGCCACACCGTAAAGGAAAACGCAAACTGTTCGCACGGTGTGTACCACAGGGTCGACGGAGAGCAGGTGGCTGTATCTCCGCAATCAAGTCCTTTGCCGATGTCGTCAGGTCCGAGGGACTGACAGAGGCCCCCATGTTTGATTTCTCGAAAAACCGTGCGGATCGCCAAAGGTCGATTTGCTTGCTCACCGCAATCTCATGCCGGGATGAAATGCCACTTGCTTGATGTAGAGTGCTTCAAGGAGAGCCTGGTAGTATTGTGTTAGCATCACTGATCTGCTGAGCGTAGCTGGTAGGTGGTGGTTGATCAGGTTTACCTTAGGCACTGTTCGCCTGACGGGATGTGAAGTATGGATGGTTGGGCCCGTATGTGTCCATGAAGATCTCATCAATCATCGCATCGAGCTCCGCATCGTCAAGTTCCGCCCCGGGGGCAGGCAGGTCCTCAACATTGTGCACACTGACACCCTGAGTGATGAGAGGATGGGTTACAGGGACCTGCCAGAGCGCCGACATTGCGAGCTGCGGATGAGTTCTGGCAAACTGGCGGAATTCTTCCATGGTGTTGGTGAATTGCGGCGCAGCTCCCGGGTGGGTGTTGATGCAAATGACGTCGTTGGTCAGACCAGAAAGTTTGGAAATGATCGGGACCGGGTCAGCAATCGGAAGACCATTATTCAGACACTTCATGAAAATACCGAGGCCGTTCATCGGCTGAAGGAAGCTCTGGACAGTCCGAGGATGATTTCGCACGACTTTGTGCGTACCGTCCTGGAGCCGCACCACCGACCAGCCGAAGGTCCGCATATAGTTGTCGCGGACGACAATCCCCATGTGCCCGATAGCGGATTCAATCCAGGTCTGCAGCGAGACATTCTCGTTCGACAGAAACTCGCGGATCGCCGAATAGACTAAGCACATGAAATCCCACTCCTTGTGGAACGGATCGCGCTTCCAAAGGGCCGTCATAATAGGCGACTTCTCTTTCTGCGTGAGCTGGGAAAAGAGAGACGAGTAGTATGCTGACGACGTTAGGGTGGGTCGCGAATTAGATGATACGGAAAACTTACCACGGTATCCCATAAACCCGTTTACCTTCTTCTTGACGGGCTGCTGAGGTACGGCCCCCATCATTCGCGGCATAATTCTCTTAGCCTTGATTTCCGTGGCTTTCTTGTGGTACATCTCTCGGACCTCAGGGGTCTCATCCTTCCACATCGAGCCCGTGATGACCGCTGTGGATTGTTAGCCCAGGAGACAGGGAATCAACGCGGAGTTACTTACAAATCTCGTTGTTGTGAAGGCCGGGGTTGTGGGCCTTGACTTCGCTTTGCTTATCCTTGCGGTAAAGGATGTAGGCATTCGGGGGACGCGGAATCTTCTCAAGCTTCGTCGTGGGCTTCGGCGGCATAATTCTCTTCTTGGGATCCCAGATGGGAATTTTGTCGACCACGATAAGGTGCGGCTTAATGACTTTCTTGGGACCGAGAATCCAGACTTGGTCATTGTCTGCATCCTGGGCATACATTACATCTTGGCGCAGGAAGTTTCTAATGCAATTGTGAGCTGAGATCAGGATGCGAAATTGAAAGGAACTTACCGCATCTCACGAGCGAGCTCAACCTTGGCCTGGAGCGGCATGAGCTGGTACATCTCATCATCCATGATGACGACGTTCAACTTGTTCCAATGTCCCAGCTGGGTGGCGAGACGATTCCAGTATCTTATGCCCATGGCTCTGGCCATAGCGGGACTCATGTCAGGAGCGATCAAGGTCGCCATGTGTACTGACCGTTGACCGCGAGTCGGTTGATGGAAATTATTGCGATTGAAGTCGGTGATCGCAAGAAAACAGACCCGATCAGGATTCGATTTGTGTCCCGGGGTACTTGAGCAGGTCACCGTGACAGTTACCTTGATGCCCCGAATCAGGTAATGTCACGGTGACTGCTCAAGTACCCGGGACACAAATCGAATCCGATCGGTCTTTTCTTGCGCTGCCAAGATAATGTCGGCGGACTAATGATTTTAGCATAGGATCCAGGACACCCAATGGTTTAAAAATTCGGTGTCAGACTTGAGATTTCACCAATTGTTGTAGATAAACACAGGCGCATAGCCACGATTGGTTGGGCCCACCAGTTGCATATGTAATACGCATGATCCTGAGATCTTCACTTCTTGGGACTGTAGTCTTAAATATGCTAACCGTAAGAATAAACCAAACTCTTATGAACTATATCAACTTGCTCGTTCTGGTCGCTGTTCACCTTCTATTCGCCGCAACATGATTCAAGGTCTTTGTAGTCTAGTAGTTTAGCTCTCCTAGCAGATAGCAAGAATCCTAAGCAGGATACTTAGTACTTTTCAAGGTACTTATAATGTTATCCTAGGGTCTGTCGTAAAGGACCCGTGATTGTGCTCTGAGATTAGTTTATGGCGGCCCTAAAACGTCAAGGTACCGGCCTATGACGGTGGAACCCTACCGTGCCATGGTATAGGCCAATGTACATAATTGGTCAACCTGGTTGGTGCCCCACCTTCCACATCTGGCCATATGCCCCGTATCCTGTGTTTAATCTACACCAATTGGTGAAATCTCAAGTCTGACACTCTATTTTTTACACCAATTGGTGTAGTCCTGGATCCTATGCTAACAATCTATAATATTCTTCCAGTCCTCCCTCAATTCCTTCCCACCCCACCAATTTCAAACTCCTATTCCTGAAATATTCCAGCGTTCCCACCAAACGTTTACCACTCGCCCGATCTGCACTGCTGACTTCTCCTCAAGGTAACTGTCACGGTGACCTGCTCAAGTACCCCGGGACACAAATCGAATCCTGATCGGGTCTGTTTTCTTGCGATCACCGACTTCAATCGCAATAATTTCCATCAACCGACTCGCGGTCAACGGTCAGTACACATGGCGACCTTGATCGCTCCTGACATGAGTCCCGCTATGGCCAGAGCCATGGGCATAAGATACTGGAATCGTCTCGCCACCCAGCTGGGACATTGGAACAAGTTGAACGTCGTCATCATGGATGATGAGATGTACCAGCTCATGCCGCTCCAGGCCAAGGTTGAGCTCGCTCGTGAGATGCGGTAAGTTCCTTTCAATTTCGCATCCTGATCTCAGCTCACAATTGCATTAGAAACTTCCTGCGCCAAGATGTAATGTATGCCCAGGATGCAGACAATGACCAAGTCTGGATTCTCGGTCCCAAGAAAGTCATTAAGCCGCACCTTATCGTGGTCGACAAAATTCCCATCTGGGATCCCAAGAAGAGAATTATGCCGCCGAAGCCCACGACGAAGCTTGAGAAGATTCCGCGTCCCCCGAATGCCTACATCCTTTACCGCAAGGATAAGCAAAGCGAAGTCAAGGCCCACAACCCCGGCCTTCACAACAACGAGATTTGTAAGTAACTCCGCGTTGATTCCCTGTCTCCTGGGCTAACAATCCACAGCGGTCATCACGGGCTCGATGTGGAAGGATGAGACCCCTGAGGTCCGAGAGATGTACCACAAGAAAGCCACGGAAATCAAGGCTAATCTGATGAGAATGCATCCCGGATATCGGTACAGCCCTCGTAGGTCGTCTGAAATTCCTCGCCGGTCTCGCCGCAACAAAAATCTCAACCCCCGAACCGTGATCATCAACGGTAATCCGGTCGTCTTGAACCCCACCAGCACCCTGTTTCAGCATAATACGCCCCCAGCCCCCGGGGTCAACATCGAGATCGCAGGCCTTGTTCCGACCAGTGACATCACCCGCTACGTTCCCGGCTCTCAGCAGTTTCTGCCCCCGGTTGAGACCCCTGGCTGGCACCCGCTTCAGATGATGCTGGCCCAGGTTACTCAGGCTCTCCAGGCTGCTCAGGCTTCCCCGGCTACTCAGGCTGCTCAGGTTACCCAGCCCGCTCAGACTGCTCAGCCCACTCAGACTGCTCAACCCACTCAGACTGCTCAGCCCACTCAGACTGCTCAGCCCTCTCAGGCCACGCGCTATCCGACAATCGACGATCTGGTCGATGACTGGGACGTGGAGGCGGATCTTCAACAGTGGAATGCCGAGATCCAAGCTGAAATTGATGCTGAGAATGCGATTTAGGGGCTGAGAATAATGAGGGAGTGTGATCTCATCCCATCGCATCGCACATCAATCCCCCGCCTAAGTCGACCCAAGACAGAAAGAAGCCCTGACGTTTTGGCACCCCCCCACAGTCAAGCAAGTAACAAAGTCGAGAAGGATCCATGAGCCACTGCGACACAAAATTCACACCAAAAAGAAAAAAAATTGAAAATTAAAAACACAAAAAAGGTCAGTTTTCTTCTCCCCCGCGCGCCCCCTCCTCCGGCTTGACGCGCTGCCCCCGTCCTTCTTGGCGACCCCTGTATTAACACTTTTTTCGCTTGCCCCATGAATCAGAGATTGCCAATTTTATCACCCACCCACCGACCTCGAGTTCAGCTGCACCACCAGTGTGTGTGTGTGTGCTCGTCCTGAGAGAGAGAGCGGGGGATGGACGGATGGATGGTGGTCGACGTCGCGGGAATCGATCGGTCGCGTTTGGGGGGCCGGCGGCGAAGGGGTAGCTTTCTCGTTCTGGCCATCGTTTGTTTTCTTTCCTTGCGTTTTTACAAGCATCGTGGGCATCGTGGGGGGGGGGGGTCAGTGGCTGGGGGAGGAACACAGAACACAACAGGTAGATGGAAAGAAATTCACAGGACTTTGGGCGGGTCAACTTCCTCTCTTCTTCTCGGTAACTTGTTGCATGTGTGTGTGTGCTTGTGATGATGCTGCGTGAGAGAGAGAGCGGCAGTCCAGGACAACATGATGACAAGTCATTTCCCCCCCCTCCCCCCGACGGAAGGTTCCTTCGACACCACTTGGTTGCTTCATCCGGGGCTAGAAAGCCCTCTCTCCTGCATGGCAATGGGGTACGATACCCACACTCGTAAGAGAAAGAGAGAGAGAGAGGCGTTTCGAAAACAGCGGCTGGAAAGGACGGCGGAGAGAAACCGTCGTCGACGGGATCACGTGATCCAGTCCAGTACGGGTACAGTCCACAAAGCAACAAGCGCACCATGGCCGACCGTTCCAGTCGCTGCTCCAGATGAAGGTGCGGCAACGAAACTCTGTCCCTTGCTCTTTGTCCGCGGGGGGATCAGAGAACAAAGACGGACGGATGGGGGGATAAAGGGAACGGAGGAGAGAGAACGGGGAAAGCGGACCCAGCTTCTGACGAATGAAGACCGACCTTACCACGTCAAAGGAAATCTGGGAACTCTCCTGCAGGCAAAGAAACACACACATCACATCACACATTTTCCCCACTTCCTTTTTCTTTGCATGTACACTAGTCTAGCTAGGAATTCCACGGGTTACATAGTAGTAAAACTTGATGACCCAATAACTTGGCAACATGTGTTTCTGCAAGGAATGATGAGAGAAGTCTTAAGGGGGGCGGGGCGACCTGTCGTCGATTTAAAGCTGCAAGGGGTTCCACAGACGCTTAATGCAACCCATGCGGATCCACAGCGGTAGTAGGGCGATCAGCATTAGCCGCAGATCCTTGGCCTCCCTTGGGCCTTGGCTTCTGGTTCGTGTCCGGGTGGGGGGGTATCGACCGTGCCGGGCCTATCTTATCCAATCATGGTTGCATGCATCCAAGTCACGCTTACCTAAGATGGCATAGGCTTCTGGTCACTCCTTTGTACGAATTCCGGTTCGAATTTCGAGTTGAAAAATCCGAAAGACAAAGACTTCACCTCGGCGTGGTAGGATGGAAATGGTTCATGTCAGCATATCGTATTCTATCAACAACAAACGCAATGCATAGTCTTTGGCAATCTGTGGCCATGTGCTCAACCCAGCACCTAACGTAGAGAATCATCATTCAATCCCACATGCCCTCATACTCGAGACAGTACCTCTTGGCTTCGCCTTGCAGGAAGTCTGGGATACGCTCGATCTCGTGTCCCGGCAAAGCAATTCCCGTCAACTCCACTGCATTGATCTCAGCATTCAGCGGCTCCAGTCTCAATAAACCAGAATCATCATGCTCGGGGGCGGAAATCTACCGATGAAGTAAGCGTTCTGCTCGGGATTCAAAACCCAAATGGTCCAACGTACCTCCCTCGTGTCTTCGAAGTTCAGAATTTCACGGTCCTCAGTCACCTTCCAGCCGACGAAAAGGTTAGAGAGACGTTTCTGAATCTTCTTGACCTTGGCCTTTTCTGTGTTAGCAAATAACTGTTAGATGGGCGAGCTTTACTCACCTCTCTAGCGAATTCCGAGAGATACGGAAGGGGCAAGCGGCGAGTCTATGCAACAATATTAGCATTTGCTGTTACAACTTCTGATTTGGAATGTGGCTTGCCTGCACAAAGACATCGCGCCACTTGTCGTAATCAGCCCTGATCTCGGGCTTCAGCCACTCAATAGTCTCCGGGATGTAGGCCTTGAAAAAAGGAGGGGTGCTCTCCTTCTCCGTGAACAACTTCATGGTTTTCTTCGAGGGGTCCTGCTGAATATTGCCAATGAATTTGTGCCAAGGAGTGCCGGGCACGTGTACCAGTGGGGAGAAGATGTTGTCCTCAACATGCCAATACCCCAAGAGTCGGTCAAGATCGTCCTTGTCCGGGTTGGGAATATCATCCGAAAGAACGTGGAGGTGTTTATGAAGGATGGCGTCGCCCAAAAGCTTCACATCCTCATTGTAAATGAACCCGAACTCCTTTCCCGGGTAGCTTTCGGTCTTCTGATGGAGGAGAAAAGTGCTGAGAAGTTGTTCCACCAAAGCCTGAGCTGCCTTGACTTCCTTCTCAAGCGAGATATCACCACCGGAAGCGAGGCCTGTCTTCTTCTCTAGAAAATCAAGGAATCCGAGGATGGTGTTCGATGAAGCGAGAAATCGACAGACGGTCTTGACCACGGAGCTTTTGTCAATCAACACAAACGAGGGGGTGGTCCCAACCGTTTCCGTTGCGGTGAGAAATGTGTTGGTCGTTTGCAGGATATGTTCAAAGACATTCTCGAATTCCTCAATTTCCTTAGCAATCGAAGCGCGAATGTGCTCAGATTGCATGCGCAAAACCGCCTGAAGATGGCAAGCAATTCATGTCAGCAAATTGCGATAATATGAGCACCTTGAATTTTCACCTGGCTGAGCGCAAGCCGATCCATCTTGGCTTTCTGGAATGATTGAGATTGATTTGCATCAGTTGTGCCCTTCCATGGCAACCTGCTCGTTGTTCATGGCTGCTTGTTGATCTTGTGAAGGATAGGTTGAGTAAGGGACGGAGCCAGAATCAGATTGGCAGGATTCTGGAGTGCTTTTGTGAAGTAATACTGTCTGTGTTCCAGAAACTGCACCATGCAGGATGAATGGTAAAGGTTCAGAGTTATATGACTGATGGCTGAGCTTGGTGTTATCTCCTGTGGTAACCCAATCCCATTTTGCACAACGCTTTTGGGCACTTAGTATTGTTCCAATTTTTGTGTTGCCTTACTATTGTGCCTCAATTTAGTATTGTGCCTAGGCTCTGAACAACAATACTGTAACCGCACATTTCCCATTTCAGGGTGCCTAGAAATTCCCTAGATTTTGAATGGCACCCACACATTTCTGAGATCTCTTCTGCAATCTTTCTCTCCGCTCCGAATTGATATTGGAAAACTATCCCGGTTTCTCAATCAACCGGACTTCGAGAGAAACTATTCTCTTCCCGTCGCCCCAGCAGCAAACAAACAGTTTCGCGCCCGTTCTCAATTAATCCTCCACTTATCATCGACCAACATCATCATGGCTTCTCACGGCGGACCGGTGAAGCCTTCCCCGTTGGCCTTCCTCTTCAGTGGCAACGAGATGATTATCCAATGCACTGCCACCACTCAGGACCAGTCAACCTGCATCAAGATCCTGGAGCCCGTCATGAACATGTACCGGTGAGTATCCTTGAACCAATGTGTAATCTTGCCATCTAATCATTTCACAGAAACATCAACGATGGTAAATGTTGCGCTATCGTCCGTCGCAGGGGTACCACCCAGTACTGGATTGTCAGCGTTACGTATGCGGAGACTTTGGACAAGAATGTCTTTGACATGCTGAAGAGGAACGTGGGTGAGTGACGGTTAGAACCTCGGGAACTCGAATCAAGAAATCTAACCCATAAGACCCTATCATTAACCAGGATCCGATCCCCTATGAGCCTGTCAATGCCTCGGGGGTCACCAAGATCCATATCCGTCGACCTCGAAACCAGTTCATCATCTACCGTCAGTGGATGTCGGCCAAGCTTCATGCCAGGGACCCGAGTATTCCTGCCGCCATCATCTGTAAGTACGTCTCGACGTTTTAATGGATTCCGCTGACATGAAGTTAGCGCAAATTGTGGCACAAATGTGGCGCACCGAGAAGCCGCAGATCCGAGCGCACTTCAGGGCCCTTGCTATCGAAGAGGACCGGCTGCACAAGGCGAGGTACCCGGGCTATCGCTACCAGGGTGGTACCCGCCACACTACGCCTGCGCGTCAGGGTGAGGACGATCCGATGACGATCGGTCAGAGGCTGATTGCGGCTGGACACTGATCCTGCCGTGCCTTGAACCGGATAACAACCCGCCCACAGTCAAGCAACAAGTCGAGAAGGATCAATGAGCCACTAAGACTCAAATTCACCCCCCCCAAAAAAATTGAAAAGGAGAAATACAAAAAAAGGTCAGTTTTCTTCCCCGCCCATCATCCGGCTTGACGCCGCCCCAGTCCTTAGCGACCCGTATTAACACTTTCGCTGGCCATGATCAGATTGCAGTTTTATCACCCACCGACCTCGAGTTCAGCGCACCAGTGTGCTCGTCCTGAGAGCGGGATGGTGGTCGAGGATCCGTTTAGACCGGCGATCACTGAAGATCGTCATCGCGCGATGGAACACCAGTTTCTGATTTGTTTGTTGGAGGAGCACCCGCATTTGATGATGGTCACTCGTGCTATTTTCCCTTGTGATTATGTTCTCTCTGGGGGATGGATACACTCGACGACGGACTCTAGGACTACGGTTCTTGGAGACGAAACTTTCTGGGATTCGGGGTCCTTGGAAGGGGGGGAGAAGTCGGAATGAGCTGAATCTGGTGTAGCCGACATTGTCATTAGGGGGAGTAGCTTCTCGTTTGCATCGTTTGTTTTTTCCTTAATTTTTTTTTTTTTTTGACAGCAAGCATGGGGAGTCAGTGGCTGGGGGGAACACAGGTAGAGAATTCACAAGACTTTGGCGGGTCACTCCTCTTCTCGGTACTTTGCATGTGTGCTTGTAATGCTTGAGAGAGCGCAGTCCGGGACATGACAAGTCATGCCCCCAACGGAGGTTCCTCGACACCTTGTTGCTTCATCCCGGCTAGAAGCCCTCTCCTCCAATGATCTTGACGCCGGCGACCACCTACGTCGTTTCTCCGACCCTGTATCGAGCCGTAGGCTGTTGGGTGAATGAGCCCATGGTTGAACCGCCCGCAGAGACGGGGGAGATTGGAATCCGAGCACGCATTGGGCCATGGCAATGGGTACGATCCACACTGTAAAAGAGAGAGAGAGAGGCGTTTCGAAACAGCGACTGGAAAACGGCGGAGAGACCGTCGACGGTATCACGGATGCAGTCAAGTACGGTACAGTCACAAAGCAACAAAGTGCGGAGGAGCACACTGCCTAAGCAAGAATGCCTGTTGATTTCGTTGCTAACGAAGACCCCTTCGGAAGAGCAAGGTCGGCATGCCTGGGTGGCATTGAAAGGATCGAGCGCGTTGTGACGCCAGCAAAGGGCCCCGGGTGGTCGACTCCTCCTCCTGTCGTCATGCTGCTGTTGATGCTACGACCCACCTCGCCCAGACTCGCCGACGGAATGCAGACATGCATGAGCCACAGGCACCGATGTGACTTGGGGGCAGCAACCTTTCCACGCCCGCTATGCTCATTGCCGACCGTTCCAGTCGCTGCTCCAGATGAAGGTGCGGCAACGAAACTCTGTCCCTTGCTCTTTGTCTCCTGAGGGACCCAGCGGACGAGCACACATAAAGAAGGATCTACCTAAGGATGGGTGTCAGCCCGGGTGCCGATGGTAACAGCGATCGATGGCAGGAAGGCAGGGAGGGAACATGCTCGGGATAGAGATGCATGGTGATGATTTGACTGAACTGTGGGAACAAGAGCTATGCGCAGATCAAGCAGGGGCGGCGCAGGACTTTTAGATGCGCTAGTGCAGAACACTGAGACAAGAGTATGAATGATACATACCACAGTTGATGCCGGGCTTCTTGGTAACCAGCATCTGACAGTCCTCTCCGTGTTCACACTTGGGGACGACTCTCTTGCCAAGCAGCTTCGACCAGGACTCCTTCGCCACGATGGGGTCGAACACCTTCTCTATGGAGGAGCCCTCGGACTTTGAAATATCACCAGGGATATTCTGCGCGTCGTTCTCTGAAGCGGCCCCGCTTCTTTGTTGGCTGGGCCGAGGGATTTGCTTTGTCGTGGATGGAATGTCGGGCTTTGACACGGGACTGGGACCGTCCGTGCTTTCTGCCTCGACGACGGGATTGGCGTCCGTTGTTGGCGTCTTCGGCTTGAAGAAGCCCTTTAGGCTGCTCTGTGAGAAACCTGACGCCGACCTTGTCGAGTTCTCCCTAGTCAGAGCAACTTTCGTCTTTTTCTGGGATCCGCCTGAAGGCTCTGAGGGTTCCGCTTGCCGCTTCGTCGGAACGGGCTTCTGCGGGGATGCGATTGTGCTAGTTGGTGTCGTGTTGTTGTTAGCTGCTGCCGGGGCCACCGTTCGGCTTGACTGCGATACGGGGACTCTGGGATCCGTCTGAAGTTCATTCTTCTTCGATTCTTCAGGCACAGCATCCACGCTCTTAGGGCCGTTCTGGTTGTTTGTCTGGGCTGGCGTGGACTCGGTCTTCGTGGATGGGCTGCCTTTCTTGAAGAACATATCCCGAATGCTCTGTCGGCGGTCAAACTCGGGAATGAGCTTCGCTGATGTGGGGAGGAGATCTTTGGGAGACCACTCTCGCTGGCGCTTGCCCTCCTTGAACATGCCGGCTGGGTTCATAATATCCTCAATATTGACCTTGACGCCATTATGGCCGACGACGTCACCAATCGTAGCGTATACGGGACAGTGATCAGATCCCAGGAGCCCGTCTTGGATATTGGCATCGATGAACCAGTCTTTGATTCCCGAGCTGCACAGCACGTAATCTATACGACTCCCAAAGTTGCCTGGTCGCGCGTTCTTCTTGGTTTCCCAGCAGGTGTACATGCCTGGACGAGCGGGGTGGAACTCCCGGCAAAGATCCCAGAGAACGGGTTCCTCTCGCCCTTCATCTCTTTCTCCGATGACACGGCCTCCGAACACGAGGTGGTTGACGAAGCGCCGCGATGGAGTCGACATGAATTCATCAAGCGTCATGGCCTCCTTTCGCAGCCGCTCTGCCAGGCCAGCGGTGTCGAGCTCGGAGCGAATGATGTTGAGGTCGCCGCAGAGGAAAACCTGCTTTCCCATTGCAACCAGGTTGCGGACCCTGATGTCGATGGCATCAATGTACGCCTGGCGGAACTCTGTCCTCGTCTCATCTCGGGTCGCCGGACTGTAGACTCCAATAAGCACGAACGCAGGGAACTCCAGGATCACGCAGCGGCCTTCAGAGTCCAGCGTTTGTTCGTCGATGGAGCCGGGAAGTTGCTCAGGCTTCGGGTATCCACCGATTTGCTGGTCTACAGGAAGATCGCGAAACTTCGTGGAGGAGTTTGGGCGGCAGAGAACACCGGTGATGCCTTCCTCCGCGCGTATTGGGCAGCACTTGGCGCAACGTGTGTAGATGGCCACGCCGGAGTATCCTGTGCTGTCAGTGAGCAGGAAACAAGCAGGCCAAGCTGGCTGGGTCCGTCTACAAACCTTTCTTGTACTTGGGGAGACTGAAGTAAACATCCCAGCCCGGTACCAGGACCATATCGTCCCGAAGATCCTTCCGCTGAATCTTGGTTTCCTGCATGACGACAATGTCTGCCTCTAGCGTGTCGAACATGGCCTGCGACTTGTCAGCACAAACTGGCTGCTCTGTAGTGGTAGGCAATGGAGCGGATCATACCTGAAATGTGCGGTTTTCTCGCCATGGCTGGTATCCGAACGGATTCCTTATGCCGTTGACTGCGGGGGTATTAAAGGAATGACCGATACAGTTAAGATGGTCGACTGGGGCACATTACCATTCCATGTTGTGATTCGAAGCGGCATCTTGGCTCGTCGTCACCACCGAGCGGAGTGACGTCGACCGCTTCGAGGTTGTTTGTCAACACTTTTAAGGCGGATCTGACAAGCAAAAATCGACTCAAGGATCAGGAACAACGAGAAGAGGTGGTATTATGATATAAAGGGCACGACTTGAGCAGAGCATCGAGGAAGCGGTGACAAATGCTTCCACAGTCACGAACGCGACGCCGATCGGGAACTCAACCCAGTCTCAAACTCTCAAGGGGGAAATTGATGTTGTGCATCTGGAAGATGCATCACCAACAGTTATGAGCCAGTAGGCACGGCCTAGAAGCTTCAAGCCATTCGGTCTTTTACAAACGCGGGCAGTCCAGTAACATGGGACGGATCATTGAATGCCTCTTCACGACATTGTTTACCACGTCCAGCGATCGGAATGGCAGGCACGCGGGCTCGTTCAAGCGCGAGGTCACATGACCTGTCATACAGCTGCTTGGACGTTGGCTCGTGCGCTCCCGAGCTCCCGCCAAAACCCGAGGTCTACCCGAAAAATGAACTGATCGCCCGGGGGGTCTGACCTCACCAACAAGCGGGCTGCGGAGCTTCGAGCCAAAAGCGGGTCGGTTGCTTCATCTTTCAGGTCTTGGAAGCTCGCACACATCCATCACACACCACACCACCTCGAATTGAGCCTGCCGACGACGCAGCACTTCCACTGCCATGTTCCCGCAGCGCATCGTCCGCGCTGCGCCGCGCTTCACTGCGCAGCTTCGCGCCCAGGCCCAGCGTCGTTTCGCCAGCACCGAGACCGAGAACGCCTTTATCCGTGAGCGCCGCCATGTCAAGGAGCACGCCCATGCCACCACTGGTGAGGAAATACCCGTCCCTTAGTTGTCAATTAGCTGGGAAGCTGACCGGAAAACAGAGCTGTGGCGCAAGATCTCCATCTAGTATGCGATACTCCCTCCGATCCTATCTTCCCTTGTTTTGTGACGGGATGCGTGGTTTTCGTGAGACCGGTTGTGTCCAACAGCGTTCCAAAACCGGACGACGGCCCATCTACGATATCAGAAACGGGCTGTTCGAGATGTTACCGGAGGCTGGGGCGGGGCGGGGAATCGAGGAGTGGAAACTCGGGACGGAACGAAACAGGATCTAAGCTGACACCTACGACTCTGATGAATAGTGCTGTCCCTCCCGCTCTGATCCTCGCCATGCTGAACGCATACAACCTGTGGAACGAGCACTGGGAGCACTGGTCGCACATGCCCCCTCTCGAGGAGCGCGTCGAGTACCCCTACCAGAACCTCCGCACCCGGAACTACCCCTGGGGCAACGGTGACAAGGTACGTTCTGCAACACACGCACAAAACGACATAGACAGCTTCATTATGTTAGCATCATCTCTCTAACACCGTTAACAGACCCTTTTGTACGTATACCCGCTCAAATTCCCATCTCGGGAGAATGGAGCAAGAGAGAAAACAGTAGCAAGTGCACGTCGTTTGCTAACCGGGACAAAAAACAGCTGGAACGACCAGGTCAACTACCACAACAAGGACAAGGAGACCTAAGTTGGAAGGCGAGGATCAATCGTATCGTCCTTCGTGGGGCACCCAAGGACAATGGGGATGTACATGCAGACGGAGGGAGAAGTGCAGCGAAAGCCGACAACCAACTGTACATGTTTCCTAGAGTCGAAGAGCTTTGGTTTAGAGACCGGACCCGTTTCCTGGTCGACGTGCAGTGATTGCCCCGAGTACGTTGTGCCACTTGTTTCCAGGTTTGTAATCCCTCAGCTCCCATTTCCAGAGAGACACAGTCTATGTCTAGTCCACCAGCGCGAGACACTATGAGGGAGAGGCCACCCAGGCTAGGTTGAAAGTGCAGGGAGATAGTCGCCGAGTTCGCCAGTGACTATGATATATTAATTGTGGGATATCTGGTCTGACAGCTACTTCTCTCTATGTGTCGATGGCATTAGCATTACACGCTTGAGTCCCGCTAGTACCATCCTATCTCCTCGCCAACTCGTCCTGCCACAGCCCCAGGTACGTGTCCGTACAGCTATCGGCCCGGTCATAATCGCCTTCAACCTTATAGAGTGTCGCTTTCTTCGCCATGACCTCACACTGCTTATTGACATCCTCCACCGCGGAGAAGCACTTGAAAGCCGAGTCCAGCGCCTTGTGCACTTTACCTATCAGCTTAGCCCGCTCAGGTGCGCTTCCGCGGTGCGCCTTCATTTCACCCACCAACCCTATTCTTGCATCCGCCAGCAGGCTGTACAGCGTGCCGGCGATGTCAGCCTCGTCCGTCTCGAGGCAGCGGGGTAGGAGAGCAACGAGAAGTCGCTCGGCACCTGCAAACTCGCCAAGGCAGTTGAGGATGTTGGCTAGCGCGCCGATGGCTTGCCACAGAAGCGTTACGAGGCGTGAGCGCCACGCCATGCTCGCGGCGCGCATCGCGAGGCTGAAGCCCTTCTCTGGGCGGCCGGTGCAATCAAAGAGGTGGACCTTGATGAGCAGCAGCCGGATGCGCTTGAGTACCTCTGTGTTGGTGTCGCGGAGGCCGGAAAGCAGGCTTTCGACCTTGGTAAAGGCAGCATCGAAGTCTTGACGGCGAATGAGTGCTTCGATGTGCAACGTGTCGATTGTGGAGAGCATCTCGGCGTCGGTATCATCCGGACTGTGCTGGAGCAGTTGGGAGAGCAGAGCTTCGGCGGACTCGAGGTTATTGTGATGTAGATCGCGGCGTAGCTTGAGAAGGCCACGGTAGAGGTGCCAGTAATGGTTGGCCTTCACCGACCGCAGAGCATTGGTGTCTATGCCCTCCAGCTTCGCAAATGCCTCGTCGTACTGCCCCTTGCCGGCAAGGAGGCCGGCAACACGGCAAGTGAGTTTCAGCTGATCGTCCAAGACCGAGCTGCGTGCATGACACCGGTGAAAAACTTCACATGTCATGGTCGACATGACGGTCAACCCGAGCCTGTCCCACAGCCCGGCGCACAGGGAGAGCTGAGGGCCGATCAGGGTCCTCGCGTTCTTTCCCACAATAAGGCGCGAACTTCGTACCAGGCTTTCCATGGCAGCCGAGACGCTCTCGCCGCTCGACAACGAAAGGCTAGCCTCACTCAACAACGCTGAAATCCACAATATCCACAATCCCGTCTCCTTCGCTTTGGCTCGAAGGAACACGAGTGACTCTTTCCCGCTTCCAAGCATGCTGCTGTCCCCTACCTCCCTGATGAGTTTAGGGTGCGACCGGGCGAAGTGGGCAAACCAGTTCAGCGCAAAGTTGAGGCACGTCGTGTCTCTGTTCTCCTTCGCGGTTGTGATAGCTTCCAGCATGGTTGCGACTGCCTCTTTGTGGCAGCCAAAGTCCGACTGCACGATCCCGAGGTTCAGCAGGGCGTATTGGTAGAATAAGCGATCCCGACTCTGCAAGGTGTAGTCGAAGTAACGGTGAAGGTCGTCGAAGGTTCCCGGGAAGTCGCCCGACCGCCATGAATCGGAAAAGCTGGCCTTCGTTAACATGACAGCCACGGATAAAAGTGACCAGGAACAAACCTGAGATAGCGGGCCATGCTTGGGATGGTCCGGCTACTCTTTAGCAGCTTCTCGAACTGGTCCCTGATATCCGGCGGTACTCTGGTTCCGTATTCTGGTTCGGTCAGCTATCCTGCCTGGAAGCAAATCAAGGGCCTCAAACTCACTCTGAATCTGCTCGATTTGAGTTTCAAGCAGGCTTTCAATGTCGTCCGTGCTGACTGACACCGGCACATCTTCGTCGCCCATAAGCAGCATGTTTCCGTAAGCCGCCACGGCAACGTCGTCGGTATGGCCCCTCCATTCATGCTGGTCCTCGAGAAGAACCGAGTCGAAACTATACCGGCTGTAGTGAGGATTCCGACGCCTCCAATACCCGGCCGTCGGCTGGCGATACCTGACAAACATCCGCCATAGTTCGGCCACCTGATCGAACTGCAGCTTCGAGAACTCCAGGTGTGATCTCCTGATGAAGAGCCCAAAGGGAGAGTTTCGTGAAAAGAGCACACCCGAAGGAGGCCGCTCTCCACGCTCCGCCAGCTCGCGCAGCTCGGCTTTCGTCCTTGCCAGCAGGTTTGGTATCTGGTGAAAGAAATCGTGCAGGGCATGCAGTGAGTCTATCCCCCAAAGCTTCTCTAGAAATCTGTCCCACAGGCGCCGGCCGGGGAGTCCATCCGCCGTGGCAAAGCTGCCTAGCAGTTCTTCGAAGTGATTCACAGATACGGTCAGTTTGATCGTGGTCTCTGCCTTCTTCCACCGTTCCGCTGGATTCTGCGACGGGCTCGCTAAGCTAGAGTCCAGCAGCTGAGATGTGATGAAGTTGAGCACCGAAATGGCGGCATCATTGGGCACTGCTCCTTCGGCGTACAGTTCAATAAGCGCCAGCAAGCCGATCTTGGTAGGCGCAAGGTATCGTGACATCGCATCACTTGGGGGCAACGCAGGACGCGGGCCCCGCTCGGCGGTCTAGAGAGTGTGTGTTTGAGAACACAACGCTTTGGTCGATGATATGTTGCACGGTCACTCGGGCTTCGCTGAGAAGTGAGAACAGTGAGTGGGCTGGGCTTGGCGGAGCGAGATTCAAGGTGATGGAGTGTTGCGCATCCAGAGGCTGAGAGAGGCCGGATCTCCGAGGTTGTAACGGAGTTCGACGTTAAATTTAACTGATATTACGGCCGTCGACTCCAAGGTTCTTTATCAATCTCTTCCTGGCAAGTGGAAGCCACGATGGGCGCGTCGAGACCAACACAAACGTAGGTATGCAGGATGTGGGGTGATCGGCTTAACGAGAATCTCCTGGCTCACCGAACCTGCTCACCTTGAGAGGAACTCTATCTCGCCATACAACCTCTGGAGACAATGAAGTGGCACAGAATTTGAGTGAAGTGCATTTCGCTTTGAGCCGAAGAGATGTTTATCAAAAAAGGTACACACTTTTGGATTATCATCAATGCAGCTCTTTCCAAGAGCTAGCCGTAGTGGCGAGAACGCAACTATGGAGCCAACCTTGGGAGGTCTTACACTCCACATTCCTTTCCGACCCCTACCTCTTACGACCTGCCGGCCACTTGCTATTGCTCAGGCAGACAAGTGACAGTAGGAAGGGGTATCAATGTATACAATCAAAGCGAGTGTCCACTGCCATCCCAACCATAGCCCTGCTCAAAGCGCCGATATCCCTTTCAAATCATCAATGCGAGTACGCAATACAACAAAAGCCACCATTAACGCCTTATCAGGACATACTCGTTGTCGAGTCAGCCGTAAAACAGCCTAGATAGGCTGTCGTGTCAACGGCCATGATTATCACCAGAACCTTCTCGCCTGGACGAGAAGGACGAGCTCTCTCCCCAATTGTTTGCGAGGAGAGTAGCCCAGACTTCGTTGCGGCTTTCGTGTTGCAGCTCTTGTCGAGTTCCGTGTGTCCACGTAGGCCCTCGCTCAAGGTCAACAAGCCGTCCTGGATCCGAGATCAAGGGTTGGTAAGTGGTGGCGGAATATAGGCGATTACGCCGATACTCTTCCTCACGAAACGCTTCGTACGAGGGCTCCGATGAAGAACCACGAGCCAGGGACCTAACGACGTCACTCTTACAGATAGGACATGTGCGTCGTCTCGTCGTGAGCCATGGGGTTCTAACGGCGGTTCAGTATGCGCCCAAGCGTTTATGCGGCCGAGAGCAGCCATGACTTACATGCACTCAGCATGGAACTCATGCCCACAGGGTAGGCTCATGACCCTGCTAACACCGTCGATGTATTCCTCTAAGCAGACAACGCATTCCACTTGCCTACCCATGTACTTCTTCCACTTGCTGGATGGGTGGGAAGGCGGCGTCGCCGTCTCCGGGGTGTCATCGGTCCCAAAAAGGTCACCGGCCTCGGGAACTTCCGTGGTGGTGCGAGATCGTGGCCGCGGTCGGGACGAGCCTTGCAATAGTGGGGTTGTGGGCGAAGAGCTTGTAGGTGACGGCGCTCTCGGGGACTGAGCGGTCGAGGGGGCGACCGTATGGTAGGTACGCACCGGGAGCCGATCCACCACTGACTTGGGGGCTCTCCATCTCCTCATTCGGATCTTCACTCTTAGAACAAGCAAAGCATAGACGACCGTCAGTGTAATCAGAGGACTGATTACCAAAACTAGGAGAGTATCGAAGAAGGGGCTGGCGCTGCCGGTAGGTGTAATCGTGACCCAGAGGCCTTCGCGAGTCTCACTGTTGTCGACCCCCGGAGGGCTTGGAGGTGGCACTGTGGCTGGAGACGAAGAGGAAGTAGACTCTCCGGAGCCTGGTGTGACAGGCTCATCCACGACTCTCGGTATATACTCGCCGCTGCCTGGGATGATACTTCCACCCTTCAGTCCGTCGGCATCCGCAGACGGACCGTGGCCAGGCCTGCCCGCTTTCTCAGTTGAAGCGCCCAGGTTGCTAGACTGATTTTGTCCGTTGGCAGACTTGTCGGGTGTAGGTTCCCCATCGCGTTCTGCTGTAGATCCGATTAGATCTGGATCTTGCCACTCAAAGGCGTCGTCCGCAGCCTCGGCAGACCCCTTCGCGCCGTTCTTTCCTGCCTTGGGAAACCCGCTGTTGATGACCTTGTCATTCGACTCCTTCTGATTGTCAGCAGCAATCCAGTCAAGTTGGCCACTGCGTGGAGGTCGACTCGCATCAGAATAGAGGGCTTGACGGTTCCCTGAGGGAAATAATCGCGACAACCATCCCCTCCGTCCTACGTTGAGGTTATCATTGAAGGGGGTTGTCGCAGCTGTTATTTTTGACGCGTCTCGGGTACGTGGCGCCACCATGTCCACCTTCTCACGGTCTGTTGGATTGGGAGACTGCTGAGCGCCGGGCATTGGATTCCGGATATCTTCCAGCGGGTCCCTGTTGAGACTTCCTGGCTGCATAAGCGACGAAAGGAGGTGGGCAGTCGTGCGTGAAGTGAAAACCGATGGAATTGTAACGTTGTCAACGTTGCCTCGCGCGAACATCTGGATCAAAGGCCCACCCTTTTGGTTATCTCCGACGATGAGAGCAATGGCTCCTCGGCGTTGAGCCCATTTGACCTTTTCAAGAAAGCCACAGCCGCCCCGGCTCAGTAGAACAACCTTTCCGGTGATTTCTGCTGTCTCTTGGATTGACTGGATATCGGCGTGGCTCGCATCTGAGGTAGCAGGACCTTCGTTATTGGGGCTCCGAGTTCGCTGGAACCCTTGGTGAAGGTAGTCGTCTGTCCCGTCATTTACAGTCTTGGGCTGAGCTTCGGATATCTTCTTTCGGACCGTGTCCCCGTCAACCACAGGATCCTTTTCCAGATCTTCACTGCCTGGGCTCTTCCGCTCATTAGAAGTGGGGCTGGCCGTTTCGCTGGGCTGGACCGCAGCGTTCATAGCCGCTTTGTGTTGTCCGTCGTCCCATCCCGGAATATCGCTACAGCCTAGTTCGCCTTCCCCCTCGCCATCCTGAAGACTTTCTTCGGAGAAGCCGCTGCCTATCCATAACTGCCCACTCAATCCGCTGTTGGGCAAACGAGGGCCAAAGGCGGCGGGTCGGGCAGGGAAGAAGGTGCTGTTGTCGTCTGTGAGACTGATGGCAGCGCTTGGCGGAAAGAGAGAGAAGGGGGCACTGAATGAGAACAAGGCCCGGAAGGATGACTTCGGGGCTGTCAACCGCTTCACTGCATGACTCGGTCGCCGGGTGGAACTGATAGAACGACAGACGAGGAAGAAGGAGGCGGAGAAGAAAAGCACAAGAATGGCCACCCGAGGAGTCCGCATCGTCGAATTGTCGTTACGGGAGGCGGGGTGAGTAATCGTATCTAGGTCGCTTGCCTAGATATAGGGGCGGTGGAAGATACCTTAGGGTAGAAGAAGGTCAACGCAGACCGATCTGGTGGCGCTGCTGAAAGAGTCAGGCCGTATCGCGTCTAGTCATTCGTGAAGAAGGCTGTATCAGTTCGTAATCAGTCAATTCTTAGGAAATGTCGAGCAACGAAATATGATGAGCGCGAGAGAGGTCGGGCTCAGGAGAGCACTGCAGTCGAAAAGCAACAGGTCAGGTGGGGTGTGCCACAACCACCTGCACTTGGGTTGCTTGAGCATGTACGGCCTGAACCATGGGCGGGATGGAATGAGGTGACCGGCCAGACATGTATACTCGATGAAAGATACGATGTCCTTCGGCAGGCAATACTAGCCCCAACGGTACCGGTACGAGGCGAGTTGCTTATCAGGCTGGCAGGGATCATAGAGTTCCCCGCACTCTTTCCCGCAGAGAACCCAGTCCACCTGTACTGTGCCAAGCGGCGATCCAGACTGTCTCCAAAGCTTCCCGAGTCTTGCGCACGAATTGCCATTGCTTCACTTCGAGGAAGACAAACCCTCCTCTAGGCCACTGCGACGATTCACACTACTAACAAAGTCCTGAAGCAATTTGTTGGAGACGGTCACCTTGATATATCCCTGGGCTTGACAGAAACTTAGGTAAGGTAGTTAAACAGGTCGAGCAGGGGCTCGGGGTATATAGGTAGGTTTTCGACCCTAACCCTAGCATAGCCGCTGCTGTGTAGGCATCTGAGGTATCTTAGGGCAGGTCGCCTGGACCAGACGCAACTTGAAGGGTACTTTACTCTCAGTCCGATCAGAGGACACTACATAGAGTCTACATGCATGCCTACCTGAAGATCTAGTCGCTGTTTTCTGATCCCATCTGCTGCTTCGTCTGGTGGAGTCATTTTGAGTGAGTCTGTGCTCCGGTCTCCGTCAGAGGATGACCCATTACCGTTTTGACTCATCATTTGTTGGATCCTCCTTGCGCCGGCGGAAATTCCTGCAAAGCCTAAAGTGCCCCTCTTAATAAAGTCACCTCCCCGCCCCTCCTTAGCCTCGACCCCTCCACCAAAGCCTGGATGCTGAGTTCGTTGCGGCGACTGGCTAGTCTGAGACGGGAAACACTGTCCAAATTTTCCTCGGCCGTGATCCTGCCGTCGCCCCGACACTACTCCCTCCAACGACCGGTAAACATGGCATCCGGCACGGATCCCGCGGCCCCCCCGGCCCCTGCGCCCGACGCCGCCACGGCCAAAAAGAATGGTGAGTCCTGAACGCGTACTAGTATCCTAAAGCACCTACCGGTATTAACCCAGCTGTTGGCTTCCAGAACAGAAGGAGAAGGCCAAGGCCGATAAGGCCGCCAAGTTCGCAGCAAAGCAAGCCAAGTTGAAGCAGCAGCAGCAGCAGCAGCCACAGCAGAAGGCTGCCGCACAGCCGACTCCAAAGGCTCAGGCCCCCTCCCTTCCTCCTTACGTGGACGAGACCCCCGCCGGCGAGAAGAAGAAGATCCAGTCGTTCGAACATCCGCACTTCCAAGCATACAACCCCAAAGCCGTCGAATCCGCTTGGTACCAATGGTGGGAGAAGAGCGGCTTCTTTCAGCCACAGCCGGCCCGTTCGCCCGACGCGGGCAAGTTCGTCATCCCTCTACCGCCTCCCAATGTTACGGGTGCGCTTCACTGCGGCCATGCCCTGGCCAATTCGCTCCAGGACACTCTGATTCGGTGGTATCGGATGAGGTGAGTGGATGCCCGGGCCCCTAAGACTGTGGGACAAATGATGTTGGATCAGGTCTGACAGCTTCAAGAGGCTACTCTACACTGTGGGTGCCAGGCTGTGACCACGCCGGTATCTCGACGCAGTCCGTGGTGGAGAAGATGCTCTGGAAGAAACAGAAGAAGACGCGCCTTGAGCTTGGCCGAGACGAGTTCACGAAGCTTGTTTGGGAATGGAAGGGCGAGTACCATGAGCGGATCAACAATGCCCAGAGACTTATGGGTGGGTCAATGGATTGGACCCGCGAGGCCTTCACCATGGACGAGAATCTCAGCGCGGCGACCATGGAGACCTTCTGCCGCCTTCACGATGAAGGATACATCTACAGGTCCAGCCGTTTGGTGAACTGGTGCACTCACCTGAGGACTGCCCTCAGCTCATTGGAGGTGGAAAACAAGGAGATAACTGGCCGTACAATGCTCGATGTGCCGGGCTATGACAGGAAAGTCGAGTTCGGTGTCCTCACGTACTTCAAATACCCGATCGATGGCACGGACCTGACCATTGAGGTTGCGACAACGCGTCCCGAGACCATGCTCGGCGACAGCGGTATTGCCGTTGCCCCTGGGGATAGTCGCTACGCTCATCTCGTTGGAAAATCCGCGCGCCATCCATTCACGAACCGGTCAGTTCAAGCCCCCCCCCCCCCCCCCCCTAATACCATAGAGATCCTTCAATGCTGACAAACTGCAGCCTCCTCCCTATTGTTGAAGACAGCTACGTGGATCCGGAGTTCGGTACAGGTGCTGTCAAGCTGACCCCTGCTCATGACTTTAACGATTACAAGCTAGGCGAACGTCACAACCTTGAGTTCATCAACATTCTAAACGAGGATGGCACCCTCAACGAGAATGCCGGTCCAATGTTTCAGGGACAGAAGAGGTTCCAGGCTCGGTATACCGTCGTCGAGGAGCTGACGAAGCTCGGGCTTTTCGTCAAGAAGGAGCCGAACGCGATGACCATTCCCTTATGCGAGAAGACCAAGGATGTCATTGAACCGTACATGACGCCTCAATGGTGGGTTCGCATGAAGGAGATGGCAGAAGCTGCTCTCAAGGTTGTTGAGGAAGGCAAAATCAAGATCTCTCCTGAGAGTGCGAGGAAATCGTACGACCGGTGGTTGTCCAATGTCAACGACTGGTGTATCTCTCGGCAGCTTTGGTAAGTGTGATGACAGGCCTGTGTCTATGGAACCTCTCGCTAATACCGTTTGTAGGTGGGGCCACCGCATTCCAGCCTACCGCGTCATATTCGAGGGCGAGGAGGACCGTCCTGAAACCGACAACTCCCTGTGGGTTGTTGGCAGGACTCCGCAGGAAGCGCAGGCCAAGGCCGAGGCGAAGTACGCAGGGAAGAAGTTCCGTCTGGAGCAGGACCCCGACTGCTTAGACACCTGGTTCAGCTCTGGCTTGTGGCCCATGTCGATTCTCGGCTGGCCCAACACCGAGAGTCCTGACTTCAAGAACTTCTTCCCGACCAGCATGCTAGAGACGGGCTGGGATATTCTGTTCTTCTGGGTCAGTCGGATGATCATGCTCAGTCTTAAGCTCACGGGCGAGGTTCCTTTCACCGAGGTCTACTGTCACAGTCTTATCCGGGACTCTGAGGGCAGGAAGATGAGCAAGTCGCTGGGCAACGTTATTGACCCACTTGACATCATCAACGGCATTGAGCTGGAGACTCTGCACGCCAAGCTCCTCACCGGCAACCTCAAAGAAGACGAAGTTGAGCGTGCCACCAAATACCAGAAGACGGCGTTCCCCGGTGGCATCCCGGAGTGCGGAGCAGACGCGCTTCGGTTCACCTTGCTTTCCTACACCACAGGCGGCGGCGACATCAATTTCGACATCAAGGTCATGCACGCCTACCGCCGGTTCTGCAACAAGGTCTGGCAAGCCAGCAAATACATCTTGGGCAAGCTGCCTCAAGACTTTGTTCCGGCTTCCACTCTCGACACTTCGGCTCTATCCATCCCGGAGCGTTGGATCCTCTATCGCATGAACTGCGCCGTCAAGGGCATTAACGAGGCACTTGAGGCGCGCCAGTTCTCGACCAGTACCAAGCTTGCCTACCAGTTCTTCTACGACGAACTGTGCGACGTGTTCATTGAGAACAGCAAGGGCATCTTGAGCGATGGCACTCCGGAGCAGCAACAGAGCGTCCAACAGACACTGTATCGGACACTAGATGTTGCGTTGCGCCTCATGCATCCCTTCATGCCCTTCATCACGGAGGAGTTGTGGCAGCGCCTGCCGCGCAGCAAGGATGATTCGCTGCCGTCTATTATGCTGGCGCCGTACCCAGAGCCTGACAAGACATTGGACTTCATCTCCGACGCCGAAGATTACGAACTCGGTCTGCAGTGCGCTGGTGGCATCCGTTCTCTGGCTTCCGACTACACTATCCGGTCCGACGGGCGTGCCTTCATCAAGGCATCCACAACGACTAGCCTGGAGAAGGTCAGCGCACAGCTCCAGTCGATCAAGACTCTATCCGGGAAGGGCATTGCTGAGGTCAGCGTTCTTGGTCCGGATTCCGACGAGGCGACATTGCCCAAGGGCTGTGCAGTGTACGTGGTCTCTGCAGACGTGGCTGTCTTACTAGAGGTCAGCTCGCAGATCAAGGACATCGACGCGGAGATTAAAAAGATAAACACGAAGCTGCAGAAGACAGACATGGCGATCAAAAAACAGCAGGAGCTGATGGGTCGTGAGGGCTTCGAGAAGGTTAGCGACATGGTTCTGACGGCAGAGAAGAAGAAGCTCTCCGATGCTCAGGCGGCAAAGGAGAACTACGAGAGGACACTGGCTGAATTCAGCAAACTCAAGCTGAACTGAGGGAAAAAATAATATAGACCGACCAGTTCAGTTCAGGCTTGCTGATCGCCGAGACCACTGCTGGAGCAGAAGTAGATAATACATCTGTGTTAGCTCTCTCTACTGTTGTGAAAGTCCAATGTATAAAGGGGTAGCTAGGATGCTGTGTGATTATTCTTGTGTCCCCTACTCGTACTTAACCTGCACCAGTGACACTAGGATACTTCGTAGACTGAGCTGCGGACATGATACGCCCCAGAAGCGCGTTCTCTGCCAAGATAGTATCTCTCCTTTGGCTTGAACGTATAAGGAGCGTAGTCCCCCAACCACCTAACATCAACTGGTCTCCATTACCATCGCACCTGTCTTCCGCCTTACGTCAAATGGCCGCAGCTCATCAACTCCTTTCCTGGGTATCGGGAATCGTGGGATAGACATCTGCTTGGGCGACTCCTTAATGAAGATCTAATGGCCTTGTGGGGTCTATGCGGTAGTGGTGGTACGTACCCTGCAATTGGGCTGACTGTGGGTCCGGAGCAGCCACAGGTGGGGCGGTACAAGTTGTGGCTCAAAGTCCGGCAGCCCTAACCAAGGAAATCGCTTGGCCACACTTTCGCCAAAATTTCGTGATCCTGGACCCGATTGAGAACCAGCACATCATACCGCGCCCTCCTGTCGACGACGACGCAGGTAAGTTTGATGACTGCTATCCCTTTGACTGCTGTCGGAGATACTGATTGAAATCTCTAATAGAGCCACCGCCAAAATGAGTACGTCTACCCGTTGCGATCCCCAGCTGTTTTTCCTGTCGAAGCCCGCTACTGTCCCTGCACCGACTCCCCGATTGCACGACGACTCTTAAAAGCTGTCATTTCTACTCCACGCCATTGTTTCCTTAGACGTCGATCGCTCGGGCACATCTTGACGGACACACGAACAATTCGGGTGGGAAACACGTGCTGACACACTTATACAGCCAAGGGTACCTCCAGCTTTGGCAAGCGGTATGTTTGAGCTTAACGGGAAACCTCCCACTGGCTTGACATGGCTTCTGACTGTTGTTTCTAGCCACAACAAGACCCACGGTCTCTGCAGACGCTGCGGGTAAGTCACAAACCGAGGAGTGGACGAGCGGATTGGACGACTCGGATCATGACGAGAGGACGATCCGATTCCTTGCGACGCAGAAATTGACGAGGCCTGCTTCACAGACGCCGGTCTCTCCACAACCAGAAGAAGGTCTGCGCCTCGTGCGGCTACCCTTCCGCTAAGATCCGCAAGTGTATGTTTGAAACACCGAGAATACCGGGGGTTGTCGAATCCCCTCCGAAGGGCCAACCGCTGACGAGCACGGTATAGACAACTGGTCCGAGAAGGCGAAGCGCAGAAAGGTCACTGGCACCGGCCGGATGCGGTACCTCAGCACAGTTTCGAGACGGTTCAAGAACGGCTTCCGGACTGGTGTTCCCAAGGGCGCAGCTGGCCCCGCGGCTCCTGCTTCTTCATAATTTGCTGTCATGGCGGGCGGGGGCGTGGACCATGGGATGGATCGTTTTCGGCGAGCGGTGTAACGGGCTGGTCACTTTTCAGACGGACCTACTCGGTTCTTCACTGCTACATGACAAATGGGATGATTTCGTGCGGGACCTGGTATCACGGTCTAGACACCGGGCAAAGGTCATGAAAAATGGCGTAACATTTGCGGACCAATCACACCAAATCTTCTTTTGGGAAAGTTCTGTGTGAAGGGGCAGAGGAATTGGGGTCCAAGAGGTGCAAGCGAGACCGAAGAAGCCAGCCGGTTCAAGCCGATCCAATTCACCGGCAAACAGCAGGCATGGCCCGCCGATTTGGGGAACTGCCTCTTAGGAGGCGTATCATCTACTCTATTGGCCTCGCTCGAATACTTTAACACCACCGTCACCTCCCACATGATACAGATACTCGTGGCCCTCGGTGTGGGACATGCCTCCGCCCCCCGTGATCCGAATGACACCGCTCACGTCCTTAGCGGCACCCGTGTCAAGTAATCTCAAGCTCATGACTGTGTCTGCCTCGTGAGCCAGATGCAGAGTGAACCAGGCATGCTGCTTCTCCAGGCTGGTTTCCTGCTCCTTGACCAGGGGGTCATCAGCCGCCAGAGTAACAATGGCAGCGTGTGTTGTCTGGTTTCCTGTTAGCTCTTCCCCTGCCTTTTTGATGTAAGGAAGCAGAAGGGAGGGAGGGACACGCACCTCTCTCAGATCCATCAGCATTTCCCTCAGCGCGATCGCTGCCGTCCCAGCGGCTGGATTCGACGCAGCCAACACAAAATCCAGCCCATCAATAACCAGCACTACCTTCCTTCCACCTCCCCCTTCGAAACTCCCGTTTCCAGCCCCCGTCGAAAGCCCACCCTTCTTCTCCTTCTTCTTCAACTGCTCCACACTCTCAAGAAACACCCGTCCCATATCCCCCGGCGCAGGACTGGTTAGAACCCGCTTCCATCCTTCCACCCCAACCCCCCTCTGTTGCTGCTGCTGCTGCTGCTGTCCCGGGCCGTGTGAAGAAGGTGCAGGGGAGAAGAGCGAGCTCAGCCCATCCACATACGCGAACCTGCCCCTGCGCGCAGCAGCTTCGAGGTCGAGGCCCAGACGGGCGGCGTTCTCGCGCCAGAAGGCGAAGTCGCGCAGGAAGCTCACTAGCAGAACGGCTACATCCTCTTCTTCCTCCTGTCGTTGTTGCTGTTGTTGCTGTCCTTGGTGTTGTTGTTGGTCCTCAGTGCTCCCCCTCCTGCAGTCCCCCCCTGGCCATGTCACATGTGACGGTGACGGTCTTGAGGTAAGTGGTGATGAAGACGGTTTGAGAAGGGAGTAGATGTGGCGCAGCAGCAGCCAGTTTGTGCTTGCGCCAAGCACGCTTGTTAAGACGATGAGGCCGGCCTCGTCTGGGAGGGTGAGGTAGGGCTCTAGGAGGTGAGGGATACGGGAGGTCATCTTGGTCGTTTCTTTGGTTTCAGAAAGGATGGGGGGTCCTATGTGTGAAGGTGAAGAGAGAGAGCAGAGTTTTGGTGGGGGTAGCTTTTGACATGGTGGGGCAAGCAGTATGGGCTGGCCGGGTTGAGATCAGCAACTTGATGATGATTGATGACTACCTGACCTACCTTACATTGAATTGAAGCGAGCAGAATGGACGTTCGCAAATGAAGAATCGAGCCAGTTACTCCGTTCTAACAGATGATGTCCTATCCATGTTGTATAGCCAAGCTGTTCTGTTTTGAAGCAACGGTCGCCGACGGGAACTGCCTTGGCGGACTTCGTTCAACCCTCTCCCCGCCCGGCCAACGCCTTCTTCTTCCTCCGGTCGCTCCCACGGTTTCTCTCTCATTCTCCTTCCCGACAAGCCGGCCGCGACATCTTGACCGGTTACAGCTACAGAACGCCATTACGGCGCAGGCAATGCCGGCTCTCGAGGTGCTCGCCGCCGACCCAAGTCGACTCGACCGTTCGCGAAACACGCGCTTTGAGCGCGACGACCCCCCGCCATACACGTCCTCGAGCGAGTCGGAATCCGAAGAGGCCCTGCACCACCCTGTACTGGCCCAACGCCGGCGCTCGTTGCTTTCGCGGCGCCGTGACGGGGACAGAGGAGGAGGTGCCAGCAGCCTTCGCTACCGTGCCGGGAGGAATGAAAGGTTGCGGAAGAAGGTTCGTTGGCCGCTGTGGCGCAAAGGCTGGGCGCGCGCAAGGCGCTAAAACTGCCGCAAGGCTAACGGTAATAGTGCCGTAATGCGCTGTAAGCCGGTGGGTATTACGGGGGGCTCGCCGCGAATTGGCGAGGAATTCGGCGAGAAGCGTAGATACTCCAAAATAAC
Organism: Chaetomium strumarium; assembly: GCF_033439665.1. Taxonomy (NCBI): domain Eukaryota; kingdom Fungi; phylum Ascomycota; class Sordariomycetes; order Sordariales; family Chaetomiaceae; genus Chaetomium; species Chaetomium strumarium. Next base: position 6,739,238 of record NW_026944429.1, on the reverse strand, counting down.
TACGTTACGGGAATAGGTATCGGCTTTACGTAGATATCCGTGCATCTCGGCGGCAGAGGGGTGCGAGGGTTAGGGTCTGGTGCGGCACACGGATCAGTGAGCCGCTGATTGCCACTCAGCGGGGCCGTGAATATTTACCAGGCAAACCCTCCGGTGCAGGACCATGCGAGAATGATGATGGTATTGCCTGTGTTCTCGGTCGTGGAAGTGGAGGAAAAGGTCGTGGTGGGCCGACTGCAAGAAGATGGAGGGCAGGGCGCTCAGACCACCCCGCAACAAGAAATCATTTGCGCCTTTTGGAGAGCTGCTCAGCAGCACCGCTTATGAATTCTTCGATGATCCCCCTCCTGATTAACTCGCGGTGACCGATGGCGAACACTGGTTCTTAAAATACTTGGCCAATATCGTATTGCTCGACTTCTAAGCATTCGATATCTTGCTCCAAGTTCGTGCCAGTAAACGTCCTGTACTCGCCATCTTCCTTCACCATGTTAGCCATAGCCACCTGCTCAAGCCGGTCCAGCTCAGCCCGCTGCGCGTCTATTCTCTTCAAAGTCTCCTCGAACTTCGATATCAGAACGTGCTTGTTGCGTTCCAGCTCCTCGATTGCTAACTGCGTATCCCGCCGGAGTTTTCTGATTAATTTTAGACCACCATCGTTTTTTAGGAGTATCACTAGGCTCTCGGCGTCAAGCAAGAATTGCTCTATTCCCCTTGCGCGATGACGGAGGCGGTGAACAGCGGTGTGTCGGATGTCGGCTACCGAGCGAAAAAGGCCGGCAACTAGCTTCCCGATGCCGGGCCCCTTCCCAGAAAACATACTCTGGCGCGCTAGGAATTCTGCAGCCCAGAGATTAAGCTCGCAAGACTCGGGACAGTCCCATCGACGCTTTCGCAGAACATCAGGCATAGTATGCTGTCCAAACTCGAAGCATGCCTGTTCCATGATCGCTTGTACCTTGACGAGAAGGCGATGCTGAGTTCTGAAGGGCAGGTAGACAGGAATAGCGACGGGATACGGTGCTATTGCTCGGAAGATGTCGGCTGACGATTTTCCCGGTTCGTGACTGGACGGAGCAACCTGTTGGTAGCCATCAAGCGCTTGCTAAATGCCAAAGGAAATTTTTGCTCACCGGTATCTGCTTCGATTTGCGTAATATCAGAGGCAACCCCTTGGCGACCCTGGGCAGCGTCTTCTATCGCTTTCGCATCGTTCCTAGCAGCCTCGGCGTCAGAGGCATCCCTATCTGCGCTTTGGGCCGGCGAAACGTCAAAAACTTCAGGAAACCGAATTTTCGCCTTGAGTGTCGCCTCAAAAATCTGCTCTGTAAGCAACTCGCGCGTTATATTGCATAATGTGTCGATGTTGTGTGCGCTAATTAAAGCTGCGATGTCCTCGTGGTCTTGATGCCCAATGATTAGTTTCCGGATCAACGACGGCCGTCGTACTCTAGCATTGGGTCCTTTGAACACCTTTCTTAAGGTCAGGTAGACTACCCTTTCATCGGGTCGGTTCTTGTTTCCCATGATCGCGTGGGCGTGTGGTTGAAGACTGTAGATCTACGGAGCCTGCAGCAAAAACAGCCAGCTTGTAAATTTGGGAGGGAGCAATGACGTCACGGACATTGTTGGTGTAGGGACCGCTAGAGCCTTGCGTAGCCTTACGTACAAGGTGTCTTATGTGTCTTGATTAGGTCAAAATGCCCCTCTCTCCTGAAGCCCGCCTCTATCCAAGGTGCAACATGTCGAAGATGCTTCCCTATAGTATGACATGCAACGAGCGAACGCCAAATTAACCAGCAACCCCGGCCCTTGAACCGAAACCTCCAATATGTATACCAGAACTCCTCTAGAACCGCTCCATGAAATTCCTGCGCACCGTCCACATACGCAGCCGCTTGCCAAAGATATACATGGGAATCGTGAAGAGCAGCAGGATCAGCTGGATGATGCCAATCCAGATGTACACGGTCTTCGGACCGTCATCGTCAAGCCACCCGGTAACGAACAAGCTGAAGACGAGGCCGTGTAGGACGTTCTTGCTGAAGTTCAGCGTGACGAGCGCTTCACCGGCGTACTGTCTGTAGCTGTCGACGCAGAACGTGATGCTCGTCGTGGAGCCCATGGTGCATCCGAACGAGATGATGCCGAAGAAGGCCGTCGGGACCATCCAATGATCGTGGACTTGCGCTGACCAGCCAAAGCCCATCAAACCGATCACCGTCGTGATGGCGATGGGGATCGCCATGACCAATCTGTACTCTGGCTCGTACAGCCCACCGTTGCGGCGCGCCATCGACTTGACAATCATGTCCGAGACCCGGCCAGCGACCGCGGAGCCGAGAATGCCGCCAACAAAGGGGCTGATGTACACAAGACCCGTCTGCAGAGCGTTGAAGTTGTAGGCCCCTTCGCGGTAGATGACGGCTACCGACTCGGATATGACAATGAGCCAGCCAATCGAGCACGAATAGACCACGGCCGACCAGAGGACAGCAGGGTAGGAGAAGAGAATCAGAGGCCTGACCACCACCTTGTGCCACTTGTCCTTGTTCAAACGGCCATTGAAGGGCTTGAGGGACTGGACAAACGAGCGGGCCGGTTGCTCGCGCAGGGCGGCGGTGTATGGCACCGGTCCGGCTGATCGAATGGACTGCGACTCGGTGTCGGTATCGAAGTGCTCCCTGCGGCTGGAGGCCGGGCCCAACGACCTTGTCTCGGATGGTAACCTCTCCGGGGGCGGTGGCCGTGTAGCTGTCGTCGGAAAACGCACCTGGGGCGATGCGGGTTCGTGACCCGAGTGAGCTTGGTTGCCAGTGTCCGCTTCTTTGTCAGGAACAGCCTCTTGCGCGGATTGGCCAGTGCTTTCGCTCGACGCATCGGCGTTCTTCGCAATGTCTGTCTCCAGATCTGGGGCAAATCCCACATGGTGAGCTTTTGGGCGACCGCCGGGTGATACTGGTCCATCCACAGCTTGTTCAGTCAACGGCTGTGCGGCTGAAGGACGCTTCGCTTGCAAGACGTCTGGCTTGGACGATAACCGCCGGAAAAAGTTTGGCCGTGACTTTGTCTTCCGTGGAACTGGATGCCTATCCCAGAATGTCTCCGGGACGAAAAAGAACAGGAGCAAGCCGCAGAAGCCGACCACAATAGCGACAACCCTAGCATATACCGCGTTAGAGGCCATCGACAGCCGATGTTCAATTCAGGCACGTACCAGAAAACCCAGCGCCATCCCATATTCTGGATGATGACGGCGCTGACGAGCGGAACAAGGTTCTTGCCGCCCAGCAACAAGAGGGTATAAATTCCAATCCGAAATGCACGCTCATGCAGGAAGAAGATCTCGGCAATGGTGGCCGATGGCAAGCACTCCACAGGGCTGACGGCAATGCCTTGGAAGATGCGTGCTAACACAAGTGAGATGAAATTGGGCGAGGAAGCGCACCAGATCGAAGTCGCGATGTAGACAACCGCTCCGAAAAGATAGACCGGCCTCTTCCCCCACAAGATTGCGGTAGGGGAGAAGATGACAGACCCAAGGCCCATGCCCATCATGTAGAGACCAGTCGTGAGCGAGACGCTGTGAACGGAGACACCGTACTCCTCGGCGACGTCCGTGAACCCTGCCGCGAGCAGAGGGGTGGTGCCCCCGCCAACCATGCAGAAGAGCCCCAGAGACAGCAGTGCTAGATCTCTCCGCCATGCCGGCCAGTTGAGCGGGTCGTTGGCTGACTCTTCGGGCTGCGGGTCCAAGATGATTTTACCATCACGGGTCTTCTTCTTCGGGGATTCCACCGTCTCATCGGGGACCTGACGGTGTACCCCTGTTGGGATGGACGAGTGAGAAGTTCTTGCCGGTGCGTTCCGCAGGCCAAGCGGCTCATTGTGGTCAGAGGCTAACAGCAGAACCGAGCCTGACTTCCGGATCAGTTGGTTGGCAAACTAAAGAAGGGTTCTATAGCATACCTGGCACCTCAATTGTCTTCTTGTCCTCCAGAATGCCCAACGCCCATCGCGAATCGCCGCGCTTTTCACGGGGATCTTGCACGCCCTTCGACTTGCGGGTGAAGATAGATCGCCATGGCTGTTTTGATGGGGTTTCCTGTGTACCTTGACCCATGTTTCGCCGCTAGGAGAAAGCGTTGTATACCCAACTCTATCGCTTTCGATTCTGACGTGATTCTAATACCCGTCTCCAAAAGCCAGCCCGCGCGGTTTGAGGCTAAGACGTTGTTGGTTGGAGGTTGAGAGCGTGGGCGAGGATGTTGATATCTACTAGTACCTTCGGTATCGCCACCACTAGGGGGTGTATTTTGTAGGTCACCTGCTCAACCGCAACTGAGACAAGCAGATGGTAGACCCGCCGCCCCAGGCCCTGGATTCCTGCGGCAGGTAGGGTTGGAGAGATGCGAGGAATGAGGAGTGGTGAGCTGGAGATACTACTAGTACATGAAAGAGACAGTAGAGGAGGCGGCACCCGAGATATAGCAGAACGCGAGCAGGCCACCAACACACGTGGGTCAGTTTCAAGGACAGGTCTCCTCCATCCTTCACGGCATAGGATGAGCACAGAGGGTCCGCCAAGAGCAACTAAGAACAGCCTGGACAAAACCGAGCGCCTGTCGCGCGGTCATGGGAACCGCGGGCCTTAGGTGCAGTTGGAAAATCCTGGGGTTGGGTACAGGAGCAGATCTCTGGGGAAGATGGTTGACTGCCAGTCAAAAGCTCAACAACCCTCGAAAATCAAGGAAAGCCCGCCAAATCCGAACGGGGCGGCGGGGCGGTCAAACGGGAAAGAAGACGGCGCCGTTTCAAAACAAAGGAGCGAGGCTTGTGATGCTGTCTGCGGCAGACTACTCGCGAGGATATCCTCGCACTGGCAATTTCAAGTTGGTTCCCTCACCGTTGGACGCGGACGGCGGGGACCCTGAGGGTTGTGATCACCACTGCAGCTAAATGGTCCACTGTTGCCGTCTGACAATGGAGGGGTAAGACGAGGCTCCGCAACAACAAGCGAGCGATCATCTTCCCCCCGCAGGCTCACATGCGCTCCGGCGTTCTGCGGTTGGGCGTGAGCACCCTGGAATCCGATGCAGAATGACGCAGCTGAGCCACCTGACAAACCGCAACGCCGCACTTTCGCGACTCCCATGGGAAACATCCTGTATTGGATCTTAGTTCTAATTATACACCCAAAAATAACAGGGACGCTAGAGACGCACTCACCACCAACTCACCGCTTATCCGGCCGAGATGATGGTTATGAGATAAACTGTATGCTGCTTCATGCTCCGCATGCCAATGTACACTACACAGTAGCAGTGCTACCCTAGAAGTTAATAAGCTTGGTAAAGTACGGAATACGTGGGGGTCACTGCAAGAACAGCGGGCAAATAAGGTAACTGCCGATGGTAATTTACGATAAGTCCGTACCCATTACAAACAAAGCAGGTAGTCGACATGGCGATCGCAGTCACAAGCAACACTCACTCCATCGGTCGATTTCACGCCTGATATCCATCCAACTTGCCTGAATATTCCATCACGTTCTGCACCAACTTGCATGTCACATCTGGGCACATCATGCAGCTTCTCGGCGCACAACCCTCAATCGCCTGGCGCTTGCTCTTGAGAGCGAAGCCGGTTATCATTCATTCCCAGCCTGTGTCATGTTTGCGGTTTTCGACGTCACGCCAAGTGCGGATATCGAACCAGACCCATTCCCCGTAAGACCGACCCGACTTGCACTAGGTGTATCCGATTTCCTGGACTCAGACCACTGGAAAGCTGACCGGTCATATGTTCTCTTTGCTTCTCACCCGCAGGGTCCGTAACCTCGACCAATTCCACACTTACCAGCTGCTGTCCTCGTCGTCGCGGACTCCGTTGCTGACACTCTGGACTACTTCGTGGTGCTCGACGTGCCGTGTCGTCGCACCGCTGATACAAGAACTCATCGAGTCTGGCGTTGGAGAGGCCGAGGGCGGTGTGGGATATTGCACCGTCGAATATGACGCGCCCGACGTCATGGCGGCCGGGCTGGGTCTCACTTACATGGTCAATTCGGTTCCGACATTGCTCAGCTTCGATGCCGGCGAGGCCCAGGTAGAGACCAAGGTGACGGACGGCAGACGGCTGGCGGATCGGAAGTTCCTCGAAGAGTGGATCAGGAACGAGGCAAGACGGCATGGGAACCGGGGAGGCGGAGGACACGCTGGTCCGAACCTCCTCGGCAGGCTGTTCGGCAGGTCAACATGATTTGGTATGATTCGATGATGAATAATGATACCCGCATGCCAACAACCAGGCTTCCACGCTTCGCACGCTTCGTCCTGAATACTGCCTTGTGCCTCGTTCGTGACAGGTCTGCTTGACTGAGACTAACTGGGTAGAGTCCTCTTGGTATCTACCTTCTAGGTTCCCGAAAGCTGATATATCAAGCTAGGCAGGTAGCATCGACTCAGGGCCATGTCTCGGGGGAACCGGGTGGCAGTTCTGACCTAGAATGCTTGCCCTTGGACAGAAATGTATCTGGGCTCGGGGTCAAGGTCATTCATCCGGTGCCGGTGCCGGTGCCGGTGTCGGTATGGCACCCGCTTACCGTGTCTTCGACGGATAAGCCGAGAGAACTAAGTAACCACGAAGTTCACTGGGTCGTTGCCTCGTACCTCTGACAGTGCCTTTCCGGTCTCAGCACGTTCATCGTGAGCTGCCGTGCGTGGGCAGTTTGGCCTTCAGCGACCTTCGAGTCTGCTCGTTGAAACAATCGTGAGGACCGGATAGATGATTTGGAGCCTGGGTTAAATTCAAGCATGTTTGGTCTCGGGATCCTTGGGGGTCTCCGAGAACATGGTGGAGGGTTTTGGGAGATGCGCTGAACTTGCTTGGAAGTAAGCACTCATAAGGTCGTGTCCAAAGCAGAGCAGCAGCCCTCACGACTTTCAGCATAAAGCTGTGTAACCCGACCATGCCTATTTCAACTTCATGCATACGCCATCCGGCAATTGCCGATGGAACAGAAGCAGCCATAGATAGTAGGGTCGCGTCCAGGGCAGAGCGGTCTCACGACTTTCACCATAAAGCTGTGTAACCCGACCATACCTGTTTTAACCTTATGCATACGCCACCCGGCGGAACATAAGCAGTAGAGTCGTTTCCAGAGGCAGCGCCCTCACGACTTTCACCATAAAGCTGTGTAACCCGACCATGCCTGTTTCAATTGGATGCATACGCCACCCGGCAATCACCGTATGGAACACGAGCAGCAGAGTCGAGCTCTCTCACGACTTTCAGTATAAAGCTGTGTAACCTGGCCATGCCTATTTCAATTGGATGCATACGCCACCCGAGTCTCAGCCAGCGCTGCCCTCACGACTTTCACCATAAAGCTGTGTAACCCGACCATGCCTATCTCAATCGCATGCATACGCCACCCGGAAATCGCTGCATGCTGTTCCATGGAAGGGATTTGCCAAGTGCCATTCTTGCAAAAGCCCAGATCCCTCTCTTTCAGAACAGAAATATGCAAGGGGTGCTCTCGGTTGTTACACATCTGCGAACTTCCTTAGCTCGAGCTTAGATATCCAGTATTGAATGTTGTGTGACCGCAACCTTTTGTGACACGGCAGCTCCAAGACTTGCCCAACATCATATTCCAGCTTTGGTGAAGCTCTGTTGAACCGGACTTTAGGTGATGTCGCCATGGAGTACCCAGTCCAAGCACCTGCCTCATAGTCGAAACGGTGACACAGGACCGATATTCATTGGAAGCCCGTCGTCAAAATACTCAGATGATGTCGCCCAACACCTTTTGTGAGGAGAGATGTGACCGCCGTGATCCCCAAAGCACCTTACCCGACCTGCCAAACCATGCCCAACCAACGCCAAACTACACCAGTACCACGTTATCCTGTCCATCCCATACCTCATAATTCTCATGATCTCCACAGACACCATACATAGCCGAAGGAGCCGAGAACAGCTCGAACATCCCGGTCACCCTTGCAGATCCAGAACCTGCCGTAACACGACCTCGGAAGCTCTGTACCACCTTCCCCTCGCCTCGAGCTCGTCCTCCACCCCGCCCTGCGCATTCTCCCTCCTCCGCTTCGCTTCCCTCGCCGCGGCAGCACTATTCGCCTTCCTGTTCTCCAGCGCGGCCACCTCGGCCCGCAGCCGTTCCATCTCCTTCCTCTTCCGCGGCACCTGCCCGCCAAGCAGCTCCAGCTGCCTATCCAAACCAGCCAGCTCCCTCCTCTTCTCATCCACCAGCGCGAGCGTCTTGCCCAGCGGCAGATTCATCTCCGGCTTCCCATCGGGGGCAAGCTGCTGCGCAGCCCTCAACTCGGCCACCCTCTTCTCGAGCGTCGCAATCTTCCCGGGCAACTCCTCTAGCAAGGCCATCTCCGCCCGAACCCTCTCGTATCGCCCCGCAAGATCGCGCCCGCGCGCCTCGAGATCGGCCACCATCCCCGCCACCTCGGTCTTGCGCGCCTTGAGCGTGGCCTTGGCCGCCGCATTGCTCTCCTCGAGGTCTGCGTTCTCCTGCGGCGTGACGATCAGGGGCGGGTCGCCGACGATGGCGCGGATGAACTTCTCCTTGGTGACCTGCTCGACGTAGGAGAAGCGCAGCTTGGCGAAGAGCTCCTTGTAGTGCGCCAGGTCGGCTTCGAGGGAGGCTGGGGTCGGCGCATCGAGCGAGGAGGTGGAGACGTCCGAGGTGCGGGCCACGGCGTTTGCGGGTTCATTGTTGTTGTTGGTGTTGTTGTGATTGTCGCGTGATGGTACAGCGGAGGAGATGGGCTCGCTGATCTTCAGAATGGTATACTCATGACCCGAGGCGGATTGCAGGTCCTGGAGAGCGCGCAGAACCTTGGCGGTGCGCTGCCGATCGGTTTCGGCGGGCGAGGGCGCGCGGCGCATCGTGTTATATGGGCGAGACAGCTTTAAGCTCGCCCCTCTCGAGGTTCTCGAGCAATCTCCTTGGCCGAGCTGGTTAGACGCGGTGATGCTTATCGCGTTCCTAAAATCGCAATGAGAGCGGTGTTTGTTGATGTTGTTACCAAAATCGGCTAGTGAACGAGATGGGATGAGATAAGAACCTTCCCCTAACCCTGGATTCTGCTCCTCCAAAGCTCCGAGTTCCACGACGGCTTCACGATCAAGGTACCTTTCCCAAAGCTTCATGGCACATGGACGTGATGAACACTGGAGTCAAGCTGTATGGCATCTCGATGCTGTATCATGTTATAAAGCTGTTCTTACAGAATGCTATGTGTACCGCTAAGTAATTAGCAACTATTCATATCCTATTTAGCTGTTTTCCATCCCCATCCTAGCCATGACCACCTAAACCTATTCACTTAATGATACCAGGTCCTCAGCCTGGTGGGAGCCCAGCTTCTTACCACCCGAGGTCAGAAGAGAGTGTGTAAGAATGAGACACCCAAATGGAAAGAGTCAAACAAGGAAAGCAAGCAACCCCCCGCCGGAAGCGGCCTTGAATATAGCAAGACAGCGCGGACAAGCAGCTCATTCTATCCCCGCCGCATCCCCTGCAGGCCGAGGTTGAAATGCATATCGTCCCGAAGACGATTCTGATCGGATTAATGAAGCCCCTCCACAAGAGAATAGGGCTGCCTCTTGAAGAAGCCTCTCCCATATTTTGCCGTGATCTCTTCACCATCCCCGATGTCCCTTATCGCCACAAGCATCTGCCTCCACCGCCCAGAGATTTTCATCACCATGAATGCGGCAGAGGGATTTGTACTGTGGTTCACCTTCCGCACCCAGTTGCCCATCCGTCTAGGGTAGATATCCGCTACCGGCTCGTCATCCAGGTCCGGGCGGCAGAGGGTCATCGTCCAGTCGCCAGCGCAAGCACCCAGCGGCACCAGCTCGCCAACCAACTCGCCGAGGATGTCGTGTGTTTTGTAAGGGCCCACCGAGCGGATGCCAGTCCCTTTTGATCCGTCGTCCGAGATGCGGGGGATTCGCGGGATTCTGGTCTCGGCGCAGCGACAGGACTTGCTTGTGCAGAGATCGCAGGGCCGGTCGCCCGGCATAACAACACTGGGATCCGCCGGCCAATGCCAACGCCATCCGGCTGGGCGCAACCAATAAGACGCCTTGCCTTCGTTGTAATAGCACGACTTGATGATGCGGAATGGCTCCAGGAGAGGGGCGATCAGGTCCGCGGTAAGCCCTGTGGTGTCTGTACTTTCCCAGATGAACTCCGGAAGTTCTAAGCACTCCCATATCGACTTCTGCAGCATGTTGCCGATAGCGGACAACTTATGCACATACTCGATGTCGAGTTTCGAGTGGAAAGACGCAAGTTCGTCCTTGAACAATGCGAGATCGATGCAATCCTTTTCGAGGGGGAGGAGGCAGAGCAGACCGTCATCGTTTCCACAAATATTCCTCCAACACCGGCCTTCACGCAAGTAATCATGTAGATCCTCTCGTTTCGTTTCGTCCCATTCGAGCAGTTGCAACAATTCGTCCACGAGCTGATGTTGTGAGCCTTCCACTCCCGCCGCGGCTCTTTCAAAAGATCGTTCGACTTGCATCCTACAAAATCGCGACAGGAAGGTGTGCAGTTCCGGGTAGCCGTGCATCGGCCCCTCTACCGACCTAACAAGCTCAAATCCGCCGGATACCATTGGCTTTGATTTGGAGTACTGTTTCCATTCTCGAACCAAGAGTGAGAGCCGGTCAAATCCTAGCTTGCTCGAAAGCTCGTCGGCGATCACACTTCCATCCGGGACAGCCTCACGGCCTCGAAGCAGGGCGAAAACATGCTCCACTGCGCCTTTGTCGGGGATCTCTTGAGCAGGCGGAGTAGGCGGCAGCTCTATTTTTCGCTTCTTTGAGGGCCTCTCCGTCGACATGTCGAGCTCTCTTTTTGAGTTGATCATCCTCGCTGTCTTGCGGATCGGTGGCAATGCCCCCACCAGCGGAGAGTTGAGACCTTGTTTAGGGTGCCGTTGAATAACCGGGTGGGCTTGGGGTTGGATCTGCATGGAACGCGCGGCGGCTTCTGGGAGATGGGTTTGTGGCTGCATAACAACGTCAGGTCGCTGAGTCGTTGCAGTCGCCGCTGCCTCAAGCAGGGCGGGTAGAGGCTCCTGCAGAGGAAGCCGCTGCCCCGGCGGGCTCGCCTGCTCCACGGATCCAGACTCAGATGTATTAATCAGTCCCGGAGTCGGAGCAGTTGCGGACATCACGTGCGACTGCTGCAATTGTTGCGGTTGCACGGCGTTGGCTGGAAGTGGCGGCCGAGCAGGTGATTCGGTCCTTTTCAGAGGTTCTTCCGAGAGCTGCTCCTCTTGTCCTTCCGCATTTGTTTCCTGTGGTAACTGAGGTGCAGGCCGCACGGCCTGTGACTCTAGTGGGTTATGCGTATCCGATGCCGCCTTTTCAGGGAGCGGTGTTGCCGACTGTGTAGGTTGTGAGACTGTGGCCTCAGGGCTCAATGGCGCGACAGCATCTGGCACCGTTGCATGGCGCTCTTGTAAGCACGTCGTCTCAGGGGTGTGCGGTAAGTGCTCCTCTCCCGGCTGCGGCGGGGGGGTTTCATATATCCGGAAGTCGTCTGCAGAGATGGCGAACTTGTCAGGGCAGTTCTTATTGCAGAACCGATAATCGGCAGGCATATCCGGGGATGATTTGTACTCTAGATTGATGGCGATGGCGTAGTTGGGCCCAAGGTTTAGAACCTGGTGATATGTACCTGGCTCCGTCACGACGGCTTGCCCGGGTGCGCAGTAATCCAGCGTGTACTCGATTCCCCACTCGTCCAGCTTTTCTGGAGGAATGTGCCGGCTGAGATGCCTCACGGCTTGTGAACAACGGCGCATCTCAGGATACTCGAGTGCCATCCTCTCTTCCAGTTTCTTGGCGAAAGCAGGCTTGACGAAGCACCAGAACTTGTGCTGCCCGGAGCGGAGGAGGTTCTCCGACCGAACATGGGCATCCTCCCTGTGCATCGTCGTGATTGTTTTGCCCTTAAGGTTGAAGTAAACATACTGAGTGTTGATACCTTCAAGAATGGCGCGGCCTCTACGCCGCAGCTTCTCGCCGGGAGAAAGCTCGACATCTTCGAAAAGCGGATTGCCAATGATATATGGTCGGGACCCCTTTGGAGGCTCTTTTGCTGAGTTATTCCATAGACGCCGTTGCTCTTCCAACGACCAGTCGATCTGATCAGTCACGGGAAGGGGCAGTTTCGGCGAAGAGAACCTGGCCCTCTTGCCGGTATCGACCTTGACAAGACCCACTTTGTCGGCCTTGTAAGTGAATGAAGTGGCATGGTTCTTGGTTGGGCGAGCCACCTTCTGCACGTTGAGAGGTGGGAGTTCTCGGACTTGCAGCTTGAAGTAACCTCGGTCTCGCACGACAGGGTGGCTGGAGTAAAGTTCAAAGAGTTCCTCATTCAGGTTGTGGATGTCTTGGTAAGTGCAGTCGAAGAGCGGAGACGCATGTTCAGACAGTACCGGAGTCTGGTAGACGGAGCCATCGCTCAACCTGATGCCGTTTGAGGCCTGAGGTGCGGCGTGAGGGCTTGGTGTGCCGGCAGAGGGGGCCGTTGCGCCAGGTGTGGGCAACTCCGACTTTGGCTCGGCGTCCAAAGGCAGATGCGCTGATGTTGGCTCGCGGTCGCTGCTGGCATTCTCGGCCTGAGGTGTTTGCTCCTTGGCTGGTTCAGCGCACGGTAAATTCTGCTGTATGACGATAGGGGTATGAGATGAAGAAGTGACACTTTCGACCTGGTGTGTTTGCTCCTTGGCGGCTTCGGCGGGAGCTGAGGTCTGTTGTGTGGGAATAAGGGTATGTGATGAAGACGTCACACTTCCGACCTGGGGTGCTTGCTCCTTGGCTGGTTCGGCGCGATCTGAAATCTGCTGAGTGGTGATAGGGGTGTGTGATGAAGACTTGACCGACTCGTGGACCGCTGGCGGTGAGGGTAAGGTGCGCGGCGCGGCCAGATTACAGATATCAACTAGGCCGATGGAGACCTGGTCAATTCGACCCAGTAGGTGTTGTAGCAGGTCCCGTCCTGCCTTCGTCTTCGGTGGCTGCACTTTGCGACCGTAGGTGAGGCCGTGTTCAAGATAGCTTCTCAGAACACTGCTGATCTCGCCCACCTCCCGGGTAATGGAGTCGACCTTCGGCTGAAGCGCATCCATCTCAGGCTTGGGCGCCGTGTGCGGGTAACAATGGTGCGCCGCAGTCAATTGGAGATTTCACCTGCGGCCGGCGCAATTGCTGGGGTTTGTGAATCTGTCGTCCAGTTAGGCGAGATAATCGCGTGTCGGTGGGGGTGCCGCGGCGCCGTGTTGGTAACACCGTCACACGGACGGACGGGCAAACTCGTCCCTTTTTAAGCCCCGTTTGTCCGCCGTCTAAGGTCAAACATGCGAAAACGCAAAGATTCCAAGTGCGCTTGAGCGTCAATGATACAGTATTGTTTTTAGAGTCTTTGTCTCTATTGTTTTGTGCTTTCATGGGTCTAATGGATGCTGTCTGAGTCGGATTGGTTCCTCCAGCTCGATTCCATTTCGTCTGAATGACGTTGTGTTTCTCAAACTTACGATCAGTTAAGTTTGAGCATTGTATGGTATGTACACACAACTCTGGCTCGGATGGGTCCGCGAAAGCCCTGGATCGGTGACAAAGAGAGAGGTAAGATAATAAGGGAAGTTGAAAGGACTCAGTCCCTTTTGTCACCAGGCTGCCCCGAGTAGGTACAGTACGAAGGACCTCAGGCTAAGTACAGTACCCTACATACGGTACCTTACGACATACCACTCACAGAGCGGTTGATAATTTCATAGGTAAGGCCCCACAGTGGTGGGGAGCCCCGAGCTTGCACAGTAATTGATGACGGCGGTACTCCGTACGGATAATCGATAAGATCCATTCCCTCATTACCTGTGCACGATACGTACTACTCCGTTCTGTACGTCCATTAAACAGCGAACAGCTTGCCCTACAACAACCGGCCATATCGGCCGCATCTCGCAACCCTTGGTCTGATCTTGCGGCTTGGGATCCTCTGTGTCACACCTTGGAGGATATGGACAAGCAACGCCTGAGCCATGACACGATATTGACCGACGATGCTGTCGCAGAACTCCTAGCGAAAGAGGCGAGTGAGGCCTCGATCAGATATTCTTCGATGGGCCTTGAGGCATTCAAATCCACAAAGTATGCCTCTCCCATCCGGTACGCTTGAGACGTAGTGGCTTACGGTGATGGATGGCGCATAGACCGTTGAACAAGGCCAAGCCGAACACACGCTTTCTGGGGCGCATCATCAAAGAAACGACGAGCCACAATGCCGCCCTTTTAGCGAAAGAAGCAGCGGAAGCCCAGGCGCGCCTCGACAATCTGACCGAGGTAGAGGAGAAGAAACGGCGCAAGCTCAACCCGAGTGCTTCAGATATACGACGCCGGCAGCTGGGTGCGATATCATCTATTCTCAAAGGCCGGGAGCGGACCAACAAGACAGAGCCGACGGACACACCAAGGCGGGACACCAGACGACGCAGCAGGGATCGTTCTCGAGATCGCTCCCGCGAACGAAGTAGCCGGCGAATCAGGCGCGACGGAGATCGTCAAGACAAAGAGGGACGTCGGTCCCACCGAGAACGTCATGGCGTGACAGCAGAAGAGCTTCGGGATCGCCGCAGCAGGTCACGCTCGCCGCGATACAAGGAGCGCAAGCAGCGCGATCGGTCACCGCTGGACAGCAGCGAGGAGGATAATAGATTGCGTCATTCCAGGCCCCGTCGAATAGCTTCGAAAAAGAACCAGGACCTGATGGAAAGCCAGTCCTCCAGGCACAGAGACTATGGACGGCTTCGCGAGGACGACGAGACATTTTCCAGTCGTTCAAAACGTGCCATACCTCTCGATGAAAATGACTCCGACCCGCTAGAAGAGTTCATCGGTCCTGCACCGCCATCGAGGTCTCCTGTGCACACACGCGGAAGAGGCGCGATCCGGGGCTCGGCCACGATGGACAATCGCTTTGCTGAGGACTATGACCCCGCTTTGGACGTGCAACTAGAGCCTGCCGAAAACGGTGACTGGGACGAAGCGCTCGAGGCGTTTCGTGACCGCCAGAAATGGAAAATCCAAGGAGCAGAACGGCTACGGGCAGCCGGCTTCACAGACGAGCAAATCAAGAAGTGGGAGAAGGGAGGGGAGAAGGATATTGATGACGTGCGGTGGAGCAAAGTCGGTGAGAAGCGTGAATGGTACGGCTTTCCCATCTATGTTATCCCCATTCCTGAACCCTGAATGGAAGACGCGCACAGAAGGACATTGTGGAACTGATATATGGCGTTTTAGGGATCGAGGAAAGGAAGATAGTGAACGCTGACACGGAACGACTGGGCTATCTTCAACATCTTACTGGCGTTTTAGGGCAGTATCATGGTACTCTTGGTGTTTGTGTGTCATTCTTCGGTATCTGGTAACGGCGTTGGGACTACTAGAACTTAGATGGCTCCGGAAAAGGGAGGGCTTGGGACATTGTCGAATCACTATGGGACAGACACGATGGCATGTACGAAGCAGGTGACGAATGATGGTTTGGTTGCAACCTGAACTCGCATTGCGTTCAGCCTGAATCATCCTTGCTTTCTCGGGCTGTCAGCATTGCCACGGTCGAGCAAACCTCGAGAACAGTGGACCACGGTCGTACCACCTAGACGCTCCTTTCCCATGACCGATGTCTGACTCAATCTCCAATTGATAACCGCGAAAATGTCTTTGGGCTGGCAATACGGTCAATGGCCGAACCAAGGCACGCAAGACGCAGCCTACATCCCTAACTCAGTGGACACGACATTCCGAGGCCTTCCAGCAGCAGCCGGTAGTTGCTAATCTTGGGCCCCTTTTTCATGGTTTCGCCGGTTCTTGTGCACGCTCTAGCTCCTATGCAGGGAGCACTCGAGACAATCGTATCCAACACAATCCTCCCGCCTTATTTACTCCCCCAAGCAATCTTCTGCCCTTGCTTCGTCATCAGCTCCCCTTCCTTAGCCGTCGAGGCATCCAGCACACTATCCGCTTCGCTCTCGTCATTCGTAGCCCACATCCTCTCAATACACAGTTCGAAGGGCCCCGGTATTCTGTCGGTAAGCCCTACGCCGATGGACCTGACCTTCTGCCTCATGATCTCGGTCTGCGGTTCGACCACGAAGCCGTGGTTCGTCCGCACAAAGTCGTTCCACTTGATCAGCACCGTCTCCCACTCCCCGGGCTTCTTGACAAACAGCCGGTGCTGGTGCAGGTCCGTGGGAACCACGGACTCGGTCTGCACGTTGACGAAGTAGCTCCTGCCGTCGGACTTGACGCGCAGGGCGAGGTAAACATATGGGTCGATGTTCCAGAGACTGCGCCCGAAGACGGTGGGCGGCCTGTCTCGTGTCCTGAAGGCCGCGTAGCCTGTCCGCTTGATTTCCGGGCGGTTTTTGGGGAGTTGTGTGGAAATGGTTCCGTGGAAACGGGCGTAGCCCGGCGAGTGGGGAGACGGGGGTCGTACGCCGGAGGAAGGCGGAGGGGAGGGCACCCAATCGAGGTTCGCATTCGAGACGCCGCCGATCTCTACATCGGACATGACCTTGCAATCTTGAATGGACGAAGGGCTGCGGAAACTGTGCAGTTCATAGGGGGTCTTGGCGCCCTTGATACCTTCGAGGCTGAAGACTGTCGGCAACACCCTCCGGTCAGCGGCGCTACGATGATCACCCGGTCGACTGTGAGTTGATACGTACCAATGTGTGAAAGCCTCTTGAACTCATCCAGGCTGCGGCCGATAAAGCCCTTGTACAAGAGGGGCCTTGTAGCCTGCATGATGGGCAGCCAGGGAGCTTGCTGGACGAACGGAATATGTACTGGAGAGCTACCGGGTAAGTTGATCCTCGATTGGGCGTCAGCGCCAGTTAGGTTAGGGTCCTGAGCATATTCTCGATTGCACCAGCATAGTCCACTTGGAAAACGAGCTGGAGGTGCCTAATCCATCAACAACAACACAGTATAAGAGCCTATTAATTAAGTTGACCATTTGATGGTTTTACTGGACGTCACTTTGCATTCGGCGGTTACCGGCTATACCCCTTGGGGTGGCCGTAACCGCTATGATGGTGGGGCATTCCAAGGTTAACGTTAGCCTCAACCACGTGCCTTGCCGGCAAAGTAACCAGGGCAAGCAACCCCAGCCTTTGGTGCTTGAGCTGAGATATCTACAGTATACCTGTTTTCCCATATCTCATCCATAAAGCTTTACGATTTCATTACTCAGCTCTCCGAGCGGCTCATTTCTGAACCGTGACGGCGATTTGGTGCCGCTTATGTAGTAGGTAGCTCAAAGCAGTTGTTCCAAACTTCTTCCAGTCCAGCGCGGGATCGGCTCACGGACCACATCTCTCCCATAAGTTCTATCCGATAAGGCAAGCTTCATGGCACAGTACCACGGTCCACCGCCGTATTGTAGCCCAAATCCATCAGTTGTAGAGTGGCAGTGATGCCTGGATTACTTGTTGACTCGAAGTTTCCTGTCTGCCGCACAAGGTTCCTACGCATAGTACTTTACGTCCTTCCATTGTCGACCTTCCTAACCCTCAACATTTCAGCCCTCTTCAAATCACCGCCACAAGGACTCACTGCTTCTGCTTTATCTCGTCGAGCAATGCAAGGTTCCCCATATTCATGGTTACAGAGTTGGAATCATTACAGTTCCTGCCAGGTGAAAGTTCCACAACTGCTTCTTCTGCACCTTCTGCACCTACCGGATGGGGCAATCACAAACTTGTGCTTGTCATCACAGCTTGCCTCTCGAAAGTGCAGTATACTTAGGCTCTGTTTTGTCCAACCTTCTGTCTCATGCAGACCTGTGGTGGATTTGCCAGATGGCTCCTGGAAGAATGATCTTTCATTGTACGTACTTTATTTCATATTGGGATCTGGTCAGCAGGTGACAATAAGGGTTTGAATGTTCCTCTCTGGCCGGCATGTCTCTGGTGGCTTTCCATTGCTGTCTCATCCATCCTCCATCATACCTGCAACTTTCATCCTGCAGCCAGCCCATACATAAACGCACTAGATTGGAGTTCTGTTCATCCTTGTCCAGACCTCCCTGTAAAATTGCTGATTCTCTCGCCGCTGTCGTGTCTCTTCTGTATCATGTAACAAGGTCGAGTCTTCAAGATATGAGTATCACCTCAAACAAAGCAATAATGTAGCGCTCTGGGTGTCCCATCACATCCACATCTGTGACTGGGACACAGTCTCTTAAACCCGCACATCCATCCAAACAGCAAGGGCGAGTTCCATGGAGCGTTTCCTTTCAACATCTGCTTTGGCATCTCCCTTCACTGCCGCTCCCCCACTTCCTGGTCGTTGGCACAAACTTAGTCTGGGAGTCACTGGGGCCCTGAGCAACCACACTATCCATTTCCGAGAAGTGGTGATCTCATCCATTGTGTCCTGAACTCTAGTTTGCACCCTTTCTGCAGCCCTTTCAACATGACACCGCTATGCCTCTGTTTGCTCTTCCCCACGCATCGGATCAAACTTCCAGTCACAGTTCTGCTCCAACATTTTGTGTCAGACTCCGTCACTCGCCAACGTCTACCCATAAATGAGGCGCCCACACCCCTTGCTTGCATCAATCCCCATCGCCTCTGATCGAACCAGCTTGGAACCACACCCCTGAATTAGTAAATATAAACAACAAAATCACACTCAACAGCTTGGAGCCTGTTAACACAGCCCTGAGTGGGCAGGGGCTCCCCTTTCCTCAAACGAGACCTGTCACTGTTGTGACGCCCTTTTGCTGCAAGTCAGCACCCCTTACACTGACAACATCGCTGTCATGTTGACAGTCTCATTGCACACCCCTGAGTGTCGCATACCCTTGACTTATACCGCAACAATAATAGGAGTGTCCTGAGAAGTAACTCCTATGACTGTCCGGCACTGTATCCTGTGCAAGGCTGCCCTGTCAGCCACCATTCACCCCCGGATGGCCCTCCAAATCAGGCAAGCGGGTCCTCCGGTGCATGCTTGCCGTCGCCGGAGTCACAGCATAACCAGCGCCCCCGGTCTGCCTCGCCGAGCCCCGGGATCAGCTGCCGAAAATCAACGTCAACCGGAGCCCCGTCTCCTAATCGGCCTCCGTGATTCGCCGCCGTCTTCACCCAAGGCGCATTTTTCTGATTCGCCGGTCCCGAGCACCTTGCTGATTCAAACCAGCCTTTCCTTCTCCCGTGAGCATAAATACCGGCCCAAATTTTCCGCAGCTTCAACCTTTCTTCCCTCCTTCACACAACCCACAACCTGCTCGCAGTGGTGTCTTTCCGGAGTGCAACCGCAAAGCGTCAAAGGTGAGTGACCTCCTACCCTCCTGTGTTTGAGCACAGCGTCTGCGAGTAACTGATTTTGTCTTATGGCCTTGGCTTTGCCTCAGTCTGCTTCGTCTGCTTTGTCTGCTTCGTCTGCTTCGCCTGCTTCGTCTGCTCCGTCTCTGATTCTGCAGTCCCTCTGGGTTCCGGAGAGTGAGAATAAGGCCCTCTGCCTGCAGACAAGTGTTTTGGGGTGGAAGGAAGCCGATTTCCCTCTCCCAGCGTGGGCAGTGGGCCTGAGATGCAAGGACACAAACCCGGGCACCATCACCTTTGTTGCAACCATGGCCGCTCCTTCCCTTCCTTCCCACCCTCCACCCCCCCAAAGATCAGCTCCCCCATCTTTTTGGCTTCTTGTTCCTTGTCCTCCCTCCCCGAGTTCAACCGATCATCCCATTCACACGCTGAACTCGAACCGAGATCACCGATCCTTGCTCCAGTTCTCCGTCAGGAATACCATCTTTCACCTGCCCAGAGATCTCTCCGTCTTCCACAGCTTCATCGTTCCTGTCATACTTCTTTCCTGTCATACCTCTTCTCTCTGTCACCTCGGTGTCAGACTTGAAAGTCGGTCCCAGAAATCCCCAACTGTTGGCCCTCTTTTGCGTCTTACACCACGCGTTCCCTTGTTGACCGACCTGACCACCAACAATTCTACCACCGCAAGGCAGAAGACTTATCTCACAAGGCCAGCAGCAGGGTTACCATCATCAACCCGCTTCCACAGGACTTGACATTCTTTTTCTTAAACCAATATCCATTCTCTTATCATCTTTCCCTCGTGGAAGCAAGACCATCACTTCAGCTTGACCAGATCAATCAATCACCGATTCAACAATGTCGGCCATGATCAGAGCATCCCGCGCTGCCGCCACTCCCGGTAAGGCGCGCCGGACCCGCTCGTTCAGTCTCAGCGACGAGTCCACGACCGGATACGGTTCGGATGATGGTAAGTAGCTGCTTCAATAGTCGATATCTGTCTTCCCTTGTCTTCTCCCTCATTTCCATCTCCATCCTGTTTCGCACATTTTGGCGGCGGCGAGGAGAGATGGTTTTTGAGGTTGAGAACCTTGATGGCGAAGCCCATCAGGATGGCTTATAAGTCGGGTTTTGGCTGACACCTTTCAGCTGGTTGCCGCCTGTCTGCTGCCAGCATGGACGATTCTCCTCATCGTGTTCGGTAAGTTGCCCCCAGAACCAAGGGGAGTCTCGCTTGTTCCACTCGCTGACTTCGGGCCAGCTTCTCTCCTATCACCCAGGAGTTCGGCAAGATGAGCATCGCTTCCAGCGATGTCTCCAGCTGCTCGGACCGTGATCTTGAGTAGGTCTTGATGGCATTGGCATCTCCAACGGCCACTTACTGATTCCTTTTTCGCAGTTCGGTTCCTTTCGAGCTTGGCGATCGGCCCAGCGGTGATGTCTTTGAGACCTCTCCCCTGAAGACCGCTCTCAAGCCCAACAAGGATGCCACCTTTGGTATGGCACCCAAGACACCCATCAGGGACATTGAGGAGCGCCGTCAGCTGCGTTCCGTGACCGCTGGAAACGCTCTTATGCCGGTCACTCCGTACCGCACGGGCCACGAGATCAGCGGTGTTGACCCCCAGGGTCTTTACCCGCCCAGTGCTTGCGTTTTCGTCGCCAAGTAAGTCATGTTCCGTCCAAGCCCTTTCTTGACGATGATCAACTCTGACGATTGGATCAAACAGTCTCCCTGAGGGCAAGGACGATCGCGCCCTCGAGGCGGCCGTCACGCGTGAGTTCAGTCGGTTCGGCACTGTTTTCGTCAAGATCCGCCGCGAGGGTAGGGGCACCAGTACCGGCATGCCCTATGCTTTTGCCCAGTACACCGTAAGTCGTCGGCCATTCCTTGTTTTCGAGCTTGGCCTCTCTAACGGACACCAGAACGACGAGGATGCCAAGACGGCTGTGGAACAGGGTAGAGGTATTGTGATCCTTGGTCGCCCTTGCCGCACCGAGAAGGTTAAGGCAAACCGTAAGTGTGGCGTCGACCTGCTGCTCCATCATCCACACACACTGACACATGCCTTTGCTCATCTTAGGCACCTTCGTGATGTACAGTCGCCGCGGTGACGACATCACCACCGACATCGCTCGTGAGATTCTCGAGCCGTATGGTGAGCTCAGCAAGTGCGAGCCTTTGAGCCTTCAGATGCAGCAGGCCATGAACATTCCCTCGGCTGTCCTGGTCGAGTTTGCCAAGTTTGATCCGAAGCGCGACCTGAACTCGGTAAGCATCAGTCAACTCAACTCGGCTCTCATTACAAAGCAACTCGAGCGTGCTGACCTTTGCTCACAGGCTGTCCGCCAGCATGACGGATTCCGCATTGATGCTTTCGATGTGAAGAAGAAGAACTTCATCTCACGCACTGATGCCGATGAAGAGTTCCTTCGCAAGTACGATGTGGACCGTCGCTCTGTCTTCGTGGGCAACCTGCCCTCTGAGGTCGATGAGGACGAGATCATGGACCTGTTTTCCGATGTTGGTGAGGTCCTCGATGCGACCATTGTCAAGCGAACCAATGGCGCCGGCGTCACCAAGGCTTTCGGGTTTGTCGAGTTTGCCCGGGCTGACATGCCGGACCGCGCGGTCCAGAATTTTGTAAGTTGTCGCACATGTGACGCCTACACTTGTGCCGCCTTCACTTGATGCTGACAATCTTTTCTCGCTTGTAGAACCAAGCCGTCTTCCGCGGCGAAATCTTGAGGGTCGAGCGGAAGGTCTTCCGGCATCTGGGCACTCCTCGCCGTGTCAAGTCCCAGGCGTTCAACATCAACACGTCAACCACGCCCAAGACACCTGCCCGTGGCCACTTCTCCGCCAAGAAGGATACTCCCGGCCGTGTTGAGAACGGCTACCCTTACAACCCCAGCCCTCTTGGACAGGCTTTCGTGCCCTTCGGTTACCCTGCTCCGAGCCCCACGGCTCCCGCTGACGGACACCCGATGTTCAGTGCGGCCGGCATTCCCATCACCCCAACGGGCTCCGCGTTCGCGCCCAACCCGTTCACGTACGCTGGCGGCTACTGGCCTGGCATGTCCATGGCCCAGGACCCGGTGACTGGTCACACCTTCTACACGTACACTCCGCCGGTCGCCTCAGCCCACGCGGCTCGTGTTCCAGAGACGCCCACTCGTGTTCCGGAGACGCCCACTCGCGTCCGCACCCGTGAGCATCATTACCACCACAAGGCTTGATCAAACAAGCCTCGTGTGTCTTCTCATCTTTTCACTGTCAGGGTTAACACAACATCGTTTCGTTCATCGCTTTGGTCCTCGATTTTCATCATTTTTTTTCTCCTTTCATCTTCATTCATCGGCGGTACAGCACTCGTCGCCATAATGTCCGGTCATGCTTCTCGCCATCGAGTCGACTTCATGACAGAAACAACAATGACGGCGACCTGACGAGTCTTTCAGACCCGCTCAAAGAAAGGGCGGGCAATCACGACTTGACGACGACTTGTCCACTCGGCCTGAACAAAGGGTCGAGCAATGACAGGTTGATGACGATGACGACAATAACGGTCATCTTTAGTTTCGGCGTCTCCCCTTGGCGGTCTTCGGAGATCGAACGGTCAGGCTTTGCCTGGGCGATGATCGCATTCTTGAGAGTGAGGTGCTGGTGTGTGGATACTCAGCAATCTTGTCGGTTTAGGTTTTCTTATTTTCTTTTCACAGAGGTATGGATGAAAGGGGGAATTGGTCGGCGGTTTTGTGTCGGCCAGGGCTGCCATAATCTTGGAGCTCTCTCCGGTCTGGGTCCTCTTTTGTTTCTGAAAGCCTCGTTAATTGGGATTAGCCGGGGGAGTTATGGGTATTCGGGGTGTACCATCTGCTTTTAGATGACTTCGACATGACTTCCTGGCGTTGCTATCTCACACCGATAGGTAGAGGCATGAGGCCAACGAATGAACGAAACTTTACATTATTAACTTGTCTGCAGTGCTTGTTGGCGATGATGAGTGAAGTTGAAGAGGTAGGGTTGTCGGGTCGGGTCCGCGCAGGGGGGCCCTCCTTAAGGAGGCTTGGCATCACCCAATGCTGTGGCGGACCCGCTTACACCCCACTCCGCACATGATTGCTGCAGGAAAGCGTGGGAGGCATGGCTCGGTCTTAAGAATCATTGGTCATGCAGTGAAAAAGTTCGGCGTTCGAAGCCGACCTGGGTAAGGTTCGAGTTGCGCGGGCTGGCGCGGTTCATCATTCATGAGCAGTTCCCCTTTATTTATAAAAGACCGCACGCCCGGGACTGCGAGGGCTCGATCTTTGCCCCCATCCGAAACCTTTTCAACAACATACTAGTACGGAGTAAACATACCGTATCCAGGGCCCGAGCTCTTCTGACTATCTTGACGCAAGCAACCATGGGTCAACCGTCCTTCCAAGCGTCCAATGCCATCATCTGGGTGACATATGGAGCATTCTTGTGAGAAGAGACCAAACCCCCAGCGCTGGCATTCCGTTACCCTGCCCGTCGGAGACAGTATACTGACGTGACGCGCAGAATCTTGGGAACAGGCATTGCCTGGAGGTTCAGGAACCAGAGCAAGGGAGAGTTCCTGGCCGGCAACAGAACTCAGACGGGTTAGAACATACACACTCTGCTCTCCCCCACGGCGGAGAGGAATGGCGATCAGTGGCTTCTGGCCCTCTGGGCGTCCAGAGTTTTCTACTCTCTTTCCTCTCCGTTCATTTTCATTAAGCGAATACTAACCACGGGATCCTCCGATAGCTCTGCCGCTCACCCTGAATTTCATCGCATCCGGTGAGTGAGCAAAATGCGATGGGCCAGACAGATCAGAGCGGCGGCAACGCATCAGCCGAGAAAGCATCCATACCGGCAAGGAGAGTTCTGCAACCAAAGCAATGGTATTCGTGCGACAACTTGAGCGGCTGTATCAGACAACGACGACGACGACGAGGAAAGCCACGGGCTGACCATAGGTTCGTACCCATACCTCACCAAGACTTTGGCCCTCTTTCCCCGTGTCCCCCGTGTCTTCCAAGCCGCCTATGGGCGGCGCTGGAGATATTGGGGGCTGCGCGGTCTAGAGGGGCCAAAGATTGCGGCTCACTACGGGCGCCGAGTTGAAGCAGGTTCTCTGGCTCCAACCTCTCGCACTGTGTCCGCCTGCCTCCTTTCTTTCCGTCTGTGACGGAGGGGAGGGGTTGTGTAGGGTGCCAAAAGAAAATGCGGGAGGAGAGCCAGCGTCTTGTGGAAACGAAGCTGAGATTGTACCGTGATACTCGATCAAGTTAATGCTTGCGTGGGAAACGTGCTGCCGCTCCGATCTCCCCCCTTTTTCCCTCCCCCCCTTTCTTTTCCCTTTGCAACCGTGGTTTGACATACTAAATCTCCGCAGCCCTTGGATCCGGCATCCTGTTCTCCTACCCGGAACTGGCGACGCTGGCGGGCATTCAGGGCGTTGTAGTCTACGCGCTGTCGTCGGCGCTGCCGCTGCTGATCTTTGCGGTGCTCGGCCCCATCATCCGACGCAGGTGTCCCGAGGGCTTCGTCCTCACCGAGTGGACCCGGCAGCGCTACGGCATCTTCACGGCCTTGTACCTGAGCTTCATGACTCTGGTCACGCTCTTCCTGTACATGGTCTCGGAGCTATCCGCCATTGGCCAGGTCGTCAACATCCTCACGGGCCTGGACGGGCTGCCTGTCTTGATTGTCGAATGCGTTGTCACGACTATCTACACCTGTGAGCTGCGGGCTTTTTTCTATTGTTTTTCTCCGCGTATGGGATGGTCCTCTAACCTAATCGTTTCAGCTATGGGAGGGTTCAAGATCTCCTTCTTCACGGACAACATCCAAGGCGCCATGGTGTTCGCACTGATCGTCATCGCCGCCATCACCATCGGTGTCGAGACGAAGATCGACACCAGCTTGATCGAGCCGTCCGGCCTTACTAAGGCGAGCCTGCTTGGATGGCAGCTGCTCTACATTCTGCCCGTCGCCATTCTCACCAATGACTTCTTCCTCGTACGTTTCCCCCACCCCTTTACCACCCAATGCCGATCTTCCGGGAAAAAAAAAATCTTTTGTAACACTTTCTGGACAGTCCAATTTCTGGCTCCGCACGTTCGCCTCCAAAACCGACCGAGACCTCTGGCTCGGCGTCTCGGGCGCCGTCGTGGCCACGCTGATCATCGTGACGCTCGTCGGCTCGACCGGTCTCATCGCCGCCTGGGCGGGCATCTGGCCCGGTCCGCCGGACGCCCCCGTCGAGGGCTCGGTCGCCTTCTTCGCCTTGCTCGAGCAGCTGCCCAACTGGGTCGTCGGCATCGTGCTCGTCATGGCGGTCACCATGAGCACCGCCGCCTTCGACTCGCTGCAGTCGGCCATGGTTACGTCGGCGTCCAACGACCTGTTCCGCAACCGGCTCAACATCTGGCTCATCCGCGCCGGCGTGGTGCTGGTCATGATCCCCGTCGTCGTGATCGCCATCCGCGCGCCCTCCATCCTGCAGATCTACCTCATCTCCGACCTGGTCTCGGCGGCCACCATCCCCGTGCTGGTCATCGGCCTCTCGGATGCCTGCTACTGGTGGCGCGGCTTCGAGGTGGTCGTGGGCGGGCTCGGCGGCCTGCTGACCGTGTTCCTCTTCGGCACCGTCTACTACGGCGATGCCCAGACCGGCGCCGAGCTGATGCTGCTCGAGCAAGGCCTGTACTCGGCTGACTGGGGCGCCTTTGGCGCCTTCGTTGCCGCGCCCGTCGGCGGGCTGCTCTGGGGCTTCGGCGCCCTCGCCTTGCGCCTGAGCATTCAGTACGTCATGGCCAGGGTCCAGGGCCGCAGGTTTGATGCCCTGGACCGCCCCGTCCCGCGTGGCGCGCCGCAGCTCGTCGACCCGGAGGTGGCTGGCGATACTGGGAGCAGCTCTTCTGATGCGCCCGGTCTTGCCAAGACTACCGGCAAGTTCTTTTAGACGAGCCTCGACTTGTCCGATCGGGGTATAAAAGTGTGGTCTGTTCAGGTACTGGATGGGTCCAAAGCAAGCACTGGCGGGTGGACAGCGCCGCCAAGGTTGGGCAGGGCACTTTGTTGGTGTTGGGTTGTGGGGACGGTTATTGCTCTCTAATCCTCCCTGCTGAGATGAGATAGAGCTTCATGGGGTATTAAAGTAGGCGGTTAATACACACTGCATCACTCGAGACTTATCCTCGATCTGTCCGACCATTCATTCCTGCCACCCTCTAGAAAGCGCGTGCTTCTTTTCTGTTTCGGTCCTCGACAAGATAGCCAGGCGTGCATTGTCCCAAGGCCCATATCATTGGAGCTAGAGCTGCTCTGTCTCGCACTCTGCATGTTACCCCCGCACATGATGCCGGTTCGTCAAGTCCGGGCCTCTAGAGAAGGCTGCCACACGCCCTGCATCGACTCAGAGTCCAAAGGGGGTTAGAAACCGTAGAATTTTTGTATATTACATTCAGTAGACTTTTTTTACACAGGGTAACTGCGCTCTCGCCAACGCACCGGACTCGTCTCGTTGCATCACTTCATCCGTCATACAAGTGCACCCGGACAGCGGGAAAGGTGCCGCTCACACACTTCCATCCGCCCTCGCGCTTTGCGTGCATCACCTGAGCTGCAGCATCATCCGTTTCAGAACCTCCGCCTCATGCTTCCATGCCTCCAGCGAGGTGGGCTGGATGGTGCCGATGAGCCGCCACTCGCTCTGCGTCCACGTCCTGGGATCGTAGGTACACGCCAGTGCCACGTTCTCCACCGCCACAATCTCCTTCTCGCTCCCCGGAACGACCTGGCCCCGCGCATCGTACTCGACCCGGCGCTGCCGGCTGGATATGGCGACCACGGCCTGCCGCAGGATCGGCGAATACTTGTCGCGAGAAGTGGCCGTGATCCTGTGCGACTTTACAGACGGGTAGAACAGCCTGTTGGTGTACGCCACCAGTTCCCAGCCGTAGCGGCGGCCTCTCGGTCGGCCGTCGATACTCGCGATCAAGGTGCTCGCTAGCTTCTTCGTGCAGATCCTGTTGATGGTGTCTCGGTCTCCCGAGGCCAGCGCCTCCGCCATGGCTCGGTGTAGTGCCTTGGCAGTGGGGACGAGGGTCGACCGTTTAGCCTGCATGGCAGCCCGCGTGAAGAAGGACGGTTTCGACGTGAACTTGACGGCGGCGTTTGTCACCACCTCCTGGCCCTTGGTAAGAAGCCAGTACCACAAGAACCTGAGCTTTTGCCCGAGAGGCTTGGGGAAGCCTGATAGAGGGGGCAGGATGAAGGTCCCTGTTTTTGTGCAGCATGGCGAATCAGCAATGGTCCCTGATCATCCCCTGTCGCCGTCGAGGAGAAAAAGGGGAGATCCCGGGGTACGCACCAGGTAGGACCACTTGAAGGGACTCGAACCCGACGTCGCTGGTTAACTCCCGCGTCCGTTTCGACGACGAAACACTCGGAGACTCGTGTGTAGAGACCCGGGGAGTGGAAGCTTCCAAGGCCTGCTTGTTCAAGCCGACCCTTCGAATCTGAGATGTGGTAAAAGGACAAGCCGACTGCACTAGAAACCCCGGAGTGCCGAAAAGTGGTGTTATTCGTTTGGGGGCCGTCGTATTGACGAAGAGAAGCTCTCCGGCCCTCCGATACACCCTTGATGAGGGCGACATGGTTCTGGTTCCAAGCGCCTCCCTGTTTCCCGCTGCCCGATTGCAATGGCCCTCGTAGTCCCCCTCCCACTGACGGATGGACTGTGCTGGGTCCGAGTCTCTATCTCGGCCGACGTCGAACAGGAGCCGTTTGCTCGGCCGGGTACGCGGGTGTTAGTGGTCGCCAGCTCTCGCCGGTTGAACCGAGCTCAAAATTTCCCGATGGAGCGGGAGAAGTTGGGGGGCCCAAAAGGCAATTTGACCAATCATATGTTTAGGTCTGCTTACCGGGATGTTTATCAAGGTAGCCCCGCCAAGATTGAGCTCACCCCTAGCGATCGATGACCTCAGGAAGCGCATTATTGCACCGCTTATTTCAGGCCCAGTGCCGCCACCTCAGCACCTCCACCTTTCCTCGTTTCCCTTCGGAGCAGAACCTCAAGTCGATGCTCCATGGGGCAGGAGACGCACCTTGATGTACAGCCGCGTGAAGCCAAGGGCGGAGCAGCCGCGGGCGGATAACGGACTCAACGGCGGCGCTGCTGCTAAGCGCTCCCTGTCCGAGTCCCGCGGCCGGGGCGCTGCGGCGCCTGCCGGATTAACCAAGTCCGCGCTCGACCATGCCGTCCCCAGACCGGGCCTGAACCCCACACCCGGAAGCGTCACAGCAACAGCAGCTGCTGATCACGCCGGCGCCGGCCCGGTCCGGTCTACTCTCCTCCAACCCCGCGTTGCCGTCGCGCTCGGCCTCTCCAAGAAATGGTACCCCTTCCTCTTCCTTTGCCGGCTGGCCTCGATTGCCCCGGGCGTGCTCTTCGGCCTGCCAAACGCTCTCCGGTTGCTCGCGACACTGCACCTCATGTACCTTGACCGAGTGCTCGACGGCGGCGCATCGAGCAAGCTGTGGCGAGGGGCAGGATCGTCCTCGCCGACGTCGGGTTACGACCCAGCATTTGAAGCCAGGCTGCGGCTCACCGAGACACTGCTGGCCACCATATGGGTTCGCCCACCACTCTACCCCTTGGTTTCCCCTTTTATTAACAGGGCAGCCATGTCAGACTGACAAGAGACAAAAAATAGTGCTGCGCATCCGGCTACCTCTCCTTCTTCTTCACCGACTGCCTCATGTCGCGCTGGCTGCTGAACTACACCCCACAAGCGACCATCGTGCGGCTCCTGACCGTCGACGCGATCAACGGATACCTTACCTCTTGGGTCCTCCACCTTACAGGCGGCTTCGAGGACCCGCGGCTGATTCTCCCAGCTTGGATAGTGATCTCTACCGTAAGGGAACACCCGCAACCCTTTCCTTTCCGCTCCCCATTTTCTCTAGTCCACTGGCCATCGAGCTGACCACCCGTCTTCCCCTGGGACTGGACAGACATTGACAGTATTGTATCACATCACCCAACGCAAGATCAACATCCGCAAGGAGACGTCCATGTCCATTAGTGTGTTTTCCATCGCCAGCTTCGTCAGCATGGTGGCACTCTTGGTCCAGCTACATTCGAACCGCTCCGACTACCCCGATATCCCCCTGCTTAACGTTATCCGGAGGGTATTACACGAATCTGGCAAGCTGGCGATCCGAATCATGGAGTATGGTGATATTACGAGGGAACTCTAGCACTGATGCTTGTTAAAGGAATAAGGCGTTTTGTGGCGTTGTCTTGTCCAGAGAGTGGTTTCCGGTTCGAAAAGAAGGGGTATGGGCACTGGGGGGTCACGTGGAAGCTCTCAGGGGAAGGAAAAGACAACGGCCAGGCAACATTGTACATACCACCTGGAATCACGGTCGACAGCCGCGTACAATTTGCTGGATGGAATACCATTCCATTGCCTAAAACTAACGAGACCCGCAGGCGCTTAACGAAGGACATGCAGGCTAACTCTGTGGCCGTCCTGTCAACTAGCGCTGAAGGAACGACGATAAGCAAATGGTCCCAGCCTTAACATACGTCCTCCTAACGCAATCTCTGCTAGGGGAAGGAGCCACATCTGCCAACTTCCGGGTATCATGTGTTTGCGCGCCGCGCGACCCTGTGAAGGGTCTTTCATTGCTCAGGTATCGATGGCAAGTTCTGCCTCTGTGAGTGAACCCCGCCCCGGAAGCTCTTGGAGCCCGGGCCGCTGAGCGGCGGCACGACCGACATGCCCCTCTTAGAAGCCGTGGATCTGTCAGTAGAGTTAGCGTTCGGGCTCTTCGACAAGCCAAGCAACTAGTCAGGATGCATACCTTGATGTTCTTCTCATCGAGACCCAAGCCCTCCTCCTTGTCAACAAGGAATTCTTTGATCTTGAGGCGGTGATCGCCCTGGAGCTGAATCACCTCGCCAAGACCCTTGGACTCGGTGTCACTGATGATGGTGCCATTGCAGGCTGGCGGAGGTTAGCACCTCAGCCTTCGGTTATCACAGAACTGGGAAAGACATACCGAATTCCTTCTTGATCACCTTCAAAATCTTCTTGTGGTCAAACTTCGCCGGTATACCTTGCACGGTAGTCAAAGTCTTGCGTCCATTACGCTCTGCACACTCTCCGTCAGTCGCCTATCCTTTGGTACTGCTCCGTGGTTTGGAGGGGTGGACCTGACGGTCACGCGACAGTGGGGTATCAATCAAACATACGCTGAATGCGAATATGGATGTATTCCTGGGTCTGGGTGGTTTGTCCCGAGTCCTCGTCGGCGTCGGCGAAGGGGTCTAACAGATATCCGAGTCAGCGAGTGCACCTAAGAAAGTAACCGACACTAGGTAGTCCGCGAGAAGCGACGGGACACGAGGTGCTTGTCCCTCCAGCGCAACCCATATGCAACGTCACATTACCAATCCACTTCAAAGGTGGACGCAAATGGAAACGCCGTCGCCGTTGAATGCAAAAGCAGGGAATGATAATGAGTGAAAGCAGTCGGTAGATGGACATACCGCGGCTCTTGAGATTCTGGATCTCGATTTCGCCTGACATAAACTCGAAGTTTGCGGGTTGACCTTGGGAGATGGTTTGTTTGTTGAAGGTTGAGGGTGTAGCGACCGACGACTGTAGCAGTGTCTCGCTAATGTGCGGTGTGGATTGATGGAATTGTTTTGTGAAAGTTAAAAAGATGAGCTGGAGCCTTTGTGAGCCTTGGTTACTAGAAAGGCGGATGCGGTCGCGATGGCAAGATGATGTTGGAAGAGCGAAGTTCCTGGAAACCGAGAGGGAGGGGGCAAGAACAAGTAGATATGTGGGGGCACTGGCCAGCTCGGGTGACCCACCAGGGGACCAGGTGGGCGAATCTCAGTGGGGAAAGACCGTGCTGTCTCGGCCTCGTACTGGGCAAGTCGCGGTCATCTATCGCTGGGCCAGGGTTCCACCAGTGCTTGCCTCTTCGCTACCTCGACTGTACCTTCCACGAAGATGCGCAAGGCCAGTACGTCAGCACCTTCTGATCTCTACCAGTGGTTTGCAACTGGAAGCCTTTGCGAGTCATAAATTGCGGTAAGTCACCGAGCGTAGATATTTGCTCTATGCTCGTCCAGATGTTTGGGATGACTCATGGGAATTTTTCAGCTGGTTTTCCATGACGTTTGGGACTGATTGATCACAAGACATACGTGTAATTTTCGTTACAGCATATCAACTTACGTACTTCGTACTAGAACCAATACACTGTGTTTGTCCCGTCTTACGGTTCTACTCCGTACTGTGAAGGCCTTCCGGTAACGTACCGTTTTCGCCGCTTGCATCACCCGGAGAACGTCATCTGTTGATGGCTATGCAGGCCGATTTGCCCTTCACGGCCTGTCGCACGACCGGTTCCCCAAAAAATGGGATTCGAGCCAGAGGATGTGGCGCTCGACGCAAGTCCGTTCATTGTTCTCGGGGACAGCGAGTCCAGTCATGAGACAGCATGTTGGCGGCCGCTGTTTCGACATCAGTGCTCATTCAACGCTGAGGTTTTCAACGATGTCTTGGTCAACCTGATTCAGAATCCAAACATCAACTCCTCGTGGCTCTTTCGCGCGGATATCCTTTATGACTCGGTCGAACCATTGGCTGCCTTAGCGGTCCCGGAAGTCGAGCACGCCCACATCCCTTTATTCCTCGGGTTCGAGCTCCGGCGATGCATTGTGCGAAGGCTTATTCCCAGGAATACGCTGAGGGACAAACCCATGGATCAGACATGCCTCATTTACAGAACAGCTTCTTACCAAGAGGATGAT
This sequence comes from Chaetomium strumarium, assembly GCF_033439665.1. NCBI lineage: Eukaryota > Fungi > Ascomycota > Sordariomycetes > Sordariales > Chaetomiaceae > Chaetomium > Chaetomium strumarium. The sequence continues at coordinate 6,706,981 of NW_026944429.1, read as the reverse complement.
GCTGTTACCGCGGTAGAGAAGACCCTCGTGGTATATCTGCCCCATATCTCCACCCCCTCCGAGATGCCTTTCTATCACCCCGTAGTCCGGGGAATAGCCTTTCTCCACGAGTGGACAGCAGCCGCGGAATCTCGCGGGTCCATCTCCATCTCCTACCTCTTCTTCAGCGAGGAGGACCGTTCTTCTGTCAGGCTTGTACGGACTGCCCTGCGCCTGCTCGAGGTCATCCACAAGCACGGCAAGGGCCGGCTAGAGGGATACCAGAAGCGGGTGCATCACGACCGATTGGTTCCTCAGGCGCGGGTGCAAAACACCTATACCCGGCTCAAGCAGAAGTACGCACGAAGTCTCATCAAAAGCTGGGCCGAGACAACCGATCCCGCGAAACATGTCTTTGAGGATCTCTGCATCGCAGCGTTCCTGCTTGAACTATGGCTTGACACGTACGGCCAAGGCACGTTCCCAGGTTTTGTGGACATTGGGTGTGGCAACGGTCTTCTTGTCTACATCCTCAACCAGGAAGGTTTCGCAGGATGGGGATTCGATGCGCGCTCGCGCAAGTCATGGGCTGCATACAACACCAAGATGAAGACGCCCGCAGGTGAACAGGACACGCTTCAGCAGCTTGTCTTGCTTCCGCCACCGGTCAGCCGAGACGGGCTTGCTGGCCTGTCGGGTGATACCTTCAATGACAAGCTCATCCACAACGGCCGTTTTCCCGAGGGCACCTTTATCATCTCAAACCATGCTGATGAACTCACCCCCTGGACCCCCATCATTGCTGCTCTCTCCGAGTGCCCCTTCATTGCCATTCCCTGCTGCAGCCATAATCTGGCTGGAGAGCGGTTCCGGGCGCCCGCCCCGAAAGACAAAACCACAGCGGACTCGGCATACTCGTCACTGGTTGTGTGGGTCTCGAATATTGCAACAGACTGCGGCTGGGAGGTTGAGCAGGAGATGCTGCGTATCCCGAGCACGCGCAATACGGCATTGGTCGGGCGTAAGCGGTCTACCCAGAGTCCGACCTTAGACATCCAAGCCATTGTCGACAAATATGGAGGCACCGCAGGCTACCTGGAGAGCGTGGTCAAGTTGGTCACGTCTACAGCATCGGCGAGCGAACACTGAGAGCATATGGCAAAAGGGAAAGCAACGACAACGCTGGGCTGCGGGCCGCTTTTGGATTATTTCTTAACGCTCAATCTAAATCAGGCACTGGGAGATGGTCTACCAGCTTGAGGCTCAGACCCAGCTTCTGCAACGCCTCGGTAGCTAGCTGGTCTCTCAACTTCTCCGTCTCCTCCTGCGTTGTAAGCACAAAGTCATGCTTCAGCAGCCACGTGCCCTCCTCGACACCATATTCCTTGGCCGTCTCCTTGTCCACCTTGTCCAGGTCAATCACGAGACTCTGCTTCACACCGAAAACGGCGTCCGAGGTCTCATACGGGTCGCCCCTGAGATACAGCGCACTAAAGAACGCAGATGTCAGCCGCGGAATCATATCAAAAGGTCAACCGACGACACCCTTGAAGAGAGAGGGGGTATATGGCACATACGTAACCAACTTATCCCAGCCTTCCTTCCCAAACATGAAGTGCACATGCGCTGGCCGCCAGCAGTGCCGGTTCAGCAACTGCAGCAGCTTCCCCACGGGCCCGTCGTGCGGGATCGGGTAGCTGACGGGCTTCAGGCCCTTGAACCAGAACCTCCCTTGCTCGTCGCTGACCATGACGCAGCGCTCGCTGGGCGCGTCGCGGTCGGCGTGCTGCACGTCGTAGTGGCCCGAGCTGTCCGTCTCCCAGATGTCGATGGTCACGCCGGCGATCGGGTTCCCCTGCGTGTCCCTCACCGTGCAGACGGCCAGCATCGGCTCGCCCTCCGGGTCTGACGTCATGCTCGCGCCGTTGGGCAGCACGGGCGCGTCATGCGTGTGGAAGGGCCCGAGCACGGAACCTTCGGTGCCGCCTGGCGGTTTGGGGTGGTTGATGTTATCTACCAGGAGCGAGAGGCCCAGCACGTCGGACAAGAGGATGAACTCCTAGATATTTGGGGCCTCAAATATTAGCACCACCATAGCCCTCATCCAAAGCTCTCTGGGAAAATGTTAAGTGAAAAAAAAAAAAAATGAAGCGACTCACATTCCGCACATCGCTGCAGATCTTGCCGCACCCGATCAGGAACTCGATAGCCGCCATCCACTCCTCCGTGCTCAGCCGTGTCTCCCGCGCAAAGTCGTGCAGGTGTGTCACCAGCCGCGCCATCAGGTATGTCAGCCGCGCGTTGGGACTCTGCGAGTTGATCCGGATCGTGTTGGGCGTGATGTTGTCGATGGTCAGGTCCAGCAGAGGCGGCGGCGGCGCCTGGGCCGCGGCTTTCGACTCTTGTGCCATGGCTTGTTGATGATGATGAGTTCGGTCGTGGTGGTGTTGCTGTTGTTGCTGTTGTTGTTGTTGTTGTTGTTGTTGTTGTTGTTGTTGTTGTTGTTGTTGTTGTTGTCTGTCGACGAACCGGGGGAGTGCTTGTGGCGCCTTGGTGGTAGCGAGTGCCCAGATGAATACGCAAACGTCGCGTCGAGAGAGTCGAGTAGGTCCCTAATAATCCCGCCGGGGAACCTGGTCTGCCATTCTTCTTATAACTAGCGGTAATCTCTCTGTCTGGTGTATGTATGTACTGTATGTACTATTAACTATTTGTAAGGCCTGATAAATCCGCTGGGGCGGATCGTCCGAACTCAGGACCAACAAGACTCCAAAACACCGGATGATGGATACGTTCGTACTGTTCCTAAAGGGGGAAACGGACAGGAAAAAAGCACCCGGCACCGGTTGTGTTCAGCTGGGGCTAAGCTAGCCTGAACGTAATGGCTACTAGTACTTGACGATATCGTCTACAAAATAACAAACTCAATCAGCTTTTCGTCCGTCCATCATGACGGAAGTGAGGAACCCCCCGTACAGAGAGTTCGGGCGAAGGCCCGCCGCCACTCAGTGTGGGGTTGTGGGTAAGTCCAGGGGGGGAAAAGGTTTGGGGAAGGAGGGGTTCGGGAGTTGAGGCGGGGTGCAGTTGCGAGGGCAGGCTCCGCTGATGCTGTGCTACCTAACTTTCAATGCCGACCCGAAGGGGGCGACATTGTTCCCGAGCATGCTGTGTTTGGGATCGTCCGTTACCCGTGCCCCGGATATCAGACCCGCCCGAAGCCTCAGTAGCGGCTCCGAGATGAGATGGGCTTCCGCTCACACTGCATCGCTCAGCGAGGCCCATGGTCATGCCTTCAACTAAACTAAGGTACTCTCTCTGTGCTCGAGTTTGGCTCTGCGATACGGAATATCCTTTCAGCTTATAGGCCTACAGCTGGAAGCGAAAAAGTATGTGATTTGCATTACAACTAGTACTTTCATCGTATAAGATAAATAGGTATGTTAGTAGATTCAGTCCTGTGGCTCCGGAGCCTCTGGTAACGCCGTGGGTGGCCTCCTCACACTCTCCCGCGAAAGCCTTCCTGGGCCGGGGCTGGAGGCTCTGCTGGCCGACGGCGTGTTCAAGCTCCACATGCTGCTCTGCGGCTTGACCGATGGTGTTGCCGAAGCGTTGGACGCATCGCAGTCCGTCACGATGCAGGTGATGCCGCTGAGCCGTTGTGAGAGCACGCTCTCTGGGCGGCTGAGCGAAGCATCGCCAAAGTCTCTTGATGACCACGAGGCGCGATACGGCCGGGCCGCCCGCGGTAAGCTCCCCGTGCTCAACCGGTGGCTGACGCTGCTGGCATGGCTGTGGCGGGCCCGCCCCCGCATGCTGGGCTGGTCGTCGCCGGCGCTGTCATCGGGGTTCTGCTCTGGCTCATGCACAACTCCCACGGCTGCGCCGCCCTGGTCCTCGTCCTCATCCTCGATTTTCGGTTTGCGGCGGACCTCAACCACGGAAAAGTGCGGCGTCGGTGGCGGAGAGTCCAGCGTCTCCTCGTCAAAGCGTCTGTCCCGCGCTTTCTTCTCCATCTTCAAGAAGTAGCGAACGCGGACAGGCTCAAGCCAATCTGGATCGATTTCCTCGCGATTGCGCGTCAGGGACATCCAGGATGAGACGGTGCTGAGCAAGATGAGGACCAGCAATGCAGCCACGGTCAGGCCCTGGAAGACGATGATGACGACGCCGAGCGCGGCGGCCCTCGTACGATCCAAGTTGGACTCTGGGAGGAAGGCGGTGGATACGGCTGTGGTGATGATTTTGCAGATGCCGAGTACCCAGACAGCCATGACCGTGTTGCGAGCTCCTTCAAACGGGCTCAGTATGGCGCTGATGCAGAAGTTCAGGACGTCGACGGCTAGAAGTCCGTAGACTTGCGCGTGGGGATTCCGCCAGCCGCCTCCTATGAGCGCTGCACGGCAGAAGAGGTAGGCGACGTAGTACGCCATGTACCACCATCGTGTGCGACGATATCTTGCCGAAAGCCAGCCGAACCTTTTGACGAAGGACTGGTCCAGGTGGATGTTCTGGCGGTCTGGGTCTGTGTGTTGGCACCGGATTCGGAAAAAGGGGATGCTACATAATGGCCGGACCTCCAGCTCGTGTTCCCTTAGTGTGCTCTCCCAATCTGTCAGGACAAGGGGAAGTATCCGAAGGACTGTCTTGTAATAGACGACAATCGAATCGGACTGGACCTTGAGGTTGACATCTCGAGTGCGAGCTCGGCATCCGGTTGCGACCAGTGAGGCGAGCCCGATGACGGCGAGAATAAACACGACCGTAGCCACGGCGACGGCGCCAACCGATATCCTGATGGTGAACTGGAGCATTGCAAGAGTCATGAGCATGAAGAAGCTGCTGAGTAGCGCGCGCACCAACGCATGGCCAAGGTAGCCGATCCAGTGGCTGCGGAAGCATGACAGCCGGTCCCCTTGGATCCGTTTGCTGCGTGCCAGCCCTTCGAGCGAGAACTTGAGGGCCCCCATCGCCAAGAGAACCAGCGCGAGGGCTATGAGAAGCCATACCAGCCCAACCATAAAGGCGTCAGCAATCGCAACATTGACAGCTGACAATGTCCCAGGGAAGCCCGACCAGTTGCCCGGAAGAGGCACCCCAGGTGCGACGGCGGTGCCGGACCATGCGTAGTCATTCAGAAAGCTGGAGTTGAATCTAGTCCCATTGGGGACGAAGCCCAGAGCCTCTTGGGTCGCAGACGCGTCAAAGATATGAGCGCCTGACACATCCCTAGTGCTAGCCATCAGCAGAGCGCTGCCGCCAATCTCGCTTGTGTTGCCAGTCGTTCCGGCAAAGGCAGAGATCGACCGAAACATGTCTGCGTTGTAGATGAGGCCGGCGGACCAGGCGAAGTTAGACCACCATGCTGTCAGCAGCGGAGGCCAGTCGACCGAGAGCGCCCCCGAGAAGAAGATGGTCTGGAAGGTTTCGAGAACCACGGAGACGGGGAGCGAGTGGGCATGGTGCATTCGCATGTGCGGAACGCTGACGCCGTACGCAGCAGTAAAGAACGACGCGAGCATCGCTACCAGCGTATACACCCCGAGAATCGGCGCAACGATCTCGGGATGGGAAAGCGTCTCGCCGTTCGTCAGGCTGGCCTGATAGCACCCGATTTCGGTCTTGGAGGAGTTGGCGTAGAGCTGCAGCTTCGCTGAGCCCTCAAAGTCCGGAACAGTGAATGCGGTGCTTGCGAGCTCTCCGAGGGGCTGGTTGCCGACTGGCAGAACCGCGCGAGCCGTGACAGGAACGGTCGATCTCAGGGGGCAGAGACTATACGCATCGTTAGTAACCGCGTCTCTTCCAGTTGGCATCTAACTCACCTGGTGATGTTGAAGTTACATGGATCAAAAGTCAAAGAGTACCGGTTCTTCCCGTCTAAGAAGTCAGGTCAGCTACTGATTATGCCCTGACAGGCCGCTTCGCCTTACATGCATCGATAGAGACGTGAACTACATATTGTCAGTAACTTATACGAAGCGGTCTTGCCCAACTGGCCTTACACATGAGAGACTCATTCTCGATGTCGCTGGTGCCTTCAAAGTGGAAGACCACAGTCTTGTTGCCGGTGGCATCATATGCGATATCGAATGTGCTGACGGTGAACGAACTCCTGCCGCCCAGACAATTACCAAAGCCACCCGTGTACAGCGCAGGCGCGGATCTGTTCACTGTTAGTCCCTTGGCATACAGCTGCTAGCGTCGGGGTTTTGAATCGGGAATCGGGAACACACTTGACCTCGAGGGCTCGACTCGCCGTGGCGAAGACCAAGCAGAAGAGGATGAGTCTAAACGGACGGAGGTAGTCCCCTGGCGTCATGGCGAAGCTGGAGGCTCTTAGGGACATGGAGGATAAAGCCAGAACCAGTATTGGGAACATGGATGACAACACAGTCAGGAGGGTGAACACTCTCCCAGTGTCGACACTTTAGACCGTGACACCGCGCAATCAAGGTGAGGGGCTTCCGGGGGTCTCAGCAGCCATGATGGACGCAAGCCGCGTCGAGGATCAGGGCGGAATCGAATCGGGTGAGTGGGATACTGTCACCGGCAGCTTTGCTTGTGTTCGTATCGATCAAGTAGTCGCGGGATTCCGATGATATTATGTTCCTCAGCACTTCCACGCCTGTCGTCAACGGAACTGTCTGCTAAAGCAGACAAAGACTGAAGGGACGCCCTCAGATTCTAGCGCAGCAGGGGGTCTAGGTCTAATATCGACGCTGATCGCGACAATCCAAGCTTCCCAGTCCCTTCTGTCGGCAGCTTAGCCATTGAAGTTCCAGGAACTTTTATTTACACAAAAGGAGAAAGGTTCCGAAAGGTATGAGAGCCTCGGCCAGTTCGGAGCCATGATCCCCTGAACCAGCCTAGACGTGAATCACCCCACCGGTTCATTTTGGGTCTGGCGGAGCTTCTGGTGGCTCGGTGCTCGAGGGGCAATTGGGTGATCATCGGCTGGGCGAAACCAAACCGTTGCTGTTTAACTGATTCTAGGCCAGACCGCACAGATCCGCCAAATCCATCAGCTCTGCCTCTCCCGGAGCGGGCAGGAGCCTCTTTCGGTGGCCATTGTCGATTTGTCGATGGTGACTTATCAGGTTGGACGTCGGCACCTTCAAAGTTGCCAATAAGCCAAGCCGTGTCTCAATCTCCACTCGGTAGGCTCCAATTGGTAGCCGTTTAAGTTTGGTGATCTGTGCCCGCGGGGCGGGCCGCCTTTGACCGGATCGGATCCCTCGTGCCTCGTGAGTCGTGGCCATCGTGAGGAAGAGTCCCCAAAATGGCGTTGATAGGATAAGGTACCTACTTATGTAGGTCTGAAGAACACAAGCCAGTCTAGACACACACATAGTTCTCCCAGGTCAGACGGTCCTGCCCGCGGCCCCTTCGCGGAATCAAAGAACGAAGCCACTGAGATCCCCAAGCCCAGAATCATGAAAGTGTGCCCCACATCAACACATATGCCAAGCGTCCGATCCTCCTTTTCGCTATCAACTGAAAGTGTCAATTACTTTGTACATTAGGGAGGAGACAAGAGCTCGCCTTTCCAGCCCGGCGACAGTCTTCCAAGACCCGTAATGTCGGCTGTCCAGGCATGTACTCGTCTTATCACATTATCCAGGTGCTATGCTCCTCAAAAGCTGGGGCGGAACGGATGTCAAATGCTCCCAAGGCATAAAGGGATAGAAAGACCCAGGATCAACTCATCTGGATGTTCATCCCCCATCGCCACGGCCCGCCCGAGGAATCTGCTGTATTTGGGAATGAACGTATGTAGGTATTGTATTGTACCTATATACTTGATCATCAAACAGAGCAAAGACACATTTTGAATCGCACCAGTAGACACACCCAAACGATACTACAACTGAAAGGTATCGCCAACGCCTCGCTCGCCATGGCCAGAATGAGAAAACTTGGGAATCCAAACCGCCAAAGAACACGAAACGTCACAACAGCCTTGAAAAAAGCCAAGTTGGTATACGGTGCCATTTCCCATGCCTAGTCATGAATGATTCATCCCGAGTAATCATCACTGCTCATCCTCCTCCTCAATCGGCGCTGGCGTGGCCCGCTCCCTCCTCCGCTTCGGCCGCCTCAACCGATTACTACTGACCTGGCTCGCCGAGTCATCCGGCGCGAGCTCGCTAATATCGTCCCCGCCCCACTCGCTATCCGCGCCATCTATGCTCTCCTCGTCCGCCCATGCCGGCCGATCGTAGGTGCCGCTGGACCCAGACAACGGCAAGACATCGATACCCCGACCCGTGCCGAACCCGCCCCTGCGCTGCTGCAGACTCATCTGCAGCGCGGCGCCCCGCCGCCGCAAGCCATCGCGCACCGCCATGGCCTGCTCGTGCAGCTTCTCGAACGCGTCCTCGAGCGCCTCCATGCCGTTGAAGATCTCGCGCTCCAGCTCGGCCAGCGTCGCCACCTCGACCTCCTCGTCGTGCGTGACGGCCGCGCGGGAAGGGTACGGGGCCGACGACGAGGCGGCCGACACGCCGCTGATGAAGGACGCGGGCGTCTGGCCGCGGGAGAAGGGCCCGAACGGGGTCGTGGTGCGGGACATTGGGCCCCTTCCGGCGGGGCCTGTGGGGCTCATCATGCGCGAAGGCGAGAACATGCCGCTTGCGGGCGTCGCCAGGCGTGACGGGCCCTCGCCGAACTGGACGGTGGTGTCGTCTTCGGCGCCGGACCAGAGGAAGCCGTCGAAGCGGCCCGAAGTGAGGATCTCCCACTCGGAGGTGCTGATGTCGGATATTGTGTAGAGGAGGTCGTGCGTGCCCGGGTTCTTGACGAGGTAGACGGCTGTCTCGGCGTCGCGCGGCGCTTGCGGCAGGCGGTATAACCTCTGGAGCGAGAGACCGGCCTTCACGATGAAATCGTTGCGGGGTCTGCGGATTGGGGTAGGGGCCCGCATCGCGGGCAGTAGCTCCCGTGAGCCGGCAAGCAGGGCGTTGAAGTAGGGCCGGTCCTCCTGCTCCAGGTTGGTGAGGATGGCGAAGGCGAGCGTCTCGTCGTCGACGTCCTGTGGCGGCGGAGCGGCAGTCTTCTCGACGTTGGACATCCACTTGTCGACGGCCGCCCGAACTCGCTTGGTCTGGCGGAGATAGTGTTCTCTAAACTCCTCAGCAATGTCCGGATCCATCTTGACCGGTGATGATGGCCGTGGCGGGATGTCGGCCAAATCCTCGACCGCCTTGCTGCTCAGCAGCGAGAAGTCGAATGGTGGCCACGGCGGCAAGTCTACCCTCCCACTCACTCTCTCAAGCACCTCTCCCCATCCTAAACCCCTATGGGGCTCCCCTGAGCGCTCGCACACCACGCAGGGGCAGCCATCAGGCGGAAGATCCCGGGAGAACACGTTCTCTAACCTATCCAAGAGCCGGCGAGCGACGGTCCGGTGGCCGGTCGCAACGGCGATGGAGCCGTGGCCTGAAAGTACCGTCTGGTATTGTTGCAGGAGGTTGAAGAAGGGTGCAAAGAGCGTCTCGGCGCCTTGGAGTGGGGGGTTGGACGGCCGTGTACCGTTCTGTCGCGGCAGAACGGCGAGGAAATGTCTAGGCACGGGCTGTGGCAAGCCACCATTCTGCAGGAGGTAGTCCACACGGGGAACCTCCTGAAGGTTAAGTGCAGGCGGAGGCGGCGGCGGCGGCGGTGGAGGCGGGGGGGCTGGAGTGAATGCCGGGGTTGCTGAAGGAGTCGGTACGTCGGATGTGGTATAGTGATGTTTCTCCTCGGCCATGAGAGGCGGCGGGAAGTGAGGGGTGTGTGTTGGTGTCCTGGGAGAAGTGTCTACGGCTGATTCTGGTGAAGAATCCGCGGCATCCACAGGTGGCTGCTGGGCCATGGAAGCGCTCCGTCTTGGTAGCGTTGTAGCTGTCGAGCCCGGCTCCAGCGTAGACGCGTCGGTTATCTCAGATTTCGCTGCTCCGGAATCGTCGCCACGTGGCGCCCTGACTGAAGGTGCCGGCCGCATGACGAAGGTCGCCTGGCTGGACGCCTTCGAGAGTCTCGACTTGGACTCGTGCTTGGAAGTGGACCTCGAGACCCAGGAGCCCCTAGACGAAGGCCTCGTTTCTGACGCATCTGCTTCCTTCACTGACACTGGAGTTTCGGGTCTCTTTTTCTGACCGGAGAGGTCCGTCTCGGGGGGTGACGGTGGCCTGTCCTCCTTGCGGCCATTCTCCCGCGCTGTCGAGTTCTTCCGGGCGACGGGAGGGGCGCCGACCGACTTGGACCGCTTCATCTCACTGCCTCCGAGATCCGTAGCATCTGGTGTGAGAGGGTCCGCCTTTCTGACACCAGGCGCCGAGACATCCTCCTTGCTATAAAGGAGCTCCTTGCTGTGCGCCTTGTTGAAAGACGGATACGGGAAGCTGCCCCGCTCGCTCTCCACGCCCCTTGCCAGCTCCGGCACCAGGTCTATCATGGACCTTGCAGCGGCCGACTTATCGTCCGGGTGCTCCTTGTCCATGTCTCTCGTTCTCGGCCGTCGGTGCGATCTCTCGCTATCGGTCGGCCTCAGCTTGGAAAACCTCGACGAAGTCGACGATCGATGGGAGTGGTGGTGATGGCGGTGAGAGGACGAAAGCAGAGAATCTCTGTCCCGCACACTATCGCCGTCCCCGTATCTATCTCTGTCCCTTCTGCGCTGCTCCCGATCCCTGTCCTTCTCTCGATCGCGCTCTCTGTGAATCCGCTCGGACTTGGATCGGTGTGGCTTCTCGCGCGGGCGGTCGTCGACAGCGTCGACATCGCGATCTTTAGAGGAAAACATGATGGACCATGTCAGGGTAACGCACCCGCCTTAGAGACGGGAGGACGGGGCGGCTGCGGTTGCCGGACGCAACGTAACCGCACGGTGAATGCGGCGCAGAGCAGGAGAAGCTTGATGTTGGTTCGGCCTGGGTCAGATGTTGCGACCAACCAGGGCTCTGTATCACCAGGATTTAGAGCCGTCGCGGCAGTGTTTCCTGAGGAGGGAGAACTGATTCGTTTCTCGGAAAATGGCGAAGTTGCTGAGAACTCGTAACTTGGCTGCCCAGCTGTCATGCCTGAAATCGATCGATTCTCTCAAGAGAGGTTGGTGATGCCCATTGGGCAGGGATTCGGAAGCGGTCAAGACAGTATCCACACGGTGCCCTCGAGCTTTCCTTGAAGACTTGGCAACCAGATGTCAAACAGTTACAGTGGGCTTGAAGAACGCCATAGTGTGTAAACCGAAGATCTGCACACTGTCTGATGTGTTCGGCAGGTGGACCGCCAGTTGCTGTTGACGCTGCTTGGAATTCCCGACAGGAGTCGAAAACGAGCTCGACTGAGCACTGCATGTCTCACTCGACGAAGCACAGAAAAGGTACGGATAGCGACATCACACAGCACAACGGCAGAGTCGTATTCGATGTGACCACTTCCATCTCCAAGCGGGTTCGTATGTGGGAGGACTACCTTAGATATTGGAACTTAATTGGACCCTGTGCCTGACTCCTCATTGTCAAGCACTGCAAGATCACTTTTACGCGCTGACCGCCCGCAGGATGCGGGTGAGGCGCCCAATGGTTTTGCGTCCTCCAACCGCCAAACGGAGCCGAAAGCATGGCTTTAGCGTCGGCGCCGCGTGTCTGCTTTACTTGATGCGATAAATCACCTGGCAGGCTTGGAATGAATCCATCTTGCCTTCTATTTAAAGGTCTAACCTGCAGAATGCCACGTGCCGACTCTATGGATCCCAAAAGCAATACTCTTCCACAAAGAATCGCAGAAAACGTCTGTGTAACCAAATCTCGGCTGATGGCGCCGCGGCAAGCTTTAGTCTTCATAACCAAAAAATCGCGTTAAAACTTATCCAAGAGACCTTTGCCCTCGAGCAGCAGGATGATCTGGTGAACGATGGACCGCACTGACTGCTTCTCGCAGTCGACCACAAGGTCCGGCTTGGCGGGAGGCTCATACGGGTCGTCGACACCGGTGAAGCCCTTGATCTCGCCGGCGCGAGCCCTCTTATAAACGCCCCTCTTGTCCGTCTTCTCGCAGTACTCGAGCGGCGTCGCCACGTGGACGAGGTAGAAGTCGCCATACTTCTCAACAAGCTCACGGGCGTGCTTTCTCGCCTGCTCGAAGGGGGCAATCGGCGCAGCGATGACGGCAGCACCGGACCTGGTCAGCTCGGAGGCGACGAAGGCAATGCGAGCAATGTTCTTGTCGCGGTCCTCGCGGCTGAAGCCGAGCTCGGACGACAGCTCGTGGCGGACCGTCTCGCCCAGCAGCATCGACACGGAGCGGCCGCCCTGCTGGTTCAGCGTGACCTGGAGCGCTCTCGCGATCTGGTCCTTGCCGCTGTTCTGGTAGCCCGTCAGGAAGACGGTGAAGCCCTGCCGCGACCTCGGCGGGTGCGACTCCCGGAGGACCTTGACGACCTCGGGATACGAGAACCACTCGGGGATCTCACGCCCGCTCCGCAACCGCGCACGCAGCTCCGTGCCGGAGATGTTCAATGTCCGGACGCCCTGGGGGATCTGGTCGACCGGCGCGTACTCGTCGGTGTCCGGCAGGTACGTCATCATCTGGAAGGGGACCACCTCGATGCCGAGCTCGTCACGGTACTTCTCCACGGCGTGCTGCGCGTCGTAGGGGCCGTAGAAGTCGACACCCTTGCTGTTCTTGCCAGGGCCGGCGTGGTCGCGGCCGACGATGAAGTGTGTGGCGCCGTGGTTCTTGCGGATGATGGCGTGCCAGATGGCCTCACGCGGGCCGCCCATGCGCATCGCCAGGGGCAGCAGGCCGAGCACGGCCATGCCGTTGGGGTATCTCGGCAGGAGAGCCTTGTAGACGCGGACACGGGTGAAGTGATCGATATCGCCGGGCTTCGTCAGGCCGACGACGGGGTGGATGAGGACGTTGGCATGGTGCGAGCGGGCAGCGCGGACGGTCAGCTCCCTGTGGGCGCGGTGCATGGGGTTCCGGGTCTGGAAGGCGACCACCTTGGTCCAGCCGAGCTTGTCGAAGTGAGCGCGGAGCTCGGAAGGAGTGTCTACACTGCTGTCAGCATCCCCCCTCAAACCCACTCACTTCCCTAGGAATCGGCTCGCTTACATCGCAACTCGACGAAGTCATAGTGCTGCAGCCGGTTGATGGCCTCCAGCTTGCCGCCCACGTAGAACTCCTTGGCAGTGTTGAAGAGGTAGCGAATCGCAGGGTGTTCCTCGTCCCCTCCGAAGACCTCCTTGGCTTCCAACGCCCTGGTGTTACGGAGGTCAGCACATCAGTTTTGCCATAGCAGCCCGGGATGACGCGACCCTTGGCAAGTCTTGGGACAAAGGGGACGGTAGCTTACTTGTCGGGCTTGTAGACGTCCTCGACGGTGAGGATGGCCAGGTTCCGGTCGTCGCGGAAATCCCGCAGCGTTATCCTCGCGCCGGCCTTCAACGAGAGCTCGTCGATGGTCTCCTGGTCCACATCGAGCGTGATGGGCATGCTGAAGAGCGCGCCGCTGGCGAGGCGGTTCTCCTTGACGACCCTGGCAGTGAACAATGTCTTAGCACCCCCCCCCCGCGGAAAGATCAATTTGCTCGTTTTCCTTGCAAAAACGTACCCATTATAGTCTTGCTCGTTCATAAAACCTGCAATCCAGTCAACAATTTAGTGTTGCTGTGCCTTGCGTACATGGTACGGGGGCAAAGACAGCAGGCCGATGGCGGGGTTCATGAGAGCCCCACCATCCCACCTTCCGGCGAAGGACACCGCGTTGAGGAGGGTTAATGTTGACGAACCTTCAAGCGGCGAGAAACCGCCATTGAGCAGCAGTTCAAGGTCGCACAACTGGCGCTCACTGAGGACGAGTGCCGGAAGGGTCTCTGCCTCGGCCGCAAGTTCGGCGTGGCGAGGAAGGTCCCGCGCAATCAAGTCCTTGAGCACGCCGCCGTGGGGAGCGTTCGCCATATTTGATGATATTCGATCTGAGATCCCGAGTTGGTGAGCGAAATTAGAGGGTTGCAACGCGACGGATTGCCGCGTGACTAGATACTTATAGATCAGGGTAGCGAAGGTGGGCGGAGCAGAGAAAGAGAGACGAGCATTGTGGACTAAGGTTGTCTTATTAAGAGGAGATGGTGGTCAAGCGCAAGATATATACACAGTACACAGCAGGCATGTTACGTTCCGGTTTTGCCGTCCCCGCGGGTCCCCAGATCTCCATCCTATCGATGTGGCAAGCTAACGGACCGAAGGACTGAAACTTCAGGCCCCGGTAGCGGCGTCCATTCCCGTCAAGAAGCAGGGCAGAGTATGGGATGGACGGTGCGTGACTCGGCCAAGCAACGCCCGCAATCCTGGCTGAGTGGATTTTCTAATCGAGATCCCCATCTCCCATTTGCCGGTGGCTTCACTTACACCCCCTTCAGCTTGCCAGTGGGTGTTATTATAGTAATAAATCTGTACTCTACTGTGGTATATGACCAAAGGAGCATGAACGGTGCCCCAATGTTACTACTGGTGCACTCCCAGGGACAACGTGTGCCTTGTTGATTAGCAACCAACATCAAAAGCAGACCGACGGTGTAACGGAGAGCAAGCAAAGAAAGCCTTCTTGCTTACGGCAGCAAAGTTGCAACGACAACAACGCTCTGCCGGAGGAGGGAAGGAAAAAAGATGCGACTTGTCGTTGTCCCCAAAGGTTCTAGCTCCGATGACGTGCTCGCGCAAGGACCACTTCCCTGCCTCAGGCCCCTTCGCCGTGGACGGAGCTTTTACAGCCCAACCGCAACATCGGATGCATCATGCAGCAGCGGTTTTCTCCGGCAGGGCGAAAAAGGCGATAAAAGGCCGCTTTGTCGGGAGTCGGACTCAGATGTGCGCCGGCAATGTGCTTTAAACCCTTGTCGGTTAGGGCTGAGTAAGACATGCTGTAAGTTACCACCGTTGCATCGCAGGATCGAGGGCATGATGCAGGGTTAGGGTTTTGACTGAGTGACAGGCAAGTGACAGTCCGAAGAACCCCTGAACTCCTAATAGTTAAATGCCGAGTGCGATCAACAACAATACAACATCACGACGGACTTCACATTCTCCGACATGTCCGAGGCAAAGCGACGGTGAACACACACACAACGAGCGTACATTGCATTCTCTTGCCATACTACCCCTCATAGAAATCCCTCTCCAAGACGCGCGCCCGGGCAATATGAGAAAGGAAATATGGAAATACCCACAAGCTGACAGGTCTGTTATGTGTCCGAAAATATCCATAGAAAGAAGAGAAAAAAAGAAAAGAAAACGAAACAACAAACAAGTCGAGCGAATGTCAGTTAATAAGGTCAGTCATCATCAGAAGAGAGACACCACACCTTTCAGACCCGTGCGTGTTTCCCCTCCCTCCCTCAAACATCAAACTGCTGCTGCTTCCCGAAACAAAAACAAAACAACCTAACCTAGAGAGCTCCCTTATTCCAAACTGAAACTGGAAAAGACCCCTCATCCAACGACAAAGATCTCAGTAGCAGCGGCAGCAGCTGTAGTACCCGTCGGCTCCTGATGATGACCGCGAGCAGGAGGAGGAGGGCCCGAGATGGTGATGGTGTGACGGTGGTCCAGCGTCCCCTCGCCCGGGTCCAAGGGGTTGTTGGGGGGTGGTGGTGGTGCCAGCGACGTCGGCGGCTGCTGAGGCGGCGCAAGAGGCGACAGCGTCTCTGATGAGACTGAGACCGAGACTGACGACGGAGATGGAGATGGTGGGAAGAAGGGGGTGACTGTCCCGGTTGTGAAGAAGCCGCTGCTGCTGCTGGGACTCAACGGGGCGGGTCCTCCTGCATTCAAACTTACTCGTTAGTTTCCTGGTCATCCTCCCTCAAAAAGAACAATTTAGAAGTTTTGACATACCACTACCACTACCACCACTACTGCCTCCCGTCGCCGAAGACAGGACAGTGACAGTCCGCAGGGTAGTCTCGGTGCATGTCGAGGTCGACAACGAGAAGGAGGACGAGCCCGAGCCCGAGGCCGGGGCACTCAGCGTCACCGCGACGGTGGTAGTCGCCGGGATGGTGAAGGTGAGCCATGTTTCGCTGCAGGACGTTGACGTTGAGCTTGAGGCCGAGGCTGAGACTGAAGCTGAAGTCGCGCTCTCTATCGGTACCACGCTTGAGGACGAGGAAGGGGTCTCGTGGCACGTGGTTGTTGGTGGTTGCGCAGGCCCAGGCCCAGTGGCAGAGGCGATACCCGTCTCGTTGCACGAAGTCGATCCCGCCGGGAGCGGGGCGGTCATGGTCTCGCTGTACGGGGTGGTGGTCGCTGGAGGAGAAGAAGAAGAAGAAGAAGGAGGGGCTTGGGTCGCGGGCGTGGTGCCGTCTGTGCAGGTGGTGTCCAGAGATGATGATGGTGACGATGCTGATGCGATAGTCGTGGTCCCGTTTTGGACCGGAACGGGGGGCGACGGCGACGGCGCTATCGTCCCCGAGGTGGTGCAGGTGGTGTCGATGGAGGAGAGGGGGGGCGGAGCGGTGGGCTGCGGGACGGCAGAGGACGGCGCGGTGCTCCGGGCGCCTGTTGTCGGGAGGACACCTGTTGTTGTGTCGACCGGCGATGTGGAGCTCACGGGTGGGAGCGGCGCAGAGGAGGAGGGGGGTGATGCTGGCGGCGAGGTGCCTGTGATGCCGTCTGTGTCGCTGGTGGAAGAGACGCCGGGTCCGGTGGCGGAGCTAGACGGTTGGCCGCCGGTCGGGGTGGGCACGGTCACAGTGGTCACGACGGACGAAGGGATTGTGACGGTCGTTGTTATGGTCGAGGTCGACCTGGACCTGGACGTGGTTGTGCTCGACAAGCTCGACTCCAATCCGGTACTTGTGGGTGGCAATGCTCCCGTCGAGCTTTCAGTTGGTCCGCCTGTTCCCGGAAGCCAGCCGCTTGGCTTCGTCCCTCCAAACGGCACAGTCGAATTGGGAAGGGGGAAAGGGGGAGCGGATGAGCCAAGGGTGCTTGTCAACGGGGGTGCTGCTGCTGGTGTAGACGTGATTATGGTTACCGGCAGGGAGCCTGTCCCAGACGGAGACGGAAGGGGGGTTGACAACACCGACGATAGGCTCGACGACCCAGTACCAGTACCCAAGACGGGAGAAGAGGTGTAGCTCGCAGTCCCGCCGGTGCCTGTCGCCAAGGGCGTAGTGGCGTTCGGCAAGGGGAACGGCGGGCTACTGGCCGGGACACCAGGGCCAGTGCCGGTTCCAATCACCCCCGAGCTCAGAGGCACCGAAGTGCTGCCCAACGATGATGAGGTCGGAGATACCGGTCCACTGGTGACGACACTCTCGCTTGTGGAGGGCTGGGAAGCGGTGCTGTCGGAGCAGCCGGGACATCTGGACGAGAGGCCAGGCGTTGCTGTCAGGATGACCGTCTCAGACGAGGGAAGCGGGCTACTCGGGAGTCCCGTACCGCCCGTGGGGCCGGACAGCGCAGTAGAGTTGCTCAGCGGGAAAGGCGGGAGGCTTGGCTGAGACGTTGCTGAGGTGACAGGAGCGGTTCCCCGTCCAGCGGTACCGGTTAGCCCGTCGGTTGGTCCCGCCGTGAGCGAAGAGTTGCCGATGGGGTACGGCGGTGACTGGATCGGCGCCGAAGACGTTCCCGATGGACTCTGGCCGGTCGTGCTTATTAATGGAAGCGTGCTGGTCGGCAATATTCCCGAGTCAATACTCGTCGACGTCCGCGACAGCGAGTCCGGCGCTGAGCTCGACTGGGTTGCCGAGATGGGGATGCTCGGTGCCGGAGTATCAGTGCCGGACACAGGGGCGGTTGTGTCTAGAGTCGACGTGGTTTCGCAATCCGGTCCGCCACAGTGTGGCGATGAGCTCGGCGGGTATGGGACGCTCGCGGTGCTGCCGGTAGGCGCTCCTGTGTCCTGGGGTCCGGTGGAAAGCGGAACGGTGCCTCGCCCGTCGGAAGGGGCTATGCCTGTTGGCCCCGTTCCGGAAGTGGAATTCGAGAACGGGAAAGGGGGAGTTGACGATGAGGTGAAAGACGTCGGGAAACTAGTGACGACAGTTGTGGGAGACGCAGGGACTGTAAGGGTGCTGGGGATGGGAATTGTAGGGACTGTGGGGGCGGTTGACAGCGACGGCACCGCAGGAGTCGAAGGAGTGGTGGGAATCGAAGGGGTCGTAAGGGTACTGGGGAGTGTAGGGACCGTGAGAGTTGTGGGAAAAGAAGGGGACGTGCCGGTTTCCGGTGTGCTTCCGGGGCCACTGGTAGACGCCTGGCTCGACGGCAGCGGCGTGCCTGTCGGGAGGAACCCGGTCGGATTCGCGTAGGTGGAATTGGGGAGTGGGAACGGAACCGTCAACACTCCGCTCGGAGTGGAGGATGCCACCGGTGCTGTGGAGGACAGGCTTGACGGCCCGGTTGACCCGCTGCGAGGTAGAGATGTGGGCAGCGACAACGGGGGTGCGTCGGGCACTGAGCTGCTGGGGCCTGGCGCCGTGATGGTGGGAGTGATGGTGATGGTCGTCAAGATGGGAATGACCGTGGTGATGGTAACACCGCCACTGGTCGTTGTGACGGTGCTGCTGATCGTCCCCGTGATGGCGTCAACGCTCGAGGTATACAGGATTGTGCTGGTTATAGAGCCCGAGACGGTGGACAAGGTGTACGTCTTCACCGCACTGCTTGGCGTTTGCGGAGAGGACCGCGCCACAGAGGACGACTCCGTTCCGGCACCTGTCGTACTGCTGCTGGGTGCCCCTGACGTTGTGGAAGAAGGAAGCGGTGCTGCCTCGCTAGTTGTGCTCTCTGAAGGCGGCGTTGGCGTTGGCGTTGGCGTTCTCGTGAGGGTGAGCCTGTTCGTCACCGTTACGGTAATGGTAAACTTCGTAGACACGGTAGTGCGCCGTCTCGTGCCAGAGGACGTGCTGTTCTGAGGGAAACCGGTGGGCGCTGAGGGACTCTCGGTGGCCTGGGAGCTCGAAGGGGAAGAAGAGCCCCCCGCAGGCACGTTGCTGGTGCTCTGACGGGCCGCGCTAGACGAAGTGACCGGACCATCTGAGCTGTCTGGTGCGGTGGCCAATGACGATGTGGTAGGGGTCAAGTCGCTCGTAGGAGGGGGCCCGTATCCTAGCCGAGTGGGTGAGTTCTTATTTATGAACAGCAAATGTCTAAGAGAAGGGTTTCTTACCACCATCAAGCGTTGAAGAAGTCTCTGGCTGAGGCGGAGGCCCATACGGCGGGTTGGAAAAGGCCTCCGTCTGCCTCGGCTCGATCTTCTGGAAGCGCGCATGGTCTTTAGATCCCGTGCCAGGAGAGGTCTTTCCGCCCGGTTGCCGAAAGCCGGCCCAACGACCGTTTCTGTATGCGAGCGTACTCGGCACGCTGCCGAAGACGGCGGCGGCCGACACGAGGCAGCCAACCACTCCGGAAACCCTCATTCTGGGGAGCGTTCTGGATCCAAGCTGTTACCCGTAGGGCGAAGAACGAAGAAAAGATGAAGACGGAATAGGGCTACTGCCCAAAGCAGAGTTCAACGGAAGGATCGACAAGAATAAGGTATTCTGTGGAGGGATGGTATCAAACGAGTGATGATGCCAGGGGGCGGGGTTCGTGGGAGACCTGCGGCAAAGGTTCTTTGGGTCTTGCGGGGAGCTGGGAGATGAGCATGAGGGACTTCAGTGGCAGGAGACGGGAGCGAAGACGGACGGGTGATATAGAGGAGGCAACTCAGTTTCTCCCGATCCGTCCCGTACACGTCCCGGACTCGTCACCTTGGTGCTCCATCGAGGTTACCCAGGTGGAGGACGGCCTTGTCTGAGAGTAGTGTAAACTTGAAGCTGCTGGCTTCCGGTCAAGGGCCGTAGAACCTCGTCGGTGTCACGCTTGTTGAGAATGAACGGAAACCGTGTTAGAGATAGCCACATAAGAACGCCCATTGCAGAAACAGAGATACTTGCCACGTCTCGAGGACAAGCTCGCGCAACCACAGTCCCTGTAATCTGCCATAGTTCCAAGAGGACATGCTCCAAGTCGCGGTCTCGACTCGGAGCAACACCCATGATACTCGAAAAAAAAGACCCACAGCTGAAGCCATCGTGTGTAGCAGGCTGTGTTGTTCAAGTTGTCCGCTAGGTGCTCCGGTGACCCGACGCTTGCCTGGGTGTGTCTCTGGAGGGCCCTTTGTTTGCGTGTCACTCCCCATCCTTGTAGACTCGAAACCTGGGCTTCACAGGGGGGGTTGAACCACGGTTACCTCGCTCTTTGGCTTCGGCTGTGAAAACTGTGGGTAACATCTCGCGAGGAACAAAGTGACCTGGAAAGGAAACAACACCGGTCGTGCTAGACGACACCAGGTTTTTGACTGATGGCAACGGGCACTTGTCCACATAGCAAGGACGGCCTTGCAGGGGATGAGTGGATGCCGTCATGCAGGTAGCCGTTGGTCAGATTGCCTGTTCCTGCATCGACCGGTACCTTATGTCACACATGGTTCGCGGTGCCTGAGTGAGAGTGGGAAGACGCGCCGCTGTGTTGCGGGATTAGATGAAGGGCGATTCCCACCGATTGGGGTTCGTTCCCCTTGGTGGTACCCGGGAGGAGAAAAGGATGCCATGTTGGAAGGACGGGAAGACACGTCGGCTTTGTCTCGGGAGGGAACTGCTCATGGCTTCATCATTAACAGAAGCGGTCTCCTACTTCTTCGCTTCAGTCGATATCACAGACGTCTAGTATGTTGAGATCCGTCAGCAGGTGTACATACCTTACCTACTGTGGCGAATACAAACTTCGAGCGCACGAGGACCAGGAGGCGCCCCGGACGTACCTATCTTTGATCCGTCTTGTCTTGCTTCTCGAGGTTGACATGAACCTGAAACGAGGCTAGAACTACGTTAGGCTCCACAAGAAGAGTTGCTCGAGACATTCAGGGCACCAGGGATAGCTATTCCTCCCTTCCAGCTCCAGACATTGCAACTGGATGAGAGAGACATGCGTCAGATGCGGCACAGAGCGGTGTCAGATTCATCATTCGTGACAAGACCCGAAAAGTATGGGGAGATGCATCGCTTTCACGAAGCACCTGTGAGATCTGCGGCTAAGTGCCTAGGTAAAGCTAGCGTATACTCAACAACAGCATCACGATGACATGATCTGGAAGATGCTGCCCTGACTCCCGTAACTCGATGGCGGAACGCGCAATACTCGGTGCATCCCCCCACGATTACACAGCGAGCACTGCATACACTGCGCTGTCAAGATGCCGTACCTCCTCGTTTATCTGCCCCCTCGCCACCGATGCTGCACTCAGATGCGTTCCTGCATGAAGCTAGCACCAGCTCGTACATTCTTGGTGGCCCCGACCTTGTACAATACGAAAGCCCAGGTCTGCCTCACTCGGCCTTCTTGGCGGCCTCTCGCAGCCCGGGAGCTGTGCCCTTCGCCATCTCACTCTCTCCGGCCTCGATATCTGCTGCCCAGAGGGCAGCCCCAACTGTTTTGCCTGCTGTCAGCAACTCCTCCTCCGCTTGTGGCAAGCGAGTTGAAAGGAACTTACCCGTGTTGGTGAAGGAGAAGAGAATCGACGCCAGCGGAATCATCTCGAGAAGGGTGGCAACGGTGCCAAATCTAAGGGGCGGGGAGTTCGAACATGGTCAGCTAGATGCAACCGAGGTTGTACATACAGTACAAGTCATCACAGAAAGTACGTGGGACCAGCGGATACTGCAAGCAGGTAGTCATGCCCGAAGGTCCGTCTCCGTGCCACGAATTTCCCGCACGTCCCAGGCATCTCCGAGATGGACACAAGGCATACTTACGCGGTATAAGGTGCCTTATGGGTCTTCAGCCATTCCGACTTCCTCGATGTGGACCACGCCTTCAGTTGAAAGTACTAGATGGACGAGGTAAGCATCTGCCTTCTCGGAGGCTACCGCATAAACCCAAACTCACCCGCTCATGGGCCGAGTCGCCACGGGATCGTCCTGTCAGATGTCAGTCACACGCTCCTAGGATCCCCGCTCAAAAACCTTGGAAAAGTCCTCACCTCGTAGCAGGATGAACGCCACCGTACCGACGACTGTGTATCGTCGTGTCAGTGTTGCGCCCTCCAAGGAGTGACGTTGCGCAGTTCGGACCCGGCGCACATACCAGGAATGAAGTTCAGCGGCAGGTACATGAAATATCGAATCAGCTCATTGACGCTGAAGCGACCGAAGGGCTTCTTGAGCACTTTCCCAAGCCTCTGGATCAAGTCTCCCTGAGACTTCAACTCTCTCCCTTCGGCAACGACGTTGGCTTTGTTCCTGGTCATCAGTGTGCCGTCAAACGTGTCCAGGAGAGCATCCTGAAGCAGGTAGTTCTTGGAGATGAGGGAGGTGATCGTCGCGCTCTCGTTCAGGACGAGTAGAACGGTCGTGAAGATGGCGAGCGGGCCATTGACAAAGGTCAGGATGGCGACTTGCGGCAGATAGGTGAAGAAGAACATGGATCCGAGTACCCCCGAGTAGAGCGTCAGGTACGGGATCAGCTTCGAGCGAAGAGGCTTCCACAAGCCGGGATGTGTGAAGAAGTAGATGATCCCCTGCGAAAAGTGTCAGCATCACGAGATCCTCGGCTATGCAGTAGCACTCGTGCAAAGATGTTGTCTAACCTTGATGGGATACAGATACGACTGACTTCTCGCGGCCTCGTTGAGAAGGACTTTGGCTCGGCCAAGGTCTTCTTTGCTGTACAGTCTATTAGCCGACAAAATTCTAAATTTCTTGTATGCTTCTGTTGACGGTGACCCACGCGATCTCTTGAGCCCTGTCGGCAATATTGTTCGCCATCTTGATCTTGTTGATCTGAGAACGGATAGTTGTTTGCGTGTATTGGTTCAGCGGTAACTGTGAAAATTCAGTGATTCAGTGACAGTTTAAGTATGCCGTGGTCATTGTGCACACTGAACTGGCCACCTGAATAGAGGAGAGACGACTGTGAATCCCTGAATTCCATTCGTTGTTGCGGCATACGTCAAGAAAGTGGGATAACATGTCGAGGTTCGGCGATGTCGTCATCGGTTTCTACTGGCCTGCCAAACGGGCCCTTTCAAGTCCAAGCCGCCAAAACAGGTCACATACCAGAATTCACATGCTCGACACGGCATGCAATGCTTGCTGAACTTGATCCCCCTCTATTGCTTGGGAGAACTTGTTGAGCTCAATCCAACACACCTTAGCATTCCCCTCTACAAGACGGTATTGCCAATCCCCCACCCGCCCTGTTCTTTTCGTTTAACCTGCAGCCAACCATCTCTTGTAGGAATCACCCCACGCCACATTAATACTGTCCCCGTCCGTTATATCGTCCCTTTAGCATAGTACATACTCGCAGACGTATATGCGAGCCGCAGGTTGGCGGGCTTCTGTGCAGTTGACCCGTGCCGCATACTGCTGAGCTGGAAATGAAAACAGTCTCGTATGGCGTACACACGAGGAATTACAACATAAGCCGTGAAAGTATAGCTACCGTGATCCAGTTAGGTCGAGCATCTGGCACGGTCGAGTCTTGCCAAAGGCCCAGTGTTATCCGTCTATGAGTAGAACGCCTCAAACAAGTAGATAAACCCAAAGAAGAGGAACGCAACCGCTCCGCCGACCGTGACTAGCGCATGTGAGCGATTTGTCGGACACAATGAGAGGCGAGGGATGGGAGCATGGACTTACCGACTTTCAGGCTCACTTTGCCCGCAATGGCCCTACCTCCAATGACAGCAACTCCTGTGCAGCAGCCGTGACCTAGAACGGCGCCCAGCGTCACCCACCAGTAATCCTGACCGGCGGCCATCGCAATAGTCGCGATCTGGCTGCGGTCTCCCCACTCTCCCAGAAAGGTCATGACAAAGGTCTGAACCCACGCAGGGCTGAGAAGCAGCGAAAGGAGATTGTTGAGTCCCGAAAGGAACCCTACAAGGACTCCAGGACGCGACGACGGACTCCGCCCTTCGGGGGAGCTCGAGGGGCTCCTCGGCGGCGTCGGGAAGCGAGACTTGGACCGGGGCTTGCGATTGCCGAGTCCCATTTCCAGGGCATACGGCGAGACCTCCGAGCCCATCCGGCCCTCTTTTCTCGCAAGGTTTTCCTTCTCCTCCAACTCCTGCTCCACCTCCTGCATCTCGGCGGACACGCCCTCGTCGGGGCTCATGGCGAGTCCTTCGCGGAGCAGGCGGGACCCAAATACCATAAACAGAACGGCAGCAAGGAAGGTTGTCACACGCTTCGGAATCAGAGTAGGCACCGCATGTCCCAGGACGGCCGAGAGGACGGTCATGGTGATCAAGGCGCTGAAGGCAGCCGTGAACACCACCAGGCGGTCATGCTTCATCGCCATGAGCGCGGCAACCAGGAAAGTCTTATCGCCAATCTCGGAGAAGATGATCATCGTGAGCGAGAGGATGAATGAGTGGAAAGGTCGGATGAGGCCTTCATTGTCTTCATCGGCAACTCCTGCGCTCTTCGCCGGCTGTCCGCCCTTGGAGACATCCAGATGATCGATGTTCGCGACAGAGTCTGGAAGGGGTAGAGATTTGTCGTGAGTCTTGTCGGGCAGATCGGCCGGCTTCTGTGAAAGGGTTAGCTACGCGGCGTACAGGGGACTGTAAACCTTCCGGTGCGGCGCGAACCTCAAGCCCGGAAATATCACTCGCCGCCTTGTCACCGTGGCTTGCTTCACTATCGGCCTCTATCCTCTCATGGTCCGAATGCGGCAGCGGAGGCGGTTCTTTGGGAGTCGGCGGCGTGTTTTCGACCTTCTCGCCCGTCTGCTTTTCCCTCAATTGCCGGTCTTTCGACTTTTCACTCACACCTCCTTCGGTTCCAGTAGTACCCTTTCTGGGCCCTGGCCGGTTCTTGTCGTCCATCACCCCGTCATGGCTTTCTGGTATCCTCTTTCCGTCTACCACCAACGGGTCCGCGGGGCGGTCTTTCAAAGTGGGCAGGTCCTTTGCCGATTCCGAGCTCGTGTCAAGCTCCACGAAGGGACCGGCGTGTGGCTTGCCGTCTTTTCCATCGACCGGCGCATCTTTGGTACCAACTCGCTTTGCGGGCGATGCACTCTCTGAGAGTGCGAGCGAATCTCTGTCCAATCGCCTGTCGGCCACTGCGGCGGCGACCGCAAGTGAAGGGAGGAGGAGGAGAAGGAGCGGCGACTTCCGATTTCGAAGCCTCATTGTGGTAAGCGTATGGGTAACCGGGACTCTGTTTCGGACGCGGTCGCACCCAAGCAGGAGCCGATAATAGTTATCGTCAATAAGCTCGTTATGTTGCAGCAAAGGGGACTGTCGAAGCCGAACTACCCGGAAGAAAAGAATATGTGTCTAAAGAGAACGTCAGAATAGAAAGCTTGCTTTGCGTCCAACGGCAAGATGAGCGGAAGTTCATAGACTAGAATAACTGAAAGTTGATTTCCTGGTCTCGACCCTTGCAAGGGGTTACTTTCTGGGGAAGCCCTTGGCGAAATGCACTATCACTGGCGACTGGCCGATTCGAGTGGGCCGGGCAGTGCGAATGGTTACACTCAGTGTAATACTCCGTAAGATGATACGGATACCTAAGTAGTAATGTTATGGTGCACACTGCTCCTCTGTCCCGAATACATGGACGGTAAGTTTCAACATCGTCGAGACCAGTTGATGGACGGACATCACTTCACCGACTTTCGCTCGTACTCACTTTGCATCAAGCCCTGCAATTTCTTTGGCCGCGGCGATAAAGAGCGAAAGCACGTGCCTTGGTCCGAAGGTGTGCACTTTGAGCGGCTGATTGAGCGCTCGACGGCAAATCAGTTGACTGGTCACGTGCTCCACCACGAACCGATTTTTGTCTCAACCACCAGATCGGATGGTTCGTCGCGACGTTCGTTTGCACGATCAAAATCAAAAACACTCGACGCGTGAACCCTAAACCCAACCCCAACCCTTTTTCTTCAACTCACAGCTCATCGCGCCCGTCACTGAGGTCAACAGCTTCAGCGACCTGTTATTTTGGTGGCATTGCTATCTACCTGGTACTTTTGCCATCCATGTCGGGACGCGGTAGGGGCCGTCCGCCGCGTTCGGCGCAGGAGCCTGTTGGGGCCGCGAGCCGTCGCTCGACGCGCCACCAGCACCAGCAACAACAACAACAACAACAACAACAACAACAACAGAACGAGGAAACTGATGATATGCAGCTGAAACCAGAGCCTGAACCTCAGCCGCAGCAGGCCCAAGAGGAGCAGGACCAGGACCAAGTTCAGGCTCAGCTCCAGGCCGAGGCTCAGGCAAGCGTTCAACAAAAGCAGCCGGAAGCTCCCATGTTTGCGCCCGGATATCAAGACATCGACCCGGCCATCAGAGGCCCACAGGATGCTAGCATGCCTCCTCCGCCTCTCCCCATCGCTAAGAGCGTGCGTGGCGTTATTGGCCGCCGGGGAACGAGGCGCGGTGAGCTGGAGGACATCGCGTCCATCAGAAGCCGTGCCGCTACGGATGCGCAGTCAGAGCCCCAAAGTACTAGCCTTGCTGGCCCGGATGCGTTCTCCGAGCATTCAGGTAAAGTGCAACCCCTTGGCGGCTTGGATTGTCTCTCACCATGCTAACCCGCCGTTGTAGGCGTAGCACCACCATCCTCCTCTATGGCTGATGAAACACAGAGCCGAAAGTCGGTTAGGGAACGGCTCATGAGCAAGATGCTGCCGCGTCTGTTTACTGCTTCGGACGATTACTTCACCCATCTTTGCAGTGACCGAACAGTCGACCCCGAGATCTGGGGTATGGAGCGTCGGGCACTTCAGGAAGCCTTCCAATCGTATCTTGCTCAGTACCTCATCAGTATTGGCGACCCCGTCGTGGACCCGAACTTTGTCGCCAATACTCTGCAGATGGACATAGCATCGCCATCCTGGCAGGGAGTCTCCAGAATCATCTTGGCCGCCAACCTCACCCGGCTTCTCGACGATGTCACGTCCATGGGCGAGGAGGATGACACGCTGGCCCTGTTGCAGGTCTGGGACTCATGGTTCCTCAATGCCTTCGCCGGCGATGGTCCCGGTGCCTGGGACAAAGAGATGAAGGAGACCATCATCGAGCAGGTCCTGATGATTCGGACACAGCTGTCTATCTTCACACTGGAGAAGCTCATGAGGGATAGCACCGAGCCGTTCCACCCTTATGAGGAGGTTGCCCGGATTTGGTGCGAGGGCAATGTTTCGGTCGAAGCGGTCGAATCTTTCCTAGGAAACAACAGGGAAACGCTCCAGCTCCGGCCTGTAATGGGACCCTACTCCGAGGTGGACATCTTGGCAAAAGAGCGGGCTGCTACCCGGTTCACTTCGATATGCCGTTTGCTGCCGGATCAAGTGGTTCAAGGACGTGGACTCGATCTTCATGGGATACGCGAGGAGTATCCATTCAGCGATTTCGAAGACCGTCTGCGGGGGTTTGTTAAGAACTGCTTCCTGCAGACGAGAGACGCATTTCATCAGGGGCCCTCTTCTGCTGGGGCCGCTGCTTGGCCTGTTGCGTCTTCTGATGCCGCTTCAAGAGTCGGCTCCCAGATTGACACACAGGCCATGGCTCACCACTATACGCAAGCCGAGCCAGGGTAAGTCAGCTCTTGAGACTTTTTCCATTGTAGCTAGCTGACCAGCTTCTCTCCAGTGCACCTCCGCTTTCATTCAACGTAGAATCTATACGGCTCATGAAGCAGATGGAGCCGCCATCGACCGCCGGGTATCATGGGCTACCGCCTTCCTCTGGCTACCAAATAGCGACTCCTTCCGCCCCCTACTCGCCTGGACCCCGAATCCCTTTCCCACCCACTAGTCCTTCCACTGCGGAGTATACGGATGCACACATCCATCCCGGGTACCAGGGGCAGGCTGCTTCATACGCTTCGTCGGCCGCTCAGGTCGCAGGGAAGAAGAGGCGTTCCCGAGGCGCTGCCGCCGCGGCGGGCGACGGAGCCGCTGGATCGGCCGCTCCACCAGCTAAAAGGTCGCGAGCAGGACGGAAGAAGGGCGTTTCGGAAGCGAACATGGCTCTTGCTTCCGCAGATGCGGCACCTGTTGCAGAGGGCGCACCAGTCGCACCTAGTGCTGCTTCGTCCCAATATCCGCCCGTGCCAGGATCTGAGGATGACCTGCCTGACTTCGAAGCTCTATCCCAGCGTTCAAAGGAGGTGTCGGCTCGTGTCCGAATCCAAAGGAGTAAAGAGCCACAGGTTCGCTCGGCCTGGGTGCGTAAAGATGTGGCCTTGCTTGTCAGGGCAGTCAACACCTACCAATGCAAGTGGAGCCTCATCGAGAGGGAAATCAAGGCGGGCACGATTCCTTTTGAGCGTCCTCGGGACCAGCAGGCGCTTCGTGATAAGGCTCGGTTGTTGAAGCAAGATTTCTTGAAGTAAGTGCCCACACTGGGCCGCTGATTCATCGCCCCGTTTGTCGACACGCTTGCTAATACGCGGCCAATTACAGAGTCGATGCTGTTCTTCCCCGGGGTTTTGATCTCGTCGTTCTGGGCAAGAAGGAGAGGGAAGCCATCAAGGCTTGTGGAAAGAACCCCGACCGCAGGGAAGATGATGTCGATGCCAATGGACGACCTATCAATACGGACCTCGTGCCGGAGGAACCGCAGCAGGAAACTCAACCTGGACCTCAGCGATCTGTTGAACCAGAGTCGCAGGCGGGTGTTCAGCCGGCGCCCCAAATTGCTGCCCAACCAGCGCCGGAGCCGACCGCTCAACCCGCGCCTCAGCCGTCTGTTCCGGAGCCTACTATGGCTTAGGAGTCCATTGATCACTGGAGCTATGGCTAGGATGACTTGGATGAAAGCTACCTATGGAAGAGGGGGCGTTCCATGCTTCTGCTAAGTTGCCGATACTCTGCGGTTTTACGGGAGGTCCGAAATTCTACGTGCTCTAGCCAAGGTTATGGAGAGTTTGGCACTGTTGTTTTGGCATTGCTTGGTAGCGGAATGTTTGAGCACTTCGCTTGATGATGGTCCAGCCGCGAGGTGGGCGCTCTGCCTATACTAGAGTAAGGTGTTTCGTTGTCTGTGTTTGATTTTCTCGTTGATGTTGTATTGTACCTTGTACTGGGCTACAGCCGCTGTAGTGTATCCGTATGAAATGCTCTGATCCACCTCGTGGGAAACCGCCATTAAAATGAAAGGCCCGTGCACGTCGAATTACCCCTGTTGAGTGGGGCGCCCCCCATTGGCGGCATGCCAGCCTCGAATTGGCAACGTCGCGAGTTAGGATTCCCACAAAGGTTCATGCCGCTTGAGCCTGACATCCATTCACACAACTGCAACCCGCGTCCGTTCCGCCCACCATGAGCTACGGGAAGAAGGACGAGGACGCCGACAGCGGCCTGGTCAAGATTGACCGGACCCAGGTTTTCCAGGAAGGTGAGCAGGTCCCTGGGGCTACAGCAACAGGGAGCAACAGCAGCTGATCGCAGCCAATATCCGCAAACCGCAGCCCGGCTCTTCAACAACTCTCCCATCCAGCCTCGAAGATGCCGCGTACTGCTCACCAAGATCGCTCTCCTCCTGTACACCGGCGAGAAGTTCCCAACGACCGAAGCAACTACACTCTTCTTCGGCATCTCCAAGCTCTTTCAAAACAAAGATGCCAGCCTACGGCAGATGGTCCACCTTGTCATCAAGGAGCTGGCGAGCTCCGCCGAGGACATTATCATGGTCACGAGCACCATCATGAAGGACACAGGCGGTAGCACAGACTCTATCTACCGTCCTAATGCCATCCGAGCACTCTGCCGCATTATCGATGTAGGAGGCTGCGTCTGAGACGTTACATTTCTGGAGGGTCTCGGACGTGCTGACATAGGACTCTGCCAGGCCACCACAGTCCAGTCTATCGAGCGTGTCATGAAGACTGCAATCGTCGACAAAAACCCCTCGGTGTCGTCTTCCGCCCTCGTTTCGTCGTACCACCTACTCCCCATAGCCCGCGATGTCGTCAAGCGCTGGCAGAGCGAGACCCAGGAGGCGGCGGCAAGTACCAAGTCGTCCGGTGGATTCTCCTTGGGCTTCTCGTCTTCTTCGGGCAACCTCCCGGTCAACAACTCGACCATGACGCAATACCACGCGATCGGCCTGCTGTACCAGATGCGCATGCACGACAGGATGGCCTTGGTGAAGATGGTTCAGCAGTTTGGCGCGGCTGGTGCGATGAAGAACCCTGCCGCTATCGTCATGCTGGTCCGCCTCGCTGCCCAGCTGGCCGACGAAGACCCGCAACTCAGGAAGCCCATGATGCAGCTGCTGGATGGCTGGCTCAGGCACAAGAGCGAGATGGTCAACTTCGAAGCGGCCAAGGCCATCTGCGACATGCGGGACGTTACGGACGCCGAGATGACGCAGGCGGTTCATGTTCTTCAGCTCTTCCTCAGCTCCCCTCGCGCCGTCACAAAGTTCGCCGCCCTTCGTATCCTCCACAACATTGCCTCGTTCAAGCCGCACGTCGTCAATGTGTGCAACCCCGATATCGAGCTTCTCATCTCCAACAGCAATCGCTCGATCGCCACCTTTGCAATCACCACTTTGCTCAAGACCGGTAATGAAGCCAGCGTGGATCGGCTGATGAAGCAAATTTCCGGCTTCATGTCCGATATCACAGACGAATTCAAGATCACGATTGTCGAGGCGATCCGGACGCTCTGCCTCAAATTCCCCAGCAAGCAGGCCGGTATGCTGCAGTTCCTCAGCGGTATCCTGCGTGACGAGGGCGGCTACGAGTTCAAGCGTGCGGTGGTGGAGAGCATGTTCGACCTGATCAAGTTTGTCCCCGAGTCCAGGGAGGAGGCGCTCGCCCACCTGTGCGAGTTCATCGAGGACTGCGAGTTTACTAAGCTGGCGGTCCGTATCCTTCACCTTTTGGGTGTCGAGGGTCCCAAGACGTCCCAGCCTACCAAATACATCCGGTATATCTATAACCGGGTTGTCCTGGAAAACTCCATCGTGCGTGCTGCTGCCGTTACGGCTTTGTCTAAGTTCGGCGTTGGCCAGAACGATCCCGAGGTCAAGCGGAGCGTGGACGTTCTGCTCACGAGGTGCTTGGATGACGTCGACGACGAAGTCAGGGATCGCGCGGCCCTCAGCCTGAGGCTCATGCATGAGGAGGACGAGTTAACCAACGGGTTTGTCAAGAACGGTAAGCCTTCCGGTTTGACTGCTATTTGTTGTTCGAGATGCTGACAAACGCCACAGACAGCATGTTTTCTCTCCCGTACTTCGAGCAGCAGCTCGTCATGTACGTCACATCCGACGACAAGTCGGCCTTCGAGACTCCATTCGACATCTCCAAGATTCCGGTTGTTACGCGGGAGCAAGCAGACGCCGAAGACAGGACGAAGAAGCTTACCGCGACCACCCCGTCGCTCAAGCCACCAAAGGCCGGCCCGACAAAGGCGGCCCCGTCGGCTGCCGAAGCGGCCGCTTCCGCCTCGGCAGCGGCTCAGAAGTACGCCGAGGAGTTGATGAAGATCAAGGAGATCAGGGCTTTTGGCAGTGTGCTCAAGTCGTCACCGCTTGTAGAGCTGACAGAAGCCGAGACCGAGTACGTGGTGAGCGTTGTCAAACACATCTTCAAGGAGCACGTCGTGCTGCAGTACGACGTCAAGAACACGCTCCCGGGAACAATATTGGAAAATGTGTCGGTGATGGCCACCCCGTCGGACGAGGAAGAGCTCGAGGATCTGTTCATCGTTCAGGCCGAGAAGCTGGAGACGGACGTGCCTGGCAAGGTCTATGTGGCGTTCCGGAAGGTCAACGGAGAAGGGTCGATGCCTACGAGCACCTTTTCGAACGTCCTCAAGTTTACTAGCAAGGAGATCGATCCGACAACCAACGAGCCTGAGGAGCGCGGTTACGAAGACGAGTACGAGGTGTCCGACTTCGATCTATCGGGCAGCGATTACGTCATCCCAACATTCGCCAGCAACTTTGCCCATGTATGGGAGCAAGTCGGTGCCCAGGGAGAAGAGGCAGAGGAGACATTACAGCTGAGTGGCGTGAAGAGCATACCAGGTACTCCCTCTCACTCATCCCGTAATATTATTTGTAGGAGAAGACGAGGCTAACCGTAAAACAGAGGCGACCGAACAATTAGCCAAGGCGCTGTCCCTCCAGCCTTTGGAGGGAACAGATGTGCCCGTCAACCAGACGACGCACACGCTAAAGCTGCTCGGAAAGACGGTCAACGGCGGGAGGGTGGTAGCCAATGTCCGGATGGCCTACTCGTCCAAGACGGGCGTCACGACCAAGATCACGGTGCGGAGCGAGGAAGAGGGCGTTGCGGCTCTGGTGGTAGCATCTGTTGCGTAATGACGGCTGGATTGGCGCACGGCCTTTTGCTTTCGCTGCTCTTAACGAAATTGAGAGGAGCACTTCCCCAGCTGCGGTGTGAGCGGTGGCGTCTAGATGAGTTCATCATGATTATTACACTGCTAGACGGCTGCTTAATTGCAGCATATAAGATGGTTGCTTCGTTGAGAGGGACTATCAGAGTATGTGATTGAGGGCTTGAGGCAATCCAACGGCAGATCGGAAACACCGAAACTGCTGTGGATCTGAGATGATCGATGGGGCCCGGATCTGCAACGAACTTTTTGACGTTAACTTATCGATAAGCCTTCCCGAAATTCTGCCTGACGTGCCTGAGAAACGCGAATCTGCCCCGACCAGGATAGATAATAAATTCCAACCTTATTGACTTGATGATGAGCTTTAGATGAACAGCGCCGGTTCCCGGCTTGTCATTGGGCCGAAGTCAGGCGTGCCGCGTGACGTAGTTTCCCCAATTGCTTGAAGCTCGCTTCTTCCCGTCAAAGAGCGGCGGGAAAACAGGCGCAGCGCATCCCCAACCGGGCCGGGATGCTTGGTTGTGACGAGAAAAAAACACAAAACAAAGTGCCACTTCATCTTCCGGTCTGCCTTTGACGATCCACTTTGCTTCTTCCACCGCTTTCTTCCCCTCCGAGCGTAGCCGTCCGTCCCACCTGCCGAGAGATTGTTTACAATACCTGCTCGAACCTACTTAACCCTCGAAAGTTGAGACGACTCCCGTCTCCGCGGTAGATACAACGGCGGACGCCAACAAGCAGCAGCCCGTCTACGCTCCCAGACTCATAACCGCAATACGGTTCGAGATAGCGCAGACACACCCGCCGCAAAGATGGTCTACGTACGGCAGGAATACCTGCCCAACCTGAAGCAGTACAAGTACTCCAGTGTCGACCACTCACTGCTGTCAAAATACGTGCTCAAGCCGTTCTACACCAATGTCGTCATCAAGTGCTTTCCGATGAGCATGGCGCCCAACCTCATCACGCTGACGGGCTTCACGTTTGTCATCGCCAACTTCCTGACGCTGTTGTGGTACAATCCGACGCTGGACCAGGACTGCCCAACGTGGGTCTACTACAGCTGGGCTGCCGGCCTCTTTTTCTACCAAACTTTTGACGCAGTGGACGGGACACAGGCGTAAGTTCGGGTGAAATCTGCCGCCAGCCACGACGGGAGGGCTGGTCAGAATTCGGATTTTGCTAACTCAGGCTCGCAGTCGTCGCACCCACCAGTCCGGCCCGCTAGGCGAGCTGTTCGACCATGGCGTCGACGCGCTCAACACGGCGCTCGAGGTCATCATCTTCGCCGGCGCCACCAACATGGGCCAGAGCTGGAAGACGGTCGCAACGCTCTTCGCCAGCCTGCTAACCTTTTACGTGCAGACCTGGGACGAGTACCACACCAAGACCCTCACCCTGGGCATCGTCAACGGCCCCGTCGAAGGCATCCTCACCGTCGTCGCCGTCTACGCCCTGACGGGCTACCTAGGCGGCGCCTCCTTCTGGACCCGCAGCATGTTCCCCACCCTGGGCATCCCGCAGACCCTCTTCGGCGGCGCCGTCACCATCCCCTCCGTCATCTACAACTGGTCCTTCACGGACCTGTACATGGTGCAGGGCGCGGTGGTGCTGGTCTACAACACGGTCGAATCGGCGCGCAACGTGATCCGCGCGCGGCGCGCCCGCGGCGACAGGTCTCGCTACGCGCTGGTCGGGCTCGCGCCCTTCTTCGCCACCTGGGCGCTGATCGTCGCGTACCTCGCGCTGCAGCCCACCATCCTGCATAACCATCTCGTCCCCTTCGCCCTGTTCGCCGGCATCGTCAACGCCTACTCGGTCGGGCAAATGATCACGGCGCACCTGGTCAAGCTGGAGTTCCCGTACTGGAACGTCATGGTGATCCCGCTCGCGTGCGGCGTCATCGACTCGGTGGGGCCGCTGCTGCTGCAGTACAGCCCCGTGCCCTGGCTCGGCTGGCCGTCGGCGCTGGGCGACGGCGTGTACCAGGTTGCATTTATGTTCTGCATGCTGGGCATGGCCGTGGGCGTCTACGGGAGCTTTGTGGTGGATGTGATCGTCACGATCTGCGACTACCTCGATATCTGGTGCTTGACCATCAAGCATCCGTGGGTCGAGGGGGCGAACGGGGACGCGTCGATGCAGGTGAATGGTGCGGCAGACAAGAAGAAGCAATGAGGGGGCTCCCAGATGCTGGGAGGGTGCCCCTGGATCAAGGGGCTACGGAGTCGACAACGATACCACTTGCATGATACGACAAATAACATTGGCACGCCGCACCTCGATTTTTCAGTCGATATACGAAGCGGGCGGAATGATACATTCGCAAGGACGACAAGGACGATAGATGAGGGACGATAAAAGGAGTTTTGGCTGTGAGGCCGGGATTAATGCGCACGTGAGACCGGGGAGATGATCGGGTTAGATCTTTGCCGCTGAGGCGACGGCGAATGGAAGCCATGATGATCATGGACTAGGCTCTGGATAACATGAACGACAAAACTTGGATTGGACACGCGGCAGGCGCAGACGGGATATAGAGCTGGTTGGCTTCACTTAGCAAGGCGTATGCGGACGGTGTTTCTGTTACGGCCTGCTCTTTTTTTGTTTGCTCCTCAGTTTCTAGAGATGCCAGTTGGTTAGGTATATAGCGTATGGCTTTTCTAAGGCTATGATTGAAGAGACGGGATCAGAAACACGGAGTCTGGAAAGGTGGCTAGTAGTGCCCATGATCTAATGTTGATATGATTACGCCTTGTCCCAGGTCGGACGCCAGCTGCTAGTAGCCGAGAGAACGCCCGATGAGTCAAGGGCGACGAGGTTCAAGATGAAGAGCGGTACGCGGAGTTTTCTTTTCTTTGCTCCCTGACTCCTTCTGTTCCCCCTTAAGAGATACAATGTAGCAGGGCCCCCGGAAGTCCCGGGCCCACATGTCCCATGTGCAAATACCTACGAAGTATCCCACATCCAAACAACCCATACGACGGTGCCGTGGTAAACCCACAATGACCAACATGCCCAATACAACGCCGTGGCCCTAGATGGGAATAATACCGAATGAATGTCACAGGTCTCGACGGGGCCATAAAGGTGAATATCCGAAACGATTGTGGAAGATTAGCAGGGTGTTAGCGGGGTGTCATGGTCGTCTTCGTCGTCACGTCGCCGTCCGCCGGCGCTCATGTCCAGTTCCTCCCTGTACTCGCTGACTGAGGGAAGAGACGAGCGTGGCAGTAAGACTGAGTTTCGTTGCACTTATATCAACTCGTCACTGTCGTAGCTAACACTTTGCTCGATCGCTTCGATGATGGCGCCTTCTTCGAACACGGGACCTTGGCCATCACACTTGGCTTGCGGTCTCAGTCGTTCGCTAACCTGTGAAATATTCACGAGCCCGCGCTTGCATAGGTCATGGTTGATGATGAGTTCCCATGTTGCCCCTACGGCGAGGAGGCGCTCCCCTTTCTCGCTCATAACTATCCGGTGGCTCCGCGTCTTGTTGGCGTGACCTTGGAGAACGTTCGAGAAGAAGTTCTCCGGCTTATAGGACATGGGTCCGGTCGTGGTCGGTGGGGCGGCAATTGGTGACCCGGCGCCGGCGGCCGCCATCGACGTCGCCCGGAGTATCTCGTTCTCGGTGCTGATCTTCTGCAGGTCGCGCTTCAACTTCTCATTCTCCGATACGGCCTCCTGTTTCGCCTGTTCGAGCTGAAGCAGGCGGCTCTCAAGCTCCTTGACATGGCGCTCCTTGCGCTCACGGAATGCCCGTTGACTAGATACGAAGTCAGCACTCGGAAGGGAGGATGATGCAGTGGGAAGTCAGGACAATGCCGGTTCCACGGCGGCCCTTGGGCGAGCTTGGGATTGAGGAGCAAGAGGCGACGACATCTGCTACATACGCTGCACGATTCTGGGCCTTGCGCCTTGATTGCGCGGGGGTCAGGTCATCCTCCTCCGCCGAGTTAGAGCCTTGCCTGCGATTCAAAGCCTGGTCATCGGGCTCTGTCTTGTGGGCGGGCAGGAGGTCGGCGGTGGGGCCGTGAACAAGCCCATTGACGGGCGGCACGGGTCGCTGGCCCGGCGGCGTGGGCGGGCCCGGAAACGGCTGCGAGGCATTGAACTGGGCGTAATTGTCGTAGTTCTGGAACTGTTCGTGTGGGATGCCGTTGGGGAATTGGTCGTAGATTTCCTGAGTAATGATTGTGTAAGCCCCTTGTCCGGCAATCAGATGCGCGCTACTGCCAGTTGCGATGTGCGAAATGCGGAGTCGGCCAGGCTAACAGTCATAAGAAACGACCCAACCGACTGCCGGCAGAGTACAAAAGCCCGAGGGAGACTCCTCGCTGTCTTGTTTTTCCCCATCTCTTTGCAGGAAACGCGACCTACCGGGGGCGAGGTGGTGTTGAAGTCATCCGAGGCCACTGAATTCGAGTGCGCAGGAGTGAGCGGAGGAACAGCAGAGCCCATGAACTGGTAGGTCGAGGCGCCAGGGAAATATGATGTGTGTGTGTAGTCCATGGCGACACTTTCTGTTACTCTTCCCTAGTAGCGAACAGAGGCTGGGTCGGATTGATGATGGTGGAGAGACGAGCGTCAAGATGGATCTGCTTCTTGAAGCTCAACTAGTTATGCTAATTAGCAGGGGAGAGATGACCTTTAGCTTGCCGGCACTTCGGGCCCAGGTTGAGGACTGATGAAGGCGGGGAACTCCAGCCGACCGCAGCAGCCTCGTCAATGGACTTGATGAATCCCAGGGTGACGGAGTGGGCCCTGCCGCGCGCTGGTCGAATCTGTCAGCGATCTGGAAGGTTGGCCTGGCAAGAGTTTCAGTGGACGAGCCAAAGCTCTTGGCGCAAGCGAGACATTTGGTGTCTGTGAGGGCACTGAACTCCTGTGGGACTTCAGTTTTGGTGGCCTGGCCTTTGGCGGACATGGACCTGGATTTGGTGGGGACTTGGACTTTGGTGGGACCAGACTTCGATGGGCCAGACTTCGGTGGGCCAGACTTCGGTGGGCCAGACTGCGGTGGGCCAGACTTCGATGGGTGCAAGAAGCAAGGGGCCTGATTGGACGAAGCAGTGGACTAGGTGTGGGCCGGGCGAAGGAATCAGAATTTAGCATGCTGAAACCCAAGTCACGAACTTCCCAAAGCAGTTAAATCCAAAAACTTCACATCACGGTGCGCATCAAGATTGCTCCATCGCCATGCCACAACCAGCAGTGGTCGCAGATGGCATCGAGGCTTCGCCTCCTGAGCCTGCGGTAAGGACTACGTCCCACATGCCGCCGTGGGTTCATATGGTGGCTGGCGTGTGAGTTGTGAGCCCAAGCACGCCTATTCTGTCAGCCAAGGTACTGATCTGGTGCAGGACTGCAGGAATCGCGACATCAACTGTGACCGCGCCGCTGGACGTCCTTCGGACACAGCCTTCAGTCCGGCTTCTACCGCGTCCCATCCCGACCGACATTGGCAGCTGAATATACCGGCGCGACGCTACAACATCTAATAATCGCCCCATTTCGCCATACATCAGAAACTTTTGGCATCTTGGGATCAATAAGAGCCAAAGAGGGCTGGCGCGGGCTTTTCCGGGGTCTTGGCCCGAGTCTCGCTGCTGTCGTTCCCGCAACCGCCGTCAAGTTTTACGTCTACGGAAATTGTAAGCGTTTAGGGGCATCCATACTCGGCCGAGGGGAGGGCGACACATTCGTCCATGCTCAAGCTGCCATTCTTGCTGGTATCGCAACTGCAACTGCCACAAATCCTATTTGGTTGGTGAAGACACGACTTTAGCTGGATAAATCTCAAGTCGCTGGCGGTGCTACCCGACAATATCGAAGCAGTCTCGACTGCGTTCAACAAGTCCTCCGCCAGGAAGGCCTCCCCGGGCTGTATCGAGGTCTAACTGCCAGCTACTTGGGTACCGTAGAGACCGCTTTTCATCTGATGCTCTACGAGCGGTTCAAAGTTCTTTTTTACAAGTCGTTGCGGCCCGAGAATTGGGATAATCACATGCTCAGCGAGTTGGCGACATGGGCAAGCACCACCGGTGCAGCAGGGACGGCCAAACTTGCTGCGGTGCTGGTGACCTACCCACATGAGGTACATCTACTCTTTCCCTGCCGTTACAGGGCGCTGACATGGGATACAGGTTGTGAGAACTCGGCTCCGGCAACCCCGACGGTGGAAGGAAGGCCTCGATACACGGGCCTTTTACAGTGCTTCACTTCTGTATGGGTTCAAGAGGGCTGGCACGGACTCTATGGTGGCCTCACGCCGCACCTTGTACGGTCTATCCCATCCGCAGCCATCACCCTGGGGGTATACGAATTTATCTTGAGGCTAGTGGGAGGTTAGAAGCCGGCTCGAACAAAACAGGACTCCGGGAGCTGGGCTCAGAAATATAAAGGCCGTATCACAATGCTTGTAATCACTACCCTCAGAGTAAGACCACGAACAACCATACCATTACAACGAGTGTGTGTTGACAAAACGAGTGCTCCCTCAACAGGCGCGCAAAATAGATTCCTCTCCCAACGAGAAACCCAGAAAAATAAGTGACAGCTGCGCACAACGCGCCTCCAGACCGGCGGTTCCCAAAAGTCCTGCAGTAGTGTCTTTACTCTCTACTTGTCCGACGCTGATCCACTCCCGCCGCACGACGAGCAGGGCACTTCGCCACTTGAGCCGCAGCCATAGCAAGCGCCTGTCTCACTGGTGGACGAGTAACCAGACGCGCCATAGCTTCCGCATGTTGTCTTCCCACTACCACTGCACGACGAACACTTCGCCATGGTGGTTCAGAGTGTTCACCGGAGTCGAAGTTTTACTGTTATATACGGGTGTCAGTAGGGGTTGCTAGTAAATGAAGGGAAGGAGTATAGGATCCTGCACCTTGGGTGAAACGGCAAGATCAAAAGACTCTCTGCTGTCTCCGGTCGATTTGAAGGGATTCGGTGGTGTAGAACGG
The DNA here is from genome assembly GCF_033439665.1 of Chaetomium strumarium. NCBI lineage: Eukaryota > Fungi > Ascomycota > Sordariomycetes > Sordariales > Chaetomiaceae > Chaetomium > Chaetomium strumarium. Next base: position 6,667,664 of record NW_026944429.1, on the reverse strand, counting down.
CAGCGAAGTTGACTTTTGACGAGGAGGACAGAACGCCTTACATATATATTCTAGCATGCAAATGGACTCTAGGCAGCAGCTTGTTAGGTACGGTCTTCTTTGCTGCCCTGCTGGCGTGCAAATGTAATTAACATTCACAAAAATAGCACCGATTGGCTAATGGAAAGTGAACATAGTGAGCCTTTCCGAGATCCTAGTTGCGCAGTTGGGAAAACCTCCTGCAGGCGGGAGTCTCCCACTAAGCTTAGCGAGGAACAAACGAGACAAGGCATACTGCGGGCGTTGTCAATGGCCAGACAAATGGCCGATTCGAGACCATCGGCAGGGATGCCTGGGTCGAGCGCGGTGACTACCCGGCCCGGTCGCATAGCATGATGAGGCGGGCGGGGTTTATTCTACTCGTTCTACTGTAAGGTCGCCGCGTGTTTCCGCTGAAAAGCCGCGATCAATATGCAGCCTGCGAACGCAGTTGTGGAAATCGGCGGCATCCGCGACTATAGGGGTCACCGAATGGGCCTGCACGGCGACGAAGCGAGCGCCGAGCAAGTCCGTCGGCCAATCCCTCATTGACCTCAGGTTAACACGGGTTGTATTTATATAGTACTGCAGTAGAATGACATGCATTTATCCAGTCCTTAGTCTAAGGAGTTAGTCTCCCCTACGAGCCCGTTTGGAAGCAGAAGCGACATGTCCTTCCAATGACAATACAAATCAAACCCAGAACTAACGTATCTTATAAGCGAGCGGGACATATAAGCGAGCGGGACACTAAGTTCTTGGCACGACAAGTCCTTCTTCATCCACCTCCAACAACGCGTTTTTCCTACAACTAAAGATGTCTTCCACTTCAAAGGAAGCTAGGGTAACCTTGGCCCTCAAAGCTCTTGAAAATGATACGAAACTAAGCCTCCGAGCCGCGGCCAAGCTTTATAACGTGCCAGTTTCAACCCTCGGCTACCGACGTACCGGCCGGCCTATACGATGCGATCTTCCAGCCAACTCACGGAAGCTTACCGATCTAGAAGAGAAGGCTGTAGTCCAGTATATAACTGAGCTATCTGAGCGAGCTTTTCCACCAAGGCTATATGGTATGGAAGATATGGCCAACCAACTGCTATGCGTACGCAATGCGCCCCCTGTCGACAAGCTCTGGGCTCACAACTTCGTTAAACGCCAGCCCGCTCTCTGTACGCGTTGGTCACGTCGATACGACTACCAGAGGGCTAAGTACAAGGACCCAGAGGTTATTGGCGAGTGGTTCGCGCTCGTATAGAATGTCAAGGCCAAGTACGGCATTATGGATGACGATATCTATAACTTCGACGAGACTGGGTTCATAATGGGTATCATCTTCCCAGGCATGGTAGTTACGACCTCTGATGGCCGTAGCAAGGCAAAGCTGGCCCAGCCTGGTAACCGCGAGTGGGCTACAGTAATCCAGAGAGTCAATGCCCTCGGCTGGGCTATCCTACCCTTCATTATCTTGGCCGCGCAATACTACCTTGCCAACTGGTATCAAGAGTGCAACCTCCCGGCCGACTGGCGTATCGCGACCACCGAGAACAGCTGGACTACCAATGCCATAGGCCTCGATTGGATCAAGCACTTTAACTTCCATATAGCACCCTATACAAAGGGCAAATATCGGTTATTGATCATCGACGGCTACGAGAGCCACCACTCGACCGAATTCAAGCTCTACTGCCAGGAGCATCATATTATCACACTCTGTATGCCTCCGCATTCCTCCCACCTCCTCCAGCCACTCGATGTTGGCTGTTTTGGGCCGCTAAAGCAGGCGTACGGTCGCCAGGTCGAGGACTTGATACGCATGCATATCAACTATATAAGCAAGCTCGAGTTCCTCTATGCCTTCCGCGAGGCCTTCTTCGCCTCTATAATGGAGAAGAATATACAGGGTGGCTTTATAGGTGCTGGCCTTATGCCGTACGATCCAGAGAGGGTACTTTCTAAGCTGGATATCAAGCTTCGTATACCAACACCCCTAACCTCACGGCCTAACACTGTATAGTCTTGGGTCTTCCAGACACCATACAACTCCCGGGAAGCCAATGCGCAGTCCACACTCATCAAGACTCGTATTGCCAACCATCAAAATAGCTCCCCAACCTCGATGTTGGCTGCTGTGGACCAGTTGGCCAAGGGTATAATGGCTATAATGCACCAGATGACTCTTCTTCGCGCCGAGGTCTCTTCGCTCCGTAAGGCCAACGAGGCACTCAGCAAGCGCCGGAGAGCCAAAAGAATACGCGTGCAGCTTGGAGGATTGCTTGCGGTACAAGATGCAAAGGATCTACTGGACCAGAAGGCCGTGGTTGGGGAGATGGCGCAAGAAAAGGAGCCGGATAGTGGTGGTGCAGGGGGGGCTCGTACGAAGGTTCGGTGCTGTGGTGTGTGCGGCAAGCCTGGCCATAATGCCCGTACGTGCCAGGAGGTTGTAGAAGGGTCTGATTCAGCTGTTTCTGATGTAATTGTAGTTGGTTAATGGTCTTATTGTATTGCAATTGAGGATGGTTGTTGTAGAGTGGTGGAGAGTGTCCCGCTCGCTTATATGTCCCGCTCGCTTATAAGATACGTTATGCCAACATAGCAAATCTTATATTTTCATATCTTCTCCGAATACCCTATCTACCTATACTTCTAGGTCAGTAACAATTAAATCGCCAGTTAATATCTATTATAACATCCCTTATACTTAATATAATCTTACTTTACTAGCCTATTAGGAAAGGAACCTAAAAGAACCCAAGCTAGTTAGCATACGTCGCGTAAAGCCAAAGGGTTACTTATATCCTATCTATGTAATAGGCTAATATTTCTTTAATTTAATTCAAGGGGCCAGGGTCGTCCGGTACGTCTACATTCTAAACCACTTCCTATAAGGCCGCCTCTACGTAAAGACTACTGTCTAAGCGTATGCTTTCGGATGCTATAGATAGGTACTCTATATACGGGAATCTACTCCTTAAATATGTAGATAGGCTCTCGTAGCCGGAGAGAAAAATCCTTAACCTAGAGCCCGGAGTAGCAAGGGTTACTATTAAGTCGAGAAGATATTGCCGCTTAGATGAGCTGTACTTGTCTGGTCCATTGATGATGACGTAGAATATACCTGATAGCTCGATCCTTTGCTTAAGAAGTTCCGTCTACATTCCTAGTTCAACGAACGGCTTGTGCTATAGTTCTTGCAACCTTCCTTCCATATCTCTAGACTATGTGACAATGTCCTAAAGTCTGCCTGATGACTGACCGTACAATTGTTTCTGCTTGAAGTAATTCCGCATTATCCTATTGCATAAAGAAGAATGTACTACGGTCATCAGGGCACTTGTTCGCGAAGATATAGCTAACAACGCTAGAGCTATATACGACGGATGTCAGCAACGTATAGTAGACAAGGAGAGGGTATCAACCTTAGCACTGTCTTTCCCGATCCAACTGCTCTGCATTAGCGGGGCCCCGAAAATAGCATTATTACACGATAGCATCACAGAACATACCTTTGCCGGAACACCAGAGAATAGGAGGTCCGTCTCCGTCATACTATCGGATGAACTCGGGCGTCTTGTATATCCCTATCGTCTTGGCGAGGTCGACAGCATGGCAGAGTTTCCTGCAGACTTGTGGACCTATGAGAGCTTCTTGTATATTCTATATCTGATAGAAAGACAGAAAGTGAATAAGGATACTATATATCTCTCTTCTAGTGGACCTTCTCAACGTGCGCAGCATTGGTGAGCTGTCGGAGCGACACTGTTCGAGAGGTGTTTACGCTAACAAGTGTATCAAGACAGATGTCAACTGGAGCAGGGAGGGATTCTTTCTTGGTAGTAATTGCGCTGGAGGGTTACAGTAATTCACTGTCAAGCTGTTGATGCTCGAGCGAGGGAGATGAAGGCAACGACAATGTATGCGCCCCTAAGCTATTAGGGGTTTGAATTCAAGGCCGCTTCAGTCCAGGTTTTAGAAGCAGTTCCTGTCAACTGGCACTAGCTTTTGAAGTTACATCCTTTCGCGAATTGCCCGTACTCACAATGTTTTTCAAGGCTTTACTTGATGCCCAACTGCCAACTCTGCCCCTCTAAAAGCCGATCAGAGTGCGGCTAGGCGGCGTCGCTAAGTTCTTACCCTCCTCGCAGAGCCCGTAGAGCCATTTCTCGCCGCAGGGTTGATCATGCTCATTTGGCGGGGAAACACATGTCTCGGGGCTTTCGCCACGTGCAATGGCGGCCTGGATAGCCTTGAGGTCGGCCACCACCTGGTCTGCTATTGTGTAGAGCTGGCGCCAGCATCGCGCCGTGACAGCAGCGCATACGTGCTCGTCGGCAGGGGGGAACTCGCCGGCGCGGAAACGCCGCTCGATCTCGGGCTCGGTTTCGTGGAACCACCGCACGATGTCGTCATCGGTCTCGGAGGAACGGACCAGGTCTGGGAAAACCTCTGCGCCGGTGATAAGGAATTGCAGAGCGCTGCCGAGTGCAAACAGATTGGTTCGCACGTTACAGCGGTCGGGAGGGTGCCGAGGCAGCCAGGCCTTAGCTGATTCGTACGAGCCTCCATCAAAGACAATAGCGCCAGTCGGAGAGAAGTGCTGACCTTGAAAGTCGGCGAGCTTAAGATCGAGGTTGGCATCAAGAAGGAAGTTGTCGTGACGTATATCGCAGTGCACGACGCGCCGTGAATGAATGTAGGCTATAGCCTCGGCAGCCTGCATACACCAGGCCAGCCGCCGGTGCAATGGCACGTCGGGGTGGACAGAGAGGTAATCGTGGACGTTTCCGTTTGGCATAAACTCGAGAAGCAAACCGTCCTTAGCAAGGCCTTTGGACTATACAATGCGGGGATACGGTCCTAGCACTTCAAGCATCTTAGCCTCGACCTGGACCCGCTTCATGTCTTCTTTTATACGTGGATATTTGAGCACTGTTGTATCGTCAATCTCGCCAATGTTGCAGGAACCGCCGCTGGGGTTTATGAGTCGTTTAACGCGCGGGGGAGTATACGACTTCAGCACGATATGTGTAATGTTGGTCATCGCGGCGGTCATAATGCTTGCCCAGGGGCGTGCTTAGCTAGCCGTCAAGGATATCGCATGCCAGGAGGAACAGCGGGGCGAAGAAAAAATGCAATAATCGTATATGCAGGTGTAATGAATGCTCAGCGACAGCTATGATTTTGATGCTATCGGCAGGCGGGCGGGAGCTATTGTAAAAATATACGGATGTCGCTACCAAAAGAATCTGCTCACCGCCTTTGATGGCCAGACTTCAATCCCTGTAAGCCACTGTATGGTAATTAATTACCCCATCATTCCCCTGAATCTACTACCCTATTCAATACTGGGCCCTGGGGCTACAACAACATCTTGACGACGGCTCCTTGACCTCTCCTCTGCGTATTCGTTACCGCTCTCTAAGCGAATGACCTCCTAGATATGATGTGAGATCCTCTCAATCTATTGTTGTATCCTCCACTGCTCAAGATCATCCCACGCCTGCTTCCAGACCATCTCTACCTAGCTCTTGCTCTTAGGAGCTCCCTTCTTCGTTATTACCCGCTTTAGATGCGGCCAACACGGCTCGATCATATTAAGATCAGGCGAGTTAGGGCACCAAATAAGCCTCGATACTTCAGCCGCTAAGAAGATTATAGCTTATATAGAGTAGGTATAAGCAGGTACGAGGTTTTCTTAAACAAGAGCATCTGGACCATACTATTTAGCGTATAGGATAAGCTTCTTTATAAGGATCTCCTTTTGGTACCGATACTAATCAACGCTGGAGCCTTCTCGTCGTATAAGCTTGCTATACTTCGCATCTCATCTCCATTAAGAGGCTCGGCCGCCTTAATTCTATAGCTTCAAGCGCCTTATACCGGTCTCCAGCTCCCACTGCTCGCGAAGAATAGGTTCTAGCTTCGTATTCAACTCCTCAAGGTCCTTCTCAGCTGCCTTCTTTTTTTGCGCAGTCTCTAGATGCCAGATATAATATAGCCCCTTTAAATCGTACGAGAAACAGCCCTAGAACTGGAACCCAGTAACGTGCATTATAAGCGAGCCGAACATATAAGCGAGTCGAACACTTCTTGGCACAACGCGTCTTCCCTCCACCTAAACATTAGTTTTTCTACAACCCAACATGTCTTCTACTTTAAAGGAAGCCAGGGTAATTTTAGCCCTCAAAGCTCTTCAAAATGACAAGGAACTAAGCATCTGAGCCGTAGCCAAGCTCTATAACGTGCCAGTTACGACCCTCTACGACCGGCGCGCTGGCCGACCTGCACGACGCGACACTACGCCCAACTCGCGCTGGCTCACCGATTCCGAAGAGAAGGCTCTTGTTCAATATATAATTGAGCTATCTGAGCGAGCTTTTCCGCCGAGACTACGTGGTGTGGAAGATATGGCTAACCAACTGCTATGCGTACGCGACGCGCCCCTGTCGGCAAGCTCTAGGCGCATAACTTTGTCAAACGCCAGCCAGAGCTCCAGACGCGTTATACGCGTAGATATGACTACCAGAGGGCCAAATACGAGGATCCGAAGGTTATTGGCGAATGGTTTGCCCTTATACGGAACGTTAAGGCCAAGTACGGCATTATAGACGATGATATCTATAACTTCGATGAGACTAGGTTTATAATGGGCATTATCTTCCTGGGTATAGTAATTACAACCTCGGATGGCCATGGCAAGGCGAAGCTGGCCCAGCCTGGCAACCGCGAATGGGCGACAGTGATCCAAAGCGTCAATGCCCTTGGCTGGGCTATCTCTCCGTTCATTATCTTAGCCGCGCAGTACCACCTCGCCAACTGGTATACTGAGTGCAACCTCCCAGCCGACTGGTGCATCTGTCATGAATTAACCTGCAGCGGCCGGTGGGGCCGACCTGCATGGTCTGCGGGCGACGCCTGCGTCCAATCATTCTGGCCTAGGGACGGACCAATCAGAAGAGGATCACACTTGGCATAAGGAAGGCTTGGTGATCCAGGTATAAGGCTCACAGAGGGATCACTGGTGATCCAAGGTGATCCAGTGTAAGGGATCACCGGAGGGAGGCCGTGATCCATAGGAAAGACCGTAGTATATAGGACAGTTAGACACTCGTTCTGGGGGACTCTGGGAGTTCTCCAGTGAGCAATACAAGCAGTAAGGTAGCCCTACATTACTATGCAGACATTGCGACTTGCATTGTTGTGAACCTTTTGGCTTTACCGAGACCTATAGTCCGACCAGCAGATACCTTCGACCGGCGAACCCTTTCAGAGGCAGGACTGCCTATGGTTTCGTCATACGTTGCTCACTCCCTTTGACTCTATCACGGTTCAGATCGAAGGTAACATCGACCATCATGGCGCCTTAGACACCTAGCACCCCAGGCTCCCAGGGCCAGACCGCAACCATACAGTAGATGCAGCAGGTCATCGAAGCCCTCAATATAAGGATTGCCTAGCTTAAGGCCTAGAAAGATAACACCTAGGTCCTCAAGGCTCTCAACGATAAGATCGCCTAGCTCGAGGCCAAGAACGGCAATATACAGCAACTCATCAACAAGGCCTATAATGGTAAGCCCAAGGATAAGGCTAAACTCAAAGCACCCCCCAAGTACAGAGGCGATAAAAAGGACTTATTAGATTCCTTATATCTATAAGGGCCTACCTTAAGTACTACCCGGACAAATTTACGGACGAATCCGCCAAAGTTATATTTATCTCTTTATAGCTCGAGGGGAAGGTACTTCGATGGTTTGAACCTACTCTAAAGGATTGGCTAACCAATAGTACAGACGCTCAGGACGATTTTACCATTGAAATTTTCAAATTATATGATAAATTTAAGTAGGAAATCTAAAAGGTGTTCGGAGACTATAATAAGAAGCTCTATATATAGGAGCAACTCGTACGTCTAAGGTAGATAAAGTCGGCGGCTATCTATACTATATAGTTTCACCAGGATTTACTTCAGTACGAGATTAATGACGAAGGTCTTATATAATTGTTCTACGATGGCTTAAAGGAAGAAGTCAAGGATAAACTATATTAAAAGGACCGACCCGATACGCTTGACGAATATATTACTATGGCTATCTATATTAACGATCGGATTTACACCAGGCGTTAGTAGTATAAGGGACGCAGAATATAGCCTATATTTGTCAAGGTAAACGATAAAAAGAAGCGATAGTACCCTAGCACGTTATATAATACCTATGCTAGTCCGATGGATATAGACGCCATCTAATATAAGGATAAGAGATGTAAGGACAAATCCCAGGTTATCTGTTTTAACTATGGTAAGAAAGGGCATTTTAAGCGGGAGTATTATAGCAAGAAGAATTAGAAGCAGGTGCCTGGCAAGGAAAACACTATAATCGATAAGTCAACCTATATGGTTAAAGTAGCTATAGCAAGCTATACCAAGGATAACTTCGACGATATAGTTGACCGAGGTATAGCCAAAGGAAGTATTAATAACTCCTCTCGGTCAGGAAGCAATAGCCCCTATATCACGTTCGAAGAGCCTATTATAGGCTATAATATCGCCACCGCCGTAGCATTATAACTTATAGAAGATTAGGGATTCCAGTTGACTTAGAACGAAGAAGGTTAATAGAGGATATAACAATCGGGCAACGAACCTATTGGCCCAAACCCTATCTTTCTCGCTTAGCGCCTCTAGGAAGTTAAGGAGGAGCAAGCCAAGCTTCGGACGGTTACCCGAAGACTCGCGGAAGAAAAGGCTTAAGCTATAAGCTAGCTGGAGTTTATCAAGGCCAAGTTGGTCAGGGTTTAGGAAGAGCACTACTCGAACTTATAGGACAGACTAGTATAGGACCTAGTCTAGGATAGGAGAAATAATAGAATCAAGAATCCCAAAGCTGAATACTAGAAGGCCTAGAACTAGCGAAGACTTAAGGGACAGGAACTATAAGATTGGGACACTTTTTAGAATAAGAAGCTATATAATAGCGTCGGGGATAGCAATACGGTGCGTATTTGGATTGGATTTAGCCTATGCTATAAACCCTATAAGAAAGACATACTTCGACTCTAACCCTAGTAATACAACTATATCTACATCCTATAGTTTTAGTACATCGTATACGAATGCCGATACCACTTCCGATCAAAATTTAACAACGACTTTTGGCCCAATAGGCCTACTAACTGAAACGGAGAACCTCGACCAGTTCCTATAGAAGGTCGAGAGGACCAATATATACGACAGAATCAGGGTGACACTATAAAGAACCCAGCCAGAAGACTGCCAGTAGTAGCCTAATAGCACTCGATAGTGTAAGAGCCAGGATTGCTTAATTCATATATAAGCGAAGCTCCAAGAGCACTATAAACATAAAATATATATATAAAAATAGATGACGCCTTATGAATGGCAATAGGAAGAAAAGAAAGCCAATAAGATTCGACAATTATTCAAAGAACTCCTAAGACTTGGACTATAGGACGGTGACCAAGAGGTATAGGAAGATAGGGACGCCTATCTAGATGCTTAGACGGAGTTAGGAAACGGCTTAGGGCCCTCCGAGGGGCCTAGAAACTACTAAATCTATCGCAACGACGATAGATCTACGGGTATAGGAAGAACCATGTAAGGAAAAGGATCTATAACCTCCTAGCAAGCAAAAAGAAAGTTGCTACGATTTAGAACGATAAACCCGATAATAGAATCTGGGTTACGGTATATTAGAAAGGATTCTAAACATTGGTATTGGTAGATAGAGGATCTTAGGTCGACCTTATCTCGCCAGCACTTGTCAATCGACTTAGGATCCTATAGAGAATCAAGAAGAAACAATATATCATTAAAGGACTATTCGACACCCAATGGGTCCGATAGGAAACAGAACCACTTACGATTATAGTAGAAGGGAAAACCACTAAAGTAGTATTTGACATTGTAGAAATAGGGCCTAGAAAGGACATGATCCTTAGACGCCTATAATATCGAGATTATAACCTAGATATCAGTTGGAAGAGAGGTGGCCACCTACGACCTCGGGAATAGAGGCTATATCCGACCAACGAGATAGGAAGCGTAGACGACGGATTATAGCAGGGAAGATCGCCCCGGAAGGCGGCCCCTATAGATCTACCGTAAGAGACGGACAGTGCTAAGTAGAGCACTACGGACTTAGGAAGAGGCGGTAGTCACTAGAAAGAACAGCGAGAATCGGCAAGACTAGACTAGAGACAACGCCACTTGTAATAATACCCTTATACGGCTTAAGGAGACACAGACGATATTGAAATCACTATTATCTTAATTAACAAGACCGGAGAATTCGAATTCTAGGGTTAGGTCACCTAAAGAGAAGTGGCCAGTATTATAGCCGGAGATAAGTTCTCGTATTACCGGAGTATAGAGAAGAACGCGGAAATGGGTAAGATCCTAGCAGAATATCGAGGACACCCGGCGTTCGAAGCGAAGCATCTTAAAGGGCTACTAGACTATGGACCTTGGGATCACGAAATCAAACTCAAGGAAGAAGCCCAGTTAAAATTCTTCAAGGTATACTATACCAATGAAAAGCAAGATACTAAGTTAAGGAGATATCTTAAGGAGAATCTCAAAATAGGATATATTAGACTATCGATATTACCGGCAGGCTACCTAGTCCTATTTGTTCCAAAAAAAGATAGAAAGCTCTAGATATATATAGACTACCGATAGCTGAACAAAGAGATGGTAAAGAATCGGTACCCCTTACTACTTATCTCGCAGCTTCGAGACCAATTGACAGGCGCCCGTTACTTTACTTGCCTCGACCTTCCAATAGCGTACGCCTATATTCGCATCAAGGAAGGGGATAAATAGAAGATAGCGTTTCATACTCCCTATAGCTATTACAAGTACCTTATAATACCCTTTAGATTAACGAACGTACCGGCAACCTTCTAGGTGGTCGTTGACTATACGATCCGCCTATTTCTTGACCGATTCGCAATCTATTACCTAGATAATATCCTTATCTTCTCTAAAATACTCGAGGAATATAAGAAGCACGTAAAGATAGTACTAGACGTATTTTATAAGTATAAACTATTAGTTAATAAGGATAAGAGCGAATTCTATATTACGAAAACAGTATTCCTTAGATATAAAATTTCGCCTAGTAGAATCAGGATAGAGCCAGCGAAGATTAAAGCGATCAAGAAATGGCCACGACTAATAATAATAATAGAGGTGTAAGGATTTATCGGATTCGCCAATTTCTATCGAATGTTCATCAGGAACTTCAGCGACCTTATATGACTATTATATAAACTTACGAAGAAAGACACCAAGTTCCAATAGGAAGCCGAGTACGAACAAGCGTTTTAGAAGATCCGTAATGTAATTATCGCCGACCTAGTGCTCTGGTTACCAGACCTATAGAAGCTATTCGAGGTTAAAACCGACGTATTAGACTATGCGATCAGAGGACAACTTGGTCAGCGTGATAAATATAGGAAGTTACACCCAGTTGCATTCTTTTCGAAGAAGCTCGGAGGATATATGGGAATCACCAAAACAATCGCCAAGGTTTGGCAATACTACGACTTCCCAGGACTCAGGACTAGAGTTAAGAACATTATGCAGGAATATGACCTTTGCAATCGAAGCAAGTCAGCACGATATAAACCATATGGGCTCTTAGAGCCACTGCCAATTGCAGAACGACCATAGAGTTCGGTGACGATGGACTTCATCACCAAACTACCGCTTTCAAAAGACTCGACTACCGGAACGAAGTATGATAGCATCCTTACTATAGTTGACCGACTTACTAAGTGGAGCTACTTCTTCCTATATAAAGAATTATGGTCAGCAGAGCAACTTACGGACACGATCTATCGGTATATCGTAGTAGTTCATAGATAGCTAGAAGAATAGATCACGGATCGAGACACCAAGTTTGCATTAAAGTTTTAGCAAGCGCTTATAAAGCAATTAGGTACGAAGAGCAAGCTTTCAATAGCATACCACCTATAGATAGATAGCCAGATAGAAAGGCTCAACCAGATTGTTAAATAATATCTTAGAACGTTCGTCAACTTCCAATAGGACGACTAGGTTGATCTATTACCAGCGGCATAGCTTATATATAATATAATACCAACGGAGATAATAAAGGTCACTCTATTCTTTACGAATTTCGGTTATAAAGCAGATTTACGCCAAGGACCGGATATCATAATATCTAGGGCAAAAGTCAAGGTAGAAAAAATATATATACTATATATAATACTAAAAGAAGAACTCGAGTTCGTTAGACTTAAGATGAAGGAGTACTATAACAAACATCGGCTCGAGGGACCTCGCCTTAAGAGAGGAGATATAGTCTATCTTATTTCCTGGAATTTGAAAACGAAACGGCCAAGCTAGAAGCTCGACTTTAGGAAGATTGGCCTATTCAAAATCGACGTAAGAATTTCGACATCCAACTATCAACTTTCGTTACTATCAATAATAAAGCTATATACCAACGTCTTCTATATCTCGCTCCTTGAACTAGTACCTAGGAACGTATGGGTTATAAAGGATGTCGAAGCTAAGGATAAAGAAGAAGAATAGGACGTTAAAGAAATCTTGGACTCGCGAATAACCAACGGAAGGCTAGAGTACCTGATCAAATAGCTCGACTTTGGACCAGAAGACAACTCATAGGAACCAGCGGAACACCTTAGCTATATAGAAAAACTGAAGGAATTCCATCGATGGAATCCAGATCGGCTAGGGAAGAAGAAAGCGCAAAAATCTTCTCCCTATAAATAGCTCGACCCGGCAGTCAAGCCACTCATATAGAGAAGGGGCGCAGATGGGATTCGAACCTACAACCTCCCAGAGCATTCGCCCGGGTATAATAACCAAGCTGCACCACTAAGCCATTTCATTTGTTAGGAAACAGGCAATAAGAATCAGATTAAGAACCCCAGGCAGGGAAGAGCGGCTGCAGGCAGCCACGCTATAACACGACACGCACGGCAGGCGCGACCAAGACCTAACTACCACCAACTACAAACCCCCACTGCCCTGAGGAACCAAGGAAGTCCCACTAGAAGGACCCGAATCGACCTCGGATGATAGTTCCGCCAGAGCGGCCAAGTCAACATCGGACAAATCAAGCCCTAAAGAACCCCAGTCGAAAGGAACGTCCGCCCTAAGCGCCTGAACATCGCTAACCATATAGGATTCGGACTCCTGAATCCGACGGTCCTCCGCCTCCATCTCCTCTAACGATTATATACCACGACGGAACAACTCGGAACCCTGCTCCTTCAGGAAACGCCTCTAATGCCGTAACCTAGCGAGACGACCAACAACGGTCTACAACTGAGTTTGAAAAACAAAGAGCGCCTTTTTAACGTCGGCCTCTTCCTACTCTAAATGCTTCTGCTCGGACATAATCTTCGTTACTAAGAAAAGTTAAACACTATACTATAAAAAGAGGAGGGAATATAGCCTACGAGATAATGTTATACTAGAACTATCGTAAGAACGACCGCAACGAATATATTCGCTATAATAAGAGGAGTTCTATGCGATACGGCAAGCAAGGTTACACTTAAAATACCAAGAACAAGGTATAATATCTACTCTAGAGGATTCAATAAAAGACGCGAGAGCTATACGCTCCTAGGCTTTCTTAGACTGACGCTTATAGACGCGGTCTATTATTATATCAGCACCTCTTTGGAAAGGGGAAAGAGAAGGCGCGTAGTATACTTACAATATAGGATGTTGGCGCTATTTAAAACAAACTTGGGCTTTTAGAACGAATAGCCCTAGAGAGGGGGCATCGTATCATAAATTAACCTGCAGCGGCCGGTAGGGCTGACCTACATGGTCTACGGGCGACGCCTACGTCCAATCATTCTGGCCCAGGGACGGACCAATCAGAAGAGGATCACACTTGGCATAAGGAAGGCTTGGTGATCCAGGTATAAGGCTCATAGAGGGATCACTGGTGATCCAAGGTGATCCAGTGTAAGGGATCACCGGAGGGAGGCCGTGATCCATAGGAAAGACCGTAGTATATAGGACAGTTAGACACTCGTTCTAGGGGACTCTAGGAGTTCTCCAGTAAGCAATACAAGCAGTAAGGTAGCCCTACATTACTATGTAGACATTACGACTTGCATTGTTGTGAACCTTTTGGCTTCACCGAGACCTACAGTCCGACCAGCAGATACCTTCGACCGGCGAACCCTTTCAGAGGCAGGACTGCCTGTAATTTCGTCACAGCATTGCAACTACCGAGAATGGCTGGACTACCAATGCAATAGGCCTTGATTAGATCAAGCACTTCGACTACTATACAGCGCCTCGGACAAAGGGCAAATACCGGTTGTTGATCCTCGATGGCCACGAAAGCCACCACTCAACCGAGTTCGAGCTCTACTGCCAGCAGAACAACATTACCATACTCTGTATGCCTCTATATTCCTCCCACCTCCTCCAGCCACTTGATATTGGCTGCTTTAGGCCGTTGAAGCAGGTATACGGTCGCCAGATCGAGGACTTAATACGCGCGCATATCAACCACGTCAGCAAGCTCGAGTTCCTTTATACCTTTCGCGCGGCCTTCTTTGCCTCTACCACCAAGAGGAATATCTAGGGCGGTTTTGCAGGGGCTGGCCTTATGCCGTACGATCCAAAGAGGGTGCTTTCGAAGCTAGATATCAAGCTTCGTACACCAACACCTCTAACCTCACGGCCAGGCACTATACAATCTTGGGTCTTCCAGATACTATACAACCCTCGAGAAGCCGAGTCATAGTCAACGCTTATCAAGACTTGCATTGCCAACCATTAAAATAGCTCCCCGACTTCAATATTGGCTGCTATAGACCAGCTTACCAAGGGTACGATGGCTATAATGCACCAGGTAGCCCTCCTTCAGGCAGAGGTGTCTTCGCTCTGCAAGGCTAACGAGGCGCTAAGCAAGCGCCGGAGAGCTAAAAAACACGTGTGCGGCTTGGAGGATCACTTACTGTGCAGGAGGCACAGGAGGTGGTAAGCCAGGGGGCTGTAGGTGGGGAGGCAATGCAAGAAATACAGCTGGATGGTAGTGGTGCTAGGGGGGGGTCGTACGAAGGTTCGGTGCTGTGATATATGCGGCAAGCCTAGCCATAATGCCTGCACTTGCCAGGAGGGTGCAGAAGGGTCTGATTCATCTGTTTCTGATGTAATTGTAGTTGGTTTTTAGTGTTGTTGCATTGCAATTGAGGGTAGTTGTTATAGAGTAGTGGAGAGTGTTCGGCTCGCTTATATGTTCGGCTCGCTTATATGTTCGGCTCGCTTATATGTTCGGCTCGCTTATATGTTCGGCTCGCTTATATGTTCGGCTCGCTTATATGTTCGGCTCGCTTATATGTTCGGCTCGCTTATATGTTCGGCTCGCTTATATGTTCGGCTCGCTTATAATGTACGTTATCGTCTCGCAGATATCAACCCCCACAAGCCGCAACCCAGACACAACTAAGAAAGACAAGCTCAAGATTCATAGCGCATAGAGGTAATCATATTCAGAACCATGGGCATTGTGGTGACTCCGGTGTGAGAAATCCCAACATGGAGGACTATAAGGTACCTTACCTAGCTGAATGGATATCTACAACAAGATGTACCAAGAGCAATTTAGGAAATAGGCGCATCCCTCCGTTCCAGATCATTGAGGCTTACCAGCCTCTCCATGATAGCACCTTGCAAACGAGATCCCGCATTCAGACGATGGGCGCCATGGGGGTTTAAGCTTCGCCTCCGGCAGCGTTGTCTCAAACTGGTGCTCTCTTCAGTATAGGAGATGTATCTGTACAGAGTCTCCTGCCTTTGTGGTTGACCCTTCTCATCGTGACACCTGACGTAATGAGCATATAGCCCGGTACAGCAGGGACACCAAGTACTCCTCCTCAACATCCGCCTGGACTGGGCCTTGTGGCTGCCATGAACTAGCGAGCCGGCCCCTATATGCTCTCGCTTGGATAGGTCCGTTGCATGTCGTTCAATCAAAGGTCCTGTCTCCTGCACACGTTGTTAGCTGCCTAGGGATGCGCCATTCCGGTAGAAGTTAGGGGAGTCTAGATTTACCACAAATATGCACTGCGATGTGTGCGGGTCCATGTTCACTATTCAGCATCGTCCTTACTTGCGTTCGTCTAAGATGGCGGTATTCTTGGATTTTGGTTTTCAACTAGCGTTGGAGATTCTTGATCTTAGTAAAGTCACCGCCCGGAGGCTGCAGCCTTTGATTTCTGGAAGGTGCGTTCACTTCCAGGTGTTGTCCTCCCTGGGGCACCTGCTTGTCACGACCGTGACGCGATATAAACTTACTTTGTCATATCAGGAAAGCGCCACAGACTGACCGTGAAAACTGGCCGGTCTTGATGAAGCTTATCTAATTGGGAAGTAACAACCGATCGATGCTGGCCGCTTCCTCAGGGCTGCTTTCAAGTTCTTCTTGAATGATACCACAGAACTGAAAAGCATCCATTTGTTGCCCCTCTTTCTACCATACCTTCTGAGAAACCTTTATGAGCTCCATGACTTAGAGTGGAAGGGTGGTCGTGGTGGTATCCGTCACGCTCTCCCTCACATCTTCCCGCTCGGGTAGCACGTTCTGATCCACCCTCTCTTGAGCGCAGACTACGCCTTCCAGTATCTTTGAATTTTTGAAGGCTACAGACCACAGGCAAGAGCAAGGTGGACGACCTTGCTCTCCTTCCTGAGATTATGTTCCTCAATCAGCAGTCGGCTGCTCGAGGGCTGCAACAGCCGGACGGGTCCGAGTCAAATGGTACGTCACCTTTCCTCATCGCCCTTTGCCGGGCTGCCCTCGCTCTTCCTCGCCGCTTTGACAATCCCACACTACTGAATGCCCCTTCCTGTACACCGTCAACCTCCGAAAGATGATTTTAGAAGGTCTCGCCCAAAATTCAGGGACAAGCGCTTGGGTTGGGTGTCACTCCTCCGATCAGCCATTGTCTTCTTGCCTTTTTCTCCTTGAGGCGCAGACACACCAAGTAGCTGTGTTTTGTGGATTGTCCTTATAGCTTTTGCTTCTAACTCGGCAACAGACTCATCCACGGGTAAAGAAACAGGCAGGCAACCCACATATACGACAGTCGGTTCGATTTACAACCCCAAGACCGTGACGCCAATCCAGCCGCCTGCTCGCCGTCCCAGAGCGCGCAGATATCCGCAGCCAATTCGATCCCCATCCGGTGAAACTTACATTCCCTTTCCGAACGCCCTGTTGTCGGCCTTGCCGTTCACCGAGCAGACTTCTCCCTCGCCTCCTCCGACCAGGCCAGCGACACTCCTTCAGTATTCGCCACTGCAGCAAAACTACGAGAGGGCCATTAATCCGACATCAGAGCGCGAAATGGTGGATTTCACCGGAAGTGAACTGCCGGCCCCGGCTATCCGCTCGGGAAACTTGCCGTCTCCCGCGCCATTCGAGGGCAACGATGGCACGACGTCCGAGGACAGCCTGACTTCTCGCATCACAGTCAAGTCGCTCACCAACTTGGCCTCGTACGAGAACCCGATGCAGAAGGCTGCTCAGAAGGCATTGGCCAGAGCTCGCACTGCCAACCTCAATGTCAACCGTGTAAACACCCCCTTCTCATCTCTATCGACGTCTACGGAGTACCCCAGAGATCGCCTTCCCCCGACATATGGTGCGACGTTGGCCATCGTTGGACCGCCTCAGCCCCTGACAGCAGGGCCCCCAGGCCAGCGACGGTTCAGGCCTTCAGTTCTGGAGCCTGTTTGTAAGGCTCGTGATTCGGATAGCCAGGTCGCCAACATGCCACTTGGGGCTGGTGTATACCGGTCCCAGTCACCACCTGGTCTCCCCCGCAACTTTGGCACCAGCATTCTCGCCGCGCTCGACGATGACGACGAGACGACCGAAGGCACAGGCCCCTCGAACCGCTCTCTTCTTGACGAGACTTACCATGCTCCGGTGTCGCCCATCCCTCCGGTGCCTGCACGATTCCGGCCGCTTTACCCACACTACACTCCAGGCGGCCCTGAGTCGTTCATCGGATCGATGAACGAGACCAAGCGTAAAGTCTACGACACCCTTCCGCCTGAGAGAATTCAGCAGTATTACCCAAACGGGTTCCCTCACAGCTACGATGGACAGTACACGCCAATCGCTGAGGATTGGTATACGAGGTTCCCGATCACAGAGAATCAGACTGCGCAGAAGCCTTCTTCGGACTCGGAGCACATTAACAAAACTAATCAGCGGTTCTATGCCGGCACCGAAGGACTGTTCAAGCACATGAGTCAGACTCTGGATGACCACAACCGTCACTCCCACGACAACAAAGTCGGCGTAATTGGCGGGGAGCGCCAACGACTTCGCGCGGGGCACATTGAGAAATCGGCCGTCGATGGCAAACTCGTTCCGCCGGCTATGAGTGTCGAAGAGGCGAATGAAATGGAGGAGAGCGACGCTACAGAGCCTCTACTCAACATGGCCTTTGCATCGCTCCTGAGTTACAAGGAGGCCAGCCAAAACGGAACCAGCCCCTTCACAAAGGCTGACGACTCGTTGATTGACCACTCAGAGAAGGGAAATCAGAGCTTCTTCAGCGAGTCGAAGGAGGAAGAACAGCCAAAAAAGAAGAAGGTCGTCAAGAGGTCGAGGCGGGGATATTGAGGAGACTCCTCTAACGGTACTTGGTATAAAACAGTTCATTTCGGCAACATTAGGGTTGGCGCAGGGTTCTATCATACCTATGTCAAGAGCAAACGAGTTATGAGCTGTTTCACTTTGAGGAATGCCTTTGTCTCCGAAAGATTCAGGAGGGAACGGCGGGCAAAAGGTTCCTTTTGGGGGATCATGTCGATGGCAAGCAGGGCAGTTGCTTGGAGATCACCGTGCCTCAGCTTTTGGTTGGACCATATGGAGCCAATATACACCCATCAGGACTTTTGTAAAGTAGTACGCTTGCGGACAGCAGCTTGATTACCGGGTCTGCACTTAGTCGCTGCGACCTGCCGTTCTCTCGGGAGCACACGTTCTCCAAGAGCGGTTGGAATTGAGAGCTGGCTGGAGCACCGCAGGATGTGGTGCAGCTTTGTACATGTAGCTATATTGGGATTAGCAGACGGCTGCCGCAATCACTAAATTAAGGTCATTCAGGTTGCGCAACTATCCGCTCGTATTCCCTCTAGAATCGTTTGTCATCCCCGAAACCGGGTAAGCCCAGAGGGCTGGAAATGCCCAGAGGGCCGGAAATGCCCTGTAGTTAGCTCAGTCTCGGGATGGCTGTCCCTTTTTCGCATCTGTCCCGCAGCCGAGTTCGGTTAACGTTGATAGTTAGCTATTGCCCCTCGAGGGAAACCGTGCATCGGGTTGAAGGAGCCCCGGAAGTAAGAGGCGATGTCTCCTCGAGTCGGAGAATTACGACCCGGTGATGAGGCAAATACGCCGTCAGAACCCAGCTTCCGCTTTGGGACCTTTCAGCTTGGACTCACTCATCTAAGAGGCCGTATTACCTCGGCAAGGCGGAGTAGATGTTTCCCAAACCTGAATGTCGAGCTCATGGACGGGAGTGTGAGTGCCTTGGTGCGACCCCTAGGAAGACAGCGTAGTACAGTCTAAGCATGGCATCAAGCAGCGGGGAGTGAAGCTGCCGGAAGCTGGGACAGTCGATTACAAGATCCTTAGATTGAATAGAAGTTTTGATGTACGTTGGCAAGAACTGGGAGCTATATACGTGGCGAAGACGGAAAAATAAAGGCCCTCGCTTAGAGTAACATTCGCTGCCCAGATGGAAGCTATGCCGTTGCCTGAAAGCGGCAAGATAGAAATGAGCTAACTATGTTCCCCGGGGATAAGCGCCGTCAGGTATCCTCGGGCCGCCTGGCCTTGAAGGCCCGCCACGATTGGGCAGTCCAAAATCGGGGTTCGAGTCAAGAAGCATGTCCGAGCGGTTGACCGGACGCCTGGGCATCATGGGCACTGATGATGGGTTTGGGTTCCAACGGGGATTGATGCCTCGCTGGGATATTGAAGTGAAGTTTGAACGCTCAGATTCTGCCGGGCTGCGGGAGCCTTGGGGTATATCCTCGTAGGAGTTAGTCGTGTTTATGGGAGCGGGTGTTGGTCTCTGGGCCGGAGGTTCCGCGAAGCGGGGGTCCACATCCTCGTAGTACTCACCAGCAGGCGCTACCGGCGACTGGGGCGGAGGGCTTCCATGGGTTGGAAGTTCCGCAGGGCGTCCGGCAGTGTTCAGCGGTGAGGCTACGCGGGGTGAATTCCTGCCTGGTCCCTGGTTCCATGCCTGCCTTGGCGGCACGTAGGTGCTCCTGAGATTTTTGAGTCAGCAAAGGATCCTACAGTGATCATAAACAACACATGAGGGAGATCTTACTCATCCGCACTGTATCTGCTGGTATCGCTCATGTGTCGACCCACAGCCGAGGTCCGGCCTTGCTGCAACGCTAACATGCCTGCAACATCCGAGTCGCTGTCTCGGATGTTGAACTGTCCAAGCCCACCAGATCCGCGTGTCGGACTGCTGGTTGTCGCGTCCATCTCCACCGCATGCGGCGCGGGTACACTGTCATCGACGCCTGGCAGGGGCGGAGGAGACTCTGCCCGCGGAAGATCATCTTGATTGGGATTGTACGGCTGGTAACCGCTGTTAGATGAACCGTTGGATATGGACGGATTCATGTAGGCGGGGGCGGCCGGCGGACCAGGCGAAGCTTGTCTGGCGCCATAAGGACCGGGACCGTACGGTCCAGCGGGAGAAGGCCTCCTGTCGTATGGAGCGGGGGATCCTTGGTAGCTTGGCGGCGGCGGTGTCCGCCCGCCTCGCATAGGTCCACCGTAGCCCCGTGGAGGGGGACCATACCCTCCCCTACCTCCGGGAGGTCCGTAGCCCCCACGACCTGGCGGGCCATATCCGCCGCGACCCCCTGGCGGAGGACCGTAACCGTTGTAACCGCCACGGCCGGGCCCAGGATACCCACCACGTCCCCGGTACCCTGCCGGTGCCATGCCGCCTCTTCCTGGCGAGCCCACGCGTTCAACAGAAGGAGGCCTCATGGGATAACTGTCCTGGGGCGGTAGAGTGTTTGCGTATTGATCCCGGGAACCGGGAGTGTTCGTCAGCGAACGCAAGGGCGCCATATCCATGGAACCGTTTCCGTCGTTCACGTATGTAGCTGTTCCCTCGGTGGCGAAGGTGCCTGGAGTCCTCTCTGAAGGGCTTCTGGTTGCAGTGAGGGGTATCCTCTCATCGCTGCTCCGGTCATCCTTCTTCTCAAAGGAGGCAAACTCCGGTAGCGTGTCGGCTCCGCCATTGGCGCCGCTAATCATGGGGACAGTAGGTCTTAGCGTGCTCGCCGCAGCCGCGGGAGTAGTCGTCTGTTGGGCCTGGCGGTTGTAATAGTTCTCGCCGCTCATCTCTGCATTCTCAGCAATGCGCTTCTTCCTCGCCTTCCTGCCCACGATCGTCCTCCGCATTGCGCACGAGACCAAGCCGCTAAGCGCAACTAGGATCGTGGCGGCAAGGACTACATATGAACCCCAGGCTAAGTGAGGGACAAAAAGCAGCACGTCCACGAGAAAGCTCAGGAGACAGACAAGGAAATCGAGAATGCCGACGATGAAGAGCAGCAGCAGGTACCTAGACGAGTGGGACGGGCTGCGGAAGTGGGCGACCACGGCAAGACAAAACATAATGAGGGTAATGACGGCGGCAACCGGGTGAACAATGAGCAAGCTTGAAAGAGTTGAACGAGTGGAAGAAGGAAGATCGAAGTCATTGGAATTCAGAGGCCCTGGCGAACGTTTCATGAGCTTCGAAGCGGTCAAGGGCAGGTCTGGGATCGGGGAGAACACTCACGGACGTCATAGCCGATCTCGATTGAGGTACAGCCATTTGAAGTGCAGTACCCAAAGACGCCAAAATCGACGCCCTGCCAGCTTCCAAGCGGAATAACCTTGATGATGGGGGTTGATAGAACCGATAAGAGGAGTAAGGCGAATGCCGCAAAAAGCAGCACCGAGAGCGGTGTTGCAGGGCGCAACATGACGACTGGATTTCAGGCGGCACGGTCGCGGATTCGGATAGGTCCTCGGGAAAGAGCCAGCGCCGTCGAGACGCGGCTAGGTAGTTAAGAAGAAGCGCCCGGTCGCCTTCAGTGGCAGCTATGGTGCCCGTGGCTTAGCAGCAGGTCTGCAACATGTGGTTGGGGCGTCAGACGGATGACTGGCGAGTCCTGCTTATTAGGGCGAACATGGAAAAGAACTTTGGAAGGAGCGAGCGTGTGCTGTACCGAAGAGAACTCGGATTGTTGCAGATTGATGTGGCTGATGTCGTCGAAAATTAATCCATGGTCGACCTCGGCCCAGTCAATCGGCGACTGCCCTCAAAACGAACGCAGCGGCGATTGACGCTCTGCAAAAAGCGATGCATTAACGTTATCCGTACACTGGTGAGAGAAGGATGTTGGAGCGCAGATTGAGTTGGGAATTGTAGGGGGACGAGGCAGGGTGGGGAAACAGGGCCAGGGCTCCGATACGTGCATGTTGCATGCAGTCTTGGGTCGGTTGCCAATCAATGGGAACTTGGAACTCAAACCCAGATTGGCAACCCTTCCGCAAAGCTAATAATAAGCCACCAAAATGCTAGGAGACGCGCTCGACATAAGCGCCTAACAATTTATTCTACGGATATCGAAAAGAGAATAAGCTCTGTGCACCAGCGAAGGCGACATATTGGGCATGAGAAGTTCGACCACATGGAATAACACAGCTTAGGAATGAGAAAACAAACTGGCGTACGATATCCGTAGTGTAACTGCCTGCGGAGTACATACGCGTTCACGAAAACGGAGACGATCGGAACCTCAGCCGCCATTCCATGTGGGCTCGCCCCGCCTCGAGATACGTACCTTACATACCATCGATTTCGCTCCCCACAGCGAACAACTTGGGTGGAACCCAAAGTCCAGGGTGCAAGCGTCCACTCATATCTTGCGCAATTCTAACCCGGTTGATACTGATAGACATAATGTTGTATCACTCGCACTCTCGGTGCCTAGATAACAGCAAATCACCGTGAAAGAAGCCCACCAGTCAAGCTTGAGATTCTGCTGCCATTTCCAAGTTATCGTCGCGTGGGTGCAGGGGCGCGTCCTCCAAAGAATCGCTGCGTTGAGATAGTCCTGACGGAGTTAGTGTCTCACGCTGGTGGGACGTAACACAACGATTACACAAACGAGGCAACATTCTCATGCGGTGGTGGCAAGATATTTCAGCTCTTTGCGAAGAGAGTCGTAAAGCGCTTATTATATCCGTACACACCCATTGTAATCGCGGTCTCTTACATACACTACCAAGGGAAGTATTCTGTACATACGGAGCTTCTTTCGGACCTGGGAGACAACTCCACCTCGTCGATTTGCTATGATCCAATTGAACAGATTCCACTATCGGGTGCTGTGGGGCAGCTCCGGGTCCGGCAGGCTTCGGAGGTGTCCCAGGCGTGCCAGGATTCCGAGCACTGACGTCGGAGTCAAACAAGCATTACATGTGAGAGTACTATGCGACTTGACTGTCGCCGAGGGCGTCGGCGGAACAGCACAGACTTGCACTTCATACTGCAACCGTAACGGGGTTTCCGGGGTTGTGTTGTGCACCATTATGGAACTGTTGGGGAACAGCAATTTTCCAGTGCGAAAGAGATGTCGACGTCGGGTACATAGTGGTTCAGAGGAATGTCGTTCGGAACCAGCTGGACACCTTTGTTTAACGTATGGTAAAATCACAGGGTCTCTGAAGAAGAACCGCAAGAGCTAGTGCAATCCGTTCACGTGTATAAATAGTATGCTTGGGGAGGGATAGTGTACTTGTACATTGTCAGCCGCTGGGTTTCTGTACCATCCGATCGGCCTCGGGGAATAGAAGACCGGGCATCGGCCGAAGCGGCGAAAGGTGGGTCCCGATATAACATTGTCGTCAGCCCCAATGACTTCACACGTAAGAAATTCTGCTCCTACGCCACAACCTTCTTTTGTCCACGGGTAGAAAGGATGGACTGAAGCACAACCCATCTCCAACCGTCACTCACGAGATCGATCGGCTTGCCACAAACAATGTGGCGCCTTAGAATGGCGGGCGCAAGTCGCCGGTCGTTTCCGCTGACTCGGCTCTCCCCGTCCGGACCTGCGGCACATTTCACACGGCTACGATGTGCTCCGCCGATTCTGCCAACAACACCCCGCCGCTCCCTCTCCACAACCAGCGCTCGCTCCGTAACCCACTCGTCCGGCCCATTCGAGCCTCTCCGCCCTCCGAACCCCTCGACGCTCGGCGCGCCCCGTCCAGCCCGCAGTTTCCGGCGCTCCCGCCGCTGGGCGCGGCGCTTCCTCATACTCTCAGCCGTGCTTGGAACAGGCTATCTGGCGGACCAGCAACTGTACGCCTCGGGCATCGCGCGCTCGCTACGCACCTTCGGCCTGGGCCTCTGGGTGGCGTTGGACTACAAGATCAACTTCCGCCCCGAGCCGCTGCCGCTGATCGGGAGCGAGGGCGGCATTCCGGCGCTGCATCGCCGCAGCGCCGAGAGGCTGTTCAACCTGCTGCGCGAGAACGGTGGGCTGTACCTCAAGATCGGACAGGCGATTGCCATGCAGAGCGCCGTGATGCCGCCCGAGTTCCAGCGCATGTTTGCGCGCATGTTTGATGATGCGCCGCAGGACGACTGGGAGGCGGTGGAGAAGGTCATCAGGGAGGACTTCGGCGGCCGGAGCGTCGAGGAGGTGTTTGGCGTCAGCTTTGCTGGCGTCGAGGGAAAGGGAGTCATGGAGCGGTCCGCCAGGGCGAGCGCGTCCGTTGCGCAGGTGCACTGGGCGAGGTTACCTGACGGGAGGGAGGTTGCTATTAAGATCCAGAAACCCGAGATTGCGAAGCAGATCGGGTGGGATCTGTGGGCCTTCAAGTGAGTGATGCTCTCACGTTGCCTGTGTTTACCCGGAACGGTTCGCTGACGGATGATGTGGCTAGGGTCGTCATGAAGGTGTACACATGGTGGTTTGACCTACCATTGTATTCCTTGGTGCCTTTCATTACCGAACGGTTAATGTTGGAGACGGACTTTGAGAACGAGGCGAAGAACTCGGAGATCATGCGCCAGCTCGTGAACCAGGAACCGAGTCTACGGGGCAGAGTCTACGTTCCACCGGTCTATCCTGAACTCAGTTCTAGGCGCGTCCTCACAACCGAGTGGATCGAAGGCGTGAGGTTATGGGATAAAGAGGCCCTCACTAAACCCTGGCTGGGAGGCTACGGGAAGGGCTCGGCGGGGGTTCATGGCACACAGTTGAACCCCCCAGATATAGAGGCCATACGGCGGGAGTTGCGGGAGAACCCACACAGCCAAAATCTAAAGCCGGAGCGGACAGAATGGAGAGGGCGCCGTGGCCAGGGAGGACTCGGCGTGTCTACCAAGGAGGTCATGACCACCATGATTGACCTCTTCTCCGCCCAGATTTTCAAGTGGGGTGTTGTCCACTGTGATCCGCGTACGTCCAAGCTATTGAATGGACCCATGACTTGGGAGGACGTGACTGACACGATGGTTTAGACCCAGGCAACATCTTTATCCGACGGCTGCCTAATGGATTGCCCGAGCTTGTGCTGATCGACCACGGGCTTTATGTCTACATGAGCGACAAGTTCCGGCATGAATATGGCATCTTTTGGAAGGCCCTGATGACGTTTGACAACAAGACGATCGCCGAGATTACCGAAAAATGGGGCATCAAGGCCGCCGACTTGTTTGCCTCGGCCACGCTGTTGCGTCCTTACGAAGGTGGCGACCAACAGTTCCAAAGGGGGATGCTGAGTGCGCTGGACGATAAAAAGACAGCAAGCCAGCGGCAGTACGAGATGCAGCAGAAGATGAAGCAGGGTATGCGCGACATGTTGGCGGACGAGGAGAAGTGGCCAAAGGAGCTCATCTTCATTGGGAGGAACATGCGGATTGTGCAAGGCAACAATGCGTACATGGGCTCGCCGGTCAACAGAATCAAGATGATGGGCGAGTGGGCTAGTCGGTCCCTGTTTCAGGACCCGAACCTGCCCTTGCGCCAGAGGGCCATCAACATTTGGCAGCATCTTTTGTTCAAGGCGGTTCTGTTCCTGTCGGATGTCGCCTTCCACTTTTTCAGGCTGAAGCAGCTTCTCGGCCGCGGCGGCGGGATGGAAGACGAGGTTGAAGCAAGGTTAAAGGATGTGGCCAAGGAGTTCGGCGTCGAGCTCCAGCATGACGTCTTCGAGGGGTGAGAACAACGGGGACGAAGAAGACGCTGCTCATTGTACAGTACTTGTAAGACTAGCATCGCATCTTTAGATCTAGACATGTGTATATAGTTGGATACCCCGGGTGTTCTAATCTAGTAGCAGACGCGGCTGCAGACTCGGAATTCAGCCATGCTCCCCAAGAGAGGCGTAAGCCCCATTGTCGTCTTTTCGCTCTTCCGAGGACTCCGTCCAAACACTCCCTTCAATCAAATGTACGGAGTAGCTCTGGTAGGTGCTCGTTGTTTGCAACCGCGGCCTCGATCACCCCAGCTTCGCTTGTCGTTGTAGAGATTGCTGTTCTCTTCGCAACTGTCGCGGTAGTTGAATTGAATATATCCGGGGATGAACTCGGTCAATCTTCGATTGGTCCTTCATCTGTGTGGTGGAAAGTTACGTCCTCCAGGAAAGAAGGAAAGCAGAAAGGAACCTCCACTAGTGGAAAGCTACTCTAGGGAAAGGGCTTCCACTAGTGAAAAGTCCACTATTGGAGGCAGAAGGGGGAGTAGAGTTCCCACTAGAGATCCACAATTAGATGTCGTGGTAGAAATAGGAAAAGGAACATGGAAAGACCGAAAGGAGATTTTACTCTACGTACCCCTCGCTCGATAAAGGGTGTTTTGCGGCGCCACCAGGGGCTCTGGTAGGAGTCGACCAGCGATCCTTGCCACGCCGGTATTGTTCGCTGGCAGAGATGCCCTAAAACGTAACGGGGAACTCGCAGTTGGAAACACTCTTTCCTCGACCTCAGAATCTAAATGTCTATTCGGAATTAGATAAAACGGTTGGACCTAAAATAGATGGCGGCAAATACACACCTGCGGCCCTGCTCTACCAAGCTCCCCTCAGCGCTTACAGCGTCAACCCAGGTAGGTGGGGCCGCCGCGACCCTCGTGCCGTATCAGATGAGTAGTGTGTCTCCTCCAGCTTGTTCTCCTCTCCTGCACGTCCTGGGCCTTGGAACCTCGACGTCAAAGTGTTGCTTGCCAATGCCTCGCATTTTCCTCGTTTATACTCCCCGTACCGTCTTGGCCACTAACGCACGCGCGTCGTCTTCGTGACCACCTGCACTGTCGCTTTTGGCTTTGCATTGCAGGTTAAAGGTAGGCTATGGTATCACTTCGTAACCTCTCAGCGATCGAGATATGCGGTCCAGAATCCAATATCCGATATCTACACTGCACCCCCTTGCTACCATACATACGTACCACAATGTTACAGTCTCCGGCAATCTCGCCCACAAACTCCTGCTTGACCCTCTTTCCCGGCACTATGAATGAAGTGTCTGGAGTGACGCCTTGACTATCCTGTTGGGCCGGCTCTAAAGCGGAGCTGGCCTCTGACATCAAGTCCCGTAAACCCTGGGAAAGCGGCGGGACATCAAAGTCCACATCTGACGGTAACTGGTCGATGGCAGAGCAGATGTTCTTGAAGTGCTCGGGCATCCATATATCGTAGACATTTTTCGTAAATCGATATGCCGTCCATTTATCCTTCCCGTCCACCGTAGTAAAAGAAAATTCATGGATGGGGTGCCGGTAGTACTTGGTATCTTTCCCGGTTATTACGGGGTAGTGCCCATAGATGCGTACTGATCGGTGGTCATGCGAGACAGAGAAAGCAAGGATCTGCCGGTTAACCTGGTTCTCGCGCTTTACAGCACGAAAGAGCTCTACAATGGCCCGTACCGCAAGCGTCATACTATGGGCGTTCTGTCGGTCTGCGATCTCGAGCGCCGCGGCTCCGCACTTCGCCTCACAGGTCAGGAAGGGGCAGTACATATAGTACGTGGCCATGAAGAAGGTCTGGTCCCCGGCGATAAAGTCGCCAATGAATGGCGATAGCTTGGCGAGTTGGTCCTCGGTGAACGCATCTCGCTTAAAGCCAACAGAGTAGTCAGGCTGGGGACGAGGGGTGGTGAGAGGTATCGAGTTGTCCCACCCCTCGTTGACACTCTCGATCAGGTGTTTGTACTTTTTGCAGCGGAGTGCAAGCGATTCCGCCGAAGGAACGATAAGTCTAGAAATGTCCTGAATAATCCTCGCCTCGTTTTTGGTCTCGACGTTGCAACAAGCTTCCACAAAGATATCGTCGTCGAAAAGCGTCTCCTTGGGAACCGAATGTTCACCGCTGAGGAGGTCTCGGATAAGCTGCTTGCTGGTATCCGTAACACCAAGTTCAGAGATGCTCATGTACGAGCCCTTGGTTTGGAGCAGGAGCGGGTACCGCGAGTTTCGATACGGCGCATTTTTCTCCTCCCTCGTCCTCTGATCGCTGGGCGTCGTATCCCGGCTTGCCGTTGTAGAACTGTCGGATCCAGACCGCTTGCGCCTGAGAGATGTCGTTTTTGCGAAAAGTAGTTTTACGATCGGATTGTGCCGTTCCATTTCCTTAAGCCAGCTGTCTTCAGACTCTCGCTCGAAATCCTTCCTAGTCGAGTCGTCCGGTTCAAAATAATTTTTAGGCCAGGATCCTTCCTTTCTCCAAAAATCGATTATGTTTCGCCAATCCTCGGTATCGTCACCCGCCTCTTGGATAGACTGTCCAAGGGATATTCGTCGGCGTTTCCCAAGGGACCCCTCTGGAGTGTTATGCGATAGCTTCTCGCCTTCGTCTTCAACGGATGCTGCTAGATTCTACAACACGTTAGCAAGAGCTTTCAGGAAGGAAAGGCTCGCCTGACCTCTTGGAACCCACGCTTCCTTGAAAGGGGCTCGTCAATTGTGTTCCCTGCAGGGCGTGTGGGGGATGTCCGTTTTCGCTTCAGATCGCGGCGTTCCCGGTCCGCGCCGGGTTCGACTGCGATTTCGATCGGTTGCTTGCGCTTGCGGCCTCTGCTCTGTAGCGCCGGCGGATCCTGCCATCCTACTTAGCTTGTAAACCATAACAATGTAAAAGATAGAAGGCATACCTGTCGAGACAACGTCTCCCCGATCGTAGACAGACGTATACGGCGGTTCGACCCGGCACGCTTGCTTGCGCCTTTGCGCGACTGGATACCCTGGGGTTGTGTTCCTGCAACTGTCAGTAGGAGGTGTTGTTGTTAGGCACGACGAAGAATAAGTACCTTGGCCTTTTGACGCCGGTGGCGTGAGCTCTTTCTGGGCGGCAGCTTGGGCTCGAGTGCGGGCCATGGGGATGAGGACGGAGGAGAGGACGGCGGTTTGGGTTGCCTCGGGTTCTTAAGTGAAGTCTTGAGATGCTGTGGCGTGTGGAAATTGGCTGGCTACCAAGCGTGCAGCATGAGACCCACCAGCCGCCATGGCAACGTCTAGCCAATCATTAAGCTCACGGAAGCTGACGCTGACACCCCGTCGGGAAGAGCTACGAACAATATCGCGACCCGCCGCACAAAGAAGACATGGTTCCTCAAGTCCCTAAGTGCATCGTCTCTCTTTGACCCCGCTGACGGGCAAATTGGGTTAGTAACGTTATTTCTGCCTCTGAAACGTCAACTCAAATCTTCGGCTCCACCAACCCCAATGCAGGGTCCAGAGATTGGATGTTCCCACAAAATGGCGAAGGGAACTTCGAGAAAGAAACAGATT
Source organism: Chaetomium strumarium (assembly GCF_033439665.1). Lineage (NCBI taxonomy): Eukaryota > Fungi > Ascomycota > Sordariomycetes > Sordariales > Chaetomiaceae > Chaetomium > Chaetomium strumarium. The sequence continues at coordinate 6,637,759 of NW_026944429.1, read as the reverse complement.
TGACGTCCATTGCACACGTGAGACGCATGTATTGTACATACACCGTAGTGTAGAGACAAGCTTTTGCCACTTCGCACGACCTTCATCCTGGGAACAGTTTGTTGCCTCGTTCACGGGTAACCTTAGTACTAGTCGCTGCTTTCCACGTGGCTTGTGGACAGTGCAGCTTAGGACGCCGTCCAGAAACGAGCAATAGGTAGGAAATGTTACTACACCTTAAACAGTGAAGTCGTCTTATAGCAGTCGCTGAATTACATACCGATATAGTATATACATTCACAGGACACGGGGATCTCAATCCCACAGCAAAAGGAGTTTTGAAGTTGCCGACTGACCGTATGGTGTATGTAACGCTATAGACCATACGATCGCACTTTACTGTATGTTGTTTTGTAATTATGTATTGGGACGGGATATCTTACACCGAAGTTCCACGCTGGCGAAGAACCCGGTCGGATGGGCTCGCCGATGGAGGTGGGATTCCGAGGTGATGATTGGCCGGCGCGCTCTGTGCAAAATGCGGGTCACTGCGGGTCGCTAGCGCGATCACTGCAGTGGAAAAGGGGCAGGAAGCAGAACTGTGGGACCAGAATTTGCACTAGAAAACGTCGAGTTTGGCCTTCGATTTCACTAACAGCAAGAGGGTTTTTGTTTTTCTAATAAATGAGGTGAATCATGGGTTCTAGCAGATGCAGCCAGGGGCCCAGGCCTACTGTACGCTTTCACGAGTGAGACATGATGCGGAAAGAGTCCTGATGTCCGAGATTCTGTCTCAAACCATGAGGATGTATGCGTAGAGCCACACCGAAGCTGAAGTCGAAGAACCTGAATCGTTCGTTCGCAGGACTGGTCATCTCCCATACCCCGTGCTTGGCGGCAGCTCGAGGGACGGAATTGGTCGAAAAGTAAAGAAGGGTGCAGCGAGTTACAGCCCGGGCCCATATTGTTTTAGTTTGTCCCGGCCTTAATTGCAAGAGGTTGCTGCTGGCCGCCGTACCACACTGCCCTCCCCGGCCTTGAAGCACCAGCCAATCTCACTCGCTGACCATTCGACGGGACATCTTTTTCTTCGCGCCCCTGAAGAGGTGCAATCGCCTTTTACGCCCCTCTACCCATCGCCTGCAAGACTGTCGCATTGTCGGCTTGTCATCAGGTTTTGGAAGACTGCGTCACCACACTTCTTGTCTCTTTCGATTCGATCTTTCTCTACCTCCATACCTCGGCCGCACCGACTTGGCCTGTCGTTCGTTTCTTGCGAGCAAGTCTCCACCAAGTACGCGCGTGCGACTCAGCACTGTTCGGAACCTGCTCGATCCCCAAGCTCAGCCACCCGACCCTGGCCAGCGGAGTTGATAGGGACGAGAATCAAGTAAGTTCGTGTCTGCTTAGGCGCTTTCTGCTCTGTTTCTGCCTGAAGAGATCTTGTTGCGCAAGTTGACACCTGGTACACACAACGGCTGAATGGGAGCTTGATAGCTGTCCAGCGTCGCTCGTATTACTTGCAAAACAGTGTCGCAATATCATACCTTGGAACCAATGGCTCATCCGTTCGCTCAGGGAAAAACCTATAGTCATGAGATGCAGTTGACGGCAGACTAACACCTTGTCAGCACGCCGCCTCTCGAAGATCTCTGGCAGCAACGTGCCTTCCCGTTTATCTCGTAGCGGAACAGCGTTTCGCGCTTGCCATTTATTCTATCCGGGCCCGAAAGCCAGTCCTGGCTAAGGTAGATGATGTCTGTCGCGTCTCTTGCAAGGGCTCCTGACCGCTGATCGTATTCCTTCAGATCTGCGTGCTTCCTTCATTCGCTATCCATATCCAACGTCCGCAGCACCCGTCAGTTTATACTGCACTTGTAGTCGCGAGTCGAGTCAGTTGAGAAGGAGACCAAGCAATGACCTCCCCGCCTCGTCGCTCTACAAGTTTCGGCATGTTACTACGACGTAGCAAAAGCAGCGACCTGAAAAGGCAGCAGGCCGCTAGGGAGCAGGAGCTCCAGCGCCAACGTGATGCCATCCCCAAGTCTCCGCCGCGCCTTCCCGTTCTCTACAATGGGGCCCCCGCCCCCCAACTTGGACTCGGTGGCGAGGCCCGTCCCGACTCTGTCGCGATTGTTTCTGGCAAAGCTGAAGAATTCTCGGGTCCCGCGCCCCGGCCTTCGATGGAACCATCGCGCTCTACAATCAATATTCCCGCGCCCCCGATCCCCTACGGTGGTTTTGACCCCTATGCGCATACCGGCAGCATGGCACACCGTGGCCGGTATAGCTATGCGAGCAGCGCCGTAAGTACCATCAACAGCCCTAGAAGGGTGCGCAGGAGGAAGGACCCTACTCCCTTCAAGTAAGTTACTGCGCCGTCATCCGTTGTGTTCCGTATGACTCATCTTCGCCCAGCATTCTCATCGTTGGTGCCTCGAATTCCGGGAAGACATCCTTCCTCGAGTTCCTCAAGACGGCCCTTGCCCTCCCCGCAAAGAAGCGATCCAAAAACACGATGGAGCAGGAGGATCTTCCTAGGGCGCCACCTTCCGGGAACTTCATTCCTCACTACCTAGAGACCGAGATTGATGGCGAACGTATCGGTCTGACTCTGTGGGATTCCGAGGGACTGGAGAGAAATGTGGTGGACCTGCAGCTCCGCGAGATATCCAGTTTCCTCGAGGACAAATTCGAGGAGACCTTCGCCGAGGAAATGAAGGTTGTGCGCTCTCCCGGCGTACAGGATACTCACATCCATGCTGTCTTCCTCATCCTCGATCCCTCGCGGCTTGACCGGAATCTCGCAGTCGCAAAAGCCGCGGCGGCGAACGGACAGCATAATGGCGGGAGGCATTACCCGCATGCTCGTATCCTGGGCGGTCTGGACGAGGACCTTGATCTGCAGGTGTTGCGGACGCTGCAGGGCAAGACGACTGTGATTCCAGTCATCTCAAAGGCCGACACCATTACCACCAAGCACATGAGCATGCTGAAGCGAACCGTTGCAGAGAGCCTCAAAAGGGCAAATCTAGATCCGCTGGAGGCCCTCGGGCTCGACGACGAGGGCGACTCGACTGCTGATTCGAGCAAAATTGTGGAAGAGTGCGAGGACCAAGCCTCGGAACACGGTGAAGCGGAAAAGGGCGAGGAGGAGGAGCTGCCAATCCAGGGGGGAGAGACGGAAGACCCGGAAGAGACGGAGCCCGAGCCCAAGCGACTCTCCAGTGGTTCCGTCCGTCGACACAAGGCATCAGAGGAGAGTCTCAAGGAGGACGAGGTACCCTTCTTGCCGATGTCAATACTGAGCCCGGACATCTACGAACCTGAGGTGGTCGGCCGGCAATTCCCGTGGGGCTTCGCCGACCCTTACAACGAGGAGCATTGCGACTTCCTCCGCCTCAAGGAGACGGTGTTCAGCGAGTGGCGTGGCGAGCTCCGTGAGCTCAGCAGGGAGCAGTGGTACGAGGGCTGGAGAACAAGCCGACTTAAGCAGCATGGAGCGAAGGCACATCGGTAGAAACGGTGCAAGTAAAGGACAGAACGGCGAGCCTGTTTGCTGCTTGGTGTCGAATATTCTCTCCTGAGGCCAGTCAACCTTTTATCCCTCGCGATCGGCAGGAGCGGAGCCGGATGCCAGCGCCTCATTCCAACCATCTTCACGATCTTTATATCCTTCAACCACTGAGCCCAAGTCGCGAGGACATATACCCAGCTCGGTTTTCCTTCACATATGTCATTACCCATTGGTCTTACACGACATCATTTCATAACGAATTTTACAGATCAGCGGACTCACAGCAGATACCCCAATAACACCGACTTGGAACTCATGAGAGTCTTGGTATGTGTGGACGTTGGAGGCTAATGCGAGCTCTGAGACAAACTTTACCCGTTCTCATGTACCACGTTTTTACTTTTGATATGGCCGGACATGGAATACCCATACCCCTTCCTCATTTCCCGAGTCGCATTGTTTCTTCGAGATTATCTTCTGGACAAAAGGCCTGGAGAAGGAGGAAATCTGTTTATTAACTGCCCGGCGGGCCCCTCTTCATACATTTTCCATTTCTACCTTCTCTCAGTAAAGAGGCGAATAGAGCAAACTGCGTATTTGCACTTGCGCAGACTAAGCGGGCTTCTGGTTCAGTGGGCCGATGTTTACTAGGTACTCCAATGTTGCTAGATCAACACGATGTCGAAGTTGTGTCCCAACATCTTGAATCCGGTCTCCTGGGCTCCTTTACGCGCTAGATCTTGCAAAGTATCTCAAGCAGATGGCATGGCCCGCACGTTTGCACCAGGTTCCAACAGCATCACCGTCGGTATCAATATGCGAAAATAGTTGCATTCCGGCCGTCATTTAAACCGAACCTTGTAACCTTACACGATTCCTCCCCTCCCACTCCCTGATCGCCTCAGCTAGTGAGGTCGTGAGAAACCGAATATCACCGGTGTCGTCGTTCTTGCCATTTACACCCGTGGCTAGATTATTCCGTTCTGGTATGTGCACCTCCTCGCTGTGAGCCTTAAAGTTGGCCTCGGCGCAGGCGAGATTGCACCACATTGCAGACTTCTTCAGGGAGGCGAGGCACTCTTTGCAGAACCGGAGGTCGCTAGACGCTGGGGGGGCTTCCTCCATGTGCATGTCCCCATCCCCTGCGATGTTTGATTGGGCGCTTTGCTGTATTTGGATGCATTTGAGGAAAGAGGCGCAGATATGCTTCTCTGTGTGTGAGGCCTGTGATGATTGTCAGTGCGTGGTAAATCGTTAGGGGAAAGGGAGCGAGCTAACATGTCCTTTTGCTTCACATGTCGAAGAGCAGAACACCGTCTGCTCCTCCTGCACCCCTGCCGCCACGAGGATGGTGCATATACTGCAGCAGAAGTAGTCACTCGTGCTCGGTACATCCCCGCATACTGCGCAGCGAGGAAGCTCGTACAGCTCGTCTGGGACCTTCATCTGAGCAAGACTCTCTCTCCTCTGTGCTCGTCTTGACTTCTGCGCTTCATGCGCCGCTCTCGCCCTGCGTAGCTCATCAAGCCGCTGGCTGAGCTGTTCCGTCTGCCCCCTTGCCCCCGCCGCTGCCTGCCTCTCCTCTAGTATCCGGTCCACCACCTGCTCCATCGTCATGTCTTGTTGCGTGAGCATATCGAGATACTTGCGATGATCCTCCGGTACTGTGCCGTCCTCGGCAGTGAAGAACGCTTCCCTCAGAACCTCCACACTCTCCGCCCGATCCGTCGCCGCCGCCAGCTTCTCCGGGAGGTCATCGGCTATTTGCTCATCCGCCAGCGGCCCTGAGCTCAGAATTTCAGCAACATCTCTCGCCAGCCCCACGGGGCCGACACCCCTCCCTGCCGTCGTCGGCATAGACAGATCCTCCAGCTTCTCAAACACGGCCCCGCAGCGCGCGGGATCCTCAACCATTAACCTAAGGAGCGAGTTGCGTACCCGATCAGCATACCACCTGCTCCGCTCCTCGTGCACACGGTCGTCGATAGTCTGCGGCGAGATCTCGTATTGCTTGGCGGAATCGACCAGGAGATCGAGGGCAGAGAGAAAGGCGCGACGGGAGGTGAACCATTCCCGCGCCTGCTGCCATCGCTGCTGCTGGTCCTTGGAGAAGTTCATGGCCCCGGCGCTGGCAGAACTTGCACTGAGATACCGGAGTCGGAGAGCCTCCAGGAGGGTCTCATAGCACTGCGGGCAGGAGACAAGGGAATCAGTGTCCCCATGCTGGGCGCGGCAGTTGGCTTTGATTTGGGCGGCTTCGGCCGCGAGCTGCCTGGATTTGAAGGCCGATAAGGCGGACTGGAGGAGTAGTTCTGGCATGGTCTGGCGGCTGAGTGGGTTGGGACGGTGTTCCAGTGTAGCGTTTGTGCAGGAGGTTTTGAAGATGTCGCCTCTGAACTCTTTCAATAGCGAGAGGAGCTACGCAAACCAAGATGTCGGCACGGAGACTTGGTGTTGCGTTGGATGTATTAGGAGTGAGTGAAACGGCAATGAAGCGTTAGGATTGAAGAGTTAGTATTCTGCCTGGTAAGCTCCTAATATCACTGACGTTGAGCGGAATCGATGCGAATGGGCAAGGCAATCTTGAAGCTCAGGTGAGTCGGGAAAGCACACCGAGGGGCCGAGCGGCAGCGCCGAGACGGAGTTGTGGGGCCGCAGCGGCTCATCCAAAATTTAGCGCTGCTTGGCATCCCTGGGCAGTGATTGACGAATTGTCGCATTCCGTTCGATTGGAATTCTCTCTTCCATGTGCCTCAACCCATCATCAGCCACCGCTATCTGTACAGGTAGTTAACAGCCAAAGATGGTATGCCCCCTCTCAGTTCCAAGTCTCTTCGGAAAAACACTGACGATTACCTCGAATAGGCCGACAAACTCCGTACCCAGCAAGAACTCGAGCGGCTCCAGGCCAAGTACGTCGGCACCGGTCACCCAGACACGACGAGCTGGGAGTGGAAGACCAACATCCACCGCGACACATACTCGAGTATCGCCGGACACCCACCGCTTCTGTCGTACATCGCACTTGCAGAGAACGAGCCGGTAGCAAAAGTTCGCAGCCGGATGATTCGTGTATGTAATCCCTTTCGCACGGTATCCCCATCGTTGATAAGCTCCCGGTGATTGCTAATGCAGCGTCCTTACAGAAGATGCTACAACCCGTCGGTCCCCCGCCGCCCCGGGAAGGTGACGAGATCTTCGTCCCACCGCGACAGAACGGATCATGAGTGCATGTTAGATTGTGCTGGAGACGAGACACACTGAATCCAAAGATTGGGGCAGGCCAGACAGGGGCAGGCCAGACAGGGGCAGGCCAAGGAAAGCCGAGAGTTGGTTACAGTTGATGGAATCGAGATGGCATGCGTGTGCCGCAATGCGGTTGACCGTCGCGGTCAATGGGTCCTTGCCAGAAGGTCTCCGGTGGTTACATTACAGCTATCCGCGAACCAGCAAGCTCTCGCTGGTGACCAGTAAGACCCAAACCTATAGCAACTCAATACACACCTGATGATACCCTGACTCCGCAAAGCTGTCCGTCTCGGACTACAACGATCCACCCGCTGTCTTCATTCTCGACCTCAGTCTCCCCTCCCCCTGCGGCGATTACTCGGCCCTGGGTCACCGTCAGGCGGCGCCCGGTCCGCGTCCTCGGCGTCTTCGCCGACCGTCTCTGGAATTCCCGGTTTCCGTTCCCTAATCTTGAGGCTCACTTGCAGCTTTTTCTCGAGCTCATCATTGGATCCGCCGTAGACCGTCCGCACAAACGCCGCAATCGCCTCCGGACCAACCTCCACCTTGCCGCGTGGTCCGACATGCCATGTCGTCGAGTCGTCATCGCCCATCGCTTTGGACTCGGTCACTTTCACCAAGTATCCCTGCTTGACCATGCGCTGGAGAACCAGATCCGTCTTTTCATTTGGTGAAGTGCCATCATTCGGATTCATACCGGGCATGTTCTCGACGGCATTGAGCCGCGTCAGGTGTCTGCGGAGGCGAGGTTCGCTCAGTTCGCCGCCGCTTAGGGTGATGATGGCGATTATCATGGTGTAGAGCGCGACATATGAGGCCTCGCCATCGGCCGACTGAATTTTGGACGGGGTTATGATAGCTGGGGTTCTATAGGCCTCCGGGAGAACGGAGACGAGAACGTATGCGTTAGAGCTTGGTTCTTTCTGACTTTGCGATTTGGCGGCTACCGAAGAAGCGTTAGTCGTCGCGAGTGACATTGCACTAAGCTACGCAGCATACCTTTTCTCTTTTGCTCCGCTGTCATCAGGTTCCTATCCTTAGTGGGTAGTTCCACCATCTCCATACCGAATGTCGCCCGCAATTGCCTTTGTGCGCCGGCGAACACCTTCTTAAACAATCGACCATTGTTGGGACCAAGCACTGAGAAGTGTCAGCTACCGTTCCCACCCAAGGTTGGCTCGTACCCGGTACCCTTCTCCCTAATGCCGTCTCTCCGAATTGGCGCTCGCGAGTATTCGCAGGCGAGGGCATAGCGCACCAGGTTTTTGATCATTTGGCTCCTTTCGTCTCGATGCCCCACATCGTCCATCCGCGTGTCACCGTCGTTGTCGGCATCGTCCTCGCTCTGCAGAGCTTGTTGCTGCATATCCTCGTCTTCATCATCCTGGACAGCCTGCCGCAGCCCCTAGTCAGATTGCGGTTCCCTAGCAAACCAACCGTATGGAAAACCCACCTGGCGCCGTCGCCGCTGCTGGGGTGGCATGATGACGTGTAATATCCCCCCGCAGCTCTTGTGGTAACGATGTTCCGGGCAAACTCAAACACAAAGCTGTAGTTGAAGAAAGGACTTGGTGTTGAATGGTTTGCGTAAGACTGGTAACTATCAAAATAGGAAGTGCAGCACTCAAATCATCACGCACCAAGGATTATTTGGCTTTGCAGTTTAACTACGAAGTAGTAATAGTAGTAATGGAGTTGCGCGACGCGGGGTCCGCACCGCGTCCGGCCCTTGTCAATGTCGCGTCTGTATGTGAGTTTGCCTGCCGGGAGCCGAGAACAGGGGGCCTAGAAGCGACGGATCCGCCCAAAATCTTTTGTCGCAGAGACGACAGTAGGGGTCCACCCACGCTCTTGGTTGACCATGGATTCTCTTCACAGCGTACTCTAACAGATGAAGTCCTGGCGGTGCAGCAACGGGCCCGCTCAATCACTATTTTTCGATGCTCAGCCGCAGGTTGACGGCAAGCGCCAGCTTTGTCTGCCTAAGATGCCGACTCCAGCTGGCCGCGTCCGCTCAGCGGCTCCCGTTTCCTGCCATCGCCGTCCCGCCTGCTCGTGCGACTCGGCGGTTCATACGCAGCCAGGCCGATCCGTTCGCCCAACTTGACGAAGCCCGCCGCCAAAGCGATGGTGAGGAAAGCGACGGCGAACCCAGTCCCGAACTCATCGGCGTTAGAGACATAGAGGCAGAGGACCAGAGTGAAGGCAATACACCGTTCTGGCCAGTCCCTGCGCTGCCTCCACCCGAACCCCGGACATACAAGTCGCGTGGCCATCTTCTCGCCCCGGAGCGAGAAGGGCTCTCTGTCGACATTCTCGGAAAGCCTGGGTCGGCGATCGTGCTGCGGGAGAAGCAGGCTCTGAAAAAGAAGCATCCTTCCCAACTGGCCTCAGACGACAGTGCGGGCGCGCCCGTCGACCCGGACAGTTTACTGCCAACTGGAAGTACCGATGTCGCGCTTGAAGACGTACTCCTCAACATACATGAGTTGAAGCCGAAGGACACACAAATTCTCCCAGACAAAGAATTCAGGAAACTCAAGCACATGCTCATCGATGGGTTTACAAACCCACAGCTGATGCACTATATAAGAGAGTACCGGCAGCTACGGCAGCTTGAACGAGAGGAGGAGGACGCGGCGGCGCAGGCGGAGGCGCAAGCGGATGCGGAGGCGGAGGTGGAGGAAAGCTTGGAAGAACCTCCCTGGGTGCTGGCGCGTCAGCCCTGGGTGCCGCTCGTTGAGAATGCCCTAGAAGATGTCGAGCCACATCTGGAAGGATACATCACCAAGGGCATGCCCCCAAAGGAAAGGCTCGCAGTTCGGCTGATGCGTGAATGCTGGGGTGTATCCAACGAAAAGGTCATTGACAAAGACGGCCACGTCAGTGTCACGCTAAGCGACGTCGAGTTCTCCCTCTTGACCAGTACGTTTAAAAGGGTCCCTTTCAGCTTTCCAGCTGCCTCCTCAGACTAACGCCATGATCTGAACAGGTGGCAACAGAAGATGGCTTGAAGGCACGCGGCGGGAAGTCCTGGCGCGTGTGAAACAGGTCAAGCTCATTCGCGAATCTCGTTTGCTCTCCATCGTGGCCCCCAAGCCCGCGGCCGAAACGATCCTCGACCGAGTCAACAATGTGCTTTCGAACGCTCGAACAAGCGACTTCTCCGTCGATCTCGTCTCGCCGGAACCCCTTCAACCCGGTGTTCTTGGAGGAGATTGGGCGCCTAACCAACACGGTGACTCGCCTTGACCCGTCGGGCAGGAAGGTACGCGAAATCCGTCCGTTTCGAGGTCGGGTCGGTACTTGTGGCTGACGATCTTCCCAGGTTGTGGTGACCTGGATTCACATGCCAGAGCGAAGCGAGGACCTCGAAAATGCTGCAGAGACCGTGCTGCGGTTGTTGCGGGATGCATACGGACCAAAGCCCCGCGCGTCCTCGACGTTACAAGTGTCGAGCGGTCGCGCCGACCAAGGCCGCTACCTCCCAATGCTCAACAACCACGCGCAAATGCTGCCTTGGCAGGAGCGGTCCGAGAAGTGGGAGCGCTGGACCGTTGCCCTGCCTCATCTGACTCATTGGAATATGGACTCCAATACACAAGCCGCGATACCAGCGGATATCCTCCCTTACACCAATGGGACCGAAAATACTATAATGCGGCAGGAGAACCAAATAGACGGCGCTCCTGGCTGGTCTTCCGAGCTGCAGACCGACACCAGCGCCGTCTTTGGGCATGTCGTCTTTGCGCGCCGAAAACAACTCTCCTCAGTCACTCCAGCATCAGTATCCGAACCTCCATCACATTTAGACACTTCTCTTCCCCGGACGTTCCTCCCTGCACTGCCCGCCCTCGGCAGCCTGAACTTACCCACCAACCTCCAAGAAGAAGGTTTGTGGCACACCATAAGCGTCATCCGCTTCACGCCATCTCCCGAGATCTCCCCTGAGCTCATCGCCTCTGCTCCGAACCTCGAACTCCGCATCGAAGCCGACCACACGGAGGTCATCCGCCTTATGTCCCTGCGCGCCATCACAGATACCTTCATGGGAGACGTGCTTTTCCCCGCGGCCGCCGTCGACGCACGCGTCGTCCAGCAACGGTACTTCGTCCTCCCCGGCGCAAGCATCGAACACCACGTTCCGTCACTCCTCACCTTCATCTCCAAGTCCACGCTGCGCCCATGGGACGGTAAACTCAGTACCCCGCCCGTCCTGCTCGGCGTACGTCTTCCGCGACGTCTCCTCTCTCCCGTCACCACTATTACTACTAACAACAACAACAACAAAAACAAAAACAACGACAACTCTTCCACGAGGAACCAGGACAATGGTCGCACCGATGACACAGTAGCGGTAGACTACCACCTCTCCTCGATCGAGATCCAGCGCACCGTGACCGCCGAGTACGAGGGCCTCAAGCTGCGGTACACCAGCATACAAGGCGGCCGGCGCGGCGGCGAACGGTCCGAGCTCTCGCTGGAAGCGGTGCGCGTCGAGCCCCCCAAACCCGCACCACCAGCACAATCCGAGCCCGATATCGACTCTCTTGACCGCTACGCGATAGTCGACGCGGACGAGATGCAGAGAAGATCATCGCAGCGCCGTTCCCGCGAATTCTCCGAATTCCGTTATCACGTGGCCAACACAGGAGGCGACGGTGAAACAATAGCCAAGCCCGCCGAGCTGAAAGAGTTCCTGCATGTTGCGTCCGGCATCATCAACGAGACAGGAAGCCTGAAATGGCATGCAAAGCGATCATAGAACCGCGTTAGAAATCCTGCATGATAGAAGGATATCAAGACATGTACATGTACATATATACAACACTTGTGTAAGATAGGTAGAGAGTCAAAAGGCTACTCGGCGACCAGGCGAAGAACAATGCTGGCGCAGCGATGTCGAGAACACAGAAATGTTCAATCTACCTGGCCCAAGGAAGGAACTTCAAAACGAAGCGTGGCAATGCAGACCTCCTTCCGTCAACACGAAGAGTTCGCTGCATGTTGTCTGTACACCTTATACTAGTGACCGGGAATGGATCATGAATGGAAGTAAGAAAGTCCCTCAAGAGGTGGAAGGGGGATTAATTGCCATGATCACACCATGATTTCACGAGGTTCTTGGAGGACAAGAGGTTGGGAATCGTAACTTTCGTGATCACTTCTAGGAGACTCTATTTTGTACTAAGCACATGGTGAGAGAAGTTTTGATGCAAGAACACCCAGACCATTCCCTCTCATTTGTGCCCCATACCAAAACGACGAGTGCTCATGGCATCGTTGCATTGCGGTTAAACCCGCGACGCGATCTCTCGTAGGAGCTCGGCGGCCCCGAATCCCCGAAGCGAATTTTTTTGCTGTATCAGGAAGAAGCTGTTTACTTCTTGCCAGCAGCCTTGGCAGCGGACTTGGTGACCTTGCCGGAACCACCAACGGCCTTCTCAACCTTCTTGATGACACCGACAGCGACGGTCTGACGCATGTCACGGACGGCGAAACGACCGAGAGGGGGGTACTCGGTGAAAGCCTCAACGCACATGGGCTTCGAGGGAATCATCTTGACGATGGCGGCGTCGCCAGACTTGATGAACTTGGGGTTCTCCTCGACAGCCTTACCAGTACGGCGGTCGATCTTCTGCAGGAGCTCAGCGAACTTGCAGGCAATGTGCGCCGTGTGGCAGTCGAGCACGGGGGCGTAGCCAGCACCGACCTGACCAGGGTGGTTCAGGACGATGACCTGGGCCTCGAAAGAAGCGGCACCAGCAGGGGGGTCGTTCTTGGAGTCACCGGCGACGTTGCCACGGCGAATCTCCTTGACGGAGACGTTCTTCACGTTGAAGCCGACGTTGTCGCCAGGAACACCCTCAGTGAGCTGCTCGTGGTGCATCTCAACCGACTTGACTTCCGTGGTGACGTTGGAAGGAGCGAAGGTAACAACCATACCGGGCTTCAGAATACCAGTCTCGATACGGCCGACGGGGACCGTGCCGATACCGCCGATCTTGTACACGTCCTGAAGGGGCAGACGGAGGGGCTTGTCGGTGGGACGCTTGGGGGGCTCAATGGCGTCAATGGCCTCGAGGAGGGTCTTGCCGGTGACCTTGCTGCCACCCTTGCCCTCCTTCTCCCAGCCCTTGTACCAGGGAGCGTTCTCAGTGGGCTTGAGCATGTTGTCGCCGTGGAAGCCGGAAATGGGAACGAAGGGAACGGTCTTCGGGTTGTAGCCGACCTTCTTGATGAAGTTGGAGGTCTCCTTGATGATTTCCTGGTAACGGGCCTCAGACCACTGGGTGGTGTCCATCTTGTTGATGGCGACGATGAGCTGCTTGACACCAAGGGTGTACGCAAGCAGGGCGTGCTCACGAGTCTGGCCATCCTTGGAGATACCAGCCTCGAACTCACCAGTACCAGCAGCAATGATGAGAATAGCGCAGTCGGCCTGGGAGGTACCAGTGATCATGTTCTTGATGAAGTCACGATGGCCCGGGGCATCTGTGGGCGGCATGTGTTAGCAGGGGTAGGCGCACAGGGGGTTGACGGCAGAGAGCGCCCCAAGAGCGGCACGTACCAATGACGGTGACCATGTAGTTCTCGGTCTCGAACTTCCACAGCGCGATATCGATAGTGATACCACGTTCACGCTCAGCCTTGAGCTTGTCAAGAACCCACGCATACTTGAAGGAACCCTTGCCGAGCTCAGCGGCTTCCTGTTGTGTGTGTTAGCCCAGTCCTTGGCACCGATATTCCAACAGGGCCGTCGGGTTTGGCGGGGTCGAAGAGCGGGGTGAGGAGCGGGTCTGTGCTCGACGAAAATTTGCTTATCTGCTACGTCTTGTGCCCCTCCCCGCCTTGATAAGGGAGGGGTGGCCACACACAAAGACAGAATCGCAGAGCGGGAAATCGGAAAGACAGACAGAAATGGAGGATGGTTTTGGGCAAATGAATAAGAATGGAGAAAAGGAATCGAGCGCAAGACTGACCTTCTCGAACTTCTCGATGGTACGCTTGTCGATACCACCGCACTGGTAGATCAAGTGACCAGTCTGTGAGCCTGTTAGCTACTGGTCAGGTGAAGCGGGCGGGCGTCCCAAGATTGAGTGATGGTGATGCTTACCGTCGTGGACTTGCCAGAGTCGACGTGGCCGATAACGACCACGTTGATGTGGGTCTTGTCGTCCTTGCTGTTGATAGAGTTAGTGATGTTCCCAAGCGGTGCTCAGGCATGAACGGCGAGGAGGCGCGACTTACCCCATCTTGACGGTTTTGAGTTGATTTTTGAGAAAGGACTGGCGACTTGCGCTTGAGTAAAGGCTGCGAGAAGAAGGTCAGATACAAATGAACTCGTTGTATGGAGGCGTCGCGACGATGGGATACGCACTTTGAAGTGGCAGGTGATTGCTTGAATCAGGTATGCCGACGAGGAAGGGAAGAAGGAAAAGGTAGAGCAAATTTAAGGAGGGGTTGAACTTTTTAAGGCGGGTCGAGGAGGGGCGAGTGGGTTGCGGGGCACAAAAAACCTTTGGTGGGGCAAGCCCTCAAATCTCGGCGGCTTTCAGACCGGCCTTGCCGCCCAAGCCCCGCGATCAGGCCTCGCCATACGCATGCAACACAATGCGCCCACCAAAAGAATCAGATTTTTGAGAAGATAAGGTTCAAATTTCCACGCATAAGTACTCCATTATGATGAAAATAGGATTGCCCGTTTTTTGTGAAATACAATACCCCCAGTTCCTCATGATGTTTGAACGATCAAGCGCAAGTTACCAGTTCCTCACTGCCCCTCCCATGACACCCCAGCAACCGACCGATACGTTCAGCCCCTCGATTCTTTGAGCCCCTCTTCCGTCCTGGTGGTTTGGTCGACCTGGTTCCACTGTCCGTTGCAAAGCATGCCATGGCGCGTGGATCAAGAAGTGGGACATGCCGGGCACTGCAAGAATCTTGTTGGTTAGGCATGCGCTTTCAGCCCAACCTTGACGATGTCACGACTCACGATGCTGTGAACGATTCTGGATGCGAGCCGATCATCTTGCGGCGTGAGTCAAAGTGCCAACCCCCAGCATTGTGTCTCTCACTCCTTTAGGTGCAGCGGTCAATGGCCGAGTATCGAGTAGTTCATAGCGCCTCGACCTATTACTACTCTGTTTGCCGCGGAGGTGTCGTCGTAGCTTCGACCATTGTGGCAAACTGGGCCGCTGCTTGGTCTTATTTCTTCATGCACCGACTTGATTCGCTGGGGAGCCTTCAGGCCCTGCTCGGTTGATACATGCACTGTAGCTTTCTGCGCCACTGCGCGACATTGAGAGGCACAAATGAGCATCAAGGTTGGCGAATGATCATGCTGCTCTCAAGCATTCGGAATTCCAAGCCTGGTGTGACTCTAGAGCAAGCCTTATTAACATTCCTGGACACACCACAACTAAATTCCGACAGGGATGTGGGAACGACGTGGTTAGGGTTGGCTTAGCTCACGGCGTTGCATTGTGCTTGGTTCGACGTCAACCCTCATATCAACTTAAACAGTTATTCACTCTCAAGCAGGTGCCGTTCCAGGGTTATAAGATAGTAAATATACAGTAGAACAACTATAACATACCTAGGAATAACTCCCCTTGCGTCCACCCCATTGACCACCTCTGTCAGCCACCCATCACATCTCCTACCTTCGCCCTTGGCGCCCTCAACTCCAACTTACAAATCAGTTCTCTTGCCGTTTGGAGTCCCACTTGCCGCTAATTCGAATACCGTAGAAGCCTAGTATATGCTCTTGTCACATGCTATTAGCATCCTGACCATAATCGAAGAAGGATTTGCTATAAGCCTGCTCCTAATCCCCGAGCCTTGAGATTCGCCTCCCTGATAGCCCCGTCACGGATTTCCTTCTCTAGATCTCTGGCGTCCCTGAACGCGGTAGCACCTCGCACGAACGATTCCCTGTTGTCCCTCCAGTTCAAGCTACCCATGTTAGAGTTGTAGTACTCAATTGGTTGCCCAGGTCTGTCTGACCGAACGATGAAGGTGGGGTATATTTCGAGAATGCCGGTTTCGGGATCGTAGGTTACAGTGAGTCGACACAGCCGTAGCAAACGAGATGTGCCACCATCGGCTGGCTCGCGCAGAATGCTCTGATCCCCTTGGCCGACCGTACTCTAGTCCTCAGCTTCGCTGCTCGCACCCGCGCCGTCCGCTGGAGTGGCTGGGACACTTCCCCACGGCGCAGTGTCGGGAAGGGAGGGGCTCGGCATTGAATTGGCCTGCCGGCTCGGTGTCGCTTCCCTGCCGTCGTCAGAGCTGGACGGGACGCTTCCCCATGGCAGAGTGTCTGGAAGAGACGGGCTTGGCACCGCACCGGCCCGCTCCGTCGGCGTTGTCCCACCGCTGACGGGCTCCGGGGCAACGTTGGGCCTTGGCTGCCACGGTGGCACGGCTTGGCTGAAGTCCGTTCCGGGGGAACCGTGGTCTTTGCCTGCAGGCCCTTCCTCTCCATGGAAAGACCCGGAGCCGGCCACAGGGGAGGGCGGAACCCACACGGCTGGAATGCTGGCCCGAGCCCATTCCGCGAGGTCCGAGCTAAAGCTAGGTGCCTCGCTCCGGGTTTCTCTGGGGGCCTCCAGCCTCCCCACGGAGGAGTCGCGCTTCCTCTTGGGACCCTTGCGGCTCTTGATGTTTTCCTCCATCCAGTCAAAGGCCTCGTCGGCAGTCCATGTGGCCTTGGGGCCCTCGTGAATCAGTGCTTCCAGCAGAGGCTGAATGTAGGAAGGCGCTGTTGCCATGTGGCGCATGAGAACATCTCTGATCCAGACGTCGCGTCCCAGCATATTGTGCACGGATCCCGTGCTCTCCATAAACCTATGACGTATCTTGTTCCGATCGCCAGGTGGTGAAGAGCTGCAGTGCCACGAGTCCGACAGTCCACATATCTGTTGGCTTGCCGGACGGTCCCTCGTGTCTCCAGATCTCCGGAACCATGTGCACGGGGGTGCCGACGAAGGTCGTCATGGTGGGAAGGGTCTTGGTGGTTCTTGTGGTGTCAACGTCGGCGAGCTTAACGGCGGGTTCGTTGCCGTCCCATTGAACAAGAATGTTAGAGAGCTTTATGTCGAGGTGAACAAAGTCCCGCGTGTGTATGTAGGCCACTGCCTGTAGGAGTTGAGACAGGACAACGAGGCGATGAGTTCCAGTCCCATCAGGACAGTGTCCAGATTATCTTGGACGTATTCCATGATCAGCCACGGCGGTTGCTTCTTGTCAAGCAGCAGCTCGAGGACTTTGACGATATGCGGCTGGTGTGGCAAACAGCTCGTTAGTATCCAGCGCCGGGAGCATGTTAGGATAGAGGGTTCAACTCACATGTCGAAGCTTCTCGAGTAATGCGTATTGGGTCTTGTAGTCTTCCCATCGACTTAAGACCGTGCTGGCGCTGTCCGTGCTTCGCCAACGCGGTTCCTTGGCGGCGAAGTACTTTCCAGAAGTGATGTCTGACCAGCTTCAGTACTGGCTTTCTTCATCAGGGGACATAATTGGACACCATGCCTCGAAGCTATGCCAGCTGAAGTCAACGGTGATAGGGTTCGAGGTCCTGATCGTCAATAACTCTCCTTTCTGGAGGATGACTACGCGGTCCCCAGGGGTCTGGTGCACAATAACGCGCAGGCGATTCCGGGAGGACACAGTGATGCGTGGGCGTTTCGAAGCGAGCTCAAAGTCAAATCGAAGGTGCTTCCTGCTGACGCCAAAACGATTGTCCTTGGAGAGTCGCAGATCACAGTCGTCGTCACGCGAGGAACCAAGCACCCAGCCGGCCATGGGATCGTACATGTCTTCTCCGACTCGTAGGGCCAAAAGGGGCCCAATGACGTCGCCCTTTAATGCACCCTTTCCACTTCGCAGGCGGATGGGACGGGGGCGCGACCAAGTATCTGCGGTTTTCAGGAAACGTGGCAATGTCCGGGAACCCTTTGAAGTTGCCTAAGAACAGAGCAACACGACTAAGGTTCCCCGGTAGCCCAGCAGCGTTCTGTGGAGCGTCGCTGGAGGCGTCAAGGTTGGCCGCCTCGTCCGCTTCTTCCTCGTCGCCCGACTTCTTGTCCGGCTCCGACTCGGTGTCAGTTGCGTAGTCTGTGTCCGGCTCCGACTCCGTGTCGATGGCAGCCTCTGCGTCCGTCAAAGGCGGTGGGTTCGGAGGCGGCGGTTGTTGCTGGGTCGAGACGCTCAGGAGCCATGGTTTATTACCAAGGGTGAGTACTCTAAGAAGAGGGTCATGAAGAAGGATGTTGAGCCTGAGGGAGGACGCGGGACACTGCGACGAGACTCCCGGACGTTTATATGCGAGTGTTGGGACCCTGTTGCCAAGTTCGAACCCCGCACTGTGATGGGGTGAGAGTACTTCTGATTAGCAGGCACCCCTCTGGCCGCGGCGTTTGTGTGACGGGACCCCCGTCCGGCCTGCCAGGGCTTCCCGCTCGCGCAGACGAGAAGAGCGCCGAGAGCCTTCGCATCGCAGCCTCTTGGGCTTGGCCCTCTCGCGTTTTGCCAGCGCCTTTCTGCGCTTCTCCCAGGCCTCTTCTTCTTTCAGGGGCCAGATCTGCTTGAGGTGTTTCGCTTCCAACTCCCAGTACTCCGAATCGTCGATTTGGTATCGCAGTTTCGCCAGTCGCTCACTGCCGACTCCGTTCTTCGCCAGCAGCCGTCTCCTCTCCTTCGACGTCTTTCGCCAGCCATCCAGCGTGGGTGCGCCGCCTGTCGCGTGTTTCCTCGCCAGGTTCTGGAAAATCGCCTTGCCTAGTGCGTCGCACAAAAAGCGAGCTTCACACTCGTGGTACGCGGGGTTGGTGATGCGGCTCCGAAGTTTGTCAACATCGTCGGATGCCAATTGCAAATGCAGTTCTTCGCACAAGTACTTGTAGGCGTTCTGCACGGCAGCAAAGGGCTCGTAATCGGGTGTCTGACGGCGCCGGTCCTCGGCCGCTTTGTCGCACGCGGCGGCAACAGCGCTGGCTGACAGCCCGCAACGCCGGAATTCGGGGGGCGTCTCCATGGCTGGCTGGCGAGAGAGAGAGACAGAGAGAGAGAAAAGGGAGAAAAGAGAAAGAGCGCGTGCCGACCGATAATGGGTCTGGCGGTTAGGCTTGCAAGGCAGCCCAGGAGACAAACAGGAGGCGTGTTCCTGTCGATGCGCGTAGGGGAGACTCTCCAGCGACCCAAAATAATCGCGTTGGCACGTGGTTAGGGGCAAACAATCCTCCGAATCTATTCCCGAAGATACGCCGTCAGGGCTACTGATATGATTGGCAGCTTAAATGGTGCAAAGAATCCTCACCTCCAAAGACGCCATGCTGTGTGGGCCAGCGAGGCCAGCTCGTCCGAGCACTCCAGGCAGCCCCGCTTCTAGGCTGCAAAACGCCCCGCTGAGCGGTTGCTGGCTGGTCCCGATCTGTCCAAAATTTGACCGAGGAGCTTTCGCCAGTGCGTAACTCACAACAGCTCCCGTCCGTCTGCCGATTGCATCAAAGTTAGGCATCGAATAAGGAAAAGCTAGAGGTTTTAAGTAGTATAGACTTTAATTGAAGACGTAGGCCTAGACAAGTCGAGAACTATCATGTCGATGCTCTCAGCAAAGTCCCGATCGTCAAGCGTCGAGGGAGCTGATGCCCTCGGAGAGGAAGTTGCTAGTACGGACGGAGCTATTTCTTGTTTTTTGTTGGCATTGAAAAACGAGGAGGCGCAAGGCTTGCAGCTGACAGTTGTTGGAGCAGTAACGATGTGCGCTGTTCCACCCAGGGATGATATGGCCCGGAGGAATGTACTGTCCTCTGCCTGAACCTCAGTCCCTCAACGTGGAAATGGCTGAGGCAATTGTCTTTGCCTGACCCATACTCGGACAGGAGATATCACTCTCATGCTTCCCACCGAAACTGGCGGCGAGGTACCGTTAAGGTGTCTGCTGAAACCGAGCGAGCTTGACAGTCCATGGCTAACTCGACACGGCGTGGTCATTATCCGAACGTCGATAGTGTCCAGAGGACGTCGCGTCTGATAACAATAAGCACGGTAGTACCCTAGGTTTGCATGTCCTTCATGTTTCTTGACTGCGGCGATTCCCGCAGGTATGCTAATGCTAACCCTACCCCAAGTTAACTCACAGCAATGGAAGCTTAAAAGCGTAACCCAACATTCCAGACGTGCTTTTCAACTCTCAAGCAATCAGCTCCTGAACCTCCTCATCCGTGAAGCCAAAGAGGTGAAGCAAATCCAATAGGCTGTCGCCGTTGAGCCGGGCACTAGCCTCCATCTGCACTCTGGGCTTCGCGTTCCATGCGACACCCAAGCCGGCGGCTTCCATCATGAGCAGATCGTTGGCTCCGTCACCTACGGCAACCACCTGCTCCAGAGGGATGCCCTCCTTCTCGGCGATCTCGAGGAGGAGCTCCCGTTTGCGTTCCTTGCCCACAATGCGGCCTTTCACTTCGCCAGTTAGCCTTCCGGTGGCCTCGTCAATGACCACTTCGTTGGCGTGGGCGTAGTCAATCCCCAACTCGCCCGCCAGCCAGCCCGTAAGCGGCAAGAAGCCACCGGACAGCACAGCGGTCTTGACGCCCAACCTCTTCAGCGCCCTGAGCAGAGGTCTGACACCCTTGGTGACCTCCAACACAGGCCGGAGCTCATGGAAGATGTCCCCCGGCAGGCCCGTGAGCAGCTTGACCCGCTCGCGGAACGCTGAGTCGAACTCCAGCTCGCCAAGCATTGCGCGGTGTGTAATGTCAGCCACGCGGGCAGCAAGATCAGGCGGGTTTTTGATGGTGGAAGCCAATAGGTCAATAACCTCCTGCGTGATAAGGGTGCTATCCATGTCGAAGACCACCAGACGAGGGTACCGCCGCCAGAGATTGTCGCTTCTCAATGCCACGTCGACGTTCCACTCGCGCTCAAAGCGGTAGATGAGCTCGTGTTTGCGCAAGTCGGCTAGGGAGAGATAGTCCAGAGACGGGGCGGGGGAAACGGTCAGCTCGACGACGACAGGATGGTGATCTTGGCTGTCGTCGAGTTTCAGACAGCGGTGCGCCGATGCAAGGTCGACCGAGCCCGGGGGCAGCGGGAAGGTGGACATGAGGTGGAGGAAGGAGGTGATGCACATGGGCGACACGTATGAGCCGTACACATGGTCGAGCGGCTCAGGCTCGGTAGCGGGAGGCTCGAGCGGGAAGGTATCGAGGCTGCTGCTCGGGGCCATGGTCGGAGGGATATCGGGGTTGGTTGCGTGGAGGGAAGGGAACCGGCTCTCCCGCGGGGAAGAAGCCTGTCTCGGGGAAGGGACCGCATTCGACACTCTCGGAGCCGTCATCTTGTAGAAGAGGGTTGCAACGAGTCTGTTGGTGTGGGCACCTGGCCGCGGCGTGCAGTCGGGGTGCGACAGCTCGTGGTTCACGCCGCTTTCGACAATCTTCGGAGGGTTCTCCTGGGAGGGTATGCCCTTGAATTCCTTGTAGTGAGTGATTTGACGCGGCGAGACAGAGGTGGTCTGGAGGTCCTCAACCACGGTGTCGATCCCGAAGTGGTTCTCGGGCTTGTGCGGCGGGCGGTACTGCTGATGGTCCTGCAGGTAGGAGCTTCTCCGCATTGCAGCGGCGATTGACGGCCGAGCCGGCCTTGGGGAGCTGCCTGCTTCTTCAGCCATTTCTGCGAGTTGAGAGGGGACGGTTTGCCAACACAGGACTGTGACTGAGAGGCAGTTGCGTTCAGTATCCACAGCGCACAAATGGAATCTTTTCCGAGCGGGATATAGTGCTCTCTTTAAGCTCGGTCCCGCGGATTGTCGCGGCGTGTTTCCAAGGCACCGGGCGGGTATGCACCTCGTCTGGTCGGTTTCGCCAGCAGGGTTGCACACCCCGCCTTCCATGCTTGGACAAGGAACTTGAACTGCCCCGTCATTTGCAACAGTGTAAGTTACACAAGTAACACAACTTACACTCGGCTTGTAATAACACCCGACAGCGGGACCATTCCCCTTTTTACACATTGGCACCCCATGAGACTGGGGCCATTTCAAACATTCGCCATTTGTCCAGCATGTGGAGGTTTCAACCGTACAAAGAAGATATCCTAAGTCATAGACACATGCATAATGCGTCTCATTGCCTTGGAAAGGAGCCCTTAGCTGAGATGCTCGACCGATACAGCAAGTGGAAGCAAAGAACACAGCTCCTTCAGCATCCGGTCCCGTAGCCCCTCCGCGTCGTCATCATATGTCTGGATATCCTTTACGAGAGCAGGTCTTCCTGTTGCCTCGTCAATCGTAACGACCTGCGCCACATCTGCTCCGCCCTCAACAACGAGGATCCTCATAAGCGCTACGTGACCGCGGCGAACGGCGATGCACAGCGGCGACTCCCCCGGGATGTCATCGCGGCCGGTCGCATCGGCCTTTCCTTGATGCAGAAAGATCCTAGTGAATGTGATCACTCGGTCTTCGTCCGATCGATGACGGTCGTCAATAAAACGGCATAGCGGCGTGCTGCCATCCTTATCCCGGATGTTGACCCCTTCTGGCCAGTGCCGAGTCAACGTTACCAAGACCTCCTCGTTGAGAAGCCTCATCGCCTGGTGGAAGACGGTCAGACCTGCGCCATTGATGTACCGCAGGTGGGGCTCAAGCTCGGGCTGCTGGCACAGGAAGCGGACGACATCGGCATGGCCATTGCACGCGGCCAAGCCAATGGATTGATGGTGGTAATAGCTCTCTTTCCTCCCACGGTGTCCCGCAGTTGGCGTTAGGAGAGCCTGCCGTAATTCTGCGTCTTTCTCGGCCGCACTCCATAGCATCCTGATCATTATGAGGCACCCTAACTCTGCTGTCCTGCAGAAGAGACCGTTACCGAAGTCCAGGAGATCCTCGCGTAGCTCGCTGATCAGGTATTCTATAAATTCTTCCAGTTCTGGTCTTATTGTATGGCTTTCTTCTCCGTCATTCAATCTGTCTAGTACCGCGTAAAAGAATTTGGCCGAGCAGAGCGTCGATTTGAGGGCCGTATGTCGAATGAGAAGTTTGAGGGCTGAGTAGTAATGCCGACGCAGCAAGATCCCGGCGTATGTCCATGCAGAGTTTTGTGTAACGGGTGAAATGCTGGCATCAATGCTGAGTAGGTCCGTGACTGATTCCACGGGCCCGAATAAGGCCGTGACAACAAGAGGGTCAACCGAATGAGCGAGTGTGACACCGAGGAAAGTGCCGGAGGATACCTCCACGTATTCGAAAGAACGAAAGGGCAAATCGCGCTCAGGGATATAGTAGCCTGAGGGCCGGCGCCACTGCTCTACCCTGTCGAACAACGTCAGCTATACATCTTCTGTCCTAGTGTTCCTTGGCGTGGGCAGGAGTAAGGTCGATGTCAACTGGAGCAAGATGACTTGCAAGACAGCCCATGAGTGGCGAAAAGAACAGATTAGATTTGACATACCAGTTTTCTAGACGCACCGATCCCTTTCGACATAAGTCGATCAGCTTCCTAGCATCAGGCCGCCGTTCCGGTGACACTTCAGAAAGATGGCTCGTCCAGTAGACGGCAGCGTAGGCGAAGAAGCTCCCAAACCCGAGCTGAGACGGATCCACGACTGAAGGAGACCTTGAATCGGAGGTTTCCTCATCTTCGCCAAATATATCGAAGCCCGCGAGAAGCTCGGGCGACAACTCAGGACGCCCGGGGGACACGACCTCACTCTCGGGGTCCGGATAAAGGCTGCTCTCCCCACACTCCTCAAAGAGGAGATTTTCGATACAACGTTGAAGTAGATTCGCCTCCAGCTCGGCAGTACGTGCCCCTTTCTTTCGCGTGGCCACCTCTTTCGCAGAGCACCACTCCGACGGTGGAGCTGTAAGGAGGAGATCTTTGAGAGATTGATGCAAGAGACGTAACCGTGTACTCTTCCCGCCTTCTCCTTCCGTAGCGGTGACAAACGGACGAACGAGGCTGAGTAGGTCGATGCTGGAAGCAAGTTTGCCCAGGTCAGAGAGGGTCACAGCATCCTCGTCCACAGGGGTGAAGACGGCATAAGCAAGCTCTTCCTCGGTAAGAGGGCGTCGGGCAACAGCCAGGATCTCCAGCGCACTGCCCAGCAGAGCCTCGTTGTCCGATATCTCGCAGGTTTTGCTGAAGAGATTACCGTACAATTCGGTGAGCCCTTTAGACGAAGAGAGTCGGTTCAAGGCGATCCTCAGGCCCTCGGAACTCTTGATGCGTGATGCCGCCACGTACGCAATGGCAATCTTCAGCCATATGGCCGACCCATCGGCCCTGGAAGCGAGCTCTTCTACGACTCTCGAATGAAATGCGACGGGAACATTGGTGTTAGCGATAAGATATGCGGCGATGGCACGGTCTCTATCCTGGGTCGGGTGCAACTCAATCCGGGTGGTGAACTTAGATGGCAAATCGTCCTCGACGGCGTCATTGTATCTCGAGGATACGAACACCTTCAGCCGCGCGTTATCTCTCATCAGCTCTCCAAACAGGGACAATAGCTCCTTTCGAGGACCGGCCTCGCACTCGTCGAGCGCATCCAACACGATAAAAAGCGGCGTCGAGAATGACGAAATGAGTTCGTACAATAACTTGCGCAATTTGTCGTCGAAATGCGTTGGGTCTGTACCCCTTGTGCTCTCGTTGTCGTACCAGTCCCCAAAGCGTCGTTTGAGACTGGGCTTTTGCCTGAGGATTTGCGCCAGGATGTTGCGGTAGATGTTCCCAAGCTTCGTTGTCTCCTGTTCGTCTTTGCAGTAATAATCACACACCGTGAGATGTCGCTGTTCCAAGGTGTCTGCGACAAAGGCTGTTGTCATTGTCTTCCCGAAGCCCATATTGCCAAACAGGGCCAAGAGGCTCGATTCGCGCGAATTCACCCAGACGGAGAAGGAGTCGTCGGATATAATCCAGCTGCAGGCATCGTCAGCCCGCCTTTTGAGATCGTTGCGATAGGACAATCCATTCGCGTTGCGCTCGAGTGTTTCGCGGACTGGCCCAGCAATGTTTCAGTGGCATTCAACTCAACGCTTACGGCTGGGAACGTACTCTTGGTCTCGAGGAGCTCATCTTTGATCTCTTGGGTCGAGGCGAAGCCCTCAGCTTCAAGAAGGCTGGAAAGGAGGTCGACGTGGTTTTTAAAGGATGAGACAATGCCCTTGACTTCATTGTTCAGGAGTTGTGATGCAGCGCGCAGGACAAACCGCCGGTCCTCAAACAAGGTCACGATCGCCAAATAGAACTCCAGCAGGACCTTGTATACGTTTACCAAGGCCTACAGAGCGATTAGTACCGTACTGCATAAGACGAATACGGGGAGCCTCACGTCGTGGATAGCGGGCATTCGTCCATCAGCTTTGACAACCTCAGCGCAACGATCGATGGCTGGAATACGATCAAGGAAGCTTGTGATGTCCTGGGTAATATCATTGAAGTGCCCGAATACCGCGGCGGCAATCTTTCTATCTGTGAGCTTCACACGATCATCTGTGAGGGAGAAGACCCACCGATATAGAAGCCTTAACGAGCCCAATAGCAGTCCCCGCGGTAGGCTCAATGCTGACAAAGGGGCTAATGAAGTCGATTGTAGCATTCACTCGCTCGAGGTGCGGCGTCACTGCCTTCACTCCTTTCCGAAACTGCGATTGCTCCAGGTGAGCCTCGTCCAATTCATTGAGCTGCTGGAACAGACTCCTTATGGTATCTCGCTGCGCCAGCTTATGCCTTTCATCCGCACTAAACGTGGACAAAGCGGCTCGATACGCCGAACTTTGATACGTCGACTCTGCCGGGTCTAGCGAGCCATCCTTAGAGACAGGGGTTTCAGCGCTTGTAACATCTTGCGTATCCTTGGAGCCAACGGGTCCATCATCTTGCCCCTATTGTTCCCTTATCAGCACTCTGACAGTCCCGCGGTAGGCAACCTACGTGGTCTACAGGTCTGTACCTACGAGTTCTGTAGGGATGTCAGGCGTCTCATTTCGCTGTATCACAGGGGACGATGTCGGCCTCGGGGATTGCTGGCTACTACCCGACACGGATGACACCTGAGGAACGGCAGGACCATTCGTGCTTTTGGCCTGGGGTGCAGTTGAAGAGGACGAGGGAGATCCAGACCGTGAGAACAGACCGAGAAGCTGATCTCTTCGGCGCGAGGGCTGGATGGCAAGTCAGCTTAGGTTCAAAGGAGGGATCCTTGGCGGCAATAACCTTCGATGACCCCTCAGCCGGGGATTTGTTGCGGTGGAAAAGGGGCATTACGCGCTGATCTTGATGCCATACAGAAGGATTTCTCTTTCAAGTAGCACAGCTCACATCTTTGTAATGGGAGAACCGCTCGCGGACTCTCACACTGGAAATGCATCAGGCTGCCATCACCTGCAGGAACTTGGTACCACATATACATCGTACAGATGCAGGCAATTGGAGCCGGCGATGTCGACCGTTGTGATTGGCGCATTATGGGCTGCAAATGTGACATGGCTCTTGGCCCCCATCAACCTCATTCAGGCGAGTGCAATGTATCCCGTAGCTCACCAGTAACCTGGAATCGAGGTCATGCTGGAGTACTCAAGCCTGCCTTCTTCGTGGAGGAACACGTACTGTGCATGTACAAACAGGCTGAAGTTTGTCTCCTAGAGCGTTGACATATCGTAGACTCTGGCTGATTGGATCTTAGCTTCAGGGTCCAAAGCCGAATTCCCGTCGCTTGGCGCTGCTGTGCAACATGTGGATGGAGATGATCCACCATCGTACCGTAGCCTGCAAGTCCATCATCGCCGACTCACTGCCACGGCTCCCTTCCAACAACGGTACAAAAAAATCTATGACATGAGCCAGACTGCAGGCCTTTAGGCAACCCTGGAGAGAATAAGCGTTGATCGACGTTGAAAGGGCGGATGAAGACGGATGACATCATGCAGTCGCCGTTGGAACGGGAAAACGGGGACTTCCGGCTGACTAAGAAACTAGGGGGAACATCCAGCTTCTTCATCTTCTGCTGTCGCCGAAACTGTGAAAACCATTCGGGCCCCAACGAGCCCCAGAAATGGGTCCGTGAGGACATCGAAGTCATAATTCTGAAAGGAGAAACGGTTCCTTGTGTCGGGACAAGGGGGTGAACGATAGCGGGACGAACCCCCACAGAAATTGCCCAGATCCACCAATCACTGAGCGTCCAGATGTCGTGATCAGCCTCGTCGAAAACACCACCACTCTAGCGGAAGTCCTCATGAAAAACGCACCCTTTGCCGCAGGCCTCGGCCGTGGTTCCCGAGTTTCTATGGCCATGGTGCCCAGGGGCCAATGTCAGGCCGTCCTTGCTCCCGGAAGTCCACAGTATGACCAAGATCGACTGGAAATAGACATTAGTAATGTTACCCAGTAATCAGAGGATGAGAGGATGACGAGGATGTACTTGCGTGCTCTCTTGCGTGCTCGGCCTTCGTCCCCGACTATTTAACGCTGAGGTGCCTCCGCTCCACGCAGGTGGATTATTCTTCGAGACGCTTTTGAGCGGCAGACCAAACCAGACCTCCTTCCGTGCTTGCCTTCATTAACACCGTCCGTCCCCCCTTTCCTCCTCTCATTCACGTCCTTGACAAAACTTCCCCCACTATTGGTTGCTTGCGACATCGGCGCTGCTCCTCCCTCTTCGCTGTACAGAGGACTCGGGTGTTATCCGTTTGCCCATAATCTGCATCTCAAGTCGTTGATTTCTTCTCGACCTCTTGTGTGCTGCCGCCTGCATTCAACATGGCCGACGACTCGCGCGCCGAGACTTCTTCCCAGTTGTCGTCCAACACGGACCACGGGTCGGTCGACTCGGGCTTCGTCTCGGGAAACACATCCACCGTCAGCCTGCCCCGGATATCCATCACTCGGCCACACCTGGACCATCTCAACAAGCAACTGGAGTCGCTGCACCCAATGGACATCCTCCGGTTCAGCAAGATCTTCTTTCCCAACCTCTACCAGTCGACGGCGTTCGGCCTGACGGGCCTCGTCACGATAGACATGCTCTCCAAGATCAACGCCGACTCGCCCAGCCCTCAGCCGGTCGACCTCATTTTCCTCGACACCCTCTACCACTTCGAGGAGACGTATGACCTCGTCGAGCGGGTCAAGGCCCGGTATAACGTCCATGTCCATGTTTTCAAGCCGGCGGATGTCGAGACCGTCAGCCAGTTCGAGGAGTTGTACGGCGAGAAGCTGTACGAGACGTCATCTGAACTGTACGACTGGATCGCCAAGGTGGAGCCATTGCAGCGCGCCTATTCCGAACTGAAGGTTGCCGCTGTGCTCACGGGCCGGCGTCGGTCGCAGGGAGGCCAGCGGGGCGACATCAAGGTCATCGAGCTAGACGAGGAGCGCGGCGTTGTCAAGATCAATCCATTTGCGAACTGGACCTTCACCCAAGTCAAGGCCTACATCGATGAGCACAACGTGCCCTACAATGCACTCCTCGACCGGGGATACAAGTCGGTCGGCGACTGGCATTCGACTGTTCCTGTCGGCGAGGGTGAGGATGAGCGTGCCGGCCGGTGGAAGGGACAGGACAAGACCGAGTGCGGCATCCACAACAAGCAGAGTCGCTATGCGCAGTGGCTTGCGCAAAACGCACGCCAGAAGGCTCAAGAAGTCCAGGCCGCCTGAGCAATGGCCGGACAGCGGGTGCTAGAGGGGTTAATGACGGGCTGACGATGAGATGACGATGACTGCGAAGGGGTACATACACATTTCACAGGCATCATGATGGCATTAGTACGGCGTTAGAAGGGTGCGCGGCGTTCAGGGGTATCGGTCCTCATGACCATCGGTGGATTTCTGCTTTTAAATCGCATTTGGCGCGGTAGGCTTGCATCATCGGTAGCGTTGTCTGCAGCTAAAGTAGCCCTGGAGCTAGAGAATCAAATATTCAGAGAACCACACTCGTGATGTCGTCGTCGACGTTGTGTGGAATATGGATGGAGGTGGAATGCGGGGACTGGGATGGTCACGAGATCCCGACGATCTTCCTAGATAAATGGCTTGACGCCCATGATCCTGATTGGTTTAGTAGCAGTCGTGTACACCACCATCTGGTCATGCATTGGTGCGTTGCTATCTCTAAATTGAAGAGGACGGGATGGTTGCCCACTCGTCGTATGTCTGCCTCTTCAAGATGTTCACCCCAAAGTTGAAGCCGGCGGCGAGCTTATCGATACTAGTCACTCGCGATGTTTTGGCTCAGCCAATCGCCCGCCCCATCGCTTGAGCCCCACAATTTCTCTTCTGCTTCACAACTTCCGCTTGGGACCCTTGAGCAGTGCAACTTGCGTGAGCCCTTCCTGTTGCGTTGCGTTGCTCAAATAGTCACGGCGTCTGAAGTGTCGGCACAGTACTCTACACTGCAGGGACTCGGACCCAAAGCCAATGCGTTGGACTTGTCCTGATACCTGCTGGGTTCCATATGATCTTCCGGTCTCTGACGCTCTCTGCCTCATACCGATCTATGCCCAGGCTCAGGACGCCTACGCAAGGATTCCCTTTTCTTTCCATTTTACGGCAAGCTCAAGCTCCTTGTTCCGGTTTCTTATTTTACTATGCTGTGTAACTCGACCTTCAGATCCGATTCCCCTGAACGGGACACTCCAAATCACTTTGGAAGAGAAATTCAGACTGAAGTTCCTCTTTGCCGCGTTCCCGGTCTCGGGTGTTTGACATGATATTGCTGCCGCTTTTGCTCCGCCGGGTCGGCCACTTGCGAGATACTCCAGGTAACTAG
Source organism: Chaetomium strumarium (assembly GCF_033439665.1). Taxonomy (NCBI): domain Eukaryota; kingdom Fungi; phylum Ascomycota; class Sordariomycetes; order Sordariales; family Chaetomiaceae; genus Chaetomium; species Chaetomium strumarium. The sequence continues at coordinate 6,608,232 of NW_026944429.1, read as the reverse complement.
AAGAAACACTACCTTACATAGACCGCGTGGGCCGGGGGTTCGGATGCCCAAGTCCTGCCGGAGTCTACAAGATAGCAATGTCTCCTTTTTAATTGAAGCTACCGTGGCTGCTTCACTCGTCCTCTGTGCTTTTACGAAAACTGAGTCTGTTCCTACATACAAAAGCACAATGCGACTTAGATATCTGCTGCACCTGGGTTTAGCTGCTCACGCGTCTGCAGAAGCTCTTACCACCATCCTAGCCAACAACAATGCCACACTAAGCACCTTATCCAGTATGTCTTTCCGTGTGCGCATAGCGGCCAGGAAAAGCTCACAGCAAGGCCAGATCTGCTCCCCCTCGTGCCAGATGTCGTCCAGACTCTGTCCACGGCCCGGAATGTGACGATACTGGCCCCGTCGAACACTGCCTTTGCCAATCTCATGATGAGGAACCCGAGATCCGCCGAGCTGATGAGGAACCCAGAGGCACTAGCCGGGGTACTCCAATATCATGTGTTGATGGGCAAGTTGATGTCCAAAGACTTCTCGCCAACGCCGAAGTTCGCCGCGACTTTACTTGTGATGCCGTTTGCCAATGTTACCGGTGGCCAAAAGGTTGAATTGGCTATGGTAAACGAGACGGCAAGGGTGTTCTCGGGATATAAGCAGATGGCCAGCGTTGTTACTGCAGTAGGTAGGTGATGATCCGATCGCATGAGACAAAGCAGCTCATCAGATGTCACTTCGCAGGACGTTGAGTTTGACGGCGGCAACGTTGTGCATATCATTGACACAGTGCTCACTGTCCCAGTGAACCCCGAGCAGACAGCGATCAACACAGGGCTTACATCACTCGCTGGGGCATTGACGGCCGCAGGGCTAGTCGACGGGGTGAACTCACTCTCCGACGTTACCATCTTCGCCCCAACGAACGACGCGTTCAAGGCCATCGGATCTGCGCTCGGGTCACAGAGTATTGAGGACATTGTCGGCATTCTAGGCTACCACGTTCTGACGCAGCAAGTCCGGTTCAGCACCGACTTGCTAAGTGCGGATCAAATGACACTCTCGACGTTTCAAGGAGACAACATCACCATCCGCAGGGACGGCAGTCAGTTGTTTGTCAACTCGGCGAAGGTGGCCATCGCAGATGTCCTGACAAGCAACGGGGTGATACATGTATTAGACAAGTGAGTTCTGTCCGTAAAGGCACACCATGCCATCAGATGCTGACCTTGGGTCTCGTTTAGCGTTCTTAATCCTTCCAACACTACAGCGACCCCCGATCCGTCAGCTCCAACACAGGCACCGGCATTTTCTGGGGCGTCCGCCGTGGCCGAAGCCCCTTTGACCTCCGGCATTGAGCCCACTACGACCTTTATTCCCGCCACGCTGCCACTGAACGAAGGGGGCGTCTTCGCTGCCGTCCCAACGGCGGCAGCGCTGATATTGGCCGGAGGTGCCGCCGCTCTGGTTGCGAACTTCTGAAGTCTCGTTCCAAATCCTGTTCATTTTTTGCTTAAAGAATCTGGCACCAATGGACACCACTGCCCAGAAACCCCCTACTTTCACTTGCGTACTCTGTAAGACAGTCTTCATAGTTAATGAACCATCTGTGTGTCTCCGCAGCCGTGTGGTGGCTTCATTGCATTTGAGTACATGTTGATTCTGCCTTTTGGCGAAGAGATCGAGGAGTTACTAGTTGAGATTCATGATGGGTCGCAAGACACGGGTTCTCATTAGCTACATAACCCAGAGCTAGACCTCTTCATGCTGAGCTCTTCTTTGTCCCCTTTACTGCCTTGAGCCCGTAGAAGCGATACCTGCAGCATCAAGAGCTGCCACTGGAGCAGCGACACAACACAGAGTCCCTATTACTTTCATCTTCAGGATTTAATATCACATACCAGGGTCTCCGATAACTGTCAAATGGAGTTTCCAGTGGTCTCCTCTCGCTTGTTGCGTAGTCAGGGGCAATAAGGGGTGATGCCAAGCACGTGATCACCAAATCAAGAAGACTAAATAGCAAATGAATGAGAGGTTACCTTGCTGTTTACAAAGAAGTCCAAAAAATATCAAAATAGCAACACTCTTTTCTTTCAGGCCTCAGCTGATAAAATGAGAACTCTACTACCCACCCCGGGCAAGACTTTCACCGCCAAGAAGCAGAAGATCCTCTCCCAACTCTCCGTGCCCGACGCACAATACAGCGATGCCTCGCCCAAGGGCACCGTCGACGCAGGCATCCGCCAACTCATCGACCAGGTCAATGCGCACGCCGGCCTCGTGACGACGAGTAGCTGCGCCGGACGCGTGAGCGTGTATCTCGAGGGGAAGAAGACGGCGGTCACGGTCGGTAAGGGCGATGCGGGCGAGGGGCTGGAGGCCGTTCCCAACAGAAACGCGGCGAGCTCGGCCGGCGGGAAGGGTGGTGGAGAATGGTTGTTTGTGTCCCACGAGCCGGTGGCGGCGGAGCACGATGATGGTGGTGGTGGTGGCGGATACGAGGTGTTGTTGCTGGGCCTTCAGCCGAGCGTGGTGGAAGGAGAAGAAAGGACGCAGCATCTTGGTGAACTGACTGGGCCGTCGAGGCTGATTCATTTCAAATTTGAGCCAATGGTGCGTTCAAAGATCGGGTTTTCATTTCAGGGTCTCGGAGCGAAGCTGACGCCGATTTCCAGATTCTACATGTCCTAACCGCCTCGCTGGAGCATGCACAGCTGGTCATCCAGGCCGGCATGGAGGCAGGCTTCCGTGAGGCTGGGGCGGTCAGCTTGCTTGGGCGGCCACCGGATGAGGAAGCAATGCCAGTGGTTGCTATTCGGTCGATGGGCTTATCTTTTGAGTCGCTGGTCGGCGCTGAAACGGACGGCGTTCGCCGGTCGCTTGTGTCGCGACAGTATCTGAAGACACTTGTGCAGATAGCCAATGAGCGGTTTGTTGAGAACGAGAGAAGGATAGCCAGGTTTAGCGCCGCTCTGGATGCTATTTTCGCCCCTCCCAAGGGCGACGACGACTGGGAAGATGCGCAGGCAAGACGCGAGCGCAAAAGACAGGAGGGCTTGAGACGGCGGGAGCAGCTCAAGAAAGATAAGACCAAGCCTGCAGATGAGCCGAGCATAGACTTATTAGAACAAGCGGACGTCTTATGAATTTCTGCTGGACTTGCCTGTCAAGATCGCCCCAATGCCGTCTAACTTGCCTTGTCTATGATACTCGAGCGGCACCTGCTCCATGCTCCTGAGGTCACAATCCCCGTTCGTACATAGTAACCGTGGTATACAACAGTGGCCTGCCAAAAAAAGGCTAAGCCATATCCCGTCATCTCCGCCATTGTTGGCCCCCGGTAAATCTAGCTGACGACCTTGTCAACCCACCCTTTCTCCAGTTTCCTCACCTCCTCCTTGAAAGCCTCCACCTCGCGCCAGCAGTCAAGCGGCCGTCGGTCGTTCTCGCGCAGGCACCGCACCACATCGTTCCGCGCCCCCTCTACGCTGTCTGGGACCTGCCGCACCTTCCTCTTCTCCTCGAGCTTGGCGCGCAAATCCTCGATGGCCTTGGAGACCTCCTGTCGGCTCGGCCCGCTGAGCTGCTGGTCTTGGTCGTCGGAAAGCTTCTGTTGCGCTTCGCGGAGAGCTTCCGCCTCTTGAGCGCGAAGGCGCTTCAACTCGGCGGCGACGCGCTCTTGGATCTGGAGCTCTTGGGCTTGCAGGCGGGAGACGTCGGTCTGTGTGTTTCAGGGACTTTGGTTAGGGCGCAAGCTGCGACGGCTGCCAAAGATAAAAACAGGGCTGGACGCTCTACCTCATTGCTGGTCTCGAGGGATTCGACAAGGTTTTGTGAAACTCCTGGTTGTGATGGCCTGTGGGAACAGGACGGTCAGATATCAAGCGCTCCGAGGGATTCACGGCGGGCTTGAGCATACCCTTTCCACACATGCGTAGGCGGGTTCAAGGGCTTGGATGAACTCGAACCCATGGTGGATAGTCGTGGTCAAGGGCCTCGCTTCAATTGGCGTACTCAAGCAGAGGATCGCGTAGTTCCCTTGAGCTCTGTGTGCTTGCTTGCGCACTCGCGGGGCCGTTCTCTTCACGGTTCCTTGGCAGACCGGACGGCTCATGGAAATTTCCGGCGGATGACGGAGGACACAGTGAGATTGGCACGGTATTAGGTACTGTCGGATTCCCAAGGCGCTCGGACCCTATAACTTTTGATATGATCTCCAGGTATGCAATCCTACTATGATTCCTGTTGTCGACACAGTTTGCGAGACACGCTGGAGCTCAGCTTCGGAAGATGGTTCCCAGAAATCTCTTTCTTGGAGTGCTAATTTCTATACTGCACTTGTAATTGACGGCAATGCCTTGATGAATGCTGACAGCCTGCGCCTTCAAGTCTCCGGCAGAGGGCACCATACTGACAGGCGGAGGTGTGGGGCCTTCTACACGTGCGGGATTACATACGTGTAGAGATCTTCTGATGAGAGCAGCTACTCTGTATGCACATCCGTTGAGTTGCACTCGGCTGTCGATGCTACTCGGATTGTGGTTTCCCACCTCACCAAAGAGCAACCAACAGTGATGGCCCAGTGACTTCAGTCAGTAAATCTGCTAAATCATGGGAAGAACATGGGCAAGGTTACGAAAGAGGAAAGGTGCTGATCTCAAGATCACGGATGCAGGCCCCTCTCATCTCCGTTCAGCGGGCCGGCTCGCTTCAGGTAAGGTATCCATGAGTCCATGGCGCATGTCAAATGCCCTACTGTGTAGGATCACGGTACACAGACAGTGCATAGTACACTCCTAAGAATTCTTTCGAGCTTACAGTAGAGAAGCATGCGAGGTTCGAGAATTCGCCCAGGGGTTCAGAGCACCGCGTAGCATCGATATCGTGAATCCCCCCAGTTTGATTGGCGTCTCTGTGTACGTAGAGTAGCTGAAGTGGAAAGGTTAATAGTGTACTCCGTAAACCAATGATTGTTCCAGAACCTGGAAGGTTGCTATCAGATCTTTGAAAGGCACGGCTAACAAGGGGCGGGATAGCGATGGTCCCGACACTACCTAGATAACCGATCCATCTCACCACCTTTTAGTACACACATACCTGGTGCATAATGCTCTTACTAGTACGTGTAATAATATGCTGTAGCTGACTTATATCCGTACGTATTACTGGGAGTTGCCGGTCGACGTGCACCGTGTACCGTACCATGATCAACGCATGGAAAGCCCCCACGGTCAGAACAACACTCTACGGGTGGAGTGGGGTATAGGTCACGTGATCCACAAAATTAGGAAATATCTCTGTAATTCTGGGTCGGTTACCCAGAACCTTTTCCTTTCCTTTCCTCAGGCTTAGTTTAATAGAATTTAAGTGTCACGAACAGCCGGCTTGACCACTGTTGAATGCACCATACCGTCACACCAGAGCGATATATTTGGTTGGTTGGACTGTCCGAGGTTTCCCACGACCTTTGAGGCTGATCGAACCACGCCGAACGTGCCGAGCCGGCCCTTGACCCAAAAATGGTCATCCCCAGATGGGCCAAGCCGAGCAGCGTCCGCATCCACTATGTCGTCGATATTAGATACTACTACTACCGAGGTCAACAATTGAACAAACCGTCAGAAGCAGCGCTCAATTTGAACATGCCAAGTCAGGCATCCCATCCCGCGCATCAAGTTTAAGCCTGTCGTCCCGTCTGACCAACAGCAACGGGTTCCATGGCGGCGGCGGAAGTTAACGAACTGTAGCTATGCCATGATATGAGGGATGTCGTGCTACAACACAATACGGATATATCGTAACAGGTGAAAAGGCGTGTCATGGCGACACAACGTGGCACAAGGGAAAGAAGGTGACAGCCCCACAGAACGGAGCAAACAGCCAAGCACCGAGCGGAAACACCGGCCGGCTGGGCTGCGGAAACCCTGCGCCGTTCCGGGTCCTCACCGTCAACGTTACACTGCGCAGGGGCAGCACCGAGCACCGAGCCAGGCCAAGAACGCACCGAAACAACTGACCAATCAGAGCTACCCGCCCCGTCAGCTGCATGCGCTTTCGAATCCACCGGCGAAAGTCTCCAGACGCTGGGAACCTATGATTTCGCTTGCTCCAAGGCATCCTTGATGCTTCGTGTCTGGACTTGGCTGTGCAGACCACGCGATAGAGGATTCTCGGCCTTGCTTGATAGGCGGATCCAAGGGTCAAAGACTGACACTGGCGTGCGCGCAACGCTCCCTGGCTGGCTGGAAAATCATCCCGCGGACCCGGTTGGACGACGAGGGCTGCGCGAAGTCAAAGTCCCGCCGCAAGGGATGTTTTCGTCATACGGTTTTTCAGTTTAGGGGGCAGATGCGAGATGGCGGATTCGGAGGGAGCCGCGCTTCGAGCCTTCGACAACGATTCCCCTCTCGCGCCTTCATTTTCTTAAAGGATAGGTAGCCTGGTCAAGGGCGCGCGCCTATGCGTCCCCGATCTCTGTTTCCATTCCTCCAAGCGCCCCTTGCCCCAATCACCAACTTCCCCTTCACAAGCCAGGGCCCCTCGGTCTGGTCCGGTCTTTTGTTTATTCATTTCTCCCCTTTTACAAGATCGACACACCCTCTTCTGCTGTGTCACTGCACCAACAGAGGTAGAGGCGGCCAGGGATGCCATTCCTTGCATCACAGCGCACCTCACAGACCTCCCTTTACTTCGCTTGAGCTCGTTGTACATACGTTCACCGCTGGCGCTGCAAATTCACTTCCACACTCGAAAGAATAGTCCGATTCTAAGCTGAATCAGGCCTACCATTGTCCTTCTCACCGGCTGGGAAGTTTTGCGCACCCTCGTTTGTCCGCCTGTCATTCATTCGACACCGAATCGCACTTCGGTCAAGGGAAACACAATATTAGCGATTGATCGTTGGTTACTGTGCACCACTTTTGCAACATACATTCGCCGGTCTATACACGGGAACTGCTCAGCTCATTATCTTCTCCGGCAAAGCACTGTTCACATCACCCCCGAGCCATCAACAACTCAATTCCGGGACACACGACGGTTGCAACCGGCGCCTCGACTCCCACAATTTCTGAGAACCACCGGGCTTGCTGCTTTGTTCCACTACTTGTCGGCAGAGGAGGTTGCTTGTTCATCGATTGTGTCGCGGTTGTGGGTTGGATTCACAAGGGCACAATCTGTGAATCTCATTGTTGACTTCTCATTGTTCAGCTTCCTACAATAGGAATGTTGCCTTTCTGCAACCCTCCTCAATAACACCAGCTCCCCACAGGGCAGATCTAGGCCACGCAGAAGACTCATTAAAAAGGACTTTTTGCTACTCAACGTCGAGGCCGCAAGCGAGAAGTCATCTGAGCAGCACGCACGAACAGCGAACAGCTGGCCTGGGTTCAGTTACTGCCACTTCGCTCGATCTTCTAGTCTGCCATGGACGACCTTCACCGCTACGGGGTCCCTGACCCTAAGCTCACCACTCCGACCGCGCTATTACAACTACGGCATGCGGCATCGACGACAACAGACGGGGAGACGGCGGCCAGCCCGAGCTCCACCATCTCCCCTTACCACAGTGGCCTCAACGGCGTCAACCAGCCGAATAACATGCTGTTCACCGACATCTTATGGTGGAGCTTGGGTATTGTCGGGCTCGCGATGTTGGTCATCAGGATAGGCGAACTGGCATGGTCGAAGCTCCGATTAGTCTCTGCCATGTCCTTGCCTGGGGACAAGCAAACGTATTGGAAGGTGACGCAGTGGGACAAGATGCCCAGCTTGAAGAGGCGACTCATTTATGCGCCCCTGGGAAGGAAGCGACATAACCGCGAGATTCGTCTTTCCAGCGCCGCCAATATGGGAACACTACCCTCAAGACTCCACGCCGTTCTCCTTTTCGGCTATTTGGCGAGTAACCTGGCTTACATGTTCATCCTCGACTGGAAGAATCAGAACAAATATGCACTATGTGCCGAACTCCGCGGCCGTTCAGGGACACTCTCAGTTGTGAGCATGGTGCCGCTCATCATCTTTGCCGGCCGCAACAACCCCTTGATCCGCCTGCTGAATGTCAGTTTCGACACATACAACCTGCTCCACCGCTGGATGGGCCGGATCTCCGTCATTGAGGTCATCATCCACTTCATCGCGTGGATGATCGTTCAAGTTGCCGACGACGGATGGTCGGGAGTGCAGCGTAGGATTCTCAACGAACGATTCATCGGCTCCGGCACTGTTGGCGTGGTGGCGATGTTCATTCTCATGGTGCTGGCCTTCTCCCCCATCCGCCATGCATTCTATGAGACCTTTCTCACCACCCACATCATCCTGGCCTTGATCGCGTTTATCTGCACCTGGATCCACTGCATCGCGGCGGAACTCCCGGGAGGTCTTCCACAAACACCATGGATCCTGGCCATCATGTCCCTGTGGCTGGCCGAAAGAACAGCACGCATGCTACGCCTCGCCTACGCTAACTGGTCAACCCGCGGCTTCACCGAGGCTATCGTAGAGCCGATGCCGGGCGAGGCCTGCCGCGTGACGATGCACCTCCCGCGCTACGTGAAGGTTAAGCCTGGTCAGCACGCTTATATCCGAATCGGCGGCGTCAACCCGTGGGAGAACCACCCCTTTTCCATCGCATGGTACGAGCACTCTCACGGCCGCGATGATATCCTCCCGGTCACGGAAAAGGATAGCGTCAGGGAACACAAAGAGCCAGTGGGCACGTCCGTCTCGTTCATCATCGGCGCTCACACCGGCTTCACCCGCAAGCTGTACAACAAGGCACGCCAGTCCGGCGGCCGCGCCGTCTCGATGCGCGCCGCCTTCGAGGGTCCCTATGCCGGCCACCACAGCATGGACAGCTACGGCCACGTCGTCCTCTTCGCCGGCGCCACGGGCATCACGCACCAGATCAGCTACCTACGCCACCTGATCGACGGTTACAACGCCGGCACCGTTGCCACGCGCCGCGCCACGCTCGTCTGGATCATCCGCGACTACGAGGTGCTCGAGTGGGTGCGCCCGTGGATGGACAAGATCCTCCAGATGCCCAACCGCAAGCAGGTGCTGCAGATCAGGCTGTTTGTCACCCGGCCCAAGGCGGCTAGCCAGGTGGTGTCGAACTCCACGACGGTGCAGATGTTCCCCGGGAGGCCGAACATTCCCATGCTGCTGGCCAAGGAGGTCTTTGAGCAGGTGGGCGCCATGTGCGTCTCAGTTTGCGGGCCGGGAGGGCTGTCGGACGATGTGCGAGACGCGGTGCGAAAGGTGCAGGCTCAGGGGACGGTAGTTGATTTTGTGGAGGAGAGTTTCACCTGGTGATGGATCGGAGCAGTAAGGTGAAACGGACCGAGCTGCGGACGGATAAGGCGAGTGTGAGGTTTCATTTCGAGTCGGACCGGTCACATCGACGGGACGGCAAAGCTGATTATACCATACAGCTTTTGTTTTTCAACATGACGGTTTGTTTACATCTTAGATCTTGGTCCTTGGTCCAGCAAGCGGGTCATAAAAAAGTTGAGAGGGAGGAGAAGCAGTGTGAGGGATGTGTACATAATAGCTGGGGTAAAGATTAAACCCTCTCCCATTCTTTGTACTTATTGGTATCGTATTGTATATAGCAGATTCTATGGCCCTTTGCATTGTCTCCAGATTATGCGGTACCTCCCAAGCGCGATCTTTGGAGGGCAGCCTGAGTGTTGCCTCCCCAGTCAGCGTTGTGTTTGCAGAGTTCAAACCTTAACTGGTCTCAGGGTTATGAGGGAACTTGAAGTGTTTCCCGTCCCATAGACTCTTCTCATCTGTATCATAACCAACAATCATCCCGCGAGAATGTCTCTTCTATATGCTTGCCTTCTGATTCGACTACTTCCAACCTTACAACAACCGCACATGCGCGGGATAATTCAAGGGGAACAAATAAACCCTACCAAATAATAGACGGGCACATCTCGCTGCAGCTGGCGTTTCCGCATCATTCCTGATGTGGCATGCCATTCTGAAAACCTGAAGTCGATTACCCTGTCCATATCACCGGGCATCATGTCATATGGAACCCACGTTCGCCGTCATCTTGGAGCTGTTGCATCCGGTGATCGATGAGTTGCAACAGGGAACAAACATCGAAATGTGTGATGACGAAGTCCGATTGGTTCAGCCGCTTCAGCCCAATCCGACCGCTGACCCACTATTTGGGTGGGGTTCGGATTGTGGGGCGCTGCCCTGGTCGACTTCAATTCTTCTCCCTCGGCTTGGCACAAGACCATGTCATTCAGCGATGTCGGTCATTCACAAGTGCTAAAGTACATTCCAAGATACCTAACAGAGGTGTAAACGGGGCCAAGAACTGTTGGACTTACTACATATGAGTTCCGAAGAGCAGATACGAGCATTCAGACACACCATTCGTAGCAATGGTGTTGCAATATATGATCCCGCAAGGGCACAAACCTGGAAAGGAGGGGTTCATTTCAACCCCGCCGAACGGATTCAACCCATTCTTGCCGCTTCAATGTCACCGGCAGAAGCCTCGCGAGCTGTGTAATGGTTTTGGTGGCAGAAAAGATTGAATTTTGATAGTGGGGTAATAACCTGGAAAGCGCAGAGCATCGAGCGCAGATCTTGAATTGCACATTGCGCCCTTTGTACCGCGGGCCGGGGCAGGATGGAGACGCGCCTTGAAACTCCTCACCTATGACTCAAGCTGAACCTCCCCTAGCCTTTTGTACCCGTGCTTCCCACTGCCACATCCTGTATTCCGTGAACCTCGTTGTGTTGTCTGTAAAGTGCAGGCAAGGTACATACCCTCGGGCGAGGAACAGTCGACAGCCTTTGTGGACGTCGTTATTGCCACTTGACATCGAGAAGCCCTCATAGCCGCCGAAAACGGCACTTGCCTTGCCATAGGTTTCCGTCCGCGCACACAGCTCAAAATGCCGATGTAAGAAGGACCCTTCCACTAGCTTTTTGCAGTGTATCGGTGTCACGAGATACACAGGCGACTAAGACCACTTGCCATAGGCTTAAGGATCCTTCGAAAAAGTACAAGAGGTTCCCGCCTCTGAACCTCCCAGACCGGCAATGGCCAGACAGGACTATCGACAAAGCCCCGCGATGGTTGGCGACAGACCTTCGGGATGGCAATCAGAGCTTGGTTGATCCCATGGTGAGTCACGTTCCGAGTCCAATTGGTCTCGTCCTCCTCCCGAGCAATTGATTAACACCGAGCCTCTGCAGAACGGAGACCAGAAGTGGCGATACTTCCGCATGCTGTGCGAGCTCGGCTACAAGGAGATCGAGGTTTCCTTCCCCTCGGCTTCGCAAACTGACTTCGACTTCACGAGACGCCTGATAGAGACACCAGGAGCTGTGCCTGACGACGTGTGGCTGCAGGTGCTGTCCCCTTGCAGAGAAGACCTGATCAGGCGCACCGTCGAGTCTCTTAAAGGCGCCAAGAAGGCCATTGTCCACATCTACCTCGCCACCAGTGAATGCTTCCGCAGGATAGTTTTTGGTTTCACCGAGGATGAGAGTGTCGAGCTGGCCAGCCGGTGTGCGGCGCTGGTCCGGTCTCTGACCAAGGACGACCCCTCCCAGTCAGGGACGGAATGGGCGTTCGAGTTCAGCCCGGAGACCTTCTCAGACACCAGCCCGGAGTTTGTCGTGAGGATCTGCGAGGCAGTCAAGAAGGCCTGGGAACCGTCGGTCGAGAACCCGATCATCTTCAACCTTCCGGCCACGGTCGAGATGTCGACCCCGAACATCTATGCCGATCAGATCGAGTACTTTTGCCGGAATATCAGCGAGCGTGAGAAGATCTGTGTCTCGCTTCACCCGCACAACGACCGGGGCTGCGCTGTCGCCGCGGCTGAGCTCGCCCAGATGGCTGGCGCTGACCGGGTTGAGGGATGCCTCTTTGGCAACGGAGAGAGGACCGGAAACGTTGACCTCGTGACCCTTGCGCTGAACCTCTACACCCAGGGCATTTCACCTAATATCGACTTCTCGGACCTCAACAAGGTCATCAGAGTAGTGGAGGAATGCAACAAGATTGAGGTGCACCCGCGTGCGCCGTACGGCGGTTCCCTCGTCGTATGCGCTTTCAGCGGTTCACACCAGGACGCCATCAAGAAGGGATTCCAGCTCCGCGAGAAGGAAGGCAAGTCATACGAAGATTACTGGCAGATTCCCTACCTTCCCCTCGATCCCAAGGATATTGGTAGGGATTATCAAGCCGTCATCCGCGTCAACTCGCAAAGTGGCAAGGGCGGTGCCGCCTGGATTATCCAGCAGCATCTGCACCTTGACCTGCCGCGTGGGCTGCAAGTCGCCTTTGCAAAGGTGGTCCAGGACATGGCAGAGAAGAAGGGCCGAGAGCTCCTTCCGACCGAAATCACAGATCTGTTCCGCCAAACCTACTCCCTCACACAGAACCCACGGTTCAGCATCGTCGACTACACCATCTCGCCGGACCGATCTGCCTCGCCGACACCACCTGAACCGGGCAGAACCCAGGACACGACGAACCTCAAGAGGGTGTTCGAGGGGGTTATTGCGATCGACGGGACCGAATACAAGCTCCGTGGCCGTGGAAATGGTCCGATCTCCAGCCTCGCCAACGCCCTTCGGACGGTTGGCATAGATCTCGACGTCCAGGATTACAAGGAACATGCCGTCGGCCGGGGTCGTGAAACCAAGGCCGCGACGTACATAGAGTGTACAGCGGCTGGAGCGAACGAGAAGGTCTGGGGCGTGGGCGTCCACGAGGATGTGGTCCAGAGCTCTCTGATCGCTCTCCTCAGCGCTGCTAGCAACGTAAGTTCGCAACTCCTTGTTCTACCCGGATTTTGTGATTGACTCGTATATCTTCCCCCCCCAGTTCACGGGTAGTCGGAGAGGGAGCCCGGTAGTCCCCAAAGCTGTCGTTGACGGCGCCAATGGGTCCGCAAAAGTACCTGATATCATCAACGTCCTCGAGGCGAAGGCAGATGAATTGTGATTCGAAAGGACTGTCCATGGATTCGGCATGGCAGAATATCTAGCGGGACGAGGAAGAACACGTTCCTCGGCTCAATGGTTCCGGGAATCGAAAAGGCATCTAGGTTCGGAAAAGTCTGGTCGTAGCACCCTGTCAGCACAGGAGCGCTGTTTGAGATTACTTGACAATTCATTTACATAGTGTTTGGTAATTCACTTCATTGAGCATGAGACTGCCTTTGTGCTTGACGCCCCTCAAGACAAGAAGTCTGTTGTGTTGGACGAAACAGCGAGGCTCCTCTTCCACCTGCCCACCTGGCTGCTTGGATGTACAATACATACTACTATGCATATATAGTAGGTGAATAGTCGACGGAGGCAGAAAGACCAATCCGCGGGGTGGGGTTTCGATCCCTCCGTTACCCATCAGCAGCCTGTGACTCTTTGGACAGTCGATGCCTCGTGGTGCCAAGACTTACACCGAAAGTTTGAACGACCCGAGAACCTATTGTCGTCGATACAATGACTTTGCTAGCCCAGACGGCGGTGAAGCAGTGACTCCTGTGCGTCTGTTCGTGAGTCAGGCAATAGAACCCAGGACAAGGGCTGATGCCCTTCGGTTCTTGCTTCGACAAGATGAAGCAAGGGGAGAAGGTTGGAGATGGCGGAGAGCTGACGTGAAAGAAGGTTGTTATATTCAAGTGCTCTTGCATATACAGTATTAGAGATGGACCTGACTGGTACGGATAAGGAATGATGTTGGGGTTGCACGCTTGTCACGGTCAGGCTTAGGCACGTTAGTACTGTACTAGTAGTAGTCTAGGCTCCTGCTGCAACCTGCGAGTGGAGAGGTTTGCATCAGTCTGCATGTGTAGCCCTCACAAGAAGATTGAGTGTTATCATCAGCTCGCACCGTGCTCAGTCGCTGGGGTGAATGTGGGGAGACAGTGCGGTTCCCTGACATCGGACGCTGTCAACGAACTGCACGTGGGGTGCCAGCCAACGGCGGATCTTAGACTGCCCGGTGTTTTCCTTTGCCTCAAAGAGACCGCTGTTCTATTTCCCTCGGTCTGCCCTCGGTAACTCCATAAGTCATATCCTCAGTTCCAGGCCTTTGTCGTCTGTCATATCATTCGACACACTCATTTGCGGCGCGCTTTCCTTTTATTGCAGAAAGCATACTTTTAGGGGGTCGGCATTGGGGGCATCCACACCCACCACCAAACGGGACTTGACTGTTGACTACTACTACAAAAATTCTACACAACAGACCCGCACACCTCAACCCAGTTGTTCCAGAACCTCCGAATATCCCATCGTCTAGGCCCGCGCCCGCCTGTCACATTCTCCTCTGTTCAACAGAGCTTCGTAGGCGGTTTTCGCTGGCTTGCATCTCTGAACCCTGATTGTCCCGACTGCAGTTTGGTACACGGTGGATCCATCCCGACGACCCCCGCCTGCGTTCCTCGCAAACTTTAGCTGCGAAACGCAACATCCTTCGCCCTAGCAACGCTTCCTTTTCTCATTTTCGAAGCCCCCCGCTTTCCTTCATCCTGAACTCTGGACAGAGTATCGCAACCATGGAAGGCGCACCGGACATCAACGTTGTCCTCACGAACTCGCTGAGTGCTGGTCAGTATACTGTTTTTCCGATTTCGTCGCCGAGCGCGCCATCGCGCCGAAGCCCCTGCAGCCTTGAGGATCCCCTCGCTGACCGACCTCCCAGACGCGACTTTGCGAAACGCGGCCGAACAGCAACTTACCCATGCCGCTGAGACGAACTTTGTAAGTCCGCCTTCGTGTGTACTTTGCTTGCCCAGCCCGTCTTTACTGACGTGACATGACTTCCAGTCTCAATACCTTTTAACACTCGTCCAAGCGTTGGCAGATGAGAACGGCGCGGGTCCGATTAGAGCGGCCGCCGGTATCGCTCTAAAGAACGCCTTTAGCGCACGCGAATTTGCCAGGCAAGCCGCATTACAAGCGAAATGGCTCAACCAGACCGACCCAGACATCAAGACGCGCGTCAAGCAGCTGGCGCTGCAAACACTTTCCTCTCCGAATGCCCAGGCGGGTCAGACAACGGCCCAGGTCGTGGCTGCCATCGCTGCTATCGAACTACCGCGGAATCAGTGGCCGGATCTCATGCACGTGCTCGTGCGGAACGTCAGCGAGGGCAGCGAACACCAAAAGCAGGCGTCCCTGACCACGATCGGTTTCATCTGCGAGAGTCAGGATACAGAATTGAGGGCTGCTCTTGTCGGCCATTCCAATGCCATCTTGACAGCTGTAGTGCAAGGCGCGCGCAAAGATGAGCCCAACAACGAGGTTCGTCTCGCCGCCATCACCGCCCTCGGCGACTCTCTAGAGTTTGTTGGCAACAACTTCAAGCATGAAGGCGAGCGGAACTACATCATGCAGGTCGTCTGCGAGGCCACCCAGGCCGAGGACTCTCGGATACAGCAGGGCGCGTTTGGCTGCCTGAACCGCATCATGGCTCTCTACTACGAGAACATGAGGTTCTACATGGAGAAGGCTCTTTTTGGTCTTACCATCTTGGGCATGAAGAGCCAGGATGAGGACGTTGCCAAGCTTGCTGTGGAGTTCTGGAGCACTGTGTGTGAGGAGGAAATCGCCATCGAAGACGACAATGCCCAAGTGGAGAGTTCCGAGCAGATGCGGCCGTTCTACAACTTTGCCCGCGTCGCGACAAGCGAGGTTGTCCCGGTCCTGCTCGGCCTCCTCACCAAGCAGGACGAGGATGCGGCAGACGATGAATACAACATTTCGCGTGCTGCGTATCAGTGTCTGCAGCTGTACGCTCAGGCAGTCGGATCGTCCATTATCCAGCCCGTCATTTCATTCGTCGAAGCAAACCTGCGGCACGAGGACTGGCACAACCGGGACGCGGCAGTCTCTGCTTTTGGCGCCATTATGGACGGTCCCGATGAGAAGACGCTGGAACCTATCGTGAAATCCGGCCTGCAGCCCTTGATTGCTATGATGGAGGATCCTTCCGTTCAGGTCCGGGATTCTGCCGCCTACGCTCTGGGCCGGATCACCGAAACCTGCTCCGAAGTCATTGACCCTTCTGAGCACCTGGAGCCTCTAATTCGTTCACTCTTTAACGGTTTGATGAACAACCCCAAGATGGCGGCCTCGTGCTGCTGGGCGCTGATGAACCTTGCCGAGCGGTTTGCCGGTGACATGGGTGCTGCTCAAAACCCTCTCACACCGCATTTCAACCAGAGTGTCACCAATCTGCTGCAAGTGACGGGCACGATGGACTGCGAGGCTGTTGTCCGGACTGCGGCGTATGAAGTCCTGAACATATTCGTGCAAAGCGCTGCCAATGACAGCCTCGGTGCCATCGCCTCCCTCTCGACCGTCATCCTCGAGCGTCTCGAGGGAACGATTCCCCTTCAGCAGCAGGTTGTCAGCGTCGAGGACAAGATAATCCTGGAGGACATGCAAACAAGTCTCTGCACCGTCCTGCAGGCCACCATCTCGCGGCTGGATAAAGAGATTACTCCCCAAGGTGACAGGATCATGCAGGTCCTTCTGCAGATTCTAAGCACCGTTGGCGGCAAGTCGAGCGTCCCGGAGGGGGTCTTCGCAGCTATCAGCGCCCTTGCCAACGCGATGGAAGAGGACTTCCTCAAGTACATGGACGCCTTCTGTCCGTTCCTCTACAACGCTCTTGCTAAGCAGGACGAGCCGAGTCTCTGCTCGATGGCTATCGGCCTCGTCAGCGACATCACCCGATCCTTGGGCGAGCGTAGTCAGCCCTATTGCGATAATTTCATGAACTATTTGTTGAGCAATCTTAGGGTTCGTCGCCACATCCCTCTCTGTACTTTCCACAAAGATTACATGGCTAACAAAACTTCTGATTCAGAGTACGGCCCTTGCCAACCAATTCAAGCCAGCCATCCTCCAATGCTTCGGTGACATTGCCGGCGCCATTGGCGGTCACTTCGAGACCTACCTTGCCGTCGTGGCGCAGGTGTTGCAGCAAGCGGCCACTATCACTGCTGGAGCCGAGGGCTCGTACGAGATGTTTGATTATGTTGTTGCTTTGCGCGAGGGTATCATGGATGCCTGGGGCGGCATCATCGGTGCCATGAAGCTAAGTGACAAGAGTATGTATCATCTGACGCCTCTTCCTTTTCAGTGTACTTTGCTAACATGCTTATGTTAAAGCCGGCATCCTCCAGCCCTACGTGCCATCCATCTTTGAGTTGCTCAACAGCATTGCCAATGATACCAACCGCAGCGAGGGACTGATGCGATCGTCGATGGGCGTTATCGGGTAATGTTCCCCGGCCTGATCTTCGGATGCCGCCATCGCTAACTTCGCAGCAGTGATCTCGCAGACGCATATCCCAACGGCGAGCTGGTTGATGCCTTCCGTCAAGACTGGGTCACCGCCATGATCAAGGAGACGAGGTCGAACCGCGACTTCCAAGCTCGTACCATTGAGACTGCTCGCTGGGCTCGCGAGCAGGTCAAGAGGCAAATCGGCGGCACACAGACTGTCATGCAGCAGACATGAAAAGCATGACGCCGGCTAGGATGAGACTGCGGTTTCGGCATCCGACGCCAACCTAGTCCCCCCGACAGCGATGGACGCCGCCCCCATCGCGTCGATCTCCCACAGCAGGTGCTTCGGAAGAAGCATACTGCTTGTCCCATCAGTCCCCAGACACCCTTCCCCACACAGCGGCACACGCCATCGACGGCAAGGCACGGCATGGCACGGCACGGCACGGCACGACACGACACAAGATCTAGCGCCTGAGATGCACAGACAAAGTGTATATAGAGCCCATGACCCTGTACCTGGACATCATACCCCTAGAAAGAGTCACTTCACACTCCGATCGCCCTACTGCGGCTGTCGGCCCACCTTTCTCCCCTTCATATTTTACGCAGGTTTTATTGGAATGACCATAGAGCAACGCCATGTACTGTTCCATGCTTCTGGTATGTTGAGGCATTGAGCAAGCGCACCATCATGTAGATTTTCTTTTTGTTTTGAGGCGGATCATTACCCCCATAGCAGGCGCTAAGTGGATGGCTGAATCGATGTGCGTAATCATGATCAAGTAAACGGGCAATCTGTGTGGGCGGGCAGGGGGGTATCATGGACGGATCTTCTCGGATGAGCAAGAGACCCTTCTCTGGTTTGGATGGTGGAGTTACCTGACTGACTTTGCCGTGCCTAACCCGAGCATACAAGATACACATCGCTTCCGGGATTTGCGCCCTTTACTTTACAACGTCTAGTCCTCTCTCATTTCTGCTTCACCTCTCCCATCCCCGTTGCTGTCCTTCTGGTTATTCGTCCATTTCCCATCATAAGTCCTCACGCGAGATTCACTTTTCCCTCGAGTGACCGTCCGTTTCACCCACTGTCCGGCAAATCGGATGAGAGAGCACGAGGAAAGCATCTCTCCGCTGGGCCACTCCTAGGGGGAAGGTGACACCAGCTTCAGTCACCCGTTCCTCCCTCGACGTGACCGCTAATCGGCTAGCCATCTTGATGTTCCATGGCGATGAGTGACGAGGTGCTGTTTGGTTGCTTCCAGTGGACAGCTATGCAGTGAACCGAGACACACCTAATGTGATTTCTGCGAGTTGGATGCGGGGCAGATATCTGGATGGGTGGTCTGCTCGCTGCGGAGGCTTTGTTGGTTATTGGGACCACTTGAACCTAGTGTCACGAGACTCCTCTAAAGGATGTGTTACGGTTTCCCTTTTCCGTAACTTCAGGATATGCTTCCATTCTTGCAACTGGAGGTGCTTTTGAAGGGTAGCGCGGCTACAGTGAACATTGGAGGGGTGTTGGTGGTGAAAGTGCAACGCACATGCACGGAGGTGGCAGATCAAACCCCGCCGTGGCAGGGGTCTGAGTATCCACCCGTCCGGTGTTTGGAAACCCCGGACTTGGTTCCGGCGCTAGCATCAGATGAACGTAACTTACAGAGCATAGGGTTCTGGCTGGTGCGGGCTCGGTGCTGTTATCATGTACAAGTACAGTGATGCGATGCGTGTCGGGTTAACTTTGAAGATACAGAACTGTGATGGCCCGGTCTAAGACGGCTACAGACATTTTTTTTTTTATTCCCCGCCTCTTCTGAGGTTCGGTAAGGTGACACCAATTACCAAGGGTGGCTGTTCCCAGGGAGTCCTGCAGCGCCTTCAGTCGCTACTGTGTGAGGATGTCTCTGCTTTTTCCCGTACCCTTCATCAGAGGACACGGCTTTCCACATTCACCGAACTGGGGCTCAGCTTTCAACAGACACCCGCGACGCTGAGTTGCCCTGCCTTGTATGACCCGTGGGCTTTGGGCGCTCCTTCCCAAAAGGTTTGGTGTGGTCCTCAACCACTTGGAAGCCGCTGCGAATTGTAGTTCTTCTGGCAATTGACGGACTCAGGTTGGCTCCGCATTGCCCTGCCGGCAACAAACTGTCCAAACTCCAAAGCCAAGCCCCAACCAACCACGAGTCCACAACAGTCGCCCCGAGAAAAAAGGTTAAGCTAGAGCCAGACGACAGGACCACTTCCGGGGTCCCGGCTCCGCTCGCTGCATCTCGACGGCATCCGGGACAGGCTGATCCCGCGGTCGAACATGGAGGTCGACGGAGCGCCGCCGGCGGGACCCCCGGTGCCGGCAGCGTCCACAGGAATGGATTCCAAGCAGCTTCAACCCCAAGGAGCGCCGGCTGCTACTGTCAGGCGGAGGGCTCCAATCGCCTGCCGAAGGTGCGTCTTGGTTCAATTGCGTTGTCTTTTGCCGGCCCTTTCTCACGAGTCACAACTGCTGCCGGCTTGTGCCGCTCCCTCGTTTGTATTCTGTCACAGTATCCGTAGAAGATAGTAATCTAATGCACAATGTTAGATGTCGCCGTATGAGGAGCAAATGTCTGCACGAGAGAGCACAACCGCCCTGTCGAGCATGTCTCGATGCAGGCCTGGATCCTAGCGAATGGTGAGAACGCTGCCGCCTGCCCGCTGGCATCGGCTCGCCCTAACCAACGTTGTCGTCTCTCCTATTTTCTGGGATGAAGAATTGTCATGCTGATGGTGCTGTGCTTTCCAAGTGTCTTCCCCATACGTGGCCAACCTGATCAGGACCGTGAATACCGACACCCTCGAGTGAGGGCTGGGAAAAGCAGGAAGCGAGATGTTGCTAAAGTCCATCGTGATACCCTGGACACACTAACTTCGCCGCTGCCGAGTCTGCCGGCTACCCCTGGCCAAGCGAAGGGCGCCGATGTTTGGGACCTCCTGCCACCGCTACCGGAGGTAATCGAAGCCGTGAACAGGTTCACACGCCACTATTTCCAGCTCGGCTTTATACCCAAGGACCAGTTTCTAGAGCGGCTCCGGACTCAGCATCGGTCCGTCAGCGTCTTCTTCCTGCTCGGCATCCTCAGCATCTCCGCCCGGCTGACGCCGGCACTCGTCAGGCGGTATGGAAGTGCCGTGGGCGCATCAGAGACCTTCATGGCACGCTCCTCGGCCCTGGCTCAGAATGAAGTGTACCAGGAGCCAAGCCTCGAGAGGTGCCAGGCCTTCTATCTTCTCAGTGTCGCCCAGCAGGGAAGTGGGATGAAGCATAGGAGTTCTGTAAGTTGTATGCTTCCGTGGCGACATGCGATGCCGCAGTCATCTGACAAGAAACCAGATCAACATGGCAATTGCAATGCGGATGGCGACTTTGATGCAGCTGCACAGGGAGGAAACATATATGCTACCAAATCCCACAAGTGACCTCATCATCAGGGCTGAGTCTGCTAGGAGGACTCTGGTACGTTTGGCTTGAAAAGCAAGTACCACGTCCAGATTTCGAATCTGACCGGACATTGCAGTGGATGTTGCACAGCCAGGACAACTTGCACTCGGGTCCACGGGCGCCCGTACTGTTATCAGCGAGCGACATCACAGCGCTGCTTCCTTGCAATGAGAGTGAATACCTCAACGCACGAGAACCTAAGTCAAGAGCGGCGCTCCAAGACACTCCCCCAGCCCTCGAGAGACCCGCTCTGGTGGCCGACGAAGAGAGATCGCTATTTGCGGCCCTCATTCAAGCGCACCATTACTGGGGGGTGATATCTCGGCGAGCTATCAACAAGAACAAGAGCTCACGGCCATGGGAACCGGACAGCGAGTACGCCCAGATGGAGAAACGGCTTGCCAGATGGGAGGCGGGCCTTCCGAATGATTACCGATGGAGCAGTCTCCTTTTCAAGGCTTACCAGCAAGAGGGCCAGGATTTGGTATGTTTTGCCGCTCTTTGGCTTCCTCGTGGCGACGAATTTCTGACGATCGGCAGGCGTATTTAGGGGTGGCCATGACTGTACGCCTCTGCAACATCGTAATCCGCAAGGCATATCTGCATGAGTGGGACTCACCTGCCATTCTCCTTTGATGATACGCGGCTGACAGATGTCGTTTAGAATGATATCCGATGATAAGTCGAATGCGGACCGGACCGCTTTCTGGTTAGATATGGCACGTCAACTCTTCTGGAATGTCAACCTCCTTTACGAGCAGATCGAGGCTCACTATACCGATAAGCCCCCGGATGACGGCCCTGGAACGCAGATGACGGTGAGAAGAACCAAATCAACCCGGTGGCGAAGGTATCTAGGTGCTGACCACGCCACAATAGGTCTTTTGCGTCTACAGCTGTGGCTTTCTGGCCTGCTATCTATGCAAATTTCCACACAGTAGGTCTCGTTTCATGCTCAAATTATCCAGGCACCTCGCTCAGAAAGATTGTAACCGCTCTTGCAGTGTGCCCCAACCCTGCGATTACGCGCAATGCTCCCATAATGGTACAGCGGATTCTCAACATCCTTGCCGAGAGCAGGAGTATCTGGCCTCTTGCCTCTCGGTGGTACGATCATCTGCAGAGGTTCTTCATGTCACAGAACGTCATAGCGGCTGGGGCGGAGGGCAGCATGGCTGATAGCGTGAGTATCTTGGGTCCCACTGCCGCGCTATCGCTGCCTTCTAACATCTCGCAGAGAGAGCCTATTCCCCATGTCCTCGACTCCACGCCTGGCCAGCCGCCCGTCAAGCCGATGCAGCCACGGTTTGGTTCGACTGGGAACGAACAGAATACCATGATGGCTCAAGAGCCCAACATGTCCATACCGAACCTGCCACAGCCGCTGACCGGTCCTTCGGGGTACTCGGATACCAACAACAACCTCACTCTACCTATTTCCCAATCTCCAGCCCCACCCGGCCTTGACGGACAAGCGTCCTCGCAAACGACCGGTCCAAGGCAGGCAACTGATGGGCTTGGCCTTCTTATTGAGGCGTTCGATACACACAGATCGGCCGACCCCCCAGCAGCGCCGGAGACGACAGGTGCGCCTCCCCCGGGCTCGGCATACACTATCTTCACTGCACCGCAGCAACACTATTCGCATCCGGTGCTGGCCATGAATGACGGGTATGAACATGAGCTGGGATACTACATGTCGGACGGGGAACCTCCGGTGCTGCAGCAGGGTTGGGTTGGAAGCGGGGATATGGGTGGCTACTGACGAACGGTCGACAAGTTCGTTCAATTCAATGTTTGGGGTGATTTTGCTACTATTCTGCTGGAATGTATTAGCAGTGGGAGTTGATCGGTCGGATAACCGGCCTGGTAAGGTATGGTCTGCGATTGGGACGCAACGTGGTAAAGTGGATGGAGCCTCAGAGAGGAGGGTCCGGTCAATGTGTTTGCTCGGGTAATGGGTTATACCGCAGCGAGGGATCTGTTTCAGCTGCCTCTCTCCTCGGGAGATGTAATCTAGGTGTTCTTACATACCTAGGTAGCTAACCTCTAAGAAACCCCCTACTTCTTTCAGGAGTGCTCCTTTTTGACACCTAGCAATGATGGAGGGACACTATATGTAACTATCCGGGGAAACATGCAAGTATCCATTCTCGCGATAAGGCGACTGGACTATCCCCGATTCCCGATTATCCCGACCCCTGCCAAAGCCTTTCGTCATAGCGATCGGGACTCCGATACCTCCGTATCAGCTCTCCCCTCCTGCAATTGATTTGCTTGTTATTTCTGAAGCCTCGCAACTTTCCACGTTCTTTCCAGGTCATATCCAACCATGTCTGCGGTGCAGGCAGTAACCAGACCGGAATCGGCGCAGAAGGTGCTGTCGCTGGTATGTGTTTCTTGTCGCAGCAAAGCCCATCCTACAACTGGGGTAGCGGGCCTTTTTTTTCTTCAGCAACGCTGGCCCGCCAGATGCGGCGACGTCTTTTCGATGCGCACGCTAGTAGGGGATACATTTGGTGTTGTGTTCGAAGGTGCTGACCCAAGAACAACGGTTACGCAGTACCGGCAGCTCCTCCGCCAGGGGAACCAGTTTTCGGCTTACAACTTCAGAGAATACGCCAAGCGCCGTACAAGAGACGCCTTCCGGGAGAACAAGAATGTGGAGGACCCGCGGCGGATACAGGAGCTGATGCAGAAGGGGTTGCAGGATCTGCAGATGTTAAAGGTGCGCCTTCCTTCACTTCCATTCCATGGCCCATCCTCGCCGGTGGGTGGGTGGGTAGGTGAGAGAGAGGCGATGGTGGTCCTTTGCGCGCGTTGCGGGGGAATGGGTTGACTGACTGCGGGACTGCTGCCAATACAGCGCCAGACGGTGATCAGCCAATTCTACCAGATTAACAAGCTCGTGGTGGAAGGGGGGATATCGGTATGTGGGAGTCTTTTCGTTAACGAAGAGCGGTTAGGTAGGAAGTGCTGACTCTTGGATAGGGCAAGGACACTCCTGGCCACGAGACTGTCAGGCAAAAGGATACCGGGTGAGTAACCTCCGCGATATTTCAAGCACGAGCCGCTCGGTGGCTGGGCATATTGCTAACTGGTACATACTGTACTTAGCTGGGATTGAGTTTGATCGGGTCAAGGAGCCCTTATTTCGCGCAGCGGAACACCTCGGCCTCCGGGTTTGAATCCGCCAAGCTGCGTGTACTATACTACAGAACCCCTACTTATGGGACATACCAGGCTCCTCAGGCAGGGGGCGGGTAATTCGGAGTTTTGGCGCTGGGGGCGGGCAGACCTCCGTGCCCATCAAGAAGGGTTCATTCAGGGGAGCTTGTATTGCGCAGAACCGTCTACGACGATTTATATACATCTGATTCCGACATAACCGGACAAGGTTCGTTTCTTCGCTACTCATCTTCTGCTATCTCAAGAATGTCTTGTGGTGAAATGCCCGCCAATTTATCCCATTTCCTTTGCCTAAGTAGTTGCATGTTCAGCGGATATCGCTGTAAGCGGACTATTCCCTTGTCGGGACTCGGGAGAGCACCCACGAATACTATTGCCAGCCAAGGTGGAACTCTACACATCGCATTCTGACGGCTTTGTCGTCAACATTGCAACTGCTGTCGCATACGTCGCGCAATATTGATCCGCTCCCCCCCTTGTGCTGCCGGATATCGACCCCTCCAAGCCCGGTTTCCACGCGTCCTGCTGTCGTCCTACGCCAACGTCGCTGCACCTGCGTGCCTCTCACCCCGTCCGTACCTGTACCATAAGCCATCCAGTAGCGGCGAGCCTCGCTCGCCCCGTTCTGTCGCCGTTGCATGGTGCTTTTTTGGATATATGTTACCATTGCATAGATAAGCCAGTTCCGTGCTCGTTGCAGCCGATTGTGCTGCCGTTTGGGGTTTTTCCGCCCGATCGGGACGCGTTAGGTTGACTCCCACGCGTCACAATGCAGCGGACAGTGAGTCTAGAGTTAGACAAGCTGCAAGTATGACGAGATTTTCTGACAGCGCATTGGCGCCGGCAGCAATTGAGGTCGGCGACGCAGACTCGTCGGGGCGCCCGCGCTGGCTTTCCAGAACCCGATGATTTCGAAGGTGTGTTTGTTTTCGCGGTTGCGAATAGCAACGGATTCGAGTGACGGCCATGGCTGACCCTCCCTCTCCAACCTCTGCAGGGCTTCCCGTAAGACAATGGCGCCAGGAATGGGTCAATGTCGCGCCGACACTGCAGCAGGAGATGGCCCAACAGGGCGACCGCTGGGCGGTTGAGCTCCCCTTCGGCATGCCGAGGGAAGCCCATCTTCTGCCACCACACACCCAAGAGCTCCTCCGCGCCGCCCGATCAGGTCGGTTGTATAAGCGAGCATCCCCAGCAGAGGAGGAGGATGCCGAGATGGAAGTCGACCCCGTCAAGGGCGAGAAGAAGGACTGGGAACCGCCGAACGAGGGGTACATGGTCAAGGCGTGGAAGCAGGTGCCGCGCAATGAAGAGAGTCCGACGACATCCTACCTAGCGAAGCGGCACAAGAACACCGTCACGCTATCTTCCAAGGCAGAGCCTGCACCGGTGGCAGGACCCACGGTCATCCGGGCTACCGTTCGTCGGATCGACGCAGCTGGGAACCCCTACGAGCAAACGGTTACGCTCAGCGAAGGGCAGCGCGTTGACGGCGAAATCATCTCTACAACGGTGGTACCTGCGCCGCAAGCTGCGCCAGAGCTGCCTGTGCAACAGCCAACGCCTACCAAGAGAAGGCCTCCACCGCCCAAGCGCAAGCCAAAGGGATTCGGGCGAGGACGGAAGAAGGGTATGGGGAGACTGCCCTTGCCACTGCCCGCGACGAGGTCGCACGATTCTACGACGGACGGGACGACCGCTGTCAAATCCGAAGGGGCTGGCTCTGATGTGGGTTTCCATGCCTCAATCGCCGCTGGTTCACCAGGCAGGACGCTAACCGCTGACGATGAGCAGGGTATCAAGATTGAGGACAATGAAGACAGCAGGGTGCAAGACAGCGAGATGGTCGATATGTCAGGGGTGCCGTCCGAAGACGAAGGAGAGGGTGGCGGCGGCGAGGAGGGCGAGGAGGGCGATGAGGAAGGCGGTGTCGACCAGGCAGAGCAAACCACAAACATCGGAAGCGCCGATGGCGACGGCCAGAGTGAGAAGACGGAGGGATCGGAGATGATGGAGATTGTCCCACCAACTTCGGTTGGGGAACCCGATGACGCCCGTCCGGCTCCGTCGGAGGAGGATGCCACCGTAACCAAAGCGCGCGTCCAGCCGCCGAGTCTCACCCATCTTGGACCACCACACCATGCTTCTTCGCGAATTGAAGGGAGCCCCTTGAAGAACGTCATGCTCCAGTCGCCGACCGAAGCGAACTCAACGAGCGGATCCTTCTCCTCGTCCAGCTACCTGGACGTGCACTCTCGTACCACGTCTATTTCGGGAGTGCTACCTTCGCTAAGGGGTAATCCGCCGCCCGAGCGAGTTGTGGTCCAGTACGTGGCAGCTACGGTTCAGCAATTCGAAGCACCACCGCCAGCATCCTCCGAGGTAAAAAAGGAGCCTACAGCGGAGGCACCCGACCAGGCACAAGCGGCTCCAAAAGCCACGGTTCTACAGACGACCGAGACCTCCACAACACCCGCCCCAGCAGCTGCACAGTCCGGACCACAACCAGCCCCCGACGACTCTCTCCAACCCCCAGCCTCCCCACCCCTCAACCCAACGGTAACCGAGGATGAAGACGAGGGGCTCAACCTGCTAGGCAGCCTGGAACGAGAACTGGACCGCCAAGAGCGCATTAGCAACGCCAGCAACGGCTCGGGAGAAAAGAGGACACCTGACGGTGCAGCCACAACCGCGACAGCAACAGCAACAACGGCGGCTATGGAAGTAGACAACGCAGAGGCAGCCTCTTCTTCCACTGCTGCTGCGGATGCTGATGCACAGGCACGGGTGAAGGAAGAAGAAGGTACTGAAGCAGCCGCTCCGCCGACACAGCCGTTTTAGAAAGACGGACCCCAAGCCTGGAATCGGCGGCGGTAACATGAATTGTGCTCGGAGTTTTCTCGTACGCGGCCTGGCTCTAGATGCCGGAGTCACTCCTAGAGCGATATGGTGAAGATGGTTCCCAAGCGGTGCTCGTTTCCCAAAGATCAGTGTGAAACATGGAAAAATCGCAGGAACTGGGGTTGGTTCACTTGTTGTAGGGGCTCGGCAGTGAAGCAAGTGGGATACATCGGCACGCTTTCTTATTGTATACTAGGCAAGAGTTGGGAGCTTGGTCAGTTACGTGCGGACTCTGGAAGGTGGATGGTTGGTTTGCCTCTGGTATGTCGTTGTTCTGGTAGCGCCATGTTGCACATCAAGAGAGCAAGATTGAGAGGATGTAAGGCTCCTGAGGTTCCAGGAACTTGGGTATACACACCGCAGTTCACGCCCAAATACAGCATACTACATGTACATCACCAGTCCTGTGAACGGGGTTTTCAGGGCAGAGTTCAGAGTCGGAAAGTAGGTATATCAGTTCGTACAAAAATACAACTAGCTCCGCTCCTCAGCCCGAGCCACTCCGCCCAAGGGTATATGATATAAATGTGAGGGTCCAACCATTACGTATGTATAGAATAAGGCGTCGTGCCTGCACTAGTTCTAGCTCGTTTTGTCCCGAGTCATTATTCACGTCTAAAAAAAGAAAACGCCGTCGCTAACCACTACGACTGGCTTCAAATAGGGAAGGAAACAGATAGATAAATGAAGGTAAAGCGATTGGATCAGGCGAGGTGTGCGAGCCAAAAGGGCAAGTCCGTTGTCACACGCCGGGTCCGGCCCCTGTCAGGGAATGTATAGAATTCCGCAATGATACCGGGCCCATGAACCGGCGCTGGCCCTGCCCCTGCCGTGGCTGTGGGCTGACGTCCTGCATCTCGACGTCCCCCTTCGGGTCCACCATGCCTTGTCTTGCAGCATGGTGAGCCCTTCGATGCGCTCCTAGCCGCTGGTCACCCTCGGTGTACGGCTTCTTGAATTGATAATACGTCGGCGGCCGGGGCCGGCACAGCACGACGAACCAGTTTTTTAACCAACTGCTTTGTGTGAAGGCGCGGTATCGATCCTTCTTCAGGAACTTGTGCGAGTTGAGGTATTCGCGCGTCGTCTCGCCCCTCGCCATCAGGAACACATGGTACCCCATCAATGCAGCAGGATAAAGGAACGCGAGGAAGCCGTAGATCACCATGGCGAAGGGGACGCGGAAATGGCTGATCGCATGACTAGCAGAAATGCCCTGCCGTTTCGCATAGACCAGAATCTGTGCTAGCGAAGCTCCAGAGAGGTAGAGTGCAAGCAGCGTCGCAGCGCTGATGAAGGTGAAGAAATAGCGGTAATTGCGGCGCCCAACGCAGTTGTTGAGCCAGACACAGTGGTGGTCTTGCGTCTCCACGCAGTTGTCGCAAAGACGGCAGTGGTGAGCGCGGGGTGGCCGCCAGATGCTGCAGGTTTTGCAGTACTTGGTAGGGACCTCCATCGCCGCAGTTTTCGGATCAGTGGACTTGACAAGCGCCCATTCCGTGGTTGGGGGCCCCACCCTTAGCGGGTCCTCGTTCTCATCTGGGGGAGGAAAACGGTGGAGGTTCCGAGGTAGAATCTAGGGCAGGGTCAGCACTCAACGTTTCGCAACATTCGGTGGACGGAGGAACATACCCCTGGATCAGAGGCTGATGCATGGAAGAATGACGACATGCAGATGAAGAAGACATAAGCGAAGGTGATCGGTATTGCCGGCGATATGTTGTGCCATAACCAGGGGGCTGAGAAGATGAAAAAGAGAACGGCCGGGATGACGACAAGACCTCCGGTCGCTATGTTCACCGGTCGGTACTTGGTGTTTTGCAGCCTTCCGCCGAGGCAGAAGACTGTGCTACCCTCGAAGTACTGGTAGTTGCGACCCGTTGCCGGCTTGTTGTTGTCTCCAGGTACCCGATTCCTATCCCCGGCGCTGGGCGGAAGCTGGGGCGACGAGGCGACGGATTCAAGCTTCTCGCCTCCCTGGATTTCTCGGTTGCCACTGCCGGACTCCAGTCTCGGCATGAGAAAGCTAGAACGCAAGGAAAGAGGTGTGCGGACAGGGGTTGGACCATTCGATCCCGCCTTGTGCGCCTTGTTCATATCTAACGTGAGGTTCCTCGCAGCTTCCGGCTTTCTCTGCAGCGGGTGGACGCTATCCGCAACGCTCGAGGTGGGATTGTGCCCATGGGTCGGACTTGTTGTAGCCGTTCCGCGATCGAAAGCTTCTTGCTCCGTGAATTCTGTGCCTCTAGACGGTGGCAGCCGAGTTTCTCCTTCATCACCGGACGGCGCGCCTATTGGGCCTACTGGGTTTGAGACAATACTATCCCGGTTGGTGTCGCCGGCCTCGTCCCGCGTCCCGATCTGGCGATTCATTGTCGTCGGCCTCGTGATTCCTCGTTGAGCTTGTAGCCTCTGCGAACTCATGGGCCGGAAGAAGGCGTGCGACGTGAGAGTCGGAACATGGCTTCTGCTCATCGCGCTTGTTGGCCGAGTCCCTTGCGACGCACTGCCAACGCTGCCGGCGATACTACCCCGCTTGCCCGCCAACCCATGGCGCAGAGACGAACCCTGGCCCCAAGGGGCCCTTTGGGACATGCCTGTCCTTGCAGTTCCCGGTCGTGATGTGGCATCGGAATAGAGCCCACTCCTCCTCTGGCTCCCGGCGCCCGGTTGCGCTTCTGACTCCCCCCCGTCTTCCGTCATGATATCAGTCATTCGTGAGGATATGATGCTCGGAGGGCCGCCGCGCTCGGACCGCGGAAACTGAGGAAAGCCATCATTATTGGTCGTGGTCGTGGTGGGAGAGAGTGGAAGCGACGCTCCCTCTCCAGACACCATCGTGCTCGATTCTAGGTTTATTGGAATCGGTCCTCGCAGGCGTCGCTGTGAGCAGGCTTAACGCGTTAATCGGTCCTTCGCCACAACATAGCTAGTGTTGGCATAGAACTCGGAGGCGTGTCGCCGGAACGCAAGGTAGCTGCAGCATGCGATAGCGAGCGTGGTGATACTTCTCGCCGCTTCGCCGTCGGAGGTCCCGGCGCGTCAGACGGTCAGAGAGTCAAGACTGTGCTCCACAGCAAGCGCAGGGAGGTGTTCGAGTTGGGAATTCTGTAGGTAGGGAGGATAAGGAGTGGCAAATCGATAGGAGAAAAAGAGGTCACAAAAAAGTAAGAAGGAGCGTCAGAAAACGAAATGTTGCGCGAATCTCGATCGTCGGCTTTGCCGTCGTAGTGGAGGGTTGAAGAAGAGTCCAAGCGAAGGGGTTCCTCCTCGATCGCCCTGGGCATTGAAAGAAGCTCACTGGCTGGCCATGCCGTCACGGGTCTTGGCAGTTGCTTTTTCGCCCTGCGCATTGCACAGACCACCATACCCCCTGAATGTGTTCAAAGCAAGCAACGCTCACTGCGGTGACGCTGCCTTGGCGTCATGTGACGGACGGATGTGCCATCCGGAGTACTACGGTCTATAAACCGACAAAGTGAAGTCTTGGGAGGGAGAGCTTGAGATGGTTGGGGACTCTTACTTCTGATCAAACTCATAACACTGGTCTCAGACTACCTAGGTAGTTAGCAAGGTCTTTCTTAAGAGAAACCATATGGTCTGAATTTCAGTCGATCCATGCGTAACGTCATGCATGAAGAAGGTCCGAGCTGTAGGCAATTTAGAGCACGGGCAGTGAGCAGCGAAACGGGTGGCTTATGTAATGCCCCGTGCCAAGCAATTGGAGCTTGGCCTTTGACGAAATCGTATGAGAGCACATCCAAGCTTGCATCACGGCCAACCGCCGAGTTCTCCCCGAAGCAATTCCACCTTGGGACCGCCCTTTCTCGACATAAACCTAGTAGCGATGGCTTCTATCATTGCGCGCCGAGCTTTCAGCACCACCGCCCGCCGCTTGGCGACCGGCGAGGAGGCGCTGAAGACCGAGTCGAAGAAGAACCCCGAGATTATGGTGCGTCAAATTCCCACGGCAACACCCGATCCTGCAACTACTGTTGGGACCTTTACTTCAGCGGCACCACCCGACGAGCTTCCCGACCCTGGAGCTCTTTTGGAGGAAGGAATAGACCTGGGAATGGAATAGTTGCTGACGGAAGCCCCAAACGCATAGATTCTTGGTGGCGTCGTGGTCTGCGCCCTTACCGGCGCCGGCTTCTACTTTGGTCAGTCATTCGGATAGTTCAGTAGCCTAGCCACCGTCCGCCAGTCATTCTAACCTGTGCATCTCCACGTAGGCAAGAGCCCGACTAAGTCCACGTCCGAAACGACCGTCCCTATGACCGACAAAAGCATGCCCTGGGAAAGCGGCTCGACCCAGGGCAAGTACCAGTACCACCCCGGTGGTGACGCCAGCGCCCCCCCGAAGGATGCTCCTAGCGCGATCAACTCGGTCATCATTCCCGATGTTGAGCTTCCCAAGGTGCGGCCTTACCCTATGCGGGCTCCAACGTCTAGGAACACTAACATCTTGTCTGCAGAGACTCCACGACAAGTACAACAAGTGGGGCAAGGAGGGCTACTAGACATTTATTCTCCCTTAGAGCGAGGGCACGCATTGTGAGAGCGCTGTGTCACACAGCGCTCGGCCGTGGTAAAGCATCAGTTGTGAATAGACCAAGTGGCAAGGTGATTTGCGAGGTCCAGTTCCGTCTGAATAATGATGCTTGGATTTCACGGCCTTCATGAAGGCCCAGCTAATATAGCGTGTGACGGTGTGAACCATGCTTCCTCGACGGTGCGACCCATCAGCAGCAGCACAGCATTCATCCTATGAGTGCCTTCCTCGTACGCTTGTGTCTCGGGCTCACGGCCGTGGAGGTTCGGTTTGCGTGGCTTGCTGACTCCATTTAGAAGCGAGCCTAGTCTCTGCTACCACTCCATCGAGATGAGGTGCCCTCCGGCGAGGGTGTAGGTTGTCGAAGTGGATCTGTGTTCAGGCCGGCGCTGCATTTGCCACAGGATTTATGTTGTGTCTGTGTTGCGGCGATATTGGTGCCTCTCCATGGAGACCTATCCTCCCGGTGTAACGCCCGGCATGGAGCTCAAGAATTCCCATCTATAACGCCAAATCTCCAGACCCATCTAGCCGTCACACTCCAACGCCAACCAATGCAGTGCCAATGTGTACCAGCAAGAACTCCACCAATAATTGTTTGCCAACGTTGCCACCCACGACTGTTTGCTGTACGCTGGTCGTCCTCAATCTCGTCGTAGGGGGCGCCGCCGGTGATTACGTCGGCGAGAGCCGCGAGTATGGTCATCAGCCCGTGTTGGTATAACTTGGCGTAGCGGCTCGATTAATTATGTCTCGCCGCGGCCGCAGCGAACTGTTCTCGCTGCAGGCGCTCCAGTTCCTCCAAGCTCAGCCCACTCTGCTCAAGTTTATTTGCCTTCTTTTCGCGCCCCTGATCCCTCGAGTCAGTATGCATAGAGCCAGGTGAAGCGTGGTGTCTGCTCGCCTTCTGGACTTCCTTATGTTCGGCAGCAGCTTCTAAGACAGCGGGCACATAATCGGGAAAACCGAGTTGGTCCAACGCCTTGATGATATGATCGCATGCAATCGTCTTTTTGGCCTCCTTCTCCGAAATCTCATTCGCCTCGGAACTAACGAGAGTGATAAACTCCACGCAGCATTCGATGAGAACGTCACGAGCCTCCTTAGAGAACGCGATGCCGGACGATCCGGAGAGGATCTCGCCGACTATCTTCTGGACCGTGGCTTGTCGCGATGTCAGTAACTGATCGGGTGCCGGTAGCACACGAACTTAGAGCGCGGCCCCGCCGCTGGACAACGGCCGCCGAAAGATCTTGGGATCACCATTGACCTGTTATCCGACGCCCGGGATTGAAGGTCGGTAGATACTGGGTATTTCCGCTTGATCGTGGGACTTCCCATTCTCTGCGACGCCCACGGCAGCTTCGACAAATTCAACCGAGGACTCGAAACCAGCGGCGAGGGCCTGTAGCCGTGACCGCAACAGCTCGCACGGCGGGGCATGGAAGGCAGCTTAGGCACATACCCTTGGGTAAGGAGAGGTCGTCATTGCCTGGCAACAGTCAGCATTTTGATCAAAATCAGACCAAGGATGAAGGAGAGGAACCGGGGATAAGAAATTACTTGGATCTCCCGCTTTGTAGCGAATCCAATAACGCTCAGAGGCGGCAAGTTGGCAAAGCACTTTAGCCAAGTCCAAGAATTAAAGAGTTTTGATTCAGTATGTCCCCCGCGGCTGCTGGGGAGGGGGGGGGAGGATCAGAGACTTAAGAAGCCATAGCAAGGGACGGTCTCAACATCACCAGGACATCGCTTAGTGCCCGGTAAAGCTCAAATGTGATGCATGTGCATGCGCGCAACTCACTTGAATGCGCGGCTGCCGGGGCAAGAACCCATCAACAAAAGGTAATAAGGCAGCTAAGATTGCTGGAACATGGTCGAGGTGAAGAATGAAAACGCCAACAAACCTCCAAATTCATGGTCCGACATTTTGATACTTGGGAAAGAGGTGCCAGCACCCCCGTGACGGCAAAGCAGGCTAAGCAGCACTGAGACTGTACGATGGTTGAGGATGGAGGCTGAAAACGGTACTTGCGCTTAAAAAAGGTAAAAGTTATGAGATGATCCTCCTAGGGATCAGTAGTTCCCTTGGATACCTTATCTTATGGCTTTCGTGGATGGACAATCATTGTTATGAGCCAAGGGGAGTTGGGCTCACCCTTAACCTGGAGTTGATGACCTGCAGCCTTTATACCTCCCCTCCGGCTACCTGTTGTTGCTTTGACGTACCTGCCAGATTTCAGCCCCACATGTGGCTTAGTGCCCCACCTTGCATAATGACCCGCAATCAAGCCACAAGTCCATTGGCCGAGTTCTCCATTGACCCAGCTCTTCAAATTCGATCCAAAAAAAAATTCTACAGCCCACCCGACTTTCATCCAATACTGAATAAACTTATCAGAGGCCTTCCTGCACTTGACAGGAAACGCATCGGAAGGGCGCAGACGGGATATGTCTACTGCTTGACTTTCCTTCGGCAGACATGGGCCCATATGTGTACGCCTTACCTTCTCTTAGGTCGTCGAGCTCCTAGTTGCTCAAGTAAGGTAAGCTCAATGGATTTCCCTTGTCAGCCTCGACGCCTCAAATGATGAACATCTCGTGTCGCCCCAATCATACCAAACCATGGTGATTGACACCGTCAAGCCAAACGACATTCCTGATTCCCTTCGCAGCTTAGCATCCTGAAAGTCCTATTTCTGTGAGTTCTGGGCCAAGCTGACAAGACCGTAGTCTACAACACACGACTAGCTTTTTCAGCATCGAACCCGGGATATGATGCCCAAATATGTACTATCCAATTCCGAAAATTCATGACGGAGATTATCACCTGATCCACCGCGACACTCTGGAGGCAGAAAGATGGTGCGGCTTTGCTAGAGAACACCAAGGCTGACTTGCGAACCCAGCTTCCACAAGAACTAAACGGGAGAGTCGTGGGCGGAAACTCGAGAATGGTAGGCAGTTTTCCATACTGTAGTGGACTTCGCAGCCTGTGATGAACAACTTTATTCCATGCTAATACTGAAACATTCATATGTGGAGGACAATAAAGCCTTCTTTTACCTCTGATCGTCTTCTCCAAGATCTCTGAATCGCGTCTTTCTGGCCTGTTCATTGCTGACCAGTAAGCAGATAGATGTACAGACATGCCGCAGTTACTGGCAATAGTCAACCAGCTCAGATGCATCCCACCTGGTTCATACGCGTCAGCCGGCTTGCTCCAGCTCGGTGGTTCCATGACTTACTTGAAGTACTTTCCGGAGAGCTGCGATTTGGCGTTCACTGACAGCTTTGCGATCACTGCACCGGATTGCTCGGGCTTGACCAGGCGTCCTTCCTCGAAGGCCGACTTGAACGAGTCATAATCCTTCTTGGACATCTCGGTGCCTTTCTCCCGGAGCTCTTTTTGCATGTCGGTATCAACGCGGCCTGGACTGATCGCTACAACTGTAAGGTCCGGCTCCTCGACGGCAACGTGCTGCGCCAGTGAGTTCAAGGCCGCCTTGGAGGATCCGTACGCTCCCCATGCAGCGTAAGCGGTCGTCGCCGCGCCGGAGGACACGAATATGATGCGCCCCTTCGAAGCTCGAAGGTGAGGGATGGTTTCCTTGACCTTGTAGGGAGTCAACGCAGTGTTTCCATGCTCCGCTATTTGGCAGCGCCGGAGAAGTCAACTCACAAGTGCAA
Organism: Chaetomium strumarium; assembly: GCF_033439665.1. NCBI lineage: Eukaryota > Fungi > Ascomycota > Sordariomycetes > Sordariales > Chaetomiaceae > Chaetomium > Chaetomium strumarium. The sequence goes on along the minus strand of NW_026944429.1, from coordinate 6,573,136 downwards.
GTGCGCTGAAGAAATTCGCATCGTAAAGCTTCTTCCACTCCTCCACAGTCGCGTTTTCGATGCGGGTCATGGGAGAGAGCACTCCATGGTTGATCACAACGCCGTCTATCCTGCCAAATGTCAAGATGGCAAGTTCGGTCGCTTTCCATGCCGTCTTGTTCGAGTTAGTGGCCGTTGTTAGCGCTGTGAACCTGGGAGAGCACAACTAGGGCCGAAACTCGGAGCGGAAATTCTCGGTATAGCTCACATCGGCAACCGTCATGTCAGCCGCAAGGTATGCGACTTGCGCAGGATAGTGTTCCCTTAGCTCTTGAAGCTGCTGCGCAGACCTGGCAATGAGCACAACCTTGTGAGCTGCAGCCAAGAGGCACTTGGTGACAGCAAGGCCGATGCCGCGGCTTGCGCCGGTGACAATGATGACCTTCGATTCCATCGTTTGACCGGGACTGCTCAGACTTCCAAAGGTGAAGTTGGCCGCCTTGGCAGGAACTAGCTGTTGCAATTGGAAGATGTTCGAGGTTTCTTCCACCTTGAGAATTCTTGGAGCCCCTCTACGCTATGTGGGGAGCGGGGAACTGAGTCTTGTTAACCCGAGGTCTGTTGACTCTTGCTTTCCCCGTCGCACCTAATGCCCCCCGATATCGCGTCTCCATTGAGCCCGTTCGAGCGGATGTTTGGGGTTTGGAGGTGGAACTTGTTGATATGAGAGGGACTTGGTCCTCGTCAGGATCTCGTCTCGAACAGTTTGTCTAGCTGGGTTTCCCGAACATCAATATCGTTCGTCTCTAAGCGCTCTGCTTCTTTCTCATACATCTGTGAACATGTCTTCTCAGACCGTCATTCTCGGCGCGGGCATCATCGGTGTGTCTACAGCCTACTATCTCTCCCAACATCAAGACCCCTCGAGTATACACCTCGTCGAGCCGTCGCCGGAGCTCTTCTCCTCCGCCTCTGGCTACGCAGGCGGTTTCCTTGCCAAAGACTGGTTCGCGCCCTCCGTGTCCGCCCTCGGCGCGCTCAGCTTCGAGGAGCACCGCCGGCTCGCCGAGGAGCACGGTGGGAGAGAGAAATGGGGCTATTCGCCGGCCACATGCGTCAGCTACGCGGCGTCAGCAGCAGCGCGTGACTCCCAGAAGCGAGGCGACGACTGGCTGCGTGACGGCACGAGCCGCGCTGACGCCGCTCCCGTGGTTCTGGATTCCAGCTCCGGGAAGACCCCGACTTGGCTGCGGAGGGTAGACGGCGACCACATCGAGTTGATCAGCGACGAAGATACAACCGCACAGGTCGATCCCCTTCTGCTGTGTCAGTTCCTTCTCCAGGAATGTGTGAAGCGCGGCGTAAAGCTGCATCATCCCGCCAAACCGGTCTCGGTAGGCACCGGTGGGAAAGGAGCGCTGGCTGCTGTCCGCATCGTAGACACCAAGACCTCGGCGGAGACTACGCTAGAATGCACGCGGCTCATCATCACGGCAGGGGCTTGGACAGGGCAGGTGTTTCAAACGCTGTTTCCCAGGTCGAAACTTCAGCTCCCGATCAAGAGCCTAGCGGGACACTCGTTGATGCTGAAGTCACCGCGTTGGCATGCCGGGTTGGAACACAACGGATGCCATGCCATCTTCACCACGCATCAAACAGCCTTCTGCCCGGAGATGTTCTCCCGGCTTGGAGGCCATATCTACTTTGCGGGGCTCAACTCGTCGACCCTCCCACTTCCGGACGCAGCCGCGGGGAAGGCGACACCGTACAGTGACAGCCTTGTGCAGCTGCGGGAGGCGGCGAAGGAGATTCTCGGGTCGGGCCCCGGCGCCGAAGACGACCTGGAGATTGTCCGAGAGGGGCTGTGCTTCCGGCCCGTGACACCGTGGGGAAGCCCGATCGTTTCCAGGATCCGAGATCAGGATCTCGGTCTCGGCACGGCGACCAGGCCGGGGGCCGAAGGCGGCGTGTATATTGCTGCCGGTCACGGACCGTGGGGCATTGCCATGAGTCTCGGCACAGGTATCGTGCTAGCTGAGATGGTGCAGGGACGGAAGCTCAGTGCGGACGTCAGCGGATTGGGCATTCGTGGTGAGGGGGCAAAGCTATAACTACTAAGCAGGTATGGCAAGCCAGCCGCCGTGAGGCTGTTTACACTAATGTCACGGATGGGAGCTTCCGAGCTGAAGCGTTGTCTTACGGGCTTCAAACAATAGACTCAACATTACTCCGTACACTACATCACACTGTGAGAGGCTAATGTGCCGGTAATGTTATGTTCCGCCAGCGTCTTCCAGGCTCCTTTCCCTCTGGATATAAGTAGAGCTAGGTACACATTTGCTAGCTAGCAGGGAGGCGATTGGAATGGGTTTGCAAAACGATGCAGAATTGGCGCTTCTCAGCATGGACCTAGTCCATTGCTTCCGGGCACACTTCCACGGCGGTTACACTTATGACAGACGGCCGACCCAAAGTGCCGGAGCCAGCTAAAACATCGGCCCATTGGCCCCATTCCCTCACCATCCAGTGGGAGGATCGCATGTTGCACGACGTTTGCAGTGTTACTACTGTGTAGGTAGTAGCATCTAGCCATTAATACCTAATCAGCAGGTTGCAATTCTTCGGCAGCTGTGCGCAACTCTTCACGGTCCGAAAAGGCCTTTTGGAATTGGAGATTTAGTTCCCCGCTCCTGTCAGGGACCGAATCGACGTGCTTCTTCACCTGCACAGCGAGCTTGTGGGGCAAGGGAATGGACAGGTGTAAGGGACCCGATGACCAATAGGAATTGTTGTCTTGCCGCCGAGAGATCGCCTTGGTTGAACTTTTCCCCACACCGGCCTGCGCTCGTTCCCGGAACTTCCAACAGGCCTATCACTCGCTCGCCATTCGCTGGCCTGCAATTCTATCGTCACCCAAACGACCCCAATGGCCCAATGCGATTCGACACCTGTCGGTAGCCTGAAGAATCACAATGTTGGCTCCCATGTTTTCTTCAAGGCCGCTCGGAGCGGTCTTGCGTGCGGGGTTCCATGCAGTGTCCGGCGTTTTCTGCGAGCAAGAGAAGCATGGTCACGTCACATTGGCGGTCGACCCCTTTCGGCCATGCTGTCAATGCCAGTCAGTGGTTGAATGCCATGGAACATCGATTTGATCACAGCCAGGGGACCCTCTACACAGTATCCTATGATACGATACTGTACATACACAGGTACCTGGCGAGACTCGACGTCCGCAAGACCGGGGTGATAGTGAACTGGATTCATCCCCCAGTCAGCACCAGCCCGCTCGGAACAGAAGAGAAGGATGTCCCACGTCTGCTAAGCGTTACTTATTAGCCACTTCTTCCTGATTCACTGGATGGTTGAGAGTTGCCTTTTCCATGCGCGCACGTTGCCAGCTGCGCCTGCGTTCCGCCTGCCTCTGCAACAGGGCCCGGCTGAGATAACAGCTGCCGAGAGAGGAGAGAAAGATCGAAGATCACTACGGAGCCAGGCCCAACTTCTTGCCGGGGTCTAGCGCCCGCGTGTGCAGCTCTCCCGAGTGAGTTCGGCTCGATGCTACCGACCATCCCGCGGCGGAGTATCTACACGCATCCCCGTGTGATGACTGCTGTGGTGACACGCAGAACGGGTGTCCAATATTAAAGCCCACACCCTACCACGGACCCCTGGCGTCTCTTGCTTGCACATCTCCATCAGGGCTCACCTCAGTACAGATAATCTTCATCCTGGGCTGACTTTCGATCGGACAAGCTCAACAAGATCGCGCGGCCCCATATCTGTCTGGCATCAGAGCCCTGACCGCGCGACTAGCACAGCAGGTCTCTGAACAAAATCCTTCGACGTGGAGAGTTAGGCGTGGCTCAATATCAAACCCGGGGTCGCACCACACCGTTTGCCATCGCGCACGTCGCCGGTCCCTTACTCGTCTCGCACGCTTATAGATTGCGGGTTGTTTTCCAGCACTATCTCATGTTACAAGCTCTCGATGTCTCCCCAACTCAACCGAATCGGGTAGTCCGGCATTCTTCGGCTCGTGCTTTTCAGCCACAGCATTGCCGGTAGCTTCTCGACCCTCACGCAATTTCGATATCTCGGGGGTTAGGTGTGACAAGCAGGGCCTGGGCCCGGTTCGAACATCTATCGGCACTCGGGCGCAGGAAGACGCAGCGTAAATGGCTTCGCACGCTCAACCGGCACTTCGGAACGCTGTCGATGCTTCCTCTCAGGCAATGGCTGAGCTCGCCAAACGGATCAGTATCCCGCTTCCACCAAACGCTCCTGCCGGCTTGGTACAGGCTCTCACGGTAGATCCATGGTCGCAATCCGGGAAGTACGGGTTAGGATGGACCTACTTCGCGCTGGCGGTCGGTGGTCTGGCAGTGTTCGTGAGGATATGGCACTACTGGCAAGACAAGATCCGACAGGCCATATACAAACAGGAGATGGAGCAGCACTTTCAGACACTGTATTCCTTGGATCCGGGGTGGGACAGGTCAGCAGCTTTGGCGACGGGCGCGACAACATCGGAATCGAGGCGGCATTTCTTCCCGGATGAGCCGGCCGTCGAGGGCAAGAGCTTTAAGCCGAAGGCACACTTTGCGTCAGTCGGCTTCGTCAACGACACCTTGGCCCTTTTCAGATGGGTCTTCTACCGCCCCATCCCGGACATCGTGTGGAGAAAACACCGGTTTACCTTCGCCTCCCTCGCGGTGTTGAGCTGCGTCTTCGTCGCCTTGGCTTTTGTCACCATCTACTGCTTCCTACAGCAGCCGCTTTACTGGCAGAGCATCCGGTTCGGATCGCCACCGCTTGCCATCCGCTCAGGCATGATTGCTGTCGCCATGACGCCCTGGATTGTTGCGACGGCAACCAAAGCGAACATCCTCACATTGCTCACAGGCATCGGCCCCGAGCGTCTCAACGTCTTCCATCGCTGGCTATCCTACCTGTGTCTCTTTCTTTCGCTAGTCCACATGGTCCCGTTTTACATCCAGCCGGTCTGGGAGGATGGCGGCATGCTGGTCTTTGACGCGCTGTTTCCGCCCGGGAGTGGGATTATCTATGGCTCCGGCATTGCCTGCCTTGTTCCTCTATGCTGGCTCTGTGTGGGCTCCCTACCCATTATCCGCAGGAAAGCATACGAGATCTTCTCCCTCCTTCACGCGCCGGTCGGATACATCTACCTCGGTGTAGTCTTTTGGCACACCAAGAACTTCCTCATGTCGTGGGGCTACCTGTGGGCCTCAGTCGGCATCATCGTCTTCTGCAACATCCTCCGTCTCTTCAAGCTTAACTGGGCCAGGCCATGGCGCATGTCGTGGCTTGTGGGGGACGAGGCGGCTATCAACATCATGACGGAGAACGCCATCAAGATCACAATTCCGACCCAGATGCGGTGGAAACCCGGCCAGTATGTCTATCTTCGCATGCCAGGCATCTCGTTCTTCGAGAATCACCCCTTTACCATCTCGTCCCTCTGTAGTGAGGACTTCCCGTCCGAGTACGGCGAAGAGTATCGGGACTGCGTGCTCGTCTTCCGTCCGTATGGCGGTTTCACGCGCAAGGTGCTCGAGACGGCCATCGACAAGGGACCCTTCCACACATACCGCGCATTCCTTGACGGCCCTTATGGCGGCATGCGCCGCGAACTGGCTGCATTCGACACATGCATCCTGATTGCGGGCGGAAGCGGGATCACCTCGCTGATGTCGCAGCTCTTGAACCTGATCAAGCGCATGCGAGACGGGAAGGCCATCACGAAGAAGATCGTGGTGGTGTGGGCGCTCAAGCGGCTCGAAGCGATGGACTGGTTCCGCGAAGAGCTGCGTATCTGCCGTGAGGCGGCACCACCAGACAGCGTCACCTGTAAGTTCTTTGTCACGGCGGCGGTGAGGCAGAGGGGCAACCCCCATCACGGACGCGCGCCTAGGCCACTGAGCAACATGTTCCATGATAAGCTGGACGGCTTTGTGGCCGGCATCGCAAGCAAGCGGAATAGTGCCCTGATCATGGCCGAGGCGCAGGGTGATCCAGACAAGGAGCGTGAGCTGCGGCGCGAGGATGAAGACCGCATCACGGCGCTGCCGCAGCAGAAGTATCTTCAGCCTCACAATATCCCTCCGCCACCACCGGGCCCGCCGCCCAATATGAGTGGTTTATCACCAGCGGAGGAGACACTGCGTAAGCTTGAAGGCCATGACGGTGACTTCAAGACAACGGAACCGGTGGCGGACTTCAACGGCGGACATGGCATCGCCAGTGACAAGAAAGACCATGACGGGTTCCATTTCCCGCCTCTGGGCCCGCGAGGCGATGCCGTTCCTCACTTCAACTACGCCCCGCCAGCAGGGAAGCAACGCTACAGCCAGATCCTCGCCGAAGCAGATCCTCGCCTAAGCCAGGCTGGCGGCGAAGCAATAGACACCAAGCACCAAGTCGTGGATGGCAGGGAGGGCGCCTCGTCCCCCGTCCGCCCGCCGGAGCTCGCTCACCTGCGCACCGATGTAGGCGGTTTCACGCGGCCGCGGCCCACGAGCACTTTTGGTCCGCCTTCAGGGTTCGAGTTTGGGTTTCCCGAGACGCCGACCGAGTTCCAACGGTCGCTCATGCGCTTCGCCTTCCCTATCCCGCACGAGATCGACGGGGGGTGGAGCGTCGAGTATGGTCGGCCCGACCTGGGGTACATGCTCAAGGAGTGGGCGACCGGTGGCTCAGATGGGAGGGGCATCCTGGGGAGGAGGACGGCCGTGTTTGTGTGCGGGCCTCCCTCGATGAGAGTGGGAGTCGCCAACACGGTGGCGAAGTTGCAGGCCGAAATATGGGGGGATGATATGCTGGAGGAGATCTTCTTGCACACAGAGAACTACGCACTGTGAGATATGTATGGGAACTTGTGTCGGGTGGGACAGTGGAAGAATAAGGCAACCAAATTCCCCGGTTGTTTTGTTGGATACTTAGGTCGGCGTTCGGCGAATACCGGTACCGATACCATTGCTCGATCGAGCAAGTCAGCGACTTCAGTGCGCACGTTTTTCCTTTCACCTTGTCTCAGCCACTTCTTAACGGCTTTCCCAGGATAGCTACCAAAGGCCCCAGCTGCAGGCTACCAGATGGCCCAGATTCTCTTTGTTAATGGTTCAGACACTGAGGCAGCCACACTCTATCTGCCTTGCCTAATTTAAGATGTCCTATCTGGTGTTCATCAGTTGTATCCCGGACCTTGATATTCGGACTTTGAGTTGGTCTGAATATGAGACATGTAGATCATAACGGCCCACCCAAAGAAAGCACGCTCTTCCATGTTCCATGTTCCTCGCTGTTGGACATGCCCGGGCCATAGTACCTTAGTACCTAGATGCCGGAACGGGCCCTGTCATCCTCCAGTCCCTCCCCAGAACGGTTGCCGGCGGCAAGTCCGGTCCAGTCCGGTCCCGAGCCCGTGCCAAGCTAAACGGATCGAGTACTAGATGAGCACGTTTCCCTAACAATTAAGCTTTTGCTTCTCGTTTAGACTCTTGCACCCTATTGACCTGTGCAACCTCATTCCGGGATGTCCCTGCATTGCTGCAGGGTCGGGTCCGAGATCTCCCCCGCCCCTTGGTCAGCCTTAGAGGATCTGGACATCTCAGGTATGTACCTTATCAATCAAACTCGTTGAAGGTAGTTATTGCTTGGTGTAGCACACACACATGCTTCCTATGTTGGGTCTGTGATGTGGTGGCCGGCTTCGCAGATGAGACTGTGAACTGAACGCAACAACAGGCAGACAGACGGACAGACGGACGGGCAAAGCTAACCGTGTATGTATCACGGGCTATGCAGGTGGAGGTCTTCCCAAGTCTCACAACACCTGCTGCACGGCGCTCTCCCGTGAGCGGTCAGCTGTCGTCACTCTGCCATTGGCAAACATGAGCCACCAGAGAGGTGTAGGATAAGGATGTTCATGCGCAACATATCATCTTGTCTCGGTCTCTCTGCGGATCAACCGGGTGCATTTCGTCATGTTTCAACATGTTTTCCCTCGTCGAGCGGCCCCGATTCCTGGAACCAACTGCTTCCCAACTGCTTCTTTGGGCCCAGAACAGTCTCAGACATGAGTCATGCCAACTGCCCACAGTGATGAGTATCATTCATGGATGCCCCCCCCCGGGACTGAAGTCCAGTCGTTGAGTTTCGAGGAAAGCGCGAGATGTCAAGCCGTTGGGTGACTTGGTAGCCCTTGCTGTACGTCGTACAGATCGGACCATTTCATCTGCAGTGTCACCGGTGGCTTCGCAGTGCCGTGGGTGTTTCTGGAGAGAGTGCTTGCTCTGAAAAGCCCAGGCACGTTAGCTCAAAGGTTGTCGTTGTCCCGTCATGAACCATACATAGATCTGGGCCGGGCAAACAAGCAGCCCGAGGAGAGTTGATACGCAATACCTACCTAGCCTCTAGGTATTGGGCGGGATATCATTCGGATGAGACGGATCAGACTGCGTGAGAAACGGGCCTCCAAAAGCAACGCGTGAGGAGATGGACGGGATGGCGATCATGGGAGGGTGCATTACCCGCCGGCGGCTTCCCTATTGAAGTTGAAGAACACTGGGTCCATGGATCACAACATCGTCCGAGTTTGCCCATTCAATACGACTTCCACCAGGAAGGTACCGCGTGCCGCTTTCACGCAATCACAGGCATGTGCGTGAGTTTGCGCAGCTTGTTTCTGGAGGCTTCGTTCACTTCCGCGGCCGAATTCCAGAGTCGAGTGAGTCCAGACTCGATATGCAGCCCCGTTCAGGGGGCCATCGCTTCACCTTGATGGCGTATCGGCCCTTCATCGAGTCCCTCAAAGAACCAACAGCATTCGTATTTGAGCGTGATCCAATGGGTGGAAGCTGGAAGCTGCTGCCTTGACCTGAGGGTTTGTTTCCTGAGAGGGGCCTTCCACTTTCATCTGTCGTAGCTGTAGCTGCAATCACACTTGGGGGGCAGCAGAGGATGGAGTATTTCAGGAAGGGGCGCGCCGGTCATTCCTGCCGTGCTCCTGTCAGTTCCTCGTTCCTGCAGGGTGGCGGCCAAAGATGAAGTGGTGGCGTTTCTTTCCCAGGCTCCTGAGGCATTACACAGCAGCAGACAACCTGCACTCCATCCTGACTCCCTGCTACCGACTCTGGGTTTTATTTCAGGTAACACCTCCCCGCACCCACACCGATCCCTTTTCGTCGGAAGCACAAAACACAAGAGAAAAAAAAAAAAAAAAACTTACAAGGTACGGCCGGGGCCATAGACGAGACAACAGGCACGGCTCAGACAAGATGAAGGAAGCTCCAGCTCCAATGGCGCCGCTCCAACCCCTTTGTCGGTCAACCACCAAGGCGACCGATCCCGCTAAGTATCCGTCCCAACATGTCGACCATGAATCTGGTAATAGAATGCCGGATGACATGGCGTTGCCTGGAGGGGGCACCGATTCAGACCAAGAAGCCCAGCGAACCGTGGTTTGTTTGAACTCCAGCCATCATCCATGGCCTCAAGATCGACAAGACAGGACTGACAGCCGTGCACAGGGAAGGAGCTTTTTTGGCCGATGGATGGCCTTGACAGCATTGGCCTTCATGTGGACCAGTGCCCAGGCTCCGCTGTATCTGTTTGGTAGGTGCCCCCTTCCATTCCGACCTTCTCTCTCTCCAATGGGTTGTCTGCCCCCGGCCACTGACTGAAACGTCCATCACCACAGCTGGCGCGCCCGTCTACATCTACCGAGACATCGGCGGCGCGAGCTACTGGGTGTGGTTCGTCACTGCCAACCTGCTCGCCACGGCCTCCATTTCCCCCTTTGTCGGTGCCCTCTCGGACCTCATGGGCCGCCGCTATGTCGCTATCATCGGAAGTGCCGCCATCCTTGTGGGCCAGATAATCTGCGGCACAGCCAAGGGCATGGAGGTGTTCATAGGTAAGTTCCCATACGCCAATTACCTATCCTTAACCTCTCAGCTCTCGCTGACGAAAAGGGTACATCTCAGCCGGCATGGTCATCACCGGAGTAGGCACGGGCATCAACGAACTCATCGCCCTGGCCGGCACCGCCGAGCTGGTGCCGCTCTCTCACCGAGGGTACTACATTGCCGGCATGGTGCTGACCGTCCTCCCCCTCATGCCCTCTGCCATGTACGCCCAGCTGATCGCACACCACTCCACCTGGCGGTACATCTCCATTGTCACTGCGGGATGGGCCTTCTCTGGTCTGGTGTTGACGGTGCTCTACTACTTCCCTCCGCCGCTTGTGAAACTGCAGGGGTGGAAGGCGAAGATGCAGCTGCTGAAGCGAACGGACTTCGTCGGCGGGATGCTGTCTATTGTCGGACTCGCCGGCTTCGAGGCGGGGGTCCTCGGCGGTGGGTATGAGGTAAGTTGAATGGTTGAATACCTTTCGTGGCGTTCCCTGCTAACGAGTTCAGTTCCCGTGGGCGAGCGCGAATACGTTGGTACCGTTGGTGCTTGGGCTCTGCTTCATCGCTGCCTTCGTGGTGTGGGAGCGATTCGGTACCAAGCATCCGATGATCCCTCGTAAACTTAGCAAAAGGCCTCGGGCCCTGGGTCTCACCATGCTCATCTCCTTCATCTCGGGCGCCAACTTCTTCTCCGTGCTGCTGCTCTGGCCTCCGGAGACGTACAACGTGTACGGACATGAGTGAGTACCCCCTTCTACTTGGTTGGACCGGGATAGGGGCAACCCCCTTGGGTCTTGGCTTGATCTCCATATCCTAACTCTCCTACTGACTCTCCAAAGTCCTGTTGGAGTCGGCATAAGGGGCATGCCTTTCGCGTTCGGTGTCTTCGCCGGATGCATCATATCGCTCGTCCTGCTGTCCTGGTTCCGCGGCCAGATCAAGTGGCTTATCCTCGGCGCCTCGGTGGTCATGACCGTCGGCTGTGGCTGCCTCTCTCTCGCCAGGGTGGACAACATCAACGCAGTCTACGCCATCGTGTTCATCGCGGGTGTCGGCGTTGGCGGCATCACGATCCCGGTCTCCACGATCGCCACCATGATCTGCCCGGGCGATGTGATTGCCACTGTCACCGCGCTGACCATCGCCATTCGCATCGTGGGTGGCGCCATCGGGTATGCCGTCTACTTCAACGTCTTCGTCTCCAAGCTCATCCCAGAGCTGAAGAGGCTCATTCCCGCGGCCTGCGCCCGCGTTGGGATCCAAGATCCGGAGATCATCCTTGACGTTGTCCGATTGACCAGTGCGTCTCTGGTCAACGAGATACGGCACGTCCCGGGCATCACGGAGGCGTCCTGGGCCGAGCTCGTCGCGGCAGGCCAGGTGGCATACGCGAATGCCTATCAGTGGGTGTATTACTGCAGCGTGGCCTTTGGCGCGGTCTCCGTGCTGGCAAGCCTGTTCCTGGGTGATATATCCGAGATGGTGGATGACGTGGTGGTGGCGGAGATGCGCGAGCCCACCGTCCTGTGAACGGCTTCTGGTCATTCATTGGGATCGGGGTCGGAATCGGAGTCGGGGTAGGGTTGGGCAGTTGGAGGTGGAGGCAAGCAGATCTGAGAGACGGGATATGGGGATATCTCAAAAAATCAACAAGGACATGGTTGGGGAGTAGTTGGCGGCCAAAAAGAAAAAAAAAAGGAAAGAAATAAAGAAAGGGAAAAAGAAAGGAGGAAAAAAAGACGGAGTAGATGGACGAGGGAAATGTTGCAACGTAGAGTTTGCTCATGGACCTTGCTGGCAGAGAGGTAAGTAGGGCTTCGAGGCACCTGCTCTCAAGACAAAAACGAGCTTCCAGGTTGGCTCGAAGAAGTGAGTTCTATGTATAACAACAGGAACCATCTCAGCTCCTCATGAGATCGAGTAACATCGATCACCTAATTAGGTAGAATTCCCACCACCACTCCTCTCTCTGTACTTCTTGAAAATTGGAATGCTTGCCCACAAGTGATTTACCAACAACCGCACCCAGATGACCCCTACAGCTTCCTTCGGCTACGTCGGAACCTGACCGAACCGGTACTGCGCCCAGGCGAAGCTCCCCTCATGCAGCGTCCACAACTGACTCCCTTGATCCTCCCCCGCTGCACCGGCCGCCACATACACCGGCATGAGATGATCCATCCACGGATGCGCCTGCCTCGCGTCGGGCCTCTTCGTCACGGCCGCCATCCGCTCCTGCCTCACGCCGGGATCCGCCTCGACGGCCTCCTTCAGCGCGTTGTCGAACGACACGGCGTAGGGCAGCGGCGTGGGGTCGCCCCAGGCGAAGCGCATGTCGCGCAGGTTGTGCACCGTCATGCCCGTGCCGATGATGACGATGTTCTCGTCGCGCAGCGCGGCGACCGCCCGCCCGAGCCGGTAGTGCGCGTCCGGGTCCTCGCTGTTGAACAGCGAGACCTGCACGAGCGGGCAGCCCAGCGGGTTCTCCGCCGGGCCGAACGCCACGTTGAAGCCCGAGAAGACGCCGTGGTCGAGTCCGCGCTTGAGGCCCTTGGCTTGGATCCCGGCTTGCGAGAGCAGGGTGAGGATCTGTGAGGCCAAGGCGGGGCTGCCTTTGCTTGGGAAGGTGGCTTTGTAGAACTCGGCTGGGAAGCCGTAGAAGCTGAGGAGGCGTTTTTTTGGTTAGCCGAGTCATCGAGCTGGGCTTTGAAGGATAATATGGGGGTACTATAAAATAAACACACTCGTAGATGAGATCGGTGTCCTCCGCATTGTTGAGGTGGATCTCGTTGGGCTCGGCTTGCCAATGGGCTGAGAACACTACAACAGCTTTGGGTTTCACCTTTTGGGTGATCTCCTTGCCGATTGACTGCAGCACCGGGTAGACAGGGTGTGTCTTGTTGTATTGGACATCGGGCTGGAATCATGAATGTGTTAGTGCAAGTAGTACACGATTGCCTCTGAGATAAGGAGTTGGTGTGATGTGATTTGTCCTCACCCCTCCATGACTGAAGAAATACACCGGTGCCCTCGGCATGTTTATCGAGTGCGGTGCTGGCTTGAACAACGAGTAGTAGGTCTTGTTGATCTTGGTCAAGGTTGGCAGGCTAATAAGTGCCAGCGGAGACGATGAGTTGAGAAGAAAAGCCAGGATGAATACCGCCGTGGGAAGGAGCAAGTAGGTTGGGTGTCTCAACACCCACGATCCGAACATTGTGTATTGTACTTGTACCTTCTGGACGCTCATGCAGGTATTCCGTAAATATGGTATGTATGGTACGCTTTCAAATCCTTAGTCCAATCCTCTTGATCCTTTCGACGAACAGTATCCCATAAACCACCGGCTACTTAGAAATCCACTCTCGCTCTCGCGCTTTCAGCGTCTAATTCGTCGTGACCCTTTCTGGTAAGCATTTAGTAATTCTTGTCTAAGATCTCGCCATGCGGATGGGGAAAGCAGCACTGACCCTAACCCTGAGGCAGGATCCCGACTTGCCCGAAGCTCGAAGCCCCGCTTTCACACAAACACCCGAGTCCCGACCACTCAACCGTGGGCAGCTGTGTACAGAGTACTTCGTACATACATTCGGAATCGCTCACAGTCTTGTTAGTTGCTTAGCTGCGGCTCCCTGGGGCGAAGATGTCGTCGTCAATCATACGGGCTGCTCCCATCGTCGTCCCGGCGACCGCAAAGCACACGGCGACCGTGATTTTTGCCCATGGCTTGGGAGACACGGGAAACGGCTGGACTGTCACCGTTCAGTCTTGGCGCAAGCAAGGGCGCCTCGACGGGGTCAAGTTCATCCTGCCCCACGCCCCTACCATTCCCATCACCTGCAACTGGGGTACGAGAATGCCGGGGTGGTTTGATATCGTGAGTGAGATCCTCGCTGGCACGACAATCTGTACTGCCACAGCCGCTTACACCGCTATCCATCCCAGCACACAATCGACGGCAACGTTGAGTCTCTCCGTCGCAACGAGGACGAGAAAGGAATCCTCGAGAGCCAGGCCTACTTCCAGGAGCTGATCCAGACAGAAGTCGACTCTGGCGTTCAAGTGGTCCTCGGGGGTTTCAGCCAGGGCGGTGCCATGAGCATCCTGAGCGGGCTAACTGCCAAGGTGAAGCTGGCGGGCATCGTGGCACTTTCGTCGTGGCTGCCGCTGAGCGTCAAGTTTGCCGAGCTGGTGCCCAAGCCCGAAATCAACAAGGAGACTCCAATTTTCATGGGCCACGGTGACGCTGATAGGGTGGTACCCACCGCGCTGGGGACGTTGTCGTACGACCTGCTGAAGGGCTTGGGGTATAATGCCACTCTCAAGATCTACCCGTAAGCTGGTATTCCCATCTCGCCTGTTGGGTGCTGGCTAACCGATTACTGGAGTGGCATGCCGCATATGACATTCACGGAGGAGCTAGAGGACGTGGAGGCGTTCTTGGTAGAGAGCTTGCGAGCGGCAGAGGACAATGAGGGCAAGTCCGAGCTCTGAACTTCTGAAGTACCTACCTAGGTAGGTTTTACACTTGGGGCCTGGTAATACGGGTTGGTCATGGGTGAGTTGAACTTGCGGAGCGATCAGGGCAGTTTTGATAGATCGAAGACTCCATAACTTAATAACGAGATGCCTTATTATTACGGAATACTTCACATTCAGATGGTTATCGACGATTCGACGGGTACCGTTGCCATTGGAAGTGGACATCCTCAGTCCCCACAATTCCTGGAGCTGGAACCCCACCAGCGAGACTGTGTCTGTGCTACTTTATCTTATCAAGATGTTACAACTTACAGGTGCAGGACCCGCTGTTGGCCCGACAAACTGTCACATGGGTTCGGGTTCGAAAGCAAGTTCGCCAAATGCCATACCTACTTGCAGATGTAGAAACTAGAGGCATTGCTTGGAAAAGCATCGTTGTGCTGATCCCAGTTTGTGTTTTGAGTTTGCTGTGTCAACTATCCCCACCGGTTCGATGGACGTTGTGGAGATCAGTTGCTCGCCCTGTCACTCACTTGGTACTAATATTAACCTTCTTCATCGCAAGTAAACAAAGTTTCGAGTCCGCGGTCAGCCACACCGGACTGCACCGCTACCTCCGCACCTTGCATCAACCATGGCAGCAGCGAACCGGCCACCTTCACCAACCCCCTCACAGCTACCCCCTATCCCCGCAAGCCCAACTTACTCTTACGCTTCCACCGCGAACCCGCTATCGCAGTACAACCTGCCCCTCCCTCCACCGCCCCGCCCGGCGCACGCCGTGCTCACCAAAACCGACCTGGAACACTCGCACGCCGCCTACGACGACCTCCTCTCCAGCGCCAAGGCCTACCGTCTCGCACTCGCCTCCCTCTCCACCGCCGCCTCCGCCTTCGGTTCCGCCCTCGAATCATGCGCCCGCCTCAAAGAAGCCCGCGCCGACGCCCTCGGCCCCGCGCAGGGCGCATCCCTCAGCAACAGCTTCAGCACAAAGCAAGCCTCCTGCACGGCCGACACCCTGCTCACCGTCGCGGGGCTGCAGCACCTGGTGGCGAACCACCAGCACATCCTGTCCGAGACGGTGTACCGCGCCTTCGAGGTGCCGCTGCTGCACGAGCTGGACAAGTGGCGGGCCGCGGTGGAGGACGAGGAGGAGGGCTACGCGCGCGCCGTGGCGGCGCAGAGCAGGGAGATCCGCCGGCTCGAGAAGGAGGGGATGAAGCTGCACCGGCAGCGGAGGCGGGACGTGGCCAAGTTCAGGAGCCATCTGGTCGAGCTGACGGGCAAGCTGGACGGGCTGACGGTGCTGCACGGGGAGCACGCGCGGACGCTGCTCCGGGAGAGCCAGGAGACGAGCGTCAGGATTGTGGAGGCGAGCTGCAGCCTTGCCAGGGCCGAGGTGGATATCTTTGAGAGCTTGGCGAGGAAAGGGTGGACCGGCGGCGGGTTGGAGGACGTGCTGGAGAAGGGCGTGGACTTGTTCGCCGCCGAGATGGATCCGCTGGTTGAGTCCGGGAAGGCGGCCGGGCTGGATGGGACTGCTGGGACTGGGAATGGCGAAGGGGCGAAACTGTTCAGCATCTTGCCGCCCAGGAGCATTCTGGCCGACAGTTCGGGGTCGGATACGTTGAAGGGAGGGAAGGATGCTCGCTCGGATAGTCTGCTGGTGGACACCGATCGGTATCAGAGCCTCGTTGGCGCGGTATCGTCGGACCTGCCCAGGGGACGAGATCGCGACACGGACAGCGTCTTTTCCGAGTTCAACCGGTCACGGGGCGTGCGGCCGTTTTCGCCTCAGCCGCAACCCTTAAGGCTAAACCAGGAGGATTTGCTGGGCGGCCTAGGGAGTGGCAGTGGTGAGTCCTCGTCCGGCTCGGGAGGCGGAGGGCAGAGGCACGGCGATGACAATCATGCGAGCGGACGCGACGACGACTGTGCCATAGAAGAGCAGGACGAGCAAGACGATGAAGAGGCACATCCATGGCGCAATGAAGGGCTACGGCAGGAGACGTTATCAATGGAAGAGCAAGGCAAGGCCGGCGTGAATATAAAAGCTCCGGAGCAACCCGGGGACAGCTGGAGTGTGACGGATGGGAATGCATGAAGGATCTGGCATAGATGTCAAGGAGTAGATGTTCAGATTTAGATCTGCAGATACGTACCTATTCCCGAACGTTCACCTTTTCGTACAGGCGCTGTTTGGAAAGGCATCTGGAATAGAACTGTACTAAGCTACATGGGGTACATGAGACATGAGTTTCATTGTCCCGCCACTTCTAAAACAACGTACGCCTGGAAATGCTAACGCTTGCCACCGCCCTTCCAGCAAAATACATATGGTTCTAGGCCGCATTTCTCGGGAGGAGCAACGCCACACGATGCACAGAACAGACATCGGGATCAGCCCCCTTTTTCAGTCATCCTTATCAACGTCCCGAATCTCTCCTCCAAACAGCCCCAGCAAGAAGTCCAGCCACCACATGAGCTTCCAGTACAGGCTTGCCTTGTTCCAGTCGAACTCGCCCGTTTCGGTTCGAGGCACCTCGCTCCCGATCATCGCACCGCTAAACCACCTCAAGAACGGGATATGGTTCATGATGCGCTGCGAAAATGAGGGAGCAGGCAGCAGGGCCTGTTCCATGGGAAGGAGCTTAGCCTTTCGTACGGTGGGTATGACCCTGCAGAATTCGTCGTCGCGGTGCTCCTGTGTCGTCGGCGCAGCGCCGTTACCGTCCCCGGCCGTCACTGTGCCTGAGGAGGCGGTGGGGCTATCCATAGCCATGGTATCGGCCGTCAGTGTGGATGAGAGTTGCGAGTGCGGAGGCGATAAGTCAGCGCTGCCGGGGTGTTGCATGCCTGCCGCGGACTGCGTCCTGGAGTGTCGCCTCAGCGATGATGTTCTGCGCAGCCCGGTTGCCATGGTGGCTGGGTCGGGCACGGCTTCGTCCCGGGAAGGAGGGATGCCGTGATACGGCTCGGCGTAGACGAGATGGCCGAGGATCTTTTGCGGCGAGGCGAAGATGGCGGCGTCCGCAGCCTCGGCAGACTCGAATGTTACCTTCACCCAGTGTTCGCCACTGTCTGCTCTGTTGACCTTTGCGCGCTCCTCGGGCGTTAGAGGCCGCCGGCGAGTGAAGGCTGGGTCGCGTAGATCGGACTTGTAGCGCCGGTTCTCTACGGGGGGCTCGCGCGGATAGTCTTCGCATATCCTGCCGGCGAGCTGCTCGTAGTGGTTGAGGGCGGCATATTGTTGCTGCGAAGAGCGGTAGCCGCGAAGAATCACTTCCGTAGGCGCTTGCTGCTTGTTGAACCGTGTTTGCGAGGCGGCCGCGATTTCCTCATGCGCCTGGGAGAGATTCTGGGTCGAGGTGGAGGGAATAAGGTTTGGTCTTCGTTGCGTCGCCGGCGTGATAGTCTGAGCTGTATTCTGGGTCTGGTTTTGGCTCGCAATCCAACTGCTAAACACTTTATCCGCGGCTGCTATCGTTGGGTCCTCTCTCTTCGCTGGCGTGGCGGTTTTCGACCTCGTGCGCCGCGTCGACTTGCCGAACGAGCCTGTCTCGTGGGTCATCTTCCTTGATCGGAGGGATCCGTCTTGCCTGGACGCGCAGAGAGTCAGATAAGGTAAGTCAGGAGCTAAGGGGGGGGGGGGGAGAAGACGTTATTGCATACTGTGGGAAGACCACGGCGTACGGTCTTTGAATGCCGTCGTCGCCAACATAAAGCTCCTCATCTGGGACGTTGTGTAGAATGTACGGCGCCATCGTTGGGTAAGTACCTAGGCAGCTTAGATGCGCCCTGACGGGCTTGGAGACCAATAGAAGCGGCGATGCTGTTGGAACGCGTTTTGGTTTTCTGTAAATGGTACTGGTGAGGCTCTGAACGGCATCAACACAGTGAGACGCGGTTTTTCGGTTGATTGAATCTGCCCCAGCAACAAAGGGAACAAGGCTAAAAGCATGGGCCACTTGTCAGGTCCCAAGTGCCGTACGTGGTGAAACGGTGAAAAGACGCGGCACGGATGTACTGTAACATAGTTCCGTACCTACACATGCATTCACGCTACCTCTGTATAATGCGTAAGTTACGCGGTCTGTATGTACCTATATTTGTACGTACAGCTCATATCTGTATCTTACATACCGGTAACTACCTATAAGCTTGAGGCTAGTACTGTACGGATATGTACAATATAATACAGTACAGTACATACATCCAGGTGTATTGGTAGGTCCCGTAGTTGCCAGCCGATTGCCTGTTTTTCTGCAGAATCCTGAGATCTTTGTATCATCCACATCAGTACCTAAGCAGTTAACTCGCTTTCGGAGGTAGCGATCGGTAGCATCTGACATCGTCGGCTTACTCCATCAGTCACGAGGCGGCTCAGACAGTGTGTACAGGGCGAAGACTGCGGTGGACCATCATTATAATTAGCATCTTGAATCTGCAGTGAATTTCTTGCTCTGTAGTGATACTAGTAATTCACCTAGCTCTCATAACCCTCCAAGACCGCTAGCGCTAAGCTCCAAATGCATCAATGCTAAAACCAAACACAACAACCTATGGGGTACGTCACGATGATTGATGACATGCTGCTGCGGGTTTCAAACACACCTCCCAGACCGAATGCCTCGTTCGGCCCTGGACCCCTCCTAGAGGACCCAAACCGAGCCCCATTCTTACAACGAGCTTGCTGAGCCGCCGGGTAACCCAAACTCCTCACCCTTAAGCTCTTTGATAATGAGCTGAGCTCTCGCAGGTTACCAGCGCACGTAGAAAAGAGAGCAGGGGATCGTCGGAACCTGCCGTTGTCCTCCTGTTGATGGCGAGGCGCAGTGGCTTCTGGTCCCACACCGCTTGCACAATCTGCTGTCTGAGCTTCTCGGACAGCTCGCCGAGGATGTTGGTTGTATCGGCAGACTTGATGATGCCGAAGATCTCGTCGAAGCATGTCTGATATGGGAACCGACGGCTGTCCCTAGATTGGGTTTCTGATGTCAGCGGCAGTGTTGAAAGGAAATCAGATATTACATACCCGGACTTATGGCTCGTGCAGAACAGGAGGCTGCCTATTCCAAAGTGTCTCTTCAAGGCCAGCGGGACTGGGGTGTACCAGGAGGCCTTCTTGATGGTGGCAGGGGAAACACCGGCTTTCTCGCAGAGTGGCTTCTTTGCACAGCTAGCATAGTGCCAACGATCCTGACCACGTGTACGCGCATCAAGCTTTAGGTAGTCGATGTACTGGCGGCCAAACTCATCGCCTGACGCTAGGCTGGTCCGAATCTTCTCCTAGGAGTCATGCAGCCTAACGTAGCAAATGTTCTGGGTAAGGGATCTCAGTGCTCCAGGGGTCTCTGGGGTGGCAATTGCTGACACGCTCTCCAAGAACTCCCGGATAGCCTGCGGTGCAGACGTGTCGGCACGGGTGATGTCGGCGCGACATCCGGTGTTGTATGTCTTGATGGTTCGTACGATGTCCTCGATACGCTCGTGGGTAGTGCAGACCATTTTTGAGAAGAACACCTGAACGATTTCGTATGCCGCGCCAGGCGTGAGCATGACAGACCCAAAACTTTTGTAGTGCGGGCTCCGAGTTATTCTGCGGCCGTTGAGGAGGTCGAATGAGCGACGGTAGAGGTCTGGGATACCCAGCCGGGTATACATCTCGCCGACTTCTAGCGTGCTGGAGAGGTCCACTAGCTGCTGGGACGGAGTCGTTGGTACTGTCGAGGCAGGACTAGGAGCGTGCAGCTGGCCTGGCGAAGACGTCCCGCGCGACCTGGGACCGCCAAGAACTGACTTATCCTTGGCCCGCCTCGGAGGGTTCACCCGAGCCACCCGCTGCGGGACATCCGTTCTTCGCGTGTCCGACATCGCGTACGTCGGTTGGGGCTTGCCGTGGGTAGGACGGATATCATGCGCTGTCCTGTCGTTGCTGACATCGAAACGACCCGGCTTGACGTCGATCTCCATCTCCACATCCTGCGGGTCATCCCGAGCATCGACCATTGCCTCGTTGGCCTCTGTCTCGGTTTGCATAAGATCGAGGGCGGTGGTCCCGGCCGGCGCATTGTTATTTACACGTTCCGTTCGCCGCATCATCGATAGATCTTCACAAATCGTAGAAAGAATCTCGAGCACCTCAGTCACGACGTTTGTAGGCGCATCCGTGCACAGGTGGCTGATGTACCCCTCGAGCTGCATGGGTTGGGATATTCAGCGGGCGTCTTATACGAGTCAGGCACCCTTACATACCTGTCGGATGTATGGGCTTGCGCTGACGCTATGCGGCGGTACAGCAAAGAGTGCAGGGAGTTGCGTGGCTCTGGCTGCCATCATGGCAGCTGCCCGCGCATCAGCATGGGACGATGTCTCATCGCCTCGGATGACGGGAGAGAGGGAGGAGGGCGCGTCATGAGCGGCAGCGGCCTGCTGCTTGAGGGTAGCGAGCGCAGCAGCCGCAAGCAGATGGAGGCCAGCCTCAGAATAGGTGGCGGTGGTCTTAGCCGGCTTGGCTGGGTTCTCCTCGTGTTGAACAGGCTACAGTGCACGTTAGTAGGGTTAATGATGGCGTAAATAGGACTAACCGACAGCCATAGCGCGATGCGAACGCAGGTACATCATACAAGGGCCTAGTAGACATGTGGCCCTTCCGAGGCTCGTGAGACCCGCCGCTTATGTTATCGAGCCGCACGCGGTAATATAGCCCAGGACGAGGAGAGTGGACGGTTCCAATATCAGCTGCAGGCGATGGACCTGATGGTGAGTGGTGACTATGGCGTTGTCGGAACCCCTGTAGTAGTGAGCGAAGCCGTGTAGTGGATAGTCTAAGTCGTAGCGGTAATCACATTCTAACGACTATAAGACTGCACTGGTTCAATGCAAAACAAATACGGATATGGGAGAGCACTCTAAAGTCCATTCGTTTGCGCTTGAGAATGGGGTTGGACGCGTCGTGCACCTAAAGTACATGTAGTTCACACGTCGCCATGTGATGTCTGTGTGCCGAGCTTTCCTAAGTTAACAGTGGAGAATGGCAAGCTTAACAGCGAACTGTGGCGCACTCTGTGGCTTGCACTCCCATCTTTCCATGGTCACAAAAGTTAACTACTAGTACCAGGTAGGTATTTTCTGAGGCGGTTCGCGGTGAAGAAAGTAAATAATGTTTCTGACCGTTGAAGTCCGACCGGCAGTAACAAACAAGGGTTCCACTAACTATGGAGCCCGCATATGTCCGCTCGGTACCAGTAATCGCATAAACTGCCACGTGGGTGCGGATATTTAGGTACGTAAATAAAATAAGCGGGATCTTATGTAATCATACCGTTGCAACCAACCCAAGAGGTGCTTCCCGGACACTCCCCTTTCATTTACACGAACAGGCATCAACAAGCCTGCCCATGGATTGAAATCTACCATGGAGTCCAGACAGAGGAAAGAAGAGCTTACGACAGACAAAAGGAAGAGATATGAGAACCCCGTTGAAGAACGACCGGAGCCAAGATACCATGTCTACATTCGGCTGCCCTTCAAGCGCGGTGACTTCGTCGACCCTGGGCCAGTGAGTTCTCGCACTGTGCGTCTCGTGATGCGCCCGCAACGCTAATATCTACCGAAGGTGAACTGGAGCGACAAGAAGTCCGAGGCCTTGTGGAGCATTTTATCTGATGTTTCCCTTGACGATGTCGATTGTTTGAGTCTTTTCCCAATCCCACTATAGCTGGGTAATTGCTGACTCGTTGCGCAGGGAACAAGCTGTGAGCCTTGCGATAAGCCCCGGCCGACAGGCGCGATACTGACACTGTACCAGAGCCGGCCAGTTTGATGTCAACGTCGATTTCGTCCTCCAGATGGCTAACTATCTGACCGAGCGCCATGCCTCTCAACTCAGGGCGCAGATGCTAAAGGCAGCAGCAATCCGAGGCTCCAACGCCCCGTCGCCGGTTCCTGGTGCGGATCCTCCGGGGGGTTATCCGGCATTCGCCGAGCCCTTGAGACGCACCGGGTCAGGAGCCGGCCGCGCTGGGTCGGCGCTGTCGATGCGCAGGGAGAATGCCACTTCTCTCCAGAAGAAGCCGGATGAACCCGGCGGTGCCGCCAAGACCGCTCTTCCCGTCCGCCCACAAACGTCCCGTACGCCGTCGTCCAACAGCACGCCAGTCCCGGCCCCAGTCCCGGCCCAGTCCCAGCCAGGCAGTCGGCCAGGAACAGGCAGTCGGTCGAACGATGCCCCAAGACGGCAGTTCCCGCACCTCCAGATCCCCTCCACCCAACAACAACAAGACCAGGACCCCGAACAACAGCAAACCGACGACGCCGAGGCGCCCCCTCCCAGCTCAGCAGCATCCACCTCTTCTTTCTCCACATCTTCCTCCTCGGACGCTGTGGAAAGTCGCATCATCCGCCGCCCTCCACGCTTCCAGCCCACCAAAGAACGGCGAAGCGGCGGCGACAGGCCTTTCGATGGCGACGTGGACGAGGAGGACGACCAGGACGAGGAGGAGCCCGTGTTCCTGCCTTTCAAACAACCGCAGCAACATCAACAAGAACAACCACAAACCCAAGGCGGTTCTTCCACCCAAGACGTCGCCCCAGGAGCCAGCAGCGGCAGTGGTCAAGACCTGGGCGCCACACTGCGCGGCGACATGCGCGATCTTGTCGGACGGGGCCAGCTGCAGACAGCGATGCGCGGCGATGCCGTGAGCCGGTCGCAGACGTCGGATTCGTCAGTCGGATCGGCGGCCATCGTCCCGAGGAGGCCGACTACGGCCGGCAGCACGGGAGCGGGGGCTCAGAAGAGGCGGGTCACGGTGCCGCCGCCTGCTACTGGTCAGCCCGGTACTCTTCTTCAGGGTGGGACTGGCCCGCTGTCGCCCAGACGGACGGCTGAGTTGGCGGGGAAAGGCCCCGGGCCCCGGGGAAAGGGGGCTTCGAGGGAGGGGAGTGAGGGGACGCCTAGTATGGGGAGCAGTTTCAGTGATCTGGATGGTGAGTCGTCTCGTCCCGTCTCTTCTTGAGGTGGGGGGTTTGCATTGACAAATGGGATTCTGGGGGATAGATGCTTCGGTCACACAATCGGCACTTGAGGAAGCCCTCGCCAGCCGCATGCAGGATGGAACGATTGGCAGCCGCATGAGCGTCATTGGTGGCACGATTGGGCAAGCCTTCAGGAGCCGAGTGTTGCCCAGGTCGAACCGGCAGTGAACGACTGAGGCAGGCTCAATGGGGGTTGAGGTACGATATGCGACGATAATACGGTACGTTTGAAGATGATGGAGGTACGAGACACCGAGGTTCATGACAGGGTCCGGGGCGTTGTGGGACGTTGTTCTGGTTTCAGGTCCTGTATTTGGCACTTTGCACGGCGTATCAACATGGAGATGGCGAGGCTTGTACGCTATGTATGGGTCTACGTGAAAGCAACACTGAATGGGAAAGGAAGTCTCGGGGTCAGTCGGGCGTTTAGGATGGAAATGAGAGACAAAGCCGGATGGAGTAAACAGGCCATTGCTGGAGCGATCTTAATCGCCTCGATCCTTTCAGCATGCGCCGGAAAAGAAACCAAAAGTAGAAAAAGACGGATTTCAGTGAGGTTCGAGATGTTTTCCCCCCTCTTTAACGATGAAGTTGACCGCCGCCAAGAAATCAATCGTCCTTCACCGGTCAATATGTCGTGCAGGAATTGCACTTCCTCTCGACCAACCACGAGGGGATCTCGCTCACCGGTCAATATATCTCAAACGACCGGTAAGCCGTCGTCGTTTGCTGGTTGGCCGAATCCATATGCAAGACATAGTGACCGGTGAGCCGTCTTCTTTGCTGGTTGGTCCAGCAATATGCAGAGATATTGACCGGTGAACGGTCTTCTGCAGAAGATATGGACCGGTGAGCCATTTCCTTTTGCTGGTTGGTCAAACAGTATGCAGTAGATATTGACCGGTGAGCAGTCCTCGTTTGCTGGTTGGCCAAGTGAGATGCAGAAGATATTGACCGGTGAGCGGTTTTCTCTTGCTGCTTGGCTGAGGCATGTTGGCAGGTGTGCCATCCTTTTTTTATGCAAGGCAGTTGGCAAATGCCGAGATGGGTACTACACCCGACTGGTACGTCAGAACTTAATCTAAGCTGATGTAAATCATGATACAATCGGGAGCTAAGTGATCTTGACCTTCATGTTTATTCCAGTGCCCCGAACTCCGAGCTCATCACCGACCGCTGTTCAAGCACGCCTCACGCTGACCAAGCAACCACGGGGAAATGAGATTGTCAAATTGGTCTGCGCCAGCAAAGGACCAGCGTCTCGTGCCTCCACGGACCGGAACATCCTGAAGAACTTGAACAAGGCATATGCGATCTGGGTCAGGGCGAACTGTTGGCCGGGGCAAATGCGAGGCCCGCCGCCGAACGGGATGTACTCCCAGCTGAGCGAAGACGCCCGCCGTCAGCAATCACGAGGAAACTGGCGCCTTGATAGTTGATACTGGTGCAGCAGAAAACCGACACTCACCTCACGCGGAGGCCAGCGTCCCACCGCTCCGGACGGAACTCGTCAGCGTCTGGCCCGAACACATCCTTGCTGCGGTGCAGGGAATGGACCGACCACCGCAGCGGCGTGCCCTTGGGGACGAGGATCGGCTGCTTGCCGTCCTTGCCACCGCCGCGCGGGAGGACGGTGTCTTTGTTGCAGGTCCTCGAGTTCGTTGCCACGGGGGAAAAGAGGCGCAGTGCTACAATTGACACAAAGCAAAAGGGGTTAGTTAGGACGGGGTGTGCCAAATCCCAAAAAGAAAAAGAAAAGCCTAAGGTGGGAGTCGGTGGGAGAAATCTACCTTCTCTGATGACATTGTTGAGATACTTCATCCGCTTCAGCTGCTCCCATGTCGGTGTGTCGTCGCCCACGCTGTCGATCTCCTCCCTCAGCTTCTCGACCACGTCAGGCTTTCCGGCCAGGAAGTAGAAGGCAGCCGTCATGGCCGTTGCAGTCGTGTCTCGTCCGGCAATGAGGATGGAGAGGATCTGGTCGATGGTGTAGTCCTCGGGCGGGTTGGCCTTGAGAAGCTCGTCGAGGAAGACGTAGTTGCGATCTCTGGCACCGCCCTTCTCGCTCTCGGCGATGGCTCGCTTCAGGTAAAATCTGACGTATTGTCGCAGCGCCCGGATGGCTTGGTCCAGCTTACGGTGAGGCAGATGATGCAGAAGGGTTCCGAAACGGGACTTCAAAGCGCTCTCTCGGCTCGCATACTCGAAGTTCCTGACGAACTCCTGCGCCTCGGGCGAAGCCTTGGTCAGCAGGTTTGTGGAATACCCCAGCAAGAAGTCTGTCGACGAGTCCATCGTCATGTCAAGCAGGATTTCCTGGATGTCGAACGTGGCGCCGTCCTCTGGGATGGCGGCGAGCATGTTCCCGATGTGACGGTCGAAGCACCCGAGATCGGCGACCTGGTCCCGTACAAAAGATGGTTTCAACATGGCACGCGCCCTGTGCCACGCGTCTCCATTGCTGGTGAATATGCTGTTAGGGCCCAGGACGGGCAGCGGGGCAAGACGTCGCGGGCCGTCGATGGGCCAGTCCTCCATCTTCGGGCCCATGATTGTCTTGATGTTTTCGACTTCGTCGGTCATGAGCATCCACCTGCCCAGGGCAATGGTGTAGTAGGTGCGCCCGCATTTTGCGAAACGGTTGGCGTAGAGGTCGAGCAGCCGGTGATTGTTGAAGGCACGTATCGCCTCAACGAAGGTATCCAGGCCCAGGATCGGGTCCTTGTGCGGGTAGACAGCCACATCGCCGCAGCCTAGACGGCGAGCGCGTGATTGGAACCGGTAGTTGTTGACGAGCGAGAGGTTGATCTTGATGGCGACGGCTGCAAGGCCCGCAACGAGCAGGTAGCACGAGACGGTGGCGTGACTGTTGTCGGCAATGAACCTGACGTAGGCTCGCTGCAGGCCCCAGACTAAGAGGACAACG
Organism: Chaetomium strumarium; assembly: GCF_033439665.1. NCBI lineage: Eukaryota > Fungi > Ascomycota > Sordariomycetes > Sordariales > Chaetomiaceae > Chaetomium > Chaetomium strumarium. Next base: position 6,546,784 of record NW_026944429.1, on the reverse strand, counting down.
CTGAGAGCGGCCGCTACGAGAGGCTTCATCTTGTGTGTGGCGCATGCAGCTGTCCAAGGCTCAAGCTGATCGTCCTTGGATGAAGAAGTGAAGGTGTGTTGGGCACCTCCAAGCTCCAAGCTGTTAAAGCATATTAGTAGTAGGTAGTAAGTGTAACCTCGCCGATCTTAAAATGTTACATGCCTCGGCACCCCACCGGAAGGGATTGCAGATACTGTACATACGGGCAGTGCACCGCGTCGAGCGCTGCATGATCATCACGGTCCGCTCTGGTTACCTACATGTGACCGGAACCGTACATACACGTACAGCATTTCACGGCGGGGGCAATCGCAGCGTTACACGTGCAGCCCCGCCTCCGCTCAGCCCTATATGTGGTGGTGATGAGGTAGCTCCAAGAAAAGAAGCGTTTGCCGTACTGGGATGTCTCCATCCAATACCTCTGACCCTTCAAGGTTTCAGGGCACTGCCACTGGAGAATACCCTGATAAGGGCTGAGGAATTGATGTGTTGCCAACTTTTCACCCATCAACTACGTCTCTGGGATGTTGGGTACGAGAGCGGATGCTGCTCGTGAGTCGTAGGTCCATACGTACCTTTCCGTATCTGGCATCCTGCTTCCTTTCTGTTTGTATGTTTGCCTGGGCTGACTGCTTCTCTAGCTCACATCATCAGACCTGGGCCAGTTGCTAGCTCACGCTTCACACCTGCGTCCGCTCCTCGAAAAAAGCCATCCCAATGCCATAGGAAGACGCAACCGTTCTCAGCCGTTGTACACGCTAGCGCTGCCTTAAAAACGGCAAATCAAGCCAAGAGCCGCAGTTCCGAAGATCCGGGGTAAGCAGCTCCACCCGCCGATCATTGTTCCCCGCTTACAATGTGACCCAACAGAAAAGGATTATGTAATGCAAGCCTCCGGGCTGCCGTGAAACGAAAGACCCCTACCTATCTTCAGCTGTCTGCGTACCTAGACTTGCCCTGACCTTTCCCGTCTTTCCAACAACAGCTTCCACACTCAAATCCTCATGATACATCTCTAGCGACATTCTTCGTGATGGCTACACCTGGAATCATAGACCCGACAAAGGCGGGCCAATATCCTGTAATTCTCAGCGACGCCTTACTGGGCAAGGCCTCCAACGAGACGTACACTGGTATAAGATGTGGGTACTCTTCTCCCTTGAGACCGTGGACAGGCAACTGACGTCTTTGGCCCACCACAGACAACCACCGACCGACGCTCTCGTCAGATAGCGCGCCGAGCACAGCACGCCTAAAGAGATCCGCCAAGGATGAATCGTACAATCTCGGCTTTGACGACCAAGGCGACAAGTACCAATACAACGGCGTCCGTACTCACGACGATGGCAACTACGTGCTTATATTCGATCCCACCCGCAAGGCGTTTGTCCTCCATCGGGTTGACTCCACGTTCCACATGAACATCACGCGCACGCCGACGGAGAGCAATGCCGCGAATCTACGCAAACAATTCCCGCATCTCGAAATCACGAGCAGCATCCCAGCCAAGAAGCCGAGGGTGAAGGCCACGGAGAAGGCCAACACCACGAATACCACGAATTCCACGAATTCCACGCCCTCAAAAGCCAAGGACGGTGCCAGCAGCAAGCCCGACAAAAAGGCCGTGGCATTGACGCTCCCCACGCTCAGCGGAACCCCGGCCAGCTCCGGCTCGCCCTCATCACAACAACTGGAAAAGAAGTCGGAACCGCCCGCGGCACAGTCGGACCAGGAAAAGAAGCCGAAGCGCCGCGCGCTGTCGCCTGTCGAATCGGAAGAAGAAGACGAGGACGACGGCGACGACGTCCTAACCTTGGAAATCCCACAGGGTAACCCGGATGCCTTCCGTGGGTCCAACTTCTCTGGCACCATGCCGGTGTCCCTGACGAGACGCTTCTCCGAGTTTGCCCGAGACATGGAACGAGAAACAGACGAGGACGACGACACCAGGATGGAAGAGGAGCTGGAAGCAGGGTATGAGGAGGAGGATGAAGACGAAGGGGAGGATGAAGAACCACCCCGTCAGCCGCCCGTTCAGGGTAGCCACACCAAGACGGAGAACTTGGTCGCGGTCGAACCCGAAGTCTACACGTTTGACGACGGAGATGACGACTCGAATGCGGATGCGGGCGGGAATGATGCCTTGGATCAGGATTTTGGAGACCTTGAGGCAGAGCTGGAAAGAGAGTTGGAGATGGTGCAGAATGAGGGCCATGAGAGTGATAGCTCCGTGAGCGAAGAGGACTGACGTGGTTTTTGTGCGAAAACCGATTCATTGCTCTGGGAACCTTGCTTTGAGATGGTCTATCGGGTGTTTCACAGTTTTTCAGGATACAAGCGGGAATCCGGCGTCAGGACGACACAGGCCAGTGTCATGGGTTGCAGTTCATTCACTTGTGGTTCTGATTTGGAGCATGGGTAGGCGTCTAAGGGCCGGCAGATAGCGAGGAATCTCTGCCACAGTCTTGTTTTTTGTCTTCATGTGGGTGTACCTGTATATGGGTTGCAGAGCTGGACACAAGACCGGATGATTTGACTATCACAGCTGTTGGAAAGGAGAATCGACCCTTCTTTTGTATCTGACACTGCCTAGTTCAGTAATGTAAAGACCGGGCCCCAGTTGGTTATATTGAAAGGGGTTAGGAGGAAACCAGCGAGCCAAGACGGGATACTTGTGACACATACTAATAAACCCTGTGCCATGGAAGAAAGGCAAGCTGGAACGGCGAAGAATACCAAGGGTTCGAATATCCTTCTTGCGAACTTGGGCGGATTTGTTAAAGGAGTCACTCTTGTCGAACTTGCCAGTCTCACCACCATAAGGATCTCAGATAACCATATGTTCACACCGAGGGAGCTGTGGAAAGTGCCATACAATCACAGAGCACGAGGTCCGATCATACACGCCACTCTTGCCCTTTTTTTTTAGGGCGGGTGTAGTTAAGGTATCTTTCTCCTGCTGTCTGATCACCCAAGCCTTCCAGTAACTGCTCAGTCATATCTCCCAGACGCGCGTATCTTATCCAACAATCGCTCAAATGGCCCCATGATCCGCGTAAATGAATAGTGCTAGGAACCTGAACAACTCCCCCATGATGTATCCCAGATGTCTAAGTGAACAGTGTGTGTGAAGCTTGAGCGACAACTAACACGAATCTTCCCCGTCACGTCTCTAACAGCAGAAGAAACACCCGTCTACCCAGTCCTTTCCTTGAAGTGGCACATTATCCACCTCCAGCATGACTGAATCCTTAAAATACGAGCTGCTTCCGGCCCCCACGGTTACAGTTAGTGAAGTCGCGAGCCCCTATGGAACCCAAAGGGGTCTTAGTCCGAGAGCACCCATGGTGAATTAGTTGTGCCCGTTCCCCAGATGATGACTTCGTCACCGATGTCCATAACACCCCCAGTGTCCTCGTCGCCGCGGACCGTCTCGGTGTCCGAGAGAGTGTCTAGCCTATCCAGATCCATCAGGTCATCCACACCTCGGGCGGGAGTAGGTTGACGGCCTTCGGCCTCTTCAACATCTTGAACTTCTTCAACCTCCCAAACTGGCTCAACCTGAGCGGGTTGCGGGACCACCTCGCTTCGTCCGCTGATGCTACGTGACCCAACAAAGCGGATCTCCTGCTCAGCCCTCTCAGCCACCACCATAACCGGCTCAACCTCACTTTGGCGGCGCTGGCCCTGCTCATCGTCGTCGGTATCAAGCGAGATGGAGACCACCTCCGGGGAAAGAGACTGATGACGAGCGGAGGGGTCGAATCCATCCTGAGCGAGCAGCCACTTGACGAGGTGTTCGTAGAGCGCCCTGACCACCGTGGGTGCGAAGGCGTTTCCTATCTGCCGCTTGATGCATCTTCCTTCGAACCGGTGCCACGTCGGGAAACCCTGCAGCATGGCGTACTCGAGTAGCGTGAAGTCTCGCTTGCCATCCCAGTGGTAGTTCTGACCGCCGCTCGTGGTGATGGTCTTGGCCAGCTGCGTCGGGTCCCACGGTGCCTTGGGCGGGTCGAAGCGCCTGCTGAGATGGGGCATGTGCAGCTTGTGGTGATTGAACCGCCGACTCCGAGACAGCGGAGAAAGCACAGACTCTGGGGAGGCCCATGGCTTCAGGCCACCGGCGCCGCCCTTGCTGTGCGTTGCGGGCGGAAATGGAGGGAGCTTCTCGCCCGGAGCAGAGCCGATCATGATGAGCCGCTTTCGGAGCTGTGGCACGCCGTAGTTGGCCAGGGGCACGACCTTCCAGCGCACCGAGTAGCCGCATTCGGTGAAGCTTAGTAGCAGCGCGTTGAAGTAGGCGCTGAACCGGGAGTGCAGGAGTCCGAAAGTCTGCTCCAGTGTGAAGAGCCGCGGCCGGAACTTCTGCAAGAGGGGCCCGCAGGAGAACAGAATGGCAACGTTCGCCTTGTCGTTCTTTCCAGCCACGGTATGGGCTGGGGACCAGAACTGGCAGGGCGGGGAGAGGTGCAGAATGTCCACCCTGTGTTGGATGTCTTTGCACTGGAGCAGGTCGGAAACATTCATGTTGTACACCGTGCACTTAGGAAAGTTGCTCCTTAGCGAGTCGGCCGCGTGATACCAGTCGTCAACTGCAAACACCAGCTCTAGACCGGCGCGCTCGATGCCCCTCGAAGCACCGCCAGCGCCAGCGAAGACGTCTCCCGCTGTGTAGCGCTGTCCAGGTGAGAGCTTTGGCGAGAGAGTGCAGCTGGTGGGTGGGTTGGATTCCAAGTCGACCACTTGGCGACTGGATGCGCTGGGATTGTGTGAACCGCCAGGCACCTTTCCACCGCGCCATCGGTTGAGTTTGTGTGCGTCCAGTATCCTGTATTCAGGATCCGCTGTCGCCTCGTCAATCTTGACAAGGGCCCATTCACAGGGCTTCTCATTGGAGCCGTGGAAGTGAATACGATATTGGTGTCGGCAAACCAAAGCCGCGTTGGCCTTGATCCATTGCCGTCCCTTGCTCCTCCAGTACAACTGGTCAAAGCGATGCTCAGGAAAAGGCGCATTTGTAATCCTCAGCTCCCTTGCGCTCTTGACTGCAGTCACAGCCACGTCCATCAAAGCCTGCTCTTCGACTTGGCTGCGGCCCTGGGTTCGAATCTCTGCCACCATTACAAGCTCGTTGAGCTTGGGAGGCAACATGCCGCTGAAATGCGCCGTCCTAGCGAAACCCCAGCCACGGAGGACAATATCTGCACCCCGATGAAGCTGAATAATGGACTTGATCCTCAAGAACTCAACTCCAAACGCAGAAACGGCACTGTCCACTTCGACGGTCATTCCGGGAAGAAGCAGGAGCCCATTGTTGGTACAGTACTGGTTAAGTTCTCTCCCCTCTGCTCTCGAAAGACGCGGGGGGTCGGAGGCGGGGGGATCGTCATCGCCAGTGAGATCGATGACCTCGAAGATCTCATCCGCGAGATTATCCTCGAACTCTTGATCTGCGCCGTCGACTTGGTCCGAGTTCTGTTCTCTACCCTTCACTGCCCGTCGGTAATGGGAAGCAGCCCACCGCGTTTCTTCCTCGATTTGCCGTCGCCAACCAGCGACTTCCTGCACCTCATCCTCGTCGTCGATGATGAATGGACCGGACATAGAAGGCAACCTGGGGATTTCAGCAATTGATGAGATTGTCGTGGCTCTTTGCTGCAGAGTTATGCCGAGCGGCAGCGAGTATGTAGACGTTGGCGTCGGGTCAGCGAGGAATTGTGTTAGGCGAAAGGGGAGATTGAGTTGGCGAAATAAAAAGATCGGAGGGAGGCAGGCTGGGATTTTTCATACGCTTTGTGAAAGAAGTGACCTTTGGAGAGTGAGAACAATGGCGGAGATGGAAAGAGCTGCAAGGGTATCTATCCTCTCAGCGAGGTGCGAGGGATGATGCTGGGGGCGACGCCTCTGGAGGCCGGAGAATGGAAACTCATCTATTGTATATAGTACGTTTTCCTCTAATCGAAGACACGTTGCTTACCTGAAATCCCTTTAGCCCGTTTGATGACCATCTGATAGACCCTTTGTGGACACTCTGAGTGAATTAGAATCCTGAGGGTAGAAAAGACCAAGTCGAGTGAGCGACTGGTGGTGAAGCAGCGGTTTTCAACCACAGACCTGGATTACGAACACCTAGAAAATATCATCTGATGAAGCAGGCTCAGCTTCGGACTCCACAGCTTGCTAACGACAAAGGGAATACAGAAGAGTCTCCCAGGACTTACCGCTCGGCTGTTTCGTTTGGGGAGTCCATATATCAACTCATAGAACCGAACAACGAATAGATCGGACATCGCCCTAGGGACCACCCAACATGGGCCGGTCAACCAACTCCAGCCGTAATGTACGTTGCGCGGCAGAAACTGAGGTCTGAGGTTGAAATAGCAGGAAGTCTCTGAAAGGACACTATCTCGATGGATGTCGCTGCAGACATCAAAATGCCCAAAAGCATGCAACACATAGGGATGATGGCAACAGTGGTAAATTCTGCTCTGCGGGCCATATTCCGAACCACGTTTTGGGGACAGTACATTGGTATGGTTCATCCCCTTACACGGCCAGGGTTGTGTGACGACGTCAATTCAGGGGTAAAATTGCCAGTGCTTTGTCAACTTTGGATCGGATGCCATTGAAATGCCCTGGCAACCAGGGTTAGGGCCTCTATGTACGGGTGCTACAGGTTCCGAGTTCCGAACATTTGATGGCGGGGCGGCCTGTCTTCGACTCGTGGCCCAGTGCCAAAAATTTTCCCTTCGTCTTCCGATCTCTACTTTTGATCATTTGGCAAGAGTTTCCATACCCATGTAAAAGATTGGAATCTTCAGATTTCAGGCCTTCATCCTCTCTCTTTGATGACTTGATGTTGTGCTATGCAGACGAGAATACAAACTGTGGCCACTTGACAACGTCGCTGGTGTACTACCGCCTGCCACCAGGTGCAAGCTCTCATCTGATAGGTACGTTCTCTTTACTGTCCTGTGTCCTGTTACATCATTTGCTTCCTGATGACCTTTCAATTCGACAAAACCTTGACTGCTGAGTTTGTCTATGAGGAGAAAGAATATTCTGATGTTCCCTTGAACATTTCTACATGCTTTCATGATTCACGGGGCCTAGTCTTTGAGCTGACTGTCTGTTTCCAGTGCACTTTCCATCTTATCTCGCTTCTCAACTTCAGGTGTGCAAGAGAAAGATCCAATCATGCCTAGGATCTCCCGTCGTTACCCTGTTGCTGCTCTTTGATACCTTATGTATGATTAGGCATACCACTTCAAATTATCTACAATCTTTCAGTAACTTATGCCTGCAACTGGGAATGCCTGCGCCTCTTGACCATCTAAACAATAGATAACTATGAGATAGGGACCCGATGATGAGCTTGCGTTTACCTCGGGCTGTTAGGTTCATCTGACCTTTCCTGGGCTAGCAAGTGCATGGTATGACTCGATGTTAACTGCCATGCCCGAAGCAAATCCATCCTACCTCTTGAAATGTTGAACTCGGCAAGCTCACATCACGAGCAGAGTGTTTGCCTCAACTTACCTTGCGTGAAGCGAGCGGTGCGACAACGATGTGGTCGTGATCCGAACTCAAGGCCGCCTCGGTTGCTCCTTCCTCGAACTCGACTGCAATACACAGTATAGGAATCATCTGTATTACTCTGACTTTGTAGAACCTGACTTTTTCCGACTTCAATCTCCAACCCCTCAGGTGGTGCTGTGCCTGATTCACCTGCCCCTTCTTCCGTTTCTCCTCCGGCTGGCCAGTGGGAGGATATCACGGGCATCAAGTCGACCAAATCCTGGAAACCTACCCGGTGTCAACCCGTTACGCAACAGGATAGTCCGCCGAACCTCGTGGCCTTTCGCGCCCTTCTCCTCAAACTGAATGCACTCCCGCTGTGACTGCTCAGCCATACAGATCTTCTCAAGATCTTCTCTCCTACCTGCCAATCTCAGATATCCTTTCGACCCTCTTTTGTTGCACCAGCGAACACACCGGTACCACCCAGGCAATCCTCGAGAGTTGTGCATCTCTTCCGACAACATCAGATCTGGATCTAGAGACTTCGCACCTGGCCGGCGAGGGTACAGTCATTCCATATACGAAGGTCGGTCGACCAGAGCGAATGACGGGTTAATATCCTTTTTGTGCTCCACGCTTCCTTTACACACTACCACCACATCGGCCGACAGCTACTGTCCTCGCTCATACCGACCTCTAAGACACTTCATACATCAGAACTGCCTTTCTTGCGCGACTATTGTTGCTGTCTTCCATTGCGATCCAAATCCATACCTGATAGCACAGCTTCCAAGCCGCTAACCATCTTGTAGCACCGGAGGCTTTTCATTCAACAGCGACCAAATATTTGGTTCAAGATGCAGACACGTTCGCAAAAGAGGAAGCTTGTTGACGCTATGGTGTCGACCAGCGTAGTGGCTGGTGCACCCATTGCACCGGCTACGGTGGTACAAGCTTCGACAGTCACCAACACCTCTGGCTCAGCGGGCAGTTCAAAATCCGTGAGCAAGACAAAGGGCGGTGGCACGAAGGGTAAACGCATCGGAAAACAGAGACAACCTCTCAAAGGTGGTTGGGTCCTGCCCCATGGTATGGGGGCGGGAGTTGCGCGACTAGATGCCGGCAGTTCTCAGAGCGCTGAGTCAACGGTTTTGAGTCCTCAACTTGCGGACTCGATCGTTGCGCCGAATCTGATCGGGGTCGACCCTCCTGCTAGTCCGCATCCTGGCATTAAGGCCGCACAGGGACAGATGAGACAAACCCGTCTGTCTCTTCGCCTCAGCAAGGTTGGCGTTACAGGCCAAGACAGGACCGACAAAAGAGAAGAGCCTGCCGTGAAGTCAGAGAATGTTGACAACCCATCGATCAAGCACGAACAAGAGGAAATGCGCCCGAGTAAGCGCTTGCGCATTACCCTTGTGGCAACTGGAAAGACGTCAGCTGCGGTCCCCAATAAAGGAGCACGAGAAGTTATGCGCGTGAAAGTTGAAGAAAAGGATGAGCCAAACCAACAGATCCCAAAGCTTTTGGTGGTCAAAGGCATTGCCTTCAAGGATGGCGTGGTCACCAAGACATTGGAGAGAATCATTGTTGACGCCTCGAAAATCCTTGACCCCAACTTCAAGTTGACTTTGAGAAGGGGCAAAGAGAACCCATACGGACTGACGCCGGGATTCTCACCATACCCATACAGGCGCGTTCCGACGCCCGAAGCCTGTGAGGAGGTGCACGGGATCCTAACTGAGTTACACGGAGAAGTCAAGCAACCTGAGAAGATGCCTGCTGCTTCTCTGGAGATAGCTGGATGTGGCGAAGTCCCCTGCGTTCTAGATGCGCTCTTGAGGACGTTGATCTCTGGCAATACCCTGATGGCAATGGCAGATGCTGCCATCAAAAACCTGGCCGAGCATTACGGTCTTCGACAGGAAGGCACTGGAGCCGGGAGTATCAACTGGGAGAAGGTTCGGCTGTCATCACACGGAGAGCTCGTTCAGGTTATCAGAGTTGCCGGCAATGGGCCTAAGAAAGCGTCCCATATCAAACAAATCCTCGACATTGTTTACAAAGAAAACTTGGAGCGCGCCAAGCAGCAGGCGACTGTGGCAGCAGACACAGCCCAGGGCGATAACAAGGCTGGCATGGTCACCCCGGATCTTCTTTCCCTCGACTACATGCACAACATGAGCAAGGATGAGGCGCTGGCCAAGTTCGTGAGCTATCCTGGAATCGGCATCAAGACAGCCGCCTGTGTCACACTCTTCTGCCTGAGATTGCCTTGCTTCGCCGTGGATACACACGTCCACAAGTTCTGCCGTTGGTTGGGTTGGGTTCCGGAGAAGGCTGATCCAGACAACTGCTTTCGGCATGGAGACTTCATGGTTCCTGACCATCTGAAGTATGGCCTGCACCAGCTGTTCATTCGGCATGGTCAGCAGTGCTTCAAATGCAGGAAAGCTACGAGACCAGGGACAAAGGACTGGGGAGAAGCGCCTGACTGCCCTCTGGAGCACTTGATTGACCGAAGCAAGGACGAGGTTGCGCCGAAGGCAAAGGTCAACAGAAGGGTGAAGGAGGAGACGAGCCCAGATACGGACGAATCGGAGGAAGAGACTCTGGGCACGGACAGCTCGCCCAGTGATGTGGATGAGGATCTGGAGGGGGAAGACTAAACGCAAATGACGATAATCGCCTCAAAGAATATGGAGCAATGCAAGGACGAGGACGGTTGTGGCTGGAAATGTCAATGCTGGGGATTTAGATGGTAATTTGCAGATAAACAAAAAGAGCAACTCAGTCAGAGCTCCCTCAGCCATCCCTATTAGCACATCTCCTAGAAGACTCTGGTATAACAATACCCGGCAGCTCAATATAGACACCTTACGTATGAGGTTAATCAAGAGGAGCATCATTCATCGCAATAAGGGCTTTAGTTGTATCATGATTGTAACATCCTCGTGGAGGACGTAAATACATAACAGTTTGCACAATTACAATACGTATTACAATACTGCAAGGGTCATAATGGTGCCCCACCTTTGCCCTGCAAAGACGCGTCAGTCACTTTGAGATCTTTCGCGACTGCCACCCATGATGGCAGACCTTCCCTCTCCTCAAGAGCCTTCCTCCTGAGCCACACCCGCGTTGTAGGAAATCTAGAATGCGGGTGCCCCTGCTCTGGGATTTCCGGCATACTCAGCAAACTTGGATCATCCAATCTCTACTGCTGTAGCAACGCTCCGACCTCTGTGTCATCTCTCGAGATCCAATTAATTGCCTTCTTTCCTCTGCTAAAGCTGAGGGAGAGTTCCTTCCCTACCTACTTAATCGTATTCTTCAAGCCCTGCCGAATGTTGCACCATTTTTGAGGACTGCTCACCCTTTTCGCCGGGCCGCTAGTTTCTGCAATTTTCACCCGATTCTACCAGGAAGCAGGGTTCGTTGCTTGCCAGTAGCCGCCATGGAAACGAACGCCCTCTACCAGACCGCCATTACATGGCATCGGGCCTATGAAGAACGGCCACCAGACGCCCATCTTTGTTGTCCCAAAACTGACGACGAGGACACGGCAAACTACGATGAACCCGATGTTCCTGATGAAGGCGGCATATCAGCTGAGGAGAAGGGGCGGCGGATCAAAGAATACGAGGACAGATTTCAAACTGTCTACAACCTCAGCATCTTGATGGGTCTCGGTAGGGAGGTCGCGGGAGAGTGGCTTGACAACTGGGCGCAGGCCGTCGAATCCTGTCTCACGAGGTGCGATTCATGCGTGAGAAACTGGCAGCGGAACCGCGAGCCGTACCTGAATGGCCTGTAAGTCCACAGCTCGCTCTTCGTACAGAGACCGGACATGTCCCTGACCCGCAATCCTTACAGACATCTCGCGCCCGAACAGATTGACTACATGCGGAAAAGGCTCGACGAGTTCGACAGGCAACGCATAGACGAGGGTCTGCGGAGGGCGAGGAAAATACTCGAGGAGCATGGCCCAATGACGACGGCGAAGCTAGTCGATCACGACATGACGGCCGTTTTGGCTCTATTCGAAGCCCTTTGCAGCATTCAATACCTCTCCCAGACGGAAAATAGAGAAGACTTCAACTATGTCTTCGAGCATACCCAACCCAAGAAACCTTTGAGATTGCAAGGAGGCATCATACCTGCCATGACCTTCTTCCTCTTCGACGAACCCGCGGTCCCTTACAGACGAAAGTTCGCGGAGACGGCTTGGGAGAAACGGTCTCCCGGATCTCTCACGGATCAGGAATGGGACTGGGCCGTCTGCCCCCTACTGACCAATGCCATCTTGAGGGTATCGCTCGCGAGAGGTATGCCATCGGAAGACAGGATCTCCGGGTTCTGGCGCGGCTTCTGGTTCGTCCTCCGCTCCCTGAGCGAGCAACAGATCATCAACTCCCTCCGGGCAATGGAGGTGTCTCCAAGCGTCTACTTCCTCGCCCTCGAGCACCTAGCTACTGACTCCGACGAGGCCTTGCTGGCGGTCCTGACTGGACTTCGAAAGCTCATGGAAAAGTCGCCGAGTGCCTTTTGGGCCGCGTTTGACCAAGTCACTCCTAGCCAACTTGTGGAGGAGATTTTCAAGAGTCCGGCGTTCCGCCGCTTTCTGAGCAGGTCCCTATTGTCGGAGATGATGATCACCGAAGGTGACGTTCAGGTACCAGCGTTGGCTGCTTGGACGAGGGCGTTCATCCGCTCCTTGCCTTCCATACAGCGGTCAGACGTGTGTGAATCGTTGTTGCGGCACCTGTTCGACAACTTCCGTCTAGACCCGACTGCCGACAGAGCCACGCAAGCAACCTGCACCCTGACCGGTTTGGTTACTCTCAGCGAGTCGCTCGATGGGTTTCTTCACCAGGAGGCGCCGTTCAACACGGGAACCGCGCTCATCATGGTTAACCAACTTTTGAACCGCGTCGTCCAGTACAGTGACGTGATTGTCACCGCGGCTGGCCTCAAGCCTGGAGACACGTTCAATGTCGGCATTTCCCAAACTGCCATGGCTATCATACATTCCGCGCTCGCATTGGATGCAAGGGCGACAGAGATCGAATGGAAAGCCTTGATGGGGGGGATTCCGGTACAGAATGCGGTGAACCGGAACTCTGGGACACTCTGGGAGTCATTCCTGGACATGCTTTGGTACAGACAGCTCGGGCATGTCGAGTTGGCGAAAGCGATGCTGATGGCTACGCTGCATCTCCGAACCATTGAGCAGATCATCCCCAAGCGCAAAGAGCAACTCAGGCGGGAGCAGCAGAAATTCAACGAGCGGTATCAACAGCAGACCGCGGCGATCGGGCGGATTTTCGGTCGACTCTCGGATTTCGAGCGAAAGGACTTCGGCGAGTTTTGCTCAGGACCGACAATCCATCCTATTGTATCGTCATTGATCCACGGCGAAGATGCGATTCGCGATGCTGGGTTTGAGTTACTCAAGGCCATCGCGGACGAGAGCTCGCCGACCGAGGCTGTTGCTAAGATGCTCGAAGATTACCTCACCCCGTTCCTGGACGCGTTTTCCGAGGCTGTCAGTAAAGTCACCGCGAAACAAGACGCTAGCAGCCCTTGGAGTCACATGCTGCCTCTTCTGAAGTGTAGCGAGTTTGTTCTGAACGGTCTCTGCGATCCTTCTGTAGGTCAGCTGAGACGCAAGTCTCTCACGACCGAGGAGCACAATGCTGTCAAGCGCTGGTGGGAGACCGTGTGGCAAGCCATTGACCACTCGTTCAAGATGATGAGGACATGGCACGAGAGAGTCGAGAAGAAGATCATGGAGGACTTCTGTCGAGACGTCATGGAACTGGCTAACAAGTTGTTTGCCCAAGACGGCGTCATGGCTTCTGCTCTCAGCCAGCATAGCAGCCCAGATACTGTCCAGGCTAACGGTGTTGCTACGACGAACGCCATGAGGATCGTCCTAGAGCCACCTAAGAGGTACTCGAATTCCCTGGCCGACATGCTGCAACTCAAGGACAGATACCTCATCATGGGCATCATCGAAGTGATCAAGAAGCTCGTGGCGAGGTTGAAACAGAACGACATGGAGTTGCCGCCAAGAACTCTTGCGCACCTCGGCAACATGCTCAAGCGGAGGAAACTCGCCGATGGAAGGTTCGATTATGTCCAGAGGACCAACCTGACGAATGAGCAGCGGATCGAGCTGCTCAAGGCCCTCGGGGAGGATGCTGTGATCGAGGAGCAGTTCATGGGTGTCAAACCCGGGGAGAAGGAAGCGAGGGAGAGGGAGCGGTCCATGAAACAGAGCAAGCTCGATTTTTCCAAGGGCGGCCTGAACCTCTCGACCGCGACGAAGGATCACCTCGCCGAACTTACCCCTGCCTTTGAGAAGCGTAAGTCCGCTTTGCTGGAGAGCTTGAAGGAGGAGGGCCCGAAGGTCAAGCCGCAACCTAAGCTGGACCAGAAGGCGATCCTCGCCACTCAATCATCCATTAAAGAGGCCCGAGCCCGGGAGAAGGCGGAGAAGGCCAAGAGAGATGCCGAGGCCATTGCCAAAGCAAGAGCCCTGCGGGCCCCGCAAAAGACCGTTGCTGGGGAGGGATCCGGCTTACAGGGTATCGCTGGTGTCCGAGGCAAGGACCACGCTCCGGTCGTCAAAGATGAGATCATGGTTGGGTCCTCTTCTGAAGAGGAAGATGAATCCGAGGACGATGAGCGGATCACGTTGAAGGCGAAGGCCAAGTACCAGACCCTCAATGAGGCTGAGCGTCGTCGGCTCCTCATGTTGACTGAGAAGCGGGGTCCTGTCAAGAAGGTCAAACTGCAGAGATCGGCGAAGGACATGCGAGCGCGCCTGATCCCGCCGATGGATGTGCTGCACCAAGCGATCTTGGAGTGGGATATCTTTCACGAGGGCAGCGACCCCCCCAATGGTTTCCGCTGCGAGGTTGTCTCCAACACGTATACAGATCCCCACAGCTACAAGCAGACCTTCTTTCCTCTGCTCATCAACGAGGCCTGGCGTTCCTTTGTCACGGCGAAGGATGAAACCACCTCCAGGCCTTTCGGTATCAAGGTGCTCAACCGCATGACGGTCGACAAGTTCCTGGAAGTTACTGCCTCGGTGCCGGCAAATGTCAGTAGGGACCGTGGTCTGTCAGAAGGGGATATTGTAATCGTTTCAAAGGCAGAGGACCCGCTCAACCAACCGACGGAGCTGCACTGTCTCTCCCGTATCTGGAAGATCACCTACAAGAAAGATACAGCCGAGGTTGTCTACCGCCTCAACGCCAAGGGAAATCAGATCTTGCCGGCACTTCTTCCGGGTGCCGAGTTCCATGTCGTCAAGATCACCAACATGACGACAATCGAGCGTGAATATGCAGCGCTAGAGAGTCTGCAGTACTACGACCTCATGGACGAAGTCCTGAAGGCGCAGCCGTCTCCGATGCTTACCTTTGGGGACGAGGCAGTAAAGGGGGTTATGGAGAACTACCAACTCAATCCGGGCCAAGCGCGTGCTATCCTGAACGCAAAGGAGAACGATGGCTTCACCCTTGTTCAGGGTCCTCCTGGAACTGGCAAGACGAAGACTATTGTTGCCATGGTCGGCTGCCTCTTGACCGGAGTCCTCAAGTCGTCGAGCCATGCGGTTCCAATTGGTAGACCTGGGGGTGCGGCTTCTAATGGAGTGGGCACATCCAAGAAGTTGCTCATCTGCGCCCCCAGCAACGCCGCCGTCGACGAGTTGGTGCTACGGTTGAAGGGCGGGGTGAAAACGATGCATGGCACATCCCACAAAATCGAGGTGCTGCGTCTGGGCCGCAGTGATGCCATCAACGCCGCCGTCAAGGATGTCGCGCTTGACGAGTTGGTCAAGGCGCGGATGGACGTGGAAATCAACAATATCAGCGGCCCTAGCGATCGTGAGAAGCTGCACCAGGAAGCCGGCGAGCTAAAGAATAAAGTCACGGAACTGCGGCCACAGCTCGAGGCGGCTCGAGCAAGCGACAACCGCGCGCTCGCCATGAAGCTGCAGCGGGAATTCGACGAGCTGAAGCGCCGGCAAGCCCACATTGGTGCCAAGATCGATGCGCAAAAGAGCAAGGGGAATACCTTTGCACGCGAGGTTGAAATCAAGCGTCGGCAGATCCAGCAAGAGATCCTCGACAAGGCTCAGGTTCTGTGCGCCACCCTGAGCGGCAGCGGCCACGAGATGTTCAAGAATCTCAACGTCGAGTTCGAGACGGTCATCATTGATGAGGCTGCGCAATGCGTGGAGCTGAGCGCCCTCATCCCTCTGAAGTATGGCTGCTCTAAGTGCATCCTTGTCGGAGATCCGAAGCAGCTGCCTCCCACGGTCCTCTCGCAATCCGCTGCGAGATACGGCTACGATCAGAGTTTGTTCGTTCGAATGCAGAAGAACCATGGCAAGGACGTGCATCTGCTCGACATGCAGTATCGTATGCATCCCGAGATCAGTAGGTTCCCTAGTAGGGAATTCTACGAGGGTCTGCTGCAAGACGGTGCCGATATGGCCAGGCTGCGCCTGCAGCCGTGGCATCAGAGCCTCCTCCTCGGGCCCTACCGGTTCTTCGATGTCAAGGGCTCGCAGGAGCGTGGCCCTCAGAATCAATCGCTTGTCAACGACGAAGAGATCAGGGTCGCCATGCAGCTATACCGCCGCTTCCGGACGGACTACGGCAACGTCGACTTGAAGGCCAAGATTGGCATCATTACCCCATACAAGGCCCAGCTGTTCCGGCTCCGGCAGCGGTTCACAGAAACGTACGGCGAGGGGATCACGGATGAGATCGAGTTCAACACTACGGATGCCTTCCAGGGACGAGAATGCGAAATCATCATCTTCTCGTGTGTCCGAGCCAGCTCGACCGGCGGTATCGGTTTCATGACGGACATTCGCCGTATGAACGTCGGTCTGACGCGCGCCAAGTCATCGCTATGGATTCTGGGTGATTCTCGTGCGCTGGTACAAGGCGAGTTCTGGGCCAAGCTCATCGAGGATGCAAAGCAGCGAGATCGCTACACGACCGGAAACGTCATGGGATTGCTCAGCCAACCAGGGCCAAAGGTGTCGCTCGCATCACTTGCTGCGGCGTCGTCCTACCCTACTCAACCTCAGCGGGAGAGTGACGATGTGGTCATGACAGATTCACCCGAGGTTCCGCAGCAGGGAGCCTCTACGCCCAAGCCTCCGACGCCAGTACATCAAGGATCGGCTTCGACGACAAGGTCGGTTCCTGGTGAACAACCGGCCGCAACTCCGACGCTTCCATATCGCGGTACGGGCATCGGTGGTCTGAACGAGAAAGGGGAGGTCACGTCAATGATGCCAAGGGGCTCTGGCCCGCCCATGATCCAGTCCACGGCTGGGTCCGCAGGCAAGAAGCGGCAGCGCGATAACACCGATGACGGCCGCTCCAGCGCCAAAAAGGCAAGTTACGATGGTAATGCTCATGTAGACTTGAACCCAGCTAACGACGGCGTGTCTAGACTCAGCAGAGTTCCGACCGGTCCACCGCCAAACCATCGGTGACTGCCAATGTCAAACAGCCGATAGCGCCAACCGATCCATCGGCCATGGAAGTTCTAGGGTTAGCTCCCCCGACACGGGCCCCCCCACAGCCGTCCCGGCCTCCTCAACCGCCCGCTAGGCCACCCCAGGGCTCCAGACCCAGCATGGGTCCCAATGTACCTAAGGTAAGACGATTCTGATCGCCATACCACCATTCCAAAGACTGTTGTTGCTAAAGCGATTACAATGTAGGGCACAGTGACGTTACACAAACGGCCGGCGGCAGACCCATTCATTAAGAGGAAGCCGCCGAAGCGCTGACCAAGCATGTGATGTGCTTGATATGCTATACTTTTTCTTTATGCCCCCCCTTCCATTTTTCTCGCATTTCGGGCCAATTATTCTGGCGGCGTTTGGGGTCATACATACATAGCGATTATAGGGGGCATACCTTAGATAGAGATGGTCGGCGGAGTTTGCATCACGGCTACGGGAAAGCTGGTCTCATTCTCGGGCTGGGCGGCGATAGACGGCTATTCACGGCTGGGAGGCTTTCCTTGGGTGAGCGTTGGAAGTTTGCGCGCCGGGAGTTGTTGCTGGGCTCCTTGTTATCCCATTCTTGCCTGTGTTCTGTTGACCTTTCCGCTACCCACGAAGCAGGCGGTCATCTGTGTTACCTTACGGACTAGGGCAGGCAGATGTGCCGACGCGTTGGCCGGAGTCGGGGCATCCATGTCCTCACCACTTCCACCAATTCCCCCAAGGATGCGGGCGCGGGGACTTGTAAAAGGTTGCATCCGCATACTGACCGACACTGCGGCACATGCAACCGGCCGTTCGGGGGTTTACATGCCCCTTGCCGTGGCTGACAGCCCGACAGCAGCGTATTTTGCTGCCTCTCACCCGGTTACCGCGGCCACAAGGTGCTCTATGTCGCGCCGTTCGACGCTGATCGTTCCGAATCCTCCACTCTTCTGCATGGAAGACTACAGTTACATATGTGGTGAAACAGTTCTCAGGACTGTCTACTCTCTCCGGGTACCGTACGCCGGCCGTTACATCGGAAATGGGGCTCCATCTTCCCCAGATCCGCGGCGGGCTTTGGTCGCTGATCTGCCGCTCCCGCTTCAGCCTAAGTTTAATCTGGTGGCACGAATTATTTGATTGGTCGAAAATATCCGAATTGCGGGCATTCAATTGATGAGAACTCGACTTCCACTTGTGAAGGACTCGTCACGATGCAGTGCTCCCTACAGCTTCTTTTTTTCAGCCGTTGGAGTTGACAGAGGACACCTTTCTCCATGCTGCCGCGGTGTCATCTTTCGCTGGACATAGAAGGCGGGCTGCCAGGGAGCCCGGTACCGGGTTCATCCTGGACGAAGCCTTCCAGGACCTGCAATCACATGCTCTACAGTCTGCACAATATCCTTATCGATGCGATCGGCCGACGCGCGTCTCGTCCTCCCGATCTCATGCCTGCTTATTTGAGTGAAGTATGCGGACATAGTTTATGATTTGGGCCCTGTGGGGAATATGATTCTCACTCCTTGCCCACCGCAATGCCCTCGTCCATCATTTTCGGCCCAGTTTCGGCCTTTCGGACGCGGCCAATTCCCGGCATCTTCCTCGTCACTCTCAACGCCGGCAACCCGATCTACGGGCCACGGCAGCCCCGAATGAAGGCGGGGTTGATTGAGGGTCCCCTCAATTGTCGTACGAATTCTGACTCGAGGCTACTCCACATGGAAACACAACTAAACGGTCGAGCCCTCGAGCCCGCCTATGGGGAGTCAGAGGTCCTGTCGCGTTTTGTCAGCTAGATACACGGTGATGACATCACCATCAATGGGATGATGAGATAGCCCTACGTTAGGCGGCGATATCAGCCCTGAGGCCATGGCATGCTCTCAGGGTCGTGGACGCCGTCATTCGTGGCGTCTTTGGGCTATGATGGAGTTCCTGCCAATCCATTCCTGATCCTTTTCAACTGGCTTGGCTTGATCTCTCCTATATCCTCGGGGATCTCGCGTTCTCGGAGAGGGTTTCTTGAGCGAACGGACATTCGGTCATTCTGGGGTAATAAGCCCTGGTGCAGACAGAGTAGCCTAGGTGAGTCCTGTAATGAACAACATTGCTTCATGCAAGTCATGACTGACATTACTTATAGTACCACCTATTCTAACTTCGACAAGTTCGGGTCCGTGTTTATTAGGATACTAATGAACTAGCCTCCAACATGTCACACCCAGGAGATAGTAGCAAGAGGGGTATCCACGTTTGCCGGGACACTAAGGTCACATTTGAAGATGACAATGGGCCGAAGGATTATCGGCAAATGCTACCAAGCACAGCCATCAGCAGCTCACAGCCACCCCCGGGCAGCCGTTCCAAGTCCGCCCTAAGGCACAGGTCAAGGAAACCGGATGAGAGGGGTACGACAAAAGAATTGGCCGACTTCATCCGCAATACCACGCCGCCGCCTTCGAATTTCATGTCCACACCGAGCCCTTCCGAGGAGGAGCATGGAAAGAAGAGCAGAAGGCTTCCTTTGTGGCCGTTCCGGAAGAAGACCGAGAAGGAAGAGAAGAAACGATTCATCAAGCTGCCAGACTCAGCAGTTGCCGGGATGACTATTGGAGGTCATCGCCACATCGCGATATCGATTCCGGTCGAGTATGCACATCTGCAGCCTGTAACCTGCAAACGCCCGGTCTCTTCAGCAGAGCGACCGGACGACTCCGCCCGGCCCAAGGAACAAACGGGGGCGCCTCCCTTTACGCCGGGCGGCGATGATTCGCTTTCTCTGCCCGGCCCTTCCAACAATAGCCCTACAGAGGGGAGGCGGCGGGGAGAAGCCGGGAAAGCGCCGGAATGTCGAACAGTAGACACGGCTCTCACTCTTCGTCCCGCCGCGACACCGTTTCAAAAAGGCCCTGCCGATACCACTGTGGCCACGACAGATACTTCGTCTAATAGAGAACAACGCCACCGTCGTGAATCCATTGTCCGGTCCCGCTCTCCCAACACTGAAAGCCTACCTGGGACGTCGACTAGGCGGCCGATGTACCGAGATACACTCCAAAAACGACCATCCACCCCCGAGAGTGATTGCACCGACAGCAGCGAGCTCATATATTCTGATGCCGCAACGGTCCGCATCCCTACTCCTCAAGTGATGGCGGACTTGCGGAACAGTTCACAATCACGGGGCTCCGACACAGGCACGGCGAGCTTCCACACCCCTGAACTTGGCTATCTGCCCCTGACAATCTCTAGTCGGGAGACAATGAACGCATGGGACTGGAACAGGGAAGATTCACCAGTGTTCGACAGAAGCAGACCGCAAAGGCACAGCACGGATGAGCTCGCATCACCGCACAGTGCCTTCCACGCCCAAGATTTCCGGCGTCATACACTTTCAGCCTTGGCCTCACTGGAGTCCCCTTTCGGAGAACCAGGGAGCCCACAAAGCCTTTATGTCACCCCCCTTTCAGTCATGGCAGACTCCCAACCGTCATCATTGGGCCAATCGGCTTTCCCACACAATAGTACCATTACCTCGGAGGTCTTAGCCGCCCACAATAGACGCTCATACCGTCCACCAACCCGCGGCAAATGGCCCGCTCAACGCATCAGTGGCATCCCGAACATGAGGGACAAAAACCTCTCTTCAGCACCCTGTTTCTCAGCCTCCGAATCCTCCTTGGCGCGCCCAGCGCTCACCCACCGCGCCTCCGCGGAGAGCATCATCACAAACCCTTATTCCACCCCTGCCCCCCGTCCGGCGGCACGTCCTACTGCCTGTGTTCATCAAGAGCTCGTCAACCGCTACGAAGACCCTCGCCAACCCCCCGACCGCGAACTCAGCGCCCTCGCCGAGCGGCTCGAGCGCCTGGAACACGCCAACGAGCGCCTGCTGAGCACACTCGTGCCCTTGTTCGAGCGTATTGCCGACCACATGGTCTTCAGCGGCCGACCGTCGAGCTCGCGTGCGAAGAGGAGGTACAGTCACTACAGCTACCCAAGCCGGAGCGATGTTTCGACTCATGATAGGATGAGGAGGAGGAGAAGAAGCAGGAAACTTCCCGAAAGGCTGGAGAGTGTGGATAGCTTCGACTTTGATGGCTTAGACTTGGACCGGCCGAGGGTGCCGCATCTGCGACCTCAGGACGGCTCTCGTAGAAACGGGCGTGCGAGGCGGGGCGGCGCTCAGGGGGCGGGAGAGATCGGCTATGGTACAGAGGACGGGGATGGCATTCACAACCTGAGCTGGTTGCGGAGCGACTCGGGCCTTGATTCAAGGGAAACGCTGTCGTCTTACGGTGGCAGAAGGGAATTCGGGCAATTCGGGGAATTCGGGGTTCCTGATAGTCTGTTTCCGGAGAGTGTGGCGGACGATGGTAGTTGGAGGAGGCCTTCGACGCGGAAGCCGCGGCCGCAGGATGCTTTAGGGGAGAATCCCGCCGGGCTGGGCTCTCTTGAGTCGGTGATGAGGGAAGTGATTAGGGGTGCCTACACCTAATAATGCAAGGTGACACGACGGAATAAAAGGCAACGAGGAGAAAGTGGAAAGATGTCCGTAGGTAGGTAGGTAGGTAATTACCATGTCCGGCATGGTACAATACATACATACCGTGCTGATGGTAAGTATACGAAGCATGGAATTCTAGACGTGTCGTTACATACGCGGAGTTGAAGTTACAGATAGTCAAGGGGGTAAGCTTGGCACAAAGCTAGGGCTCCGAAATTTCAAGCCAATCTTGTTTTACAGATTTTCACAAATCTAGTCTCTAAGGTACAGACTTCACTCGTGCGCGTCGCTAGCCGCAAGCAGCTAATGAGGTAGGGCGGTTGCACTGCTATAAGCGGCGGTATAGATCACCGCTATATAGCTATAGAGACCGTGCATATATACTACTAGACTCACCCTAAATACATACTAAGTAAAGCCTATAGATATTATGAATATTTTTATATAACTAGTTACTTAATTTTTATAAAATTAAGAAGTTGCTTTCTTTAACTATAGGTTTCTATACTAATTATGTGATGAAACTACAAGCAGTCCTGCCTCTGAAAGGGTTTGCCGGTCGAAGGTACTGCTGGTTGGACTGTAGGTCTCAGTGAAGCCAAAAGGTTCACAATAATGCAAGTTGCAATGTTTGCACAGTAGGTAAAGGCTACTATTTATAATTGCTCACTGAGGAAGCTAGCTATCTAAATGAGTAGCAGAATAGTAGAACTATATACAGCTTCCTCCTCTAGGTATCCTGTACCTAGATCTCTGGAATATTTGGAACAATTATTATTCTCATTGTTCTATCTAGAACAATATTCCTTGGCATTGTTCCTCAGGAACAATCGTTTTTGGCATTGTTCCTAGTCTTCCCAATCTTCATTGGTCCTTTTTGGCTTGTAATGATTGGACACGGGCGCTGCCCGTCAATTATGCAGGTCGGCCTCTGTCACGGTGACTGTCGTCGCAGGCTAGGCTCAAAGCTCTAGTGGGCAACTGACTGCATTGCAAGAATATTGAACTTGCAGGAGGAAAGGAATCCTCGAAGACTGCAAGGTGCGAAGAAGTCTAAATACAGGATGTGGGGCATGTGCCCAGATGTGGAAAGTGGGGCACTAACCAGATTGACCAATCATGCATGCATGCACCAGAAGCCGGGCACATGACTAAGCAATAGCCTGTGCCATGGTATGGTGGGTTCCACCGTCACAGCCCCCACCGGCTTCTGCAGGTTAGTTCATGATAAATTAATATATTACTGATTTATAAATTACTTTTAGGAAATTATAGTTAGTATTTATATTTATTTCTTTTTTAGATTTATTTTATTATATATTTTCATTAAAATCTAACTTTAAGAGGATAATATTTAATAAGTTATTAAGCTTTTCTTTATTCGATTATCTTATATTAACTTTACTATTAATATTAATAATAGATTAAAGCCTTTATATCATAAATTAACCTACAAAGGCCGGTGGGGCTAACCTGCATAGCCTATAGGCAATGCCTGCGTCCAATCATTCTGGTCCAAATACGGACCAATCAGAAGAGGATCACGCTTGGTATAGGGAAGGCTTAGTGATCCAGCTATAAAGCTCACAAAGGATTACTAATGATCTAAGGTGATCTAGTATAAGGGATTATCAGAGGTAAGCAGTGATCCATGGAAAAACTGTAGTATATAGAGTAGCTAGCCATTCCTTCTAGAGGACGCAGAGAGTTCTCCAGTGAGCAATACAAACAGTAGAGTAGCCCTATCTTACTGTGCAGACATTGCGGCTAGCATTGTTATGAACCCTTTAGCTTCACCGAGACCTACAGTCCAATCAACAGATACCTTCGACTAGTGAACCCTTTCAGAGGTAGGACTGCCTGTGGTTTCATCACACTTTAGGAAAGTATTAGAATAATAGGCTTAGACTTTAGAGATATTTTATATCAAATTAATATACTTTATTATTATTAAGATTTAGAAAATAATATAGTTAATAAAACTTCTATATAAGTTTATATTTATAACATTATAGCATTATATAAAAAATTAAATTTATTTATATAATAATTAACTGTCATAAACTAACTATATATAGCGATTGGATAGGGCATAACCCTTGGACTCTAAGCTAATAGCCGTGAGGGACAGCCTGATCACCAAGATTAATCAGGAGCTAGTGATCCTAATACCCCCATCGACATCCGCTTCAGGAGCCAAGCTCGGTATCTATACATTGTACACCATCTATTAGTCCTTGCCCACGCCATACAGGTTGGTGATTATGGTGTCCTCCGAGCTATGATCCCGACACTGCCGATTATATTCTTTGGCGGGAAGGCCAAATCCTATGGTCTAGAGATGCTCTACTTCTCCTGGCTACTTCACTCTGACATCACCGACGAGCTACTCTCCGACTGCATCTTCCGGACAGGTCTTGTCAGGTGTACTACCGCGGGTAGCGGGTGGAAGGCCATCGACCTCGCACTGCAACACATCAACGCACCCTTCGCGCTAGATATCAAGAAAAATCGAAACTCGACTCACGATACGAGCGCGACGTTTGAGCGACTCGCGGCAGTCAGCCCGTATACCGCCATCAGGAAGGGTGTGGAAAGCAGGTTCGGCATCTACCACAAGGGCACACGGGTACAGCCATCTACCAAGAACGACATTCTCGACTACGCCTGCGTATTATACCGCAACGGGTCTACCAAAGCCAATGCCGCGGTGAACTATGCGCCAGAGGAGTTTGACGCGCCGGATATAGAACGGTTGGGATGGAATGCGCTCAGCGACAGTAAGATCGCGGCGTTCAATGCCAAGGAGGTTCGACCCCGCCACGCCGCAGATCAGGCAGGGGTCCCAACCCTTGTCGACGAACTGGACTTGGTAGTAGAGTAACGAGGGTGCCCGGGCGTATAACGAGGAGGACGAGGATGAAGCGGGCTGGGAATCAGAGGGGTCTGACGGCGATGAAGTATAGCTTGTTTCTACGTTTGACCTTCCTGGTTGCTAATGGTATTGTTTTGACTTACAGTGCACGGGGGGGTGTAGGGCTGATTCAATGTCACCGTGCCATGGAGCGGGGTTAGCGGGGGGTAGCAAAGTGTATTAGGGCCTAATCTGGCATTACAACAATTGGTGTGAAATCACCGCCTAGCTTCGCCATCTTCACCTTCTAGTATACATTCCTAGTTATCGACGGGACCGTCACCCTCGCCGTTCGACTCGAGATCAGCACTCGCGACGGAGCTTAGCTCTGACTCTGACTGGTCGCCGGGAGGCGACTCGGCACCCATCTCCTCACCAGGGGTCGACACTGGCTCCACTCCAGTGACGGGGCTCGACTCAGCACCCATCTCCTCTCCAGGGCTCGACTCTGGCTCCATTCCAACACTGCTGGGCAACTCGGCGCCCGCTCCACTGTCCGGGGGCGATTCTGGCTCCACTTCGTCGGCGGGGGACGACGGCGTCGCCACTGCGTTTCCCTTACCGGTACGCCGGGCCACCCGTTTAGTCGGCGATTCCAAGGCATCTTCCGCCTTGCGCTTCCCGGCACCCGCCGGCCTGCCCGACGACCCGCCCGATGCCTGGGCCCTCTTCCGAGGCGTCTTAACGGGCGTCATGTTCAGGGCCCGCATCACCGCTTTTCCGCGGGTGCGGAATGCCGATTGGTCCCTTTCCGGCTCACCGATTGGAGGCATGCAAAACCGCTCGTGTCTTTCCTCCCACTCCCGCAGGAGCTGCGGGACAGTATCGTAGATGTTGGACCAGGTCATATCCTCGGGTGTTACGTCGCGGTAGGAGTCGCCGGTCCGGAGGTATTTATCAACGAACACTGACCCGATGAGGGGTACCGAATCTCGGATCGTATCGAATACGGGCCCCTCCGGGGGGGGGTCCGTCATCATCTTTTGGACGAGTGCGGAGAAGAAGTCGCCCATCACCATGTTTCGGCGGGTGGAGTAGTCCGCAATGGATTGCGGAGGTTCCGAAACCCACGCATACCGGTTGAACGGCGTGACTATGAGGAGCCTGGCAGCCTCGTAGGCGAACAGTTGCTGAAAGGCATCCGAATCCGCGCCTGAAGTCTCCCTGATCCTCGGGGAGATCTCATGTACCCACTATAGGTGATTAGCATGATCGAGCGGGTCTGGGATTACACCAATTGGAGTAAAAAAAGCCAGGGCTCGAATTACACCAATTGGTATAATACCGGGTCCAACATACCTTGCGCAGCATACGCTCCTGTTGCCAGTCGTTGATCGTGCCTACAACATGTGGGAGATACCACTCCACTGGCCACTTCTGCCCGATGCGGAATAGCCGTCCGATGAATTGGAGTATGGTGGATACGTTCCACACGAATCCGAAGCCGATTCCGACTGAGCACTGCAGATGGCAGTTCAGCCCGGCACTCGATACCGCCGAGTTGAGCACGAGGACGTCAACCTTTGCTGATTCAGAGTTCCATTCTTGCATGGCGGCTTCTCTCATTTGGGTACTCATACCCGAGTGGATATTAAGCGTGTTGAAACTCGCTTTTCGCAGGGCGGCCACTGTCATCCTAATATAGTTAGTACGGGTGGGTCGATAATACACCAATTGGTGTAGAATGGGGTCCAATACTTACTGCTGGATCCACGGCGAATTCACGACGACCAGCACACGCTTCCCTTTCTCTTTGTATTCGAGACATGTTTTCAGCACGAATGCCAGTGATGGTGAGTCTGCCATGGCGAAGTGTGTCATCGCCGGCCGCTCCGATGGCGGCATATGGTCGGGATCGCGGTTGAGGGTCGCGTAGACCCAGGAGAGGCCGCCGTCGGAACAGTCATGAACGATGCGTTGAACCAGCTCCGTACCGAGGCGGGCAGGCTTGCCCTTCGACGTCAGGTGGGCCTTGGTGGCCTTCCGGACGTTTTCTGCGCGGGAGAGGCTTCGCGATGCCTTCCGCTGCTCTTCGGCCATCTCGATCAGGCGCGACGTCTCCATTTTCGTAACGTCGTCTTCCTCGTACAGCATGCGCCATGCGTGGAAATCATGCGCGAGGTACTGAAGGGCTCTCACTAGAGCCAGGCTTAGAGCTTGGTTCTCCCCGGCTCCCGTCGGGCGTGAGTCCTCGTGGATATGATCGGTCCCCTCAGGCACGTCGACCTTGCCGAGGGAGATATTGGCGAGGATCGAGTCAGTCTCCTCCACCACCTGATTAGCGCGGTGGCCATAGCCAAGTTCCACCGAAATGATCCTCATCGGGGGGATGTTGTCTTGAGGGTAAACAGCTTGTCCATTTGGCAGTGTGACTTTAGTATTCATCCCTCTATTTAGGACGATGAGCTGATTTTGCTTGAGGATTCTGTTAGTACGGTCGCTTAACGACCGTCCGTCGGTAATCATCGATTGGACTGTCTCCGACAGGAACCACCAGCGGTGGCCGAGGACTTCGTCCATGTGCTTCAGCTGGGCGACAACCGAGTTCTCGTCTGGCGAGAAACGGGTGATGGCCTCCAGACCTTCGTAACTCGGCCGGAAATCGTCTGCGATTAGATCTGTCGCAGACAGCCCTGGCGGCATAGTAAAGTACCGGTCCATACCGCCTGTTTCCTAGGCAAGCCGCATGAACGCGATCCAATCTACTACCCGGTTCTGGGCGGGTGTCGCTGAAACAAACCCTAGTGCTTCCTTCGGGATTAGGCGAATCATCCTCCAGGCGAGGCGCTCCCTGTGTCGCATCGTGGCGGCTTCGTCCGCAATGACGCAGCGCCATTTGAAGTCCTTGCATGACGTCATTCGGAGGGTGTAGATCTTGCACTTGGCAATCTTGGGCTTGGAGCTAGGGCTATGCAACGTCAGCTTCCGGATTAAACACCACATTATACCAATTGGTGTAAAAAATGCCAGGGCTCGAATTACACCAATTGGTATAATCGGTATAAGATGCAGCTTTACACCCATTGGTGTAATCCCAGTTCCAGGCAGCACTCACCTTCCGAGAGCATCATCGTCTGACGAGTCGTACACCGGCTCGTACACCGGCTCAGCCAGCACATCCGAGTCCATATCCTCGTCGTAAACATCGTCATCGCCATCTTCTGACCCGGATCCGTCTTCGTCGACAGGGTCGGGCCTCATGGGCGTCTTCCCCCTTTCGCGCTTCCGGAGCTCGACTTGGTCGAGCTTCCACGGCCCGACCATCTCCGATGGCTTGTACCTGGCGTTGACCGAACTGACCCAGCGCTTGGCCATGGTGGTATAGGAAGTGAGGACGACGTTACGGGCCGTGTTCGGAGACCCCTTTTGTTGCGACCAGTGATGCATCATCTCGTCGAACTGACTCGTCGATAGCGTGGCACCTTTCCGGGGATCGTCACGGCCGATATTAGTCGAGTGTCCGTACCAGGCGTGGAACTTAAGCCCCGGGAAATTGCGGACCGCCTCGGTAAAGGTCTGCGCCAACAGACTGGCCGGGACGGCGACGAGTGTGGGCCAGGCGGATATGGCCTCGCCACTTGCATGTTTGCGCTCCAGCTCTGCGACCGCGAGGGAGACAGAGTGTATGTAAGTGAAGGTTTTACCTGTGCCAACCTCATTCATACATAACCACGTTTTGAAAGGCATGCTTTCGAGCTTGTGGATGATAAGCGCGTCTATAAAGTGTTAGCTATATAGAGAAACCAGGGCCGGCATTACATCAATTGGTATAAACCGAGCGCTTAAACCAATTGGTGTAATCAGAGCTACATACCGATGAGCTGGTGAGCCAGCAAGTGCTTCCCCGCCTCCCCACCCAGGTCCCACTGTGCCCAGGGGTACTTGGCCTTGAGTGAAGCGTAATCGAATCGGAGCGGGGAGCGCGGATCCTTGGCGCTATCTGACTGGCCCGCGGGGGCCGGAGTCGACGGGCCGGGAGCCTCTCCACCCTCAGTGGCCGGGGTGGGCGGTTCGGGTTCCTTGAGCCAGCCACTGAGCTCCACCGCATCCGTGAGCCATTTGGCGTCGCTGTAGTTGGGGTCGCGGACGAACGGGTGTCCGCGCTCCAGGATCTCCTTGATGGCAAAGCTGAGCTTGAGCTCTTGCTCGACCCTGTCCCGGGTCTGCTCCCAGCTTTCACCAGGTCGTCGGTCGGCCTCCGCGAGATGGTCCACGAGCTGCTCTTGCGTGGACAGGAACTCCTGAAATGATTCGTCGCCCTTGAAGAACTGAGGGTAGCTCTTGGTGATATCTCCCTCAATGCGCGTCTGGCGCGGCTCCTTGAATCGACCATCCTTGTAGAAGTGGTCAATGAGCTCGTGGAGAATCAGGCCACTCATCGGCGGGATGTCGTTCTCCTTCGCGGGCGCGGGCCGCTTTTCACCGTTTTTTCTCCGGAGGTTATCCCGTTGGAGATTGGCGAAATCTTGCATTAGGAGCGTCATGGTCCGCTTATACATCCGGGAATAAATCTCCCCGGTAGTGTATAGCTCCCTCCGTTGCTCGGCCGACAATGTCTTCCTCTCCGAGCGGACCGCAGTTGACAAGTGGAAGTTCTGTAGGGACTGGACGTTCTGTGCGATCTCTGCGTGCAGCTCTGCAGATAATAATTCGCCCGAGTCTTCAACCCGGAAGAGGTAGACTTTCCCTACGACGCCCTTGGGGCCGTTCTTCCCGTCGAGGCGTTGCTTGCCCGAGCGGCGGTCCAGAAAGTACAACATATGGAGAACGGCACGGACCCAGTCGTCCGCGTGGTATCCACCGTAGGTGCCGGGAGTGCCAAGAGCATGCTGTACGTACCGTGGGGCACCCTGTCCGTTGGCACCAACCGTCGTGTTTTTGAGATAGGCCAGAAGCCCCGCAATGATGGTTGGAGTGGTGGCGATTTGATATCGCTCGAATGCCGTGGATGCCACTGGGTCCTGAATGTCCCCTCGCCGCACATATACGACTGGGATCGGTGAGGGGGCCGATGCCAGCGCCTTGAATAGTGGGGCCGTTCCCGAGGAGGTAAACATGTCGGGAATGCTGGAAAACAGACCCGACCAGGATTCGATTTGTGTCCCGGGGTACTTGAGCGGGTCGCCGTGACAGTTACCCTGCTTGAACCAAGCAAGCTTGCCTAAGATGTCGGCGACTAAGGGATTATTAGCATAGGATCTAGGACTACACCAATTGGTGTAAAAAATAGAGTGCCAGGGCTGAGATTTCACCAATTGGTGTAGGTTTTAATCTATACCAATTGGTGAAGTCCGAGGTCACATACCTTCCAGGTCCGTATGTAAGGCCATTGTCTGTACGGAAGGATAGCTTAGGATAGCGGCGTAGTCGGAGTTGGTGAGATTACTGTTCACCTCCAGGACGTAGGCCAGCGTCTGGCCTTTCAGGCGCTTCGCGGAATGATCATTGACGGTAGCGGCCCGCTGAGCCGACTGGGGCTCTGACTCTGCTGGGATAACCGGGTACCGGAGCCCCTCATCAGGATTTTCCTTAATAGTCCGCTGCCACCAGCCCGGGGGTTCTAGACCCATGTCCAGAAAGGCGTGCATGTTGTGGTATCCGCCGTGCGTCGGGAGACGGTGGCTGGTCATGAAACCGGAGTCGAATTTCTTGTGTTGTGCCACAAATTCGGGGTTAGTGGCTGACATCAGCCACAGCCGCGGCGCCGGAATGCTGATCTCATGCAGCTGACTGATGTCGCGATGCGCAGGGAAGAACGGATACTTCGCAAAACAGGCGAAGTCTTCATCGGTCCAGCCTTTCTCGCGGTCGGCTGGGAACGGGGGGAGCTCCGGATGGTTGGTAACCTGTGTATTGGTGTTCTTGGTCGCATTCTCTCGACGGGAGGAGACCCCACCACGGGAGGGCCCACCGCGGGAAGCCCCACCGCGGGAAGCCCCACGGGCACGACCGCGCGGCATCTCGAAAGGCGAGGTAGGCGGGCCTGCAACTTCACCAATTGGAGTAAAAATCTTAAAATACACCGTCAAAATAGTTGATGTACAACTGCAGAGAGGAGCGAACCAGAAGTTAGATGTAAGGTTGAACTATCTTTCTGGGTGAGCGGGTTTGAGAAGAACCTATCTATGGGCAGAATAAGTGGGGCCGCGGGCCTGACCAAGCAGAAACTTCACACCAATTGTTGTAATTGCGGATCAATTGCACTAGCCTACCTTGATAATAATATGGATATGGAGCGTGCCATGGCATGAGGCATATACATTTGCAATGTTGAGTAAATACGTATGGGCTGCTCGGGTTATGGTATGGTAATTAGAGATGCCAACCCCAGTCACGCGATCGGGTGTGGAGGGTACACTAACACGAATAGGGCTAGTACTCCAATTTCAACAATTGGTATTTATAGATATCTACACCAATTGATGTAATTCCAATGCACGGTGTTATCTACATGGTGTTAGCGACGCTTGTTCTGCGCCCCCGTTCCAACAGAGTTTATCCGCCGCTGCCTCTTTGTAGGCTGTCTCCTCGTTGTAGATGGCGGGATTGGGGCGTCACCCCGCGCCGGAGTGGGGGTGACCGGGTAGGCTGGTCCGGGAGATCGACCGCCTGCCCCACTTAGCTCCCCGACGAGGGTGGCATCGGAAGAAAACGACGTGTTGGGCGTGAAAGGGCTCGCTTGCGGTGTTGTAGGCGTCACTCCCGTTGCCGCACGCCTGGTATGCGCACGTTGCGTCGCAGCACGTTGCTTGTGGTCCGTCCACTTTGACACTGCGATAGGCTGCAGACGGATACACTCCGCCACCAACCGATCGCCCCATTCCTCCAAATGTTCCCATGTTGCTAGGTCGGGTACTCGTGTCTGCAGATCCTCGACGCCCGAGGGCACGTAGCCGGTTGTCGCTAGCTCTTTGGCCAGGGCGGACTGTAGTCGAGACTCCAAGAAGACCGTCGATGGAAGATGGCAGAATCTCTCCTTCTCGGGCCACAGTTCAGTGGCGGCGATCCGATCAGCGTAAGAATGCAACTCCTGCCAAATGAACCACGCCTTGCTATTCATATATGGCTTCCGGAGCGTTTGATGTTTGGGGGGCATGCCGTCCAGAGCCCCGAGCGACGGGCTGCAGGCGTTGCAACACATGTAGCCTGCTACCCGAGACGATGACATTGCCGCCTCCTGAAGCATGGATAGTGCAGCTGTTCGGAAGCAGCTGGCGTTGGCAAATTCATACATCAACTGGTTATTGACAGCCAGATTCTCGCGCCACTTCTTCTCTTGCGCAGTCCACCGCTGGCGCACGATGTGGTCACCGAAGAGACCGAGCGTGGGGTGGACTTGGTATGCGGTGCTGGTCGGAGGCTGGTCGGCTGCGACGCCAGGGGTAAGGTCGTATAGGTCCTGGGGCATAAAGGCTAGCTGAGAGTACGTGCTGGACGCAACGGAACAGTTATCACTGTCGGACTCGTCGTCGCCATTTGTAATTGCCTGGCGTAGGCGACTGGGGACTGGCGGCTGGTGTGATAAAGGTGCTGCTCTCTGGGCGCCGGTAGCAGGTGGGGCTGTGACAGGGTTTGACTTGACAGGGTCCTCCTCTCCTAGTCGGTCGAAGAACCAATAGGGTGCGAAGAAATAGGCCTTGCCATGGAGCGACCCACCCGCACGAACTGCCCGCCCAAATCGCTGCCACAAATCGGCGATGTCCCCAGACCGAACAGGTCCATACTGTACAACCTGCATCACATCTGGAATGTCCATACCCATGCCAAGTGATACGGTAGCTAATATGATCCTGCATGTCGAATCGGCCGGCGAAACTCGCTGTAAATCCTCTCCTGGTCGGCGGGGCGAATGTCTGCATCGTACCGGCGGATGGTCGCATCGGCTGCCGGTCCAGATAAACCCTGAGAGCGTAGGACTTTCAAGAGGTGGTGGCGGGCTGAGATGATCTTTGCTTTGCTGTCAATGTAGACGATGGTCTTCGTGATTTGATCGTTCGGACCCTTGTTGAGTAGGAACTCCAGTCGTCGGAAGTCGCGAAGACTGCCCTTTGGCAGACATTGTACTATGATGCTAATGTCGCGACGGTCGATGGTAGTACGGATTATCTCGAGGGACCCGACTTGATGTCCCTCTTCCCGAAAGGCCCCTACCTGATGGATAAATAGCTCTGCATCGGGAGTAAGAGTAGCCGTGCAGCCAAACCAAGGGATCATGACCGGGAGTGCAGCTCGAACTTGATGGAGGTTGGCAAAGGATGACCTAAAGTCCCTCCACTGGTGAATGGTATGGAGCTCGTCGATTCCGACGAATGCGATGCGTTGGTTGAACTCGGCCGTACGGAAGAGACGGAGGAAGCGGTAGTGGATGGCTTGCTCCGGTCCTAATAGGATATGAGTATAACGCCCTTGTCTAAGCGCTTCCTAGAATGATTCGTCCTATTCGGTATCTAGATTAGCACGTCTATTATATAGGACTATAAGATATCGTCTTACTTTGCTCGTGCTCTGGTCAACCCAAATCGGGCGTGTACCTGAGTATGTGGCAATGGTCCTGTATTGCTCCTCTCCTAGCTTGCTGAATGGGACGATCTGGGTTGTAATCTTATGAGGTAGGATAATCGAGACAGCCTGGAACACGATGCTCTTGCCATATCCTGTGCGCGCCTGAAGGATCGTGTCTCCGAGGTGATAAATGATCCGCCTTACCGACTCGACCTGTCCACTCCGGGGCGTGCGTCGCGTAGATTCACTCGAGATGCCCGAATTAAGACTTATCTCGGTTACCACACGAACGAACATGGTTTGTAGGTTATGCTGTACGATCTCTCGCGTGGCGTTGTAGATCTCGCGGATGTAAACCTGTATAGGAGTCCCATCGACTACACAATTTTCTAGATCTCGATAACAACGCAGCGAATTGATCCGGTATAAAATGTCCCCCGAGTCTAAGCCTACCGCTCAAAAGCTTTGCTAAGAGCTTCGTTCCATTGCCGACATTAATTAATGATAAAGTCGACATGGGGTAGTCGACCAGAAAGAACCCCAATGACACTTCTCTTTCATCCCCTTGGAGTTGGGTTTCGACGAAAACACACGATAAAAGGAATCTGAAAAAAGAAACGGATATAGCCACTAATTTCTATGCTCCGTATAGAAGTCGCGAATTGACAATATACCAATTGGTGTAGAAATCCCGGGTCCAAAAAGGCAACCTTTCGGTTTTATATGGGGCCCAAATGACATTTCTCGCGGAAAATGTTCGCAACGTCCACAGACTGTACTCAGTGCGCGTTTGGGGTGGGTTCGGTGGTACATGTGCACGGTCCCTATAGCTGTACAGCGGCGGTGCAAGCGCCCCGCCCCGCTAGCCGCTTGCGGCTAGCGACGCGCACGAGAGTGAAGTCTATGCTTTAGAAACTATTTATGATTATTTTCTATTTTAAAATATAATTAGCTAAGCTTTAAAATCTTACTATTTTACTTTAAATTCTTACTAACTAATATAGGTATATAGCAAAAGTTATATATAACGTATATTATCAGCGAGTCGTACATATCAGCGAGTCGTACATATCAGCGAGTCGTACATATCAGCGAGTCGTACACTCTCCCCTACCCCTACAACAACTATTCCCATTTGCAACATATCAACACTAGCAACCAACTATAATTACATCAGAAATAGATGAATCAGATGATTCTGCAACCTCCTGGCAAGTACGTACGTTATAGCCAGGCTTGCCGCACACACCACAGCACCGAACCTTCGTACGAGCCCCCCTTGTACCACTACCATCCGGCTGCGTTTCTTGTACCACCTCCCCAGCCACGGCCTTCTGGTCCAGTAGATCCTTTGCATCTTGCACTGCAAGTGATCCTCCAAGCTGTACGCGTGTTTTTTGGCTCTCCGGCGCTTGCTTAGTGCCTCGTTGGCCTTGCAGAGCGAAGCATTCTCTGCCTGTATGTGACGAAACCACGGGCAGTCCTGCCTCTGAAAGGGTTCGCCGGTCGAAGGTATCTGTTGGTCGGACTGTAGGTCTCGGTGAAGCCAAAGGGTTCACAACAATGCTAGCCGCAATGTCTGCACAGTAAGGTAGGGCTACTCTACTGTTTGTATTGCTCACTGGAGAACTCCCCGAGTCCTCCAGAAGGAATGGCTAGCTACCCTATATACTACGGTTTTTCCATGGATCACTGCTTGCCTCTGGTGATCCCTTATACTGGATCACCTTGGATCACTAGTAATCCTTTGTGAGCCTTATAGCTGGATCACCAAGCCTTCCCTATACCAAGCGTGATCCTCTTCTGATTGGTCCGTATTTGGACCGGAATGATTGGACGTGGGCGCCGCCCGCGGGCTATGCAGGTCGGCCCCACCGGCCTCTGCAGGTTAATTCATGACATGAAAGCCACAGAGGAACTCGAGCTTGCTGATGTGGTTGATATGTGCGCGTATTAAGTCCTCAATCTGGCGACCGTATAACTGCTTCAATGGTCCAAAACAGCCAACATCGAGTGGCTGGAGCTTGTGGGAGGAATGCGAAGGCATACAGAGTGTGATAATGTTATTCTCCTGGCAGTAGAGCTCGAATTTGGTAGAGTAGTAGCTCTCGTGGCCGTCGAGGATCAACAACCGCTTTTTGCCCTTTGTACGAGGTGCTATATAGAAGTCGAAGTGCTTGATCCAATCCAGCCCTGCCGTATTGGTAGTCTAGCCGTTGTCGGTATTTGCGATGCGCCAGTTTGCTGGGAGGTTGCACTCGGTATACCAGTTGGCGAGGTGGTACTGCGCGGCTAAAATAATGAAGGGCGGGATAGCCCAGCCAAGGGCATTAACTCCTTGGATCACTGTTGCCCATTCGCGGTTGCTAGGCTGGGCTAGTTTTGCCCTGCCGAAGCCATCCGAGGTTGTAACTACCATGCCCGGGCAGATCATGCCCATCATAAACCCGGTCTCGTCAAAGTTGTAGATATCGTCATCTAAATGCCGTACTTGGCCTTAGTGTTTCGTAGGAGCGTAAACCACTCCCCGATGGAATAACAAGAACGACAATTGTTCTAAATGTTCTAGAGATCTAGGTACGGGAATACCTAGGGGAGGAAGCTATATATAGTTCTACCATTCTGTCACTTATTCGGATAGCTAGCTTCCTCAGTGAGCAATTCAAACAGTAGCCTTCACCTACTGTGTAGATATTACGACTTGCATTGTTGTGAACCTTTTAGCTTCACTGAGACCTATAGTCCGACCAGCAGATACCTTCGACCGGTGAACCCTTTCAGAGGCAGGACTGCTTGTGGTTTCGTCACACTAGAGCTTGCCGACAGGGGGCGCGTCGCGTACGCATAGCAGTTGGTTGGCTATATCTTCCACACTACGTAGTCTCGGCGGAAAGGCTCGCTTAGATAGCTCAATTATATACTGAACAAGAGCCTTCTCTTCGGAATCGGTGAGCCGGCGCGAGTTGGGCGTAGTGTCGCGTCGTGCAGGCTTGCCGTCGCGTCGGTTTCGGATGGTATTGACTGTGACGTTATAGATCTTTGCTGCGGCGCGAAGACTAAGTTTTGGGTTCTTTTGAATAGCTTCAAGGGCTAAGATTACCCTAGATTCTCTTGAAGCCGAAGACATCGTTGGGTGTAGAGGATTTTGGTTGTGGTATAGAGAGAAGACGCGTCGCGGTCAAAGTGTTCAATTCGCTTAACGTGCATGATAAGCGAGCGGATCAATTTTCTCTGCAACGCATGTCTCTACCTACAACATCAATTTCCTCCACCATACTATTATGTCTTCAATTCCGGCCAAGGCTAAAGTGGTTCTCGCACTTGAAGCTTTTGGAAATGATCCTAAGCTAAGCCTCCGGGCTGCAGCAAAGATCTATTCTGTGCCTTATACTACCCTCTATCGCCGGCATACTGGCTGGCCTGCACGACGTGATACTCTAGCCAACTCGCGTAAGCTTATAGATCTGGAAGAGGAGGTAATAGTTCAGTATATAACTGAGCTATCTACATGCGCATTCCCACCTAGATTGTATGGTGTGGAAGATATGGCCAACCAACTATTACGCGAATGTAACGCGCCCCCTGTTGGTAAACGCTGGGCTTACAACTTCGTCAATTGCCAACTAGAGCTCCGTACGCGTTATGCCAGTTGATACAACTACTAGAGGGCTAAGTGCGAGGATCTAAGGATTATCGGGGAGTGGTTTACGCTCGTACGAAATACTAAGGCCAAGTATAGCATCGTGGATAATGATATCTACAACTTTGACGAGACCAGGTTTATGATAGGAATGATCTGCCCGGGCATAGTAGTTACGACCTCAGATGGCCGTAGTAGGGCAAAACTAGCCCAGCCTAGTAACCGCAAATGGGCAACAGTAATCCAGGGAGTTAATGCCCTCGGCTAGGCTATCCTACCCTTCATTATTTTAGCTGCGCAATACTATCTCGCCAACTAGTATACCAAGTGCAACTTCCCGGCCGATTAGCATATTGCAACTACCGAGAACGGATGGACTACCAATATAGTAGGCCTTGATTGGATCAAGCACTTCGACTTCTATATGGCACCTCGTATAAAGGGCAAGAACTGGTTATTGATCCTCGACGGCCACGAGAGCTACTACTCTACCGAATTCGAGCTCTACTGCCAGGAGAATAATATTATCACGCTCTATATGCCTCCCCATTCCTTGTACCTCCTCTAGCCACTTGATATCGGCTGCTTTGGGCTGTTAAAGCAGGCGTACGGTCGCCAGGTCGAGGACCTAATGCGGATATATATCAACTACATTAGCAAGCTCGAGTTCCTCTATGCCTTCCGTAAGGCCTTCTTTACTTCTATAATAGAGAAGAATATCTAGGGTGGCTTTATAGGTACTAGCCTTGTGCCATATAATCTAGAGAGGGTAATATCTAAGCTGGATGTAAAGCTTTGTATACCAACGCCCTTGAACTCGCGGGCCGGCTATAATGAAACCATAGGCAGTCCTACCTCTGAAAGGGTTCACCGGTCGAAGGTATCTGCTAGTCGGACTATAGATCTCGGTGAAGCCAAAGGGTTCACAACAATACAAGTCACAATGTCTGCACAGTAATATAGGGCTACCTTACTGTTTGTATTGCTCACTAGAGAACTCCCAGAGTCCTCCAGAACGAGTGACTATATACTGGCTATCTTGGGTGCTCTTATATGCTCTATAGAGCTCCCTAGAGCTTGGTGCTCTGTTGACTCCATCAAGAGCTTCCGTTCCTTCGTGCTGATTGGCTTAGCTCCCTGAGCTCTCATGGTCCTGAATGATTGGTTCAGGTGCGCCCTACGCCACCCGGCGGGTTGTCCCACCTGCAGCTGTCCTGTTGGCTTAATTCGTGACACCGGCATACTATAACCTTGGGTCTTCTAGACACTATACAACCCTTGTCACGGTCGGTATGGGTGTCGCCCCAGGCGGGGGTCGAACCCACGACCTCCCTGATTGACGGCTGTTGTGGAGCACCGGTCACATGACCCACAAATCAGGAATATCTTCGTGTAATGTTCTGAGCCACCGACTCAGAACTTCTCTTTCCTTTCCTCAACCTTAGATTCACGAAATAGAATGACAACAACAGCCGGCTTGACCCTGTTCAATTGCATCTAGTCGTCACAATCTAAGGTTCATTTTCCATAGCCTGGGAAGGCATCATACAATATCCCACATTACGAAGAAGAACGAATCGGACTCGCACGACGGCGACTCCACTGATCTGCATAGCCAAGACCGGCACTGCAACGAAGCGAACCAACCAACTCGCGCACCAAGATGGCCCGCTCTGTGCAAGGCGATAAGCCTGGCAGTGGCTCCTCTAGCCACCCGAAGAAGAATGACAAGGGCGAAGCCCCTGTCGAGGGACCGAAGGTCCATTTCGATACCGAAGAATTGAGCGATTCCGCCTCGAGACTGCGCCGCGATTCGGCCCGGCGTTCTAGCATTCGAACTAATGAGCCCATCGTAGGCGACGACATTGAGTACACCTTCGAGAGGTTCAACGAGGTTGTACGACCGAGACTGCACTCCTATAACTGGGAGGACGATGACCTCTCTGAGGATGCGAAGCACCGAATCATCGAATTCGATAAGAAGCTTGTTGACGATGACAATCAGAGGGTCATCAAATACTTCAGCTGGCAAGCAACGTCGGCAATCCCGACCGACAAGCCCATTGGCTACGAGGAATTTGAGAAGGCTGTTGCAAGGAACCCTCGGGAGGTATTCGAAGACCTCCGTAATACGATGATATATTTTATGGCTGTAAAGACCCAGCTGGACGATGTTCATCAACTCGCAAAGGCAATCGACGGCGACCTCGGCGATGTTACGCACTGGATTGCTGAGCTAGAGAGCATACAGGCCGATTCCGGCGACCCTGCTCTATATGCATATGCCCAGCACGAAAAGGATCAGGAAATCGACAAGCTCAACGCCGAGATTCAACGCCTGAAGGCCCGCATTTGCGACCTCACAGACGCCCTACAGGCCGGCAACAGTCACGGCGCCAGTGTCGTATCCAACGTTACAGCAGCCACCGCTGCAACCGTGGCTACTGCAGCCACTGCCGCCGCAAGCGACAAGCGAAGTGCCAAGGTGCCCGGCCCCCCGGTCTTCTACAACGACGAGAGCCGCGATACTGTACCTTTCGAGCAGTGGTACCGCCAGGTGGAGTACAAATTGGAACAGAATGGGGACCACTACCGCAGCGACCGAGCCAAGCTAGGCTACATCGAGTCCCGAGTCGGTGGTGAGGTCTCCCAGAACCTAGGTCCTTACCTACGCGGCACCCACCCCGACCCCATCACCACGTCTGCTGGGCTGTTGACCTGGCTCTGGGACCAATACTTTGACCCTAGCACGAAGCAGAAAGCGATTGACGATTTCAACAAGCTCGAGATGAAGCCCGGCGATGATTATCACACGTTCAAGCATAGTTTTGTCCGCCTGGCCGGCGAAATTGGCCGCAACAAGAGCGAATGGAAGAGCGAGTTCCACCGTCGCCTTCCTTATACCCTGGCCAACCCGTTGACCAGAGAACTCGTTGACGAGAACGTCACTTTCGAGGCATACGCCCGCATGGCCGCAGAGATCGCCCTGGGCCACAAGCGTAACCGCGAGCGCAGCGATGCCCGAAAAGACCCTGCCGCAAAGGGCAACCGTGGCAATGGCGGAGGCAACGGTCGCAAGCACGCAGACGGCAAAGTCGTCAAGCCCGGCCGCATCAACGAGAGTGGTAGCGGCATAGCCGGAGGCCTAACCAAGGACGAGGTCCGTAAGTTATTTGACGAGGGTCGTTGTTTCACATGTAAAGAGAAAGGCCATGTCTCGACCGAATGCCCACAGCGCGGCAAGGCCGCACACAACAACAACCGAGCCGAACGCGAGGCCCGCATCGCAGCCCTCCAGGCCCGTTATGCCGTCAACGCCGACAGTACCGGGGCCAGTACCAAGACCAAGCTGGCCTCGAACAAGGAGAAGCTGGAGGCTACGAGTGGTAGCGAATCGAACAGCGCTTCGGAAAACTAAGCACCCTAGGGAACATTACCTCCCTCCTAGGGGAAGTGTCAACACTGAACAGCAACGAATCTCACAAAACAGACCTTGTAGATAGGCTACTGGGTGGGGAAGCCTTCACCATTGCCTGTACCCTTAGCAAAAATGGGATGTCATTGACCACAAACAACTGCCTTGTTGACACGGGAGCAAACGGCTACTTATTTGTAAGTGTGCCCATGGCCAAGCGTATGGTCAGACTACTGCAATTCGAGAAATGCAGCGATTTCCGCCCTCGCCATATCGGAGGATTTGACGGCAAGCCTAGCCAAGTAGTCGATGTGGCTATCCGGGGCAACATCACGGTCCAGAATCGGACTCTCCGCAACGAATGGTTCCTGGTCATCGACACAGGGCACCATGACCTCCTGATCGGGCGGAAGTGGCTCGATCAGCACGATGTCCTGGCAGACGCCAACCGGCGAAGACTACTATTCCCAGAGGCACTACCTCCAGACCCAGGCTGGTGGAAGACAGCCAACATTCCTCTGGACCACGTGCCACAGAACGAGCAAGCCGACCCACCTGTCATGAAGGATGTTCGACGGCGCGAAAAACTGATGGAGAAGGAAGACAAACGACGCCGCGATGGCCGCGCAATGGTGAGGCGCATCCAAGAATTGGAAGCCACGGTGAAGGCCGTCGACACGCCCAAGCCTACCCTGAAGATCACAAGCATTCTTCAGCGCCCTGGCAGGGCCAAGACCACGGCTGGCGTGGACCGAGAGCTTGGAAAAATGCACAGGGTTATGTCCGACCTGCCCGAACCACAAGAGGGTCCCCGGAAACCAAAGAAGACAATGTCAAAGGACGTTGACGATTCGAAGCGTGGCCATAATGGCCGCGGGCCGTATATCCTGAAAAGGGACTCTATCGGCTGGCATGAAGAGAGGCCTATCGACATTGCGGTCCTCGACGACCGAGTTTTCGAGAAGGTTACCAGCAGATCAGACTTCTTGACAGGCCATACCACCCTCTGCGAGATCGAGAACGTTATAAATGACAAGCAGAACGATCAGGCAAGGAAGGTCATGCCTAAGGATGAGGAGGAACTACGCCGGCAAGCGTTGCGAACTGTACCGCCCTGCTACTACGACTTCCTCGATGTGTTTAGCAAGGCTAGCTCCGATACCATGCCCCCGTTCAGAGGCCCAGCCGTGGACCACGACATCCAGCTGTTGCCGGGAGCAAAGCCATCGGACCTAGGCTACAGCCCCCTATATAAACTCTCTGTGGAAGAATTGGAAACAGCCCGCAAATACATCACGGAGAACCTACGGAAGGGGTTCATCGAGCCCAGCGATGCACCCTGGGCAGCTCCAATCCTGTTTGCATTGAAGGGAGATGGGAGCCTACGGTTCTGCGTGGACTACCGGAGGCTAAACGCCATCACAAAGAAGGATCAGTACCCTCTACCACTGATCGACGAGACCCTAGCCCGCATTTCCAAGGCCAAGATCTTCACAAAGGTCGACATTCGCCAGGCATTCCATCGAATTCGAATCGAACCGCAAGCCGAAGACCTGACGACCTTCCGAACGCGGTATGGAGCCTACAAGTACAAGGTACTCCCTTTCGGCCTAACAAACGGCCCCGCAACATTCCAGCGGTTCATCAACAACACGTTGATGGGTTACCTCGATGATTTTTGCAGCGCCTACGTGGACGACATCCTGATCTTCTCCGAAGACCCCGAAGAGCACGAGGAACATGTTAGAAAGGTCCTGGCAAGGCTGCGGGAGGCCGGCTTGCAGGCTGACATCAAGAAGTGCGAGTTCCACGTACAACGCACCAAGTTCTTAGGCTTCGTCGTCAGCACTGAGGGTTTGGAAGTCGACCCTGCAAAGGTGGACGTTGTACGGCAGTGGCCGGTACCAACCACCATCAAGAAGGTCCAGTCCTTCCTGGGCTTCTGCAACTTCTATCGACGATTCGTCCGAGAGTATGGCCGCATTGCCAGACCTCTCACAGCGCTAACCCGCAAAGATGCCCCGTTCAACTGGACCGCGGAGTGCCAGCGAGCCTTCGAAGACCTCAAGAACCGACTGTCGAGCGCGCCCCTGCTAGCACACTTCTCGCATGGCCTACCCACGCGCCTCGAGACCGACGCCTCGGCCGGAGTCCTGGCCGGCGTATTATCACAACAACAAAAGGATGGGGAATGGCACCCTGTCGCCTTCTACTCGGAGTCCATGCACGGCGCGGAGCTGAATTACCACATCCATGACAAGGAGCTTCTGGCCGTGATTCGGGCATTACAGCACTGGAGGGCAGAACTGATCGGCCTGCAGACCGAGGAACCGTTCCTTATTATCACCGACCATGAGGCCCTGAAGTACTTCAGCACAAAACGACTACTGAACATTCGCCAGGCTGGGTGGGCGGAGCTGATAGCTCAGTACCACTTCCACATTACCTACCGCCCTGGCAAGGCCAACGCTGCAGCGGACGCCCTCTCACGGAAGGTTGAGGACGCTGCCACCCAGAAAGCCAAAAAGGAGGCCTACCGCACAATGCAGTTGTTTGCTCCGGTAACCGCTATGCAGCACGACGAAGGTTTCGGCGAGGAATTGGCCCTCCTGGACGAAGACGTCCCGCCTCCCCCCGGCTCAGGTATACAACTGGTTGACGACCTGTTGAAATGGAACCGCACCGCCCCGGAACTGGAAGAATGGCGCATCAGGGCCAGGGAGCACGGAGGAGAACACGGGGACTTCGCCGTACTAGACAGCGGCCTTCTCCTCCACAGGGGAAGGTTGGTCGTACCCGCAGCGGAGCAGTTGCGCACCCGTGTCGTTGAGGAAGCCCACGGCCGTATCACGACGGCACACCCAGGAAGAAACAAGACTCGGAAGCTCATCGTCGCGAGGTACTGGTGGCCACGAATGGGCAGTGATATCGACCAGTATGTTGAGAACTGCATGCCATGCAGGTCATCGAAACATCCACGAGACAGGACCCCTGGGCTCCTACAACCACTGCCCGTTCCGGCTGCGCCATGGCGATGTATCGAGATGGACTTCAACGAGCAGCCGAAGGATCGCTACGGTTATGACAACGCACTGGTCATGATCGACCGCCTGAGCAAGGCTTCATGGACCATTCCGTGCGCGAAGACCGCCACGGCGCGCGACGCAGCAAAGCTCTACTACGAGGGACCATACCGGGTCTATGGCCTACCGGAGGAGGTCCTCACGGACCAAGGGCCACAGTTTCGAGCCGACTTCACCGATGAATTGTCCCGCATTCTAGGCATCAGGTGGGAACTGGCCACTTCCGGTCATTCCCAGACCGTGGGCCAAGTCGAAAACCTGAATCAGTGGATTAATCAGCGGCTAAGACCTTTTATCAACAATTACCAGGACAACTGGTCCCGGGCCATTCCAGCGCTCGACGCGGTACAGATGAGCCTACCGCAAGACAGCATAGGCCTGCAGCCACACGAGGTCCTGTTCGGCCGCCCGATGCGCATGCCTTTCGATTGGCAGGCCAGAACACAAGACTTCTCCGACATGACACCCCGCGAAAAGATGAACCGTGAAGAAGCCCAAGCCGTTGCGCAGCGAATCCAGGGCTATGTCGATACCGCAAGAGAGACAATGACGAAGGCACAAGCCCGGCAAACAGAGCAGGCGAACCGTCACAGAAGGGAACCTGATTTCGACGTCGGCGACCACGTCGTCATTCTCAAAAAGTCATCCGAGACCACGAGCCGCCCGAGCGACAAGCTCTCGTTCCCTGTTACACAGCAACACTACGAGATCCTCGAGAAGGTTCACAATGGCAAGGCATACCGCCTTAAGGTTCCAGATTCGTGGAAAAGCTCGACCGTGTTCACGCCTGACCGTTTGAGGAGATATCCCAATAACCCGTTGCCAGGCCAAGCGGCCGAGAACCCACCGGGCGAACAAGTCAATAACGAAGAAGAGTGGGAAGTCGAAAGGGTCCTAGCTAGCCGAACATACCACGGCAAGCTCCAGTATCAAGTGCAGTGGAAAGGCTGGGACCCTGACCCGGAGTGGTATCTGGCCGAGAACTTCCGAAACGCTCCCATGGTGTTGAAGCGCTTCCACGACGAGTACCCTGACAAGGCTGGGCCTCCGGTCCGCCTCGCCCGCTGGGTGGAAGCCGCCGCAGAGGACCGCTTCGCAGAGGAACATGACGATGACAACGTCCCGTTGAACAGAAGAGCGCCGCTGCGGCGATCAACGAGGAAGAAGTAGCGTCTGATACAGAAACATGTGCTGGTTCGCAATTACACCAATTGGTGTAAAGAACATGGCTGGTCTGGAATTACACCAATTGGTGTAATACCCACGGCCATGGCCACGGCGGAGGCCTGGGAATGGTATGGAACGGTGGAATGCGCGTTGAAGGCGCATACGGCATTGAAATTCAAGACTCGCGGACGAGTCTTCTTTGGAGGGGGGGGTTGTCACGGTCGGTATGGGTGTCGCCCCAGGCGGGGGTCGAACCCACGACCTCCCTGATTGACGGCTGTTGTGGAGCACCGGTCACATGACCCACAAATCAGGAATATCTTCGTGTAATGTTCTGAGCCACCGACTCAGAACTTCTCTTTCCTTTCCTCAACCTTAGATTCACGAAATAGAATGACAACAACAGCCGGCTTGACCCTGTTCAATTGCATCTAGTCGTCACAACCCTCGAGAAGCGATCTCGCAGTTAATGCTTATCAAGACTCACATTGCCAACCATTAAAACAG
The DNA here is from genome assembly GCF_033439665.1 of Chaetomium strumarium. NCBI lineage: Eukaryota > Fungi > Ascomycota > Sordariomycetes > Sordariales > Chaetomiaceae > Chaetomium > Chaetomium strumarium. Next base: position 6,501,969 of record NW_026944429.1, on the reverse strand, counting down.
CTCTCCAACTTCGATGTTGACTGCGGTGGACCAGCTTGCCAAGGGTACGATAGCTATAATGCACGAGGTGGCTCTTCTTCAGTCAGAGGTCTCTTCGCTCCACAAGGCCAACGAGGCACTTAGTAAGCGCCGGAGAGCCAAAAGAACGCACGTGCAGCTTGGAGGATCACTTGCAGTGCAAGATGCAAAGGATCTACTGGACCAGAAGGCCGTGGTTGGGGAGGTAGTACAAGAAACGCAGCCGGATGGTGGTGGTACAGGGGGGGCTCGTACGAAGGTTCGGGGCTATAGTGTATGCGGCAAGCCTGGCCATAACGTACGTACGTGCTAGGAGGTTGCAGAAGGGTCTAATTCATCTATTTCTGATGTAATTATAGTAGGTTCCTAGTGTTGATGTGTTGCAATTGAGGATAATTGTGGTAGGATAGTAGAAATTGATCCGCTCGCTTATCTGATCCGCTCGCTTATCATGCACGTTAATGTTATATGTTCAACTCGCTTATAGGATACATTATAGTTTCTTATCCTTAGTTATAGCTACTAGTTCTAGACGTTTCTAAGCAGACACGATACTTCTAAATCCAAAAAATAATATTACCCGGATTATCATTGATGAAATTCCTATGGAACGTCGCGTATGATAGCATTGAGATGGACAATATAGAGCTTGTTATATTATACTCGCCTCTCTCGGACTATATCTAACTACATTTGGCAAAGTATTTGTGCTACTACCCAAATGACAGTGTATCTTACCCCGAGCTCCCTTACTTATCATAAGAGCCATTTCCGCCTGCGCATTCAATTGACAATATAGAGTACTATTTTCTCTAAAACCATGCAATGCAGCATAGTGAATTGCAGGTGTATACGTTCAATCCTATATAAGGAAACTACTATATAAGTGCATCGTAATTGAGTGCATAGCAGATTGATGTTAGAGTTCCCAAAACATAAACCGGCTCCTATTATAAGAACCTTAGAAAACTAAGCATTATATAAAGTAAGCTATGATAGTACTGTGCATTCCACAGAGTTAAGCCAGGTATTCGTGACACTCAATTCTATTAAACTAAGCCTAAGGAAGGAAAGGAAAAGATTCTAGGTAGCCGACATAGAATTATTTAAAGATATTTCCCGATTTATAGGTCATTGTGATGGATTGAGCTACCTGAACCACTCGGCTAACTCGTACCTTCCAAGAGGATGCCGACATCGCAAGTCCCCCGACCTTGCGACTCTGTGGTTCATATACGCGTTCACGCAGGCGCGCCGCAGCGCGTGCTCCACTCGGCCACACCGAGGAGCAACCTGCCGTGACAGTCATGTAACTTATGCCCTACTTTGTCCGTTCTACTAAGAAGGTCGTGGGTTCGACTCCTAACTGGGGCGATACCTGTACCGACCGTGATATAGGCCCTTGCAATAATTGAATGTTATGTCGCTATGTATAATATATAGCTGCGATGTAGGTTTGGGTGGTGGCATAAATACTATGCCAAATGTGGTTAGATATAGTCGGGGCGGGGGTTGAGGCGAGTATAATAGTCCGAAAAGTATGTCTCAATAGATTTCTTTACTTATAACGCCATGTCCCTTAGCATGCGTATGTGACTTGCTACGGGTGCTAAGTAGAGGAGTGCTAGACCTTACAGTGAGTACCTTCCAACTGTGTAGGACATATATAGAACAACGGGCTAGAGCCCTTTTCCATACAAATAATTACATCGAGGCAAGTCGTTCTAGACTCGGGCATCGTTTGTGGACCAAGACCCGTCCCTTATTTCAGGGGGCTATGGCGTCCGAGCGGTTCACTCCGGCTTTCTGGCTCCCATCATCAAGAGCAACCCATCACGGCGCAACCGCCAACCCTGCCTGGACGGATCTCCCCATTCCGTTACGAGACACGGCCGGCTATTGGACCAGCGACTATGCGCTTCGATTTCGTCTCGGCGACTCAGCGGCTCTCGGTTCCTGACCCTTCTTTCCACCGCCGACGTTACAATCAACGGCGCCCTCTATGGTATTATGCTTCGTCCGCTGGACCGTCTAGTACCCACCTACAGGAATAGTACCTACTAGGTACCGCCAGAAGCATGGATCCCATTCTTGTTCGTGTTCGGCTTCTGTTTAGCGGCCGATTTCATAAGATCAGGGCAAAGACGGGGTAATTTAGAGAGCGAACTTCGATTCGTTGAGAGCAACAGAACTAGCATAGTGACCGATAGTAGTAGAGAGCTGAGGTAACACCGCATGGAAATCAACGACCCGCAGCCAAGACAAAAGCAGCCAAGAGATCGGCCTACTGCCAGGAGACACGTAAGAAAGAATTGACGCAGCGAATTGACTAGATGCCCGGCACTCCCAACCCCCCTTCTCGTCTATGGCAATGTGTGTTGCATCCGGGTCCTGATTCCAAAGTCCAAACAGCCAAGCACGGCGGGTGACACCGCAGTACCGCAGGATAGACTGGGAGAAAGGGTTAGCGGCAGCTCATATAGGATATCACTAGACTTGTCTCACAAGCAGGGGGGTTTCGTTGGATCTTGCGTCGCTCAGCTTGTGCAAGTGAGGCAAGTGCGGCAAGAGCCTCTGATCACGACCGCACGGACATGGGTGATGGGAGCCGGCGTCTTGCAGAACTTAGGACGGGTAAATAGAATCTGGTTTTCCTTCCGGGCCTCTTCGCAATGGTATGGGAGGCGACGGGACAAATGCCCACAGCTTGCATAGTAAAAGAGGTACCAGCCGCACTCACAGCCTGTCGAGAAGACCATCTTCCACACCGCGGTGTGGCTGTGGATCTCGTCGGGCTGAATTGGTTTCGGCATGGCGGTGGATGCTTTGTTCACTCGCTTCGCTATTGGTGGCTGGGGGTGAATGACAGGATGCGAGCGGGTCTGTGTCCGATGGTCGGGCGTTGGATCCAGCTGGAGATGAACTGCGTTGATGAGAGGAGGGCAAGGCAAAGGCTGGGACAATAGAGCAGATATAGCTGTTTGCCGTAATGTTAACTTGAGAGCTTTGACCATTTTGGATAACACAAGCCGTTTTTCGAGCTGGAGCCTTTGGTGTCCGACCCGCTGACTGTGCTGTGATCCTGTGACATTCAAGCTGATCAGACTTCATTCAAGTTGTTGTCTTCATTGCAGGTTGTACAAACTCCATTTTACCGTTTGTGATGCAGCTTCACCCTCCATGTGAAGCAATGTCTCAGAGATCCAGTCCTCAGTTTTAGTCCTTTATGCTTCGGTTTCAAGTTGGGCAGCTGAGTTCCCTCTACACCAGGAGCGCGGCTCATCCGCATGGGCCGACTGTCTCAGTGCGATCCGTCCGAGTGGTTGTCGCGTCCAGCTGCAAACGATGAAGATATGACGGGACTCAATGATACGCCAGTCACTGCCGCCGCCACTTTCTGTGGTTAATGCTCCCATCTCGGTTAGCACTTTCTAGACACCATGGACATGCTCTGGCATCAAGCGATAAGCGGGTGGGGACAACAGAGGTCAACCGATCAAAGAGGCGTGTTCTAGCCCACGAACTGAGACCTTTGGAGTTGCGGACGGGCGGAGAGACTGGACCGGTTCTTTGTTTCTTTGTGCCGGGTCCGCATTCGGCGTGTCCGGAACTCCTAGGGATTCCTCACCGCTTTGAGCGGCAAACAAGCAAACAAACAAACAAGCGTACTGTAAGTCTGTGACCATCGAGTATCCTATGTCCGTTGAAGTGGCGAGCTTTACGCCACCCTAACCCTTTATAAGCACTCTGTTCAAGTCTGCTGGGAATCCTAGTGTCTGACATTCTCGTGCCCATCAGCTCTGGGAAGGCTGTCGCGTTACTACAGCCCCGTCCGCTTCTCGTTCCGATCTGTTGCCTAAGTGCTAAACATCGATGCCCTCCTCCACGCCTGCCCGCTCACGACATGCAGGCCGTAAAGCCACGAGTCCCGGACCTGAAAGGGTTATTCGCGTTGGGCGACGTTTGCACCGAGCTCACAACCTACGTGGTGCCTCTGTTCGACTGCGATGCTAGACGTTATATCAAGGTCACCTTACCGAACCCGCACGGCTTCGACGATGAGCCGGATGAGGAACGAGATCGCTTCGTTCCGGGGGAAAAGGCGGCGGCTGCTTTGGAGAAGAAGCTGGACACTCTCCCAGACGGTAATCTCGCCGTCGAGATTGACGAGGCCGGCAAACTGTTGTCGGTGTCTACCGACATAAAGCATTACGAGTTTGGACGTCAGCTTTACCACCGGCTTGCACAATACCAGCTCCCGCCGGCGGTTGCGGCCAGAACAGTCTTGCGCTCCGAGCTCACCGAGATCCGCCGTTCTGCCGTCGACATCGTCGCATACCCCCCGTCACTATCTCCTCCATCGGGCGAGGACAGCAAGAACCGCTACGCATTCAAATACAGTACGCGAGGATTACCCTGGAAGGAGTTGCAGGTGGCGGCCAGACTGGCCCCACACCCTAACATGGCTCTGTTGGACCGCCTCGTCTTGGATGAGAGAGGAGGGTCCCGAGTTGTCGGCTTCACGATGCGCTACATCCCCAGCGACAGCCTGGGCAAGGCAAGAGGCCGCTTCAAGCTGAAGTGGCTGCGGCAACTGATGCAGGCGGTTGACGATTTGAATCTCAAACATGGCATCATGCACCAGGACATTGCCGACCGCAACCTCCTTGTCGACCCCGAGACGGACGCGATCGTCCTCATCGACTTCGGCGAGGCGTACAGAATTGGTATGAAGGGGAAGTGGGGGGAACGAGACGACGTCAAGGGTGTTCTGGTATTCTTGTACGCCTATATCACACGCGACCCGGCCCTCCAGTTCTACATCCTGCACGAGGTCGACGAGAAGGAGTGTTTCAACCCGGCGAAGTGGTGTAAGCACCCCGATGTAGAACTCGACGACGATGTTGCCGAGTTCTACTTTGAGCTTATGACCTGGGTCCGCGGCCGCCGCGCCGGCAAGCAGATCACGCGCTACACCCAAGCACCCGAATATTTCGATTGGCCCCCGCCCCCCCCCGAGCCTCACCCCGATGACTGGGATAACGAGGAGTATCGTCTTGAGTGGCTGCGTCCCCGCTCGAGCAAGCTGGATCCGACACGCCGCCTTCTTGCCACGGGCCGATACGCCGACGACGAGGCCGCCGCCGAGAAGGCCGCAGCGGCTGCCAGCAGGAGCGAGACGGCCGACATGGCCAAGGCCAACGGAGGCCGGCGCACTCCGAGTCCGCCGGCCGGTCCTCCTTTGACCGCCGCCGACGAAGCCGAAACAAAGCCCGAGCGCAGCAGCAGCGGCCGAACGCTGCGGCCACGGCAGGCGAACCCCTCCAAGCGGAAGCACGCCAATGATGGTGCCGACACCGAGGTCGGCACGCCCGCGAGGAAGAGAAGATCGTCGCGGCGCTCGAGCCCTGCGTTGGCCGGAAACGGCTGCGCGTAGGACATTGGAACTTGTGTGGGCGTGCACACGTCGCCGCCGCCCCCTTTGCTGTTTTGTGGCTTTAGTCTGAGATTCCGGGTCCTCTTTGTTGCCAGTTACTCAACATGTTTTGCTTTCCGTGGCGCTGTTGCAGTTTTATATAGAATTTTTTGTTGTGTTCTCGAAGCGGCTCCTCCTCCGCCCCTCGGTTCCGAGACCCTGTTCTTTATCGGACGTGACACGAGAGCGGAGTTACTAGCAGGCGAAGACCGCATGATAGCTTTGCTGCCACAGCTCCGTAGGCAACAGGGCTAGCCGACTTAGCTTGGTCCCACAAAGAGGCTTTGGTTTATGCCGGAACGCCGTGGCTGAGGGATTCGATAGGTGCACCTTGGCTAACCTCGGACCCGTCCCGATCATCATTGTCAGTTTGTCACTTCCCGCAGGCTTTCTGGGTGGGTCGAGTGTCTTTGTTTCTAGCGAAGATCAGCGGTCGACCCGGTCATGTAATGTCCTTTCGAAGATAGGTACGTATTTGCTTCCTGATGCTGTCGCCTTCCTGCAAGCCAGTCAAGGTGGCACAGCGGCTGCGTTCCCATTTGGAGTCGTGATGGTTGGCCGAAACAGGGCGTCATCACCGACAACGGGGACATATCTCGATGCTGCTGAAAGTGCGAGGCCCTTCGGACAGTGCATATTTGGCTTTGCTTGTGTCTTTGCTTTGCCCCTTGCCGTAGCTGATTCATTACTTTTACCATTAGTCTGCTAGCACAGAAGGTCTCCTGTTCCGAATGGGCAGAGCAAGACCCTGTATATATGTCGCCAACATGTCAGAGAAATGCCAACTCTTCCATCATATTCTCCCTATCTCGTACTGGTGCTCACTCACATCGCGGTCCATGCGGACAACCAGGTACTCTACCCTTCCGTCCGGGTCACAGCACCGCTGGATATCCCATCAGCTACTGGTCAAAACCGATTATAGCGACAGCGGTTATGTACGCGGTGGTATCAACCAGGGATATCCTCAGCGATAATATGAACCATATTCCCTCAAGGACGGCGATGGCATACAAACCCTCGCCTGGAAAAGAGAGGAGGAGGACACTCCTGGTGCCTCTGCACTGATGCAGGGCAAGGAGGCTTTGAAAGTTGCGCTACGGGTGGGCCAGGCCGTCAAAAAGGACTATGCGGAGATCTGCAGCGAGGACTTCATTGCGTAAGCGTGAACAAAGATCGGCTCATCCTCCATGCAAAATACCAAGCTTCCGTCCATATCAATCACGAAGTACTCATATCACATGTCCACCGCCTCATCGTCTTCAACCTAAGAACCGAGCTCCGCGACGTCAAATTGGTGCCAGACTGTCAGGATCGATTTCGTCGCAAGGCCGAAGAGAGCGCTACTGCTCCAGCCCAAAACGAAGTCAAGAGGCAACAGTTGGTGGCGTGAGGAAAGGGAAAAGAGTAGAGGGCTTGGACGAGTTGATGACTGAACGTCAACGAATCGGATGTAGTTAGCATGTGCCAAGGCCCTTTAGGCTTGGTGCCTCCGGGCGAAATAAATTCCATTCCATTCCATCCCCTTCGCGTTCCCGGACCGGGGCCGCCTCTGTAACGACTCCAACGGCGCTGGCGACGGAGACCGGAAGGCGTCGCCCATTCTACTTCGCTCACACCCATCGGGTCCTCCAGCAAGTGCCCCGCGCATTTGCGATGGAGATGCATTTTCGGCGCCAGGATCCCGTCCCCCTGCTTGGGGATGCGAACCAACTACGTCCGACCCTCGAGGCTCAGTGCTGGCCTGGCTCACTCATGCCACCGTGGCCTCTCTACTCCCGCTCTTAAACCCTAGAATATCCTTCCTTTTTACTTCCTTATTATTCTTCTTACTTCTAACGTACTCCTTGGCTTACTATAATGGTATAATAACGGTTGGGCTTCTCCGAGGTAGACTAGGAAAGCATTAATACGCTCTTCTAAGATTACTTAGATAGTTCTATAAAGGAGGAGGGTAATAAGTAGGTATTTGTTGCTCCGGGTATATAAGCAGAGTATAATAGAATATAGACGGCCTGAACCAAGTATATCTTCTCCCCCTTCCTAGGCTTTCCTAAGCCAAATTAAATCTCGATAATACCCGGGGACAATATCTGATATATTACTAATCTTATTATTTTTAAAAGTTTCTATAGACTTACTAGAAAAAGCAAGGGTATAGTTAATAGCTATAGTACTCCCTAGATATATATAGCCTACTATGGAGCTCGAAATAGGTGTTAACCTAAGTAAAGCTATCGTGATATCGACCCCTGCCGCTTCTGGGTGGACTTTGCTAGGGACCCATCAGCCCTAAGGGTTCAGGTACCAGTCCAAGCCTTTCTATACAAATACGTGGAAAACTCCGTCAAGGAACGTATCGTGTTAGGGCCGGAGGAGCGCGCCATAGTCCGCACGCTCATCAGCATCGCCGATTCGGGAGCGACCTTCTCTTATAAACCCTGGATGAACCAGCGCTCGATCTCGGATTCGCCGATCAGGTGATCGGTGGGCCAATACCGTTCACCATCAGCGTTCTTGCTGATGAACTGCTAGATAGCACACAGAAACAACAGAATCTTCATCACATGTGAGAAAGGGGCGCAAACGAGTGTACGGCAAGCAAATCGAGCGAATGATGCGGATGCAAATCACCCACATTACGAAGGAAGAATTCTCGACGCATTTGTCGAGGCGTTCCACGCCTCTATTACAGCTAACAATATACGAGCCGGCTTTAGAGCAACTGGCCTTGTTCCTTTCGACCCCGAATCGGTAGTTTCTCGCCTTGACCCTACGCCGATTACCCCATCTCCTCCCTGCTCGCGTCCTGGAACAGCTACGTCAAGCGGAAGATCGAAAACCATCAAGATGGCTCTCCCACTAATACTTTCGACATCGCTGACTTGCAGGCAAAGAGCATCTCAGACATGGCGTATGAGATGGTGTTGCTACGAGCTGAGACCAAGGAGCTTCGTGCAGCAGATGAGCGGCTAAGCAAACAACGCCGGACAAAAGAAACTCATTTGCAAGAGTGAGGATCACTTAGTTTGCAAGAAACTCTGGTTCTGGTAGCCGACTAGGGACTTGGTGGCCAAGATTGTGAAGAAAAGTCCGAGAGTGGTGGTTGTGTAACCGTGGGTAAGCCACGCGTTCGGCTCTGCAGCACCTGCAAGAAGCCCGGCCACAATGCACGAACTTGTCAAGTAGTTTGCGATACCTCTGAAGAAAACGATTCTGAGTTGTTTTAAATTGATTTGAGGCGTTGTGGTGGGATGGACTTATATAAAGTAAATGAGGTCTAAGAAGGTGCGCCACTCGTTATGCAAGTGCGTTATGCAAAATCTTGCCTTTCGCACAACTGCAATTGATGACTTAGCAAGCGCCAGCTTAACACTCGCCCGAAGTTCTGCCGGCCGAGAACCCGTTCGTGTTCCCGGAGTGGGGCTCCGGCGCCTCCGTGCATCAACACGATCGATACCTACGGCATTGCCGCAGATAGTCAGAGCGGGGACGGGGTTTCGCAATTGCGCCTAGAATCCGCTCGGCAGATAGGGCGTTAGCTTACACAGTATGTGAAAGCCTACGATATAAGGTGTTGCTACGTATAGAGCGAGAGCACGGCGAGATCGTGAGAGCTCCAATGTTGACGAGCCTCAAAGACGAGCGGTCATTAGAAGAAGCTATAGCCGACAAAGAGGCGAATCTAGAAGGTCTTAGACAGCTAGGCGACAAGGATGCAGGGCTCGGTGGGTGAGCTGCCGGGCAAGAGCGTGTGCGGTTGGAAATGCCAAGAGAGGAGAAACGTATGCAGCGTGGCGAGACGAGTGGCAGCGTAGTGGACGTGGAAGAGGAAAAGGAGGGAAGGGAGCGTGAGGCCGAGAGGGACATAGCTTGGCGTACTATTATTACCAAGAACAGGCGACGTCCACGGTCCCGCATTGAGGCCTGATTGGATCTCGTGGTGGTCCTCGTAGGTCCGGACGCAGGAATCAAAAACAGCGTACGTGCACAGCTCATATGGTTTCCAGGGTGACCGGATTTGTTTACTATCCCCGAGATCTTATGGACGCCAGATCTAAGAATCTAGGCAGTACATCCAACGGCAACAGCACGGACAGGTAAGGTACTTATAATGAAGCTCGCGATATAGCTCCGCTACGTCGCCGAGCTCTTTTGTCCTCAGATGCGCCGTCTACGTCACATCGATACCTATTCTTACAAAAGAGTGGAAAGGGTACGCTAGATGCCTTCGCCGGTAGTAGCTATTTATAAGAGCCTTGGACTAGCCGCTAGGCCGAACGCGTGGGGTTAGCTAGCTCTGCCCGGATAGAGCTACTACAAGTCATTGCATAGCACGAGGTTGAGTAACAGAAGCACAAACCTATCACCTAGTGCCTGAACAGTCTCCCATTATGAGTGAGACCATGCCTTATTTGCCTCCATTGATCTATCAATCTAGATAGTACACCCAACGGCAACATTAGGGATTATACAACAGAAATAACGTTATATAATAAAACTCCAAACCAGCAGAATCTTTAGTACACCCGATCGCACCCCTCCCTAAAACTATCTAAAATATTTAAAGAGGTACTTTGAACGGCCCAAAGTTCAGGAACCTAGGCTCGAAACATCTCTGAGCTATATAGCTGACGCCAAACCGTCGGCTCCACTCGTTAAAGTGCAGCCACTTGCCGTTTCCCCTCCTTGCAATACAAAACCCAAGCCAGAGTACCCGCTTCCGCCGCTCCTCCGTCATAGAGGGCACCTTAAAGTACTTGTCGTCATCGTCAATCCGCTCCCCGGTGATAAACCACCCGTCGGGGTAATACCGCCCGGCCCAGGGCATACCGCGCAGGGCAAAATCCTCCGGCAGCGGCCGGTGTTTGGATGCGCCGGGGCCAGGCGGCGCCTTGCCCTTGTCCTCCTGTCCATTCTTCCATCCCAGGAACCACTCCTCATTCAGGAGGCGACCCACAGCCTACCAAGCGTTGGGTGATTGCAAAGAGGAGTAACGTTCAATCAGCGTATTGAGCATGTCAGCGGTCAGCATATAGGAAAAGTGAGGCGCTACGTGGACCATGGCGTCCGAGACGGAGGGTAGGGTGATAGATGAAGGCGAGGGTAACGTGCAGAAAGGGGAGGGTATTAGGGTTGCTAGAGCGGCAGCAGACAATATTGTAGGTGTCGATGAAGAGCTAAGGGATGTTGGTGAACCTGCTTGTTGGTAGGCGTGGCGGACGCGGACGCGTCTTAGGCGAGCTCGTAGGGGTATCGTAGATCACAATCCCCCAGTGTTTGGAGAGTTTTGCATCTCCATGACTAGACAGCTCTATTAATTACCACTAGTGGTACAGACTATAGTTCCTACGAGACTGAAACTCACCCCCCGTTACTAGTACTTGCTTATAAAGAATAGCGAGTTATAGCCTATAATTGTTGATTGACCTCAGTGAAATAGTATGGCCTAGCGTTGGCCCAAGTCTCGGCATTGATAAGAAGCCTTGTGAGGGTGCCGTCGACATCAGTGTACGTGATGTCGGCCGTCTCTCGCCTAGATCATGCTACCGGACCCGAATATTCCGGATGAGCCACCACGCAGCTGAAAATTGCACTCTGCCAATTCGCCCTCGAGAAGCCTGGTAGTCCTGGTCGAAGTCTGGATGGCATTTTAAAGACTTAACGTCTGGATTTAGCGGTGATACTATCATCAATCCGGAATTCGGAACACTTACAAACAGCTCGCCAGCCGCTCAATTTGCTTATCACGCTCGATCTGGCTGGTCCACCTTAGCCGATAAGCTTTCAGTTGCGGCGTCGTTGTCCCCTGAACCTCTCGGTAGCGCCGCGTTGACGGCGGACATGTCAAAGGCACCTCGTGACGGAAAGGTAGTGCGTCTAGGAGCGTCGACGACGCTCCGAAGTAGAGACAGGTGAGGGTCTCCCTCCACCTCTCCGTTCGCGTCCATCCGGCGTAACTGAGGCCTTGAAGATTCGTGGCTGCTCCGGGCAGCCACGTCTACAGATGGGATGACCCCGGGTGATGCGACCGAGGAGGACAGGGTCGTTGCCAACCCCGGGCTGTCGTTGCTGCTGAACTCTGTTGAAGCGTGGTAACGAGAGGTGGGAGTTTCTGGCCATGGGGAGTTGTTGTTGGAAGCCTCCGTGGGGGCTGCGGTAAGGAACCAGACTTGAGCGATGGTGGTGACCTCCTCTCGGTAGACCTCTTTTTCGTCGGCGAGAATCTCAATATCGCTGTCAGCGATATTGACTTCCACAATCCCATGCTCGTTCAGAATGTCGTTGATTGCAAATGGCTGGGCGCTCAGCACGCTCTGGACAACAGCCACAGCGTCAGGCGAGACTGGCGCCACAATCTGTGTCGCCGGATCCGTCATGATCCATTCGCACAGACGGCGGGGAAGCTTGCTGTTGAAGCAGACCTCTTGACCCCTCTTATCCCCTGGCACGTAAACTTTCAACCCGTCAATATCCTCGCGAATGTGAAGCAACGCTGGCTCTTTCTCCACACGCAGTTCCGTGTCGTCTTGGGTCAGGAGAAGCTCCGCTGTGATCTTGTCCGTCTCAAGCGTTTCCGAGTTCTGGAGGAATACGTAGAACTCGTTGAGGTTCGAGTCCCGGCTCGTTCTTGGGCTGTTGTAAGTCACCGCAACCCTAGAGATTTTTGGTTGTTAGCTTATGTCGAATGCAAGCAACCCAGTCATGTTCCAGAGCCAACATACCGAAGCAAAGCGTGTGCATTTCTCCTAATATCGCGATGAGGTGTTGAGAAGGCCCGTGTTGATTCCGTATCCGCACTGGTAATCTCCCCGACGGCCCTGGACAAGTACCTGTCTTCCAGCCCAGCCCACTGAAACAATGGTTGTAATATGCGGACCTCTTCCATGCCAAAATCGAGGAACTTGGCCAAAGCCGCAAAGTCCTCGCCGAGGAGTTTGCGATCCATCAGTGCGAACTTTTCGGTGCCTGTACGAAGGCTGACCTTGCCGTTCGGGAAGCGAACCGGGAACACCGGATTTGCAATAACGGCTGCCGGATCAAATCCACCACTGCCGGCTGCGAGGAATGAGTTGAACGTAAGCAAAGTCTCCTTGGCCTCCTCAACTGACAACTCAGGGCCGTCCTTTGCCGCGAGCTTATCGTAGACCAGCTCGGCCGTCAGTTCAGACACGCCCAAGGCACCGACGAAGAAGTCCCGCAAGTCGTTGCCGTAAAGGTTGTTGAGGATGAGTTTGCCCCTGATTGGAGTGGTACTCGACCATAGACAGTCTGAAGCTGTGTACCATGCATCGTCGAAGCCACATATGAGAGCCTCGCGTTCAAAGGTCCCCCTAGATATTGGTGACGGGGTCAGCAAGCATGCCCAGCATGGCTCCCATGTGGTCACACCTGTCACTCAGGTAATACTTACTTGAGATTACTAGCCGAAGTGCCCAGCAGCCGCATCTCTGAAAGACAGTTGTATAGTTCCCTCGCTCTAGTTAGATCGAGATCGATGAGTACCCCGATCGCGTAATCCCTGATTTCGTCCACGACATGCTCCCACGTGCAGTTTGGAATCCCAAGGGTGCGCACGAAGAACGTCTCATGACAGGCAAGGCTGTCATCGCTGCTTGAGAATGTAAGAGTATACGCTCTAGCTAGCGTGTATTTGGTAAACATTGCGATGGGTGCTTTCCAGAGACAATCTCGGGGCTCGGCCCAAGCTGGACCATGTGTCTCGCTTTCAGGAACAAAAATAGATGGTCGGGACGCAAATGCGCCCCTAGATTGGTTGTAAGTAGTGTTTGGATTAGAGGGGGGTGTTGTGATTGGGGGCTTACCGTATTTTCTCTCGGCACGCTCCACGATGTCTGGACTCATGTACCCTGTCCTGGAGGTACCCATAGAGCTTGAGCAAACGCTCTGGCTGCCCCAGATCCTCTACAAGAGGATTTGCCTCCACGATGGACTTCAAGACCTCCAGGGCAAGGTCCAAGAGCTCGCGGTCATATCCCAAGCCGAACACAGATGCCAGGTGTCTCCATTCGGTGGTAGCCGCGTTGTTGCTCAGTGGAGTCTCTAACTCCAACCAAGGGAAGAACTCGCCGTCAAGCATGAACCGATTACAGACCGTCACCAGCTCCCCAAGAGGGAGAAAGGTTGAGTTGAGAGGTCGAAGGTTGATACCGGGCCCCTTGCACAGGACCGGGATCCAGCCGAGATCTTCGATGATGGCGCTATCCTTCCGCTCAAGATGTAGCCCATAGCGTTTCCAATTTACGCGAAGAAGACCGAGGAACTTCTCGGGTCGATGCTGAGCAACATAGGTACAAGCTGTAGTCATCTCACGTTCTTGCGTGTCAGCCCCAGCTTGGCGGATCCATGTGACACAAGGTTGAAGCCCGCAGGTACGAGTGAGCCAGCACTCCCATGTATCATTAACACGTCGTTCGGGAGGATCTTGGAAGTAGGCCGCATGTGCAAAGAGAATATCTAGTCCGGGTGCACCAGCGCCCGCATCAGGTCCAGGCGCCGTCGCTCGTAAGAGCTGTGCTGTCCCGTAAGGGTCGTCGTCGTCTCTGACGAAGACATCCGTTTGTGTTGCGTTCTCGAGCTGTCCGTGATGAGAATAAATTCGGAACTTCTGATTGCCGTCGTACCGATGGTTGGCAAGACGCTCGGTAAGGTACAAGAAACGAAGATAGGACACACTCTCCGGAAGCGTGGGGTGGGTGGTGCGGTACCTGTACAAGACAGCTGCCCGGACAACAGCTGCAGGCGCATCCCTGACACCCAGAGCGTCAAAGAGTTGTTTCCGATTGGCGTTGGCGGCAGCCGTTGGATCCACAACTTTTAGGTCCAGAGCTAGACCCGGGGGGATGTCTAGATTGGTGCCCTGAACCCTGGAGTAGTAGATGGAACCAGATGCCGCTGACGTCCAAGTACCGTCTATCAGTGGAAGCAGGTTCAGCTCACGGCACATGCAGCGAAGCATGCAGCGAAGCTCCCTCTGCGTTGTGATGTTGACTGCCGTGTTCTCCACAAACGGGTAATGCAATAGCCTCGCGAGGCGTGATTGCCAGTCTTCGTCCTGAGTCGTTTGTATCCTCGATATTGGTGCTGCGAGATCAGACTTGGCCCTCAAGAAGATCCCGTGCATATCTAGATCTTTGAGCCCAAGATCGCGCAATCGGTCCAGATCAGCGCTCTCGTACTGAGGAGACAGATAGGGCCATGGGTCAATGTCGGGAAGTAGGGGTTCACCGGACGCATCAAGGTGTGTAGGTCGGTGTCTCCGTACGCTCTCTATCAGCCGGAGCGGGCCTGGAACGGCCGCGCGGAGAACCGGCGTCCACCAGATTCGCATCCTGATATCCGCGACTACCCCCTTCCAGAAGTCGTCCCAAGGATATGCACTTTCCTCTGGAAGGTACCGCATCCACTGGTATTGAAGTGTCTCATGATCACAAAGCCGAAGGACCGCCCTGATGAAGCCCTTCGCGATCTTCGTGGCAAGGTCCCGATTTCGGGCAGAGACGGTAACAATGTCCTGCCTGTCGGCCTGGGTGACAAAGTCTGCGTGGACCAGGAACTTAAAACCCATCTGGCGAACGGGCAGAAACGAGAACACCCATTGGTTCTCCAGGATGGGTACCGAGTCCGCCGTCAGGGGAAAGGCTAGAACCACCTCTCCTCTGGAATAGGCCCCCGATGCCTCTTCTGATTGCGAGTAGATGCGGCCCTCGGCTTTGCTCAGACCCGTCCCGATACCCTTCATGACGTAGTAATATCGATGTTGCGTCTGTTCGTGGCCCATTTGGGATGTGTGTTTTGTGCAGACAGTTCTCGGGCCCCGACGATCTATCGAGTGGGTGATGGTGCTCACTGGCTCGCCGGCTCCGCCTCGTTCCTGGTCATAGAAAGCGACCTCGATCTTCTCAATCTTCTTCATGAATAGAAGGATTGCGTCGTGGAGTTCCTCGAACTGCTGCCGGATCGTCTGGTTGCGTCCCGCTTGCTCTTCTGGCGTCCCACCCTGCAGCAGGTCCAGCGTGATTCGAGTGCATCGATCACCGAGATATAATCCATCCTCCCAGATTGGTGTGATTATTCCGAGCCCGGAATCACCCTGGCGGTGTAAAAAGTGGAATGAGAAGTGACCAGACTGGACGTGGACCCGATATGCTGCCATGAACACCGACTTGAACCCGATGCCTTTCTCTCCAATGTACCCCCGAGCTCCAATCTTGGAGCTTTGGCCGACGCAGCAAATAGCTCTTAGGTTCTCTTCCGTAAAACCGTCCTCGTTACACTCCAGCACCACCTGATTGGGATACACGCGGAACGACACGTAGGGCTCCTCGTCGTGTGCTTGAGCCTTTGTGTAGTCGTTGTCTTCAGCATTCTGGAGCAGCTCAAAAACGAACCGAGCATTGCTTGTATAAAGGTTCTGGGCTAGGCTATAATGTTCATGGTCAGATAATGGACGCTATTTGATGCACGACCGGCCATGAGTAGGCACTTTTCCAGCGCGAAGCACAAAACTGCCCGCAGGGGCCATGACTTACGTCAAAACAGAAGAACCTCTTGTCTGATCCATCATAAGAATGGCATGTTCAACCTGTCGACGATCGGCATCTGACATACGGCCCAGCACCTCTTCAGGGATGTGACGATGGTCATCGGCAATGCTCTGCACTAGTCGTTGTGCTTCCGCCCGACTAGATGGGCGAGTGCTGTCCGCCATCTGTTGTTGTCTGTGTGTTCACGAAGCGCATCAAAGAGGTTGGTCAATTGCGAGCGTGGCCCGATACGATGCAAGAAGAATGTGCGGTTGTGTAATAAATGATGCTGGCAGCTTCGTGTCTCCGTCGGCTCCCATGGTTGAGGGGATGACACTCACTCTCAGGCGACTTCCACACTTGTGCCACAGCATTGCTTGATGCAGGGGTTGCTGCTCCAAACACAAACCGTTACCGCAGCCGCCCTGACCCAACCTGTCGGGTCAGTTTGGGGGGGGTTAATTTCTTCCCCAACCTTCCCTGAGTCGGGTCAGGGGCTCCTAGCATAGAGCACACCCCGCATTATTTTACCACCTCACACATGTGCACACCAACAAGGGCTGAAATCAGCAAGATTGTGAAGGGGGACCGGATTTCCGAGCCAACATGAGCTTCCGAATCCCTTCAGCTATAAAAGAACGGTATATAAAGTGCAGCGTTAAGCACTCCATGTCGGTTTACATCAACATGAAACACCAGACATCCAAGACATATATTGTCTCTCCTACCTAGTCTGACAATACAGTATCGCACCAGACCCCCAGAAAGGTGTTCAAACCAACCGTGTCGACCAAGTCGCTAGAGCTCCCTAGCGCTCCCTACCGCTTCTTCATGTCCCACGGTCTACCAAAGCCGTCGATCCGCCCCCGGGCATTTCCCTCGTCAGCTAGACCGCCATCCTAACCGGCGGCAACATTCGGCTTCACCTGCGCCGAATGGCTCGTCGAGCTCAAGCTCGGGCGGCTGATCCTCGCTGTGCGATCCCCGGCAAAGGGCGAGGCCGCGGCCAAGCAGCTGCGGCAGAAGGTGCGCGACACCCAGATCGACGTCTGGGAGGTGGACATGCTGTCGTATGCGAGCGTGCAGGCCTTTGCCGAGTGGTGCAAGACGCTCAGCCGCATCAACTTTTGTCATCCTCAACGCGGTGGGCGCCGACGGAGCAGTACCCTGCCAGCAAGGCGCTGGCACGCTTCTGGATATATTGCTATGTTCTCCGCGAGACAGGAGAAATCAATAACACTCAAAGTCTTGGGTGCCCCGGTTTGTATTGGCGGAAGCCGTACGCATGGTCTTGAGCGGGCGGGAACCGGGACAGAAGTCCAGCGCCTTGATGTTGAAGATTCAGCGCGGTCGAGCTCAGGACACGGAGGGTTGGTGCTGAGAAATGACTGGCTGCCCTTCGGATTAAGTGCGGGATTTATGGATTGGTGCCATGGCGGCTGCTTTTCTTCAGTCAGTTGGTAGCAGTGACAACATACGTGAGTGATATCACAGACCTGGAACGGGCCCATGTAACTTATGAGACAGGAGTCATGAAAGACGATTACCAGGTAGGTAGGTGGGACCAAGTCCGTATTCGCGTTGTCGCCCTCCCTGGGAGAGCGACAGCTTCTGGCCTTCGTCGTTGCTCAAAGGGTGCGTTGTTTTGTCTTCATGGCGACCAGTTTTAGACTCTTTTGAGCAGACAGGGAACATTTATGCGCAAAAAAGGAACAGTACTCGACCACGATTCCAACACATCACTCTCCTGTATTGGTAGACCTCAAGTTGCAAGTGGTATTGGAATAGGTGTTCTCGAGCTTGCCTCTGTTGGTACCGCTGCCGGAACCACCGAGATTCGGAACGGCTTATGTTGACCACCGGCGTGTCTCGGAACCCACCCTTCCTCAAAACTTAGGCGACAAACCTCCTTACGAACTTCGAACTTGCACCGGCGGCATCGAGCCCAAGATGGCACACCATCCCGGGCCTTATCACAAGCAACGAACGGCGGACACCTTGGCAACAAGCAAAGGTATATGTCATGTTGGTGTCCGTTCGCGACGGACTTAACTTCTCTCCTCAGCCTGTTTCAAGTCAGCATATGCAAGAACAATCCACAACAGCAAACCTACGACCGTGACGAGGCCCCAAGATAACCAATACATGCGTGACCGCCGAAACCTGCGAGAGTGCGAACAATCAAAGTTGAGCCTTGGCCCTGCCACGATTGTTCCGAGCTTAAGCACGAGCGAGCGAACGATACGTGGTGATTTTAAGGATTCCGTACCAGCAGCGCCACAACCGCAGATTCCACGCCCTTCTGGATTTTTCGTATTCTTAGGCACGGCAAAAACGAGCGAAATATAATATCTGCATACGTGGAAGGGAACGGCCCCCGACCGCAACGCCAGCAAGGTGCGTGTTGGTCTTTCACTGCCACCTCTCTTCTACCGTATCACAGCGGCTTCTGAGCGGACGCGCTCGATCATCGCATCGTAGTCAAGTGCGTCGACCGGCCCCTCTAGCGCTAATCACGCAACTGATGAGACAGGAAGGAGATGCGGGAAAATGCGGCTTTCGCAGGACGCGTCGTCGCTACGAATGGCGACCCGGGCATGATGCCGCGTGACCCACAGCGTCCCCGGAGATTGCCTAGCAATACAATACGGCTGCTTCAATATGTCGTCCCGTTCCTGACCCTACCAACAAGGCGGCACCTCACCGAGGTGCCTGATACTGGCCGTCGCCCCACCTATCCAGCTCCTTCCTAGGACCGTGTCTGCCAAGGAACGCTGTTGGCTGCAATCTGTCCGAATGCTAACATAGCTGCGGCAAGGCATTCAGGCTACTGACAATGACTGTTAGCGATGACCAGGACCGAATGGAGGAAGAAAGATAAGGGGAAATTTGTTACCTAGCTCAGTCCTATGGGGGGTTGACACTACGAGAGACCTGCAAGGAACAGCCAGCCGATCTCAGATAAAGGTTGCCCTGGCCTCGTCGGTCTTCTCATACTTCAAGCCTCACACTTCGCAACTTGCATACCGATACCGATCAGCATCAGGTCGCCACATCTCTTTCATCAACGACCTTGCACCTCCATAATGTCTTGCAATTATATGATCCGGGCTCGCCTTACGATCTTGTTCTTCACTCTCCTTTCGCTGGCTGTCGCCACTCTCGGCTCGGCCAATGCGCGCTTCGCAGTCATTTTGCGAGATCGAGCGAGATCCGACTATATCGACACTTCTGACGGCATTATGGACAACTCTTTTTCAGTCGCTCCAAAGCAACGTTCTCGTCGTCGGGGTGATTACGGCCATCTTCAACACAGCGTTCGCCATTTTCGGAACTGTGGTTGTCGTCCACCCGAGGTGGCTGCGAGGAGATCACGGAGCAATCTTGGGACCATACGCCACAGGTCATGAGCCCTCGATCGCTACTGCTACGTACTTGACGAACGCTGTAGGCGAGCTACAAGCGCCTGTACAGGCTGCATCATATTGACTAGCTTCTGCAGGCGGCATCATTACGCGCCTCGGGGAAAGCAAAGTATCGATACCTTCTGCAGGCTGCATCATCGCGCGCCTCAGAAGGAGCAACGACACGATGGGTACAGCATCTCGAATCCGCAGTCGGATGCGGCCACCTTCCTAGCCAACATCCTGGGCCAGTTCCTGCAGAGTAACAGGCTATGATGAATACGAAGTAGTTCTAACTCCGAAGTATAGACGTCCTAGGGAAGCTTCGAGGACGGCGATAAAGAAGAAGCTTGCTCGCAGCTAGAGCATGGCGATGCCAGGACCGGGTTTGCCCAAAACGATGGAGAGCCGCCAGGGTCCATAATCGCCGCCGAGCCTCGGGCAGCGCGAGACTAGATAGGACTGCCAGGAAACTCGCAATAGCACCGTTTCTTTACTATTCAAGCCTGCTTTTAAATATAAAGAGAAGAAATTAATATAGACTATACTAATAATTTTCTAAAGAAAAAGCTACCTTCTACTAGAACTTACCTTTGCTATAGCTATATAATAGACCTATACTATAGAGCTGCTAGTATAATACTTCTCTATTATAGACCTTAACTACTGTACCTTATTATTAGACTCGACTCTATAGTTTCTATTACCTTGTCCTAACTATAGTAAAGCTAGCCTTCTCCTACTATACTAGACTTACTCCCTTTCAGGTACGGAATAACCTTAGGAGATCAAAGGCAGTTCCAACGTTAGTTGCTAACGCTTCCGACAACATTCTTCCCTTATCCCTCGTCATTCTTAGCTTTGGCCACCATTCTACTCTTAGCAGCAAGCAGCAGCGAAAATGTTCGACCGTGGTGCCACGAGGATGCCTAGTAATGCGGTTTCTGATAAAACCGCAAGTGGCATTCTGCTAATCATCCATTCTTCTAGTGCTAACGTTAATGCTATTATCTAGAAGCCTTCCACACTCTCGGATATGCAACCAGAGCTCCCAAACCGGCCCACCTACCAAGCTTAACAACGACCAGTGGCAGGTTCTCATTGCCCTTCATCGCACCTTGCTCCACGAGCACCGCGACTTTTTCTACGCTTCGCAACATCCGTCGGCAAGCCCGGCGTTGAGAAAATTGGCCGTCAGTACGCAATGCCCGCGCGGATGTGGCGCCACGGCATCCATAGTTTTCTTGAACTGCTGAGGCACCGCCTACCGGCCAGCCTGGACTACATGCTTACGTTCATCTATATGGCCTACTCCATGATGGCCTTATTGTACGAGACAGTGCCCGCGTTCGAGGACACATAGATCGAGTGCCTGGGAGACCTCAGCCGCTACCGTATGGCGATCGAGGACGACGACATTCGGAACCGTAGAGTGTAGGCTGCCGTGAGTCGTGACTGGTATTCACGCGCCTCCGATAAAGCGCCGACGACGGGACGCCTAGGCGCGGTCATGCTGGGCAAGACTAACCTCCACGAGATGGCGCTGGAAGGGCTGACCGTTTCTTCCCTCGGCGGCCAGACTGTCAACCCCTATGACCTGACTCGGACGCCGGGGGGAAGCAGCGGGGGGACAGGTGCAGCACTGGCCGCGAACTCTGCCATATTAGTCACTGGCACTGACACGGTCAACTCCCTTCGGAGCCCCGCGAGTGCCAATTCGCTCTTCGGCTTCCGTCCCACCAGGGCCCTCATCTCCCGCGCGGGGGTTATCCCCGTCAGTTTCACGCAGGATACTGTCGGGGCAATGGCGCGGAATCCGAGGGACCTCGCTGTCGCCCTGGCGGTCATGGCTGGTGTTGGGTTCGATGCGCGCGATAACGCCACGGCCTTAGTCCCTCGAGAGGTCCGTCACAGGGATTACTTGAATACTACTTCCACGCATGCGGTGAGCCTCAAGGGGTTACGCTTTGGTTTACTGAGTGGCTTCTTCAACTACTTTGCATCTGCCGAGACGACACTGGTGAACGACATCATGGCCAGCATGGTGTCCAAGCTGACGTCTGTGGGAGCCGAAATTGTGAACATCACCGACCCCATCTACGATACCCTTGCCATTGCGAAGCTCGATGTGCAGGTGTTTGAATTCAGGGAGATGCTCGATGCTTATCTGTCAGGAGGCTCTCGGCCGGCAAGTTTCGCTGAGCTCTACAGTGGCGGGGACTTCCTCGTCATCCCGGCGCAGCACAACTTCATCGGAAGGGCGTCGCATTCCTCGACCGGCGACGCGGCCTACCGCGAGAGCCTAAGCCGCATCGAGGACCTGAGGCGCGCACTGGAAGCCACCTTTGCGAGCAACAGGCTCGACGCAGTCATCTACCCGGAGCAAAAGAACCTTGTCGTCAAAATTGGCTCACCGTCACAGAGCGGGAGGAATGGGATCTTGGCCGCTTTGACTGGGCACCCCGTCGTTTGTGTCCCCGCAGGCTTCTCGCCTCCTTCAGCGGATGCCCCGCTAGGAGTTCCAGTCGGCATGGAAATATTTGGCCGACCATGGACCGAGCATCTTCTCCTGGATATCGCACGCCATATAAGCGAGCTGGAGCCTATCAGGAGGATGCCGCCGTTTGTCAATACCAGTGTCGAACCAAAGGTCTATGAGAGCGTGCCTATTATTGTGCCAAACTCGGCCAACGTACCGGCAGCGTACCCGTTGGGGGTTCCCGAGACAATATCATCCTGAGGGATTCACTGCACATTTTGCTCCGTGATAGTTATTGGTCCACGAGTTAAATTTCCGGCTTTCTCTGTGGAATCAGCCCAACACACCGCCACAAGCGAAGAAAAGCAAGGCGTAACACATGGAGCACTATTCTGGGGCCATCCGGGGCCCTCTTTTCCTCCTTCCCCCTTTCCACTCCGTGCTGATATCACCACGCCTTGGCCCCAATCCGGAAGACACTTTCGGTATGAAAGAGAACGCGCCCGGAATACCTAACAAGCACAATCGCAGCCGCCACAGTCGAGACAGATACGACCACAGCCCCTGGCTCAGGTTTGAACGTGGGCTCTTCCACGATGAGATCGGTCCTTACCCCGCCTCTCAGTTGAGCCCGCCTCATGGCGTACATTTTTTCGGCTTTCGGCCGGGTCTGCCCCGTTGCCATTCACGGTTGTTGTTGTTGTTGTTGTTGTTGTTGTTGTTGTTGTTGTTGTTGTTGTTGTTGTTGTTGTTGTTGTTGTTGTTGTTGTTGTTGTTCGCGGCTTGTTTCGACAGCGGCTCCACGTGCACGCTGCCGCCGAGAGCGTCTCGTCCTCTCCACGAACTTGCGGCATCCTTCCCAGCACTTTTCAGCGCAACGAATGAGGAGGGTGAACTTGACAGCCTTCCAGAAGACCGACCAGAAGAAGTGGTAGTACCTCCTCTCGCCGATCCCATACCCAAAACTACGGGTTTCCAGCGCTGCCTCAAAACTCAAGTTAGCGTTAGCAATGCGGGCA
Organism: Chaetomium strumarium; assembly: GCF_033439665.1. Lineage (NCBI taxonomy): Eukaryota > Fungi > Ascomycota > Sordariomycetes > Sordariales > Chaetomiaceae > Chaetomium > Chaetomium strumarium. Next base: position 6,479,026 of record NW_026944429.1, on the reverse strand, counting down.
AATCAGGGACAACGGCTTGGATCTGTGAACGTTATAGTATAGTATAGTATATTGCTCTTACGTCCAGGCCAGTAATAACTAAGCCCCATGACGAAAGCGCATAGGAGATACGCGCTGACGAAGATGGCTGCGAGCTGGCCCGACGACATGCTACCCTCGATCTTGGCACTGCCGCCCATCGTGATTGTATACCTTAGCGTGTTCTTGGTGCGAGTTGAGCAGGTCTTAGAGAACAAGGGGGATCGAGCTGGAAGGTATGGTGGGAATGGCGTCGCCTTCCCATTTCACTGCCTCCAGAGCGCAAACATTATATACTCCTTGCGTGTCCTTTTGCTCGCCTCCTTTCAATCCCGTAGGTGCGGCGCCCGCCCCCCTGATGCTGCCGGGTGACGACGCTGTTTAGGAAACAACCGTGTCAGGCCGACAACGCTTTGTACGGCTAGGCATGATAAGAGCAGTTCAGATTGCGTAGTGATGCGTATGCTCGAATCACTAAATTTGAGACCCGGGGAAGGGGCCTCCTCATGTTGAGTATCGGAAGGGGAGGAAAGATAAGTAGCTGTCCACGTGTACTGGAGACTTTCTAGAACTGATCTCGGGGGGCGATTCGGTCCTATTCACATTGGATCCTTCTATGTGTCTTGGTGTTTGACGCATGGTATGTCATTTGGGGTCTACTTAGGTCATGTGTGAACCCTTAAATCCGTTGTTACAACCTGGCTTGTTCCATTTCCCCAGGACTACAGCTCAACAATTCAACACGGTAAGAAGATAGAGCCATCCCAGACTTACATTCTCCTGCCCGCCAACCAAAGAAACAAACAACACCTATTTCGCATCATTCAGGGAGTGAGTCGTTCCCATACAGGCGTGTCTCCGATGCTCTCCCTCGGTTGTCCTGTCCTAGCCTTGCGAAACTCACAACTTGGACGCCGGCTTGGGCGCTCCCGCCGAAGTGATCTCGTTGTACAGCAGCCTGATGGGTTCAATTCGTCAGCTCTACCCACTCCGACGACTAGCAGGACAGGTTGGGGATACTCACGAGGTCAGGAAGTCAGCATAATCTTCCCCGGTGACCTGTCCCGAGAAGTACTGCGCCGCCAAGTGGAACTTGTTGCCTTTGGGTGCCTTGGCCGACAACTCCTGCGCCTGCTCCTTGAGCAGTTTGAGCGCGTACCCCTTGTCGACGCGCTTGCCCTCGGCCGTGGTCACGCCGTGGCGCACCCACTGCCACAGCTGGCTGCGCGACACCTCAGCGGTGGCTGCGTCCTCCCTGAAGTAGAAGAAACCATGTTAGTCACCCGTGACTCAAGGTGGGAGAAATACAGATTCGAGGAAAATAGAGGGGACAAACATGAGGTAGTTGATCGGCACGCAGCCGACGCCCCGGATCCAGGCCTCCATGTACCCGAGGCCGATGTTCAGGTTCTTGCGGATGCCCTCCTCGGTGATCTTGCCCGGGACGTTCATGTTCAGGAGGTCATTCGCGGTGATCGTCACGTCCTCACGGCGCACAAAGAGCTGGTTGGGGGTGGGCATGTGCTTGTTGAAGATGTCGGTGGCGATAGAAGCAAGGGCAGGGTGGGCGACCCAGGTGCCGTCATGGCCAGCGCGCACCTCACGGAGCTTGTCGGCGCGCACGCCCTCCATGGCCTTCTCATTCGCCGCCGGATCGTCCTTGATAGGGATCTGGGCCGCCATGCCGCCCATGGCGTGGACGCCGCGCTTGTGGCAGGTCTGGATGAGCAACTTGACCTATTCGCGGCGAAAGCCGTGTTAGTCCGTCTGTGCTCTCGAAACATGCGGCGAGCCATGAGGTGAGCAACCCACATAAGCATCCATGAAGGGCACCGTCATGGTGACACAGCTGCGGTCAGGCAGCACAAAGTTGGAGTTCTGGCGGAACTTCTTGATGACGCTGAAGATGTAGTCCCACCGGCCGCAGTTGAGACCAGAGCTGTGGTCGCGCAGCTCGTAGATGATCTCGTCCATCTCGAAGGCTGCCAGGATGGTCTCGATCAGCACAGTGCCGCGGATGGTTCCCCGGGACATGCCGATGTAGTCCTGGGCCAGGTTGAAGACGTCGTTCCAGAGGCGCGCCTCGAGGTGCGACTCCATCTTGGGCAGGTAGAAGTAGGGGCCGAACCCCTGCTTGACGGTCTCGAAGGCGTTGTGGAAGAAATACAAGCCGAAGTCGAACAGCGATCCGCTCATGGGCTCGCCGTCGACTGTGACGTGCTTCTCCTCCAAGTGCCAGCCACGGGGCCGCACGATGAGGGTGGGAAGTCTCCTGTCCGTCCGCAGCTTGTACTCCTTTGCCCCTTGCTTGAAGTCGACCTGACGCCGGACGGCATCGTACAGGTTTACCTGGCCATTCACCATGTTGTCCCATGTCGGAGCACTCGAGTCTGGAGAACGCATTTAACATTAACTGAGGCTCGTTCCTACAAATAATCCACCATCAACAGGGACATCTTCGAGGTAGTCAATACAAACCTTCAAAATCAGCCATGTAAGTGTAGACATCGGCATTCAGCGCATTGACCACCATCTTGCGGTCCGTCGGGCCCGTGATCTCGACGCGGCGGTCAACCAGGCCCGGGGCCGGTGGCGCACCCTTCCATGTCGGGTCGTCACGGATGTGCTTTGTCTCGGGCAGGAAGTCGGGGAGCGCGCCCTTGTCGAGCTCGGCCTGGCGGATCTTGCGGCGCTCGAGCAGAGCCTTGCGAGTTGGGTTGAAGGAGCGCTGCAGCAGGGCAAGGAAAGCAAGCGCCTGGGGCGTCAGGATCTTGCGCTGGGACTCCTCGATCGGGCCGAGGACGTTCACGCCCTGCAGGATGGTCTCGTGGCTCGCCATTGCTTGCGTATTTGTGACGAGTCTTCGTGGTGTTTGTATCCAATGGTAGCGTTGACGTGTAACGAGACAGTCGACGCTGTCTGATGTGGCGGTTGCGTTGGTACTGCAGCTCCGTGTAAGCTATTCGGTCTTAGCCACCGGTATATGTTGTCATTGAAGGGATGAGGAGACGAACAACGTCACAGGACGGCGAGAACAAGTACCCGAAACGGGCCGCAGATCACTAGGACTGAGGTGACCACCAAGACGGGGCAAGGGAGGATTTAGGAGAGGGAGAACCAGATGCACGCAACCCGTGTGAAGACGAGGCCAGGCTAGGTAATTAACTGGGTCTGGACAGGAAACACTTCACGTACCGATATGACAGGTCTCAATCCCAATCCTGTCTTCTTTAACCGTTTCTCGATGACTGTGCTTGAATGGGGTGATGAGCCAGGGTTTAAGCTGTCCGGATGCGGCGTCGAAGAGGAAGCTACGACGGGGGGACTACGAGGAGGTGACGAAAAATATCAGGGCCTTCAACTGGCAACCTTCGGCAACTAACATTCGCTAGAGCTGATTCTATCACAGTAGAGCCAACATGAAGCTGGCGGATGGCCGGTGTAACCCCTGCCCCATGCCGATGCCATCTCCATTTGGCTTCGTTCGGGCCTGGGGAAGTTCGAGGCACGCATGTGATAAGCTACGGGTAACGATACCGTACGTAATCCCATCGAGTGAGGTCATCGAAGCGGGGCCCCGCTATTGCATTGGAACCCCAAACCGTAAATTCCAATTGCCGTTGCCGTCACTGGCCGCGGTTATCCCCATCTTATTACAATACGGATACACCCATCTTCCAACAAACTGGTTGGAATGGAGAAGCCAAGCAATTTCATAGCGACTCTATGTACAAGTATGTACAGTGCAAGTGAGAATTGCAAACGCCTGGAACTTGCGGCACGATCCGGACAAGCGGGCGGCTACCTATATCAACAAATCACGGCCAGCCTGAAAGCCATGCCCGGCTGCCCCACCTGCAACATCCCTTATTAACGTTATCCGTATCAATGACCCCATCGCCCGTTGCCGCGCCAAGGACTGGAGCGTGGGCCCACCAGCCGAGCTCCGATCGGCCGTCTCGAAGCCGAGGTCGTTGAAGCTACGTACCGCAGTGTGCCGACAGTTCCCGACGGATTGTTCATCACAAAGCGATATCGCAGAGAACGAGGGGTGCAGCCGTGCAGCTTTTGGTATTTCTTCAGTTTCCAGGCTAGTTAGGTGGTGGTTGGATGACTCCCTCCTCCTCTTACATGTCTCGCACATTGACTACGTCCGGTAACCCCGGCCATCCCATGCTGCGTGGGACAGAGACCAACCGCTCATGATGCTACATGTACATGCTGTTACCATCTCTGCTGCGTGAAGTGACTCAGGGATGGCGGTATCACTTCACTTGGCTCAGCGATGCTTATGACAATCGCCGCGTTGCGTCCCCTGTTCGGGCGCATAGTCGAGCACAAGAACTCTCCAGGCTATCCTACCGTGCTGATCGGACAGAGCTAGCGCTATGAATCTAGCCTTTGTAGGGCTTGGGGCCGACCATGAGCTCGGGTCTCACGAGCGCGTCGAACTCCTCCTCAGTCAGCGCCTTCAGCTCCATGGCGCTCTCCTTGAGCGTCAGGCCCTTCTTGTGCGCGTTCTTGGCCACCTTGCTAGCCATGTCGTAGCCGATCTTGGGGTTGAGACAGGTCACAAGCATGAGCCTAGCGAGCAAAAGAGTTCGTGTTAACACGGGTACGCAAAGCGCGAGATCCAGGGAACCAAAAGAAACTCACGATTCCTTCATGATGCTGGAAATCTTCTCCTCGTTGGCTTGCAGGCCGACAACCAGATTCTTCTCAAAGCTGCGCATGCCGTCCGCCAGTAGCCGGATGCTGTGGAGCAGGTTGCGAATGACCAGCGGCTTGTAGACGTTGAGCTCGAACTGCCCGTTCATGCCGCCGATGGTACAAGCAACGTGGTTGCCCATGACCTGAGCGCACACCATCGTGAGTGCCTCACACTGCGTCGGGTTGACCTTGCCCGGCATGATGGAGCTGCCGGGCTCGTTCTCGGGCAGGATCAGCTCGCCAAGACCGCACCGAGGACCGCTCCCGAGATAGCGGATGTCTTGCGCGATTTTGTTGAGCGACGCGGCGAGCGTATTGAGAGATCCGTGCGCCTGCACGATGGCATCGTGGGCGGCCAGCGCCTCAAACTTGTTGGGAGCCGTCTTGAACTCGGTACCCGTCATCTTGCTGACCTCCTCCGCAATGGCCTCGGCGAAGCCTTCAAAGGTATTGATGCCCGTGCCGACCGCAGTACCGCCCTGGGCCAGGAGGCGCAGGTCCGGCAGAGCGCTCTCGACGCGCTTGATGCCGAAGTCGAGCTGTGCGACATATCCGCTGAACTCCTGAGCGAGAGTGAGGGGAGTGGCATCCTGCAGGTGGGTGCGGCCAATCTTGATGATCTTCTTCGCCTCGAATTCCTCCACCTTGGCCTGGAGCGCGGCGCGGAGGCTGCGAAGAGCCGGAAGCAGCTCGCCCTCGATCTCCAACACGGCGGCAATGTGCATAACGGTCGGGAAGGTGTCGTTGGATGAAGCCGAGCGATTGACGTGGTCGTTAGGGTGCACCGGCTTCTTGGTGCCCATCGTGCCGCCGAGGATCTCAATTGCCCGGTTGCTGATCACCTCGTTGGCGTTCATGTTGGATTGAGTGCCGGAGCCGGTCTGCCAGACGACGAGGGGGAAGTGGTCGATCAGCTTGAGGTCCGCGACCTCCTTGGCCGCCTGCTGAATGGCCTTGCCGATGGTGGGGTCTACAGGGCCGGACAAGTCGCTGGATTAGCTCCCGCCGGCAACTGCGATACTGGAGTATCGTTGAGAGGAGGGGCGGCCTTACCAAGGCCATAGCGCATGTTGACCGTCGCAGCAGCTCCCTTCAGGATACCGAAAGCCCTGATTATGGGCGGTGGCATCCGGTCCTGGGGCTGATTGATGCGGAAGTTCTCGAGGGAGCGCTCCGTCTGCGCTCCCCAGTACCTGTCGGCCGGGACCTGAATCTCACCGAAGGCATCGCTCTCCGTCCTCGTCTTTGCTGCCATCCTTGTTGCGCTGCCGTGGAAGTATCTTTGGTGCTGGATCGCGGGGGTTGTGAGGCGGTTTGTCCGTGACGGAGCTGTAACGTGGTATGACGCAGTGATTGACGCTTTTTGACATGTGCTCAGCGGCCTAATAAGGGCTGTCCTCGGCACACCAAGGTTGCCGCGGGCTGCGGGCCCGGCAATGCGAAACGATCGAAGCATGCTGGAAGTCGACTGACCAAAAGCCGAGCTGCACCAAGTGCGGAGCGTGGACCAAAAAGTTGAAGTGAGGCGATTGCGCCTGCGGAAATCTGTTTGTTTCTAGCGAATGGTATCAGAAGACCCCCTACGGCAGTGAGGATGAACGAAGACGAGTTCACGATGATGCGCGAAAATTGAATCTCGAAACTTCCACTCAATTACTGCTTTCGCCCGGCGGCCAAATAATTTCAGCTAAAGTCGGCTCGGGAGCCCCGTCCAGCGGCACTCCGGGAGATCCCGATCGGGGTATCGGATGAACCCCTGCACCTGTGGGCGATCTCCCATAGCAACCAGCCCCTGAAAAGGGGGGTTCCAAGCAAACAATACCTGACTAGTTCCATGTACCTGAACGGTCGCCCAGCGAGAATGTGAAAATCTGTCTAACTCCAATGCATCTCCATTTTGGCCACTACGACTCATAGAAGTACTCCCGCCGTGTGCTACTAACATGATCTGCCACACCAACAAAGTTGATAAATATTTACATACCAGAAATCACCTCCCCTGCTTCCTTGCAGATACCTATTAAGACAGGATAGTCCAACACCATTATGAGATCTCTCAGCAATGCTTCTGTAACGATCTGGTACCTCGTGCCCGCTCCCTTCCCTCGACTTATCCGACAGAACGAAAACGGAGTTGGTTCATCTCCAAACAAGCCAGAGGTCGGGAGTGGGCAGCCGAGTTCACCACAGGGAAAGAAAGCCCCGGCCAAGACCTTTCTGTATCTCATGAGTGACTCGAAACAATAAGCAAAGAAAATATCGGTAGGTCTGCTCCCTCGCAATCTTCGAAGCCGTTTAGGTCCCGGGGTAGAGGGTTAGTGCACCCGGACGAGGCGAAACTGCTGTGAAACATTACCGCAGTTCAAGAATTAAGCGTCTTGATCATCATATTGACCTTCCGCTTATCAGTAACCAACAGAGCACGGGTGCTGAATGCAGCGTAGATCGCGTCCACGACCTTGTGGAAGCTGCTGGCGGCACCCTTCTCCTGCGTGAAGCGGGCAATGCTGAGCTGGTTGCGCTTGCCATGTTCAATGACAGTCATCAGCTCGACAGCAAACGACACCTCCTTCAAGTTGAGGTCTGTCGGGAAAGACTGTCAGTTACATGGAACCCAGGGAGCACAGATCCAGACAGCTTACAGTTTCTCGCGCCGACCCGGGCGAATATCACGTTGCGTGCTTTGTCCACCTCAATATCCTTCATGCCATACTTGCGCCACTCCCGGAGCAGGATTGCCACTTCCTGACGAGCACGCCGCTTGAGGATGGCGAAGCAGATATAGCGCATGGCAGGCTTGACGCGGAAGAGACGGGCCAGCCAGTTCTGTTGGACCTCAATCTTGCGGATTCCGCCATCGCTCTCCGACCAAACGCTGTGTCTTGCGTGGCCGAGCGTCTTGGACTCCTTGCTAAACCTCTTTTTCGTCGTCTTTCCATTGCGAGTCTGCGCATCATCGGGATCTGAGTCTAACATTGAATGCCGAGTCAACAAGTAGATATGCAGCAACGAACGGTTGTCCCGCTTACCTGCAAGCGACATTTTCAGCTCATCCTTAGCATTCTTCCAGAACGAAAAGCCGAACGACTTCTTCTTCTGCACACGCTGCATCAATGAACCCTCGGTCGACTGCGAAACTGGTCCGCTGGAACGTCTGGTTTCAAGATCTGCACTCTCCCCGGATTGGAGAGTCGTGTCCGTCACAGTCACAAAGCTCGAACCGCTCGCGCCTTCTTTGGAATTGCGTTTGAACCAAGAGGATACCCTCTTTTTCGCCGGCACGGCTTCAGTGCTCTGCCCATCTGCTGAGAGCCCCTTCTGTTGTGATCCGTGGGATGTGTGCCTCTGCTGGTCTTGAAATGAGGCCCCTGATGTTGCCTTGCCGGGGCGGGGATCTTGTGACACTTTGCGAACGTTGAGAGGCTCGGGAACCTGCACGTGATCTCGGGCGCCTATTGCTGTGGGTGAATTGACCACGCGGATGGTATTTTCGGCTCTGGCTAGATAATCCAACCCCTTATTCTTAGTACGGGTTGGCGTCTCCAGGCAAGCAGTGCGCAAGTCATGGCTGCCCACATTGCGGCTCACACGATCATCTGACGTGTTCTCAAAGATGGAGGGCAGTGGCTTCGGATCTTTCATCGTCCGCTCGTACAGTGGCTCGGAAACAGTTCGGCGCTCGGGAATCTGGATTTTAGAGCTGGAATGGAGCTTGTATGGCTTTACCACCTGCGAAATGGATTCGCCTTTCGAGCCGTGATTCCGGGTTGAGAGAGGCGAAACGGTACTCTGAGATGGGACAGGAGGCAGTGGCCGGTTGTCCCAGGGACGGGTCCTCTGCTGGCTTCCGTCTGTGGACGCTGGCCCTTCCGGAACTCGCAATGCAGACAGCTCTCCCAAGGATAGCGTGAATGGGCTTGCTTCACGAGAGTCAACTCCTGCTTCGCTTGATTCTGCCAGGAGAAGGGAGCTCTGGAACGCCTCGTCACAGTCACGAGCTATGCAGTGGCTAAGTTGCTCAAGCTCTTCGCTCCAAATGAACGTGTCATCTGTCGTGTCGCCAATATCGACCATCGACCGGGTAGCTCTCACTTGATGGCGACCCGACGCCTTCACGGGGCTAGAGGGTGAGACCATGTTGCGGTCATACGCCGGATCATCCCCCGCGCTGCTGGCTGGAGCTGCCAAGGTCGCGTGGCGGTTTCGGCGGTGTTGCTGGGCCTTGTTACGGACACTTGAAAAGCTGACAGAGCGCTTGGACCGACTATTCACGCGGACGCGATGATTGCTGTGGTGGCTCCGGATGGAGCTCATGGACATTTGAGGCGAGTTCAGGTGGCCGCCTGCGTTTGCACGCCGCGAGCTCATCCTTCCTCGCTGCCGGAAAGAGCCGTTGACCGATCGATACGAGTGGTACGAGTGCGAGAGAGCAGTAGAAGACGGCTTGACGCCCGGCTCCGGACTGCTGCGGTGGACGATGATCTTGGCATGGCTTACCTGGGAGGTGCATGGCTGAAGGACGCGGGACGCATTGTAAGGATCGTAACTTCGGATGGTGCCAACTTCGTCTACGTCCGGAACATTAGAGATTACTGTGAACCGGGACACGGTCCGGCCATGGCCGTTCCGTCCTGGGTTCGTGAACTGGCAAGTCGAAATACGCTTGCTCCAGTTGGGTGGCTTCAGGTGATGGAAATCGCTCTTCGAGATCGGGACGTTGTTGTTGTAGTTCTCGAGCTGAGCCTCCCGGTGATTGTAGAGCAACCAGTAAAACATTTTCTGGTCATTTGGCCTGTCATCTTGGTCAGTATTGTAGCCGATCGATTCTTCGAAGGATGGCTGCTTACTTCTCCTGCCTGAGCTTCTCCTGGAGAGCAGCTTCCGAGTAAGTGTGCCAGAGAGCCTTCAACTGGCGCAAGATCTGTACGTCAATCTCCTCGGGGATCGGCGCAGTGTCCAAGTGGCGCGGCGCCGTCTGTGACTGTCCATCCCATTGCTGGTACTCATCCAGATAATCGTACTTCTTAATGAGGGCATGTCGCCACATCTGCTTCATGGTGATCCGGTGGGCGGGCTGATCTACCAGAATTCTCCGGATCAGGTCTTTGGCCTCCCTCGTCAGATGATGCGGCATCTTATACTCCGCACGCTTCGCTTTCGCCAGCATGATGCCCATGTCATCATCGTCGAATGGAAGACGCCCGGCAAGCATCGCAAAGAGAATGACTCCCATGCTCCAGATGTCGATGGCCGAGCCCTTGTAGAATTGATGGCGGAGCAGTTCCGGTGCAGCATAGTGTGGGCTTCCACACGTAGTGCGAAGCTGGTGGTTTGGGTTCTGCTGCAGGGCTGCCATGCCAAAGTCCGCAATCTTGATCTGCCCGTTCGCCTTCAGCAGGATATTCTCGGGCTTCAAGTCGCGATGACAGATGTTGAACGAGTGGCAGTACTCCAGGGCGGTCATCATCTGGCGAAAGTAGAAGATTGCCTCTTCTTCACGGAGCGGCCCGTTCCAGTTGATGAACTCGAAGAGGTCTCCCTTCTCGACGTATTCAGTGACCAAGTAGCTAAAGAAACTGGGGTCAGCACACGCGACAGCTCACTGATGCTGGGAGTGAAGTGCAAGGCTTACATCTCGGACCGATTCTCCCATATGTCCAGCAGCTCGATTATGTTTGGGTGTCGAATGAGCTTGAGAATGGCCACCTCACGCTCAATAGCCAGCGGCATCCGGCGTAGGCCCCCGTCAGCACCCGTGGTTGGCTTCCTGTAGTCGATGGAGTCCAAGTTCGCCAGACTGCCTGCTTGGGTCATGTGGGCGGTGCTCTTGGCGACTATCTTGATTGCGACCAGCTGATGGGAAACCCGATGGCGGGCAAGACGGACGCGTGCCGAGGCACCCTTTCCCAGTGTCTTGCCCAGCTGCCATGGCCCAATATGGGTCTTAAGCTGGCGCGTGCTGGACGCGTTAGATGAGACATTAGAGAACTGGGAGACGCGCCGGGAGTCGGCTGCCTCACGAGTGTCCTGAGTGACAGCTGGGGGGCGGGGGTTAGCGGGGCCGGGTTCGGCCGTAGCTGCCAGAGTCGGTGTCTGCTGTGTACGTTGTGCGGCCGGGGGGTTGTTTGGCGTAACAACTGGATATGAACGGCCTCGACCAGATGTCTTGGATTTGAACAAGATGAGGTTCTCGTCATCGCCAATCTGGTACCGGTGGTTGACATTGGCGACAGTGGCGTGGTTGAGCCGCTGTGTAGCATCACCCAAGGGCTGACGAGTGCCCGAATTTCTGGAGGTGCTGTGATGATCCATGACGGCCGAGCAAGTGAGCTGGTGCTCAGTACATCATCGACCGCTGGAGAGAACAAGAATAAGCGATCGAGCAGCAATATGAAAGAAATCGGTCAATAAGGCTCAAATTATTAGAAGTTGAAGTTGTGCCCGAGTCCTGATCGAGACCCCCCCGAGGAAACAAAGGAGCGACACTCACCAGCGCGGTGAGAAATGCCTGGTGAGCGGTCTGGTCAGGATGCGAAGCAAGTAAACAACTTGAAGAGAGGGGTGGGTGACGGAAGGAGCTGTAAGAGCAAAGATGTGCGGGATGTTTTTGCCGGCCGGGTTTTCTCGGTGCAAGGTCAGGAATTTGAACCCAAATAAGAGTTGGCGGGAAGGAGAGGTCAACAAAGCCCCAGCCAGGAACGCAGATGTCTCTCGGTGGCTCGCAGGAAGATTGCAGGCCCTACCTAGAAAAGTTGGAACCTCAAAAAGTTGTTTCCACAACATTATCGATCGCAAATTCCATCCCCCGGCAAGAATGACACCTAACCAGGAGCAGAGCAACTGCCCTCCGCACTACTTTCACTTGGTCGGGCAGCAAGGAAACGCCCGCGGGTAAGAGCGTATGGAGGACAAACAACACAGCGGCAACCTGACCTGTTCACCTATGTGGGGTGCTACTTACTCACGGTGGCTCATCCACATCATACCATGATGCTATCATGAAGTACATAGAGATTTGGGAGTGACCATGTCTCTTGCTCGTGTGTGCCCTGTGCTGTGGCATGCCAGGTCTGCACAAACTGGTGCAGATCAACACAGCCGGTATGGAACCTAATAACATCAGCTTGCTTAGCTCGAGGGTTTCATTCCAGTGAAGCGTCGGCCTTCACTGAGTATCCGCACAGAAGAAGGTCGACTTGTAAGGCCAAGGTTAGGCGCCCGTAAACACCATCTGGACAACAGCGGCATAGCACGTGGCAGCATACTGAACATATACCTTAGGTGTTACTACTTAGTGTGTACTGTGTCCCTAGGGGATGGAATTGGCGAATGGAAGAGTCCGTCCGGATTTGCAAGACGGCATCATGTTGGACAGTTGATCTGGCTATCTGCGCCTGGAAAGCAACGGGCCTCGGTGTTGGCACGTAAGCAGGACAGCAGCTGAGGAAGTGAGGTTATCACGATCCAGGAGAGAGAGTACTAGTAGTGGGTCGCTGTTTCGGCCCATTAAATCTGCGAGGTACCCGACTGAGTGGTACAGTTACTTTGACAGTGCCATCTCGGTCTGTGCGCTGGGCACTGTGCGCGCTTCAGTTTGACGGGTTTTTTGATTTGACGGGGGGACCGAACTGCTGCTGCTCTGGGGCCCCAAACATCTGTACCGATGGTAAAGAGCTATTGTCAGGTTGAAATTATACCTTACCTTCTTGTAGGTAGGGTAGGAACAGATTTTGAACCTAACTCTCGGCCATGGTCTTTGTGCGCTAATGACAGCAATTCTCCAAGAGTCCAAACCGGCTGGTACCACACAGTATGAGGCTTTTTATAGTACAGACCCGCCATTTACGTGGTTGAGTGCAGCGGACGCGTCGCGTCATCAGCAAAGGACTTACCATTCCTCAGGCGGCCACGAACATTCCACGACAAGCCACGCCGATGATGGGCATTGCCGGAAATCGGCCAAAGATCCTTACGGAAACTCAGGATTCAACGTTCTCCGAGCGTCAAGATGTCTAATCCAAGCTCTGTCAACCAGCCACTCCCCTCTCAGGGCGAAGCTCTCACGACTCCCACGCACGGGCGGCTTACGGTCGACCCTTTCAGTTTTCTCCGCCTGAGGGGTGGGGAAGGACCCCGCGAATTTGACCAGGATGAGGACGGCGTCTCAGTCTCATCGGATGAAGAAGAAGTACAGCATGCGGCGCGCAGACGCGCAGTCGTGGCCCGGCCTGGAAATGGGCCAACGCCAAACTCAGGGTTCCATCCCGGTGCCATTGTCCGTGTGAAAGTCCGAAACTTCGTAACGTATCAAGAAGCCGAGTTCTTCCTCGGGCCGAACTTGAACATGGTCATTGGTCCCAACGGCACCGGCAAAAGCTCGCTGGTCTGCGCCATCTGCCTGGGCTTGGGATACTCTTCAAGCGTTCTCGGTCGAGCAAGCGCCTTTGGCGAGTTTGTCAAGCATGGTAATGAAGAGGCTGAGATTGAGGTGGAGCTGCAGAGGAAGCCGGAACATGCCGAGAACTACGTCGTGGGCCTCTGCATTCGGCGAGAAGACAACAGCAGGAAATTCACCATCAACGGGCAGAGAGTGTCGCACAAGGAGGTCCAGAAGCTCATGCGCTCTCTCAGAATCCAGATCGATAACCTGTGCCAATTCCTGCCCCAAGACAAGGTTGCGGAGTTCGCTGCGCTCACACCGATCGAGCTACTCGAGAAAACACTGCATGCGGCTGCGCCGGAGGAGATGATCAACTGGCGCAATCAGCTGAAGGAGTACTTCAAGCTACAGAAGGAGACTGAGCACAGCGGGGAGAAGATCCGCGAGGAACTCCGCAAGATGGAGGCCCGCCAGCAAGTCCTTCAGGCGGATGTAGAAAAGCTACGGGAAAGGAAAGCCATTCAAGAAGAGATTGACTATCTCAACAAGTTGCGTCTCGTCGTGAAGTACTACGATGCCCGAAGGAAGTTCAAGGAAGCAAAGGCACGGAAAACTGAAGCCGAGCATTCTCTTAAACGACTTCATAAGAGCGTCGCCCCCGCACTTCAAGCCGTCAACAAGAAGCAAGAGTACCAGTCTAAGATCAAACTAGTTGTTACCGACAGGCAGCACCGGTTGCAGGCTGCCGAGGCTGCTGCCGATGCTGCTATTAATCAAGTCGAAGCTGCCCAAGCCAAGTGTCAAGACATGCTAGTCAAGAAACAGGCTGAGACGGATAGTTTTACCACCAAAAGGTCTAACGTCGCGGACCTCCGGAGAAAGCTTACCGATTTGGAGGCTAAATATCGTGGAGCGCCTCCGAAGTTTGATGCGGCAGAGTGGAACATAAAGATAGTAAGTGCGAATTCCGACCTTGTGCTTTTTGTGTTGCCCGTGCTGACCATCCGATCGTAGCGTGAGCAAGGCCATCTGCAGCGCGCAAAAGAAGCGGAATTCGCCGTGGTCGAGGAAGAGATGAGGCGACTGCACCTACAACGCGCCGAAAACAGACAGGAAATAGCGAGACTACAATCCAGTGTGACGGAGCTGGAGTCACAGCAAGGTCAACTACTGGCGCAGCTGACAAGGATCAACAGCGACGTGGCCAAGGGTTGGGCTTGGTTGAAGGACAACCAGGGTGCCTTCGAAAAGGAAGTCTTCGGGCCTCCTATGCTCACGTGTTCTGTGAAGGACAAGCGCTACACCGATCTCGTTCAGTCGATGCTGCAGGCAGATGATTTCTTATGTTTCACGGCGCAAACCAAGGAGGACCACCGGAAACTCAGCGATCAGTTTTACGGCAAGATGGGGCTATCCGTCACGATACGTTCTTGTCTCACACCCTACAATGCTTTCAGGCCACCCATACCGAAAGAACAACTGTCTAGCTTAGGATTCGACGGCTACGTCAGCGACTATCTGGACGGACCCGAACCGGTACTCGCCATGCTCTGCTCCGAAAAGAGGGTGCACGCATCTGCAGTCGCGCTGAGAGATATACCCGACGAACAATTCGAAAGGGTCCGGCAGACCGAGAGTCTCACGCAGTTTGCTGCTGGGAGGAAACTATACCGCATCACGCGGAGAAGGGAGTACGGGCCGGAGGCCGCTTCAGCACGTGTTACCCGGTTCGGGAACGGCCGTTTCTGGGCGGATCAGCCGGTGGACGTGGCCGAAAAGACGGAGCTTTTACAGAGGATCGAGGAGCTGGAGACTCGGCAACAGGCTCTGGGCGAGGAATACACGACCGCGGGGGAAAAGCACAGAGGGCTCGGCGCCGAAATCGCCGCAATCGAACGGAAGAGGGTATGTTTCCGCCATCCCCGCCACGACTGGCCAGTGCCTGCTAACAGAGGACCAGCACGAACTGGGTGAAGCCAAGAAAGAGCTCCAGCGCGAGTATACAGCATGGCAAGGTTTGCCGGACAAGATAGGTAAGCATGCGGCGTTCGAAGAGACAAGCTCCTACGACCACTGATAGCAAGGGTTTAGAGGCCGCCAAGAGGACGCTAGGTCAGGCTGAAGAAGAGCTTATGGCATGTAAGGATCGCGTATTTGAACTGGAGAAGCGCCTCGATCAGGCGGCTCTGGACAAGGCCAAGGCGATCCTTCACCACCACAAGCAACTAGACGGCATTCGAAAGGCACGTTATGCTCTGCTTGAAGCCCAGGTCCTCCTGATGGAAGCAGAATCGGATGTGGGCGTTCTCAAAGCTAAGAACTCCGAAATCACTCGGCAGCTGGAGGAGGAGAGGCGACGGCTCGACGATGCGAAGGCCGAGCAAGAAGAGCAGAAAGCAATTGCGGAGCACTGCAAAGTGGATGCCCTCAGTGTCATAACAGAGGAGAATCAGAATGAGCTATCGACCAAGGCCAAGGAGAGGACGGTCGAGGACGTCGATCAATCGATTCAAGTGGAGAAGGCGAAACTCGAGGTCATTCACGCGAGCAACCCCACCGCGCTGGAAGAGTACGAGCGGTACGCGGCCAAGATCGAGAGGGAGCGGGCCAACCAAGCGAACCAGGAAAGCAGGATGGCGGAACTGAATGCGAGGATACATGACGTGAAGAGTCGATGGGAGCCCAAGCTGGACGAGCTGGTCAGTCAAATCAATGACGCCTTCAGCTATAACTTCGAACAGATTAGCTGCGCCGGCGAAGTGGGCGTGCACAAGGACGAAGACTTTGAGAAGTGGGCCATTGAAATCAAAGTCAAGTTCCGGTAAGTCTCCTCTCTTGCCCCTTATATAGTGTTGGCACACGGAAAGGCTAAAACGTTCCGGTGCAGCGAAAATGAGACGCTCCAGCGATTGGACCAGCACCGTCAATCCGGTGGTGAGCGGGCGGTGTCGACCATATTCTACCTGATGGCGCTGCAGTCGATGGCCCAAGCTCCATTCCGTGTCGTTGACGAGATCAATCAGGGTATGGACCCGCGCAACGAGCGCATGGTCCATGAGCGCATGGTCGAGGTAGCTTGCCGCGAGCACACGAGCCAGTACTTCCTCATCACGCCGAAGCTTCTGTCAGGCCTGCGGTACGACGAACGGATGCGGGTGCACACTATTGTCAGCGGCGAGCACGTCGACGAGCGTGGGACCGAAAAGATGAACTTTGCCAATTTTGTTAATATCCAGCGGCGCTTGATGGGGCGTTGACCAACATGGGGGAAAGATGGGAGAATATGATGGCACTCGCTGCATGACCATGCATGTGTGATGATATCCGACTACCTATCTAAGGTAATCTCATCTGCGCTTTGGGGCTTGAACAATGGAGGAGTAAGATGCCTGAGCATGGCTGCCCTCCTCGAGACAAACATTGCTCTAGGCAAAATGGCGTTTCTGAGCGTCTGCGACGTCTAGCATGCGATTTCATGTGCCGATGCAGGTCCCGCTTCAACACATGCTCTTCCTCAAGGTGCAATGATGATAGCCACACACTCGTTCCCGGTTGTGAAATCTTCATGAGGACCCTGGAAACTCGAACCCCTGACGTCGCTTGTGGAAGCGCCAAGAAGCGATTAAGATCGGTGGGCCGGCACGTGGTTGCGCGAACTCATCCCACTAGCCAAGGTCATCGGTATGACGTAATGCCCATTGTTCAGCGACCCCTTGGGAAACCATTGCCAGCTGTGAGCCAACAAGAATGAATGGACGGCGAGGTTGCATCGGATGACTTCATTGCAGCTTGCTCGCTTTGCACAATGTTCTGGACCTTACATGACGGATACGGGAAATGTACCGAGCCACGCTTTTGTCCTTGCAACTGTACAATGTCATCATCAGGCATCAAGAATCTGAGTGGTCACGACAAGACCTGCAACGCTTGTTGGCTCCTTGCGTGACAGGAAGCAGATAAACGAAGCCACGGGCTTGACCTCCCGCCAGGTGACGTCACCGGCAACTTACACGGCCCTGGAGAATAAGAGAGCGGAATGTAAAGGATAACTTGGTGGACGGCAATAAGAACTCGTACATATATATTGCTTTGTTGCACCCTCGAGTCTTCTGTCCAACACACCTCTCAACATCCACCAGAACCACAAACATCACAAACTTGAGCACACCTTACCAAACGTTGATCACCACGGTCTCGATCTTCAACGAACCAAACCAAACCAACCAGAACCACCAAAAAATATCAACTAAAACAACATCAAAATGGGCGCCGTCGTCTCCTGCGTAAGTAGACTTGACATCCCCAGTCTGCTACCAATTCACCGACACGATACTAACCTGACTTCAAATATACAGATCCAGTCGTGCCTCCGCACAATCGGCCGCACCATCATGGCCATCATCAACGGCATCGGCAGCATCATCATGGCCATTGTCAACGGCATCGTCAACTTCCTTGACATCATCGTCGGCTGCCTGACCTGCAACACCTGTGGCGGACGGCGTCGTCACCACACCGCCGGCACGACTACCGGAAGAAGGCGCGGCTTCGGCAGGAGAAGGCACGTTGGAACTACGAGCACGATCTAAGCTACTAGTAGCCCGAAGTCCAGCAACCTAGGGTTGGATGTACGATGGGGAGAGGAGAGTTCGATTGATGGGTTCCGGGTTGTAATATTAGCGGACAGCGACGTTCCTTTTTGAGCCTTTTCCTTTTTGTTTGCGACGGAAATGAGATACCCAATACCCCGGCTTCGGCTTCTACCTGACGTGGGAAGGGAGGAATTGAAGGGGGGAGGACACGTGTGACTGGCTGGCTATCTCGTTGCATTTGCATTCTCAAAGCGTCTAGCAGAATCAACATAGATCTAAATCACTGCGAACGTGGCCAACAGCTCTAATGTGTGCTTGTGCGGATCGTGACCTCGCTGGTATCAGTTATCGAGTCTCCCAAGACGACCAGTGCTCAATCACTCTTCATCCTCCAACAAATCCTTCGCAAAGAAGCCGCATATTGTCGCAGCCGCCGCCTTTCCGACCATCGGTTCCAGTTCCGCCGCCGTCATATTGGCCACCTCCTTGATATTCTCCGTCTCGAGCACGATGTTCATGATGTTCTTGGGCGTGACCCCAGGCACCGCAGCCAGCATCTCCTGCGGCTGCGCATTGAACACCTGTTCGTCCGCCTTCGTATCCTGGTCCAGTCCAGCCTTGACCGCCGTAATCGGATCTGGCTCGGCTTCATGCGCCTTGAGTCTCTCAAAGATCTCGGCTGTCTCGTACGGCGACGACGACCAGATGATGCGTAGCTTCGGAAACGCTAGCGTGAGCAGGACGATCTTGCTCTGCAGGTCGTTAGCGCCGGCATTGGCGGCGCTCACGCTGGAAAGGCTCCCCGACAAGTCGGCGAAGGGCTCGAGGGTAAAGCTCTTGTTCTGGTCGAACTCGATGAGTAGCATCGGACTTTTGTAGTGCTGGAACATGGTCTCGCACTGGCTGTAGAGGCGGCCGTCTTTGAAAGAGCTGATCAGGTCGCTGATGCTCTTCCGCTCGATGCAGATGTTCGGGCTGAGGATGTAGTCGCCGACCGTCAGCATGCAGGGCACGATAATCATGGATTTGCCGTGCAATAGGGACGGGAGCGACGAGCGGAACTCGCGCACATCGACCACGACGCGCGGTGGCTCCGCGGTGGCGGCTAGTCTCCCGCCACCGGCAATCCGCGTGTTAATGGTCCGTAGGAAGGCTTCCTGCGGATCTTCGGCGTCCTTGGGATCGACCGTCATCACAACCGACATGCTGGCTCGCTCCTTGATGAGCCTGGTGAAGGCATCCTTCTCACGGCGGACCGTGGATAGGTAGCGCTGTTCTTCGACCGATCTGCCGTAGTACAGGAAGTACACTCTAACGTTCCTATCGTTGTGGGACGAGCGGTAGACTTCAACTCGGCGAATAAAGGAGGCATCCGGCTCGTACATGACGATGTACTTCGGCTTGATCTCTTCGAGAATGTATTCGTCCTGGTCTCCCTCATACGGATGGATGACAACCAGATCCTGCATCTCATACAACTGGTAATAGTCGTCCATGTTCTCCAACGGATCCGCAACGACGTCTTCCTTTTGTTTCGTCTCTTCCTCCGTGATCTGGACCTCAGCCATAAGCTCCGCCACCTCACTTGGCTGCTCAAAGTACTGCGCTATGCTCCCGTTGTCAAGACGGCCAGGGCCTGTGCCAACCACTCCGCCGCCGCGGACACGGCGCCTCTTGTTTGCAGGCGCCTTGCCTTTCGACCGGCCGAGGCGTGGGTCAACTGCACCAGCGACGGCCTTCTGGGTCTCCGAGAAGAGAGTCGCGCTGACTTGGGCAAATTCCCGCTTCCACTTGAGGTAGTTACGCAACTTCCTCCTCATCATGAAGGCAGCGGACGGCTTATCCTGCTCCGGGTCGTAGATCTCCTCAACCTTCTTCTCTACTCTCGGTTTGACATGCATTGTCTGGAGATAATCGCGGAGCTGTCGACATGTAGTGGCGTCTGAGCACATGATCAATATCGTTCCATTGGAGTCATCGCGGAGAGCAGGCTCGAAGTAGAGGTCCCGGTCGATTTCTTGTAGCACCTCGGCCAAGACGGCCCACTTAGGTTGTTCTTCCAGCACAGGTCGCAGTGCGTCAATGTTAGTGGTGTCTGGACCTGCCCTCTGACTACTCGAATAGACCCGCCTTCTTGCGGTCTCGAAAATGGTTTGTGCAGCGTCCAGGAAGAGCCAAGGAGGCTGAGTCTGCCTTGTCGACCCGGGAGGCGGCGAATGCGCGGCATGGATGGTGTCGAGCTGCTGGAGGAAGGAGACCGCATCGAGCGCCAGGATAGATTGGAGCATCCCCCTGAGGATGGTCAGGTCGTTCACAATCTGCTTTGTCTTCCAGCTGACGCGATGCCAGTTCGGTTCCAGCTGCCGACGGACCATGACATCAAAGTTCTTGAGCAAGGCGCTGTCAAGGTTCCAGTCGTCCATTTCTAACCCTGTGTTGCCCTTCTTGAGCTCGTGGATACTCACTTCAACGCATTCCATGACGGCATTTTGTATCTCGCGCATGGCGTCTGTCATAGGAACCTCCAGCTCAATCACCTCGGCTTTCTTCTTCCCTTCTAGCGCTTCGGCCACATGCACATGGAAGCGTGGCCAGAGCGAGACTTTCCGAAGGAAAAGGTTCCTCATCATACTGGCCAGCGGTGAGAAGCCCACGGTGAATGGATCTGGGTTGTCTGAGAACGCCTTGAGGAAGCCGACTTTGTTCTTCTGGCGGTATATCCTAAGGATGAAGGCTTCTATGGACGTGGCAATGACCCGGTCGGCATGAAGAACCACCATGCCTGTAATGGTCTCCGGGTTTAGAAGCGCGGTCAACATATCGACCACCAGGATGCGGGATGTGATGCTGAAAATGCCGCCTGCAGCGTACATCTTCTCACGAGCGGCCACGCTGGTGAAGTCGGTATTGACCACAGTCAGGCCGCGGGCCCGAGGCGACATGCTGATGGCGGCATGTTCAGCCAAAGCCTCGCCAATCCATGCGTTCTCCCTGTCTTCTGCGCCGACGATGACGATCAGGTTATTTCCTGCGGCATCGTATGAATGGAGAAGATTGGTGATGAGCCGGATGAGGCCGAGTCCTCGCGCCAATATGACGAGCTCATCTTCGCTACGCAATTCCTCAAAGAGCTTCTGCTGGTAAATCTGGGACAAAGTATGAGTTTAAGGTCCCGTCAAACCAAGAGCGGCCACCTAAGTTCCAACATACTAAAGGCAGAGAGAGCTTTACGGGCTGCGGTGTGCCGGCCGCCGCCATATGGGGCGCGTTACTCGATGACCGATCTCAATTGAACATCCTCCTCCTGAAAGAGTTGTGTGGCTGCCTGCAGGCCAGTGGAAGTCATGCCTTGATGTGGTGGGTGACTGGTGAGAAGGCCGAACTGACAGCTGCCACCACGCGACAGTGAGATGTCGGACAGACTTCTGCCAAGCCTCAGTTGCCCTCGGCCATTTGCAGAACAGCCCTGGAGGTCGGACAGACAGGGAACGCCGACGTCATCGTCACCAGTCAGCCTGTCAGCTTGGGACTCCATTACGAGTCCTCCTCCTCCGACTTAAAAGAGGTACGGTGAATCCGAGGCCCATTACGATCTTGCTGTTTATCTTCTCCTTCCCATCTCCCTACTGCAGAGCAGGACGAACAGTTGCAGCTGCAAGACACAACAAAAAGCACCAACTTCCACCTGATCCACTTTCCAGCCTTATCCAACCCCAGTCACACTCTACCATCATGGACCCTTCAAAGGCCCCAGAGAAGAAGGATACCAACCAGCAGGCAAGCACCCGCATGCTGTTAAAGAAGCCAATGCTGCAGCCTAGATTACTGACAAGACAATACAGACTGAGGGGAATTCGCTGAACAAGGTCGCTGATAATGTGAAGGCGGCGTTCCAAGCGCACTCTGCCAACCCTGGTCCGGCCATTCCGAAGGAGTTCAATGTTCAGGAAGAAGGGACCAAGGAGGAACGTCGCGCCAAGGCACAGGAATTGAATAAGTGAAGGAATAGAACAAGCGAAGGGGATCCCGCTTTATGTATGCTAAGAGCGTTGCGTTTCATGGCCAAATCAACCTTTCATTTCTCAGTTCAGCCACATAGCAAGGGAAGCGGGTGAAGTCATGAGTGGCTGGCCAACTGACTTTCCGTTCGGCTGTATCTGCCTTCGAGCCCGTGCCAGAACCTAGCACCGCATTGCGTATTGGAGCAGAAAAGAGCCTTAGCAGCGTGAGAATGACCTGTGACTCGCAGAGGCTAGGGACCCAAAAATGGTGTAGGCGTCTAGATGTCTGCATGTCTGCATCTATGTAGTAGGTTCGATATTCAGAAGCTGCTCCGTATTCCATCAGAAGTCACTTAGTGTACTAGTACTTGGCTCACTTGGTTATGAACACCCCCCACATTTGGGCAGCGGTGGCTGTGCCACAGCAAACCCCACACTGCTCAACAGCCCCTGACTTCCATTGTGCAGTCAATACTAGGTGATGCAAGCTTACACCAGACCACGTTGCTACGAATTGCATACGGACCTTCCTCGAAGCCACCCGTTCCCCCCTGGGCCACTGTCTTGGTTTGTCTACTATTCGCGCTTGCAGCTGCGCGCCGACCGAGTCTCCCGCATAACTTATTCAAACATCAACAGCAACCCCTCCTTTCCGGACCTGGTCGCAATTGGCGCTTTCCATATCCCGCTCGGCGACGCGCTCCAAGTGACTGGCGGCCAACGTTACGAATTGAACGGCCAAGACTGTGATTACTTGGGTGTTCTAGGCTTGTGATCGTGCCTGTTGCCCCGGATTTCTCGATAGCGCAACGGCGGATCCGGTGCCGGGCAGCTTCCCTATTTCGCGATGCCGTCGATACTAAGTGACGACGACCGCGAGACCGTCAAACGCTTCGTGCCGAAGCAGACCAACAAAATCCATGCTGTCGCGGTAGCTCGGCTCTACATAGCCTACCCAAACCGATCAAAATGGACTTATACGGGCTTGCAAGGTGCTATCGTGTTGGCCAACGACCTCGTCGGCAACACGTACTGGATCAAGATGGTGGACATTTCGGTATGTATTTGGGTTTATTTGTTTGTTTGTATGTTGGGAGCATTCTGTTAACACGGCGGCAGCCAGGAAACCGGGGAGTGATCTGGGACCAGGAGATCTTTGAGAACTGGAGCTACAATCAAGACCGTGTTTTCTTCCATACCTTCGAGCTGGAAGAATGCTTGGCTGGATTGTCCTTCGTCGACGAGAAGGAGGCAAAACAGTTCCTGAAGAAGATGAACGACAGGGAAAAGAATGCGAGCAAGGCGACCCAAAAGACTAAATTTGGAGGAGCCGCGCCGGCGAGCCACCACAAGCATCATCACGGATTCTTGGGAGGCCTCTTTGGAAGCCATCGACACTCTTCAGCTCCTACGCCGCCCGAATCACCACGCGTGCCCGCCCCAACACGGAACCACCGGTCTGGGAGTTTGAACGGACCCCACGAGCTAGCGGACTCGTCGGGCTTCGAGAAACTGGATGCCTTCGATCCGCAATGGAGGGAGCACTTTGGAGAGGATCTGAAATCCAAGGGCTTGACGGACGACTTTATCCGTGAAAATCAAGACTTCATTGTCGATTTCCTCAAACAGGAACAAGCGGCACAGGCCAATCAGTCAGAGTCGAACCCTCCTCCGCCCCCGCCGCCTCCAGTTAACGGGTCCGGAACCGGACTGAGAGCACCACCGCCTCCTCCGCCCGCGGCACCGCATCGTCCGGTCTCCGAGACAATCTCAGCACCGTCCCCCCCGAAACGGGGGCCAGCTCCTCCACCGCCCCCGGCGCCGAGAAGGTCGGCCAACCATATCTCAGCACAGCCCGAACCATCACCTTCCCGAGATTCGCCTCCGCCTCCAGCTCGGCCGAGGTTTGCGGTTCCTCCGCCTCTACCGGAAGCTGGCAAGTTTGCGCGTTCGGATCCGCCTCGCGCTGTGCCATCACCTCCGGCCCCTGGTCCCCCACCTCCGCCTCGGCCGCCTAAGACGCCTATGGAGAACGCGGAGCCGGCACAGCGGTTCAACGTTCCTCCGCCATTTCCCGGGCAACGGAATGTGCCACCCCCGCCGCCCAGTCGTGGTGCCGTTCCCCCTCCCCCGCCATCCCGGGACGCTGTCCAAGCACACTCCCCGGCTGCTCCCCCTCCGCTACCTCCCAAGGCTCCTGCTGCAAGCGCCCCGCCACTTCCGCCGTCAAGCTCACGGCCCCCTCCTTCACTACCGGCTAGAAGCCCAGTTCCGCCACCACCAGCGCACCCGCCGTTGCCCTCATCGCATGCGCCCCCTGCCCCCCCTCTGCCTGCCTCGGGAGCACCACCCGCTCCGCCCCCGCCTCCACCGTTGCCTTCGTCGAATGCTCCTCCTCCGCCGGCGCCCCCTTTAACCCCAATGTCTGGTGGCGCACCACCACCGCCGCGTCCGCCCCCCGGACCCGGCGTCAGCGGCATTCCACCACCACCTCCTCCACCTCCACCGCCTGGAGCTGGTGTTCCTCCACCACCACCTCCTCCCCCTCCTCCGAACCGCGATTCTGGCTACTCGTCAAGTGCTCCCACTGCCGCTTTGCCAGCACCCGACTCGAGCCGCGCGGCGGTGCTTGACAGCATCCGGGGGGCGGGCGGTATTGCCGCGCTCAAGAAAGTGGACCGCAGCCAGATCCGCGACCGAAGTGCAGCCATGGTTCCTGGCGGAGGCAACGATACCGGACCGCACGGGAGCGGACTGCCGCCTGCGGGTGTCGCTCCCGGAGGCGGCGGCGGAGGTATGGCTGATGCGCTGGCTGCGGCCCTACAGAAGCGGAAGGAGAAGGTCAGCCGCAGTGGTACGTTAACCCCTTACCTCCTTTTTTCTTCTGTTAGTATCCCAATGCTAATAACTTGCAGATGACGAGGACGATGATGATGACTGGTGATGTTGCGGCTCAACACTGATGCTGGCCGTCTTCTAGGGCCCTGCTGTGTTGAGGATGACTAGCTGACCAGCCTCCAAAATGCAAAATGGGGTCACTTTGCGGGAAAGACAGGGCCGAATGGGAAAGACAAATCAACCCAGAGCATGGGAGAATGAGAACCCCGATAGGTGTGTAGAGGAGTTTATAGGGCTGGCAAATGGTCTTGGTATCTTTGGTTCCCCCCTAGTACTGGTGTCCTGCTTGCCAAAGGGTGCTTGTCCTGGGCAAGAAGGCCGGTACTCTACTATTCTTCATAGACAGTTATAACCCGTTATAACCCGAGATGCAGAGGTTTCAAAAGGTCGATGATGCCTGAATCGCGAATCCCATAGCTCTAGGCCTTTCCTGTGTAAGTGTGACAAGAAATTTGGCAGGTGATGATGCTTGATGCTTGGACGCATCACATGGGAGGATTCATTTTACTATGGGCAGAGTAAAGTCAGGCTTCAGGGACAAACAAGAGGTCAGGCCAGCCCAACAACTCACAAGTCACGCCACGCCGTTCACGCTTGCACAACTGGCCTATAAGTCGCATAAGCGTACCAACCGTGCAAACTAAGGAACAAACTTCATTACCCGAAAGGAAAGTAAACTAAATCCCCAAACCAAGAGATAGACTCGGTGATGACGTCTCTCCCACCATGACCAGTCTCTCTCTATGTTGCCCCAAACCCCGCTCCACAACCAGGACGAGACGCCCACCAACTGTCGGGGAACCGTGAATTATACATTATGCATAACCAAGGTTTTGAGAGAGAAGACAGTTTTTTGCTTTCCGTGCCCAACACCATGACCCCTGGAGGCCGCAATACGATGGAGTCGGAAAGGGTGGTCCTCGCCCCGAGAGTGGGCATAAAATGATGACGGCTGGTTTAGATGTCGTCGATCGAAATCTCCTTCTTCCCGTCGGCAGCTCCGTCCTCCTCAGCTTCGCTGTCGCGGTCTTCGTCGAACTCAAAACCGCAATCGCCATCCTCGTTGGGCCCGAAGGTGTCTGTTTCGTTGATCTTGGCGTGGTCGGGGAGTTCACCGTAGGCCTTTCTGGGTGGGGTGTTAGCAAGAAGATGGCTTCGAATACATAGGTGGGGTTGTGCGTACAGTGAACGGGCTTCATCGGCCGAGTACTTGAGGATAACGTCGCCCTTGTTGTCTTGGTACTCACGCAGCGAGACCAGGATGATGTCGCCGTTGTTGATCCAGATCTTTTTCCGGAGCTTGCCACGGATAAGTCCGAGTCGCTTGACGCCATCGAAGCACTGCAGAGATCGTCAGTTACTGTTCGGCTTTGCCTGACCCTCTTTGCTTTGGGAAGAGAACACACCATGGCCTCAAGTCTGCCGTTCCCGAGCATTTTTACGACCTGCGCATATTCTTGGCCCTCCTCCTTAAATGTGAGTTCGCGCTTTTCATTGCTATATCCAGTGTTAGCGATCGTGATGCGGACAAAGCATTGACTACGCGGCGGCGGTGGCAGTGGCAACGTACTCGTTCTCGTTCTTTCCTCTGCGTCGGTTCTTGCCACCCTTTCCCTTATTCTTCGGCATTTTGATAGAGGGCTAAGCGAGATCTTTCGAGAAATGGTTCTTTCCAAAAATTGTCGATGGAAAACTTGCTCGAGACTTTGGTGTTGTGTAAACAGCCAAGCGATGCCGATGTCTGTGAGAAGGAAGACGGCTACTAAGGAGGGGCAAAGTGCAGGGGATTTAAACACCGATGACTCTTTCTGGGGCGCTGTGGCGCTGTGCGTTGTTGGGTTTCGGCAAGGCCCCACTAGTGGGGTACGGCAGGGATGGGTAGGGTGGACCCGACGCTCCATGAACAAAAAACATGGGTCTCTGTGACGCAAGCGCACATTGAGAAAGGGATCATAACGAGACGTCGACAGAAAAGCGCCAGAGTAAATAAACAAACCTATTGAGGAACTGGGAGCTGACGTGAGTCCCCAACATAACCTCACAGAACCATGCAGAGGATGTTTCAACGAAGTCTACGATGCCTGAAAGCACCGAAATTGAGCGAAGAATTTCTTCCGAGTCTCGATGCTCTTCAAATACCACAAGGCAACTCGGGGAAGACTAGCTCAACTACACCGGCTGTGATTGCTCCGAAAATCACGAATGGTGTTGCTCCACCAAGCCAGAAAGTCATGGATTTTGCCAATAAATCAAAGATCAAATTCCCGAACGCGCTGCAACTGGTTCCGCGCCAGAGACTCAACGATTTCCCTATACGCTTTTCGCTCTCCTCGAGTCATGTCTTCTCCATTTACCACCTGAAGTACCTTTCGGCGTTCGAGCACCCTCTTACCGAGAAGACACTGCATTACTACACGAAGAAGAAGGAGACCCGGCGGCTATGGTCGTATGTACATGCCTCCTCAGCGTCGGACGGAAGCAACGCCGTGGTATGGTCTGCAAGCGAGAGAGTGGCGAGGGCCGCGCTCTGCCGCGCCCTGAACGCTGCTGGCTATGATGCCTCTGGTAACAGTCTGCACGGCGAGAAGAGCCTTCGCGGGACCATTCGAATTTCCATACCCGAGCCCAAGAAGATCTTCAAGGTTGAGTTTGGCGATCTGGTGGACTACTTGTCGAAGCTTCTGTCAGACGCTATCCCAAGGCTTAGTGGCCACAAGAGGCCTTCTCGGTGAACCTAAGCGCTCCAAGCTCCTTGGACGGCGATTGCTTCAACCTGACCATCCGACATTCAACGGCAAACCCTCATCATCAAAGCGATAATGCACACCAACCTCCCGTTCCGCTATCACGCCAGACTGAGACGCGCAGAAAGTCGAAGGTGACCACTCCGGGGGAGGGGATACCAATCCATCTGCTGTCCGTCCCAGCAAGAACCCACCTTCGGCACCTAAGGGCACCACGAGGGAGGCTTTGGCGGCGACATAGCGATTCTCAGTTGAGATGGCGACATCGCTAAGCTGCAAATATCAACTCAAGTCTAGGGACTACTGCGCATCCCTGACGACAGGTCTCGCAATGTGCCTGGCAATTCATTGAAGAGACAGCGGTTTGGGTTCCTCAAAGTCTTCAAGTGCCAGTTCCGACTTTCCGTAAGCTGCCCAAAGGGGTCGAGTATGGTTGCCAGTAGCGGAACATATGATGGAAATCTGGATTCGGCGACGTTTCGAAGGGCGGCACTGTCACAGAACCCTTATAATAGATCGAGCTTGAAGATAGAGGAACAACAAGAACAGAAGGGCTGAGCAGGAATTGCACATACACCCATCATCCATATGACAGTATCCTGGTCTGAAACGGGCGAACAATGGATCATCGCAACTAGCCGGAGACCAATCGAAGGGAGCCGGTCCATTTCAGTCACTTGTGTGGTATCACACAACAACCACGAGAGGACAGCAGAGACAACGGAAGATGCCAAGAGTATCCATCGACGCTCGCCATCGATTGCTCAGGGCGATCATCTTCGCTTATGGTTATATCCATGTCTCCGCTGGAAACCAAAGCGAAAAGTCAGGCGCTTTCCATCCTTCATCCCCGTTCCTTCTCCTCGAGTGTGTGGATATACTTCGAATGGAGGTCCTGCACAGCCGGAATGATGAGGCTTTCAATTTCGAGTTCCGGTTCACCGTCAGGCAAGCTGTTGGGATCAAGGGGCTCGTCTTTGTCTGTCTCTGTCGTTGGAGCACCGCTTCCATCTCCTTTCCGGCGAACTGGCACGCGGATCCATCGATCCGGGTTTCCCGGCGAAACGAACACCTGCTCCCGATTAGTCCCGTACAGGCCGCCCGTCTAAATCTAGACTTTCAAGAGTGGAGAAGTAAAACACTTACAACTTCCCACTTCCGTGTAGATCTTGGGCTTTTGTTAGCTCCAGTCTCGTTCTCGTTTCCTGGGATCTTGACTTACAGTAGGTTGCCGATCACGAGATGGTGTTGGTAACGATCAAGTGAATATCTGGCTTTGTGTACCAGGATGGTGGGATCAGTCTCGAGCTTGAACGAGACAATCATGCCCTGCGGCGACCAGCCTTCTACCAGGTTCTTCAGGAACTTGGGTACCGGATCCAGATCAATGACCAGGCGCTTGCTCCTGGGCACTGACGGGGAAGAGTCAAAGTTGTCGAACGTCTCCTCCTCCTCGGTTACCGGACGGGCGTTGGCGCCGCCGTTCCTCTTGAAGACATCAGCAGCATTTGTACTTTGGATTTTATGTTCTGACATGCGTTCCGGC
Organism: Chaetomium strumarium; assembly: GCF_033439665.1. NCBI lineage: Eukaryota > Fungi > Ascomycota > Sordariomycetes > Sordariales > Chaetomiaceae > Chaetomium > Chaetomium strumarium. The sequence goes on along the minus strand of NW_026944429.1, from coordinate 6,450,137 downwards.
TGAGGTTGACTTAGCAACGCATCTAGTGAAGGAGAGGGCAAGCTAGAGATCCGAGATGCTTACAGGGACGAAGAAGTCGCTGACGGCAGCAGCCAGGTACAGTAACCCGCGAGGGCCAAGTGGTCGCATCAGTTGGGCAACGCTGCGCAGCTCATGCAAGTAGTCCGAAATACTGACAAACGGCAGGAGTAGCAACATGTTGCGGTCGCGGGCGTCACGGTACTTTCGCAGGACATCCAGCATCTTAGCCGAATCCTCGTCCCGGGCCACAACGCTGCCATTGGGACCTTCCCGGAGGAAGTCTAGGAAGCAATCGGTTGCATGACTGTAGTGCCGGGAGAACGGCAGAAGGGAAAATTGGCGGTGCCTGACGAGGGGATGTTAGCTTTCCCTGGCATCGGCTGTGTACATATTGCAACAGCGAGAACGGGATCGGGGCAGCGAAGTAAGATGGAACGGGGGGGTCTTTGTCTGGACGAGTTGCCTACAGGAACAACACCGCATATCCAGCCTTCAGGAAGTACTCGGCACTTGTCTTATGGACAATTTTTGTCAGTATCCTAAGAATCTGAGCGCATGGGCTAACTTGATTTGACGTCCCCGAAACAGAGGTTTCGTTTTCTTATGACTCAAGCTCTACCAACTAATGGTAAATACTACTCACCGCTCCGCGCGTTCCGGCAGAGAAGTTGTCGATGAAGCGTACTGTTTGCTTTTCTGCCGATCCTCTGTCAACCCCTGATATCACAACTTAGATCATCTCAGGCTCAAGAATGAACGAACCAAGCGGCACCGTTGTACCCCCTGAGGTGATCAACACTAGGCGTCTGCCAGCAGCTGAGTGATGGTTGATAAAGTCCCGGGCGAGCACAACGTGCTTTTCAAGGTCCTTCGGCGGAGGATTGGCAGCGAAGTAGTGGTCCTCGGCCAGCGCGGCGAGATTGTCTGGCGGGGTTTCGGAGGGGATTTGGGACATCATCGTGAATGTATTAAAGGATTCGTAGGTCTATAGAGCCGGCGACTATGAAGATATGAGACCGGATGAAATCGATCTCAGATGGCCGAGGCTTCGATGAACCATGGTGGGGTTTATTGTAAGTTACCCCGCGGGTACCTGCCCGAGAGGATAGATGCTGCGTCACTGCACCGTTAGCGGAAAGGGTGGATCCCAGCTTGCACCTTAGTAGAATGCCAAGGCCATGCTTGGCGGAGACAAGGGGTCTTCGACTGAACCAAAACGCCAAACTTGCGACAGGTCGCCAACGTCTAGCGGCAACCTCGCCTCTTCATACCAAGCCGCGGCATCAACCAGAGCTACTAGCCGAATGAGAACCGGGCATACCACTGCCTATCCTGAAAGCATGTTGGTCTCGCTCACCGTCGGCAAGGTCGACGCGGGCGTCACCGTCCTGCTCACTCCCGACAAACGCCTGGCATGTCCATCACCCCGGCAGCCCGGGAAGAATACCCATACTGACTGCCATGTCTCTTAGATTGAGTTTCCCTCCATTCTTCTTCCTCCTGACATTACATCGGGATCTATTGTCGACATCAATGTTGCTCGGAACAAGAACTCCGAGTCGGAAGCTGAGCGCGCGTTCAGGGAGCTCCAGGACCAGATCCTCTCCTCCTTTGGCTCCGTCGAACCATCACCTCCCGTGCTCCGATGCCGCAACGCGACGCAGACGAGCGTGGTGCTCGAATGGGACCCAATTCAGCTCGCCACGGCCGATCTGATCAGCCTCGCGCTCTACCGCAATGGGCAGAAGGCGGGCAACATTCCGAAGCCGCTTTCGATGCACACCACCAAGATCAGCGGCCTGGCTGTGGACACCGAATACACGTTCCACCTGGTGCTACGTACGACGGCGGGAACCTTCTCGAGCCAGCGCGTTACGGTGCGCACGCACAAGATGACGGACCTGAGCGGTATCACTATCACGACGGGCATATTGCCGGCTGCCGTGCGCGAGAGCCTGACAGCCGCGGTAGAGCGCATCGGCGCCAAGATCGTGGACGGCGTGCGCATTGACACAACGCACTTCGTCACGACGGAAGGCCGCGGCGTGCAGTGGGAGAAGGCGAACGAACTCAACATTCCGATCGTGCGGCCGGAGTGGGTGGAGGCATGCGAGCGGAACGGGCGTATTCTCGGTGTCACAAAGTTTTATCTCGATGCGGTCAGGCCACCGTTTGAGGAGAGGCCCGGCACAGCTGGTACAACTAGCACGACTACTGCCGCTCCGGCTTCTGCGCCCGCACCGCCGCCTCCAGAGAAAGACGCCCCGCGAAACCATGCCAGGACGACTAGCACGGCTAGCCAGATAGCGGAACCGACTCCTGAAGAGGTGGCGGGACAGGAGAAGGAAGGGGATGCCGAGTTGGAATCCAGCGGCACCGAGGAAGAAGAGTCGCAGAAAGCGATCTCAGGCGGGCAGGATGAGCAGAAGGTCCTGGCGGATGAACGAGATCAGAATCGTCTGGCGGCGCGGCCAAAACCAACCGTTGAAGACGAAGACGAGACGCAAGAGAACAAGGCGGCCAGCGAAGACGAGAAAGGCGGGAAGTCCCCTGGTGATGGGTCATCCTTCCAGGATGTTGCTCTTTAATTCTAGCCAGTGTGGTGGATGATTGAGGATACCCTGTTTCGAACGGTGTGCCATCATTTGATTTTTGCTTTCGTCTCGGACTGTCTGGCGCGGACATGGTTTCGAGATCATTTGCGATAGAACGGAGAGGCACATCCAACAATGTTAATGGCAACGTTAGGCTCCATGGCAGTGTTACAGAAGGCGACGCTGTCGCATACGTCTATATCTAGGCCAGCCTCTTAATGCAAAGTTGTGGTTAACTATTGTACAGTACTATTCGAGATCCATCCGTCACATACGGAGTTGATGCGACTTTCAGCTCATAATTCCTTCTTGTCCCCCAGCGCCTTGGATGGAGTTCCCTGTTTCACAGACCCCCGTGGTGTCTTCAACCCGAGCAAGGCTAACGCACTCACGCCCGCAATACCGAGAGCGCCCATGTTATACGCTGCTTCCCGCCCCGCCCACCAGTAGATGGTCGTGAAGAGGACAGGGCCAAGGCCACGACCGAGCTGGCCCCAGCTTCTCAGCATGCCCAATTTACCTCCCCTCTCATCTTCGGCAGCCTCGAAGCTGCTGAGAGCATTCAACCCGGTTACAACGGTTGCAGACGTGGTTGCGAGGCATGTGGCGGCCAGGTAGAGGCCCGATACGGTAGAGATACGGGCAAGCAGGATAAAAGCGGCGAGGCATGCCAGCACGCCGATCCGGACGGAGAGCAGGGGTGGCAGCCGGCGGGTTACGCCGCCTTGCAAAATAGAGGCAACCAGGCCCACGAATCCGAGCAGTCTCCCGTTCTTGGTCGAGCTGTATCCAAACAGGTCATATGTCATGAACGGCAGCGAGAACTCCATGCCAGAAAAGAAGAGCAGGAAAGCCATGTGGACCAGGTTGAGGAGGAAATGCGAATTCGTCCTTTGCACCGGGACCGCCGCTGGCTTTGCTTCCTTCTTTCCCGCAGAGGCTGCGCTGTCCGTCCTGGTTAACGAGGGAAGCGTCTCGGGGAGGCTGACATAGAGATACACGGTCTCAACGACGATCAAGAATAGGGATACCCCGGCAGCAGTCGCAAACGGATTGGCAGCCACCGTGGCGATGGAACTGAGCCAGGCGCCCAATGCGGGGCCGAAGGTGAAGGCGATGGAGAAGCACGCGCCGATCAGGGCCATGGTCGACCCTCGACTGTTCGCATCGGAAATGTCGGTAGCTATCGCGGTGGCAAGCTGTACGTTGCCCTCGGAGAGACCGCCGACAATGCGCGAAGCCAAGAACGTCCGGAAATCGACTGCCATCACCCACAACAGCACCGAGAGGATGTTTCCCGCCATGCTAGCGAGCAAGGCGGTACGCCGGCCGTACTTGTCGGAAAGGTGGCCGATAATTGGGGAAGCGACGGCTTGGAGAAGACTGCAGAAGTCACATTAGCACCTGTAATACTGACATACCTTCCCAATTAGCGCGTTGTCTGAACTCACGAGAAGAGACTCCCCAACGCCCCGCCCAGTAGAACGATGTCATATCGGGAGTCGATGGGGCGCGCAAAGGCCGCCTTGTAGGCATTGAGATAGCTGAGCACGTTCGACAGCAGTGTCTTGGATGGTTCTGCGCCAGGCTCAAGGGGAGCTTCGGCGTTGCGATAGAACTCGAGGAGCTTCGGAAAAAGGGGGAGGATGAAGGTGAAAGATATCTGTGCACGGATCGTTAGACAGAGGGGATCACTAACGCGCAGTAGCAGTGGCATACTAAGTCTAGCAGAAGAGAAAAGAAGATGACTCGCAACACCCTTTTACGGGTGCTGGGGTCAACTGGTGGCGCCATGTTTCAGTCTGTCTGCAGTTGATCTCTCAGGGTTGTGAGCTCAGGTCGCAAGTTGAAGTTGCAGCAGTGTTCAAGAACTGTGGAAATGAAGAGAAAGGGTTTTCAAAAGTCGATCACGGCGAGCACAATACGAGAGATATATGGAGATGCCAGAGAAAAATACGTAAACGGAAAAATAACAACATCCAACTCATATACAATCGCTCTACCAGCGTTGCAGCGTCAAGCTGTCCTCAACGTGGATGGCGTCAGCTTTATGAGGCGGAGTGCTAGGTCTCTGGCCCATCGGAGCTTCCGCAAGCTCCGGTTCCGACAGCTCCAGCCACACTTATCCAAATGCTAGGTTGTTAGCTAGGTCATTCATTAGCCACTGAGCATGGCTGAGCCACATCTTCCCAGAGCCGTCCGATGGATCCACCTAGCACACTCTACCCTAACCCTGGATCTGCGACAACTCGGTCAGCTCAGCTCGTACGGAATACGGATAGGTCGCAAGGGATGGGGACATGGATGAGTCCATGTCTCCCATTCTATTCGTGCCAGCCTCCAGAGGAGAAAAACAAAGAGATTATTTCTGTCTCAGGCATAGATACCCTTTGATTTGAGTCATTTGACGCAGCAGGACGCAGTAACCTTCCCAACTCGGGCGATTGTGGCCAGTTACGGACGATCGGTGTGCGGCCATGACACTTCCAAGGGACATCGATCCGTCAGTTCGATGTGACGGCAGAACAACATTACGACATCCCAGCCGTACCGGGCTTTTGAAGGGAGACCAGGCTGACCCAGCCCTGTTTCTCCGCATTGAGGACATTATGATCGACCCGCACAGACAGAGTCAAGCTGGGACCTGGGTGCGGTTGAGGCAGCTAATGTGGCCTCCCGCAACAAGAAACAACAACCAGAACGTCGTGAGACGCGCCATGCTAGGGACGGGATGCGCCGATGCAAGGGTAGACAGTCCGATCACCCGCTTACCGCTATCCCTTGGAAGCGGCCAGACCAGCCCTTGCAGGACCCGATCGTCTCCCTCATCGTAAGGCCCGCGATGCCGGAGGTAAGTGACAATGACATCGGCCCCAGGCCCCCAATGCGCCGGGTCTGTTGCCACGCTCTTGCAGGATGGAAGCAAGGGACGGCCGACTATGTGCATACAACGTTTGATTCAAACTCGACTGCAATCTTGCGGGGGAAGCACTTTGCGGCTGTGTGCTGTGCGCTGTGTGTTCTGTGCCCTGCATGTCTTGCCGTCATACATGTCCCCTTGCACTCCCGACAGGCAAGGGGGTTGGTTCAGAGGCGGGAGGATGGTGTCCAATATTGACGTCGATCACGAGCAATCAACAGGTGCATACACTCTCGCCGCTCGAGGTGCCCTCTTCCTCGGAGCTTGTCGGCTGGACGCCACGGGGGTCCGAACGTTGTGTTGCGTTCAGCTGAGGCCTTTCGAAGAGGTTCAGGGGAACATGCAACAAATCCTATATAAAGCACTTCACCAACCCTTCGTCCCGAGCCGAGCTTCTACCTTGTGTCGTGTCTCTCAGTGCCCAAGGTGCCATCCACTCGTTTCTCTCACTCGCTTTCTAACTTGCCAAGCAACATCTCAACATGAAGACCGCAGCCGTTGCTCTCGGGGTCTTCGCCGCTCGAGCGGCCGCAATCATTGGCGACCTCAATGCGGAGCTCAGCATCTGTATCGGCCTTCCGGCCTGCGACCGACCGTCGTCTGCCACTGCCAGCGTGTCTCCGAGCTCTCCCACGATTCCCACCACTGCCAGTGTCCCCTCAGGCTATCCCACCTGGGATCCGGAGCCCCCGAAGTGGACAACGAGCACCATCTGGTCCACGAGCGTCTCCACCATCATCAGCTGCCGTCCGACCGTGACCAAATGCCCGGCTCACAGCACCGTCTTCACCACGGTCACCATCGCGGTCAGCACAACAGTATGCCCCGTAACCGAGACCCCGTCCTCCACCCAAGCTCCTCTTCCTCCTCCTCCTCCTCCTCCTCCTCCTCCTCCTCCTCCCCCTCCTCCCTCTTCTGCAACTCCCACCTCCACTGCAGTGGCCCCGTCTTCGACTCTCCCGACTACGTCCGCCGCGTCTACCACGTCGGCAAGCTCTGCTTCCCCTCCTGAAAACTCCACCTCGACCTGGGTGGCGCCGGTTGTCAGCTCTTCCTCTTCCGCCGCCGTTGTTGCTCCGCCGCGGCCTCCGCCGCCCCTCGTCACCAGCTACCCGACGCTCACCACCAAGTCCGTGGGCACCATCATTCCGCCGTCCAAGACGACGTCTTCCGGGCAGACCATTGTGACGGCGGGCACTGGCCACAATGTCCAGCGTGCTGGTGGCGCGCTTGCCGCTATTGCCGTTGCCGCCGCCTTTATGTGAAGTATAGTAGAGAGAGGGAGGTTGGTCGTTGGGTCCCTCTTGCTCTCGTATTTGTTTCGTTTCGCCTCATTCTGCTTCACTGTGTGTGATTTACCAGGGGAAGTGCGAGACGTTTGGGCCGTCGAAGTTAGATCACGGTTTCTGGTGCGGGAACAGAGGGGGTCATTAAAAGAGGCGGAGAGTTGGTGGATCTATTTGCGGGTTGGGGATATGCTGGGAAGGGGGATGATGTTTTCTCGCCGTGGTTATTTACTGTATAGATACATTCAACTTTCCAATAGATCCTTCACTACTTTAGTCCGTGGCTCCGGATGTAGCCTCTGGCTGCGCCCGAAGTCTAGGACGCTAGTTGTAATCACTTTGGTCTAATAGTTCTAACAACATCAACCTTCGACCGGTGTTCATGTGATATGGAATCTTCCTAATGTAGATGAATTTATATAGGTTTTCTCTTCGGCAAGGGCCTCTCCCCGAGCGGCGCCGAAAATGATCGCTACCTAACCAAGACCTTGATGCTCTCATCCGTGCCTGTATGGGGTCCTCTGAGTCATTCCTAAATAGCATGCATATCCTGATAATCACCGGCCGAACATCGACGACTTCCCGTATGCCGAGTGTACAATACATACCCCACAAAGCCGAAGGCACCAACCCCGACGTATTGCCATGCCAAGTTGCAGCCTTGACCAGCACTCCTCTCGTAATGTGCCACCAAACTAATGGCATGACAGCAGCAGAGCAACCTTGGTACCTAGATTTGGGGACCCCAAAGAAGGTCTCGGTGGAAGCCATCCGCGGCGTGTCGACGTGGGACGGCAAGGCGGATTGGGACATAGCATCGAACGGGTCGAACATGCCGTGGCCGGAGCTGACGGAGACGGTCGAAACACCGCGCATAGTATTCAGAGCGTCATCAGACGGGTTGGTATAGACGTTGTAGGGGTTTGGGGGTAACGGCCGAAGTGACTCCTGGAATGGACGCCAGGTTGTAAGACGGCGCGGTAAGGTGAGGCGCCGCTGGCGCAGGTAATTCGGCGTGCCGCTTGGATGGCGAAGAACCTGCCTCCCGGGTTCTCGAACCCCTTCGCGGGGATGCAGCTCCGGGGTTTCGTACGCATAGATACTAGTAGTAGCACTCGCACAAAGGGCGTTGGTATGCCTGTGCTATGCCCTCTGGGTGTCATTCCTTGGGCTTTGGAAGCAATCATCCGGCCTTGCACCGCGTACTGGCTGGAGTGGTTCCCCGAGGTGGGCGTCTTGCCCGCAGACCGGGCCGCCGCCCCCCTCCCTTGGTCAGCCTCGGGGTCCGGTGCTTGCGCATGGTTGGCGTATCGGCGCTGTCACAGTGGTTAGGTCTGAGAAAGCAGAGCAGCCCGATCATTAAGTGCATAGCATGGCTAGTGACTGGCAGCACTCAGACAAAAGCTGCCAGCCGCTTCACCACGTCCTCGACCCTTACCGCCCCGCCTAGCAGGTCCCTGCCGGCCTCTCGGTCCCGTCCGTTCTCGCCCACCACGACCAGCTTGAGGATCTCCCCGTCATCGCCCATAACTAGCCGACCGGTGCGCCCATCGGCCCACTCAATAGTAAGCTGCTTAGCCTCGGCATCAGCCGGGCTGATATCCACCAGCGCGGCCGGCTGCCGCTGCCGCTCCGAGCTCTCTCCGAGCCCGCTACTTGTCCTCCCCAGCCCGGCCGCTTTCTTCAGATCCGCAATGATGCCAAGCCTATGGTGATAGCGGACCACCTCTCGGCGCAGCGCCCGCGCAAACCTAGCCAGATCCTGCTTCTGTGGGGCCCGGGTTGCTCCTGCATCGCCATCCTGCCTGCCGCTACTGCCCGACTTTTCTGCTCCCACCGTGGGCGCCGGTAGATACCTCCCCGCCAATCCCGCAAGGGGTATGCACGGCGGTAGGGTATGCCGATGCACGCGTAGATGGCGGCTGCCCCCGGGCCCGGGGTACGGCCTGTTCAGCAGGACGTAGTACGGCCGCAGAAACTTGGCGCGGCTGACGACTTCAATGCGCAGGCCCAGGATGGCGCCGCCGTCGACGGCGTGCGGGTCCGGGTCCCGCACGCGAAAAGTGGTGATGCTAGCACAAGCGCGATACAGGCATTGTTGGTTGTGCGCTTGTTGGAGGGCCGATTGGAAAACGAGTTTTTGTTTGATGGATGAGTCAGAGATGCCGCTGCCGCTTTTGTCGTTGTCGGCGCGTGGCAGGGTGAGGCTCGGGGTGGCAGGCTCTTCTTCTGTGAGGAGTAGCCGTGTGGAGGGGGCTGTGATGAGGGTTGATGTGTGGATGCGGATCTGCTTTCTGAGCGAGGAGACTGTGATGTTTGTTAGTGGATAATAATGGATTAGAACGAAGATTGAAGAGTTGCGGTATGGCTGCACCTTTTGTCTGGAGGTCCTCGATTTCCTCATCAAGAGTTGATGCCATTTTCGGCCCCCAGCCGTTTAATGCGTCAATCAACGTAGGAATGAAGGGAAACAAATTCGAGACGCGAGGTAACCGACGCTACTGACTCAATCTACAAGATGAACGGATACCAGAGGCCGGCGAGAATATGGAACTGTATTGTCACGAGGTCTCTGCCTTGGCTGGTATGTTCACTGCCAGAGAATCATCTCTCACAGCGCCGCTCTTTGTTTACTTGAGGTTGCAGCCCCTTGTCGGTCCGCCAACATGCATGTGCTGCGGAACCTAGCTTGGCGTAAATCTCAGGCTTGGCAGAAATCTCAGGCTTGGCAGATCTGGAGCTTCGCCTGCCTGAGACAGACGAACTTCGCATGTCTGTGACTCTGAAAAGTTGCAAGGGGATTAAGTGCGAGCCTTCCTGTATTCGTAGAGTAGACAGATAGGTACCTACCCAAGGGTATGTTTTCTGATTGTGCTGCTGTTGTCATGGATCACGTGAATTACCATCAGTCATCCTGCAACTTTGAAATCTCGGCAGTGCGCGGGTGCATTTCAACGCCACTGTGCAAAGGCCACCGTAGCAGCTTGCGCTCCCCCACAATTCCACCACCCAATCAACAGCTCCTCAGCTTGCAGCGGCTGCCCAGTGCTCCACATGGCCCAGGGTTGCCCTCCGAGCTGCCGGGTCAAAGCGATGTGGCCCGGACACTTTCAATTCGTTCTGGAACTTGGCTCTGGAATCCTGGATTTCCCCCCGGCGTTGATCTGACGTCCGGCAGCCTTCCATAAAAGGCCACCTTCGTTAAGCTCAGGACAACAGCCTGCAGGCGCCCAACAAAAGTTTCTCGTCTCTCTTTAATAATTTCGTTCAAGCCCTGCGACACTCTGTGGTTTCCAGGCCTGCGCACATCTCCGCATATTTGCCCCAAGCCATTCATTCACTCGACCTAGTCTTTGATAGGTACCCTCCTCGAGTCCTCATCGATCGACATCCCCGCCATCTGTGCACCCGCAAGAGACGAGGTGAAACCGTCCCACAACGAAGAACGCTCCTGATTCTCATACACGTCATACCTATGGGTACCAAGTCTCGTCGCGCCAAATCGCCGCCCCTTTCTCGAAACGGTTCTGTAGGGCGCGCATCCGGGAGGAAGAGCAACGGCCGCCCCGCCAGCATGAATACCAATGTCGAGCTCCTGCGGCGCAACATATCGCACGAGACCTCAACGTCGGAGGGCGCTGTAGCGAACCTGATGGCTCACAACTCCTTCTCGCTCGACGACCCCGTGCCCAAGACGCCGACAACCAACAACCATGGCTTCTTCGAACTGCCCAAGAAAGACCAGAGGAACTTTGGCCTGCTTGTCCTGCTGTACTTCCTCCAGGGCATCCCGCTGGGTCTGGCGACAGGATCCGTCCCATTTCTATTAAAGAACCACATGTCGTACGGCGAGATTGGCATCTTCAGCTTAGCGTCGTACCCTTATTCTCTGAAGCTGTTCTGGAGCCCTATCGTAGATGCGGTATGGAGTCCCAAGATTGGCCGGAGGAAGAGCTGGATCATCCCCATCCAGCTGCTATCCGGAATAGGCATGCTATGGCTAGGCGCAAGGGTCGAGAAGTGGATGGAATTGACCGGCAAGCCTGGCGGACCCACGGTCTGGGCCTTCACCTGGTGGTGGTTCTTCCTGGTGCTCATGTGCGCCACGCAGGACATCGCCGTTGACGGCTGGGCGCTGACCCTGCTCACGCCGGGCAACGTCTCGTATGCCTCGACGGCGCAGACCGTCGGGCTTACCGCCGGCCAGTTCCTCTCCTACACGGTCTTCCTGGCCTTCCACTCCAAGGACTTCGCCAACAAGTGGTTCCGCACCGAGCCGCTCGACCACGGGTTATTGAGCCTTGGCGGCTACCTCACCTTCGCTGGATGGGCCTACATCGCTGTGACCATAGGGTTGGCCCTGCTCAAGCACGAGGAAAGGACCAGGAATGAAGACGGGATCTGGGACGTGTACAAGATCATGTGGGGCGTCCTCAAGCTGAAGAACATCCAGGCGATTATCCTGGTTCACCTCATCGCCAAGATCGGCTTCCAAGCCAACGACGGCGTCACCGGCCTGAAACTTCTTGACAAGGGCTTCGGCACCGACAACATGGCGCTCACCGTCCTGATCGACTTCCCCTTCGAGATCGGCCTAGGCTACTACGCGGGCAAATGGTCACAGGAATACACGCCGATGCGCCTCTGGTGCTGGGGCTTCATGGGCCGCCTGGCGGCCGCCATCCTCGCGCAGTTCACTGTCTACATCTTCCCGGCGGGCGGAGTGACGAGCTGGTACCTCCTGACCGTGATCGCGCAGCACGTCTTCTCGACCTTCACCAACACCATCATGTTCGTCGCCGTGGCCGCCTTCCACGCGCGCATCGCCGACCCGGTCATCGGCGGCACCTACATGACCCTGCTCGCGACGGTGTGCAATCTGGGCGGCACCTTTCCGCGCTTCTTCGTCCTGCGCATGGTCGACTACTTCACCAGCGCTACGTGCATCCCGCCGACCCATCCCAATCCGGACGCTACTAAGCCCGCGGTGCCCGCGGTGACGGCGCCCTTCAGCTGCGCCGTCCAGGCGGACAAGGAACGCTGCTTAGCGGGCGGCGGTGTCTGCGAGATGCAGCGCGACGGCTACTACATCGTCAACGTCCTCTGCGTGCTGATCGGTGTCGTGACCTTTGCGCTGTTCATTCGACCCAGGGTGCTGCAACTTCAAGCGTTGCCGCTCCGGGCTTGGCGGTTATCTTCCTCCCCTTCGTCGTCCAAATATTGACGGGCTTTTTATTTCTTGCTAGGGTGTTATGGGGATGGTCGAAGGGGCTCGGAATGTTACGTAGCACATATTCGCATGATAGTACATAGCCAGAGGAACAAGATTCACTCGCATACCATGTGCACTCGGGGTGTAGACATCGAGTATGGTAAAACTGTGAGATATGACTAAGATAAGGTAGGTAGGTGTGCGATAGAGGAGGGTGTCACTTCCATGGATATGCAAGGGACGGGCTGTGGCCTTGTGCTCTGCCAGGTGGCGGCTTTGAATTTGAGCCAGCTTACAAGACAAATCACATCACGAGCCTTTGTTGGGAGCATCAGTTGGGTTGCCCGGGTGATCTTCGTATTAGCTTCTCCTTGCGCAAAGAACTACCATCCTGGAGGCTTCGCCGATTCACCAGAGCCTCATCCAGAAAGACTCCAAATATCTCCTCCTGAAAGAGGTCCATGACAAACCCAGGCGGAAACCACCAGTCGCCAGTTCATAACCATCCGCACACCGCATACCCACCCGAGGCCTGTGATCAGCAAGGTGGGCTATCTACCAGCCAGCGCTAGCGTCAGCACCCCAAGCGCCTCCACTAGTATTGCCATTTCTATTGCCATTGCCAGCGCTGTCGTCGGCACCCCAGCCGCCGCCGATATTGCCATTGCCGTTTCCAGCATCACCAGCATCACCATCGTCGCCTGCACCCCAGCCACCGCCGCCACCGGCATCTCCACCGTCGGCGCCAGCGGTCTCGTCCTCGAAGTCCGAGTCGGCCTCGAACTTGAGGTTGCCCGGCGCCGCGCCCTCTGGAACGTAAGACTGCAAGAATTCCGGAACCTCCTGGTTGGTTTCAATCAGGGTACGGGTAAGTACCGAGGCAATCGGTTCATCTCTATCGGTATAGAAAGAGGTCGCCAGGCCACGGTGGCCGATGCGACCAGTACGACCTGCGGCTGTTAGAACCAATGTCAACATGATGTCGGTGGGCACGAAAGCTTACCGATACGGTGGGTGTATTCCTCAATTCCTCCATGGTCCATGGACGGCAGATCGTAGTTGATGACATGCATCACGTTGCGGACGTCAATACCGCGAGCCGAGACACCAGTGGTAACCAGAATGGGCCACTGGCCGCTGCGGAATCCACGCATGGCCGCCTCACGCTCTTTCTGGGTACGATCGGAGTGCATTGACGTGCACGGCATACCCGAGTTGTAGAGGAAATCGTCGACCTCCTCGGCAGTGCGCTTCGAATTAACGAAGATGATGGTGCGAGTAGGAGGCAATGACTGAAGCAGATCAATGAGGCACTTCTTCTTCATCGACGGGTGGACCTCAACGATGTTCTGCTTGATGTTCTCGTGAGAGCTTCCAGCTCGACCAACACGGAGTCGCACATGGGTCTCGGCCAGGTGTGTCTTGGCCAGCTCCCGAGCAGCCTTGGGGAAAGTGGCGGAAAACAACATGTAGTTGATGTTTCCCTCTTCCTGGTCTGTTCACCAGTTAGGCCAGTGATATCTCGCTACCGCTTCTCGAATTTGAACTTACCACCACCGGTCATGATCTTGTCAAGTTCGTCCTTCCAGTCTTGGTCGAGCATCTCATCTGCCTCGTCGATCACCATGTAGCGCACGCGGCGAAACGTCAGTGTGCGAGGTTCCTCCATGAAGCGAACCAAGCGGCCGGGAGTAGCGATCAGGACATCGCAGCCCTTCTGAAGCTGGGCCTCCTGGTCCTTGTAGGAACCCGTGCCGCCGTAGACAACGCAGGGGCGGAGCATAGTACGATAGCAAAATTTGCGCGCTTCATTGAAAATCTGAACCGCCAGCTCACGAGTCGGGGCAATGATGACCACCAGAGGCTCAGCGCGGCAGGGAGCGTCAACACCGGGCTTGTAGGTCGCCGGGTTGGGCCGCCAGGCGGCGAGTTTCTTGGCCTTGCCCATCAGCTTGTTGAGAATGGGAATCAGATAGGCAGCGGTTTTGCCCGAACCTGAACGCTGGTAAGAGGAGAGTCCGCATCCCCGAGCTGACCATGTGCTCACCTGTCTGCGCGATGCCAATGACATCGTAGCCAAGATGAATCGCCGGGAGGCAGTAGCGCTGAATCGGCGTCGGCAGCTCATATCCGGCCAGTTCAACGTTCCTCAACATGACCGGGTGAAGACCGGCGTCCTTGAAAGTCGCGATGGGCTCGACACGCGCGGGGCCTTCCTGAAACAGTTCAATGGAAGCAATCCTATTGTTTTACGTCAACCAAATAAACTCGAGGACAAAGAAGCTATCGGAGATCGATGCAAACAACTCACTTGCTGAAGTCAATGCCGTGCTTCGAGCGATTGCCCGGCTCACCGAAGAGCTCAACCTCAAGGGCCGGGATCTCCGGACCGACGTCGCCAAGCTCACCATTCCACTCGTAAGTCTTTGCATTGCCCTCCCAATCATGGGTGGCATCGACACCATAGGCATTGTAGTCGTAGGGAGTTGCCTTCACCCAGCCGGGGGAAGCGTTGTGCTCATCACCGGCCTGATTGTTTCCATTGGCGGGCAGGGCTGCGTTCAGCTCGGCGGTGCCGAAGGTGTTAGCGTCACCAGCCGAGGAAGTCGTACCCCAGCCTTGGTCCGCCATTTTGGATTCTTTTATTGTTAGCTGCTTGTTCTCGAACAGGAAAATCAACGAGGAAAGAGTAAATGGAGGGAGGCCTCGATGAAGCAGGCTCAAAAGAAAACAAACCCAACCAGGGAAGCAGGAAGGTCTGTGGAAATTTGGGAGGGAATCAGGGCTCGCAGGCAGACAGGTCGGTTAGGTAAGCCTGAGTTCGAGGGTTCAGGAGGAAAGACCGACCCATTAAGCGAGGCAAAGCCACAGCAGGAAGGGAGGCTAGGAAGGGGGGTCGGGAAGGCGCGAGTTGCTGAAAAGCGGAGGCTCCTTGCGGAATATGCAGTCGGGTCGATCTCGAAATGTGATCGATTTTAGAGCACTAGGGCAAAGAGAAGGGAATAGAGAAAAGAGACATGACGCTTACCTCGAGTCACAAGCAATTGAGGGAGTTGAGATGCAGCTTGCGAGTTAGCGGCGAGAGTCGATGTTGTAACCGTCCAGAGGAAGATGGGCGGCAAGTTGGTGAAGGAGAGGAGAAAGAGGAACCAAGGTAGCCGCAGAGGAGGAAAGTTTATAGGCAAGCAAGAAGGGCAAGAACTGCAAATCAGCCCAGCTCAACAGAATCGAAATTAAATTTCCGTTGGCTTCCTCCCACAAGCAGCCGTGAATAGGGCAAGAGACGCGGCCTATCACGCGCTCCGTTCCGATCAGAGAAGCTTCCGGACCAGGGTTTCTCACAGCGGAGAAGACAGCGGAAAACAAGGGGCGCACACTGTACGGCCCGGGAATGTGCAGAGTAGAGGCATGGTCCGGCGATGCCAAACCAGATGTTAGGCTTCGGCTAGTTGCCAGTACTAGTCCTGATTTCTTCCCGTTACGCGTATTGTAGCGAGAGTACTGAAGAGTAAGTCGTGGTGTACTACGCTGTTGCTCCGAGTATTAGCTGGTTGTTTACTTTGAAAGGGGTTTTAAAGGGGGGGTTGGCTAGGGTTACCAGGATAGTGTCAATAACACGTGTTTAGGTAGTTTGTAGGAAAACACCTTCTGTTTGCTTTGAATCAGAGTGGCTGAGAAAAGAAAAGGCTCTTGAACAATTTCATGCCGCGGGGTTGTGAGTTTGCCATTCATATCTGAATGAGGATGCCTCGCTCTGTGAAATCAAACAGCAAGGAGGCCAAGAAGGCTGGCATCAATAAGACACTGCCACTGTCGAACCGAGGTCAGCCGATAATCGTGTTCATATTTTGCACTGAGTGTACATGGGAAGCGAGGCTGAAACTCAGTCCTTATGGGAAGGTAAACATACATTGAAAGGTGAAGAAACGCCATGACCCTGCCGCCCCTTAACGCCCAGAATGCAACGAAGCCGATCTAGTGTGCCTTATCAAAGCCTGCCATTCATTGCCTTGTCCAAGGTGGCAGCAGCTCTGCCAACTGTACCGCCCTCCTTCTTGGCACCGTCCATGCCGGCAGCGATGGCAGCTCTCCATTTCGCGTCAAAGACGCGCTGTCTCGAGATGCGGTCAGGATACATCTCGCTGTCTTCGTCTCTGGGCGTTCCGAAGAGATTGAGGTATGCAAAGGGATTTGGCATCCCAGGCAGGCAGTAGATGTTGTCCCAGTACGCCACGGCGTTGTACGGCACTGGCGCCTCAGGCCGAAAGCCAGTTTGGATGAACTTCGCCAGGACTTGGATCTGCCTGGCTTGTGCCTCGGGCCCTTTCTTGGTCCCCAGTGTCGGCCGGGAGCTGGATGTCCAGCCTTTGGCGCTCATGGCAGACCCAACACTCGGGTTCCAGCCCAACATTGAGCTGAAGCTATTCAGCGTCTTTAGCCAACCTCCGGGACAGGAAACAGTCTCATCACCAGCAACGTCCAGGACCCACTCCAGAACGTTCAAGGTGTCGCTCCGGATGTCATTTGACAGATGCGTCATGCCACTCCGGACATACATGAGGATCTTCTCAACGTGTGGTCCGACCTCAGCTGGCGGTAGAGACCGGAACAGTTTGAGGAGCTGAGTGCGCACCGATGCCGCCCCGTCTGACATAAGTGGGAGTAGCTTTGTTAACACCCCTGAAGTCCCGACCGGGTTGTTGGGCGTATCGGCGGAGAGCTGGTTGGTAATGTACGCCAGTGCATCGCGTCTTTGATTGTCGGACTTTGCATTGATGGCAAGTGACAGGTTCTGCTTGAACTGCTCTGCTGGATCTGAGCTCTCTGCTACAAGGGTCTGCTGATTGACAACAATGGCTGGGCTTTGTCAGCGAGTCCCTACTAGATTGAGCAACCGCCGATATCAAGGTTCACACATTTGGACTTAAAGCTCGTGTCAGTGAAGTTGGATGCCTTCGGCTTCGCTTTTCCGACTTTCAGCTTGAGTTTCTAGGATTATCTTTAGTGAGCGGTTCTGAGGCATAGCATCAGGGGGTTCGCACCTGGAAGTCCTTCTTTTTCTCCTTCTTCTTCTTGGTGCTAGAACCCATTCTTGGCTCATAGGCGATGCTGCAGTGAGACCAGCAGTATCCAAGAATGGATTTGGTTGTCTCAATGGGAAGGCAAGAGTTAGCGGCGGAAAGGATATTGTTGGAAAAATAGGCGGTGTAACCTGGCAGATCTGCGGGACACAGCCCGATCAAGTTAGCGTGCTCGGTCAACCCTCCGAGTGCTGCATTCCTGCTCACATTCAGCAGAGTAGAATAGGTGGGAAGCGAGCCGCCGTTTGGGGGCCGCAACTCGCTCTACTCACTCCCATCAATCTACCACTCTGTGTTTCACGAGTTTCTTACCCTGGAAATAAATAGATTCACGCAGTTCAGATTCTACTACCATGGCGGATACAATTTCGGTAAGTTGTTCTGTGGGTGCCTACAACGCTCTGGTCTGACTCCCTTCTGCATCAGACCCCCGGCCCTGATGCGTTTGAGGAGAGTTTGGGCCGCCTCTCCAAGAAGGCAGGTGTCAGGGCTACGATTGTCCTAGACCGAGCCTCGGGTGCAATTCTGAAGACCAGCGGTCAGGTTTCTTCAATTCGTAGCTCGAAGACACCAGGATTGTCCATGTCGGCGGCTGTTGGGTCTTTTTCAAGTGAAGCGAGCGGCAACAGCGCCAACGAAGACCAGGGCGCTGAGGAACTGGCATCGATGGTGTGGAGGTTCGTTGGCACTGCGGGCAGCCTCGTGCAGGAGCTTGACACTGAGGTAGGGTGTGACCGTTAGGCAGATGCCAACCAACATTCAGGGCTAACGTCTTGCAGGACGAAGTGAAATTGCTGCGTTTACGGACGAAGAAGCAGGAGTTTGTCATCGTCCCCGACACCAAATATTTGTTGGTAGTGGTCCACGACACCTCTTCCGCATGAACAAGTGAGGCACCAAGGTTCATGGAACAGCAGCGGATGTGGGCTGAAGAGTCTGCCATATGTTGGGCATGGCTTTCTCCCGGCAGTGCTGCTCTGCAGGGCTACTAACTTCTCCTGGGGCCGGCAGCCCAGATAGCCTCGGATCAACATCTCAGCTTCGACTTGAGCAACCCTAGTCTCCAGAGAGTCCTCGAGCCGACGCTGTCATGAACTGTCGCTGCTCACTTTCGGACATGTTCGCTGCGCGGACCTCAACAAAGAGCAAATGTGCAATCAGCCTGCGCAATTTGGAATGTGGTGGGGCCGCTCTCATCAGAATACGCACCAGGGCTGTCAAGGCACAGTAAGAATGGCCACGGTTTTGCCTGCAGTGAGACGGCACCCCAAACCATCACCAACAGCCGAAATGCGTTGCCATTCGAAGCCGCGCCGGACCCCCAACAAGACACAGCTGGCTGTCACATGAGGTCGCGGCAATGGAAAGAAGACTTGGGAGCTGGCTGTTGTGAACCTAATGAAAGAAATATGTGATTGCAGGAAGAGCTCTGGACGCTCCAATGAAATTACCAACCCGTTACAGGCCGATTCACATCATGTATTGTATGTATGACGATGCCGGTGCAAGTCGCTGGTGGGCCGTGGCATTGGGCGTGCTACCTCTGGATCTGAAACAGCCCTGCCAGCGCACCGGAGACTCCCAGTCTCTGTAATTGGCAGTGGGGTACAGTTGAATGCCGTTTGCTGGTTAGCGTGGAACTTGCGACAGCGACCAGGCCCTACTAAATTCAGAATGATACAGTTCAACAGTCTTGAGAATCGACTCAATGCGAGAGAATAGAGCACTCAGGAATAATCAGAGAGACCATCTCAATGCGTGCCATTTTCCTACATGAAAGCTACCTAGGTTTCAATGTTGAGATGGAGTTTTGGACTGGCCCTGGCCTTCAAGTCATAAAGTACGGATACGTACCTAGTAGTACTGTACTATTGTATACCACATTAAACAAGGGGCGTGTAAGTGTCCGGTGGGGAACAGCTCCCCACCAACGACCTGCATTTCTTTCGCTTCCGTCATGCAGGATCGTGAGGATGCATTGTCTAGGGCCTCTAGGCACCATAGCTGCTGACCTACACCTCCATTCATAAGCACTTAAGTTCCCTAATTATTATGGCTTTGGTGGTCATTTGGCTCCTCACTGCATGTTACTACACGATCGACAATGCAATTGACGGGACCGGGCACCTAACGGACATGGTTGCTGAGTCGTGCGAGCCAGAATCCCCCCAATCCTGCTGCGCGGGCCATCTGGCGGCTCGAGTCTTCCGTCCTCTATCTTTTCCCGCCGGGCCGTTGAGGGAATGATCTCCGTCTCTTGTGTTTTCATATCTTATACCTCCAAGATCCTAATAAGGGTGTGTTACATGCCAGTAGACTCTACTGCGCATTTCTTCTCTTTAAGTCGAAAGCCAACCCTCCGGAACCTGCAGGTTGCCGCTTGACCGGTGCACTACGTCTTGCAGTTAAGCTCTGCTGGACTGGCTGCATCCTCGATAACACTTCATCGGCCGCGTCTCCCAACGGCGCGCATCTATCATGGGTCCTTTCTCGATCTTGAAGAGATCGCCTCGCGGTCGCAAAGACAACGAGCCGCCGAGCAACGGGGATGACGTCAAGATGGCGGATGACCCGCCGCAGGAAGACAGGCAAGGCGAGGAGAACCGTGCTGCCGGCATATCGGACGAGGCCAACGACGGCGAGACCAGTGAGACCGGTGGGATTAAGGGTCGACGCGGCTTCAACCGAGAGCTGTTGCACAACCTCCGAAGTCGACTTACAGGGAAGCAGTCATCGGCCCCTCAGCGGGGAACGTCATCGCAAACCCAACGTCAGCAAGACGCCGCAACGGTAAGAATGGCCAAAAAACTACTCTCCCCCGTGGATGTCCTCCAGCCCCATGTATTTCAATCTGTTGCCGATCTGGAATGCAAATGCAAGTTCGACACGGTAACAGTGTTGATCGCTGCCTGTCTCACTCAGACTCTCGTGGGCGTGCTTGGAGAAGAAAGTGCAAGCCAAGCCCGGTCGCTGCTTCCCCGGAGCGAATGCCGTCACCCCTGGCGCAGCCCGCGTGACCATGGCAGCATGCCCCCATCGGTTGCGGCCTGCACCAATCGTACGAGCAGCGCCAGGGGCCTCGCAGTTACTCTCTTCCCGGATATTCTACATACCACATATCAATCCCAATTGAACGTTGAAAGAGCATTAGCTCGTCCATTGCCTCACCACACAGGCCAATGACACACAATGAACACGGAGAATGTGGCTGACTGACCATCCTCGACACTGATCAGGTCTCCGAGACATCTACGCAACTCTCGCCGCGGAGTCCTCCTGTCAACCCGAATAAGCCTCTACCGTCCCCGCCGCCGCCGGGCAGCGAGCAGACACGAGGTCCGCCGGCCCGACCCGCCCTTCGGTTGAACCGCATCATGGTCAGCCTGACCGAGTCCGACGTTGAGAAGCTGTTCTCGGGGGCCCCGCAGTATTTTGCCCGGTCCGAAGGACACTACACGGGAGCCCCGCATCCATCGGTAGCATTTCCGTGGGACGAGGCGCTGGAGATCCGGGACCTCACTGACCACACGCAAATCGATGACAAGGCCTGGGGCTCTGTCACGGCTTGGCCTCACATCACCCGGGATGTCAAGAGTGACCGGTCCGCTGCCCAGAGGGCTTCCGAGGAGAAGCGCCGTGCGCACTTCTATCCTCGATGCCGCGAGCGGCCCAATATGCTGAGCATGGCCGGGCTCGAGAAGGGGAGCGTGGGGTACCAGGCAGCCCTCGAGCTGGCCGTGGCCGATGCTCTTCAGGAGGAGCAGTTCGGCTTTGAGGGTCTCGCTGCCAGGCTGCCTGTAGTTGTCGAACAACGTCAAAAGATGCTTACCTCAAAAGATGGTCTGCGGCACGTTGATGAGACGGTGATCATGGAGCAGCTCATCAAGAACGGGCAGAGGTACACCGAGAGGCATCTGCGCGAGCGGCGGGTCTCGAGCGAACTCTACAACGAGCTGTTCCTTCAGATCCTCCATCCACCCACGAAGGTGCTCGACCACCGAGACCCGTATAGCCTGTCCGTTCAAATCCTCGCTCTAGTCAAGGTCCTCGCTGCGCCAAACATGTGGATCGACTTTTCACATGTCGAGTGGCGCATTCGGCTGGGCCAGCTACTGTGGGAAAATCCCGTGGAGGAAAACAGCGAGGACGGATCGTCTAATAACGTGGGCGAGTTGGCGGCTGACCTCCACGAAGAACGGTACTGGTTGCTCCTGCAGATCCTGTTAGCTTGCGAACTGCTTGTTAGATTGGACGCGATCACGGAAGGGGAGGAATTGGGGATGGAGAGCATTCAGCCTGCCGAGATCCACAGGTTCGACAAAGAGGCGAACAAGTCCGTCAAGTGGTCGCTCATCCTAGCCCGAGCGTGGCTCGAGAATATCGAAGTCATCAAGACCGAAGCGACCGAGCAAACAAGCGACGATAAGCCCTCGGGTTGGTTAGCGAGTATGACCAAACGTATGTCGTGGAGTCGCGACACCGCATCGCATGGCCATCACAGCCGTGGCCCTGTCTATGCAATCAAGGGGAGGCACGTGCAACGCCAGGTTGATGGTCTGGCTCACTTTGCCAGGCGGCTTCGTTGGCCCGGCGCAATCTCCCACGTCTCCAACATAACGGACAGCTGCCGGTCCGTGGCCGAGGGGACTACGCTCAACACACCGCTGGCCAGCCCGACCACTCGAGCCGGGAGCCGTCGTTCGTCTTACTTTGGCGGCGCGAAGGTGGACACCCAACCCCATGGCACTCCATCTCGGCGGAAGAAAATCTCAGCGGCTCTACAGCCGTCTGGGTGGCTCTCTAAGAGCTACGTCTCGGGGCTAATACTGCCTGGAGACGGGCTATGTCATTTTCTGATGGCAACTTTGCTAGAAAATGATCCGGAAGCTCTGTCGAAGCTGGGCCCCATGGCTGTTCTTTCCGGTGGTTTCGTCTATTCCGGCAAGAGTTTCTGGAGCACAGCCTGTATTGTTGGCCGTGTGCTAGCTGCCGGCAAAGGGGCTGTAGAATGTATGGGCTGGATTTCCAGTGATATCACCCCGCAAGGTCTCGGTGATTGCTGGGTAAACATTGAAGCAAAAGAAACGCCAGGTAAGAACACGGCAATGTCGTACACTCAACGGCTCGCAGCTGATGTGGATGAACAGAAGACTCGCTTCAAGTCAACAAAAAGGCCCGATTATGGGGCAAAAAGGCAGTTGAAAAAGAGTCGGATGTACTTGGGAATGCAGATCCTCTGTCGGTCCTCCCAGCCGATTTCATCGTACCCTCTGATAACATCTACCGGGATAAACCGCCCCCGTTCATCGAGATCGAGCTGAAAGCTCTTCGCCTCCGGGCACCAGTCGGCTCTGCTCATACCACACGATCCGAGAACCATGGAACCACTTCCATATCATATGATAGCCGGACTCCGCAGATCAATGCATACGCAGCCGAACTCTCCTTTACCGTGACCAATACCGATTCTGGGGAGGCAAAGGAGCACACCTATTCCCTAGCCAAAGATATCAACTTCGTCACGGCCCACCCTTGTGTCCCTTCGCAACATGTAAAGATAATGAAGTCACCTTCCAGCCCTACCATCAAACATGTCGACCTCTGGGGCAACAGCGCTGCCGGTAAAACTGCTAGCGTTGTCGGTAAGAGCACCCAAATCTGCTGGTCTGTTGTCCTGGTCATATTGAGGAAGCTAATGGGATGCAGGCCATCCCTTACACAAGTACTTTACCTACACAGCTCTTCACCTGTCCGAGCTGATAACAAAGCAAGACTTCTCGTTGGAATCCCTGTTGGGCACTTATTCGTCAGCTCCCTACCGCCCGAGCCTCAACCCCGCCGCGACCAGCAACGCCGCCAAGGTGCTCGTCATTGATTGCATCACGAACTTCCAGCCCCAGCCGCAGGAGCACGAAGTCCCGCTGTCCCCCGTCCTCAGCCGAACAGACAGCAACACATCCGCCACTAGTCCCTCGCCTGCCCCGTCTGGTCCCGTCTTGGGCGGGACTCAAGGTGGTGAGAGCGGAAGCCTCCCGGGCGCCCTCGAGAGTGCCTCGAAAAAGATGCACTCGGAGACGCGACGGCGGCGGTTCGGTTCGGACATGGAAATCTTTGCTCGGGCCTTCTGTGCGGACAAGGGCTGGAACGCCCTCATCAGCAGACGGAGGAGGGGATGTTTAGCGTGTGCGATACGTGAGGCTGGGGCGCTGGGGTGGAAGGTGGTTATCCGTGTAGATTAGGTCACGCGTGTGTTTCATACTGTCGATGTCACCGGAGCACGTAGCGAGCCCACAGCATCCCGTGAGGCTCATGGTTTTGGGAATCATGACTCTGCTCCACTCCGACCCTGAATGTAAGTATGGTTGGGATTTGTTGATAGTTAGCAGTTCACAAAAGCTGGTCCACGATATGCTGCATACCTAGGTAAGGTAGAGATACGCAAGAGTCAGTTGCTGGAACGCTACCGTGTTGAAGCAATTTGGATCAAGTGCAAAATCCCTGACAGAATTGATATGTAACATGATACGTGGTTGCTATATCAGGGAAGTGAACGACTTCGAATACAACAAATTCGGAGCGTGGCGCTCATCATCTCTGTCGCCGCTAAGGTAGACAGACATACCATTACAAGCCCCAGTCTCTTAAAGCCCCCTTCTATAGATCTCCAGGAACAACAGACCACTCCTTCCAGCCCTTCTTCTCCCCGGGCAGGCGAACATTCTGCCATTCCTCCCGCGTGACGTTTTGCCTGAGTGGTCATTGTCAGTTTATCTTTAGTCGACTATTGTCCGCGAGCGGTTCCAGAGCGGGATGCGAAAAAAGCTGTAGGGGAAGAAAGGGCAAACAACGGGCAATGGGGATACATACCACTCCTCAACTGGGATCCACCCAATGAATGCCCGATCGCCGAAACCACCAACCCAGTAGATCTGCTCCACGACGAGCCGCACAAAGTGTGATTCGTGGATCCGGTTGCCGGGAAGCCAATATTTGGCGTCGGGATGCGACTTGACGAAGCACTTCGCCAGCTGGGAGCCTTCATGCCCGTCTCGATCATCGCCGCCCTCGATGGGCTCAAGGTGGCCTATCAGAGAGAAGCGCGGGAGGTTGGCGGCTGAGTAGGGGAGGGCGAAGTCGTGATGGTGCTTGTGCTTGTGATACGCTTCTTCTTCGTCGTCGTTGCTGGACCATCCCAGGTAAGATAACCACTTTTGCTTGACGGTGCTCTCTATCCGCTTCGCTGGCGGATGAGGCGGCGTCCATTGGACGGCTAAGCTGACGTTGCTCCCCGCGGCGGCGTTCTTGAAGGTGGTCCCGATGGAAATGGCCAGAATGGTCGGGTTGCCGAAGTCGTTGTCCTCGCAGTCCGCGACGTACTCCATCAGGCCGTACGGCATACCGCCCAGTCCGGAGGGGCGGTTCTCTCGATGAGTGACATCATCGGCGTGTTTGTCTTCCGGGAAGACGGTCGAGATGGTGCCGAGCGGTGTCAAAGCCAGGATCCGCCGTCCAAGGACGGCCGACTCATAGGACGTTGGGATGCTGAGTTCGTGGCTAGAAGCGGAGATAGTAGCTGCTCCTGCCGCTGCAGTGCAGCAGGAAACGAGGGTGCATGTGATTGCGCCCGGTTTCATGATGGACGGTTTCTGTACGATGACAGCTCAGAGAATGCAGCTGAAGGACAGGAAGTTATGGAGGAGAGACCCTCTCGGCTACCTGTGTGGGATCTGTGTTGAATTTGAAGTCCTCATACTGAGATGGCGACTGCTGGTCACCGCATCCCCCTGCCACAACCATTTAGTTCCGGGCCGCAGTCGGATGATGCTGGGGTTGTGGGGTCACACGCATCCACATCTTCGCTGCCAAGACATCTTATCAGATCATCTTTCGCTGCAACAGGTACGCATATGTAAGTACCGTAGCCTGCATCGCCTGCATTAGGTAGTTCTCCTCAATGTATGGCGACATAAACACAGGGAACCGTCGCTAATATACCCCATTGCAGATCATTAAGGAGAGTGTTCTTCATGATGGCTTACTTTCGGCAGGATAGGCAATCAACATAGATGGGTTACTGGGGGTTCGTCTTTGGGAGCAGTTGGTAATACGGAACATGTTGATCTACCTCCAGAAAAGGATCGGAGAAGGAGGCAGTTCAATTAGTACCTTACACAGGGAACTGTCTCTTTTGAGCTCCTTCATGCACAATATCCTTCGAAGAGCCTGCATGTCCATTGTCAAGTTGTTGCGTTGGGTTTCACTTGGCTTGTATATCGGTGCACGTGCATGCTCACATGACCCGCCACATCTCTTGGTTTCGAAGCCCCAACAGCCCCGCAGGGCTCCCACAATTCTTTAGTAAGCCGAAGGATAATCCGCAGAAATCGCCATCCCCGGAACGCGATCAGTTGCAGACTTTCTCCCCGTCCTCCGCCTTCATCGACGCAGTCCTTCAGAGAGAGTTCATCGCCATCAAGTCACAACATCCAATATGGGCAAGGTTCACGGAAGGTAAGGATTATCCATCTCACTCTGACGGTTTTCTGCGTTCAAAGCTGTTGCTAATCCTGTCGCGCACAGTTTGGCCCGTGCCGGTATGTTTCCTCCCCAACGATTGCCGCAGCGACTGTCGATGCAAAATTCGTCTCTCTGGACATTGTCGAACGGATTCTGATCGGGTACACACAGGCAAGGTCAAGTCTCAGACTCCCAAGGTCGAGAAGCAAGAGAAGAAGAAGACTCCGTACGTGCACCTGAACAAAGGCTCCGAGTTACCCGGATACCCCGTTGCAGCGACAATAATCCAATCGAACGACTGGGAAATAGCGGGCTTCTGACAGGTTGATAGTAAGGGCCGTGCGAAGAAGAGACTCACTTACACTCGCCGGTTCGTCAACATCACGTTGACTGGCGGCAAGCGCAAGGTTAGTGGACCGTTTAGCCACGATAGACGAGGAGCCGAGGCTGATGTGTGCTGCGAAACAGATGAACCCCAACCCGGGCTCCTAAACAACTTATTGCGATAAATGAATTCCGGCAGCCGTGGTGACATTATGAGACAATGTTGACCATGCGGCCGAGACTCTCCGTATCCGGGGATGTCGGGGGGGCAAGACCTGGTGATGCTGATGTCTTTGATTGGCAAAGGCGTGAAACTTGACAATGGAAACACATCAGGCAGGGGTCATCATGACAATGGCTTTATGGCGTGGCACATCATTTCGCACTCTGGGAACGGGTAACGGTTTCTTGGCATGTTGCGATGCGTCGTCTGTACATTCAAACGGACGCTCGATAGGGATATATTCTATCTCGATCTTTTCTGCATCCATGGGGCCCTCCTCATGGAGGATAGTATGGACCCCGGTGTGCAAAACCTGAACCCTCGGACAGGTCAGATATTCGCCCCATATGTGTACGTTCCATCGTTTTGCCTACCAGGTGTCATATGTCATCCACACGTTTGGAGGGAGATACTTCATGTCCACAGAGCTACTTGATGGATAGCTGAGGCACTAGATGGCGAACTATGGTATGCTAGTAATGTGGATTTGGTCTAATCCATCCATGGCGGTTGCGTCGAAGGATTTCAAGACGGACTGGCCAGCACTCCACATGAGCTTCTTGTCCCCGTCGGTTTCCCTTTGCTCCAACTCTTGTGCGATCTCCAACTTCTCTTCGAGATGGCCGGGTGGCCAGTGGCAGAAGGCGCGCAAGTCGTACAAGAGTTGCAAGTAGACGACGCCGAGGTGCGGATTGGCCATTGCCATGACAGTGTCGAACCCCTTCTCCGTCAACTGTAGAGAAGGCTGGTCAGCAGCGGTAACGAAATTATGGCGTCCTAAATCGCAAGGTCACTCACCTCCCAGTCGCCGGAATGCTCGGGCTGCAGGCGAGCTCCCCCACGGACAAGCCAGAACAACAATCTCATCGAGTCCCAACCGCAGGGGTCGGTCAGGAGACGACGCGGAATCCTGATCCGGGGATGGACATCGAAACGCTTGTCAACCATCCGGAGCATCGCCCGCCAGACGTCAGGTTCCCTAGCGACTTCAGGAGGCTTGAGGCAGTCCAGGCAACCGATTTGGAAGCGCTTCCACTCCTCCTCGTAGCGTGCCTTTACACCTTCCATAAGGCTGAGAGCGCGCTCTCGATCTCCAGGTAACTTGGAGAACCACTGCAGACCGTTCGTCCTTCTGGCCCATTTTTGCTGAGCGTCGAGGACAAGGTCGGCGTTGACCCATTGGCAGTTAAGAACATCAGTCTGTTGAGGGTTTCGGTATCCAGTCAGTCCTGGCAACTCTTAGTTCGGGTGTGATGTAGAAGGCATGACGGACCTGGAACTCGGGGTCTCCCGGCACGTTCACAGTCATGTTCCGCACCATGCCGTTGGTATCTGGGTGTGCAAACAACTCGTCCCAGGTCGGAGCAAAGGCTGCTTCCACCAGCTCGGTCAGGAACTGTGGATGCGAGAACCGCTTTCCGATCCGGAGGCTGCTGAACAGGAATTTGAGGTTCCGAGACAAGAGGATGATGCGCTCGAGAAGCTCGACGGGCAGGTTCTCGATGGGAGCCGGGGGCTTCTTAGACTTGCAGCGCTTTCGAGGCAATCCGTCGACGTCATGCATGGGTATGGCACCATCTTGGGTTCGCTTCCGCTTTCGCTTCTCCATGATGCGTCTTGGTTCTGGTGGTCTCCAAGCCTTCTTTTGACGTCCTCTGCCCCGGACCTTGATGGGCGTGAGTTCCATGGTTGCGGCCAGAGGAGAGAGACACTTTCTATGGAGTGATGAAAGACGAATCCACCGGGCGAGGACGCATTGCACATGCGCGATGTCGATGTGAAAGACCCTCAAAGCAACATCAACCTAGGACCTATAATGATGACAGCCATGATCGCAGAGAAAAAGGTACCTCGAGATTCAAGATCGGTAAAAGGCCATTAGTGACGTCGAGGATCGGAGTATGAGCAGATGCGAGCTTATCTGGCCAGTTTGATCACTTGATGCTATTCTTAAGCAAAGTGATGATGTATAACGTACATGATAAGCGAGCGACGCAGATAAGCGAGCGACGCACTTTCAGTGCGACGCGCCTCCTCTAAACTTTTCCACCAAATACCACCGCAACAAGCCATGCGTAGCCCCTCAAAAGAAGCCAGGCTTCTTTTAGCCCTCGAAGCTATCAAACAGAGCGAGAATCTCAGTATCCGGGCGGTAGCCAAGCTATACAACGTTCCAGAAGCAACGATTCGCCACCGGCGCAAGGGACGTGCTGCAAGACGCAATATTCTAGCCAACTCGCGTAAGCTCACGGATCTAGAAGAGAAGTCAATAGTTCAGTATATAACTGAGCTATCTACACGCGCATTCCCACCTAGATTAAGTGGTGTGGAAGATATGGCCAACCACCTACTATGCGAACGCGACGCGCCCCCTATCGGCAAACGCTGGGCTCACAACTTTGTCAAACGCCAGCCAGAGCTCCGTACGCGGTATACACGCAAGTACAACTACCAGAGGGCTAAATGCGAGGATCCACAGGTCATCAGCGAGTGGTTTGCACTTATATGGAATACTAGGGCTAAATATAGGATTGTCGATGACGATGTCTACAACTTTGATGAGACTAGGTTTATGATAGGTGTTATCTTCGCGGGTATAGTGGTTACAACCTCGGATGGGCGTGGCAAGGCAAAACTAGCTCAGCCTAGTAATCGGGAGTGGGCGACTGTGATCCAGGGAGTCAACGCCCTTGGCTGGGTTATCCCTCCGTTCATCATCCTAGCCGCACAGTACCACTAGAGTAACTGGTACTGGGAGTGCAACCTACCACTTACCTGGCGCATTGCAACCACCGATAATGGCTGGACTACCAATGCAGTAGGTCTGGATTGGATCAAGCACTTCGATTACCATACGGCACCTCGAACAAAAGGCATATACCGGTTGTTGATCCTCGACGGCCACGAGAGCCACCACTCAACCGAATTCAAGCTCTACTGCAAGGAGAACAACATCGTCACACTCTGCATACCTCCACACTCTTCCTATAGGCTCCAGCCTCTCGATGTTGGCTGCTTTGGGCCACTTAAGCAGGCATACGGTCGCCAGATCGAGGGCTTAATGCGCATGCATATCAACCACATCAGCAAGCTTGAGTTCCTCTGTGCCTTCCGAGAAGCCTTCTTTGCTTCTATAACAGAGAAGAACGTACAGGGTAGCTTTGCAGGGACTGGCCTTATGCCATACGACCCAGAGCGGGTGCTTTCTAAGCTAGATATAAAGCTTCGTACGCCAACACCCCCAACCTCACGGCCCAGCACTGCATAACCCTGGGTCTTCCAGACACCACATAACCCACGAGAAGCCGACGCACAGTCAACGCTCATCAAGACTCGCATTGCGAACCATCAAAATAGCTCCCCAACTTCAATGTTGGATGCTATAGACTAGCTTGCCAAGGGTACGATGGCTGTAATGCACCAGGTGGCCCTCCTTCGGTCAGAGGTCTCTTCGCTTCGCAAGGCCAATAAGGCACTAAGCAAGCGCCGGCGTGCCAAGAAAACACATATGCAGCTTGGAGGTTCACTTACTGTGCAAGATGCAAAGGATCTACTAGATCAGAACGCCGTAGGTGGGGAGGCAGTGCAGGAAACGCAGCCGGATGGTAGCGGTTCAGGGGGGGCTCGTACGAAGGTTCGATGCTGTAGGGTATGCGGCAGGCCTGGCCATAATGCTCGCACTTGCCAGGAGGCTGTAGAATCATCTGATTCATCTATTTCTGATGTAATTGTAGTTGGTTGCTAGCGTTGTTGTATTATAATTGAGGATAGTTGCTGTAGGGTGGTAGAAAGTGCGTCGCTCGCTTATCTGCGTCGCTCGCTTATCATGTACGTTATACTGTACTAAAATATAAGGTGCCCTGGTTACCGACTGTACGGTACTCGTACAGGGAGAACGAATCCTGGTGCAGTGATGTGCAGGGGGGTGGGTATCCACATCCGACGCCCAGCTAAAGTTTTCAAACCGGGACTTCTCGCTTGGTGATCACCATTGCGACGACCGCAATCCAGCACGGAGTGACCAGCGCTTTGCACCAGCTATGCCTCCGGCATTGAAACCTGCGGTACCGTCGCGGAGGCTTCTCAAATTCCTGCGCGCCCAGTCCGAAGGCTTCGTATTCGCAGAGTGCGCGCCGCGCCTGCCGATTCGGCGCCATGGCTGCAGTTGCACTAAGGCGAAGCTATCAGCAGAGCTCCTGAGGGCCCCGATTACACGTCGCGAACCCACGGTGCAGGCTGCATTCCTCGGTCTCGATGCGATCTTCCCCCAGACGCTGAGGAAGCAGCGCGCTGCAGTGGCGAGCAGCAAGCGCCAGGAGGTTACTGCCACGGGCGGCGCCTTGCGGTATTCTTCTTCGGACCAGACACCGCGGGAGGATGGCACTAAATCCGCATGGCAGGAATTGCTTTTTGGGTCTGATCCCAAGAAGAATGGGGAGCCGCTGAAGGAAGGCGACATCAGGGTGCGGCTGGAGGAGGAATCTGGGTCCATCTTCCAACGCAGGTCTCTGACCGCGAAGGCTGCCCTCGACCCGCGGCTTCGGTGCACGGAGGTGGACGAAAATGGAAAGGTGATCATGGTAGATGGCGAGCTCAAGAAGAGCGAGCTGATTGCTAGGGTACGCAACATCATTCCACGGCCATCGGCCGCATCTCGTTGCTCACACGATCGTATACCCATAGTACGGCCTTCTTCCGCGCGATCTCCGTAAGATCGACTCGTCCAACCTCCCTCACATCCTCGTCCGCCCCTCGGCCATTCTCCTCAACCTACTGCATCTGAAAGTCCTCATCAAGCACGACCGCGTCCTGCTGTTCGACGTCTACGGCTCCACCTCGTCGTACCCCCAATCGGCCTTCATGTATGACCTGCAAGGGAAGTTGCAGCAGAAGCAAAACGCCGGAGCGAATAGCTTGCCCTATGAGTTCCGAGCTCTCGAGGCAGTTCTCATGTCCGTCACAGCCGAACTGGAGGCCGACTTTGAGTCTGTACGGGACCCCGTCATCCGTATCCTGAGCGAGCTGGAAGACGATATCGATCGCGAGAAGCTCCGGATCCTGCTGGTCCTGTCGAAGCGGGTCAGCACATTCGAGCAGAAGGCAAAGCTAGTCCGCGACGCGATCGAAGAACTGCTAGAGGCCGATGACGACCTTGCCGCAATGTACCTGACCGAGAAGACACACGACCTGTTCAGAGGCGAGGACGACCACACAGAAGTCGAGCTCCTCCTGGAGTCATACAATAAGATCTGCGACGAAGTGGTGCAGGAAGCGAGCAACCTTGTGTCGAGCATCAGGAACACGGAGGAGATGTAGGTGATCATGTCTTAACTGTGTATCACTGGGATGCTTGGTATTGACACGATTTTGTTACAAGTATCCGGGCAATTCTCGACGCCAACCGGAACTCGCTTATGCTACTCGATCTCAAGTTCAGCATTGGCACGCTCGGGCTGGCCATGGGCACTTTCCTGGCCGGTCTGTACGGCATGAACCTCGAGAACTTCATCGAGGAGACCAACTGGGGCTTTGGCGCTGTCACGGCGCTCTCCTCCATCTTTTCCCTGATTGTCTGCTGGTACGGGCTGGTGAAGCTGCGCAAGGTCCAGCGCGTCAAGATGAACGGCGGTGGCCTGCGCAGTCACAGCCACTGGTTCAGCGAAGATGGCACCGACGTCCTGCTGGATCCTAGCAACCGCGAGCGGCTGAGGAGGATCAACATGATGAAGAATGCCAAGCAGGCGCGGCCCAAGAAGTGGTCTTTCCGGCTGTAGCTTGGCCACCATTCTGATGCCAGTAGTGGCGTTCGGCGCAGGAATATCAGCATCTTACTATCCAGGGCTACATGTGGCGCAAGGAGCACGAATCGTATAGACCGGCGTTTCACGGCGTGATGGGGGGGTCAATCGGAGTTGAGGGGTGGAAGTTTGGCAGCGACACCTCCCTGCTTGTCGTTGATGGAAACGGTACGTCTTGTTCTTGTACAATACTAGGGAGTACTACACATAGATATCCAGTTCTTCTCTTCTTTATGTCCTTGCCCGCCAACCAAGAGGGGAGCCAGTACGATCTTCTGATCTTCCGTATGTAATCGCCACATCGGGAGGCATGCTCGCGTGTGTCTGGCTTAAGTTCTTCCAGTGCATCGAGTGGCCCAAATCGCCTTGTCAGCAAATCGAGTCGCATCTTTTCACCAGGGCGTCGGCCGGCAGTTGTACCGAGTCGCCTTTCTGGAAAATCCTTTGTGAACCGTATGGTGCAAGGAGTACAGTATTGCCGACATACTCCCTTCTGTGGAGGGAAGGGGTCAGGCCTCTGACCATGGCCGGTTTGTAACGGCATCCCCCAGTGTCCTTCTGTACTGATGGGGTTCGAGCCTAATAAGCCTTTTGTTTCACCAGCCTCAACTTGGTGGATACAAGCTAGTAGTAACTCATATTGTACGACTGGGCGTCGACTTGAAGACATTCATCCATCCTACATCCCTCCCTAGGCGCGTGGTAAGAGCTCGGCATCCTCGAGTTTGGGCCACGCAAACAACGGGTCGCGAGCGCACTAGGTAGTACGAATAGTAACTCTTGGTCTCCTACACCAGTTGAGGCCAAAGGAAGGGTGCTTTATCTCAGTAATATCCATCCAGCGTGATAAGTCCGAGAAAGGTTCCCAGATGAGGAAGGCAAACCCACTGGCATCAGCAACACACTTGTGAAACTCAATGCTTCAACGGTCAAGCTGTTTCGATGTGCCACAACAACGATGGGCCTGACCATCGGGTACTACTAGTAGTAGTACATACTATGCCGCACAACGTACCAAAACGGTGCGTACCTAACAGATTCCCAATTGGCACGTCTGTCCGGAAGGCGAGAAGCGCCAGCGAGTGCGGCGAGCATGACCTGAGGATCGGAAGTTGCAGTGGACTGCGAGTGAAACACTGACCTGAGTCAGGTATACCGTATCTTAGGTTAAGAGTATGTGACGGTACGGTATCATACGCGCCGTCTGTGAATCTGATGCTCGTTCTCCTATACTTCATGTCACGTACTTACTGTACAGTACTACTAGTATCAAGGACATAGATACCTGACAGTACTGGCTCTTCCCCTCAGGTGTTCACTGACTCGAATACGTAAGGTATACTATACTGCTCAGAAAGAGGGAGGTGCAGACAGGCGGCAGGGGAGGCACAGGAGGTCGGTGAACGACAAAGGACCCATCACGGCTTTGTGTGAATAATGTCGATGACTCGGATGTGACAGTCATACTCGGATACGAATAGAGTCACGCAAAGTGCATCGGTTCCAGCCTACGACCCCATCCATCCTGTCAAAGGTGAGTCGCTGCCCCCGTCTTTACCCGATCAATCAAGGGAGTTGAGGTGACACGTGAGAGGCCATAGTGTGTGTTGTCGCACACCACTTGTTAGGGCCTTGCCACCCACCACGTCGAAGAGTCAGGTAAGGTCGGGTATGCTTGTGTCCTCCGACGATGGCAGAGGATCCCATTCACCCAACTTCAGCCTGATCAACAACAGACTAATTTAGCGTGCCGGCCAGCCCAGCCAACAAGAAGTTCCAGTGCGGTGGTGGTGGAGGGTAACGAACTGAGAAGGGGCAAGGATTCCGGTGACTCACACGGAGGGGCGAGATCGGAATGGACACATTTTTTGGAAGACGGCGGCACGGCGGCGCTTCGTCGCTCGGCAATGCTTAAGTTAGTGTAGTTGAATTCATGGGCAAATTGCCTGCTTTGCCTGCTTGGTCCAAGTCATCCGTTAGAATACCCGATTTTAGGGGTGGGAGAAGACAGAACCGTCGAGACGAGAAGGCTGAAATGTTAACACTCCGCCCGTCAGTACTTATCAAACCATAGCTTTAGGTCTCGCAAGGTTATTCCCGTACTACCGTATGTACAGTGGATTCGACCAGACCTTCGCCTGTGATCGGGGTTCAAGTCTCGTGGCTTCGCGTCTTGTAGGGGGCTCCGCCTCGATGCTCGCTTATACGGAAATCTCGCAGCGTGGTGATGGCGTCATCGCACGACGAAAGGGAACCAAAATGCGTGCTTCTGCTTCAACTGCGTTCAATAGCTCCTAGCGTTGCTCTGGCTAACAGTAGCATGATATCTGTGCGTGCGCGTTTGTGCGCGTGCGCGTTTGTGCGCGTGTGCTAGCCGCCAGTGCGGGAGGGATAGCTTGCTGGAACCCAATTTCGTCTGTCTGTCTGTCTGGGTTTCTTCGAGGGCCCGAAGGTCTCGCTTTCCTGGGAAGAAACCCATGTTAAACTCCAAGATCGCAACGGTTCAGGTGTGGCGGGAAGAGAAACCAGTCTTTGCAGATCCCTCTTCCCTCGTCGGGGCCGTCCCTAGTTCTCTCCGCTGCCCATCCCCATCCATTATGCTCCAAATATGCCCATTTCCGTTCTCGCAGTCCGGATAACCGGGACGCTGAGAGTTACCAGTGAAGAAAGAATGAAAAAGATTAAGAACCATCCCATCCCATTGATCGTACACAAGATACAACCTTCTGCGCCTAGCAAATTTAAGCCAGAGTTCCGCCCCCTCCACCCCCCCCCCTCCCCCCCGGGCTCCCCAACCCACGCCGTTTCCCCGAAACAAGACAATGCATGCAAAAAAAAAAAAAAAAAAAAAAAAAAACATTTTGTGGAAGTCGTAGTCGATCAGTGGGTCGCCGCAGTATGAAAAGGTGTTTGGCTCGTCATCTTCGGCGTAGAAACCGGTAACCAGCTAGTAGCGGCATGTCCTGTTGGACTTGAACTTCTCCGCCAGAATAGCCGATACGAGTCCTCTCGGTCCGGAAGCCAGGGTGGCCGCGGTGGGTTTGGCGGCCAGTCCCGGGGCCCAGATGGAATGCCGCCCTTCGAAATGCTCGAGGTTTGGACGTGGTGATCAACGACAGAGGTGCGTTGATCGGTCGGTCGAGTACCAGATCGTGTTGCCGTTGTCAACATCGAGCTCATGGAGTAGGTTGAGTTGCGGGATACCACGATGCTGAGTGTCGCGACGGGATGTAAGCCTAACCGAGATAGAACGTAGGACATCTGTTGCTCGCCCTTGGCCTTGGCCGCCATTCAAGCCGTTCCTAGCTAGAACGCTCCAAGGCCAAGGATAGGGATCCGGAAGATCCTATCGAGACCGTCTTCAACGACTAAGGAATGTCACAAAAGGAAAGGAGAAAGACGATTGGCAATATCCGAAGGGTGGCCCCCCGCTCTTTCCAGGATGTCGGATATGTGGGGAATGGCAAAACCGAGCAATATGAACATAGTGAAGCAAGCCCCGTCTGTGCGTGGCATGGATTATTAACGCCACGTCCCAGGTGCGATCCATATTTGTTTAGGATGAATGGCGTTTGGAGTTTGGCGTTTGGGGTTTGGCATTTGGCGTTTGGTGATGCAAGGTGCGTAGGATGTTAACTAGTTCAGGATCCTATCCCACATCCTTGGACCGCCGTACCCTCCAACGGTTGAACGAAGCGAGGGAATCCTGAGATGAGGTAGCGACGGCTCAGTAGAGAAGCAGACACGTTTGCGCCTGTTGCCATTGCTGTTGCCGTTGCTGCTGCGGCTGCTGTTGTTGTTGTTGTTGTTGTTGCCGTCCCAAGCGAAAGCCCGTGAAGACTGCTGGGGTTGAACCATCGTCTCGAGCCAAGAACCGTTGCGGGAGTATTGGTCAGCGAGCATCTCGCGAACATCGTCCTGCAGCACGTTCTCCCTTGAAAGAGCCCTACTCCGCTTGATTCCAGTTTTGACTTGCACTGCCGACCGGCTAGCGCCATACCGCTGTAGATCATGCAGAGCCTGTGCGGCATCGTTCATTTCACGCTCCCGTGATGCCAACGGCGTATCCATGATGTCGCAGAATTCTTTACCAGCTGCGACGCCGTAGGACTCTGGTGAGCTGGTCAAACAGACCGCCTCATGATCTTCGGGAACCGAAGCAATGGTTGGTTTCAGGCACAACCTCTCACTGCACTTCCCATTATACCGGTACCGCGCACGGACATCCGCTTTGTATGACGGCGCGGTTACCGAGGGTGCAGAAGAGATCGAGGATGAGCGGGAAACCGCGGAAGAATCCGAAACCATTGACTCGGGCGATGACGCGCTCGAGATCGAGTTGGCGAGGGACGAACGACGAGCCACATAGCCCATGGGAGACGATGTCGCGGATGGCGGCCAACGATCGACGGTTTGAGCCGCCATTGATGCCGATGCTTGCGCCACGGCGAGGCCCATCGACGAGCTCCTTCTAAGGACTGAGGACGCAGTACTCGCTGCAGGAGTGCTGTACCCCACAGTCTGAGGAGTCAGGCGCGGCGTAGGAAGGAGACCGAGTGCGGGTGCGAAGCGTTTTGGAGCACATGCCACCGACGGAGCTGGCTCCATCACGGCTGGTAGGCCATGATGCTTGGGAGCCAGGCCAAACTCGCCATCGGATATAAACCCACAAGAACGCTCCACCGGAGGCGTGTAGAGCGGCCTGGAAAAGAGATCCGAGACGTGGTTAGTGGACATCGATCGGGGAGCCAGCTCCTCCAGATTATCCAAGTCTGGGGACAAGTTCAAGATGATGCGCCGGAAGTCGTAGCATTGGCGTTCATATAGCTGCTGCGCAGCTCCGCCCGGAGAAGGAGGCTGTGTGGGCGTCAGACTTGAGACGCAATCCGCCCAGCGCTTGTAAACCTCCTCCGTGACGTGAAGGTTCCAGTTAACCGCCAGGAGGAAAACCGTCTCGTTCCTGTTGATCTCTAGAACGTTAAGGCCGGAGATCTTGCTCCAGGCACGGGCTGAGTAGTTGCGATCTTGAAGATACTTGGAAGCCAAGATCAACGCCGCAAGGAACATGCGGCGGCCGCACTGAATCGCCTGGATGGAGTGGCAATCATTCGGCTGCTCAGTAGTGAAGTCGTATGCCGGTACGTGAGGTTTGATCAGGATCAGGTAGTAGAGGGCCACCTGCAAAGTGGAATAACTGGTCCTGGAACGCCGGAGGGTCTCCTCGATGAACTTCCGCAGCGGCAACACGGCGCTGCTTCCGCCATCATTCCCATACATCACCGATGAGGTAGGCCAAATGGCTTCGACGATGTGGGTTGCCGTTTCTGGAACATGCGGCATCATTAAGTACGTGTCCATAACAACGGGCGCGAGCATGTTCTCTTACCAACGAGGTTGTCGACGAAGCTGACCTTTCGGTCAGTTTGCCGCACGAGCGAGGGCGGGCGCCCGGTGCGAGATATCGCGGAGTTGCATGTGCGCCGCGGATTCTGGCGCAATTCAGCAGGAAGCTCGACATGCGCCTGTGACTGGACAGGCTGCTTGGCCCAGGGGTCATGCAGCTTGATCGCGGGCCCACATGAGCTACCAAGGGAGCTGGCTGATGTTTGCGATGAGGAGTACGGGGGGTTGGGAATGCAGTAGGCATCGAATGCGTCGGATCCAGACGTCGGCGCGGTCGAGGCGGTACCGTCAGAGTGTTGTGAAGACACAGAGGACCAGAGCGAGAAGGAGGAAGATGGATCGGAGGACGCATAGGAGGACGAGGATGAGACCAGCGTAGCTAACGTCAGGTTGTTGTAAGGCGCAGGGCGCGCAGGGTGGAGTGAAGATGACAACTCATGGATGCCGCGCATCATCTTCAGTTAAGGTCAGTCTGGCTTGAGTGGTGTGCGTGGTCGTGTGCGTCGAATGACCTCCAGTCGCCGTCAAGCGAAGACTACCGGTTGACCGAGGGAGCGTTGAACAGATCGTGAACCAATCGAGATACTTGCTTTGCAACAAGCCACATGGATTGTTGTAAAGCTGTGAATGCTGACCGAGGGAGGAGTATCCTAGGCCAGGTCGGGACAAGACGGGGTTCCACGAACGATCAGACCGGTAGACGGGGTAGAGACGGCGACTGGAGTGAAGACAATGCTCTCATCAGGCATCGTGTGTATGCTGCGCTGGGGACGAGCGGAAGAGTTGGTGAGGTTATATGGTAGCTAAGACTGTACCATATGGCCGGAAGTCGAAGAGAGGATAGGTAGAGCGAGCTCGGTTCGAGGCCTGTGTAAGTTTATGCGAGGCGCATGTACGCAAGGCTAGAAGATAGCGGCGTCACTGCACGATGACCTTGACCTGGCGCTTTTAACATGAGGATGTGAAAGGTCTGTCGGCCTCAGGTAGGGGCGCTGTGACTCGTCGCTAAGTGGCGAGTGTTTGTGTCGAGATGACTTCAGATAGTGTCGCCGGCTTCGGGTGGCTCACTTGGCTTGATGACTCTTTCAGTGGTGGCGAGGACGGAACCGACACTTGCCGAAAGACGGGAACCAGGTGGCGCCAAACTGTCAGCGTGGAGCCAGTTTCGTGGTGTGACCTGGCGGAAGCCTGGAACGCGGATCCTTGAACTGCTGCGGCGACTCGAGCTACCTAAAGGTAGTCATCGGTGTGTGTACAAATACAAGGGGCAAATGAGTGATCGAGTTGTCGCAGCGCCTGCTTCTTGCTCGTCTTTCTGTGACGAGAGGCGGGATTCCTTGTTCCGTCAAAAGGTGGCGAATACCAGGCCCGCCGGGCGAGTGCCGTTTGAACAGCAGCGCGGAGCTCTCGTCGTTCTGTCTTGGACCCTGCCTGAAGAAAAATGCGTCTGTTGGGCCTACTTTCTTTTGCCGCAGCAAGCAAGTCAATGCCTCGCGAGAAAGGGAAGCGTCCTAAACAAACAGACTGGCAATCATGGAGATTTTACCGGACCACGGGGGAATTAAGGCAGAAGAAGGAAAACGGACTTGTGAAATCGAATTCAAAAAGGAGGGAGTGGAGAGTTGAGATTAATACAAAGATCTCACAAGCTGACTACTACAGAGCCGCTTCTTCCTAGATCTTAAAGTTGAGCATTGTTGCTGCTCGATGGAGGAGAAGAAGAAGAGGCTCTCGGCACGGCACTGGGCGCAGGGTAGCCAGGTTTTGAATGGGCATGCCAGGATACTGGACATGCCCCATGGGATTCCGTCTGCCACACTGGACTGGCAGAAGCTGCAAGTGCTGTGCTGCAACTTCCTGCAAGCCCACAGGAGTGACAGGATAGTCCGGAGCTTCCCAACCTCCACTCCTGCAGGTCCTTGGCCCCAGCCGTTCATTATTACCGTACCTCATTACCTCTTTATTACCTACGGGCCAGAGACTCAACAAGCGTGCGACATGAACGCCGCTCGACAAAACGTTTGGGACGGAACACAGCTACACAGCGGAAACAGATACCGTATCACGAATGTAAAACTCGATGCTTCTGATGAATCCTCTCTTCCTCAACCGCAGCTCACCGCACCTATCCTCTACCCAGAGAGATCCATGATAGATAGGTACTGTTCTCGGGAACGCCCTGTTATTCTGTCATGAATCTGCCGGATCAAGCATCACCTCGACCGGACAGCAGTTTCAACTCGTCAGTAAGATGGGGGAAGGTGGTAAAATTGGAGAGGTCGTGATTGGCGCAGTTGCTGCAAAGCAGCGGGGGCGGAATGTGGGCATGTTGTCTGTGTGGCCAGTTCGGTCACCAGCC
Source organism: Chaetomium strumarium (assembly GCF_033439665.1). NCBI lineage: Eukaryota > Fungi > Ascomycota > Sordariomycetes > Sordariales > Chaetomiaceae > Chaetomium > Chaetomium strumarium. The sequence continues at coordinate 6,410,399 of NW_026944429.1, read as the reverse complement.
CGCGCGCGGCGCGCAGAGCCAAATCAGCCCCTGTCTAGCGTTGCTTTGTCATCCAAAGTGGTTTAGCCCGAAAATTGAAGGCGCCGTCCGCCCCGTTTCATTCACAGTGTGAGTAATAGCACCGTTGATCTTGGCCAGCGAGCCTGCCAACCGGTTGTTGGTTTCCCAGTCTCCTTCACGAGGCATACCTTAGTTATCCCCACATTCCGGCCCAACGTTTTCGATGTGTACGAAACGGGCCGTTTCGTGTCCAAGTCCGGCGGTTCGGGTTCGACAAGAACACACAATGGAGTCCACTGTGTATGACAGCTGAGGGCTACTAGTGTTAGGTACGATAGTTGAGTCACCTTTTCGTCATCGCTGATGGGCTTGGAACCCCGAGCCACCCTGGCGTTAACGGTTAGCAGGCTGGTGGTCTCGGAGATGGCGAGCATTGGCTCGCCACAGCCCGATTGGGAGTCTAGTAGTGTAATTTGCGCCACCTCACTCCCAGGGAGGCTGGCCGGAAAACTTTTCCATGCCTTCTATCACGAACTCATCTCATGTGTGCCCGCCTGGTCACATCGTCCTTCATCACTCAGTCTTGCTCGTATACCGCGACTTCCATCTTATGGGCTATAAGTCACCGCATAAGAGTCGTGATGTCAAAGCCGTAACTCGAAAGAAGGGTTTGAACTTTGCCTACGACCAACCACGCCGAAGCCGCAGGGTTGGCCACTGGCTTATCATTATGAATGCAGCTCCTCCGATGTACACTGGACTTGAGCGTTGAGCATCTGATATCGGGCTCAACATCCCGTCACTGGCAGAACTCTTTAGGTATCCCTTGCTTTGACCGCCACGATATTCGGTTCTCGACGTCATGCGCTGGCAGGTGCCGAGATGCAAGGGGCAGAAGATGGCCTCCCTTCTCCCTATTTTCGAGCTCTAGTACTCCGTAATGGCCGCACACTAACCCGTACTCGGTACTTTGCGCCTGGCCATGTGAGCCATGGTGATGCCCATTTCATGAGTTGATGTAGATCGTGTTGTGTGTCCAGAGCTGCGCGGCTTCCCCGCAATGCTTCGGGCGGCGGGCTGTGCAGCCTGTGCTTCCCTCGCACAGCCGAGCGCTTCAGCGCTCCTCTGTCTCGCATCAGGGCTGTACGGGAGTGAAACCATCTCGGCTCCCGGCTCCCGTTTAATGATTGTGACACTTCAACTGAGTATTATCTCCAGTTAGGATCACAACCCCCGGAAGTTAATAGCGTTGTCAGAACGGGAACGTATGTACTTCAGCTTCCATTCTTGGGTTCTCATACCCCATATGTTAGTTCTAAAGCGCCCAGGCAATATTGCATGCATGTCTGTGAAGCCATTCATGGTTTTGCATGACACCTGAGACACCCCCAATGTTCTATACACCTTTTACGCGCAGAGGAAGAGTGCCTTGACGTTTATTGCCACAGAGCAGTTAACCGTTAGCACGGAGAACTTTTCGTAACAGGGACCGATCGAAAACGGATAATTGTCCCAATCAAGGTGCCCACCGTCCTCCCTACCTGTACCGTAGGTCCGTAACGGAACTGGCGTTGGACCCAGTTCCGTGACGCCTTGCACAACCTGGAAATGCAGAGCAACCCAACATCAAGGTGCCGGTGAACTACTGTGTACCCAAGGCACACGCAGGCCCTCCGGCGAATCTTTACAATCCTCGAGCCCTCAGTCCACAGGACGTCAATGGCATCCCCATGAACTTTCGTGAAGCCCAACCAACTATCCACCGAGCCAGCGTGCAGCCAGCTCAATTTCTGTCCTGTCCAACACGGTGAGTCAACCCGAAATTGACCGCTTTACGACCATCATGTATAGGTACGACCCGGCGATATCGGACCACATATTTCGACAGCCTACGCCAACCAGGGAGGACGTGGTGTGGGTACGGACAATGCTGGAAGAAGTCAGCTGACTGGGCCTCTTTGCGAGGAGATTCACGTTTCGATGTTGTTAACTCATCAATATCAGCTGGGCATGGGAGCTGAAACTCCCTGTCCAGACCCAAATCTGCACATTAACTACTCACCCCGCAGCTCGCTGGTGGCATAGAGTACGTATGACGCTCGACGGGGCTGAAGAGCGGCTCCCAGCCGGCGAGACAACTCACACAGAGAGGGTACCTAGCTAACAGCGGAGCGCCCGATCGGTAGTACCGTTCACCTCCATACCTGCTTTACTACCAATGCAGCCTGTGGCAGAGTACCACGTAACATCAGGGCAAGAGCACTTCCCTCTTGGTGGAGGATCGCGCTGAGGAGCCCATCGGACGGAACAGCCGAGTAGGTAGAATCTTCCGTATTGAAGATGCATCCGTTGCCACTTCTCCAGCGCCGGCAGCTTCGGGAATCGGGACACAGGTTATTCAGCCTCGGCGGTTGATGCTAACTGTGGCGAGTGTTGCACCGCCGACGCGCTCTGCTCCGTGAAGAATCAGGGCCAAAAATAACGTTAATATTGTAAAGCGCGGCGGGAATTGCTTTTACATATGCGCTAGACGCTCTGCAGGGCGATGAAGCCATCAACAGCCTCCTTCTTGCAGCGCATCCGGTCCGAGCGGTCTTCCAGAACGGTCAATGGAAGGATCCTAGCGCATCGCAGGCAGCAACAAAACCCACACCATCCCACCCCACCGGCCTCGGGTGGAAAGACGTCAACAATCGAGTCAGTGCGAGGCGCCTCTAGGTGAATCAAGTTGTCATTGAACTCCACTAACACAGGACGGAGCGATGGTGGCTAGCAGACAAGTTGATGACTGGTAGCTATTCCGAGAGTGTCCTTCACACTACACTAAGATTACACGTTGGAGAATCAAGCTCACCGTGATTTTTCCCCTTCTGACCTCCACTGCGGCGACTACGCTCACCGTGATCACTAAGATACAGTCCCACATCGTACTCCAGACGATGGTTTCCGTAAGCAACACGACGCCTTCGAGCTCGGGTATGAGTGGAAAGGGAGGAAATGACTGCTTATTCTTATGTCAGCAAGACAAGGGAAGACAATGAGCCAGACGTCCCCGCTGGCCCCGTTTTACTTCGGTGTGAGTGAGTGGTCGATGAGCTAGCGAGTTGGCCAAGATCGTTTCGGTTCAATACTCGCATTCCCCCCCTTGCCGGAGCAATCTGTGCCACTTTGCCACCCACGGTGAGCGCAGCCCGAAACGAGGTCTGCGGGGAGGCAGAGAGCCAAGCCGTCAGGAGATAAGAGAGGTAGTAGGGCAATGTAGTTAAGGGTAGGCAGTCAGAATACCCGACAAGGAGTGCAGAACGCTACGCTGCAGACCAGCCCCAACAGTCCTGTCATCGGACACGGCTTCTCACTTCTGATCACACGCTACCGAGTCTTTGGCCACCGGGTGTGAGGAATACGACTCTATTATAACGTTAGGGTCGACGTAACAATAATCGCACTTGATATTGGCAGCCAGGTTACAAAGATTCGGGTCTTGTGTGGTGAACTTGGACATATGAAACCTTCATGTCACGGACAGGCAACCGAAGTGTGTCAGAAAGAGCCATGGGCCGGAAACTGTGGAGGGAGGGAGATGTGCAACTACTCGAAGACCGCCATCCCCTTATACCATCGTTCTGATGAGAATGCACACACATGTTGGGCACGAGATGCACATAGGCTGCAAAAGAGACATCTTATCTTTCCTCAGTATGAAAGCATGTAGTGATACATAACCCGAGTTCGCATCCCGCAGCAGGAATGACATTTTTTGTTTGCGCTCTCAGATCTGCCCCATCGGTTGGGGCCAGAATACGTCAACATCGAAAACCCGACCGCAGAACGAAGAAGCCAAAAACCACGCCCAGAAGCCAACCCTGAAAAGCCACAAGCCTCTCGATCTAAGCAGCCATGTATGTGGAGGCATCAATGCCCTCCTTGGGAAACTCACTGTGTAAAAAGTTAGCAGAGACAAAGCGACCACCAACTCTAGAAAGGGTTACGTACGGAAGAGCCACCTCGAAGCGCTTCTCAATCTGTTGCAGGACCTCCTTGTCCTGGTCGGTAGTGACAAACGAGATAGCAAGACCCTTAGTACCGAAACGGCCGGCACGGCCGACACGATGCAGGTACGAGTCCGCATCCGCTGGCATATCGTAGTTGATAGCCAGGTTGATCCGCTCGATATCGATACCACGGCCGAAGACATCTGTAGCAACGCAGATGCGCTTGTTGAACTCCTTGAACTCCTTGTACCGGCGAATCCTGCACAACGAGTCAGTATTAACCTACCATTCGCAACGGAGTTTGAAGATGGAACCTACCGCTCCTCCTGGCTGACGCCAGAGTGGACAGCGATGGACGGGAAGTTGCACTCGCGCAGGAGCTTGTCAAGCTCGGTGGCCCGAAGAGTGCTCCTAACGAAGATAATCACCTGGTTGAACTGGAGTTCGTCGAGCAACTCGTTGAGCTTTCGGTTCTTCTCCCTCTCCTCAAGGGCGAGATAATACTGCTGCAGGCCGTGCAGCGTCAACTTGGTGTCTTCGTCGACGTAATGCTCTGTGGGGTTTTGCATAAACTTCCGGCAGATCGGCTTGATCTCGTCAGAGAGAGTGGCCGAGAACATCATGACCTGCTTTTGCTGAGGTGTCGCGCGGAAGATTTCCTGGACATCGCGACGCATATCTGGACGAGAATTAGCGACGCTAGATAAGGTCAGCAGGCCGCAAAAAGACTTACCGATCTGATCAAGCATCTTGTCGCACTCATCGAGCACGAACATGCGAACGCTTCCAAGTCGTAGGTGCTTGTCACGGACAAGCGCGTTGAGACGACCCGGGGTGCCGACAATAATGTGAGGGTGTGTTTCCTTGTTCTTGAGAATCTCGGCATCCTTCTGGATGGGAGTGCCACCGTAGAACACACCGGTCTTGATATCGGGCATGTACTTGCTGAAGCGGTTGTACTCGTTGCGAATCTGGAAAGCGAGCTCACGAGTGTGGCACATAACCAGCACGGAGCATTCTCCGGCAACGGGCTCAACTTGCTGCAGGGTAGTAAGAACGAAGACGGCCGTCTTGCCGAGACCGGACTTCGCTTGGCAGATGATATCGCCACCAAGCATAGCCTGAGGGATGCATGTCTGCTGAACTGTAGTCGGGGACCGTATTAGAATCGGGTATGCAAACGTGACGGGTATGGCGGACGTGGCGTGAAGAAAACCAGGTCCGTCCATCGTCGCAGCAAAAAGGCTTCAGCTAACTCTCCCCGTCGCTCGCCTCCCTTCCCCAATGCGTGATTGTTCCAGCACCAGCAGAGCAACATGTAGGCGAAGCGGATGATGTGCGACCACAGCAGCATCACCAGCCTTCGCCGACTGTCTCAGACAGTCGATGGCAGATTGAGACGAGGGACCATGTCCCATGACAGAATCCTGCAATGAGTTCGATGCATGGGAGCTTACGAGGCAGCCCATCCGATCTCATCACTTCCCAAAATGCCAGTCAATCCAGGCACGATGACGAGCGTCATCTGCAAGATCTTGCATGTGCTTGCGGCCAGAAGCTCAGTGGTGTCCCGAAAGCATATCCGCCTCGGGGAAGATAGCTCAGGCAATGTGCTGGCAGGTGGAAATGACCAGTTTCCATGATTCGCTTGTGCACGCCTGCACCGACAACGAACTCCGCTTCCGACAGTTCTTGTTTTGCGTAGCTTTGCTCTTCTTGTTTTGCTTGCGAGATGGACGGACCCGTGGGAGGGGTAGAGGGAATAACGATAAGCTGGGGATGAAACTTGTCAAGACTAACCCTCCGACGGATGCTCGAAACCGCAATCGGCGATGGCGCGTAGAAGCTCCGGTTTCAGGAGGAAGTCGCGAAAACCAGTCGAGTGGATGCCGACATATGAGCCTTTCTTGTCGACATTTTGTCCAGCGACAGCAGCGTCGCCCTTCTTTCCGTTGGCTGCGGGAGCGGCGGTCTCGTTGTTGAGCTCGTCATCAGAGTAATCGATGAGATCCTCTTCGGCCGACATGTTGCAGCTGGGTGAGATTTGGCGCGAGTGCGACGACAATGAGAACCGGTAGAAAGCGAGCGATTAATGTCGTATTTCCCAGCTGAGATTATCGCTGGATAAAAGGTCAACGAAGATCGAGTGTCGCAATTACGCGCTGTAGATGAAATGCCGATTGATGGATGGCGAATCGTGATGGGTTGTGTTGAAGGCGAAGGGCCCAAGCGATGGAGGGAGGACGCGAAAATAAAAGGGTCGACCTCCCATGTCAGAAAGAAAGCACAGCCTCAAAACTTGACTGGACAAACAATGCTGTGGCTCAGCCAGGTGGCAGATGTGGCGAGGCGGTAACGCACGGGCCACCTAGCTTCCAACTTGCAGGCGACTGAGTCTGACAGGGCACTGAGAATAGAAGCACTAGCCAAACGCCCGCCGAAGCGCGCAAATAAGCGCGCAAAGTGCGCATATTACTTAGTACACACCATAACAGCTGTCTAAGCTGAATCATTGGGGCTTCTGCCTTCTAGTCATATCCCTCCATGGCGAAAGGAAAATCTGGGGGGGGTGTGCAAAACAGGGCCATCTACTCGCGCATTTCTTTTCTTCAGCAGGCCGCCGTTACTCTCTCATCAATTGCGCGCCCGCCTACTATCTCTAGCAGTGCCAATGCTACGGACACTACTATCTCTGTTCCTGACCGATCTACGGGCTCCGGGGATACGGGGCCTCTGTCGGCTCCGCTGGAGGCAATGAGCCGGCGGCTGGCAACAGACTTGCGCGCTGTGTCCCTGAAGACAAGGATCCGTCTCAAGCCGGCCGTGAAGCAGACCATTTGCAAGTTCTGCGACTCAGTTCTCAATGAAGGCACATCTTGTACATCAACCATCGAGAATAGGAGCAAAGGGGCCAGAAAACCATGGGCTGATGTTCTTGTTCGCAAGTGCCACACCTGTGGACGGGAGAAGCGGTATCCGGTCACTGCGGCGAGGCCAAAGCGGAAGACGGCGAGAGAATCGGAGGACGTTGGAGGTCGCCCGAGGGAACAGAACCAAAAGGCTTGAGGCCGTCTCGAAACATCAAGTCTTCAGTTCTCACGTACTCGAGCTCAGATCCGAAAAGCCAACAAGGTTCCAATTCGCAATACACTGAGCCGCGGTCGAAACCGACATTTCTATACCCGGCTTGGACTTTTATCGACAAGCAGTGTCCTGAACCACTAGATTCTGATTCCGAGCCATCGAGGGATGGGCCAGCAAGCGACCAAGCGGCCCTGGTCCTCCTGGCTGATGCCGGGCCACCGGTGAAGCCAGTGCTAGAGTCACCGTGGGTTTGGTGACGAGCCGGCAACCATGGGATCATCTTCTTCTTGTTAACAGGCTCTAGACGGAATCGTGTGCCAGAACGATCCTACCGCCGAGCTATCGCTACTCTAGTGGACGGGTATTGCCATCCTTAGCGCACCAAGACCCGGCTCATCCCGGTGCAACGGTGGTAGATCTTCACCCATAGCTTCCAATTACGCCAGAAGGGTCAGGTCTGGCTGCCTTGCTGTTGCTGGACAGATTCTTCCCCAAGGACTTTGCTGGAAGCCATGAAGCTAGTACTAGTGAGCAAAGGCCGGCAGGACGGTAACGGCATACTCACAGCCCGGCGTGCCAACTCCCCAGTCCTCGCATGGACTCGGCCTGCACGCTTGTCATGCGCAACAAGTTCTCAGTGTCGGCTAGATTGGCGGAGAGCTGGGCCAGTTGTGATTGAAGCTGCGCCTGGTGATCAAGCCTGAACGTTAGCGTTCTACGAGCTCTCGGCTGCCTTCTTCGTCTCGGGTCGGGCATGGGAGAGGAGCGAAAGATGCGGGTTGCTGGGGTAACAAGCCGACAGACATGGATTTTTTTTATGTAGTACAAGAGGACAGTATCAGCGAGCATAAGAATTAAAACGCACCAGTTGTCTGGCCTTCACGACGGCCCCCGAGGAAGCCATCGACTGTCGTGGTGCAGTACCTGTGCCGAAGTTGCGTGTTGCCATGGTCTCTCCGACACAGGAACAAGATGGCGGGATGCGCTACTTGGGGGTGTTCTTTGACGGACCAAGTCACCGTCGGTTCGATCAATATAAAGTAAAGTCCCCTAGATCACGCTGAATTGATGCATACGCCGACCTGAGTTGTCATCGCGACGCCGTTGAAGTTCGAGGGCGGGGCAGGCCTCTCCTTGATCCCGCCCGTTGATTGGCGGATTCATTCGTTGTGTTCCCACCCGACTGTGTCACTGCATAGGACGGCGGCGCGAAGAGTTGGATCCGTATGTAAACAAACCACAGACTGAGCAAGGAGCAACAAACATAACATGAGGTCAGTAAGCAATGACGATCAAATCATAGCCTGCCTAGTACAACTGTTCTACACCCAATAAGACCATTTGTAAGTGCTGGCAGTCAACATGACCCCGCCAACCAAAAAGAACCGTGTGCTCATCGTACTCATCTATTCCTTTCCGTCCGTGCAACTGAGCCATCCCAAACAATAAGACCGAAAACAGCCGACCAATGGTCGGCATAAGAGCTGGGTAGACGGGAAGGAGAATAAGAACTGAATCGCAGACAGCTCATGATCACCATGACCCGACCAAAACCTGGTATCGCCGTTCCCGCTATGCCATTAGAAGTCCCACCATCATACCAAGCTAAAACACCTGACACATCCTTCGGTATACGACTTCCCAGTCCACCACGTACCACTAGATCGCGGGTAGATGTTCCTGGGCGGCCGCTGCTGGCCCTACAGCATAGTACCGAAGGCGTCGCCCTCGAATGGAATCGGCTTGCGCGGGGTGCCTTCATCGGTAGCCGGTTTCCGGTGACGGAAGGTAAACCCAACAAACAGGCTCTTGCTCATCTCGTCCTCACGCTCGGCCATGCTCTCGAGCGCCTGCTGCTTCTCGTGCACTTCCTTATACTTGGCCATGTCCGCCTCGTTGCTGAAGTCGTCGAAGTAGCCCGCGTCCGTCTCCGAGTCCAGCTCGGGGACAAACGGGGGCTTGGTCTCCCGCAGCACTGCCCAATCCACCTCGGCAAAATACTGATGGTTGTAGATATCCTTGATGTTCGAGAATCTCCTAGACCTCGAGTTGATACAACTACGGTCATCAACACTCTGCGTCAAACGTCAATGTCAATGGGAGGAAGGCGTGGCAACTTACGTTGTGATGAAGTTCCAAGTTCGGTTGCTGAGGAAGTAGCTCGGGTCTTCCCACACGGGCCGCTTCAGAACGTCCCGCCAATGGTTCAGGTTCCTCCATGTCTCATCCGGGGTTGCTCCTGCAAACGGAGGGAAACCCGTCAGGGCCTCGAAGAGCATGCAGCCGAGACTCCAGTAATCAACCGTGTAATCGTACTCCTCGCCCCTCAGCACCTCCGGGGCCATGTAGTCCGGCGAACCCACAATCGACTTAGCGTAGTTTACGTCCTTCTCCCGCATGGTGCGGTATCCCTCTCGGCGTTCCGCAACCGTCCGCTGATCCATCGGCTTGCCGAATGGCACCGTTGTCTCGGACGCTTTCTCCAGGCGGATCCTCATCGACTCAATCTTAGCGGGAGCCAGGAATCCAGCCGCCAGGCCAAAGTCGGTGAGCTTGACGTGGCCGGTTGAGTCAACCAGGAAATTTTCGGGCTTGAGGTCACGATGAATGTAGCCAAGCTGATGGAGAGCGTCGACGGCGCAGAACATCTCGGCGATGTAGAAGCGCGCGTGCCGATTGGACAGCACGCCGGTGTTGTTGAGCAGAGTGCGGAAGTCACCTCCCGGTACATACTCCATGGCAAGATAGATATTCTTGTCGTCCTGGAATGAGTACAGCAGGCGGACCAGCCACTCGCTCTTGGCCGTCGTCAGGATGTCTCGTTCCGTCAAGACGTGCCGAACTTCGTCAAGCTTGAACAGCAGCTTCTTGCTCATGACCTTCAACGCGCACACCTCCTTGGTATCCTTTTTCTGGGCTAGGAAGACCTGGCCGTAGCCGCCTTGGCCGACCTGCGTGAGGATCTGGAAATCGGCGTGCCGCAGCCTCACCCGCCTCTTGCGGAGATTGGCGCGCTCTCGGCCGGTGTACTTTGACCACATCTGATTATATGTCTCCTCGTCCGTCTCGGGAGGCGGTGGATACTCCGCCTTGAAGGCACTGAGACGATTTTGCCTTGCCCCAACATAGGTAAGGAGATCAAAGTAGTAATCCAGGAAATCTATCAAAGAATGAGCGTTGCACTAGGAGGCATACCACACTCTCTGGTCGACGACTTACAGAGTTGGGTAACATTGACCAGCCGCTTGACGTTGGGCTTCTGCAGTAGCTCACGTTCTTCCGCGCTGAGGCCTCGCGTCGTGTTGAATCGCTTGACCGTTGGCGACGGCCGCTCCCTAGGTTGATACAACTCTTGGCGCGAAATGGCGGCATGGCTGGGTTGGTAAGTCGGCTCGGTGAATGGGTCCCTCGGAAGCGTTGGTGGAGTGTTTTCCTGGCCCTGATTCCTCACTGGGCTGCCGGTACGCGCAGCCCCCTTGCGAAGAATGCTGTCGTCCACCGTCGCGGGGCCCTCCTCGAAATTCTTGAGGTTGCTCTTGCCGGGCGATAACGGCGCGACCACGCTCTGTGGCCTGCTAAGCTTTACCGGAGTGTCGAACGCACTGGGCGGTTTCAGGTTCATGCCCTGGAAAGCGACAGGGAGCTCATTGGCGCCGGGAGGGACTGTCTTCTTGCTGGGGCTGCCTTGTGGAGTGGTGGCAGGGGTGATGAAGTTGTGTCGAGCTGGAGTGGAGGGGCGCACGTCGGTCTTATCCTGCTTCCCGCCAGGGAATAGATTGGCCATGAAGCTCGCCATGGTGCCCGAGCGATCTGCGAGGAAAAAGAAAATGGGATGCGCTTGTTCCTGCTCGTGCCAATCCTCCGCCTGTTGCAGGCCGATGGGAAGGTTAGTTGCGAAAAGAGGGATCACCAACGGGATACCTTAGAATGTTGATGATGATGCAAGTTCAGTCTCTGACCATCTGCAGGCGAAGAGACGCGCCGGCGATAGAGGGGTGCTTAAAATGAGTATGGTGCCGCGCCGCGGGTGTCTTGCTGCTTGCAGTGATTGGCGGGGTAAAGACGTCAACATGCAAGGTTGCCGGGGAAGCAGCCCAGCTGAGTTGTGGGGCTCGGCCTGTGCTGCGACGAAACACGGGAGCCAGCGGGCTTGCATGGAACGAGACCGCTTGAGGCTTGGCTTGGTGACCAGGGCCACCAGGCAGCTTGAGTGGCATCTGAAGGCAAGCGCGATTCTAATTTCTGGCAGGTGCCGAGGGGACACAAGACAAGATTTCCAGCAAGCTTCCGACCTCATCACATACGTGTACTAGAGCTCAACTTTAGTCGAATTCGAATTCGCGCCAACAACCACCCTTTCACCGCTTCATCCAAGGCTTTTCATATTGCCGCGTGTAGTCGGCCACGATGCCTAAAGAACGGAACTACAACCCGGTGCAAGCCCAGCGCAAGGCTGAAAAAGCAAAGGCCATCAAAAGGGTACGTCCCGCCGAGATGCGGCCCATTAATGTCGTGCCTAGATCTAAACTCGTGCTGACTGTGTACGCATGTAGGCAAGGCGGAGCAGCAAGCCCGAAGGAACGAGAAGCTCGCCAGACGCAATCCCGCCAAAATACAGCAGCAAATTGACGACCTTAAGGCGATAAAACAGGGCGGGGGGAAGCTCACTTCTCACGAGGAACAAGCGCTGGAGGCTCTCGAGAAGGACCTGAAGGCGGTATTGAAAGCAAGAGAGGCGCTAGGCGATAAGGCACCGCAGTTCGGACGCGGCCCACCGAGACAAGGCCAGAGGGGCGAAGGCGTGTTGGGCAAGAGGCGGCGCGATGCCGAAGATGCATCGAGCAGCGATAGCGACGTTCCCGAGGACGTGAAGAGCATACCCATGCCACGAGACACACCTCCGCCGATTCCAAAGGAGATCCTCGACCAGTGGTATGCAAAGCGGAGAGCGAAGAGAAATGCGGACAGAGCGCCGGGAAGCGTAGAAGGAGAACCAGAAAAGCCTGCTGCCCCCGTCGTCGAATCCAAGACGGTTTACGAGGCCAAGCCCATTGTCAGAGACCTGCGGAAGGAAGCCGTGAGTGCGTTTGTGCCAACGGCGGTCCGGATGAAGATCGAAAAGAGCAAGGGGCGGGCCGGTCTTCTAGAGCCAGAGGAAGCCGACAAGTTAGAGAAGGACGGTTATCTGCGGGCACCGGAGGCGACCACTTTGCAAGCACAGCCAAACCATATGCCTTCTCAGGAGGGCGGCCCGCGCCAAGTGACCATGGAAGAGGTTGAAGACGAAGGTTGAGCCGATCCCGTCTAAGCGGGCTGCCAGAATCAGAGAAAATGTGTCATGCCTATATAGTTCCCCACTGCATAGTTCCCACGATGCAGATGCTGCATCTCACCCGTTGCTGCTTATGGGATTCTTGGATGTGTTCTCAATATTTTGAGCACTTCAAATTGACAGAAGGCGGTGGTAAAGCCGATGGCTCAGCGTGTTGAGCCTTCCCCTGCTGAGGCGCAGTAGTAAGGCACCATCCGAGCTTACTGCCTCTTCAGGGAAGCCGCCGGTCGCTACCACTTACCTAGCCTCACGGCAGGATCGACGGATTACCTACCTTAGGTAGTCAAGCTCCATCAGGCCGACGAAGTCAAATCCGTTTCTCCATTTCAGATTTCGGAGTCAAGGATGGGGCGTGGTTTGGTGTAGGGGCACTGCACGAGGTGTGCCATTCCTGTACGGGATCGCATGATTGGTGCCCGGCCTTCCTGCTGGTTGCTTCCTCACGGCAACTACTAATTAGGTTAAGGCAAGGTAGTCTGAAAAAGTAGGTTGCCTTGCTGCGTAGGTTAGAAGTGATGGCATTGAAAGTTATGAATTCTGACATTCAAGGTACAATACCTAGGTAGTGGCTCCCTTACCTACTATATGTGCGAAGATGCCTTTGCTTACTTAGTGCTGCTTGTAAGGTACTAGCAGTCTAAATAACTACATTCTCAATGCCAGCGTCGCATAAAAACACCTGCCAAGCTTCACGATGCCCGTGTTCTAGACCTTCCCGATTCAGCAAAAAAGCTCGTACCTGTTGGCAGTATGGACCATGTGCATACTACTGACCCCTGCTGGCCGGGAAGGATGGCAAAAACGCGGCGTGAGACGTTCGTAAAAAAACCTACGGGGGCGCTTGCCTGTCCGACACACCCCGTCTCCTTGATTAATTGCCATGTGCTCCAGCGCTTACACTGCTGAGAGCAATCGGCGGCTGCCACCGCGCCGTTCTTACTCTAGTCGCTCTCTTGCATTGTGCGCCGTCTGTCGTTCTTGATCAACCTTTCGGAACCTCGCCTCGTTCAATTTGTCATCGCTCGGTCGGGCCGCATGGGAGATTTGCGCCATCGCGCAAGGCTGTCCGTTTTTCGCATGTTTGTGGGTGGGGGGCCCGCCAGTAAGCAAGTCGGGAGGCCTTGAGATGCTCAAGCTCAAGCGCAGCACCGTGTCCGTAGGGACAAAACGGCGAGATAGCAACAGCGACTACAAGATGATGAATCTTACCGTCACGCCCGTATCGGGCGTGTTCGGGGAAACCGATGCCGATGCCGGGTCGGATGACAAGTCGGACACCTCCTCAGCCGCCTCAACACCGAGCGCCAGCGGCGGCGTCCCGCTGCTGGCAGGCAGATCTGGACCGGCACCCGTCTCCGACGGCGAATACTATCCCGAGGGCGGTTTCCGCGGCTGGCTCGTCGTGCTCGGGTGCTGGCTCGGGCTGTTCGCCTCGCTCGGCTTCATGCAGATTCTGGCTACGTTCCAGGCCTACCTCACCACCACCACTCCGCCCATCCGCATCGGGCCCCGTGCCCTTGGCGCCGCCATCTTCGCCTACGCCTCGCTCAGTCTTCTGCTGGGCATCTACGTCGGCCCGCTCTTCGACATCTACGGTCCCCGCCGGCTCGTCCTGGGCGGCACCGCGTGTCTCGTCGTGAGCCTGCTGGTCGCGAGCGTCAGCACGACGCACTGGCATCTCTTCGCCGCCCTCGGCATCCTCAGCAGCCTGGGCAGCTCGCTCCTGTTCACCCCCGCAATCGCCGCCATCGGCCACTTCTTCAAGACCCGCCGCGGCCTCGCCACCGGCGTCGCCACAACCGCGGGCCCCGCGAGCGGCGTCATTTTCCCCTTGCTCGTCCAGGCGCTGTTCGTCCGGGTCGGCTGGGCGTGGGCCATGCGCGCGCTCGCCCTGGTCTGCCTCGCCATTACGGCCGCCGCCAGCTTCCTGATCCGCGCGCGCCTCCCCGGCGCCAAGGACGCCGTCCCGCACCCGCATGCCCGCATCTTCCGCACCGCCGGCTTCGCCCCGACCGTCGTCGCCGTCGTGCTGGCGCAGTTCGCTGCCTTCCTCCCACTGACGTACCTGTCCAGCTATGCGCTCGAGAAGGGCTTCACCCAGGCCTTCTCCTTCGACGTCGTCGCCATCCTGAACGCCAGCTCGGTCGTCGGCCGCCTCCTGGGCGGCTGGTGGGCCGACAGGATCGGGCCGTTCAACGCCAACGTGGTGACCTCGGCCGTCGCCGCCTTCGTGTGTCTCGTCCTCTGGCTCCCCGCGGGGGGCACCAAGCCGGGCATCGCCATCTTCGCCGTTGTGTTCGGCTGTGCGAGCGGGAGCAGTGTCAGCCTTGTGCCGGTGTCAGTTGGCCGGCTGTGCAGGACGCAGGAGTATGGGCGGTACTATGGCGCTTGCTACACCATTGCTTCGCTGCTGTCGTTGTTTGCCATCCCCATCGCTGGCAGGGTGGTCAGGGGGAACGGAGGTTCTTATTGGGGCCTGATTGTTACCACGGCCCTGCTCTACGTTGCTGCCGCCATCGCCCTCGGCGTTGCGAGGGCTTCGGTGGTTGGGCGTAGGATTTGGGTCGCGTTTTGAAGGGTTTTTTTGGGGGGGGGGGGGGGGGGGGGGGTGGTAGAACATTGAATCGTTGCCCAAGCTATCAAAGCACATTGTGTCGTGTGTATGGGCATGGGGGAAGACAGATTTTGCGGTTGTGGCCCCCTCTGGCTTCCCCAGTAATAAGCAGTAGTACCTCGGCTGGGCCATGCGGAAAACTGCGGGCTTGGGAAACAGCAGTGTTCCCTGGCCGATGAGGCCATGTTTCTCCGATATAGACGCCCGGCCCGGCCGGGCTGAGCGCAGCGCCGAAGCGCGCAAAAGCACGGCGCCTTGAATCGGGGAGCGCACAAAGACGAAGTAGACGCATTGATGACGGAGGACACCTCGTGTTCGCTGGCCGTACGGGGTATGCTTAATGTTTATAGATTGCTATTAGAAGTTCCGCGCCATGAAGCCTGGAACGAAGCCGATGGGACAAGATCGCGTCTCGTTTCCAAAGCCGACGGATCCCTTAAGCGGTTGAACTTTGGCAGCAATGACAGTGGGTGACATGTTTGTCTCGAACTTTATAAATTCTGTAGCGGGAAGATCCCTAACGGAAGTTTTTGAGAGTTTGGCTATAGGGCGCGTAGCTGTTCCTGGGTTTGGCTTCGTGCTCTGAGTGAGGCGTACACCGCGCGTGAAATCGCATAGGGGGAAGCAACGGGCCCACAAGGGTAGACCATTTTAGCAAAGAACGGCACTGCGAGATGTGAATAGGACAGGATGGCCAATGCTAATGTCTTTCTCTATATTAAGCCACCGACGCTGCCCTACGATAATTGTTCCAAGTTTGACGATGCCTTCCGAGTCCAGCGACGCAGAGCGGTTTCGTTCGATGAGTGTCCGTGCAGCACAGAATAAACGTGCTGATGAATAATGTTATTACCTATCGAACGCCCTGCTAGACCTCCTTTGGATACCGCCAGAGCTGCTTCCGCCTACGGATAGTCGTCCCTGGGTTCCGAACGAGCGCCGCTGGTGAGGCTGCCAGCGTCACTGGCAGATCGGCCCTCCGCTTCTGAATCGCTTCCCCCTATCCGCCCGACGCTGCCTGTCCCTGAAACCCTGCTGAGAGACGGGTAGATACCACCTGAGGGGATTTCAAGTCTTGCCATGAACTCGTTCCTAGCAGATACGTCATCGGCCTCGTGCCCCTGGCTCATTCGAGCTCTGACCATGTCCATTGCTTCTCGTAGCGTATCGCCAGTTTCATCGAGCGCCGCAAGGAACCGCGCGAGCTCTTTGCACAAGTCCCAGTCTTCCTCGTGTATCGCGCGGCTCAAAAGCCGCACGCTCTGCTCGCTCGCTGTTGCCAGTTCATCGAAGGTGTGGAGGATCAAGAGATAACCGCCTGCCGTCTTGAGGCTGCCGCGTTGGAGACTTTCCTCAAAGAGCTCCTGTGGCGGCGGTAGATAAGCAAACAGCGTTCGCCAGGACCTGACTTCCGTTTTGCGGGTGCACTGCACCACAATGTCGAGGTATTGTCGGAACGATGACAGAAGCGACAGCACACGCGGGAGGATGGCGTGCTCGGGGGCTGGGTTGGGGCTCGCATCAACCTCTTCGTCAAGGACGTGGTGCAGGAGAATCTCCAGAGCATGGGCAAAGTATTCCAAGTGCTCGTAATGTTGCGCCAACCGCAAGGCTTCGGCAGCTCTATTCGCCGTCAGGTAGAAGCGCAAGATGTCGGGTAGGAAGAGGTGAGTCTAGAGATGGTCTTTCTTTTAGTTCTCTTGACACCGCATACTGGTGTGTTCAGCCGGGACTCTTACCCTGATGGAGAAGCGGAAGAAGGAGAAGCCGATGTCGCGCCGCTGTATGAGATCGGGCTCTACGCCGAGCACTATAGCTTTGGGAAGAAGGACCGAAAGCGGATAGAAGTCGACAGGCGACGGAACCATGGGGGGCAAATTCCGCGAGATCCCACCCGATATGGCTTTCATCACGGGCTCCATGTCCGGCCAGACTTTCAGCTCGCTGCCATCAAAGAGCCAGAGCGACTCCTCCAGGCTCCCGCTTCCCACGCCATCCGCTGCTTGCATCAGACGTTGTGGCGCGGATTCTGCCGTACGTGGCTGGTCTCTCATGCTGAGATAGTACTCGACATTATGGGCGATGACACGCATATCGTACTTCAAGCCGCCCTCAGCCAGTGACGGTCGTAGGAGGACCAGCTTCCCGTCCACCAAAAAGAGCACAGACGCATGGGCTACGTCCTGGGATGGATCTCCTTCCAGTAGCTGGTGATCCGGTAGAATCCAGCTGAGACCTCTCACTCTTGCAGGCGACCGTACGATGCCGTGGAAGGCTATGTGACCCATTTCGATGAGCTTGATGGAGCCCGACATAGGAGCAAAAACGTAGTGGTAGAGGAGGTTATCGTAGGTGTAAACTAACAACGAGTCTTCGCCCGTCACCGTTATTAGGACAATCGGCGCCGCCATCTGTTGCGTATAAGCCACCGTGCCGCTGTCGAGAGCTGCCTCGCGCGAGTATAAGCGCAGCTCGAAGGACCTGTTCGCTTCCACGGCCGCTACCAGGACGTTCTGGTACCAACACATGCCGCCCCTGACCTGGAACTCGTTCTCCATGGCTTCGTTACCAAATGTCTTCCACCGGCCGCTGTTGACGCTGTAATGAGCCAAGCCCCTCTTGCCTGCGACGGCCACGTATCTGCCATCTGACGAAATGGCTGTACACCTGATGGGCCACTGGTTCAGGAGATAGACTGCGGGGATCCGGGATGTGTGCCAAAGCGACGGTTCGGCCGAGATGGACGTGAGGTCGGGCAAGTCGTAGCCTCTATATACCATCACGCTTGAGGTGCTCTGCAGGACTGTGCGGAACAGGTTGGCGGGATTGTAACAGCCGGTTACTGCGCTCCGGGCCATCTCCAGAAGCCATACTGCCTCGTGCGATCTGCTGGTGAGCAGGAGCTCACAGGAGCCGCCAACCCAGGCGGCATCAAGCACGCCCGAAAGCCACGCTTCTCCATTCGCAGACGAGACCGCATGATCAGCATGGAAAGTGTTACTCAGCGGCTTTCCGTAGACGCTCCAGGTTGCCCAACCGTTCTCGAAACCAGCGAACAGGCAGTAGCCGTCAGGGGAGTAGCTCAGAGTCGTGAGCTTACCGCACGTGGCAGCAGATGCCGGCAAGGTGTGGATATGAGAGGGAGGTATATTGCCAGAGTAGTCTCTTGCAGAGTACACATGGACGCTGCCGTCGGCACACCCGACCGCTATCAGTGAGAAGCGTGCGTTGACCACGGAGCGCACAGCGTAATCCTGGTTACTCTGGGGAGTGTGAAAGCAATAACCTCGGAATAACTTCTTGGGGTCAGCTGGCTCAGTAGAGCCGCTGTCGGTGTGACTAGGAGTCATTCGTTGCACGGCGTATGCCCTGCCATCGCTGGTAATCCATGTCGACAGGTTCATAGGTCTGTCGTGCGTCATCTCCTTGACTGTCACTTTTTTTCCTAGCCAGCCCATCCGGCTCAGCAGCTCTGTGCTTGTCTGGCTCCCCGAGCTGTCAGGCGCCCAGCGGATGCACTGCACAGCCGCGGGCCTGCGGGTGGCCACGACCAATTCGTCGTCGAGCGCCAATGCGCTTTCGATCCCGGCGTCCACCTTGATCACCATCCGGAAGCGGACGCTGACATCCTTCACCCCAGGCCCTTCACCTGGACCCCAAAGTATCTGGTCAGGGGCGGTATGGCCGGGATCCCCGGCATGGTTTTGGCGCCTCCGTTGGACATTGGTGTGGTTGACAAAGTGTGGCTGGTAGACCCGAGCTTCGGGGTCTGTGGCAACCGAGTATGTTATGAGATATCCCAAGCTCGTATGGACGACTAAGATTGCTGCATCTGGCCGGAGCAGCAAGTTGGTATTGGTGCCGTAGGTTTGGAGTGAAGTCGCAGAGCGGACGACAACAGCTAGGACGACAGTTGGCTGATAGCGGATTAGACAAAGACAACACGGCGAGGCTGTGATGATGGGACAGCCGCACCTTTGTTTGCCAGAGTGTCATAGATGTCTCCGTGATGACAGCAAAGATGTGGCCTCCCCGGGCGACGCGTAGAGCGAGGATGGGCTCGTGCAGTGGAATGTCTGGGGGTTCGGGTCGCGCGAAATACTCCGAGGTGCCTTCCTCCTCGGGATAGTCGTGTTCGACGGGTTTGATGCCGGGAGTCAGCGGGGTGATTGGTGTCACCGGTGTGAGGGGTGCTGTCGCGGGGCCGGGTGCTGGCGGAGGAAGCGGACCGTCTGGTGCGGCAGCGGAGCTCGGCGACAGCAGCGAATTCCTATCGGATTGGCCCTCGAAGCGTCCAGCAGAGATGGGGCCCGGAAGGCCATCATGGGAGACAACGCGCAATGAGCTCGGCTGAGGGGAGTTGCTTGTTGCATAGATTCGGGGAGTCCCGAGCGGCCAGTACATGGCTCTCGTGAAGCCGGTGCCTGCACTGCGGCCTCATGCGCCCATCGGCAACCTCGAGTGTCCCTAGTCCTCGGTCAATTCATGTCCGGGTTTCGTTCTCCGTAGATTGTTGGCAAGGCATGCGCATTGAACACCAATGAGGCAGCAGCAATGTCGGGTGGATGTATGAGTCGGGAGGGTATCGACAAGGTTAGGGTGCTTCTTGGTGTACTGCGGTAGGTGTGCTGTATCCGTAGGTAGGGAGCGGCAGATCCCGCCTCTCCTTGGCGGGGATCGGGCTACCGACCAAGTACGGATTAGGTACATCCATGCTTGGCCCACTCAAGCTTCAAATTGATGGATGCAGCCATTCAGTTCAGTGGACTGCTTCACTCATTCATCAACAATGCGGCCGTAACAATGGAACTTCGGATGCCCTGAATCGCCGTAATACCCAAATCTCCATTCTACTCAGTAAGCCGACTCATTGTCTGGTGGATGACGACCACTCCAACTTCATAAGCTACGGTTTTGTATTCTATTAGCATCTCTACGCATAGCTTCTTCAACCATCATCGCTCACGCCTTCGAACGCCACACGCGTTGCTTATCATCTCTTAACGTTATGCGGCTCCCAGACCGCTAACGCTTGAAGAGCGCATTCCATCTCCAACACCCGTTTCTCACCATGGCGCCGCCGGTCCGGTCCCGGTACAGCCGCATACCCAAAGAGAAGTTTTCGGTCTATTTTGGTCCTTTGAAAAGCTCGTCGTATAGCGAGTCACCTTCTGGTCGCGGGTTAGCATCTCATCAGAGGTACGATTAGGCAGACTCGCACCGGGGAGGAGGTCCTGGCTCACAGTCCGTGTTAGTCTGCGCTCTATCGCCTGGAATCCTCTAGGCAGCCTTGTTGCAACAGGATCTTCCGACAAAACCCTCCGTGTTTGTAGGTTTCCGGGTCTCTTCTTCCCGCCCACGCGTTCAGTACCTCTCGGGTGCGGTACCGCAGTGTTCCGAGCATCCAGTTGCTCGTTTCCGCTCACCGGCTGACCGCTGTATTGTGCAGGGAACCCCGAGAAGCCAAGCGTGAAATTCTCGACGGAACTCAAGGGCCACTTAGCCGGAATCGAGAAGGTAGCTTTCAACCCCGTCAAGGATGCAGAGCTCTGCAGCGTCAGCAGTGACGGAGTAGTCAAGCTCTGGGACGTAAGAACAAAGGCGTGCGTCAACGAAGTCAAAGGGCTCGGCAGTGCCCACACGCTCGCCTGGGCACCTGATGGCTCCTCGCTGCTCGTGGGAAACAGGGTGCGTTGACAGAGCCGCGGCAATCCGAGTGTGGACGACATACTGACTTGACCCGGGTTGCAGCGCGGTGAGCTTTTCCAACTATCGCCAACCAAGTCTGCCCCGATCTCCTCTCACCAGCTATTGGGCGACAGTAATCAGATGGCTTTCTGCTGGAGTGGAGATAAAGTCTTCATTCCAACCAGCGAGGGCAAGATCCGAATCCTGACGTATCCCGAGCTTGAGCCTGTCCTGCACGTCAACCACGCCGTCAAGCCGGGAGAGTCGACAGAGTTCATGCTTAAGGGGCACACAGCCTCGTGCCTCACCGTGGAACTCGCGCCCACGGGGAGATATCTCGCAACCGGAGGTGCCGATTCCATCATAGCCCTGTTTGATACCAAGGATTGGATATGCCAGCGAACCGTCTCCCGCATGGTCGGGCCTGTGAAGAGCATCAGTGAGGCACCTCCCTCCCGGACTGGAGCAATAAGCTTAAGTTAACGCTGATCTAATTATAGGTTTTACCTTTGACGGCAGCTACGTGGTTGGCGGGTGCGAGGAAGGTGAGCCGATAGGCCTATCGTCTGAAACTAGTGCGGACTACTTACATACCCCTTTATTTAGGCCCTGGCTTGGAAGTTACCCATACCGAAACCGGCGAGCATGTTCACACGTTCAAGACGGCTGGGCCCTGCGAGGCAGTCGCCTGGGCTCCCACGAGATATTGTCTCGCGTACAGCGACCTTGGCGTGCTCCGCATCATTGATGCGGACAGAAAGTGAGCTGCAGGCTCACGGAATTATCAACATTAAGTCGCCTTCTATCAGGCCAGAGTTCTCGATGCGTAGCGCCAAACCAGAACCTGGAAGGTCGTTTTGAATACCATGCAAGGCCACCAAAAAAGCTTCATGCTGCGAATCACATGGTCGACGGCATCCGAGGACCTCGGTGCAGCTGGCGAGTTAACTAGGTCCCGCGCCCTTGTTGATCTCGAGCCGCTTCATCAGAGTAGCCATGATTGGCGACTCTCTCAATATGCGACTGGAGACCGTGAGATTTTTGGGCAGGGCGTTTCCATACCAGCCGTTATCAGCACGGGGTAACTTCACTCCGACTTGACCCTCTATGGCACCCATTTTACGCGGAACCCGCCAAAGATTGTCGATAGATGTGGCTATGCGGCTCTTCCCGCGAGCAAGAAGACGGAAATACGTCCCGCTGGCGGCAAGATCCACGTGGGATCAGTTAATTCTGGAAATGACTTCGAAGCAGGAAGAGGATGGGCCACTACATACGGACTTACAATACCTGTAATTCTGTATGCATGTGGGACTTGGAGATGGTTGGGGGTTGGGTATTTGTATTGTACATACTACAAAACAGTGATTAGGACCTTGAACATGGGACACTCAAGCTGTTCGTAGCATCATACTTTCTTTCCTCGGTACCACTTCCACAGGTTGATGAGTCCTGAACGCAATTATGAACATGCAGCTTCCAGGTTCGAGTTTGTGCAACACTGGAGCCAGCCGAGTCCAAGAATGCGGAAGGGCGTGGGTCCATCTTGAGCTTTGCTATTAATAATCCCCGCTAGCAAGGGCATTATCTGCACCTTCGTTACAACCTTGAACGTGAGAGTGTTGCGTACCCTTCGCCGCCTGAAGACATCTTTAGGTAAAATGGACGCGGAACTCTGAAATCCATCCACAGTGCGACGCACAAGGTTATCATCAGATGGTAGAACAGACGTCGGTCAGCGCCAGATTCCTATAAGCCTAGTGGTCGAAATACGTCTAAGCATGAAAGAGGTTGGCTGCCCAAGCTCCACGGCAGAGTTAAACGATCTGAAGCCTCAGAAGGAAGTCGATGCGGTCTACGGCATGGAAACAAAAAACGCGGCAGTCTGCTGAGTCTCCAGATATCCCTGCAAGAGAGTGGCGCGTTGCGGGGGATTGAGGTTAGCGTAGGGGCATTTGCTTCGATGGTGTATGTACTGTGTGCCCGGCCATTGGTTTATCTGATTTCGCTTCCTCTTCGCTATGAAGCCTGAGAACCAAGCGGATGGGATATTGCTCAGCTGCTTGGTCTTCACATGCATCAGATGCAGCGATAAGGGGGAAGGAGCACCTACTTTGTGTTCATTTCGAGCGACCTCATCGGCGGGACAAACGACCAGTCAAATCAAACCCCCCACAAATGTGCCACAAAGCCTTGTAGGGCAGGCGCCAGGCATTTGTATACAGCGTGGCCCCGGCGATCAAGCTGCACGCAGCGACTTGCATCAGACACCGTTGTAAGTATGTATTGTACACGTACAGCCCGCTGCAGCAGCCGCTAGGCGATTCACCTTGGTCAGATTCACCCAACGTTGGTGCGACCAGGTATTGCCCGGGTTTGGCGCGGAGTATGTACGCGGTCTAGTGTCACTAATAATTGGTACAGCGATCCTTCGGGGCCGAGAAGCTTAGATTCTGAAGGGTTCGATTCTCGTGCTCCTCTCGCTGACCGCACCGCTCGCCTATCTCTCGCCTACCTCTCCCCTACCCAATCTCATACAGCAAATTGCCCAGAAGTCTCCTTCTCCAAGGCCTCGGAGAACGGACACTGCTGCTGATCCTGATTCGAGAGTCGCAAGCTGAGAAGGCGAAGGTGACAGACAGCCGCACGCGATCCCCGCGCAGGCAGAACCGCATGCCTGCGTAACGGCTTGTTACCCCCGGATCTCCGAGTCGCTGCCCACCGACACAGAGGCTGCATAGGGAGTCGCAACTGCAATGTCGACATCCTCCGAGACAGCGCCCGACACCATCATGGTGTCGGACCCGAGCTTCGACAAGAACCACGATGGTGACCGCATCACCATCGTGACCCCCCCTGGAGGCAATTCCAGCGTTCCAAAGCCAAAACGGCTGGCCTGCATGATCTGCAGGAAACGGAAGTTGAAATGCGACGGTCTCAAGCCGAGCTGCAGCACATGTTCGCGTCTCGGCCACACGTGCGCATACGACGAGGTCAGGAGAAAGAGCGGGCCGAAGAGGGGCTATGTGAAGGCGCTGGAAGAACGACTAAGTGCGCCGCCCCCGTACCCCGGCGCGGTCAACCGCCGTTATAGGTGGTCGCAGCAGGAACCCGCTAACTTGAACACGCGTCGCTAGAGCAAGTTGAGACCTTGCTGAAAACGCAAGAGACATTATCCGTGACTCCGGATGGAGGCAAGGGGACGCCCTTGTCCATCGATGCGGGCGCGAAGCAACCCCTCAATCAGCGCACCGCTGCCACAACGAACTTTCACATCACCGATCCGTCCATTGGCATTGCGAGCAGCCGTGAGATGGATCGCTGGCACTTCGTCGCCGACTCTCCCCATGCACCGCCGCCGCTCGAAGACTTCAATCTCAACAGCGGTATGGGCATGGGCATGGGTGGAGTGGACAACAACTTCACGTGGGAGATGATAGGGCTGGGTCTGGAGGAGCCGTTGCCGCCTCAGGAGACCATTGATGAGCTGTAAGTCGACCTACTGTGAAAAAGCAATCCGGTGTGATGAGCACGGGCTGATCTTGGTGCAGGCATCAGATCTACTTTGAAAAGATTCACCCTTCGGTGCCGATGATCCACAAATACCGTTACCTGGCGGCTATGAATCTGTATGCCTCGTAAATCCCGGCTGAATCCATTGCGATGCTGACAGTCCATTAGTGCTCCAGCGCAACGACCGCCCGTTTGCCTTCGGTATGCCATGTGGACGCTGGCCTGTTCCGTGTCTGATAAGTACCAAACTCTCAAGGATTTATTTTACGCCCGGTCAAGGAAATATCTTGAGTCGGATTATATCAAGGGGTATGGCGAGCATATGATTTCGGTCGCGCACGCGCAGACTCACCTGTTGCTGGCCTCGTACGAGTTCAAGTGGATGTACTTCCCCAGAGCTTGGATGAGCACTGGTTCAGGTGTGCGGCTGTCCCAGATGTAAGTTCCGCTTCAGGTACGCAGCCGGAGGGAGCGTTGCTTACGTTCCACAGGATCGGTCTTCATCGCCTCGACGGAGCAGGACTGGATGTCAAGCAATGCCTCCCGCCGCCGCGAGATTGGACAGAGAGAGAAGAGCGGAGGCGGACGTTCTGGATGGCATTCTGTCTCGACCGCTTTGCAAGCATCGGCACGGGATGGCCCATGACCATCGACGAGAAGGATATCCTGACAAACTTGCCCGCGGCTGATGAGGCGTTCGAGCTGAGCCGCCCCGACCAGAGCCCGACACTCCAGGACGCCATGACTGCCGCGGGCGTAGGGAAGCTATCACCCTTTGGCGGCATCGTCCTCATGGCATGCCTTTTCGGGCGCAATCTTGTCCATCTGCACCGCCCAGATTCCGACGACCGGGACCATGACCTGAATGGAGAGTTCTGGAAGAGACATCGGCAGATGGACAACATCCTGCTCAACACGTCGCTCTCCTTGCCATCCTACATGAAGCTGCCAAGTGGCCTCGGCAACCCCAACGTCGTGTTCACCAACATGTGTATACACACATCCACCATCTGCCTGCACCAGGCGGCCATCTTCAAGGCGGACAAGAACAGGTTACCGGCCTCGGTGAGCTCCGAGAGCAAAGTGCGCTGCATTACGGCGGCAAACGAGATTGCGAGCATCATGAGGATGGTCTCGCATCTTGATCTCTCTACGGTAATATATGGCAACACATGCGCTGGGCATAATAATCATACTAACCGATCCTCTCAGATGAACCCATTCATTTCTTTCTGTCTCTACGTGTCCGCTCGGGTGTTTGTCCAATACCTCAAGAGCCGGCCGGACGACAGCCAAACCGCCGATTCGCTGCGGTTCCTCCTGTCGGCCATGAATGCGCTGAAGCGACGGAACCCTCTCACTGAATCCTTCCTGGTCCAGCTAGACGTGGATCTCGAGGCGCTAGGCGTACGCATCCCAAAGCTGCGCAGCGCCTTTCCTCGCAGCAGCGATAGCGTATGTGCTAGTCCCATCCTCTCCCCAGCCGTCTGTTCCATCTCATGTACAGGATGCTCACTGGAACTAGCCGGGTTCCCCTAGACATGTTCCGCCTGGTCTCGTGTCAATCGCTAGCGGCAACCCCGTCGACCATCAGAAGCGGCATGGCATCCTGAGGTACACCAACCAGTGTCACTACATGAAAGTCCCTGGGGACGACGGCAATTCCGCCAATGCCCCCGAGATCATCGACGTGGACGCCAGCACCGGCCCTCGAGGCTTCTCGCCCACCGCTGGACACCCAACCAGCCTCCCGAGTCGCGAGCGCATCATCACCAGCCCGTACCTGCCCGACAATGGCGTCCTGCCGCATTCCTTCTCGGCCTACGGTGCTCCCGCCGACCTGGACTCGGGCAGCACCAACGACCTGTCTGGCGCCGGCACCTCCCCAGACGGCCCGTCAAACCGACCGACGCCGAACTCGAGCACAACCGGCATGTCAGACCCCCAACAACGCACGAATCTAACACCCGGCGGCGGTGCATGTCATCTGAACAGCGGCTCGGGCAGCAACTCCTTCGAGACTAGTCCTGTGTGCTCACACCAGAACGTAAGCGGCATGTCAGGCCCGGCACCTAATGACGTTGAACGCAATGTCAATGCTGCTTTCTTTGGCGACCCGTCGTTCGGAATCCCGGCTGCCGCTTCGACGGGCATGACTCCCGATCAGCGGTTCAGCATGCCCACTGCCGGTGGCGACACGCCTGGTGCGACAACCTGGGCGGACATGGCCGGGCAGCAGGGGATGACGCCTGTTGCCGAGGGGGTCTTCAGGTCCATCATGGCGATGGGGTCGATGGATGGTATGGAAATGCCGTGGGAACCGGCGCCTTAGACGGGTGGCATTTTTGGTTTTATTTATTTTTTCTTGGTGATATGATTTGAATGGGCACTTGCCGGTCTTTTTTACTTTGGATTTTCGAAGCCAAGAGAGACCGCGTTATGAGTCTTTGGCTATTACGAATTCTTGGTCACGGGCATGGCGTTTGGATACAGCTCTTCTTCGCTACCATTATTTTTGGTTATGTGGGTTGGAAGGGCGGAACGTGGGTATTGGCGACAGCATCGACTGTTGGGTCTACATGTACAACTCAAGGGTGCGCAATCAAGGTTATATAGGTGGGCAAAGGACAGGTAGACAGCACAAATACCACTCCAGTCATTGTTTTAAAAAGGCACTGTCGCTTGTGACTGGTCTGATAAGGTACCTGTGTCGGACGACCTCTTACTAGCCAGCAGTGTTGCAAATCCATTTATTTGTGTTAACCGTTCTCCGGCATGTTTCTATCGGGCGGGAAAATATTAACAAAAATGTTTCAAAGCGAGGAACACCTACCTGTGCTTTTGTAGCAACCAGAAGCGTCTGAAGTAGGCCAATCGACTCGATCACGGTCAGGTTTCCTTAGAGCCCAACAGACGAAAGACAAGAAGAAAGGGGGGCAGAAGAAAGTGTGTCCATAATGGCCCATTCATATTCGACCTCCTACTGCAAATATTGATAGATATACCAACTCTAACGCAATAACAAGATAGTAGCCAACCGAAGATACGAACCTCCCACCATCCAAGCCCTTATCCCGCGTAGATACCCAAGAACAAAAACAATATACAGTCCTCATGCAAGACTGGTCCCATCCACCTCGGCAGTCCCAGCCGGAGGAGGGGGAGGCGCTGGCTCACCTCCTCTCGACCTCAGCCTCTTCCTATTCCTTAGCCTACCCTTCAGGTCCTCCCATTTCCTCCGCATGCCGATGACCTGCCCTTCCTGGCAAGCCCTTATGTACCCTTCGCCCAGTTCCTCCAGGGTCTTGGTCTCGAGCCTCTTCCGCCCGCCCTCACCATCGTAGACAACCCTCTGAATGTCCGGAAGGTAGGCCCACGAGTAGATTGCGCCCAGCGCCATGAAGGTCGCAAAGAGCAGGAAGATCAGGCCCTGGCGGGTGGAGCTGGAGTAGCCCGAGTTGATGCCGTAGACGACCAGGACGGCGACGATGCTGCCGAGCTTGCCGGCCGCGGCCGAGATGCCGTGGCAGGTCGAGCGGTAGCAGGTGGGGAAGATCTCGGCGGGGATTATGAAGGTGAGGGTGTTGGCTCCTGTGGTGGTGCAGCATCCGATATTATTAGTGAAACCTTGAGAAGAAAAAATGGGAGAGTGCAGGGTTTCGGAGGCTTACCAAAATTGAACATGAAGTGGCAGATGGCAACGCATACGACGGTAGCCGGCGCGCCAGGCCTGTGGGATACTCCGTAGTAGACACCGCCCGTGACGAGGAAGAGTACAGTAAGGATAATGAAGGACCAGGTCAGCCATTCCCGGCGCCGAATGCGGTTTGCGAAGAAGATGAAGCAGACGCTTCCTGCGATGGAGGCGATGGACACGGTGACGAGGTACTGCTTGGTCTGCTCGATGAGCGTCTGGTAGATGGTGTTGCATGGCTCTGTGACGTCGCTCTGCCACGTTGGGATCCCCAGCGTCTGCCAGGTTCGAGCTAGCGGTGTCCCGCCGGGAAGAGTGGAATTCCAGCACGGGAGGTCAGGACTGACATGGACTCTTTCATGCGTGGCCCAGAGGTCGGCAAGAGTGCCTCGGTTGTCGAGGCTGAAGCCATAGAACGATACGTCGAGGAAGAACCATGTCATGGCGGTGCCGAGAAGATAGTACCAGTTCTTGTCCTTGATGAAGTAGCTGTGTAGGTCCTCGAACGCGAACTGCCGCGGCGCGGGATCAGACTCGAACGGGTTCCTGCCGCCGCCGGGGGACAGAGCTATGCCGTTGGGCGTCGGCGGTGCGCCGTAGACTCTCTGCGTGTCCCTGAAGGCGTTCCCTGGCTTGTTTTTGACCTCGAGCGTGTAGAGGCCGCAGTCGTACAGAAAGAAACGGAAGATGATAGCGAGCAGCGCAGGCACCGCCCCGGAGCCGATGACGAGGCGCCATATGCCGTCGATAATCTTCTTGCATTCCTCCTCGTGTAGCGCGTCAATACCACACTGCTTGTCGTGGAGGTTATGGGCACGGTCCTCGCCCAGCAGGACCCAGAGACCGACGAGCTGGGCAAGAGCCTGCCCGACGGGCTGCATCAGGAACACGGACGACAGCATGGTCGCCCTCGACGATGTGCTCGCCCATTCTGAGGTGATCACGGCTGATAATGGATATTCAGCGCCAATGCCTGGGAAGCGTCAGAAGAGCTCGGTCCCTGGATAGTGGACCGATGAATAGGCAAGGAGAATCGACCGTGCCGGCTGCACTCACCTACTCCCATTACAAAACGCCACTGGACAACCATGGTCAGTCAAAGTCACGCTAAAACCGCAAAGCCGGGCATCGCTGATCGCTACCAGTACATACCCAGGTAAAGAGCGCCAAGAAAGACATGTCCTCGTAACCATCGCTGGTCGTGGCAACTCCGATGGTGGAGACGATGACCAGCACGAGTTCGATGCCGTAGAGGCGCGTTCTCCCATACCTATCCGCGAGGTAGCCGAAAAGCAGCTGGCCTATGACTGATCTGCCAAGCGTTTGCCATGTCAGCCGGGCTTCTCGTCGAGCGCGGATAGCAGCGCACACGAGCCACCAGCCTTACTTACCCAAGCAGCGTGGCCAGGTTGATGACCAGACCACACCATTTTGCGTGAGGGAAATAGACGAATGAGATGGTCGAGAGAATGACATTGGTGGCAAACAGGTTATATCTGGGAATATGCCAAGTCAACACATCTTTGATCGCTGCCGGAGTGAGACAGGTAGAAGGCACTCACGAGTCTGTAAGAAAGCCCGAGGCCGCCACTCCCCAAATCCTTAGATTCCATGAGTTGAGATCGAGTTCATATCGCAATTGCTGGCGGTCCTAGCATTGCCGGTGCCTGGTCAGCACGTCAAGGCTCCTCACAAGCAGAGGGAAACAGATAGCGACAACCTACCTGGCGGTCGTGTGGTGTCAGTGCCGAGCTGTCGTATCCCAGATAGCCGCGGTTTCTCTTCTTCTCGGGATCTGGATACATCTCGGCCGCCATACAGAGCGCGTAGGTAACCGAGTATCTGCTGGACACCCGTCTACATGTCGGACCCGGCGAGTGAACCGTGAGCAGCTCCTGAAGATGCGTCCCCGGAATCCAGATACACGGTCAGTTATTGTGAGGACGGCAGCCAGTCAAGAGAGTCGAGCCAAGTGCTTGGGCAGGCCTGATACACCACTGCTCATATTGCTTGCTGCAGGGCCAAGCGACACTAAAGCGACATCAGGCCCCCACTGTCTATGGCCCAGTCCCCGAAGTCAAATCCATTCAATGCTAAGTTTCCGGGGATTGGGCGTGTGTGGGGGGGAGCGATGGGGAGCGGGCCCTGCGGCAGGGGGTTGAGCATCCATCTCTCCCCGGGCCGGATCGTCAAATGAGGTCCATCTTCAACAATAGTTCCATGCGTTCTACGGTTGCAGAGATCTTCACAGCTTGAGCCGCAGACTGGCTGCATTTTGCTATGCCATGATTGTGTATAGCCTCGCGATATCTGGAGGGCCCTCTGGGGCCAAGGAAAGCGCGGTTCAGCTCACTTGGAAAGTGCGCTGGTTATGCTTGAGAGAGACAGACCGAGTTTGCCAAGTGCTTGGAAGCTCAAGTTGTGTTGCACAAAGTTCGGGCAGGCTTCTGGCCAAGACCTAGGCAGATCGAAGAGAGCGGGGCAGCTTCGAGGCGCTTCAAGGTGCTTCAAGGCCACCTTTCAACTCGATCATCGTCCCAGCTTCTTTTAAAACGCGCAAGCCTTGTACTGCTGTGCTGTAGAATCGTCAGGCTTGAGTGTTTTATTAGGTCTGCAGCACGATCGCACTGCAGAGGTTGCAGCTTCACAGGCCCGACAACCTGGATTCGTCATGGTCCTTAGTTCAGTTGTGTCCCGTGCACAGCAGTTGGCGATGTTAAAAGGTCAACCAATCACATTGGCGGACAGCAGCCTGCTCCCGAGTTCGCGCCTCTCATTGGTCCGATGACAGCATCCAGTCAAAGGCAGACAGCACGAGTCCCGGACCGGCAGTCCCGTCCTTCGGAAGCGGGCGGGACCCGCGTGTACAGTTCTTGATCTGAATCATCCGACAAACTTTCCATGTACCGCTAGGTTATCATGGTACGCTTATCCGACCTCGCTTCGTGATTGTTGGCCCGGGTGTCAAAACACCCAGCTTAGGTAGACATCTAAACGTTACGCTGTATGGCTTACTGGACGGCCGAATAGCAATACTACCAACGACAACGACTTATGAAGCAGTGAATGTATGAGATTTACCGGGTTGTCACTACGGCCATCCTCCACGCCCGGAACCAACCTACCGGCCAAGACCATAAAACCCCGAAAGTGCTATCAACTACAGGGATCGCGGTGTAGCCAACTACTACCGACATCCAAGGATAACACGCTCAACCGGCTCTCTGCCCGGGGCGCTTACTCCGTACATGCATCATAATAACTCACTGACGGCGTTCCACCAAGCTAGCTGGCGCTGCTAATCTAATGTCTAATACTGCTGCCCGGCGGCTGCGTGATGCGTCGCCGGGGGCGCCTGTCGCGGTAACTCTTACTGTTGTTGCGGCTCTAGTACCTGTTCCAGCGGAGCCAGCTGCCGTTGATCGCGCTCGTGATACGGCTCAGGGGCAGGTGTTTGACCATTGTTGCTGTCACCGCTTGCACTTTGCTGAAGCTCAAGGGCAATGGATCGCCCTTCCGCCACACGTTGTTGCCTTGACCTTATCCGCGCGCAGCGCCCGCTCCGCAAAAATGTCCCCCCGTATGCCTTTCTCAGTTGTCGGCTGATCGTCGCGATGCTGACTTCGAGGCCGCACTGCGTCCGCAGAAACAACTGCATGTCGTCGAGGAGAGCATCGGGGTGGTCCCTGTGCCAAACCACGAGCTTCTGAGTATCCGGGACACATCTCGTCAGTAAGCTGGGCAGACAGGGACATAGATATGACACAATACCTCGACGTGATGTGGTTTAAGCTTCTCGGCGTTCTTGCTGACATCTTTGTGTTTCTTGATTTCACCTGTGGCCTCGAACTCGTACCTCCGCCGGCGGACTGTTCGCTCGTCTACGCCGAGCACCCACGCGATTTCGTTGTTATTGAGCTTTGTGATCTGAAGCAACCTCGACAAAATAAGCCGACGGTCATCGGATAGTTGTTTCCCTGTCATGGTCGAACATTTGCCATGCCGGCATGCGGAACTCTACGTCGTGCCAGACAAGTTTGGAGGTTGACTTCGAGTGGGGGCAGCGGAAAGGGACCCGAGCGCGGGACCGGAACCACCCGTTTTGCCCTGGGGTCGAAGCCCCATTAGGGTTAGGGTAATCCCAGCTTTAACCCCACGCCATCGCAGCAAGCTGGATACCACTACCAGTACGACCTACTATTTTACCTTATACTTTTAAGGCTGTCTTCTTTCACGATAGTTGCCGATCCTCCCCGAAAGGCAGCCAAGCACCCAGCGCCATGACAATGATGACATCGAGCAATAGGAGGATTTTTAGCCTCCCCACCAGTGGCGCTTTATGGTGACACACACAGGCGAGCAACAAGCGGATTTAAGCTAATGCGCAGCTGGACCCCTGTCCATGAGCCACCACATGGTTCATCGCGCAAATCGCAGTGCGCGTTGCCAGCCCGTGGGCCTGTCGCTTGCGGCGACTGCTCCCAGCGCAACCCCATCGGCTACCCCTGCCCCCACACGGCCATTGAACCGCACCAGACGCTGTTGTCTGGGACCAACACGCGTTGGTCCACGGCACGCCTTGGGATTCTCGGTGGGCGGATACCACCGGCGGCGCTGGCCCCCGCGCGCGGCTGTCTTCCACTGCGGAGGAAACCTGCTAGCTTACCCGCTGGAAGCTGGCGATTTTCTACATCGGAACGCTGCAGATTCTACCTACAGTGTCGGTACTACCAACCCGGCCGACCACGTCGAGCTGAGCGGTTGATGTTGGGGAAAAAGAGCCAGCCTTTTACGCCATTCTCGCCGCCCATCACCGCCGGTTCATATCAACATCGCCGTCGCCTGTCCGGATAATCATGTCGTGGACTGCCGCCGGTCACACAAGCCCGCACATTTCTGAGCCTTTATCGTCAACCTCTGCAGGTCGGCCATCTCTCGGTTCCCAGGACTACTTAGACGACAGGGTTGGGCCGGTCAACTCTCTCTAGTTTACTGAGATGGTCAAGCGTTGCATCGTCGATCCCCTGACAGCCTCTCCGTGGCTCTCCGGGTTCTGGCTACGCAGTTACTCCCACCGAACCTCGGTGTGCACGGCACTCTGAGCAGGGTGACGTCGTGCGGACCGAACATGGCAACGTCCTGGCGATCTGGCTCCTCTTCCTCCTTCATGTCGTCGGCTCTGAGCACCCAGCCATCCCGTGGGCAGCAACCCAGCCCGGTCGATTCGACCTTCACGCCAACCTCGGCCGCCATCTCTGCCCTAACGGCCGAGTCCTCAGCCCCACAAACACCCCCGGCGCCTCTCGACCTTGGGCCCCCTGGTTATCAAGCGACAATGTAATAGCCGCCACGGCCTATCCTTCCTTGCCCCGACTGCGCAGCGCTCTGTCTTCTGACAACCCCGGCTGTCTAGAAAGCTATTCGAGCGGACACCGAACGAAACGACAGTGTACCTCGGCCCCTGGGAAATTGTTGGTGCCAACCCACGGCGCCTGCTCTGGCAATGCAGCTATGCGGGCGAGGTACTGGAACATTTCCGTATGTCTGATATGTGTTCCTGCTTCATCGACCGAAAAGTTCGCATCACTAAGAAGCAGCGCAGTCCCCTCTGACGACCCCAGCGAACTCTTCCCATACACGCTCCATGCGCAGCATCGCCGATTCGGCGACCCCCGAGAACTGGAGCTCTACCTGACCTTCTCCCAGCCGCACCGCATACGCTATACCACAACAGACGGCATAGTGCACGATGAGTACATCGAAGTCAAGTACGAATTCACGACCATCGAGGGGTCGATCCAGTTGCAGAGCGACATCAGGAGAAGAGACCTAATCGATTGGTTCGATGTTGACGTCGTGTGGTCCGACAGAGACCGCAGGACCGACTCGTACGGCAATGTCAGGGGATTGGGCACGATTCAGAGGATAAAGCTGTGGCGTGACAGATATTCGACGTTTCACTACTTGACCTTCTATGCTAACCATCGGCGGTGTTGGAAAGAGTACCTGCTCGATGACTTCGACACGGAATTGCGCCAGCGGGACGACAGGCACCGCCGGCTTCAGTTGGGTGCGCGCGGCGCTAGGAGAGGGAGCGCCTCGGAAAGCAGTCAAAGTCAAAGAGGGAACCGCGAACGGCGCTTCTCGGCGACGTCCATATTCCGATCCGGACAACGGAATCCACCGGTCAACGGGAACGCTTCGTCCTCGTCATCGGTCGCTCAGAGTGCCCTCGACATACGTTATCTCGGCATTCAATTCTCAAGGAACGCCAACATTCAAGCCGGGAGTGACGGTAAGTGCGCCGCCACCCGCTTGCTTTCTACCCCCGAAACTGCTCAACTCGCGCGGCAGGCTTACCAGCGTCAAGATTACAGGAGGTTCATTGACCAGTGGAATGCTGCACATATGGCAGACGCCCAATTCACAGCAACTTTTCCGACAAACCATGTCGAGTTGCCGTCGCCATATCTTAATGGATATCATGAACGCGGCTCCGCTCACATCAACGGGGTATCCGAGCTACCGTCACCCGAATTGCGCTCGAATCTCCCGCCGGTGGCCGAGCCAGCGTACGAACCAGACTCTGACGCGACTCAATGAAGTGGACGTACCATCGAAATCGCTGTCTATGATGTTAGACAGGGGAGGGATCGAGGTGCCCTTTTGCAAGGTTTCTGCAATAGATACCCCTTTGTGCCGGCATGATGGTCATAACGTGTTGCATCAGTGACCTTGAAAAGCTTGGGAGATCAGAACCACCGGAATTGGGGTAACCGCAAGTGAGTGCGTCGGTGGTAAACCGACAGAAGAAGGATATCCGTGGAGAGGATGTCGTCCATCATGGCTTGCTCGCTCTGCAGACCGAAGCTTCAGTGGGGGTTTACCTGTGCTGTATCAGCAGGTGCCCCGCCCGGCGAGAACCTGTCGGATGGCCCCGCTGCGAGCCACGTGCAAGCCCCTTCTCAGAGCCAAGCCTGCACGACGTCATACCATCAGCTTCCCCCGGGCCATCCCCCGCAGTCAATCTAGGGTCTTGTCAGCCCACGATGGGATGCCGCCTAGTCGTATCACGGCGCAACCTCTCTCACCTGATGTCAAATTCCCGCCGTAGGAAGCGTCCTCGGTCTACACTACGTTCATCCGCCAGGGGCATAAAAAGAACCGTCCCAGTGTTGACTGGCAGCTAGGAGCTTGAGAGTTGAGAAAGACAACTGACCCCACCCTACCGTCTTCTCGCCTTTCTTGGCTTCAGTAACACGGGGTCCTGCAGTCGACAGATACATCCGGATTCTTTATTAAACAGCTGGCAACAATGAAGAAGATCATTTTGAGCGTCAATGCGGGCTCCTCGTCCGTGAAGGTTTCAGTGTACAGCGCTGAGCGAGGTCAGAGCCCAACGCAGATCGCCGAATCCCAAGTGAGCGGCCTGACGGCCCCTCCCGCGCTGCTCAAATACACACGAGGCGACAAACCGATCATCGAGAATCGTGAGGTCGACGAGAAGGTCAACGGGCAGCGGGACGCCTTCAGCCTCATCCTGGACACGTTGATTGGGGATCACGACCTGCCCGACATCAAAAGCAAGGATGACATCGGATTCATCTGCCATCGCATCGTCCACGGCGGCGACTACAGCAAGCCGCAGCTGATATCCGACGGTACCTATCACCACCTGGAGAACCTCAACGACCTGGCACCACTGCACAATGCGAATAGTCTCGGAATTGTGCGGCTGTGCATCGAGAAGCTCCCCAGCACTCGCAACGTCGCCTGTTTTGACAGTCAGTTCCACGCCACCATCCCGGAGCATATCCGCACCTATCCCATCAACCAGGAAATCGCGCGCAGCAACCGCCTGCGCAAGTACGGTTTCCACGGCATCAGCTACTCCTTCATCACCCGCGCCGCGGCCGAGTTCCTGGGCAAGAAGCGGGACGACATCAATCTCATCGTACTGCACCTGGGTTCTGGGGCGAGCGCGTGCGCCATCAAGGGGGGCAAGAGCTGGGATACCAGCATGGGTCTGACACCGCTGGCTGGTTTGCCGGGTGCAACCAGGAGCGGGAGTGTTGATCCTAGGTTAGTACCACCCCGGTCCCTCCCATTGGCGCCCCTTCTTCGTCCCGCCCCGTCGGTTCTCTTCATCATAACTGACATCCCTTTTCAAGCCTGGTCTTCCACTACGCAAGCGATGTGGGCAAACTATCCCCGGCTTCCACGAAAGAACTCCACATCTCCCGCGCCGAGGAGATCCTAAACAAGGAAGCTGGCTGGAAAGCCTTGACGGGAACCACCAACTTCGGCATCATTGCCGGCAAGCCCGACGACGAGAAGATGCGTCTGGCGTTCGATCTCGTCGTCGACCGCATCTGCGGATTCATCGGCTCGTACTTCGTTACGCTGCGAGGCCAAGTCGATGCGCTGGTGTTTGCCGGAGGCATAGGCGAGAAGAGCGACAGGTTGAGGGCGGCCGTTGTCGACCAAGTCGGCTGCTTGGGCTTCGCGATCGATGAGAAGGCGAACGCGGCCAAAGTCCAAGCTGTTGTGCAGGAGGTTGGGAAGAAGGGGGTATCGCCGAGGGTGCTGGTTTGTCAGACAGACGAGCAGTACGAAATGGCGAGGGCTTGTGCAGAGGATGAGGAATTCTGGGGAGAAGGGTGATGTTTCGTGGAGATCAGTGAGTGGAACGTTGACAGCCACGCCTTTGCGATCCGTTTTGTCATTGCGACAGCAATGAATAATTAATGAGTAATCAGAGGAGGCCTGGAGAAAGAGGACATGTCTCGATCCAACATCGCCGTCTAGAACCATGGAGCATGCATAGCCACGAGCACATGAGCAGAGCCATCTAATTGTGGAGAGGCTTTTAGTCGCGACTTTTTTCCCTGCCTGTGTACATACGATATATGTGCCTTTGCAGGTCACTCCTCTCCATTGCATCCATCTGTCCATTTGTTCTCGTCGAGATGATCGTCGAAGCCACCGAAAATACCCATAGCTCTTGCTATTGCGATAGATAGCGCTCAGGCCCAACCCACCCGATGCTCATTGCTCACGGCGCCGGGGTGAAGACAAATCCCAAGGCTTGCCCTTCAGGCCATCTCCGTTGGGACCAGTTCCTGCTGGAGCTTTGCCCACCCCTTTCGTATCCAAACTCACCCCGTCCATCTTTTACCGTGGGCGGGTGCGACAAATATGAAGATTAACGTTAAACATGTCGTATCTGTGAGGGAAAAGGGGTAGTAAAAAAAAGAAAAAAAGAAAAAACCCGGCAACGTCATTCCAGACAAAAGCCGCCGCCCCCGACATCCTTGTGTGCGAACTCTGAACACCATCAATAACGCCGTCCTTCCCAAGATATATGCTCCTCCCTCCCCCTCGTTGCAAAAAACCCTTTCATATGGCAAGACAACGTCGCCAACTTTGTGTATGCGCAATCCTTTTGGCAACTGCCCTGAGTTGCTGCAAGGAATGGACCAGAATACCGCCCGAGTGGAGAAGAAAAGCCCTAAGTGTTTGGACTCCCTGAAAAACCAACTGAAAGAAAAGCCCCAGGCTAAGTCCGTGTATCAACACAGCGGTGTTAAGAAAGTATGATGTTTAAATGCGCCCTATGCGTCATCCTGACATGCTATCGCGAGGGCGAGGACGTCAAGCCCGCTGGCCGGCAAATGCACGGCACTAGGGCGGCGGCCGGGCTGCGGCTGCTCCCAGACGCCGTTGACGGGGCAAGGTAAGGGCGCAGTCGTAGCTGAGGCCGCTGACACCGCCTTGCTTCGACCCGCCGATGACTTCGTGGAGGCAGAAGATGACCTGCGTTCTGAAAGAGAAGGCCGGGAAGACCTGATTCTGTCCTTGTAGTGGGTCTCAAGGTGCTGCTTCATGTTGTCGGTGCGCGTGAACTTCTTGAGGCAGCCCTGGAAAGAGCAGGGAATGGATTTCTCGGACGTGTGGATCTTGGAATGCCGTGAGGCGTGACCTGACGTAGTGAAGGTCTTGTCGCAGCCGTGGGTGTCCCGGAAGCGGCAGGGGTATCTCCTTCCCCCTTTCTCGGCTCGCTCACTGGTAGGAGTTGTCGCGGAGGAGTCGTCTTCATAGGAGAGAGAGCGGTGGCTGTCACTGAGAGTGCTCGGCCTCCGTTTCATACCGGCAAAGATGAGACCATCTGGAAACTGCTCGTCGAATGGGGAACGGGCGGTGCCTATTGACGGCGCATATCGCATCGCTGGCTCGTACATTGGCGTCATTGGAGATATTGGCTCAAGACTTGTCCCAGAGTCATAAGAGTCTGAACGGAGTAGCTGGGGGGTGTTTGGTGTTGTTGAGGTCCGGAGTGCTTTTTGCGAGTAGTAAGATGGTGCAGGTTGAGAAGGGTGAGATCGGCTGGTGTTCCACAATAAATCATCATCGTCATTCAAGAGCGAGATCTGGCGCCCAGAAGCATCGAGACCGTGCATGGTGACGTTTGGGACAGGGCACGCTGCTTAGTTGATGGTCAGATGGGACGGCGTTCGTGTGAGACGCCGGACAAGGACCTTGGGAAAATTGTTTGACAGGTGAGAGGACTACTAAAAAGCTAGAAATGCAAACATCCTGCGGTTGCCAGGAGGGGAGCGCCTCGAGTTAATAAAGGAAACCGGCATGCCACCAGGTACATTCAAGGGAGTGCATGAAACCCCATGCTGGAGAACGGGCTCGAGCTTTTGCTACCACAATCGCTTCTGCATGGCACTCTGGGGGCCCGCAGCTGCCCTGCTGCTCAAGGGCGGACAGGGAAACCCTTGGAGGGAGCGGGGAAGGGGTGTGTGCAGAAGGCTGGCTGGCTTGTGATCCCATGCGCGGGTGAGCGCCGTTTGAAAGACAGGGCTCGGCGAGTCATTCAGGGTTCCAGCTTCTGGAGGCGGTGGATTCGATGACGAAATTCGCCCATTCGCCGCTGCACTAAAAGCCGTGAACCGTTCCGTAGCCGCGCTTGTTCCGCTTGCAATTGGCCGCTCTGAAGGCCCATTATTTTCCTCATTATGACGAACGGACTGTAAAGTCCATGGGTTGTGATGTTGAGGTGGTCGTGTAAATTGTGAGGTTTTAGTGGCATGCGAGTCCTACCCAGCGCCGACGTCGTCGTGCCATAAGGGATGGTGGACCAGCATCTCGGATGCGCGACCTTTTGGCGCCTAGTGTAAGAGGGCAGATCAGGAACGCAGAAGCTATCAAGAAAGCCAGCGCGAGGCGTGAGCACCGAGAGCTGGGCCGTGCATGATTGGCCCGCCTTGTGTGGACGACTTTCCCGAAGCCACCGAGAACCCCTTTCAGGTCTCCAGCCTGGAACTTGGGAACGTTTCCTCGGGAACAGTCCGCGGCAGAGCTTGCCCTGCTTGCCAACTCTGCTGCGTGTGCTTCCATTTCATTTCTTTACTTCACTGTTTGAATTTACGTGTCGGAGGTGCCTTTGTGGACGAGTTTGCTTCCTCTGCTTTTCACGCACTTCATTGGATTTGTGTTGGCCCATTGAACTGTATCACGGCCGCAGTTTGTAGATGACGTCAGTAGCTGCATGGGTCCCGCAATCGCTTTCAGACTCTGGGCTTTCTCCACAGAAGTGTCCATCATGGGCGAGACGGATCATGGAAGCATATCTGGACAGCAGGTGCAGTTGAGCAACCTAGACCGGGCCGTTGACTTGTCGTTCGGAATTCGGCACGTCCAGTTCAGTGCAGTAGCATTGACTTGGTCATGTATCTTTCCGGACTGGAAATAACTTGCAGACGGGACATCAGGAACTCGGGCGGTGAGAGAGGTAAGGCAGGTACGATATAAGGCACATTACAGAGTACACTATTCTCTATGTCTCCTCTCCGGTATAGGTAGTATAGGTATCTCTGTCGTCGCAAATAGTGGTCTATTTCACAGGGCCTCCGAGTGCTCAGATTCGTACCCCTTTAGAAGGTGGTGACATCCGGAGTTGGTTGTCATCGAAACAATTGAATGTTGTCCGGTTCAACACCGCCTAACAACTATACCCAGCCACCTGCCAATCCCCTGCTCCCAAATTCATGAAATGTTTGCATACTACATAGTAATAATTCACGTGCAACCTTCAAGCTTGGCAGCTTGCGATTCCGTCGCTGTGTACGAAG
The DNA here is from genome assembly GCF_033439665.1 of Chaetomium strumarium. Taxonomy (NCBI): domain Eukaryota; kingdom Fungi; phylum Ascomycota; class Sordariomycetes; order Sordariales; family Chaetomiaceae; genus Chaetomium; species Chaetomium strumarium. The sequence goes on along the minus strand of NW_026944429.1, from coordinate 6,370,342 downwards.
CGTACAACAACTGGAAGCTTCTATGGAGGCCTTGAACCCCTGGACAGTCTGCACCAGGGTGGACCACAAACATTTGTTGTTGGAGGACCCTAGCCCTGGAGGTCCCTCCCTTCATAGCACAGGTACCGAGGACCCTTCTGCCCATACTAGAACCATCCACGTATGTAGTGTGCCAGACCGCCAACAAGTCAAGCTTGTTTACCCGACTGTTGCAGGGTCCTATTGACCAGCTTTGTTTCAGGAAGGTGGTGTACAAACATCCCTCAGCTTTGAGAGCTTCAACAGAGTCCGTTAGTGACCGTCACCTGATCGACAAGGCTATCTTTGAGCGCAACTATTACTACTAGTACTCTGATACGGATCGCCGTAAGCTGCCCGATCCAGTCGGTTCATTCCAATTCACTACGAAGGGCTTCATGTTGCCAGACGATTATTTCGCATATCGTTGTATAAACCGGGCACACCTTGATGATCATCTAGCTGTGTTAAGGCGTTGTGGCTTGGTGAGTGCCGGCTAGCCAACGAGGTGCGCTTTACTGGAGGGGTGTTCCGAGAGAGAATCACTAGTGCCGTGCTAAATTCGGTCCGTGCTGGATCCTCCGGTCCCCTGGCATCGCATCGTCACTCTTCTAATGTACCTACTGTAGGTACGTTGTGTATATATGTACCTAATAAGCTGCTTCGCCTTCTTCGGGGGCAAAGGCTTCTACACAGTATATGCTTGAAGGGGCAACATGTGAATTCCTTTTGCTTCAGGGGCAGAAGGTCCGCTAGGAGAACCAATTCTCTTGCCACTTGGATTGCAAAATTCATGCCGGATTTTGCTGCATGTCATTTCACCGTTTGGCGCTTCAGATTGGACCGAGCCTAATGATGGTCGGTTGGTCATAAAGATAGGGAGGTCAGCCCAGCCCAGGTCAGCTTCCGGTCCTGTGGTACACTATGGTATGTACCTTTGCACATCAAATGCCACGGGAAAAGAGGGATGGGGCGCTCATCTTTGACGGAAACGGTAAGGGAAACAATGCGATTGGGAGCTCCACGGAAAGTGATAACCGGATTCAGGGTCTCCCATCGGCGATTGGCACTGGGGACTACTGGGGACCAACCTGAGGTCAGGATCGAGCTTTTGGCTGGCGATCGAGAACTCTGTGGATCCGGCCAAGCGAGCGTGCAGGACGGCCCCACTCCATGCTCAATCGTGACTCCGCTCGTTACAGTTCGCCAGGGCAATCGAACCGTCCCTGACTTTCTCCGGTCCAAGGTGGGTCGGGCATATCCGCCACGCGAGGGTGAGAGCGCGCTTGCACTGGACGGAAGTGCATGACCGGAGCCGCATCCAAAGCATTCTACCCTCGCTTATGATGACATCAGACAACCGCTCAGATCACATACGGAGACGTGCGTGCCAGGGGTAGGAGTCCAGGCCCTTTGTTATGTGGGGACTCCAAGCAAGCCGGAGAGAGAGCTCCGGTTCTCGACCCTAAACACCCAGGACGAGGGATGCCACTGGATGCCGCCAACCATGTCATTATACGATAACACCGGCGCAGCGCATTCGCGTGCAGTGGCATGCGCCGAAGTCTGTGGAACGCGAGAGAGCAGACCACCTTTTTCACCTCCGGAATCGCGCCCGGCTTTGGTTTCCGGGCTTACACGTACCAACTTGCAAATAACTCACTCCCTCCTCAGGCTCTCCGCACTCCAGATTTCCTCACCCCATACAACGTATAGGTACCCGAGGGACCCTTCATGCTACGATAACCCAATAACTTCGATCCCCCCAATATCAGATGTCTGGAGGAGCAGTGAGTAGCCGGTAACCTGAAGATTGTGCAAAAATCATGCGTTGACTCAATGTTCGAAAGGGCTGATCGGAAGGACCGCATCCTTGTATGTATGCACGTACACATACCATATAGGCACTGCCTTGCTTTGAAGGTGATGATGGCCTGAGGCCTGCTTGAAGTTGCATCGACGCTTCCTTCGATTGATACCTCCGCACCCCCCGATGGGTGGTGGGTCGATGGCCACGGTTAATAAGGGTTTGTGTGAAAAAATAACGACAGATCGTCCCACGGTGCTCTTCTCCCAGTCACTCATCACTCACTTACACGCATTTCGTTGTTGTATCTCTCGGCGAAGCTCATGGACGACGAAGCTCACAGCAAATCGCACTGACAAGTCGCAAACACCACCCAACTCGGGCCGGGTGAAATTAAACCACCATGAACCGGCCCTGTTCGAGTTGCAGACGGCACCTGAATGCCGAGGGACTCCGGTCAGCAGACAGATGCCTACCGTGCGTCAGACGTTCTAGATCGAACAACAACAATCCCATTGCTGTGATGTGCGGTTTCTCGACTATGTACAGTATCTGCATGCGCGCATGAAACCCACAACCCGCGCATGGCCACGCATCCATTCTCCAGAGATCGTCAGAGGTAAAAATCCGTTACCCCTCGCTGTGCCTCAACCCGAGAAGCTCATGATGAGCCAATCCTTTCACCGGCTAGCACACACACGGGTTCTTCGGGAGAGGGATCATCAGATGAATCGGGCAAAGATAGGCAGAGATAGCGGCGTCCCAGCGCAGGTGGATGGATGACTGGGCAAAGCTCGCCCATTGGACCAATCCTAAGTGCCATCACTAATTCTTTACTGTGTATGACACACAACTCAAGGGATGGGGGAGACAGAACACGGGAGGATGGGAGGACAAGAAGCACGTTTGGCATGGGAATTGCCGAAATGAGAAGCTGGCTCCTTTCGCGTTCCAATGTTCGATCAGCTGGGCTATCAAGCTCGAGACAAAGACGGTTCCATGGATGCGGGTGTTGAGGGTGCACGGGAGAATCTGGATGGGCCCGGGATATGCTGTGGTGGTTGCGCATCCAAGTTTTGAGACCATGGCATTCTTTTGGTGGAACATGGGATTTGCAGAGAATTCCATTGAGGAGCCCACAGGTGATGTGCAAACAGGTGCGGGGTTGACACTCTGAGACCCTCCGCCTCACACTGCTGTCTCGGATGCCTAGGACCCTGGGATCATCCTACCATGACGAGATTATCAACAGCCGTGCCTCGATACCGGTTGATCGCCCTTGCAATTTGCAGGCCATCAGCGATCAGGGTACGCGTTCAGTACCGTATCCAGGTGTTAGACGCAGATCTGGACGGGCAGGTGATGCTACCATAGCATGCTAGTCGATGTAAAAGTCCTGTACAATACATAGGGACAGCAGCGAAACTCAGACAATGCGCGTGTTCAGTTTGCCTACCCAGGTAGGTAGCCGTTCTAAGTAATACCACAACCTCCAAACTTCAAGCGCCGTGTAAGAATGTTCATACAACTAGTTCAGTGGCCAGCTACGACTTGGTTGAACCTGTATCAAGCCTCTTGCTCGGCGGCAGTTCAGGCTTCTTGAAAACTCCGTCATTGCTTCCCCCTCCAACCTGAGTGAAGGCGCCGCTCTTGAACCACCTATCCTCGTCCGCCTTGCGCTTGCGGCTGAGCTCGGCCTGCACCTTGGGATCGACCAGCTCCAGGCCTTGAGTCGCAGTGAAGGCAAGCGATGACACGGTGCCTGCGGTCGAGCCCAAGCTGGTCCCGACACCCGATGTCCGCAACCCCTTGCTGCTGGCCAGAGTCAGATTGGTGGCTCCGCCTCCAGTGAGGCCTCTGAGCGACGATGCGCTGCCGCTGAGAGAGCTGGCGCCGCCCCAACCCTTGCTCTTCGCGCTCAGTTTGGCACGTGTCCGCTGGTCGATCTGGGCCACGCGCAGCCGCCCGTCGTCGCGCTGCCCGATCATGCCTAGACCCGCGGTGTGGTCGCCGACTCCATAGCCGACCTCTTGCTCCTCCTTTCCGAAGGCCACACGGTTCTGGGCCTTCTTCAGCTCCGTTATGGCTGTCGCTTCCTTGGCCTTGCGGGCGCGGCGTCCTCCGCGCTTCCTGCTCGGCTTGTCGTCGGGTGCTGGCAATGCGCGTGCACCTTTGCTCAGGGGCTTCTGGTGCAGCTTGTCTAGACGGTCGAGGCACTCGTCCTTCAACCGCTCGCCTTCGGAGCCGTCGCGGAACTGGTGGAAACAATCGGTGCGAGCGCACATGACTATCTTGTTGGCGAACATCTTGATGGCTTGTTTCTTGAGATCGCTTGGGATGCTCCGGATGACAGGCGACTGGAATATGAAACCTTGATGCCGAATGCCGACGTTTGTGGCCAGCGCTGCACTGGCCTGCTTCTTCGAGCCCCATGCAGGTAGGTTGCACGCTGGCGTCTTGGAGAGGCCCGTGAGACCGCCAGCCTGGTTGAGCAGTTGCGCCGCCGTCAGAGAGCCGATGAGTGCCGTCAAATTCGGCGCGAAGACGTTCATGCGTGACTGCACATACTCGGTCAAGGTTCTCTTGGCCTTGTCCAGAGAGATGACCATCTCGCATGCCTGTATCACCCGCTGCAGTTGTTCTTGCGACATGGCCCGGCCCTTGGACGTTGTGGCCTCCACCGTAACAATCATCAGGGACGGGCCATCGAGTACCGACTTCAGCGTCACGCCCAGGGGATTGTCTGTTGACACCTGGAGTGACTTGATGCTCTCCGCGTCCAGGGGCCCGTTGCCCAAGATCGCAACCACCTTGGCATATTCTAGAGGGTTGGTGATCAGGGTTTCGAGCTCCGGGAACCGCACCGAGTAGTGGTCCCGGATGAACTTATGTACGAGCACGATCTCGTTATCGATTTGGGTGGATAAACCGTTCGACTGCGTTAGGAGGTGGTACTCGGGATGGTCCTCCACATTGCCGATGCTGTCTGCAGGGTCGGCGGTTTGTGATTGATAATGTGCGATTTTCTGCAGCGTTCGAGGCAAACTGTCAGGGCTATTGCTCAAAAAGATAGATGTAAACGCTTTTCCACGGCTCATGGGCATCGATTCGGGAGATCGGGGCAGGGCGCTACTAACCTCAAGAACTGGTGTCAGGGTCTTCATGAGCCCTGCAATGGTGCGCACGTCGCGAACACCTCCTAGCTGCATCTTCTCGATTCTCGTCTTCGCGTCGTCGTCGTCACCGGCGGCGGCGGCGGCAGCGTTGCCGTCAACGCCGTCTATCATGTCGGCGTCTTCATCTGCGTTCTCGTCCTCATCGCGGACTTCTTCCATAGATGTGTCTCCTCCATTTGCCTGGGCGTCGCCCGACAGGCCCGCCTCACCGAAGAGGCCATCATCGTGCTCGTCGCCCCCGGCTTCGGACCCAGATCCTTCGAAGTCTTGGAGGAGCTCGTCTGCGAGTGTTGACATTATGGGTAACCTATATGTCTCTTGCATACACGAAAGAAGCGAGATTACGTGGTGACGCCAGATGCACTGTAGAAGCTGCAAGGTCGCGGGAAGGCAAGCGGGCGGTGCAGGCGTGACGACCGTGATGCATGATGGATCTTTTGAACTTGTAAGAAAGCTGCGCCGAGTGCTGAATGGCGTTTGGATGGCAAAAGTGGGGCTCTGGCAGCATTAGCGGCTTGGCACTGTGCATCCCGGCAACGACTACTGTCACTATCCAAGCAGTGTCCTGGCACTTTCCAGACTTTCCAAGTGATCCAGAGGCCTGGATCCGAAAAACTCAAAATACCCTCACGCAGTTTTCAGTAACATTGCGCTCCATAGCAGACGGCGTGCGCAGCAGACACCAACACCATGGATTCGCGCGGGCCACCGAGGGTCAAAAACAAGGCGCCGGCGCCGGTGCAGATCTCGGCCGAGCAGCTGCTTCGCGAAGCTGTCGACCGACAGGAAACTGCCATCCAGAAGCCGACGCAGCGGTTCGCCGACCTTGAGGAGCTGAAGGAGTACCAGGGTCGGAAGCGCCGCGAGTTTGAGGACTACATTCGCCGCAATCGCGTCCGCCTGGCAAATTGGTTCCAATATGCCCAGTGGGAGCTCGAGCAGAAGGAGTTTGCCCGCGCTCGATCGGTCTTCGAGCGCGCTCTCGATGTGCATCCCAACAATACGCGTAAGCAACCCGGCCCAACCTAATGTGCCCTGCTGTCGCAGAAGTATCGTATATGGTAGCCGCTGACACTTTCTGCAGAACTCTGGGTCAGGTACATCGAGGCCGAGATCAAGAACCGGAATATCAACCATGCTCGCAACCTCCTGGACCGCGCAGTCACCCGGCTGCCACGCGTCTCCAAGCTCTGGTACAAGTACCTATGGGTCATGGAGATGCTCGGCGACATCCCGGGCACCCGCCAAGTATTTGACCGGTGGATGAGGTGGCAACCCGACGAGGACGCGTGGAATGCTTACATCAAGCTGGAGAAACGCTACGGGGAGTACGATAGGGCGAGACAGATCTTCAGCGCCTTCACTCAGGTGCACCCCGAACCGAGGACCTGGTTAAAGTGGGCCAAATTTGAGGAGGAGTATGGCACCACCGACATGGTCCGTGAGGTGTTCCAAACTGCCATCCAAACCATTGCCGAGACGCTGGGCGACGATGAGGTGGACGAGAGGCTGTTCATCGCCTTCGCGAGGTTCGAGGCCCGCCATAAGGAGTACGAGAGGGCGCGTGCCATCTACAAGTTCGGTCTCGACAACCTGCCACGTTCTAAATCAATGGCCCTGCATGCACAGTACACGACGTTCGAAAAACAATTCGGCGACAGGGAGGGTGTTGAAGACGTCGTAATCACAAAACGGAGGAGGCTTTATGAGGAACAAGTCAAAGAGAACCCCAAAAACTACGACGTCTGGTTCGATTTCGCCCGGCTCGAAGAAAGTGGCGGCGACCCAGACCGTGTTCGGGAGGTCTATGAGCGGGCCATTGCCCAGGTCCCCCCAACCCAGGAGAAGCGCCACTGGAGGAGGTACATCTTTCTTTTCCTCTTCTATGCGATATGGGAAGAGCGGGTGACGAAAGACACGGAGCGTGCGCGGCAGATCTACGACACTGCTTTGGGGCTCGTCCCTCACAAGAAGTTCACTTTCGCAAAGCTATGGGTCGCGAAGGCGCATTTCGAGATCCGACAGGGGCAGCTGACCGCGGCACGAAAGGCTTTGGGCCGAGCGATCGGCATGTGCCCTAAAGACAAGCTGTTTAAGGAATACATCTCCCTAGAGCAGCGGCTCTACGAGTTCGAGAGGTGTCGGACTCTGTACGAGAAACACGCGCTGTACAACCCGGCAAACTGTCAGACCTGGATCAAGTGGGCCGAGCTTGAGCGAGGTCTGGACGACCTTGACCGGACCCGGGCTATCTTCGAGATTGCTATCGGGCAGCCAATCTTGGACATGCCCGAGGTGGTCTGGAAGGCCTACATTGACTTTGAGGAGGAAGAGGGCGAATACGACAGGACTCGCACGCTGTATGAGCGCCTGCTCGAAAAGGCCGACCACCCCAAGGTCTGGATCAGCTACGCACAGTTCGAGATCAACGTCCCAGACGAGGGTGCGGAGGAGGAAGACGAGGAAGCTGAAGAGCGGCCAGTCAGCGAGGAGGCCAAAGCGCGGGCCCGCAAGGTCTTTGAGCGTGCGCATAAGAGCATGAAGGACCGCGACCTCAAGGCCGAGCGCGTGTCGCTGCTGACGGCCTGGCTGGAGTTCGAGAAGATGCATGGCTCGCAGGAGGACATCGAGAAGATCCAGAAACAGATGCCGCGCAAGACCAAGAAGAAGAGAAAGCTGGACGACGATACATGGGAGGAGTACGTCGACTATATCTTCCCGGCCGACGACCAGCAGAACAAGAACCTGTCGAACCTGCTTGCTATTGCAAGTGCTTGGAAGCAAACCGGAGGGAAGGCTATCGGGGGCGATTGAAGGAGGGTGTTTGAAGCACCAACTTGTCGACCCAGTGTAACTAGCGCATTCTTTGCTCGTCTCGTGACGCTGGCGTCTTTCGGTATTGTACATCACCGCTACAAGGATAGTTGGGTTACGAACCATGTGACAGGGCCGGCAATTGAGCAGGATGCGATGTTGGGGGTAGATTGATGTTTGCTCTGCTTCTTCTGTCATGATAACAGGAAATCAGAAAATAACACCACCTGCTCGGTGTCCCTGAGAGTTCCTACTCTGTCAATTTCGTATGTATTGCACCATGTACATGTTGTGGCCATCCAGCGTCTAGGTTTGTATTGTATTTGAACCGCTTCGATCCCCTGACCCATTCTGCATACCTCGATGCTTGTACAATACGAGGGCCGGTTCGGTTTAGGAGGCTGAGCAATCAATCAACTGGTGTGCTGGTTGCGGTGACCTCAACATTAGAAGGGGGTCGAGCCGGTATCGCCCTCTTAAGTTACAGACAGGCGGGCCTGCGATCCTCCTAATTCTCGATTGAGCCGACTGTGATAGTGGAGGGCATCCCGAAACTCTCCGGATCAACCACCAATACCCAGCCAGTCGTCGGGGTGTCCTTGAGCAATGGTGGGACGGAAAGGCGTTTGTTGACGGTGAACATATATACCTTACAAAAGGGGGCACAAGCGAGGCTGTCATCACGCAGAAGGCAGCGTCTATACTCCTGTTGACTAGACCGAAAGAAAACCATAAAATAGTGAATCATTTCATTGCAGGTACATGACGTTACATCATCATAAAATCTTTTCATCGACATCATAACCCCTCCAAAAGCAAGGAAAGGCAGGAGGGAAAAATAGCATAATATCATCAGATCCACCAAGAAGTCTCTCCGAGATAATCCACCCAAGTGCACGCTCGTACCCGTTCGTTGTGGCTCAGAGAGCCCTCTACCGGCCGGGAACCAGATCCCATCAAAAACCGAAGGTAGGAAGGTATCATCGCCCAACGTGTGCATGCGAAACCACTCGAGGGTACACCACAGGAAACGGAATAGAAAACGACGAAAGAAGAATATCTGGACGACGTCGGGGGAAAGAGAAGACGGGTAAGACGACGGTGACCTTTTGATGATCGAACTGTCCCGTCTGCAGCGAAGGTCGTGCTTGAGCTTTCCCGGGCGTTCGATCGATCTCATCCGTTCGCTAGTCAAGGATCGGCTTTTCCTCCCGTGTGTTCGTCCACAGCTGACTCATCTCGCCTGAGTAAGCCACCAGTTGCCAATCGTGTGGTAAGTCGTGCCCCCGCGGTGACACAACGCAGCGCCGTGTCAGCTCAGCAGATTTGGTCGCCGCCGGGGTCTTGGTGGGCCAGCGACGTGTGCCCTCTTGCAAGGAGGTGGTGCGGTTCCCACAGGGCTTAACTCTTGTCAGCGGTTCAATGGCGGCGGCGATCGTCTATCACTCGCAAAAGATTAATTAGAATGTTCTCAATAATAAGTCTATGAGGATGGTGCGGGTGGAATGGTTAGAAAGAAGTTGAAGCCGCCGCGAAGTGCACCCAGAGCCAGAGCATGTATGTATGGACTGGGGATGAAGGGGACCGCTGACTGGGGAAGCCAACCGGAAGCGACCATCTCAGAGGACCCCAAAGCCGTTGAAGGGCGAAACACAGGGAGTGTTAAGTGCCATGAGTTGAACCGAGAAAGGCTGGTTTGTTCCATCGAATGCCGTTGGGACAGCTGGTACAGTCTGAGGCGGCGGTGGTGGCGTCGCTCGCGGCACGTGTGTTGACGCTGACGGTTGGAGATGTGTGCGTGTATGTATGGGTACATACCGAAAAGAAACGGTATTGGAAGCGAGTGTATGGCAATCGCGACCGGGAAGACAGTAGACTGGTGCGACGTGTCTATCGAGACCAAAGGTTGCGACCGGGGGAACGGCAAGGAGCACGAGCATGATTGCCCCGTCCTACCTACCTCCTGCCGTATGAGTCGGCAGGAAGCACAGCGCCGTACGGGTTCCCGTCAGCGTAACGGGGTCCCTCGTTGTACCGGTCGGCCCCTGGCGGAGCTGGCGAAGACGAATAGTCAGCCCTGCGTCTGCCGAGCCGGTCGATGCCACCATCGCCGTCGCCATTTGCCAACCGCTTTTGTCTCTCAAGCCGTCGCCTGTGCCTCTCCGCCTTCTCCAGTTTCCACTGGTGCATCTCGTGCCGTATCTCGCGTGCTTCCTTCACCTCCGAGATGGCGCCCTTGACGCCGAGCGCGGCGATACCCACAGCGGCGGCGTCTTGGAGAAGGGCTCTCTTTCTGAGCCTCTCGGCCTCCTCCGCACTCAGCTGTCCCTCTTTCACCGCTTTCTTCCTCAACTGGCGCTTCTCCATGCTCTGGTACACACTGTGCGCCGCGTGGATGGTCGCCACGGCCGCCAGACCCGTAGTGATGATTTGCTTACCTCTCAATTTCCTGGCTCGCTTCCTGTCATCATCGGAATCGCCCAGATCGCTCTCTGACGCGGAACCGCGTCTCCCCTGCCGAGAACGGTCTCGTCCCCCGCCGTGACGGGAGCGATCGTCGTCATAGTCCCTGCGTCGGTCGCGGGAACGGTCCCTGTCATAGTCGTCGTAGTCATCGCGGTGTCGGCGCGAGCGTCCTTCATAATCGTCGTAATCCCGTCTGCGATCGCGACTGCGGTCGCGGCGATCAACGTCATCGTCATCTGGGCCGTTGCCGATGCCCACCTTAGCCAGGCGGCGTCGGGCCGAGTCGACAACGCTCCGGCTCCGGCTGCGGTGCCGGCGGTCAGGAGAGTCATCGCGGCTGTCGCGCGATTCTACGCTCCGCCTTCTGGATCTCGACCGCTCATGACTGTCCATGATTTTCTTCGCGCCAAGCGCGCCCAGGCCGGCAGTTGCGAGAGCGGCCAGCCCGCTCGTGCCGCTACCGCCGCCATCCTTTGAGCGAGCGCGAGACCGAGACCGAGATCGACCGGTCCTCTCGTCCATCTCAATGTTCTTCTTCGATCCGTTGAGGACACGGTTGCCAAGGAGGCCTCCGACGACAGCCTCGGCCAAGCCAAGCTTGCTACCAGCCTTTTCGGTGTCCTGAGCAGCATCGAGAGTGGCCGCACCGGCGGCAGCAGTAAGGATGCGCTTGGCCTTCTCACCCTTCCACGAGCCTGGCTGCTTGGAGATACGGAAGGCCTCGGTAGCGCCGGCAATTAGGGAGGCCATGGCGGCCTTCTGGACTTTGCTGGCTGCCTCACTCTTGCCGCCTTTCCCTCTGTCCTTGCCGCGAGACCGGGAGGTGGAGCGGGATCTCGACCGAGAGCGAGATCGTGAGCGGCTGTCGCGGCGGCTTCTGGTGTCTGACTTGTCGTCTCTGCCTGTCAAAGCCTTGACGGCACCGCCAAGGCCGGCGGCAGCAAGAGCGCTTTCCAGGAAGTTCTTGTGGCCCTTCTTATCCTTGGCGCTCTCCTCCTCGTCCGAATAGTAGCCGGACCTGTGGGCAATAGCCTTCCTGTCCTCCTTCTCCTTGTGCTTGTTGTAGAGCTCCGTGCCCTGATAGCCGGCAAAGGCGCCGGCGGCGCCAAGTGCCGCCGAGGCCAGGAGGTTCCGATGGACATCCGTGCCATGCTGACTGGCCTCGCGGCGATCGTAGAGCTCCTTTCCACCGATGGCGATAGCGGCACCGGTTACAGCGGCGATGATCTGCTCCTGCTTGGATAGGATGCGCGCCTTCTTCTTGCGCTCCTCCTCGTAAATCATAACCTCGGTCTTCTTGCGCGCCTTGCGGTCGTAGTCGTCATAGTCCGGGTCCCGGCTGTAATAGGAGCGGCGATCATCCTGCTCGTCGTAGTACCCGGGTTCCGCGGAGCGGGCGCGACGGAGGTCCCTGGACGAGTAGCCTGGAGGCGGGAAGTCCCGTCGGATTTCCTCGACATAAAGGTCGCTGTCCTCTCGGGGCCGCGCGACCAGATCGCGCGATGGCTGGACGTGGACGTGGGTCTCACGAGCTTCGTAATAGCGAGGATCGCGGTCCTCACGGCGGTCTTCCCGGTAGTAGCGCTTTGTGGTGCGCTCCCTGGCCGGGGCGTCATAGGGGTCGTACGAAGCCATCGGCAGATGACCGCGATATCGACGCAGTCAAGCGACCCAACAGGCGTTTTGCGAAGATTGTCTGGGTTTGGTCGCTTGTTTGGGGCGATTACCGGTGGATTGCCTAGGTCCTAGGTTCTAGTGTAGGTATGGGAAACCTGAGGGCAGGAAAGTGAGATCAGGTGGTGGGATGCTGCCGCAGTAAGTGGGCAATGGTAAGGGCACGGGGCGGGGCGGGGGCCAAGCCAGATATTAATCGCATGGGTGAGGGAGGGGGAGGGGCGAAGTGCAGCAAAGCAGCAAGGCAGTGACAGCACCAGTGGATTCCCTTCAGGCACCGCCAGATGCCGTCTGTGCTTCAGCAAGCATCAACCCGGATAGTCGGGTACCAAGTACGGATGAACTGCACAATGTCTAGGCGTTCTCGGGTACCTTACCTCCCCGAACATGGAGATGCGCACGGTACAAGAAGTCATCTCGAAGCAATTGGAAAGAGAACTGCGTCAACTTTCGAGGCCCGCAGATCCGCCTGTTGGCCAACATCGGGAAGACTAGGACATGGCCTTGGCACAGGCTCCCTCGTGGCCAGGCGGCCGCTGCGGCGATCAAAGCTGAGACGTCCCGGGCCCGCGGGCCTTGGTTGTCTTGGTTGGCTTCGACCGACCTCCCTGGCTAGGGAAAATATTGTACCAGTTACGCGAAGTGTCAGGGCACTGCCGCCTTGCAGACAGAAAATACTCACTGCCGTCGGCTTCCAAAAATGTTTTTGGTTTCTGGGCTGGATCCAGGGGTCCATTCCGTTTCGGCGCAAACAAAACGTCATTTGCGTGCGCGCCAGCCCAATAAACCCCCGGCCGACTCACGGCGACGCTCACACTTCTGCGAGTGCGGTGCTTGAATTCTGCAAGTACATACTACTAACTAACTTTGTACGGACCTCGTCGAAAGCCTCAGTGTCTAGAATCTCGCTGTTAATGTACCGTGGGATCCCTCCCCAGTCCAACAGAGGTGCGGATGACCGATGTTCGAGGCAGCGCAGAAACGGGACTCGGTGTGACCGGGACTCGCCCATGTGGTTGGGATAGTAGGACATCCCGGTCGGGCACGGAAAGGTGGTGTGGCCGTGCCACAGACTGCGGGTCATGAGAACCAGTGGAGGGCACTACACAGAATGTCAACTTCAGCGTTTCTTTTAGCCGTATCATACAATACTCTCGAGAACTGAGTCACTGGCATCAGACTTGGTAGCGCCGTAGGGGACCCGGCGATGGAATTGAAGTGATCCACAGATACCCAATGCGATGGATGGCCTCGTCGATGCCCAGTTTCCCCATATGATGTCACAAGTCACCACCTGCCACACATTGACCGCTTGCGACCGACAACTTGTGGTGTTCTTTGGATCCCAGCATTACTTATATACAGCGAAAGTAATCACTGCATACACCGTACACGCTCTTGCTAGGTATGCATATCTGTTCGCTCCTCTTTCTGAGCAGCCATGGATCCCAGCTCAGCTGCTCCCTCACCGTTATCAATACTCCGCTGTCGCCTTACGCTCGGCTTAAGGGGTATGAAGTAGATACAGGACGACAACCCGCCAATATGATGATCTATGGGTACAAACTACAAAGGTTCCCATCTGTACCAGTAACTTGAGGATTTTAGATTGGGTGTATTTATCGCGTGTGGTACGAAACTGGTTCGTGAATCCAAGGCCGCGGCCGCGGGATTGGGCCTCCTCATGCCGCACTCTCCGTCTCACTGCCATCTGCCGGGCTCGTACTACTTCCTTCCGCGTGGCTCTGCTCGCGGCTCTTGTCCAGCTCGTCCGGGACGTCGTCGAGCCAACCCTCTGGCAGCATCTCCAGCGCCCTGGTGCCACCGCCAAGTCAGCATCCACAGCCCGAGTCATGTTGAGAGAAAACAGCTGCACACTCACATCTTCAACTCCATATCCACGGCCACGCCCTTCGCTTCGAGATCCTTGATCATCTGCCTCCTCTCCAACAGCAGCTTCCTGATGTAGTCAACCGTGCCATGAAGCACGACGCCCTCCGAGCGGGCCAAGCCCTCCATGCCCGGGACAAGCTCCGCAAGCTTGTCAAAGCCTTCCCGGATAGCCTGCCGCCGCTTTTGCTCTGTTCAGGCTGGTTAGTGAGTGATATGGTTTAGGTAGGTAAGTAACTTGGTCCAGTTGAGGAGGGTTTTTCTGTTCCTACTCACCGGAGGCGATGTGGTTCGCCTTCTTCTCCTTGTCTGTCAGACGCGGCTTCTCCTTTTCGTCCTCAGCCGCCGGAGTGGTCGACGGCTGGACAGCCGCCGAGGACGACGGTGCTGCCATTGTGTGTCCAAAGGCAGCAGCGGACAGATAGTGGTAATTTGGCCAACTCGGACTCCCAGTTGTCTCTCATTCAAACTTCCTAGACCGGGACCGCCACAACGGGCACGCAAAGGAGAGCTGCTGCAGCAGGGGCGACGCGGCACTCTACCCAACACACAGGCTCGGATGCTGCAAATACACAATAGGTATGAACGTGATAGATAGGAGTATTAGCTCGTTGCGAGTGCAGACTCGAAACCGCAGGCTAAAACCGGCATGTGATTGTGGCTCTGATGCTGAACTTGTCGGCTGCTTTCTTTTTGTCCATCATGCTGTTTGAATGATCTGTGATCTACTTGATGTCGGAGCCGGTTCTTTTAAAGAGAGCGCTAGAGGTTGTGAAGCATGTCGCTGCCAACAGCGACTGGCTGTGATGTAGGGAGGAATTGGAAGGTTGACTTTCACCACATGAGGTGGGGGTACTTGTATTGTACAATACATACATACATACATACAGTGTAGACACAAAAGAGCATGTATTTACATTCCAGAACATTATATACCTTCTCCCAATACGGTAAAGCAGGAAACTCACAGTCCTTCTTCGAACAACACTTGGCGGGAACACGCTGTTGCCATTGAAATGGGGATGATATGTACATGTACAGGAATGAAAAGCAATGATTTTTCCCTTTTCGGTTTGCTGTCTATTTATACACTTTACACAACTCAAAATGCTTTTTGTCTTCTCCGCTGAGGAATGAGGAACTCTGCAATCCCCACACCACCACCGCTTGAGATCCCAAGGAGCAGAGTGTGAAGTCTAAATCGTCGTTGAAATTCCCCATCCAGCTTTTCCCCGTTGACACCATCATTCATAACGAACTTGATCAATCCTTTCCGGCCCTCCTCGTTCACCCGGGAAATGCAAGAGTAGTCGCTGAGCTGCTGCGGTCAAGCCGCCTCCAGGGAGAACTTTTCGTCTGCCTGAAACCCACATGTGCTCCCTTGTCGACGACCCTGCCAAAAGTCCCGACCATAACAGGAGAGGCAAGCCAGCCCCGTACGCCATCTGCCGAGCGTGCCCGTCCTGCTGCTGTATGAATGGCGGCGAGTGGACGCGGAACACTTGCAATAAACACCGGGGTCATGCAGCTGAATGTGTCGAGACCATGAAACCCAAGACTGCTGCCAAAACCACAGAAAGCCAGAAGATTATTGTCGCCACCCCGGAACTCATCATGCAGAGGCTTCACTACGACCTAAGCGGCCGCCGAACTTCCACCCGACCAGGCCCGACCCCTGATCATACTGCTGTCCATGAACGCCTTTCCGCCTGCCCGCCCATCCTCCCAAAACATGCAGAGCGAGCCCCAAAAGAAGTGCAGAGGCAACGCATCGATCGACGCCCAGACCAAGGACCACAAGTATGACGTTGAACGCTTCGGGATCGCCAAGTAGGGGACGCCGAACAACCTGCGGAGACCGATTCAGTGGGCGTTGCGAATGCCATTGCTGACAAGACAATCTTCGCTCGGGAACACGCCGCTGTGCAACTGAGCCGTGAAGTTATGAACGACGGCGATACGCGCCAGCGAAGCGTGTTGTTTTTGGGGGAATATAACCGTTGAAGGGACACCGAACCCCAAATGGAAAAGAAATGGATTGATTAACCGCCCTTGGTGAGGCTGTAGCCTTGACAGATTCCGAATGTACCACCATTGAATGTGTTTGCGCCGCGGAAGCACCGAAGCGAACGAGATCGCCCAAATCATCTGTGATCCGAGAGATTTTCTGTAGGTCAAATGAATGCCACCGCTGAGGATGCCCGTTGGTAGCGCGGGCAGCCGGAGGGAACGCCAGCATCGCAAGCTAGCATGGCTCTGGACGGCTCTAAACTGCTGTCACGTCCTTCCCGGAAAGCGTGCGGTCCAGCTCAGCAGCCTCGTTGAAATGTGATGTAAAGATCTCTGGCACAGCCCGGTCCTGGGGCCAAGGCTTCCGGGTGTTGGTGTGGAGCAAAAGCCCGTCGTAGAATTCGAGCAGGTACTTCAGCCCGACCTTGACAGGAATCTCCCGCGACGCATCCTCGAGCGCCAGATCCCGGAACTCCTGATAGACCTTGGCATTGAAATCATTCAGCAACATTCGCGACCAGAACTTGTAGAGCTTCTGCATGGACCTGGGAGTCTCGCCGGCCTTCGCATTCTGGCGCTCATCAAGTGCCGCTTTGCGGATCTCGGCGTACGGCCTCCTGTCTGTCTGATCCTTGGGGAAAGCCGACGCTTGTCCATCAACCCAAACGATCCCGCGTTCGAGTTGATCCGCGCTGGGCGGCTCAGAGCTTGCAGGAGCACCAGTAGCGCTATTTGAATGTTAGCATTGATTAGGATAACTCTGGAGTTCTAGGCCAGGGGATTACTTTTGAGTCTCAGCCGAGCTGGGGGACGCTGCGTTCTGGCTTGCCTGGGGCTGCTCTGAGACGTAGCCTGCCACGCCGGCACCTTCAGAAGAGCCTGCCTCCTCCTTCTCTTCGCGACTCACAATCATCATCAGATTCTCCACCTGGGAGTCGGAGAAATTGGTCATGCTCTCCAGTGTCACCGGAGACTGCGGAGGTGCGTATTCCGGTACACCTGCGGACAACTGAGATTCATGTCCGTGAAGGTGGCCGTTGACCGCGGCACCATTGGTGACTGGAATGTAGGCCGCTCCATTGGCATAGGCTGACTGGAACATCTGTTCCTCAGCGAAAGCCGGGAATGCGCCATTGGCTGCAGGAGGATATGGCTGAGGGACAACTGGGGCGGCGGGGAAAGGCGCGGCGAACTGCGCATCAGGCCTGCTGTAAGGAGTCCAGTTTGCCGGCCCATCGTTGCGGAAAGGCTCGAGCCGCTCATTGACAGGGAGGACGAAGTACTTCCACTGCTCGCGAAGCCTCAATCGTTCAATATTATCATCACCGATGACAAACTCGATCTGGTCAGAGAGCGAGCAAGCAAGGCGAACCAGGTCAAGGTCTTCGGTCACGGTCTTTATCCGCTTGAATCCCGCAATTGTCGACAAGTGAGCGAAGCCCTGCCCATCCATGTGCTGGCGGAGGTAGTAGTCCTTGCAGAGGTTTTCCACTGACAGATAATACTCCACCTGGGTCTTGAGGATGGCGACCGATGGATCATAAATGGTCGCGTACATGTAGGGAGGGTACTGAGGCATGGTGTAGTCATTCGCCGGGACAGCCTTAGGAGGGAATCCAGTGACGCCGGTGCTACCGCGTGCGGCTGACTGGCCAGAGTTAGCCCACTTGTTTCCCCTGCCCCTCGTCGGGTGACCGAACGACGCGGGGAACTGGGTGGAGAAAGCGGGAGGGCTGTGGGCGTTGGGATTCTGACGGGGCGGGAAGCCGCCAGAAGCTGGGTAGTGTCCGTTGGAAGCGTATGACGCAGATCCAAGGTGAGACGACGAGCTGCTGTGGCCGCCACGGGCACGATATCCGCCACCGCGACCGCGCTCCGGCCGGCCTTCGCGTGCGGGAAACTGCTGCCCTTGTGCACTGTCTTTGGCGTAGTCGCCTCGGTGCTGAACGGTGCTCCGTTCTTGAGGGAGGGTCCGGCCAGGTGCTTGGCCAGCCTCGGCACTCCATTGTCCATTCTCCATCCGGATGTCCCGGGTCGCACTGGCCCTCTTCGATGACTGCAATTCCTATTAGCGCCTGGCTGGGAGAAGGGAATGACATCAAGTCACACGCAGCAGCTGGGTTATCAAAGAGACTTACAAATGGAGCATCTGAATTGACATCGCGCGCTTGCTCGGCGTTCCCAGGGACCGACGACTTTCGCTGGTCTCGAGACGCCCCGTCAATCGAGGCACGCTTCGACGTCTGAGATGCATGCGGCTGACTAGTCGAACGTGCCGGGATACTTCCCTCACGCGGGCGAGTGGTCGCAGTCCTCGGGCCCGTCGAGCCCCCAGGAGAGGGTGCCTTGTCGCTCGCTGAGCTGGCACCAGGTTGGGAGGCAGAACTGGCAGCACCGGCAGCACCAGGGTGGTTGCCCCTCATGGAACCTGCTTCACGTCCACCCCGCGCACCACCGCGAGGTTTCGACCCACGAAGCGGCGGGAGTTGTGTCTCAAAGACAACCGAGTGCACAATCTCAAGCTTTTCCCACGTCTTCTTGCGGGTCGGGCCAGACTCATCCTGGCCCTCCTTTTCGGGCGGGTCACTCTTCTCCTGCGGCTTGCGAGGAGCCTGCTCTCGCGCAGCGGCCGACTTTGGATCTGGCCAAAACGAGGGATCCGCAACTGGCGGAAGGGACGTAGAGTTCTTCTCATCCTTGTCACCAGCCCGACTGCCACGGGGGCCGCTTCGGCGTGGTGCTTGCTCAGGAGGCCGCGAAGCCTCAACTGGCTTTTTGTGTAGCGCATTCTCGCCATTTGATGTGGTGCTGTGCATCGCCGAATCTTCGTGTGAAGGGTTCTGCTTCACCTCGTTGCTGATGGCTGGGCCGTCTGGGGAGGCTAGCTTGGCCTTGACAGCCGCCTTTTGTGCTTCCATCCGCTTGGCCCAGGGGTTAACTGCGGGCGGAGGAGCCTCTGTGAGAATGACGGGTTTCGCCGCCTCCTTCACTTTCTCTGCATCCTCCTCCTGATTCTGTTCGCCCTGCGCTTTCTCGTCGCCGCCACGTCCCTTCTTGCCCTTACGGCCTCTCCTGCCTTCGACATTATCGTTCACTCGGGAGGTCCGACTGGTGGAGCGTGATCCTTTGTCCTCGCTCCGAGATCGAGTCGGAACATCAGCCGCCTTTGTGCCGTTCTCCTGGGGTATCTTTCCGGATGGCTCTGCGACTGATGCTGTAGAGCCCGTGCCGGCGACGGAGGAGGCCTCACATTCCTGCTTTGACGCGGCGGACCCAGCATGGCTTGCAGTTTTCTGCTCTGGGTTCTGAGTTTCCGGTCCGCTTGACACAACTGAGGGTGCTGTTACAGATGTGGCACCGGTGGAGGCGTCGTCCTTACCCTGCGAGCCGGTCGTTGAGGGGGCAGGGCTCGATGTCTGTTGCGGACTGGGTTGGGATGCCGTCTGGCCTCGCGCGGCTTGCGCGTAGGAGAAAGTTGTGGCCGACATTCTTGGTCGGAATCGGTATCACCACACAAGGCAAGCGAGTGTCGGTTCACGACGGGGACCAACAAGTCTGACCGCGTGCGGCAAAAAAGCCCTAGTTGATCGGCAAATTGCAAGCAATGCTGTCTTTGCTGACCTCTGCTAAAGTTGCTCAGTATGCCTGGCTAGCGTCGGGCGATGTCCGGAGAGGCCGGCACAACCTCCCCGCACTGACGGAATGCTGAGGCCGCGAGACCGGGGAGGAATGTACGAGAGCGCTTCGGGCCTAAATTGAGCAACAGTCGGCTGGTCTGGGTCTCTGAGGATCTCGACCGGATAGGCGGCTTGTCTCTTCGCGGGGTCAAAGGCGGTTTGGTAGGCCACGAAAGACGAAGCCTGGAGAGAGCACCTGCGTGAGTGATCACGCTCGGTGTTATGCCTTTGGAATTGACAGGCAGCGCTTGTGACGAGGTCTCGAAGCGGTAGGTTGTCTATGACGCGGACTGAGAACGCCTGGAAAGAGCGAGAATCGCAACCGCCGCAGGCAGAGAACCGGTGCAACTCGGTAGTCGACGGCAATGGTAACGAGATGCTCTACAGCAGCCTGAACGAAGCCTCGTGTCCACGGGCGACCGGAGACGAAAACCAAGCGACCGACCCGTAGAAAGATGGTCAGTTGTAGAAGCGCAAGGTACGCCGTAGGATGAAGGGAGGGGAAATAGAAAAAAAAATGTGGTGGAGGGGAATGCGGAAGTGGTTCGGCAGGGCGAAAGGTGGATGTGATTTGTGTGCGTGTGTGGAATAAATTTTTCTCGGCTCTCTCAGGCTCTGCTGGGAAAACGGTGGAGTTAGCTTTAGAGCCCAGCACCTAGCACAATGAGTATTGTCGCAGCATCCAAGCACCGCTACTGCTCGGGGTGAGGGGAGAGCCCGTGCCGGGGATACAGTGGGGTTTTGCGCGAATATAAATCGGCGAGTGCTGCAAAGGAAATGGTGCTGTATAGGTGGTAGGTACCATAGGTAAGGTAGGTAATAAAAGGAAAATGGACAAGCAAGATGGTTGGAACACTCAGAACATCGACACGGTCCGGGATGCTAAAACACTTTCCAGGTTGTGAAAGGTATAGGGCTCACGGTCAGACATGACTCCAAAACTAGAGGCCTACCTATCAAGGTAGGGACGACCGGGGACAACGGGAATTGCACCGCCATTCACTCATAGAGGTCACGTCAACATCCACAGGCCGGGGCCGTTCAAAGCAGACGAAGTCGTTCTGCTCCCGTTTCGCGTCATGATCATATCAATGCTCCATCTTGTCTTTATGAGCGCCAATTCTAACAATTCTAACATGGTTGGCATCATCAAACGCGACGCTCTGGGTACCTAGACAAGAACAAACGCAACGCGTCTTGTTGATTCGTTTGAGCACCATTGGCATGGGGCAGGGCAGCTTCCAGTTTTCTAATAAGACCTTTCACAACCTTCAAGTCCCCGGGCCCTCAATTCACACTCATACGCAGTGCGGCTGTTATATAACGGACCTTGTCATCCCGTTGGAGGAATTCCAGCAATTTCCGCTTGGTAGCATTTGGGAAAATGTTTCGAGGTGACGGGAGTGTGAGGGGAAGCCAGTTGTTACTCCCTCCGCTTGGCTACATGAGTGTCGCCGTGTTTCCGTCCGTGCAGCATTCCTAGCAACAGAATGAGTAATATTTGGAACTCGTAGGTATCCAGTGGCCCTCAATGTCTAATGCTTGTTTGCTTTCCCATGGTGGCGAGGGATGTCCTACCCTCAGCTACCTTAACTGAAGCTGAGGTAGACCCTGATCTTAGCGGGGTACCGGTAGCCCTATATTACCCTCGTCGATGTTAGGTACTGCACAGTCGACGCAGACAGCCTAGTCCTGTCCATCAACATGACTTTCAAGCCTCAATTGCGCTCTCTGTATGAGGACGAGACATAACTAGGTACTGTGAGTTTATCTGGTGACGACGAGAATCCAGATCATGGTGATTTTCGGCGTCGTTCGGGTGGGCTTTACTCAATTCGTTAGGCGGGGTCGGAACAGCCCGCAAAATGGACGGCTCTTCGCCGCAATGGCGGCTCTTGCTGACACTGCATGAATGTACGGTACGTTTGTCCGTACGTACTGTGTATTGTACATACCACTTAAGGATAGGTGTCTCTCTATTTCAAAGTAGAACTAGAGAACTCCTACAGTTTCGCACATTCACGTCTTGGTAGTCTTTTTCACTTGGTGCGACCGAAAACCTTTGGAGAGGCGGCTTTCATATGCGTAATATTGCACTGTTGACGGAGAACGCGGGTGATTCCCGTCCTTCTTCGGGCGGAGGCATTGGCCGAGGTGGGGTTTCCGTACCGATGATCCGTTAATAAGGTTCCCCGCTCCGATGCAGGGCAGCGATCCAATTCTAATTTCTAAAAGGCCGTCCGTTGCTGGAGGAGTTCATCACGGCAGACTCCTGTGCTCTGTGTGGTAGTAAGGCCGTACGTAGTGCATGCTGCCGATATGATTGATAACAAAGGCTCTTTGCGGTGCGCCGATGGGCTGTGGGATTGAGACAGAACCTGAAGCTCTCAATTATTTCTGGCGCACATGAGTGGCTCGTTCTTGGCAAGCTACTACCTACTGTGTAGTAGGGAGGGGTATTTGTAGTACGTGACATGCCTCGAGCATGCGTACCTCTATTTCCTACAGAGGGTGACCTCGGGAGTGTCGGTAACTGCAGTGATGTGCAAGGGTTTGCAGGGCCTCACATTGCAGGACTTTGACACCCGAGCACGACGAAGACGCTTTCACTTTCTGGGCCTCCTCCCTATCAGGCTCGGCATTTCCTAGCATTCCTAGGTTCGAGCCTGGAAACCAAAGCTGAGACAAGACATATGCTGAGTCCGAGTCGAGTAAGATGCGTCGGCTAAAAGGTACACGTAGCTCAAGTTTGCTTGACATGGAGGACGCTCAGCCGATGTCATCTTTGCGCTAATGACAGGCCTAGAAGCAACCTGATAAAAGCTGTCTGGCTATATGAGATCCCTTTTCTAGCATAAGTATGTTGTCTGGCGCTCAAGCGTATAGATAAGCGCAAACTCAACGACACCATGTTAAACACATCACCATGACTGATGTGCTACAATTGTTCTGTCTCTTTCACGACTTGAACTAGAACCCAACGAGAGGTGAAGACATACTATATGGGTACATTCTGAGACCGAGTAGTCCGCCACGGCCATGACAGCAATGGCGAGCTTCTTGACATGGTCACCATGCCATCGTGGATGATGGGCCCCCCTTTTAAGTGGTCATCCAAGCAGCCGCTCTACGCGCCCCAAAACTGCTTACCAGGCGCAGTCCGCTGGAACCCATGGGGAAGTAGCTCACCAGATACCAAATCAGGGAAGCCAGCTGGATGAGGCCCGCAAACAACGTTAGGATTGTGCTTTGCAACTAAAGGAGGCTTCAGTGTCCAAGTTCCTGTCTTTCGGGTGCAAGGTTTGACTTACGCCGATGGAGAAATACAGTGTCAAACCAAGAGACCCAAAGTAGGCCGCTGTAAAAGGCAAGCGTGGCGTCGAGGCCAAGTGTTGCAAGTATGCCCAGGGGCCCATGATAGCAGCAAAGGACGACAGGAATAACATCGAGCCCAGCGTCCATCTGTGGCGAGTATCCGAGTAAGCCTGGTGTCATCCTGACACTGTTGACAGAAAAGGAGGATGATGTCACCGACGGGAACCATAAGAACTCATCCCCGCCAAGTTCTCCAGGGCAGCAGCAGGAAGCCTGGCCATCGGATCAGGTTGGGGGGAGAGTGGGTGAGACATGGGACACAGGACATCAGGCAGGGCTTCATGCAACAGTGGGGGGAAGAGTATAGCCAGGTTAGGCACTTACAAAACGACTAGTTTGCGCGGTCTCCCCAGAGAAATGACTGGGAAGAGGGCGAAGCAGATAACGAAGCAGGCAAGCGCCCCGAGGTTGCAGGCACCAAAGATCAGCAGACGATCCCACCGACTCACTATGTTCCTCCCGGTTAGTATCGTTTGCAGTAGCGAGTCGACAGTCGACTCGAAGCACTGTCTGGAGGATGACGGGTCCATGGTAGACCGGGCTCATGATAGACCGTCAAGAATACTGTACAAGTATAGCTAGCATGGGTGGGGGCGACCTAAGACATAGCCATGCAGAGTCGGCACATGTCCTAAATCGCCGGTCCGTCGGCAGGGGCAACAAGGTCCTAAATTTAGGAGGCATAGAGACAACAAGATGGATGCCGTGGGGTAGACATCCAAGGAAAGCAAGTTGACTCACAAGCAAACCACGCGTCTTCCTCTTCACGACGGCTAGGCGCCGGTAAAGGAGCTCCTGCACCTTCGGTCGTCGGGAGCCGCACATAGCCACGATCGCCAAAGGGGTTCAGAGACTGCAGGGATGAGAGGAAGCCCCCTTGTCGAGACGTGTTCACCGGAAGGTCTGCGTCGCGACGCGACCAGCCAAGTGAGTTAATCGAGTCTCGAAAGGATGTCGAAGCCATGGCCGACTATCTCTGGTGGGAGTGATAAGGGGCGCGCCGTCGGATGCGTCGGCGCGTATCGGTCAACGACTTGGCCGAACGGGAGCCAAAGCAGGAACTCGACAAGGCTGACGGGGGTCCTGGTGACCACAATTCTAACGGCATGGGTGTGAGCAAGGGCTACCTACTCCGGGCGGTATGTAGCATCCATGGACTGAGTAGAGTTCATGTCACAACCAGCAGAGCGTTGCGAAAGAAAAGTTGGGAGGTGGGTTTCCATGGGCGGTTTATCGACTGTGAGGGCAGGAAGTCATGCGGCAAGCTCACATACATGTGCAAACACGAGTGATCCCGCACCCTGTTCAGATGATTCAGGCCGTTGCTGGTCACTGTTGAAGTTACCCCGTTTATCCTGCCCAGGTGGGGGTTTCTATGTGCCAGTATTTGTCCCGTTTCCGTAGCAGGAGGCGGACTCGCGACGGTCGCTGTCACCGTATTTAGTATGCGGAAGGGTAACGTCGTCGACGTGAAGGCGGGAAACGCGGCCCCCCTTGAGGTTGTGCTGAGCGTTTCAACGGAGGTCACGGTGTGGTCGGTGGGCTTCGGGTGGAATTGTGAGGAGGAAGTCGGAGTTGCGGTTGATCGATAGTGCGTGCAGGTCCGAAACGGTATCCCTGCAGCGGTGGAGGGCACCCACTTCGTCGATCTTACCCATGTGATTGGTTTACCTGACCGTAGTGACCCACCAGAAGTGATCACGGACCACCTCTGTCAGTACCACCAGAGAGACAATGGGTGCCATCCACAACGTGGAGGGTTCAACTGTTCAAGTCGTCTCTCTCCGCCATGCAGGCCCGGATGTTTCTGAACGTAGACGGCTGTTGGTCAGTGGGTGAATATGTATTCGATAGTACTACCTACCTAGGTAGGTGATGACGTGCGTATACCCTAACTCGCCGTGTCCACACGAAGTATTAAGTGCCTACCGATCGTATCAGCACGTGGAGACTCATCTGACCTCCACCTGATGCGCGGGATGCGGCGCAGTGCGGTGACAGGACAGTTCGGCATGCTTCAGAGCCTTTTAGCCAAAAGGACAGATACGGTGAAGTTCTTCACCTAGGTCGCCAATAGCAGCCAGGCTGTGGGATCTCTCGAGCCCAGGCCGCGCGGCATGGTCGGTATGGTCGGTCTGCCTTCTGCATCCGATCCGCCAACGTGCAGGCAACAGTCCACCTCGTGAGTGGAGAGGAAGCTGCTGGAGTTGATACGGGGGATCTGCGCTCGAGATCTCAACTAATGGATGGTAGCATTCCATATTCGTAACGTCTGCCGTCTGCTCCGGAACATGCATGGCATATCTCCGGCAATCGATGAGCGGCGATGCCTTGTGTATCACACGGGCCGATCCCTTTCCTGCGTCTGCATCGCATCTTGTGGAGCTCAACGCCGGCACTCTTCCATGCTATCTGCAAGCCTCGACCGGGACTATCGGCTGGTCATGCAAGTTGCGCGACCACACCGTCCGGCATTTCTGGGCTTCTCTGAGCCTGCACTGGCAGAGGCATTACGTATCGTCCCCAGAGGCTGGAGTGGAAATGTGGCTGCGCTTTTCTGTTTGGTGTGCCTTGGTGTCTCAGCTTCGAGTCACACTGCTACTGGTAGCTAGTAGGCCGGGGGGTGCCCACGCATCCATTCTCGGTGAAGTGCGCGGGAGCAGGTGGGAAAATCAAGGCTCATGGCAAACTGTCATTACGAGCTGCCCTTCTACTTCCCAGGTCTCGATTTCTCAGCACACCCGCACACCAACTTCTAGATTGCCCAGCAGTCAGACGACTTCCGTAGACTCGACCTAGAGCACTGTGTCCATGGCAGATGCCACGGTCTTGGTGAAGCTTGAACGATAAAAGCCCGGGTCTGCCACGCGCGTGAAGCGTTCCGGAGTGTACCCTCTCCCCTTCCAGGTTGCTTCGCATCTTTCCAATAGCCGCTCTAGAAAGCACAGCTACTTGAACCTCTTCCATGCTTACTACCCTTGAGATTCACATCCCACCTATCGAGCCTTTGCAGATCGACGTCAATCGATTCTACACTACGGCGAAAACAGTGAAACAGAGAGCTCTCGTCTTCTCGCAAGCAACAAACTGGCCAGCCCTACCTTACGTGATATACACTAAGACGGCGGCCGAGGGACCTATCATACCCTTGCTCTGGGATCGGATCTTGCTGGATTTGGACACCACCGACTCGGATCCTCGGGGTTCGGGAGCCTGTGCTGCAAGCGTTAGGTATTGTACATTCCTCGTCGTCCAAAGTTGTCAGCACTCCTCCTTCATCCGATTCCATATAATAAAGGAACTTATGATCCGCAAACCCATCTGCACGAAGACTGATAACAATCACCAAAGGCACGGGGTCCCAGGTTGCTTGGTCTAGAGGAGAATCAGCCAATCAGCACCTCGCATCCACTCACGGCCGTCCTCGGAGGGGCAGCTTGCCATCGGTCTCACGGATCATCGTCGGAATCGCTGAAACTGAGCCTTGGAAACTCACACGAGCGCTGCTGCCAAACACCTTACCCCTCCACCATCTTATCGCTTGCTCGCATTGAGCCTAACGGAGTGTGTGTGCACGCTGTCAGATTTCGGCGTAGGCGCTGGTTGAATTAGTGGCGACGCCTTCTCCCCGTCCCGGCTTCCCCTCATCCACCCTTCCCGTCGGATGCCCCCTACTTACCGAAATAGGCACTCCGGGACTCTCGGCCTCAGCCGCTGTTTCCGCGATCTTGGTCTCTTTCCCTTCCTTTACTTCCTTCAACAGCTCTTTGGCCCTGAGCTCTTGTGGTCCCAACTTCCTTTGTTGCCTAGCTCACCTTTTCCTTGAGGCGCAGACGCCTACCGGTCACAACACACCCGCTTCTCTGTTAGCCTCCGCCTTCGTCCCAACACTTGTCAACAAACCAGCTGCAACGATCTGTGTTGCGCTTCGCATGAACCGCCGCTGAAAGCAGTACCCAGCTAGAGTCACCAACCTGTTCAACAACAGATCAGATCATCATAGGAGCTTTTACCGCTCTTCTGGATCTACAAAAGGGCCCCGCTGGAGCCTTCCCCACCTTTCCCCGCCACGATTTGAGTGAAACCAAAAACCCCGATACCCTTCAAGGTCTCTCTTTCCTTTAACTAGTTGCGACACGGCCTGCGCACGTCAACCTTCCCGAGACTTGACTCTAGGCGCAAGTTCCGGATACACTTCACGTCATACGGGGCATCTCACCCCAATCAAATTGGGCAGGCTTGTTCCTGCTCTACCCCTTGGTTGGTTGGACCTGACGAAGACAAACCCGGCTTTTTTAATCTCAGCGGTTATCTCTTGGGCGCTTTGTCACGATTCACGAAGAGCCCTTTCCGATCTGAAGGGACCATTTCCCGAGAGGGTTAGGCAATTGGCATTGTTGAGCCCCTGCCTACATCTTGCCCACACTCCGCAACTCGACTCCGATTATCCACACTACCGACCGCCGTGCGGAACTGTCAAAGCTCAACGATATCCTGAACTGTGCAAAACGCGAAAGACAGTAAAAAGTCGCTCCAGGTGCTCTTCGACTGAACTGAAGACACGCGACCTGACGGCGAGCGATATCTTTACTCAAGCATCGTAGCTTCCGGTATCGCTTGCTTCTAGTTGACTTCAACCACACAGTCCGCCACTCACTCTCGCCGCCTGATGGCCAGCGTCCCGACACCGGAAAACCGAAAGGACTCTTATCTATAGGTATGTGCAGCGCATTCCTCTTCCCCGCACAGCCACCGCCTTCTCCCGTCACACCCGCACTCTGCCGGTATTATCCCTTGTGACACTGGAGCTGATGCCCAATTACGACAGACGAACCCCTTGCTTCTTGTCTATATACGTTAGGGTCTGTGACCCCGTCACTGTAACGCAAAGGCTCTCTCAGAAGCCGACGTGTCCGCACGACCCAGCGCCGCCGTCGCCCAAGCTATCGTTAAGATGACGCAGCACAGCTTCCAGATGAACGGGCATGGAGGGATTGACCCGACTGATTTGGCCATGTCCGGAAATTTCCCGTCGCCATTCCAACATAACTTCTCCAACACCTCCAATCCACCAAACGCTTATTCTAGTGGTTCCGCCGTGTTCGGGGATGACGAACTCCTGGACGGGCTGGCTAGCCCAACGGAGCCTCATGCTGGGCTCCAGGACTACCGCAACATCAATGATATGGGCGTCAGCTTTTCACAGGGAATCTATGGCTCCCACCACGGGCTGCCAATCGACCAAAACCACATGAACGGATACTCGAGTACCCCGGATGGCGATCCCATCCAAAGCCCGTTCGTTCAGAACTTTGGGCAGTACCGCCAGCTCCAGCATGCCCAACCGTTCGGTGGCTCGCTCAAGTCCCCGGTTTCGTATGCAGGGTCCCCTCTCGCAAATGCCGACTTGAACGAGAGCAACGACCCGAATTTCCTCAGTGCGCAGGCTCGAGCACGCATGGCCCAGACCATGCAGCGGAAGCCTTCAAGCAACAGGAACTCGCTCACCCCTAAGACGGCTGCCATTGCGGGGCTGCAGGTCGGCTCCGAGTCCACCTTTGGAGCCCAACCGATCAGAACGACTAGCGTCCATCGCGAAAAGTCGCATTCTGGTCAGTGGATCCAGACGCCTAACAGCATATCTTCCTTCCCTGGCTCGGGATTCTCGTCGCCGCTCCAACCCACCATGCACAGTAACCAAATCAGCGATATTATCCTGAAAGGCGGCGCCTCGATGCCCGCTAAGCTTGGTACGCCAGCGGTCGCCGCGTCGACTCAGGAAGCGAGGCGGAAGCGGAGGCGTGAGTCGCACAATCTCGTCGAGCGCCGGAGACGCGACAACATCAACGAGCGGATCCAGGACTTAAGCAAGTTGGTGCCTGCACATCGACTGGAGGACGAGAAGATCCGGAAGGCCATCCAGAACGGCACGCCGCTCTCGCCGACACTTGCAGGAATTGGAACGCCGTCCCAGGCCACATCGGCCCTTGCCGGCCCTGGTGCCCGACGAGCTGCAGGCGGGAACGCAGGCAACATAACAACTGGCCTGCCCGTCGAGGAGAAGGATAAAGGCCCCAACAAGGGTGATATCCTGAATGGCGCTGTAAGCTGGACGCGCGATCTCATGTGGATGCTTCATTTGAAGCTCCAGCAGCAGGAGGAGTTGATCAACGCGCTGTATGATCGTGGGGGTCAACTACCCTTTGAGATCACCGAGGATGAGCGCCGGATGCAGACAGAGCTCATGGAGGCCATGGCCCGGATTGATGAGGTAACTGGACAGCAGCGGACATTCTCTTATTCCCGAACCGCAGGATCGGGTCTTCGGGTTCCACACCACACCGACTATAAGGGCGAACCTCTCAACGGCAGCGCCAACACCAACGGGAACGGCGTCGATCACTCCTCTGTCAGTCCAGAGGACGATGACTCTAGAGGAATGGCCCATGAAATGCTAGACTCTGGCGACTTCCTAGAGTACGAGGACGATGGGAGTGGGGACCTGAACTTTAAGGACGAAGATCAGTACGGCATGGATTTGACGGCTTAGACGACGAGTGTCGCGTCCTGGGGCCGCAGATGTACACCGTCTAGCAAGCGTTCATGGGAGACACGAGACGCTTCCCTCTCCTATCATCTTTGGTACAACCGTCTCTGCTCTTGGCTTTCCATTTGAGGTTCCTGTCATGGCCCTGGTTCTGGGTTCCAACGCGTCTGTCCTGCAATTTCGGCGGTTTATAGCATATCAAGGGTCGTTAAGGGCGCGGTCTGGTCATGGCGGCTCGGGGTCTGGACTTGAAACACACACGATGGGATCTGGTTGGGAACCTTGGGTTTCTTTTGAGCCTCCCTTTTCCTGGCTTTCCGGCTATTCAGTTAACTTACGATGATACCTCGAGGATCGGCGCGGACAGGGGGCACTTTTGGTTTTCCTTTAGTTCTCTTTTTGGTTCACGAGGCTCTTACTCTGACCGTCAGCGTTACGTCTTCTCTCGCCATCATTTTGACGGGCTGGCTGCGTCCCGTCGTATAGCGTGGCATCATAATACCCATTCACTACCTACTACTATTCAGATCATGAGCAGATGCGTTGTATTTGAGCATTTCCTTGCATACATCCAGCGCCAGGTGTTTCTCCACTTATATGAATGTAATTAATTCACATACGCGAGCGAGGTACCTTAGCTTTTGACATTCACAACTTTCAAATCCCTTGCTACCTAGGTACAATACCTAGCTAGTACCTACCAGTGACGCACGCAGAGTAGGTACTCACTCATGGACGTCAGCAGGTTCCACACATCCTTCCGCTTCATGTCCTCCTGCAGGGCAATCCGTTCCAGCGCGGACCGTCCGTTGAAGTACTTGCAGAAGACAGGCCACGCGTTGGCGACCCTCTCATCCCAGTCCCCACGGTCACGGATCCCTCCGCCGCCTCCGCCTCCCGTGCCTCCTGCTTCTCGTCTTTCTGTACCGCCACCGACAGCCCCTTCCTTCAGTTTCTCTTTCTTCTCACCAGCGCCAGCGCCAGCGCCAGCTCCACTTCCAGGCCCAATATCATCCACTTTAGACTCACCAATATCACGACCTCTTCCAGCCTTCATCTTCTTCCCCTTCACCCGATCGCGGAACCGCTTGCCAATGGCGCTCAGGTACAGGCTCTCCTTGCCGGTCGCCTTCTTGGCATCCAGAATAATATGCGGCGCCATCCCCTCGAGATGGCGCGCTTGGTTGATGCTGGGGTGCGCCGTCTGCTGCGGCACGGCCTTGCGCGCGTGCGCCGTGGCGCGCTCGGCTAGCTCGCGCGCGGCCTTGTCGGCTATGCGTGCCAGCCGGGCCTTCTCGGCCGCCTGTTCGGCCGGCGTCGGCGTCGGATGGTTACTAATACTGGAAGAAGGTCTCAGGGATGATGATGATGGTGGTGGTGGGGGGAAAGGGGAGTGGTGGCTGTCATGGCTGCTGAATCGGGTGGAGGAGGTGGAGGGAGAGGTAGGGGTTGCGGTTCTGCTGGTTGGCGGGACGAGGGAAGACTGTGAGTGGGATAGGGACAGATCGTGGAGACCTGCTATTGTCGGGGAGACGGAGTCGCGGGCATCGTCGTAGAGCAAGGGAAGAAAGCCGGAGGCGAATCCGGCTACGGCGGCGTCGCCCAGGGCTGCTACCCCGGGCGTTGACGCAGCGAGCGGGGTGGTGTTGATGGCGTCGTCGCTTTCCAGGCTGCCCGGTTCATTGCCCACGGTTTGAGAGTGTTTGGCACGCGCAATCTCCTCGGCTTCCAGCGCGTGCTCGACCTCGTAGATGATTTCGGGCCATACTACAACGTATGCGAAGGTGCACAGCTGGGTGACCCAGCCGCCGCGCATCAGCCATGCCAGCATCGCCATGTAGATCGGGCGGTGGGCTTTGCTGGGGCAGTGCAGCTTGTACGGGCGTGGAGCCACGCTCAGCTCGGCGAGGAAGTTGGGCAGAGCTGGCGACATCGGGAACTGGCGCGCCCATTGGACCGTTGCTTGCGGCAGCTTCCGCATGTCGCAGTTGGGGCTGACGATGTACATGTCGCGCGCGTGGAGTGGCGGGATGGCGATGGCCCGCCTCCAGAAGATGAAGTGCTGCGCAAACTTACGCACTTGAGCGGGAGTGAGAATATTGCTGGACTGCTGAAACACTTGGTGGAAGCTGGCATGCTGTGTTAGCTGTCAGGACCAGCGATGGGCGGCCTCAGAGAGCACTTACGAGAGAGTTGGCTTGCAGTGGCGCACAAACTCGATCATAGCGAGCGTGGTCTCGTCCGGATCGCTCTGCAGTTCTGCAGTGATCCTCCTCTCATCCACCATGAGCAAGAGAGCGAAGTTCTTGTCCATGAAGCCCGGTGTCTCCGCCGCCTCCTCTCCCATAAGCGAGTTCACCGTAGTCAACCAGAGGCCCTGCTGGCCTTGCTCTCCTTCTTGCGGCAGGTCTGACACGTGGAACGGGACGGGGATTTGGACCGAGTGGGTTACCGTGCCTTCGGTGGTGTCCAGTTGCAAGGCGGCGATCCTGTTCTGGGACACGGCCTCGTAAATGTCCTGCATCGAGGCGGCTAGCGATGAGGTCGACAGGATCTCTTCCCATAACGAACTCATCCTCCTCTCTATGCCACCTGTTAGTCAACCGACGGGGGATCCGCGGAACTGAGGCTACCTACTGTCCTCGCGACCCTTCTCCTTCAGGGCATGGATCCGTTTCGACTCCTTCCAGACGAAGTCACTCCGCTGCTGGCAGTACTTGTATGCCTTGTTGATCTTTTTGATTATGTGTGTAAACATTATGTCTACGAGGGGCTTGACCTCGTGCTTCTTGGGCCTGAGAAAGAAGACCAGGTTGAACATGGTCATGGAGCTTTTCTTGTCCTCGGTCTCTTCGGTCGGCCTTGTCAGGGGTTTCGCCATGTCCCTCACCTCAATCTTTTCCGCATCGCCCTTCTCGCCGGCGCTCTTCGTTGATCCGGCGGCGTCAGTTGGCACGGCGTCGTCGTCTTCTTTCCTCGACAGCCCTGCCTCGCTCTGCGACTGGCGCTGTTTCTGCGGTTTCTTGCTCTTCTTCTTCTTCCGCCACACTCCGTTCTCCGGGACGTAGATGGGATATGAGACACAATATATTGGGTCCAGTGACACCTGAAACAACCTCTTATGATAGGCTCTTGCCGGAGTCAGGACATTCACCAGGTCCTTGGTGGGAAAGCCAGCAACGTGCTCCCAGGGGACGATCTGGGTGCCGCTGTCCGTGATGAGGTGGTCATCATGATTCCACTGCGCGAGTTGGGCGGTGAGCAAGCTCGAGGACGAGCTAGTCTCAAGAGGTGCATCACGGGAGGGGGGACGCCCGAGGAGCATGTCGTCGTCCTCATCGACATCCTCGCCATCATCAGCCTCCCGCTTCGCGGTCTCTGCCGGCAGAAGGTGGGGCGGGTAGTGAAACACAAATCTCGGCCCATCTCGCGAGCGGTTGATGACGAGGGCGACGCCCAGGAAATTGTCCGTGTTTGGAACAACGGGGGGCGCCATGGCCACGGGTCCCAGAACGGAGATGCAATGCGACTTCACAATTCGAACAATTCGATTGCGCCTCCCGGTTTCAGTCTTGTCCTGGTCCGGCCACCATCCGGAATGGGTCCGGCTGCCGGGGTTGAGAAAACTGCGAATCCGGTTGACGGTGACCGGATGCTGCTACACGGTATTGTACAACTCAGTGACGCTACACTACGGCAGTGTTCCACAGCATCCGAAGCTTGACATACCAGGGGTAGTTAAGCGGGGCAGCGTGGGGTTGCATTCATGGTGACGCTTGGGCCAATTCACAAGCTCAAGAGGTTCCCGGTTGAACCCCTCGACAGGGAAGGTGCATTCTCACGGTTCCTTCCGCTCAGGATACACGGTAGTTCAAAAAGGGATAGAAGGGCAACTGATCGTGTGACGAGGCAACCCCAAATCACTTCCGTCACACTCAACCCATCGGAGCAAGCAATGTGTGGTCAACGCTGCTTGTACTGCCATCGCTCAACTTGTTGCTTTTGCCCTTGCTCGCAAACCGGGCTCCCTCCGTCTGGACTGCCGTGTACTACTGTATGTAGTGCGCCTCTTGCGCGTCTGATTTCGTCACCGCTTTCTGCCGCCCAAACCTGATTCGGCAGCGATATAAGGGGTCCTCCCCTTTCCCCTTGACCAGTTTTCTCAAAGTGTCACTATTACGAATACTGGGTATTGTCGGTATTATTTTTAGATCCGCCGTTTGTGGAATCTCCTACCGCTCGCAACACGTACTCCAAAATTGAAATCGACACCTTGACGGCAGACACACGCGTACCATAGATAACCCTGTATTAACCCTTTTCTCGGACCGTACCGAGGTCTCGGTTACAATGGTTATCAGCGGTGAAAATGGAATTCATCGCAATGGCGAGGTGAACGGGGACAAGCACCGCATTCGCTATATTCCCCTCTCCTACGATAGTGCCAACTCGCAGGAATCCGCGCTTCAGCTGGTGCTGTCCATCCGCCCGGACTGGAAGCTGCCCGGCTCGAACGTTGAGTTTGTGCGCTTCACCGATGGCATCACCAACACCCTGCTAAAAGCGGTTAACAAACGCCCCGAGCTGTCCAAGGATGCGATCGACAGGGAGGCCATTCTACTCCGAGCTTACGGCCACGGTACCGACCTCATTATCGACCGCCACCGCGAGACACAGAATCATGAGCTGCTCACGAGGTACGGACTGGCGCCGGAACTTCTTGCGCGCTTCGAGAATGGCATGATGTACCGCTTCATCCGGGGCGTTGTCACCCACCCGGACGATTTGCGGAAGGCCGATATCTACAAGGCCGTGGCGCGCCGACTGGCGGAGTGGCACGCTGTTGTTCCCTGCATAACGGGCCACACGGGACACAGCCGCAAGAACTCAAAGGTGGATGGGCTTTCCAATCCGGCGCTGGATGGCAACTTTGGGGATGCAGAGTTTCAGCAGGCTATTGACAGCGTCGCACCCGGAAAGCCTCCGCCGAATGTCTGGACAGTCATGCAGAAGTGGATATTTGCCCTGCCGACCGATACGGAGGCTCAAAGGGCGCGGCAGGCGGCGCTGCAGCAGGAGCTAAAAACACTCGTTTCTGAGCTGAGCCAACGGCCGGGCCTGGGTGTGAATGGGGTAAGTCAGCGGGCGAGGCGATTTGAACCCTTAGAGCCAGGATAACGTGCTGACTTTTACTTTTCCCAAGCTTGTCTTTGCGCACTGCGACCTTCTCAGCGGCAACGTGATCGTGCTGCCCAAGACCGAAAAGAGCGCCGAGACGACAGTGACCTTCATCGATTACGAATACGCCACCCCGTCACCTGCAGCTTTCGACATCGCAAACCACTTCGCCGAATGGGGTGGCTTCGACTGCGATTTCAGCGTCCTGCCGACGCGTGCACAACGCCGCGAGTTCATCACCGAATACGTCGACTCATACTTGAAGTTCCTCGAGAAGAAGCGGCCAGGTGCGGCCGCTGCCGTCGACAAAGCCGCCGAAGTCGAGAAGCTGCTCGCCGAGGTGGACCATTTTAGGGGCGTACCCGGCTTCTACTGGGGCATCTGGGCGCTCATCCAGGCGACCATCTCCCAGATAGAGTTCGACTACTCCTCGTACGCCGAGACGAGGCTGGGGGAGTACTACGCCTGGCGAGATGAGGTGACTGGAGAACGGGCGAAGTCTGGGAAGGAGATGCCGCTGCGGGAGAGGAGATGGGCTCAAGATGAGTAGAGTGGTCTTGGCCGTCGCCGGCCTAAAAAGCACTTGTTTTTGTACTCTGGGGAGTTCCTGGTCAGGCTTGCTAGGGCGTTCATTCAACATGGCTATAGCGTATATGCTGTTTACGGAGTTCAGGGGTAACGAAAGGTTACTGCTAAATTGGGGTTATTAGAAGGGCCAGAAATAAAACGGCGTGAGTATGGGAAATATAAGACTATAATTTTTCAACAA
Source organism: Chaetomium strumarium (assembly GCF_033439665.1). Taxonomy (NCBI): domain Eukaryota; kingdom Fungi; phylum Ascomycota; class Sordariomycetes; order Sordariales; family Chaetomiaceae; genus Chaetomium; species Chaetomium strumarium. The sequence goes on along the minus strand of NW_026944429.1, from coordinate 6,334,941 downwards.
ACCTGCCGGTCTCAATTTCGAAATAGCGGCGCCTCCTGCTCGAATCCCCCTGCTTTGAACAGACTTTATTTCTCTTACCTAGGTAAGGTATCTCTATCTGATCACGACGTCACACGGCAACGCGAGCTGTCTAATGCAATATTAACCGTTTACCTTACCCAATGTTGAAGCATCCCCATTCCTTGAAACCAAAGTGTTTGAAGCCCTAGCGCCGGACGCAAATCTAGTGTTGAACGAGCTGATCCCTTCGAAGTATAGCTGAAAGAGACAATCCGCTCCAACGCTTACGCCTCCCCTTTCCAGTACCTAGTTGGCACAAACGGCATCTTGGCTACGACAGCTTTCCTGGGCCGGCCGCGGACCAACACATCCACCTCGGTCCCGGCCTTGTGGAAGCCGTCCCTGATATAGCCCATGGAAATGTTCTTTGACAGGCTAGGACTAGGGCACCCGCTGGTCACGATGCCAAGCTTGACCGGCTCCTTGCCCTCCTCCGCGCGGCTGACAATCTCAGCGCCTTCTCTCGCAGGCGCACCCTCGACGATCAGACCAACTCTCCGTCGTTCGACGCCAGTACCGCCTTTGCTCTTGGCCACCAGCTGCTTGGCAATCACGTCAGCGCCGTAGAAGCCGGCGTCTACTGAGCGCCGCTCCTTTGGGATGATCCAGCTGAGTCCGGCCTCGACGGGCGTGGTGGAGTCGTCCAGATCGTGGCCGTACAGGCACATGCCCGCCTCGAGGCGTAGGCTGTCGCGCGCACCGAGACCCGCAAGCTGGACCTTCTCGGGCCCGGCAGCGAGCAATGCCTCGGTGACATCAACCGTCTCGTCGCCGGGGATCGAGATCTCGAACCCATCCTCCCCGGTATACCCGCCGCGGCTGATCAGCACCGGACTGCTGAGCTGCATACCCCGGAGCTTCAGCTTCGCGTAGGCCGACTGCCCAAACAGCAGCTTCTTCAGATGCAACGTGGACTCGTCAGCCAGCACCTGCGCAAGGATCCCTTCCGACTCCGGACCCTGCAAAGCAACCAGACCCTGCCCGTCCAACCTCTCCTCCTTCACCTGCAGATGCTCGTGCCCAGCCTCCTGGTTCCACTTCGCCATCTCCGTCTCCAAGTACGCATTATCCTTGTCGCGGCACGCGGCGTTCGTCACGACATAGAACTTGCCCTCCTTCAACCTGGTAACAATCGTATCGTCCACAATCCCGCCGGACCCATCACTCTGCAGAAGACACGACAGCGTGCTCCTGTGCTCCGCGAGCGACTCGACGCCGCTGGGCGTGATGCGCTGCAGGAACTGGGCGGCACCCGGCCCAGAGAACAGGCGCTGCACCATGTGGCTGACGTCGAAGAGGGAGGCGTGCTCGCGCGTGAAGAGGTGGGACTGGCTGACTGAGAGCGAGGCGTATTGCACGGGCATGTAGAAGCCGCCGAAGGGGACCATCTTGGCGCCGTGGGCGAGGTGCAGGTCGTAGAGGGGCGTCTTTTGGAGGGGTTCGGAAGACGAGGAGGATGCATGGCGGACCTGGATTAGGGGGTGAGTGTGCTGGCGGGGTCTTATCGTTGAGGCATGTTGGTAGATTGGCCGGTGAGACTGCCCGGCAGAGCACTGCTGCTGAAGGGCAGGCGTTGCGATTGCGCGAGAAGCGTATCGCCTGGCGGGGTGCGACGGACTTCGGCACGCCCCACGGAGCGTTTTCGCGAGCGATGTCGACCTTGAGCACTGCATTGTGCCAAATGAGTCGTAGATCAATCGTGCGCTAGAAAATTGAGAAGGGAAAAGGGGTAAGGATGGAATGGCGAGGAGATGAAAAGGCAATCGCAGACGCAGTGAGAAGCGGAAAGCAGCAGCGCGACTTCACCGGTTTCCGGTTCTCTGCCCGCTTTAACCGACTTTGGCCGAGCTGTGGCCCAGGATCGGCGCCGTCTTGGCATTGGCGGACGCTACTCACCCTCGAGCCACCTTCCGCCCGTTCCCATTTGCACCAGACGGTGGAACGAAGTTGTGTCCGCATCAATCGCGGGATGACGCATCATCTGATGGTTTCCAATTGACAGATATGCAATGACTGAAGGCGTACTGGGTATCGGCTCTAGAATCCCCTTCCGGCGCGCTTCCGGACCGGCTTCACCACGGCTCCCGACGTGACCGTTTTCTTATCCTTGGGCAGGCCCGGTTTCTTCACCAGTTTTACCTCCTTCTCTGCCTGCCGCTGGTCCTCCAGCCGCTTCTTGTCGGCCGCCATCTGCGCCTCAATCTCCATCTTCCTGTTGAACTCGGTCTCGGTGATGCGCTTCTCCCGCGCCGAGTACCCCTTCTCCTTGATCGAGTAGAAGACGCCTCCCAGATCAGCCAGCCAGTGCGGGTCGACCGAGGTCACGGTCGACATGTACTCCTTGGACGTCAAGATCAGCTCGTGGTACACGACGTAGTCGGGCAAGAAGCCCAGTCCGTACAGCGCGCTGGTGGGGTGCAGCTGGACGGTGACGCTGGTGCGCAGATTGATGTACTCGCCAATGCCCTTGACCTTTGCCGCCTGGTGATAGTAGCCCGAGCAGATGCACTTGCGGATAATGTCCCAGTCCGTGCCGCAGCTCACCATCTCCATGTTCTGCATCTTCATGATATCCAGGAGCTGGTCCCGAACTTCCTTGGCGCGCCGCAGCGACTTGGAATGCAGGAAGTGCCGTATGCACCACCCGTCGCTGTATCCGTTGGCCTTCCACTGCGTGTATACGTGCAGATACGTGAGGTGGTCCGACTCGGGTACAAAGAACTTCTCGCGCGCCGCGTCCGATTCCTCCTGCCGTTCCTTCGGCCGGTAGAAGACATTGGGAACCGACAGCATGGAGACGATCGTCACCATCTCCTCGCTGCAGCCGTACTCTTCCGACGTGATCAACAGTTTGGCAAGAGACGGGTCCATCGGGAACGCGTTCATCTTCCGCCCGAGCGCTGTCAGCTCGCCAAGGTTGTCCAGCGCGCCCAAGGCCCAGAGATCGAACAGTGAGGTCGTGATGGTGTCTTGCGGCGGCGGATCCATGAAGTCGAAGTCGAGCAGATCCTTAACCCCCAGCGACTTGAGGAGCAGAACTGTGTTGCTCAGGTTCGTTCGTTGGATTTCAGGAATGGTCTGGATGTACATCTCATCCCGGAACGCCTTCTCTGTGAACAGACGGTATGCTTGTCCAGGCCCTGTCCGTCCCGCGCGACCGGCACGTTGGGCCGCGTTTGCTTGTGATATGGGTGTAATTTGAAGCGTATCCATGCCCATCCGCGGGTTATACACCTTGAGCTTGGAATACCCAGCGTCCACCACATACATGATACCATCAACCGTCAAACTCGTCTCCGCAATGTTTGTAGCCACGATGCACTTCCGCACGCCTGGAGGAGCGCGATCGAAGATTTTGGCCTGTAGGTCTGCAGGCATCTGACTGTAAATGGGGAGAATGCTGAGTTTCGGAGGGTCGTTGAGCGCGTCCAGCCGCTCGCGGATCAATTCGCATGTCACCTCAATGTCCTCTTGGCCAGTCATGAAGACGAGGATGTCGCCAGCCGGCTTCCCAACATGGATGGCCAGGACCTGCTGCACAGCTTGGTCAACGTAATCTTCGACAGGCGACCTGTGGAACATGACATCGACAGGGAACGTCCGGCCGGGGATGGTGAACTCGGGAGCGCCGCCGTAGAAGTCGGAGAAGCGCTTCGAGTTCATTGTCGCCGAGGTAACGATGAGCTTAAGATCGCGCCGTCTTTGGAGGATTTTCTTGAAGAGCCCCATCAGCACATCCGTGTTGAGGGCCCTCTCGTGCGCCTCGTCCATGATGACGCACGAGTACCTGTCGAGGTCAGGCTCGTTGAGCGACTCCCGAAGCAGGACACCGTCTGTCATGTATTTGATGACAGTGTCTTTGCTGGTGCAGTCCTCGAAGCGGATGGCGTAACCAACGGTACTGCCGAGCTTAACCTCCATTTCCTCGGCAACACGTTTCGCGACGCTCATTGCCGCAACCCGGCGGGGCTGCGTGCAGCCGATCATGCCAGTCTTGCCATAGCCGTCCTCGTAGAGAAACTGGGTGAGCTGCGTCGTCTTACCAGAGCCCGTCTCTCCGATTACAATCACCACCTGGTTGTCCCGAATGACGCGCAACAGCTCCTCTCGTACCGCGAACGCCGGCAGATACTCGCGTTGCTCCCTTAGTGTCTTGCTCTGGCTGAAGCTGCTTGCGCCCTCGGACTTCTTAAGGTGGTCACTGAACTTGTTTGTGCTTTGCGCCTTGGGATCACCTTCGACGGCGATGGGCAGCGCGCTATCAGCATCATCATCCTTGATGCCCATGATGTTGCCCAGCGCCGTGCCCGCGACGTTTGTGGCTGCCTGGGCCTGTTTCGCGCGCTCTCGCTGCTGTCTCCGGTCCCTGACGACCTTACTGCCCTTCCTCGCAAACACTGCCATGTCGCTCTGGGCATCCCTTACCGCAGGGACTGGCTCCAGCTGCCTGGTAAAGATCGTCCGACCGTCCAGAAAAGGGGGGCGCAAATCGTGGACCAGAAGGTGGACGCGCGTTCCCTCTTGGTCATCCTCAAAGTCCTGGCCCATGTCCCTCCTCTGCGCAACGCCCGAAGTGAGCATCCGGTTTGTCTCCCACGCATCAACATCCTTCTGCTTCTGTATTTGTCGCGCGCTCATCCCTCGGGAGAGCTGCCCAATCTTCTTCTCCACCATCGCCGCCTCCCTCTCCTGCGCTGCCCACCCGTTTTCGTCGCCGAACGGATTGTGCGTCTCATCGCCGAAGGTATGCCCGCCGAGATCATCGTCGCCTCCGTACCAATCGCGATCTAGGGCGTTGACGGCATCCTGGTCATCCACTCCGGCTTCTGGACCGTCAAACTCTCGCTGCCGCGGGGTAGCGGCACCCGCAAGCCGCGATCCGGCGCGGGGTGTCGAGCTTCTAGAATTGAAGGCGCCATTGCTTCGGCTCTGTACACGCGACGGCAAATCGCTGAATCGATCGTCAGAGCGCAGCGGGTTGAAGTCGAGTTTTCGGCGCTTACTCGACCGGTCATCCTCGTAGTCACGGACCATCGTTGTGGGAGCTCCAGATTTGCCGGCTGTTTTGTTCGAATTCCCCGTTGGTGTCGTCGCAGCTGAGAGTTTGTTGACTTTTGGACAATCAGAGATCCGACCAAAGCCAGATCCAGCACCCGAGGCAACGCCAAGCTGTGGAGCTTGTAGTATCACGCTGCACGCAGATAAGATAAGCCCCGCTGTCCGCTCCACTAAAAAGTTGCCAGAGGAAATCCTGGATTTTTTCGAAGTTGTGCTCGTGGACGAACAGTGTTGCGGAACGTGTGCAGACACACCTAGGTCGCTGCTATTCAAAATGTCGTCGATGATTACAACTACGACATGGGTACCGCGTGGCTTTGCGGCACCATTCCCGACAAAGTACAACTTCGACGAGGAGGAATTTGAGCGTATCGCAAACCTAGCGAAACTGCAACTCGACGACGCCAAGGAAGACCTAGAGGAGGCCGAGGAGAACGAGGCAAAGCGGGAAGAGAGTCCAAAAAAGGAAGAGAAGGAAAAGTCGACAATAAAAGATAGGGATGCTTCAGAGTTCGTCACTGCCATGTGCCGCAACCCTTGACGCCACCACTGACACTGTGGCACAGCATCGAGATTGACGATGATCTGAAGGAGTATGATCTCGAGCACTATGACGACGACGACGAACAAGGCGAGGGGCAATCCATGGCCATGTTTGGGAATGTCAAGTCACTGGCCTACTACGAATCCAACAAGGACGATCCGTACATCACCCTCAAAGACGACGCCGAAGACGAAGAGGAGGATCGTGAGGACTTGCAGATTCTCGCAACAGACAACCTATTGTTGGCCGCTAAGGTCGAGGACGAGCTCGCTCACTTGGAGGTTTATGTTTACGAAGACGAGGCCGACAACCTTTACGTTCACCACGATATCATGCTGCCCGCAATACCTCTGTGCGTTGAGTGGCTGGATATCCCCGTTAGCAAGCCGGGCGTCGAGAAGGACTCGGTGGCAAACTTCGTCGCCATTGGCACCTTCGACCCAGATATTGAGATCTGGGACTTGGATACTGTGGACTGCATGTATCCCAACGCGATCTTGGGGCAAGGGGGTAACCCTGAGGAAGAAAAGAAAAAGAAGAAAAAGAAAAAGAAGTCGAAGAAGGCAAATGACGAATACCATGTCGACGCCGTCTTGGCGCTCGCCGCAAACAGGAAACACCGGAATCTCCTGGCCTCGGCTTCAGCAGACAAGACAGTCAAGCTATGGGACCTTCACACGACGAAGTGCGCCAAGTCATACAGCTACCATACCGACAAGGTCTGCTCGCTTGCCTGGCATTCGGTGGAGTCTACGGTTTTGCTCAGCGGCAGCTACGACCGCACCGCTGCCATCGCCGATATGCGTGCGCCAGGCGAGCAGCCCATGAGGGTGGGTGTGGAGAGCGACATTGAGAACGTGAGGTGGGACCCCCACGACCCGAACTTCTTCTTCGTCTCGACCGAACGGGGCATCATCCACTACTTTGATGTGCGGAACGCGCCCAAGGACCCTGCAGCTGCCAAGTCCGTCTGGAAGCTGCAAGCCCACGATGAGTCTGTGTCTTCGTTCGACCTGAACCCCGTGATCCCTGGGTTCATGGCCACCGGGTCTACGGACAGGACTGTTAAGTTGTGGAACATCAGTCCCGAGGGTCCTTCGTTGGTCGTCTCCCGCGACTTCGACGTAGGCAAGGTCTTCTCTACAACCTTTGGCCCCGACAAGGAAGTTGCTTTCAGGCTTGCGGTTGCCGGGAGCAAGGGAACCGTGTCTATCTGGGACACGAGCACAAACCCGGGTGTCCGCAAAGCCTTCGGTCAGAGGGTGCCAAGCAAGCCGGAAGGCCAGGATGAGGTTGAAGATCGCCTGGTTGGTGTGGAGGATGATGAAAGTAGCAGCAGTGAAGAGGAGGAGGAGGAGGAGGATGAAGATGAGAGCGGTGCTGCGCTGAGCCATGATGGGGACTCCATGGATGAAGACGAGGATTAAGTTCATTGTTGTGATGTTGATGATATGATTTGTCGGTCGGTCTGGCCGGTATGTAGTCAGTATAGGCTGCAGTACTGTGATACTCAAGAGCCATCGATGAGCATACGATGCATCTACATAGTTCCATTGGATTTCAACCCCAGCTTTGCTTGTCATGAGCCGATCGATGGGCAGGCAGTTGCATCCGCAAGGTATACGTCAAGGCACAGGTTCGTGCTGTGCCGAAGCAGGATTCATAGCTTGGTGACAATTTCTGGCACAGTGTATGCTTCGCATGGCACAACCCTCCGTTGCTCCATTTCGGATCAACATCAGACTCAGTCCATGCGTTAGGCGACGATCATTAAAGTCCCGCCCGGTGTCAGAAGTTCTGGCCCATCATTACCTGAGGTGATCGACGAGCATGATTCTGTGGTAGCCTCATAGGGCCCGTGAAGTATACATACTCCAGTCATAGTTACAGAATACTTCTGTTACCGTAGGTAAGGCAACTTCTCGACTCTTTGGCACAGAGCGAGGCAATCTATGTAGAAGCTCGGACATCATAAGGCCTTCAGGAGTCCAGGACCATCACCAGTTTAATGCACTAGAAGCCTCACGTTTCACAAAGACGGCGTAGGTAACGCGTGTAGATGGGTCAAGCAAGGACTTGGTCCCAAGCGGCGGGACTCGCGCGGGAACGGATGTCCCACCAGGGGGTATCCTCCATATCGAGCTGCCTGCTCGCTTCCCCGCGATAAGAGCACGGGCCCTGCTGTCCGGCACCTTCGTTAGCGACCGAGCTACGGCAACCCATAACCGCTCAGCGGTTGACGGGAGTTTGTCGATTTTACACTACATAGTCAAATAAGCTGGCCAAATTGCCGCGCGCATGGTTGAGGAAACCAGCCAGGGAGGCAGTTCGGACCATCTGGGCACGTTTCAGACGAACTGTTTTCGAGAAGCAAATGCCTGGCCAATGAGATTGTCTCTGTGTTTTAGGCCCGTTTCAGCTGCAGGAACAGGACGAACCTCGATTTCTCAGTGGACGGGGGAGCCGGGGCGGAGCGGGGCCGTCGTCCCTGGTCACGCACCGAGCTCGCGGCCTATCGGACGACAGATCCCCCAGATCTAAGGGCGATGCTCGAAACGCCCAAGATGGGGCGCCATGATGATGATTTGCGGTTTGTACTGAATTCCACAGTAACGACTTGAGAATATTGCCAACAAGCACGTGCGATGTCTGGGCTTAGCTACTACCTAGTTGTGGCACGAGCAGGCGACAGTCAGATGTCACGGTGACCATCCACAGTTTGGTCACGTGAACAGTGGGATGGTCCCGAGTCTACACAGTATGCCCATAACGCCGATGCCTGTACAGTACTTCAAGAATGAGTTGTCGTCTGCAGGAACGCCCATAAGGGGCAGAAGATCGACTCACGGTCTCACTACTGTGTAGGTAAGGTACTTACACAGTAGTAGTTCACTTGCAGCTCACGCGGTCTTTTTCTACAGTACGGATTAGGTACTTATAGCTGGGTACTATCTAGGTATTAGTACTCCATGATAGAGAGGTTTATTATCCACAACATCTGCAGGCCGAACGACATTCGCACCACAGATCTCTTTTCGTCTCAGACTCTTAAAGATGCATTTAACATATACACTGGACACCTACAAGTATGTGCCTATCATGTGTGCGCAAATGCTGATGAGCTGCCTTCCTCGCCACCATCCATCAGCAACTTGTACGCAGGTCGGCACTAGATGGAAAGGGGCAAAGGGTGGTCGGTTCTGCTGCAAGGTGACAGACCCGCAGCTCCCATTGGTCTGGTCTATACAGCCTTGAAATCAAGCGCCAATCAGATGATAGAGGTAAGATAAAACCCACCCGCAAGGTTTGTGGGTTCAAGGTCGTGTGGGTCGGGCTTCGATGCGGGTTGGGCAACCAGCCCCGGTCGCTTTGGGAACACCCGGATCACCACCCATGTTCTGCATTATGGTTTGCTCCCACCTGCCGGCCTGGCGCAAATCCAAAGGGCCAACCCCCCCGGTCGAGCAAAGAAACCAGCCCACGTAGCAGGAGGGGGACTCATGTCCAGTACCGGTACCCTCAGCGGTGCAATTCAGCAGGCTAGAGAGGAGCTCTTGAACGTACCCGTTACCCCCTCCCCTAGTTTTTTCGCCGAGCGGGAGTTTGTGGCCGTCCGCGAACCTCATGCCCTTCCCTTATTGCCCATGCCCTTCCCTACCACCTTGCAACCTTTCCCTTTCTGACCCTCCTTCCGATCTTTGGATCCAAGTGACTCTCCTTCGGCGAATTTATTGAACTGTTCGGAGTTCCTCATCGCGGGCCCATTTGAGACTCTGGGAGCAGGTTCCATTCCTTTTCTGCCTTTTTCTTCATTGTTTCTCCTCGACCGGAGACCAGACCATCACACCTAGCAAAGCTAGATTACGTCTCTTTACACTTTGACACGTTCCCTCTGAGATATCCTTCGCGCACTTATATCGACAGCATCGAAGACTGTCCAACCTACAGAAACGGACTGGATCCCACGCGCAAATCTCCGCCGGCTTTTCTTTGTGAAAACCGCCGACGGTCAACTTTCCCTTCAACTCTTTCTTTTACCACCGATCCACGGCCATTTTTAAACTCCGATTGATTCAATTCACGTTCTGAAAGGAGCCTCATCGATTTTCCCAACCTAGTCATACGGTCGAAGGCATTTCGAGAACCGCAGTTCTTCTCTGCCATCACCTGGACTGACTTGGTTGCTCTGATAAGGTGTGAGAATTGGGTGCCGCAAAACCCCATCGTCAGGAGGTGTGTAACGGAACACGCACGCGGTTCACCAGCGCAACGTCACACCGGCGGTGGATCACAAGCTCGCCAGCGTCTCAGCGCTTCCGTCACCTTGAGCAGTACCATTTAGCTCCGGCGTGCCTGTTCCTTACTCCGCGCAACGATTAACAACACCGAGAACTGGGTCAACCTATTCACAAGACTTCAAATCTCAGTGGAAGGCGATTTCGACAACTTAACTGCCCCCTCGACTCTCAGTTCGAGGCCGCGACTATCTCGGATTCAGCCGCCCACATAGAGTTCCTTGACGATATTAGTTTCGGCCGAGTATTGGAAGAGTTCTTTTGGCACGATGTCTCTCGCCAGGGCGTTTACGACCCGACGGGTCAAGCAAAGCCTCCAGGCGGCAGAGGACGCACCCCATCGCAGCAACTCGTTGAAGGGATCTGTCGGCTCGATCCGCCACAAGATCTCGAGCCCAGTTGAGCTCATCCACACCACCAACATGTTGTCATACAATGCCCCGAACATCAATCCCATGTCGGCGACATCTACAGGGTCTTCGCAAAGATCCGACGACGATATGTCCGACAGCGCACTCACGAACGGCACAACACCTCCAACCAGTCCGGATGTCGAGTCGTCGCCAAAGAGGTCTTTGTCACCGGAGCCGAAGCACCTATCATCCATGTTCACCGTTTCCAGCAAGACTTCCGCTCCGCTGGCACAAGCTACAGCTCCCGTGATTCCGCAACGCAGTGTCTCGCATTCGAAGAAGCCATACAATACCCTGGTCCGGCAACGGTCTACCTCAGCGATGTCAGAACAGTCACAGCAGTCACAGCGTACGATCTCAACCAAGGCAAGCTCTACCTTCTCGCGCTCGTCCTCTACCAGCACAAGTACCAGCGTCACCTCTCACAACTCGAGCTCCGCCTACCACAAGGCCAAGCTGTCCAACGCGGCCAATGCAGCGCCCGCCGCTGCTTCTTACTCTCCGGTTTCAGCGCCTCGGCCCCAGCCCCTCCATCAGCAGCAGCACAGGAAGGAGTATGGCGAATCGCAACACCCGTTCGGCCCCGAGCTGGCGCAGGTGTCGGAGCTTGCTGAGGAGTACGGCGTCAAGGAGCAAGTGGTGAGCGTGGTCGACGTGGAGGAGCAGGAAATGCTTGCCAAGGGGCTTCTCAAGATCAGTGCCGATGAGTACTTGAGCGAGGTTCGAAGCTTGTTCGCCACCTTCTTTGTCGTGCCTAGGCCGGTTGCGACTAACTGGATCTGAGCTGGGATTTCGGTGGCTTTGAGAGGTGAGCTGTGTACGACGTCTCGTACAACCCTACATTCTCTGTACATATTCTACTGGGTCGGATGGGCTTTTTGGCCACGGAAACTGAGGGCTAGGAGGATCTCACAGTCACTCGTTCTACGGAGGAATGGTCCTGGAGAAGGAGCGGTACACGGCGGCGTTGGGGAAACTAGGACATCACACAAGTGTTCCTGTGATTTAGGTTTGGCTTCTGAGATACTCCCCGCGCGGTTCTGAATGATGGTGGCAACGTTGCTCTTGTTTTCACGATATCATTCGATTCGCTACCCTCATGCAGTGCTTGTGTGTATTTCCCGAAGTGAAGATACACCTGGGATGGCTCGGCTGGTCAGTACGGCCGGTAGCGGCCGGTCACTGCGGGCATTCGCAGACAGGGTACACACTTACTCCATATTGTCAGAACACCGAAATAGAAGCATCTATGAAAACCGGTCACGGCCAGATCTACCGGGCACTCCCGTGGCCAGGTCCCTTCCGCCGGTCACCACCCGCCGGAGAAGATATAAGAAACATCTGGCCTGTTTGTAGGCGCTCGTGATGAGCTGTCGGTGTTACTCTAGATTCTGTAAGCACCCAGAGGGACCCGAAACTACGCCCAATTGTGGATTTGTCGAAATTGTGTCCCTTCTATGCAAGCAAGCTATCTGTCGCGGAGCAAGACTTCATGTTGTGCAAGGAATCTACTTGTGACTGCACAACCTGGAAGAGGCGAAAGGGGATGTCAATGTCCGGCACACCAGTTATACGGCAACCCCGATACCACGCATGAACAGCGCCATAAAGCGGCCAGCATCAACACCCGCTTTAGAACCGGATTTTGGAGAAACCAAGCACTCAGTTTCGCCGGGAAACACAGCGCACGATACAAGCTGGTCAGTCACACCTACTCCTTAGATCCTCACTATTTCTAGCTTGTTCTGAACTTCTGGCTGCCCACCGGGTCTGCACGTGATCTGCTGTTCACAGACCGACCCAGTTCCTTGCTCTATATTCGGCACTGCGCTAACCGGAGCATCCCGGGTACTGTTTCGGCACCATTGGAGGCCGGTCCGGACGTGTGGGCCGGGTCCCCGGCCGCCCGGTCGATCATCCGGGTGGGTCCAAAGCCCGGCTAAGCACACGGCCGACCGGCCTTTATGTGCGTACCCAAGGTACTTGTACAATACCTGGTTGTCCTGAGATAATTCTGGGAACCTAGGGCCAGCATATTAGGTCTCCATTAAGCTGCGTTAGGAGTGAACTGTGAGTCCAACTTTCGGCTTGCTGGGCTAGACCTCCGTTCTCTGTCCAGATAGCGCTGAACGCCAGGCATTTCCATCTCAACATTTGTTGTCGGGTACAATATTCGAGTTTTCGCGATAACTGAGACGGTCTTAGTTGCGGGACCGAGCTTGGAGTCTTCTATATAATAGCGTTTATTGCAGACCCGGCTGCTGGGCTTCAAAAGTCAGGTAAATCATTCAAATGTAAGACTTACTCACCGTTCAACTTTGCATATGAAGAAGGGGTTGACAATAACATTGGAGGGTGTGGAGGATGAAGGAGACAGGGGAAGGCAACCGCTTCCCAAGGAGGATGCTTTGTATACCAGTCCATGATTTTCAAGAGCTGTCGCTTTCTAATGCAGTTATAAGCTGTGCGAAGCGAAATAGATTTCGGCTTATGCTATCCCCATCAAGCTCCGGAGTTTTTGTGCGCTTTAAGTGACGGTCAGTGAAAAGCGCACTGTGTGTTCAAGAGTCTCGGATCTGGTAAGCCTCAGGGTTAGGGTCCAGCGTGCATAGAGAGGCACCCTGCTGGACAGTGGCTGATGAATCCAAAACAGAACCACTGGGCTGGCACCTTCGCAAGTTCGAAACGCAACCGAACCCCTCATCACAAACAAGCAGCGAAGCACTCAACCCCAACATGGCAACAATCAATGCAGAACCAGATGCGCTACCTCAAGTGGTATTTCGACCCGGAAAGAAAAGAAAGATGTATCGGCAGCGGGCGGATGAGCCAGATGAGAGGACGAGCGGCATTGAGCTCGGCGACGGTAACGGTGGGACCGCGCCCGAGGATAGCGCTGCCGCACACGACACCGCAAACCCGCCTGCCGAAGAGGACGATGGCGAACAAGGACTTTCAGTCGCGGAGGTGCTACGTCTACGGAACTCCCGGAAGCACAGGCCTGGCGGCGTCGGTTTCAGGGCTGGACCGTCCTTTCCCGGTGACAGCAAGGTGATAAGCGAGGAGAACACAGAGCAGAGCATGGTTCTGCACGGTAACACGGATGCGCAACAAGCAGCTGAAGTAGCTGTCATCGGTGGCATCTCGAAGCGATTTGCCCCGCAGACGGGGCTGGTTGGCGAGGTGGTCAATAAGCACATGTGAGTTGCGCGCCCTTGTCCGCCACCAGTACGGGGAACCAGTCGCTGATCAAGCAAGGGAGGAGTACGTAGAATCCGAGTTGGCTAGACGAAAGCGGCACGCCGCAGAAGCCGCCGCCGCCGCCGCACTGCTGGAGCAACAGGACCAACAAAGGCGCCAGGACAGCAGCACTACGGCTATGAGCGATGATCAGCAAGACCCAAGCTTTGCGGTTACCGGCGGTCACTCCGACTCCCAGCGAGTGCTGCAGGGTCGGCTTCTCGAAGTCGACCTCGGCGAAGAGGCTCGAGCGCGGACCGCCGAGATGACTGAGCGCGCGAGGAGACGGCTGCAAGGCCAAATCGACGAGGAAGAGCAGGAAGAGGGCAAAGGGCGAGCCAGAAAGGTCCGCCTTGGGCGGGACGGCAAACCCTTGCGGTCACGGAACCGCCGTGGAAGCGACACAATCAGACGGGAGCAGCTTGTCGAAGAGTTTTTGAGCGAAAACAGACGTAAGTTGCCCCTCACCTTTGGACTGGTAGATTCAACAGTTGGCTGACGAGAAGTACGTACTAGTCGACATCTACGATACGCAATCAGACCAGGCTGCTAATCCGGCTGCCCCGGAAGCGGAGGAAGGTGCTGCCGACGACCGGATTGCCGAGGAGTTCCGGCGAGAGTTTATGGAAGCGATGGCGCAAAGGCACCGGAGGAGAAGGGCGCCCCCCGCCAAACCGGGGGCCAAGAAGCAGGAAGAGATCCTCAGAGGTCCGAAGCTGGGCGGCAGTCGGAACGCGAGAGCAGCTATGCGGGATCTGTTGCTCAAGGAGCAGGCGAGCAAGCAAAGACGATGAGGCTCAGGATAGGGCGGGGCGGAATATTGGAATTCGTGGTTTGCGCCGGCTTGTTTGGATTTACACACCTTATAGTATCATGACACTGGTTACGATCTCTCAAGCTGTTCAGGGTATAGCGTCAACAACATGGCTACGTTCTCCCACGCCTTCCTTCCCCTTCCTCTCGCTGAAAAGCCACAATGTCCTGCAGGTACAGTCTTGTCACATGGAAGGTTCTCCGTCGTAAAGTACTCGGTGATGAAGGGAAGACTGGAAGGATCGCAACCGGTGCCAAGATACCCGTATGCAAGCAGAGGATCAGCCGCTACCCCCACTTGGCGGGTTGATCGGTGCCATACGGATTACAGAGGCTCAGCCCTCGGCGATTCGCTGACACCCGACCCTAACGAAGGATTCTTTGCTTGATTCTTCCACATCAGGGTCTGCTCTGTGCGAGAGACAGAGCCGACTGGCCCGTCTGACTGTGCGGCATGTTGCAGCCAAACCGCTATTTGACTGTGCAGTACGCGTACTTTGTACGCCGAAGAACAGGTCGTCCCGCATAAAACAAAGGGTGGGTTGCAGGGCGGCCTATGCGTTGCTATATTAGGGAACGCGCGGTTGGACAAACCAACAATGGCAGCCCAGCCTTACAGTAAGCACGGAGTAAGGTAATGTAGAACAGACAACGAACGTAATAAGATTCGATGTTCGAGAGGTGATTTAAACTGGATCTGTGGCCGGGCTGAGGGAGAGAGAGCAGAGAGACAGCAGAAAACGAAGAGATCTGCCATGCATGATAAGTAGCCTCGGACGATTCTTCGTCAAGCAAGTCAAACCCCATCGCCAGCAACGTTTCGCTAAGCATTCCTTTCGGAGCATTCCACCGTGTCCAAAGGATTGGCATGCAGGCCCTCGAAAGGTTGTGCCGCTTTGGGGAAGGAGTGGACGGCTTGACAGAACAAGGGCTTCTGGTTGGTGAAAGCCGCGCCTCTCAGCCTTTGGGCTATGCCAGCGGGACCGCGCCATTCTGCCCATCCCAGCTGAGCGCTTGGGGTGTTCTGTTTGGTCGGGGGGCGCTGCAAGAAGAGAGTTGGTTGCTGACATGGAGCCTTGTCGCCCACATTCTCCCCTCTCACGACACGACTTCTTTTGACTTTGGGTTTTCTCTCCTCTGTGTGGATTTCCAGCGACAGGAGAATAATCGGCGACCCAACGCGCATCTCGCAAAGTGCAGGCGCACGCCTAACCCCCGATTGACAGCAACCGCAGAGTTCTCTCGTGCGACGATGCTCCGTGTTTGAAGACTTCCCAGTGGAACCGAAAGCTCGAGGTTGCGGCCGACGACAATGCGGATATCGAAGGGGAAACGCTGGCTGACGGTGGTCGCTCTGGGCCTTGGGACCGTGAAAGGGGACGTCATTTTCGACGCCTCCAGGTTCAAGGGGGATTATAATGAAAGCCAAGCGATTTTTGAAATCAACCTCATCTACGGCAAGCAGTTCACATGGACTGCTTCGCAAGGTGTCGTGGTCGATGAGATAATCCTTTTCGCCAATTATACCGTCCCGATAGGCTCGGTGAAGTTCATGGGTTCGACTCCAACCAACATCAACGGCCCCCCGTTTCAGATTCAGACTCCGACTGCGACTCCGTCTGTAAATCCGCAAGATTCGGAACAACCTGGCGGTTTGACGAAGCGGGAAGGCATAAATGTAAGCGGGATTAAGAACGTGACGCTCCAAGGTAGGTTCTGCCTGTTCCTATTTCCATGGATTGCGCTGAAGTGCTAACTGCACTCGTGCAGTTGATGGAAATGCGGTGTCTATTGGCCCCGATTTCACCCCCGACTTATTAGAACGGTTCAATGTGGGCGTGCCGCTCTATTTTGAAGCTAGATGGGCCGGACCAAGGGAAGACTATAGCGAGAGCTACAGTCAACTTTTCACCATCGTCAAAGATGTGACTCAGTACAATCAACTTGTCACTGAAGCCCCCTCCAGGTTCTCCAACCAGGAGCCCTATAACCCCCCTCCCTCGCCGATACCTAGTGCGAATGGCCAAATCCCAGATTCCACAAGCGGACAGCCAGTCGGGAACTCTAACATATCCCAGAAGGCCCCTAATGGTGGGGGAGGACTACCCAGCGGCGCCATCATTGGAATCGCCGTTGCTTGCGGCGTGGTGGGCCTAGCTCTCGTCTTCGGGCTCGTCTGGTACCTGCTGCGCCGACGGCAGCAGAAGAAGGCCATGCTCCCTGTCGACTCCGCATATGGCTCCGGAAACCGCGCCGAAAATCTCATGGCCGAGAAGGAGGCGGCCGCCGACGTCGAGGTCAGCCCCAATTCGCCCTATTCCGACGAGGGTGCTTCAGGAGCCGGCCCCGGCGGCACGTATCAGCGCGGCGCGGCACACGGAGGGGAAGCGCTTGCTGCAGGCGCGGCCGGCAGCCCACGGCAGCCCCAGCAGGACCAGCCGCGGTCCTTCACGCCATACTCGGACCGCCCAAGTGCGAGCGCGGCCGCCGCTGGTACGCCTAGCATACGCGCGGCGTCGCTCGCGCAGACCGATGAGGCTCGCGTCAGCGTGCCAAGCACCACCCCAGGTCGGGCGACACCAAGGGCGCTACACACACCGTATGCGCACTTAGTCGAGGAGGGCATGACGGAGGAGGAGATTCGGAGGTTGGAAGAGGAGGAGCGGCAGCTGGATGCCGCCATCGAACAGGCCGGGAGGCGTTGAGTCGTTGGCCGATGGGTCTGGTGAGGAGGGCGTTGATTCTCTTAGCTTCATGTTCACTATTTCCAAGAAAGTCACTCGACCAAGCTCTCATGAAGATTCCCACGACGTTTTATGTTGCTCATGGCTGCGAAAGAGGTATTGCGCGTTGCATTGGACCGCCGTTCGTTCCATGGGTTACCTAGGCAGCCTTGATACTTCGAAAGACGCCCCCTTTTACCACCGCTTTGTCCAACCTGACAAACTCGACTTTTAGAACCGCGATATCAGCTCTACTGGGTCTCTTTAGCGCTGGCAACACGGTAGTATAAGTCAGCCGGTTTGCAGGCCTGCTCCGTCCGCCAAGCGATATCAGAAAGCTCTAGTCTAGCTTTGTCAGTTGCGCTACCTGTGACTTGGCTCTGTACGTTCCGTCCGCAGTGACGCTAGTACCGACCGGTCCGAAAGGGGAACCACGGGAATCAAAAACACGCGGTATGGGAAACGTTCTCAATAAGCTTCATGCCTGAACGCCGGATCCTTGTCCCCTGGCCCCTGGCCCCTAATTTTACAAACTTCAAGCTCGCGTACCCCCGAGTCCGATTGCCCCTACAACATAGAGAACAGCCTGGAGAGCAACGGCCCTGGTTTTCGCAGAACCCCCAGTGATACCATGTCTTTCCTATAAAGAAGGGATTGGCGCGCTTCCTGTTCGCTGTTGCGTCATCAAACTCGTGCCTACAAGTTTCATCTGAAGAACCTCCCGACCATATTGGTCGCAATGCTTCCGGCAAGGTTGCTTCCGCTAAAGGCGCTCCCGGCGATATTTGACGCTTGGCTGAACTTATCGCACCGCGAGAACGCGAGAGTGTTGGTGATCGTCAACACGAGAGCGATGGCTAAAAAAGAACCACCCCGTCAGTACGGTTCTCCCTCTTGATCTCTCTGTCTTCCCTCAAATCACGGGGGGCAAACCCACCAACAAGCGGCAGCCAAATGAACTTAAACGTCAGCACGGCCACGAGCGCCAGCGCGATCCAGAAACAAGGCTGTGCGTAGATGGCGATCCAGAAGAAGCGGCTGTCAGTGGGGTTGACGACCTTGGTTCCGGGCTCGCTGCTCTCGAACACCCAGTGCGAGTCGCCCGTCGATGGGTCTACCTCGTTCCACCAGCGCAGTCCAACCAGTCGACGTCCCGCGATGTTCTTGAGGTAGTAGAAGTCGGCGGCGAGGAGGAGGATGGTGATGATGAAGATCATGACCCTTGGCGACGCGGAATGTTAGCATTACGGCTGTTGCTAGGGTACACAGGTGTGGCGACGAAGAGGTATCCACTGCCGGGGGCCCTTCTTACAGGTTGTTTGTGAAGAGCAGGCCGAACAGGTAGACGAGGAGGCTCGCTGTCGCGGGGAAACTTGTCAGTTACGAAGCCCAGCAGAAGTGTCCCTCAGTAGCAAGCCAAATAAATCAGTGCAGATGCGCTTACAGACTCGAAACGCCAGAAACGTCAAAAGCGTTATTGGATGCGAGCTCAAACGCCAGCTCAGAGAGCCCGGCGCGGGCTGTGGCTGCTCCATTCTTGCGAGAGGCGTTGTTGCGTGTTGAGACAGCTCTGAACTTCAGGCGGTTGCTGTCGCTGCGATAACAATATGTAACGCTCTCGTATCTGGCAGTTGGTGACAGCCGCCAGGCGGCCGGTCAAAGTAAACGGCTCACCCACTTACACAACAGATACGGACCTAGATCGTCGCACCTCACATGCACAGTACAAACCGAGTCACTCACGGAATGTATTATGAGATGCACTGACTCCAATCACTTAGCTCATTTACTTGAATTCACAATTCTACGTCTCTCTCTCTCTGTGCTCAACAGTTGATAAAGGGCCGGGCGATTTCAAACAACTTGTAGCCCTCAACAACACACTTGGCGTCTCAACTGATCCCCGAATCCCAATGACATCGCGATCGATACCCGCCCTCCGCCGGGCATTGCTCTACAGTACTAGAGTTTCTGAATTCGTTCGTGTATTTGACCATGACCGTCATGACTAACACCCCGGCTCAGTCCCCGCCTCCTCCTCGAAGATGGTGGCCAAATCTCTCACCCTCGCCAGCGACAACCTGACCTACGACCTAGAAGACTCAGTAACCCCTTCCATGAAAGTATCCGCCCGTGAAGCTTTAAGAGACCACCTCACAGCGCTCCCGAACAAGCAGCACCACGCAGGCGAGATCGCCGTGCGTATCAACGCCGTCTCCACCCCGCACGCGGTAGACGATCTTAAAGCCGTCGCCTCCCTGCCGAGCGTCGACACCATCGTCGTGCCCAAGGTAAACAGCGCATCAGACCTCTTGCTGGTTGAAGACGTTATCCGTCAGATTCGCGGCCAGGACACACGGCCGCTCAACCTCCTCGCGCTGATCGAGTCCGCCAAGGCCGTCATGGACCTGCGCTCCATCTGCGCCGCCTCGTCCCACCTTAAGGGCCTAATCTTCGCGGCCGAGGACTTCGCCCTGGACCTGTCGCTCGAGCGCACTCCGGGCCTGTCCGAGTTCCTGTACGCTCGCAGCGCCATAGTAACCGCGGCGCGCGCGTTTGAGTTGGAGAGTACCATCGACCTTGTTTGCACCTCCTTCCGGGGGTCTGAAGGCCAGCAGCGTCTAGAGAACGAATGTCTGAATGGGAGAGGCTTGGGGTTCAGTGGGAAGCGTAGGTGATCCTCTTCGTCGTTTCCCTTCTTTCCCATCTTGTGTTGGCCGTAGGGGGGTGCGTTCGTACTGAGGCTGTTTTCAGAGTGCATTCACCCGTCTCAAATACCAATCGTCCAGCGCATTTTCTCGCCAAGCCGAAAGGAAGTTGAATGGGCGGCCCGCGTAGTGGTCGCTGACGAGAAAGCTTCGGCTGTTGGACGAGGCGCTTGGACGTTGGACGGAAAGATGATTGATGCTCCTGTGGTCGGAAAAGCCCATGCGACGCTTGGGAGAGCGGAAAGATGCGGTTGCGATGTTGATGCCATCAAGAAGGAGTGGAAAGATGAGAACCCCGAGTAACACAACGGATCACTTGCTGGACGTCACAGCGCTGTGGCAGAAACCAGAGCCGCCCCTCATATATCGTGTGCGCTAACGAGAGTATGGCACTCTACAACATACCCCTTTGCCGCCAGGCCTGTGTCAGACACTCCGGGAGCTCCCCTAGAGGGTACAGCTCCGATGCTGAAAATGAGTCGGGATAGGTCGAGTTGGCTGTTTGAGCGAGTGAATCGCTCAGGTCGGCTTCAAACAACGATCGACGTCTGCTCGACAGAATAGCTGTATCGTTCGCTCCACTACAGTCTGCGGCTTCGGGGAGCGGGGAGCGCCTCAGTTCCGAGCCGTCCACCAGGTCAAATCTGTCGTATGGAAATGACAGGCCATCATCAACTCGTCCATAGGACCTCGCTGCCTCAGCCTCTATTCTTTTAATGAACTCCTCCAGATCCTCAACCCCGAGATTTTCTGGATTAGCGTGGCGGTTTCCGGTCTCATGGGAACTTTCATGGGAGTCAAATTCTCGGTTGACGACACGTTCATGTTCCGTTAGCAGGCGTGGAGGGTCCAGGAGAGCACCCATGTCCCAATCCATGCTCTGGTCTAGTCGGATTGTCTGATCGCCGTCCAGAAGGTGCATAGATGGGCCTACTCCAGGAGTAGCATCTCCCTCGGCACTTCGCCCAAGCAGCAAGGCGTCACCCACATCATAGCGTTGCCTCTCATGCTCAACCCCCCCGCTATCATTCGGCAGCTTGCCATACGCCTCGTACTGGAAACTACGTGGCGCTAGCGCTGACCGGTTCAGCAGCTCTCTTTCGACAGACTGCTGCAGAGCGCTTCGTGTACTGTCTCTGAGCAATTTGACAGCAGTATGCTGGCAACCGGTTTCCAAGGGGAAATTCCTTGCCATCCAAGCTTCGTCCGTTTTGGGAGGCTGTTGTTCTTCTGGGAACCCATCCTTTCTTGTGATCTCAAAATCTGTTTGTGCTGCAGCATCCTTGCGAGTGTTTCCCGGAATAACCCGAGCCCTTTCGAAACGATATCGTTTAGGGCTTACCGCGGCCGCCGGCTCACGTTCTCGGAGTTGCTTTGCTGGTTGTCCGGGAACTGCAGTGGTATTCCCCGAACCAGCCTTGTTGGAAGAATAGGACCTGGGTTCGCTCTCCGCAGGGTGAGTACCGTGACGCTGCAACGATGAAGACCAGCTCTTGGGCTTGCTGCTTGAGCGCTTCAGGGAATGAAATTCAGCGCCGCGGCTTCTAGCCACTGACAGGGAGCTCGAATGAATGGACATTCCTTCAACCCCTCTGACGGTGCTGCTTCGATAAAAACATTGCGAGCCATAGGGTGAGGGGTGGCGATCATGTCGCCTAGGATAAGACGGCATTTCAGTGTCCAGAGGGGTACCTCGTGAGCGACCGGAACGTCCAGCATAAGCATACTCTCTGGGTTTGGCTTGAGAGGTTTTGCGGGAGAAGAAAGTGGAAAGCTCCTCTAGTTCCTTGTCTTCCTTCTGACTCCTGGTCAGCTTTGTCCTCAAGGCACCGTGTTCCGAATGCCTCCGTGTTAGGCTGTCTGAGACCCAACGTGCTTTGGGCGTTGACCTGCTAGCTGTACTTCATAAGTGAGGGAACCGGTCTATCCCGCGCCTGAGGACTACATACCCATACCCATTTCAAGCTTATGGCTGGCCATGACGTCGGAGTCTCCATGACGTGTCTATCCCGGTGTGTCAGCACGATTTCGTAGCGCCGGGCTGTTAAGGTGCCTACGGGGTGGCCTTTTCTAGTCTCTTTGTCGCGGACCTTGATGGTGCCTCTCCTCCCGCGTTCACGAAGCTCCTTACTCGAAACAAGTTTCTGGCCGGCGGGTGTTTTGTAGTCGTATTTGTCGTCCCGGGTCTTGTGACGAGCCCTTTTCTCGAATCGATGCTCCGCTGGTTCCGCCGTCTTGGGCGATGCAGGCGCGGTTACTAATGGAGACCTTGATCTCTTCCTGCGCCTGTCCGCGTGGGCCTTGTGTCGAAAGTGCTCTAGCATCTGCGACCATTCTTCTCTATGGTCTGGATCCGGGGCACGAGAAGGGTAATTTTGTGTCTGCTGTAGCCAAGACTGAATGTACTCGTCGTTCTCCCCCTTAGACCGGATTGTTGGGCCTTCTCCGAGAGGCTCCAAAGTAGGTTCGCCAGTCGCGGGGCGATGCTTTAGACTACTTCGCTTGGCCATCCTGCAATCTGTGTTGTGTCTGTTTTGCTCACGCTGGTCGTGGCGGCGCTGGTGTTCGTGGCGCCTCGGAGATGTTACCCCTGAAGGGCGTGATCGAAGTCCTGCCATGGCACTGGGAATTGTCGTTGCCTTGTCCTATGGCGAAGCGATGAACAGCAAGCCTGGCATGGATGTGCAACTTGGCCCCCGCAATACTCCTAGTAGCATGTTGAGCCTGAGGAGGGTGCATGCACCAGTCACGCCTTCCTAAGATAGGTTCCTGCCGATCCTGGTATGAGGTCTCCGTCGGTCGAACCTTCCATCAACTGACACCGAATAATGGCACCCTGACTCCAAGTCGGGCACCTCACTGCAGTTACAGGTAGATACATCCATGGGCTTCAAGTTTGTGGTCGGTTTAAAATTCTATTGCACTGGGCGCCAATTTCAGTATTTACTACCTACGTAGCTCTATCCCTGAGTAGCGTCGGGTTTACCTGACTTGTCATCTCGGTTATCATGACCAGAGGGCCCGTCGCTACATAGGAACAGCCGGCATACCTGCCTTCAGCCGGGGAGGTAGGCGTATCGTGCCTCAATTCCTCTAACTGAACGCAACATTGGAGCCATGCCGAGGGCACGCGTCACGGGTGCTCCCCGTCGTCCTGTCTTGAGATCCCCCTGACCCTTCAGGTTACCATTGCTGCACATCGGTTGACAGTCTCCGCTCACTACGATGGAAGAAGAATCGTCCGCAGCAGAACCGACGGTAGCCCTGATGCACCTGTATTCTGCACATCATCTGCACACGTTCTATTTACGGCAGCACGGTTAGTGTCCCTAGTGCGTTGTCATACCTGTCTACCGGGCCGTGAGTTGTTCGGTCTTGTCAATGGCTGAACACGGTCACTCGCTAACCCAACACTGAACCGAGCTCGGGGTTCATGGGCAGATGTCGATATCTGATCCGCTGTCATACCGATCATCTCACGACTCTACTCTGGTCTCAGTCATTGGGCACCCTTGTGTTGAGGAGCCTCGTTGGCCTGCTTGAGGTGAGAGTACTGTAATAAGTACCTTATGATTCATCTGACCTGTTCATAAGCCATCGAACCTCAATAAATGGCAGACGTTATGCACCCTGGGCTGGCAATGCCCATGGGCCATGGCAGTTGTCCCGCTCCATCCGTCCAGCGCTTCCGATGACGGATCGAGATCCATACTTCAGGCCAATGGCCGTGTGTTTCCCCCAGATGAAACATGGGCCCGAGCCTGCATGTCACACGCGGAAACAGCGAGTGGGATGCGTCACCGAGATGGATCGCTGTTTGATGTCTCCCTCTTGCCCGTTTTAGCGACTTGCAGACAGACTCCGGCTCCGCAGTTCCTTCTTTGGCGGCGATTCCCGGTCGTCTATCATCCTTACCCGAAAGCATGGGAGAGATGACCTTTGAACGTGGCTGCGAGACGATGGCCACGGACCTCTTCTAGCCTCTAGTCTTCTGGCCTTTCGCACAACGCCAGTAAATCCTGACAACTTGACTAGCTTATCACCAGAATCAGCGACGCAGTATACCGCGAAGTAAAGTAACCAACTTCGTCTGGAGCTTCAACAGAAGCTTAAACAGGACCGGAGACGGCACTTGCGCCCTCGAGGCTGATAGACAGCAATGCGGATAATAGGGTGATCGACGACTGGGTTATGGAAAAGCTATCCCCGGCCAGTAGCCGTGTCACGACCTCTATACCGACCTCAGGTGCAGGTCCACACGCTGGGGCATTTACTGTGATCCTACAGGACGCCAGGCGTGTCGAATTCCTGGCTGGCTGCCGTCAAGGGGTCGTCTCCTAGTCATGGCCGCGAATCGCATCCAGCACTGCACGGTTGAAGCTGCGGACCAAGCAAGACCCAAGGTCCATGTTGGAGACGCGTCGGGCTCGAACATCTGACCAGAGCAAGATCTGCACTGGTATGATGTGGTGCGTCCCTTCCAGTGTACATGTGTGTACAATACAACGCCTCTTCCTTGTCAATTTCTCAAACAGCGACGGCGAATACGTCTGACATAGACTAGTCAAAACCGGCCAAATGACCGTGCAGTGAGTTTCATCTTCCGCCTCTCTGCCCAGCAGTGCAAATTCATGGTTCTGCGGATTATGCACATCCCTGGAAGCTACGGATACGACCACTGGACGTTTCATGGCCCATGTCCACTTCCTTTCATGGCCGGTCTTGCTGTGGGTGATCCCAGGGCCTGGCAACTTCCAAGTTCTTGGGTGAGTTAGGCACATTCTGGTAGGCACCAATAGGTTTCCGCACATGTATCGGATGTTGGTGTCTTGAACTTGCGAACGACGACACTCCCAACCCAAGCATTCAGGTTCTCCGCTACCTCTAAGCTGCTTCAAGGGAGATCCGCTCGTTATCGATAGCATCCTTGCAAGGCTACACCCCCAGACCCCAGGGGCACACCCCCGGGCACGCGGCTCTCAAGCCCATGTCCTTGCTCCCGATCACCGTTGATTGCGTGGATGGGGCATCCGATGGGACTGAGGCTCTGGAGTCTGTATGGACCCTTGATCAAGCTGGCGAGTCACGAGAAGCACCGGGTGGCATAATTAAGGGGCATATTTGCCAATGCCGGCAAAATCACCACAATGCCTCGAAGATATCAGCGCTGCTCTGCTGTCCGGCGGCATCTCCTCACTGAGAAACCTGGACGGGAAGTCTGGGGGAGCTCATCCTTCCTGGATATCTACAGCACCTAGGGTGAGTAAGTTACACTAGGGACCTAGGCACTTTGCAATACATTCGGTTAGGGTTGTTTCGACGTGGTGACCCGCAACAAGGATGGCCAGACTCAGCTGCAGCAGGGCTAATAAAAATGTTAACGTTACTCACGCGGTACACTACATACAAATCAAATTGCAAGGGCAATGGCCAAGGGAGATGCCTTTTTTCGGGCCGTGGTGTGGGTCCTGGCTCCGTGGATGGTTTGGGACTCTGGCGATGTTATGACCGAGACATGTCGAACCTAAGCGCTGACCAATCCTGATACCCGGGTTATGGTTCTCAAGGTGGATAAGTCTCCCGAGCTCGAAGCTTTCTAGAGCTCTGCATTCGCAGGTGCAAGCGTCGCGCCCCATGCAACAGCCCTGGTCAGAAGTCATCCTGGGTCTCCGGTTCTCGTAGTATGTTTGATGCTTGTTTGGACTCTGGACCTACCTATGCCAGCATCGTTATGCTTCAATGTTGAAACTGTATATGGTCAGGCCAACTCCAACAGTCAAAGTCCGGAAGCCATATAAAAAGCGGGTAACATCAATACCGGCGGCTCTGGTCCTTGTGTCCCTCCCGAGTTCTCTTCCTACCAACCAACCAACCAGCCAACCAACCAACCGGCTTGATCAAGAGACTGGAGAATCCTTGACCCTTACCACATAACGCAGGTTCGCTAGCCCCCCCCCGCCGCTCTCTGACCGGACACTATCCAACGTCCCCCCTCTGCCATACTTCGGTTCCCAACCTCGGTTAGAGAAATCGAGACTGCGATTTAGTCGAGGTCAGCCTTCCTCCTCGGCTGAAATCATAGCACCCGTGACGTGTCTGACCTCTTACCTTACCTTAGGTACCCCAGGTACCTTGTAGGCAGCCAACCGTCGCCGGATAAGATGGGCTGATTCAAACCGCAGGACCGATCCGCTCCTTCCTCAACAAGCTCTTGTTCAGCGCCAGGAGAAGTACTACAGCTGCAGTTCCCCGCCTTTTCGTCGCAACGGGAGGCTCCGATCTCACGCCTTTGCCCTCTGGAGACTTTCCAAACGCAACGAACTTCACCGCAGTGCTGTCTCTCTTGAGTCTTGACAACGGTGAGACTCAATCTTCCCCATTCAGGAACCAAGAAGGCAGTACCAACTAAAGGGTCCTAGAAGATGTCTAAGCTCTTTATTGGGTAAGCCTCGAGATTTACTGTCCATCTACCCGCCGTTGGGCAGCGGCCATTGACATGAGATAGTGGCCTCGCATGGCACACAGAAGAAGCCACACTGAGAATGAAATTTGAGGAGTTCGGGGTGGTGGAAGAAGCAGTATGTTGTGGTTCACTTCTGATTGGCACTGATTCAATCCTCGTCCCCTCCGGTCCAAAAGTCCCAGCTCCGGAGTTTTCTGTAAACAGTGCGTCGGAAAGGAGAACCTGACAGCTAGTCAGGTCGTTGTGAAAGACCGGGACACTGGCCGCAGCAGAGGTTTTGGTTTTGTGCGATACACGAACGGGGAAGACGCCCAGAAGGCGATCTCTGCCATGAACAATACCGAGTGAGTCATGTGTCACCTCAGAGACGTCGCTGCCGGCGCCTGACTCTAACACAAAACGTCTCAGATTCGATGGACGGCAGATCCGTGTCGACAAAGCCTCGGACACGGGTCCTAAGGGTGGCGGCCGAGGAGCTGCGCTTAACGGTTATGGTAGAGGCGGCTTTGGCCCCGTCCCGATGGCCGGCGGACCCGTACCGGGAATCGCATACGGCACCCAGCAGCCATATGGAATGCCGCCAAATCTCTACGCCCAACCGTATGGGCGTGGATATGCTCAGGCGCCGGCGTCGGCGCCGGCCGGATATGTCGTTCCTCCGCAGGGTATGTAGGAGAAATGTCACTGACGTGAACCGTGACGACGCTCTAACAAGAGACAGGATGGGTACCGCAGCCATACGGGTATCCTGACCCTACACAACAGGGGCAACCCCTTCAGCCACCGAACCAACCCGCAGGCCCTGGGCAAGGCGGCTATTAGGAATACGCCGTTCCCTCTTAGAGCCTCCGAAGGAGTAACCCGAGAGGAGTACCGGAGGACAAACAAAGAGGTTACATACCTCCAGACTTTCTTCTGCCACATTTCTGCTCGCCCTGAAACGATCGATTACAAGATACCCCTGCACGGCTCAACCTTCTTCACATCAGCTCGGTCGGCGGAACAGACCAGTCTAGGGGACGTCCGCTGGACGGCCAGGGTGATATCGTTGCTCTCCTGTTTTGCAACTTCTGCGCTATTGTTATTCTTGCTTCACGGCCTTTTCTTGTCGAGTCTCATCCTCATTGGGAGCTGCGAACTGTTGCCTGTTGCGGGAGCAGGATAGGCTGGGGGTAAAAGGGGGTCTGATTCGGTGGGGATCCATGAATTGGACCCCGATGTGTCTGCATGGGGACACTGGCCGGCCTTTGCCGCGTTGTGGATGTGGCCGGGGATGCAGTTCAACGTCAAACATTTACGATATGATGGTGCAGGGAGATATCCCCTGAGCTGGCTCTGGGAATGTCTGCATGCGGGCCGAGGAGAGAGGCGTCGGCGGAAAGGGGGCGTCCGAGGAAGCCAAGGAAAAGTGAAGCGAAGGTAGCCCAATAGGGGACCTAAGCTAGTGGGGGGAGAAGAGAGGAGAAACTCATAGTTGCTGGTTTCTTGTTGAAATGCTTCTTTCCATCTCCGCTTCCTCACGAAGTCTTCTCTGTCTCTTCTTGTTCATCTATGCTGCTGACTTTCCTGAAGTCGTGATGCTGCCCATGATGTTGCCGCTCCCGCTCTAGCACCCATTCCGGACTGACGCTGACAGGATACAGCGGACGCAGGATTCCTTCTTTCTCAGTTCGGATTTCGCCAGTCTTCTTCATCTTCTCCTCCTCCCGAGCCGCAAGCGCCCGGACCCGGGTCGATAGATCCGTGACGTGCTCGTCCCCGCTGTCCGGGCTGAGCTCATCCAGAGCCCGCTCCAGCCCCCACAAGTAGTCCCGATTCAGACCGCTGGGGCCTTCACTGCGGTAGATGTGCTCGGCCAGCTTCTGCGGGTCCTGTGGTCCGACGAATTGCTCGTTGTCCGGCGTTCCGATGTAGACCAGCGTCTGGAAGGGACAGTGCTGTGGCAGCAGGGCCGGGTCGACACCGGGCGCCGGGTGGAAAGGGGTGTAGTGGATCGTGTACCCGTTGATCTCGCGGATGTCTAGGTACTCCTTCACTTCGGCGACGCGATCGGGCTTGATGCGGTAGGCAACCCCCCAGACCTTTTCGGGAGCTGAATCATGGTGGTCGGTCAACTGATCCCAGTACGAGCGTGAGATAAGGGTCACGACTCGCCCCGGGGCTTGTGGAGTGCCCCGGTGGTCTTCGCTGTCGGCATGGCAGTAGGGTCAGTGGCTTTGCTTAACGTCGATGGAACGTGATGGAAAGGGGATCCGTCAGGGAGATCCGGGATGATGATATGATCTGAAGGCGAGCCCAATATCCAACAACCGAACTGCGCACGCCACGATTATCGGGCCCTCGGGTGTCTGATGGAACAGTGAGGCTGAAGTACCTTGCCTATAATCCGATTAATATGGGGAAGGGGCTGATCGAGAAGCGATGGACGGGGCAAGGAGCGGAACGGGCCCAGAAGTTTGGCGAGGGGTACGGCAGGGGGTAAGCAGGGTATTTGGGCGGCACGGGCAAGGGGAAAGGGGTGTTGAACAGGGTAGGACGACATACTTGCCAAAACCTCCGGACATAGCCGGTCACCCAGCCCGGAATTCTTCTGTCTTGACCCGGTCAGCTCCCGCCCTGCGCAGCCATAAGGTCGATTCAGAGAAAGGGGGGGGACTTCGGGTTTGGGTGCGGATGATCAGATAAAGGTAGGGCTACCAAAATGCGGTGGAGGTTTCCAGATCAGGCTTCTGCACAGCAACTGGTCAGTATCACACCAATTCTGGTGTTCCGTTCAGCGGTACTGACCCGTATCCAAATAGCCAGAACTCGTCCGCCTGAGAGGGAGGGCTCTGACCAGACATCTTCCGTGCCTTGTCTGGCTTAATAGAATGGGACGATGAGTCAAGCGACCGTTTAACGATCCCTGAGCCGGGAGGTACTGTCTGTGGCTGTGTGATGCTGCAGCTGGCGGGATTTTTGTTGGGATAGCTTTCAAACAGCCGGTGAAGTCAGCCCCCAGGTTTGATATTCTCCCCTGAGTCTAAGCGAGCGGGACAAAGCGCACCTCTGTAAGACGGAGTAGTAGACGGGAATCAGATGGGAAACGTTCAGTCCTTCACAGTATTGAAGTTGTTTCTTACATATCTGTAACCCGGGCATAACCACGTGGAGGTCCGGGAGTTGTGGACAGGCCGGTGTCCCCTCGATAGGTTGCTGCAAGTCATCGTTTAGCGGAGACGGCCAGTGGAGACTGAACGTTCGGGAGCCGTGCCGTGCTTCGGCCCGAGTATCGCCTCATCTCAAGTTCTCAACACAGGGCTGAACGCGTGGCATGTTGACAGCATCTCTTTCCACGCTTCTTAACTATGCCTATGCTGCTACACTAGTGTCTGTTTCTCATCCTTGATGCTCGGACATCATGATGATCCTGGTAGAGGTAATGGAGGCAGATGAGGGGCTTTGCTCATGCACTCATTGCACTGCGAACCCGTCAAATCATACCGGCAAGTCAGAACATCCGTTCCACCTAAATCTTACGGCTAACTACAGCACTTGATTCTTTGAAGCTTACTATTTCGATGGATTAGACCGGAGTTGATATGCCACTTATGTGATGACAACTCAGCCAGCTAAACAAACAAGAAGCCATAGAGCATACGCTACCTACTTCAGTGGTTAGATGTAATATTTGTCATTTTCGCGTTTTAGCTTTTTAGGCCACCGTCTGTCAACAACACGGGAACATTGTGAGCTTGACTTCATCCTGGCGTATAACTTACTCGCCATACTATTGTTTTCAAACCGTTCGAACCTATCTGATGCCTTCGGCACACTATGTGCCGTCCTACATCATGTAAATCCTGACGCAGGCGGGAGGCTTATTCTCCGGTGTCTGAGCCTCTGCAGGGGATCCACGACTGCCACTGAGTTGTTGCTTGCACCGCCCTTGAAATTGCGCGTATTCAACCTCAGGATCCCTTGGCACTGTCAGGTTGTCAGGTTGGAAAAGCTGCCCAACTCAAAGCAAAGGTCATTCATTTCTGCCCTCCAGGCTGTCTTGTCCGAATCTATCCATGATCCATGCTACCTCTTCTTCGGCTTGGGGCATTCATTACTGCGAAACAACTTGCAGCTAAATAAACCTAGCTTGCGGCTGAGTCGATAAGCTGGGTTGGATGCAGCCGCACCCAAGAATCCAAGACTGCGACGCTGCTTAAATACTTTTAGCACTTGCTTCCTCGCCGTCTCCGACCCTGTGTGTGTGTGACAAAACCCAAACCTGACACACTCAGGAGAACGGATAGCAACGATCTCGCCTGAGTCGCGATCAACGCACATACAAGCAAAGATGGCGTACAATAGACCATACAACCCGGACGAACTGCCTAGGTGAGTAGATACGAGAGCTGCTCGCTGCCGCAAACCGCTCTGGTCCACCCCGCCCTGAGAAGCCCCGCCATCAGCGAACGACAACACCCGGCCCTTCAATCCAACCATTGCCGCGCTTTTTGCTAACACTATTTGTAGATTCGCGGAGCCCGAGCAGGTGAGCTATTCTAATGCGTTGCTCTTGCATGGAGCAGCCCTGCTGTGCGCTGCTACCAGAGCTGAAGCTAAATACTTATCTGCCGTTTTCTGTGCCTCACACAGAAAGGAAACAACAAGTCTCCAGCACCGGTCTCTTCCGCTTCGCGATACGAGAACAAACCACAGCCTCCACGTCCTCTTGATCACAGAGGCTCGGGGGATCCGTACGGTCCCCGCCCGAACCAACTATCACCCAGGCACGCAGCACCGCCTGACCGTTTCGGCATGAGCCCGCCCCCAACCGCAGCCGCGGCCCGACCGATCCATCAAAACCTCCCGCCCGCTAGCTCAAGGCCGCCGCCGAGTCCTGCACCGCGCGATAGCTCGGCCGACCCGACCTTACTGCCACTTTTCAGGGCCGTGGACAAGGATGGTGAGTTCTGATGCCTTGTCCGGCTGTCTCGGACGCCCCTCCGTCATCAGCTGGCTCTCGAGACGGTTCCCTGAGAACTAACAGTTTTACGCTTCTGCTCCGCACAGGCACCGGTCAGCTCTCCGAGAGAGAGCTCTCAGCAGCCCTCGTCAACGGCGACTGGACGGCCTTCGACCCCCAGACGGTGCGCATGATGATCCGCATGTTCGACAGCGACCGCAGCGGCACCATTGGCTTCGAGGAGTTCTGCGGCCTGTGGTCTTTCCTGGCCTCGTGGCGCTCGCTCTTCGACCGCTTCGACACAGACCGGTCCGGCAACATCAGCTTAGACGAGTTCAGCAACGCGCTGGTCGCCTTCCGCTACCGCCTGAGCGACCGCTTCGTCGAGCTCCTCTTCCGCACCTACGACAAGCGCAATGAGGGCGTCATGAGCTTTGATCTCTTCGTCCAGGCCTGCATCAGCCTCAAGCGCATGACCGACGTGTTCAAGCGCTATGACGACGACCGGGACGGGTACATCACGCTGAGCTTTGAGGACTTCTTGACTGAGATTCTGCGCCAGCTGCGGTAAATCCTGGCTTGGCACCGTGGAGTTAAATCCAAGGGGGAATTGCTTAGTTTGGCCCAGTGGTGCTTGGTTAGAATGTGTGGTATATGAGAATCCAACCCGGGGGATGAGCTTCGCTCATGAACATGTTCATGTACCGTCTGGTTTGGGGACACAGGGACACAGTGCAGAGATGTCTAGATGGACGAACGCTTTGATTACATGGGAAATGAGGGGGCAGACTCAGATAAGGACGACGCGAAGTTGATACCCCAAGTCTTTGCATATATATCTGCACTTGCGTCTAGTCTCTTTCCAATACTGCGCCAAGTTTACCACTGCATCCGCGTCGATCCGCTGTATGGATGCCTGTCCTATCCAGGAATGGTACCGTACGAAAGCGAAGGCGGCGTTGACCTTGGGTCGATCATCTTTCGAAGCTAAGAAGCGACCCGCAAACCCACAAGCTTTGCAAAGTTCAAATGATAAGATCAGAGATATACCCTGATGATGAACTTACCTAGCAGTCGAGTTCAAGTTTCATTTACGTCCGACTGTATACCGTTAGCTGTTGACTTGAGTTCAGTTATCGTGATATGCTACTCCAAGTTAAAACTTGATGTTCACTGGAGCGTGGAGGTAAGGTACAGAGTTCAAAAGAGATAGGTTATCTCTCACGGGTTTTCGTCCTCGTCCAACGAACATGCTGTTCACTGATAGGGAAGCAGGATTACCAGGTAGTTGTACTCGCTGGGCCTTCCTTCGCCAAGGGGGCGAGCTGGGTTCGGCCGTTTTGGAAGGCCCAGCGAGTACGTGCTGAGATGGCCCTTTTCAATACCGCAGGATACCTGACCAGTGAAAACGTAGGAAACAGACTTCTCTCGTAGAACCATGCCCCCAGCATCCCACGGTACGCCGTCGCTGAGTGCCATTGGTATACGCGGGCCTATGACTAGTAGGAGGCTTTTGAGACCGCAGTTCTAGTCAGCTGAAAAAGATACAATTGTGTAGCGATCACCACATGCATGTGGATGGAGGCCGGAATTCAGGGTCACAACCATTTTCCCAGTCAGAGCGCCCGAAGCACTGGCACTGTGAAGGTGGAGCTGCCCCCGCAATCCCATCAGCGCGGCACTGGACAGATCCACTTCTATGTCCGCCCTTGTGATGCGCCTTCATTCGCGGCCAAGCCCCATTGAAGACTTGGGAAGGAGGAAGAAAACCAACCGGATTCGGAAGGCTGGAGGCGTGCGAGTCAGAACCGTCTGGTTTTCTGTTTTGCGTTATTTTGATCTCCTGTGTAGTGTAAGATCAGCGAACGAGGAAGGTGTGCGGGCTCCATGTCAAAGGCTCGAGTTCACCCGGCAAGCCAAGCTTCGAGGTTGCTGCAGCTGAATTGGGAAAGCTTCCAGATCCGAGCTAACTGACACCTGGGCTTCCGTCATTGAGCCATCAGCGAATGAAAAGACTTTTCGCTCTCCACTCAATCGAGTGCCCACGCCTCCGTGTTCCGGGTCGAGGGCATCCGCTCTGTCGACCGAGTCATGAGCTCCAGCCATCCTGCCCTTCTCAATTTTGTCGTTCGACTCTAGCCAATTGTTCAGGAGGCATGCTCAGCCGAGTGATATTGATATTCAGGGCCCAAGTTGGATTGAATCATTGATGTGCCTATTCAAGTGTGGGTAGCCTTGCATTCAAAGCCGTATAAGGAGGATCGTTTCTGGCTGGCAGAAACGGGTAAGAGTATGAAGCCAAGGAGTCCTCAAGTTGGTACGGAGTATCCGGATACAATCACTACCCCATGTTAACTCTGTCATGTAAAGCTCGCAATCGCTCTGATTTTCTCTTACTATTAGACAGATATGTAGGCAGCTGCAGTTATTTTAACCCTACCTAACCTATATGTGCCTTTCCCTCTTATCGGTCTCTTCCATGGTCGCATTGGAGTTTGGTCTTCCACGCCCCCAGCTCTGCGACAAGCGACAAGGGAGGCAAAGCTGCCATGGGCTGCAGAGTGTGGTTCCACAGTGGAGGGATCAGACTTTGAGACTGTCCTCGTTGACGGGATCGGTACACTTACAAGTCCCGCCTTTGTGGTCAGCATCTGACTGACATCCGATCGTGCACGTAAACGATCAGCGCAGTCTGCTTTTCGGTTATTTCATCCCTTGATTAGTCTGGACTCTATTGTGCCTCGAACCAAGTATCACATTTCCAGGTTGTCTAACGATTCTGGCCTGGATACCTGCATTTGGTGAGCAGGAAGCCATGCAAACCTGCTAGCTTCCCGGGCGTGACATGTACATCCGTGTACTGTACATACATACAGTACATGCACGGTACCAGACAGCCCTGGTGCTGTCCCCGCTCCGCTCCCCGCTCGCGTTAAGCTACTCCTGCTCTCGCCCGAGGGCCTTTGCCACCACAGTCCTCCCTTCTTCGAAACACCGCCTGTCACACCTGCAAGGAGCTTGGAGCTCTCTTGGATGACTGCAGCTCCCGATCACTTCTTCCCAATCCTCCGCGCCCGGATGTCAATTGGAACAACTCGGCATCGCAGGATACTTAATTCTCAATTGACATCGCTTCGATTTCGCCGTACTTGCTATCTTATCAGATACGGAAAGCTATCGTCTACACCCCCCGCCAGCACCCCTCGATATTTACGGCGACGAGTGGCGGGGTTGATCGTGCAACATCAAAGATGCCGGCGAGATCATCACTCACCTCGTCCTTCTCAATTACCGATGCGAACAATGAGGTCGTTTGTCCGCTGCGCAATCAAGATGGCTCCAGCTGTCGCAAGCGATGTATCGGGGTGAGTCGGGATTCTGCCTATCGCCACCAGGAACTCTTTGGAACAGACCGTCGCAGCCTCTCGGGATACATGATACTGATGCAGCACCATCTTTAGGAAAA
This sequence comes from Chaetomium strumarium, assembly GCF_033439665.1. Lineage (NCBI taxonomy): Eukaryota > Fungi > Ascomycota > Sordariomycetes > Sordariales > Chaetomiaceae > Chaetomium > Chaetomium strumarium. The sequence continues at coordinate 6,300,216 of NW_026944429.1, read as the reverse complement.
ACGGTACCGCTCTATGCAGGAGCATATCCGTCGCGCGCACCCGGAGCATTACATTGCGAAGCTGCCCGCCACTGAGGAGAGCTTCCTGCTCATGATCAACACTTCTCCGACCGAGCGACCTCAAGCCCAGCCGACAATGGCCCCGCCCCATGCACACCAGAACAAAGGAGCTCCACAAAGCTTCCGCCAGGATGAACTGAACGGCCCAGGAACCCCACGGAGGTTCGAGGAATACTCTGGTGGCGCCTTGTATCCTGCTGCTGCTGCTCTCGCTCAGCTTCACAGCCATAAAAACGATTCTGGGTGGGACTCAGATGGGGTGCGTGCTGGACAATCTTCCACCCAGGCCGTGTCTCACGCACTCGCTGACACTGAACTACAGGACTGGCACTCCGACACCGAGGGGATGAGGATATCAAGGTCATCGATGGAACTTCCGCCAATACAGTATTCGACCGCCGATATAACAAGCGCACCGCTCCCCAGTCTCGACATGGGGAGACAGCGCGAATTCCTCCCCTCAATCCTGGCCCATTCACCTCCCGGCCGTTCTTCTACTCTCCCGCCCCTTCAGCGAGCTCTGGGTCCCAGCCGGCCGAGAAAACAGTCGATTTCCAAGAGAAGCCACCACAGAAGGAAGTCCAAGGGTCCTGGGTCGGAGTGGCTGCGTCGAATACAGAATGAAGGCAACCCTGACCTCCTGCGGCCTGGCAGTCATGATCGGAAGGCCTATTCAGCAGAGCCGTCTGGAGACTATGGTAAGCGCTGGGAGGACCTCATCGATGCGGCGGCGTCGGCAACGGAAGACATAGATGAGGACAGAACTCCTGTGAGTCTCAAGTTCAATTCGATGGTCGACCCGCGCCTGACGAGCCAGATGCCGCAATCGCCTGTATCGATCCAGAGGTCCTCCTTGCCGCCTTTCGCTCAGAACGCTTTCACAAGCTACCAAGCTTCCCCCCTGCAGCGAGCTCTCACACCTCCGTCGTACAACCCTGAAGCCCCTGAACCATTCCCGTCGGTCGAGAGCGGTGAAGGCGGGGATAATTTCCATATCGAATCGCGGGGCCTGTCAGACTCATCCCCGAGTTTCTCGTCCCAAAACACTCAGATCTACTGCGCTGCCTGCCAGGGGATCTCCTTGCTGAGGGAATCGTATGCATGCACCGAGTGCATATGTGGCCTCTGTCCGGCCTGTGTTGAGGTCCTGATGGGCGAGCAAGGCGCACGCAGGAAATGTCCCCGGTGCGCCACGATCGGAGGCCGCTTCAAGCCGTTCCAGCTCGACATTCGGTAGTGCACTGATATTCGTCAGCTTACTACACTTGCTGTGGAAGCAGGCCTCTCTTTCCTTCCTCCCCCTTTTTCCCTCCTTTTCTTCTTAGTTTAGCTACTGCGAGACAGATCAACTCCACGGTTTTGGCGGTATATAACTGCTGTTTGAGCGGCGACAGCATAATCGGGGTTACGACGGAATTGTGGCACGACTTCGATATGGCTTGGGAACAATAGGTTTGACGACAACTACCCCGACTTACGACTACTGGTGTATTGCACCGACCGAGAGGAGCAAAGATCTACGACATTGAGTTTCCACACGATCTCTCGCGATATTTCACGAATCGTACCCCAGCGGTAAGGGGTTCTTGCATTAACGACTTGGGCGTCTTGGCGTGGGGTTCCTTGGCGAATGAGGAGATCAAACGGAGACGACTTTGTTGGACCTCAAGTATTTCTTTCGGGCTTATCAAATTCTAGGCGTTCTTGATTTCTTGAACAACGGGGGTGTCGGGTATGTCACTCGGCACAAGCGGGGCTGAATATCAGAGAGGGAGGCTGAGGTATGCTGAAGGCGGCCAGATGTTGTCTGACCATTGCTGGCTTCCTGGTTTGCACCGCCCCCTTACCCAAATGCTCCTCACATTGATGGTGTAGCTCTTTTATTTCGGTTTAGATTCGATATACAGGACAGGCTGTTAGTATCCAGAAAGTCAGAGTGAACAAGAACTGCCAAAACCATCTGGGCTGGTCTCTCGCTACCTCAGTTTCTAGTTGAACGGCCCTCCGCTTGATCCACGCTGCAGCAGTCAAGACCACGTTATTATCACTTAGCTTGATGCTAGGGACAAATGCCTCCGTGTACACCCCAAGATTAAGAAGACCCCATACCTCAAGTTCCTCACCTCAATAGTTTGCGCAATGAGTTAAGCAATTAGAATCACGGGAGGGAAAGGGGAGGAGGAAGAATGGTGTTAACCGCTAATGAACTTCGTTCCGTCTTCTAAGGCGTAAGTTTGACATACATCGGCGTCTGGTGCTTTTGGCCCGATCGGGCTACAATTCGTATGTACCGTACTACTAAATACTAACTGTTGCAACATGGAAGCCTATTGCCAACAAACTCTCCCTGCAAACCAATCTAAAGCGATTTGGCGCCCCAGAGTGTCTCAGGCTGTCACACGGGCACCTCTTCCAACCAGACGCGGGCTATTCCAGGCAGAAGCCGCACATGCGCGGGGTTGATAACTTCAAACCTAACCTAAGCGCTGGAATAAGTGAACACACATTCCAGTTTCCAAAGAAACGACTCTGAAAACCGTAATGGCTTAAAGGAAAGTACGGCCGACGCACACTTTCCTGCCATCACGCATCTGCCAGCGGGCCCTGACTACTACTAGTAGTACCGTACGTTTTGCAGTTGAGATTCACACCGCCAACAACAAAATTCCTAACGCCTTTCTCATTCGAACAGAAACCAAACCACTTTCAAGCAACCCACTGCCAATTCGGTCGATCACTTACCAGCATGGGTACCCGACACCTCATCTGGTAAGTAGGTATTTCGTTGTCGAGTGTATCAACCGAGTTCAGCTTGGTTACTCTTTCATCTCACGAGTTGGACGATATGCTTGTTTTCTTTCCTGTCTCTTGTTCTCTTGCCTTGTTATTTCTTTTCTTTCCGTTCCTTATATTCTCGGGCGATGTTGGCTTACAATGCTCTGCAGTGTCTTCTGGAAGGGAAGATGGGTTATTGCTCAGTACGGCCAATTTGATGGGTACCCCGAGGTGCAAGGCGTCAGGCTCTTCAAGTTCCTGTCCGTGGCCCACAACATAGAGAGGTTGAGGGCGGGCTTGGATCACGTCTATTACCCGACAGCGGAAGAACTTGAAGCCATCCGGGACGAGTGTGCAGCGTTTGAGCAGAACCTTAGAGACCAGGGTCTCGACTGGGGGTTCCGCACGAACGTCGTGAAGGAGCTTTATCCCACCTTGGATAGGGAAACCTCGGCCCGCATCTTGAGCATCATTGCCCGTCCGACCCAAGCCGCAGAAGAGGATGGTGCTGAGGACGTCGCGGAGGAGCCCAAGAAATTTCCGGTGCAGCTTCGGCTGGGGTTTGCAAATGACAGCCTCTTCTGCGAATGGGCTTATGTCGTTGACCTCGACCAGGAAGTGTTGGAGGTCTACGGTGGCCATGAGCACAAGCATGACGGCCACAGATTCAAGGACGTTGGAGAGCCGGATCAACCGGTGCCTACGTTCGTGTGCTCGTTTACATTCTCGGAGCTCTACTTGACGAAGAGTCCCCAAGAATTCGTGCAGAGAATTTCTAAAGCACTCCGCGGGGAGGCGGACAATGCAGCATCGGACGAGGAGACAAAAGTTCAAGAAAAGGCGGACGATGCGGCATCGAACGAGGAAACAGGGGCTCAAGAGGAGGGGCGCGGTGCATAGGCGGCTGGGAGGGTGATATTGTCGACCCTCGGTGCAGATTTGGAGGGAAAGGAGGTTGTGCGCAAAGGCCTGCAGGACTTACTCAGGTTCAGACAGATCAAGATGATTACGTTCTGCTGGTGGTGGTTCTACCTGCCTAGTGCATCAAATAGTGCTGGTTGATTAGACAAAGACCTGGTAGCACTACCCTTTTGCTAGTGATGAGCACGATCGCGGCATCGCCGTGAGACTTGAGCGAGCCCTTGTAGGTGCGGACATCCCGGCCGAATCGTTTGTATGTACTGAGCATTCGACCCCTTCGCACCAACCGCGTAGATCAAGCGTACTAACCTTAGTGTAGACAACGTAGCAATGCTCTCACCGCTCGGGGGCATTTCCCCTTTCCATGATGGTCTGCCCCTTGTGCCCAGCACCCTGGTCTGGTGCTCTGACAGGCTGCTCGTTGACCGGCCAACGATCTGACAGCTTACCCTTGCTGTGGAGTCGTCGTGGACTTGGTGATCTTGCCAAGCCAGACCGTTACGGTGGGTCATGACCGCTAGGGCTTCCAGCCTTACGTATCTTCACTCAGCTCTCCTTGGCATTCAGCTCGCCGAGCTTGCCACGCTCGTCTTCATCGTTTACTACCTTGTGGAAGGGCATGGTTGAGACAGGAAGGTCGTGATCCTTTTGCCGTTACAGGGAGCCGAAAATTGCCGGGCTGTGCTGGTTGCAAAATTAGCAACTCGATGCCGTCTGCAATCTGGATGAATGCGACTGCAATTTTTCGCTCCAATTGGATGGCGACGGCGCGAATATTGGAGCAACACCACGATCTACACTACGGTATTGACACCAGGCGAACCGCATCTCTCCTGTTCTCACAGACGGCGTCCACCCGAAACATGGCAATATTGGTTTCCATACGGCACCTGCGGGACGTTTGCCCAGCTTCAGCTCACCGCCATCATCTTGAAGAGATGATGAATGCTGCTGGCCACAGCGGCTGCGAGACACTAGGGTCACCCGGCTGGCCGGGAATTCGAATGTAATATGAGAGCCGGTTGCTTGTTCCTCGTCGTGTAACTTGCTCTTCGATTTAGCCTGCCGACTCCTGCAAGGGACGCTCCACCGGTGCATAGGCTATCTGGATGCGAACAGCCCGAGCGCACAGAGCTGGCTCAACCTAATGTAGCAGATATGGGAATGGGCTGAGCCGGACAGACAGGATCGAAAGACGCTGAGTCGTCACCCATCTGAGCTGAGCGTCACGTTGCCGTGATCACTGCGGTTTGTGGGTCGATTTCTCCGATCTCGCGTCCCCCGATGTCAGTATCCGTGAGAGGACTTCATATTACCAGGCATACAAAGGCCACTCAGGTCCGCCCGACCCCCTGTTGTCGGATCTCATGACTGGCTGTCGCTGTTTGCCATTGAGGTTGGGACGGACACAGGCACGGCCCGTGGTGCCCTCTTCAGGTTGCACACCGTCAGTCCACTGGTTTTCCTTTTGTCGTTGCCCTAACGTTATTCCACCAAGTGAGCAGGCTTGGACAGCCCGGCTGATCTCGCATTATCCATGACCGACATCTCGGTTATTGCTCGATTCAGCGTCTCACAAACTGGGCTCTTCAGGTAGTCCCTCATGGACCTTTAACGGGATCATCAGCCCTGCCAATGCGGCCATCCGGCTTGGTCGAAGGCCGAAGAAGCTCGTTTCTGTAACGGTGCACCATCACGAGGTTGCTGTCACTCGTTACACACTCGTATCTGCCCAGGAAATCGGATTATTGGGGCTTGGCCGTTTGCGATAGCCACAGCAAATCAAGTCCTTTTCAGTTAGCTGAGCTATAACGGCGCGCAGCTTCTTTGTCAACAAGGAGTTCGGTTGTCAGGTCGCCCTGAGTCAACTTTCAAGACCCGGTTCGGTCTGATCTCCTATTTCACGGACCATACCGCGCTCAACGTCCTTTTTTGTCGACCTCACGGTTCCCTGAAAGCAGATCTGCCCCCGAACTACGGTACCCATAAGCTGGCATATTCGGAGCCTCGAATTTGCTGTGCCATTGTCGAATCGGTCATCAGCCGGAGGCGGCCTGCCTTCGGTCACCGGCGGCGCGTGAGGTATCCAACATACTCATCCAGATCTGCGCCTGCAACGGCATTTCCGAGGACAATGTCCGGCACTTTCTTCACCTCGTGGGAGCTATGGCAGCAGATGACATTTGTATGCACCTTCAACCTTCAACGCACTTTTAACGACCGAATGCAAGGCCATCTTTGCTGACAACGCTGCCTAGGTGCTTGCCATGGCGATTGTGGCTGTTTTCTGCGCAGGTCTTGGCAAGCTGTGGTGGAATAACAGACTGGTAAAGAAGCAAGAGGTGCTGGATGAGGAGAAACGGGCGCGGGTGGAGGAGATGCGTAAGACAGGGCTCCCCATCAAGCGGACCAACAACATTCCCTTCGGTGTTCGTGCGATTCAAAGCGGCGTTGAGGTCGACGGCATATGGATATCTAGGCCTGCATCACTCAATGAGACGGCATCGGCAAAGCTTACTTCCTCCACCTCTATCGCCGGCAGGGACTCGGACTCGCAGAAAAAGCGGAGAGATCACCCAGGGAACGAGAAGAAGGCAGTGCTGGTAACGACAACGAGTCTGGGAGACAAGCGAACGCCATCGGCCGCTGCTGTTTCCCAGAAACTCACGGACCATGATCCCACGCAGCGCCCACAGTCTGGCGCTCCTCCCCTCTCCCGGTTCGCATATAAAGCCAGGAGACAGCCGTCGCGCCCGGCCGGCGGACTAGACCAGAATACACTGCAAAGATTAGAAGGCCAACCGGCGGAGCAACCGCTCTACGAGACATACGTCCCCGCCTCCTCCTCTCGACAGGAACCGCGCCAGCCCAGTCAGCGAAGCTGGGAATCCTCGTCCAGGGAGTCCGTGGACTCGCAATCACGGAGCACAAGCGGCAGGAGCTACTCGTCCTCGTCGCATAGCTCGAGGTTTTATATGGCGAGGACTACCCAGGGCGTACGGGCCGGGCACGATCCTCCGCTGGGGCGATGCTCCGAAGCAGAAGCAGCTTCCGACCCCTTTGCGACACCCGCCCGGACGCCGAGCGGGTTCTCGCTGCTTTCCCAGGTCGACACGCCTGGGCCGGGCGCACAGGGTCAGGGGGTGTCTGCGCCGGAACCGACCTTCGGCCCCGGGGACCTACACTTGAACTTGAATCGGTCCTCAAGGCGGGTCAATGATGGGTTCGAGATTCTTCCCGCAGGGGCTCTAGGGATGCCAAGGGGGATGGCAAAGCTCGAAGAGTCGGAGCAAAATGGACAGGCTTCGGGGTCGTCGGCAAGGTTGCGCAAGTCTGGTGGTTGGCCTGCACGTTAGGGGAGCTACTAGTCCCACGGTGCTGTATACCTAGTTAAGTAAACGAATTTGACCTTTCTTCTCGTTCTTGTACACACTCACTACACAGCAAGGTTGCGTTGATTTATATTTCCGAGGATGTCTTTTGAGTTGAGGTAACATCGTGGGTCCGTCGGTAGCGGTCAAAATCCGGGATCCCGTCGCATTATTCTTGGCACCCGCTGTTTACGCGTCGTCGGAACCGATACCTTTTCACTTTCGGCATCATTCCCCAGGTGCCACGAGAGCTGTTTTGGAGCCTTTGGAGCCTTTGTTGGTACATTTCTGTTGCGTGCTGCTTATGCCCCTTTCACAACAACACTCTTTTTTCTAGAATGGTGCCTCCTCATCCTCTTCAGCGACTCACTTCACCTTCACGGTCCCTCTCACTGCTGCTCCATATCCTTGGAGCGGTCTCCTTCAGCTACAACTTCTACTTTCTCACCGCCTGGGACACCCCCTTCTCGATCGCTTTTGGATGGCACTTTCAGTTCCTGACCATCATTGGGTTGGCAATATCGCTGCTGTCCTTCGTGCTTGGCATCTTCGCCGATCTTACTCTGAGCCCAGCGTTGTTCAGGGCTAAGAACGCCGTCGCTGTGGTCGCTACGCCGCTGGAAGTTGTCATTACGATCTTATATTGGGGCATCCGCTTCATTGATCCCCAGCTGCTGTTCCAGGGCGATCTCCAGCTCGATCTACTCCCTGACCTGGGATTTCACTTTGCTCCCGCTGTCTTTTTGGCCCTCGACCTCATCTTGTTCAGCCCGCCATGGACCATTCCTGCATACACGATCATGGCCCTGAGCACAGGCTTTGCCTTTGCCTATTGGTACTGGGTTGAGCTCTGCTACCGACATAACGGATGGTGAGCCGTCTCCTGGGAGCGGAACCAGTCTCACGATCTCACCGGTTGATGACTTGACTACATATTAGGTACCCTTACCCAATCTTTGCGCTGCTGTCCACTTCTCAGCGTGCACTGCTTTTTACCTTCTCTGCGGCCCTGCTCACCGTGTCATCCTCGGCGCTCAAGTGGATTTATGCGAGGGTGAACGGCTATGAGAAGGCTCAGAGGGAGGCTTACAAGCCTCTGAAGAAGATGCAATAGACGAGACGAGAGTTAGATTTAGAGAGATGGATGATTTGACTTGCCTTGGTGTATCATATCCGGGGAACGGGGGCGGGGGGTTGCGTTACCGTTACATTGGATTACTACTAGTAGGATACACAGAACGCCCCTTTGCATTTCAAGAGGTGATCTATAAGCGTTCTCACTGCTTGAATAAAAAAGAAAACTGCAGAATGCAGAACCGCTCTTTTCCTTTCATGAAAAATACATCGTGTCGCGGCAATGGCTTGTTCACATCAAAAAAAGGTTGAGGACTCGGACCTCAGAGCCGAGGCTTCTGGGGCAGATTGTAGCGGCACCTCTTGCCAGTTGCCAGGCAGAAACCAAAATCGGCAAGCCCCAAAAGTGGTCACGGGTTTCCGCGTCATTTGTTGATTCGCGCCAACGCGTCAATGACCCGCGGTTTTCCCTCAGTCAACAAAGTCAAACCGAGTGTGATTTCACAGATTCACAACCCGTCTCAAACAACACAATTGCCAACACACGCAACGAACCCGCACCATTATCTGAACTCGGAATTTCATAATGGCCGCGCAAGAGGAGTATTACGACGATCCAGCCAATGGCGAGGATGGCGGACAGACAGGGCCTGGCGCGCCGACGCCCCTCGCGAAGCTGGAGGTAAGGAGCGCAGTTTGCACACGTGCATCGGTTCATGACATAGGAGTATACTAACGTCGCTGGTTCCAAAGGGCATTGCCGGAATTACCAAGCGCGACATTCAAAATATCGTCGCGGCGGGCTTCAATACCGTCGAATCTGTCGCCTATACACCACAGAGAGTGCTCGAGCAGATCAATGGTATTTCAGCGCAAAAGGCAGGCAAATTGCTTGCCGAGGCCTCCAAACTCGTCCCCATGGGCTTCACCACAGCGACCGAGATGCACCAGCGCCGCAGCGAGTTGATCTCGATCACTACCGGCTCGAAGAACCTCGACACCCTCCTCGCAGGCGGCATCGAGACTGGCAGCGTGACCGAGCTATTTGGCGAGTTCCGGACAGGGAAATCGCAGATCTGCCACACATTAGCCGTGACCTGCCAGCTCCCGTTCGATATGGGCGGTGGCGAGGGGAAATGCCTGTATATCGACACAGAGGGCACCTTCCGTCCCGTCCGACTCCTCGCAGTTGCCAACCGTTACGGTCTTTCGGGCGAAGAAGTCCTCGACAATGTTGCCTATGCGCGTGCTTACAACTCAGATCACCAGCTGCAACTGTTGAATCAGGCGGCGGCCATGATGTGCGAAACTCGCTTCAGCTTGCTGATCGTCGACTCGGCCACCTCTCTGTACAGGACGGATTTCCTGGGTCGCGGTGAGCTGAGCTCGAGACAGACTCATCTCGCCAAGTTCCTCCGCACGCTCCAGCGCCTGGCCGATGAGTTTGGCATTGCCGTTGTCATCACGAACCAGGTGGTGGCCCAGGTCGACGGTGGGCCGTCTGCCATGTTCAACCCGGATCCCAAGAAGCCAATTGGTGGCAACATCATCGCTCACGCCAGCACCACAAGGATTAGCCTGAAGAAAGGCAGAGGTGAAACGAGAATAGCAAAGATATACGACAGTCCTTGCTTGCCGGAAAGCGATTGTCTGTTTGCCATCAACGAAGACGGTATTGGGGACCCGGCCCCGAAGGACATGGAGAAGGAGTAGAAGACTGGGACCAAGTTCGAGTTGCACCCACTGGTTATTTATAGCATGATGCATGTATGGCGAATGATCTGGCTTAGAGGGATGATGCAGTAGAAACGGACCTTGTGCTTCGACTTGGGCGTATGAGCTAGGCATACATGGGGGGACTGGCGTTATATGAAGTAATGGCTGTTTTACGTGGCAAAAACACTGACCGTATCAGCGCACTCAATTCCTGTGAAGTCTTTCTTTTAGAATCGAAATGCACCTGCTGCAAGGTCCCGTCAATTGTTTGACCGTTGACGATGGTTGCTTGTGGATGAGCGGGCTCCACCAAGCAACGCTTTGAAGCTGAGTGAGTGGTCTGTGCTTGTTGCTGAGCTTCACCTCCAGCTGCAAGGTTATGCAACCCAGACATCCTAGCTCCCCGCCAAATCCACCGCAGCAGCCAGAAATCTGCCCTCGAAACCCAAGATCGCGTCTGTATCTCGGGTACACGCGACGTCCTCACATATCCATCGGTTGTCGCCTGCGCACTGTATATGGGGAGAAAATGGCATCCAACGATTTCGAGATACTCTACAAGGAGACGCGACTCAATTTAGAACCTGCATCACAGTCATCAACCGTTCAGGTCCGTGTCGCGCCGCAGAGCGCCTACGGACGGTCGAGCTCCAGTCGGAGCGGTGCCTCAGCCGACGACGAGAAGGCGTATCGGTCCGGAAGCTTAGCGACCGCATCATCTATCTATTACCGGAAACATCACAGCTCACCACGGGGTTTCCTATGGCGCGTCCTCGATAACGGCAATGTTCTTAGCCTCCGTGCAGCCGACGTCAGCAAGCAACAGAGAGAGTCCGATGCGCCACTAATACTTAACCTCCGATTTCCTGCTCCGATCCGCACATCATGCGTTGGCCTCGCCGACCCTGAGGAGTACGATGCGCTCTGCGTCTATGTGGTCGACCACTCAAATCAGCTGTGGTCGATCACGCTACGCCCGGATCACTTCCGGAAGAGAAGTGCCACCGATGGCGGGCTAGGCGACCTGTGCAAACCGTACTCGCCGCCTGGCTTTGGGTTTAAGCACCCGCACAGGCTAGCGGTCGTCAACCCAAATCAGTTGCTCATTACGATGCACGATGGCGGCATCCTGAAATTCGATAGGAATAAGGGCAATGAGTGTAGGTTTTCAGACCAACTGTCCGTCAACGGGGATGCTAATCCCGGGTTTCAATCAACAGCGAACGGAGCGACATGGAAGGAGACCATCTACAACGTCGCAGGATGGGGCCAGAGTCTCCGCGGATTGGTTCCCTTCCAACGGAACCCGACCATCCGGTACGACAAGATAAACATGGAGTTGACGGCAGCTGCTTCGACAGCAGTTACAACTATGGGCCATTCGGACAGCGCTTTTCTATTCACCATCTGCCTAGATCATCGGATGAGGGTATGGGATGTGCGGACAGGCCAAATTCTGTATACTGGCGATATCTTGAACACCAAGCGGGACCCGCAGGAGGTTGGCAAGTGGACGGTGGATCCTTCCGAGGGTAACCTGATTCGGATATTGGACAACAGCCGCGGCCAATGCCTTGTCGTGACCTACTCACCTGTCGGGTCTGGCGAGTTCAAGTTCTGGAAAGTCAAGGCGAACGACCAAGGGTCGATACATGTCGCGGACTGCTTTCCAGAGAGCCACCTGATACCACCAAGCCCGTCGTCTTTGGATGTGTGGAATCTGGCCGACTTCACCGTCACCCAACAACCGGACGGGCCCGAGTTGTGGGCCCTGTGGAAGAACAATACCAGCTACCGTGTGCATCGCTTACAGGTGCAAGCTCGGAATAGCGCTGCGCCTTTTGGCGACGGCTGGAAGGCGGTTTACGTCGAGAACACGGTGCCAGCGGTGCGGGCGTCAGGGCCCTGGAACCCCACGGACTCGACCGAGAAATGGCTCGAACTCATCTTCTTCCCTGGCCGCTTTTCGAAAACGACCCTCGAGACGGCGCTCGCGATGTACGAGAAAGGGCTGGGCACCTATAAAGAAACCGCGTCAAAAGCTGGCAGGAGCATCGTAGAGTCCATCTGTTCCGTCTTAGGATCGACGACAACCTTGGAGCGGAGTTCAGCAGGCGGTGCGGACTATGATCAGTTCAGGAACACAAGTGAGACACAGTGGATGCGCTTCTGGCGCCTCCTGCTCGAACTCGACAAGCAAAGGGGCGAGGCTCTCTCGCTGGTCTTTGACCCCCTGGAGGGCATGATCTGGGTTGCCTGCGCTGATTTGATCACTGCTGTCAGGCAGTGTAGCGAACTAGATCACATCTACCACAACCTCCAATCACCACAGAAAAGCAATGAAGATGTCGCAGCATTGGTGTCCGCCGGCTTGGGGTTTGTGGGAAGCTTCTCCGACAGCATGTACCAGCTCAGCAGAGCTGCTTTGAGGGCAGAGTTATATGAGGATTCGGCCCGATCTGACAGCGAGCGGATGCAACTCTTTCTGGACCGCGCCGGATTCTGGCCCTCAGTCACAGATGAGGACATCGCCCAAGTAATCGATAGCCTCGGCCAGAACTACCGGATGGTGACTGAGAGGCTTTACGACGATCTGTTCGATCTGATCACTGCGACGAGCGAAGCGAACTCCCAAGAGCTTCGGGAGCCCTTCACTGGATTCGGCCGCAAGGTGGTTGTCCGTGCCGTGCAACAGACCGTCGACCTCCACTGGCAGATCCTCTTCAGCCAGCTCATCCTTCTTGTCCACATGGAGTTTGACATTGAAAGCGAGGAGGCCCCTCCACTTCACTCGCGGTTCGAAGTCGGCTCCGTCTATCGGCGCTTGATCGATGCTCTCCGAAGGCTGGAGCATTTGAGGTGGATGGCAAAGACAGAGTTGAGCGTTTCGGCGGCAAGATCTGGCGGCTCCGGCGGCTCCGGCTCTTCTTCGCCAGTCCTAACCAAGCGCAGCCAAGACGAGAACAACACCATAACTGCGCTGGAAGGGCTGACCGGACACCTTTTCGGTCTTCCGGAGAGCAAGAATATGCCCCTGCTTTCTAGCATCACAGATCTGGTGCTCGACCTCTGTGCTCCCAGCAGCACAACAGTGTTCTACACCTGGCTCCTCCAGTGCTGGCTGCTCAAGCAGGACCGAGCGGATCTCGCCTTGGAGCTCAATCCCTTCACCGACCGGGATCCTTTTTCGACATATGTTCAAGGCCGCGTGTTCCTGGCGCTCAGGGACTACGACACTGCTGCTTTCTACTTTAGGAGAGCGGCCATTGGCTTGAGCATATCCATAAAACACATGGAGCGTCACAGTGCAGGACTTTTGGACGACACCGAATGGAATCTCCTTAACAGCGGGCTTCCAAACTACTATGCGCATATCGTCAGTCTGTACGACAGGCAGAAGGCGTACTCGTATGTCATGGAGTTCTCCCGCCTCGCGCTGCAGTTCGTCCAACCGGGCGGCAATGAGACCGCGGGTATCAAGACGGAAATGCTCAGCCGCCTCTTCGCCGCCTCCACCGCAATCTCCCACTTCGAGGAGGCCCACTCGGCCCTACTCTCCATGGACAACGAGGCATTGCAGAAGTCTTGCCTCCGGAAGCTTGTCGAAAAGATGTGCGAGACAGGCCAGAGCGCGGAGCTTATTAGTCTGCCGTTCTCGGGCCTGCAGACCAAGGTCGACGACATCCTCGTGGAGAAGTGCCGGCACACCAGGGACGTCCTCAACGGCGTGCCCTACCACCAGGTCCTGTATGCCTGGCGCATCAGCCACAACGACTACCGTGGCGGCGCGGCCATCCTGCTTGATCGTTTGCAGAAGCTGCGGCGAGCTGGCGAAGGTGACAAGGTCAGCAGTGGTACTGAGGACGCACTGGACACGCAGGTAACTCGGCAGTACCTGCTGCTGATCAACGCGCTGAGCTGTGTCACGCCGCAAGAGGCATACATCTTGGAGGATGTGCTCTCGGGGGAAGAGGACTCCCACGTGGGCACAGGAGATGATGATATCGAAGGCCAGCTGGACGAGCTTGCGCGGAAGCTGGATGCCGAGACTGCGGCCGATGGACAAGAGATTGTGTCGGAGGAGGATGCAGCACTCATGGAGAAGATGCAAAGGTTCTCGGCGCGGAAGGCGCACGAGTTGCCGGCTAGGCGGCTGCTGATGCTAGCGGATCTGCGCAAGCAGTACCAGCACGAGCTGGACAGGATCGTGGCGATCCAGAACAACCATTTTGAGCTGACCGCTGGGGATGACGTGATGGATATGGCATGAGAGGCCAAGGGGAGGGCGGAGTGCTCCAGAAGCGACAGGGCGTTTCTGTAATGAGATCAACGTACGTACGTCCGGTGATCTGAGGGCCGGCATAGATGGGAAATAGTGTGTGATGGTTACAGGCGTAATGGCAAAAGGGTTGCTTGATTAGTCTCGGACGGGATCACAGATGGCAAGCTGAATCTGCGACCTTGTATACAGTATACAGCAGGCGAAATATCAGATGGATGCAAAACCCAGGAGTCTCTTGGAAGTCCAAATGAACCAACGCCGCGCCGATGCTGAAAAACTACATCTCCCCGCCCACTGCATATACTACTAACTAGTACCCTATAGCATCCAGGCTCGACTGCGAGCCTACTACTTACGCTGGAACAGCTGCTATCTGCCTCTGCTCGGGAGGCGCCGCTAACCCATCCTGCCCGTTGGCGACTTCGGGCGCTTGTCGGTAGAGGATGATCTCTGACTGTTTGAAGTATCTCCTCGCGTCTGAGATGAGCATTGTTAGGAAGGGATACAATGGGGAAGATGGCAAAGCTATGAGGAAGGTGAGCCTACCTTCATCGATCAACACTAGGCTGAGGTAGTATCTTGTCGAGAACTTCTTGTTGACGTCCCGGAAGGTGGGTGTCAAGTCGAAGCCGCCCAGGAATAGTCGGATTGGTATGGTCTCGCCTCTTGATGGCGAGCCATCCATGATCTGTCACGATCTCTGCGTTAGCGGCTCGAATATATATACATATATTGTAAATCCAAGCTAGTCTGGGAGCATACCTCGAAGCGCACGAGCGTCTCGCTCTCGTTGTACTGATTTGGTGCGGCGCCGGTGGTCTCGCGACGGATGATGCTCAGCTCCATGTGCTTGATCTTGAGGCGCACAAGCAGGAAGTAGATGCGGCCGACAATGACGTCCTTGAGATGGTACTTGCTCTTGCTGTACTCGAACTCGATGTGCAGGCAGTCCTCGATGCCGACGTCCATCTTGATGCTGCTGTTCATCTCGGGCGGGATGCGGTAGCTGTACACCCAGATGTCCTTCTCGCGGATCACATCGGCCATGCGGCGCGACACGGTGACGCGCACAAAGTAGCGCAGCTTCACGTTGATGCCGTTGTACGACTCGTACTGCTTCTCGACGTTCTTGAAGTTGAAGTCGAAGGTCTGCGGGTGCTGCAGCTCGCCCGGCGCGGCCAGCTCTTGGACGAGGGACAGGAACTCGTAGTGGTTGCCCCGGTCGAAGAACATCTCTGGGAATTACGGGGATGTGCCGTCAGTTGACTGGCACGGTCCAACGCAACGGAGGCGACCGTACCTATTGTGCCGATGAACTGCACCTTGATGCCCGTGTGTTCTAACCGCTTGCCGTCTTTTGGCCGCACCGTCACAGCGCCCTTGACCGATTCGCCATCCATATACAGCGGCGCCTTCTCGCGCCGGTTCTTGTCTAGTTTAATGTCAACCATCGACCGCTCGTCGGCATCGTCGAGGACAATGTCGATATCGACCGGGGTCGCGAAGAAGTACGACATGGCGGCTGTCTCTCTCTGAGCTGGTCTCTGGGAGTGGGCTTGTGAACTATGGCGCTGCAGGCGGGATCACATGCGATCTCTCCAGTATAAACGACCAAGCGGTATCGGGCGCGGGGATAATTGGAGAGCAATTACGCTGAGTGTTGGCGTCTCAATGTCTAAGAGCGCATGTTTGTGTATTGGATTGGATATCCGGCTCAGAGGTACGTATTAGATAGCAGCTCGCGGCACCTCGATAGCTTGCGCCTGGCGCAAGTCAATGATGTGGACCGACACACCTTGAGTGGCACAAAGGCCCTTATTGGGTGGAATCAGTGGGTATGCCCTACCTCCATAGTTACTGTGTGACCTTCTATGTAAACAGTGAACCTATAGTTGCTCCCGCTAGAGCAGCGCGATCATCCATCAATTTCTCACCAATTTCGACCATATTCAAGCCCAATCAGCTGTCCGGCGCTTCCCCTCTTTCTGATGTCGTCGCTACTATATGGACGGCATTTTGAATTGGCTCGACACCGTCCCGGCAGGTGAGCCGTGGTGCGAGTCGCGCAAAGCGAGAGCGTGGGCAGCAATTCGCTCCAGTCGAGAGCGAACCGGCCCTCCTTTCCCCGACGACGTCGAACCCCCCAGGCGAAGATGGCGCTGCACCGCTACAGCCTCTCAGGTCCGGATCTCCATGCAAGAGACAGCGCATCACCGATGATCACGGCGTAAATGACGGTGCGAAGGAGCGGATCCGTCACGGCACCGAGAGCCTGGGCGTCGCGTTACCATGGACGCAACGTTCGAGCCGCAACCGGTCATCAAGCCCCGTCAAGACGGCTCAGGATTTACAAAACCTCGCTAAGCCCGTCGTGGTCCGCCGCCTCACAAAGCGACCTAGCGAGGTGCTGCCGAGTACCATCTACACGCTCTATAAGAAGGTGCAAGACTCGGCTACGCATGAAGGCATAATGCCCCGGGAGATCCGACCGGCCGTCGAACAATTGTTGGGCGAGGATTTTGTCCGTGACAGATGGTTTTATGACACGGCCCCGGCTAAAGGGACTGAAGCGCTCCAAGAGCTCCACGAACTGGAACGCATCGTGGAGCAGACGGCCTTGTCGTCTGATGACTATGAGGATGGTCGGGGGGTTTTGGGTCCATTTTCCCATCCTTCGACTCGTGTTCGGCGACCAACAGGACCCGGACACGCAACCTGATGAGCATGCTGTAGTTCCAGAGGCCATTGCCTTCGCGGGCATGGTCAAGGCTTGCGTTCCGCAGTTCGCTCCGGATAGAAACGGCCTCTATGCCTGCTCCTACAAGGAGACTAGCACGAGCGGAGTCTCTTCCGAAGCAAGGACCTGGAACTCGGCACGTGAGCTGGCTAATAGCGGGAAGCCTGGTGGCGGGCGCAAGGTAGATTACGCCCTCCTTCTTCAGTGCCGCCGAGACAGTCAGCTCCATGTCGCCATCTCTCAGGCCTGCTTCTCGCTCCAGTCCCAGATCGGCGGGAAGTCTCATGTCAACGAGACCGACTACCAGAAAATTCAGTTCAAGCCGATCGCTGTCGCCATCGAAGCTAAGCGCATCACTGCCGGCGGCGATCGAGTCGTGCAGCTGGGCTTGTGGACGGCCGCCTGGCATGCCCGCATGGAGCAGTTCCGGATGCTGCAGGCGCAACCGACCCGGGTTCTGCTGCAGCTGGAGATGGCGGTTGGATTGTACCATTGCCCTTGATAGCGATTTATGGCTCGGCGTGGAACCTCTATTTCGCCTGTGATGTTCGCACAGAAATTGTCGGTATTCCCTTTCCCCATCATCCCTCATCTCCTGCTCCTAACCACGTTTCTGACCTTTCCCAGCACATGTATGGATCTATCGCAATGGGGGACACCCGCAACGTGGTTGGTGCCTATGTTCTCCTGTCGTGTTTTCGGGCGCTGAAGGAGTGGGTTCGAGGACCGTTTCTTGACTGGGTCCGGTCTTTCTTCCTCAGTCTGGGGGACGGGCACAGGGTCTAAGTGTGGCTTGCAGTCCAGAGATGTTGCCCTTGAACGTGGGAGGTAAGCAGGGATATGGCGATGTCAAATCAAGCATTGCAATTCTCCAACGCTTTGGTAAGGCTTAGGGGCAGCATTGCTTGCTGAGCTACCAAGTGTGAGAATGCTCCTACCAAGGTGTCGGTTAGCGGCTCATGTACTCAAAGATACAAGCAGAAGCACTCTTCAACTTATATTGGATTACTGGTAGCAAGGATTGCAACTATCTTAACACCGTAGTCGTCAAGCCGGTTCATTGAGGGTTATGATCATTCGATCCCCCGTTGGCATAAGGGCTAACTGAGAAGACCGAGGGTACTGTCACCGAGTGTTTTTGCAGCGCAGCAAGCGCCAACGAAAATGATGAGACGCACTTTACACATCTTGAACTCAGCAATGCCCGGGTGTAATGCAAGTATGGGTCCCTGAGCAGGACGGTCCGCAGTCTACATCAGCTCTGTCTCATCATGTGGTGCGTGAACCGAAAGATGTTGGGAGTTGTAAGTCGCGAGAGGTACGGAGTAAGGCTTTGAGCACAAGCCAGCCGGCCCCACATGGTGCTCCAGCCTCCACCTGTCAGCCAATCGTGGTAGCGCACGCCCCTCTGCCCTAACAAGAGCTCGAGGCGCATCGGCGCACAAGTCGAATTAATCCGGGGCCGCAAATTCGACGTTTTTTCTCGGGCTTGCATACGACCTTTCCGTCCACCTCGACGACGAAGCCACCACCTCAACCCTCCTCACAACCGGTCTCAACGCGAAGATGCGCTACATCCACAGTGAGGAGACCCTCGAGGTCCCCGAGAACGGTACGTTTGCCAATGTCAGCCCGATGTGCAACCCCCCGAGGAACCAGGAGAGGAAGAACGGCTTGACCCGCGATCGCGACCTACACGGAAAAGTCCAGGTTGGAGGATGCAAGAGGGCGTTGGCTGGGAATCATGGCGAAATACACGGCGTGGTGACTTTTGGGGGTGTGCGAAACTGGCCAAATTGCTGACGTACGGTCCGTCCTTACAGTCAAGGTCTCGATCAAGTCGAGGCTCATCACCGTCGAGGGGCCCCGCGGCAAGCTCACCAAGGACCTAAGCCATATCGCGGTTAACTTCTCCGCGCCCAAGAAGAACGTGATCGGCATCGAGATTCACCATGGCAGCCGCAAGAACGTCGCCGCTCTCCGCACCGTCCGAACGATCATCAACAACCTCATCATTGGTGTCACCAAGGGCTTTAAGTACAAGATGAGATACGTCTACGCTCACTTTCCCATCAACGTGAACGTGGAGAAGAACGCCGAGACTGGTTGCTTCGAGGTCGAGATCCGGTATGTGCGAACTGGGACGATATCCGGGATATGGAATTGCGGGAGTCGGCTGTGATGGACCATCGCACGCTGCCGTATGGCAATGGAGTGGGAACCGAGGCTGACCTGCTGTGTCTGCTGTAGGAACTTCATCGGTGAGAAGATCGTCCGGAGGGTCGTCATGCAGGCCGGCGTGGATGTCGAGATCTCGAAGACCCAGAAGGATGAGCTCGTCCTCAGCGGTAACTCGCTCGAGGCCGTCTCGCAGAGTGCTGCGGACATCCAGCAAATTTGCAAAGTGCGGAACAAGGATATCCGGAAGGTGCGTTTACGACTTCGAGATTGGCGGTCCTCAAACTGCTAGCCCGGCCGGGAACACGGCGACTAACTCTGCTCCACAGTTCTTGGACGGTCTGTACGTCTCGGAGAAGGGCAACCTTGTCGAGGAGTGATGGGCGGCCATGGGTTTCTTTGTGCTTTATGGGTCTCAACCGGAGTGGCAAGGGGTCAATCGGCATTTGCATGTTTCGTAGCGTAAAAAGTCGCTACTGCAAAATGGGCAACCTTCTGAACCACAAGGTGTTGGGTGCTTGCCAATATCACTTCCTTCACGAGGCACGCCCTTCCAGTCGATGAATGATGATCACGAATTTCCGGCCAGCCATCGTCTGGGGAACCCGAGTAGCGGGTCCGGATCAGGGGCTAGAGGGCTGCTTCTGAATCAACTCATGCGTTGATGGCTAGGTACTTCAAGAAAATCATGGGTTGGGATAGAGCTGAGATTCTATGGAAAACTTCATTTCCCCAAGCCGGTCATTGGGACTCAAATTGGATTGCAAGCATTATGGAAATCCATCCATCTTTCATTCATGAAGCCCTCCAAGGCTCCTTCATATCCCCTTCTGACTTCATCTTTCATGATCAAAATGCCGCCGCCGCCGCTCTGTAAATGCTGATCATGTGCACTGTCCACATCTCATGTCCTTCGTTTTCCCATTCGTTCTCCGTAAACTTCCCGTCCAGTGCCTCTGAATGCCTTTCCATTCAGAGCTTAGGCCTCCGCATCTACCGTGCCTCCATAAACGCCAGTGAAAACAAGGAGAAACGGGCTGAAGAACATATATACCGGAGAAGTGTTAAAATCATGTACTGGAGGATGGTCGCGTATAGTCTACATTTGGGCGTTGCCGTCGTGGTCATTCTTCGTGGTGATCTTTGTGGTGGATTGGAGGGTGGAATTAGAGTCTACCGCATGTGCGCGAGTGATGGTTATCACCTCGGCGACCGATGCGATCTTGCTGATGGCGCTCTCGAGACACGTGTGCGGGTGTGTGTTTCTCTGGTAACCCGACTCGCGCTCGGCCCCCTGCTAGGCCGCGAGTGACGCGTTCGTCTGTCGCTGCTCCTTGAACCTGTGGACCTCAGTGTCAGCGGCGGTGATCTCTAGAAGTGATTAACATGGGAAACAACATACTGGGACTTGTTGCCGTGTAGGAGTCGGTGTAGTAGCTGCTGCTGATGTCGCTCCGCTCCTTGATGACGGTCTTTTTCTCCTTCTTATCCCTTCTCAACCCCAGCAGCAGCGCCAACGTGCCGAGGGCAGCGCCCAGGCCCAACAGGCCCGCGCCTTTGCTCTTCTCCTTCCGCGCTGCCACCGTGCTGGGACGGCCGCCATACCATGAGCCGTGGGTGTCCCGCCGCGAGTGCGTTGAGCCGCGCCGGGTGTAGCGCTCTTCTTCGATGATCGTCTCCGAATCTCTTCTCTTCTTGCCGATTCCGAAGAGCGCGAGCAGACCGTGCCACAGGCCCCGCACAACGCAGCATGCGCAGATTAGAAGGAGAAGGGCGACACCGGCAATCGTGCCCACAACGATGCCGGCAATGGCGCCACCGCTCAGCCCGCCTGACGTCCCTCCCGGGCTCACGGCGCCTGTGGTGGTGGAGGCAGGTTCGGCAGTGCCTGTTGACGTGACGGTGCCGCTGGTCACCCGGTATGGTGCGCTGAACTGGGTCGTGATAGTCTGGCCGCCGGTGGTGATGGTCGTCGGCACGATTACTCCGCCTCCGCCTCCACCTGCACCGTCCGTGGTCGTATACCCAACGTTCGCCATGCATTGTCCCTCATAGGCGCAGTACTGCCAATTCGCGCAGCAGATATTGCCGCAAGCGATCTGGCCCGAGCCCGGGGGAGGGACGCACTTTTCGGTTCCCGCTGGAGCTGTCGCAGCGGGGAAGAAGGAGCTGTACGAGCTGGTGAAGGTCTTGGTCACGGTCCATGTTGTCGCGATCACCACATAGCCGCCGCCTACTGTTGCCGAACACCCCACATTGTTTTCGGCCGTGTAGCAGACATAGCCGGCACCGCAGCAACCGTCGTTGTTGTTACCGCAGTACACGGCGCATTGGCGGGGCATGAGGTAGCCATAGCCGGCCGCATGTAGATCGTCCTTAGGCAGCGGCGACGCAGCAGCCAGGTATGCGGATGTTGCGAGAAGAATCCCTAGTACCGAGTGAATACTCAGCGCCGACGAGCGGTGCGCCATGTTGCCAAAAGCCGGGGACGGTGGTTCCCGGAGCCGCGCTCGGCCGTTGTGGTGGAGATCCGACACCGTGCGCCAGCGACCAGGGCTCCCGGGCGGAGCAGGGCGCGGGGTCCGGACCGAGCAGAACCGTGCGGATTGCGTCCGAATTTTTGTTGACCCTGAGTTCGTCGCCGCAAGTGTCGTCGAATATCTCAAACCTCCCGATTCGCTACCCGTTGCCACTGAGGTCAATCTCGTGCGAGCTCTCGTCAGGAATCTTTTGCGCTGGGGTTTTTACTGAGCCTTGCGATTGCGATGGTGGTAAACACAAGATGCTAACGCTCGGTAGGAATGCGGCGTGCGAAGGAGTCAACCGTTGTCACAAGTGGAAAATCGGGAATGATGCCAGAAAATTCCAGAGAAAAGGTCCTGGATCAGGAACAAGAAGATAAAAAGAGAAATGGGCGGGGAATCCTGCAGGGCGGGATTTATTCCTGCGGGATGGCTGGTAAGGTGATGCATGGTGGTCGGGCGCAATTGGTGTTCCCAACCTCCTCTAAACCGAACAAGCTCTTGATGCGCCCAACCTCTCGGTTTTTGCAACTTCCTCGAGGTTTACCCACAGAGCGGCCACGACAGCCATGGCACAACAAGGCGACCCTTGCTTGGCTGCAAATCTAAAGTTTCGATTAGCGACTTGATGACTTGGATTTTGCTTTGCACCCAGAGAAGGCTTGGTTCCGTACTTCTGTTCCTGGCGCCATCTTTCCGCTTGCCTACACCGTACACTACATCGATGTCGACCTTGCTCGCTCAGGAGGTGCAGCTCGGAAGCTACTAGTACTGCATGACAACACGGGTTGCACCCCCACAGTAGTGTACCGTCTGAGTTGGTAAAACCTCCAGAGCCTCGAACTTTCCGGGACCCCAATGCCTGCTGGTCCGCCCGCAATCCAGATCGGGAGCTCCGAGCGGCTGCTGTTCTCAACTCTCCTCGGCGGCTCGGCCACATTGCCCTGCCATTTTAGGTACGGAACCCCTGTCGCTCGCTCGCTCGGTCATGCATCCTGGAAGACCGCCATGTCTTGGCACCTTGCCTGCCGATACGAGACCAACCGTGCGTCCGTTACGTACCCCTACCTCCGTACAACATGTCGATATCGATCTTAGAGGCCGATACTCCGCGTAGAATGATACCAGTAGGGATTTTTGGAAGGGGTTGAAGCTGGAATTGTACGATAGTCCATGAAACATGGAGAATGTTGTATTGAATGCTGTAACAAGGCGGCACGGCTGCTGGAGCTTCGATGTAGCGCCCCGCTACCTACGTAACTGGGGTTGGCCATCTTGGGTAGCCAAGCGTGTCGGGGTGCTCCAACATCCAACACCGTCCAGACTGACAATTTTGCATAAGCTATCGCCAGCTTCAGGATTCAGCGCAGAAGCTTCTATCGCATCATGTTGTTCGATCCGCCAGCATACCTAGCATCGCTGCAAAACAACATTCGCCAGCGGCCGATTCCGTGGGATCACGCCGTGCGCGCGGGCACCTTGACTGAAGATCAGCTCGCCCGCATCCGCGCTGTCGACAAGGTCAAGAAAGATGTTCGCAAGCAAACGGTCGAGGCCGATCTGGGCGGCTACCGCACCCTGTTTGTAGGTGGCTCAGGGACGAAGAGCGTGTTGGAATCAGCCTCCAAGCGCCATGATGTGGTGCAATACATACTTGTGCTCCTAAGCGATTTACTTGACGGTTTGTCGCACCCAAACTGCCTTGACCTATCGTCATATCCGCTCGCCGGATAACTGACTGAGAACTTGGCATTCAAGGCATTCCGGCACTAGCCAAAGCTATCCTCGAGACCGGCGACCCCTACCGGCATTTCCTACCTCTCCTCGCGCACTCGTCCAACACCGAAGACCCGATCCCGCTGCTCACCTCGATCGTGCTGATCAGTCTCATGGCCGGGTCCAGAGACGAGTCCCCCGCGACGGTCGACAAGGCCATGCCCGTCATTTTTAGCTACCTATCGTCCCTCACCAAGAGCTCGGATGCTGGGCTTCAGGATATCGGCGTGCAGGAGTACTCGGCTCTGCTCTACGGCCGCGCACCAAGACGACAGTTCTGGAAGCAGAGGAGCGAAACCGTAACACCCTTGATTGACATCTTGCGGGCGGCGGCCGGTGTCGGTAACGGTGATTCATCCGCCAGCCTCTGGAGTGGCACCACGGGTACGGCAAGGAGCGGCCTCGAGGGTTCTCTAGGGGGTGGTGTTGGGCTTCAGCTACTCTACAGGGTGCTACTGGTGATGTGGCAGCTCAGCTTTGAAGCTGTCGAGATTGGCGACGATCTGAATGAGTAAGTGGCAGGGAAGGCGCTATATTCACCTTCAGCCTTTCGACTAACCGTTTCGGATCCTAGTGAATACGACATTGTCCTTCTCTATACCCAGCTCCTCCGTCTCTCACCCAAGGAGAAGACCACCCGCCTCCTAGTCTCAACGCTCCTCAACCTGCTGGTGAACAACCAGAACACGCTCCTCCCAACCGCGATCCTCGCCCGGCTGCCCGCGCTCCTTCAGAACCTCAAGACAAGACAGTTCGCCGACCCGGATCTCCGCGAAGACATGGACCAGCTCCGGGAATTGCTAGATGAGTACAGCAAAACCAAGACAACGTTCGACGAGTACGTGGGCGAGCTCAACTCGGGCCACCTGCGCTGGTCGCCGCCGCACCGCAGCACGGTGTTCTGGGCCGAGAACGCGCGCCGGATCCTCGAGCACGATAACGGCGCGCTCATCCGCAAGCTCGCCGACATCATGAAGAAGCCGTGGGACAACGACAAAGCCGTGCTCGCCATCGCCTGCAACGACGTCGCCTGCCTCGTGCGCGAGGTGCCCGAAAGGCGGAGCCAGCTAGAGCGGCTGGGCATCAAGACCCGCATCATGGAGCTCATGGGCGAGGCCGACGAGAATGTCCGGTGGGAGAGCCTGCGGGCGCTGGGCGGGTGGTTGCGGTATAGCTTTGATCCGAAGTGACGAGAGGCCCCATCGCGGATGGGTTAGGCAGACATGTGCGTTTGTTTTGTTTCTGGTTTCTTGTCTCTTTTGGGCGCCCCTTTTCCCGGGCGGGCTGGGTGAAGGCATGTTACATGGCGAGGGGGTTGATTGGCATTCTGGAATGGCACTTTTAGAATGGCTCATTACCTTACCTATCTCACGTTAAGGGATGTGTGAATTGTGGGCTGTATACGTGATGCTTGAATACAGCTGCGCGTGGACCAGGCGAATCTACCGAACCTGAGATTGTTTAGTCGGTCATCAGGGGGGTTGTCAGCCAAGTTGCGGGTGATATACAGCACTCCAACCCACTTCAGATCACAGCATAGGTAGATTTGTCAAGTTCAAGTGTTGAGCTTGCCATATAGCAGGACTTCTGCCCGTCCCCAAAGGCAACTCCAACCCCACCTCACTCCCAGCACTCTTGCTTTATCCAATCGGAGTTATCTCTCCGCTTAAACATCACCAGCAGCTTCCATCCACTGGAGCTCACATTCATGGTTCCCAGTATCTCGAGAATCTCACTCATTTCGAAGAACTACGAGCGTTCCGCTTTCACCGCAATTTCATATCGACTCTAATATCCGCGTTAACTGGCCAAAGTCACCGAGTGCTATGGTCAAAAGGGTATGTACTGTACCGTACATACTATGTTTGGAGAGGAACTCGCCCTGCGGCTCTCGGTATGCTTTCCACTGACACAAGAGTTTGCACAGGTCTACTTCCTCGCCCACGGCGGCACGGTTCAAGGTACATTTTCTTCATACAGAGACTCATAGTATCCTAAACGTCGGCTTTTCATTTTGGGATGGACTTGGAACGAACACGAGCCTTTTCAGATCAGATGTTCCCCGTAATGAGCGTGTCACTAACGCCATGGACTATAAAACAGGCGTGGGCTTCCGGTACGATACATCTTTTTTAGCACTTACACCTTCCCCTTAACTATATCCATTGTCATGGTCCAGATTCACAATAACACACTACATAAGTGATGTCTAACCGCCAAAAACAGCTATTTCACCCGCCACCGAGCTGTCGAGCATCACATCACCGGCTGGGTGCGGAATACAGACAACAACAAAGTATGTGTGTGCGTGTGTGTGTGTGGGATTGTACTCGCTTGATGCTATCTCCCATTCCCTCCCTCTCTCTGGCTTGAAGGATGAGTTGAGGCTCACTCACTCTTTTCTCCTCGCAAACTGCACTAGGTCGAGGGTGAAGCCCAAGGCGAAGAGGACGCCGTGGCGGCGTTTCTGAAGCACGTCGACAACGGGCCGCGGCATGCCCATGTAGTCAAGCTAGATACCGAGGACAGGGAGGTTGTGGAAGGGGAGGCCGATTTTGTCATCCGTCGCTGAGTGCTCCGTAGTATGCATGTACCCTATGTTAACGGTGTGGCCCTAGGGAGCCATGCACGCCATGTATAAGTTAGGCGGGTGAATGGAGATCATTGAGTAAC
This sequence comes from Chaetomium strumarium, assembly GCF_033439665.1. Taxonomy (NCBI): domain Eukaryota; kingdom Fungi; phylum Ascomycota; class Sordariomycetes; order Sordariales; family Chaetomiaceae; genus Chaetomium; species Chaetomium strumarium. Next base: position 6,274,131 of record NW_026944429.1, on the reverse strand, counting down.
CTGCGTTGAATACTCAACTGCTGAGCCAAATGCGTCGGGTGAGTTTCTCATGCTCATGCCGTGTTTAAGCAAAGCGGAACAATCGCAAACCCTCGGATATATCAGAGCCGGAAAAGCAACGCTTCAAGTTGTAACTACAATGCATACCTGGTACTTGTACCTATCGCTCGGAGCCACCCATGCATACGCCCCTGACTATATACATTTAAAGCATAGTATCCCGCGTCTAGGTATCCATCATTATGAGCATTACCTATCCACCCGCCAACCACGCCCGCAGACTGCAACCCACAACACCCCTTAAATGATGCGTCCCCCCAAAACTAAGCAAATGTCATCTGGATTTCCTTCTCCTTCCCAAACTCCTCGTCGTCATCAGCCCAAGGATCCGCAAGCGTAATATTAGGCACCGTCTGCGATGACCTAATCTCTGGCCTCGACGGTGTTTCCGATGAGGACGTCCCACCGGTCGTAGCAAACGGCGATGGCTTGGGGTCGTCAAAGGCCGTGTCAAATGTCATCTGGATCCCGCCGTCATCTTCTAGGCCGCCATTGCCGCCATACGCGTGGCTGCCGTATGCATGATATGGGCTGTTTCTTTCTGATTTGCTGCTTGGGAACGTCGGGGTCCGCGTCCGGGAGGGTAATGGCTCGTGAGAGGAGCGAGCCTCGTACGGGGGCAGCCTGTCCTCGTCCGGAGACCATATGGGGTCGGCGCTCTTGCTTTCCCGGAGAGTCTGCCGACGCGTCTTGGCTGGAGGTGTGAGGCTGGGGGTAGGCGGAGTGTTGGATTTCAGATCGAGTTTTATCGGCGGTAGAGTGCTCTTGATCTCCCTAACCTGGAGGAGCTGCTCGTCGAGATTGGCGTCCTTGTTGTTCTGGTTCTCCTTCGCGATTTCGGCGCGGATAGCGTCGACATCGAAGAGAACGCCGTGGTTATTCCCATCCTTGTCTTCCGTCTGACCGCCCTTTCTGCTCTTCGATTCATCGTAGACCTCCCACTCCTGCTTCTGAAGGGCCTTCTTCCGCTTGAAGAAACCAAACCCGCCGCTCTTGGTTTCCTTATTACCCTCTTTCTCCAGCTCCCTTCGCGCTTCCTCAATTTCACTGATCAGCTCGCGCTGTCTCTCTTGGTAGTTATCCGGATCGGGGTCTTCAATCTCCGTGAACTCATCACTCTCCACCAGCCAACCACACTCGCGCAGGAGCCGCGGCATTGCCGTCCGGTAGTCCATGTGCCCAACGACAAACTCGGACACGTCCATGTTCTCTACCCCGGGAATACCCTCAATGGGGGCCAGGCCGGCGACGCGCCTGATACCACCATTGGTCAAGCGAAACAGGTAGCCCAAAATCCAGTCGTTCCGATTGTAACCGTTGACGAAGCGGCCCGCTACCACCGTGCGGGCGCGCAAGTACTCTTCCTTCTTGACAACGACGGGGCTGCCGAAGAGGTAGACGTTCTGCACGAGCCCAAAAGCGCCCTTCTTAGCGAGCTCCTGGAGGCACGAGAAGATGACCCGACTGCCGAGGGAGTATCCAACGAGGGTGATAGGACGCGTGCCCAAATTACGGTCAATGATTGAGTCTGCCAGAATCAGACCAGCCATGGTGGCACGGTCGAGGGAGACGGCCCAGGGGTTGTCGATTAGATAGGCGAGCTTCGTAAGGACGACCGGCACTTGGACGGCCGCCATCAGGGTGACGAGGATGGTGCTGCCCAGGAGCTGTTGGAGGCCTTGCGTGAGAGCCTAGTTGGTGATGATTGTCAGCACAAATAACAGATCTCGGCTGTCAGAGGCGTTGGTCAGCGGCAGGCCAGGGTCTCACCTCAGTCGCTAGGATGTTAATGGTATCACCCATGCTGGATAACATTTCGGGCTCCCAAAAGACTGAGTAGATGTCGCCCATGACCGGGTCTACCGTACTGAAGGGCAGCCGGACGTCATCGATTTTGCCCGTCATCCACCCCGACACCGTCACAATGAGGTTTACTCGTTTGTTGTTGTGCAGCGGCCGGTATTCGAAGGTCTTGACGGCTCCTGTCCTCCTGTTGGCGGCCCTGACACCGATGATGCCTCCTGATGCTGCAGCACTGGACGTGATAATCGCGGCGCCTCCAGCACCGGCGAGGAAGCCGCTGGTGCCGCCGATGCCTATCGTTGTTAAACCGGTTGCCAGGCCCAGGCCGATGACGGGGGCGAGCAGACCCGCCGACAAGCCGATCACCAGACCGCCGCCAACAGTGGCGAGCCCCATCATCATGTAGCGCCGCTTGAGGGCGAGCTTGCGGCGGTTCTCCATATGCTCCTCCTCGTTCCAATTCTCCTTCTCCGCGTTCGCCTGCATTTCTAGCGCATCCGTCACCTTCTTTTCGAAACGGCAAATGTCAAGCCAGCTGATCTCTAGGTCTTTTGCAACCCTCTCTAGCAGTAACCTCGATCTTGCGTCATAGATGGAATCGGCAATGAGCACCAGGAACAGATCACACAGAACAGTCCACCGGATGTCGATGTCGATCTTCTGCGTGGTAGGCATTTGTGACGGCGTCCTCACAGGTTCCGTGAGCTCCGAGTCGTCCTCGACCGAGTAGGGTGGTGGCGGCTCGGCCGCATGCTCCGTCCGGGAACTCACGACTGAGGCGGGCCGAGATGATGGACTGGAGACGGACGACCTCGCTTCCTTCTCAGCTGCCATCGGGTTCCGCACGCGCGCGTTCGCCATCAAGACGGGAGTCAGGTCTTGGGGCACCACGCCGTGCGAACTCAGCTGCTCAATCATGACCTGCTCGTCCGGGCTGATGTCCATGTGCGTATAGAGCCTGATCATCATCTTCTGGCTCCACATCCTCATGTTCTCGGCCGCCAATGTCACTTGCTTCTTGGTCTTGGAGGACGTGTGCTCTATGGATTCGGCCTCCTTCAGCATCGCCGAAAGCTCCAATCTCGTGAGGCCCACATACGCGATCCTCTGGCCCTCCGTCAGGAGTTCCTTGGTGGCCTGCAGCTGGCTCACGGCGTCCCGCTGAGTGTCGTCGTCGTCCACAATGCTGGTCCCGCCGCCGGCATCCTTGAACAGATACTGAGTATGCTCGTCCAGGCTGGTTGCTGACTCGGCGTCGTCATCCACCAGCACCTTGGTATACCCTTTGCCGGCCCCGCCAAGCCCTGCATACCCGTACGTCTCCTCCTCGGCTTCGTTGTACTCCTTGGCAATCAGCTTGTTATTGTCGTCGTATATATCGTATGGCGCATAGGCCGGCATGGTCTGCCATTCCCCGTCGTCGTCCTCCTCCTGCTTCTCGGACTCATGCGAGGCAAGCTGCTGATGCGAAAACCCGGAGACTTCAAGACCGCTCTGCCTCTTGCTTGCATCATGCTTTTCTCCGGGCTTCCCAGCCTCAGATATCGCTTGGTCTTCCGCATTTGCGGAGGATCCGTCTGATCCGCGAGTTCCAGTTGCATTGTGAGAGGTGGCATCCTTGAGGTCTTGGTCGCTGCCCGATTTCGTACCACCCTTTGCATCAAGGGATTTCCTGATCGTTTCCGCAACATTTACAGTCCGTTCTCCTTCGGTGTGTGCCTTGACGGGTTCCTTGTCGTCCCTCGCATTTCCCCTGTTCGACTGATGACGATCGACGGGCGTGCCCGTGGCGGCACTGGCATCGGGTGGTGTTCCTTGTTCTGTGGGGGCTGAGATCTTTCTTATGGGCAGGCCGAAGTCGTCGTACTCGACAGCCATGGTGCTGACGGGTTTGGCTTCTGCAGGCTTGGAATTGACCGTGGGTGCAGCGGCGGGTGTGTCATCGCTTGTCGCAGCCGGGCGTGAGGCGCTTGCGTTAATGCCAGCCGAGGCCCCGTCAACACCCGGCATGGCTGGATTGCTGATGAAGACGACGAGAAGGTCGGCGGCGGCGATCCTTGAGCAAAACGAGGCCTTCGGGTGGCAGACGATCGGGCTTGTCGGGGCGGGGGTTTGTTTCCGAGAGTCAAGGTTTCGAGATTCCGAGCATCTGGAGTTGCTCCCTATCAGGGACCCCAAAGTGATTTTAGTGCCCCTTAGCAGCGCATCAAACGCGTGGACACGACAGCTACCAGGACAGGGGTTCTCACATGGCGGAGTCCTCCTGTCTCACCTGATTGCATTGCAGCACTGCAGCTGCAGAGTTCTGCGGGATGCCACAAAGAACACTTGGGTCTCAAATCACGCTTGCTCGGGTCTAAACGGAATCCTATCGGACTTGAGTGCTGCGCGGAAAGAAAAGAAAGGCACTCCCGCTGCCTGATACTTAGGTACTGTTAAACCAGAGCGATCTGCCCCATATTCCAGAAACGGAAAGTGGGGCTGTAGTGAGTTTGGGGTTGGAGATGGTTGGGCGATGGGCGGCCCTTGTGGGCAGTTTGTCACTACGGATCCATACATGTACTACTACCGGTAAGCCACAGCGATTGCCGAGCTGTTACTATATCCATACCAAGTAGGTAACGGTGCTTCTGTATAATAAGTCCATCTGATGTAGAAGATTATGTGGTCAAAATATTCACAAAAAAACGGAATAGAACAGCATTGTATGCTTGGGGAGTGGAAGATCTGCGAAGTTGTCAAGTTCTCAACAATAATGTCCGAAGCATCTTGGACAGCAGGTATCTCGTGCTAGTACAGTAGGAAAATATCCCATTTCAACCCTCCCAAGTTCCGGTTCACAGAGCTTTTAAATCGCCGCACCGACGGTGTATCACTGTCCGCCCCTGTCAACCTTCAGAAGCTTCGACGGCGACTGCCTCCGGCTTCTCCGCCTGCTCAGTACCACTGCGCTCAGTCCCACTAGTTTTCTTGCGTCGTTTCCTCTTCGGCTTGGCCTCAGTCGCGGCGTCCTTTGGCGGTGGCTCCGATTTCCTTGGCTTTTTATCTTCTGCTGCCTTCGTCTTCTTTGGCTTTTTGACTGACAGCGGATTCGGTCCCTTAGGACCGCGCCCTTTCTTCTTCTTCTTGGGCTTGTCTTCCGCCGCGGCCTCGGCGTGATCGGCGGGTTTATCACGTTTCCCTTCGTCTTCACTGCCAGAATGCTCCTCCCCAGAGTCGTCTTCGTCCCTCTTTCTCTTTTGGGGCCGCCTAATGATACCATCCATGAACCTGTGTGTCTGTCAGCCCCTGGCCCCGTGCTGCCGGTCTCTCTCGATACTGAAAGCTGAACAGCTTCAGGAGTCAACTTACTTAGCACGCTCTTCCCGTTCTCTAGCCTGCGCCGATGAAGAGGACATGGGCTCGAGAATCTGCCGGGTCGGTCTGTCAGCACCTGCACCCTCGCCTCAAGTGGACACCGCATAACCTACCATGACACTCCGCCGGACGTACATCAACGGCGTGGGTACCACTGACCGTAACCTGTCTCTCTGTTGTTGTCACTGACGTTAGCTACGGAGCCATGTGACACTGACTTCCTGGGGGCAGCAGCAACGGGTAACGTACCAACCACTCATCCTGAGTAACGACCACATATCTGAACTTATTCTCCCCCTTCCCCTTCGGATCCACGACCGAGAGCATGCATTCTCGCTCCGTAAGCGGATCTTCATCCATGAGATGACCGCACCTTCTCCTCTCAAACGTCTTTGCCCGATCAATGGCAGCAACCACGGCGGGGTCTCTGTTTGGCCCGACATTCTTTGCATATAATGCTCGCTACAAAGATCATTGTTTAGCATACAGTCTGGGTTGGCGGGAGATGAAACACCTACAATGCAACATTGTGTTATCATCGGCTTCAGGTTCTTAGAAGACAGCGTTTTCTCAAACAAGTTGATCAAATCAAGCTTGACTGTATCGAGGATGACGTCGCTGGTTATGAGCAGCTGGTAGGGTTCGCGAAATCCAAGCAGCTGGAAGGCTCGCATGAGCTTCTTGTACTGCTTCGTGCGCTTGCCCATTGCGACGAGTTGAGCGCCCTCTTATGGGGCGAGAACTTGCTGCAGGCGATCGATAATAAGTGAGATGCTGTTGTCAGAATTTCTCACGGGTCTAATGAGTTTTGCATCGTATGAGGAGGTGAATGTGAAGCTCAGAATGCTGAGAGGGTGGATGAAGCCAAAGGCCCGACCATGGGAAATACTTGATGTCGGTTCGTCTCGAAAAATTTCCGGTCAGTTGAAGCCCCACCAGGATACAGCTCCGACCGCAGCGCCAAGCTTTCAGAGACGGAGCCGCAGCCCCACCAAGCCAGCGGCCCGGGTTCTGAACCCGCTCGAGACCCGTAGCCTTAACATTATCAGGATGGAAGAGCGAGAAGAGCCTTGAAGCTTTCTTTCTTGAAACTCAGTGGTGGATACTATGTAGGTTGCTTGGTTTACCCTGAGCGTATAAGATACGATGTAGAAGCTGCACAATTCGGGATTCAGTGCACCTAGGACTTTCACGTTGGATGCCTCTCGTCTCGCATATTACCTGTGCTCGGCAACCATTAGAAGCCGAGCCTCCTGCGGCCGCCTTCTATATAAAACCCTGGGCATCCATCCCGTCATAACATTCAAAAGAATACCTCCTGTACAGCCCTCGTTATATCTAGGAGCAAGGTATTAGTTACTGTGTAGTAATCACACAGCTAGTCTCATACCGACTCCTGTCGGCAATCTCGGCCCATCAGGATCACCATCTAACCCCTCCAGTTGGCTTGTACATATTTCACCTCCATCAGCCATCATTCCTCTTGCAGATGGCTGCCACAACGCTGATATCGTCGAGTTTCCCTGCAATCAAACGCCCGTTAGTTCCCAACTACCACGACAAAACCGCAATCCCACAAAAGAGGATGGGACAGACTCACCGCCAGCACTAGCCAGCCCTTCTTCAATAGCATGCTCCATGAAGGGGCTCTCGGCAAACGGATCGACGGCGATGGCCCTCGCCGCCTCCATCAGTTCGTCTGCGACATACTGCATGCCGCCGGCGTCTCGATTATTGCTATGCGTATCCGGCGCCAGGCACTCCCGTCTCGAGGGGATCTTGCCAGCGCGCCACGCCTCCAAGCTCTCGCAGACCTTCTCCACGATCTCGTGGCCCCACAGGTTATCGATCACGCCGTCCGACATGGCCAGCACGACGTCGCCCTCGCGGATGGGCACCTCGTCCACCACGGCGCAGTTGGCCGGCGTGTCGGGACTGTTAGTCCCCAGCTGCCGCGGGCAGTCGAACCAGTGCCACTGCTCCGTCGACTTGTACACCATCTCGCGCGTCGCCGGGCGCACCACCATGACTTGCGAGTCACCCAGGTTGGTTACGTACAGGAGGGGCTCGACCGTGTTGTCGTCCCCGCTGCCGCCGCCGCCGCTGCTGCTGTTATTATCGTCGGATGTTCGATGGCGGTAGTGCAGCTGCGCGCCGGCCGCCGTCGTCGTGCCCTGCCAGTCGTTGGGCGGGCCCGTAGCCTCGATGGTCTGTTCGTACGCCCGCTGCAGATAGGCAAGGGGATCGGGGCGGTACGAGTCCCCCTGGCGGGCGGCGTCCTCGAACATGGCTGTTGCCCAGAAATGCAGGATCAGCCGCGACCATAACCCGGCGTGACCCCTTGGCCTCGTGCTCCAGGCGCCCACCCCGTCATTGGCGGCGATGAAGTATTCGCTCGCAAACACGGCGTCATCGCCGTTGGTGAGACCCTGTATCAGCTGCCCGTCCACATAGGCCCGACGCCGGTCCCGGCTTCGGTCGTGCGTGCTGAGCGGATCGCTGAACGAGCCGGAGGGCGGCGAGAGGTACGGAGGCGGGAACGGGCGCGGGGCTCGCTTCGCAAACAGCGCTATGCCTGTGTCGAAGCGAAAGGGTAGTTTTGGAAAGACGGCGGAGTCGAGCCTGCCGACTTCATCCAGGGGTGGGTGGGTGACTGGCGACCGGGTTGCGTTGGAGGGCGTTGACGAGTCTTGGAATAGCGGACCCGTCAGGGATATTTGCCGCTGCTGCGACGGCAACAGCTTTGGCGGTAGTCGAGGCCGGGGGTGCCATGGTGTTGATAGATCGGACGTGACGGACGTGACATGGAAAGCGCTGTTCGAAAGAGATGGTAATACGGTGGTCGTTTCCCGCAATCGTGGATGTGCAGCTGGGGTTAGCAATCGAGCAGCTAGTCTTCTCATTCCAGCGGCGCGCACGCGACCTGATGAGCCGTGGCGCTGGGAGACAACATTCGAGGGATCGGATGGGCAGCAATACAGGAGTTGCTGTCGGGATGGGTGAAAGAAGTATTACTGCTGCTGCCCTGCGATGGCACGTAACGTTGCTATCTTATCATACGCCCCCTGCAGTAGGAGAGTGGTCACTGGCCATCTACCTTACCACAGGCGCCCACAACCCGGAGCTTCCGTATCTGGAAACCTAGTTCGGTAACAGTGTAATACATAGTACGTACAATATCGGGCATATTACATACGAATACAAACATCACAATATATTATGCTTCACACCGAGACAAGCTTGTAATCCTAGGGAAGATCATCTACTATTAGTCCGTGGACATACCCCTCAAAAACGACTCTGACAGGGCTCAGAGCCCCGGATTTGCTTGCTATGCTATCCTATGCTGGAGACCAGACCAGACCAACTATGCAGCCATAAGACAGGTGTAGTAACTAGTAGTAACGCCTTCGAACAGATGCTAATAACTTGAAGGAAACACAAGTCTGGGCCGTCCTCTAACAACGCAAGTACATGTACAATACATGCATCGTACATTAGTCCATGGAAAATCCAAAACGATTCGAAAATCCAAAATTCTCGGGGCAGATCCAGCCTCGCTAAGCTTCGAACATGAGGAGAAAAACAGAAAGGAAATCCGCCTCGGTAGCATTGTATGAAAAGCAAAAACCCGGTGACTCCGTCCCCGGTCTAGTTGAAGCCGTACGTTCATCCCTAAAGATTCGAAGAGACAACCGCGCCTCTGCAGAACCACCGCTGATGGATGGGTACCCTCCTCTTCACCCCCGCCCCGACATCACAATTCAGCAGCTCAAACCGGAGCTTCTTTCCGCTGGGAAATGGCTTCAAACTTATCCATGAGGTCCTTGACCTTAGCCTTGTTCTAGAAAGCTTGGCCTTGGAACTGCATGCGGCCAGGTGTACCGGGCCTCGGACCACCCGGCGTCCCAGGGGGCGGAGCATATTGACCCTGAGGAGGCAGTTGGTATGCGGGCGATTGTGGCCGCTGGCCCTGCATCCCAAAGCCCATGCCAGGCGAAGGCATCGGGGGAGGTCCCGGACGTTGCGCCATGTTGCCCATGTTCCATCCATTGCCCTGCGGAAACCCTTGAGGAAACCCTTGGGGACCGGGGCCGCCATTGCCATACGAGTTCGCTTGAGGCATCATCGGGGGCCGCGGCGGTGGAGGTCCCTGCCCAAAGCGTGCGGGGCTCATCAGGCCAGGGCCGGGGCTCATGCTGCGGTTGTTCATGCCAGCCATGCTCGGCGCGTACGCAGAAGGAGCACCGCCGCCCATCATACCCATGCCTCCCGGCGTCTGCGGGCGGGGCTGCATCGGCGGGCCGTAGGGCGAAGGGGCACCGGAGCCCATCATCATGCCCATGCCCATTGCTCCCGGAGTTTGCGGACGGGCCTGAACTTGCTGGGCAGCAAACTGGGCCTGTTGCTGCGCGTATGCAACCTGTGCGGCTCGCTGGGCTTGCTGGTGCTGCTCGCGGTGTCTCTGGTCGATAGCCTGCGCGACCGCCTGCCCGCCAATTCCCTGTCTCATCTGTGCCCTTTCTCGCTCCCTAAACTCGATCGCGCCAACCAGGCCGCTCTGCGTCTGCGACGGGGCCTTGTTAGTAGCCATGGCAATCAATGGAGTTCCCGTGACTCGCGCGACGTGTTCTTGCTCGCGCGCCGACAGATGGGATGACACCTCCCCAACGGATAGGACAGCTCCCGGTCCCATACTTGGGGGACGCCCCGAGGAGAGCAGATCGGCCGAATTGCTGCGGGAGTGCAAACCACCGCGGTTGGCCGGTCCCTTAGACACTTCAGCCTCGGATAGGAGAGCTGCAGGTCCGCGGCTGAGAGGTCGTCCGGTGGAAAGGAGATCGGCCGAGCTATGCCGAGAGTGTGAGCGGCTCATAGGTCGTCCGGAGGAGAGCAGGTCGGCCGAGCTGTGCCGGGAATGCGACGCGCGGTACTCGGTCAGTGTATTGGTTGATGGATCGCGCTGGTGGGCATAGAGGGGCGTGGGCGTCGTGGACGGCCCGGTAGGGGGGCCCGGCCAGACTACACTTCGACGGTTGGTGCTAGCATCATCTGATTGCCGCTTGAGATGGGAGAATGCCGCCGCTGGTCCAGGGGACTTTCGACCCGAACCAGTCGAGGCGTCGTTCCGCTTTGATGAATCCTTGGACGACGACTTGTCGCTTGGCAGAACGGGGGCAGCATAGTTGAGCGTCCGCCCAAAATCGATCTCGGGAATGTCGAATTCCAAGTCCGATCCCGCCTTGGACGAACTTGTGGGATCGTCCCCTATGGTCTTGAGCTTGCCAGCACGAGGCCGCAGATCACGGGGCCGGTAGACGGATTCCTGGGTATCATCAATAGAACCACTAGTGCTCGCATAATCCGGGCTGGCTGTTGATGACGCGTCGTCGAAGCCGCCCGCTGCATTTCTCTGGCTGTTCTGGTTCTGCGGCGAGACGACCGGAGAAGTGAATTCGTCGAGCTGCCTAAAGCGGGCGCCCGATCCCGGAAAGTGGAACATGTTTGGTGACCGGGGCGAAGCGGGCTGGGCTGCAGCATCGCGGCCGTGGGATAGGCTTGTCGTCCTAGCGGGAAGAGGCTTCCTGTTAATGGGAGGTGAACCACTCGAGGCCGGTGGAGATTGATGGCGGTGCGGATCCGGGGAGGGGGTACGGCGGTGAGCTGGAGACGGGTAATGGCCAGCGGATTGGGGAGCATGAGGTCCGGAGTGGAAGGCCGGCGGAGGATTACGAGCCTGGTCATTTGGGGGAGCCCTGAGCGGAGAGATCGAGCGTTTCCGAGAAGGATCCCGGAGTGGTGGCGGCGGTACTGGACTGTCGCCCGGTGAGGAGGCAGTGGTAGGCGATGTCACAACTTCACGAGATCCATTCACATTAGCATCAGTTCCCACGGCGTTGGCGGTGGTTTGTGGCTGTACCGCTAGACCACGCTGGTCAGTGTGCACGGGTCCCGGACCAGCGCCCCCGTCCTCGAGGCGGTGTTCATGAGAGTCATCCGATGAGAAGGCGTCAGGGGGGAAGCCTCCAGCCTTGGCGAGCTGCGACAGCGTGGTGTGTGATAACCGGTTGGTGGCTCTTCGCATTTCCGGAGAGGGCTGGGGCTTCTGCAGCGGGCGAGAACCTGCGCCATGCGCAAACGCCGGAGGTGCGTTGACCGGTTCAGGCGTCTCCATGCGCTGCATCTCCTCGAGGTTGTTGGCCACGGGGCCCATGGGGCCTCGCACCGGACTGTCATCTTCGGAGCTAACCCTCTCGGGCGTGGAGGCCAGGTCGCTGGCAAAGGCCCTAGCACGGTCGGAGCCGCGCATCGCTACCGGTCCTGGCGGATACGTGTCCGAACCGAAGGTGAACGACCCATCGGCTATCTGGGTATCCGATATGTTACGGGAGTGCCCGGGATACCCTGCGGTTCCCAACGGTGCCCGCTCCCGGTTTGGGTCAGGAGGAGCCGATTCGTTACGACCCGCCCGTGAGACGGATAGTGATCGTGACGACCGGACCGAGCCACCATCCTCTGCAAAGCCAACCCTTGGCCGCGAGCCTAAGTTCTGAGCCCCGTAGCTCAACCGCTTGCTGTTACGGCTTGTGCTCCGGCTGTGACTGCCAGCCTGCTCTTCCATCGCGGCCATGCGCTGTCCTGTCAGTTCCTTCAGCTTCTTCCGCCACTCTCTTTCTGACCACGAGGAGCTCCCATCCGTCGAGATCAGCCCGCTCACGTCCAAAAGCTCGAGATAGCCGTAGCGTTTGTGCTTCGGCATTGCAAACATCAAGGAACGCGAATCAAGGGAGCTTGCCACCAGGCGGCCAGGCCGGCCATACAAAGCGAAGGTATCCCATGTCGGAAATAGGAAGCGCAGAAGCATTTCGAAACCCGAGACGGCAGGGTGCGTTTCCGGCATGATAAAAACAAAGCCTTCTGTTGACGATGGTGGCTCGGAGTGTATGGTGATGTTCCCTTCGATCTTCAACAGCGTCGAGCTGTCAATGAGCTCCTTGGCTTGCGGGTAGATGGCATATGCGGAGTATGCGTCGGTGATGGATGCGATTGGCCGCTGATGTTTCTTTTTCTTGTCGGCTTCCTTCTTGGTGTCGAAGAACCTGATCTCACCCTTCAGGACAGGGCCGTGACGGTCATAAGGAGACTTCTTCTTGAACTCTTTCTGCGCCTTTTGGTATTCCTTCTCGCTGGGAGGATCAATGACGCAGTAGCATCGTCTCCAAGGAACACCTGCACCAAATCTGACGCGCACCCATTCCTGGATCGGCTGCCTGGCACGTTCCATAATGATGTTGATATTGTTCAGCTTCTTCCCTTTGCCTGCGACCAGGGCACCTGTGTAAGCTTCCTGGAGTGTCGAGTGCTCGAACATGGCAAGTCGTATCCCCGACGTCCATTGGACCAATGAATGGTGTGAGTTGAAGTGAAGCAGATACCGGTTGCGGCCAGCAGTGCTGATGCTCAGGATATTCTGGAGCGGCTGCTCATCGTTAGACTTGGTCGGGAGCGATTCAATCTGCTACCAGTCAGACATCAAAGCGTCACCAAGAATGAACCCTCACGAGGACCACGCTACCATCTTGATCGACGCATCCGTCAGATTGATGAACTTGGGCAACACCTCCCCATCCTCTCCCGCCGCGTCCAGTTCAGCGGCGTCCCAAAGTGACAGGACGGTGCCGACCAACTGCGCAAAGCACTCCGTCCATGTTCGATCAGGGTTCGGATTCCCTCCTTGGCGCAAGCATTAGCAACGGCAGGCGTGCAAGACACACACACACAGACAGACAAGGTGCCTTACGAATATCCTGATCGTCCAGCTTCAGGAAATAGCCTTCCTGATACAGCTTGTTCGCATGGCTATTCAGCAGGGTGAAGACGGGCTGCAACTCGGGCAGCGTTTGCTCGTTGACGGCCATGATGGGCGGTTGGTAGGTCTGCACCATGGACAGGGGTCGCGAACTTCTCCTTGACGACCTCCCCGCTGGACTTGATGATGGCGAGTTATTCAGCGAGTACGGCGGAGCGGCATGCTCTTCTATCGGCGTTGTTGCAGGCGAGGATGCCGACGTCGGGTCGCTCGGTGCTTCTCGAGGCGCAGGGGGGGAGGGCGTGTTGTACGAGACCGGGCGCGACTCGGCTTTCGGCACAGGGGCGGGCTTCTGGAAGCTGTTGGTCTTAGGGGATGATGTAGGAGTAGGGGTCCTCGAATCCTTGTGAGGCGGGGAGAACTGTGCAATAAACGAGCGAACTTTTTGTAACTCGTGTCAGCAGATCTGCTGGGATTGTTACGCGATCTCGGAAAATGGCTCCTCTTTCTCCCCAGTGGCTGTTTAACACTTCTCAGGGACGACCGTCTTGGGAGCCACGGGTCTTCGCAAACATGCACTTCATGATTGCCACGGCAGCGACGCTTTGCATGCCAGTGGTCGTGGTGCGCTGTGCTGTCTGGAATCCCAGCGCTAATAACCGAAAGCACTGAAATGCCACATACCTCGATTCCGACCCATGGTGGGGTCTTGGTCCTCCAATCCTACCAGCAAAGGCGGACTTGGCAAAGCACAGCGCTGAGTGATGATGTTCTCTCCGACAACAGAAATTCCGGCAGCGAGAGTGTTCAGCACTTCTTCGCAAGATCCGGTCGATGGAGGCGTTTGGGGGAGATCAGTCCAAGCTGTTGTCCTGCGGCAACGGCCCGATTTTCTGGTTCCGTCACTGTTGCGCCGGCTACCACTCCATCCGGACTAGATCGTGTGAAGGATGCGGGAGATTCGGGACAAAGACCGTTCGCTAGAATGTCCTCTATCGACTGGTTCCGTCGAGCAATGCACAGATCCGAAGCGAGGGGGTGCGAAAAGACAGCTGATCGCGGTTTGCTCTACGTCAGTGTTCAAGTCAGTCAGTGTCTCCGCAGAGCCAACGCCTCGCCTGCCAAGTACTGTGGATGAAAAGACAAAAAGTGCAGAGGCATTCGGTGTGCAAGTTGACGATAGACTTCGTCCGCATACCCCCGTCGCGTTGAGTTTTATTTGGAGACAAAGCAGGCCACCAGAGAGAAAAGCGTCCGCCACCGAGATAAGCTCTTTCACCAACGCACAGTCAGGAGAATGTCTGAGCTCTTTGCCTATCTTCTCAACCGGTTGGGTTTCGTGCTTTCTTGCATCACACGGAAGTGTTGACGGGGGTTGCTTCAACTTTCATCTGATAACCGGGCCTTCCGAGACCAACAGGGCATCTCCTGTATAAGTGAGGTACGTACCGCTGTAGGAAATGACGGAATTTTTGCCAATCGGCAGGGAAGCGCTCAACGCCGCAGAGTAACCTGAGGCAGGCTTGTTGATGCGGAAGGACACAGAACAGGAGAGACCAGAAATCTAGGAAACACTTGCTGGGCGCCTGCACCTATTTGACTGTCTGATTCTAAGGTAGGCCAAGTTCCTTTCCTGCCCGAGACTCCGGACCATCAGGTCTGCTGGGTGCGACGAAATGCACCCTGCTGTGATTACGCCGTGTTGTAGAGTCCCCTCCACTTGGCGGCGGGGACGGCGAATGTCATCGTACACCTAAGTACACAGTAGAGTACTATCTTTTAAGTGGTCCACCTACTAATGGTTTTCCAGGGTCCAAGTTGGATGTAATCTGTCGGCCTTTCTTGTTTGCTAATAAGTGTCGACCTCACTCTATTACACTGTCAAATCCAAGAGTGGTCTGTTCAAGCAGCCTTCTCCAAGGAAAACGGACAGAGGCGTGTTCCCGCTGCGCCTGGCTGATCCAGATCGGTGGACTCGAGTGCTGGTCTGCCACCATTCATGATGCTCAAACCCACTCCTTGGCGGCATCTCCGGCACACCGCCGTTCCAACCTTGGGTATTATGATAACCTCTCACCACTACTCAACTTCACATTACACACTTCGAGACCACTTCAAATTTGAAAGCAAAGGAAGCTTCGTCATCTTCCACCAGGTCTCCGTTCAGATCTGAATTGAGATCCACCCATGTCAATCAACGCCCCTTGGCATGGCGCCAAGGGCATGATTGGCCATTTTCGCGTTGCCCATGCCGCTGGGGATGACGGAAGACGCTGCACACTTGTGGCCCGTCGGGCATATCAAACCACGTCAGGAGCTTGAAAGCTTCAGGCCTCCAATCGTTGGGTGGTCGGGGCGAGACGCCGACACTTGGCGCATGGGCGCACGCCCGGGGCCGTTGAGGAAGAAAAGTGGCTGGTCTTGTCCGTCCCGTCGGACTTGGCTCCGTTAGGTGGCGGTTATCGGGCAGGCTTTGATCTGCATGAAACCAGGTCGAACATCAGAGGAAGCGCTGAGAGTGACTGATGGTTAACTTACCGTGATTCGTGACAGCGTCACTCGTCCACATTGTCATCGCCTGACCCGATGCTTGGCTCTTCGCCAAGCGGTATTGTGACCATCGAAGCGCTTTATTAGCGGCAATATGCTCTCGGCACAGGGTTGGAACGAGCTTGAACTGGAATACGAGGTTGGATAAGACAACCTAGGTTATTGCGAAGGCGGCGTGTCCGCGTATTATCGTCTGCGCACCACTTTCAGGAGGTGGGGGTGTGCGCAGCGGCCGCCGGTCACCCAGTGCTCCGCCCCTAGCTTTTGGTTGCTGCCATCGATCGCATCGATGCAACACCTTGATGGTTCTTCCGGGCGATTACCGACTCCCCGCGACGTGAGCTTACTCAGTACATGCTTCTGCTGAGTCTTGACTAGTACCAAGCTGCTAGGGAGTCAACTGAACCTGGGCAAGTTGACCTAGCGGCTGCCGGTAATAAGCCCAACCTTTGAACTGCTGAAGTTCAGTTGTTACGCGCTCGGGGAAGACCAGCTATCCGAGGACGGGATTACGTCATCCCCGGCATCTCTCTTGCCCCAGGCTCTTCCTGCATGTCTTCCGGATGCGCTACCGCTTTCGACCTTAACCAAACAGAGCTGAGAGATCACATCTTCTCAATCGCATGCGGCCAATGGTTATGGGATGGGGTATTCCGGAATGAGTGCTATCAAAATCGGAGTAAGACAAGCCAGGATGCCGACTGGATTATTTGAGTTGCACATCGCAACTTGAGGATTTCCAAAGGGATTTGGAATTGGAATTTGGAACAGGTCGTGTCCTCTTCGGCTTGTCTCATGTGATACCTGATAACTCTAGATACACCTCCCGAAGCAGGGCTGAAAGTCCGGATGGATATGTTATCTCCAGGAGCTTGTTGGTCGAATCATGATGTCCTCCTGGTATACATCTTTGATGTGACCTGCAGTGTATGGTGCGGTACGCAAACCTATCACACGCAATGGTACTGTGTGTTGTCCTACAGCCCATCCAGCGGTCGACTCCAAGGCTGCCTCTCGTCTGCGGAGAAATGGCACTGCTCCTTTCACTCAGCATCTGGGGGTGATACACGGCATGCACCTTGCGGCCCGAGCAATCGGGAGAGGCAGCCCTACGGTAATTGCTCCATGCCACTCCCGTCCCAGCTTGGGACGTACTCATATAGGCACCCCACAGGATCATTAGAGTCATGTCAGCAGAGCTCGTCTTTGGTCTAGGTCCCTAACGAGTGAGCCATCATGAGCAAAGCTCATTAATGAAAAGCGACCAAGCGTGTCGCAGTTCCCACAATATCACCGCCGGAAACTGCTGAGTTGTGCAGGGCAGGTGGTTTGGGCGTCCGTCATCTCCCAGCCATTTCAAGGGCGGGTTCTCGTAGACTCCACGAAAGGGGCGGGTGTCGATGTCCAGTGGTCTGGCCGTGTGTCATGGTTTCATCGGATCCGCTCGCGATCTTGGGCAGGCTGGAGGCAAGCCAATCGAGAACTGGAAAGAAATCGACAGCGTTCTTGCCCCCGGCTTCCCTTGTGCTTTTGGTGTTTCAAACGCAGGGTACCGCGGAGGAATGCTCATCGCTGGACAAATCCACGGGACGGGCGGCCCCGCCCATCCCACCATCGGCAATTTTCTTGTCCAACAGAGATCAAGCCGGAACCCAGTTCCCTGACCTCCACGAGGCGGGCTGTGAACCATTGATGTGAAGCTGTGGCGCTTACTATGTAAAAGCAAAGTAACCCAGCTTACAGTAGGACCACATATTTGTATATATAACCTGCTAGTATGTACTGCGGGGATTGGTCATGTACACCACTAGTACTATAGACATATGTACAGTACTTAAGTGCAAGTAAGGTACCTGGTAGGTAAGGTACCGTGCACAGCCCTGGTTCGTTTGTTTGTCCACGCGGAGTTTGCGACAGCGGTCCTTGTCTGAAAGTTGAAAAGATACAGCAAGTGCCAGTCAGAAGGGCCAAGTCAACTGAACAAAAGAGAGAGCCTACCAACCTAGATATCAGAGGGCTTGTCTCAACTGCGCCGATTTCCTATGCCGATTTGGCTGTTTGACATTGAGATAGACATCGTTTATCCGGTCCTGCCCTGGTTCTACACAGTCCCGCCGCTTTGGTTTGTTTGTTAGGGCCCGATTCCACCTGCGTAACAAACACTCAATATAGGAGTGATCAATATAGGTACTATTGCCGCTTGTATCATGATGTAAAAGGAGGGGCAGTTCCCCTGCAGTGTCTGCACCGAACCGAGTGGATGGGATGCGTCCCGTGCGCCTGCAGCGTGCCCTAGGCAACCCAAGACCAGGCTCGACATCGCTGTTTGTTGTCTGACAAATCCCAAACCTGGAAAAGACTCGGGGCTCGAGGGACGAAACTCGTCCTGAGGTAATGAAGGACATCTCCTAGTCTCACTCCCAGCTCACCTTACCGTCTGGCTTTCAGCATGACGCAGTGCATCTTCTACACTCGCTATTGACGGGTTTCGCTCCCGCTGATTCGGTGCCCGGCAAGGCTTCCGTTTCGTTGCCCACGCCGTGGCCTACCTAGTGCGCCGCGCGACACACCGTGCACACCGCAACATCCACTCCCAAGATCCGCTGCCCGCGTCGTCCCCTCAACGACCCGCTCTGCATGTTCTGGTCGCGTTCCCCTTTGCTAGACTCTCCCCGCGACCGCGACGGCCTTGTGCGCTTTCCAACTCCACAATACCCAATCTGCACTCCGATGAGAAAACACGCGCGCTTGCTGCACCCGGCTCCTTCCCCGCCCTCAGCGCCGTCGGTGCGCTGCCACGGAGCTTAACCATAGTGTGTGTGTGTGTGTGTGCACGTCGCCCGCCGCACTCAGTAGCTGATACCCCCAAGGTGTAAAAAGCGCGATTGTCTCAATGGATCCATATAGGGATTCACAGCCCACCCAAGGTTCGCATCCCCGCTTTGCTTCAACGCGATGTCGCCTGGCCCTATTGTGCGTCCGTCTGTTTCCTGGCTGACCGCGCGCACAGCGACGCAAACTGTCGTCGACCCGAGACGGTTGGGTCAGCAGAGCGGTGGTTTTTCAGACGAAGACATATCCGACATAATATGTCTGCTTCTACCTTACTCAGAATCCGCGCGCCAAGAGGTCAGAAGGATTGCCGCAGAGACATCGCAGCATATGGTCGGGAAGGAAGATGTGGACGGGCTCAACCTGGACTATTCGCTGGAGGACGAATCGCGGAACTTCGCCGACGTTCAATCAGACGTTGGCCACATTGCCCTCCGGTTTTCGTCAGACGTCAAGGACCCCTCGAAAGGCTTCACCTTTGGCAGGAATGCCAGCTGTTGTGACATCACCCTCATAAACGACCCTCAGCGACGCCTAAGCAAGATACACTTCCGCATATACCTGAACGAGTGGGGTGTATTGATGCTCGAGGACATGTCGACGAACGGGACCGTGGTCGACGGGGTGCTGCTTAAGAAAAAGGACGGCCCCTCTGCCGAGACAAAGAGGACGCTCAACAGCGGGTCGAAAATCAAGATCCTCATGCATAAAGCGGGCCTCGACATTGTCTTCTTAGTTCGGATCCCGATTCGCGATGGCCCCTGTCAAGAAGCCTATCAGCATAATCTAGACGACTATTTGGGAGGCCGAGCACGCGGTGTTGTTGACCTGAACGAGACCATTGTCCCTGGGCCGGGTGGGCATGTGGGTTGCTCCCTATCATGAATGCACGCCGGGGGCCATCGGATACTGATCAGGATGAGTAGGTGGATATCTTCAAGCCTGCTGCGCCAAGGCAACTGGCTGGCCCGGCTCGCAACGCAAACAATGCTGTCGGGGCTCGACGGGCGCAACTGGATGACGGTCGAGCGAGGCATGGAGGCCGTGCTCGTGCCGACGGCCTTCCAAGGCCATGGAACGGTTCGAACAAGTACAATCGTGTGTGCGAAATCGGCCGGGGTGCTTTCGCCACGGTGCATAAAGTGACCAACAAGCTCACGGGCCAGCCGTACGCGGCAAAGGAGCTCGATAAGCGCAAGTTTATGAAGAATGGCGTCCTCGACCAGAAGGTGGAAAATGAAATGAGGATCATGCAAAAGATCAAACATGTAAGCCGCCATCCTCCCCGGGGATAAGTTGAACACGTCTTGCTCACATTCCGGGGCAGCCAAACATTGTGGAATACATCGAACACCTCGACTGGGACGACAGGCTCCTCATTATCATCATGGATTTCGTTGGCGGGGGCGACCTGGGTAGGTTGATCGCAGATAACGGCCCCCTGTCGGAGAGCGCCACAAAGACGATGGCGAGGCAGCTACTGGACGCACTCGGGTACCTGCACGACATGAACATCACCCACCGCGACGTGAAACCCGACAACATCCTTGTGCACTCCCGAGATCCCTTTGTGGTGAAGTTGACGGACTTTGGACTCTCCAAGATGGTCGATAACGAGCAGACCTTCCTCCGGACCTTCTGCGGGACCCTTCTCTACTGCGCCCCTGAAGTCTATTCCGAGTATACCGAGTACGACGATCGCGGCCGCCGACATCCTCGAAACCGGCACCTCCGCCCGACCACGGGACAGCGATATGACCACGCGGTAGATATCTGGTCATTAGGCGGTGTCCTGTTTTATGCTCTGACGACGAAGCCGCCTTTTCCCGCCCGGAATGGGGCCAGTCACTCCGAACTCCTTCATCAAATCATGACAAGACCTCTCGACGTCTCACCACTCGTAGAAGCGGGAATTTCAGAGGAAGGCATTGATTTCCTCCGCCACATGCTTAACCGGAGACCGGAAACTAGGGCCACGGTGGCAGATCTCCAGAGTCATGCGTGGATTGCAGGGTCCTTCTCGACCGTTGCGCAGTCATTCGAGGAGATCGCAGACGAAGAGCTGCGTGTCAACGCCTCCCAGCTGAGCCTAGAGGATCCCGAGAGGAATTACCGGGCGGAATGTCGAGAGCTGCGCGTCCCTAGTGACGATGACATTACAGATGATGAAGACGATGATGTGGATTTCGACAAGGACAATCCGACCATGTACGAGTCCGAGAAGGAAAACTATACGTTCGGACCGAATAACCGCCCGCAGCGGCTTTTCGGCGAAGTCAACCCCTCCGCCGTGAGAAGCTCGGGAGTCCCGGCAGAGCGTCTGAACCTACCAGTGTCGGCCGGGACCAGCTTTGGGTCGACAGGGACGACGGAAATCCTTGGCGCTGAGACGGAAATCAAGGACAGTTTCGAGTCCGAGGACAGCCCCACCACCCCTCGGCAAAAGTCCCAGAAATCCCAGCCAGCGTCAGGGGGTCTGCGAGCCTCACCGACCGGTCTCGACGAGAGCACGTCGGTTGATGAGCTCAACAACATGACCTTTGACGTCGCATCACAGAGCCTCGGCGGTACGGAGTCGATTCTCGAGAACCTTAACATGAAGTCGCACGCCGGCTCCCTTCTCCGCTCCCGAACGATCGGCGATCTGAACTCGAGCAAACGAAAGCCTTCATCTGACAGCAGCGAGGGGGATGAGGTGCCGTCCGCGCAAGACCGGCGCGGTCTCAAGAGGCTTCGATCCGAAGGCTCAACAAAGCTCACGATCGGCAAGCTCGTTGACAGGGGCGAGTATGAGCTGCTTGCGCAGATGCCGTCCATCCTACGAGCCCAGTCCGGGCGGCAAATCGACATCCCCGTGCACAAATCCACCTACTGGTCAGCGCAGGATAGGAGAACCTGGCATCTCAACTACCCGGAGATGACCCAATTGCAACTCGACGCCTTCAAGTTGGCCGCCTCGGCCAGGGAGGAGGAATTCGGACCGGGCAAGACGCCTCTGTGGGATCTAGCCATGAAGTACTTCCCAGCCATCACCAATTGCGAGCGCCGTGGCGAAGCGGCCAACGGAGCCCAGAACCATGACGCAGAAGATAGTTTGATGCCCTCCACCGCCAACGGGGACGCGAGCATTCCAGCTACCCCTCCGGACACGGAGGATCTTGTGCCGGAGCTCGTCGTACCGATGCACTCGGACCCGGGGAGGCCGGTAGTCGCATATCTCCAGTCCGTATCCGGATCAGCTGTTACCGGGATTACTGTCTTGGTCACCGAAGCCATGGTATCGTGGGGCCGAGCACCCGGGAACACGCGGACTTTCTCCCCCAAGTCGGAGGGCAAAGTGCCAAAGTACGCCTTCAAGATCCTTCTATGGAAGCAAAACTATGACCCAGCCAAGAACTTCCGTCCGTGGAATCGCTCCGCGGAGGCCGACGAGGGGTCATTCTACTTCTACATCTCGACCAAGGCGAGCCAGGGCATTTACATCAACGGCGTCCACCTGCCATCGGACGACTACAAGAACCCCACGGGGCCATCCCGATATTGGATGACGCTCCACGACGGAGACCGCGTGTCGGTGTGGCAGAACTCGGACCAGTCGTCCGTGACGCAACTCGTCTTCCGCTGCGGCTGGGGCGGAAGTGCGCAGCCGCGGCCGGACAGCGGGCCGTGCTTCGCGCCCGACGCCGTGGCCAACAAGCTGGACGAGGTCTGCGGGCGGGCGGAGCGCAAGATGCGCGGCCTGAGCGAGCACGACCTCAAGATGGAGGAGGCCAACCACGACATGGACGAGCGCCTGCACGCCGTCGACCGCGAGCGGCAGCGCTCGCGCGACTTCGAGCTCAAGCGCCTCGAGGCGTGCCGCGCGCTCGGCATCCGCAGGGTCAGTCCCGCGCCGGGCATCACGCTCGGCGAGGACTCGGCCACGCAGACCCCCTGGTCGTCGTACATGCCCGGCGGCCGGACGGTGCCCACCTTCCGGCATGCCTCGCCGAGTACGGTTGAGCTGCTGAGAGCCGCCAGGAGGGGATAGTCGGAACATGCGGGGTTCCAGGTTCTTGGGCCTTTTGTGTCTTGTGGTTTTCCAACCCTACCGCCACTCTGATAGCGTTGTGTCGCTTCGAATTTCTTGGGTGTGTCCAATCATGATGGAAAGCGATCAAACAATCATTAGTCCTTGTCGTTCAAACGTCAGGGTCTTGAAGCGAGGCGTCTGAACGTTTCTGTCGGATCATACCCCATCGTCTGGTTTCTGTATTTTGTTTTTCTCAAGTACGTCTTCTTTCGGGCTTTTTCGTTACTACGGATCTCGGAAGACAAAAAAGGGGCAGGTTTCGCGGCTGGTGGACGGCACACTGCTATGTATTGTACTGGTGTAGTCGCTAATATGTGCGTGTGTGTGTTTAGAGCTGATTGAAGGATACCATGGATTTAGGTACGGAGCGAAGCGATGGATATCATATCATGGTCTTTGGGCGGAGGTTTAAAAAGCCCGGTTTGTGTATTGGGCGCTGGTACGGTCCTCAAGCCAGCGGGGGGGAGGGACAAGCAAGCGATTCCTTTACGGCGGTCTCATCTCTCTATGTATTGGAGGCAAGGTAAATACCATCTTCACCTTACCTTGAGAATAAATGAAGATTTATATGAAGAAGCCAGGACTTCTTTGAATTCTGTGCTCTTAGCTATCCGAGCTGCTGTGATTACCTTACAATCCACATTATCTCGACAAATTTCCAGCTTTGGCTGTGCCATGAATGAGATCCGTGCTGCCACCATAGCTGAACCTCATCCGTGTCTTGCGTAATAAAGCAAGCATGACTCCAGCAAACCAGTAACCCCGGCAACAGGCTTTGATCTTGCCTTCAGCAGCGGTTCGGATCTCTTCGACCCCGTCCGTCCTTTCGTGTTGCCATGAACCATTATCATCTTCATATCATGACTGTGAATAGGCCACTGTGAGCACACCTCGATATGTGCGCAGCCCCAACCATCCTGAGGTTCCCGTGAAAACAAACACATCCCTTGACCTTGTTTTGGACTCCGAAGTATATGTTTCAACTCCGGATCACACATTAGAAAAAGGCCTAGTAGGGATGATGGATGACAGGCTGAAAACGCAAACAAAACAAAACAAACCTGCAAAACCACCAACCAACCAACCAACCAACCACAACAAAGGTGGAAAAGAAAAGCAGGGCAAGTTCAGAGCAAAGAAAGAGAGAGAAAAAAAACCATCACTCAGATCAAATCGCATCAACTCTCAAATCAATCACTCGGAGGGCGAAGGCGAAGGCCTTCTTCTCCCCCCCCCCCCCCCCCCCCCCCCCCTTCTCATAAAATCACATATCATCGTGAAGACCAAGATGAAGCAGCGCCCGCATCCTCTCAATTTCGCGCTCCTCGTCGGAATCCACCTCCCAGACCTTCCTGCGGTCGTTGAAGATGGGCGACCAGTGAGTGTAGCAGGGCACAAACTCATCACCATCACCATGATCATCATCATCGTCATCGTCATGATCAGCATTACCGCCGGTGGAGTGGCGGTGGTGGCGATGCGGGGTAGTAGTTGAGTGAGAAAAAGGAGGAGGGGGGGGAGGAGGAGGGGGCGCCCAGACAAAAGTGTCCGAGACCCAGGGGTTGTCGCGGAGCGGGTCGACGACGTCTGCGTCGGACGCGTGGGCTGAGTAGCACAGCTCGGCTTCGGCTTTGACTTCGGCCTCTTTGGGATCATGATGATGATGGTCATGGTCTTGCGGCGAGAGTTCCGGGGCGCTGTACGTGTCGGAGATGACTACCTTGGGCGCCGCCGCGGACGGCTTGTTGTTGTTGTTCCGTCCCTCCTCAGGAGGAGGAGGAGGAGGCGCCTTACTCTCGGGTTGATGATGATGATGATGATCACCATGATCCGTGTCGGAGGCGGCGACCGGGGCGGAGGATTGCTGGGAGTTCTGCTCCCGCAGCAGCGGGTAGAGGTGGTCACGCAGATCGCTCAGACGACGAAGAGCGCGATCGGCTTGTGAATCGAGGTGGGCCCTGCGAGCCTTTCGCTGCTCTTTCCGCTCTCTCTGTCTGTTTTCCCACTCTTCATCCGACGAGTCTGTCTCGCAGGTAACCCCCCGGAAACTTCGCTGCACATGAGGGCGCTTCGAGGCTTCGTCGTGGTGGTGGTGAACGTGGGAAGATTCCTCCGCGTGAGTTTCGTGATTGCCACTCACGGCGCCGCGGCGCTGTTCTCCTTCTCCTTGATTTTTGTTGTCAATGGGCTCATCGACCTTCTTTGGAAGGTGGTCTGCGGAATGATTGCCCTCGGTGTGAGGCGAGGAGTCCGGCGGCCTGAGGGGATTGCGCCGGCTCCGACGGCGCAGGGGGCCATGTTTGCGTCCCTTACTGATGTTGTTGATCTGCGCGGCCAGGAACGACCGAAGCCAGGCCGTCCTCGTCCTGCCCTTCTCGATGATCATGCACTTGCCGCAGATCTCAGCCCAGGGCGGCATCTTCCTGTTGTTGAACAGGTACATGGCGTGGTACTCGTCCGAGCGCAGGTTGCCGCAGGTTGTGCACCACTGCCACTCGTCAATCTGGGCCTGCTGCAGATTAATGTCGCCGGCGGCAGCGCCAGCCTCGATGCTCTCTTGCCGGTCGCGGCGGCACCCGGTGCAGAGACTGGGGATGGACTCTTTGCCGGGCACCAGCGGATATTGCTCGTGGTACGCGTCCGATCGGACTTTGTCACATGCATAGCAGATGTGCTTGTCGGGCACGGCGCTGTCTTGAGCTTCGTTGTTGGACTTGGGATCGTCATGATCCTCCTTGTTCTTCTTCTTCTTGTTGTTGTTCGGCTCACATTTGCAAGTAGACCTGCTGCGCCAGGCTTTAGCCCTGACCCTGGAAGCGCTCAAAGACACATTAAAGGTGAGGCGGTACCGCTTCTTCAGCCCAGGGTCCGACTTGGGATCCTCGGCCTCATCGTCGGCCTCCCAGTCGACGTGGTTTGTCCTGTAGAGAATGGTCAGCAAATGAAAATGAATAGGCACACTCTGCTCGTCGCGACTTAATAACCACTGATGGCCTCTGTAGTAACCTCTGAGACGCGACACAGCGAAGCGCAAAGACCTCTGGACATGCCACCCGCGCAGCTACGCGTGAAACGCCACGAGATAGGTTGTAACGCACGAAAAGATGAGGGAGGAGATCCAAGGAGATGAATAAACCGACTTACATGCTGACGAGCTTCTTCCACGACATCGCTGCAATTATACTTTGAACAGGCAAGATGAAGAGGCGAGACGGGCGTAATGTGCGTGGCTTGGGACTTGCAAAGTTGGAGAGAGAGTGGAATAGAAAGAACCGGGCGATGGAAGTGGCAGAGTTGGGAAGAAAGGTCGGTCGCTGAGGGGGCCGAAGAATAGCCGTGCTCCTCCTAAAAGCAAAGACCGTGGTGCATTTGGGCTATGCCGTCATATCTCTGAAGGCGGTGATGGTATAGGGACGGCATAGGGAAGGCGATATGAAGGCGGTGTGAGGAGTCGATAAGGGGGGGAGGCAGTTGTTTACATCAGGGGCACCTGTTGGTCAAGATGAGACGAGGCAGGTCCTGTTCGCTGCAAGCCCAATTTTGTTTTCCCCAATCCCTATATTGCACGAAAAAGGAAAAAGTAGACTGACTCTAACATACTTTCTTGGTGAACATTGGTGAATGCTAGGTAGAAATCTAGCCCCTTAATCCACCCGAAGCACCCGGGGACCTTTCCTCTTCGTCACCTTCTTCTTCTTGTGCCCACGGTCAAACGCTGCCGCTGATGCGTGGTCACGGCCAAGGTTATCAAGGTCCTTGACCTTGTAGATGCGGATAATCCAGTTCTCGCTCGTGAACGCCTCCTCCAGCGTGTTAAGATTTGGGCCGACTTCGGGCAGGCGGGCACCCCTCATGCGGTCCACGGCCTGTCCCGGAGGGAAGAGGTTGTTGTAGTTGTAGTAGGACATCTTGTACCTGTTTCATTCCGTCAGCATGGCTCTCCCGCCTAATCAGATAACGGTACTTCTAGTACTCACATCAAGCTGTTCTTCATGGTCTCGGTGGCTTCGCCGTCAACGCGGTACTCGCCCCGCGGCGTGAAGAAGGCCCGCTCGCTGACTTCATCGGGCCAGATGCCCTCGGCAATGCGGACCATCCACAGGAACTTGTTGATATCATCGCCCGAGTAGCCGAGAAGACCGCCGAAAACGACCAAGACATAGTCAACCTCGTGCTGGCGCATGATTGGGTAGCTGACCTCCTCGCGAGAGCTCATGGCCTTGCCCACGGTAGCGATATGTGTGTTATTCCAAGTGTTGTTGTCGACGAGCGTCGGGCGGTCAGCCATGCCACCAATCTGGTAGCCGTAAT
The DNA here is from genome assembly GCF_033439665.1 of Chaetomium strumarium. NCBI lineage: Eukaryota > Fungi > Ascomycota > Sordariomycetes > Sordariales > Chaetomiaceae > Chaetomium > Chaetomium strumarium. The sequence continues at coordinate 6,247,336 of NW_026944429.1, read as the reverse complement.
CCCACCACGACATGATCTTGGCGTCCTCGTGCGTGTTCTGGCGGAGCCACTGGTACGCCTCACGGTAGTCATCGATGATGTGCTGACTTCCGTCAGGCAGTCTGCTAGCCAGGACAACTGACGGAGACGAGTAGGCGTTCGATGTGACCCATGTGCAGTGCAGAACAAACACCAACAGGTATACTGCCAGGGCGCTGACCATCATGCTCTTGCCCCAGAGCCCATAGACACCCACCACCGGCTTGCCCGTGGACCGGAGTCCGGATTTCACCGCCTTCTTCCCCTCGGACCCGTCCGCAGCCTGTGTTTCCTGGGGTTTGGGAGACTTTGCGCTGAGGTAAGTGTCGAGGAGAGCTGAGACGGCCATTGCGGCGGCAACACAGACCACCGGTGTGAGGGTGAGCATCAGACGGACCATGACGCCGGCAAAGTAGCTCCCGAACAGAGCGTAGACGACGATGAAGACGTGCTCATCGGCGAGCTGCTGGAAGCAGAGGTAGACACCGACGGGGAACAACCAGATCAGCATGTTGAGGTCGAAGAAGAAGGCCGGCCATGCCGTGGGCTGGTGTTCTGACACCGAGGCAATGATGGGGATATGGATCTTGGCGTAGCCCGTGTCCCAGAGCGAGTAGAAGCGTCCACTCCACGGCGCGATGAAGCCTGCACTGGTGGCGATAACCAACCCCAGGAGACCCAGACCGAAGGTACCGCCGGCAAACAGCCACAGGAAGGTTTGGAACTGGCGACTAGGAATCGCTGAACGGACATAGTCGAGGAAGGCGAGCAGCTGCAGAAAGCCGAAAATGCCTGTTTCGAGGGAGTTAGCAAACAGATACTTGTCCACTTCAGCCTCCCTTTAGGAAACAGACTCACCCAATGCAGGCATGTGTTCGCTGGTCTTGACAGGCAGGAAACCAACAAAGGGAATCTGCATGCTCGCCAGCGTGCCGAGGGCGTACCAGGTCGTGTACGCCACGTAGAGCCGAGTGCTGTACCGGCCCATGCAGATGAGGACAAAGGCGTGCAGGGGAAGAAGACAGGTGATGAAGGCGTAGCCTCCCCACGAGGCAACCATGTAGCCGTAGAACAGCGCGCAGAGCGCCCCCCACAGCATGGACCCCTGCTTCAACGCCTTGATCCAAAGGTAGAAGGTGAAGACGAGCAAGAAGATGGCAATGGCCTCGTTGTCGTAACTACCCGCGACCGACCGGGAGATGTAGCCAGGGGCAATGCCCATAAACAGGGCAGCCAGGAGGCCAGCCGAGGAGGACGGCGTCATCTCATTGGTGAGGAGGTAAGCGGCCCAGGCAGTAAGGCCAGAGAAGGCGGGCGCAAGCAGCACGCAGATATTCCGGATATCCACGGGGATCGTAAGGGCCCGGAGGGCGTGGTAGATGACGCCGCTCGTAACCATGAGGCCGGGGTAGAGCGTACCTCCCGTCACACGGCCCAGGGGATGCCATGTCCGGTCGTCGAACCAGTCCCAGAAGTTGTAAAAGCCATTCGCGACGAGGTACTTGGTGGCGCGGAAGTTGAACCAAGGGTCGACTGGGTCAAGTGTCAGTAATACAGGGCCAAGAGGAATGGTCGACGACGGGTGCACACGGACATTCGTGGATAATGCTCTCAAAACCTGCACATCGAGACCCAGTTAGCACACAATAAACATTCTAACGCATGCGCTAGGCGAACGGGCCACTGTAGTGTCGCCAATGCCTCGAACCTGAGCTCCGGGACCAGCGCCGCACGGCGGTCTTGGGGACACGTACGAATGACGGAGAACAGCCGGCTCGAGATTGCGGCACCAGCGATGAGTGCGAGGATGATCACCCGTAGCAAGCCGCGAGTGCTCTGCCCCTTCCCCACGCTGGCGAGGCCCTGAAGCGGTTCGGCCGACATGGTGGCCTGTGTTGGCGTTGTGGTGCTGCCTCTCACCAGTTTAATGTCGAGAGGTTCAGACGTGACCAAGCGCCTGCGTTTGGGAGAGGACAGTTTGGAGCTTGCGCATCATGCTCCAGGGGTACCGGCTTGGCTTGCTTGATTTGACCCACATGGCCTTGTCTTCAGCGTTTCACCGCCCGGCAGAAGCTCACTGAAATGTTCAATTGAACAGTTGAGTGAGTGAGGGACCAGGCTACGGCTACGACGTAGAAATGATGAGAAGGTCATGAAAAAGTCGGATGAGGTTGGGGACATCAATGAATGCTTGCTGAAAGATAACAGGGGAGCATCGCCCGGCACGAGGTACAACATGAAGCAATCCCCGACATGCCTCTTCACCTAGACCCAGAGATGCGTTTGTCCCATCGCCCAGGCTTTGGGATATTGCTTGCACAAGCGCCTACGTAGCGGCTTGGAGAATGGCTTGAACAATGGCATAGACAATGACTCTGACAGCGGCTTCAAGAATGAGGCGGAACAGGGAATCACGATGTTGTCGACCAACTGTATCATATATCTGGCGGGGTATAAAACGGACCAAAACCATGTCCACGGCTGGCCCGGACCAGTCCACAGCTAGGCCCCTGCGAGCGCAGTGCCAACCAGCACAAGACCCCCCAACATCATCGGGGGTGCATCACCAACAGAAGGCTCGGATGTGTGTGCGTTCAGCGCAGTGCTTTCATTCCGCAGCGGTACGGATACCTTGCCGGGACCGATAATTCATTGACCTCGAGTAACACCCCAAACCCTGAAAGCAGATTGATTCCCCGGGATGATGCAATGTGTTGAGTGCCAAATCTTTTAGAACCGCGCCGGAAGTGCCCTAGATACAACCATCCCATTACCCATGAAAACGCCTTTACGCAGCCTGAAACGCAAGTCAGCATCGCTTGGATCATTCGCACCCCGGCCGTGGCTCTCCCTTCTTTCCGTGGGGGGCATCATGTTTGTCGTACCTTGACGGCAAACTTCCGCTGAGGGAAGTGCGTTTGGCGCTTCTTGGTCTTCTCCAGAACTCTCGAGGCGTCCTCGGGGGACAGGCGGCGGCGGATGGCACGGGTCTTCTTGGCTCGGAGGTCAAGGGGCAGGTACTTCTTGTTCTTGTAGAAGAGGCGGAGCTGTGCCCGTTGGTTCGCATTGATGACAGTGAGGACGCGGGCGATCGACTTGCGAAGGTCGTGGCTATTTGGCGAGAAAGAAACGCATGTCAGCCAAAGCTGCCTTTATATCACCCCCCACTCCCAATATCTCGGTCACCCCATTGCGGTGCGTTCGGATTCGAATCGACGTACATCTTGGTGAGCTTGGTGCCCGAGGAGACAATCTTCTGAATGCGGAGCTGGCTCAGCTCCGTCTTCAGCTCAGCCAGTTGCTTGGTGAGATCCTCCTTGTTCTTGGACCACAATTGGGCCGCCTTGACCTTGCCGGAAGACTTTGACATGATGGTCAGCAAGTGCACCTCAGATTTCGCAAAGTTCAAGTCGGTCGGTTTAACAGGGACGAAGATAACGGGCCAAGACCAGGGTATGAGAAACCTCTGGGGACTGTCCGGGCGGCGAAACGAAAAACTGTACGGTACCTACCATTGTGAAAGATGTCGGTGTCGAGTCAAATGGGCGATGGGCGACGATTCCTTTGACGGCGACAGGGTCTTCGGTCGTTGGAAGGGAACAGCCTCTCCTGCAAGCTCGCGGCCTAACAAAATCCGAGTGGTGTGGATGCGCAAAATGGCTGGCAGGGCGGAAAACCCTACCGCGAAAAGTGGTCTGTGCGCCGCCTTGCAGCCCAAGCCGGGATCTGCCACGATTCCAAATGTGGTTAGCCTGGGGTTTGGTGCTTTTCGGGATTGCGCACAACCGATGGCTTGCTCATTTCAAAATCTCTGAGCAGCAGCAAGTCAACGTTGACGACCGACCAACGACTTTTACTAATCCACCACACAGCCAAAGCGCTCAAGATGTCGTCGTCGGCAGCTCCCTCGACAAAGACCTTTGGCAAGTCGACTCGGACGGTCCCTCACCCGTCCGAGAAGGCGCAGAAATGGTATCCTGCTGAGGATGAGGCCAAGCCTCGCCAGGTACGTGGATGCATGCATTTCTCCCAGCTAATATCTCGGGTTGCGGAGGTGCTGGGGTATGGTACATTCGGGCGGACTTCGAGGTCGGTTCGGGTTTGGCCTGACTGGGGTGGACGGAACTATTCCCGAGGGGATCTTGAAGCGGAAGCAAGAGGAGGCAGAGGGGTGACATCAATTGGGGTGGAAAGTGGGAGAACAGCGCTCTGGGAGGATGCATTCGCGCTGTTTCAGCACTCATGGTGAACTCCGTGTTCTGACATTTGTTCCTTCTCAGGTCCGCAAGGCTGTCCGCCCCTGGGCCCCTCGCCGCTCCCTCCAGCCCGGCACGGTCCTGATTCTGCTCGCTGGTCGGTTCCGCGGCAAGCGCGTCGTCCTCCTCAAGAACCTCGACCAGGGTGTTCTTCTCGTTACTGGCCCCTTCAAGATCAACGGTGTCCCGCTTCGTCGCGTCAACTCGAGATATGTGATTGCCACATCCGTGAAGGTCGACCTGGCCGGCATCGACGAGGCCAAGCTCGAGGAGATCTCGCGGCCGAAGTACTTCACGGCGGAGAAAGCGAAGGAGAAGGCTGGCGAGGAGGCTTTCTTCAAGCAGGGGGAGAAGCCCCAGGTACGGACTCTGGCCCGGCTTGGGTGCGCATGTGGATGTGGTACAGGGCTGACAAAGAAATACAGAAGAAGGAGGTTTCCAGCAGCCGGGCGGCTGACCAGAAGGCCATTGACAAGGCCCTTATCGCCAACATCAAGAAGGTCGATATGCTCGCGAGCTACCTTGCCGCCTCTTTCAGCCTCCGCAAGGGCGACAAGCCCCATGAGATGAAGTTTTAGAGGGTGCGCAGGAGCGGGGCATGATGGGACATCGATGGCGCGATACGGTTAAGGCTTCGCCAATTGCATTTGGACGTTCAACGGTTCTCGGTCCATTACGGCGTCTGTACTGAGGGTTTACAGTCACAAGATCCCAGCATCACCGGGCATTGCAGAGGATCGGAACCACTGAACAACAATCGGGTTTAGAGCAAACGGGATGCCCCTGGTGATGCGTGTACATGGGACAACTGTGATATGAGCACTGAAAGACGGGGTACGGCAAGGCAGAGCCGGATAAACCCCAGTTCCCAAGTGCCAAACAAGGCCATTGAAGGGAGCAACAAGACATGTGTCGATTTGCCACGATTTTGCTCCCAAGCTCATGCTCAGTGTGTTGATGAGAGTCCAGCTGTTGATGTTTGTGAAGTGCGGCTACACTAAACACATGATATTCTCTATGCTACGGAGCAACGCAGGTGGTATCTGACGTAACCGGTGGACCACAAGGGGTCCGTTGAGCGCGGCCTGAACGAGGATTCAGGAACAACAAATGCTGTCAACAAATGCTGTCATACAGTAGAGGACTACAAGTAATTTTTCAAACAGCATATCCTATAATAAACCACGGTGACTACCAATATCAGTACATGGTTATTTTCCACTAATTCGAGGCTAGGGTGAAGCTGCTCGGCCTTCGGATCTTGCTAGAACCGGCTTTCGTCACCCTAACCCTGGTTCTTGATTTACATCATCCCGAGCCGTGCTGCAGCTGTGGAACCCGCCAGCATCTGATCTCACAAAGCGGCACAACCGAGACCTGCATTAGAATCTGCGACGGGGACCACATAACCAAATCGGTGTCGACGATCGGATGCTGGCGCGTCGCTCTCGTCATTGCAGGCAATATGGCGACAACAGCAGGTCAGGGCTGGGCCCAGCTGAGACAACAGGCGCGGTCATTAGAGTCCCAGGTAGGTCGACAAGCCGATGGATGGGTCGAAGCTAAGAGTCAGGCATGTGTTACTACTTAACTGACCGCCCACAGACCGAGACATCTCTGCAAACATACGCGCAGTTCTCAACGCAAACAAACATCCCACCAAAGCCGACAGAAGAAGAGAAGAACGCAGAGGCCAAAGTTCAGGAGCTGCTCGATAAGGCATGTCATGTTTTCCCCCCCGGGGCTCCGGCCGCGCGGCAACACTACTATCGCTGCTCAATGGGATCTTGAGATCTGACCACTTTCCCTACAGCGCGAGACCGTCATCGGCCAGCTAGGCCGCCTCCTCGACTCGGAAGCGACCCTCACCTCATCCGCGCTCAAACAGAACAACCTAGCTCTGCTCCGCGACAAGCTGTCCGAGCACCGCCGCGACCTCGCCCGGCTACGTACCACGCTCCAAGAGGCGCGCGACCGCGCCAACCTGCTCGGCAGCGTGCGCGACGACATCTCGGCCTACCGGGCGGCCAACCCGGCAGCGGCCGAGGCCGAGTACATGCTGGACGAGCGGGCGCGGCTGGACCGCAGCCATGACGTGGCCGACAGCGTGCTGAGCCAGGCGTACGCGGTGCAGGACAGCTTCACGCTGCAGCGCGAGACGCTAGCCAACATCAACCGGCGCATCACCCTAGCGGCGAGCCAGGTTCCCGGTATCAATACCCTGATTGGCCGGATATCGGCCAAGAAGAGGCGAGATGGAATCATCATGGGGTCGTTTATTGCTTTGTGCTTTTTGGTGTTTTGGTTCTTCTTGTGAGGCGGCGGGTGGGTCACGATTGGTGCTGCAAGAAAGAAAAGGTCGAGAGGAGTCGCTTTGACATGAGACACTGTATAATTCTGGCTTAAGGAAGCGGCGTTCAAGGCGTTGAGGGTTATGCCTGGGGGTTGTTTCAGACGACCCTTTTTGAGCCCAGCGCCGGAATGGAAGGCATTGTTACCTCCGTATCTTACACCCCTGATATAGTACATAAGTGGCGGCGTCTATCGAACAAAAAGGGGGGTATCACACGACATTCGCTCCCGTCTATCTATCCAACGTCTATTTCTCCGTCGGCTTCTTGGCTGCCACCTTCCTCACGAAGTGCTCCCCAACACCTTCCTTTTCCATCTCGCTTAGTATCCTTTGCAACCCCTTCACCAGCCCCTCCCTTTCCTCCGGCTCAGCAGGCCCGCTGCCCGCCCAGCGTATCCTACACTGGTGATCCACCAGGTAGGTGTATCCAACCTTGCTATTCAGCAGCCCAATCGACTCGCGTATTTCGTCCGAGATGCCCCGTCGCACGATGAAATACTTGTCCCAGTTCTCCTTGCCCACCTTCTTGCGCAGCGAGCCCATGAATAACCTGATCAGCCAGGCCTTTAGCATGTCCTCCTCGACATTGACCTGCACTAGCTGCGCCCGCCCGGCGTTGGCCCCCAACACCTCGTACAGCGCTGGGTTTTCCTCCCGCGAGGTGAACGTGCGTGCCTGGTTCTCGGCCCACATGCCGCTGAAGATGGAGACGACGCTGGCGCGGCCCTCGAGCAAGGGGGTCGTGTCGGCGGCCTTCGCCGAGGGGGTCTTGGCCAGGCTGCGGCCGTGGAGGTTGGGGAAGTAGAGTGACAGATCGGCTCGGAAGAGGCGTGGTGGCGAGAGGAAGGTCTTGCCTTGGTGGAATTGGAGGTTGCGCCAGTCGCGGAAGTAAGGGCGCGAGATTTTGGATTTGCTGCCGAGGGGGAGGAGTTCTAGGGTTAGCCTTTTGGGATCCTTTGGAGAGAAAATGGGGAAGGGGGAATTATGTGAGATAGGGGGCGCGTCTCTTACAGATATTCCCGACGCTGGAGGTGCTTCTCGTAGTTAGTGAAGTCCGCGTGGCGCTCCTTAAGTGAGCGCTTGTCGATGCCGGTGTTTTCGCCCGCGCTCGGAGGATGGTTCATGCCGATTGGCCTCGCCAGGGGTGTCGGCGTGAACTCTTGGAGCTTCTTGCCATATGATCTGGGCGCATGGGCGAGCGGGCTTTCTGCAACGCCGGCGGCACCGGTCCCGCTAGCTGCCGGAGCCACGCGGGGGGCCGCTTTCGAGTCCGGGGATGATGCCGAGACCGGGGGCTTGTCGCCCAGCCGGCGATAGGATACACTAAGTGACCGCCATTGACAAATAATACAGGTCACCGTCCGGGAGCCCGTCCGGATGCCGGTCCTTGTGATCATGGTGGCAGATGTGGCAGCCGCAGGACCGTTAGTCGATTTTATTAGGACGAGCTCAACTGCGGTCCCCAAGAAATTTCCACCCTGCTAGGCGACCCACTTTCACCCGCTGTGAGATCGCCCGAGTCCCCCGCCTCCGGATCCGGGGTGCTTCTGCATCATTGGCTAGCGCCAACTGCCCTGCCAGGGCTGGAAGTGCTCGGCTCACTCGGTTATCCACGGGGATTGTGTGCCCCTGGACTGCTCGGCTTTCCAACGTCATCTAGCAGGGCCATAAGCCGCAGCAAGCCATGGCCCCAAAACCCGCGCCGTGGTTCTCGAGAAACCCGCGCGCGGGGAACAAGTTGTGAGATGAATGTGATTGTTTTGCTACATCGACGTTGGTGATATTCGCTGTCTTTTTTCGATATGTTTTGGAGCCGCAGTTCTTGCGCGGTGCGCCAGCAATGGCGCCTCTACAGAGGTCTACTTCGGCGGTCTGTGTCCGCGTCGTTATCACCGCTGTCAGGGCCAATGGTACGGGCTTTCCATGCAGCGAGGCCTCTCTTTGCTATCAAGCCAGTGTTGCTCGCTGATATTGGAGAAGGTATGTATAGTCGACTTTTTTGTATCTGCTCTCTGTGGCCCTCCATTCTTTCCCAAAGTTAGAACTAACATTCCCTTCCAGGTATCGTCGAGTGCGAGATCATCCAATGGTTCGTCGAGCCAGGAGCGCGTGTTGAGGAGTTCTCGCCGCTCTGCGAGGTCCAGAGTGACAAGGCATCCGTCGAGATTACCAGCCGCTTTGCCGGCGTGGTCAAGAAGCTATACTACGACGCCGGCGAAATGGCCAAGGTCGGGAAGCCATTTGTCGACATTGACATCCAGGGAGATGCCAAGGAGGAGGATCTGGGGGCCCTGACGCAGCCCGAGGTTCCAAAGAATGACGCGCAGTCCAAGCCTGTTCAGGCGCCTGTGCGTCCCTCGACCGAGGAGACGGCAGCCGCGCAAGTGGCTGTCTTGACAGAGCACGAGTCGCAAAGCACACCAAAGGTGAAGGGAACGCATGCCACGCTTGCGACGCCGGCGGTCAGACACCTGTCGAAAGAGCTCAAGGTGGATATTTCAGAGATAGATGGCACGGGCAGGGACGGACGGGTTCTGAAGGAAGACATTTACAAGTTTGTTCAAAGGAGAGACGCAGCACCCGCACAAACGCCGTCTCCGCAATCTACCTCTGCGGCAACCGATACGGGCACTCTCTCTTCGCCCCAGGCGGTGGCGGCCGGGCCGCAGCAGGAAACACCAATTCCTCTCACAAGGACGCAAGAGATGATGTTCAAGTCGATGACCCGATCGCTCAGCATACCACACTTCCTGTATGCCGACGAGGTAGATTTCACCTCCCTCGTCGAGCTCCGAGGGCGACTCAACAACGTTCTGTCCAAGACCGGTATGAGTGACGGCCAGGTCAGCAAGCTGTCGTACCTCCCGTTCATCATCAAGGCCGTGTCCATGGCACTCTACAAGTACCCAATCCTCAACGCCCGCGTCGACGTCGAAAATGCAAACAGCGGCAATGGCAACGGCAACGGCAAACCGATGCTCGTCCTCCGCAGCCAACACAACATCGGCGTGGCCATGGACACGCCATTGGGGCTCCTGGTGCCCGTCATCAAGAACGTCGGCAGTCTCAACGTCCTTGGGATAGCAGCCGAGCTGGGCAGACTACAGGGCCTGGCCGTGGCTGGGAAGCTCTCGCCGCAGGATATGTCCGGGGGCACCATCACGGTCAGCAACATTGGCAATATCGGGGGCACGTACCTATCGCCGGTGGTGGTGGAGCGCGAGGTGGCGATCCTGGGTATCGGCCGCATGCGCACCGTTCCGGCCTTCTCTACGGTGCCGGGCGAGGAGGATAGGGTGGTGCGGCGGCAGGTTTGCAATTTCAGCTGGAGTGCCGACCACAGAGTCGTGGACGGAGCGACGATGGCCCGAGCTGCCGAGGTTGTGCGCGCGATCGTGGAGGAGCCGGATGTCATGGTCATGCACCTGCGCTGAGAGTGAGCAAAGGTCGTACCCGCAGTTGGGCACCAGCGGGAGGGGATCAAGTGGAAGGATCGTGGTGGTAATACTTCCTTTTTCAATTCATCCGGCCGTCTTTCCCGCACTCGCTCGCTTAACCCGGTTATTCGCAGAGCGGCAGTGGCAGCAGCACTGCCGATGGTCCGTTACTGTGCAAGTTATTTGCGTCCACGCGCAATACACTCGCAGGCAAGCTTCTCCTTGATATGTACCTTACTTGATAGACAGCCGTCGGATATCCCGCAAGTACTGCTTTTCTTGACTTTGGTGGGCGTCGCCTTGAAGCGTGGTTTTCTGCTCCGTGCAGCTTTCGATGCTTTTTCTCCTGCAGCTCCAGGCACCAGTCTGCGTCTTGCATTCCTCCTTGATTGCCAGCTGCAGCCTTGTGATCTCGGCTGCTCCGTAGCTCACCCAATTCCAAGTTGAGTGCATTTCCGCTTCCTGAGGGTGCGTTCCTTTTGGGCTGCAGGCCCCCCGCTGCAGGCACACCATCTTCACAGCAAACAACCTCTTCATTAAATCCCTCTTCCGCCGGTTTCTGGTTCTCGCATGGTACTCGTCAGGTACAACTGGCCTACTGTTCGGGGGTTGGGCGTCTGTAACGGAATTACGGATACGAATGGTTGCATAGCTTTACCATAGGTAACCGAATCTATGAAGTGTGACCATGACAAGCGTGCAACATGCACGGGACGTCGCATCCAGCCTTTTCTCATTCCATGCCAAGTGAGAAACTACCAAGGCTGACATGTTGAGGATGCGGTCATTCTATCCTTCTGGGCTCATGGGAAGGACGTCGGCGACGGGAGCTTTCTGTTGGTGCCAAGTTGTCTTTGTGCGCTTTTATTGTGCAGAATGTGTGAATGTGTCCCCCCCAAGTTATGGGGAGTCATGCTGTGAAACCCGGGGCATCATTTCGGAATATCCAGCCAGGGTAACACCGGAAAAGCGGCAGCTGCGCACGGTGTTGAAGGGAGGGCAGAGTGCACATACACGTGTACATTGTTAGCCTGGCTAAATCCAGCTGTTCTGTTGAGGGAAACCATGGATATCACCCAAGTCTCGGCAGTCGTTCGTTTGGTTGCTGCATGGCAGGCCCATTTCGGCCCTCTCATCTAGCAGCGCTGATCGTTTCGAAGCTGCGAATAAGGACTCGACTGTTGTTTAACAAGTACGCACTGCATTGTAAAGCAGCCTCACAGGCAAGTCCCCGGCGAAAAGGTCATAGATTTTTTCTCGGTTCTCCTGGGCATGAGTTGTGACCGGCCCGTCCCATGCTTGCTTCCTGCAGGGTGTTACCAGATCGTGGGGAGGCGTCTTAGCTACTAGGAGACTATGCAGTCAAGGGAACATATCCGTTTCGTATCTTGAGTTTGGACGATGAGGGAGACACTTCTCGTCTGGGCCGAGCATCTCGGATCACAACACTGTCCCAGCGGCCCCTTAAGAGTCGTAAAAGGGGCAAAAGTCTCTTCGCATTGGCTGTCCGCTTACTCTCCAGGGACAGGATCACCAGGCCCAAACCACCGTATCCAATTCCTTTGAAAACGCCCGTAACCGGAGGGAGAGGCTCTGCAGCCCCTGCTCATCCATGCAAATGAATCCCGTTATTGTCAACGTCTTTCCAAAATGCCCCACTGCCAGTTTAAAACATGAGTGCGCCAAAAGAAAACAAATAGATAAGGCAGACAAATCGTCGTGCTAGGAGATCAGCGAAAATCCCAAGACCAACTCCTCATCTGATGCAACAGAACGGTTCGCGCATGACGCCACGTTCTCCTCCCTTCTACTTTGTTGGCTCTAGGGTCATTGCTGAGCCTCTGGCTTGACGCGGTCCATCGTCTTGACTGCCTGGCCAAGGGCGTCTGCCATGACAGCGTCGGGGGACCGAGTTACATCGATGGTGATGACGTCGACTTCTTCTGGACCGGGCCGCTCGAGAGCCTCAAACTGGCTGTGCACCATATTGGCGCCCATGTAGTGGTTCTTGCGCGCTGATACCCTCTGCAGGAGGACCTCTTCAGGGGCGTCGAGGTAGATGAAGTGGAGGTGCAGGTTTGGCGAGAAGTAAGGGGCCACGCGGATGACATCGCGGTACTTGCGCTTGAGCGCCGAGCAGGTCAGAACCACGCCGTCGCTGCCCTTGTCCAGCTCACGGATCGACGCCTCCCGCAGCGCCGTCAGCCAGTCCCACCGGTCGGCGTCCGTCAGGGGGATGCCGGCGCTCATCTTATCGATGTTGGCCTGCGGATGGTACTAAAAGCCAGGAAGGACAATGAGCGTCTTGTTCGTTCACGCAAGAGCTGGATGCCCCGGGAGGGCGATACACACCTCATCGCCTTCGATGAATGGCATCTGGAGCGTATCCGCCAGGTGCTTCGCTACTGTGCTCTTCCCACACCCCGCGGGTCCTGTCACAAGCCAGATATGCTGCTGCTTCATGGTGGACTCATTTGTAGACATGGTGCCGTTGCTCATGACACTGTTGGAGATAGCTGTCGCTGTCGGCAGCCGGGCATCCTTCGGCGAGGGTGGGATGCTCCCAGAGGATGGGGGCCTCTGCCCGTTCACGGCGACTGGGGTATTATATGAGAGCATGGTCACAGCGCAGTGTGAGCGCAGGGGAACGCTGCCAACGTTGATACTGCTGCGCGGAGGGCCGTGAAACGTATAGCGTGCCACTACTGTGTATGGCAAGGTCACTTGGTGTGCGAGGGTGGGATGAGCAGGTGGTGTCTGTGTGCCGTTGAGCGTAGTATAAGTGTGAGTTGATGGTAATCTAGGGTTTGCACTACCGAAACTGGCAAGTGGACGGTAGACGAGAACACAGAGGAGTAAGTGACAGAGTGAAACGTTAAGAATATACAGCAATGGGAGATGGGACACTGCTAATCCGAACGATCAAACAAACAATAGCTGGAAGGTAGGGTAACGTGAAAAGGAGGCAGGTCGATGAGCGGACCGCCCGCGTTTTATACATGGCGTCCCTGGTGGGCGGGCAGCCCGCGGGTCTAGCAACGATGACCTAACGCTTTCTTGTAGCTGGGGACTATGTAGCCTGGATTGTCGGGGGTGCCTGACCTTAGCTTCGGTACACTAGCAACAAGATGGAGAGCCGGGGATTGGACCCGGCCACTCACCCATGTATGCCATTGTCATGTACTGTACGTACGGTACAATACATGTTACCGTGGTGTGATCCAACACTAAGGTACTACCGATACAATAACATGACCATGTGCTGTCCACCTGGACAGTCTTAGATTGACGTGGATGGGTGAACCTCACGAATCTCACTTGCTGTGTATGTGCATGAGGTAGTAACCCTATTGGATCTCGAGCACAGCTGCAACGAGTCGAACTTAAGCCCGGCGTTATGACTGGCGGAATCGGCGCCCATAGAGAGGAGTATAGTGTACGAAGTACCACCCAGGTATTTGTGAGGTATCCACCAATGATGGTCAGGTCCGGTCGCGTGGAAGCCGGGGGAAAACATTTTCGTGGAGCAAAGCGTGGGATGGTTTCCATCGAGTGGAAATGTGGGGAGTGAGACTGTGGTCAAAAGCCGAGCGAATGACGGGCTCCATGAAGAAAATTCCATGGCTCAGATTGGAAATGCCACGAGCGACTTCGCATAGGATTCGCTATGAATCCCCAGCATCTTGGTCTACTGCTGCATCTCAATGGGAGTATGACGCCGCCAGAGGAACAGCTTGGACAGTCCACGGTAGGTAGGTAGCAACTTGGAAGAAAAAGAATAGGTGCTTGGTGAGACAGGCCCAACAACGACCGGCTTCCTGGTCCCGTCATTAACATTGCCCCAGTTTTTGCAAAAGCGTGGGGGCTCAGCCAATGTGGGGGCGTTGATTTCCTCAGGCTGTGGCTTCGTTAAAAGTTGACAACTCCTTGGGCGGTGAAACCATGAACCGAATCGTGCATGACTATGAATCTAGAATCATGAAAGCAGAGAACAACCCCCTTTCGCTGGCAATCCACACCAAGGTTTTATCCAATGCTCTTGACAACATGCCCTAACGGAACAAACTGCGCCTGGTGTAAGCCGTCTTGGTGGTTCAGGTGGCACAGCCCACACCCGCCCAATCCGACCGGCAGGCCTCGTGACTGCCCTGTTTCGTACTGCCCCACTAGTTAGCCTTATCCACCCGGCCTCGTCCCCGGGAATTGGTCACACCCTAGCTTGCGGGGCTCAGTCCGCTCGGACCAGCTTCCGGGCCCCTCAGACTCCCCGGGCGTCGTGATTCGTGAGGTTCTCCTGGCTCAACAAGTGCTTTGTCCGGGGAGATTTTCCCTACTCGGCATTTCACAGGCAAAGGAGTTCGAAGCCAGTAGCTCGAGTCCACCTTACTGTTAAGAGGCGTCATCTAAAGACAGACACCTAATGCATTTGCTTCCAAGAGCCTTCCTAAACGGATACACTGGTGTAAAAGGGAGGCCGGCCTTTAAATTGCTTGGGCGACAGCAGGCCGGGATAGCTTCAAACGCGGTAGACAACAGACCACTTGCAATCGTATATACGTACCTACTGTGTAGAAACTATTTCCAGTAGTACATGTAAGTACCAGTCCCTCACGCCGATGCAACCGTCAACGCACCTGAATGGCGTTCACCGCTGGATTCTTTCTAGATTTGGAATCGGAAGCTGCAGGCCCATCAAAGCATGAAACCAGTCGAGGCTTTGATCGTCCTACACGTTCTCTAATCCGTCGTACATGGTGCATCCACCATGTCTGCAGGTGAGCTGTTTCGGTCTGGAAACATTTGCTGCTGGGTTCTAGGGCGGCAACCTGTGGACGCTGCAGATCTTGATCTACATAGGTACCTAATGAACCTATCTCAAACTACAAGTCTACAACAGTGCTCTCGAGTTATGCCGCTGTGGTCTCCTAGCAGAATCTTGACATCTGCTAAGATGCTGCTCACCAGCTATCCGATGAAAGACTATTTGCCATAGGGAATCGGTTTTTAGCCGTCCAGTCAACCATGCTGCTCAATGCTCACCTCTATCACTCTTCCAAAATCAACAAACAACAAGTGACGTCTCCACGATCCAGTGTGGGAGACAGCTCTATATGTATGATCCTTATTCTGGCAGTCCAGGCCGTGGCCCAGCAGCGCACCTAATACCTCTTCCATCTGCGTACTTGCCTTGAAGGTATCGGCAAGCTTCACTACGAATGCATACCTAGGTACTCAGGATACTTGATACTCAGCACAAGTACTTATGGCCACACAGCATAGGGCGCTATTAAGGAGGCAAATCCTCTTCCTTGTTGAGTCCGCTTGTATACATCTCATTGTTGGGAACGGCCTGGGCTCCTGGTCGTGAATCTAGTCTTCCATTATACCTCGGAACCTGTCACATCTCCAGGCTCACACTCCTCATCTACTTCATTGTCCGAGCCTCTCAACACTCGTTATCTCCTTCTCTCTTTTCTTCACGTTAACAGAGGGGTCGATGATACAATATACTAGTAATGTTGCCATGAGTAGGTACTAGTAGTGGGTTCGATCATCTTGAGCCTCCAACATCGCAGAGGGTTAGGACTGCCGCCAAGCTCAGTACTACCCTCTCACTCGCACGTCACCAATTTCCAGTTCCGGCAACCCGCACGCTGACAAAGATCACGTAGCCGGGATCTCGATCTTGCTCGGCAAGGGGTGAATGGAGGGAGCATTCACCAATCAATCAAGCAGTACTCAGGGCCAGGGCTTGCCAATCTCTGCCTCGGCCATTGTGAGCTTTACGGCTTACAGCTACCCCGCTGAGGCAAACATTCCTTGTCGGACGCAGCACGTGTCAGCGGTGGGGCATGGGCCAGTGGCAGCAATACTCCTGCCAATTCGGGCAGTCGACGCATGCAGACAGCTGTTGTGAGGTGACAATAGTTGTAAGCGCAAAGCCGCAATAATTCGGTGTTTGTTTGTTCCTGCTGTTTTCAATGTGTCTCTCGTTTCCCCTCAGATCTCGCAATCTGGGGCTTGCTCTGATATCGAGTTCAAGATTGGCACACTCTGCGCTTCGTGCAACGGTATTCCCTTCAACTCGTATTCAACAGTATCAACCACGACGCCGGGTCACGATGAATGCCCAAGAGCTCTCCCAGTACCTGGCTGATGCCCCGCCTTCGGTCGTTAGGCTGGAGATTGAGAAGCACTTCAACGCTCTTTCAGACAAGCAGAAGCGCTATGCCCACTTCATCAGCAAGTAAGAATAGACTTTTCCTTGGACTCACGGGTTGGCTGGAATAAAACCCTTGACTACTGGCCGGTGGAAAGCAACTGAGGCAGTCCGAGTTTCTGAGAACGGTCAACGGTCAACCACTCCCCTGACGTAGACACAGAGCACATTACGACTGCTGCGGCTGCTAATCTGGGAACTTAGAGCCTCATTTGCTGGCAACCGTATCGTGTTGCGCCAGGTCTCGCCAGAGTCCGAGCATATATATGACTTGATCCTGGCACTGCACAAGAGCGCCGGCGGCGACTGGAAGACACTCGCTGAGAAAGCCGGCGTCGACGAGGAGGGGCTCTCAGCCTTCCTGCAGTATGCTGCCCAATTCCTGGGCAACAGCGGCAACTACAAAAGCTTCGGGGACTCCAAGTTCCTGCCTCGATGCGACGAGTCGGTGTTTGCTTCTCTCGCCTCGACATCCCCCGAAGCCGAGAAGCATTACAAGGCGACCAACGGCGCCATATTCTCAGCCGACAAACCGGGGCTTCTGCACCTCGGCTTCACAGATGATGGCCACTTGACCACCTACTATCCCAACTCACCCGGCATCACCAAGGATGAGATCGTGGCGGTCTCAAAGTGGATGGAGAATAAGAAACTTCTCCCGGAGAACACCAGGCTGCGGAAGACCAACGATGGCGACTTTGAGCTGCTGATTGCCTCGGCCACCACTAGCGTCCCTAGCAAGGGCGGCGACATCGGGACGGAAACCAAGTATGTGATCGATGAGGAGCCACTCCAGGGCAAAACCATCAAGTTGGTCTACGGAGACTATACCCGGGAGATGAGCGCCATTACGGACTTCATCAAGAGGGCCGCCGAGAACGCGGAGAACGAGACGCAGAAGAAGATGCATCTCGCATACGCCGAGTCTTTCGAGACTGGTTCTCTCCTAGCCTTCAAAGACAGCCAGAGGCACTGGATCCGAGACCAGGGCCCGATGGTGGAGTGCAACATTGGCTTCATCGAGACTTACCGTGATCCCGCAGGCGTTCGGGGCGAATGGGAAGGTTTTGCCGCAGGTAAGTGCGCTCCATACAGCACATCGGTACCGGAAAATGTTACATGCTCACTAAACTCGCAGTTGTCAACCGTAAGCATCCCGTCCGAGTACCCTTGAACGGCAGAATCCCCTTTGGACTCACACTCGTGCTTAGTTGAGAGAACTCGGGCGTTCGGGGAGCTCGTGCGGTCTGCGCCTGAGCTGATTCCGTTGCTGCCGTGGTCGAAGGAATTTGAGAAGGACAAATTTCTATCGCCGGATTTCACCTCTTTGGAGGTTCTCACATTCTGCGGTATGGACAACTCCCTCTTGCAAGTACAAACTCGATACAACGAAGGTCGCTAATATTGTGTTATAGGCTCCGGAATCCCAGCCGGTATCAATATGTAAGTACACAGGAGAGGCCGGCGTTCTAGATGGCACGCTCACCTCAGTATAGTCCGAATTACGATGATATCAGGCAGCAAGATGGTTTCAAGAACGTCAGCTTGGGTGCGTAATCGCCGCTTCCCTGGTTCCCGCATATGGATATCCTTGAATCCGGGTTGACACACGCTGTACAGGCAATGTGTTGAGCGCCAAGGCACCAGATGAGAAGATTCCGTTCATCTCGGAGAGCGACCTGGCACTGTACCAGAAGTACCGGGAGGCCGCGTTCGAGGTACAAGTGGGTCTGCATGAGCTCACAGGTATGATGGAATGTCCAGCTCCAGAAACGCTGGCACATCACTAACGGGGCACATAGGCCATGGCTGCGGCAAGCTTCTTCAGGAGACGGCACCCGGCGTCTTCAACTTCGACATTTCAAACCCTCCTATCAGCCCCCTGACAGGGAAGCCCATCAGCACCTGGTACAAGCCTGGCCAAACCTGGGGTTCCGTATTCGGCGGCCTCGCTGGCGCCTACGAGGTACGATCCCCGAATATGTCTCTTGTGCTAAAATCCTGCTCACCGTGCCTTAGGAATGCCGGGCCGAGCTGGTGGCCATGCATCTGAGGTGAGCTCACAAAACTATGCGTCTGGTCTACAGGACATTTCTAACAACATGGGTGAAGCTGTGAATTTGCTGCCCTGAAGATCTTCGGCTTTGGGGACGGCACGGTCGACATGGATGGCGAGGCAGGCGATGTTCTTTACACCTCGTACCTCAGCATGGCACGGGCCGGCCTGTGCTCGGTCGAATTCTGGGATCCCAAGAGCCAGAAGTGGGGACAGCCGCATTGTCAGGCTCGTTTTGCCATTCTTAAGGTATGCTCTGACAAGTCTGGGAGGGGGGTGCTATGAGATGTGGCTTTGCTGACGTCTACCAGTCATTCCTCGAAGCCGGAGACGAGTTCTGCAAACTTGAATACAAGAACGACGACCTGTCTGACTTGCAGATCCGGCTTGATCGGTCCAAGATCTTGACAAGTGGGAGGAAAGGTGAGCTCTCCCCAGAAAGGAATCCGTTTCGTGTGATGGCGGCTGACAGAGTTGGCTACTAGCCGTTGCGAACTTCCTGCAGAAGCTTCACATCTACAAGTCGACTGGCGACGTCGAGACCGGCACAAAGTTCTTCACGGATATGTCGAGCGTCGGGCTGGAGTACTGGGGGACCAAAGTGCGCGACGTCGTGCTCAAGAACAAGCAGCCGAGGAAGGTGTTTGTCCAGGCCAACACCTACCTGGACGAGGCCACCGGCCAGGTCACCCTCAAGCACTACGAACCCACTCCTGAGGGCATGATTCAGAGCTGGGCTGAGAGGGAGGCTTGACTGCTCGGTGAACCCTTGCCAAGAGGATGATGTCCCTCCTATCATTCGGTGCTGTAGAGCGCGAGAAGAGCAGTAACGTACTCTCTGGCACTTAAAAGTGGTTTCCAGCTTTACCGTGATGTGGGTTTAGAAGAACGATGTAGTCAATGTGCTATCAAAACACCACTCATCAAACTTTCCGAGAAATCTCTCGCTATGACGTCGTCCTAAATCTAGCCGGCAATACAAGACCGCGCTATGTAAGGTATATCCTCCACTTTCCCGTTTTTGAAGCAACCCTGAATGCATATATGCAGTTCCAACTTCCGTCTACGCAGCGCAATAATCGTCGAAGTAGATGGCCTAACCCCATTTTCCTCTAACTCCCAATTACAACCAACGCCCGTCCTTTTAAGCGACTGCCCATAACTGCCTCCCAAAACTCTTCGTCTTTTCGTTTGTAAACACGATGGAGCTTCTTGGAACAATTCGTCCCGGATCATCATCTTCCTGGCCCCGAAGGGAAATGCAGAAGCTTCTGCTGCCGTCTCAATGGGCTTGACCCTCCGGATGGCGGTAATGCTCCGCCAATTGATAGCCGGGCATGCGAGAACCGGCCTGTTGACCCTGCGAGTAAGGTGGACTGGGCCTGACCCGCTGCCACCGGATACGGACCGTGCCATCCCTTCTCGCACCACCACCCTGCAGTCCTTGGCTCTGTTGTAGCGCCCTGGCAGGGTGAGATAGCTAGGTAGGTGTTCATTGCCCAGCGACTTCCAAAACATCATGGAAGGGAGGTCGAAGCTAAGGATCCTCAGCTTGGCGGTGGCTGCTGCTCAAATACACTCTCAATACTGGACACTGGACTCCTTAGCGGTCTGCAGCACTCGCCCTCTTTCTGGTGAGTTTTCATGTGCCGCCGCAATTGGTCCTGGCGGTGAAAGTTGCGATCACAGCCAGGGACAGTGCACGTGAAACGGCCCTTGACTTCATGCGTGCGTTTATGCTTGGACAGGTTGGAGGACTCGCTGAAACCCTTCCCACAGATTGGACATTTCAGGGGTTTTGCTCCGGTATGAACGCGCTGATGCATAGCTGGTAAAGCTGTCAGTACTCCCGCTCAGAAGAGGGACAGAAGTGAGCAAGGTGCCCAAAAGGTAGGGTGTACTTACTGAGCGCGCTAGGATACCTGAAAGCTTTGTGGCAAATGTTGCACACTAAGGGCTTCTCGTTGCTGTGGATGAACATGTGTTGAGTGAGAGCCTGTTTCGCCGAGAAGCCCTTGTTACATGTTGGGCAGATATGAGGCTTGTCTGGAGTGCGATGTCAGCGGGGGTGATCGCAAGAGGCAAGTAGCGTCACTTACGACCAATATGGGTCTGCATATGTCTCTCAATCTTACTTCTTTGCGGGAACCCTGCGGAGCCAGGCTCGCTGCGTGGGCAGTCGTCCCAGCCACAACGGAACCCTTGGGCACCCTTTTGAGCATGCTTGATGTGGGTTTCCGCAGCGTGCCTGAACAGATCCTCGGCATCCGCAAATGTCTGACCGCAGATACGGTCACTGCCTTCGTCCCGCCAGAGACACCTGTGCTCTTCACCGGCTCCGGGCTCGATAGAGCGCTCTGCTGACGAGGAGATGGATGTGCTGCGGACATGGAGCGACGATAGAGACTTGGCATCGGTCATCTCAGCACTGTTGGAGAGCGGCGTGAGTGGAGATGGCGTCGTCGATGACCTCCCAGAATCAGAGGTGTCCAAAGGTGTGGCAGGTGGGGAGACAACTTCAGTTGAGGACAACGCAGACCGGCTGTGCTGCGATTCCGTTGAGGCACGTAGAGGGTTGGGCATCCCAGTAGTAAGGTAGGGCCTGTGGTGCGAATTGAAATGCGCGAGAAAGGTTTCCGGGTCATGGATCACGGCTCCGCACTCGACAAAGCCCCCATTCATCTGGAAATCAGAACTGGCAGCGCCGAACTGGTTGAAGCTGGTAGTATTGCTGTACAGCGGCAAGTGACAGAACTGGTAGTTTTGAGGATCATCCAAAGGGCATGGCCTTGTGCAGTTGGACGAGCCCTGATCGCCGTGGGCAACGAGCAGATGGTTAGCCATGTTGCCCAATGGTCCCGGTAGGAAGCCGGACGGTATCATGCAAGTTTGCTGATGAGTACTAGACAGGTCGAAGCCCAGATTGCCCATGACTGCAGCTTGACTATCAGTGAGACTGACGGAGCACGGCACGGCAGGGGAAGGGGTTTGTCTCACCTGGCTGCTGCATACTGAATGTGTGGTGAGTGTCCTCAGGGGAGTGGTTGATGGATATGAGGGCGGCCGCACCGCTGACCACCTCGGAGGGAACAGAGACGTCAGGACGGGCAGGGCAGTTCTGGTCGGTGCAGGCGTCCTCGGTGTCGGCACAGGCGAGGTCGGTGCATTTGCCCGTCATGGTGCACTGGCTGTCGCAGCAGCTGTCATCCATGGACTGGCAATCCTCAGCGTTGCACGGAACACACGAGCCGGAGTGCTCGTCAAACCACCCGTGGTAAGAATTCGAGTCCTGGTGGCCAATGTCGGTGGCACGGAACTGCATTGCCAGCGCGTCGTGGCCCATTGGGAAGTCGTAACGAGAGAGCGAACTGTCACGCGCCCAGCGACTATGGACGGAAGTCGAGCCACCGCGATGATTGAACTGCTGGAAGCCGTTGTACAGTCCCACGCCCATGCAGTGGTCGATGCAGAGGTCGTCGTGCGATTCATAAGCAACGCCACCGCCGTGAAGTCGGGAGGGATCGCTCGGCGCCTGCTGGCCCGGCCCCAGCTGCGAGGGCATCATTGACGAGAAGTCAAAGTCGAAGTGACTGCCGATGCTCTGTGACTGCCTGTGGAAGCCATCTCCACTGCCGGGAAAGCGACCGGAGGGTTCGAAAGGGTCGTCCATGGCGGCACGCGGGGTGTGGGCAGCCGGCGATTATGTGTAGATGCGACCGCAGTCCAACAGCGCACTCTGCGGCTCGGGGAAATTGGCGGTATGCCGGCGCCGATAAAGGCAATTGCAACGCTTCTCCTTCGTGACGCTGGCAGCGAGCGGTAAGGCCAGAAAGGTGTACGGCTCTGGGCAAAGGCGTGTGTCGAGGGGCGAGCCTGTTGAGGGTGGTGTGTGGGCCGTGATGCCGAGCGGTCGATATTATTTTGCTCGTGAGAACCTTGAGGGCCAGCCAGGGCAGAGAAAGCACGGGGCCACTCCCACCTCAGAACTCCGGGCAGCAGCTGCGCCCGCGCGAAATCCACCACAGCGGCTTTCGCAGCATGGCAATGCCAACTTCGAGCACTGTTTGATGCAATGGGAATCGCCTCCGAATAGCTAAACGGTCAGCCAAGTGAGGGATTGCCCAAAGCCAACAAGTCCATTGTGCGACCCGAGTTCCTTCCTCAGCAATCGAGGGGCAGGCACCAACCAACAACTCGCCGCCATGCGATGTGGGGTGAGCGGCAAGTGGGGTGAAGGGCTACAACAAGGCCTCATTGGTTGGCCCTCTACAGATGAGATCGCCTGCTTAACACACTTTGTACATGTGTGTCAAAGTTGGTGTTTATGGACGGCAGCCTGCACGTCCTATCTGCCCAGAATCCAGTTGCTGTCTGTGGAAAGTGGGAGGTTGAACCAAGAAGCTGATGCTCTAGGTTGGTCCCGATAACTACCACCTGCCTACGCTGCTCTCGGTAATGGAAAGGCCAGAAACCACCCAGACGGGAGTCACAAAAGTTGCACCATGGGGTACCTAGATACCTAGTACCTAACGTTACTTTCCTGCTGCGAGATATGTCTGGTTACTTCACAAAGGTTGCTCTCCGCAGCCCTCACATAAAAGAAAGCTGGCTACTGCATTACCTGCACCGAAACAAGGGTTCAACAGGGGCTGAGGTGCGAAATACAGTACATGTGAACAAAACGTCGGCTAAGGATTCCGTCCAAGAAACCGGGAGTGGGGCAATGTACACGAACGCCTTTACATCCGACGAACGTCTCCCACTGTCGAAGTAGCAGCCACCATCCGGATACCCAGCTCGTAATTCTCACGCAAATCAGAACCAGCCAGCTAAGGTACCTTAGCTCCGCCAGCGATGGGAAGCCTCTGCAGCACCGAGCGCGGCGGCGATCCCTTCTCGCAGCCGGGCCGCCGCCTCGGTGAGACACCTGCCGCACCGACCTCCGCCTCCGTCCCCGCCTCCGCGACATCACCCCGGAGGGTCGGCGGTCCACCACGGACACTGGGCGGATCCGGAGCCGCAGAAGCCGGCGCATCGTCAAGAGGGGATGGCCAAGAAGCGCGCCGAAAAGCAGGAGACGCTGCGAAGGTATAAACGATATTCCACATAGTTTGCTCCGCGATCAATCACCGGGGAGGCTTTTCACTCATCCCTAATATAACTATATATGACTCTTGTCCAAGATATGCTGACAAACAGGTGGTTCCCCCCCTCAGGCGCGCTTCCAAGGGAGCAAGCAGGGAGGCAAGCTGAAGGCCCAGTTAGACAGGCAGCGGGGCATGACGGACACCAAGGTGCTTCAAGAGGCTAGCGAGACTGCGAGGCGGCAGAGGGACCTGGACCAGAGTACGAGTGCGCTCAGCCATAGTTGATCGATTATTGTAGCACCTACGGTGCTTGTCATCATGACATCAGAGTGGTCGGGGGCGTTCGGAAGCTTGGGTGCTGAGGATTGATCTGGTTTAGCCTCCTTTGTTTGTTTTTGGTCTCGACTAGATTTAACACTGAGATGTTGCATACTACCCTCTGTTTGTGGAGCCGGCAGACAGTAATTGTATTATCTACTCACACTATGTTGAGAGATGCAGCGGCATCAACATCACATAAGAGTTATTTATATGAGTATCCTTCAAGGACTGCCTACCAAGGAGAGAGGTGTCTAGCTCCATTATGCCCTTCTGAGACCTTTTGCGTAATCGACAGGTTCTCCCCTTAGCCAATGGCCTCTACGCTTACTGAGAGACTAGGTACCTTACTGAATACTTAACTATAAAACAGAAACGATGAGGGAGAAGCGCATCACGTAATCGTGTACCTGCCACTCGCAGGCGCCCGGCTCTCGGCGTCCGCAGCAGCCAGCGTGCCCTCCTTAAGCAGCCGCGTGAGCTCTGACAGCGCCTTGCCGACCACCAGCTCCGTGTCACCCTCGATGAGAATGTACAGTTTCGGCTCGCCACCTGGCGCGGGTTCCTTGCCGGCCGGGTAGTATGTGCCCTTGGTCGTGATTGAGGTGCCGGTTGCCTCGAGGATCTTAGCCACATTAGTCCGGTTGGTGACCGCCCAACGAGCCTTTTGCGGGAAGTCGTTGATCTCCAGCGTCGCGTGGAACGCGCCGGCATCAGGGCCCTTGTTGTCAACCGGCTGACCAGGTCGGAGCTGGCCGGCACGGGCCAGCCGCGCGTTGATTTCGCTGATAGCAGAGGCAGCCTTGTCCAGAGCGCCGCCCTTGCCGGTGCCGACTGCGGCGACTCCTTTGGCTGCGCCGTCGGCAGGAACGACTTTCGCTTCGGCATCTGTCTTGGCCGCATCGCGAGAGACAATGGCCGAGACAGCTGCCTCTATGGCCGACTTGGCCTTGTCCGTCTTCGCATCTTCTGCCGTCTCCTCTTCTTTGAAGTCCTCCTCTTCGCCCTCGGCCTTGTGCGTCTTGCGCTCACGCATCCGCGCCGCCTCACGATCTTTGTCGAGCTTCTCCAGACCTTTCCCACCGAAACCGCTGGCGTCTTTAGCCTTTCCGGACTTGACCTTCTCTCTCCAAGCCTTGCGCATCTCGTTGAGGCGCTCGGGAACAGGCTGTCCGCTCTGCTCGAGCGCTTTCGCGATCCCGGGCGCACAATTCTCCTGCTCCTCCGTGACGAAGGTGACAGCTGTACCCGTATTGCCGGCGCGCCCGGTACGGCCAGCGCGGTGGACATAGTCCTCAAGATGATTGGGAGCGTCGTAATTGATGACCAACTTCAATTGCTTGACGTCGAGGCCACGCGCCGCCACCGATGTTGCGATCATGATAGGGCAAACGCCCTTCTTGAAATCAGAGATGGTCGAGTTACGATCCTCTTGATCCTTCCCCCCGTGAATAGACATGCAGCCATAACCTCGCCGCAGGAGCTCGCGCAACAAGTCATCAGCCTTTTCTTGTCGCTCGACGAAGATCAACGCGCGGACATCGTCGTCGTCGGCATACAATTCGCCGAGGAGCTCCAGAAGACGAACAAACTTCTTGTTCTCCTCTATAATCTCGACCACTTGGGTGATCTCGGGCGCCACCACGCTACGACCCCCCACCGTGATCTCGACCGGGTCTCGAAGAACCTTCTTGGTGAGCGCGTCTATGATCCTCGGCATCGTTGCCGAGAACAGGATTGTCTGGCGATCCGGACGGACATTGTTGAAGATCTTCATTACTTGGGGCTCGAAACCCATGTCAAACATGCGGTCCGCCTCGTCAAGGACAAGATAGGTTGCACGCTTGAGGTTGGTGACGCGACCCGAGTTCGCCGCCAGAAGATCAATCATACGTCCTGGCGTGGCGACAATAATCTCGGCACCTCGTTTTAGCTCGGCGATTTGATCCTTGATGGCATTCCCGCCATAGGCAGCTACGGCACGAAGCTTCAGTGCCTTAGCGAATGGCAACAGGTCCGAGTAGATCTGTGTGCACAATTCTCGGGTAGGGGTCATGATCAATGCAATGGGGCCGTCATCACCGCTGACGGGGTCTTGATCCTTGATGTGGCGGAGCATGGGAAGGACGAAGGCCATCGTCTTGCCGGATCCCGTCTTCGCAACACCAATGACGTCCCGACCAGACATGATGACAGGTAGAGCCTGCATCTGAATCGGCGTCGGCTTTTCGTAGTCGAGTCCGTCGATGACATCTAGGATGGGCCGGGTGAGGCCGCACTGCGACCACTTCTGCACTGGTCTGGGCACGTCCTTGCCCGAGACCTTGATACCATCCAACTCCAAGCGTAGGTCGGCTGCCTCTTCTTCCGTCATTTGCGCGAGCTCCTGAGGCTCGACCCAGAAATTCTTTCGTATCGGGTTGAGCTCAATCTTGCTGTAGTCGTGTTTCGGAATGTCCTTCTTCTTCCTCTTGGCCGCCATAGCAAGAATAGATGACGGATCGGCATCGTCCGCTTCGTGACGGTAATCATCGTCACTGAAGTAAGCCTCTGGTTCAAAACCCTTTTTGGAGCCATGTTGCTCCCTGACAGGTATCGAGCCCACACCACCTGCAGAGCCAGTGTGCTCAAGGTCAGCCATGAACGCATCCAAGGGATCCACATCTTCCTGATCATCCATGGCGGGAGCTGGCGGCATCGGCTCATCCTTGACTTCCCCGTTGGGCATATCCGTGTCAACATCCATCGCCATGCCTTCCTTCTGGATGCGCTCATCGCGCCTCTCCTGAAGAATCCGGTGAGCTTCTGCCATCTCCTCCTCGTTCCGAGCCATAAGCAGATCCAAGTCTTCGTCTCCGTCGTCTTCCGCGTCACCATCTGCTTCTGCCGTGCTGTTGGTATTCTCGGTAACGAAATCAGGGAGTTTGACGAGCTTGCGCTTGATGACCTCCTCATCGTCCATGTCCAGTTTGCGTTTCGAAGCCGATTTCTGGGCGTCAGCACTTTTTTGGAAACCAAACGCACTGACTGCCCTGTTGGCTGGCAGTAAGCCATCGTCACCTCTGGTGTTTGCCTCAGTTTTGATACCTAGCGCCTTCGCGCCGTGCGCACCGAGCTTTACATCGCCCAGCTTGGCCGGAGATTGGGATCGGGCCCCTTTGGCGTTTCTCACGATGGCTTTGGGATCGAACTTGCCTGTATACGGCATTGGGGCTGCTGGCGATGCTGGGGCGGGACTTGCCGAGCCCGGCGCAGGACTAATTGGGCCTGGTGTACCGCTGGCCTTCTGGTCCATCTCAGCCAAGAGCATCCGAGTGCTCCCGGCGGTGACGTCGGCTTCCTTGGCTTCCTTCAGGGCATGCTTCTCCTTCATGGCTTGGAGTTTGCGTAGTCGCTCAGCCTTTTTCTCTGCCTCCGTCTGGGCTTGGGTCGGTGTAGACTTAACTGGCTGCGAGTCCTGAGATGCGTCAGCTGGGGGAAATGGATAACCCAATGAGAATGGGAGTGAGCGCGCACCTCGCTGTCTTTGCTTGTTACGCCATCCGCCTTGACGGCTCGCGGACGACCGCCGTCGGCTCGCCGGGAGGCAGAATCCGCTGAGCCGTCGCGGCGGCTTCTTCGGTCGCGGGAATCGTCCCGCCTGCCACGATGATCCCGGTTGCCATCACCACTCCTTTGTCCACGGCGATCCGGCGATCGAGCTCTGTCCGGGATGCGATCGCGTGATCGACGACGGTCGCGAATAGCTCCTCCATCGCGCCGTGAGCTTCGGTAGTAGTCATCATCTCGACGGTCTAGGGAACGGTCTCGCCAGCGGTATGAGTCGCGATCCCGGCCACCGCGGCCATGATCACGTTCACGTTCGCGGTCGCGGTACCGGCGCTGCAGGGGGAATGAGTCAGGAGACCAAACGGGGTCGCGGCGCGAGGGTGTTCGGCCACTTACGTCCGGGCTGCGAGAGCGACGGCGGTGGTCACGGTCACGGTCACGTCGCTCTTCATCTTTCCGTCGTCGCGCAGCATGGCTTCCTGCAGGAGATGGTGAGCGCGAGTCTCTCGGCCGAGCCATTTCTGGTTTCAGTAACGGTGGCTCAGCGGATGTCTGTGGTGGTGAGAGGTACTTTTGAGATCGGCCGACACTCAGTAGTTAATGCAGTAGATAAAACCTTGCATACTGCGTCGAGATGGGTGAAGTAATGGATGTCCCAGTGCGAAGCTGAGCTGCCGACAGATCTATGGGTGCAGAAGTTTGAGAGTTGGAGGATGTGGAGCAGTTGCGGCTTGAGACCATGAAGGCTCCGAGTCTGTGCGGATACACAGTAAGGGACCGTATCATACACGGTACACCGAGTCATTCATCTTAGGGTTTGCCAGGTAACGTTAATAAGGTTTAGGTAGGCGCTCAAACTTGGGGCCACAATTTCTAATTCCATACTAGTTGTGAGCCGACATTGTCCACTCACGAATAGTAATCGTTCTTAAATGCCCAGTCTCGTGTACTGATGAAGACGTGCTCTGAACTAAAAGCTCACGTCTAGATGATGTTAGCTAAAGGTAGCTCGAGCATAGTGCAAGTACATGCTAGGTACCTGAATAGTGTAAGACACGGATCGTCAAAGCTCGGACCAAAGAGCATCGCTCTTAGAGCATTGAAAGATGGCACCTGCAATATAAGCGGTATACGCTACATCTCGGGCATTTCGGCACCTATCTGTCGCAAAATATGCTTGGAACGGACTGCCCTGAACCAGGCCCTTGTGCAGGATAGGTCCTGAAGAAACGCCGGGGTTGACATTGAACAGTTCAACCGAGAAGCCCGTAAACCTGGAAGGTTTCGGCGTTGGCGGTCAGTGCGTCGGTTGTCAGGCCACACCCCGGTCTACCTACATAGCTCCATGTTAAACATGGCGGGCTGGGTGGAGCGTATCTGCGCACAACAAGGCAGGAGGGAGCTCTTGCTGCAACGAGCAGGGCGCGACCGCATAAAATTACACCTAGCTGAGTGCCTCACGTCGCTGTTACAACCGCGCCGCCCCTTCCTTTCGGTGCGCATTCGTATCACAGTCGGCATACCGAATCCATTGAGAATTGCACATCAAAACACCGGTACTTGTCATCAACATGTTGTCCGCAATTCGGCGTGCGACCGCGGGGCAGGTCCGCCTCGGTGGTGAGCTCGCGATCCGCAGCGCAAGCCGTATTGCGGTGCGATTTGCTGCTCCTCAGCTCATGCCCGTCGTGCCGAGCGGCATCCGTGTCGCTGCCGTTTTCGCAAGGGGCTACGCCGGGCGTGGTCGCCCGAAAGGTTCGACAACCAAGACCTCTACCTCAGCAGAGGCCAAGAAGAAACCTGCGTCGAAGACTGGCAGAGCGAAGAAGACTGGCACTGCCAAGAAGACTGCCGCTGCGAAAAAGGCTCCTACCAAGGCGAAGAAGCCGCAGAAGAAGCCGGCGGAAAAACCGGCGCGCAGACCGAAGCGGGAGCTGACAGAGGAGCAGAAAACCAAGCTTGAGATCAGGGATCTGAAGAAGAAGGCGCTGGTGAGAGAGCAGCCAAAGGGGCTCCCGGACAAGCCGTGGAGTGTGTTCACCGCCCAGCGATTGAGGGCAGCGGGCAGAATGGAAGGACTTGAAGTCATGATGCCTCAGATCTCGGTCGATTTCAAAGCCTTGCCGTCTGACGAGGTCGAGGTACGCTGGACGACGACCACTGTCAGGCGATTGTTTTACCACTTGACACTGACACACAGCCCGCTGTATAGAAACTTAATGCCATCGCGCAGCAGAACAAGGTCGCCAATCAGGTGAAGTTCCAGAACTGGATCGACAGTCATACGCCCCAGGAAATCCGTGCAGCGAACCTGGCCCGGCTGCAGTTGAGGCGGAAACATGGCATTACCAAATACCGCAGCATCCCCGACGCTCGTTACCCCAAGCAGAACTTGACCCCCTTCGTAGCATTTGTCAAGTCGCGGTTCCCATCCATGGCCGATGACCCTTCCCACGCAAAGGACAAGCTGATGAAGATCGCCGTCGAGTGGAAGGGGTTGAGCGCCGAGGAGCGCAAGGTACCTCGTCTAAAGTTCGCATGTGGATACTGTCAACGGTCGCTAACTGTATGGCTCAGCCCTTCCACGAGATTGCAGCAACCGACACGGCCAGACGCCAGAAGGAGTTGGATGCGTACCGCGAGCAAGGAAGCCAGTAGACGCGTCATACGACTTCGGTTAAATTGCAACGCCATGCTCGACCATTTGCAGGTTCGAGGAAGTTCTAGGCAATGTTTCCGGTGGTAGTTCTGCGTTTTTTTACTTGGTGGGCTGGGCCTGATGGAAATGACTTGGGTTGTTGTGTATGACCTGTCCATGTACAAGTACATATCTAAGTTACCTACGACTTGGTGGTTCTCGCTACCTACCAGCAGGGAAGGATCAGGTATGGGTTAGGTATGGGTCAAGTATGGTATCTTTACTCGATATGTGCCGACTATGCCCTCTTATATGTTGACCGTGAAGATTCTCTCTTCACAAGATGCGGGATTGCTCTCTAATGTCATTGCCACGCGATTCTTGGTGAAACAGACGGCCGACATATTACCATGCATCCCGTTATCACTCAAATAAAATTATCGATATGCCACCCTGTCCCAGTATCCTCTAACTCCGCCCCGTGCTCTAGAAGAAGGGTATCGTGTTCCAAAAAGTGTATCAATAGTCGCGTAAAGCAGGACACCGCCAAAATATCCAGAACCAGACCAAAACAATATCCAAAGATGAAACCTGAGGGCCCATTCCAAACCTGCTCGCTCTCATTTGATCCCTTGTCTCGCCCCCATGGCCACAACCGGCTTCCCATCCCCGCCGATCCAGGAAGTGCCCGTGTACAGCACACGCCGCTTGCTGACCAAGTAGACGACAAGATACAGATGTCCAACCACACAGCCCCAGCAATACACCCGGATCCACGAGAAGTCCTGGTCTCGCCTGCAGGACGTGCCCCATCCAGCGCAGCCTTTGCTCAAGTAGTCGGCGAGGAAACTCCAGGCGGATTGCTTCAGCTCGGGCTCCCAGGAGCTGCAATCCACCAACCAGTAGCCCCTCTCAAAGGGGTGTAGATCCCTGGTTTGGGTCTCTGGCTTGAACCGCTTTTCGAGGTTGAGCTCCCGGGCGAGACCGGCGAGGACATCGGTGATCATATCCTCGGGGCGTAGCTCCCTCTGCCCGGTGATGGGTGGCGGGGACAGAATCTCGAGTGTGTCAAGGGCTTGCCGGCGTACCATGCCAGTATTCGCTCGTCGCGGACGAGGACCCATGTCACTCGCACCCCTAGTGATGGGCTTGCCGGGTGCTGGGTCCCGGGATGTCCGCGGCCGCTTGGAGACGGGTGGCTCCGATTCAGATCGATGCGAAGACATCGGCTCGAGTTGTTGGCTGGGGTAGGAAGAGACGATCCGTGGCTCCTCCGATGGTGTGGGTGTTCTGCGCTGAGAGCAAGGTTTGTCTGTACTTGGAGAGGGCGAGGTCACAGCCCTCTCATCCTCTACTTCGAGTGTTTGTTCCTGCCTGTCCTCGTCATCCTCATCATCCAGGATCGGGTGCGTTTGGTGTGGATGGAAGACAGCTGGCGTGGGGGATTGTTTTGTTTGATGGATCGGCGAGGTCTCCATCTGGGTGCTGTCGAACCCCGAAGCGTAATGGCTCAGTAGTCTCGTGGGCGTACAATACTGAGGGAAGGCCAGATCGTTTTCAGGCATGGAATCCTGGATAACACTCGGCGGGGCCTTCCATGACAATTGCGACGTTGCGATGCAGCCATCAACAGCTCGTTGAAGCGGGGGAGAGTCGAAGTTGTTGATGGCACTCCGAAAAGACAGCATTGGTGACTGAATGCTCCCAGGGTCGGGGTTTGACTGAGGTACGTCCACGCTGCCATTCTCCTCAGTGCGACCCCGTGTCCCAAACGTGACCAGATTCCTTGACCTTGGCTCAAAGGCAAGGTAGGCGGCGGCGAGGGCTCGGTATTTTGAATCATCCAAAGCCCTGGATGGTGCTGCGATGTGTACGAGGATCTCGGTCTCTGGCTTGTCCATCGTAGCCGAACGAATAAGAATGAGCTGCGTCCTAAGAATGGAAAACTGTACGTGGGGCCGAGCAAATGCAAGGTCAGGTAAGAATAAGTGATATTGGTGTGAAGGGGAATGATTGAGGAAAAGAGAAGATGTGTGAGCAAGTATTTATACCGAGAAACGAACGGTTGAGGCTGTGGAGCAAGCAACCAAGGGCTGCCTGTCCCACTCTCCTGGTAGAGGAGTGATCGTGAGTGAGCACTCTATCTGCCAGTGTTTAATAAAAACTACAGGCAGCTTCAATGTCATATGCCCGCAGTGTACGGAGTTCAGCCGCGAGGTTGCAGATTGCGGGGTGCCTTCCGCAGCAACCCTGGGCCCAGGCCCAAAGTGGGGCGTACCATTAAGGTGGGCTCGAGTCACGACTCCACCTGCATCTCTGCCCTTCAATACCGCCTAAATGTCAATTGAAGCCCAGAAAGCAGAAAGGGGCGCCAAGACGCTGGGCGACCGACTTACTCCATAGTGGTACAGTGTCTGGACCGTCCGCCATTATTTACACGACCGTCAGCCGTCGACCGCTGTTGATTGAGCCCGATTGCAGCGTGATCAGTGTTGCTACCTTGACGCCGGCCGAACTACCAACGATCAACAACGACAATGGTCTCCGAAAAGAAGCCAGAGCTCGGCTCTGTTATGGTCATTGGCGGCTGCGGCTTCCTGGGCCACCACGCTGTCCGCCTGCTGCTTCGCGACTACTCCTGCTCCGTGTCTGTTGTCGATCTGCGCTGCACACGAAACCGGAGTCCCGAGTCGGACGGCGTGGCATATTATGAGGCCGACATCACCGACGTTGAGAAGCTCCAGAGCATCTTCGCCAGAGTCAAACCAGATGTTGTCATCCATACCGCGTCACCGCCGGCGCAGGCCAACGACAGTGTTTCGCATGCGCTGTTCAAGAAGGTCAACATCGACGGGACAGCCGCGGTGGTGAAGGCATGCCAGCAGACCGGTGTCAAGGCGCTGGTGTACACGAGCTCGGCGAGTGTTATGAGCGATAACCGGAGCGACCTGATCAACGCCGACGAGCGGTGGCCCGTGATCCGGGGCAAGGACCAGAGCGAGTATTATTCGGAGACAAAGGTACAAGCCGCCTCCATTGCAGCCGGCGAGCACAGTTTTTGCTGACCCGTAGCCACATCCCCCAGGCCGCTGCCGAAGAGCTGGTTCTTGCCGCCAACCGCGCATCGGAAGCGCCAAACCTCCTGACATGCGCCATCCGTCCGGCCGGTATTGTGGGCGAAGGCGACACCATGGCGCTGTACCACCTGATCAACATCTACCGCCAAGGCCGGTCCAACGTGCAGGTCGGCGACAACGACAACCTCTTCGACTTCACTTACGTAGAGAACGTCGCCCACGCGCACTTCCTCGCCGCACGCGCCCTCCTCCTCACCGCCGCCTCGAAAACCATACCCCTGGACCACGAGCGCGTGGATGGCGAGGCGTTCATCATCACCAACGACAGCCCCGTCTACTTCTGGGACTTTGCCCGCGCCGTTTGGGCCGCTGCTGGTTCGCCCCACGGGACCGAGCGTGTCCGGGTTCTCCCCCGCGGTGTCGGCATGGCGTTGGGAGCCTTGAGCGAGCTGTTCTTCTGGGTCATCGGCAAGCCGCCAACGTTCAACCGCCAGCGGATCACCTATAGCTGTATGACGCGGTACTACGACATCTCCAAGGCGAAGAAGCGACTGGGGTACAAGCCCCTCGTCCCTCTGGATGAGGGCGTCAGGAGGTCGGTGAAGTGGACTTTGGAGCAGGAGCAGAAGAAAGAATAGGGATTTCGAAGGGGACGTTGGATGGATGGCCAAGCCTGTGCTTTTATATTAAGATCCGCTATACATTCCTGAGCGTGAGCAGGAATGTATAACATGTTAGGTATTCATGAGGGACGCATATACATGAATGTTTCCCTTTCATGACTAATACATTTAATGGCAATCAAGGGGTGTCACGACCAAACCGGCAGAGGACGAGAAAGACATCAATGAGATTCATGCTTCTCTTGACTCATGCCAACCTTGGTGAACTTGCAATCTTGGTGTCCATTTTGTGGAACACGATGTGCCGGCACCATCATCAAGTTGTCACCTGCAATGACTTGTACGTAGTGCGCCAAACATTAATCAAACTCAGGAGTGTCAAGTCCCCAACCTATCTTAAGACCGTCCCTTGGGAACGAAAGGAGAACAGGGCGCTCCTGGTTTTTCACCTTACACTATCCTGCACTGCTTTCGGGTCCCGTGATGCTCGGTCAATTCTACCTACTTTGCAACAGCCATGATGATATTGCCCAGGTAGAAGGGGAATGAAAACGATCCCGGAGTCACGCCCCTGTCACAACCATTTTCGGCTTATCATCCCTCCTGTTTCCCGATGCTGGCGCTGACAAAACATCCATGGATGGTTTTCGTCCCAGATACATAAACAAGACATTTACGGTCAGACCGGCCTGTACCCGACTGTCCTCTACACCAAATACACTTCCCTTTCGCTTGCGATATAGGATGACAGGGTTCCACCACTAGGGAAGAAACAAGGATAAAGTCACAAAACGCCGAGCAACCATGCTTGCTTGCAGTGAATGCATCGCAATACGCCGTCTACACCCGTCAGGAAACCAGAGCTCCCTATCATTGAGAACGCATATCCGGGTGACCGTGGCCCGTCTCCTAGACGGTGCCTGTCGTCAACCCGCTATTCTGTCTCCCCCATGCCGAGCTGCGCCATTCTCGTTGGCCTCCCTGGCCGCCGCGATTGTTGGCATCCGGTGTGCCCGTCTGCTCATACTGCCCTCCGTATGGAGATTGCTGTTGTGGTGGGGGAGCATCATAGGGCCCTCGCTTCGGAGGCGGTGTTGCGACATTATGAGGTGGGGCGTTGAACGGGACCGGCGGCTCCTGGACCGGTCGGACACTGCTTTCTTGCTGCCATTGAGATGGGTCGGTTTCCATCCGCCTCGGCGGAGGACGGCTTGGATTCTCGTGCCGGCCTACAATCTCGGTGACTTCGGCATACTGTCGTGGGCCTAGGTTGTTCACGGCTCGGTCAGAGAACCTCTTCAGGATCTCCTTGGTGGTTAGATCTCCGCTGCTGTTGAATAGGGTTTGGTCGT
The DNA here is from genome assembly GCF_033439665.1 of Chaetomium strumarium. Classification (NCBI taxonomy): domain Eukaryota; kingdom Fungi; phylum Ascomycota; class Sordariomycetes; order Sordariales; family Chaetomiaceae; genus Chaetomium; species Chaetomium strumarium. Next base: position 6,212,352 of record NW_026944429.1, on the reverse strand, counting down.
TCAAAATGTCGACAAGGTCGTCGGGAACCTAGATCTCCGTTAGTGATGACAAACGTAAAGAAACCAGGAACACTGATAAGAGAGGCTCTTACCAAGCACATCTCCTCGATGTTGGCTATCAACACCTCCACAGCTTCGATTGCATACATCGGATCGCTGTCGAGGCTAGAGGTCTTGGTCCTGTCGAAAAGAACGTTGGGAGCGATGACCGTAGCCAGGTTCTTGATATCCATCTTGGACCCAGACTCATCATCGACCTGGTGGAACGATCCAACCCACTTCAAGAAGCAGAACAGAATCTCTAGGCAGTCACGGTTTGGTTTCGGCAGCAGGCAGCATGTCAGATGCAGACAATGGCGCATCTTCTGCTCATCCTGGATCTTTGCTGCTGCCAGCCACAGTCGATAAAGCTTGTGCGTCATCAACGGGTCCGGGAGTTCTCGAAGATAGCGTTTCAGGAGGGCCGCCACTTGGACGACGTGCGTCGAGCTGAAATCCACTTCCTCCTCCTTGTCCAGCTTGTCCACCAGCTCGCCGAGCTTCTTGATGTTACCATTTTTGCGGAAGACGCCCTCGACGGAGAGGTCCATCTGCTTCATCGCCGAGATGATATCGTCTACAACAGCCGGAATCCGCAGGGTTCCCGGCCCGACGCCGTCTGTGGATTCCGCGCCGTCTCGCTCGACAATGACTTCCAAGGGGACACCGAAAACTCCCTTCTTTTTCACGTTCTTGCGACCATCGTTCTTGAAGGCTTTGCCAATGTTCTTCCAGAAGGTCGCCGGTTTCCTGCTCTCGATGAAGCCAAGCAGCTCTTCAAGCGTGAACTCCGACTCAACCATAGGGTGCATAGTGAGCACAGCGAGGTGTCTCACAATGAAATACTCGAGCCCAGAGAGTTCGGAAAAGTAGCGTCGGGAGCGCTGAACGGATGGCTCGCCAAACGCGCGTGTTCCGGCCACCCTGTCTTCCGAGAGGCTGCGCTGATGGCCACTCCCGCCTGTCGCACTCGGTCCCAGCCTAGGCTCAGTTGCTGGCGAACGGAAGAGCTCCTGCCGTGACGGAGGGTATTGTCGTTGCTCTCTATTTGCCTGTTCTTGGGCGACAATTCGGGGGATGTCGTCGAGTGTCAGTGCATCCTGGTTGGGCAACATCATGCCCTCCTCGTCGATCGGCCCCCGTTCTTCAACAATTTGGAAGTTTTTATTCAGGCCTCCGTCTCCAGGACCACCGCCAGAGGATCCAGGCCGCGCACTGCTGCTCTCGGGTCCGTCCAAGATTCGTGATGTCCGAGCTTTCCTGAAGCTCGACGACAGGTGTTTATCCAGACGGGTACTCTTTAACCTTCGCACATCGTTGAGGGCGCTCTCATAAGACGATTCACGGTGATGGTGCGCATGTTCGCCCCCGTATGCCCCGGATCGACCTTCGGCAGAACCCGAACCGTTCCCATTTGGATCATCCGACGGACCAGTGAGCGCGCCGTTGACTCGAAGGATCTCTAAGAGCCTGGCGAGTGCCACCTGAAGCAGGAAGATGTACTGTTGCAGCTTAGTGATGTGCTCGAATGGGCCGGCATTGGAGGGAGCATTGGGCTCGCATTTGCTGCAAAGAATCTTCGCGTCATAAGGATTCAAACGGGCATCCTGGAGGTTCCGCCCAAATTCCTTGCCACAACGTGAACAGTTGGCGCATGCTATGTGCCACCTCTTGTCGCCGTTCTTTGCGCACTCATCCTCGATCGGTTTCCGGCATAGCGTGCACTGATCTGAATCATGAGCCGACAGTCGCGACATTCCGGATGTCAGCTGTAAGGTGGTGGTAGAGTTGTCGTCTGTCCTGAGTGTCTCCAGGTCGCTGAGGTCATCGAGAAAGTGAAAGAGGCCATCGGTATTATTGCGTTCTTTCTCTATGCGGAGCGCACCTTGGAGGCAGATGCGAATGAGCAGCTTTAGGTAGTGAGCAAGACCAGTGACTAGGGTCAAGAGATCCTGGGTAACGCCGGGCTTGCGCGTAGCTTTGTCTTGCGTCTTAGACAGGAGCGAGAAGAAGGCCACAATCTTCTTGCAAAGGAGTTTTGCTTCCCTCCCATAAGCAAGAGCTATACCAACCGCATTAGTGCTGTGATCTCCAGGTATATGAGCAAGCAACCCCTACCGTTCATGTCCAGTCGGGCCATTGTGGCATCAAGCCGGTCTGCGGATCGGAAGAGAATGTCGACGTGGAAGATGAACCTCTTAGCAACCATCACGCCGTCAATATACGCTCCGTTGCTCACATGCAACAGCATGTCCGATATACAAGCGGCCGATGACTCTTCGAACGTTGAGAGCACGCTCCAGATGCGGTAGACCTTCTCTTCCATCTGTTCCTCCTCCTCACGGACGCGCTCGCGGCCGGCAGGGTCGTCCTGGATCGGGGTGGTCGTCTCCCGCGGTGGGTTCAGGCGGACATTCCAGAACTTGTGAATCATGTAACACTCGGGGTGCCAGTGCTGGTTTTGGCCGTTCCGGAAGATCTCGACAAACTGCTTAAGGATGGCGGCTTGGCAGCCATTACAGCGCTGGGCAAACTGAGTTGAATAGTGGTAATGGCAATAGACCTGGCCATCGTGCTCGTAGTAGCTGTCCTGGGCACCGAAGACTGTCTCACACAAGGAGCAGGTGAAATGGTCGACGTGATACTTGTGGTCGAGTGCGGTGATGTACGATCCCCGCAACGCTCCGCCGCACTTGTGGCAAAGCAGCCCGAGCCGGCGGAAGTAGTCTGTCTCGCAGAGGGGATACTGCCCCCCGCCGTTCTCGTCTTCGGCTGGGAAGAACTTCGACGCTACAATCTCGCCACAATCCTGCAAATGTGGTCAACAACAAAGCCCCAATAGCATTCTGACGCATGGCACTTACACGGCACCTAAAGCAGTCCAAGTGGAACGTCCCGTCCAGTGCACGCACGAACTGCCCTGTCAAAGCCTCTCCACATTTCCTGCATGTGCGCACTTGACCACTGGCCGACCTAGAGCCTCGTGGTCTCGATCCATTTCGCTCGGCGCTGCGTCTTGGTGGCTCGAGGTCCGGCTCTCCGGCACTTAATGCGGGAGAGCCCGCGGGCGGCCTCCCGCCTTGGTTCCCATGCGGTCCGTGGTATCGCGAGGATGACGGCGCCAAACTGCCATTGTCTTGGTCCATCCAATATTGATTCTCACCGGCCGCAGGGTGGCCATGGGCCCAGTCGCCTGCTGGGCCACCGCCGTAATCGTAACCCGACATAGTAGATTGATGCTGAATCCACCCAATCCCTTCTATTCACCCCCGACCATTAAAACTCGTTCAGAAACGGCGACGGCAGCGCGGCGACGTTAAGTGCCGGCAATGTTCGAGCGCCGAGGGTGCGGTGAGGAAGCGGAGCGGGGTGGCCTCCCTGAGCATCAAGTAGTTGATCACAGAGAGACAACTGAGATATGCGTTTCGAACCTGTGTAGGTAAAGCGTGTTCGCGTCGCGGTTCCCGTCCACCTGAGTAGGCAGGCTGTACGGCCGAGGCCCCGGGTAGGTAGCGACAGGCTGGGCACTGACGTGGCTAGGTGAGGCTGAAGGGGACAATGCCGAGGAAGTCGGTGCGGTTGAGTCCACGGCTCTGTGCAGCTGCGTGCCGACTGAGTCCTGATTACTGATTACGCTTCAATCTTGGACGGTGAGGTCGATGCAGACCCGCTCACGTACTTTTCACGAACGCCGGCAGGCTGCGATCGGTTGGGGATGACGAGAGTAGTGCGAGGTGCTCAGGAGGTCGGTCGGATAGGTTGTGTGATCCACCCAGCCAGCAGGTCAGACAGCGATCGACAAGCCCCCGCCGTGGCGGAGTGCAATTTCCTGGCTTTCTGGCGGACAGTCTCAGTGAGTGCCCAGCGGTTTTACCAAAGGGAAGATGCAGCTTAATTAGCTAGGAAGAATTAGGTTAGAGTGCAATAGTGAAAATGAGTGCATGCGCTATTCTGTATGTACCTGTACTTTATGACTCGACAATCTGCACTTCCGGTTGGAGGATCCTTGGTAAACGAGTGCCAGGCCTAGCATGAAGGGACCGTGACCCTCAAAGATTGGGTTGGGTGCAAGAGCCACCTGTGTTCACTGTTCAGGTTCACCACACAAGAGTCGGTCCCACCATACCTAACAGCGGATGGGGAAATGACAAGGTTATTTAGTGTATGCCAAAGCACATGCACAAAAATAGACGCGGTTTCCGTCAGTTTATCTGACGACCCTATGTACCTGAAGATGGAGGTCAGAGGATGACGTGATGTTTACTAGCGGGATCAAATATTTATCGCTATTTTAATGTAATCATACCAACTACATATATATTCATCCATGTATTCTGTCTCGGGACTTTAATCCACGTCGGGCTCAAGGACCTAGGCGGAGACTGTCAGCGCAATAACATCTAGCGATACTTATTTGGTACCGCGGGGAGGTTTGTTTAGAGCCCAGCCCAGTCCCTTTCCCTTCATTAAAAGAACTGGGATAACGTGCGGGATCAGCTTTCTTGTCTATCACTCACTGCTCATCCCTTGCCAGACAAGACCTGTTATCAGTCTTTTCCTTCGAATAAAAAAAATCCAGTCCTGTCCAGCCTATCGTTGCATTCATCTGCACCTCGCTCATTAAATCAACAATGATTGCACATTTCTCAATTACAGTACATACAAGCATCTCGCGCGGATCCAAACGGACCTCAACAACGGCAGAGGAGTCGACTTCATCCTTCCTCGTCCACGGCTTCCCGTACATGGCTATATACCCCTGTGGAGTCAACATTGCGTCTCAAGCTTGGCCCCCGTCATTCTGTGAGCTAATTCCATGCCACGCCGCTACTCGCAAGCTGCATCAGACCTCCGACGTCTTCGAAGACCTCACCAGCTTCCTCAGCCTCTTCTCGATGACCTCTCGCCCGCTCAGTGTATCCCAAACGCGATGAGGAGCGCCATCCACAATGTCCCAATCTTGCAGGTTCTTGGTGAGATGGCTAAGATCTCGTTGCTGTTCCAGGTAGTTTATGTCAGCCAGGTCCAATGCTGAATGACACCGCGCGGGGTTCACAAACCTTGTCCTCCCAGTCGGTATCTTTACGAATCATGTCGCCCGAGCTGATCACCACCAGCGGCGTATCCTTGTCCTGTATAGCCCGGCTGGACACCACGTCCCGCTTCGTGAGCGAGTCGGCCACTAAGCTCTCTTGGAGCTTAGCGAAAATGGTCGTCCCCGACTGATACGAGGAACGTCCCCAGACCCGGTCCACGGCCCGCCTACCCCTGAATATGGCCCCCGAGATCCGGTCTATTCCGCACGGCGAGATGACCCCGCGGATCCAGAGCAGAAAGCCGCGTCCTGGGGCCCCGATGCGCGAGAGCAAGTCTTCATGCAGCGGGTCGATCATGAGAATGCCATGTACCTGCTCACCGTGACGGGAACCGAACACTCGCGAGTACAGAGAACCGATACCTGCGCTAGCCAGTACCCATCTAAGAACCGAGAGCTCGTCAGCATTCTGTTTATGGAGCTACGCATCAGACTGGATTGTTGCTTACGGTCCATCTTCTCCAGCTCTGGATAGTGCTTCGCTAAGCGCGTCAGAAGCGAAGCTTGCGGAGAATGGCGACGGAGCTGTGTCGCTCTGTTTCCCGGCTGTCAGTGTGTCATCGCATTGGAAGAAGCAAGGTTCGCTCACCCAGGCCATCCCCGGACGGTCGGCAAAGCAAAACCTGTGAATCGAGCCGTTCTTCACAGCGTTTTCAGCAAACTGCCACAAGCCGCGCTCCACAGTGTCTTCGCCCCCTTCCAGCAGCACGGTCGTCGTCTTGCCACCCTTCTCGTCGGTCTTGTTGCCGAAGCAGTACAGGTGGATTTGGTACCTGTTACCGTCCACCCAATACCGTTCTCCCGGTGAGTCGAGGCTGGAGTCGATAGCTCGCAGCGTCAGGGTGCAGGTCATCAATACCACGGCCAGTGTTATGATGACCAGCGCGATGGTCGACAGCGTGACCGCCAGCCATTCCAGCAATGTGCGCCTGGTCTCCGAGCGTCCGGTCAAGCGCTCTTCTTCCTCCGCCTTACCCCACTGTACCGTACGATCAGCGGCCACGAACCAGATCGCCATCAGCGATGCCCAGGCGACACTGGCGATTCCGGCCCAGATCTCTGCGTGGCGCAGCCCAGGAACTGCCAGTATGATGACAAGATGGACAAGCAGCGCAAGTGCGTTGATGATGCTGAGCATCCTTGCCAGCTTGCTAGGGGTCGAGAAAAACAGCAGTGAGACGACGAGAGTAAGAAACGCGATCGTGGCGTAGGCGAACGAGAAAAAGGGAGAGCCGCGGACGTGCAGACCCGTCGGCGTGATGAACACGGCGACGATCATCAGCACCCACCACACGAAGCTGACGCCGGCAAGTGCGACAGTGACCCAGCGCACGAAGCGGACGGTCCAGAGATTGTACGGTGACACAGCCGGGTCGTCGGGAGAGAGATACGGGGTGCTGTCCACTCGGTTCGGCAGGAGCCGTGTGTGTTCATCCGCCAGGTGGTCCTCGGAGGCCCGCCCCGGAGCTGGGCTCTGCCGCGACCGGTCCCCATCGGTGTCGTTTCGGGTCCGGAATCCTTTCATGTTCCAGATGGTTCAAAGACCAATGACGTCGATGAAGAGGGGAGAAGAGATCGAACTAAAAGTTGCGTGCTAAGTAGAGGACATCAACACTACTTGAGAGAAACCGCCATGGTAATAGTCATAGAATTGCAATTCCCCTCGCAAATTCTGGATTCTGAACACACCTTGGATTTCTCTCGCCCCAACTTCTTCAAAACCAACAAATTCATCGACGACGTCATGGTTCACTCGGGTCTGCTACCATCGCAGCACAGTTATTGGCTGGTGCGCCGGAGCCGCAACGGCAGATCGTCCGCTAAAGTTGGGCACATGGCCGCCCACTTGCCGCCCATAGTCATGGCAGTTCCGGATCACATGGATTGCTTCTTCCTGTTACAAGAATCTCACAATCATGTTCCGCGTCTTTGAGGCCCTTGGAGCTCTGATCAATAAGGTAGGTAGGTTTCCAAATCGCAAACCACCTAGATCTTTGCCTTTCCGACGTCTTCCTGCCCTTTCGTTAAACGTCACTTGAGCTCGGCTCTTCATAAGGGCTATTCCTGACACATGGATTGGTACTCCGTTCATCTAGAGGTGTAAGAGCAACGGAATACCCCGCCCACTGCACATAGCGAATGGAATCAGACGGACGCTCCAAGCAGCGTACTGTATCCGTAGAAGCCGGGCATCTCATCCCACCGAGGGGTTGAGGGGTGAATAGAAGTCGACTCCGCAGCCCCAGATGCCCCGCTAAGCGGTGAGTGGGGCTCCCCAACCCGATATTGCCTGATTCGGCGGGCTCAAGAACGGTGGGGTAGGCACCTTCTCCGGTGGCGGGACAAAGCTCGAGACCACTCGGGGAGGTACGAGTACGGAAATCACGATTCACCGGCGTGAATGGCGTTGTCGCCTACAGAAACCTAAATCCTACCTTACATATAAACGTTCTGGACCTTCATGCCTTAATCCAAAATCCACGTTAAATAGCACGTCCGACACGATAATGCGGGGCCTGAGCGTCGCAACAAACGCCGACCCGGCGACCGCAAAACCCCGCCGAAGCTCGAACGCGTCGCGGACGTCGTCGCCGCCACGACCGCCTGTCAGTCCCATCACACCGCCACTCGGGCCGGCTCGCCTGCCACCTCACGCTGCTCCATCGACCGGCACCGACAGACCTACGGTACCCGATTTTGCTCGTGGTCGGCCATCCTTTACACATACCACGCAGACCGAGCAGGTGGGCGTCGTACCTCCACCGGCGCCACCGATCGACTTTGAAACCAACCCCGACGTCATAGCCCTAAAAAGTGCGATATCAATACTACAACTGCAACGCGCACGCGCCACGGCCGATATTCAAACGTTGAGTCGGGCAAAGGAGGCAGCGCTTGCTGACCCAGAGGCATTCATAGCTGATTTGCAGGCGGGAAGAATACGCACCGATGGCGATCCGCTATTCCCAGGGCGAGGAAGGGGCAGTACAATAGAGGAAGATTCGGATGACGACAGCGACAGCAACGATGACAAGGAAGGGGAGGAGGAAGATGAGCGTGGAAATGCGCAGTCCGAGGAACAGGCAGATTGGAATGAAACAGAACCCAGGATCAGGAGTGAACGATCAAAACCCGACGGCGCCTCCAGATCACACCTACCATCACGCAGTTCCACAGGAAAAGGGAAAGCAAAACAGAAACCCGACGCAGAAGGAGTCACCGGGAAACCACCACCCTGGCAGACCCTTCCCAAACCCCAAACGATCGTCCGGTGTCCGCCCATCAACTGGGCCCAGTACGGCGTGGTAGGCGAGTCGCTAGACAAACTCCATGCCGAGCAGCTAGCCGCGCCCACACCCGGAGCACCCATGATCCTGGGCCCTGGCGGGACCTACGAATTCAAGGCTGGCGGGAGCGGAGGAGGCGGTTCAGCTGCTGCTGCCGCCGGTGGTGGGAGCGAGCAAGGCGGCCGACTGGTTGGCATCGCGGCGCCGTATAACCCCCTGAGAGATAAGTTGGAGAAAAAGGGCAAGGCGGGGAAGCGGTGATAGTGGCACGGTTATATTCCATGTGTTCACGCTTGATGGCTTATATGACTATGCATAGGAATCGGAAACTAGCGTGGTATGACTGGATGTTTTGAGACATAGGATCAGCGGCTATTGAGGCCAGTGATAGGCTACGGTATGAGGCCATGCGTTTTCCAGAAGGTCGCCCGCAACGACACACATCATTGTATTACTGGGATACCTAGATGAGACGCTTCGGGTTTGGCCACCTATCGGCCCAGGAAAGAATGAGAAGATATTAGCGCACGCTTGTCTTCCATTGATTGCCATCAGGCTCCGAAAGCAAAGCACCTACGAAAAAAAACGCCCAACCCTACCTCCCTATTGATCGTGCCCTGCCCTAGCCATGTCCGAACGCCGACGGGCTTGGTTTGGATCCCGCGAGAGACCTAGCAAGCTGATGCCATGCCCGGAGATTCGAGTAAGAGAAACAAGGGAAGAGTCTCCCAGACCGGCACAGTCACCCCCGGTGTGTGCGGGAGGTAACGGTTTCCTGCGCCTGGCATCATCTACTCTTCCATCGACTGCTGGACCGACCGACGCAGCCGCCTGTTGTACATCCGTCGGTCCTCCGGTGATCCCCAGTAGAGCTTGAAAGCCTCGGGATACACAAGCGTCCTAGGGTCGTACGGAGGTTGCTCCTCCTCCAGCGCTTCAATAACCGCCTCGATATGAGTCTTGACATCCTCTCGGCGACTCATGGAGACCACATAGCAAGGCGTGCCATCCGCGGCAATCCTATGATGGAACAGGCGCGTCTCGAATTTGATCCGGGGTTGCTCCTCGGGAAATCGCGGGCTAAAGCACAGCTTGATCCTGAACAGGCCGCCGTCAAGATTAGTCATGGGCTTTCCAAAGTAGGTCAGCACCCAGACAAATGGGTTGCCCTCCACCAACTCAAGGTTGTGCGGGACACCGGAACGCTTGAAGGATTCCACAATCTGCTCGAACTGCCGTCGGAGGTTGACAGCAACGGTACTGTCCTTGGCTTGTGCAGCGAGTCCTTCCGTCTCCCACGCCTCTGTCTCGGCATCAAGAGCCTTCTTGATGTTCTGTAGCCGGCGCTCGAGCTCAGTGTAATTGAATTTGCCCTCCATAGTATTACTGGTCCCCTCAAACGGCATCCGAACAAACGGCGACCCGTCCTTGATATCTTCCTTTCCTTTCTGAACCGCAGCGAGGTAGGAATCGTAATACCACAAGAACCGGCGTTTGCATAGGTCCTTGAACGGCTCAAACGGGACGCTAGACTCGTCTTCGATGGTATCCATGTCTAGGTCGTACTCGTCCTTGGAGGCTACGGGAGCCGGAACGCTGCCGTCGGGGCCGATCTTCAGGTATTCCTCCAATCGCTGGATGACGGAGATCCTGAGTGTCTCATGACGAATCTGCTCGGCAGTCAGTCAGGGATCCGGCAACAACAGCAGTTTCCCTTGCCTTCTGCACATAGTCCTTTTGGTTCTTTTGGTCGGATGGCTCGTTGGCATCCTCGAAGCCCGGTTCGTTCTCGTAAGGATTCGCAGACATCAGGCTCTGGATAGACAGCAGGATGGATTCAAGACCCTGCACGGCAGACCACTCCTCTCCTCGCTCCCCACGCCATGTCCTACTCCAGGTTAGCGTTCCTCAACACCGCCCGGCGGCTGTGTATTGAAAGAGAACAATTACCCGAGGATCGACCTGCAACGCTGTTAGTGTATTCCGTGCCCGCTGTTGAGAATAAGCATTTTGCTTACAGGCAAACCCTCCCGTTGGCATAGATGTTGGGGTTGAATCTGCACCGGCCTCCGTTGGTTGTGATCGCGGTGACTTGTGGAGACTTTCTAGGATATTCTAGCCATACGATCAGCATGCCGGCAGGAGCAGTAGCGGTGCATCATGTGTTATATACCTTTGTTGAATTTAAACGCAAACTAGGAGCATGTCAGCAAGAAACCCCGGGAGGTCTTGGATGGGGGTGATACCTCGAAGAAGCCGAACTCATACGGGGTGTCGTGTGGCCCAATGATTAGGGCCTTGACGTTCCGCACATCGATGTCGCGACAGGCAACAGCGAGGGCTACATAAAAGCGTCAGGCCTGAAGTTCACGTGTCTGCTATGACCGGCTGTCTAGAGCATACAGAGGTCAGAGTTCTTTTGTAGTTCGCTCAACTCCTGTCGTTGCATTTATTAGCATCGACGATGCCATTCAGCTACCGAACCCGCGCTGGCGTGGGGGACGAGGACAAGCAGCCCACCTTCGTGATTCGGAAGACGGACTGGTCCGCCATCGCTGAAGGTCACCGAGGGGTCCGTGATGTAGGGGGATTTGTCTTTGACGGAAAGAATCGCGTGGCGGGTTATCGAGGGCAGAGAATGGACGTTGGCTTTCGTAGGAGAACGAGGGAAGAGGAAGGTAACCTTTGGTTAGTGAGACCTGTTGGCTGAGGTCGGGTGGTCGAAAGGCTGGGCTGGCCGCCCGGGACTGAAGTGGAACCGGGCCAGGTCATTTGCGGCCGGCTGCAATGAAGTGCAGGTTCAACTTCAGGCTGCCACTCCGATCTAATTGGAGGCCCTGCCCATGCAATGTCAAAAGCAACGGGCAGGTGCGGGGCTGACACTTATTAGGTAGTTTTGAGGTTCTCAACCCACAGGCCATAAGATCCATGGGTACTACCTAAGGCTTTCCGGTGGCAGCCTTCCCGGTCGCATCAAAGACGGGGACTCCCCAACGTTGAAGTGACAGGTGCGTGGCTGGTGCTAGGTTCCATTTCATGTGTTTGTTTCCATACTCGTCTTTGCGGTTCATGCCCCATTCAATGGCTGCCGTATCGTTTGCACTACCTTAGCTGTTGTATGCTACCGACCACTTGCGGCACCTTTGGAATGCAGGCTCCGAGACCAGAGCGTATGAACTGAAAATCATACGGAAATCATTCCAGCGCGCCAGGTCTACTACTACCAGGTCCTTATATACATACCTGTTAATTCACCCAGCTTGGGAACCTCGTTGTGTGATCGGCCCTAGGAGGCTGCCCGCGGGCCGTGAGAGCTTCGGAACGGGAGGTGGGCCATGAATTGGGGAGACCCCTGGTTGCTCCACTCACGTCCTCAGCCGAATGAGGGGCTGACGCGCTGAGGCCCTGCCGCGTTTTCGAGCTCGTCGACGCGTAAAGTGCCTGCTTTCTCCATTTAAGGATTCAAGGGTAAGCAGAAGCTGCAGAACAAGAGGATCAAGAGCCGACTCGGATGACATATCTTTCTGGCTTATAGTATATCTCGGTCCTCATTACTTTTGCGGGGACTGCGCTATTGTTGACAGCGACCGTCCTCTAGCTGCGATGTCGAACTTCTTCGACCTAAAGGCCCGGAAGGCCGCAGCTGCAAATGGGGCGGCATCGAGCAGTGCCGAGAAACAGACCAACGAGAACACCAGAGTACAACCTTGGGTCGAAAAATAGTAAAACATCGTCGATTCCAGGGATTTTCAGACCGACGATGCTAACATGTCCCGCACAGCCGGCCCAAGACGCTCAGCGATGTGACGGCGCAAGACCACACCATTACCGTCTTGCAACGGACACTGCAAGCCTCCAATGTGGGTGGAATCCGGCTGCTCAGCCATTGTTACCCGTCAGCTAATGCCTTCGAACCGTGCAGCTCCCACACATGCTCTTCTACGGTCCGCCTGGCACCGGAAAGACATCCACGATTCTCGCCCTCGCCAAGGAACTCTACGGCCCCGAGCTGATGAAGTCGCGGGTGCTAGAGCTCAACGCCTCAGATGAGCGAGGCATTTCGATCGTGCGGGAGAAGGTGAAGGACTTCGCCCGCACGCAGCTTACCAACCCGCCCCCCGGGTACAAGTCGCGATATCCGTGCCCGCCGTTTAAGATCATCATCCTCGACGAAGCCGACAGCATGACGCAGGATGCACAGAGCGCCCTGCGCCGCACCATGGAGACGTACAGCAAGATCACGCGCTTTTGCCTCATCTGCAACTATATCACTCGCATCATCGACCCGCTGGCCAGCCGCTGCAGCAAGTTCCGGTTCAAGAGCCTCGACCAGGGGAATGCGCGGCGTAGACTAGAGGAGATTGCCAAGTTCGAAGGCGTGGGGCTTGAGGATAGCGCTGTGGATGCGCTGATCAAGTGCAGCGATGGCGATCTGCGTAAAGCCATTACCTTCTTGCAAAGCGCTGCGAGGTTGGTGGGCGTTAGCACCGCGCTCGTGGAGGGCGACGACAGTGACAAGATGGATGTGGACAAGAGGTTGGTGACGGCGAAGGTGGTCGAGGAAATCGCCGGCGTTATTCCGGATGATACGATTCAGAAGCTGGTGCAGGCGATGAGGCCCCGTGCCGCTGGGGAGACATACCAGGCTATCGCGAAGCTGGTGGAGGAGATGGTGGCGGACGGATGGAGCGCAGGTCAGACCATGGCACAGCTCCACCAAGCCATTGTCTATGACGAGGCGATTCCTGATGTCCAAAAGAACAAGATCGTTATGATCTTTTCGGAAATAGACAAGAGGTTGGTGGACGGCGCGGATGAGCACCTCTCAATACTGGATCTAGCGCTACGTATTTCCGCAGTTATGGCTGGGAGATAGCTCGATTTCGACAAAGGGGGACAAAAGGGGCCTTTGGCACCGACGGGTTAGGGAGGCGTTTCGGAGCAGGACGGGACTGCGGCCATGGTGTACACTGCTGTTCAATTCAAGCGGTATCTTTGTCCGACCGAAGGAGCCCGAGGTTTCCATCCAGCTTGTCCCACACACTCGCATATCGTGCTGGTTTTTTTGCCGTTCGACCTGTATGCTTTCTCGGCCCAGCCGTCTTTCCGGAAGGCTGACTCGTGGCCAGCCAGACATCATCCTCGCCGGCAGGCTCCCCGTCCTCTTTTCTATCAAGCGGAGATAACCCGAGTAACTCATCAATCTCCCCAAGCGTACGCACCGAACCCTCGAGGGCAATCTGCCCCTCCTCAATCTGCTCGGCCACGGCTTCCAGCGTCGAGATTTTGGCGGAGTCGGCGGCGAATACCCAGGGCTTGACGCGATCAGATATGCCGGAACCTTGGATAGTCGATGTAGCATCGGCCAATGTTGTATGTGCCTGCGGCACTCCCGGCATCGGATGCGCTGGTATCAGCTGGCTTTCCTCGGCCAAGTGGTCAACGACCTGGCCGTTCTCTTTCACCTGCTTGGAAATGCTTGAGTTGAGGTGGGCTTTCTGGGCTATGAGCCCCTTCTGTTCGCGGGCGATAGAGAGCAGCTGGCTAAGGTACGGGGACAGCAGATGTGCGGTGGGTTGTGGTCCTGGTGCTGCAGGAGTTTGTGCTTCCGCCTTCTTTGTTGGTGGTTCGATGACCGGTTGGGCCTGCTGGCTGACAAGCTCAAGAAGAACCCTTCGGGCGTCGAGGTATTGTGTGTACTTTTCCCTGATACTGATGAGCTGTTCCTCCATGTTGACGGAGCTCGTTGGAGCATGGTGCTTCTGGGAATCTTGCGCTTCCACATCACCGTCATCACCTCCGGTCTTCGCGAGCTCGGTCTCTATCCAGTTGATGAGTTCAGCTCTGGTCCTGCTCAATGCTTCGAATTTCGCGCTTTCACTGATGCTTTCTGCTCTGGCCGTGGTCCGCGACTTCACCTTCTCCAGCAATTGCTCCTCGCGCCTCAAGACAAGCTTCGTCTGGAGAACGTGCTTCTCTAGTTGATCGATCAATTCCTTCAGTTGCGGGCCGGATGTGGCCTTGTCTACTGTGAGGGCGGTGACCAAGTCGTTGGGTACTTGCGGGAGCGGCCTCGAGTCCCTGAAGATCTCTCCAGCGTCTAAGAAGCCGGGAGATGCTGCCGGTTTCTGGCCGAACGAGTTGAGGGCACCCTCTATGGCCTGCAGCTTCTCACGTCTTTGTCGGAGACGGATTCTCGCGAGATGTGCTTGCAAGAGTCCCAGTCCTTGCCCAGTAATATCTACCTCTTTTTCGGGCTGACTCCGTTCCTGACAACAAGCGGCCAGTTCATTGCGAGCCTCGAGGTTTGCGCTCAATGCCTCGAGATATTCTTTCTGCAGACCACGGGACGCTGGGGAGGGTTCGATGTTGCTGGCGTCAACGAGAGCCAGAGGCCCAACCGCAGCGCCATCTTGGAGGCACGAGTCGAGGTGGGCGGCCAGGAGTTGCCTTACACGAGTCACTTCTTCTCGGGGCCGAATGTAAGGCTCAAGTGGTTTCTGGATGTCCTTGATGGCAACCGCGCCTGATGAGACCATAATGAGATAAGTTCAGGTTGTCTATCTCCCCAGAAGGTATTGGCTTAGTATAGTCATGGTCTGGTTTAGAAAAAACGGAACCGTTATCACCCTCAGGGACCAAAGTCGGGGATTCAGCTCGGTGTGCTTTGGGGCGTGTTAGCGGGTCGCTCACTGAACGTGAGCTGGCTAGGGGCTGTTTATTGCTTGGTTGTCGCGCAGGCTGGGCCAATCAGGGCTCGTCGCTGCTTCAGCCTGCCGGCCCAAAAATTTCCGACCCGCCGCTATGAAGTCGCCGCAGGAGCATCTACATACGGAGGTATTCCCACTCGCGACTCTCGCGACTGCAATCAATGTCATCACCGTAATTTTCTTCCTTCTTTCACCTCGACTACTGGGCCTTCACGCCACGTCCCAGCCGTATCCGCGGCGAAGTAGACCACACATTTTGTTTGTCTAACCGGGATTAAACCGATTAACGCCATCGAGTTGCTGGCAGGACTGGTTCTGCGGCGAGGGAGTCCTCGAGCGCGCACGCCCATTCACCCATTTCGAGATACCCTATCCTCCTCAACCACAAACGGCGGCCGACCATGTCGGACTACCACCGCGATGTCTCGCAATACAAGTACTCGGCCATGTCCAACCTGGTCCTCCAGGCGGACCGTCGGTTTGTCACAAGACGGACAGACGAGGCCACTGGAGATCCAGAGTCGCTGGCCGGGCGCTTGTCAATCAAGGATATGGGTTCCCGGGTCGGCCGGAGCACAGCACCAAAGGTGAAGAAAACCAGCGCTATGCCTGATGTAGAGCGCGGGAGCATACGAGAAGGCGCGGACATTCTGCAGTTTGTGAAGCAGAAGGGCAAGGGCGAGGCGCGTGGCGGCGGGGTTCTGTCCGGAGCTGATGCCCTGATCGAAGGCATCCGGTACCGGCCTCGAACGCAGCCGACGCGTGACGCCTTCAACCTCATCCTGAGCATCGTGGCGGAGAACCTCGGCGACGTCCCACCCGAGGTCGTGCGGAGTGCTGCCGACGCGACACTGGAGTACCTCAAGGACGATGACCTGAAGGACTTCGACAAGAAGAAGGAGATTGACGACATCTTGGGCGTTTCGATGGGCGCCAAGCAGTTCAACGAGCTGATGAACCTCGGGAAGAAGATTACGGACTACGATGCGCAGGATGAAGATGAAGAAGACACGGAGGATGTAAAACGAGCTGGCGAAGACGAGATCGATGGTCGGCAGGGCGTTGCTGTCAACTTCGAGAACGAAGAAGACGATGGCATGGTGGACGTTGTCCGGGACGAGTCCTCGGAAGACGAGGACCTGGAAGACGAAGAAGATCAACCAGGGCTCCAAGAAGTCGCTGAGAGCGGGGAAGCAGATCAAGACCGCGACGAAGAAGGCGGAGGGCTCGGAGACGGCGAGGCCATGGTGATCGATGCAGTCCCTGATGGAACAGCTAAGTCCCAGGACAAGAACTTCGTCCCGGCTCGTGACATTGATGCGTACTGGTTGCAACGTCAGATTGGGCGTGCATATCCCGATGCACACATCCAGCACGATAAAACATCGCAAGCCCTGAAGATCCTGTCGGGGGAGCCAGACGAGCCCGGCGGCGAAGAGAAGCAGCTCCGTGACATTGAGAATGATCTGATGGAGCTCTTCGACTACGAGCACCATGAGATCGTCCAGAGGCTGATGGAGAACCGGGAGAAGGTCGTATGGCTCACCCGGCTAGCCAGAGCCGAGAACCGTGAAGAGCGCGACACTATCGAGCGGGAAATGGTTTCAGAAGGGCTGCGTTGGATCCTCGACGAGCTGCATGGCAAGCCACAGGATGACCAGAAGAAACCCAAGATGGAGATCAAGATGGACATCGACAAGGAGGCATTTGCGGAGGCTAAACATCAGAAGCAGGAGCGGCCCGAGGGGCAGCTGGTCGGCGGGCTACAGCCGAGGAGGCTGATCAACCTGGATAACCTCGTCTTTGACCAAGGAAACCACCTAATGACGAACCCTAAGGTCACCCTCCCACACGGCACGACAAAGCGAACCTTCAAGGGATATGAGGAGGTCCATGTCCCTCCACCCAAGAAGCGGACCGACCCCAACGAACAGAACATTCCGGTTTCCGAGATGCCAGAGTGGGCACAGCTGCCTTTCAGCACAACGAAGTCACTGAACAGGATCCAGTCAAAGTGCTACCCTACGGCCTTCCAGAACGACGGCAACATGCTCATCTGTGCTCCGACCGGCAGTGGCAAGACCAACGTTGCGATGCTCACAATGCTTCGAGAGATTGGAAAGAATAGGAACAGCCAGGGTGAGATCGATCTGGATGCATTCAAGATTGTTTACATTGCCCCCCTAAAAGCCCTTGTCCAAGAGCAGGTCGGGAACTTTGGGAAGAGGTTGGAGCCGTACGGCATCAAGGTCTCGGAGTTGACGGGTGATCGCCAGCTCACCAAACAGCAAATATCGGAGACCCAAGTCATTGTGACGACCCCTGAAAAATGGGATGTCATCACAAGAAAGGCGACCGACATATCATACACCAACCTGGTCCGGCTCATCATTATTGACGAGATCCATCTGCTGCATGATGATCGCGGTCCTGTCCTCGAGAGTATCGTCAGCCGAACCCTTCGCCGGACTGAGCAGACGGGTGAGCCAGTTCGCATCATCGGCTTGTCCGCCACGCTGCCCAACTACCGGGATGTAGCAAGCTTCCTCCGCGTCGATTTCAACAAGGGCATGTTTCATTTTGACAGCACATACCGGCCATGCCCGCTGCGCCAGGAGTTCATCGGCGTGACGGACAAGAAGGCCATCAAGCAGCTCAAGACCATGAACGATATCACCTACCAAAAGGTCCTTGAGCACGTTGGCCAACACCGCAACCAAATGTTGGTGTTCGTCCACTCGAGAAAAGAGACGGCCAAGACGGCCAAGTACATTCGCGACAAGGCCCTGGAGATGGACACCATCAACCAGATCCTCAAGCACGATGCCGGCACCCGCGAAGTTTTGAGCGAGGCAGCCAGCGCGGTCAACAACACGGATCTCAAGGACATCCTGCCGTACGGATTCGGTATCCATCACGCCGGCATGAGTCGCGCCGACAGGACGGATGTTGAGGATCTGTTTGCAAGCGGACATATCCAGGTGCTGGTGTGCACGGCCACCCTTGCCTGGGGTGTGAACTTGCCGGCTCACACGGTCATCATCAAGGGCACCCAGGTCTATTCCCCGGAGAAGGGTAGCTGGGTCGAATTGAGCCCCCAAGATGTCCTGCAGATGCTTGGCCGCGCAGGCCGCCCGCAGTTCGATACTTATGGTGAAGGCATCATCATCACCACGCAAGGTGAAATTCCATATTACCTGTCCCTGCTGAATCAGCAACTGCCGATTGAAAGCCAACTGGCCAGCAAGCTCGTTGACAGCCTCAACGCCGAGATTGTCCTGGGCAATGTCCGAAACCGCGATGAAGGTGTTGAGTGGCTGGGGTATACCTATCTCTTCGTCCGAATGCTCCGTTCTCCTGGGCTTTACAGCGTCGGGGCAGAGTATGCAGAGGACGAGGCCCTGGAGCAGATGCGCGTCGACTTGATACATTCTGCTGCGACGGTTTTGAAGAAGTCAAACCTCGTCAAGTACGACGAAAAGACCGGCAAGATGCAGTCGACCGAGCTTGGACGCATCGCTTCCCATTACTACATCACCCACGGCTCGATGGATACCTACAACAAACTGATCCAGCCATCGATGAACGACGTCGAGTTGTTCCGCGTCTTCGCCCAGAGCGCCGAGTTCAAGTATATCCCAGTGCGCCAGGAGGAAAAGCTTGAGCTTGCGAAACTCCTCGCTCGTGTCCCCATTCCCGTCAAAGAGAGCATTGAAGAGCCCACAGCCAAGATCAATGTTCTGCTCCAGGCCTACATTTCTCGCCTGAAGCTGGACGGCCTGGCTCTCATGGCTGACATGGTCTACGTCACCCAGTCTGCGGGCCGTATTCTCCGGGCCATCTTCGAGATCTCTCTAAAGAAGGGCTGGGCCTCTGTTGCCAAGCTGGCGTTGAACCTGTGCAAGATGGCTGAGAAGAGGATGTGGCCGACAATGTCACCCCTTCGGCAGTTTCCCGGCTGCCCGATTGAGATCGTGAGGAAGGCGGAGAGGATAGAGGTGCCCTTCAGCAATTACTTCGATCTCGACCCTCCTCGTATGGGCGAGCTGCTGGGCTTGCCCAAGGCTGGAAAGACTGTGTGCTCCCTGGTTGCCAAGTTCCCCCGGGTCGAGATCCAGGCAAACGTGCAGCCCATGACAAGATCGATGTTGCGTGTCGAGCTTACCATCACCCCTAACTTCGAGTGGGATGTTGATGTCCATGGGCTGGCCGAGAGCTTCTGGATAATCGTCGAGGACTGTGACGGCGAAGACATTCTCTACCATGACCAGTTCATCCTACGCAAGGACTACGCTGAAGCGGAGGCCAACGAACACGTCGTCGAGTTTACGGTCCCCATCTCCGAACCGATGCCGCCCAACTACTTCATCTCGGTCGTCTCTGATCGCTGGATGCACTCCGAGACTCGCATGGCTGTGTCGTTCGAGAAGCTTATCCTGCCGCAGCGGTTCCCTCCACACACGGAACTGCTCGACCTGCAGCCGCTCCCTGTATCTGCTCTGAAGGAGAAGGACTATGCTGCGCTGTATCCTGACTTTCAGAAATTCAACAAGGTGCAGACGCAGACCTTCAAAACCCTTTACGACACGGACAACAACGTGCTGGTTGCTGCACCGACCGGCAGCGGCAAGACGGTGTGTGCAGAGTTTGCCTTGCTGCGTCACTGGAGAAGGCAAGACCACGGGCGCGCCGTCTACATCGCCCCCTTCCAAGAGCTCGTGGACCTACGATTCCAGGACTGGCAGAAGCGCTTCTCCAATCTCCGCGGCGGCAAGGACATCGTGAAGCTGACGGGAGAGACCACCGGCGACCTGAAGTTGCTCGAGCAGGGAGATCTTATCCTAGCCACTCCGCTGCAATGGGATGTGCTGTCGCGGCAGTGGAAGAGGAGGAAGAACGTCCAGACCGTGGAACTGTTCATCGCGGATGACCTCCACATGCTCGGGGGCCAGATGGGGTACATCTACGAGATCATCGTGTCTCGGATGCATTACATACGCACACAGACAGAGCGCCCCATGCGGATTGTCGGCCTGAGCGTCTCCCTGGCCAATGCCAGGGACATCGGCGAGTGGATCGACGCGAAAAAGCACGATATCTACAACTTCAGTCCCCACGTGCGGCCGGTGCCACTGGAGCTCCATATCCAGTCGTACACGATTCCTCACTTCCCATCGCTCATGTTCGCAATGGCGAAGCCGACGTATCTTGCCGTCACCCAGATGTCAGCGGACCAGCCAGCGCTCATCTTTGTGCCGAGTCGGAAGCAGACCAGAGCGACGGCTCGGGATCTCCTCACAGCGTGCCTCGCCGACGATGACGAGGATCGCTTCTTGCATGTCGACGTCGAGCAGATCCAGAAGCTACTCGAGCGGGTCCAGGAAGAGGCTCTCGCTGAGGCGCTCTCCCATGGTGTCGGTTACTATCACGAAGCATTGAGCCAGAGCGACAGGCGCATCGTCAAGCATCTCTACAACAACGGTGCTATCCAGGTGCTGATTGCATCTCGTGACGTGTGTTGGGAGCTTGACTGCACCGCTCACCTGGTCATCGTGATGGGCACACAATACTTTGAGGGCAGGGAGCACCGCTACGTCGATTATCCGCTCAGCGAGGTTCTCCAGATGTTTGGCAGAGCGGTGCAGCCCTCCAAGGACGGCCGGAGCCGGGGCGTCCTCATGCTTCCGGCGGTGAAGCGAGAGTACTACAAGAAGTTCCTCAACGAAGCCCTGCCCGTCGAGTCGCATCTTCACAACTTCATCCATGACGCGTTCGTCACCGAGATCAGCACCAAGATGATCGAATCCGGCGAAGACGCCATCAACTGGACCACCTTCTCATTATTCTACCGGCGTCTGCTTGCCAACCCAAGCTACTATAGCTTGACGAATCCGACAGAAGAGGGGCTGAGCCAGTATCTCTCTGACATGGTCGAGTTGACGCTGAAGGAGCTGGCCGAGGCAAACATCATCGATCTAGACGAGGACGACGGGTCCGTCGCGCCGCAGAATGCTGCGATGATTGCCGCGTACTACAACATCTCATACATCACGATGCAGACGTTCCTGCTGTCGCTGAACCAGAAGACCAAGCTCAAGAACATCCTCGAGATCGTAACATCGGCAACCGAGTTCGAGTCGATCCAGATCAGGCGGCACGAGGAGGTCATCCTCAGACGCATCTATGACAACGTGCCTGTGAAGATGGCCCAGCCCGTCTACGACTCGCCTCATTTCAAGGCGTTTGTCCTGGTTCAGGCGCACTTCTCCAGGATGAATCTGCCAATTGATCTTGCCAAGGACCAGGAGGTCATATTGACCAAGCTTCTCAGTCTCCTGAGCGCCATCGTCGACATCCTCTCGTCCGAGGGCCACCTGAACGCGATGAACGCGATGGAGATGTCGCAGATGGTGGTGCAGGCCATGTGGGATCGTGATAGCCCGCTGAAGCAGATCCCCAACTTCACACCCGACGTGATCAAGGCGGCGAACAAGTACGACGTCAGGGACATCTTCGACTTCATGGAGAAGATGAACCCCGACGAGAACCCAGACTACGGCTCGCTCGTCAAGGACCTCGGCCTCTCTCAAGCACAGCTCGCACAGGCAGCCAACTTCACAAACAGCAAATACCCCGACATTTCGCTCGAGTTCGAGGTCGAGGACAAGGAAAGCATCCGGGCGGGAGAGCCGGCATACCTCAAGATCCGCATCGAGCGCGAGATGGACGAGGACGAGGAGTTCGACCCGACGGTGCACGCGCCGTTCTACCCCGGCAAGAAGACGGAGAACTGGTGGCTCGTGGTCGGCGAGGAAAAGTCCAAGACGCTGCTCGCAATCAAGCGGGTCACGGTCGGACGGGAGCTCAATCTCAGGCTGGAGTTCACCGTGCCCGCGCCTGGCCGGCACGACCTGAAGCTCTTCTTGATGAGCGACAGCTACGTTGGGGTCGACCAGGAACCCCAGTTCTCAGTCATGGTTGAGGAGGGCATGGATGTAGATGAGAGTGGGGACGAGGAGGACGAGGAGTGAATGAGTGCGGGGAACTGAGAGCTGGTTTATTATGGAGGGTCGTCAGCCAACGGCACAAGATGGGTTTTCAACCAGTTGTACGGTATACAAAGGAGTTCGGCAGGGGGCAAATGCAGAATGACACAGCCTTTGAGGCTTCCGAGGTTTTTGTTTGTTTCGTTTCCTTTGACCTCTCGGCAGTCGGTGAATGAAAGGGCGGCGTCCGTCAGGCTGAACTCGGAACCGGTGTGGGGTCTCGGGGGTTGTTGTGCTCGGCCTGTGGCAGCAGGTATCTGCAACAAAGCTCCTGTTGGTGCTGCGCCTGCTCGGAATGCCTGGGAGAGAGGGGTTGGGGTACGTCAAGCCAGGAGGGTGGCAAAGAGCTACTACGTGGTGGATAGCGGCTTTTGATGGACTGTCGATCAAGATTGCCCGACCGTGGAAGGGGAGTGCGGTTTGGCAGTTGCGTGGATGGGCGATGACTCGGTGCCCTTTCACAAGCACCGTGGGACTTTTGACCAGGCCAGCGGCGTTGTTGGGTGCGGGCGGGCGCTGTTGGCGTTGTGCTTCCATGGATCGGACGCATGCCCACAACAAGTTGCCGCTCCTCCCGTGAGCAACTCCGCCGCCCTCTCACGTAGGCCCAAGCAGAAAGCTGCGTCGCCAAGACGCTCGGACCAACTCCCTCGTGTACTGCCCTCAAATAATTTCTCTGCTTCGCGAGTGTTCTCTCAACTTCACCTCGGCGCATTGTTACTGCTCCAATCGCCAAGCTGCCTGCGCATTGTGACTTATCCCCCCAACCGCGCACGCCATCAACATTCATCATAACGCGGAGCTGAGCGAGAAGCACGTACACCCTCGTCGAGTCTTACGCGAAGAACGCGTCGACTTTCGCTCTTCTGCACCAAACATTGCATCAGCTCCTGTTTCCACCCCAGTCGCGTGCTGACATCACATCGCCACCATCTCGAGACCATGTCTGGCGAGAACAATCGCGCCACTCCCCCGACTGAGGGCACTTCCACCGACGTGGAAAAGAAGAAGGACACAACCCAGGAGGCTCCTGCCGTCAACCCGGAGGCTGAGGCCGTGCCTGCGCCTGCCGCTGCCGCCCCCGAAGCGACTGAAGAATCTGATAGGCCCGCTGAAGGTAACAACGCTTCACCGTGCCAACCACTTCGTCTCGACATGCCCAACCGAGCTTTCATTCACTGACCGTCGTTGTTCTCATTTTTTATTCTAGCGTCTGCGAGCAAACCGACAGAGCCAACCGACGAGAAGAAGCCTGACGTCGAGATGGCGGATGACACCGCTCCAGCCGAGGCCGCGCCCAAGCGCGTCGAAGCTGCCGAAGTAGCAAAGCCTGAGCCTACCGAGCAGACCACTGCGGACACCGCCGATGCAGCTGCACCCGACGCCGACGCGTCCAAGTCCAAGCGCAAGTCCATCGGCGGCGGCGGCGGCGGCGGCGGCGGCGGCGGCGGCTCGAAGGCCAAAAAGCTCAACAAGAAGGCATCGAAGCCGCGCTTGTTGCACTTGGATGCCAAGCCGGGCGACCACTACTTCGTCAAGCTCAAGGGCTTCCCGCAATGGCCCGTCATCATTTGCGATGAGGACATGCTTCCGGCATCCCTGCTCAAAACTCGGCCGGTCACGGCAATGCGCGCCGATGGCACTTACCGCGAGGACTACGCTGATGGGGGCAAGAATGTCGCGGACCGGACATTCCCCGTCATGTACCTGCATACCAACGAATTGTAAGTTTCGGCTACTGTGGGCTTTGGACGTCTCCGAGTCGCCAAGTGGCCCACGCTGCCTCTCTATGCAAAGGTCTCGAAGGCTGACGCGTGTTCTAGCGGCTGGGTGCCCAACACTGAACTGATCGAGCTTGATCCTGCAACCGTCTTGCAGGATGTCAAACTGGAGAAGATGAGAAAGAGTCTGCAAGTCGCACACCAATTGGCGGCGGAGAATCACTCGCTGGATTATTATAAAGAACTTTTGCAGAACTACCAGGAGGAGCTCATCCAAGCGGAGAAGGAAAAGGCCGCGAAGGCGGCAACGCCCAAGGGCAAAAAGGCCAAGGCTGCCAGCGAGGAGGACGACGATATCGACATGGCAGATGCGCCTGACGTGGGGGAGACCCCGGCCAAAGACAAGAAGGCGAAGAAGAGGAAGGCCGATGAAAGCGCCGAAGTAAGTGTAGCCATGCGAGATACTTTTGGAGCCATGATTGCTAACCAACCTTGATAGACGCCGCAGCGTTCTGATTCGGTCAAGAAACCAAAGATCAAGTTGACGACCAGTGCCACGCCGAAGGCAGCCAACGGCGCCACATCCACACCCAAATCGGCGAAGACAGCTGAGGCCAAGGGCGCTAAGCCCAAGTCTAAAAAGGCGAAAGAGTCAGAAGCGAAGGACGAAGAAGAAGTCACAGCTCCGAAGGAGCCTGAAATGTCCTCTGCGGAGAGGCACTCTAGGAAGAAGGTACGATAACTACAGATGTGGCGTGGAAGTCCCAGGTTTGCGCTAACACCGTTGGTCTACAGAAGGAAGTGCTGTTCCTTCGGCACAAACTTCAGAAGGGCCTCCTTACCCGGGATCACGAGCCGAAGGAGCAGGAGATGAAGCTGATGTCGGACTACGTCACGAAGCTTGAGGCGTTTCCCGATCTCGAAGTCAGCATCATCAGGGAGACCAAGATCAACAAGGTGCTCAAGGCGATCCTAAAGCTGGAAAACATTCCGAAGGAGGATGAATTCAAGTTCAAGCCCCGGTCGCAGGTTCTGCTAGACAAGTGGAACAAGCTCCTGGCCGTCGACGGGACGCCAGCGGCGCCGGCCGCTGAGGTTAATGGCACGTCCAAGGGGGCGGAGAAAGCCAACGGCGCCAAGGAGACGGGTGAGACGGATGAGCCTGGCAAGGACAAGGAAGAGGACAAGGGAGAGGAGAAGGAGAGCGAGAAGGAGCAGAAGGAAGACGCAAAGGAGCCTAAGGAGGTGTCTAACGGCGGGTCCAAGGAGGCACCCAAGCCCTCTGAGGCATCTGAGCCTTCTGAGGAGCCTGCTGCAGAAGAGGTGAGTCTCTGACTGTGCTCTAGTCTACTGCTCTGTCTTCTGACATATTTTCAAGGCCAAGGCCGCCCAGACTGAGGGTGTCGCGGCATTGGCATAAACGAGTCTCTCCGCACATGAGCACGAAAAATTGCGATGTCAATGCCGGCGGCGGCCTCAGAAGTTCCGATCAACGGAGCGAGAACCATCTCAATGCCGACTGGCCGGGCAGAAGCCTCTCTGACCCAGCAACAGAAGGGATATCCGAGGGCTCAGCCAGCCTTTGTAAAACTAGGACGGATCACGGGATTTTCGATTTCCTTTTTGCGTGTGGACATGTTCTTGCGTCGGGGGCGGGGGGCGGGGCGGGTTCTTCTGGTCCAACTACAGGCGCGCTTTTGTGGTTTAGTCTCTTCTCCCTCTTCCACAACCCCTTTGGTCCCCTCTATAACGGCGACATCCAGGGTACAAAACCAGGTTCAGCAGCGTTGCTGCGGCTGACTGGCGAAAGCGGCAAGGGAACAGAGCCTTGCTATGTCCGCTGGAGGAGTTTGGGGGGAGTGTGGTAGAGGGGGCTAGTTATCCAGCGATGTACTGTACTTCGCCTTCTTGGGCGAGGGGGACAGGCAAGCGTGGCAGATGTTTTGATTTTCTGCGATCATTCGGGACCGGGGGGGAGAGAGAGAGTCAGGTACCTTAAGGCATTTGAAACCAGGCGCTGGGTGGATAGTAGTATTTAAGTAGATTGCCATCGAGTGAATGGACCCAGTTGGGATTCAGCGTCTTTTTATTTTACAGCATCTTCCCGTCATTCCAGGTTCAAGCCATGATTAATAACGCCGGCAGGCGAGGGTGCTACGTAGCAGGGAACAACCAGAAAGGGAACAAAACAGAGGGCGATGACGGGGGATGTTTGATTTTCTTGTTGGGATGACGCGTAGCCGGTTGTCTTTGATAGCATACGTAAGGTACGTCTACGTCAAATCACAGTAATCACAAAGGGCCATCCCTACTCCTTGAGCGATTCCTTGATCTACCTCTTTGCTCTTGCCCCTTACTTACTGTGAGTGTGAAAGCATGCTGTGGCTTATTTGTGCATATGATTACAGAGCCGCTGTCACTGCCAAGGGGAAAGAGTCGCGGCGGGTGGTCAGTGCACGTGAATCCCCTTGGCCTTCCACGGCCCTTGACAACAACCGAACTTCTAGACTTGGTCACTTGAGGCTCCCGACTCATCACACGCAGATCCCATGGCTCAAGATGAGGGCGATGCAACGCAATTTGAAGAGGATGATCATAGGGTATGTAATGCGTCCTGCTCAGTCATCCTGTGAAACCGTGCAAATGCCAAGACCGGTCACTAAATCAAGTCAATAGGCAGCATTCATCTTCAACCCCAAAGCAGATGGCGACAGTGCAGCGCAGAGTACGCGCCCTGCAAAGAGACGCAAGGTGGCCAAACCAGATGCTCGCAAACCGCAGCATACCTCCGCAGTAGAGCCTGTATTTCCGCAACTCTTCAACGGCGCCGAGAGCGCCGCTGCTTCGAAGTTGCGGAAAGAGCTCTTCGAGACAGCATGGCCTGTTCTCGAGAACCGCATCCAGGTTAGTCAAACAGAGAAGGAGGCCCAGCCGTGTGTTGTGCAATAATATCTGGGTGCCTAGCTGACAGTGTGCAGCAAGTCCTGAGAGAAGCCAACCGGAACACGCTCGACGAAGTCACTTCCTTCTTGCACGAGGCTGCCGAGGCGGAAACGTGAGTGTCGATTCCCCGGACGGGGGAGGCCCCGTGACAAAAGCCCTGTCAACTAACGTCCCGCCGTCCAGCGGCAAAATCACCGCAGGGTTCATCATCACGGGTCCAAGTATCGCCTCCCAAGATCTACTGTTCGAGCAGCTCGCTGAGCGGCTCTCCGCGGCTTCGCAGCCAAGGTTTGTCCGGCTGCGTGCCTCGGAAGCGCCCAACCTCAAGGCGGCGTTGAAGAAGATCATCCAGGATGCAACGGCAAGGGCATCCGATGGCGTGGATGATGTGAACGCGGAAGTCAGTCAATGCGTAAGTCTCTGTTCCGTGTGCCTCCCGGGCGAGAAACAAGAAGACGGATCGGTTGGGGCTGATGTGTGCTTAGGGGAGGAAATATCTTAACTACGACCTTGAAGCCTTGCACGCTTTTCTCCAACAACAGCAGCAGCAACAGCAGCATCGGCATCGGCAGCATTCGCGGCGGGTTGTTGTTGCCTTCCAGGACAGCGAGGCGTTCGAAAGCGCCTTGTTGACGGATTTGATCACGCTTTTCCAGTACGCGCTCCGTATCAGTTTCAATTCCCGCTGTGACAGCCCGAGCTGACCCGCAGTAGTTCATGGCGTGACCGTATCCAGTTTGACGTTCTGTTCGGCATCGCCACTTCGGTCGAACTGTTCGAGGCAAGACTGCTCAAATCAACCGCCCGCCAGCTGTACGGCGCCCAGTTTGACGTCGTGCAAGCCAACTCGGTCCTCGAAAGCGTCATTAAGAGCGCCGTCGCTGGGACCCACGCCACCTTGAGAATTGGGCCCTCGCTTCTTCAGAGTCTGGCGGAGCGCCAGCAGGACCAAGTGGCAGGCATCCATGTGTTCATCAGTTCGCTGAAGTACGCGTACATGTGCCAGTTTTATGCGAACCCGCTCAGCGTACTGCTCGCTGCCGACAGCGGCGGATTGGACCGCACGCTGTTGCAGCCAGAGCACATCGAGGCTGTCCGGACTCTCGACTCCTTCAAAGCCCAAGTTGAAGCCGCCTTTCAGGCGAGGCAGTTGAACCATGCGCAGTCTCTGATCGAAGACGACGAATATCTCGTTGCGCAGATCATGCAGCAGGGGCAGAAGCGGCATGAGTATCTCCTCGGCCTCCTCCGTGCATTGTACTTGGTGACATGCACCGGCCTGGACACCGGTTCCTTTACAGAACTCTACATATTAGCCTTGAGCAGCGGCATCGACATCGACCAGTCGTCAGGGACTGTTCCTTTGGAAGACGCGGTAAAACGGCTGAGTCCGGGCGAGTTTCTGACATTGGTAGACCGCCTGTCGGGCGCTATCCAAACCGGCAGCCCGGAACTCGGCCTAGAAGGATGGGAGTCGGACGCGGAGGAATTTGTGAGCTCCCTGGCAGACCTCCGAGACGAAGTCGAAGGCCTCGTCGAACGGTCCAAGAGCAACGGCACGGCTCTCAAGAGCAAATACAGCGCTCAGAGCAAGGTGCTACGCACGACCATCGTGTCGCAGAAGGTCCAGCTCAGCCAGGACACAGCGACGCTAACCGAAGAGGACAAAGCCTTCACCAACGCTATTGACACTTTGTTGGGTCTTTTGTCACAGAACCTGCATTGTGACCCGATGGACAATCTCTTTCTTCACGAAGTCTGGGTCTTCGACTCGAAGTCGCCGTACCGCGACGTCTTTATTCCCCGCCCGGGGGCCACCTTCGCGCGCGCCCTCTCCCGTCCGCACGACTATCTCGCCTGTGCCTGTTGTGCCAAGACCAACGGAGGACTTGCCTCGACGCTGCCCACGACAGCCATACTGTACCATCTCTATCTCGAGGCGGGCGCGCTTGTGAATGTGGCCGACCTGTGGTCCGCCTACTACGCGCTCGTCGGAGAAGAGACCGACATCGGGCTCGATGAGCGGTCTGCGCTGGTCTGCTTCTACCGCGGCCTGGCGGAGCTCAGGATGATGGGCTTTGTGAAGCAGAGCAGAAAGAAGGCGGATCACATTGCCAAGCTGAAGTGGCTCTGACTGGCCAGCCGCCTTCGGAAGAGCTCTATCCGGCGGGGAGAATGCATTGTTGTGGCATTCCGGGTGGCCGGGAGTCTCTTTGGAATGCTCTTGTTGATGGACTAGACAATGTCTCAGTTGTTTCTGAGAGCGGTCAAAGAGGGTGGGAGTTAAAGGTGTCTCACTGCCCAAAGATAGCAGCTGTGTGGGATAAAGGCAGGGACGATTACAAAGATGCCCGACCTTGGGTAAAGCGCTTGCTTCCGAACGGTTCGGTTTCTTCTCGTGAACACTTACAAGAGCACGACGCATCCTGTGGAAGTTGGGCCGGTTCTGTTGCTCAGCATTCCACCAACAAAAGCTAAGAGTCTATAGTGCGAAATCTTCCTACTATACCTATTATTAATGGGTGACGGGAGACCGATTGCACCGGTTATCGCATCATACGCACAGCTTTCTCTGAGTTTCTGCGTTTTCCTTTTATCTATTGTCTGCCGCCCACGCATCCAGACAGCACTACTCCTCTTTATAGGGACATACTATATATAATAATACCCATTCTCGGTCTCTTCCCGGTTGCGATCTGGTTTGTTAAAACCCCCAGCAGCCCTCGTACTCAAACCTGCTCATTTACGATATCGCAATCGCATCGGGAGAACTTGTTCCAGTCCGCAGCAAAGATGGAACCGTCTCCTACACAACCAAACAACCCGAACAACAACAACTTCAACATCCCCCCGAACAACACCAACCCAAATGCCATAGCAAACACGACGGCATTCAGCGCCCGCCGCGCCGCCCGCAACCCGGCCTTCGACGCCAAGCTGTCCCAAATGGCGCTGCAGCTCGCGCCGCTGGTGCAGCTGACCACAGGCGCCGTCCACCGGGACTTCCCGCGCACGCTGCTGGCCTTCTGGCTGCTGACCGACGAGCAGCTCAACGAGCTCGCCCACTTCTACCACCAGCGCACCCCCTGTCACTGGACGGCGCAGTACCCGTGCCCCGTGACGTGGCCACCCGGGTTGAGCCTGGAGGAGAAGAGGCGGAAGCTGGGCAAGTTCATCGGCCTGCGGGGTTGTGACACGCCCATCGAGGCACTTGTCGCCGGGGAGGTGGTGCAGCGCTTGCAGAGGAGTGAGGAGGAGATTAGGGAGGAGGCGGAGCGGAGGGCTAGGTTTGGTAATGGGAGCGGGGCCCGGGATGATGATGTGGAGGAGGTTAGGAGGAAGATGGGCTGGTATTAGTAAGCACTAAGGTAAAGGGCAGGTAAGGTACCTTAGTCAGTCAAGACTTTGGATTTGTGATGATGGGCGGGGATGGGTCATCCAATGGTGGGAATATGCTATGCCGTTGTGCCTGTTATGGGAAATGAGATCAAAACACGAAAGCAAGCGAGCAAGTTCTGTTGACTTGAAGTAATGGAAGGTACTACTATTGCACGTAACAAGCTGTTGGTATTATCAGGCATAGTTTGGTTAGAGCCACTGGCTGTGAAGACGAAGGAGACATGTTCGGATGCCCTGTTCGGATGCCCTGTTCTAACAATGAGAAGTGATGTACTTGTAAATGAATCATCTGAGCTCCTCGCCACTCCCCACCCATCCAGCGCGTGAGGGTATATACTACCGCATCGCCGCCGTCGCCCAATAAAAAGCAGATCCAAGTCGAACCAAGCAATGTATCATCCCAAACGCCATGCAACTATGCGTAGACAGCCCTGGGCAACCATGTACATACCCCCTTTTATACTTATACAGCACTAAATCCGAGCACAGTCGACTCGCCCTTTCTTGCGGCGCCCCGCGGAACCCTATTTCTTGCCCTTCTTCTTCTTGGAAGCTCCTGACGGAGTGGCTGACGGGGTATCTGTATCCACTAAGACGGGCTCGTCTTCGCTGCCGGCCTTGACCTGTGCCTTCTCCGATGATTCCTCGTCTAGCTCTTTCATGAACTCCCTCTTGATGCTGGCCCGCCGCTTCTCCCACCATTCCTTGTCGCGCTCCGTCTGTGCCTCGATCTCTTCCAGCCGGTCCCGTAGCGCCTTGTTGGCCGCGATCTCGTTGGCGGATTGGAAGATGATCTGGCCCCAGCCCGGCACGAGGGCATTTGCCTGAAAGCTTTTGTTAGACGCGAACAGCTGAAAACCATGCCCGACAACAACCCACCTCCATAACGACATCCCGAAGCTCTTCCTCCATCTCCTTCTCAGCGCGCTGGAATCGCTGCCACAGATCATCCCCCACGCTCCCCCGCTGCAGCAGGGAGCTGCAGGCCGCCTTGGCAGTACGGATCTGGATGATGCGGTGGATATCCTCGACGGCGCGTCTCAAGAGGGCGGCCCTGATGACGCTGTCTGGAACTTTGGGCGCCTTCTCGGATCCCTCTTCGGGCTCCATGTGTAATAGCGACAGGTAGATGTTGCGCTGAAGATGTGGGCCGAACCATGGCGCGAGGTTTGCGCTTTGCACTAGACGGGCGAAAAGGTCAGTTTCTTCATGCACTGCATGTCGGATGCTAGAACAATCGGAGAACGTACTGGCTTTCCTCTTCCGGTAAACAGTAGAGAATGTCATGAAGGTGCCGACCAGCACCGCCAGGTAAGCCAGGGGGAGCAGCAGCCCCCTCCAATTGACGTCGAACATGGCGAGTTCTAGAACGCGCTGCGAAGGTGCGACAAAGTGCACACTAAGAAGACTAGAGTAAGAAGCGTGGGAGTTGGGCACCTTGTCGGAGGTCGAGGTCGGACAGCCTGTGAACTGTAAAGGTGGCCCTCAATGGATCTTGCCCTTCCGAGCATGGCCCGAAAGAACAGCTGGACAACAACTTTTGGGTCTTGGCGATCAACCACCAGCATGCTGCAGGCAAGGACAGGGGTCAGGCTAGCGCAGGGACCACTTCGTCTGATATGCCTGTAAGCGTGTAGGTAGTGCTCCCCACAATATGCATCTACCGCATCTCCCTACACTGAGGGGCAGCTCAGTGCTTAGGCAGGTCTGTATGACGAAACTTGAGAACGACTGGAGCAGCTCACAGCCGCCACCAGCTAAGAAAGCTCCCAACTCGACTTCTCGTCCCTCATTCAGCACCAAAGCTATCCGAACTCTCCCATCGTCAAGCATTTCACACGAACGGCACTCCTCATAAAGCACCTTATTCTGGATTTCCTTGACCCTGCCTAGCCAAGCAAAACGGTACAGACCACCGTTTCGAAGCCAACCATTCGGTCGCTGAGCTCACGATGCTTCTACGCGTGCGGTCGCCGGATGGCATGTTCCGCTTAACGGCGGAGAAAGACGACACGTTTGGCCACCTTATGAGCCAGGTATTCGGAAGACGTTGCTCAAGCCCATCGGCGATCAAGACTAACAATAGCACAGCTTACCCCGAAGCTCCCTGCCACCGTCGATTCCAGGACCATCACCCTGTCAAACCACCCGAGTGGCCGCGACTCGAAGAATGTTAGCGAGATTTCTAGGTTTAAGATTGGCCAGGTTGGGTTAAGGCAAGCTCATTCTGCCACGTCTGGCGTGCTCTGGGTGAGCGTCGCAAACTGTTGAGGCTAACACTTCGTGGCAGTCATGGGGACCTCATCTTCATCAACTACCAACACCAAGATGCCGTTACAAACGGGAATGCAGATGACGAAATACCGTCGTCGTCAGCTCCTCTATTGTCCTCCACAAATCGACTGAACGGGAAACCTGTGCTGCCGACTGAAGACCACCCGATAGATCCACCTCCGGGCGCATCAGCGGAACGAATCAAGAACCCGTGGGAAGTTGTTCGGCAGTCTCCCTTGGATGACCGGTTGGACAGGCGGGATGGCAAGATTCCGAGAAAAAGAGATAATAAGATGTGCCGCCACGGGCCAAAGGGCATGTGCGACTACTGCATGCCTCTGGATCCCTTCAACCCCCAGTATCTAGAGGAGAAGAAGATCAAGTACATGTCGGTGCACGCCTACATGCGCAAGGTCAACTCGGCCACCAACAAGCCCGAGCTTGGCGCCTCCTTCATACCCCCGCTTGTCGAGCCCTATTACCGGGTGAAGCGCAACTGCCCATCGGGACACCCTGAGTGGCCGGAAGGTATCTGCACAAAGTGCCAACCCAGTGCCATCACCCTCCAACCCCAGCCGTTCCGCATGGTGGACCATGTCGAGTTCGCCTCGCCGCAGATCGTCGACAAGTTTCTCGACGCCTGGCGCAGAACCGGCGCACAGCGCCTGGGCATCCTTTACGGCAAATACATGGAGTACGACGTGGTGCCGCTGGGGATCAAGGCTGTGGTGGAGGCTATCTATGAGCCACCGCAAATCGACGAGGTTGATGGCATCTCGCTCAACCCATGGGAGAACGAGCAGGAAGTCAATCAGATGGCGAAGTTCTGTGGCTTGGAACAGGTCGGCGTGATATGGACCGATCTCCTGGACGCGGGCAACGGGGACGGTAGCGCTGTCTGCAAGCGGCACGCGGATTCCTATTTCCTCGCATCGCAAGAGATCGTCTTCGCTGCTCGAATGCAAGCTCAACACCCCAAGCCGAGCAAGTGGAGTGATACCGGGAGGTTCGGTTCCAATTATGTCACCTGTGTCATCTCTGGAAACGAAAAAGGCGAGATCTCCATCTCGGCGTATCAAATGTCGAATGACGCGGTCGAAATGGTTAGGGCAGACATCATCGAGCCTTCGGTTGACCCTACGCAAATGCTCGTTCGCGCGGAGGAAGAGGATGACGGCTCGATAAGCCGGACGCGGTATATCCCTGAGGTGTTCTATCGCCGAATCAATGAATATGGAGCGAATGTGCAAGAAAATGCTAAGCCGGCATTCCCGGTCGAATATCTTTTCGTCACCCTCACACACGGCTTCCCCGAGACACCAAAGCCAGTCTTCAAGGACAGCGGTTTCCCCATCGAGAATCGGGAATACATCGGAGAGGCGCAGGAGGTTTCCGCCGTTGCAAAGGCGTTGAGGGTGAACCAAAAGGATGACAGCTTTCCCGTTTCCGATTTTCACCTCCTCTGCTACATCCACCAGATGGGTGTACTAGCCAAGGTATGCCTTTCGCATCAATATCTGACTTGGCAAGTACATGCAGGCGCTAACCTTGGATCCCTCTCCAGGAGGAAGAGGCCCTCCTATGCAGGGTCGCCGCACACCACGACCTGGCCGAGTCTTTCCAGCTGCGATCGACAACCGGGTGGCAGACGCTGCACATGATCCTGCAATCCACTGGTGAGAGACTTTCCAAGCGTCCCCGACCCTCTGACGACGACCAGGGCGATGGGGATGAGGAGCAGTACGCCAGGTCGTCGTCATCTCGCAGAGCTGATTACAACGACGTCCGAGAACCCCTTGCTAAGCGTTTTGCTGCTGTCAGGCTGAACGAAGACCGCTCCTTCTCGCCGACGTAGGACGTTCACTATCGGTGAAGATGATACGTGGCGCGGTGGCGCCGGGTAGGTGGCCGCCTCAATCAGTGCGATGACGGGCTGCGGTGGATCAAATTGATGATGGGGGTACCGCGGCAGGAGTTCTGGCTGCATCGGGGTTCATAGAAGAGAAGGAGACCGGTGGCTTCCTGCTTCGCTTTGGCTGATGTTTTGGGTGCATTTAACAAGACGTGGATGGTGATACTAGTAGTTAAGAACACGAATCAGCCAAGGTCGGGTCTTATAACACAGAGGCAAAACCCGTTTCGCCATCATAGATTGCCTCACTTGTTGAGGCGGTGCATGATGGAGGTGACGGTGGAACCCTGTGGATGGCTCATCGATTATACACTATCCATCTATTATCGCCGTGCATACATTCCTCTCTGAGCTACAGAACAATGTCAAAGCATTGGGTGTATCATATGGCTAGAGCACCTAGTAAAAGACTCGATCCAGGAACGATCAATGGAACCTCCTGAATTACTCACCCGGTCTTCTAGTGGAAAGTCTCACTTCACCCCTACGACAATCTCTTCACCCACGACAATCTCTTCACCCACGACAATCTCTTCACCCCCGACTTGACAGGACTGGACTTATAATGCTGCGTTAATAACAGGTCTATGAATGTAGCCACTTCGGCTACCTCGCCATCTGTCAATGCAAAGAAACTGCTCATAGTTGTAGAACTTCAATGGTCCCACCGCCCTCTCACTCAAAACAGACAGTTGACGACCGGGGATATCTCTACATATCCATGATATCTTACATCGATCGGAATGAGGTAGTTCCAACCGAGACGATGACGTGAACCTGCCTCACCTCCACGTCACCATCCGCTCCCCCCATACCAGCCAAACATACCTAAGGTAGATATCATGGTTCAAACCAACAACAACAAATCACCTTCAAGTTAAGCGTTGCTTGCTCGTCGAAACTAGAAGGGCGTATAGAAGAAAGATTCGAAATGCCACAGAACAAACCCCGCCCTTCGCTCAAACCCCCAAAAAACCCTCAAACGCCCCCCCAAGACATGTCTTTTGATGTTCGAAACTCCATGATCAAAATAGTTCGATAGAAGGTATCATCATTATATTTACAGGGGCTTGCCACCAATGAAGTCAGACCACCTGCGGACCTCGGAGGGAATGCCCCCCGGACGAGGCAGCTTCTCGCTCATGCATTGAGCAAAGAGCATAGCAGTCTATAGCAGAGGGAGAACATTAGCTTCGATATTTTTGTTTGGTGTTTTCCTTGTTCGCGAGACGGGACTAACCTGAGGTTCCATGAACAGCGGGACACCAAAGTCGACCGCATTACGGCGCATGACGTAGTCGACGTCCATGACCGTCTTGCCGCGGGCCTGAGCCAGGTTGAAGACGCCGCGGATGTCGTACTTCTTGAAGACTTCACGCAGCGTGCGCTTGTCCTCCTTGGGGAATTCGATCAGCTCGACGTTGATCTTGTGCTTGCACGTCGACTCCAAGTGCTGCTTGACCTCCTGATCGGCAGCATAGAGCTTGTAGCCGAGAGGAGCGAGGTAGTCGACGACGGTGGTGAGCCACTTCTTGCTCAGCTCGCCGCCGAAGAGGAGACCCTCGCCAGGCTCGGGCACGCGGAAGTTCATAGCCGACTGGACCGATGTCCAGTAGGCCTCGACCAGGTCCTTGCCGAAGCAGGCCATCTCACCCGTCGACGCCATCTCGACGCCGAGGAAAGGATCGGCACCGGCAAGACGGGTCCACGAGAACTGCGGCACCTTGGTGGCGAGGTAGTCGCGCTTGACTGCCATCGGGTCGGTGGGCTCGGGCACTTCCTTGCCTACGAGGGCCTTGGTGGCTACGTCGATGAAGTTGGTGCCAAGCACCTTGCTGACGAAGGGGAATGACCGGGAGGCACGCAGGTTGCACTCAATGACCTTCAACGCCGGGAGGCCGCCCTCGGGGTCGTCAGCCTTGATAATCTGCATGTTGAATGGGCCAGTGATCTTCAGCGCCTGAGCGATCTTCTGCGCGATCTCCTTCACCCGCGACATGGTGGTCTCGTCCAGGCTCACAGGAGGGAGAACCAAGGTAGCGTCGCCAGAGTGGACACCAGCCTGCTCCACGTGTTCACTGACAGCGTGGATGATGAGTTTGCCGCCGGAGGCGACACCATCCACGTCGATCTCCTGAGCACCCTCAATGAACTTGCTGATAACCACCGGGTGGTCGGGCGAGACATTGGCAGCGGCCTCCAGCTTTTCCTTCAGGTCCTCCTTGCTGCGAATGACGGTCATGGCAGCGCCGGACAGGACGTAACTGGGACGCACAAGGACAGGATAGCCGACCTGCTCGGCGAACTGCTCCGCAGCCTCAACCGAGGTGAGCTCCTTCCACGCCGGTTGGTCGACACCGATGCTGTCGAGAATTTCGGAGAACTTTTGTCTGTCCTCGGCCTTGTCAATGTCGCGGGGGTCCGTTCCCAGGACATTGGCCCCGCCCGTCTCTTGCAGACGGAGCGCGATGTTCTGCGGCAACTGGCCGCCCACAGACACCACAACACCGCCAGCGCTCTCCAGCTCGTAGATATCCATGACACGCTCATAGCTCAGCTCCTCAAAGTAGAGTCTATCAGCAGTATCGAAATCTGTGGAATAGGTTTCTGGGTTGTCTGGTGAAGATTTTTCGTTAGCAATAAGGCTCTGGTGTTGATATAGTTGAGGGACAAAAGGAAGAGAGATAAAACAAAGAGAAAGGGGAGGAGGGACAAGAGGAGGGAGAAGGAAAGGAAGAGAAAAGGAAAGAGGGATAGGAAAGAAGATAAGGAGGTCGAGGAAGAGGTGGCGACGGATGAAGAGGAGGCGAAGGAAAAGTACTAGGTGCCGAAAGGGACCTTACACTGGATAAACAGTTAGCATCGCTTGGCCTGGTGATATGGAGTTGCTACAGAGGGACTGTTTACTCACGTTGATCATGATGGTCTTTTCTCCCATCTTCCGCAGAGCCTGAGTCGCGCTGACGGCACACCAATCGAACTCGACAGAGCTACCAATCCGGTAGACGCCGCTTCCCAGAATGACCGTGCCCTTGTCCTGGAAGGTGACGTCGTGAGACGACGCGTTGTAGGTGGTGTAGAGGTAGTTGGTATCCGCGGGGAACTCGGCGGCCAGCGTATCGATCTTCTTCACCCAAGGGCGGATGCCAAACTCCAAACGACGAGCGCGGACCTGGTCCTCGGTGCTGCCGACGGCCATAGCAATCTGCTTATCCGAGAAGCCCATCTTCTTCGCCTTCAGGATATGCTCCTTTTTAAGACCACCAAGGCTGCCGATCTGCTGGAGCTCCTTGGTGCAGTCGACAATGTTCTGCAGCTTGTACAGGAACCACTTGTCGATCTTGGTCAGCTCGTGGACGCGGTCGACAGAGTAGTTCTCGTGCAGCATGGCCTGGCCGACGGCCAGCCAGCGACGATCGGTGGGGTTCTGCAGCTCGTAGTCGAGGTCCGCGAACTTGTCGCCTTGGAAGCCGACGAACCTAGGGTCGACCTGCCGGATGGCCTTCTGGAAAGACTCCTCAAAGGTACGACCGATGGCCATGACCTCGCCCACCGACTTCATGGCGCTGCCGATGTCCCGCTTGACATGCTGGAACTTGGACAGGTCCCACCTGGGAATCTTGGTGACGATGTAATCGAGCGAGGGCTCAAAGTTCGCTGTCGTCGTCTTGGTCACTGCATTGGGGAGCTCGGGCAGGCTGTGGCCCAGGCCAATCTTCGCGGCGGTATACGCCAGCGGGTATCCGGTGGCCTTGGAAGCCAGGGCAGACGAACGAGAAAGACGGGCGTTGACCTCGATAACCCTGTAGTCCAAGCCATCGGGCTGCAGCGCATACTGGACGTTGCACTCGCCAACGACGCCCAAGTGCCTGACAATCTTGATGGCAGCGGACCGCAGCATGTGGTACTCCTCGTCGCTCAGGGTCTGGCTGGGCGCAACGACGATGGAGTCGCCAGTGTGGATGCCCAAGGGGTCGAAGTTCTCCATGTTGCACACCGTGATGCAGTTGTTGTTCGCGTCACGGACGACCTCGTACTCGACCTCCTTCCAGCCCTTGAGCGACTTCTCGACAAGGATCTGAGGCGAGAGGGTGAGTGACCGGGCGGCCATGTTGCGCAGCTCCTCCTCGTTGTTGGCGAAGCCCGATCCCAGACCGCCAAGCGCATAGGCAGCGCGGACGATAATCGGGTAGCCGATCTTGGACGCGGCGTCGAGGGCTTCGTCAACCGTGTTGACGGCGATGGACTTAGCGATGGGGATGTTGATCTCCTCGAGCGCCTTCGCAAACAGATCTCTGTCCTCGCTGAGCTCCAATGTCCTCACGCTGGTGCCAAGGACTTTGACGCCGTATTTCTCGAAAAGGCCCAACTTCTGCATCTGCACACCGAGATTGAGGGCCGTCTGGCCACCAAAGGACAGGAAGATGCCATCGGGCTTCTCCTTCTGGATGACGTACTCGACATACTCAGGGGTGACAGGCAGGTAGTAGACCTCGTCGGCGAGGACGTGGTTCGTCTGGATGGTAGCGATATTGGGATTGATGAGCACAGAGGCCACGCCGGCCTCCTTAAGGGCCTTGAGGGCTTGCGATCCTGTGTGGGTAGGCTGCCGTTAGCCTCTACCCGCCGTGGCGTGTCCTCATCTGACTCATGCTTCATTCGCCTGGGATCGTCTTGGGAGGTGCTCATGATGAGACATACCGGAGTAGTCGAACTCTCCAGCCTGGCCAATGGCAAGACCACCGCTACCAATGACGAGGACCTTCTTGACGCCAACGTGCTCCTTAGGCTTTACCACTCCGCTCGAGAGGTAGGCCTTGGGATCGGGAGCAGGCTGCGCAGCGCCGGAGCTGAGACTGGCGGCAGAGGCAGAGAAGAGCCGTTTCTGACTCAACCTGGCGCTCGCGAGCTCAGTCTGTGCATTACGAAAGACGCCATTCTGCGCGCCCGATGTCAGTGTCCTCACTTGGGACGACGTTACTGGGACCCGGCGACCATGACGGAGCACGGCCGGAGCGCGGCCCGCCTTGTACACGGCAGACAGCATTATGCGGAAGAGAGGCTTTGCGGAAGCGGATACGAAAAACAGACCGCTTCGACGTCACAGGCAGCACTCCAGTCCCTCGTGCTCGTCAATTGACAATGTCGCAGGTCGTCCCGGACCTTGTTGGGTGCTGTGCGGCTGAGAAGAAGGAGAAAGATGGGATTTGCATGACAATGTCGATATCGCGATTGCCCTGGTCCAAAAAATAAGAGAGATCGGTCTGTGTGGAGATCGATAAGTTGATAAGAGATGTGACTCTTCATCCATTCCGATAAATTGATTCCCAGACGCCAAACACAAAAATTTTCCATGCTACTGGGCGGAGAGGCCATCCGAAGCCGGAGAAGCGCCCGCCGATCTGGATAACTTCAGAATGAGAGACATGGGTATGTGGTGTCGGTTTGACAGGGGATTGTGATGTTGACTCACTCTCAAGTCTTCCACATACTACCTACTACGTCGGCTCCTTGAGAAGCACCGTGACCTTTTGATGTACTTAAGTAACTAGCTGCTATACCGACATGAAGACCCCTTACTCCTGCTTATGAAAATCTAAGCACGACGATACTCCCACCAAACTTGCTGGCTGGGTACCAGTAAGAATTCACTTGAGCAGAAGTCGCATGCGCACTTTAAAGTCAAAGCTTGCGGTCCAGTTAGAGTGGGCCCCAGCGATCGTCCCGCACTAGCCCCGCGAAGCTAAGAGCCTGGTCGGTGAGCTGTGCGGATCTCGCCTGCATTTCATTGGCCAATCCCCTGAAAGCTTCGGGTGAAGACCCAGACTGTTGGGGACGCTTTTCGCAGCGACGCCAGAACTGAGAAGACCTATGTTGATTGCGAGAGGTGTAAAACGCTGAGTCATCGACAGCAGTTGAGCATCTTGTAGTCGTCTTCTGAGAATTACTAGTACTAACTAAAGTGCATTCCCTGAGACATCTTAGGTATAACCAACTACAGAGGTACCGAAATGACCGTCGCAGTGGTGATTCAAGTTAACCTAGGTAATTCGCGCGTACAGAGTATTCTGTCATCCAGCAGTCGAGTCAAGCTCAAGTCAGGGTCCAAGAAATCCCCTCACGTGCCAGAGCACGCACTCTGTAGAGAAGCTCGCAGGAAATCTCCTATGTAGCGAACTGGGCTCTTCAGTTAGAGTCCAAGTGACGCTAGGTTGGGAAACAGGTACCATAGCCGTCGGTTCCTCTGTCTGGTTGCTCATTCACCAATCCATAGCGTTATGCAACACGCATCTGCGTCACAATGCTTGATGCACTTTGATATCTTCGAACTTCACGCTTACGTAAAGCGATTCAGACCCTAACCCCCCAGTCTCCAGCAAGCCAAGACGTAGAATTGATCCGGCAGGAGTCGAAGCCGCGCCACGCAGGTTCTGGGCATCGCTACGATCGACGTGACGGCAGCCTACCTACGCCAGTGAGCTCTTCCGCTAGATCACCCTGCCGGTTCTAATGCAAACCCTCAGTGTTTGCGTGAGAAGGGCATCTCCATCCGTCCAGGTGGCAATCTGAAAACTGGCACACCAACTATGTGATCTTTTGGCCACTTGAACACCGGTCTCTCCCAAACTGCGGCGAGCTATGAACGATGATCCGGGCCCGAGCTCTGCGGCCCGGCAGCTACCGCCGCGGTCCGATGGCGAGCACGGCGTCGGTGAGCACGGTATGCGCGCCGGCAGGGGAAGCGACGACCAAACTCAGAACAGATCCGCATCGCAAAAACAGGAGAAGCAGCGGGAGGGGCTCGCCAAGAAGCTCGAGTTCATCAGCCACTTGCAGAAGAGCCTGGACATGATCGTTTTCGCCTACATCTGCACCTTGTATTACATGGAGTGAGTTTCTTCAATGTTTGGCCCTTCTATCCGAAAGAGGTTTACCAACCTTTCTCGTTCCAGATGCTCGTTTTTCCGATTTGTGCTCCGCCTCCTGCCGCACTACTCCTTCCTAACCCCCAAAGACGGCCTGCTCCTGCCCGCCGAGCATCCGCACATATACACCATCTTCGTGCCAAGCGTTCTCTGCATGTTGGCGCACATTCTCTTCGCCCTGCCGGAAGCCGGGGAAGCGACGCGCGGTTACCTGCACGGAGGTGTCATCATCGACTTCGTCGGCCAGAAACCGCCGACGACGAAGCTCGCCTTTTTGTTCCTCGACCTGGTGATCTTGGGCGCGCAGTGCTTGATGTTGGCAGTACACCAGGAAAGGGAGAGACTCAAGAAGATTGTCGTCCCGTCACTGCGGACGCTCCATTTCAGCGGCGGCCAAACCGGCCAGGCCGTGACGCAGGAGTCGACGCAGGACCATGATGCCGAAGAGCGTGGGGTACTGCGAGATGAGAACGTGGAGGTTCACAGCGCCCAGGATGCTGAGAGGAACCCGACGGACGGCGAGCGGACGGGAGACACATATTCCTCGGCCGTCGCGAATGCCGATATGGTGGATATACTAAGGTCCGGCAACGCCGTCCTATCCAACTTCCATGTCATCCACGCTGTCCGAAGCGTGGGGGGCGGTGCTCAGAGTGCCGCAGCGTACTCGCTCCGGTCCCTGGGTTATAGTGCTACACTTGCCGCGCTCGCGGCAGAACGACGGAGTCGGCTCATCCGGGGGCAGCAGCGGTAGCAGTACCTAACCTTGCCCTCTTCAGTTAGTTGCACAACACCTCGTTCTCTTCCACTGGGCCTCATTTGATCTGCAAGAGCGCACCTTCTGAAAGAGAGAGTTGGATTTTGTCACGCTACTTTCCGGCCGACATTACCAACCCCTGTGCCTTTCACCGATACTTTCAGATCGCCGTTCCCGTCGTCATCGCCTGCATCCGATATACCCCAGCTACTCCCGCCAAACACCTTCAAGTCCCTCGCCAGCCCTATTATTTCCTCGCTCCCTACGACGTGCCTTCCCAGCCTCACTCTCCCCACGTCCTCAGACCCCATAGCCATCAGTGTCAATACTGTAGGCGCAGCGGCCGCCATCACGCAGCCACCCTGCGCAATGACCTCGAGCAGCTGGTACGCACATCGGGTGCCAATATCCTCGGGCACCACTCCTCCCTGCGGCGGCGCCACCTCGTCCGCCGCATATATCACTCCCGCCGCACTGGACTCAGCGACCAGGCTCAGCCCGAAACCGATTCCGATCTTCTTCTTTTGCGCGCTCCCCTTCTCCGCCACGAGCGGCGCCGTATCATACTGCGCCGCAATGCGCACGTCTGAGCACAACTGATTCAGCACCCCTCTCGCCGAGGTGATCATTCGATTATTATGGCTTGCGGACACGCCGGTACAGTATGCGACGCCGTATATCTTCTTTATCCTGCCAGGGCGCCTGTTCAGGTGCAATGTCTTGGGCAGGCGCACCTGGCTGGCAAAGCGCAGTTCCACCACGCCACCGCCGCCCTTGCCGGCCGGGCCGGGACAGGACCGCGTCAGCACGGTCAGGTTGATCCGCTCGACCGGAATGCCGAACAGCGAGTAGAGGGGCAGAACCGCCGTGCGGAAGGTGTCGATCGACATGTCGCCCGTGCCGTGTGTGGCGGAGGTGATGACGCCCGGACCGGAGAAGCGCACGTTCATGTGGCCCTTTGAGAAGGGCGCGAGGAGGGCGAGCGGGATGAGGAAGTAGGTGACGGCGCGGGTGCAATTGGCGGGCAGGACGTGCTCGATGGTGTCGCTCGGGAGTGCGGCGCCCACGCCGGGCACGGTGCCGGTGATGAGACCGGGCTGGTACATGACGGTCGTGCCGGTGTAGGACACGTCGATGACGCTGCCGTTGGTGACTGCCTCGAGTAGGCGGAGGAAGGAGACCTCGTGTGGAGCCAGGCCCGGGTTGGTTGGAGACGAGGAGCGGATCTTGGAGATATGCACTGGTCGGCCGGTTAATGTGGCCAACACGAGGCGGTGGGTGAAGGCCCTGTGGCCAGTGAAACGCAGGACTTCTGGTTTTAACCCCGACATGATGGCTGTTGTGTTGTGGTGCGATTGGACCGCCTCAATCGCCGATGATGAAAAGGAACGAGCCTGAGCCTGCGCGTACCGTGCTCTCCAGAAATTTTGGAGGCTCCTGCCAGTTCTGCCGGGCGGTCAGAAGCTGTAAGGTGCTTATCGACAGGCTCTGTCACTCTGATAAGAGACATTGGTGGAACGCCCCACATAAAAGACATTGATGGAGAGAGGGCCCAAGTGACCGGCCAGAGGAATGTTCAAAGTCTCACAGGCTGGGAACAGAGCATTTGGAATTACCATACAGGACATATAGCTCCGCTCCTCATAATACCCGATGTGTCTACAGTAATCTAGGCCTTCCCAAAATGCCGCCCAGGACGCTCGCTCTCGATTTTGGCCGATGCAGCACCTATGTCTGCAAGTCGTGCCTCGACAGTCTGCGATCCGTGAATGCGCGGCCATGGCTCGCAAGACAATCTTCAAGCGCCGCTCGGAGAGCGCAACCACCATCTACCAGCACCCGAAAAGTCCAGGCCGTGCCGGACCCTGCAGCGCTCCAGAAAGTACTCCTCGAAGAACTACAACACGCCGATCCATCGTCTCGCTCGTCAGAGCAGCTCAATGTCAACTATTTCGACCAGGAGCCCTCCGGACGACTCCGGCGCCTCCGTGACAATGATGAGTTCGGGGAAGTGAGCGGCGGACTGGACGCCGAGGTCGAGGCAGCCATCAACAGCCTTGAGAGACAAATGGTCAGCACGGTGAAGATGCTGCAGCGCATGGAGAAGCAGGGCGAGCAGGACAAGGCCGACGAGCTCAGAAAACAATTCAAGAAGACGCTCCGGCTGCAGTACAAGGGCAAGACGGGCCCAGAAGCCGAGGAGTACGGGCTGCTGCGCATCTCGGGCTTCAGCGGGAACCAGCAGCGGACCGTTGCCAATCTGAACACTTTCCTGGCGCGCGACAGCGTCGTCAAGGGCGGCACCCCGACGGCCAAGGACCTGGCGGAGTGCTGGAAGTACTACTCTGCCGCGAGGAAAGCGCTCTCCACGGCGTGGCAGAACGTGCCTCAGGAGGTTTGGAATTTCCTGTGGATGGTTCTCTCATGGCAAGGGGACGGCATCGAAAATCCCAACCGGATGCAGCACATCTACATCCTGGCGAAGGACATGCAGGCCGCCGGTGTGGCGCTACGGGACTCGCAACAGCTACTCGCCATAGAGGCCATGTTCATCGAGGGCTGGGAGGAAGAGGCTATTGCGGCTTGGAAGAGGGCTGTGGTGACGCTTGGGTCGAAGCGCGAGACGTTCACGGACTACTGGGAGCTCGGCGTCCGCATGTGTTGTCTGCATGGAGACACGGAACGGGCGCAAAGAGCCGCGGAGACGCTTCTGAAG
This sequence comes from Chaetomium strumarium, assembly GCF_033439665.1. Classification (NCBI taxonomy): domain Eukaryota; kingdom Fungi; phylum Ascomycota; class Sordariomycetes; order Sordariales; family Chaetomiaceae; genus Chaetomium; species Chaetomium strumarium. Next base: position 6,167,527 of record NW_026944429.1, on the reverse strand, counting down.
TCCTCACACCCGCCCAACGCGCGCATTCTCATTCCCATCATCCGGGCATTGGCCGGCAAAGAAGCCACTATCGAGCAGGCTTGGGAAGCATACAGGGATATGCGGACTCTGCTTGGAGAGAGCATGACGATCGAGGACTACGACGAGGTAATCGCCGTGTTCCTGACGTCTGACAACGTTGAGTATGCCCTCCAGGCCTTTGTCGACATGATGCTCTCGGACACTGTCGACGTCCGTGGGAAGACGAGGCTGCCCATGAGGGTAGGCAACTACTTCTTCATCGGCAAGTGGCTGAAACGTCTCATCGGAGTGGGTGACCTGGAAGGCGCCTACAAAGTTGTGGCATACGTCCAGAGCAAGGGAGTAGCGGCGTCGCCTATCCAGCTGAACGGCCTCATTGGAGCCTGGATGAGGTCAGGGTCTGCCCAGAATCTCGAGAAGGCGGAGGCTCTGGCATGGGACATGATCCGCGCTCGGCTGGATTATGTGAAGATGCGACAACGGCACGAACTCGTCTCATTCCACGATCCTTACCACCATTCTTCCGTCGTCGAGGAGGGTGAGGAAGAACCCAAGTTCATCTGCCGGACGAGAGCAACTGCCGAGACATTCTCCCTCCTAGCGGAGAATTACTGTTCCCGCAGACTTCACGGCCGCCTGCAGGAGCTTTTTGAGGTCCTCGATGACGCCGAAATTGGCACAACGAGCTTCCTCATGAACCAGCTGATCCGGTCGTACTCGCAAAATGGTGATGCCGAAAAGGCGGTTAGCCTCTACCAGACCATGACCAAGGAGCAGAACGTTCCCCCGGACGGGCACACATTCCTTACTCTGTTCAACAGCCTCTCTGTCAACCGCCTCATCCAGCGCGACCCCGATCTCGCGAGGCGAGACATCGCTTCGGGCAGGCAGTTCTTCAGGGACATGGTTGAGACGACCTGGACGTTTGACTCGCCCACGATCTTTGCTCAGCTGCCTAGGACAATCCTGTTCAGCATGCTGAAGGCCAAAGACTACTCGGGCATGATCGTCGCGGCCCGGGCGATGAGAGAGATCTTTGCCTTCCATCCGCCCGAGGCACTGCTCATCGAGCTGGCCACGGGCGCTGGGTCTTTGCAGGCCAGGACCAGGCGGAATATGGAGCGCCTCGTGAGCGGGAGGAGGACGATTGAGACACTGATGAAGAAGCACAGGGTCGAGCTAATCAGGCGGGGCCATCCCGGGGTTGAGATGACGGAGGAGGATAAGATAAATGAGCTCCATGATGTGCTGGAAAAGCTGGTCCTGCTTAAAGCAGGGGCGCAGAACGCGGGCCCCGACGAGGTACAGCCAATGGTGGAAGAGGCTGCCCAGGAGATGGGCGTGTATGATATTGTCGTGCGGAAAGACGCGGACCAGATTGCGAAGCGCAGCAAGCTGGGCAAGTAAATGGCTGGCCTCGAATAGCCGGTGCATATATTGCATGTACATACAATAAGGATAGACGTGTGTGGACTATGGCTCTATTCAACCTGCCCGTACGGGCGACTCCTCACTCGCTGCTCTTGGCTCTCTGGTGTGCATGGTCGCAGTAGAGCGTCTAGCTCGGGCAGCCGCAAATTAGTCGTGGTCTTCCTCTGTTAATCCCGGGCATCCTTCCATCTTCTCGTCGGGATACTCAAACTTGCACCAGAAGCAGTAGTGGTACCCCTCGCGCAGATACGTGACCACCTGGCGCAGCCTCTCCTCCGGCGGCAGCGCATTGAACTCGTCCAATTCCGCGTCTTCCTCGTCCAAGTCCTCCGCGGCAACATACGTTGTGCGGGCTTTGCCCAACGCCTTCCTGTCATCCTCGTCCTCCTCCGGATCCTCGTACGTCGGCAGCCGCGACAGGCCCTGCTCGAGGTCATATCTCATCCTCCGATCCCTCTCGGCCTCCTCACGCGCCCTGACCAGGCCCCGCCACACAACGGGTACGGCCTTCAGCGGGCGTGATGACGTTGTGTCCCTCCCTTGCTCCTCGTCCTCCTTCTCCAAAGCGATCCGCTCCGCAACTTTCTGTCCCGCCATAACCTGCCGCTCCAGCCGCGCCGCCTCCCTCTCCCGCCTCATCCGCTCCCTATACTCCCCTTCCTCCGCCTTGGCCCGCTTCGCCCTCTCCCCCGCTGCTTCGGCCGCCTCTCTGATCTTCCTCTTCCGCTCACTCTCCAGCCCGATCCCCTCCCGCCCGTCCTTGATCTGGATCCGGATTGGCTCCGTCCTCGGCCACTGCTCCTTAACCCCGCCCTCCTCCTCACCATCGCCGTCCTGTTGTTGTTGTTGTTCATGTTCTTTGGGCGGCTGCTGCTGCGGCTGTGGCTGCTTGCCCAGCGCGCCGCCTTTGAAGCCCATCTTGGCCATCATAGCCAGCCCTTTGCTCTTGGGCTGGGACGTGAGGAGCGACTGTGAGAGGGCGGCCTCGCGCCGGGCTTCCTCCTCGGCGGCCAGCTCGGCTTTGGATTTGGGGCGGGCGCGGGCCTCGGCCTCGCGCTTGAGGCGGAGCCGCCGCTGGAGGGAGGTCTCGCCGTTTTGGGCGCTGTTGACGGTGGGATCCAGTGAGGAATCGGCGAAGGTCATGCTCATGTAGTCTTCCTCTTCTGAGTCTTCATCTTGTTTTGATGGTGGCGGTTGGTTGTGTTTGAGGGTGCTCATGGTGGGTGATGAGGTTCCGTCGAAGAGTTGAGTTGGATTGCGTCGATGATTTGGCAGGATTCAATAGCCTTCGGGTTCCTCCAGAGTGTACCTGCTATTCACATGGAAATAATAAAAATCGGTTCGCCTTTACAGTTCCGCAATGTCAAATAAGTATCGAGTGTGGTATGACAAGTGCTCGATGAGGATGCAGACAAGATGTAGAGCGAAGAAGCATGAAACTGGAGACATCTACCTTAGATAGGTGTGGTTGGTCAGGGTTAGGGTTCTCCTGCTCTATCCTCGAGGTGGTTCAACTCAATGCGGTCAACTTCACTGTTTTCTAACAATTTAGGAGACTCCTAGTACTGATGAGACCATTTGTCATTTGGAAGACCGACTCAGGGTTGGTGTATATACCGATGAGTCAAGGGGAGACTACCATACGACCCACTTGGTTCAAGAGAACGGATTCCGAGAATCGCGGCCTGCATGTCAAGGACCGAGACAACAGTGGTGTATAGAATTTTGTCTGCTCGGAGTTGATACGACACCGCCGAGCTTCAAGAGAAAAAGAATGTCGGATCTCGAACTCTTTCATCCTCTTACTCTTCTTCCGTCTAGCTCCCGTTGTCATCTACCTGGTTCAGCGGAACAGTATTACTACTGTACGGGGGCCGATGTCAGTCTGCACGTTGTCTTCTTGACTCTCCTGTTGCAACATGTCAATCCAAGCCGCTAGTCCATGAATAAGGCGACGTTAGGAATGGTAAAGTGGCACGCCCTGGTTAAGAAGAAGCTGTACACCCAGCTCCTCACCTCCGCTGAATGTCTAAGTGGAGTCAGGAAAATAGAACAATATGAAGAAGAGAGGAAAGGTGAAGAAGGAAGGGGAAGGCAAACAAGACGATAAAGAAGCCCAAAATAATGGGAGGAGTGCATTTCAATTAGGCGTCCGATAGTTTCAGTCTACCTCACAAGTTGCAAGTGTACAATACGGCGTTCTTTAGCCATGAGTTGAGTGGCCGTGAGGCCAGTGAGGCATGTAAAGTGCGGACCAATTGAAGTGAGGTGGTGAGGTGTGTTCTCTTGTCATATTCTAGCTCAGACAGGCCGTGACGTATAAGCCGTCTCCGGAGGCGAGAAATAGGGACATAAGGACGTAAACAGGACTTCGGAAGACATGGTCAATGAGCCGAGGTTGTCAACCTCATGACTACCCTCTTCTTTCGGAACAAGTTCTCAGCTATAGTTTGCTTCTCACTCGAGCGGCGCCTCCTATCTCTCTTACCTGTTTGCTACATGTAGGATAGAAGTCATGCCGCGAGTGCGTAATGGTAGAAAGATGAGTGAGTAAGCAGCGAGTTGCTCTTAGTCTCGGGACACGCACACCTTCTGTTTTTCGCAACCATCCCGAACGCCACTCGGTTCGGTGGTTTCAGAACTGCGACACGAGTAGTAAGCAGAGCCCACTCATCCATAGCGAGCTTACGACCTGGCATGTCGTGACGGACCGATCGCAGACATGACAGCGAGAAGGGTATGGGTGGCCGTGGACTCATGGAGGCATGTCGTGTTTGTGTTCGCCGATCTGGAGTCCGGGGAAACGGACTGCCGAATCAGCAACAGAGCTGTCCCTCTCCTCGCATGCCACCCATCAATTCGAGAGCGGCACGGCCACGGCGCGGCGCGGCGCGGCGGCGACACAGACCGCAACCCGGGTCGGTCCCATCACCATCACAGTGGGTCGGATCCGTTTGTCGTCAGCTTCAAGAAAGGACCCGCGTGTTCCGTGTTGCCAGACTTCGTTGACAAATCCCGGGGCAGAGAGGCCCGGAGGGATAAGACCTAAGGGAAGCGGCGCTTGCGTCCTGTCCTACGCAAACTCTATCAGCTGCGAGTTTGGTGGAACACGATGGAGCTTCTTTGTCGTCTGAACCCACCGGTCCCGATGGATGTACCTCGAGATAATGAATACAAGCAGCAAGACGCTTAGTGGCCGTATGGCAGCGGTTGGCTGTGATGCCGTGACAGCGGCCTCGCAACAGACTCACGGCGCCGCCGGCACAGCAGACCTTTTTTTTCCCTTTCCCATGCATGCCGAACCAACAGCAAGGCACTCCGCCATCAAATTGAAGAGTGAGTCAACCCAACCCAACTAACTGCCGGACGATCAGGCCCTCCGGCCTTACCTCTGGCCCGCTGCTGCAACCTGGCTCGCCCTCCGTGCTAAAAAGGCCTTCGCTTTCCCCGGCCGAGGCCCCTCGGGAGGCCCCGCGAACGAGCCCGGTTGCTGGGCGTCGGCCGCGGGCGTGGAGGCCGTGCTGTGCAGCCGGCCAGATGCGCCGGCCAGACGAGCGGGTCAAAGCGGCCAACCCAGGCTGGGCCGCAGCAATGCTGACCAGTCACATCCCCTCTCCCATCCCATGTTGGCCCTCGGATTCCCGCAGCGACCTGCAGCTTGCAGCGCAGCCCACGTGACTTGAGCAGCATTGCAAGTCATGGCAAGCAGCGCCTCAAGAGACGGGAGTTATGGCATTCTTGCACTGGTCGCCGAGCGAACCAGAAGCAGCAAACATGCGGGGCTTCACCGGCCACCTTATCCATCCCCTGGAATCCCTCCGGGCTGGGCCGTAGGGGCGGGAAGACACACAAGTCGGTGAGCTTCCGAGGCGCACAAATTGACAGTTAGTTGTTTGGTTCACCTTGACTGCGGCGTCAAGCCGTGCGTCGGTTCTGCAGGCGCGCTGAGAACAACGACTCGCTACAGCCCCCTGGCGTCGGCATTTGTTTGTTGGTATCGGACGGGTTCTTGGTTGGCTGAGATACCGAGTGGCGACTGGCTAAGTTCTTTGCGAGTGAGACTTACATGTACTTCCCTGGGGCCGTTTGTGACGGATGATGTATTCTTTTTGCGACACCGGCTTCGAAGAAGCGACGGTGACTGCTCTGACTTCCAGGTCAGCCGCCGCCTACCACTTCTGCGTATAGACGACACATCTGCATGGATGTGGCGACTAAGGGCTCACGGGGCTACCTACACCACGGACCATGATCACCATATGGAGTGGTATGTACATAGCGTACAACATACAGGCGGCCCAGGCTCCCCAACCTTGAGGGCTGGCCCTGCCCTGAGGCACGGGTAGCGGAGGAGGTCCGGGTTGCCGGCGGGAACAGGCACGGACCAATGAACGGGGCCGGGTCCGACTCTGTCTGCCGAGCTCCAGCATGTCTTGCCTACACGTCGTGGCCCCAGGTGCAGGACTGCAGATCCCTTGCTCGAGCTCCGGACGCGGAGACTTAGCCAAGCGCGCTCCGGTTGGTGAGTGGACTCCGGGTCTGTGCGTACATGCAAGGTGAAAGCGGACGGTTCAGGTCGGACGGAAAAAGAGTTCCTTGAGAGCTTATGACATGTCGTAACAATTCGGAGAGTCGCCGTAGCGATAGTCAGTACCATCCATCCTGATCTGGGAAGTCAGTCAGAACAGCTGTCAGTAAGGTACAGTATTGTACCATTGGCCCTGGATAATAACCAATGCAGCTTGCACTGTCGGCAGTCGTGCTTCACGCACGGTAGTTGAACACACAGTGACTGGCAAACATACTGCATGCAAACTGCCAATCTTTCCCCAACGCAGTGGCATTTTCGTGTGAGACAGGTCATCCGTATCACTTGATATCAGAACTCGAAAGGGCACCGCGGAGTTGGACTGTCTGGGATCCTTGGCTGCATAATCTTATCGCAAAGGCTCAACCCCACAGAAGACCTTATCACCAACTGCTGGTTATCCTCAGACTCCGGTAGTTTTGCTGTTGAGGAAAGGTGATCAAAGCCCTGTGCTCCGACGCCCGCCGCAGTGATACCTACTAGCTTCCACTTCAAGATCACTTACGTACCATACACAGCAAGTTGGGGATGTCCTGGCATGCCAGGACAGCAAGTTACAATACCCCTCTCGATGAGGCCTGCCTGGCAGTCTGCACTAGCGTTGGCGGTGTACATTACGTGTACATTACTGTCCGAGACTGTATAGCGTTATGTGCAAGTACCTAAGGTATTGTACCTTACCCTCATACCATAGCCAGATAGAGTTCCAGCTACACTACGGAGTACTGTATGGGATAACTTAGAGCTATGGCACTAGCGTTAGCATTCATCGATCCTTTACGTAAACACGCCGTCGATCCTCAAATGCAAGAAGTGCCTGCGATGACAACACTGACCATCTGCCGCTTGAATGCCCGTCTGGTGGTTATGGCGGGGGTTGGCGGTTGCAAGGCGGCGAGTCAATGCGGGAAGCCGGTCGAATCCGATTTTGTCTGCACAGTAGAAGCCCGTTCAATGCAGTGGGTAAGATACCCATAGTAACGTTATTAAGGTGTGGCGAGTGGACAGGACGCGGTGTCGCCGACAGCATAGTGTATGGCCATGATACTACCTCAAGGTTTGACCCGAAGTTGTCGAGCTCTTATCGTCACAGATTCCTCTGTCGCGGTCGGTGTGGTGCCATGGGAAAATGGGCCGAGCTGGTGGGGCACCTGCAGCGTCCAGAGCGAAAACGGTAAGTTAACCTTGCAAGCGTGAAATGTGAGGTGGCGTTTCTCATGCAGCAGCAAGGATCATCAAACCTTCGAGAAGACCCCCATAGCCATGGCACGGGGAGCGCCCTATTGGCGAGTAGTCGCTCGTTCCTGCGTTAGTGGGACCCGGTGGGACGGGTGGGGAACCCTGCGGGGCAGTACCAGGCGCTTCGATTGGTCAATACATGACCATCTCTGCGCATCGCCGAGACGGGAAATAACGCGTTGCAGATACATTGCGCCATTGCTGTTCTTCAGCAAACCGTGTTCTGGCAATGTCTGGCTGTCGATCTCCTACTGCGAAACCGCATTCATCATGAGGCTAGTGTACTGTGGTAGCAACTAGTGGTAATGTACTACTGTATCGTGTATGGACTGTGCAACTCTGGAAATTGGCAACCCGGCAGCTTGGGATATGCTATGTAGTGTACCTTATTTACTACCTATGTACGTAGAGAGCAGCTTGTACAAGCGTTGGTTAGATGCATCCCGATGCACATACTGTACAGGCAGGTACGATTACAGGATACCTTACTGGATCATTGATGGCATCCTTTTCAGTGTCGTGCCTCTCACGCTGCCGCTGCCGTGGTATCGGAGACCCAAGCCCATCTTGACTGAAATTCCCCGAACGTTCACGGGTGGAGGATGTTGGCCACTGCCCGTTTACCACACACCCGGTGAGCCCACGTCGCGGCGACCCGAGCAAAATGAAACCAAAGCCCCATCACATATGGCATGCATGTGGAACGGAAAAAGCGGTGGAAGGGTCTGCAGAAAACCAAACGATGCGCCAAGTGCCACATTGGGTCAAAACTGTAGCATAATCGGACAAAGCGCGACACGACCTTTTTGCCCGCTCTTATCCGCAAATCCGGGGACTCGCACCGAGACGGCATAATCATCCAGTTTTGGGAATTCCTCCGCTGATGCTATCAGAATCCCTGGGACTGCCACGGGTCCTATCCGCGGCCCGTTAATCAACGGTCCGTACCAGGTTCCCTGAGCAGTTGAAAGAGAGACAGGCACTTGACAGGGCATGGGCCCGTGCTGGAGCGGAATGTGTTCCTCGACCGACAGACCGCCACATTCACCTGATCGATACACCGAAGACAGGTAATGCCCTGGTGGTAGGAATCCACGTGCTGGAGATTTGCCAGAACAGAGGCATCACACTTTGTGCGCTGCTCCACGTGCATTATTAGCGATTTGCGCTATTGGCATTTCTATCCGGTTAAAGTTTTTGTCTCCCACGCTGTCTTCCTCCTTCGTTTTATAGTTCGTTCTGAAACACATCCACCTTGGGGTTCAACGACGTACTGCAGCAGATTCACCGTGTACCGCACCTGGAAGAGCACGTTATCACACCGTGTCGTTTTGGCCCAAGGCACCTACGTATCACAAACAGAGACGACCCAAGGCCATGGTGGCGAAATATTGCTAAGACCCACACAAGACTGTCTAGTCTCTGATTCGGGCCTGTCAGGGTTTCAGGGCCGGAATGGATTGGGAGTCCGGGACGCCGTCGTGTTCGAGACCGGGAGACAACCGACATTTGACGGCCCCAAGCTCTGGAGCCGGGCATGGCTAATCCGCGACAGGAAAAGAGCCTCAGAAACCATGTCACGCCACTGCATGTCAATGTCGCCTTATCCACATGTGCACCGTGCACACTGTCGAAGCTCATGGTCTCAAGTTGAGTGGAACGGACCTGCATTGATGGCGACGTGGAAAGCCCCAGTTGTCCACCGTTCAGCCAGACCGTTGCTTGCCGGTCGATTATCGGTACTCACTCAACAGCCAGAGCAGGTACAGTTGTATTTCCATACGCTCACGGTATCAACTGCGGATTCCCTGCAGCAGCATGACAGACTCTTGCAAGTAGAACAATCTTCATTTGGCCTCAAGGCTACCAATCTCCTGATCAGGAACGAAGCCCGGCCACCCACCCTGTCCGGTATGTGTGGATAGCTCTGGGCAAAGCACTTTCTGGACCGTGCGCGTCGTGGAAGGTGACCCGAGTCCGAGAGCGGGGTTTGAGTATGGGCGAGGTACCGGTACGAGTCCGTACATACGTACACGTCGTACATAGTTACATCCTGGATACGTCCGGGCATTGCAACCGGCCCTCACATTGAGAGCCGACTCCCCAGCCAGTCGAGAACCAACACCTGTTCCAAGAGATAATTCGTGATGATATCAGGCTCAAGGTCTACTTTCCCCATCTTATTTGGGCCGTCCGTCGATGAAAGAGGACACCCGGAAAGGCGGTCATCATCAGTTGGGAGAAGTTTGTTCCTCGTTCGGGACAGTCAAAGCCGCGCAACCGGTCTCATGGCTTTTGCGATAAGCATGGAGCGGGCATCAAAGCAAGCTTTGCTTCGGCAATGATGGGACGTTGGTGACGAATGACGATCATAAGTGAGATATACTTTCGGGTTATTTTAGACATGTTTATGTTTGCTCTGTCGCTGACTCGCTGCAAGATGTTCCTGTCTGAGTGAAAGAGCCGTCCAGTAATAAAGCACCGACTACAAAACTGCTTGCGAGAGCACTGGGTAGGACTGTTTTGTATCCTGTCAAGTAATGGGATGGAGCAAGGTACATCTGTACTGTAGTAGTCCAGACTGCCTCTGTATCCATCTTGGAAGGACACTCAAGGCATGGAAGATACTATGAAACAGATGTCGTCGTACGTAATTCGTCTCGGATCGAGCCAGCATGCGTGCTTCGTCACACCTTGCATCCTACAGGCGGGGTTCCGGCACAACTCTTGAGTGGTTGCAGAGAAGGGTTTTTGACGCCATGCTGCAGGCAGCGATAGAGTTTTATGATGGTCCTGCTGCTCTGAATGGTCGCTTTTGTGATCGACGCGCTACTTCCTGGCTACAACCTCACGGTTGTTTCATGATCTTTCTCTGCACAATCACTGAGCGGCCTGCAACGTTCTTATGCCTCGGGCATCACCGCACCCGAAGCGTTGCTCATCAGCGACAGAGAATGCGCGTCGTGAGGAAACCCAACTTTGAATACACTAATGTTGACCATCACGGCGAAGAGACTGCTGTCCACGCCAACAAGGAGCATCATCTTCTCCTGCTGGCGTACATACTGTTTGAGTCGCTGACGACTTTGGAAACGTCCGGCCCATCTACGGAGCGTTATCGCAGCCATAACAGAGCATATGTACCTAATGATTCGCGGCAATAACACGATGCCAGTTGGCGGACGAGGCGGATTACGCGGGCGCCAAATATAAAATAGCATCCGCCGTATAAAACGAGCCGCGGCCGCGCGTTATCCCGCAATCCCCGAGTTATCGACAGCGACGGAACTCTCTTCTCCCTCGAGGTAGCCAGCCTTGAATCCAACGCTTCTTATTAACCTACTGGTTGCTGAAGCTGGCGTGCCGCCATCACCGGTTGATTCATGTACAGGAAAAAAGCGAGCGCGGCGCTCTTTTTTCGTCACCCACAATGCAGGTTGCCTCTCTTGCAGCGCACTGCAGCTGCATCTGTGACTGGCCCGAGAGGGATGCGTGACTGACTACCTGGTAGGTTGGTTGGTGCAGCAGATGGGTGCGGCCGACCTACCATTACTAGTAGTGTAGACTCTGCAACTGCGCCTCCAAGAGAGCGCTGTGCAAGTTTTACGGGGGGGGAGGCCTTAGGGTGCCGTGGTGGTTTCTGCCGACCTATCAGGTCCGAGGAGGCCATCACGATTGGCTTTATGCATCCGCTCGCTGAGTCGCTGTCTCCCGTTGGTTGGCAAGCATGCGGCACCCACTAAACGGCGCAAAAAGGTCAGTCCTGCGTGCAACCCCACGATCTTGCCTCAAAGCGGATTGGGCGGCCGCAATGCTATCACTGGCCATTACGAAGCTTAGACGGTGAGTTGGGCCCGGTGTTGGCCGTCTGGACTTCTCGGGTTCTCCCATTCAGGTTCCAGATCGTGCACGCGGAGCTTCACGGCTGAGCTCAGGAAAACCAAACTCGCTGCGCCAGGCATGCAAATCGCCTTCGAGGTACGAATCTGATCAACATGTACAATACATACGCAGTAACTATACGAAATACATACAGCAGGACAGAAGTGGACAGTGAGCACTGAGCAGATGCCCGATGGTCAACGGCCGATGCTCTGCTTGATCGAGAGTGGGGAAAGCACAAGGTTCCGTTCTTCAACGCCGGGACAGATCGAAAAAAAAATGATCTCGGCCAGATTGTGAAGCACCAAGCACTGTCTGCCGCTAGGCAGTCCCTTGGTGGGCCGGATGTACCGTCAGTTCAATGGTACTTCCGAGTGCATGGCCGAACCATTCCTGATTTAGAATTCGGCTTGAGCGCTGCGCCATCCTCCACCGAGGAGCCCACCACCTCATGTCGCCTCTCTCCACCTTGCCCCAGACATAGCAACAAGGATCAGTCCGGAAGGCCGGTGTGATGCTGGTCCCTGGATCATGTCGAATCAAGCGAGTCGCATAGAAGACTCCTCCCAGAGTGGGCGGCCTGTTCGAGCCACCAATGTCACTGCGAACCTCCACCGTTGATCTTGGGTGGGCTCAAGAACCGTCTTGTACATATCCGCAAGGCCTTCTCTTCTCTGACCCTCCTTCCTCTCCACATGGGCAGATCTGTCGACTAGACGCGTGATCACTCTTTCTTCTTCATTTACCTCTCGGTTCTTGGTTTCTTTGCAGTCTCGAGACTTTGGAAACTACGTTTCCTTCCCTTCCTTCACGGGCAACTCGCTCTCAGCCAGGCTCGTCCTCAACACAACCCGCCTTCTGCCTCTCGGCTTCCATGCAACGATAGTGAAGAGACACTCAGTACAACCGAACTCGGAGTGCGTGTGTTAAGAGGGCGAGAGAAACACCACCACGGGCGAAGTGTCCATGTACGACAACCCTCCTCGAGACTCGTAACCGGCTAGTTGTTTGATCCCAAGATCACAACTGCCATCCATTCCTTACAACAGCGGAACCGAACTGCACCATCTTTAGGCCTCTGCCGACACACAACGTTAGCGACAACCTGTATACTACGCCCGATATATACATACCCTACTTAATACTTAAACGACCAGCGAGAGAAAAGAGACTCGAACATCGCCTACCAAAGAGTGGATCCCTAGAATTTGGTTGGTAGCAGTCGCAACCCGGAGCAATGGCAAGAAGAACTGGATGGCTGATGGCAACGCGCAGCAGCATCGAAATGGAGACCATGATGACCGCCCAGACAGCCGGCCCGGCCTTCTACTTCTACAGTCCGGATCCGAACCCGGAGGGCCGGCAACACGGCCGTTTCATCCCGCAGCAGCATCCGGCCATGCCGCACATGGCCATGCTGCCGATCGTGCCTCCCCTGCCTTCGACTCCCGTCTACTCGCGGCCCGGCTCCTCGAGCTCCCAGCCGCCGCTGCTGCCCAAGGGCTTCGGCAACGTGCCAATCCTGCCGTCGACACTGACCCCCGTGGTCTCCCCGATGCCCATATCCCACAAGCCGACGATCGTGCTGGACACGGAGCTGTGCGAGGCTGACGGGATGTACTCCCCATCAACCCCGCCTCTCTCGTCGTCGGGCAGCGCAATCAGCAGCCCTGGCAGCTGTGACATGCTCCAGACGCCGCTGAACCCCATGTTTTCGGGCCTGGACGGCAAGGAAGGTCGCGACTTTGAGGGGGAGCTCGAGAGCTTCCCCAGTTTGGATTGGTCCGCGTGCGCATCGCCGCCGTTGACGCCTGGTAGGTTCACCCTTTCCCTTTTTTCGCGGTCTTCCGAGTATTTTGTTATGCCATAATTGGCACATGTTGGTGCCTCATTCAAGTCTTGATGTTTCTGAAGGACAATTGAAGCAGCTAGGAAAGTGTTGGTTTTCTGCTAGAGTCGGATCTGGGTTTTCATTGAAGTTCAAGTTTGTGAGGATGATTCTTAGATGGGATCTTGGTGGCCCCTGCGTCCACTTGGCTCCTGATTTCTCAGCTGGGATTTCAAGCCAACATCTCCCGGCCAAGCTCGCTTCAGCTTGTCCTAGCTAGCGCTTGGACTTTGGGGGGAATCGTTCAGTGCTGACCCGAAAGCAAAACAGTGTATCTCCCATCGCAAGCGCAGCCGCCCAAGCTTGCTCCACTCAACACACAGGCTTTCGACCACCTGTCTCCTGCATCATCGTGCCCATCGCTCTCGCCTTCTCCCTCTCCATATGCACGCTCTAATTCGTCGGATGATTTCTGCGACCCCAGAAACCTGACGGTCGGCACGGTCAATCCGACGCTTGCTCCCGAATTCTCTGCACTGCCGATCCTTGGCGCGGGCGAGGACGAGGATCAGAAGTTTTTGCTCAGGGGCGCATCTGGCGCAACCTCACCAAGCTCATCCTTGCATTTCAATTCGCAACTTGCATCGAGCCACGGCTTGCCTTCCTTTGACTCCTTCTCCGACCTCGACTCGGAGGACGACTTTGTCAACGGACTTGTACGCCTGAACGACTGCACTGCCACGCAGACCAGCCGTTCACGCGCTAGCTCTGACGCGCTCTCGCTCACCCCCTCGAGTTACCTCTGCGTTGACGACTCGGAAGATTTTGAGGCCGGCGACTCGTTTGGCACGCACAACCTCCTCAGCCCACCTGAATTGTGCGACGGCAGCGACGCACAGAGGCATAAGCGATTCAAGAAGTCGAATGATTCCAGCAAACCAATCATGAACATTGCCGCGGACTCTCAATCGGGGAGTACTCAGGGCCAGTCGCCGGCGGGCAACCCTGAGAGCGGCAGCAGCAATGCTACCGAGTCCAAGCACAGTTCAGAGTCCAACTCCGGCTCTGACAATGCGCGGTCGACTCCTCTCCCGGTTCCCACCAGCCGCCGTGGGCGCAAGCAGTCGCTGACCGAGGATCCCTCGAAGACCTTTGTGTGCGACATCTGCAACCGTCGCTTCCGGCGCCAGGAGCACCTCAAGCGCCACTACCGTTCGCTCCACACCCAAGAGAAGCCCTTTCAGTGCAGCGAGTGCGGGAAGAAGTTCTCTCGATCCGACAACCTCGCGCAGCATGCTCGGACCCATGGCTCTGGGGCCATCGTCATGAACATCATCGACAACGCCGAGGCCATGGCCGCGGCTGCCTCGATGCAATCGGGCTACACGCACCCTGCCATGATGGGTACTGGCCTGGTTGGCGCGGAAGAGTACCACACCCTCGGCAAGGTGCTCTTCCAGGTTGCTGCCGAGATCCCCGGCAGCGCGAGTGAACACTCGTCTTCTGATGAAGGGAGCAACAATGGCAAGAAGAAGCGCAAGAGGTCAGAGTAGGCAATCCTCGCCTACACTCAGCCTTGGAATCCTCTGTTTCTCAAAAAGCACACTCTTCACAATGGCGATGGTCTGCGCACTGGAACGTGCCGTCACCATTGATGTCCGATACGACCATGAATGACCGCGGCCTTGGCATGGGAACACACATTTCACGGGGGTGGTTCACAACATACACAGTACAGAGGAGATCACTCCATTGGGACGGCCGGCATGACCTGGGAATTGCTTTCTCGCAGATAACGGCGCTGCTGCCATAGGCTGGCGGATCGAATTTTCAGAACAAAACGGAGGTGTCAATCTATATTTCGGCATTTGCATATATCCATCCGCCTCTTTCCGGCTGTACCGTACCATTTCTCACCATCCATCATACTTGGCGTTTTCTCATCCTTTCCTTCCCGGGGGATGGCGTTATGATTTGGCACAAAAAGTTTCGCAAGACTTGGGAGTCAGACAGGCGGTATATGGGGGGTGTTGGCGGCACTGATGGCTAGAGGGCGGATCTGCCAGGATGGGAGGAGAGGACAACGGTTCTTTACATTTTGATTTTTTCTGCCTGCGCATGACTCCCTTCGGCGAGGCTTCGCGGTTCCTTTACCCTCCTTGTAATCGTACGGCGCAGACGGGCAGCAGGCTCAACCGTCGTGGCTCTGGACAAACTCTTCACATTTCACATCTCCTCTTTTTATCCCACAGCAGAAAGGGGTTCTCTGACTCTTTTCTTGTTTGTGTCTGAAGGTTGTACTCTGTCATACGTGCGGCTGTCCACGTGTTTTATACTTCCTCTTCCGTTACCGGTTGTCCTGTCTCTTTTCCCAATAGCCGGAAAGGCCACTAGACAACGAGCTGTATATGGTATGGAGGTCAGGTAACTTGGGAAACGTGCGGGTCACAGATCAGTGAATTTGCATTGCGCCTTTGAGATGTGCTATGATTGCTTGCCATGTACAAGAACATATGTCTTCGGGATGAGAATCTTTACAGCACCTTATATTTGCTTATACAATGCAAGTATTCTGGATCATGATTCGACGGCATGTTGACAACTTGACACAGTCGATACACCGTCAGTGTAGATCTTTACCTTTTCCTGTTGTTTGTCATCGTTGTTACCAGAGTCACAGTAGAATTGAGTACCTTACCTTAGTTACGATCCGGCAGAACGGCCGTTGCTACGGAGTACTGTATTGTATGTATTGTTCTTGTACGTACAAACTGCGGCGTACCTCGTACCCTTTCCTGGCTCTGTTGTGTGGCAATGGAACGTGAACCTCCATTATCTCGTGTTCCCATTTGCCAATTTACCAGGTACAGCAAAGCGATCAATCAATCCACTTTTTCCTATCTTCCACGCACATGAGCTGAGCAGCACCATTGCCCTGGCAGCTTCATCAACAAACAATACTTTGTACACTATGTAAAACTAGTAATGTACGCACTGCCAGTGATCAAGCAGAACCTCATCGCCCAGACCCCGAGAACCAACCAGTCGGGGTCGTCCCCCGCAGCTGGCCCCTCCGCCGCGGAGCCGCTAAGCTAGCCGCACTCCACCAAAATCAATCAATGGTCTGTTCCCACCAGACATTGGGTTTGGCGCCGGCCGATCGAGATATGCAACTCTCGAAAATCGCAGACGGCGAGACTGCACTTGTACCACGCTAAATAATGGAACGACACTAGCGAGTCGCCGACCTGGCCAGGCGCTCGATTTGTTGCTGCCGGCAGTTCGCGAACACTTCCCATCTTGAGGAAAGGTTCCGCAACCCCCTCGTGCGGTTACACAACGAGCTCGCCGTGAATGCTCCGGGCATCCTCTACACTAACAAACAATAAGGACCTTGTCGTCAAGAACGGGACTCCTCGTATCCACGGCGGGACGCTCCGGGTTGGGTTGTCCCCGGTTCAGGGCTCAGATAACAGGCTATCAAGGTCCTCAGATCTGCACGGCTCTGGAGTCTGGCCAACAAAAATGGCATCGACCCGGCCTGACGGGCTGAACGTGATCGCGCTTGTCTCCGGTGGCAAGGACAGCTTTTTCTCGCTGCTGCACTGCCGGGCGAACGGACACCGCGTCGTCGCGCTCGCCAATCTGCATCCGGCACCACTACCGGTACCACACCGTCCACGCGCACACACACGTGGGTCTCCGGGCGATGCCTCAGCTGCCCCAGCGGCTAGTGCCCCCGTCTCGACCTCGGGCGAGGGACATGCTGGTGGGGTGCCTGGAAATGAGGTGCTGCGCGAGGCAGATGAAGATGAGCGCGATCTCAACAGCTTCATGTACCAGACGGTGGGCCACGAGGTCATAGCTCTTTATGCCGAGGCCACGGGTCTTCCGCTGTACCGCCAAGCCATCACTGGCAGTGCTACCCAGCACGGGAAGGAGTACTCTCACTACCAGCGTTCCTTGCGTTCCACCTCTTCTGACGACGGGGAGGGTCCTCTCGGACTCGGACCGGAAGACCCCGCTGCCGCCACCTCCCCCAATGCAAGTGCCGAAGGGGCGGAATGTCGTGCAGCAGCCGGTGGCGGCATCGCACCGGAGGACCCTGACGAGACCGAGTCCATGATCCCGCTCCTCGAAGCGGTCAAAAAGGCACATCCGGAAGCGAACGCAATCTGCGCTGGTGCGATTTTGAGCACGTACCAGCGCACACGCGTGGAATCAGTAGCAACCCGCCTTGGACTGACTCCCCTCGCGTATCTATGGAAGTTCCCCGTGCTCCCCGCGCCGGGCTTGTCCGACCCCGACCCCGCGGCAAGGTCCGACGCCCAGCTCCTGGATGACATGGCCGCTGGGGGAATGGAAGCCCGCATCATCAAAGTTGCCAGCGGCGGCCTGGACGAATCGTTCCTGTGGACGAACGTCGCCAGTGCCGCCGGGAAGAGTAGGCTCGCCAGGGCTATGCGGCGCTTCGGCACGGCCGAGACGGGCGCCGTAATCGGCGAAGGGGGCGAGTTTGAGACGCTCGTAGTGGACGGGCCGCCGACCTTATTCAAGAAGCGCATCGTAGTGGCGGAAGAGGACCGGCGGGTGGTCAAGGAGGATGGCGGGAGTGCCTGGCTGCGGCTCTGCAATGCGAGCTTGCAAGATAAGGGAGAGGAGTCTACCGTAGCGGGGATGGAAAGCAGCGTCAGGATTCCCGACTTGCTTGACCAGAAGTTTGTCGGCGTCTTGGGCATGCTGGCCTCCGCCGATGCTGGCGCCGCACCTCCTCGGAGGCTTTGGCCAGAGACGGAGGAAGAGGCGGGTATTGTTCCCCGGCTGGCGACTTTGCAAGCGTCTACCTGCCAGAAGTTGCAGCCATGGTGCTTCGCCAGCAGCAACAGGTCAGCTACCATTGAAGAAGAAACGCAATCCATCGTCAAGCAAATCCGCCAACGGCTTCGACAGCACTCGCTTCCGCCATCCGCCATTCTAAGCGCCACGGTGACCCTCCGTCGCATGGCCGACTTCCCCATCATCAATGGCATCTACGGCACACTCTTCAACGCGCCCAACCCTCCTTCCAGGGTCACCATCTCATGCGGTGACGCTCTCTCGACGGCCACAGCGGGTGCGAATATCGCTGTCTACCTAACCGTCCACACTGCTCTCCCGCCTGCCGAGCGCCAGGGCTTGCACGTGCAGTCCCGCTCGTACTGGGCACCCGCCAACATCGGGCCCTACAGCCAAGCCATATCCATCCCCGTAGCGAGCCTCGGGCCCAAAGAAGAGCCGGACGTGCGTTCCCTCCCCTCCGGCCCGAGACTCGTCAGCATTGCGGGCCAGATCCCGCTCGTCCCCGCGACCATGTCCCTCCCGGAGCGCGGTGACGACAGCGAAGAGGACGCGCTCAAGCTGCAGCTAACGCTCTCGCTGCAGCATCTGTGGCGGATCGGCGTCGAGATGGGCGTGCAGTGGTGGACGAGCGCGGTGGCCTACTTCCCGAGATGTGCCGTCTCCCCATCTGCTTCTGACGAGGGCGGGACGATGGTCCACAGGGCCCGACTAGCCTCTGCGGCGTGGAGGACAGCTCACCTGTCTTCCTCTTCTTCCGACTTCTCTCCTGACGGCGAGGAGGAGGAGGAGGAGGAGGAGGATGAAGGCGGGCCAGACCTCTGGGATAGGAGGTACAACCCGCAGTACATGACCTACTCTTCGTTCGGCGGGGCGGAGAGCGGCAAAGTCAAGGCGCTGTTGCCCGACCGGTCTGTCCTTGCCCCCTTTCGCTCTGTGTCGACGGACCGTAGTGACGCAGTTCCGGTTGTGCCCCCGCTGTTCGTCGCCGAGGTGGACGAGCTTCCACGGGCAGCCGGGGTTGAGTGGCATGCTCATCTAGGCGTCGGGCACGCGGAGGAAGAGAGCGTTACGCTGCGGGAGCTGCACCCGTCCCCGCTGCCTGGTGGTGAGGAAGGGAAGACGGCGCTCAGCGTGTCACAGGTCATTGTGCGGGATGCGAAAGAAGCAGGGAGGGCGAGCTTTGTGCAGACGATTGTGGCGGAACCTATCCTCCGCGGTGTCGGGCATTGCCAGCTGGTGCGGCATGGGATAGCAGCAAGGGATGCTTTGACACAACTGGGGACGGTTGATCTCGAGACTGGCGAGCCTGCTGCGCTGGTGAGGTATGCGGATGTCGAGCTGTTGGACGCGGGCCGGGAGGCAACAGGTACTGGCACTGGTACTGGTACTAGGACTGGTATGGGTCCAGTGGTTCCGTGCAGGTCGCTGTGGGATAGTCAGGGGCAGAGGCTTGCGGCTGTGACGGTGTACCATAGTGTCTTTTGCTGAGAACGACTCAAAAAGATCAAGATGAAGAGATATCCAATCCTTGCCTGCTTGGCCTGCAAGATTCTTGTGAATCATTGGCGCATGTCCTTTGACAGTTTGCATAGGGAATGGTATGCCACGGCTGACCTCACCCTAGAATAACGTCACGCACGTCTCCAGTTATCCCGCACCCGGAAATCACTTTTGCTGCATCCTCCCCCGTCCCAAGCCCAGCCAGAAAGCACACCTCTCAGTCTCGTCCCTCGGCGTGCCCTCTATCCTCGCCGCACCACCCGTTTCCACCACCAATCCTTTCATGCCTTCCCCTCTTGTTAGTCCATCCCATCTCTCCCACACCGGCCGTTGCGCTCCTCTATCTCCTCCTGCTGCTCCTTCTCCTCTTCCTCCCGACGCAAGACTAGACAGATTCGGATCCAGCCCGCGCACAAAACTGATCCAGTACCCCATCATCAACGGCACAACGGGGGCGTTGTACGTCCCGTAGCTTGCCCTGGCCCCGCCTCCTCGGATGTTGTCGGGCCGGAAGATGGCGGCCGCGTCGAAGAGGTGGGGCACGCCCAGGCCGGCGGCGAGGTTCTCGTCGTCGCGAACGTTGTAGCGGTAGGCATACAGCTTATTATTGTTATTTGCGGCGGAATACTGGTCGACGTAGGTGAGCACGTTGTGCTGCGGGCAGACGAAGGTTGCGTCGCCGTAGGCTTGGCTGGCGGTGGGGAACCACGGTTGGTGCCGGGGCAGGGGGGGGAGTCGGTGCGGGTAGTGGGCGAGGATGGCGGTGGTGTCGTTGGGGGTCAGGAGGGGGTGGTTGTTGAGGAAGAAGGTGGCGATGTCCGACGGGGCGGCGGCGTCGGGGGCGAAGACGGAACCTTCTGTTTATATGTATTTGTCAGTGGATTCAGCATTAGGTTAATGCCATATCAGGGGGGATAATCTGAGAATTGCTAACTCAACGTTGGTGGAAGTGCCCAGTACCATCGGCACGTGGATGAACTGGCCCTTCTCGAACAAGCGGTAAGGTAGATCCCGCAGGAAATCGCCGTCCACACACGGAGTCCAGTAGAAAAGGGGCAAGGGCGGTTCCGAGCGGCCGGGGAAGGGCTGGGCATAGTTGGCGGCTTGCAGCACGGCCACGTCCTTGCCGCGCAGACACACCATCCGTTGGGCCGGTGCTGCCTCGTCGCAGCCTGTCTGGCGCGCCACCCTGTCGAACTGGTACTCGAGCTCGGCGGCGGGCGGCTGGGCGGGGAAGAAGATGGACTCGGCCATGGCCCCGACAAAGAGGTCGTCGTTGCGGCCGCCGTACGCTGCCAGGTGCATGGCCACGGAACCGGCCCCTGCCGAGGCGCCGTGGATTACGACGTGGCTCGCGTCTCCGCCGAAGTGCGCAATTTGTGTCTTCACCCACTTCAGCAGCATCCGCTGGTCCAGCAAGCCTGCGTTCAGCGCCCCGTCTGCCCGCACCCGCTCGCTCGCCAGAAACCCCCAGAGGCCGACGCGGTAGTTGAAGTTGACCATGACAATGCTGTAGCCAGACCACTGCACGACTTCGTTGCCATCCCAGTTGGCGTTGGTGTTGGCCGTGTACCCTGACCGGCCCAAGAAAGTGATGAGCGAGGTTACATAAGAAAATAAAAATAGAAAAAGAAAAAAGGAGAAGAAGAAACCAGGGAAGTTCACGCACCGCCCCCCTGAATAAACACCCAGACTGGCAGCTTGGACTGCCCCGTTGCGTTGGTCGGTGCCCAGACGTTGACGAAGAGACAGTCCTCGCCCTGGCCGCTGGCGGGATGCGCAACACCGATGCTGAGGCATATTGGGGGATACTGCAGGACACGATGGTCAATGATGAGAAAAGAAAAAGGTAAGAAGAACTGAAGGGGGAAATCACCCACCGTCGTGGCCCTCTCCACTGTCCCGGCTCCGGTTCGAACAGGCTCAACCGGAGCGCGCCATCTGAGGTCTCCGAGAGGCGCCGCAGCGTATCGCATACCCAAGAAGGCATTCACGCCGTTGGAAAGACGCAGGCCCTCGTAGGTGGTATACGTGAGGTCGACTGTGGCAGTGCCGACAACTCTGGGCTGCGAGGAGACATCACAGGATTAGTGTTGAGAGGCTACCTAATGAGGCCACGGTGGGATGGATGACTGTGAACAGGCCTGTAACATACCGGCGCCGCACACCCCCGAGCACCAAATGCAAGCACCACCCAAATGCCCAACTGGAGCATCGACACCACTAGCACGGCCGACAGGGATGCAACCAGGGCGATCCCCATCCGCCCTGCCGATTCCGAGTCGGAGTCGTCTGCCCTGCGGCGGACATCTTTGCAAGTCACACCGACCGAGCCGTAACCGATGCCCTTCAGCGGTGGCGGTCGCCAGGAATCTGGCCCCGGACCCGGACCCGGATCCGGACCCGAACGCCGACCCATTCCCGGTAGGACGTCAGTGCTATGCCAACCATGCCACGCAAGAACTGCCGGCATGAATTAGCATGTTCTGTTTGTAGAGAAGAGAGAGGAAAAAAAGAGGAAATCAGCAACATACAGTTTCTTAATGCAGTGCGCAGACAGGATAACCACGCAAAAGGGAGACAGCAGCTAGGGAAGTAACATTAAGCCGCGTCCGGAATACGTATCTGAGTCCGGAGTATGGCGGGGCCGGGCTACAAACGGAGCGTGTGGGACGGAAAGAGCGGATTCTCCAGTTTTCCACCGGCAGCCGATCCGGGAGCCGCGCCGCAGATCCGGGAGTGAGACGACTCGGACAGGATCTCAATGTGCTCATGTTCTCCCGAGTGTACTAGTATTCACCTTTACGAAAATGGTGCCACTGTCTGAACATCACAACCACCTTCTTGGGGCGCAGAACGCAACGGGAAAAGCACCAATTCAACGTTTGATCATATCCTAGGCGCACCATCGCAGCGAAAGAAAAGAAAAGAAGAGAAGAGAGAGAAAAAAAAAAGAAAAAGAAAAACAAACCAGAACAAACACCCGAGTATACTCCCAAACCCCCCTTTAGCCTAGAGATGTCTAAACGCTAAAAAACCCATGATCCCTTCACTTGAAAATATTCAACTCCTCAGTCCGGCCCTCAGAAAACGTATCTTTATACGTTTCCCACATCTTGGACAACTCCCTGACATACTCGCGATGCAGCCGGTCAATCTCACTGCTCTTGATCTCGCCCTCCCTGGCCTGGGCGACGGGAATCGGCTTGCCCACCACAATATTCAGTGGCCTCCGGTACGGCATCAGTCCGACATCGTAGTTGAAGATCCCCCGCCCGTGCAAGAAGGGCAAGGTGAATTTGAGCGTGCGCAGGACCCACATCTGCAACCGGTGCAGCAACGGATGCTCCCTGGGGCTGACCTGGTCGTACAGGTCATTCTCCCCGAACGCCAACACGGGAACGAGGTCGGCCCCCGTGCGGATGGCCATCTTGACGAATCCTTTCCGCTCCGCCAGCACGAGGCGCATGGTGCCCGGCTGCGCCTCGAGCGACTCGCGGGCCCCGCCGATCACGATGGTAACGGCCCGACCCATCCCTTCGCCGTTGAGCCCGCCCCGCGACAGGATGTTCGCAATCGACTCCTTGGAGACGGACTGAATGCCCATCGCCAGGATGTAGTCCCGGTACATGGGAATACGAAAGTTGGAGTCGAGCGTGAGCAGGCTGTTCGTAATGCCAGGAAACTTCTCCGAGAAGCCGAGCGCCTCGGTCGCGAAGGCCGCGAAAGCCCCGTGCGAGATGATGCCGTGCGGATGGTAGCCAAAGATGTACTTGCGCGTAGCTGGCAGCTCGTGCGTCTTGTGCAGCTCGGCCGGAAAGTAATCGCCAAAGAAATTCCATATGGGACTCCGCCGGAAGCGCTCCGAGCGCGCACGGAGCCGGCCGTCGGTTGCCGACTTGGAGAGGAGCATATGGAGGAAATACGGTATCAAGATCGGCCATGTGAGCGGGATCGCGCAAAGAAAAAAGGAAAACGACACGAGTGTGGCGATGCTGAGCGAGTGGAGCAAGACGGCCAGCGTCTGCAGTCGGCGCCGGTACGGAATGTTCCAGGGTGCGAACCGGATGCCGCCCGCCCTATAGGACCTGACCCGCTCGCTCTCCCGGGCTGCCGCCTCCTTTCCGGCCGTATTGGTGAGAGGAGGATAATCAGTATCTCTAGCCTCTTTGGCCTTCGAGTCTCCATCGGGGGAAGGCGCGCCATCAGCTCCCAACGAGGAGAGATCGTCGGCCTCAGTCTCGGCAATGTCCCCGGTGGATTCCGCCAGGTCGGCCCTCTGGCCTACGATGGCTCTTTTAAATTCGATGGAGTCAGGGGGCGAAGGCGGACCAACATCTTGCGGGGCTGTGACCGTGTCAGCAGCCTGGACGACTTCAGTCTCTTGCGCCTCATGAGCGGCCTTGCGAGATCGAGCCCTCCTTCGAGGGCCCCTCTTCGGCGCCATGGACGGTGGTTGTGGGATTCCAGTCGCGCGGCCGAAAAGGCAGGTCACTCTGCGTATTGTGCGCGGTGTTGAACACCAGGGACCCGAGAGAGGAGATGCTTGTGGTGCCCGTCTGTCACTCACCTGGGACAAAATCTGTGGTGGACATGATGGCTCAGGTTTTGGTCAAGGCCCGGAAAGAACGAAGCAATTTGCCCAGTGTGTGTAGGCGTTGCAGGTGCGGCGTGTTGAGGATCCGATGGAAGGAACTAGGGCAATCAGGTTACGGAAGGAGCGACGAATCACTTGATTATTAGGCAACGCCCGGGATAATTAGGTCTTCAGAAACCTGGTTGAGTGGATTTCGGATGAGCCGCCATTCCATATTATCGTTTGCCACGCGCCCTTGGTGCGAGAACTCTGTGTCGGGGACTGTGCCTCGCCGTAGGGACGGAGGCTCTGTCATGAGCGCGTAGTCATGACGTTACGAGGTGGGGGCACCTGTCATCGGCATGTACAGGTAGTGCAGCGAACTGTGGAACGCCAAGCTTGAAGCTCGCAGTTACCGCGATGCTGTATCTTACATACTACTTGGTATCTTCACATGTCATTCGAGTCAAAGCACTACCTACCTGGAAGTGAGCTGCCTTCTCAGACGGGGGTCTCCGGTATGAGGTCTTCAGTGGGCTCGTTATAGGAAATAGGGGTTACTCTTGACTACATCTCGTTTCGCGTTCGATCATGGTGAAGCCTTCAAGGGATGACACTTACAGTGCGTGAGGTACCGTACAAACTCGCGAACATGGCAAATACGCGTGGGGTAGGCGGAATATGATGTGCGGGCACCTTGAGCACGGTTGTCGAGTCGGCTTCATGTCACGTGCCTCAGCGTCAAAGCGACGACTCAAGCCTCGCGGAGCAAAACCCTGCACCTCCAGGTAGCATTTGCCATTTTCACGAGTTTGCACGGTAATCATCTTGGCTGAACCGAGTACCTTAACTTATGGAGCGTGTTACCTAGAAACGGGTAGGCATTTATGTATGCACTGTACTATACGATACATCCTTCGTTTGCTGCAGCTCTTGTCTTGTGAATGCATTCCAATCAAGTCCCTGCGAGTTGATGTGCTAAATAGTATAAGAGGTATCGCCATGCCGCCCCGACCTTACAAGACTGCCTGTAATAACATAACCGTATTTCGTCCCCAGCAAAACGAACAGCCAGCCCAAGTGACTGCGAAATCGACGAGCTGCCCAGGAACGAGTCCGAATGGGTTAACCTTCGTAAAGGGTAACTCGACTAATCCGCCCGGAGGCAAAGCTGCCTGTAGCTTCTTTTTGACCCCCTTGTGATTCCCAAACGCCCCCAAGTGCTTCAATCGGAGACGATAAATGTCTAGACAGAAGCAACGCCTTTGAACGCGTAGTAACAGTAATACAGCAAGGACCAGAACAACTATGGACGCCGCAAAGATGTCAAACCGCTTACAGTTGCAAAACCGGATAGCCAGCATCACTCTATGTTTGCCGGGCCGAGAAATGTCTTGTACGCGCGCCGCCTAGGCGATTTGTCGTGCCTCAAGTTCGCGAAGACGCGCCCACCAGCCCTACTGTTGAGCGGCGTCTGCATCGACTGGAGAACCTTGCTCTTGCGACCCGACGAGCTGCTGCCGCAATGACGCAACCTCAGCCGTCAGCGCAGCGATGTGCTGGTCGTGCGCATCGAGTCTTTCGAGTAGCTGCGCCTTGCTTCTGGCTTCCGATTCCAGCTGGCCCGTGAGCCTCTTGACGGCTCCCTCCAGATGCTGGAAGTAGGCCCAGGTGCTCGGATCCCAGCCAAGGGTCTCAGCCGCCTGCTGGGGAGCCGCTCCGCTTGACCGACGGCCGCGGCCACGGGTTGCTGCGTTGCCTTGAGTTGCGTCTCGGTCAGCGGGAGGATACTGAGAGAGCCAGGCTTGTTTGGCCGCTGGTGACATACCATGCTGTTGCTCGTTTGCCGTGCGTTGCTGGCCGGCCGGGGCCAGCAGTTTCGGGCTCTCCGTCATGTTAGACTGAGAGTACATGGACGAGGTGCCTGTGCTCAGCGGCATCGACGATACACTGGCGTGTGGCGGGTGGTTGTTAGGGACGTTGTGAGATGTATTCGAGCCTGACGGCCCCCGGTCAACGTTGGGTGGATAGAGGCCACCAGCGGCGCCCGGTCGTTGGCTCGCTGGCGGGTAGGTGGCTGAATGGCCGGCGGCATAGCCTTCTGGCCCTGCTTGTCCGGAAACATGCTGTGTTCTTATGCTGGGCATGCTCAAGCGCCGCCGCTCTTCGTCCGCTATGTCCGCTCCGCCCTCGTACAGCTCTCCCGACATGGCCGAATTGTCCGCTTCTCCGCCGTTGGACCCGTCATAACCATCCTTGAGAGAAAAAGAACCCATGGTCTGTCTCCTGCCTGCGCAACCCCCGGCTCCTTTGCTGTGTCTCGCCAAAGCGTCGCCCCGCGCGAACTTTCTGTCGCAGTTCGGGCAGACGTGCGGCTTCTCGCCCGTATGGAGTTTACTGTGGCGTTTTAGATCATGAAGCCTGCGAAACCGCATCTGACATGATTGGCACACGAAGGGTTTCTCCTGGCTATGGGTGAGCAGGTGACTTTTCAGGTTATGGTGCCGTGTGAATTCTGTCTCGCAGTAGGGACATTTGTGTTTTTTGTTGTTAGTAGAGCCGGGCGAACGGGGCGGAACCTCGAGGCTGGGAGTTTGTGGAGTCGATAGGGGCATGCTCATCATTCTCTGCGAAGGCCCGGGTGCCGGCATGGCACCTGGGTACGAAAGCGAAGCCCCTGTCTTGTCTTCCATCTGCGCCTCGGGTTGTTGCCCATACGGGGGTTCATCACTGTGAGTGTCGACATCCATAGCCGTGGGACTGTCAACCACATGGTCGTCCCCATCTTCCAAGCTCGCCCCACTCGTGCCGCTCTGCGGACTGACATCGTGAAGGTCGTCGGCAGCAGGATTGGTCGTCGGAATGTTGACCGAATTGAGTGCTCTGGCGGCGGCAGCGGCGGCAGCCTCAACCTCGGTCTGTCCCGTGTCTGACGGCGCGTCCTGCGGTCCACTCAAGTCTCCGGCAACGCCAGACATCAAATCGTCAAGCGCCTTCGGCGTTGACACTTGTCCCTCGCTGTGTTCTAGCTGGGCCAGCTGTGGCTGCTGCTCTTCCTCCTCATCCCGGACGCTTGTCTCGTCCTCGTCAGCCTCGCCAGTGGACGAGGAGTGCGACTGCCTCGCGAAGCCGACGAGACGGGCGATCTTGGACGGCGATATGTCGCCGGCAGAGACTAGCGAGTCCTGCGAGGTCGGTGTCGTCTCGCGCGTACGCTTAAGAGACTTTTGCCGGGTCAAGTCAGTCACTGGCCCGAATGCAGCCGGTGTAGTCTGAGCGAGGGTCGAAGTTGACGGGCCGCGCGGAGCTTCCGTTGCGGTGGGGCCCCGTTCCGAAGCCATGGCGCTCTGGGATGAGTCAAGCCGAGTTCGAAACAAGGTCTCAGGCGGAAAGCCCGGCCTCCGGTTGCTGAATACGTGTTTCGTCGCGTCTACAGTGTCACCGGCGGTAATGGACCATCGCTGGGGTGATGGGGTGCTCGAGGCTTGATGTGTGGCTGGAGATCGTGGCGAGAGCTTTGAGGTGCGAGGCCAACAGGACTTCTACGCAACGAGCCGCGGCGTCGTCGGGCCCGTCAGAAAAACGGAAAACCAAATGAGTCTATGGCCCGTTTCTATTGAACAGCCGTTGGAATCTGATTTGCTGTCGATGATATAGGGGTTCAGCATGCGGAGGCGACGCTCCCTGTGAGTGAGCGGATGTGGTATGAGAGAGTAGCCTCAAGGTGTGGAAAGAAGGCTGCGAGCTGATGGGCAGGGACAGGTCGAAGGAAAATTGCGGGCGCAGCCGCCGGGAAGACGGGTACTTTTGCGGGTCCAAGCGTCACCGGCACGCTTTTGGTCAGCCTTGCTGCGCTAGCTTATTTCGGCCTCCCCACTTACGGCTCATCTGTCAAAGGCATCTGCAGCCGCCTCGCGTCGGGGCTGATTCAGGCCCGGAACGCAGGTGGAAAAGGGCCAACATTGCAAAGAACCAGCTCAGTGGTGCGCTGCATAACCGGCTCCCGCAACATACCGTGAACGGGCGAGACTTGTCTAGGTAAGCGCGAAGGGAGTGGCTGTGCTAGTGTTAGTTATGGCTTCAGTTACAGTACTTAAGTTCAAGTTACCTATCAGAGTTCAGGCGAGAAGTGGGGCAAGACCTCAACATGCCTCGCATGCCTAAGACAAGTGGCGCAGCCCACAACAACAAACTTTCAGGTCGTTGTCGACAATCTTTGAGGTACGAGGGTGTGGAAAATAGACAGCTACTAGTGCACAGGATCGTGTCGCAGTTGTTTGTATTAGTCGACAGTGCCTCACTAAGTAGCCACTGCCCCGGGTTCCTCCGGCGCCAGGTTTCCTGGTTCTTTTAGGGGCGCGTAAAAGCCACGGCCAATGTTGCTTTTGAGATGCGCATCCGTGAGATGCTTCGCTGCACCCTTGCGAGGGAGATTGTCATAGGAACGCTACTACCGAAGTGGTGGCCGCGGCCTCAATAGGTATTCAGTTAATCCCTGGCTGATGCATACTAAAAGGCAAATATCGAGGCCTGAACTATAGCGTGGAGGAAGAGGTACGTTACTTTAGGGGTCATGGAATATAGCAACTCACCGTGTGAGCTCCCTTGGCCGGATGACTAGTCTATTCATCATACCGTGCAAGTGGCAGTATACGGAAGTACTAATATTCTTATGTGAGCGCAATCTGAAAAAACGCGGTCGTTTTGACACCCGTTGGCTGTTCCATCTTGTGTATGCACAAGATTGAAGACTTCACATAGTTGCTTATCTGCCGGACACGTATAACTAGCCCAAGGAGTGCGGCTGGTCTCAGAAACATATGTGGGAGCAACATTTCACTTGAACTGCGTACATACGTAACGGAGTCTATCGCCAGCTAGATCGTACCACTCAGGTTTGTCATAGCACGATTGGGGACCAATGTACTAGTAGGTACAGAGCGGAAGAATGACCGGAGTTCATGGCGATAATCCTGTGATGATTAGAGATATAATCAACTATTCTCCGTCAACTGGATGCAGGTAGCCTTTGACGACATTGGCGCAGAGATTCCAGAGCCAGTGTCAGATGTTGATACGCTGGGCAAGTGAAGCGTGAAATAGGTACGTGACGTCTCCCCGAGTCTCTTCCCCAGCGGATTAGAGATACCCCTTGTTACTATACAGGGTGCGCAAGCAGCGATTCTCTGTATCCCTTGTCCCTGATATAGTATACAAGGCCTCAAACGAGGGCATGACGGGATCCTCATAACTAGGTAATGGACAATAACAGCTCTGGAATGCTTCCGCGATATGTCCTCATCTTAGCGGCCAGCGGAAACGGTCGATTGGCATTGAACTGCGCGTGGCTACCGCAATACTATGTACAGTATGTACCGTATGTATTGTACAATACTACTAGTACGTACATACGAGAGGCGGTTAACATCTTTGCGACCGCGCCTGAGCGGCGTTCAGAGGAAACCGGAGAGTAGATGAAGCTGTGCGTACTGCGTAGATATGTCGGTTTACACTTTAGACTGAGAGGCTAAGATAACGTTATGTAGGTAACGTTTATTAAGGGGCAGGCTCCCAGATCGTCCTGCAAGTTTGCCTGATTGGGCTAGTCAGGACGTGGGACGAATATTGCGCAATCCGGAGCGCAGCATGATGAGCGAACTCGTCCCTGTGAGCCTCCTCCATAGTGTACGAGTCCACCGTGGAGTCGCTGCGAGATTCCTGGCAGTGCTCTCATCAAAGATTCTGGCCACTTTCTTCGCAAGCCCCGGTGGGCTTGGCAACAATGGGCATTCTTGGCTCTTCAGCTGCTAGGGTTGTCCGGCAGGAAGTTCCAATGCTGTTCTTGACTGCGGATAGGAATGATAACTTGTTGGGACTGCAGCATGCACGAGTTGAACACATAAAAGAAGTCGCTGTGTTTCTGCCGGACATGCAGCGCAAATTGCGATGATTGCGTGGACAGTGGATCAGTGAACACTGGGGAGTCGCTGGGGAGACGTCCTTTTCCGAGACGCACACCCCTGGCAAGCGACCCCTGGTCGTCGGTACCTGCATTAGCCGCCCTTCGACCCAATTGGTCTGCAGGTTTTCCCTCTTTTTCAGGGCCCGCAATTTCGCCAAAAACCAGACCACTGCCCTTTCCTTGGCCTGGTCTGTGTCCAAGCAACCCGGGCGACGCTCATTTCGCTCCTTTTCCACCTCTCCCACCCCCTTGAGAGTTCCCCAGTTCTCCCTCCATCATCAGTTCATCACTCTCTTGAACTGCTGGCCGCTCGTTTCCTGCCATTGACGGTGTTCTGTCTTGCTTCGCGAGTTCCACCCAACGGAGAGCTCTAGCTCTCTCTCACGTTCTTTTGGAATTGTCAACAAACAGCAGTCCTATCTCATCATCACCACCAACAACAACAAAAAGACTCGGGACCCCTGAGAGAATCTACCAGAATGAAGGGCGTGATCAGGACGGCCGTCACGGCAGCCGTGATTGTCGGTGTTGCCGCGCAACCTCATAACCACGGCCATCGTCATCTTCATGCCAAGAAGCGTGATGTTGTGGTCGTTACCGAGGTTGTCGAAGGTCCCACTGTTGTCAAGTACGTGACGCCGGACGGGGAGACGTTGGATGCTGCACAGGCCGAGGCGGACATCTCGAAGGGCCTCTATTATGTCGTGGGCTCGTCGTTGCCTAGCTTCAGCGCCCCTCCCCCTGCCGTCTCGACCTCCAAGGCCAGTGCCGAGTTCGGAGCTCAGTTCTATGAGAAGACGACTTCGACTTCGACCTCGACCTCTACCTCGACGTCGACATCTACCAGCACCACCACGACTTCGGCAAAGCCTTCCTCGACAAAGGCCCCGACCCCGGCTCAGCCCTCGGCCACCGGTCTGGACGCCGACTTCCCGAGCGGCGATGTCCCGTGTGGCCATGTCCCGACCGAGTATGGTGCTGTCAATATTCCCTGGCTTGGTACCGCAGGGTGGACAACACTTGCCAAGTTCGGCTCTTTCATCAAGGGTGTCTCAGTCGACGACATCGAATCCCCCACCTCGGGAACCTGCCAGCCTGGCATGGTGTGCTCTTACGCGTGCCCTCCGGGCTACCAGAAGACACAGTGGCCCGTGGAGCAGGGTGCGCGTGGCCAGTCTGTTGGCGGCTTGTACTGCAACGAGAAGGGGAAACTGGAGCTCACGCGGCCCAAGTACACCAAGCTTTGCGAGCCCGGCGAGGGCGGCGTGTATGTCCGGAACGAGCTCGACTCGAACTCGGCCATCTGCCGTACCGACTACCCAGGCAGCGAGGCTATGGTCATTCCAATTGACACGCAGCCGGGTAACACGTACCCTGTGACGAACCCGGATCAGAGTTCGTACTACGTGTGGCAGGGCAAGCTCACGACTGCTCAGTACTACGTTAACAATGCGGGTGTTTCCGTCGAGGAGGCCTGCGTGTGGAAGAGCTCCCTGTTCCCCGATTCCGCTGGCAACTGGGCGCCCACCAACATCGGAGTCGGCAAGGCCGGCGGCGTGACTTACCTCTCCATCTTCCCCAACAAGCCCACCACCACTGCCAAGCTTGATTTCGATATTGCCATTGAGGTGGACGGCAAAGTCCGGAGCGACTGCTGGCTGAAGAGCGGTGAATATGCGTTGCCTGACGGCTGCACGGTACGTATAAACTCGATGAGACGTTGCCGCTTTTGTCGTGGGGGTGAACATGCTAACGGCACGAATAGGTCGGTGTGCCGAGTGGCAGCACGGCGACCATCGTACTCAAGAAGAGCTCTTGAGGGGGGAAGGGGGGTAGCTGCACTGCGTGTTGGGTTCTTTCTTCGTTTTATCATCCTCGCTGCAGGCCCATGGCGACAACTTGTGCAAAGTTCCTCGTGCTCCAGAAACCATTCACAACTCTGACAATTTAATGGGCAGGGCGGGAGTGGTGTATTTAGAGTCGCATATTCTGGTTCCTTTAATGTTTGAAATGTTTATACTTTGCGATTATGCACAGTAGACAGGGGTGCGAAGTTGCCTTTATCTAAGGCGGTACCTAAGTAGGCAATGGATGCCAAACTTATTAAGCTTTATATCCAGTCCAGGTCGCCCAGGCAGGCGTGATGTTACTCCCACCCACAACATGCAGGATATGTTCAGCACAGAGAGCAACTGGGTAGAAGCGACGATCCGATGTCACGCCCGGCAGAGTAAGGTGATCATGTTTTTGGTACCTACCCTCGAGCTACCTTACTAGTATCTTGTTGCTCAAGAGACTCCATGGGGTGGTGGGACAAATATCCGTATCTCATGCACTACCTGGTAGCGGTTCAGATGCCCCAGCGGGGCATCTGATGTGGCGCATGTTGCTCCATCGAGCTTGGGGTGCCTGCTGCTATTGGCCAGTTGCGTCTCAGCTTGCGACGCAACGTCGCTGACTGACTGAATAAGACACTGGCAGCCTTTAGAGATCCTCGGTCAGCCTCACATTTGCAACACCTCCCACCGTCGAAGTCTCAACAGCCTGATAGCGGGATTGCGACTTTTCAAACACACTGGAGGCACACATCAGCAGCGCAGCAACGCCTCAATCCCAAGGTTGCAAGCGAAGAAACGAAGCAGCGTGAGGTTGTTCGTGCGTCCTGTCCTCCGTTGGCTCTAGGCTTCTGGCGCCGGTATCGAGTGACGTTGTTTCTACGGCCCGTATCGAAAAGTTGTTCCATCGAGTCGTTGGCTTTCCGACGCTCTCCTTGATGAGCGGCCAACTCTCTGCGCACGCACCATGAGGGTCAGGGGTGTTCTGCAGGTGGCGACGCTGCTGGCGTCGTCGGCCCTCTGGGCGGCACCCGTCGCCGCAAAGAACGACCGGCCAAATTTCCACACGAAGACGTTCGAGAACATACCAAGAAACCTGAACTACTTCCCCGACTCGGATGTCGTCCTGTTTCAAGACGCCGATGCCAACAATGTTTACCGCTCCGGCGACCACGGCGTGACTTGGGAGCGCGTGGACGCCATCCCGGAAGGCAAGGCCTGGCTGCTTTACATGCACCAGTTTGACCCGAAGCGGGCATATATTCTGACCGAGGGCACCACCCACTTCCGCACCAGCGACCGCGGAAAGTCATGGGTCAAGTTCGAGTCAGGCGCCGAGATGACCATGTTCCGCGGCGACATCCTCCAGTTCCACGCCGCCGACCCCGACCGAATCATCTTCAACGGCATGTCCTGCGTGGGACTCTGTCAAGAGGTTGCCATGTACACCACCGACGGTTTCAAGTCACCCGCCAAGGAACTGCGCAGGGATACAGATGGCTGCTGGTGGGCCAAGTCCTCGGACCTGTTCT
Source organism: Chaetomium strumarium (assembly GCF_033439665.1). Taxonomy (NCBI): domain Eukaryota; kingdom Fungi; phylum Ascomycota; class Sordariomycetes; order Sordariales; family Chaetomiaceae; genus Chaetomium; species Chaetomium strumarium. The sequence goes on along the minus strand of NW_026944429.1, from coordinate 6,134,294 downwards.
CCACGGGTTCTGAAGATCTGGACAAGAATCGCATTTTGTGCATTGTCAGGGACGCCTATTCGCCCTTCAAGCAGGACAACCGCCTCCTGGTCTCCGACAACTTCTTCCAGGCCACCGACGAGAGTAAAGACATACAGGAGTTCGAGCCCAATCTCGACACGAACAAACCGGTGCAGGGCATCGTAAATGTTGCGGTGGTAAAGAAATATCTGCTGGTGGCGACCAGTTCCATGAACACGGACGAGATGGCTCTCTTCGTCACCGACGACACCAAGAAGTGGCACCGTGCCGTCTTCCCGGCGCCGCACGACACCCACGACCACCGGCTGATGCAGGAGGCTTACACGGTGCTCGAGAGCACCAACTACAGTATTCAGATTGATGTTATGACGACCCGACCATCCAACCCGATGGGTGTGATGTTCACGAGCAATTCGAACGGCACCTACTTCACCGAGAATATTGAGCACACCAACCGCAATCAGAGGGGGCATGTCGATTTCGAGAAGATCACCGGCATTCAGGGGATCTTCTTGGTGAATAAGGTCGATAACTGGGAAGAGGTGTCAAAAAAGGCCAGCGCCAAGAAGAAGGTTGTGTCCGAGATCACGTTTGACGACGGCCGGACTTTCGAGTCTGTGACAGCCGGTGGCAAGAGGATACACCTCCACTCGGTCACGGAGCTGAGCAATATCGGTCGTGTCTTCTCGAGCCCCGCACCCGGCCTGGTTATGGCCGTCGGCAATACAGGCGAATACCTGAAGGATTACTGGGAGGATGGCAATCTCTACGTATCCGACGACGCGGGTAAGACGTGGAGCAAGGCGCTGAACGGCCCCCACAAGTACGAGTTTGGGGACCAGGGTTCTATCCTCGTCGCCGTGCGCGACTCCAAGGATGCTGATGTCAGCGAGATCAGCTACTCGCTTGACCACGGACTTACCTGGGCGAAAGAATCTCTGCCCGATGGGCTGAAGATCCGGCCGTACATCCTCACGACCACACAAGAATCGGCCAGCCTCAAGTTCCTCCTGATCGGCCTGACGGACAAAGCCCCCCAGTGGCGAATTATCTCGATCGACTTCGACGGCCTTCACGAGGCGACTTGCAAGGAGGATGATATGGAAAAGTGGTCTGCCCGAGTGGACGACGACGGGAAGCCGACGTGCCTGATGGGCCACACTCAGACGTTCAGCCGCCGCAAGAAGAAGGCCGAGTGCTTCCTGAAGCAGGAGTTCAAGCATGCGGTGGCAGAAACAGAGGATTGCGATTGCACTGACAAGGATTACGAGTGCGATTTCAACTTTGAGAGAGTGGATGGCAAGTGCGTCGCCAGGGGCCCCATCATCCCGCCGGAGGGAGCGTGCCGCGACGCCAAGCCGGACGACACATTCAAGGGCACGTCGGGATACCGCAAGATACCCGGAAACACGTGCAAACCGACGAAGCAGATGGACGAGAAGTACAAGGACGTCGACAGGAAGTGCTCCGAGACTGGGGGCAAGCCTTCGGCCCCCGCAACGGACAAGATTGAGCAAACGCAAAAGGTATTTGAGGATTATGATGCGTGGGAGAAGCACTACCTAGAGCGGGGTGACTCGAGCTCAGCCGAGGACGAGACCATTATCATGCGCGGAATCCAGGGATCGCACCGCGGGGCCATCCATGTCACTGATGACCATGGCAAGACCTGGCACACTCCAAAGGATCTCGAAGGCGAGAAGATTGTGGGAATCATCCCGCACCACTACTTCAAGGATATGGTCTTCTTCATCACCACCGGCAAGAAGGTTATCTACACCACAGACCGTGGTAGGACCTTCCACAGCTTCAAGGCACCTCACGAGCCAAACCCGCACGTTCTCCCTCTAGCCTTCCATCCGGACAAGAAGGACTGGCTGATCTGGATCGGCCAGAAGTGCGAGAAGAACGACGACTGCTACACGGTCGCTTCCTTCACCAAGGATCGCGGAGACCACTGGGAGACTGGGGCTCGGTACGCCCGGCGCTGCGAGTTCACCGGATCGAGCGCCTACAAGTATCCCGAGCGCAAGGAGGAGCAGATCCTCTGCCTCAAGCACGAGCGGGAAGACGTGGGCAAGGACAACCCGCTGATGCTGGTCTCGACGAATGACTGGTTTGAGAATGAGGAGATCCGCGGGAGGAACGTGAAGGAATTTGCTACCATGGCCGAGTTCATCGTGGTCGCCACCGAGAACACGACCAAGCAGACCCTGCAAGTCAGCGCAAGTCTCGACGGCGCTATCTTCGCCGACGCCCGTTTCCCTTATGGCTTCGAAGTCCCGCACCAGCATGCCTATACCGTGCTTGACAGCTCGACGCATGCTGTCAACCTGTTCGTGGCCACCGACGTGGCCGAGGGTCGCACGGTTGGCACCATCCTCAAGAGCAACTCGAACGGAACCTCGTATGTAGTCAGCGTGAGGGACGTCAACTGTGACGAAGACTTCTACGTTGACTTTGAGAAAATGCTCGGCCTGGAGGGCGTTGCCTTGGTGAATGTGGTCGCCAACCCCGGCGAGAAGGGCAGTGCTCCCAAGAAGCTGCAGACCAAGATCACACACAATGACGGTGCGCGCTGGGCGTATTTGCCGACACCTGACAATGACGATTTCGGCAAGTTCCCCTGCCAGTCTGGCGGCGACGAGAAATGCGCGCTGCACATCCACGGCTATACGGAGCGTGGGGACCACCGCAAGACCTACTCGTCACAGGGGGCCGTCGGTCTGATGTTCGGATGGGGCAATGTTGGCGAGTCGCTGGGCGCGCTCAAGGACGCTGACACGTTCATGACCACCAATGCCGGCATCACGTGGAAGCGCGTCAAGCAAGGCCGGTGGACCTGGGCGATCGGCGATCAGGGCGCAGTCATCGTCCTCATCCAGACAACCCCGGCGGCCGGCGCAAAGAAGACAAAGACCGTTTTCTACTCGCTCGACCAAGGCCAGACCTGGCAAGAGCATCAGTTCTCTGACGAGGAGGTCGAGGTCTGGGATGTGACCACCCTCCGCTCCGGCAGCTCGCGCAACTTCCTCCTTTGGGGCAAGAACAGCAAGGGCGCTTTCACCCTGAACCTGGACTTTTCCGGCTTCACCGAGCGCATGTGCAAGCATGACGACGATCCCGGAAAGTCGGACTACTACATATGGTCGCCAAGCCATCCCCTGCAGCCCGATGGCTGCCTTTTCGGTCACGTCTCTCAGTATCTGCGTAAGAAGGATGACAGGAAATGCTATAACGACTTCAAACTGCAACCCCTCTACAGCAAGAAGAATTGTACCTGCACGCGGGAGGACTTTGAATGGTAAGCGACCGCATCCGTTCCCTGACGTGCCCACCACATACTGACGCGCTCTCCCTTCTCAAGCGATTACAACTACGAAATGGACGGATTCGGCCAGTGCAAGCTCGTCGCCGGTCTCCAACCCAAAGACCCGCAGATCTGGTGCAAAGAGCACCCCGACGCTATCGAGTACCACGAGCCGACGGGCTTCCGCCGCATTCCGCTCACTACGTGTGTCGGCGGCCGCGCCCTCGACAAGGAATCCCCCGTGCACCCCTGCGCGGGCAAAGAAGACGAGTTCGATCGTGCGCATCGCGCCTCTGGCATTGCCATCTTCTTCGCCATCACCGTCCCGTTCGCCCTGGCCGGCGCCGCGGGCTGGTGGGTCTGGCGGAACTGGAACGGCAAGTTCGGCCAGATCCGCCTTGGCGACCAGGGGAACGCCATTTTCGAGGCCGATCGGCCCTGGGTTAAGTACCCTGTCATCGCGCTCAGCGCCGTGGTGGCGGTCATCGTAGCGATGCCTGTCGTTGCGGGCGCCTTGTGGAGGAGTGTGAAGGGTCTCGGAGAGAGGCTGGGGCTCGGCTCTGGAAGCGGCGGCGGCGGGAGGGGGAGATGGAGCAGGCTTGGGGGTGGGACGAGGAGATTTACGACGAGGGATAGCTTTGCGAGGGGCAGTGGCGATTACGCGATTGTGGATGACGACGAGGGTGAGTTGCTTGGGGAGGATAGCGATGAGGAGGTATAGTCTGCCTCGTCCGGGTATATCTTGACTCGCCTTGGGCAATATGTACTAGGGTTCTCTTGGCATGTCGTAACCATGCTTCTTGGACATGATAGAAAGATGGATGTGTGATGGAATATAGTGTATGACGCCGGCGGTTCAAATTGGCACTGTGGGGTTGCATATGGTATAGGAGCGCGTGATTTTGGCTGAGATATATAGAAAAAAAAATTGCTTGAGAAAATACGATCAAGCAGTCAGTGTACATTGCGAATTTTTGTTCTCTACCTATATACTATTAAAAAGCTCCATCGTGAGATGCTCAACCCGTGTATGCTTTTATGGAAACAAATCAGCCAACCGACTAGATGCATCTAAGAGAGAAAACCCGCCAAACGCCTTGCAAGGTCCTAAGAGAGCAAAAGAGACCTCCTTCGCCGAGTGCAGCACGTCCAAAGGCTGCCATGAGGGATTGATTCGTAGGCTTTAATGAGATGTCATGGTGGTCGATATGATAATGAGGGAAAGAGCGTGAAACGGTAGGGTGTACAATACCCAGGCGGCGTCGACAGTCGGGAACCTGAGAGGTAGGTGATGCGTTTGCGGAGCCTCATACTCTTCGTACGCGGTTCCAAATCCGCCTCATGACGCCCTTCTCAGCCGCGGTTTCATTCCAATGATCGACATCACGGAAGTTATCCAAGCTCTCCTTCTGGGATCCGTTTCCGGGGTAAGCGCCTCTGGTTTCGGCGGCGAGCGACGCTGGGGCCGTTTGCTGGCGGCTATGCTGTTGGTAGGCCTGCCTCTGCTGCCAGCCGTACATTTCGTCGTCGGGGGTACGAAGGTCCGGTCGTGTGAGCGTCATACGCAGTGTCATCTCGCGCGACGAGGCAGGTATCTGGGCGTAGCAGGTCCCCTCTGGAGATTTCCTTCCGAAATCTCTGCCGTTGAGAACGCCGGCCGAGGCTAGCCGTGCGTGGCGAGGACCGTGAGCTCTGGGCTCGAGAGGCTCCGGTGTCTTCGGCGAGTCCGGATCGGACAATGAGGGTTGATCGCTGTTGAGCGAGAGGTGGTCATCGTCATCGGCCAGGAACGTGCGCATGTCCGAAGAGCAATCTGCCGGTTTCAGCATCGCGGGTGCAGCTGACAACCCGTCTGTCGACGGAAACCCGAACTCGACAGCCTCATCAAACTTCTGCGGCGAGGCTAGGTAGACCCGCAACTTTAACCGGGCCTCAGGATCTTGGTAATGCGCTGCAGCAGGGTCGAATGCTGTGATGGACGGCCCGGGTGCATGCTTCGGCGCGATCAGAGACAGAGTGCGTGACTTGCGCCTCATGTGAGTCAATCCGTTTGAAACATTCCCCGTCGGGCTGTGGACGGGAGGTGCTGTCATCGCATCCTTGGTTCCAGGTCTGGACGATGAAATCGAGCTCCGACGGCCAAACGGAAGCTTGGAGACCGACATGCGTCGGCGGAACGAGGGTCGTTGGTTTGCGTTCGGCGTACCTTCCCGCCGTGTACCTTCCCGCAGGTTCGCATGGTAGTCGTCCAAGAAGAAGCGTAAATCTAGGTCCTCTTCCTCATCCAGCCATCGAAAGCTCTCGTAAAACGACTGAGGTACCTCGCCGTCGCGGGACTGGTCAATGTCGGGCCTCCCGAGTCCATCATGCGAGTCCATGCTGTTTCGAGTGGGAGAAAGAGGAGGGGTGAGGCCGTCAGCAGCTGTTGACAAGGTCCCTCTGCTAGCTTGCTGCTTGAGCTTATATATGGCCTCGTCCGCCGCGTCGAGGATGACGCTCGCACGCTGGCGTCCCGCAAGGACCATATGCTCCTCAGTACGACGGGTGTCTGCTTCCTGCGTTGCTTCTGCATCCAAGAGCGACGAATCAGAAATTGAGCATTGAGACCCGGTCGGCGATCCCTGGCGATGTCGGTCTCGCTGAGGCTTCCGGCGCTTGAAATTTGATACGTCGTCGTAGTGGCGTGAGATACCGTCCACAAGGCCGGATTCTCGAGCAAAACGCAGCCGCTCGAGTGTTGAGAAGTACTATAAGGGGGGGGCAACACCGTATTAGTGACTGATCAAGTAGGACTGGTTCTGATAAGAGCAGAAGCCCAAGCGAAGTAGCCAAGCTGGGCCGCCTCCCGCGCTTGGGTTATCGAGCAACGCCATTCGCGAATAGCAAGCTGCTTGTATGCAAGGAACGCCCGGCACCCGGCAGCCAGCAGGGAGGGGAAAGGGGCTAGCGATGCGGGACCTGCAGGTGCCGAGGGCCATAACGCGTGTGATGGAGCTGCACCTTCCCCCCCCCCCCCCCCCGTGCGGAACAGCGCGAACCAGACACGAAGCAACCATGCATGCAATGCGCAATTGGTGAGCACTCTCACCACATTTGGTTGCCACGCAAGACAGATAGTCAGGGCTTTTGTTCCCCTGGTACACACCCTCACCTGTGGCCACCAACTTGCTGGAGAGAGTACGACAGCTTGGCTCCTGCTGTCAGGTCCAATCCAGAGCTGGGAGTCGGGATACCCTGATGTGCAAACTCCCACAGTTACCAGGTAGGACATGGTAGGTCCCTGTTCACCATGGAGATGGAGGATCGGAGGGCAGGTGCAACCCTCACGGTGCCGACGGGGAAAGCTCCCAACGCAGGACCAATTCCATTGGTTGTCGTTGGTGTGAAACCAAAACTTCGGCTGCAGGCCCAGCACTTGCAGGATAAGCCAATGATGACGAGCCGGACCGTGGAGGGGAACGGTTCGAAATGGGTCGCGTGCCAAGCCGACTCGGAGCATCCATGGATAACGCGGGATCCCGCATCGACGGTAGACTCTGGCCCGAGCACCGCGGCGCGGCTCTCTCATCGTGACTGTGCATTGCTCGAGAAGTGACGAAAGCGAGCCCAACGGCCAGAACATACCTTTCTCTGGATTGCTAGCGGCAGAGCCTCGAACTCTTCTCGTGTCATCTGGGGGACGCCGGTAGTTTGGGGTTGCCGTTTTTGGTTGCTGTTGGACCTCGAACGACCGGATCGTTTCGGGCTGCTCCTGCTGCTCGCCTTGCGCTCCGCCGAACGGCAGCCCCGCCCCAACAACCTGCGTCCTTCTTCATCGTGGTGATTGTGCGCGTCGGTGTGATGGCGGTGATTCCGTCTGCCCCACCGCGCAAAACTCAGAGGACCTGTGGCCGGTTCACTCCTGCCACTGCCTGCTGAGCTCGGGGGCAGCTGCGCAAAGTCGATCCTCGAACCTGATGGGGATTGGATTTGGGTCGATGTCGACAATGAGAAGTAGTCGGCCATGCTGGGAGCTAGGAATTCGTACTCGACCGGAGCATCGAGGGTCGGGCCCGGCATGGTGCCTTGCGTCTCCCCGCTACTCGTAACGAGGTCGGACGAGCCCGAGCTGAAGGCGTTGCTTGATTTGGATGCCGAAGGGCTGAGGTAAAACGTATATGGGAGGCAGTTGGCGTGGGGCGTGAGATTCGAGTTGATGCTCCGGCTGAAGTCTCGATCCAAGAGAAGACAAGAGGAGAAAAGATCCAGGTGGAAGATGAAGGAGGAGCTGTTGTTGGTGAAGAAAGGGAGTTGCAAGCTGGGGCTGCTGGGGTCCAAGCTCGAGGTCGTCTGGGGGGTCAAGGGTGCTTCCAGAGTCGGATGAGCTGGTGGGGACGGGGAAGCTGTTCCTGGTTCATCAAGTTCTTCTCGAATCAATCCCGGCACGTCACGGGTACCGTGGGCGTCAATGGCGCTCATCACTCCATTGACTCCATTGCGAGTCCCCGGACTCGCCGATCTGGAAAGAGTGCCATTCCTCTCTGGGACAGCACGAGAAACGCCCTGGCGACCCATCTCGCTACTGGCTGTTGGCGGCGAAGCTCCCCTGTTGTTTGTTCAAGGGTCCAACCACTTGGGAGCGGGCCTGGTGGGTAGCCAAGCCAAGACCGCCGGTGACGATCCAGGGGTTCGCGCTCAGCCTCCAAATGGAAGACGAGCCGTTCTCGAAGGTGGGGTTCCAAAAAAGAGAGCCGAGCTGCTGATTGCCCGAGATCGTTCGATGGGCTCACTGCCAGTGGCTTGAAGAAGTTGTGAAGTGGTTGCCGACGGACACGTTGTGCGTCAAGGAAAGATCATGCATCTCTGGGGCCTTCTTGTGCTTCTGTTCCCGTATCGACCGCACATTACCCAAGGCAATTAATTTGGTGCCATAGTAAACTAATCCTCTGAAGTTGGGAGTCCTGCTTACAAGCTCCTCCTGTCGCATGGTTTTGATGCAGAATCTCGGGACGATCCCGAGTCCTCAGTCCTTGAAGCCTGTTGCCGACGCAATCCCAGTACGTTAAGGCACAATAACGTATAGGATCTGGCCTATCCAGGCAAGCCAAGACGGGATGCTTAGGCCTTGCACAACCCGTTAGTTCCTGCGCTTCTGATACTATTCTAGTACTGCGTAACTATCATACATACATAAGTGAAGTACTACTCCGTTGTATCCGTATCTCGGCACAAGACATAATTATATGCCAAGTTGTGAGTTCATGGACCCCACCAGTGCGCAAGATGTCTCGGTCCGGAACGTTGATGCGGCATCCCGCTCAGGGAATGTGCGGGACCAGCAGCTCCGCTTAAGTACCAGGTAGTCAGCGTGGGACGCGGGATCAGAAGTGAGGAATGGATGTTTATTACGAGGCCTACACAGTAATATGTGCTGGTGGGCCGGGGTAGTGTACGTGAACAGATACATCACAGCATCACCAACAACCTCTGGTCACTTTTTTTGCAGTTTGCACTCGGCTTGCACAAGTGGAAAATGTGTCAGCGAGCGGTTGCTGCGGTTGCTGTGTTGGCTGGCGGGGTGCGGTGCTTGGGATCTTGAAGGATCTGTGCAGCAGCTTCCCCCGCGGGCCTCAATGCTACTGTCGTATTGTTCTTGAAGCTGCACCGTCAACAAACGAAAGCGTGTTCGGAGCCTGTGAGGTCCATAATCCTCCCCTCACCCTCGTGACGGTCAGACGCCTCACACGTGGCGAGCGGTCAGTCCAAATCCTATGCTTGGCTCCACAGCATGACCGCATCTCGACCGCAGCGAAGTCACGATCTGAAACAACAGTACATACAGTAGCGCAGAATCGCGATCCCTCCCTGGATACACATTCGCGCAAGGGGATATCGTGAGACTTTTACCGCCATTTCGTGTTGCCAACACTAAGGTGGGTTGTGCCCCGTTCCACGATCCGAATCTCAGAGGCTAGCGCTGAATTCGGATGTGAGTCCCGGACATATCAGATCGAGGAGTACTCGTTCGCGGGATATTCCATTATTAGCTCACCTCTCTTTGGAGCTGGAGCACTTGCTGCAGCACCTGGGAACAAAACAGTAACTATCTCACCTACCCTACTGGAATAATGTTAGTATGTCAAAAGACACAGCGCGCGGAGAATGTCGTTTCCCAGTGCATCGGGCCCCGTGCGAGGCAGCGGCGCGGCACATCCAGCTCGCGCAACCTCGCGTCGAGATTGGAGTTTATGCGCGATGTATTCTTACCCCAAGCAATATGTAAACTTGAACCCGCAGAATCCGCTCAGTCGAGTCCTTCTCAGCGCACCCAGACACCTAAACTACCTTACTCAATTTGACAAAGGTACTTCCGACACCAATTCCGAAATCCTGCTCGCTCTATCCTTGTATTTTACAGAGCGACCTAGTCGCTCCGTATAATGACGTGCGCTCCGTGGGGATGGTCTTTAGCGCTCGCGTTGCAAGTGCATCTACATCCCCGAGTCCAGAGTGGTTGAGAGACAACCCAAGAAGTGTCGATCGCGGTCAAGTGCTTCGGCCACTGCATTTGATGCTCGGCACCAACCGCTTATTAAAAGGAAGCAGGAAGTATAAGAGAGGTTGCGTATATTAGCTAGGTTAAGGTTGATGTTGGCCCTGCCTTGCGTGATCTCGCACAAACCACTAAAGTCATCCCCGGGGTACTAACATAGCCCAAAGAGGTCAGTAGCGTTATACTGATTAATCAAGTTCTTGAAGCTATCCATAAAACGAAGTTCGGATCCTCCCATTAAGAGATCGTCCCTTTCCGAATAGCGGAATTTAGTTGGTCGGAACTGGCCGGTAGGCGAATAAGCCCAGATAGCTAGCTGCGGGCGTTTCATCCCCCATATAGAATCCTCTGGCCAAGGGACGGATGTGCCGTCGTAGTCAACAAGTATGTCTACGGGAGAGATCAAACTGGTAGTGGAGCATGGATAATCCAAACTTGCATTCTATACCGTGCTTAAGAAACCTCTAAAGGCAGTCTTCATCAGCTCATCACCATCCAGGGCGATGAACTTGGTGCGGGTAGCCTCAAGGGTTGGAAGGCTCTGGAAATGTTCGACGGAGTACTCCCTAACCGCTATAATGAATTGTACAAGAGGTTCGTGCTTGCAGGTTGAATGCTGAACTACGTCAAGCGATCGCCTACGGTTACCCGTTTGGGCTGTACCTATGCGGGCCCGTGGTGTTCTGGGTAGCCTAATGTGTTGGAAATACGGGGCGACTAGGCGCCTGGAACTAGGTAATCTAGGCATATATAGTAAGCTGTCGGCACTACCCCTGGCTAAGAACAATATCTGGCAACGGATACGTTGTTCAGCGCCGTCGACTACCCCTATCTGCGATGCCGCAGGGAGGGCGCAACGGACGCGCGGCGCACAATGCGAGGGTGGTCCGCCTGCAACACACCCATAGACTGCCTAGTCTGAAGCCATGGCCAAGATCCCCTCCGAATCCCAAGTACAAGTTCCATGGTATGGATCTCGCAAGACGAGACGAGCGATACCTTGTCCAAGCAAGACGCCCCCGCCCCTGCACTTCGTACATCCTTTGGGGGTTTGTCAGGCCCCAATGACGCAGTGCCTAACGACACCGGACCAATAACTAATCTCTTTCGTCGTCGGCACGTGCGGCGGCCTTTCTAGGTGTCAGGGAAGCTATTGCTGTAGCTCCCTCTCCCAGTCAGCTTGGCAGGATATCCTTATTCTCTTCAGCCAGTTCCAGAACTGACCTTGGCCAGAGATCTCGGCATAGCCTGGTTGCTGCTGCTCCCCCTACTGGGACTAGGCTCGTTCATCATCTCTGCAATGGTGCTACCGACTTGAAGTTTGTCCCGCAACCAGTTGGTATGGTAATAGCGTGCATTTCCGTTCGTCAAATGACGCTTGGACCGGCGGAGGTCGGACGCCGACGACGAAGAGTCGGAGGCTGTCAGTTGCGGCCGACGGCGCTTACCAGTCTGGGCGGTATGGGGCTCTGGGGCGCCGGACCGGAGAGACGCCTCACAGTCTCGGCAGCTAGTGAGGCAAGCGAGGACGAACTTTCATAGAGACGGGCTATCCCATGGCCACCGCCTCTGTCTCTGTCCCCTTCATCGTCACTTGACGCCCGCGGTGTCTGCGATGAACGCTGCGTTGAGGCGAGGTCAGGCTTCGGCGCTGCTTCGCGACACTCTTTCGCAGCGCTGCGGGATGGTGCCTCGATTATCAACATTTCGTTGGCTAGAAGTCGGCCAAGGCCGATTCGTCCTCCATGTGCAGCTTTTCGACGATGGCCTGACACCACCCAGGACCTTCAGCTAAGTCGAGATCCGGAAGACCAAAGCCAAATTTGTACACCATGACCCCGAGGGACCATATATCGACAGCACTCGTGTAAGGGTCTCTCTTAGCACGATGTCGGGTAGCCGCGTTGGCCTGAATCTCTGATGCGAGGTAGAGTTCAGTTCCGCACCGCGTCCGCAGCTCGTGGCCGTCTTTGGAGTGACCGAAGTCAGTAAGCTTGATGTGGATATGGTCGGCAGTGCGATGTTGAACCAGGATATTAGCCGGTTTAATATCGCGGTGAATGATGGGCGGGTCAAGTTCGTGAAGATACGCCAGTGCCGCAAGACCTTGGTCCAGGATCATGAGGACCTCGGCGGGTGAGAACTGTAACACTCTGCTCTGCCAGTGCAAGGTCCTGCCCTGCATATATTCGAGGTCCAGGGTGGGCAAAGATGACGAGAAGTCGTCAGCGACCAAGCGCACGATGTGCTCCTATCAGATGGTCAGGCATTCATATCTGACTGGCCGTCATAGACCAAGCGTGCCGCTTACGTGCGAGATTCTGCGCAACAGCCGGGCCTCTTGCCTCCACCTCTCGAGGTCGCAGTACGCACCGTCCACTGGCTGCTTGCGGGCATAGTCAACACCGGTGCTCACGTTGGAAACGCGCGTCACAACGGCAAAGGCGCCCTGACCAAGCGTCTTACGCTTCAGCCAGATGGCGCCTTCGCTCGGTGTTTGCATGCCTGTGTCGACGCCGGCTGTTGATTCACCGCCATCCAGGCCGAGCCCCGTCAGTGGAAGTTCGTGCGGGTCGACCGTGGCGCCCTGTCGGAACTGTGCTACTCTGGTGCGATAATCCTCGGGGTGATGATTACGAGGCGGGACGACGGCCCGGAAGCAGAGGTTGTCGTGCAGGTAGATTAGAATTTGCTGGCGGCCATCGGAGCGATCGGCGAAGTCGGCGCCGCTAAGAATCTAGGTGAAATACCGACGCTTCTCCCGTCCTTTACCGTCGTAGGTGACGGCAGTGCCGTCCACCCGCTTGCCTGTGCCCGGGTCGACATCGCGCACATCCTTCAGTACGAGACGGTCGTGCGCATCGAAGCAGATGATACACTGAAACCCACTGATGCCCTTCACATCGCGGGCTTTGGGCAGGCGGATGTTACAGCCCTCGGAGGTTCCCAAGGCGAAGCCAGACCGCAGTTTCCGACGATGATCATATCTCAGCTGGAGCCCGGGGTACGCCGCCTCTGGAGACCGATTCCTAGCGTCATCTTCGTCAGGCTCGGGCGTCTGGGACCAGTCATACTGACTCGTATCGTCGTGTAGTCGAAGCTGACGGGGAACGAATAATGGAGCATTGTGGGGGGATTCGGACCGTTATCATCGTAGCATCCGTGGGCGTGTCAACAATGGGGTATAGCGTGACAATGATATTGGGGTTGTCCATTATGTCAAAGCATGTCCTCGTAACTCATACCATGAGCAAAGGAATAGGGAAAGAAGGGTTGAACAGAAGGTTTTGCTAGTAGCTTTGAATCATTCACGAACCAGTTTGTTGTCGAGTCGGCTGGTTCCAGCCGCGCTCAGGCACCAGCCGCGGGGTTGTGTAATGGCATGTGATGTGCAATCCCGCCAACCCCATTCACCCATTCACATCCCATTCATCGTTGGGCAACTGGTCACGCCATCATCTTTTGTAACAACGATCAGCGCAAGCATCTTCAGAGACCGTAACCAAGCGCGAGAAGAATGAAGACGAACCCAACGCCAGCAATATGACCCCAAAGCTGCTACGTGCGAGCGAGGTCGCCGCTTTTACGGATGCCGAGCTTGACCACTATCTCGAAGCGAGTTGCTTGCCGAATGGCGACCGCATGGTCGAAGTTGAGGACCCGGACAATCTACTCGAGTCTTTCATCCACCGCCTGCGGTGCGAGCCGAAATCTGCCTCCGTTGCCATGGCGGGAGTGACTAATCGATGAACATACACTAGGGACCGCGTCCGTCCGCGCTCCAAGCTCGTTGACCTCGACCAAGTCTCGGCCCGCCTCCTCCAGCCAGCGCCGCCACGCCGTCGCTCCCTTTCTATCTCAAGCTCGGCGACATCATGCTCGGTGACATCAGAAGACATATTCCAAGAACACTTGCAACAAGAAAAAGAGGCGTACTACGAGCTCGCCAAAGACAGAGGCCGGCCCTTCTACCCGATCGAGCTGTTCCCAGACCTCTCTCGCCATCCCGAGCAATACCCCGAAATCGTGCGCTATTGGAGTGAGCCGTCGAAGCCATTCTGGAGGATCTTTGCGACTCAGCTTCTAAGATGGCAGCGTTTTCGCGACTTCCAAGAGCAAACCGAGATGAGTGGAAAGGGAGGATAGAGATCTATCAAAAAGAGATGTCAAGGCGCCTGGCATAGTACTCGATCACGCCGCCGCAGGTCGAATTTCAAGAGGACTGGACCCGACAGGATAGGGAGGACGTATCACTTCATGTCACGGGCAGCCGGTGTTACGTTGGAATCCCTGTGGCCTGAACTCTCCACCGAGCACAAGATTTCGATCAAGACACAGCTGAACAGCATATTTCGCGCGTTGCGCAAGGAGCACGGCGGCAGACCAAAGTTTGGTGGTTTTGTATCGGCCATCTGCAAAGACACAAGGAGGAACCAACGGGTGAGCGAGCCCACGATCCACACCGAGGCACAGTTCAACGACTTTCTGTGTGGCAAACCCGGGAGAGCTCCCACGGCCTGGATCACCACGATTCGGTCCGGGATGCGAGATGACCATCGCTTGGTTATGACGCACGGTGACCTTCATCCTCGGAATATTATGGTCCAGTGGGAGCGGGGTGCGGAGGACGGGGTCACTGGGAAGGGAGGTGAGAAGAAGATCCGAGTAACCGCGCTCATTGACTGGGAAATGAGCGGTTGGTACCCGGAGTACTGGGAGTTCGTCAAATCCTTGTCCACAATCAATACACGGGGGACGCTGTCCGATTGGTTTGAATATCTCCCCACCGACGCAATAAGAACATGGCCAGTCGAGCTATCCATCGACTCACTCCTCGAACGCTGGCTCGGATGATGCTGGCCGTCTAGCAGCCAAAGCCTTACAACATACACTAGTACCTGGTAAACATGGACGTTGGCGGACAAGGATTGGTGTCTCCACCACGGCGCGTATCTCATAGTGACATAGCAGAATCAACCAACGGGAGCGTTTAGTAGTACTGAGCATCAGGCTGAAGTATGATGTGGAAGCCGCTGCCAAGAGCCCCCCACCCTCTTTTCTTTCACTTTACTTTTCTTCTTTTTTGGTCCAGTAATGCAACTCAGCACATGGTAAGGATGATTGATGCTAATTCTATAGGGTGCCTGATGTCGCTGCTACACAGCACATCGCCCCCTGATGAGACTCGGCGAATCGCCAGCCAGTGTGTGAGTCCTGAACCTGTTGCAAGGGGCACTATAGGCTCCAATGCCCAAGGCAAGGAGACGGGGAGTTGTCCATCAAGCTCTCTCAGATGTACTTAAGGACCGAGTAACAGACTATAGTATTCACGAAGAAGCTCGTTTACTTCTCCAGTCATTCTCTCGTCGTCAACACCATCACACTGCGGATTCATCATAGCTTCATTCCCAACAGCTTTTCTTGTCCGGTGGCCGTGCTCCTACCGTTGCGTTGCCCTTCTTCGTCGCCCACGCGTTTGTCAGAGAAAGCCCTATTAATCTAGCATCTTCCATCCTTCGCCAATGCCTACCACCGTCTACATCGCCATCTACGACGTCTACGATGAGCGGGATCCAATCCACTGGGCCATCTTTCTCGAAAACCCCTCTGAAGGCAATGTCATTCTTCAGGTCAGCGACGAGAAGGGCGGTAGGGGCTACTACGTCGAGGAGCCCATTCCCGACAAAGAACCTCAACGCTCCTCGCGCCATATGACCTCCATCGAGGCTGGTACCATCAGCTCGGCCGATCATCAAAGCTTAGCGGTACAGCCCAACAAGTTTGGTGCTCTGACTTATTGCAACAACGACCACTTGAAAGTACTCCCATTACTTGACAGATGTTCGTTAGGAACGACAAAAGGACATACAATAGATCCACGCAATCTCCCCTCCTTCTTACTTCTCTTTTCCCCCTGTTAAAGATCTATTACGTGAAGTTCATCCGCGCCTTCCACATATCCTTGACGGTCTCAATGTCATAGCTCATCTCCTCGTTATCTTGGGCCTGCTGAAACACGATCCGCTTCGTGGCAACGTCGACAGAGGCCTTGGGCCAAGTATTCTTTTTGGTGAACAAGTCCTTGCTCGCCAGGTCAATCCTGTCCTTGGACCTGGACACCTCGAGCAAGCCGCTCACCATGTGGTCTTCGGTGGGTTTCTCTGGATCCTCGGCTGGTAACGGAAACGTGTACTTCCATCCCATTTTCTTGTTTTGCTCGTGAGCGTTATCGAGTGGGAACTCCTGTCCTTCGTAACGCACCGCGGGGACGTAATAGAGTGTCCAGCCGTTGAGGTGAGCGAGGTTGCTGTAGGAATTGGGATCCATGGTCCGGCCGCCCCAGGGAGCAGCGCTTCCCGGACTGTCCAGGCTGATCGAGCCGGGCAGAGTCTCCAGCTTGCCGTTGGCGAAGTTGAGCACGACGAAAGGGAACAACTGGTCTCGGGCGGGCGGGTCCCAGTTGCCCTTGACCTCGTTCCACGACCAGTTTTTGATGTTCTGGAGGTAGATCTTGTCGCTGGTGCGCCGTCGTTCCTGCAGCCGGATGCGAGAAGTGTTGAGCCCTTGCGGCTCGCCATCGGTGTTGACGTTGCCAGCCTGCTGGAAGGTCCAGAAGGTGCCGCGGATGCGCCAGAGGCAGCCCTTCCCCTCGTTAAGCTCGACATATCGGCAGTTACTTGCCGTGACGGCACTACTACCCTGGAGAAGGGTCGGATAGATCTCGCTCTGGGCGCTTTCCTGCGGCAGGGGCTGCGTCTTCTTTTTGCCGGTGGGGTGGTGAATCTCACACTCAGGAACGTCGGTAGGCTCCGTGTTGTCGTCGTTTATCAACTCAAGGATCTGACGGTAGGAGGGGTCCTCGTTTGTCCACGCGTTCAGGATCTTGTCCTCGGCTGCGCATTCCTCGAGAACCTTGCAGTCGCAGACATCGGCCATGGCATTGTACATCCATTGGTTGGCCGCGTCCAGGGCATTCTCCAGGGCCTTGTCGGCGTCGTGATAGTCTTTACTGCCTTCGTCTGCCGCATCCTGGTAGTTAACCCACGCCGACACGGCGCTTGCGACTTGTTCGTTGAAGGTGTCATAGACGCGCCCCAGCAGCTCCTGTTTCTTCATAGCGAAGCGCTGGGCGGCAAGCGCGTGGATGGCTCTGAAGAGAACGGCTCAGTCAGCAAGGTAGTGTTCTGTGTCCAGGGCGAGATGAAATTGGAAAGGCACGCGGCATACTTACTCTCTCAGCTTGCCCTTCACAACCTCACCGACAGCAGCGTCGGCGCCAAGAGCGAGACCCTCAGCCAGGATCCCAAGCGCCGCGGCACCTCTCGTGACCCATTTCAAGCGCTTCAGCGTTTTGGCGGCCTCCATGACGATAGGTGCATCGGCAAACTTGCCCCCTTTGGCAAATTCACTAGCATTCTGCACGCTGACCATGCGTGCGACCCGGGAAGCGTCGCCCATTATCTTGTTGAATTTACTGTCGCTGATGATGCCTGGCACACCGCCAAACCTAGGTCAGCTGGCCTTCTTCCGAAATCGTGGGATGTAGGGTTTTAATGGCGTACCGAGTGCACGTTTGACCTTCAGCTCTCTAGGGCCGGAGACGGTGAGACGGTACGTGAGGGCGTTCTTGAGGACCGTTACCTTGTTCGCCTTCTTCGCCCCTGATTTATATGCGAATCACCAGTCAGCCATAACTAGCGGTCTTAGAAGGGGAGCTCGGCGGAGTCACTTACCCAACTTTTCTCCATAAAACACCTTGGGGTGGAGAGTCCCATATGCGCCAACCGCCAGGCACAGAATCCCGAGACCGCCAACGGCCCAGTACATCTTGGACATGCCCTCCTGGGACGCGTCGAACAGGTCCATGGCCGTTTTGTCGACGTCTTCCATCAGGCTCACCATGTCTGCCTTCAGGGCTTCAATGGTAGGATAGCCCTTGGCCTGGGCACCCCTGAGCACGATCTCCTGGTACCAGTCGCTCTTGGACTCGAAGATGCTCTGGCTCCTATTCATGGCAAGCATGGCACTATCCATGGAATTGACAAGGGTATCACAGCGACGCTTGCGCAAGGCATTGTCTGTGCCGGTAGCCTTTGTCAGTGCTTGCTTGTCCCTGAATATCTAGGATACCTCTTACCTTGAAAGTCCATCTTGGCGTGGTGGCAGGTGTTGTAAGCGGCAAAAGTAAGAGGAATGATATGCCTTTCTGGGTATTGATCAGGCGGCTGATTGAGCTCAGTTGATCCTGTCGCGATTTCGACGAGGACGCGGAGATGTCTGCTCGCTTTATATGCTCAGAGCATCTCAGCATCCTTACCATGAGACATACTCCAACCCTCCCTTCTCGACTCTTGACCATTAAACCTCCCTTAATGCAATTCTTCTGCCATACTTCTTGTCCTAGTGATGGATGATGAGGATGCTACCCCAAGCTTATGCTCGGCGCCCAACTGGAGGGTGGCAGTCACAGTGCAAGCTGAGCCCGTCCAAGAGCTGGAAGACTGGGTCATTGGGACGGGATTTTCATGGTCCAAAAGCAAATGCCATCAGTGCGTCCGCTTTGGGTAGCCATTGCGGGCGGTGCGCCGAAGAAGACATTGGAAGGGCCAATGTGTTTAAGAAGGAGTGCCACACTGAGAAATACTCAGAGGACCACCGATGCAATGCCAAGGTGAGATCGTTATTGGAGCAACTGTGACTTGCTTGACAGCAGCTGTGATAAGGCCCTGATCCCGTCTCTACTGACGCCTGGTATTGGCTCCCATGCTTTGCCGATACTCAGATCTCTGACACTTGGCGGCTGCTGATTTTTGGTCTGACCATCTTTCGAGCGCGACCATTCATTGGAAGGCCCTTCTGCACGAACAGTAGTGCGTCACTATGGTTGCGACTGGCTGTGCCGTTAGGCAGAGCCAAGGAGGTGTAGGGTGAGCCTGTCCTCAGCGACAGTCCCTTCAGCAGCGGTCAGGCTCAACCGAGCCGGCAAACCTGCTTCTCTCCATTGCCGGTCGTCTCACTGACCCGAGACTGAACGGGATCTCATCCTTCCGCAGTGGTCACAACTATGAGTGGATTTCAATTATTCACGCATTGTTTCACCCCCTTTCTCCACTCTTCCCACTGCCCAAGTTTCCATACCACCAAGCACCCGCCAACTCGCACCATTTCAATCACCATCGCTCCTGCCATCCACCGTTCTAGTCTACACCCACCTGATCAGCATGGGTTTCAAATTTGGAGACTTGACGAGGGAAATCACCGAGACCGGCGCGCAAATCGCCAACACGTGCACCAAGGTAATAGAAAAGGCACCTTCCCTGGGCAATGAGATCGTCCACACAGCCTCTAAGGTAGGCGATAGCGTATCCGCCACCGGTGGCCATGTTGGCAACGCAATCTCGGACGGCATCAAAAAGCTTCCAGATGCCGGGCTGGACGAGAAGCTCAACAGCAAGAGCATCAACACGCTCGCCGCGAGCGTCGGAGATGTTGTGTTCCCCGATAACCCCAAGCTTCGACAGCGAGTCGAACAGTTGGATGCCGACTGCCGCCTTTCCGAAGCCCAGTTTAACAGGACTAAGAAAGACTTGTATGCCTTCCATCGCCCGCCCTCACACTGCTCCTTGGAGGCCCGCTAACTAGTAGGTGAAACAACAGCGAAAGACTAGAATATAGATCCCGTGTCGCCATTGCCAAGTATCTCAAAACACGCGGGTTCGACTCGCTAGAGTCCCTAGACCGTGAGGTCAGACGCGTGGCGACGGGGAAAGTGTTCGAGGAGTGGGGAAGGCTAAAAACAAAGTGAGGATCCATCTCTTTCCAATTCTACCAGTCTCTTACGGTCGGTTTGTTGACATAGTTAACTTCACCGTCCAGGATCGGAAGGGACCTCGCCATTGAGAATATGATCGAAACGATCTGCGGGATCGCCGCTCTTGGAGGGGTTACCGTGACGGGCAGCCTCGTTACTGTCGGCATGATCAGTGGGCCGGCCGGCTGGTCGGTTCTCGGCGCCATCGGGACCGCCAGCGCCACTATCGGAGGTGTTGTTTTTGTTGGCGCTCTAATCAAGGCAATGGAGCAGGAAGATGTGCGTTTACACCGTGGTGCTAAAGACAACCCCAATGCTTGGTGTTGAGGCGAACATCGTGTCACGACCCATAGGAACTCAAGCATCATATAAAACAGCTATACTATGCCCGTTCCGATCTGCGGCTCAACCTGAACCGTCTCAACGTTCTCGTTGACTGGTCAATAGCCTTCGGTGTGTACTGTCGTCTTGTTGTATTGAGCAGAGCTCTGACTGACATTCTCACAGCTGCCTGTCTAGACATGATAGACGACACGTCCTTCAGCAGCTTCGAATCGCTGTTGGCGCAGCTTGAGAAGAGGGACAGGTGGCGGTGGATGCCTTCCGAGGTTACAAAGGTATGTACAATACACTTCAAGTTGTTGGTAGCACGAGATTCGGTATTGTATTGACCAACTACCGTACCAGGAACTTGCCGCATATGATCGGATGCGCCAGGCCTGGACCAAGGCGGACCCTGAAGCGAAATACTAAGCTCGGCGATTCTCATGCCGGAACTTCACTAAGCAGGATCCTGGTAACACGACGATTAGGTAGAGCCATGGAATTGCGGCAAGCTAAAGGACCGAAAGTATAGAAAAACAGTGAATAGCAATGTTATGTAAATAAGTACCTTTAACCTAGACCAGTAGAATATAATATAAACCTACATCCTAAGAGGCCTTATAGGGTTGAATATTAACGTTTATAATAATAGTACTATCGTAATATATATCTAGCGCCTTATTAACCACCCTCTCGTTAAGCCTACTTGTCATGAACCAACCATATATAGCGGCCGGGTGGGGCGCGACCCCGGAACCCCGAGCCAATGGCCGGCAGGGACGGCAGGATCACCAAGATCAATCGGGAACTGGTGATCCCGGTGAGCGGCTCACCTACGATCACCGGGCCGAGGTGATCGCTAGTGATCCAGGTACGGAGATACCTAAGGGAGGAAGCTGTATATAGTTCTACCATTCTGCCACTCATTCAGATAGCTAGCTTCCTCAGTGAGCAATTCAAGCAGTAGCTTTCACCTACTATGCAGACATTGCGACTTGCATTGTCGTGAACCCTTTGGCTTCACCGAGACCTCTAGTCCGACCAGCAGATACCTTCGACCGGCGAACCCTTTCAGAAGCAGGACTGCCTGTGGTTTCGTCACATAACATCTTGCTTAGGCAGTCTATTATACTAAGTATATTATTATAGCTATAATAGTCCTTTAGTTATTTTTTAAAGTCTATCTTAATATAATACTATAGTTTTATAGGTAGTTATAGGTAATAGTTATAATGGCCTAGGGGTCTTATCTGCAGAGGAAGATGCAATTTGCTGCTGACAAGAAGCTTCAGAAGTCTAGAGAGAAGGGCATCACGAATGCTGCAGGCGACGACGCTCCAGTGGTGCAGGTAGCCAATGGGCAGCAGGAGCACCAGGTGCTCTCCAATTTATCTGCTAGCAATGTGCGGTTCTCCTATCTCGCAAGTTGAGTCCCTCCTGTCGTCGCTTCCTAACCTTCTATCCTAGCACCACACGATTGTTGATTGTGCAAGACAGATTTAATTCAGTCTTGGGTGAGGGGGGAATTGTCGCAGCGGCTGTGCTTGCAGGAGGGGCAAGATTCTGCACAGACACTGAATATGCACCCTTCTCGCATTTACACTACATTCACCGGTGATGAGTTAGTGTACTCCAGTCCAATGCGCATGTGTACCTATAGGATTAGAGGGAAGCAGGCGGGGCCTTTTCCAAGGCACTCACACAGTGCCATTCATGCGTGATCCACCCGTCTACGGTTTAATCTTGTGTATAGCCACGCGATCACAGTTGTAGAGACTAGGTGGAGATGATCTTACAGTCTGAGCTGACTGGTCTGCACTAGTCTCGACCATGGTGACGCCTGCAGATTGAACCTTGGAGGTATGCTAACACAATGAAGGAAGGCTTGAGAGGGACGGGCTCTTGAGGTTGAACAGTTATTAGTTGAAACTTAAGGAATCCAGGACAGGAGGGAGCATCTGCTGGGAAAGGAAGTGCACTGTCTTATGCACATTTCGTGGGCCATCCAGTTTGTGCCCTCGGTTCCTTTCACCTCTCCCTTTGTGGCTTTCCTCTTGTCTCACTGGGCACGTGTGATGTACATCACGCCAATGGTGTCTGGTCCGATGCTCAACCAATCAGGCTCGTCGTTACCAGTGGAAGATGGTGGCTTCTTCTCTGCAGCGTAACACACCAAGGTCCTCACTTGCTGATAACGGAGTAGGAGGCCAAATGTGCTATGCGCTCTCCCGCAACCTTGTTTTGCAAGCAGCGGGCGACGAAAACGACCCGACGCGTCTGCAAGTCCCCCCCATCTCTACGGCTAAATCGCCGTTCCATATCATCTAAGTAGCAGCAGGATTCGTGCCTAATTCAATTATTTTGGCTCGCCGTGCTCTCTTAGATTGTTGGCGGTATAGCCTAACTAGCAGCAGGTCGACATTGTTGATTACCTGTCTCAGCCCCTCTACGGTCAGTGAGCCTTGCTGCAACATTGCGTCTCCGCAACCGCACTCTAATGCGTCACGCTTGCGCTTGGGTAACGCCTTTGGGTTCGAAGCTAAATTATACGTATCGCAACTCAAGCAGGGTAGTCTGAACGCGCTGTTCGGCCCGAACAAGGACAGCCAATTCGTAACATCGTCAAGTGGATTTGTTATAATATTCGTAGCCTTTTCAGATAGTCCAGGCTTGACTTTTTCGGTTAGAGTAAAGCCTCTATAGGCGCCTATATATACGAACTAGACGAAACGTAAGAAGATAATATAGTCGACGTCCCTCAAGGTTATATAGCTCTCTAGAGGCTCCTACGTCCCGCCGTTGACCAGGGCATTTAGCGGGGTCGACGAACGAGCCAAGAGACCCGGGCAGATATAGAACTCCAATTTATCGGGTCCCACAATGAATTTGAGCGGCCTAGTTACGAGAAACCTAGAGTCGAGGCGTTAGAAAGATGTTTTTCATAACGTATATTATCAGCGAGTGACCCATATCAGCGAGTGACCCAGCTTAACAAATTTAGCAGGGCTGCATCCAAATGTACGATAAGAAAATTGTTAAGCTGGGTCACTCGCTGATTTGGGTCACTCGCTGATAATATACGTTAACGTTAATAGAGAAAGCGCTTACTCTCTAAGTTGTTCCGATTCCACGCCTATCATTCCGTGATGCCTTGAGAGTGCTTGAATAGCTGACATGATTAAACCTTAGAATTTGGAGCAGGTAGACTGTTTTTGGTGCACTTTGCTACTAGAGGTATTATGATGTATAAAATACGGTACTAGGTCAGGTAGCCATTCCCGTGCCGTGCCGTCCCATATTCTCCAAGCGATCCGTTATTACCCCTCTTTCACTCCGAGTCCTCCTGGACGTTACCCCCATGGCTGGCCGGGGTGTGCTATAGTCATAGCAGATAGGGATCCCAAAATATGTCCAAGTTGCGGTCAATGTCCGAGTCTACGAATCATACATCGCGGTCATGCATAATATTGCTTGCTTACGCTGGCTTACTACTAGTAGGCACCTTTCCTACCTTGCTTTGACCAGCCACTGGACAGTTTTCGATGAAATATAATAGTAATACTCAGCTTCCGCTTCCGAGAACTTGAATGTACATGGTCGGAAAGCTACTAATAGAGTACAACTTCCTTTGCAGCATCTCACCTGCGCTCAACTAACCATAAGATAAAGAGCCCAAGATAGAGATACTCGTTCCTGTCCCGGATAGGTCAGCTTGAACCGTTGCCTTACTAACAATGGTTCTCCTTCAGAGACTGGGATACAACAGCCTCTATGT
Source organism: Chaetomium strumarium (assembly GCF_033439665.1). Classification (NCBI taxonomy): domain Eukaryota; kingdom Fungi; phylum Ascomycota; class Sordariomycetes; order Sordariales; family Chaetomiaceae; genus Chaetomium; species Chaetomium strumarium. The sequence continues at coordinate 6,110,521 of NW_026944429.1, read as the reverse complement.
CTGCTATCTCGTCGCCCTTGCCATTGTTTGTCGGGTTTACGGTGCGTCAATGACTGTACTCGGCCTTGCGGAAGAGAAAAGCAGCGGCGATACCCACGGCACCATATACGCAAACAACATCTTCAGCAATGATGGCATGCCCGACCCATACCGTGATGGCACGCTCAAGGGGTCCCTCATCCTCCACAACGGCCGCATACATACCATGGACGCGGGCAACCGAGTGGTTGGCGTGCTCGGCATCAGGGACGGCTGGATCGTCTACGCGGGACATGATGTGGAAGAGGCTGAACGCAGGACCGCCCCGGGACTAAGCCCGACTCGCAAAATCGACCTCAGGCGGCGAGTCGCTATTCCCGGGCTCATCGACTGCCACAACCACATCGTTCTGCTGGGAAACCGGCCAGGCTACCACACGCCCCTAGAACGCGCGTTTACGGTTGCCGACGTGCTGTACACGTACCGTCGGCGGGCGTCGGCGGTTCCGCCCGGCGCCTTCATAACGACCATCGGCGGCTTTGCCCCGATCCAGTTCCGGGAGAGCCAGTTACCAACACTATCCGAACTCGACAGCGCGGTGCCCAATCACCCGGTATTCATCTCGACCGGCTTCAGTGGCCCCGCCACAACCAATTCCCGGGGAAAGGCCTTCTTTGAAAGACTACCTGGGGACGCGTCCGTCTCGGTCGCTGCGAACGGCTCCATCGCGGCCGGGCTCGAGAATGGGAAGGCTTTGCTGGCACTCAGACAGCAGCTCACCTTTGCGGACCGCGTGCGCAGCGCCCAGGATGCCATGGCATATGCTGCGTCTGTTGGCGTGACCACACATGTAAATGCCTCCTTACCTTCTTTCCCCCGTTCTTTCCCCTTTCAGCGCCTTCCAGTAGGCAGGTAACCTAGTCATGCCGTAGCAGAACTGACACGCATCCCTTACTCTCCTTAGCTCGACCAAGGCGCGTTCCCCGCGTCCAACACGGCTGCCGACGGTTCAGGCAACGAGGATCTCCTCGCCATGCACTTGCCCTTCCTCTCCGTCTACGACTCCGCCTCCCGCCAACAATACGACAACGACCACGACCAACGATCTGTACCTCCGTTGATCCGCCTCCGCATCAATCACCTCCACGCCGACGCCGACGGCTCCCTGCCAACCCTCACCAACCGCCTCCGGTACTCGTACCCCTTCTTCGGCAACGCCATGGTGCGCACGGGCGGCATCGGCGAATTCGCCGTCTCCATCGACCAGTACGCAGGCGGCGAGCTATTCGAGTCAGCCGCCGCGCGCATCGCCCGCGCTGGCTGGCGGTTGGAGGTCCACTCGCTCACCGATGCCGACTACCGCGGCCAGATTGAAGGGTTCGAGCGCGTCGATGCTGCGGCAGGGGGGATCAAGAGCCTGCGCTGGGTGGTAGCCCACGTGCCCCGGATCACGGTGGAGTATCTACGGAGGCTGAAGGCGCTGGGCGGCGGGGTGAATCTGTCTGGGTTTATGTATCTCGCCGCCGCCGGTCCCGGGGCGAATGGAACCGCTCCGGCCGGCCCGCCGTTCCGGACCATTGTGGCGAGCGGGATCCCGGCCGGGTTTGGACCGGACGGGGCCAACATCGCCCCGCTGAGCCCGTGGCCGCATGCGTACTATGCCACGACGGGACGGAATGCGAAGGGGGAGGTCATCAACCGCGGACAGACCATTGGTAGGCAGAAGGTATTGGAGATGTTTACGAGGGACAATACCTGGTTCCTTGGCGGGCCGGACGAGGACGTGTTGGGCGTCCTGGAGGTGGGAAGGCTTGGGGATGTTGCTGTGTTGAGCGACGACTACTTCGCCGTCTCTGACGACGAGGTGAAGAAATTGAGAAGCGTGCTAACAGTTGTTGGAGGAGTCGTGGTCCATGATTCCGGGGATCTGCGGTATTGACAGTTTCTCACGGGTGGGGTGGTCGGAATGAAAGTGCGATGCAATTAGATCCGTTGAGGTCTTCGTCTCCCACTGTATGACCTGCATGTGCCGCTGGTTCGGTTCGAGATGCCGTGACTCCCTTGAACTTCAAGTTGCCAGCAGCCCTAAAGTACCTGCCTTACACTGCTAGTAGTAGTAATAAAGTTCGGTTCAACTCAGGCTTCCGAGGTCAAGTCAAAAGGGATTGCCGCGCAAGATGCCGACGGAATCGGCGGGGGCGACGCCGTGGTTTGACTGCAATGGGGGGGAATGGGATGCGGCCAGACAAGGCAGGATGTCGGAGCAGCCGACAGACGGATCCGCTGCGGCCCTTGAACCGTCAACCGGTAGAAATGGTAGTCGAGAGGATGAGTTTTGCATGCAAAATTCTGGCCGCACTGATAATAACAGTTGCTGAGACTGGCGCCCGCCTGTTCTCGTTCAAGTTCCAAGTTGGATTGTCTGTAGCGTTGCCCATAACTTTTGTGTAAGATACCACCTAAGAAATGGTAAGATTCTGTAAATATCGGACCATGATGTAAGTTACGTGTCATACTAGTATTTAAGTGCACATGGCAGGCTGGGCTCACCGCGAACTGGTAAGTGCTGCAATACTGTTAGTTATCAATTAGGATTGTAACCTTACCATCATTCCTCCGAACCTTAAGGTACCATGACTACCACTAAGTCGTGTGTCTCACATTTTCCGTTTAGCTCGTCGCATCATGATTGAACTTGCGGTGAAATTTCAATAGGTCAACTTATGGGTGCTGGTATTGTACATACGATCTTACCAGCATTTTACCGTACCTTACCACACCGTGCGCCTTCCAAACACTGGCAGGCTCAGCTGTCTTCGCACGTTCCTGCCCGCCCGCCCCAAGGTCGGGTCCGCACCTCTCTCAAACCGGACGCGGCTCGCGTCGCGGGGGAATGCAAAGGTCAGACACATCCCAATCTGGGGTTCGTCAATTCATTTGACTGATTGACTGACTCAGGCCTCTAAATCTGGCGGCTGCCATCTTTGGCTACGTGATGCGCTTCCCCACCTCTTCTTGCGTTAGATACCGGCCCTCCGGCCCTACCGTACTATTGTATCTCTTGCATGCACCAACTTCCTGTGACCCCTCATTCATTCCCCTTGCTCGTTGGCTCGCAACATTTCCCGTCGTGATCTGGAAGAAGCACCGACTGCAGTGCGCTGCAGAACGGCCAACAGGGACAAACCCCCCTGTCTCCGACCAGACTGGTCCTGGACTCGGCCCGAACTTCTTTGGGCCCGAGATCTCACCTCCCCCGGTCTGATGAGGTCGTGCGCACAGGCAGCGAGTCGATTGGGTCATAGTACTCGTACACCTTGTTCTCCTTGTCGCGTCCAGTGACGGCGGGGGCAGTGTACTTGGAGATCCCCGTGCTCCGGTCGTAGGACTCGAAGGAGCACGCCAGGCGCTTTCCGCCTCCGCCCGGGAGGTCGACGACGAACTGCGGCATCATGAAGCCGGCCACAGAACCACGGATCTGTGCCTCGAGGTCCAGGATGGTCTGCAGCGGCGTCCGCAGATGCTCGACGCTCTTGACCATGTCGCACTGATAGACGTAGTACTGCGCTTTTCTGTCAGACTACTCCAAAAGTTTTCATCGATAAGGGGCCGAGTACGCAGGCAACGTACCGGGAATATCTTGTTGTCAGCAAGCTTGCGGATGAGGGTCGCCATGGTCTGCAGGTCGTCGTTCACCCCTCGGAGCAGGACCGTCTGGTTGCGCACCATGACGCCCTCCTCGAACAGCTTCTGGCTGGCGGCCGACGTGATCCACGAGATCTCGTTCGGGTGGTTGAAGTGGGTGTGCCAGGCCATGGCCTTGCCCGCGCGCTTGGCCTTGTTCGAGATATCGATCAGAGCATTGACCCAGCCGTCCGACTCGTCGAGCACGCGGGCCGGCGCAACCGCGAGCCCCTTGGAAGCGAACCGGAAGCGCTTGATGTTGGGCATGCCGATCAGTCGCTCACCAATCTCCCGGATATGGTCCGGGTCCAGGTAGTAGGCATCGCCCCCCGACACGACGATGTCCTGCAGGCTCGGCTGGCTCTCCATGTAGGCGAAGCACGCCTCCCAGCGTCTCCGGCCTGGTTTCAGCGACGACTTGGTCACAGTCTCGGTGTCTGCCCCTACGGCGTACGAGCGCGTGCAGAACATGCAATACGTTGGACATGCCGAGGTTGCTGGCTTCCCGTTAACTCACGGCTCCGGCCAGCCTCCCCTTCTGGACGAACGTCCAAACAGCTATGTCTATCAACTTACGAAGAAACAGCGCCTTGTCCGGGTAGCGATGGACAAGACCCTTGACCGGCGAGTCGGCTTCTTCGTGGAGTGAATCGAGTGTCAGTTTTGGGTGGTCCGGCATCATGGCCGACTTGAGAGGCAGGAATTGGCGGCGGATAGGGTCGTGTCGTGGGTCTCGCCAGTTGATGCGGCTCAGAATGTACGGGCTATCGGTCGTCAGCAAGGATCCCACCCAGGGCACCTGGTCGAGTCTATCCCCGGAGGAGAGGCTTCTCACGTCGTCCTAGTGGCCATGGTGGCAGCGGTTATGCCAGCGTCAACATCCTGGATGAACTCGGCGCGGGTCTGCAAGCGGGTGCCGGCCTTGTCATATGACACCTCTTCCGGAAGGACGGCTTCTAGGAAGCTGTAAAGCTCTCTTTTGGTTTGGACCAGGTTTCTGACCTGCGGCTTGTGAGAAACAGGCCGCATCAGCTTTCTAGCACGAGAGGCTTACATTCCAGCGATATGAGAGAAAGTCTTTGGCCGAGATGTTCTCCCACACCGGCACTCTGCGCCAGAACTCGTCGCGGTCGTACGGCAGAGCGCTCACAACCGGGCGGGCCGTCGAGGCAGCCTCACGAGGGGGCATCGTATCAAAAAGTGGCGCAATAGAGCCGGCGGCGGAGCTGAGTGGGTTGCTGATGTCGGCAACCCGGGCCTGGGAGTGCGCGACGGAACCAACTGCTCGAGCCGAGCCCAGCATGGACGATGCCGTCCTTGGCCCGCGGCGGGAGGAGACGCGCCGAGAGACAATGGAGAGCATGATGGCAAGATGCAGATGAGCGTCCGGTGCTCGTCTCGGGTTTATCATGGCGTTGCTCTTGGCCTTGACTTGGGGAACCAGAGCCTCGCCGGCTGAATCGAGCACACTCGGACACGGTCATACCAAGCGTCGAGGAGCGACATCTTCTTATACTTACTTGCGCATCATCCCAGACTCAACTCGCAAGCGCCGACGGCCAGGCGTGGCAGCTGCGTCTGTGAGGGTCAGTGAATCAGCGGTGGCACAAGGTGCTTGTCCTGCCCCCCTGTTTGCATTTCCTTGCAGTCTGTCCAAACACTATTGTTGCGCAACAGTTTCTGCGGTTCACAGTGCAGTTTGATCCGTGTGTCGATCATTGCTCCCGGACGAGGGTGGTGAGGATGTTACTTGAGGCCCTTGTCGGAGATACTAGTTGACATGCCCAGGGGTTTGTTACGGGGGCTGTTGGTTCCGACTTGGATCCTACATACAGCACTCGGTATATAATCTTGGCACCCGGCTTGTTGGTCTCCTCAGCCGGCCCGATCACACGAACGTCTCCCGAGCAAGAAACAATTCCATTGTGGTTGCAGGCTCATGCGCCCACCTTTCCTTTTCCGCTACATGCCCGCTCGTGTCTGACGTGCGTCGGTCGATTGGGCTTCGTCCATGAGTGATATCTGATCGGAGCAACGCTAGGCGTGCCCGGTCGCCAATATGTCCTCATTTGACACTGCACGCCTGTTCTACTTCACGTCAATGAACCTGCAACGGTCACTGCATCGTTGGGACCGGGAGGATGTCTTTCTACCGGGCCGTCACTCGACTACTTTAATGACGGACAGCTTATGCTTCCGCTCCCCGAGCACTTCAAGTCCTGACTACACTGCATTACATTAAGAGGCTAGGACCTCGTTAGCCCACAGGCCGGATATACTTGCCCCTGACGTCGTTCTGGGCTCCCCCAAAGAACTTTATTATTATTGCCATAAACCCAACACGGCCATGATGGCTCGTCGATGCGGCAGCCGCTCCAGCCGCTCCAGCATCGAACCTCCGGTCAAAGGCCAATGCGAGAGGGAGTAAGTGTGGGATTCTCCACCCACAAGGGCGCGGGTTGAGGAGAGTCGAGTCGAGGGGGGAGATAATATGATAACTGACAAGGAAGCTGAACACTTAACAAAGCCTTTGTTCCGCGGCCCCCAGTTTCCCAGAAGAGACAGGCACATCCACATCCACATCCACATCCAGCCGCGGTCCAGGCGCCGGGTCAGACAACACCAACGACGGGGCTAGGGCTGCAGAAGCATCTAGTGGCGCCGCCGCCCCGCCGCCATGGGCGCCGATCGACAGTGGATGGAAGCCCTGGAAGGTCGTGCTAGGCTGCTTCTGTCTCACAGTCCCCACGTACGGCCTGCTCAGCAGCATCGGCCTATTCCAGACATACTGGCACCGCACCGTCCTGCGGGACCACGCAGAGAGCACCATCTCGTGGATCATCTCCGTCCTTGGCTTCCTGAGCTGTCTCTTCGCGGCGCCTGCAGGCATCCTGTTTGACCACTACGGCTCGCGCTGGTTGCTCCCGCTCGGGTGCGTGGTCTACGTCGCCTCCCTCATTGGCCTATCGTGTGCCTCGACGTACGCCCAGTTTATGGCCTGCATGGCGCTGGCCGGCGTCGCTGCTGGTAAGTAAGGGAGAGAAACCCGCATTCCTTTAGCTGAACCAGTGCTCCCCACCGGCTAACCAGGGGTACATTCCCATGTTGTACCTGATGTTTATAGCAGTCCCCACGACCATTTCCTTTAGTGTCGTGAGCCACTGGTTCGAAGCCAGAAAAGGCCTTGCGATCGGCTGCGCTGTTGCTGTTGGGCAACGTGGTTGTCGAGACCAATGTGGCCCCCCGGCAGACAGCGAGCGACGGTTCGGGGCCCACGGGCGTGTCCCACGTGCTGACATGTTCCGAGTTTTGGTCGTCAGCTACACTCTCTTCGGTGAGTAGCCTTGAGATTGTCTACGTACAACTGTTGTTGTTGTTGTCATTGTCTAACCGCATGTCCCTGAATCTCCCGCACACAGCGTACGAGATTGTGCTCTTCATTCAATGGGCCTCTATCCCCTCGTATGCCGCCTCGGCGGGTGCTGGGAACAAACGGTTCTACTTGATGGTGTCGTACAATTTGTGAGTGCTCTGTTTATTATTATGATTATTATCTGGTCGCCGATTTCGGGCAGGGCTCGCCAACTGACGCAAGACATTTCATCTCGCCAACCCGCAGTGGCGCTGTGTTGGGCCGGACTGTGCCCCCCTGGCTCTCCGATCGCCTGCTCGACTCATTGAACGCCACCATCTCGATGAACGTCTTCACCTTGCTCGTCGTGTTGGCCATCTGGATGCCCCTCGGGACGTCGTCCACAGCCGGGCTCTTCGTGGTGGAAGTGCTGATGGGCATTGTAACGGGAAGGTTCGTTCCCCTTGGCGGTAAGTAAGGGACACACATACACATACATACACACACACACACATGCACGCACGCACGCACGCACACACACACACACAAAACACACACAAAACACACACATATAGACAGTTCTAAGATTAGAGAGTGGTGACATGGAGGGGCAAATACTGACTCTTTGCACATCCTCAAAGTCTCGTGCATTCACGCGGTCTGCAACCCGCAGAACACGGGAACCTGGTTGGGCGCCGCCTACAGCATCGTCCCATCTGCGTAAGTGTGTGGTAACTGTGGTTGCATCATCATTCGTCGACACACGAGGGCGGCTCACGGCTCACACCGCAACGGCAACCGCAGGACCCTGATTGGGAACCCCGCCTCAGCAGCGATCCTCGCTCGCTACCGATCCAACGCGCTCGTCGCTTTCCTCCGCCGCCGTGCTCTTCTCGGCCATGATCAGCGCCGCCGCGCTACGATGGCTTGTCCTCGGCCGCCGATGGATCGTGAAGGCCAGGGCTTGAGAGTGAGGTTGGCTTCTGGCTTCTGGCTTTGGCTTTGGCTTGTCTCAGGCTCGCAGCCGCCTTGGGATGAGGGGTGACACGGCAGCGTAACGGCATACGGGTACTGTATGGATCCGTACGAGTAGTTAGGTACCTTACTTGGTCTGCTGTGAAACAGCATCGTCCTTTGTATTGCAAGACGGAACCTTCTCCGTGAATGGGATTGGTGGTTCCAAACTGTAACAGAAGGCACTTGACCGAAGGCGTAGTGCTGTTCTGTGCTTGAGCGACAGTTGACCGCGTCATCTAGATGTTGCAACCCGGTATCACTGGCAGCCCCCGTCATCGAGATTGCCTCGCAATGTGCGACATACACAACTTCTTCCACAACAACCTCGATGTAGCACTCTGTTCTTCACTCCATCCCCCCCCCACTTTGTTTTCCTTCTCTGCATCACCACTTAGACTGCCAAGTAGCCATATGGGCTGCAGAGAGGACAGTGTCATACTGCGGCTCGACACGCACCGGGAAGAAAACCCCAGGGGCTGTGAGATTGACCTTGGTCTAATCCAAGACGGCTGATGGGAATCTCCATGGGACATGGAGATGGACGAGCCATGCGTTCGCCGGCCGTCTGATGCTCTAAGATGGGAACGGCATTAGTGCCTTGCGCGCCGTGCACGGCACTCCATGTGTGAGATGACACTGGGGGCGGACAAGCAAGCGCAGCGGAGCGGGCCAACCCGTCGTCTTCACATTTGCTACGGTCAAATCCGACCGCGGCTCGTACCGTTCCCTTTCCGGAAATGAAGGGAGAGAATAGAGCACGCTTGGCACTGCCATCCTCAAGGCGGCCATATAGGTGTGCACATCTGAAGACGAAACCGGGCTGGTGAGTCTAGGTCAAGAGCGTGGGGGGATTCCAGATCTAGGTGTGTATGTACTCACACACGACCCCGTCCTTGACTTCCCGCGACGCAGCTCAGTTTGCGCTCACATTACAAACATCGAGTGTGTCATATCTTGGTTGATCTCCGAGGCTAACATACTAGCTCCGCCCAAGGGGGATGAGCTCAGTCAGACATGGAGGTACAATACAAGCATGCGAGGACCACAACGGGCCCCGTTGACCAAGCAATCCCTTCCCTGCAGAGCTCCCCTTTCCGCCGCCTCAGGGAAGAGCAGACAGCAGAACGCCTGGTTAGCGAACGCAGCCTACCACGCAAGAGCGCTTCAAACTGAGTATATCAGACGCGGCAAACCGCCAATCTCATTGCCGGCCAAAAAGCCTCAGATGCATAGGATTGGCCACCGTCTCTGCCAACTAAGATGGCTCGACCACATTGGCCATGCGCGCCCAATACCGGACGTCAAAATGCTCCGACAGCGTAGCCCTCCATGACCTTCTGGCCATGGGATCCTGCCGTCGACTCGGCCCCGGACGCAAGGGAACGAGAGGCAGTGTACTGCTAAGCGCACATGCAGGAATGAGAATGACCAAAGTTGGCGTCGCGGAGACTAGGTGGGTCCCCTACCCTGCCTTTTGCGCACTCTCCACGAAGCGCTCGGCCACGTCGATGCGGCTGCCCCCGAGGGACGTGATTTTGTCGGCGAGGGCCTTTTTCCTATCCAGATCCGCGATGTCGTCCCCACCGCCGATGCTCTTCCCGTAGACCATGATGTTGGGCACCGTCTTTCTGCCCGTCATTTCGCCCAGCTTGGCCTGGATCTTAGGCCCCAGCGGATGCAAGTCCAGCTCGACCACGTAGGGTGCCGGTTCGATGACATACTTCTCGAGCAGGATGCCCTTGGCCCGCTTGGAGTAGGGGCAATAGGACTTGGAGAAGATAATGACTAGGAGCAGAGCAGCGAGGTCAGCAAGATATATAATTTCAGCGTGCACGAATCGTCGTGGGGAAAGTCAGTACCTGGAGATTTCTTCAGTATGGAATTCAGTTCCGCTTCTACCTCATGGTCCTCCGTCGTCTCCTCCTCCGTTCCCGCCTCCACTGCTTTGGGCGGGCGTTTCTGCTGCCCACTCGCCGAGCTCCCTACTCCAATCACCTTTTCCGGCACGTCCGGCTTGTTGGGGCCTTTGGCTTCTGCGCTGTCCTTGGCCTTCTGCTCGGCCTGTCGCAGTCGGTCCGCCATCTGCTTGGCGAGGATGTCGTCATCTTTATCGATATCTCCGTCCGGGTCGACATCGTGTCCGGCCATGACCTTCTCCCCCGGGTGCTGCTTATCCATGGCGTTCTTGGTCTTGGAGAAGAAATCGTTCAACGAATGCCTGTCGACATCCCGAGAGTGGCGGGCCTTCGAGGTGAAGAAGAGCAGGGTGACAAACCCTGCGAAGACGAGGTATACAAGAACGCGCAAGCGCCTTTGGGACGGCATGACGGGCAGCGTCGTCGCCCTGTGGTGTGTAATTCAGGAGCGTGTCGTTTCGCGCGTATGAAACGCAGCAGATGTCGATCTTGACCAGCTGCTGCCGATGATGATAGACGCCCGATTCAGCATCTATACTACCCTCAAAGGTCAATTGGAACAAACGGCCTCGATGACAGCATTGCAATTGCACGTGGGATCGAACGCCGTCGACAAAAATGAAGTTCGACGTTCTCCAGACAAGACGCGGGATTGAAACTGGGTCGAGGACTTGACGTTACACTGCAGCATTACGGGAGTGTACGGACTGTACACTACTGACCACTGACCAGTACGGATTGAAATTTCCGTAACTACCTTACGTAATCTCAAATGACTAATCAATCTTCAAAGTTCCGCAATGCCGACAGGACAGTGTATACTGTGTAACTAGAAGACAGCTTCTCTGCACCTGATGATTTCAACCTGCAGGACCGCGTCGCCATAAACATGGTGATGTGTCTCTGTCTTGCACGTTACGACATACCGGCTTCAACCTCACTCGCGAAATGTATTTGTTGTGGCCGAATTTGCCCATTTCTTTGCCACACTGTTGAGGCTCTTCAACCCTGTGGAGCACACTGCAATCAGTGAGGCACTGTACGGTTAGTCATTGCTATCACCGGCTTGAGCCTTACAGCAACCGTGACGGCCTCATGCTTTCTCGTCCTCGTGTGATCCAAGTTTACAACGTACATCCATCGAAACGGTTCGAAGGGATTCTGCATCAATATTGCATGAGCTTGCCGCCCGATCACTACAATACCCTAGTCTGTTATTACCGCATCTAGACATCACCGATTCTGCCCCAACCTGAATTAATAATGGCTGCAGCTTCTAAATTTGTCCTTCGTGACCGTCGAAGGATTCGGGGGCTGTTACTTATTCTCTGCTCATAGTCTGAAGATTTTCGAGATAAAGACTTGACGCACAGCGGACCAGTTGCAATGACTGCCACGTCTCACCCTCTCTACTAGTGTAGCTAGCGACTTGCATCCCCAATCTCTTCCTACAGCTGTTTACAGCAACGGATAAACCTCCTACCTTGAGCCCCCTATTTAGAATCCATCTATCCGCTACCGACCGCCAAAATGGCCACCACCACCCTCCCCTCATCGGTTCCTGACACCCACCCGGCCATAGTCATCACCGCTCCCCGCCAACCGCTTCAACTTCTTTCACGTCCTACCGTCCCTCCCAAGGATGGCGAAGCCCTCGTCCACGTAACCTGGACGTCCTCCAGCCCTCTGGACCTGCACCGCGCCGACGGCGGCTTGGCGCTTGGCACGCCGCCCTTCGTCATGGGCATCAGCTTCGGCGGAACCGTCGTTGCTCTCGGAGGCAGCAAGCCCACGCACCTGAGCGTGGGGGACAAGGTGGTGGGCTTCGTGCAGGACGGCGCGCCCGACGAGGCCGGCTTCCAGACCTACATCACGCTGCCAATCTGGAAGGTGAGCAAGGTGCCTGCCAGCATGACGCTGCCTGAGGCGGTGACGGTGCCTGCGAATCTCGTCACGGCATTCCACACCATCACGGAAGACCTGGGCCTGGATCTGCCGTGGCCGTTGCCCCAGGGGTGGACGCCGCCGCAGGCCCAGGAGCGGATCTTGGTGTGGGGCGCGGCGAGCAGCGTCGGCATGTATGTGCTGCAGGTTTTGCGGCATTGGGGGTACCGGAACGTGCTGGCCGTGGCAAGCGGGAAGCATCACGAACTCCTGAAGGGGCTGGGAGCGAAGGAGTGCTTCGACTATCGGAACGGGAACGTGGTGGAGGAGATAGCGCGGTACCTTGCCGATGCCGAGGGCAGCGCATCATCGGCCGGGCGGCCGAGGGTGCCCTTTTTCGTGGACTGTATCGGGTCCAGGGAAGGAACGCTGCGGCCGCTGAGCAAGATCGCGGAGCCCGGAAGCAAGGTTGCCATCATGTTGCCGGTGATCAACGTCCACGCGGGCGATGAGCAGGTGCCCGAGTACGAGGGGGACGTGAGCAAGGTTCTGCCTGGTGACTGGGCGGAAGGGGTCGAGCTGAGGGGGACCAGGACATTCTTTTACGCAAAGGTGAGTTCGACCAGGCCTCGGCCTTTTCTACCAATTGCACATACATGGCTGACAAGCGATGCTTCTTTGTTGGCAGAACGAGTTTTTCAAGCACCATCTTCAGCCAGAGATTGTGCCTGCTCTGTTGGAACAGGGGGTGGTGCAGCCGAACAAGCACAGAATCGTTGAAGGCAACACGCTACTGGAACGAGCGGAAAACGCACTCAAACTGCTCAGGAATCAAGCTGTATCGGGCGAGAGGCTCGTATGGAGAATCGCCGACGAGGAGGACTGATTGATCATTGATCTGCCTCCTACGATGCATGTTTAAACCTAGGAGGTGATTTAGAGTACTACTAGTAGTACATATCAACTTACCCTTATCCCAACATACGGTCAATAAGTAGGTTAAGCTGTTGACACTAGGAGACCGCAACTCATAGGTCTTCTCGTTCACCCCTGAATGTCAGTTCTGCCCATTCCCCTGAAACGGTGGACACCAAAGCCCCAGCTCGGGCACTGCCCCAAGGTTACCTCCGGAAGCAGATGAGCCGAACAGCAGCGTGATTGGTGGTAAGACTCGGCATTGATGTAAATGTACCATTCTCCATCAACCTGGGATGGCGGGAAACGTTGATAGATTGCCGCTTGCTGGTTACCTACCTAAATAAACCCCCTTACGATCTATGTATGGATGTGGTTCGAGCGGGCAGTCGTTGCCGCATTGTGCCGGAACAACGTAACCTTCCGGATCGCAGCCGCCTTTGCTAGGTTCGGCCCAAAGCAGAACGTTCATCCGTTTCTTCCGTTCTGTCATGGATCAGGTATGGGTGGGACTGAGGTTACGGCCCGAAAGTGATGTACAAGTACCACCTTACCTACCTCGGTACGGAGTACTGAAGAGTGCTCGATGGACCATATCAATATCCCAAGCATGTCCCCACCAACCGGGAGATGCGTTTAAAACAGTACTGGAGGACTTGATAATGCCCACCAACCCGGTTCCCAATCCTATAGGCACAGAGCATTCAGAAGCGTTTCTTGCTCATTGCAGTCACCCAATATGATGCTCCCAGCAGTATTGACGATCCTGTTGGGCGCTTCGGCCGCCAGCGCCGCCCTGACATACAAAGGGGTGGACTGGTCCTCGGTGATGGTGGAAGAACGTGCGGGTGTCTCGTACAAGAACGCGAACGGCAATGCGCAGCCACTGGAAAAGATCCTGAGCGCGAACGGCGTCAACACCGTCCGGCAACGGGTATGGGTTAACCCCCGGGACGGCAACTACAACCTCGACTATAACATCGCGTTGGCGAAGAGAGCAAAGGCGGCCGGACTGGGGGTGTACGTCGACTTCCATTACAGCGACACTTGGGCTGATCCGGCCCATCAAACCATCCCGTCAGGATGGCCAACTGACATCGATAACCTCTCCTGGAAGCTGTACAACTACACGTTGGATGCGGCAAACCGATTCCAAGATGCAGGCATACAACCAACCATCATGTCCATTGGAAACGAGATCAGGGTCGGGTTGCTGTGGCCCACTGGCAAAACCGAGAACTGGGGCAATATTGCGCGATTGCTGCACTCGGCTGCGTGGGGCATCAAAGACTCCAGGCTCAACCCCAAGCCGAAGATCATGATTCATCTCGATAATGGATGGTGAGTGGCTGGCTCCTACCCTTGGTCCGAGTGAAGTGTGGGATGCTGAATGAGAGGATGGTAGGGACTGGGGAACCCAGAACTGGTGGTACAGCAACGTCTTGAAGCAGGGTACTCTCGCATCCTCGGATTTCGACATGATGGGTGTCTCATTCTACCCCTTCTATTCGGCGTCGGCCACTCTGAGCGCGCTCAAGACGAGTCTCAGCAACATGGCCAACACCTGGGGCAAAGAAATCGCCGTCGTCGAGACCAACTGGCCGACATCGTGTCCCAACCCACGGTACAGCTTCCCCTCGGACGTCAAGAGTATTCCCTTCTCAGCGGCGGGTCAAACGACCTTCATCACCAACGTGGCCAATGTTGTGTCGTCGGTGAGCCGCGGAGCAGGGCTGTTTTACTGGGAACCTGCTTGGATTCACAATGCGGGCTTGGGTTCTAGCTGTGCCGACAACACCATGTTCTCGCAGTCTGGGCAGGCACTGTCAAGCTTATCCGTTTTCCAGCGGATCTAGGGCCTGGCAGAGTTCGGTGGGCTTGTGAACATTAGCTGGAAAGAGAAGGCGGAAGTAGGAACAGGAGAAGTAGAGGATGGTAGAGAGTGAAGTAGCTCAAATGAGATATCGTGATATTTCAGTTGACTGCCCCACTATTGTGGCATACACGTACAACATTCCAGGTTGTGCGCATCGACCATCCAAAGCTCCGAAGCTGAATGTCGTGTTCATGATGAATCTGAGATTTGGGGCTCTGCTTTCCATGAGCATGGATGGGTAATAAACGAGCCCGGGCGCTCCAGTTGCGTGCTCCACACGTAACGGAAATTTAGCGCCACAATGCAGCCACAGCTCCCGCCACAAGCACTCCAATAACCACGGGCAGCGGAATCTGGCGAGGGCACAGAAACCCTACGAAATTTTGTGAGTGGGGCCCCAAGCAGCAGCGACACTGCCATCCACTACGCAGCGAAACCAGCCGTAGTCAAATCCACTCCATCATCGCGACAATCTGAATTTCGCTCTTCGATACCAGCACTATCGAACAGAGCGAAACCCGTGATCACCGACAACCGCAAAGATGGCTGACACCGAATACGTACGTGCCTTGTCCCCCTCGCCGTTCTCGGTTTCCGGTGACCGCAAATACCCCGACGACCATCGACGCTTTTTAGAGCCTGCAATCTCCGAAGCCTTGGGCGGACACTTAAGCTGATGATGGCGATGACAGAATGCCGAGGAGGCCGCTGAGCTGAAGAAGAAGAGAGCCTTCCGCAAGTTCTCCTACCGGGGTATTGACCTCGACGCGTACGTGGCCGTTCTCCTTGATTTCCCCAACCAGCAACAAAGATGTACCTGGACAACGAAGCCTCGAGAGCACTTAACGTGGTGACAGAGAGGAGGAAGAGGAAGGGCTGCGGGAAGAGGAGGCGACAACGATGTGAAATTGCATGAGTGTTGGTGCTGGGAAAGGGACAGAGCGCTGACACGATTGTCCGTACAGTCTCCTCGACCTCAGCTCTGATGAGCTCCGCGATGTCGTCCACGCCCGTGCCCGGAGAAAGATCAACCGGGGCCTGAAGCGGCGCCCCATGGGCCTGATCAAGAAGCTGCGCAAGGCTAAGCAGGAAGCTAAGCCTAACGAGAAGCCTGACCTTGTCAAGACGCACCTTCGTGATATGATCGTTGTCCCCGAGATGATCGGCAGCGTCATCGGCATCTACTCCGGCAAGGAATTCAACCAGGTGGAGATCAAGCCTGAGATGGTTGGTCACTACCTCGGCGAGTTCTCGATCACATAGTACGTCATGCCCTACCCTCTCGGCTGCTCCCTTTTGAAGAACATTCTGCAAGATTGGGATCTCAGGGACAAACGGACGGCTAACACCCCACTAGCAAGCCCGTCAAGCACGGTCGGCCAGGTATCGGTGCCACGCACTCTTCTCGTTTCATTCCTCTGAAGTAAGGGCTGTGGGATATGGGTGGTTCTTGCATTCAGTCAATCATGGATCAGGCGAAACGGGAAACGGTTCTGCTCATGGGCAATTGATTGATGTCGCGATGCCAAGCGCTATCTTGGACGGATCACGAGATAGTGTTACAGAGCAATTCGAGTGCTGCATTCGGTCCAAAACAATCCATGACACATTCATTAGGTGAGAGTTCGCATGGGGAAGATCCGGTGTTATGGCGGCGATTCGAACTGGACCGAAAGGTTCCAACGCCTGGGATGAGATATTATACCCCATTCCTCTCATCCTTCGCCGATGTTGTGCGGTGTTGGCGACGAATACCCATCAGATACCTCACGTTGCCTCTCAGAGCACGCCGCAGGTCTGTCCCAGTCCGCTCATGAAGCTGCTTCGGCAGGTTTCGCACTCACACTCAAACCCCTTCTCCTGCTTCCCATAGTCCCACGTCAACTGCTCCCCCTCGCATATATCTCGCCGCGCTTGCACACAGATATGGCGGGGCTTGATGAAGTGTGCCAACCCAGAAGGGCCAATGCGCCATGAGCAGTTCGGCCCAGGCGGGACACTGCTACTTGAGTAACAAGAATTCTGCTTGCTGCTAGCCAGCGAAGTTGAAGGGGCAGGGCAGCAGTGGTTGACCAGTGAGCCCAGCAGGTACACGCATGCTTCCCGCGTCGCCACTCCACCCCCGGCACGGGGAGGACCGGCGCCCTGGTGGACTTGGAAGGCGTAGTGCTTGAAGAACTCGAGACATGCATTCCGGGCGTCCGTCTCGGAGGAGCTGCTCACCACTTTGGCTTTGATGCCCGCTATGTAGGACTCGTACTCCTGGCGCGTCACGGTCGACCCGGCAAACCGGCCATGCTCGAGATTCTTGCCCAGCTCTCCGGACGTCAAAACGCGCGCCGCCTGGTCAAAGTCGGCGGGGACGACACCCAGCCGGGCGGCGAGCGAGGGAAAGGCGAGGGCAATGACGTCGGGGTCGGAAGCGAGGGCGCCGCGACAGGCGGCCAACTGACTCTGCATGAGCGCCTTGTCGCCCGAGAACTTCTCGTTGAAGAGCGCGGTCATCGCGGGCGCTTCATCGAAGATGAACTCGTCTCTTGCGAAGTCGCGCGCCGCGAAGAGGCCGTAACCCACGTCCGGGCTCACGAAGCCGACACGGACGGCGGGAGCATATCTGGGTGCGCGGCAGAGGAATTCTGATGGCGCCTAGAGTACGTTGAAATTGATTGCGTTAGCCAAGCAAAGCACAAGCGTGGGGCAGCTCAAGGATGAGGGACGGATCCCCGACGGAAATCTTGCCGAGCGGACAACGGGGGTACGGGCAAAAGGCCAAGAAAACCGAGGAACATAAAAAATAATGGAGAGTTACACGCCTTTGCTTGCTTTGATGCGTCAAATACTTCATTCGGCGTTGTCCTCGGAGCGCTCGCCATGCTGGTGTCAGCTGAGCGCTCGGGAGTTGGACGGAAGGCGGACGGGTGAAGCATGCATCGGCACAGCGTTGACCGTATATTCAAGATCGGAGGCTGGGGAGGCCTCGGAAATGGGGGGTCCTCTTTAATTGGTAAGGAGGGATGGACCACAGAGTTGTTTACGACAATTTCCAGGGAAAGGACGTTGGGTTATAGGACGGTTGCGGAGTGGCTTCCTCGGCGTCTCGACTCAAAGGCACCGTAGTATGTACAGGCAAGGTGACACAACGTGCGGGTTTTTATGCAACACAAAGCTAACCCCAGAGGCAGCGTTCTTGCTACTGGGACGCTGCAGCCAACCTCTTTGCTTTGCGCGCTTCTTCGTCGAGATGTTGTTGCTTGTAGTGGGCGATGACCTTGTCAATGTTGATGTAATGACCGGCGGGGACGTTGTGTGGTGAACCTTGTGTAAAGACCCTGTCACATGGTCAGCAATGTATCGCACCGATTGCAATGGCTCCTGGCATGACAAGGAAGCGCATAGAGCAGCCTCGGGCACCAAACCGCAGCCCTCTGTCGCGGTGAGCACTGGCTCTCGCTCTCCTCCTTTCCTTGGGGATTTCATATGTCATATGTCAAGAAATCGTCACATACTCAGGGTAGGTGAGCTCGTAATGCTTGCTCCGCTCAGCGTGGTAGAGGAGATGCTTGTCATGAGCCGCTTGCTGGAGCGCTGCCGTCATAAGGTGATTCTTTGTCTCCCACTCGTTGCCGTAGTCTGATATCTTCTCAAACCACTTGTGGATGGCCGAGGGCTGGCCGTCCTCACTGGGGCGCGAGATCGAGTAGACGAAGATGGAGGCGGCAACCGTGCCGACAGTGATGTAGAACGCAGACTACCCCTTTGGTTAGTTCCTAGCTCTTCTATCATTCCCCAGCAATGACCATATGAGTTTCCAACGGGTTCTTCGGACGTACCCCAAGCGGTTCCGCGACATTGTGGGCATGCTCGTGGTGATCGTGGCCATGGCTCGAGGCGTAGGATCTCGTGTTCTTCAGCACACCCGTCGGCCGCGCTGCCCGGGCTTGCCGGGAAAGCTGCGCTACTCTCTGCCTGATTGCTGACATGGTTGCTGTCGTTCTGCCGCAAGGGCGGGCAATTCGGGCAGGGGCAGAAGAGGGATGTCGGTTTCGAGCGCTGGGGGGAAGTTGACCCAACTCCCTGCTCACTTCCCGAGACCCGATAGCTCCCTTCCGGGCGCGGTCAAAGAGCAAAGCCTAATTGGATCTGCTGGACTCGAGAGAAGGTAATAGGGCTGCGTGCCCGCGTGAGAAAGCAGCAACTTCGGGAAGTCGGTTGGTGCTGAGTGACTATTTGCCAATGAGCTTGCGTTCAATTCAATCATCACGCTCGATGCCCAGAGCTTGGCAACGACAAAGCTACAAGTCACGTGACTGGAGCCTGCGCTTAGGGATGAGAAGCGCGCTTGCCGCCATTTGCGGCTATGAGCCAATCGGCAACTGTCCTTTAAGATCCAAAAGTCGTAAGTTGTCTTTTACCTTCCACCAGATTCAAACCCGTCTTGTGAGACAAAGCCGGGTTCCAGTTGTCTATTAGCAATCTGTCCTTTCTTATTTCCATTCTTGAGTTTACTAAAGTGGCCAAGAAGCCATGGTATTTATTAGAGATACTTTAAATTGACCACCGCTCACTCTTGATTTCCATTGACGTGCTGCTCAGTGCTTCCCCCAACAGTAGAACTCTAGAAGCACCCTTAGATGCAGTCACTCTCATACTCTCAATTCTCAGCTACAACAGTCGAGCCCGGAATCCATTCTCACTGCAGCTCGATCCGACAAAATGACGAGGTCACAGCTGAAGATGCTTCCACTCAATCTCGTGGCTCTCATTAGCCTGATGGCCTGGAGTGCAGCTGCCTCAACACCATCTCACTCATCATCCAGTGAAACCTCGACGCCGTCGGCGTCACCATCAGCCGACGTCGAGCTAATCTGCCACACCGACAATCCTGCTGAATGCTACCCAAAGATCTTCCAAGCAACCGACGAATTCCAAGTGGTCCACGACGATCAGGACCTTCCTCTCGGTCTCCACGTCAGGTTGAATGTCTACACCGGGAAGAAGGAAGCCAAGATCAACGTGCCGGACGAGAACGACGTAGCATTGGAAGGCTTGCCGGTGGACTCATCCGTGGTCATCGTCGAGCGAGACCAATCTGGACAAGGGGGGGAAGCAAGTGATCAAGTCAGGCTCTCGCCCAACGCTCCCCCCTACGACCCGGCAGGCAAAATCAAAACACCCGAGTCGGCCAAGTCGGACGAGGGCAGCGCATTCTACAAGTCCCTAGCCATCCTGAAGAAGGGCCTGGACGTCGACGGGGCGTTGGAAATGCTCGAAGACATCTCCCACGACATCTACTACGGCCTCAAGATAGCGGAGGACTACGAAACCGTCCGCGAGCTGTTCTGCCTGGCCGCGTCGGAGTCTTCTTCGGCAGCAGGCGACGCACACACTTCCCTCACTCGCGCCCGTCTCGCAGCCCTCACGTTGTCCTCAGCCGTTCAAAACAATCCGAAAGCGCTCGCCGAAATCGAGCGGCATTGGACAACAAAGCTCTCATCCTCGCTTTGCCGGTCCGACTCAACCGAGCCCCTAGGAACCACCACTTTTGTCCTGCTTGCCCCGTCATTATCATCACCGTCGTCGTCGTCGTCGTCGTCAGCCTCTGCGACGGCAGACACGGACCCCGCGCTGACCAAAGCCCGCATCTCCCTCCTGAGCGGTCTTCTCCGCTCCCCGATTTTGCGACGGGACTTCCTCGCCTCGGGCGGCCCGTCCCATCTACTGCGCATCCTCATCGCTCGGAACCGGCAGCCTGAGTGGTTGTTGGCGCAGCGATCGGCTGCCTTCCTCTTGCTGGACAACTTCCTCGACCCCGACATGGGCGCCACGATGGGTGAGTGGCCCACTCAGGCTCAGTTGCCAAAAGAAGAGTGTGCTGCACGGGAAGACAAGCAGCAGGGGAAAGATGGTGAGGAAGGAGAATGCTTGGATTGGCATGTCGAGCAATTACGGTCGAGACATGCAGCTATCGACCATTGGAGCCACGAGCTGTGGTCGAAGTTGGCCAAGTACAGGAAGGCTGAAGCAGCTGGGCAAGCGCGGACTGATACTGTTCGAGAGAAGACGGATTTGTGATTGAGATGCCCATGTTTTGTTTTCTATTTAGAAGGTCATCTATACCCTTGTACTACCTAGCTAGAAACGATGTATACCGTCTGAGCAGAGGCTTATGATGAGACTGTAGCTGCTGGGTCACCGCATCGTAACACATACCTTCCACCGCATGCGCACGTTCTGTACGAGGTGGCTAAGAGGACTTTCATTCTGCGGCGAGGATGTGGCAGTTTCATCGAGACTTGTCGCAGACGTACGGAAACTGCTGTCTGTATCAGAATTTCGGGAGGTATTATGACAGGATACTGCGACTCACTCCGCATACAGCTCGTGTGACGGCGCAGTTGCAGTCTGAGTGACACCCGGAGGTGGCGAGTATGGGAACACAACTAGGAGTACTTGGTATATGAGGGGTTGCAAACAACAATCACTGGGGAGAGCAGAACCTGTTGTCCACCGATCCTCACACTTGTGCGACAACTTCACCGGCCCTAAACGCCGCGATTTTTTGTCTAAATGTAGCATAACAGGGTTCCGAAAAGATCGCAGAATGATTAGACGCCACCCAATGCTTCGCTGGATCTAAGAACTAGGTAGTCGCCATTGAGAACCACAAAAGAGATTCCACAGTCCATGAACTCCGTAGACCTTTAGATCGGCCGCCAACCACTGTGTGACGCCGAAATAACAAAATAAAGCGGAAAATAGAAAACAAAGGCCTAGCGCTAACACTTACGACACTTGTGGTCGCGGTGATTTGACGTTCCGGCAACTCATATGAGCTGGCCCCGACACTGTCAGGGGCAGCCTTGAACTATGGCGAGGCAGCCAGGCAGCAGACGTATAATGTAGTAGGACATGTTAGAGCGAGTAATTGACCAACTTCCCGCTGAGGGGACACCCAGAAAACACAAACACTCCGTCAGTGGTGGTGTGCCCTGTAGAATGCGGGTCGACGCCTTAGTTCAACCCATCTAGGTTTCAGTGGAGGGAGTCGCCAAGCACGCCGGTGAGGCAGGGTTGAGGCCCGGGGCCCGGATCGCTATTCGCTCGGCCCGACGCCTGTGTTGCCAAAGCCGCTCAGGTTCCAACCGGGGTACTTGGCTGAATGATCGTCTGTCGAGACGTTGGTAGGCGGAATAGGCGGGAGGTCATTCCTTGGCCCCTCAGACGCCGGGGAAGAGTGTTCATCGGCGTGGGCAGCGGTGTACGCATCAGACGGCTGATCTCCCATCGGAGCGCCCGAGGCCTTCTTCGGGAGCACGCCCTTATCCTGGAGATACTTGAGCGTCTCCACGATAGCCAGGTCTTCTTGGTCATTATCATTCAGAATGAGACGTTGCTGCAACGTCATGCGGCCACCGTTCAACTCGCGCTCTCTCAGCGCAGCTTCCCGAACCGCTGGGTCGTGGACAAAGCGGCACTTGCCCCGCTTGCCACATGTGCCTCCGGTGGAGTAGTACTTGCAATGCTTGGTGGGGTCCGCTTTTCTGGGCGGGGGAGGGACGTTGCTCGGCTCGTGACGAGCCGACAAGACTTCAGGCTTCTCGTCATCCGAGTTGACATCGCTGGAGGGGGACGAGCTCAAGTCAACGTCCCTCATGTCGTCCCCTTCATCTTGCTGTTCACGCTTTCGCTTGATGCTCGACTCGACCTTCTCTAGTTGCTTTCTCAGTTTCTCGGCCCTCTTCTCTAGGGCGCTGTCCCTGGCATCGTGTGCATCGCCATTCTGAGCCTTCGCCGCAGCCTTGGCGGCTTCGATCTTGGCTTTCGTTGGAAACCTGGCACGACGCTCGGCGATCCACGCGGCAATCTCGGACGAGGTCTTGGGGCTTGTATATGGTCAGTATGGGCAAGAGAGGTACTGCAGCGTCCGTGGGGAAACATACTTAGGAGCTTCAGCGCCAATCATCTCATTAAGGCGCTCCTCCTCGTTCTCGTCATCCTCATCAGAGTCATCCCCGGGTGTCAGGCCCAGGGTGTTGGTCTTGCGCTTCTTTTTCTTGCCCGCAGATGCTGCATCAGGCTTCTGATGCTGGATAGGCGGCGTCTGGGCGCTCGGTCCTTTGTTTTGATTCTGGTTGCGGCTGCGACTTTTATCGCCGCCAAGGTGCCGGGGCTTGGAATGGTGAAAGCCACCGCGGCCGTGTTGACGAGGGCCGCGACCAGAATGGGCATCAAATGGCGGCGCGGGAGGCATGTATGGTGCGGGAGGCGGATAGCCTTGGTAGGGAGCAGGGTACGGAGCCGGAGGAGCAGGAGGCCCGCCGTATGGATATGGAGTGCTCACTGGAGCGGCCGTCGGCGGAGAACTGTTGCCATCAAATCCTATCCGGATCGGGGGTCCCATCAGCTGCCCCTTGGGCCCGGATCGATCGTTGTAGCCGCTGCGCCCACCACGTCCGCCACCACCGTATGCTCCGGGAACCGGGTGGGGTTGAGACGGCGCGCCCCATTGCTGGACCGGAGGACCAGGTTGAGGCGCGGGACCCGGATAGGGCTGGCCGTAGGGCGGCTGAGGAGCTGGTGGGTATTGGGGCTGACCACCATATGGCGGCTGTTGGTGGTACACCTGAGGAGCATAATTCGGGTGATAGTTCTGGACAGGTAGCGGCGCGTGCGGTCCGCCTTGTGGCGGGTGTTGCTGGCTATGTTCCGAGTGCCAAGCTTGATGCGGCAGCTGGGGGTAGCCGGGCTGCGGAGGGCTGGGGTATGGGGCGGGAGTTTGAGGGCCGTAGGTAGGCTGCTGGCCGTAACTGTATCCCGGTTGCGGTTGGTGGTAGCCACCCCGGTCCGATCCGGTCCGACCTCTACCACTATGACCTCCGCGAGGGCCATACGACGGATAACTCCCGGGGCCGGCGCTCGGTGGCGGCGGTGGGGGAGGCCCGTAGTTGTATGGCATGGTTTGTGAAGATCCGAGACCGTTAACCTCGAAAACGGCGTCGAAGGTCAACAGAACAGGCCCTGGTCAACTTCCCAGGACTGGCTCGCTCGGACTAGTGCGGCCCAACAGCTGATGAAAGGCGTCTTCACTTGAATACAAAGCCCGCAACAGCTAAGGTAAGGTACACGAGGAAAAGGAAACCGATGAGAATATACAGTGCCTGGTGTCGCCGACGTCGGGAGATCGGAGCGTGGGACGGTTTGGTGTAAATTCGGTGAAGGTTTCAAGGGTCTGTTGGTAGTTCGGATGACTTCACGGTAGTGGCCCGTGCGAGGAGACAATCAGACGGTAACGGTTCGCCCAAGGCGGTAAGCCGCAAGTGGTCAAACGCGGCAGAATTCCTGCAGGGTCCCAACTTCCAAGAAGCCTGAGTTTTTAAAACAGAAGCATGGGCCACATTGAAATTCCGTATGTAGGGTATTGTACAGTACATACGCCGTATAATACTGATGCCGAAATATGAAATCGGAACCAAGCTATCGAATGCTCAATAGTCAGTCGTATACAAAAGAACGTGAGGCACAACAAGAATAATAAGACCGGGGTAGTCTTGTAGATATTTCCGGTCCCGAAGATACCTACCTACCTGAGGTCTACGTCCCTCTAGCCTTCATCCAATCTTTGCCAAAGGTTTCGCACTGCCTGGTGCACAAAATCGTTGATACAATCACTCCATCAACTGACTTGTTATCGGCCAGCACAGCGAAACATACGAACCAAAATAAGGAAACGAAGACTTGGTTCACGCCGACATGTTTATCCTGGTCAGTACTGACATACGTTTTGCTGCTGGCTTTGCTTTTGTTATGGCGTAGTTTATACACCCGCATGATCCCTCACTAACACGCAGCGGCCGGAACCTGGATCAGACCAAGATAGCAGATCTTGTGCAGATTGCACCGGACGACTTTAGGAAACAGAGCCACATAGCAATTGAAGACAACCTCAACGCCAAATATGCCAACAAGGCAAGTGGACCACCTCCTCTCCACGTCAATCCAGTGTGTCTTGCTTGGCCCCTCTGACAGCTCCTCTCTAGGTAGTTCAGAAAATTGGGCTCTGCATCTGTCTCTGGGATATTTTATGGACATCAGAAGGCCTGGTCGGGCAGGGGGACGGCATGGCAAATGTCAACGGTACAGATTTCCAAAGCATACTGACCACTGGTCACCTGCTCTACTAACAGCTGATCTAGTCGAGTTCCGCATGGTGGTGTTCCGGCCATTTAAGGGAGAGGTCATCGTAGCACGAATCGCGGATCAATCGCCAGAAGGGATAAATCGTCCGTAGAACCACCTCCACGTCCTCCGCCAATTCTTGTCATCTTGGTATTAACTGCCTATTCTGCTCCTGCAGTCGCCACAAACTTCTTCGACGACATTTTCGTCCCTTGGACTGAGCTCCCAGAGGGCTCGGAATTGTAGGCAACCCCAACCCATTCGTTCGCCGGCAACTTCAAGCTGACAGTCCCGCTAGCGAACCGAACGAGAACATCTGGGTCTGGAAGGAGGAGGACCAAGTCATGTATTTCGACAACAACGAGATGGTCCGCTTCAGGGTGATTGCCGAGGAGTGGCATGACCAGACACCGTCCAAGCCGGTCGACGCGGTCGAGGCCTCCGAGGAGGAGCCTCTTCCCGTCATCAACTCCAAGCCGCCCTACAGTATCACGGGGTCGATGAACGGGGCGGGTCTCGGCTGCTGTTTGTGGTGGGAGGAATGATTGCCTCATCTCGAGGGTAGCGACGTAGGGGCTATATCCGACCGCCGGATGGGCGATTCAAGTGGCTATGGAATAGTTACACCTTGACAGCCTCCAAAAGACGCTGCTCCACACCGTCCAAGACGGAGTGGTGCTCGATGACGGCCAGGTTCTCCGCCTCGGCGAGGAACTGTTTGTTGGGATCGACGCCGGGACCGAACATCTGCCCACCTTGTGGGCCCATCTGGGTCATCTGTTGGGTCATTTGGTTTGCGGCTAGAGGCAGTATCAGTGGGTGCACAGGCAGATAAACAGAGCAGGGCAACCTACCGTTGTCGCTCCCGAGCAGGAAATTGAAGACAGACTGCAGACCGAAGATGCAGAGAAAGTACCAGCTGATGCTGGACATCCACCGAGGGTCCATGTCCCTGGTGGCTACGCCTGCCTGGAGCATGCTCTTGAACTTGACGGTAAGTGGGAACGGGAGTTTCACTGCCAGACTGTCAGCCACCGACACGACCAATGATACACCCAGGGAGCGCACTGATTACGTAGCCACTGAAGAACGCATTCACCCAGCTCATGATGAGGGTATTCGGAATGATCATGGCCATCTGATTCTTCATCATGCCCATCATGCCCTCCATGGCGTTTGG
Source organism: Chaetomium strumarium (assembly GCF_033439665.1). Taxonomy (NCBI): domain Eukaryota; kingdom Fungi; phylum Ascomycota; class Sordariomycetes; order Sordariales; family Chaetomiaceae; genus Chaetomium; species Chaetomium strumarium. The sequence goes on along the minus strand of NW_026944429.1, from coordinate 6,084,542 downwards.
GTCGCTCATTGGATTCGCCGGCGGCTGGCCCCGCGCATTCGGGTCTTTCAGGTAGGCGCCCGATTCGTAGGCGATGATCAGAGCATCGCGCCGCGCCGTGAAGGAGGGCTTAGACAGCACGTGGTAGTTCCCACGCACGTTGATGCCGTGGAGCAGCGCCCGCTGCTCGCGCAGTGTCTTTCGATCGAGCTTCTTCGGCGTAGAGGCCATCAAGACGGTTGCATAGTGCCGGAGGACGCCGGTGAGAATCTACCCGGATATGTAAGCGTCTGGAAGGTAGGCACCGAGCTAATGGTCGCTTGGAAGAGGGCAGAGGTGGTGTACCATGACGATTGTGATGGGGAACAGGATCCAGTAGCTGTTGCGCTGTCAGCGTTTGTGCCAAGGAAGGCCCCTTTGAATGCGAGACTTACAATAACTGGGGATCCCTATGGATCGTCTGCACCGGTACTTGCGCCATCTTTGTAGCGCGGAGCCTGCTTTGCGCCGTCGAAGGCTGTTGTTGTCAGAAGCACTAGGAAGACTTTCAGTGAGAGATGTCGTCGTTCCTGGCTCGTTAGAAGCTCTGCCAAGCACAAGGGGTTGTGGAGACTTCAGACCCCTGTCATGGCGCGCTAGGCCGGCACTCAGCATGGAATTCCGTTGGCGCGCCACAGATCGTCAAAAGGTGCAGGTGGCCTTAAGCTTCACCCGACCTTACATAGCCCAGGCCGACTTACGCCAAAAACACCAACTACCACGCTCCTCAACATTGTCGGCGTCGCTGAGTTAGGCACTGGGTTGAACTTGAACCATTAGTAAACCGCTAGCAAACATGGCCGTCTCCCAAGAGAAAATAACGGTCTACAACCTAGCAGGTAACCGTTTCCTCTTTCTCTGACCCACTCCATCTCTCGTCTAATACATCCTCCCCGAACTTACACCTGGACTTGCAGACTTGAAAAACACGTCCGATGACGCAATCCCCAACTACCTCAACAGCCTCAAGTTCCGCCAGTCTCACCGTCTCACCGACGTGCGCCTCGCGCTAGGCTACTCCGCCTTCGCGCTCGCGGCCGCCTGTTTCGGCTGGGACTTCAAGTTCGGCTTCGAGTCGACCAAGTACTATACCGCCGCGGCCGTGGCCGCCTACACGCTGCTCAATGGGGCTCTGACGCTTTGGATGCTCTACGTCGAGCGCGGGACGGTGTACGTGGGTACGGCGCCGTCAGGGGAGACGCTGCGGATTTCGACGAGCACCAAGAAGAACGTGCCGACCTATTTTGTGACAGTCGAGGTGCAGGAGAAGGACGGCAAGAAGGAGGTGCTGAAGATCAGCCGGGCGTTTACGGAGTGGTTCGACGCGGCGGGACACTTTGTGGCGGCGCCGTTTCAGACTTTGCTAGCGAGCTCTCTGCCGGTGGTCGGGAAGCTTGATCCGAAGAGGGCGGCGGCACCGAAGGAGGACGGTGGCGCAGAGGCTACGTATACGCCGGAGATGCTGGATGTGCTGGCCCAGGCGAATGTGAGCGTGGTCGGGTCGGCGGCCGAGGAGGCGACCGGGTCGGAAGCGGCTGGGACGAAGGGTGGGAAGAGGAGGAAGGCGTGAGACGGCGACAGAGAGTAGATGACCGCGCCTATTGAATATGGTGTTGATCACACATGTGAAATGACCGGTACCCAAATGGTCACCTGGACTCCCAATATGAGATTCAATCAACTCCACGGCTCTGCAAGGCGTGGCGTTAGGATTGACCTCCAGTCCGACGGATGGTGCCCATAATCTTGAAGCTCATGCCATTCTCACCGCCGGTATCCGTATTTCTTTCTAGAGTTCTACACAATATGCACGCCAACAGGCTCGAGCAACCAGTTAAACAACCTTCGCCCAAGCACTCCTCGCCCTCCGAGCAACCTCGCGCACCTTCCTAACCGGGTCTCCGCACGCAACGGCTAACAAGCGCTGCGTCGGCGGCGCGAACGCCAGCACGTGCCGCTCCTCGAACCGAGTGGGAATGGCACCGAGTATATGCAGCGCTAGTTTCCGGCACAACGTACGGGTCGCCGGCTGGGCAATCATCGCGGCGCTCTTCTTCTGGACGCATTCCTGATACACCTCGGTGGTGCCGCCAATTACCTCCCTCAGATAGCCCTTGAGAGCATCCGGCTCGTTGGCGAGTATTTCCGCCAAGATCTCGAGCGCCGAGACGACGTGGGACCATGCGATGCCCTCGGAAAGGCCGGCGCGATTCTTGAGAGCGGAGACGAGCAGGCGCATCAGGGGTTCCAGATCGTCTTGGTACACCGTAAACGGGCAGTTGCTGATGACGGAGAGAACTGCGACACGATACCGGGTTGCGGTGTGGGCGTCTTTGGCGCCTGGCTGAGCGTCCTGGAGCAGCGGCCTGACTAGGTGACCATAAACCCACTGCTTGTAGAAGCGCTTGACGACTGCGTGATTGTCAGGGGTGAGGATGTCGTTTTGTTTGACGACAAGTCCAAGCGATTCGGCAACTCTCTCGCCGTTGCCGTGTTGGCTCGCTGCGGCCTGGTGCAGGACCGGTATGAGACCGAGGACATGTTTGTCCTGGCGAGCTGCTGCTCCGGCGATGACGTTCATGGCGAGTTTGTTGTAGTAAGCGAAGCTTTCCGTATCCACCGACGACGAGGCCGTTGCCTCCTTGATCCAGTTTGCCCAAAAGTCGAGAACCCGCTTCATCAGCAGTGACTCACGGTCCGACGATGCTGGGCCGTCCTTGTACTTGTTGACAAGTATCGCCCCTATAGCCGCGCGGACATCACTCTCTTGCGATGCAGAGTGTCCGAAGCTGGTCGTGTCACACATGTATCTTTCCGCTTCGCCGCTCAGCTCGTACTGGGATTCGCTGGTCAGTCATGGCGAACTACTCTCATTCAGTGAGTACGGGACATACTAGACCGGCCAATGCCCCTGGCCGCATCCCCTGAAGTATCCCTAGCGTGAGCAGGCCTTCCTGTAGACCGCGTACACTCTGCTGTGCCGGGGGGCTGTCCGAGTTGAAGAAATTAAAGGCCTCGGCGGCCAAATTACAAGATACCTGCAGCTTTTCGTCAAGACTTCGCACGACCAACGCCGTCATCCGCGAGAGTTGGACAAGGGCTCGCTCATCCCATGGTCCCCGGGCCCCGGATGATGCGAGTCGGTAGAAGTGCCTCACAATGAAGATGCTCACTCTCAAGAACTGGCGGTAGACCTCGGGGCCACTATCCGTCAACGTGGCCTGTGCCGCATCAGAGGGTGCGTCACCGCTTTGTATTCGCAGGAGCCAGTCATTGGGGAGCTGCTGAAACTCCTCCGACCAGTCCGTATCAGCGCCAGCTTGTGAAGCAAGGACCTCGCGCCCATATTTGACCTCGCACGCCTCGCGGAACCACAGGACGGAGGCGTGCAGTGAGGAGATGATGTGCGCATTCGCCGACCAGGACTGCGTTGAGCCCGTCGGCGGCAGTGACGTACTCTGTGTTGAGAGCGGAAAGATCTCTAGAAGCCGTGCCGTGAGTGTGATGAAATGCTGGAGGGGTGAGAACTGTCTCGGGGAGGATGCGTTGCTTGTGATGCTCGACGGTATCTCGGAGCAGCCGATGAATGCTGACCGAGACAGCAGGTCCCTAAAGGCGCTTAACGAATACTCGGAAGGGCTGGCCCAGTCACGCTTTTGGACCTCCGCTATCGCCCTCCTCATAAACTGTGCATAGCCCTCATGGTAGATCATTACAATCGTTCGCAAGGCTAGCACTGCTTCTCCCTCCAATGCTTCGTCGTCGCCATGGTTATCATTGGAGCTCAGGGTCAACCCTTTCGTGAGCATGACGGTCAGAAGAGAGCAAATTTCGGAGCAGACAGAAGTAGGGCACAACAGGACCGCTGTTCCGTCTGGCTGTAACACCTGTTGGCTGACAAGCAGGGCAAGGCCCTGGATGACCTGCTTGAGGATGTCCTTCTCCTCCGAAGCAGGCTCATTGCCCTTGGCGGTCCATATTGGTAGGTAAACGTCGTGGAACAGCGTGTCTAGGTGTGCATGGGGTTCTGTTCTTAAACTACCTTCGTCGTCCGGGTGTCCGCCGTTTCGATTCTTGAAGAGTTCCATCCGCGACTTGAGGAGGGAGTTGAGAAGGAGCAGAAGATCGCATGAGTGGGAGGGAGACTTCGGCTGCCGGAGATTCTGCCGGATGGTATCAATGAAACCGGCATTGTAGAGTACATAAGCCCTGATATTGGCGCTTATGACTGTCATCAATAGTAATCCGGCCTGCTTCGTGTAAGTCGGATTTGCAAGGTCATCCCGGCAGTCCCTGGAGACCAGGTCAACGTAGCCCGAGAGCAATGACCCGTCGAACTTGTGTGTTTTCGTGCCGTCGAGCTTCCTGGCCATCGCCCGCAGCACCTCCAGCGTTGCGTCGATGGTTTCCTTCACCTCGCCGTTTCGAACCTCGTACTTGAGAGAGCTCCAGATGTTTTCGATATGGGGGACGATGCTTGCGTGAGGGTTGCTGTACTGCTCGATGCATGCCTTGATGGTTTTCAGGATGTCAACCTTGACAGCCACCGTTACGGCGTCTCCTTGGTCGAGCTTCTGGATGAGGAAGGGAAAGGCATGGTTCGCAACACGCTGGTGTGCTGCGAAACAGCTCCGCACCGCCTCCTTCAGATCCTCGGCCGTGATGCCGATGGGGGCAGCAGAACTCCGCAGCGATATAGGGAAATAGGCTGAGAAAACCTTGAAGATCTCCTCGGTCACCTCAGGCGAGGGCTCATAGTCGGCGAGCAGGACGGCAAGAATCTTGAACCAGACCATAAGATTCCTCGGATCCCTCTCGCTCTGGCACACCTGGAGCAAGTCGACAACGAAGCCGCACGACGGCCCGTACTTGTGCTTCAACTCACTGCTTACAGCGGAGTCTTGAATTAGGCTGACAAAGAGCTCGTAGACCTCTAGCCGGGTAGACGCAGTCTGTAGACGGAAGTCCTCCTGGATCTTGCAGACATCTTCCATGATCTTGATGCCCATATCGGGCTTGAAGCCCTTCATAGCATAGAGCCGTCGTAGGGCCTTTGCAGATGCTGTGATGCCTGCCTTGTGGTCGTACGAAAACATGGCCCCAAAGAAACCGACGAGACGGAGGACTGTCCTAACCCGTAAGAAGCCTGCCCGCTTTGTAGAAATTGGGTAAGGGAAAGCGTACGCACCTTGATCCGACCTGAGCACACTCTTGTCAAGCGCCTCCAAAGTCCCTGCTAGAAAACCCAGAGCTGGTTTCGTGAAGATGCATCAGTGCCCACTCAGCCCCCTGAACGAGAGACAAATGCGCCCTTACCTTTAGCCCGAGCGATGATATCTCCGCTTCCCGCTTCATCCCCATTGTCCATTCGCTCATCGTCGGCATTTGCTGGAGTCATCCATTGCTGCACCGAGGCGGCCCAACTCCCCACCACTGTGCTGCTGGCACGGGAGCTCTCAATTTCTGCAACACGTTAATCAGCAACCGCTGTACCACTTAGGAATCCGAGTCTGAGGTCAGAGCTTTTCACACCTCTCGCAGCTTTTTGCGTGATCGCTGACTGTGCGGCTTCGTCGTCAGAGAGCACATATTCCAATGCCCACTGTTTGAATTGGGCCATCGTGTGTCTACTAGCATCCAAAGAGGATGATGTAGCAAGGGACCTGCGAAACTCCCAGGCTGCGCGGCTGTTGCGTTCTGATGTGTTGAGCACTGCAGACGGAGATGTTCGAATGCCTTGGCAGGATGCCTGAGAACCTGAAGTTAAGAACTCAGAATACAGGGCTTCGTGGCTTTACAACAACAGAACCGGCACAGTCTCTTAGGAACCTTCTTGCAAGCTAAGGCACGCTTTCGCAGACAGAGCAACTCAGATACACAGCTTTGCCTCGTCTCGAGGTCTTTACGGCTCATTCCATGCACCAGCGTCCTGGCACACCAAGACAGGAACTTGGTTCGCCGTTATCGCATCTGACCCCACGGTGCCCCGCGGCAGTAAAAGCCGCTACTCGGGCGGTGAAGCTTACATAAGGTTGCTGTATGACGCCGCAGTGTAAGGTAAGCAAGGGCCTAGCCGGCACTAAGCTAGGATTGGTAAGAGGGGCAGAGATGAGTGATTGCCATCACGGCCGAAATTTTTCGATCCAGAATAGGACCGTTCCGCGAGAGCGCTGCTCGGCCTGCCGCTGACTGAGGTGCGGTTTGAACTGCCGGGTATATGCCGTATATATCGATCAGAGCCAGGGCAAAATCTCTCATAAAGACGTAGCTCGCTATTCCAAACCATTGCCATTATTTGCCATTATCGGACAGACAAGGCCCGGCATCACTCCCGGTGTTCATATTTCGTTGAATTTCACGAGGCCAATTCCAGTGATTCTGGTATTAGTGGGGTTTCGCGGGGTAAGCCTCTTATCACCACCCACCGCGCCCCCTTTCCCCTACAACATTGAGCATTATCTGGATCGGTGTTGAGTCACTCAGTCGCTTGTCATGGGCCTCGAGGAAACCAGAGCCCCAGGCCAAGTCTCCTCTCGTCAAGATGATGGATACAGAAGACGCATTGCAGGCTCGGTTAGGGCTCTTGCTAATCCCGCTGCCAGGCATTCCGGTGTCCTAGCTGCCAGGTATTGAGAAGTTGACAACATCTCACGATGGCATCACAAGAAGTCCCCAAGACCTGCAAGGTCATTCTTGCGGACACAATCGCCAAGAAACTGCTGGCTGAGGTCAAGGAAACCTTAGCCAGCATCCAGGCACCCGGCAGCGGCAAGCCAACGTTGGTGGCGTTCCTGGCCAACGATGACCCTGCGGCCGACCAGTATGCCGAATATTCCAAGAAGACATGTGAGGAGAAGTGAGTACGGTTTCACTCCTGCGTCCCGAGCTGGAGGCTCATTCATATCGCAGCGGCTTCAACTTCGATCTGCGCAAGGTCGAGAAGGAGAATCTCGAAGACGCTATCGTAGCCGCCAACCAAGACAACACCGTCGACGGCATCCTGGTGTACTACCCCATCTGGAGGAACAATAAGCAGCAAGACCGGTACATCCAGGAGACCGTTGCGCTGTCTAAGGATGTCGAGGGCCTCTGCCACACCCATCTCTTCAACATGTACCACAATGTCCGTTTCTTAGACCCGCCCACCAATCAGAAAAAGTCGATCCTCCCCTGCACGCCGCTCGCCATTGTCAAGGCACTCGAGCACCTGCAAATCTACAACCCGATTCTGGCCTACGGGAACCGCCTCTTCGGCAAGACCATCACCGTCATCAACCGCAGCGAGGTCAACGGGCGCCCGCTAGCCGCACTGCTCGCCAACGACGGTGCCACTGTGTACAGCGTCGACATCACCGGCGTGCAGGTATTCACTCGCGGCAGCGGCATCCGGGCTCCGCGCCACCAAGTCCACGACAAGGAAGGGTGGGAACTCAAGGATGTGCTTCCCCTCAGCGACGTCGTTATCTCCGGCGTGCCGACTGAGAACTTCAAGGTGCCGACCGACCTGCTCCGGGAGGGCGCCGTGTGCATCAATTTCTCGAGCTATCGCAATTTCGATGGGCCGTCTGTCAAAGAGAAGGCGAGTATCTATGTGCCCAGCATTGGCAAGGTGACGATTGCGGTGCTGTTGCGCAATCTTGTGGTAAGTAAAGCTAGGTACCCCCTATTCACAGGTATCGGTGGGACTGACGTTGGTGCGCAACAGCGCCTCATTGCGAACCGGCCGCGTCCCGAGGGGACGTCCGACGCGGAACAGAAAGCGAGGGATGAGGCCTTCAAGGATGACTGATTGGTTACCCTTCTCAGCTAGCCTGTCATGTGTTTGGCTATTAATAAACTCGTAAATAAAAGGAGGCCTAAAAGGGGGTTACAAAGCAAACAACACCATGGGCTGAATACTTACGTGCGTACCTTAGATCCTGTCACTCCAATTTTATTCGGCGCACCTGTGAGAAGATGGCATAATGTGCCACTAGGAGGACAATGGGCAAAATGAAAAAAGGCCTTACTATCATCTATTCCAGCATCTTCGGGATGGACAGGGAGTAGAAGGCAAAGCATCTCAGCAGCAAAGCCCTTTCCCAATTACTCATAAATTTCGCCCAACGGGTGGCTGTGAATAAACAAAATCTATATACCAGAAAGAGTAAGGGTATCGAACTAGTCTTTCATAAACAGAAAAGAAGCGAAGAATAAAAGCACGTCTGGTTCCGATATGGCTGGACTGGCTCGTACCATAGCAGACGTGCCGGAAATCCTCTTGCCAAGGGCAAGGATAAAGCGGGCAGCTCATCGGAGGCTCATGCCCATTTGTCAACACCGCCGCGAAAATAACGCCCTTTTCTCCCCTTTCCGCGACACCTGACGACGCCAGCTGGTTTTGATCATTACCAATTACTTGCCTTTTTTTCCCCTACCACCACGTATCTTCGTAGCCAAGCCATTTCCTGTCGACGCCATGCCAAAGACGCCATAAACGAAAAGCTGATTCAGGGAGGAAGGAGTAAGCTCAACAAGCTTGAATTTCATTCCCCCTCCGCAGCCTCCAAGCCCTCCAGAATCCTTCTCGCCGCATCGATCCTGCGCCTGTACATCCGGCTCTCGGCGCTGGCCCGCCCATTCTCGGTCAGGCCCAGCACACACCGCCCCAAGCTCGCCACCAGCCGCTCGACGAGGTACTTGTCCTCTCTCAGCAGCGCCTCCAGCGGATGCTTGCCATCGCCGCCGCCCCCATCGCCACTGCCGTTGACTGCGTTGCCCATGTCGCTCATCAGCCTGCTGGCGATGCTGTTCAGTTCCTGATCGGGCGAGTCCCGCGGCGTTAGCACGCCGGTGCTGTTCGCCTTCTTTGTTCCCGCCCCGGAAAGAGAAGGTGGTTTGTTGGTGACAAGAGGAAAGCTCCGGTTGGTGCCAACCGACTCGAAAGAGGAGACGGAAGGGCGGTGCAGGGACGCGGCGGTGGATAAGGGGCGATGGATCACTGAAGCACGGCGGCTTCCTCGTTGGGCAGTGGAATTCGCTCCGCGTGCCGGTGAGGTGGAATCCTCCTCAGCTATGGGAGAGATAGAGCCGTCGCTGTCGCGCGTTGCAATGTTAGATGCTGGGTTGAGCGATAACCTCCTGGCCGTTGCCGTACTTCCGGACCTGTATCGGTGGCTTTGCGCAGAACTCGCTCTCGACGAAGTGCCATACATCCCAGTGGATGTAAGCGGAACGTCCTCGGAAATCACTGGGGATTTCAGAGACCGGCTCTCTTGGGCTGTGGCAAAGGTGTCAATGGTTGAGATCGAGTTGCTGCTATTCCGCCGGGCCAAGACGGGGGAGGCTTTAGGGCTGTAGTCATCGCCGTTTGACCCATCTGCTGCAGGCCCTCGGGTCGTTTCTACCGAGTCATCTGACGCGAAGCTCTCTGTGTCTGTGCTTGCTCGTCTTGCCAAGCTCATGGTGCCCATGGCGCTGTGGAGGAAGAAGTGTTCGTAGTCGAAAGCGTCTTCACGGTCCTCATGAGAGATTTGGTGCTGGACTGTATCATGGTAGAGCGATTCTCCACTCTCGCTCATGTAATCAGCGTCGTCAGCGTCGTGGAAGTTATCTTCCTGTCCCTCGTCCACGTCACCGTTTTCTGTGAGCATGTCCGAGCCATCGTCCTCAACTCCTCCATTGGCCTCCGGATCGGGAGCTGAAGGCGACAAAAGGTCGGTAGTACTTGGGGAGCGGCCCGCCGGTTGTTCATGCTGAATCTCGTGCTCTGCATCAAAATAATCCGTGTCTTCCCCTTCGACATGGTTGGTCGCCGCACGCTCCTTGGTGTCGCCATCCACGCTCGGTTCCTCACCGTTCCACAGGTCCCTGCCTGGAGGATTGCTGGTGATAATTTCGGACGTCCTGTTCGATCGAGGCTCCGCATACCACTGGTCTATCTGCGCATGCGTGAAGGGGCTGGGTGTCCGGAGACTCTGCAGACTCCGCCGCTTTAGGCTGTCTACCCGAGCCTGCTCTCGCAGGCTAGAGATCTTGCCCTTTAGATCTCTCATCTGGTCCTTGATGTCTCGCATTTGAGCTGCCGAAGATGATCTTTGGACATTCCTCACGCCATTGTCGCTATGGGACGACCCAAAAGTGGGGCTAAGAAACGCTTCAAGCCTCGCGTTTTGGCTAGAGCTGTCCGCTTCTCCAAGGCGCGCAACAACATCTTCTGTCAGAGGGCTCGGACCGGCTTCCATATACGAACTGGCTCTGTAGCCGGGCGAGAGCGGGTTACCGTCCATGCCACCGCGGATATAGTCGGCGCTCTTTGATGCCGTCAATGGCTGTCGGTAACCGCCAGCGGCCCCAAGGGCGCTTTGCGACCTCGGCAACGACACTCGATATGGCAACCCGTTCCGCATGGAAACATCGCTCAACATACGCGTGTGTCCGGGGGTGTGGTCATGGTCAGGTTGCGCAGCGCCGGTGTCCATGCTATGCTCTGGCGGATACATGGCTGTGGCGGCTCGCTGCAGAGGTGGGGAGGGCGTCGACCCGTCCGAGCCATAGGGGGATGCGTAGTGCAACGAGCTGCGCGCCCGGGTCAGATTGCCCTCCATCGTCTAGGTACCGTTAGCAGGCCATACACCGGATGAAGGGCTCGAGACGCACCGTCAGCCTTTTCTTGGCGTTTGCAAGGATCTCCTCTGCTCGCCGGCTCAGTGATGTGGTCGAGTATGTAGACAGGCGATCGAGATTCTCCGCTTTGGCGACCCCCAGCCGGGCAGGCTCAATGGCCGCCGTCCCCTCCACGTAGGAAGACGCCATGCTCTCTTCGTCATCCCCTTGAAAGACGCTGTCGCCCACACTGACGGAGTCGTCAAAGTCAGCGAAAGCCCCCGCATGGTCTTCTGTCGTGATGGTGCTGTCACTCTCAATGCTTGATCGGCGTTCGCGTTTGGCTTTCAAGCTCTGTTTGGACTTCTTTATCATGGCTGTTGCGCCCATCGTCGGAGACGACCGGAGTCCTGCTGTGTCGCTCCCGCTCCCGTGCTTCGGGGATCCAGGTCTCCGAATGGCCGACTTCGTCCGCGCCGGCGACGACTTCCCCACGGTGCTCTCAACCTCCGTGACCTCTCCAATATCCGACAGCATAGTGCCGTTGCCATAGATGATGGGTGTGGTGGGCGTGACCGGGCCAGGGGTGCCGTATGGGTGCGGTCCTGCCAGACCCGTTGCGACAAACATGTGGTGCATATCGGGGCCCGACGGAGAGACGTGTGCGTTGTTCCACATGGTGAGCGACGGGTGTGCGCGGCGGCCAAGGTCAGGGCCAGGGGACTCGCTGCGATCATAGTCCGGCAGGATCATGTCGGGGTTTGTGAGGGTGGGTGATGCGGGCTGTTGGCTGTGCCCATTGTGATATTGGGCGTTTGCCGCTTCCATGGCTGCCATGGCGCACGCATGCGTTGGCTCTCGGGCCTCGAGCTGTTTGGGCTGTCGGCGAAGCAAGGAAACGGACGGGAGAGATGCGAGGTCCCGAGCCCACTGGCCTCGAGGCCGCACCTTTTCTTCCCCTGGAAGTACGCGGGTACGTGCTTTGGCCGGCAGAACGGGGACGCTTCTTCCCGTCCACGAGGTGTGATGCGCCGGGCAAGGGGAAGCGAGCGCGCGACGCGCAAAAGCCACTGCGGGCTGCGACTAACGCGGGGTGAACCTGGCCTATATGCTAGGCAATGGGGCGAATGACTTAGGAGGAGACGTCTTGCCTAGGAACTTGTCGCAGCCGGCTTCGTCCATGGACGTGCTTCTGCGCGTCGTGGCTTGTTGGCCCTTCAGTGTAATGATCCGAGGAGACGGTAAGCCAGCGTAAAATGACCGCCAGCAGAACCTGGCCCTGGCACATCCACGTCCACCGCGCGAGAAATTGCCGGCGCCGTCATTTGAAAAGGCGCAGGGGTTATTAGCACGGCCGCCTTCCGGACTGGCCAACGGTGAATTGTGGGGGGTGACATGGGATCCATGCTCTGCGCGGTTGATTTCTTTTGCAGATCGATCGGGGCGCCTCCTGAGATTTGGAACCTGTGCCCGCGACTTCGGTACTCATTCTCAGATGGCGCAAAATAGCCCGAGCATGGGGCCATTGCTGACAATGAAATTGTTATGCTGACCGAGGACGCACAGACCTACTGTATTCCTTGATCACATTCACGAGCGCTCCCCAGGCACAAGCAGATATAGAAGTTGATCTTGCGGTGGAGATATTGTTCAGAATAGCCAATTCGCTTCGGCACGGACCCTGGGTTCTTGGGTCCGTCTTGGCGCTTAGAGTTTAAGGGGTCTCGAACCGTATTGCTTTGCACCCTGTACGGATCCGTATATGTAGTTACTTGTACTTATTGCTAGTATTATTATTACCTAACTCCGACATATGTGCTGTTCTTGTTTCAAACGCTGCATAAAGATACAGGCAGCGCTAATGGCAGGCTTTGGTAACGTATACGAATCTGCAGTGGATTCTGGATTCTGGCGCGGCCTGAAATTACAACCTCGCGAAGGGCCAGGATCGAGGTTCTCTTATGTTACATAAATCAATCTACGCCGTCGTATTGCCATAACCGTAGAAGTACGTAGTACATCCAATTATAGTTTCATACACCCTTTAGTTCTCAGGGTTACCAGTTTTGTCGCGTAAAGAAGTTGAGATATTGATGGAAAAACTTGTTGAATTCTCATCAGACAACAAGACAGCAATCCTCTTCAAGAGGACGGGACCTAAATAAGTCTGCCAAGGTCAAGCCACCCCGTCGTGCCTGGCGCAGCGTGGAGCTTCATCATGGCCCATGACCATGTCTCTGGGACAATAATCTGGACCATTCTTCAAGGGAGAATCGGATCCCTGTCATTCTTCTTACTATGTAACTGCTGTGTACTGTGGTATTGTATGTACTTGTACAATACAATACACTACCTACAGAGTACTCCGTACAATACAAGGGACACACGCTCAGCAAACCCCGAAGCTTCGAAAGAGTCACCCGACCACTACCAGTACTAGGTTACTAAGATGCGGCCGTGCGAAATCATCCCTTCGATAGGTACCCGTCATACAGGATATGCCTCTTACTATGACTCGGATTCCTCAAGCGGCGGGGAATTCGATCTACTGGGAGGTCCGGGTAGCAACCTGGAAGTTAACGGTGTCGGCCAAGCCAGATGAGTCCTGACGATCCTCAATCCTTATTCCGTAGCGAAAGTGAACCCGATGTCCCGGCGAGAAAGAGGGAATCTGGATTCGGGGATCGCATCGTGGTTGGTCATTCTCGAAGCCGTTTACACAGGCACCGTAGTATAGGAAAGCGGAGAATCAGTACTGGCATGCGAAATCATCGTCCGGACTACCTAAACCCTTGGTCCTTTTAACAGTTCCCTCGACTAGTGGAGGAGGTTGAACGTTTTCAGATTGGAACGCTCTCCGGGGCAATGCTGGAGGATCTCCAGCATTCGACTTCCAAACTCATGGATTCTGAGTTATTCCCACCAGAAAATCCAAACTCTCGTCTAACGTCAGACGGGTGTTATGCTGTTCAAGGATCCTAGCACTTGACCTTCTTGCGCTTATGCTCATGGCTCAGACTCTTCGGTTCAATCTCCACAGCGCCAGTGAGGTGTCTCAGCGTCTCCTGACTGTACTCGCAAGGACAAGATGGCAAAGGTTAACGATAACAGCGATCGTATAGGGCGACTCGAGTTCACCAAACGCTTCATTTGGTCTTTCGACCTTGTCATCGAGGCCACGGCTGCTCTCTAGGAACTAGGTAGTACATTCCTAGCTCAGGAACCCATGGCCCGAACCACAGGCATCACCTCTGTATGTCTCTCCTCTTTCCCGCCCTCCATCAAGCCAAAAAGGCTATTATCGACGTCTAATAATCAGGAAAAGAAAAGATGTTGAAGTTCTTTTGTTTTCCCCAAAACGCCGATGTCTTGTGCCCTCATATGCCGTGCCCCATGGGGTATCGCAATGCCATACAGTCGCCGCCTTCTTGGCTCATATAATGTCTTTGTTGAAAGACGCCTTTCACCCACCCATTAGCCACCCGTCTTTGACCTGGCTAAGTTTTTGGTATCCGCGAATTAACGAAACCCCCAGGCGTGATTCCGCCATCAGAAGCGTCGAGAGAAAATAAGGGAAAGCCAAAGTGGAGTCCCCAGTTATCCTTGTTGTGACCCAGAGACCCGAGCAAATCAGAGAAACGATGAGAAACATAAGTCTATCCGCCCACCCAGGTTTGTTGAGAACCGTACGCCAGCAATGCTTATCCCATTCATATGATCATAAAGAAAGATTAAAGGAAGATAGAAAAAGATCTTCCGATGAGGAGTGAGGTAACATCCGCAGAGGAAGTTGAATCGTCTGCGACATTGAATCTCACTTAGAACTTGAGCGGCTTGGGCTTTTCCCAGCTGAAGTTCTGGTTGGTGCCGAAATGGCCGTTCTTGGCCGTCTGGAGGTAGATAGGCTTGGCCAGATCCAGCTCCTTGACAATGACACCAGGGCGGAGGTCGAAGTTGTCCCGAATGATCTTGACGAGCTCATCCGAGGTCTTCTCCGAGGTGCCGTAGGTGTCCACGTAGATCGAGAGGGGTTCGGCGACACCGATGGCGTACGAGAGCTGAACCAAGGCGCGGCGAGCAAGGCCAGCGGCGACAAGTGACTTCGCAATCCAGCGTCCAACATAGGCAGCCGAGCGGTCAACCTTGGAGAAGTCCTTGCCGGAGAAAGCACCGCCACCATGGGCACCCCAGCCGCCGTAGGTGTCGACGATGATCTTGCGGCCTGTGAGACCAGCATCGCCCTGAGGACCCCCAATGATGAAGAGACCGGAGGGTTGAATCTAGACTCTGTCAGTAAGGAGAGTCCCAGACTTGCGCGATATTTGAGCTTACATGGTAAATGGTCCGGTCATCTAGGTACTTGGCAGGAATGGTGGTCTTGATGATCTTCTCCAGGATCTCCTTGCGCAACTTCTCGGTGGTGATTTCCGGGGCGTGCTGAGCAGATACGACGATGGTGTCGACACGGAGAGGCACGACAGCGCCATTGTCATGCTTGTACTCGATGGTGACCTGGGTCTTGGTGTCTGGGCGGAGCCATGGCAGGGTGCCATCGCGGCGAGCGGCCGCCATGGCAGCGTTGAGCTTGTGAGCGAAGAGCAGTGTCAGGGGGAACAACTCGGGCGTCTCATCGGTGGCGTAACCGAACATGATGCCCTGGTCACCCGCACCGAGGTTCTCGAGGCGGTCGTCGAGGTGCAGACCCTGCGCGATGTCGGGGGACTGTTCCTCGATGGCGACAAGCAGGTTGAGAGTCTTGTAGTCGAAACCCTTGGACGAATCATCGTAGCCAATGTCCTTGACGGCGTTGCGCACAACTTTCTGGTAATCGAGCTTGGCCTTGGTGGTGATTTCACCAAAAACCATGATCATGCCGGTCTTGGTGGCCGTCTCGCAAGCCACCTTGGAGAGGGGGTCCTCTGCCAGGCAGGCATCGAGGATAGCATCCGAAACCTGATCAGCGATCTTGTCGGGGTGGCCCTCACCGACAGACTCGGACTGAAAAGGCGGTCAGCGGCGACTATGCAATTCCCTAACAATGCTAAGACTTACAGTGAAGAGGAAAGTGCCCTCATTGTAGTGCTTCCACCCGCTCACGCCATTGGCCACACCGTTGCCGTTCGCAGCCATTCTGATTGAGCTTATGGGAAAGGGGGGTTCTAGAAGAGGGCTCGGAGTTAGTCACCGCTCCGGCCAGGACAAGTCTCGGGAATCTGCGCTCCGGGAGGGGATCAAGTCTTCGAGAGTCTCCAGGAGGACGACAGGATCAAGCCCTGAAGATCGGAGGAGCAACCAAGTTCCCAAGCAACAGTCGACCGGCTTATCGTCCATGGGATGGGAAGCCATTCAACACATTGCGGGAATTGACGATCTCTCGAGCAAGGAGAGCGGGGAAGAGAGTGAGATTCGGGGTCCATCTGAACCCCGAGACGGAAGCAACCCAGGTTCTCGACTGACCTTTGCAGAAGAAGAAACAAAAATTCACGGCAAAGAAGAACCGGCTGCTGGAAACTAGGACAGGGACAGGAGGAGAGATGTGAACGCTCGAAGGAAGATGGAGAAGCGAAAGACACGGGGGTCGCGGCAGTATTTGAAGAAATTGGGAAGGTGCCGAGCGTCGGCCATTTTTCACCGCAAGGTTCTCAAAGCGGCACGGCTGGGGTACCGGATCATCATGGTCCCCACCGGGCTACAAGTTAATGATGCCGCTCACCATAGGCAGTCCCGGCAAATGCCCCCGATCCTATAACGTCATGACCTGGTTCACAGTGAAAGCATTCATTCCAGCCGGGAAATTACTCATTCTAGCCGCAGGCCCAGAATTCTCTCGACCTTGAACGTGACAAGTAAGGGTATTACGGACGTATTATAGCACTGAGCAATTGCACCGGGAGACTTCGGGTCTACCTAAGGGACCTAGGACATAAGGTACCTTAAGATAGCTAGTGTCCTGAGCGGCTTAAATTTCTGTAGCAATGGATCTAACAGCTGCCGGGCTGTTATAGAGTACCCCAGGTCGGGCTTGTCCTTATCTGTAAAATTGCGCCATCTACCCCTCCTGTGAGTTTCTCCCCTTGCCGGGCGCATGGCGTCCCATCGGAACCGAGTGCCCCACTGAGGGGCAGAAAGTGAATTCCATCGACAGGAACACGTTCGGCAAACCTTATTCGCGTATCGTCGATTCAGACCAGAGTACACTACATAGGCTAGGTGGATAGACACTAGATAGGCACCTCTAAGCCGTTGTCTACACAATACTGGCATCTTATGCACAAGGTGCAAGCACAGAGCGAAACTCAAATAGCGTACAGTATTGATACTAGATTCCCGTCACGCTCGCCCGTCGCCACCGCCTTTGCGATCTCTGCCGAGGGGTAGTCTCAAGTGTTCAGCCACAGCTTTGGCGCTTGGGAGTTGTGTGCATGTATCTGTGGGGTGCCATCCAGCCCCGCACCGCCTTTAGCCAATCGGATACCACACACAGCACCAGCACCAGCTGTGCGTTTTGGTGGGTTCCCACAGATACATTTGCACCAGCCACCCAGGCCCACATCCACCCGCATTTGCCACACATGCTCACTTGAATCTCGTCCATGCTCCTTCGAGACTACGCGGGGATATTTTATGGACGCGATCTGTCTTTGGCTCCCTGCACTCCTTCAACTCTTCCTAAACCTTTCCACCCCTCTATTCTTATGATCCTATCACGTCACAATACTGCCCACCATGAGCAAATTCGGAGTTATGGTAATGGGTCCCGCAGGGGTAGGCAAGGTACGATGGCTTTTCGCAGATAACAATGTCTAGTAGGGTGCTAACCGTGCGGTTGAACAGTCTACGTTCTGCGCCAGTCTGATAACACACCTTCAGTTGAATCGACGTTCTGCCTTCTACGTGAACCTCGACCCGGCTGCTGAGCACTTTGAACACCAGCCCGATCTTGATATCAAAGACTTAATATCAGTCGAGGATGTGATGGACGAAATGCAGCTCGGTCCAAATGGGGGACTGGTCTACTGCTTCGAATATCTTATGCAAAATCTTGACTTTTTGACTGAGGGCCTGGAGTCGCTCACAGAGGAATATCTCATCATCTTCGACATGCCTGGCCAGATCGAACTGTATACACATATCCCCATCGTCCCGGACCTGGTCAAATTCCTGTCACGGCCCGGCGCGCTCGACATCCGGTTATGCGCGGCGTACCTGCTCGAAGGAACTTCGGTACTCGATCAGTCCAAATACTTCTCCGGCTCGCTCAGCGCAATGAGCGCCATGATTATGCTGGAGTTGCCGCACATCAACATCCTAAGCAAGTGGGACCTGGTTAAGGATCAACTCCCGAAGAAGCAACTCAAGCGTTTCAAGACACCGGATACGACCCTATTGGAGGACGACCCAGCGGATGTTGCACGGAGGAAGGCGGGCATTCACATTGACCCGCATAATTGGGATTCCAAAGATCAGGATGCGGTTCTGTCGGGGACTACGTTTAAGCGGTTGAACAACGCGGTGGCAAATCTGATCGAGACCTTCAGCCTGGTCGAGTACTTCGAACTCGATTGTACCGACGAGGAGAGTGTTGGAGCGATTCTCAGCCACCTGGATTACGTTATTCAGTATCACGAGGCCCAAGAGCCGAAGGAGCCGCCGGATGAGGAGGAGTAGGATAGAAAACGGGCGCCTCAGTAAGGCAGAAGGGAAAGAGAGAACAAGGAGGACCGGAAAAGAGAGGGGGGAAGAAAAGGAAAGGGACGAGAGGCGTTCATAAGAGACGGCATGGTTCTGTGGCCTCGGTGTTTCGGGTTGCTTAACTTGGTTTCGGCGTCTCAAAAGAACAGCATTTGCATGGGGACGGAGTTCGTTTGGGATAGTTTATGTTTCGTTTTGTTTCTCGGATTGATATCCATGAACAATTGCCTTTTCCATCGTCCCAAGAGTTTGTCCCTAAAAACCGTGCGCCATTACCCCGGGGCACCCATATCGTATCCAACCATAGCACCGCGATTCAGCCCGTTGAAAGTACACCTCCACCGTTACGCAACATGCTAATACCGCCTGCGCTACCTTTGCCGCTGTTGATAACCACCATACGCCGTCTGACCCTGCGTCTGCGACTGCGCCTGCGCCTTTTCATACTCGCGGACCCAAACACCAACAACGCCCATCACCCATCCAACGACCTGCCCACCCACCGTCACAACATCTCGTAGGCTATGCTCTAGCCCTCTCTGCCAGGCCGCCGCCATGAGTGCCACGACCGCCGCCCAGAAGAGCATCCGGAAGACGAGCCGCGTAAAATATAGCACCATCCTGTGCACCATGCTCAGAATCTGGAGCATCAACACTGCCAGCATCAGGACAAGCGCGGCCGACACGATGTTGGGGGACGCTGACACGAACGCGGCAAGGCGGTCGAGGGCAGTCGCGAACAGAGGGTACATCTGCGCGGTGGCGGTCGAGAGAAGGTGGGAGAGGTTGCGAAGGGGGCTGGACGGGCTGAGGAGGAAGGACTGGATCTGGGTGGCGGTCTCGTCGGGGAGAAGGTCTGTATTGTTGGTCCAATGGCACAGGTGGTTAGTGCTGGGTCGTTGTGCGAGGACGGGAAGGTCGGGGCCGAGGGGAGGACGGTTTCGCGATTGCGTTGGCTGCAGAATTGAAGCATACCTTTGAAGTAATTCAATGACCAGTGCGGTGGGGTATCCATTGTTCTCTCGGCTTCTCGGGAGGGTTCTGAACTTCTTTTGGCGACTTGTGTGGTTTCTGTGAACGGGAGCTTGAAGGTTCAATTATAAACAACGATGACATTATGTGGGGCAACTCAAGATGCGGTGTCAACACCGCCAAGCAGATAAGTCGTGAGGTGCCCACCTGCCTGGCATCTTTGACCATCGGAACCTGAGTGAAGGCCCCGATTTGAAACACCATAGGAATCACAAGAAATACATTAGTGCCTAAGACGAGGTAATCTTTATTCCTCCCGTTCCCTTCCCTGATTTCCCGTTCCGTCCGGTTGCTTTGCGGCTGCAGCCTCGACTCAGTACGAAAACTGAAGTCCCTCCAAGGCCTGAGGCCATAAGCAGGAATCCTTATACGGGATAGCCGTCCCATCACTGGTCGCACAACGTTGTCCCGCTTGTCGTAAATGCAGTCCAATAGACCACGTCGGTTCGGTATAATTCAATCGTACCCATACTCTTTACGGTCCCGTGCAACGTACGGTGGGTCTCACTCACTCGGCCTTCACACTTTACATCTTGTTGTTCAGAGGGCTTTCCTGTCCAAGGCCATCAAACCGTTGTCCCATGGAGTTCCCTCGGCTGGTGTTCTAGGGTAGGCTACTCGGCCTTGGCAAGCTTCTTCGCTTTCCGCTCGCGGACTTTAGCGACCTCGATCTCGACGGCCTTGTCGACGCGCTTCTTGAGCTCGGGTCGGTAGCCAAGCATGAACAGCACCTCGAGCCAGACGAACAGGGGCGCCAGAAAGATGGCCTGGAACAAGTTGTCCAGCAAGGCAGGGGCTCTGCCCTCGAACTTGCCATGGCCAACGAACTGCAAGAGCCAGCACACGATTTGCACGGCAATAGCGGCTTTGGTAGTGCCGGCCGGATCCTGTTGGCGAAGGTAATTGGTGCCGGCTGCTCCCGCGAGGCAGATCAGGGCCAGCACACCTCCCGCAACGGGCTCGAGGAGGAGGTATAAGCCGCCCCATGCCGTTGCTGCGAAGGCCCCCAGGTTTGGCTCAAGGTACGGTACCACTTGCAGCCATGGCGGGACGGCGAAGAAGGGGCCATAGTTGGAAGCCTGCATCGGGGTCGTCAGGTCATGCTGTTGTTCAGATGCGGCCTAGAACGGGGAGGCATACGATCTCAAATGCCGAAAACATAATCAGGGGCACGCAAACCATGTGAATAACTACGTTCACCCGGTTATGGTGGTACGCACCATACTGCGCGACAAGTTAGCTGGGTAAGTACGTGGAATACTAGAGTGCAGCCATATGGTCTCGGCCACGTCGGCTCCGGGTTTTGGTAGGCGAGCTTACGGAGGTGAGATGCTGTTCAAGGTCGAGCGACACCGCCATGGCGTTGTTGCGAACCCTTGAGGGAATGTTTGTTGAAGAAGGGGATAGGCTGGGCTGGGCTTGGACAGATTGTAATAATAAGCCTCCCGTCGGACAGCGGTCTTCCGCACAATCCAGAGCAACAAAAAGACAGATAAGCAGACTGAGATTTGGTGCGTCAAGAGAGAATAGCCTGCCAGTTGCAAAAGTAAATATTGGACGATGCTCACCACGGAGGGCAACAGAAGGATGTCAGGTGATGTTCTCGCAGTTTGTTGCAGGCTAGGCCGGTTGCAACGACAACGGACCGGTGATAAAACTTTTGGCCCTCGGGCGGCTGGGGTCAAGCTCCCATTTTCCCCCACCAGGGAACGAGGAGCAGCTGAGTGTTGTCGACTCGGCCACATTAGATGAACTAATTGATAAATGCCCGTGGAACAAATATGACATAGTGGGACACATAATGATGTAAAGCCGTATCTGCTGTGTGCTATATACACTGTGGCACGGTTATTCCATATCAAATTGGCCCCTTTTTCCAACGATGGCTTGGGCGCGTATCTGAAGGCGCTGCAGCTCAATGACCGGTTTTTTTGTTGTGAAGACTTGTTTGTACCTGGTAGATTAGGGAGCACATAGTTAATCAGAATGGGCGAAGACCACCACCATCTCATGTGACAGCAGCAGATAATGTGAATTCTTTCATCAAACTGATGAGCGTTTGCGCCGGTCCTCGGCTGGATGCGGAAGGACCCGAGTGGGCCCACTTTGATTCGCGCAATAGATCTACTACGTCAACCAGTCGCCGCACCACGGTCCGCCAGTCTTCCACTTCACAACTTACGCGGCGGCGAGTCAAGTAAAGGAATGCCCGACTAGACGCTCGTTTCCTCGAGGCCCTCGCCGCGACGCCCTTTCACTCTGCGACAACATCGATCCTTGAAGCAGAGAAGTCGCCGGCGCGTGTCGAAATGTTTTTTCTGCACAATCTCGAGCGGCGCGTCACGCTGCACCCTTCCTATTTTGGAAGGAACATGCATGAGCTGGTGACGACAAAGCTCGTTAAAGATGTGGAGGGAACATGTGCGGGCGACTACTACATAATCGCCGTCATGGACACCTTCGACGTGTCCGAAGGCCGGATTCTGCCTGGCAGCGGCCTGGCTGAGTTCACGGTCGGGTACCGAGCCGTCGTCTGGCGGCCGTTCAAAGGCGAGGTCATTGACGCCGTGACACATACGGTAAATCCCCACGGCTTCTTCGCCCAGGCCGGCCCATTAAGACTGTTTGTCTCGTCTCATGTATGTTCCCCACCACCGGTTGGAGGTCGACCATACCGCTGACGCATCTCGCAGTTGATGCCGGACGAGATTCAGTACGATGCAAGCGCAACACCTGCGCAGTTCACCAACAATGCCGATATCGTCATTGAGCAGGGTACGCATGTGCGTGTGAAAATAATCGGCCTCCGTACCGAAGTCGGAGAGATGTGGGCGATCGGCAGCATCAACGGAGATTTCCTCGGGTATGTAACCCGAGACTCATCCCGGCAAGATGAATGATGGTACTGACTATCATTGTAGCTGTCTGCAGGCTTAGGATCCTGACAAACGGCCTTCAACCATTGAAGCCGTTCCGCAGAAGAAGTTGTTCGAGGATTCTCTGTGGTCGCCGCCATCCCCGCCCGCAAGAAAGACTGCCTCGTGCAAGCCGGTGCACGATGAGGCCGCGTGGGTCAGTGCCCTGCTCGACTCGGTTGTTGGAAGGGCAAGGTTCACGACAAAACCAAAGTTGTAATACACGAGTCCCTCGCCTCAAACCTGGCCACCATGTAATGTCTCTACAGGTGGTTTGTGAGAATGAGTGGATGAGTTAGCCATGAATTAGCGAATGAGCTACTGCATATTCAAATCTGCGGGACAGAGGGTGAAGGAGGGCAACTCGCACTCCAAATAAATTTAATAACAGTGGCGCTCTTGATCGATTTTGCCCTGTCTGTAGATGGTCTCACCGTACAGATGCCACAACCAGCCAAGATTCTGGGTGCCAGGGCTTCGCTTGTGATTTGACGTGGCAGGAAGAGGATCGTATCTCTAGGTGACATCTTGATAGCCTGCTCATAGTCTATACGACCTCTAGCTGGTGCCCTCAGCAGAAGGTCCTCGTGGAGGTGTATATAGAGGCAGCAGTCAAGAACCTACAGGGCCATATACTGTCAAGCGAATTGTGATTAGGTTCTTAGGTGTTTGGACCTCCATTACCGGACAACCATGGAGGGTATATTTCCGGCCCAGGTTCATTATGTAGTAGCCGCAATGACAGAAGCACGTTAAGTCTAACCTGGAAGGCTATGCCGAGAAATATAGTAAAGCTGCTTCCATGATACGCTTGACGTATTGCTCAACATATAGGCGGCGCACCCTACCTAGTACTTATCCGGGAAATGCCCGTAGCTGCAGTATGTCCCCCACGCAGAGATAGATTTTCGCTGACGGCTGAATGATTGTATCAACACCTAGGTCTCAAGATTCACGTTGAACAATCAATACCCATCCAGAAAACTCGGTGAACGAGGAGGCTTACCGCAAAACACGAGGTAAGACCGCTTTTGTCTATCTCCAATGAGTAACTCTCACAATTGACTGTCTATGCAGGCGCTCATCTTTCCAATTGTCACCGAGTTGAGCATGCGGGAGAGGAAACGCCGCAGTCATTGTTCAGGGTACATACATGTGCAGTACGAAAAGTTCATGTGACGGCCTCAGCACTTGATGTGCAGTATGCTAACTAAGAAGACATTTGTTCAGTTTCAAGGTGGCGCAGCGAACAAAGATCCTAAGAACTAGGAAGATATTCCTGAACCATGACATTGTCTTGCTCTTCCCGATGGCATTGTTTTGCGCTCCCGGATGGAACTCCATCCGAACAAAGGCAATGTGAGGGAGTATATAAATCTACTGCCTCTTTTGTCCATTCCTAGCCCCTAGGCAGACTCCACGTCTTCCGATCAACACGACTGCCTCAGCTGACCACAACGGATCCAAAACGACGAGTCATATTCAAATACCAGCCGAAATCTAGTGGAAGCGGTAAGGCTCTCAAAGCTTCGAAAACACTCAAGGCATGTGTCACATCGAAATCGCCCACTATAGGTGTGGGCATAAGAAGGAGAGTAAGGTACGCAAGTGCCAGCTATACTATGAGAAAAAGGCAGAGGCAGGGTTTTCTCTCTGTTCTGCTATCCTTGGGCGCCGCCACCCTCGTCACTGCGGGCACGTCAGACACATCAACACAGACGACGGGTCAGTTTGCTCAATGGAATGTGCGTCGAGGCTCAAAGAAATGAGGCAGAAGGCGGGAAAGGAGGAGCTACGACGTCGAAGGGAACAGGAGAGGGGGGAAAGAGAGAGGAGGGAAAGACGGATCCAAAGACACGGTGAGTTGAAGAAGGCTATCTCTGACAGAGGGGGTATCAAGCCGCTCTGGCAGACGGGCCGCGGCGGGACGGATGTCCACACGGGGTCAACCCGGATAGAGAGACAACGGGCTCCGCCTCGACTCTCTGAGCGGCAACTCCTCCATCAGACACAGCATCCCCGCATTCCAACCACAACTACAACCACAACCGCCACTCTCCCACGCACCCAGGCTAACATGAACCCGCAAGGCGGTCGCGTACAGGCTACACAGAACCAGCAGAGAATGCCTCTACCATCGCGCGGCCAGGCTGGGCAACGACCAGGTCTGGCGAGACCTAGGGTGCAGGTTCCTCCAGCACAGACTGTCGCTTGCAGGAAGCCCGTGGTGGTGAATCCTCCAGCTGGCTTACCCGAGCCGTCTCGTCCAAGACTTGTCTCCGCTGCCACATCAAGCGGTTCATCCGTGTGTCGGCCCAGCCCTGCTAATGTCGCTAACCGGCAAACACGAACGCAGGCATCTCACGAACCAAGGAGCGCATACCGACAAGCTGCTCCTCCCGTGCCACCAAAAGACCGTCCTCCAATCCCACCGAAGGATGCGTGGCGACCACAGCATCGGAACATGGTACCAGCTCCCCTTGCCATCCGGTCCAAGCAACCGGTCAGGGCTGCAAGGGCTCCTGAGCCACAGCCGAGCGGAAGGCTCCACGGATACCGGACAGACCCGACGATGAATATGGCCCGGAGGAAACCAGTCGAGGTGAGTACTCCGTCGATGGCACGGGAGCGAGTCGTAAGACCGCAACCCGCACAGCCCGCGCAACACCCAAGCCTTGTTGTGCCCGGCTACAGGCCCAATCCAATGTTTGCTCGAAAGCCGGGTAAGAATCCACACGAGGGGGGCGTGCCATCAACGAAGCGACAACATGGCAATACCGCTGTTCGAGCGCCGCCTGCTGCTTCATCGCTGAAGTCTACCAAGCCTGGATCCAGGGTGCCGCAAAAGCAGAAAACCAAGCCTGGCTGGTTCAAGAGACTCATGTACAGCGACAGCAGCAATGATTCTGTCGAGTGGGTCTCCCTTGATGCTGCGCGTGTCGAAAGAAGCGTGGCGAATAAGTGGTAGAAAGTTTCCTTTGTACGACTGAATAATCTCCGCTATTGTGTACTACGAGTCGTTCGTTAGCTAGATGAAAAAATATACCTACCAGGTCTAAACGAGTGCTTTTAAAACCATGGCATCTTCGCGCAAGATGACCGTGACTGATAGTTCCACGCAGCTAGGCCAGGCATGTTGGATGGAATGCAAAGGAGAGAGGTATTGTGGTGAGAGATGTGCGTTCGTAGAATGGTGACCTAGAGTAACATATACGGCCTTTGGACAACCTCATTCACACGCGGGGATCTCAAGCCGTCCGTCCCCTTCCACTCCTCCGGTGCCCCTCGAGGTCACCAGTACCGCGGCGTTTCATGTGGGATGACACTAGTCGTGGGATCTTCCACTCTTTGGGAAAACGCAGCCGATTGTCAAGGTATGACCGATTTACTCGGCACTGGCCACAGGGAATCCAAAGCGCTTGCGTCGGGTGTTTTCATTGTTTGTTCGAACTTTGACGAGCGTAAACCCCCCTGCTCACCTCGCTCGACGTCGGTGGGGAAATGACCCACATTTATTTCCGCCGGACCGTCCGCTTGACCTCAGCTGTCCGCATCCGCCGAATTTTCCAACACCCGCCCCGACGCCCAGTCGCATCGCGGAGCCGACACCGCACCTCGACGGTTGAGACAGCTTCGTGCCTACCGCTCAATTGGGGTAGACACCGATTATCACAACATGAGCAGGACGCTGCTGCGCTCCGTCCTGGAGCTGCGCTCTCCGGTCATGCGCCTCCTTCTGCCATCGATCCGGCCGACGGCGACAACCGCGGCGCCCGCCGTGACAGTACCAGCCGCAGCCGCAGCGCGCTTCTTCAACCAAACGGCCCAGCACATTGAGCCGAGTCAGCCAGATCCCAGCATCGTCGCCAACTCCAAGTCGCCCCTTGCGTCCTCACCATCACCATCCTCTCTACAACAAACGCAGCCACAACCCTCCGAGACACAGCAGCAGCAGCAGCAGCAGTCCCAGCCATTAGCCAACACACCACCAAAACCGATCAGCGAATCCGTCCGCGCCTTGCTGCCCGTTCTCGCTGCCCAACCGGGCCGTTACATCACCGTCCACATCCACGGCCACCCTTACCTGGTGACCGAGGGCGACAGCGTGCGGCTGCCCTTCAAGATGCCGGGCGTCGTGCCGGGCGACATTCTCCGGCTGACGCGCGCCAGCATCCTCGGCAGCCGCGACTTCACGCTCAAGGGCGCGCCGTACATCGACGAGCGGCTCTTCGAGTGCCGGGCGGTCGTGACGGGGACCGAGTCGGAGCCGCTGCGCATCAAGATCAAGAAGAAGCGGAGGTGCCGGCGGACGAAGCACGTCAAGAGCAAGCACCGGTACACGATGCTGCGGATCAGCGAGCTGAGGATTCGGACCGAAGCGGTGAATGAGGCCTGAGCTGGAGAGAGCGGGGGTTCAAAGGTTGAGGAAGGGTTCCCGGAAGATGGGCTTGGAAGGGCACGGGGCCCTATTCTGAACACCGAGGTGTTTTCTTTGCCATCTGCTGCTGGAGGAGAGAGATGCCCGGGCCGTGTGTGCAAAGGAGTGCAACAGTTTGTACGATGAAGCGGTGAGCTGCCGTAGACATAGGTGTATAAATAGGGATCTATACGATGTCGTGGTGTAGAAGTGGTACAGCACACTGGCGCGGGATAAGTTAGGAATATCGACGGCAAGAAGCTTCAGTGATGGAGGAACAGAAATGGAGCGTCCGTCTTCGGCCGCCCTACAAGCTCACCAACTCGAGTTGGGAGATATTGAGTGCCAAATCCAAAGACGGAAAAGGTAGTAGGCGGTTGAAATCAATACACCGACGAGCACTCGGTAGGTACTACAGCATGATGATAATGAATGTGTGTAAGTCAGGGATGTCGACCCGGTAGAAGTACCTGAAGCGGTACGCCACCTAAGGAGGTAGCTCCCCGAGCTCCCTTATTATCCTGGAGGTCGAATTCAAGTTTTGCACAAAAAGCCTTTGAATATTAGAGGGAGTGTCATGAATCCCAAGATACCTTAGCTCCGAGTGATCACAGAAAAGGAAAGACGGTCTTGGAGTCGAACAACAAGGTGACAGTAGCAACTCTATAACCCTCAAATTTTCGAGGCTTCTCATTTCTTGAGAGGACATCCCTGAAATAGCATACCCTGATTATCTAACAATAGTCCATCCCGTCTCTATCGCCCTCTTTTTCGAGGGTGCCTCATTTTATGAGGAAAGGGCAAAATGCTCCCAAACTCCCAACTCCAACTTGTAACAGACCCAAAACCATTTCCCCCGCGCCGGGTATAAGAATGCTTGTCTTCCAAACAGCCACTTTTCCAAAAACTCCAATGTAGACCAATCCTCTACCATCCTCCACCAATCCCCAAGCAGTTTTACTCTCCTCCTTGTTTGGCACCAGCATCGATCGCCGTCCGCCAGCATGTGCAAGTGCCTTGCGGCTCCAGGGGGTATAAGAACGGATCCGTCTTGGCGAGGAGTTCCTCGCATGTGGGGCGAAGCGACGCATCCCGGTTCAAGCACCGCCGCATCGTGCGGAGCAAGCTCGGGGGAAGACGGGTGTTATCCACGGCGATCTCAGGGAAAGGGATGATGTGATCCCAATCGCAGATTGCCTGCACCCGAGCGATCATATGAGGCGAGTTGGCGAACGGAGGCGCACCATACACCATCTGGTACAGGATGCACCCCAAGCTCCAGATGTCAGAGGCCTTCCCGATCTTATAGTGCCTGACCTTCTGGTTTTGAGGCGCCGTAATCAGGCGCTGAGCGGCCGAGCTCAGGGCATATTCGTTGATATCCAACAGCGACTCCGGTGACAAGTAGTTCGGGGTGCCGACCTGTGACTCGCGATGCACATGGACCGTCTCTTCAATCTCGATCCGGTTGGCAATGCCGAAGTCGATGACCTTCAGTCGCCCTTGACAAAGGACAAAGTTGGCAGGCTTCAGATCTGAGTGGACAATGTCCCTGGCATGCACTGCCCGGACGCACTCGACCATTTCTTTCCACCAGTATCTGACAAAAGCTGGGTCGAATCCGCTGTCTTCTTGGTTGCGGCCACGCAGGAACGTCTGGAAGTCCAGCTCGCCTGCTTCCAGCACCTGGATCATGAACGGTTAGCGATACGTCAAAGTTGTGGCAAAGTGTTTTCGAAGATGACTTACAAGGCTGAGCGTCTCCTTCGAGGGGCTGTACTCGTAGTCTATCATTTGGACCACCCGGTCAACTCCAGTCAACCGCTTTAGCAGATCGACCTCCTGCCACTGGAAGCTTTTTGTCTTTTCGTTGAGAGTCCCGAGAGATAATCGTTTCAGAGCCAGGAGCTTGCCGCTTTCGGCTGAGACGCGGTAGACCTTACCCGACCCGCCGCGACCGAGTGTGTCAATTCTTGTGTACGACCTGCCATTGATGCGGAACAGGAACTGCTTCTTCCTGCTGCCCTGGCCAGCGGTGGAGGCGCCGGCAGAGGTAGTGACTGTGTCGACAACCGACATCTTGGGAGGTGGAGGCGGTGCCTGCCTCTGATTGGGACGATTGCTCGAGACCAGTGCGCTGTCCTTGCCGTGGATCATGAGGCGAGCCATGGACGGAGCTTCATTCTCCTTGTCGTCATTTTGGGGTTTGTCGAGCGGGACGGGAGCAACAACCGGACTACCCGATACATCAGAATCGACAGGGTTCGACGCCAGTAATGGCGGAGCCTGTCGCTTCCGGACCTGGGAGGGCCTCTGGTTATTGGTGGGGCTTCCTGATGCGACGAAATCAACAGGGTTCGACGCCGAATACGGCGGAGCCTGTCGGTCTCGGATCTGCGAGAACCTCTGTTTGCTCAATGGGCTGCCCGATTCTACAGTACCAGTAGGGTTCGACGCCGATGATAGCGGAGCCTGCTGATTCCGGACCTGGAGCAACTGTTCACAAACGTTGCTCTCCTGAAGCTTTGGTACTTCCTCGCTCTGCCTCCTGAGTCCGCGGCGAGCCGGACCAGAAAGGTAGCCGCCCGGGGTCTTGACGGCCCTTTTAACAGCGGGGACGGATGGTCGAGTGATAGAGGCGGAGCCGGGTCCGACTTCACGGCTCGCAGAACGGGTATTGTGAATGGAGAGGGCACTGGACGAAGCCGCTGACGTCCGTTTATGACCGGAGGAGCCCAGGGCGATTCTCACGGTCCTCACGGGGATTTCGGGCGTTTCGACCGACGTTTCTTGTTGACTAACAGGGGATATGGGCTTGGCTAACTTTGGGCCGTCGGAGCTCTCGGGTCTCTTCACTTTAGTAGAGGACGAGACTGTTCTCCGCAAATACCCCGGCGTGAAGCTCGAGTTGTTGGCCGCATTCGCCGAAGAATTTGAATGAAGCCGCACGACGCGCTTCCGTGGGCGAGCGCTGTCGGCTGGATTCATTGCGGGTGACGATTTGTTGCTGGCAGCAGATGCTGACCTGCGGGCTGTCGGGATTGAGCTTCTCCTAGAGGCAACCCGCGACCGGATCGAACTGGGAGGAGTGGACGATGGCCGATTCTCCCGTTCCTGGGAACACCTCCACAGGGACTCCTGGTCCCCAGAGGTTGGCCGTACCGGACCTGGAATGCATGACTTGTTAGGGGTACGCGGTGCGCGTTCAGCAAGACTCGATTCGCCGGGCGATGACACGTCGGAGTGATAATTAACTCCCAATATCGCCTTTGTCAAGGCACTCAGTTTCATGGGACGCA
Source organism: Chaetomium strumarium (assembly GCF_033439665.1). Classification (NCBI taxonomy): domain Eukaryota; kingdom Fungi; phylum Ascomycota; class Sordariomycetes; order Sordariales; family Chaetomiaceae; genus Chaetomium; species Chaetomium strumarium. The sequence goes on along the minus strand of NW_026944429.1, from coordinate 6,054,585 downwards.
GACACTCCTCGGCCTCAGACGTGATGTCGCCATCGTCGCAGGTAGATTGCAACTGCTGTACTGGAGTGTTAGCCTGGCTGGTCCCAAGATGAAGGCAAGCGCATTATTGAGGGCAGTCAAATGTCCATACCTGAAACACGGTTGGCTTTCGGAAGGGCTCGCGCGGGCAACCGCGACGTTCGCTGGCATCACCGGATGTGTTGCAATTTGGATTCATGGCCGCTGTTGGTTGGTTAAGTTGATTGTTTTGACGGGTTGTGGGTTGCACCCGAGGACTTACCATGTAACAAGGAAGCGGTCGGGCAGATTAGGGCGCGGCACTCTGCCTCAATGGTCTTCCTTTCCTCTTCCGCCTCTTTCCGGGCGCGAATGGCTGACTTGATCTTGTTGAAAGAACCTTCGCTTCTGGGCGAGTGCGAAGGCTTGAGGGGTCTTGCTCTGAGGCTTCCTTGGGGGTGGAGGCAAGCCGACAGTGACGCGTCACAAACTCTGTCCGTATCGAGCAGGCACGCTGCAATGTGCCGTACCAGGGATCGTCAAGGATGTCTTCAATAGTTTCGGCCACTTCGCATTGGAAGGTGCGACATAAGTCTGACACGAAGGAAACATCCTCTACTGCCTGGGCTGCTAAATGACTCTGTTCCTCGAGTAACGAGTGCAGAGCGGCAAGGTCGCGATGTTGGCGATCGAAATCAAGAGATGCACCAAGTTTCTAGCGGAGCGTCATCTTTGATATCTGGGATGAGGGGCGATTAGAGAAAATAAAAAATCTGTCAACTGCTGAGCAGAGGTCAATTGATTGATTGGTTGATTGAGATAGCAAGTACGAACGATCAAAGTCCTAAGTCTCCAACTTGAGGCAGGTTGAGGAAGGGAAGAGGACGCGTTGGGGGGGAAACACTAGCAAGTCGATAAATAGAGGGCTGCCCAGGTGGTCTTGGTCCATGCGCGTCCCGAGATCCACAGCGCGTCAAGGTATGGGACGCAGCCAATGAGAGGCCGTATAGCGGCGCAGGAGGAAAGGCGGGCCCGACAGCATTCGGCAAGCAAACTGAAGCCAAGCTGAGCTGACTGAGGTGAGGGGAGCACAACCAGGCCCTGTGGTGGATGGGATGGTCTCTACATCAAATGGATAATCTAGACAGAGAGAACAAATGTTCCGTTATCCATTGCGCGACGCGACGGAATACCCAGTCGCCGAGCGCGCAGCCTGGAGCAGCCTCACAACGGAGATGAGCGGCGAGGGATTAGGCCCATGGAGCATGCCGGCAACACATCGCGTCCGAAGAGAGCCTTGGACTGTTATATTCCATTCTATATGCCCGGCGCGCCACCATACTCAGGTCCCTAGTTCAGGGATCCTGGTTACGAAGGGTATCTCGCTCCCTCACGTCAGGAACACCCGCCACGGCATATCATGTGGCCATGTATGTCGTAGCTGCGCAAGTAGGCCACCAAGGTTCTTCGGAAGCGACCCAGAGTGCTGAGCAAGCTTGCAAGGACCACTAACTCGGCGCTTAGTCGAAGAGACCGAAGCCCATGTCCTCGTCGGACTCCTCCTTCTCTGCAAGGACGTCAGTAAGCGACAGGGAGACGGTAGTCTACAGCAGGAACGCATACCCTCTTCCTTCTTCTCCTCCTCCTTGGGAGCCTCAGCAGCGGCGCCGCCTGCCGCAGCACCACCAGCGGCGGCAGCACCGCCAGCACCGCCAGACGGAACAGAGGCGAGCTTGGACGAACCCTCAGCGATCAGCTGTGTCGCATCGTGTTAGCGTACCATATTCACCGTGTTGAAGGAACATTCAATCCTGCGCACCTCGTTGATGTCCTTGCCCTCCAGCTCAGAAAGGAGCTTCTCGAGGCGTTCATCATCAGCCTCGATACCGACCGACTCGAGAACGGCCTTGATGTCGGCAGCCGACGGCGAGGTGTTGCCACCGAGGCCAAGAAGGAGATAGGCAGCGAGGTGCTTCATTTTGTATGGTCTGCGGCGGAATCGGTGTCAGCGTCAGGCGCTCTGTGGCCTTTGTCGAATAGGCAATGCTGTGAGGGAGAGACTCACTGTGAAGGATTTAGAGAACAAGAGAGGTCAATCAAGTTTAACCGCAAATTGGGCGGAGAAAGACTCTTCGAGTTCTGGTCAGTTGAAGGCTGGCAAGGGGAAACTTTCCTGGCTGATATTTTACAATTATGGCAGTTGTGATTTCGCATTTTCTGCCCCACATATCACCTGATTTGGATGTTAGGGCAGCTAGGTCGGTGGACCGTGGAGGGCGGGGGAGGGGAAGCTGCCTCGGAATCGGTTATACATAGCCCCGATCTGCTTGGGACAGGCCTGGGGGGTGGGCGGCTAGTGGAACTGTGGAACTCTGGCAGATTCCGCAGGTCTCTGTGGCCTCCCGCCCTTGCTGTATAAAAGCGGCTGGCAGCCAACCATCGATCGCGCCAACGCCTTTGTTCCCTTCCGCCGATTTATCTCTTTACTCGCTGCGCGCTCCTCCGATACCTCAACCGCCTCACCTTACGACTCTCACCTCCGCAGAGCAACCATTCTGCGCGGTTGCACTCGCTTGGACGGAGATTGTAAAGAGATTTTGCGGCAACCTCGCAAACTGACGTTCACAATTAAGAGAAGAGCGAAGGACCTTGTACCTCCTAAAAGCCGTGGTCGTTCGATGCCCCGGCATCGAGACTCAGTGTGAGGTTGGGGGTGGTTCACAAACCCGCGGGATTGATGCCCTAGGCTTGGCACACCAGCCACCATGCCGGTGAGTTCCAGCGCACCCTCGTCTCTGTCTCGTCAATATTGACTGTTGCGATCCAGATTCTCGACTTGCTAGCGTCGATCACGGGCGAGAAGCCCACGCCTTCGCCGAATCCGGTGCCTCAGCCAGGGATAATTCCGCGGAAACGGAAGGCCGAAGATGAGCTGCGTCCCGCGGCGGCGAGGGCAGCCAAGGCTGAGTCGATGCCCGAGAAGCCGTCGCGGCCGGATCATAGCTCGCCAAGGCCATCACCGCGGCCCGCAGATCGACCGACCATCTCTAGTGGCAAGCCGACCTCGAAGGCGCCGCACGGCTCGGACAAGCCCGTCTCGACTGCGAGGCCCGGTCTCGCCGGCTCCAATGGTAGCAAAACGGGGAAGGCGTCCTTGAACAATAGCAAGAGCCTACCTTCTCGGCTTGTTCCTAGTCGCCCGACCGTCCCAGATTCTGCGCCGCCGAAAAAGCGTTCATACGCAGAGATCATGGCTCGAGCAAAGGCTAATTCAGAGATGAGGGAGTCTCTCGGCAAGATTCACCACAAGACGGTCGAGCGGAGCACGATGACGAAAGAGCGCAAGGAGACGAAGACGGACGGCTTGAAGAAGCCTAGGATGGCCACGGGGAAGGTCATGTCGGGCAGAGCTGGGTCTACGAGCATGCCCTTGCGGGATGTCGGGAGAGCGTCTAGCGCACGTCAGAATGTCCCATCAGATTCTAAAAGCGCTCAGAAGACGGCACCGATGGAGGAAAAGAAGGTCAAGAAGGCGGCTTTGGCGACAACAGGTTACACTGGAACGGCGCGGCCGCGGCCTGGCACTTCCTCAACGGGCAAGTCTGGCGCTGCAGGCCGTCCGGGCTCGGCTGCTCGGTCTCGCGATAGGCCCCGGTTTGGTGGTCCGGTTTCGAGCTCCCGGAAGAAGTATGACGAGGATGACGATCTGGATGATTTCATCGAATACGATGACGAAGAAGAAGAAGCCGGTTATGGCATTGGAAACCAGTATCGGTACGACTCGTACGAAGAAGAGTCGGACATGGAGGCCGGTCTGTCAGACATCGAAGACGAGGAGCAACGGGCGGAGCGCCAAGCCCGGCGTGAGGACATGGAACAAGAGGCGCTCGAAATGCGACTGAAGCGTGAAAAGGAAGAGCGCAAGCGCAGACTCCTTACGGCTGCCAAAGCCAATGCTGGCAGTCGCTGATGCGCGATCGCCGGAGCTTGGGGCTTTGGACAGGCTTGTTCAGGATATCTGTGCATCAGAGCGACACAATGCGTTTCGCATCCTCGGAAGGTTGTTTTCCTGGAAGGGCGGGGAATTATCGGGGAGGTGGTAGGGCGTTGATTTCTAGACGGGGCACCATCGAGATACCGTACCGCATCATCATCATGGCCTTAGGGAGTTTTATGGTTCTGTAGCGTCCAGGATTGCATAGTTTTAGCCATCTTTTTTGTGTAAACATCAACAACTTTATGTCCATCCGTGCCTGCAAACCATGGTTCAGGCCTACCTTACCGCAGATGGAATGTTGTTCGGGTGATTGCCGCACGCCGAACTCTCAACTTGTCTCAAGCGGTGTTCTCGCAAAATCGCCGTACATATACAGGTCTGAACCCGCGGCATGCCCATCGCCTTTGCCCTCTGGACACAGTGTCTGGTACGCTCGTAGTCGACACTGCGCGACCCCTATCGTCTTTTCAAGGGGATGCTCGAGCCTCGAGGTAGCAGCCGGACCGACCTTAAGGGTTGCGGTAGCCAGCCCTTCATCTTCGACCTCGTCGAAACTACGCTATGCTAGTAGCCCATCTATCCATCTCATGGAGATCTATCTAGGTATGCAAAAGTACATCCGTTATGCAAAAGTACATCCGTACTGATAGATGAGCTATCCAACGGGGCTTATTAGTCAGTAAGCCATTGCTCGCCGTTGCCCCACTCGCCCGCCTGGGTCCCAGAATCTGATAAGCCCATCCATTTTTTATCAAGTCGAATGCCTCTCTCTCTGCAAGTACCTACTGCCCCGTGTCAAAGGCATCAACTCTCGCAGTGACACTTCTGGTGCTGTGTTTGACACCTCGAGTTTCGGCCCTTTGCGAGGGCGTCATCAGCCAATATGGTCAGTTCTCACAGGGCGCAGGCCACAGCATCTGTTTGCATCGTGGCCAGCCGAGCTAACCACATGTCTTGACAAACTACAGCCTCAGAACGAGTACATCGGTATGCACCCATCTCAAAGCGAAGGGGGCGGCACTTTCCAGATGCTCTTCACTTTCCCTCATAGTCGCGCCTCACAGCAAATCACAATCTAATATCAGCGGGATGAACAGAGCGGCATCGCAAGCTTCACGGCAAGCGCCTCGACCATGACGAGCGCGCGCGCAAGAAGGCCGCCCGCGAGGGGCACAAGCAGAGCGAGAACGCGCAGAATCTGCGCGGCCTGCGGGCCAAGCTGTACGCTAAGCAGCGACATGCCCAGAAGATCCAGATGCGCAAGGCGATCAAGCAGCACGAGGAGCGCAACATCAAGGGTGCCCCGGCCGAGAAAGAGCCGTCCGACCCCGTCCCCGCCTATCTGCTCGACCGAGCCAACCCGACCACGGCAAAGGCCCTGAGTTCGCAGATCAAGAATAAGCGGGCCGAGAAGGCGGCGAGGTTCTCGGTGCCCATCCCCAAGGTTAGGGGTATTAGCGAGGAGGAGCTGTTCAAGGTGTATGTGCTGTCTTTGGTGGTGTGGGATGGTTGGAGTGCGGGGCTGACAGAGAGACAGTGTCAAGACAGGTAAAAAGACACAGAAGAAGGGTATGTTTCCTGACGCCAGGACGCTATTGTTTCGGAAGTGGATGCTAACTACGATAAATTAGGGTGGAAGCGTGTTGTCACAAAGGTTGGCTTAGCTGCGCAACCCGAAGATGGGGGCACGATGCTAATAACCGTTTCAGCCAACTTTTGTCGGACCCGACTTTACAAGACGACCCGTCAAATACGAACGTGAGTCCCTCTCTCTGTCCCATTTTCACAATGGGGTTGTCGTGGCTAGGAGCCATGGGCGGATGTCTCGAAGGGAAGCTGACAGCTATGCAGGCTTCATCCGGCCAATGGGTCTGCGTTACAAGAAGGCCAACGTCACCCACCCGACTCTCAATGTCACAGTACAGCTTCCCATTCTCGGGGTGAAGAAAAACCCAAGCAACCCTCTGTGAGTTCTCTACACAACCATACTTGGGCTGCAAGGCTAACTTTCTCACAGTTGTATGCCATGTTGTCCTTCTGTGTCGCGCTGTACGAGTAATGCTAACTAGAAGATCAAGATACCCAACTAGGTGTTCTCACCAAGGGTACCATGTATGTATTGCCTCTGTCTTACGTCTCATTGAGAGGAAGTTGCTAACCAACGCCCAGCATCGAGGTCAATGTCTCCGACTTGGGTATTGTTACAGCGTCTGGAAAGATTGCTTGGGGCCGTTACGCGCAAATCACGAATAACCCGGAGGTATGTTCTTCCAAGGGGTGTCTCGGGCTCGCGGACGCTAACCTGTTCCCAACACCAGAACGACGGCTGCTTGAATGCTGTTCTTCTAGTATGATACTGGCTAGGCTTTGGTTTCTCCCTGGGCGGGTGGCAGGGCCTTCAAAGACGGGGATGGACTGGCGTTCGGAGTTGGGATTGAGGTTGGACTGGCCATATACAAAAACAAAAGTATGTCCCCCTTTCTGGGACTGCGATCCCTTACGTCCCGTCGATCTCAGATGAACATGTGCCATGTAAATGCCCATCTACATCCCCTTGAGTACCCGTCCAGGTGGATGAGCCCGCCTCTCCGCCTAGCTGTTCAATTATATCCCAAGAGGACTTTTGCTCGGTGGATCCTGAATGCCTACTGAGCCGCTGAGAACGTTGAGAAGTCGCCTCATCCACTGATGCAGGAGTCAACCACAATACAAGGTGTAATAAGTGTAAGAAGACCCAAACGACCCCGAATTCTGCAGGAACGCACTGTCTAACCGGTGTGTGTTTATCAGGCGCAGTAGTAGTGATTGTGATCTTTGTGTGCTCTTCCGCAGTGATAGCAGAAGTCGCACCCGCAGATGCAGCTGTTTCAACGCCAGTCAGCCATCTCACGCACCCCTCGGGGAGGTGACTGCAACACGCAGTATGACTCACGAGATATGGTTGCAACCCAATGTCTTTTCCACCCATCGCCCGCACTCCGGGCACTGCTTCCTGGGGCAAATGTTAGCTACGAACCTAGCACCACTACTAGTACTTCCCGCAGTCGTCGCGGGGGATTTTTTCAGGGGACCTCGAGAGGCACTCACCAACCCATCTCCCTCGCCGTCTTTTTGAAACGCACTTCATCCCCCCAGCTCACCGGTCTCCTAGTCTTCGCCACTCCGGTCTCATCCTCAACCTCATCTAGATGGTCTTGACATCGCCCGAAGTGTGCTCGCCCACGGCACTCGACACACGTTTTGCCATAGCAGCGTCTGCTGAACCGAACAGAATATTAGTCTTATCCCTGGAAACAGCGCAAAAGAAGGCCAAAACCCAACACCAAGCTGGAACCACACCCGGGGAGACAGACAAATAAGACCAACAACTAAAAACACCACATACCATTTTCCAACTCGCCGACTCCTAAGCGCAATGGGGATAAACCGCCCACACTTCGGGTCGTGGCAATATAGCTTCGCCTTGGCGTCGTACTCGGCCAGTCTCGTCCGGTATGCGGAGAGCTCGGACGATCCGAGCGAGAGGCACTGCCGCAGCAGGGATGTGGCGAGGCGCTGGCCGGGACAGCACTGGACGGGGCGAAACGGCGTCGCGCATGTGATGCTGAGGACGAAGTTGCGGCGGAGGCAGGCTAGGCAGTGCATGTGGCTGCAGGGGAAGACTGGGAGGGGCTGGCGGGAAGAGTGGGAGTTGCCTAGTGGGGAGAGGCAGATGGTGCAGAGCGTTGGTTGTGTTGTTGGCGGCGGTGGTGGTAGTGCCATGCTGACAGATCCTGGTATTGGCGTTGGAGACAAGCTAAGGGCCGTGTCCGTCGCGGTTTAGTTGGTTGGTAGGTTGAGATGGAGGCTATGCTCGCTCGATTGCTGTCACACTTGGGGACAAGGAGATCGCAGTTCGAGAAGCTGGGAGGACAGTAGAGGTTCGACGAAGACAACGGACAAGGGGTGTACAGAGTCGAACCACGGGGATATGCCGTTCCTCTTCAGCTGAGTTGTGTACTACAATACGGCTACCAGTATCACAAGATCGAAGGAAAGATAATGTGATCAGGTAAAATAGCTTCCCACTTTGTGGCTCAACGCTTCCACCAAGCAGTGGTGTTCGGTTGACCCATGAGAGACTAGCTCATTGGTCAAGGAGCGTCCTGTGACACAGGGCAAGGCGTGGTTCGTAGACGGAGGAGGAACACCTGGACAGTGCCCGAAGAGCCAGCCGTTTCGTGAGCATGGCGGGAAAACGTGGCACACAGCTGCGTGGCTGCGTGTTCGTGCCTTTGCTGCTGCCAGGCCAACTCAAGGGCGTCGGCCACCCGCTCACAGTGCCCAACAGGGCCAACACCGAGCGAGCGGCCTGATCTTCCTCGGACTGCGTTCAGGGGGCGCTTGGTACGGTGGTCAGGGTGTTGGGATGTTCCCCAAGTTGTCAGAGTCTCAAACCCGACAGTTCTATTGAACGATCCTCTTAAACAAACCAAGCGCTCCACCATTGGACGGCGTTGTTACATCGACCTCTCCACATTCCCTTCGGTGGTCAACCTCCCCCCTTCTATTGCCGGAAGAGCTTGGCCATACCTACATAGGGACAGGTGCAAGTGTAAGATATCCCTCCGCGTCTCCGAGTAGAGAAGTCGAAGAGTTGAAGGCCCCTGAAACAGATCTAGAACCCCAAGCAAACCCCAGTGAACGCCGTTTACATGTACACATGCCAACCGCTTGCGAAATGCTCAACCTCTTTCCCTCCCACAGCGACCTCCTTGACAAAAGCTCCATAATCGTCAACCGCGGCTGCGCGGTACATAGACAGTCTAGAGTCCGTCACTCATTACTTGTTATGCCACAGAAAATTGCCCAACCCATCCCACGTGTCCGCATTGGTATAGATATACGTCATACTACTCCTCAAGCTCGGCTGCAGCTCCGCGGCGTGCCACTTGAAGAGGTGCATGACCGAGGCCCACGACAAGCTGGCGAACAGCGGCCAGGCATAGTGGCTGATGGCGGCGCTTCGCTGCGGGTCCGACACCAGCGGCAGGCCGTAGCCCGGCTTGACGGCGAGGCGGGCCAGCGCCAGCACGACGCGCGCAAACACGTAGATGACGATCTGCTGGTTGACGCTCGAGATCCGGCTCGACCGCTTGGAGCGCTGCCCAAAGACGATGTAGCCGCCTAGCAGGCCGGCGATGAAGCTATCGTAGGGCCCTGATGATCTGGCTTAGCGGATCCTGTATAGCCCTCCGCTTCCTCTCTCTGGCCTGGGGCGTGAAGAAAGGGGAAGAAACAAGGGGTAAGTTCTTGCCTTCCTTCCCTGGTGTTGCGCCGTAGTTCTTTAATAGCATGCACGTCGCCTTATAGATGGCGGCGAACTTGGCAAGGTTTCTGGCATGTGTCCTCGTCGCGCGGAAAATGAGCCCTGCTTTTTGTCGGAGCCTGAATCGCGGCGACAACGGTTAGATGATAAATAAGGGAGAGACGGCGGCGCAGACACGGCGGAGCAAAACATACGTTCCGGACCGGAAGAGCATGATCATTCTGTTCGTAGAAAGTCAGCGCCGACGGCGTCTACACTCCTGGGTTACATCTATGCGAGGTCCCGTACACAAGCGCATGCGGAAAGCGCACTTTGGTCCCGTAGACGGCGCCATTGCGAGCGCCCTTTACCACGGCCAATAGATCATGGTATCTCGGGTCCAAGACGACGCGCTCGACGGCGGCCTGTGTTGCGACCGTTAGAAGTCTCCTTTAATCAATCCGTTGACCGGCTCCCATCGCGTGGTGTAAGCGACTGGTCTCGCGAATCGCACCTTGAGGCTCTCGAGGCTCTCGACTGCGCCGGACATCGTGCCTCGGCAACTCGGCGGGACAGGCTGATTGACGGGGTCGGGTCGGTGCACTGAGCACTTCGAAAAGACACACCGAGTTCTACCTCATCGGCGTACAGCTGCGTGCTATCGGTGGTTCTGGCCGGCAAGGAATACGAAGATAGGGGTAGGTGTACGAGTCGAGGTATGCAGTTCAAGTTTGTCCGACTCGGAACTCGAACCGAAGCTTCGGCCGCGGCATGTGCAAACCGCGGGGAATCAGACGGCAACTTGTCGGCTCTGTCGAACCCTTGTCCCTGCAGAGGACCACGGTGGGGAACCCTTGTTCATGTTCCCCGGAAGGGTCTGGCAATCTTACACTAGCAGTTCCAAGAATCCGCAGGGGTGACCGTTGTCAACCAGGCCTGTTGTCGACTTTAACACAATGGCTCAGCCCGACATCGGGCACCGCAACCAAACCAGCAACGACCTTGGATGTGCGTACCCTACTCAAAGTCTTATCTCAAATCTGTTTTCAGCAGGATTAACTGCCAATTCGCAGTGAGGTGGCTGAGGATCTTGCTTTACAGTTAGATGCCATGGACTCAATTAGGCGGACATTTCTAGGGACTGCCGTTATGGATAAGTAGGTAGCCAGGAATGGATACTATCAACCAACCACCATCCGAAGTGCGTTCCATTCCGCTTCCACTCTCTCTTACATGTGTGGGCCCTCACTTACCTTACTGAAACATTCCCAGGATCCCGCCAAGAGAAGGAGCCGCATCTCATCTCGGGTAGCCACGTGTGTGGCTGCATGTATGACAGTGTTTGATATCTTGCATCTGATCCGGTGTGCATCACACGACTTTGGGAGGTCGGTTGCGATGCCGGTTGCGGTAGCCGTCTCAGACGGCCCAGTCGTCGTTAATGCGGGAGCCTCAGGTGCGGGGGTCGCGTCGGCCATCGGCATCGGTGACGGCGAGGCGCGTATCCACATAACAGTAGTGACTACCAGCAGGCCGATACCTGTCAGGGCGAGGAAACAGAGGGCTATTCGGCGTTGCATCGTGTTTCTCTCCATGGAGCCGACTGATTACCCGATCCTCGAGTGTTTTCTTCGTCTTCATCTTCGTCTCTATCTTCGTCCTTAATATTTTCTTTATATTATCTTCTTTATTATATTTTCCCCCTCTATCGTCTCTCCTTATGTTTTCTCCTCTTCTTCTTCTTCTCTTTTTCTTCTTGTATTTGTTCCTCCTCTTCCTTCTCCTTTCCTTCAATTTCTACTTCTACGGTTATTTGCTTAATTCTGTTTAGATTACAGGCCGAGGAGCCTAGCGTACATGTACTAATGTGACGAAACCACAGGCAGTCCTGTCTCTGAAAGGGTTCGCCGGTCGAAGGTATCCGCTGGTCGGACTGTAGGTCTCGGTGAAGCCAAAGGGTTCACAACACTGCAAGTCGCAATGTCTGCACAGTAGGTAAAGGCTACTGTTTGAATTGCTCACTGAGGAAGCTAGCTATCTGAATGAGTGGCAGAATGGTAGAACTATATACAGCTTCCTCCCTTAGGTACCGGTGTACCTGATTCTGCTGGATCGATGATATCGAACATCGATCCCATAGATCCGTCCTGGCTCGACGGGATCGAACCTCGATCCCCTCGATCCTTTTCTGATTGGTCCATCTGGGACCATAATGATTGGAAGCGGGTGCCGCCCGCAGACCATGCAGGTCGGCCCCACCGGCCTCTGCGGGTTAATTCATGACAACTAAGTACGGCTTTTTTTGACGCTGGGGTGCCGGGGCAGCCCACTCTGGGGCTCCGCCGGGGACGACAAGCCGATTGCCGTCCAGAAAACAAACCAACTGGAAACCCCTCCAGATCACCTTCGAGCACCTCGAGCCAGCAATTCGCGCATTTTGATATGACCTGAGAAAACATGACCTAGCACCTGGGCTGCATTAAAATGCCTCTTCGTGCGACCGAGCCGCTGACTTACCAAGATCCGTACAGGCGCGTCCACGACTGGTTGAGTCTGTTACGCCCGGCGCAGCTGGCGAAATCGACCCCGGAACCGACTGCGAAGACGACTGCGGCTGTACGCACTGGGCCATGTCGACGGACCGCAAGCGCACCGGCTCTCCTACCAAACGGTCCCGGGTCGAGGCAGACGAGGGCGAGGCGACGCCGATCCCCTTGCGCAGGGCGCCGCCATGGCTGGCGCCAGCTACCATGGCTCCCACGCTTCCGCACTCCCACTCGCAGGGGTGGCAGCAGCATCACCATACAGCTGCCGACCCGTCAATGCCCGCCTCGGGGCTCCCCTAAACGACGCCGCTGTCGTCCCTCGAGGACGACGACGTCTTCTCAGTCTCTTCGGCATACCAAACACGGCTCATGTCCAATTCAGCCGGCGTTCTCTCCCTGCCGCGCCCGCCACCCGCATCATCGTCGACCCAAAGCACCACGACTGGGTCCCGCGTGTTGTCGCCCTCCCGACGGTCTAAGAGCCCTGTCAAGAAGGTCGCCGACTTGCGCTATTTTACAGAGCCGGTCACGTACTGTGGCTTGGATGACCCAGGCATTCAGCTGCCCGCCGAGATCCAGGACCTCTCGAATCAGATCGCAGTGGTGGCATTTGGCGAGGGCAGTCTTCCCACCAGCATTAAGTGAGTCATGTCCTGCATGCACGGCCGGTTTTGCTGGGTCATGCGCTGTGCTGACTAGAGCGCGTCTCTTGGTGCAGGACACGGTTCACGCGTCGAGCCCGCGCGAGAGAATCCCTGATTTCTTCTTCGGTGACTACAACGGGAACGGGACCGACTCCGCAACCCGCGACGATGCCATACGTAAAGACCTCGATATGCACGCCCAGCTCATGAAGGTCATCGCTGCAACGAGACAAAGCGTAAGATGGACAAGAAGTGAAGCGGCCTGGAACCTCTATGTGCATTCTCTGATGTTGGAATTGGCACTGGCGACTGTGGACAATGTCAGATCCGAGCTTATGTGAGTACCGTTCGTCATACTCGATTTGGTAAGCCCTCTTACCCCGGCATGCCCCAGCAGAATCTCTTCGCCAATGGATAGTCGTGGTGCTGATGTCTGCCACCCTGTAGAACAACAGCACAGATCCTATCCGACTTCCTACCTCTTACTGTCGCTCCTGGGACCCGACCGAGCGAATACGGCCCAGCAACAACCTCGGCTACCACCATAGTCACGTCCCAGGAGAAGATGGTTGACTTTGCATTCGTGCTCGACTGTGGACAGGGGTCGCCGCTCCAGTCCGCGATCACGCAACTCCTCGAACGACAGCTCCCCGTTCGGCCAAAAGTCGATTAACCACTCGGATTACGGCCCGTTATACGAACTGCCCGCGCCTATCGCGGTAGAAGCTAAGACTGCTACCGGGTCAGAGGAAGAGGAAAAGGTGCAGCTAGGCGTGTGGACGGCGGCATGGTTCCGAAGGATGAAGATGCTTGTAGGCTCCTCCAAGCTTCGCAAATCGTCTGCTACAGGAGGCAGCGAGACAGACCAGACTGCCGGCAATCTCGACAGCGCCCTCAGTACCGCCGTGATCTCAGTCCCCTTACTCCTGGTCGTCGGCGAGCGATGGATGTTGTTTTATGCCTGTGAAAAGGACAATCGAATCGTCAGTATACCTAATCCCTGCTCTTCCCTTTCCAGCCCTTGGTCCCTTCCCTCGTTATCATACTCGTCATGCCAGAATCTCTTGTCTCAAACATTCTCGCTCACACGTTACTTGCAGATAATCTACGGCTCCGACGCCATCGGGGACACCAGCACCGTTCTGGGTGTTTACAAACTTCTACGGGCTCTCCAGTGTATCGGCCGATGGATCACAGCGCATTTCCTCCCCTGGTTCGCCGCTAGTGTTGAGGGTTTAGGCTTAGGTGGGCTGTAACCAGAAGAGGTTGCCTCGTTGCTGCGGTAAACTGGCTCCCTCTTGCCAGAAAAACGCGTACACACACATCGATACTCACATCTTAAAGATGTAAAACGAGATTTAATTAGCTAACTAGGTAGTTCCACTTTACTATCTTCGTCTTCTTCTTTCCTCTTTCCTTCAATTTCTTTTCTTTATTTTTTTTATATAGTAATAATCGTATTTGCTTAACTCCATTTACCAGGGTGAGGGGCTTGGTGTACGGCCTTTTTTCGACGATGAGGTGACTGGGTTGTATTCTGGAATCAGTACCTCCAGGATTGAGAGACATAATTGTATTAAATTCGAGGGCATGATAAAGAAAGTACCGATATCTACAGCAGCTTTCCTGGCCGGACACGCTGGATAGACAAATCTCTCATTTCATCATCAACCCATTTCACCACATCGCATCGGCTTAAAAGGGACATAGTATTCCACATGGAGGCTAGTACGCCAGTTCATTCCATACAATCTCTCCATCCATCATCTACCTCCCCCACGTCCTGACTCTGGGCGGGAAGGAGGGCGCGCACTAGTGGTATTACTACCCCGGCCAGATGCCGGACGAGGTGCTTGCTTTCAAGCTCTATGATAGCCACCCGCCGAGGGACAATGCGCGCTGTGTGCCGCATACTAGCTTTCGGGAATTGGATGTTCCGGAGGGCGCGCGGCCTCGGCATAGTATTGAGATTCGCTGCTTTATTAGCTCTGCATCTTTCTTGAAGTTCACTATTTTGCATGTGAAAGCAGTCATGGTATTGTACAACTGCCCATAAGTTCCTAGCTGCCCAGGTACTTACTTACACAGTATATGTGATGCGTTCGACAATACTGACAATGTATTGCTAGTACAGCTGTTATCTCTAATGCCTTTGCTTCCATCGCACTTCGTCCTGTTCCGCCCCAGCTCACACAACCTAGCGTACTAAGGAGTTGCGTCCGGTGAACTCGAAAGACCCCTAACCCTCTCGCTTAGTGTACGACGCGATTTCCATATCCCCTGTTCGTCACTTTTACAACTTGACCTTAACCGCTTGCTCGATTTTCTACATTCAAGTCGCCTCCTGTTCTACCAACCTACCGAGCGACATTGTTGAAGTCTTTCCGATGTTGTAGACCGGCAGGCCCCATTCAAGCCATTGTTCTCCGATCTCGCAGCACAACTCCGGGCTCTAACGCTACATCTCGGACCTGCTTGTCCAGAACTCGTAGTCAAGTCGTACAGAGTATATTACAATTACCAAAGCATGGCGGGTACCGTATCCGGCTTACATACAGCCCAACAGCCCCCGGGAGGTTTCAGCTGATGACTAACTTCGAATCTCTGATCGCAAGGCAAGGGCATCGATCCGGAGCCGGCCGAAGCGGTAGGTAGAACAACACTATTGGGAAGAAGGGTCCGCGCCGAACCGAATCCCTCCCCTTCGCAGGTCCAGTTAACATATGGGGGTATTCCGAGCAACGAGAGCTAGCCATTTCCTCCAGGCTAGCACCAATACCCGTTCGTGGCGAAGATCTCCCAATCCGGATCGACGCCGAACCCCTCAAACTCCCACCCTTGAACGCCGTCCATCCCTCCTCCTCCTCCTCCTCCGGCAAACATCGGCCCGCCCGCAGCACCGGTAATAGGGGACTCCGACGGCAACCTACTACTCCCCGAACCTCCCGGGGCGACACCAGCCTCTTCGGACCTCGCTCCCAACAGACCCTCGCAAAACGCCAGGCTATCCCTCGCGGCGCGCGCCACCTCCACCTCAACCTCCTTCCCCTCCTCGACGGCCTCGACCTGCGCCAGGATCATGCTGAGGAACATGTGGCTCTTGACGTTGGTCTCGCCCTGCCGGATCCGCTCGGCCGACAGCTCGACCAGGCGGCCGCGCACGACCTGCTTCAGGAAGCCGCGGTACTGCGGCGCGCGGCGCAGCGACCCGTCGCCGCGCTGCGTCTCGACGTGCGACAGCAGCTCCAGGCTAATGGCCGTCGTGGCGCAGCGGATCCCCTCGCGGAACAGCCCGCCGCCGAGCGACATGAGCCGGGCGAAGTGGTTGGCGGGCGGGTCCGGCTCCGGCGAGATGAGGGCTAGTGCGGCGTCGAGGGAGATCTTCACGGATTGTCGGAAGAGCGGGTTCGAGCGGGCCTGGTGGGCGAAGGGGTAGTGCAGCGGGATCAGGAAGCGGCGGGTTAGGTAGTCGAGGTGGTTGCGGTGGAAGGGGCCGAAGTGGTTGTTGTTATTGTTATTGTTGTTGTTGTTGTTGCTGCTATCCTTGGTGTCGGCGCTGAAGCGGGTGCTGTAGCTTTGCAGAGCCGACGAGAGTTCCGAGGTGAGGGCGAGGACGCGGTGGTAGGAGAGTTCGGAGTGCATGCCGTTGAGGAGCTGGACGATGCGGAGGCGGGTGGGGAGAGATTCAAGCAGGGCCAGCTGGAAGGAGGTGGAGGTAAAGGTGCTCTTGGGGTGTGGCTGGAGGACTGTCGTGGACTCGTCCATCTCGTCGTCGTTGACGTTGGACGGAGGGTTCGTGTCGAATTCGTCTTGGGCGATTCTGGGCGGCATCCACGCGTCCAGAGACGACTGGACGGCCAGCTCCAGGATGGTAGCCCACAACCGCCGGCGGAGTTCGGCCTGCAGCACGGACATTGGCGGCAGGCTTTTGGGGTCGCGGTGCAAGCCCATCTGCATGGCCCGGTGGATGAGCGAGCCCATCGACACCCACACCGTGTCCCCGCCGATGGAGAAGATCTGCCGGGCGAGGATGGTGAGGCAGTAAATCTGTAGCCCGGTGATGTCGAGCCGGTCCTTTTCCAAGGGCCCCGAAAGCCAGGTCTGCGCGGCGTATATCCATTGATGAAGCAGTTCCGTGTTGCTTTGCGCCGCAGCAGCACTACCATGATCGTATAGGCTCGATCCTATCCCGACAACAAGCAGGACCTTGACACGGAGGTCAGGCGCGGCACTTTCGGGGTCGTCCCAGTATCTCTGATACTCGGCCCAGAAGGTAGGGGCGTGGAGGATGCGGTGACTGGATGCTTCAGAGTCAGCGGGACGCTTTGGCTTGTCCGCGATAGGGTAAAAATCACTAGATTTCCGAAACGCACGTACGTCGACTCGAAGGACGCAAAGTAGAGCCTGGCCAGCACATCAGCCATTTCGCGGGAAGGCGGCGTCAGATCAAGCCACGGACATGCGATTCCCCTCGTGGGCCGGCCGACCTTGCTGAATTTAGCCCTGCTCTTGCACTCCCGGAAGAAGTCCCTAGCCTGGGCAATCAGCGCAGCGGCCTCGCGGGTCTGGAAGGAGCCGTCCTTGCTCTCCATGCCCAGGATCTCGCCGTAGCAGCGGATCATGACGGTAAACTCGGGCGCCTTGCTGACCCAACGGCTTCTGCCCCAGTCACGCGGTTTGTTCAGGACGGCTTGCCACTCTTGCTGCGAGGCCTCCTGAGGTCGAGGTGCGAGAGGGTCGCTCCCCCGCGGCAGGACGGCTTCGGACAGCCTATTGACGGAAGGGCTGACGCTACCTTCAGCGGCACCTGAGGTGGGGTTTTCTTTCAGTTTCTGCAGAAGCAGACTGAGAAGACCCTGAAGGCTGTGTTCTCCGCGATCCGGGTGACGGGCAGAAAGAGGCTGTGACTGCAAGTGGTTGCGGTCGACGAGGCCTCTAACACTCGGTGCGGCGGCATGCTGATGGCCATGTATTTGGCCCATGGCAGACTCATGTGCATTGTTTGCGTGCTCTGCCGGCTGAAGCTCCGGGACAAGTACCTGCACACCTGGTATCCCCGATGGCGGACTTGCGCTACTTGGCCGTGAGCTTCCGGGCTCGGATTCCGGATTCAGGTGTTGGGGCGGACGGTCGTCCTCTGCCTGCTCCCCATAGCGACGAAAGGGCTTGTAGATGCATTGCGTCTTGTGGCGGACGCAGTGCGCGCAAGGCGTGTTATGATCGCACTTGACTTTGCGGCGGCGGCATTCTCGGCATGAGAGAGCCGGCCGTCGGCGCCGGCGCGGTGGCGGCTGCTGTTGTGGCTGTTTCTCCATGGACAAGGGCACGGAAGACCATCCTCGGCCGAGCCATATGCTCCGTCCTCCGAAAAAGCTTCGCTCAAAATCCAATGCTCGAAGCTGCGTCTTTTAGGAGAAGTCGGTGTTGTTCAGAAGTTCGGATGGAAGTTCAGGGGTCTGCGCATTTATCGGGCTGATGTCGTGCAAATTGCCGAAGCGAAGCGCAAATCCCAATGCTTACGGCCGCCCGAATCCCTGTCTCTCGGCCGAGTAGGCAGGCCATGTTCGGCAATAGGGATGTATAAGTCGGATCTGATGAATTGCTTATAAGACTAGAAGATCTGAGCATGTACATACCATAAAACCGTTTGAATTTCACTCTATTATCTTTTGGGTCTCCTGGTTCTTTCGATTCATCCAATCTGAGGCACTTCCGACTTGCTTTCGGCTCTTCCGCTCCTGCCAACCTCCTCGGCTCCCACGACCCAACCATGCCTCACTTGAGCCTCAGGGTCCTCGTCAGCGGCGGAGGCATTGCCGGGAATGCGCTCGCCTTTTTCCTTGCAAGGCAAGGCCACGACGTCACTGTCGTCGAGCGGTTCCCCAACCTGCGTGCCACGGGACTCCAACTCGATCTGCGCGGGCCCGGCATTGAAGTGCTGAGACGAATGGGCCTCGAGGACGCATTCCGCGCCAGGGCAGCCCCCGAGCAAGGCATGCAGTGGGTCGACAGCTCGGGAAGACGGCGGGCCTATTTCCCTGCAAACAAATCGGGACACGGGCGGCAAAGTTTCAGCTCCGAGTTTGAAATCATGAGGGGCGATCTGTGCCGCCTGCTTTACGACGCTGCCAGGACATGCAAGAAGCCACCGCGGTATGTGTTCGGGACGGCGATTGAAAGTTTGGAGCAGCACAACAACGGCAAAGACAATCACAATGTTGAGGTTCGGTTCGAGGACGGCAAGACGGACCGCTTTGATCTCGTCGTCGGTGCCGACGGCCAGTGGTCCCGTACGCGCAGGATGATGCTCGGCCCGGGAGTGCAGGACGGGATGCAGCGAGTTCCCGGGCTCTACTTCGCATACTTCACCATGCGGCGGCCGATGGAGGACGGCGACGAGTATCTCGCCACCTTGTACATGGCTCCAGGGAGACGGGGCATGGCGATCCGGAGACACAGCCCGCACGAGATGCAGGTCATGCTCTCATGCAAGACAGATCCAGATCGTCTCGAAAGCGTTCCCCGGGGAGACGTCAAGCGGGAGAAACAGGCCGTGGCAGACATCTTCAAAGGGGCCGGGTGGCTCACAGAGGATATCCTAAAGGCGATGAGCGTGGCCGATGACTTCTACCTCGAGCGGTACGGCATGGTCAAGTTACCGTCGTGGTCCTCCGGCCGCGTCGCCCTGGTTGGCGATGCTGCTTACTGTCCGACGGTGCTGACGGGCATGGGTACCACCTGCGCCATGGTCGGAGCCTACATCTTGGCCGGTGAGATCGGAAGATATTGCGCCCAGGGAAACGGTAACGACAGCAGCAGCCACAAATCGGACGGCTTGGTGGCTGCCCTCGAAAACTACGAACGAAAATTCCGGCCGTTCATGGACAAGATGCAGGAAGGCATACTCGAAAAGGCAGAGAGCCAATGGGCCATGACCGGCTCGGCATTCGGCATTGCCGTCTTGAACTGCTTTATGAGTTTGGTCTCGTTCTTCAAGGTGAACATCGCCGACTTTTTCGGCATCCGAGAGACTGTGAAGGGGTGGCAGTTGCCAGACTACAGGGGCGTCGTACCGGACGAGGCTTGACAACATACTACTACATCTCAGAAAAGGTGCCTGTACGAGTAATCAGGCGTCGGATATCTTCTCCTCTCAGCTCTTCCTCCACTTCTTTCCTTACTACTATGTACTATCAGATGCCCAAATCTAACTGATTCCAATATTCTCCAAACTGCTGATCCCACAATCAATTCAGCCATCACTTCATCACCCCTCCTGACACCCGGCTCACAGTTCACGCCAACCCTCAGCAACGCTCCCCTTCTCCTTTTCCTTTTCTTTCACTCCCACATTTTCTCCGTTTTCTTCCCCCCTTACTCAACGACCGCTCCCCCCTCCTCTTCCTCCCCATCCCATCCTCCTGCAGCATAGTATCAGATTTACCACCAAACCAGTGCGACCGCATCCCGCACCCCCGACATGTCTTCCCCTGGCACAGCGGACACAGCACCGCCCCGGCCTTGCTGCTCTCCCGGCCTTTCCGCGGCCCAGCCGTCACGATCCTCGCCTCCGACGACGCCAGGAACATGCCGCATCCTTCTCGATCGTGACAGTACAACCGCCGCTCGACCGGCGTGCGCCTCTCGCGCAGCTTGTCCCGGTATGCGAGGAACTCGGCTGCCGTGGCCGCTGACCCGAGCACCGCGAGCGGGATGGTTGTTGTCGTTGTTGTTGCTGTTGCTTCATTTGCCATGTCCTCTTTCTGCTTGTTGTTGCTGTTGTTGTTGTCGTCGTCGTCGTCGCTGCCGCGAAGGGTAGCAGTAGTAGTAGACTTAGTACTGCATGATCTGCATCCGGGACAGGATGCTGGAGTGAAGGGGTCGGTGGACAGGGAGGCTAGGAGCGAGGTGCGGATGCAGCGTTTGCAGAGCCGGTGGCCGCACTTTAGCGGTTTTGATGCTGGTGTTCGGGATAATGGCGGAGAGTGGTGGTGGTGGTGGTGATGATGACGAATGATGGGGCGGTAGCAGTTGGAACAGGGAGTGCTTGCGTGCTGATATCTGTTGATGTCGGGGCTGATGGGAGAGCTTGCTGACGGCGTCTGGATTGTGGAGGCAAAGGTTAAGGCAGGTGTTGCTGAGTGGTCTGAAGAAGCAGGCGGCGTTGTGGGATTGAACGGGAAGGAGAAATCATGGTCGGGAAATGACGGTCGCTTTGAGTTTGAACTTCCCGATGGTGGCGGCGTAAGTGGCTCGTACGCTGTGCGTGAGGGCTTCTCGGGAGTCAGAGGATCTGACGGGGGCTTTTCAACTGGATGTGAACTTCGTATAGGCGACATGGATGTTTTCGCTTCAGCTGGGCCACGATGGCCCGGGAGCGTAGACCGAGAGCTATTATTGCCCATACCGCAGCCGGCGACAAGTATAAGCGTTGTAGTAATGGCTTAGGGGGGAAGACTTTCCGAGCTGGAAAGATGCTATAGCACAGATAAACGATTTACTACTTGACATGTGAGGAAGTCTTGAATTTACTTGATACTAGTACTATGTATCTGAGACACGGACGACTGCCAACAGCGGACAAACTGGGCCATGGGTGACTGTAGCTCGGCTTGGAGGCATCGTATTGGGACAACACAGGAGGTCTAGCGACATGTCTGGCCACTCTTAAAACTTTGCTACTCTCGTTGACGCCCGACATTGTGTGGCAGCGTGTAAGTGGTTCATGATGTGAACAAGCAGGGGTCGCCATTGGCCAACGTTGCAACTTCTCAGCGGTTCACCTAGGTACCTGAATGTTCCGAAAAGCATCATTTGCTAAGCAGTAAGAGTATACAGTAGGGAGCTGGGGTTCAGTGATGGTCAACCGACCGCGTGACACCCGATCGTGACTTTTATTTGGACACTCGTTCCTAAAAGCTCTCAGGAGTCGGGTCTTTATCAATACCGGTAACGGAATACGGGTAGATAGTAGAGCCTAGAGGTTCGGACTATTGCGCTTTAAATCCCTATACCACCTAGAACATCGTAGGTTTTTGCTACTCCAACCTCTCAAGCTCCCAGTCACTGTAAGCCCGATCGGACAGACCTTTCTCGATCGTGTGATGCGTCGAGAGTGGTAAAACTTTTGGTGGTACATAAGGTACGGCGCTCCGTGGAGCCTTATCAGCTTATCGTCACTCATCGCAACCCAATGGAACACAACGAAAGGTGGGTCATCAAACTCGACTGTGCCAGAACTCATCCTGCGTTCAAGTTCTCCCATCATTCTAAAATGAGTCCGAGGCGAAATGCAGCCGTTGACCAGACGGTGCTGCAGCCATATCAGGAGTGGCTCCATACAAACCTGGAGGAAATGCTCAAGCCCGCATTCACTCCAAGGCCTCCGCATCCCCTATTCCTTGCGGTTCACTCGGCGGAATCACAATGCGACATCTCAACCTCAAAGAGCCAGTGTAATTGTCATCGGCGCTGGGCCCGCCGGCATAGCCGTCGTCGGCAATCTCCTCGAGACCGTCCCACATGCCAAAATCTTGTGGGTAGATAGATCGTTTGATGGCGGGAGCATTGGCCAGCTCTATCGCGAGCTTCCCAGGTGCGAGGACTATACCGTCGAGGATTGAATTTGAATTTCGGTCTGTTTCCTCACGAGGCATGGGCGCTAACCACCACTTGTTTCAGTTACTCCCCGGCAAGTGACTACCTGCAATACGCTTCCGCCTTGGCAACATTCCGTAATATCTGCGATGCGTCCCCGGAGCCCAACGCGATCACAGCGTTGAAGGAGCTTGACCCCGAAATGACGTGTTCGCTGAACCACGCCGCCGATATGCTCAAGCTCCTAACAAATGGCTTGATCAAGAGAGTTCAGCCCATAGTTGGAAACGTCACCCACGTGGTCCGAGACACCTGGGTAAGTGTTGACTCGGACCCCGACGTGCTATTCAAGATCCCAACTCAGTCCTAACACTCTTCTACCCAGCCCAGAAAGTGGACCGTGACGCTAGAACTAAACCCCCAAAGTGGCCCGGAGCCAGTCCTTCTCAAGTTCCAAGCGCCCATGGTAGTGTACTGTACCGGCAGTCGCCCTCAAACAATGGAACTTCCCGTCAATGTCTCCCGTCTGACCCTCCCCACTGCTCTCGCCCCTTCCCGCTTGGCGAAGGTCATCTCCCCGGACACACCACGCACCGTAGCCGTGATAGGCGACGGGCACAGCGCTGTCCTCGTCCTGCGCAACCTCTTCCGCATGGCGGCCGTCTCCCACCCCGGGCTCCGCATCCGGTGGTTCACGCGCACGGCGAACCTTCGCTACGCCGAGGAGACAGCCGATGGCGTGATTATCAACGAGAATACCGGGCTGACGGGCGAGGCCGCCCGCTTTGCGCGCACCATGCTCGAGGGGGACGCGTTGGACACATCGGACGCGCGCCACTACGTCACTCGATTCGTCTTTCCGTCTTCCAGGGATGAGGCGGAGAGGGATCAGTTGGAGATGGAGATGCTTAGAGAGCACTTGGAAGGCTGTGACTACGTGATTCAGGCGATTGGTTTCACGCGAAGTAGACTGCCGGAGGTGCGGGCCGGGCTGGCGCCGTTTCGGGGACCTGTGGGGAAACCGAAGCGGTTAGTATTCAACGGCTTGACCGGATCATTCTTCCCGAATATGTGGGATAGGAACGCTGTGGTTGGGCTCTTCGGGGCCGGAAGCGCGTTTCCCGAGCTTGAATTCACCACGGAGGGGTGGAGACAGCCGGCGGTGAGCATGTGGAAGTTCATGAATTTCCTCAAGAGGATGGTGCCGCAGTGGGTAGTGGCTACGACGAAGGGAGAGTTCGTCAAAGATGAAAGAAGGGTAGCTTGGGAGGCAAAGGGGACGAGGGAAATAATCCATGGCCGGAAAGGATCATGGAGTGATATGTAGGATAGTAAACCTATATTGAGATAAACGTTTGAGCTCGTTTGAGCTTGTATGTACATCATATGTAGAGAGGCTGTAGCGTCAAGTTCTAAACATCAACATCTTTATTTACAAATGCGGACACCTGTGGAAGAATCGAAACTGATCACCCCCACAAGTCCCCTGTTACATTATTAGAGAGAATCATATTACCGTTGGCTGTCACGACGTATTCAAATTCCATTGCGACACGACTAAATTAAAGGGTTAGTGATCGGGTTATTTACCTTACATAGAGGAATCTTTAAATATCCATCCTAGACACATGGCAAAAACCGAGGATCACACTGTCAAGGCCGAGTGCATTCCCTGAACACGCGTGATTTCCGCATTGGGTGACCATTGCAGAGTCGAAGACTGCCCCGGATCGCGGGCCCGAAATCGGCGATTTGCCGGCCGAACCGAAGTGGCGTTTTGATGTGCCGGGAATTTGTTGATGTTTATCTGGGGAAACCGGCTGCCAAGAAACCGTTTGTGCAACATCACACCAGGCTAAATTAGCCCCTGTGACTTTTGCTCTTTTCAACTTCACGGGCTTTTAGCCTGTCTGCAGCTTCCAAAATTGGTAACACGAAGACGCAACAACACATGAGATAAGAGGAACTCCCACCTTTCTCAACCTCTCTGCGTCCCGCTGGGGTGCATCGCAGAGTGCCTCTGAACTGAAGGTACCATCGTTGTCAGCCATCCTGTCAGGGATACAAGTCCCAACCGGCCGGTGCTTTTCAACGTCATTGCCCAAAGGATCCTTCTAGGCTTCTTCATATGTTTATGAGAATAAGATATGATTTTGGGTCGGACGGAAGACCGCGTGCCTCCCGCGGCCTTGAACCGTGCCAATCCGGGCGCCATAGTAGCAGGCTCCGCCTGAGGTGCGTGAAACTCGTCCCAACCGAAGAGAACACTTAGCCTTTCTGCCGGAAGCAGTCCCGCATGTAATCGAATGGATGCAACAAGTACCTTGATGGCGGGGACTGCGCGATGACATAGGTTGATCGCCATTAGTAGGCTGTTACAGCCTCTGCTGGACCCATCATTACGTAGAAGACCCTGCAGGCAAGGAAGATGACCTAGGAGTATAGCACAGTGGCACAGGTTTGGCATGAGATTGAAATTGGAGACGCGGTCACTTGCTTTATTTCCTTAAAGTGCTCGCCCACCTGAACATCTAACCGCCCGAGGTGTCTGCCTGAGTTCGCGCCTCTGCCTAGCAGCGGCAGGCGCTTTCCCGGCTATTTCCAATTTCTGTGCCGGACACCCACCCCTCACGCCATCCAGTACGGCAGTCAAATCCGTCAATCAAAGGCGGGCGTTATCTTCCCGCAGGCGCGCAAGTTTTTTTTCTCGACACGCACAGAGCGCCGGCACGAGAGCGGCCCTATATTGCGGAGCCGCCCACTTGACCTTTGGTCGTCTGATAGGTGAAGCAGCTATCGCGTTCACCTAGCTGATGGCGACCACGATCTCACGCCCTTCTGTTTGAATAAGCAGAGAGAGGACACGCCGTGGGCCGTGGATGGCACGATGAGAAGGGGTGGAAGTTCTCCTAGAATCCCAACCCTAAGGAATACACAGAATCCGTCGCCAAACTTTGCGAACAAGGCCAAACGGTGCACTCCTCGGACGTCCTACGTCAGCGGAGGAGCAGGCTGGGGTTTCTTATTTGCAGCTCTCCCCTCATTTGGCCCCCGTTCCGTTTCGTCCTTCGTCCGGTGTTCTCTTCACCACACCTCTACGGCTCTACACTCCTCGCTTCGAGGTGCTCACATCTGCCATATCCCGATTCCGAACAACTACGTACCTCTCACTTTCGACATGCCAAGGCCGATGGAAATCCAATCAATTGATTAGATGGCAATCTAGAGGAATTGACGTCAATTCCGTTGCTTTCCCTGAGCGGCAGCCCCCGACCAGATTGGCCCCGACTCTCTGCAGACGAGCCCACCCACCATCAAGGGGGCTAGTTTCACTCTCCGAGTCCATTCTTACACCTGGTTTGTTCCGCCGTCAGAACGCCCTGGTGCAACACAACTGCCGCTCCCATCTCATCGAGGATCATACGTGCGTGCCGTGGCGGCGGGATCATTGGAGAAAGCGAGCGGCCCCTTCATCTGTAAAAGGGTGTTGAGCGGCCAGAGTGTCGCGGCTGGCTCTGTGCCACTCGACGCCCTGTGGTTCTCCCGATCCCTAAATAGGCCCAAGTCGTCACTCTGTATTTCCTGTCTGGGCCTCCCCCCCTGGCTTGGTTTCGGTTCCACGATGCGGTGGATGCACCACGCGAGCTACTAGCACGTTGCGCCTTGCCTTATGTCGGACTCTCCTCAACATCGAGCGATGCACCATGCTGGGTCATACACGGCGGCCATCCACAGCGGTCACAACCATGGCTCGCATGCCGTCCAGGCACAACCCGCCTTGACAGGGCAATATGTCCCATGTCCGTGAGTCAGCGAGGCTGGGTTGCAGCGTCTTCAGTAATGTCAAGTGGCTGATCGATTTCTCCCAGATACGAAAACAAGGTCATTCGGGACGGTACCAGGGCGCGCATGGTCCTCTTGTTCATCCGCCAACTGCTCGAGGAGCTCCCCGTTGGTGAACAAGTCCAGCAGAGCTATGCTTGCCCTATGACGAAATGCCGTAACACCTTCACGGCGCCGGTGCACGTCATCCAGCATCTCTTGTCTTGTCCTGAGCTTGCTAGCGGCGAGTTCGATTGCGACAAGTGCAACACATGGCATAGCTTCCCGACGAACGAGAAAGACTGGACGCAGTGGATGGGTTGGAGGTCTCCGCAGTCTCTGAATGGAGGTCCTATCCAGCGGAAACAGAGCTTCGGTTCGAAGATGAAGGAGACGTTTGCTCTGAGGAAGAAAGACCCAGCTCGCAAACAGAACCCTGTAGCTGACCCGCACTTCAAAGGCACATACGCGACCGACGCGAGGCCTGGCACTGCTGCTTCTGGGACACCTAGCACCACTTTCACAAGCAGGGGCTTCGAACATCATGGCATCTTCCCCGGACCACCTGAGCAGGGGGGCGGTTTCATGGATCTTGGGAAGACCGCATTGCCGCACGGCCTCCCAGAGGTTAATAGCGGAATGTTTTGGCCCGGGTTCGATGCGAGTGACTTGCCCTCCACGGTCTCATCAGTGGCCATCTCGTCGACGGCGGACGAGAGCCCATCCGAGCAGCTTTCGCAGAATACTTCGCAGACAACCCTGTTCACCACGGGTTTAGCTTCGTACCAGCCTTCGGCGGCTTCAGTCCAAGCCACCAGGAAGACCCCGGAGACGGGGCAATTCCTATTTTCCACACAGGCGCCCTTCGGTCCAGGACTGACTTCTCTCCCCGGCCACGCGCCGTCAATCTCGGCCATGTCTCTAGACGAGCCGCTCCCCATGACTCAGACGCCCATATCATCGACGGAGCTAAGTCCCACGGCTGCAGACGGTAGTCAAGGGTGGTGGGGTCCGAAGGTAGAGGTTGGAACGCTTCAGGATGCTCCGCCATCATCTGGATCAGGTCCCTGCTTCCCTATCCAAACACCCATCGCGGATATCATGGGCGGGGGCATCGGCAGTGGAGTGTCTAGTCCGACATCTCCCTGCGGGGATGCATCCCCGTACTTCCAGACGCAAGCATCAGCAGCTCATTCCATGTCTCGAGCTCTAAGCCAGGAATCCATGCAGACCGGCGCCACAACGGTGTTCGGAACACCAACCCCAGAAAGAGGTGGAATTGCGACCTTATCTGCGCATGGGGGCCATGGCCAGCACTCGGTCCCAGTCCCAGGAACTGCCCCTCCCGAACCGTCGTTCGATGAAGAGCTTGTCTGCGACGAATGTCAGTGGAAGCCACGAGGCGTCCGGGAGAACCTAAAAGGCTACCTCCGCAAGCACAAGAACACGCACAGAGGCGTTCGGCTGGCTTGCGATGTGCCGGGATGTGTCAAAACCTTCAGCCGACTGGACAACCTGAAGAAACACAAGAAGGACAAGCACGGCATTGACGACACAAATAGCTCGGTGCCTGCAAAGCGGACGGCGTGCGACGCTGTTGCTACCCAGCACGCCGAGGAGGAGATGGAACCGAGACGCCCGAGTACGGTCGAATCCGAACTCAGGGGTCCAATGGAGGATTACTCGATGCTCTGGCCGGCGCTACACTTTTAGGCGCCTACGTACCGGTGGTTTATTGTGTTCGTCATCGTCATCATTGTGGTGTATGATGAAGACATCACGCGCTTCCCAGCGCTGCTTTCCTATCTCGAGTTGAGCATGTTCATTGATATAGTTACACAGCGTTCGGACTGACACATCGCATTGTCTTCTATCTATCGATATCCAGGATTCAAATCTCACATAAACCATCACAGGATAGCGTTGTGACCCTCTTGCGGGAGAGAGTTTAGCATTGATCTGGCATTTGATGAACTGATGCTCCATTGCTTTGTACTGCTGAAAAATTACAGGCTGATGCCGCTTTGGAATTAGCCGATTACTGGTAAGAAGACATCGGTAAGTAGAAGTATAGAAGTTCTTCGGTACTGGGACGGCTGTCCTTGAACATACTTCAACTTTAGCGTCTTAACGTATCCCGGCGGCCCAGCTGCTCGATGTTTGCAAGAAGGTCGGTGCTCGGTGTCATGGCCTACCTACCTGAGTCTGGATCCAACACAACCGAACGAGCTGGATGGACCCATCCTGGAGCCCTTCAAGTAACGCACTCGCTGAGAGACGTACGTTGCTCAAGCATATTAAGGGCAGAGGCGAGCTGTCTCTGTCTAAACCCTTTTCTTGGTGTCAATGTTAATCCTGCCTGTGTGTAGTAGAGTTGGAGAAGCGCCAATGGGAAGCCGCACTGGCAAGGCCATCGATGAAGATGTGGGCATGGGTCAGAGGTTCAGAAACTGAGAAGATCATCAACGGAACCTTAGAACTACAGGCCAAGAGGACGGACTCGGAATGGCAAGGTGGCCACGTCCCTCACGTTGCTCGAAACGAGAAGGGCCTTGATTTTGCCGCCGTTTACCATTAGTGTTGCTACTAGTAGTCACAAGAATCAACATCATTGGTGACCTGGACGCCCGAATACTGCGTACTTGTACCTGCCAGTGTCAAGTGATAGTCCCAGTAGGCCTATGAAGGCCCAGACTTCCATCATAATACACAGATTAGACAGAGCATGACTGTAATATCATGACGCTCTTTGTCTGCTGATGGTGCGGGGTTGACCAGGTTGGGTGATGTTGTGCACCTCACAGCGTTGGAAATCATGCCAGTGAACGTTCCAGCAGCATGTGCTTCTCCAACCCGACGATCAGAATGACGACACTGACGCAATGCATCAAAGGATCCCACCACTTGGTTCCGGATACAAAAGTAAGGAGTTCTGGATGGAATTGTTGCTGGATTTAATCGTTCTATGAATTCAGAAATCATTGAAACTTGAGACCAATACTAAAAGACACGTGCACCATATCTAAGCACCATGGAAGGACCGAATACTCAGAGAGGCCCCAAGAAGATGAGCCACCCGCACATGGCGGCCCCCAAGCACGAGTCGGGCTACACGGATGAGGTGGCCGAGGAGTGCCACGACCTGATCGACCATGCTGAAGAAGACGCACATGTACGTGTATTAATGTTCATTGAAAGGAATTCTTCCTGCGCATGGGTGTAATGTTGACAATCTGTTAGCTACACGAGCCCGGCTCGATGTACACAACCACGGACAAGCCCGAGCATGTGCACAGAATGAAGGCGGGCCTCGAGGGCAGCGGCACAAAAACCGGCAGCGGAGCCAGCGCAACGCAGAAAATGGAGGAGAAGGGTAAGGACATGAAGAGCACGATTGGAGAAAAAATGGAACAGATGAAGGACAAGATTCCCGGTATGCATAAGTAAACCGGGGACGGTGAACTGATCGAGTCTCAGTCAAAGGGGGGAGATACGAAAAGGAGAAGTCGGATGACGTTTCTACCTTTGTTGCGGTCACATCCGTATCATCAATTGATCTGTTCACAAACAAATGGTCCGCGCCATGTTTCAGGCATGATGCCTTCCGATTGTGTTAGCACTGTTAGGCCGAGATCGAGTTATGGAAACCCGGATGCTGAAACCAGTCCCTCCATGAGAACAATAAAGTACTAAAGCACATGTAATTATCCAGGCTATCACGTAGGTGTTCTTTCTGTGCTTTAAACAGAATTGCACCAAACATTATCCACGTTACTGAAGGTGGAAGGATGGTCTTTGAGTAAAATATGCAAAATTGCTCATATACCATCTAACAGAGATCATTCGTTCTGCGAAAGCTAAAAAAGCATAAACTACCAGGTAACGACGAACGCACCTTGGAGCTCCCAGCCTCCTAGTATCACATTACGAATTGTGCTTTCAAGTCTAGGTCAACCTCGTCGTTATCCCTTCTAAGCCAACAGAATTCGGCTGTGATTGCTGTCAAATATTGTGGTGGCTGAGCCAGCTTTGGGCGTTGCTCAGCCACTGTTAGCGCACATGACAAGGCTCACTACGAGACTACCCGGGTACCTTATTAGTGTGTATGACCACACCAAAGCAAGCAGTTGGTTTGTTCCTATAAGGCAAACTTTGGCTTGAAAGAGCTAGATCGAAAGCCCCCTTTTACCAGCCCGCTGGGTTGTTGGCGCCAAGGAAGCTTGTGACGTCTTGTTCACGCGCAGTGGAGAGAGATTGCAGTAGTGAGGAGGAACATGAATGTGTTCACCATAATCAAAGATGTGAGAGCTGCTTTCTGGTTAGTACTAGTGCCGTATTGAATAAATATCAAGTCGATCGCAAGTCCAAAATCAAATACGTACCAAACTCCCAACTTCCAAGACCAACCCCTAAAGTCAGATTTCAAGTCCCGACACACTATCGTATAGGTACTCTATCAATATTCCTTCCACAGAAAATGGAGGCAGCATCACAGTCGACAGCAACTTCTTATGAATCGGACGATTTCCCCATCGCCACGCTCGACAACACCCCCAACGAGTTAGGCGAGGAGCCTGTGCCAACCTACACCCGCACCGACACCACTCCTGTCACCACGCTCCTGGACACCCTCCCCTTGTCCATTTCCAGACACCTCCAACTGCCTTTGACAAGCTACCCAGCGCCTCCGCAGACATGGGATGCCACGGCCGCCGCAACCACCCACCCGCTCCCACGGGACCCGACCCTGACGTATTCCGAGAAAATCGCGGTCTACAAATCCCAGCAACAGATCATCGCCTCGTTCTTCAGCGCCATCTCCTCCCGCAACATCGAAGCCGTCACGCTCCTGGTGCAGCGCGGCCTCGTCTCGCCCGACGTGCCCGACTCCCTGACGCCCGGGCGCACGCCGCTGATTACGGCCGTCGAGGCGGGCGACGGCGCCATGGTGTGCACCCTCGTCGGGCTCGGGGCGCACGTGGACGGTTGGGGGTGGAGCAGCATGGCCACCACCACCTCTACCAGCACCACCACTACCAGGGGGGCCACAACTACAAGCATGGAGGGGGAGGAGGAAGAGGGAGAGAAAAAAAGGCAGCGGACGGCGCTGATGGTGGCAGCCGCGCGGGGCAACCTTGCCTTGGTGCGGCTGCTGCGCGAGGACTTTGGGGCCGACGACGCGGCGATTGCACCCGACGACGGGCAGCTGGCGCTGCGGCTGGCGGCCGAGGCCGGGCACCGCGACGTGGTCGAGTACCTGCCCGCGCGGCGCGGGGGTGCGTGGCGCAGGTGGGAATCTCATCACGCGGTGGCCATGGCGAGGGCGAGGAAGGCGGCGCGCGGCATCTACGTGTTCTTCAGGGCCCTACTGTACTACGTGCCGAGGTGCTTCCTGTGGGACGTGCCCAAGCATGCGGTAATGAAACCGTTGGGGAAGGCGGGCAAGTGGTGCTGGGTCAACAAGCACCGGTTCGGGCCATGGTGTAAGGAGCAGGCGAGGAAGTTTCCCGGGCGGGCGAAGCGGGCTGGGAAGGCGGTTTGGAGGGGGGCCAGAATGGTGCCCCGAGTTGTGTGGGGCGTGGCGAAGGGGATCCCGCGGGTAGTAGAAAGGCTGTTGAGGTGGTTGTGGACCGTCGTCATCACTCGCATCCCCGCGGCCATGAAGCAAGTCTGTGTGTGGATCTGGGAGAGTCTGAAGAGGGTTGGAAAGGCGGTCGGCCATGCGTTTCTACGCATTGTAGGCGCGCTGCACACGGCGATCGCGGCCGTGCTTGATTTCTTCAGGAATATCAGGGTCCGGGACGTCTGGAACGGGGTCTGCGACGTGTGCGAAGCCGTCTTCGTTGGGCTTCCGCGTGCCGTATGGAGAGGCATAGTGTCTGCGGGCGCCGTTGCGGCTGGCGTCGTCATCGGTCTGTTTGGCCTGACCGGGAAGCTCGTCGTGTTTCTCGTTAAGGTCCTGTGGTACGTGGCCAAATACGTGCCGCAGCAGCTGGTAGCAATCATCTCGGCAATCTGGACCTCGGTGGCGAAGGGATATCACGAGATCTTGGTGTGGATTAACCCCAAGCACTGAATCTCGTTCTTGAAGCGATTGGGGGTTTCGCCGAGATGCACACACATGTCCCATAGCCCTATACTGGGTCTAGCCGTCTAGGATAGTGCCAGGTATATAAAAGTTCTGCTGCTTGTAAAATAGCCCACTCATTTTCCGTCATTCTCACAACCTAAACAAGGATAC
The DNA here is from genome assembly GCF_033439665.1 of Chaetomium strumarium. NCBI lineage: Eukaryota > Fungi > Ascomycota > Sordariomycetes > Sordariales > Chaetomiaceae > Chaetomium > Chaetomium strumarium. Next base: position 6,022,454 of record NW_026944429.1, on the reverse strand, counting down.
CTTACATAAAGACCGTAGACATATCACCGCAAGCCAAGTGTTCTCTCATCCCTCCCGTGTCTCTCCAGCTTTGTTTTCCATGAAAGTTACAGGCCGACGCTATGTTCCCACCGTGAAATCAACAAGAGCAATGATGTCCCTCCCGCCGAACGATGCATGAAGCAGGCAAAGTCTACGCGACGTGTTTGCAAGTAGAATGCCAAGTAAGCGAAAAGAAAAAGAAAAAGAAAAACTCTCACTCATAAAGGTCGTCATCCTCCTCTTCTTCCCCATCACTATCGTAGTTGTCGGCATAATAGAACAAATCACTCAGAAACCACTCCTGCCCCTCGGGATCCGTCAACTTCAGCAGCGGTGGCGGGGCTCTCCCACCATCCTCCTCCGGCGGCTGAGGCTTATTAGCATTATTATTAGCCTGCTTCGGCTCCCGGCGGGTGTTCGTCTTGCTCTTGTGCCAGCGACAGGCCTGCAGCCCGTACACGGCTGGGCTGGCCGTGACCATATCCCGGCATTCTTGGTCCCCCAGTTCCTTTGCGATGCCCAGGTGGCCAGAGTCGTCGATGTAGAACGCCTCTCCCCAGCGGAAGTCGCGCTGCCGCTGCTCGGTGTGGGTGTAGTGGTGCTTTTGGGAGGCTGCGCGGGCCAGGCTCATTCTCTGCTTCCACGCGCGGAGCCTTTCTGCGGCTTCCAATCGTTTCTGCTGTCTGTCGCTCTCCTCGTCCCCGCGATTGGGGGTAGACGTTTGCCGGGATTGCGTTGCTGGCTGTACAGCAGCTTGGGTTAAGCCGCGCAGGGAGTGGGACGCCGGGATTGACTCGTAATCGGTCCAGGTGTCTTCCTCGTCATAGGGGAATTGGCCCTTCTGTTGTTGCTTCGACGTGTCAAACTGGGCTTCTGCGGACGATTGTTCGGTGCTTTCCGACCCGCAGGATACAGACGTCGACCGAGAGCGGATGTCGATGGCTGAATCGGTGTCTGTCCAGACAGTCCAGTCGCCGCTTTGCTCGCAGGACGGAATGCGGGCTCCCCCCTTCCCCGGAATATGAGAAGCAAGCTCGATTGTTGATTTCTGCATATTTGACGGCAGGCACAGGTGGAGGACGTGGTTACGATTTCGGTGAATATTGTGGCGCTTTGCGAACACTGGTGTTTGCGGAACGGCCGGAGACTTAATTGTTGGACGACGGAAAAATTGGAAGACGGAAAGCTCGAGGGAGGGTGCAGATTGAGGTGTGAAATAGCACTGCGCCGACTTCAACGTAAGTGTATGTTTGTTTGTTTACTTTGGGGTGTCTGCGATCACACCTCCTTCGCGTCATAGGCGGGAATCGCTAAAGGTCACGGGGACAAGATAGGCCAACAGCCAGTAGGTATCGAATATGCAATTGGGAGACAGTAACTACTATTAGTCTACTAGTATTACACTGTACCTCCCAGCTCGAGTATCAGGTGTGGCCAGGCTTAAAACAGCTGCTGTGTTCAGGTTTCACGGAATCAGTCTGTTCAATCTTTCGCTCAGATAGGGGCGCTGCTCGAGAAGCATGTCTGTCCGTTTGAATAAGCAATTTGCGAATACTAGTACCTGTTAGAAAGAAAACCATGATCCGCCACTGACCGCATAACGCAGCATGGACGTAATGTAGGCCCCCCAGTTACCATTATCCTACCTAATAAGGCAGCCATCAGGGGGGTGTAAGTCCGTGTGACCGACACTTTTTAGTTCAAGGTATTTCGGTTACATGTTAGGAACCGGCAACCATCCATAGCAACAACGCAAGGGGCAAGGGAGGGAGAAATAGATATCTCTCATCGTCATTCTGCACTCTAAAATGCCGACCTGGGCCTTCGCTCCACACTTTCCATCCTACCTCGAGGTTGAATCAAGCCCTCCCCACCACTCAGTCGGTTGCCATAATGTTTCTATTTGATTTTTTTTTTTTTTTTTTTTTTTTTTTTTTTTTTTTTTTTTTTTTTTTTTTTTTGAAAACCGCTACTTCTCTGGGTAACAATTGTCGGGGTAAAAAAAAAAAAAAAAATCAGCCGTTGCTCTATAAAGGTGCTGCCCAATGCTATTGGGGTACGGATCGTTCCTAAGCGGTTCCTACTAGTAGGTACTCGAGACCATGGCGATGGTCATTGACCCGATGTAAAACAATGTGATCCCAAATTGGCAATGGCGAGAAACGTACGGGCCGTCAGCGTCTCTCAACTAGTACGCCACAAACGCACAGCGAATCCACCAGGAGCAGCTTTTCTGGTATCACGCACGACTCTCCCGTTGAGTCACTGATTCCATGGGCCTTGCCATGGCCATTTCGTCACTCTTCTATTGTACCACAGCCTGCAGGGGTAAGGAGAACCGAGCAAGTCGTCGATCGCCTGGGGCTCAACCGCCATTCGTCACAAAGTCGTTCACGTCCAAGATGCCTCAGGGGACTGGAGAAGGCTTATCTAAGCCAAATCGTTTCTCGTACACTGGGCCGATATGCCCGTCAGCAGCGAGACAAGGGACACGGCTCAATATATCTCCACAGACCAGCTCAAAACCAAAAGTCAACGCGCCCGCCACACTCACAGCTTAAGTGGTACAATATGCCGAATCCACTCCCCTGGCCATCCCAATGTCCATACCGCACTCTCTTGCGCCTTTTTCTGGCCAACCTTTCTCATCGATGGTCTTGCCGTCACCATCCCGTAGTGGACAAAATGACCCTAGTGGACTCGATGGGTATAGTATATAAAGGGGAATATGTCGGTCGAGCCGATAAGCTATAATAAGAGAGCATATCGCGGCAAACCAGCCATCACAGATGCACAAATGCCCGCTTTTCCGGCTACCCAACTCCATGTGCTCCGCCTGGAAGACCCCAACCCGCCCATCAATGGCGCTTGCACTCCATGTTTATACCTAGGTAGGTACTAAGGTACCTTGCCTCCGACTTCCCATATCGCCAACCAAAAAGACCTCCGGCCCACGTCAACAACCAACCGCACCGCCAACAAGGTAAAAGGGGAGAGAATGCGATGACACAATGTCGACCACAGAAGAAGTCAAGTAGAGAAGAACTTTTGGTTCCCTGGTTTGAACCCACGCCCTCAGAATAGAATGATACCACACCAGTAGAAGGCACATAAATGGACAAAGGAGATGGTGGCCTGGGACACGTGAACGATTCAATAATAAGGGGTTCAACATTTGCCCTGGCTATGACTGGTCTTAGCCGATCAGATTTTGCGAATAAATCGCTGGCCCGGCACAAGTGTTGAATTGATGATGAGGCCGGTTTCGTGCCGATTCAGGGTTAGCGTTGGGAGTTGCAAAATAGCACCGCCCATATCGCCTCATCCGAACAATGTCCCAGTTGAGACGAAGGCTAATCGCCTAGTTCGGCGACGCAGCTGGCTGGATAAGAACTGGATCCACCAAGGTCTACGAGGACCGCGGCGGGAGCTGGAATCTTGCACTAGCAGAACTTCGTATCCCGCTGTCTTTAGCCAAGCCTGACTGCGTCCTCAACATCGCAGGGGCGGCAACGCTTTTCTGCAAGTCGCATCGGCTTTCGCCCAACATGAGCACTGCCAAGTAGAAGATACTGCCGTTGGCCCGTGCTCTTCCTTCGGCACCCGGAGGTCGTTCTAGAACCTCGCGGGCTCTCCGGGTCGGTAGCCGTTGACCCTAGGCGGCTCGTACTGCACGCCTGTCATGGAGTCGGGCCCCGTGGGCCCTGTAGCCGACTGCAACGACCGAAGAGGGGGCAGTTCAGGCGGCCGGGGCCTCGCATATTGATCAGGGCCGTACGGGTCCGCTGGCCGTGGCGTTGGGGCTCCGTGTATCCGTTCCTGGAGCTCTCGTCGCAGCATATCGATCTCGTTCTGCTGCTGTTGATTAAGGGCCTGGAGCTGCCTGATGAGATCGCTTTGCCGTTGGTGTTCCGAGATTGCTTTTAGAACGTCAGCATACCCGGTTCAGAAGCCTCAGGGGGGAGTGAGCTCCAACCTTTCGTCAGAATTTCCCATTTCGAAGCCTTGGAACCCCTCTCTTGCGGCATCAGATCCCTCAGCTGGTCAAACAACTCTTTCATTTCGGTGCGTCGTTTTCGTTCGGCCAGCTTGTGGCTAATACGGAGCTCGGGAGTTCGGCTGTAAGGCTGCGTGCCCGTCTGGGCACCAGCCTCTTCGTTTCGCAGCTCCCCGAGCTGTTTGTGCTGCAAGGTATGGTGGTGAACCGTCGAGTATTCACCGGATGCGTTAGACAACCTTTGGTAACCGCCTCCACCCATGTTCTCTTCCAGTCGTCGCTGCCCCGCTGGGAGCCTGGACTCAGTTGTGAACTGGCTGCTGGCAAACGATTCAGCAATGCTACTGCGTCTGGAGTCGATCAGCGACTGGGCCGTGGCAGACGGCAATCTCTGGATCTCTTCTTCCGGAAAGGCCCATGCCTGGCCCTTGGTCGGCTCTGCGGCCCGAGCGATTTGGCTAGTGGCCGGGCCAGTAATGGCCGGAGCAATCCTCATGGTTTTGCTGTGTCCCTCGGGGTTGCGCTCTGCGCTCGGCTGATATCCATTCGAAATTCGGTGAGGCGCGAGACTATCAAGGCCGGGGCGCGGGTTCCTTTGCTGCTGCAGTGTGGTGTGGATCGAGGTCGTCGACTGGTTATGGCTGGCGTAAGGTGAATTGCCCAATCTCATGTCGTGAAAGCCCTGGTTGATTCTGCTGTCCACGCTCTCTCTCCTTGACATCGCTTCGGCAATATCTCCATTTACAAACCCAGCGTTGTTTGGAGCCGAGTCCAACGACTGGGGGCGGTCAATGCGCCTCGGATCGGTAGTAGCGGGGGGTGTCGGCGAGACCATCGACGCCACGCTCATGTTACCACTATTCGTGGTGGTTGGGGATACGAGTGGGTGTGGGAGGAGGTGAGACGTCGTTGTCGGCGAGGGGGTCTTGTCGACAGGAGAAGGCTGGAAGCCGGAGTGCGGGGGGCTCAGCACGCCCATACCCGAAGCAGCAGAGGTGTCTGCCAGAACTCAGTAAGCCAATTGATACATGAGAAGCCAGTCAGGGGCACGGGGGGATCCGAACGTTTGCTTGATGCGTCTGTGCTCGAGTAATACGCCGAGTCCCGGTTGTCCTCCGGCGAGTTGAGGACTCCTGCCAATCCGGCTGGGAACTTCTGTGAGGTTGCCCGTTGCTGGTCCATCATTGCGGCGAGCGGGCCGGTACAGAGTGCAAACCCGCCCGACGAGGTCCTAGAGATTCGGTTTTGCCAGTTTTTGAAGCTTTCTCAGGTTCGGTCGAGCTAGCCTTTTTGGTTCGGGAGGAAGCAAGGGAGAACGATGGCAGCTCGGGTGACTCGAGGTCAGGTTCAGAACGGTAAGCTCCGCGGAAACAGCAATGGTGGTGGGAACGTAGGGGGGACGGTGGCCGAGCTAGGGGGTCGGCGCTAAAGGGGCACAAGGGGAGAGCGATGGTCAACGAGCGACTGGGCTGGCGACTGGGAAAATGTACAGCTGTCTAGGTGCGCATTGATGGGCTAATAAAGTAGCGTGCGACTGCGTGGTTGTGGGAGATCCAACAATAACCTCGACGGCGTGTGTGGGCCTGGGGGGGCGCACCGGCAGACCTCGAAAAGTGTCAAGGCGGGCCAGCACGTTTTTCTGAGCCAGCCAAGCATCTGGCCACGAGAGAACAGCTAGGGCGGGTGCGCAGGCCGGAGTGGGGTGCGACTCGTGCGTACCGCTCGGAATGGTCAGATGAAGCCGGGGTGGAATTGATGTGCCATGCGGGCATCCACCCATGGATGGACCCCGTTCTTTGCAGCCACATGGTATCTCCCGCTCCGCTCCCCATGATTCGTGATCACGGTACTAGTACGTACAATATAGGTATTGAATACACATTTCGACTAATGTTAACCAAATTGAGCAGCGGGACTTGTGCTCGCCTAAAGGGGTGCAACCAAGTCCACCGAGTGCCGACCCAAGTTCTGGGAGAGGTTCCGTACCACGGCCGCTTTGAAGCGTCGAAAACGGCAGGAGCTCAGTACACTAACAGAGCCAAGTGGAAAGTGCAACGAGGCATTACCGGGGTACTTGGTGTAGGGCGGCCACACAGTGGGCCTTCCCGTTGCACCCGTATGGAGTTCGGTCGGTGGGAAACTGGGGACCAACTTACTGCGTACCAAGATGCACTCATGCCCCCGAGATCCCCGGGCCCGACAGCCTGCGCTCACCCTCTGGTATGCAAGATAGCAACAATACCTAACAGCCTACCTTGCGGCCGCTGCAGGTTGGAATGATTTTATGTAGGTACAGTACTATTCCTTGGTTTGTCAAAATAGTCTACCATGTTGGCGGCGGCGCGTATCTTACCGTACATCACGACTTCGGGTAGGTAATGTACTGCTACAATACGTTACCGGTCTTGAGATCATCGACTGCGAGATACTTATACCTACGGTATGCACATACCTGGGCTTGCCTACACTATAACCAGGCTTGCTACCTTATAGTACTTGACTTTTGACGCAATCAGCCAGCTCAGCACTCCTGGACAGGGGAACGGCTAATGAATGAACTTGGTTCCCAGGTTCACATCGGACGCTTGCTGTGCTGTCACACCATTCAGCATCCCGAGATCGAGGTCATCGTGAACGCCAACGACTCTTTGTTCCCCGGTGCCATTGTTGGTAAGAGACGGTTGGGAATCCTCCCGACAAGCCTCCGGTGCAGTGCCCTGAACGATGTCGGTTTCCCGCCGTGCCGCAAAGCCAAGGGAAATGCCGTTCAGATATTGTCACCTCGGTCATCGCACATCAGGCAGGTGCAATTAGGCCCGGCTTGAACTGCAACTAACCAAAGAGACTGGGAGTCTGGGACCCATCCATCGACACCCCTTGAACGGGCCGAGGTTTTATCCAACCACCGTTACCGTACATACCGTAGTTACATAGCCCCGGAGGTTGCCCAGCCCTGAGCCAGCCTTGGGGTGCATCTTCGAACTATTGACTCAGGTGAGTGACGCAACTATAGCACATATAGTCCACACAAATCGTTCTCACGCCGCTCATTATGGTGCTGCTTGGGCGCCTGAGCCTCCGTCTATATAGGTATGTACATGTTTATACAAGTACATCCATGCACATATACGTACCTACACCTCACACAAGCGCGGACGCAGCGCCAGGGAGCGCCGGATCGCCGAAGCCCAACGAGCACACTCGGGTACCTATACATAGTGTACCCGTACCTACCAGGTAGTAATGTCCAGTTATCTAAAGCACTCTATCCGCCAAAGCTCGAGCCTGCCGGCAACAGGACGGGTCTCCATAGAAGGTCGATGTTTCGCGCAGAAAGGAGCCTCACCATGAGTTCCCCTTCAGGAACCCAACTGTAACTGTACTCCGGGGTACTGCTTCTAACAAGTACTTCCATTGCAGTATTACCGTATAAGTCTTCGCGGGGTTAAGGAGTTGTACAGTACCTAATAATCAGGGGACGCATTTTCTGCGACCAACGATTGGCGCTCGGCACGTGTTCTTGATTTGCCATGCCAGCGAATCTCGGCCAAATACGCATCCTGGTTCGGGCTGCAAGGGGGCACTGGGGCGTGGCAGATCGCTCCACTCTCCTAGATCACACATTTCTTTTCGTGATGGGTATGGATCAAACGAACCTTGGCCTGTACAGACAGAGATTCCTTCTAGGAGGCATCGATTCGATATCTGGAAGGCGAATCGATCGCAGCTACGGAGCACTATCACCGATCAAACTACGATGCTGAGGGACTGGCAAAGTTCTCCGTATAACGTTAACGTTACCGAGTCGCTATCGACGAGACGCGAGGCCGCGGTAGGACGGTCAGCCTCTGCAGTCGACTTACCCCACCTTGGACGCCAGGATGCAAATGATCAAAAAGATGTTTGTTCCAGGCGGCAAGGTGAGACATTTTTTTGCACTTCCTGGATTTGATCGCATTCTACCAGCCGAGAACAATCTGTCTCAGCGACCTGTCCGCCATTTGACTTTGGGATGTCTTGCTAAAATCTGTTTCTCTTTGTGGCATTTCAGAGGCCTCGCGCCTGGTGGCTTTCCTGCCTGCGTCGAAGGTCAGACATCTAGCAAGAGACGTACCAATCATCTACCAGAAGGACCCAAAGCCGGCTCGCTATCTTGATCTAACGTCAAGCCCAGCCAGTCGCAAAACAAACTCGATGACCGTCCTCTGTTGTCCAGCAGACTCGCTAGCGTAGTAGCGCCGACGCCGCTCGAGCCATTGACGCCGCTCACGACAGGACATATGCACACCCCCGCCACTGGCCTGCCACTTGCTTCCGTATCAATGTCTATGTGAACGCACAATTATGGATCGCGGAATGGTCCAACCGCAGAATCCAAGGAGACGCCTTTGTCGCAAACAGGAGGCCCGGGGAGCGACCTACCTTCATCCGTCTCTTGCCCCGTTTTCCCCGCTTCTCTCCATATATCGCAACATGCCGGTACTGCGTACGTACCAAAGCTCCGCAACTACCGCCGTGCGCTTGTGCTAAGCTGAAGACTACCGTCGGCCGTGACTAGCACAGCGTTCCAAGGGTGCCTTGCGGAGGCTCTCCGTGCTGGGCACCGTACATGCATAGAGAAACCCGCGGCAAGTCTGCTTTCTGATCGTGTCGGCCATACCACTTCCTATCGGCCAGGACGCCGAATTCGATATCTGGCCCTTGCCCGGGACCGACGGTGATACGTTGTCTCCCGTGTATCGGTGCGTCTCTCACGGTTTCGACAGTAGCTCCGAGCCCAGCTCTGGGCCGCGAAGCAGTTGCGGCCGAACATCCTCGGTCCATGGCGTCTGGTGCTCCGTGTCAATCGGCCGGTGCGTTACTCGGCTGCCCGCCGCTGGTAGCCTCGTTGCACCTACAACGCCAACTTTGCCGTGCTGCTTTTGTGAGACAGCAGACAACCCGCAGAATCCTGTCGTCTGAGAGATCAAGTACTCCCGGTGTATGGGTGTGTGTAGGGCTAGGTGAGGTGTCACATCCCTTCCATTCATCTGAGAACATTTGCTCGGGAACTGCCACGAGTCTGCCACACGTGGTTCACTGCGCGTATTACTCCATGCTTCCAGCTGGCACCCTCTCCGAACCTCGTCGGCTCCATATGCATCTTCACCCGCTCGCCAGTCACATCTTTCCAGACAACCTAGTAGGCAGAGCAAGCAACGTACGGATAATGACTGTCCTAGGCTGGCGTGTGGCGAGCCTCCAGCCCGCATGCACCACTCCTCTCGCGGGGCGCTGATTCGGACAACTACTTGTAGCATATAGCCAAACCCTGATATGACCAATAGATGGTGCTCCCAAGACTCCGGGTCCAGTGGCGTCCATTCAATGTGGCACCTCGAGTACAACGACATTCGGCATGCGGAAACGCACAACGCTGAACACAGATACAGAGTGCTCCTTGGTGCTTTCGATCTCTGTTCCAGATTCTCTTCAGGCTCTGTGAATACCGACGCCGTCCGAGACATGTGGCTACACAGTACAACACCAGGGGATCGAGCTCAGAACTCAGACCTCGAACTTGCCAGAGTGGATTTTCTTATTGCCCTTGCACACATAGTGCTTCACAAGGAGGAACTAGCGCAGCACCAGTTCAGTGGAACGGGACTATCTGCTCCCCGAAGACACGGACGGTGACTATCTGGTTCTCGGACGTAAGATCGGAGGCGAGAATGTTGCTTAGTTCTCGAGACTCAGGAGACTGCAGAGGCTGAAGTCGTAACCGGGAACACGGTTGAGAGGGGGGACCTGCTTGGCCGCTTTGGTATGACACCGGTTAAGCAGACCGTCGCTTATAGAGATGTTACATATAAATTAATGATGAGCTTCAGAGCTATGGTCGTGATACAGCGTGTGTATGTCACCTCTTGACCTACACCCAACAACAGTAGGTTGTGCCACCAGTTCACAGCCTCGGTTGAGGATCTCTCTCTGCCCTAGAATCACAGCGTATCAACAGATCGCTCTCAAGAACTCAAGAACCGTTTCAATGCCCATCAAATCAAGTCTCCTTGTTGGTTAGAGGAGGAGAGATGAAAGCAGGGAAGCAATGCTGCCGTGGAATGGGCATAAATAAGTAACCCACGTACTTGAAAATCAACCACATTTTATCAGGACCCAGTTTGATTTGTCCAGCCATGCACCCAACACAGGCTATATAGTAGATCGAGCATGGTGCGATCCTGGCCTTCTGTTCGCTCAGTTCTTTCGTAGCCTCTCTGAGAAGCTCGCAACAGTTGCTTGCGGTCAACAAAACCAAACCGCGATCAGGAAAAAAGAGAAGTCACTTTCCAATGATCTTTTTCTGCGCCAAGAGGGAATCGAACCCCCCCCTCAACCTTGGAAGGGTTGAATCCTAACCACTAGACCATTGGCGCATCGTGGACGAGCTGGGAATCGAACCCAGGACCTTTCGCATGCACCAGGCATGCTAAGCGAACGCTCTACCAACTGAGCCACACGCCCCTTCATGACGAATTTGTTGATGATTGGTTGGTGCCAGAGAATAATGAAGTGGCAGGCGAGTGGGCCGTGATGTTCGGCTTCGGTATGTATGTCACGTGCATGCCAAGCGCGGGGGGAGGAGGGGAGGGTGGAGCCAGCTTGCCAGCAGGGGTCCTCGCTCAATCGACTGATGCGATAGGAAATTTTCTTGCAAAGAGCAGCCCACGGGAACACGTTCTGCAGCCGTGTACCTTAGACACAGCAAGTCGGCGTTGGCTTGAGAATTCCAGACCACAACATCCGATTCCCAGCCAACATCCCCAAAATGTAAGTATACCATTGAACTTCTCCCTTCTCAATACATATGGGTACGCAGACCATTCACCAAACCATGATGCAGGCATTGTCTACGCCGCGCTGCTCTGAGGTCCGCGCTCTCGGCCACGAGGGCCGTTTTGACCCCAAGGGCCATTGCGCCCTTTGCCGCCGTGGCTCCCGCAGACTGCAGTGTTGCGAGGTCAGCTTCACCGCAGGCTATCCGCTTCTTCTCGCAGACGCTGCGTAAAGCATCCGAAGACAGGCAGTTAGAGGAAGCACAGCGCAAGTCGGAGGAGGAACTTGATCGCCAAGTTGTTGCCGACGCTCGTCAAGATGTAGAAGTATGTTGCACAGCGCTCAAGACACAGACACCCAGGTGTAGAGTGAGTAACTGACCAGTCGAAGGAGTCCGTGGCGCAAACCGAGGCCGATATTCAGGAGGCGATGCAAGAAGTGACGCCGGAAGAACCTGCTCCACGGAGACGATCCAACGAATCAAGTAAGCACCTGCGTGCCGGGACTTCTGCGCGTATCTGCTGCGTACAGCCAGCTAACAATAATATCCAGGCCAGAAGAGCGTCTTCGTGCGCAACCTTGTATTTGAGATCACCGAGGAGCATCTGCAGAAGGCATTTGCCAAGTATGGCGAGGTCGAGGGCGTATTCATTGCGCGCGACCCTCGCGGTATGAGCAAAGGGTGAGTTGGATTCTGCTTTTCCGTCTTTGGAGCCTCCAACTTGCTACCGGACGAAGCAGTGCGACTAACTTCGCTACCCACTTGCAGGTATGGCTTCGTGCACTTCAAGACACAAGAGGCGGTGGATGATGCCTGCGCAAATGTCAACGGCTCATTCTGGCACGGGCGCCGTGTTACCTGCATTCCCCGGACACAAAAAAAGGAATCGCCCAGATCCTTGAGACACCGCAACTCACCGTCGACCCCAACCGCGCAGCTCTTCATCGGCAACCTTCCCTACGAGACGACCGATGCCGAGCTGAACCGGCTCTTCCGGAGCATTGACAACATCACGGATGTACGGGTGGCTGTCGACCGCACCACTGGTTGGCCCCGCGGCTTTGCGCACGTCGATTTCAAGTCCGTTGAGGCAGCCATGGAGGCAATGAAGAGGCTAGAGGGCGCCAAGCTTGGCGATCGGGAGCTGAAGCTCGACTATGCGCACGGGTATAGGAAGGGGGAGAACCAAGACAAGACTTCTCGGTCCATCTTTACTGATGAGAGCGAGTGAGCATTGAAGGGAAAGGTTCCAACACCACATGCGTTAGGGGTGTCGCTGGCCGTCACGGGTAATTCGTGGGGGCGCTCGGCGTGGCCATGATTTCCTTGGGGTTGTTGGCCCAACGACAGGTGGATGGGCTCCTCGCTTGGCTTCCTGTGGGAAGTCTAAGTCCCCGCTATGTATGAATCATCTATGATGGCATCTTCCTTCTGTAACATGAATGTATAACTACCCCATCATCATTGAAAGAGGAGGCGTCGATCTAAATGTAATGTACACTGGGCTATAGGTACCAGTAGTTCGGAACCTGAAGCTGGAAGGTACCGCTCACGCTCGAGGCTTGTTCTTTAGAGGGGGCCCATCGGTTGAAAAACGCTCGGACCCCCAAGTACATCGCCCAAACGCTCGATTGCTGCCGGCCCGTGCCTGTGCACACCGCTGGCCGAAAGCCGATCTGTCCCTCACGCTCGGTGTGGGGCACACTGCCTCGGCATATCAGGTGGCGGCCTATGACAGCCGCACACACGACCGACAGGGCCTGAGATCTCGGAGACATTGCATGCCCAACCTCAGCCCCGCGAAACGTAACTGTGGCGGGATCCTGGCCTGGCCTTCTTTATTATTTGCTTTTTCTAAACTTCGTGGCTAACATCTGCTTTCTTATTAATGAATATCTTCTGCACCTGGCCCGGTATTTGTCAGCCCCGCATCTAGTAACCCTCACTGCCAACCACTTCAAAGCTCCTCTCACGAGTCGCCTCTCTCGCAAATACCCCCGGGCAACCTCTATCACATTACACGTCTTCTTTTCCTAGTGATCATGTCATTTCTCGGTGGTGCCGAGTGCTCGACGGCGGGCAATCCGCTCAGTCAGTTCACGAAGCACGTCCAAGACGACAAGAGCCTGCAGCATGACAGGCTCGCTGGCCGAGGGCCGAATGCTGCCGCCGGAGGCTTCAGGAGCATGGGTCACAATGCCCCGCAGGATGAGGTCGGTTGGAGTGTGAAAACCGTGAAAACATGCACAGAAGGAAAAACTAACATGTTGTTCCTTGATGTAGATGGTCAACGGATTTCTCCAACACGCGCCAGGTCTCCCAGAGATCGGGCTCGACCCCAGTCACAGCGTGCACCTCCATGCCCAAACTGGCTCGCCCATGTCCCCCGCCTGGGCGCCGCCCGACACCCAGGCTGCCATGGAAGCTGCCTTCAACGTACCGCCAGGAACCCAGTTCAGCCCGGAAGAATTCGCCAAATTCCAGCAGATGAACGGCTCCGCACCGTCTGTAGCCCGCGGTAGCCCCATGCCTGGAGCTAGCGCCACCGTCCTGGGCCAACCCCAGAGCCCTATGATGATGGGCGGCGGCATGAGCTACGGCATGGTGTCGCGCCCTATGTTCCAGCCCATGTATGGGCCGCAGTTGCACATGGCCCAGCCGCTGACGCAACAGCAGAGCGTTGGCAAGGGAAAGGGCAAAGAGGTGGTCGAGCTGGACGAGAACAAATGGGAAGAGCAGTTCAAGCAGATGGAGCTGCACGACCGCCAGCTGCGCGAGCAGCTGGACGAGGAGGCACGGTCCATGGAGCCTGAGCTCAACAAAATGGACGAGAAGCTGCTGCACTCCGAGACCGGCTACGGCGACCTCGAGTCGATCTGGCGCGGCATCCAGGCCGAGCGGGAGGCCATGGAGGAGTTAGACGACGTTGAGGACAGTTTCGCCAAGTTCGACAGCTCGAATTTTGGCGGGGACGGCCTCAACGACTGGTCGCTGAACAGCCGTTACGGCACAGACCCCATCGCGCAAGAATACCTCTTCGAAGAGGAGAACCTCTTCCAAGACCAACCCAACCCCTTTGAGGAGGGTGTCCGCATAATGAACGAGGGCGGCAACCTTTCGCTGGCCGCTCTCGCCTTCGAAGCGGCTGTGCAGAAGAACCCCGACCATGCTGAGGCCTGGGTTTACCTCGGGAGCGCCCAAGCCCAGAATGAGAAAGAAGAAGCCGCCATCCGCGCGCTCGAGCATGCCCTCAAGCTCGACCCCAACAACCTCGCCGCCCTCATGGCCCTCGCGGTATCCTACACCAATGAAGGCTACGACAGCACCGCCTACCGCACCCTAGAGCGCTGGCTCTCGGTCAAGTACCCCCAAATCATCGCCCCCACCGAGCTCTCCTCGGCCGCCGATATGGGCTTCACAGACCGTGCCCAGCTCCACAGGCGCGTGACCGACCTCTTCCTTGCCGCGGCCCGCCTCGCCCCGGATGGCGACCACATGGACCCGGACGTGCAGGTCGGCTTGGGCGTGCTCTTCTACGGCGCCGAGGAATACGACAAGGCGGTCGACTGCTTCCAGGCGGCGCTGCACAGCTCCGAGCTGGGCACGTCGAACCAGCGCGAGCAGATCCACCTGCTGTGGAACCGCCTGGGCGCAACGCTGGCCAACTCGGGCCGCTCCGAGGAGGCCATCGCCGCCTACGAGAAGGCGCTCGCGATCAAGCCCAACTTTGTCCGCGCCCGCTACAACCTCGGCGTCTCGTGCATTAACATAGGCTGCCACGCCGAGGCCGCCGGCCATCTGCTCGCTTCGCTGGACATGCATAAGAGCGTGGAGAAAAGCGGGCGCGAGAAGGCGAGGGAGCTGCTGGGCGGCGACGCCGCCGGCCCTGGCCTGGACGCTAGAATCGAGGCCATGACCACCCAGAACCGGAGCACCACGCTTTACGATACGCTGAGACGCGTGTTTACGCAAATGGGCAGGAGAGACCTCGCGGAGAAGGTCGTGGTGGGCGTCGACCCGGAGATTTTCAGGGGCGAGTTTGACTTTTGACGGGGCCGGTGATGGTGACCCGGGGCAGAAACATGATCATAAAGGGAAGCGGGTCTGGCATTTGAGCGGTTCTGGGAGGCTATGGGAGAGGCGCGTGGTTTTCTGATTCTGCCCTTCTCTTTCGGCGGCTTTCTCACGAGTCACTATCACTGGTATCTGGTGACTGGACGTACTGTCAATCTCATGCGGAATAGGATACGTGTGTATAAAAGGGGATGCATCGGATCTGCGATGGTCAATATTTGGAAGAGTGGTCGGCAGTGTCAGCCAATTTCACCAAACTGGCTTCAGCGGCAGCTCGATGTTCATGCTGCCAATCTGTAAATACCAGGAATCGCGGCTTAGATGGGACGGACATCGCGGCCTAACCAGCGATAAAGACAGCGGAATGAAATGAAAGCGGTAAATCATCGACTATATCGAATTTCAAGCGACTATAATATAAGGCAAGGCTTGTAGATAGACCATGACCCGCTTCCCCTTTTGAGCTGTTGCCTCTCAAGCATCTTCTTTCCATCTATCTCTCATCCACCTTCGACCATCATGCCTGGGTTTCGGGTCGCAGGCTAGCCTCCATTCAAATCATCGCCCCAAGATTACATCACTCTTATACGTTATACTCAGACGATCATGTCGCGTAGAGTAAGCACGCCATCGCTGCTACCGTACGCCTCCGACAGGTGATCCACCAAGGCAAGGCGTCAAAACACTCCGAAAAGCAACCTCAAAATCGACCGACGCAGCGCGATTCCACACCACGGATAAGACACCACCAACCTCCACCGGCGCTCCACGAACCATGCTGGCGGACGCTACCCCTATTTCACACCGATGAAACCGACCCCGCTGCGTGCGGCCTTCACCGCCCGCCGCAGGGCTTGCTCTTCCTTGTCAGTCCACTGCACGCTGAGCTGGTCCCATTTCGAGCCCGGGGTATTGTACTCCTTGCGGAACTGCGCTTGCATCGCCTGCAGCCGGCCCACCTCGCGCGGGTCGCCCGTGCCGCTGAACACGATGAAAGCTGTACAGGGCGGCAGAGCGTCGTGAATGCGCTTCAGCCGATCGGTAAGAGTAGTGAGGCATTGCTCCAGGGAAGGAACAGATGGGTCGCTGTCACTATCGCATGGAACTGAAGGTGGGCCGCCGGCGTCCTCTGCGAGGAGTTTGTTGCGGTTCCACCAGCCCTGCCGGGCTTCCAGCTCGCGCATGCGGGCCCAGACGAAGTCGACGCCGCCACCTGGGACTTCAAGGCCGTCCGGGTCACCCTTCACGGCGCGTATGATGCCAGCTTCGACCTCGGCGTCGGACTTGCACGAGATGGTGACAGTAGCGGCGTTGCAGGCGCTCCTAGTTGCGTCGCCCCAGTCGACTGCTGCGCTGGTCTTGCCTACCGGGAGGCCACCTGTTGCCTGAGGACCAGCCGTGGCGCGGTAGGCGGTGCCAGCGCGGGCCAGTCGCTTAAACAAGTTCTCGCCTTGCACGTCACCGGCAGCCCAGGCCTTTCCCTTCTCACACTTCTTCTTGATGAGGTCGAGACAGGTCTTAGCATCCTCAATGCTATCATGGCCGTTCATGGTGCC
Source organism: Chaetomium strumarium (assembly GCF_033439665.1). Classification (NCBI taxonomy): domain Eukaryota; kingdom Fungi; phylum Ascomycota; class Sordariomycetes; order Sordariales; family Chaetomiaceae; genus Chaetomium; species Chaetomium strumarium. Next base: position 6,005,989 of record NW_026944429.1, on the reverse strand, counting down.
GTCGCCCTTTTGGACCTCACGATTCAGGTACTTCAACGCTAGATACTTGAGAGACGATTTGAGCGGTGCACCGCGCGGGTGCGGGAAGACGATGGAGGTATCGACGATAAATGGATGTGCAAGCCGAATCGCTTTGAGGTCCGACTCGAGGGAGTGGCCGACGAGTATCGTGCGAGGATGTAAAATATCAAGTAGCCGAGTCTGTATGTCTTTCAGAGTAGTCGTGACCGGGTCGAGCATTTCTTTGGTAATGCCCGAAAATCGAGTCACGTAGTCGGTGATAGGCTTCTCCGGCTTGACAAGCTCATCAAGCACAACTTCGCCGTCCCAGGATACCAGACTTATCCTCGTCAGAGAATACTCGTTTTCCCCTGTCATGCACATCTCACAGTCCAAAGCCAAAACTTCGCGGCCTGCTGTGATGCTGCCCTGTTGGATTTCGGCCTCGGGAACATCGCCATCTTCCAGGCTGTTGACCCTTGTATGGACGAAACCATCAGGGGCTTTGAAAGCGGCTCGCTTCTCTCCTTCCGGGAGCATGGCTGGGTGTACTGGGAAACCGTTTTCCATCATCTCATCAGTCGTAGCCAGAAACTCCGTAATTCGCGTTCGCACATCTCTCCAACCGTGAGGGTCAGACAACAGCGTGGCAGCCCCCTTCTTCTCCTTTGGAAGAGGAGCAGTGAGCATAGTCTGCATCGGAGAATGCAGCTTGGCGTACTTGTCATCGCCCGGTGCCTTCACTGGCCAGATATGCGGGAACATATCGGCAAATGGCTGCAGAGCCCGGTGCAATGCCTCCTTTTTGAGGACGCGAGGATAATAATCATCCGGAGAAGTACCCGCGGAGACCCGCTCGATCGCTTGACCTGGGGAGAGACTATAGCTGGAAAAGTCAACCTTCTCTTGGAACATGGCCTCTTCGAGGCCGGGGACCATGATGGCGACGATCTTCCTGAACTCCGGGCGGTGCTTAACCGATACCCATTGAGGAGCAGGCCCGTCAGCGAAGATATATAGAATCAAGTCACGCAGGGATGAGACATGAATCTTGGCCTGCAACCTTGCTTGTTGCTGGGAGAAGGTAATGCCCGGGTACCGGTTAGAGTTGGGACCTGGGATCTTCTTGTGCCTTTTGACGGGCCGACCGCGCTCGATCGTCTGCCATCCGTCGTCACTTTCAGCATCGTGAGGACTTGGCCGTTTGAGGCTGCCCGAGTCCGAAGTCAAGTTTTCTGTCGTAAGAGTCTGAGTGGCGTCCTCCGCGTCGGCAGACCCGTCGACCCCGTCGATAGCGAGGGTTGCCATGGTGCCAGCCACGCCACGGTTGTGCTTGGACTTTCGGTTCTTCCCCATGACAGTCTGAGAGCCGTCGTGGGCAGTCAAAGGCTAATAGAGATGAAAGAAGTGCTGGGCAGCACGTGATCCATGCAGATGAAGGAATGGTGGTTGAACTTTGGAGCTTTCAAGATTGATGGCATTTGGAAACAAACCTGCAGGAGGTTGCCGAAAAGCGGAAGTGGGGACCGAGTGGGGCGGTGGGTGCAGAGGGTACTAACCCGTTTTGGGCTAAGAGAACCTCGATGGCTCCAGCACTTATTACTGTAGTTTGATCTGAAGTTCCGAACGCTCCTTCCTCGACGAAGCTTATTTAGTAGTGCACAATGTGAACTGAGCTTGAACAGTGAGCTGCCACCTAGTGATTCGGATCGAATGAGAATCAAGGCGAGTATTGTAGGCTCCTGGAACATGCAGATGTCAACACTCCAGAGAGCACCAGCAGTTCTAGACTTCCCACCCCGACTCCAATTGTCTGAAGTTTTAACTGGGATCATCGGCCAACACCCGCACGTATCACACAATGGAAAGCGTCTTTTGCGAGTGCAAAGAGTGCGGTGCCCTCATCGGCCGTTTCACCAACCTCTGGACGCAGATTGGCAAAGACCTTTTTAGTCCGGTCCTGGAGCCAGAGGGTGACCTGGCGATCCATTGCCAAGGACACGACAGGTTCGGGCAACGAGGGACTATAGTAGAAGATTGGTGAATATGCCGGTGTCAGTCTTACTTCTAGTGTTGATCTAACTGCCTTGTATAGCCATGTACGAGACATCACCTGCAGGAATTGCACTGCGGTATTAGGGCTCAAGTGCATTCATACGCCGGTAAACCACTTGTTGGGCGGGTAAGTCCTTGCCCGACCACCTCATCGGGTATCTGTTTGCCTCTGACACCGGTCCAGGGGTCAGATCCTGCTCAGGCTCGCCTCGGTGGGATTGCTAGATAGTGATGGCCACGGAAGCGAGTTTGCTATCAAACGGATCCTCATCGATGAGCCGACGATGGGCAGCAACGCAAAAGTCGCTGAGCCATCTCAGGGAGCACTGGCGGACCGGCTTGCGTCGGCGACCGCTACTCTTGGAGAACTCGGCCAACAGTTTGCCGCGTTGCGCACTCTGATCCACGGGGAGCTGTGCGAATTCGAATCGAAGCTCCGTTCGCAGTACCAAGAGATGCAAGGATTAAAGTCTGACATCAATGGCAGTTTGCCTGCGACAGAAGATGCCGAGGACATGGCGAGCTTCCGCGCCGAGATGGCGAAGATGAGACGTCAAATAGACGAGATTTGCTCGAGAAGCATGGGTCGCACGGAAGTGCTCCCGTCTGGGGAGCTCGAAGTGCTCACCAGCAATAAGACTGGGGGCAAAGCCGACCAACCCACCATTGACCAAGTCATCCGGATTCCCAAAGATCTGCAGGCACGTCTTCTTGATATGGAAGAGCCCGAACGCTATGGTACATGGCTCCGCTGCGTCTTTGAGGAGGACCCTGAGGTTCAAATCGACCAATTGGCTCTCTGGAGAGCGTACAGCGCATCGTTCCTCGGAGCCCTAACGCGTGCAGGTCGTCCCATCATCAGCGCCCCCGAGTTTATCCAGAGAATCAGTGCTGTCTGGCCAAACGCCCGCCCACAAGTGATTCAGAGTGGGCCCAACAGAGAGGAGCAGAAGTACATCGTACGTGGAATCCGCGCTAGATCGCATCCGATAACCCCGGAAGGGCAGGCGTACCTGAAATGCCACTGGCAGCGTGGCCCTGGACAGCCCGTCAAGTGCGGATTTTGGAGTCTCACAGCCGAGAAGATGTGGGAGCACGTCCTCTCCAAACACGTGAATGTAACTGGGACCAAGGAGGGCGTGCACCGAACTCGCGAAATCGAAGCATCGCAGAGGGGCCTGGACTCTTTAGAGAAACAGATCGTGAAGCGAGAAGTTAGTGGACAAGCAGGGGATGATCATCGACAGAGTCGCAATATGGGTGCAGGAGATCTTGTTGAACTGTTGCCTGGCTCGCGAAAACGGCCGGCCTCACCAAGGCTCGACCACCTCTCCAAGAGGCCCGCTCACTCAGTTGGCCACCCACACTTCCCAGGCAGAAAGGACCGGGGGCCTTCTATGCCTGTTAACCGCCTGGTGACCACGGACCAGGGTCAAGCATCGGACGGCGATGATGCTTCCCATTTAACTCCAGGATACCAAAGGAAGAAGTCACCGGGCACTCGCACGACAAGTGCGTCTGACCGTCTCTCAGCATTCCCCTTGTAAGGGTGTTGCAATACGCCGCATCATTTCTGCTTTTGCTTGACCGGGCTATTGCGGCCCAGCATCGCCTCTAAAATCTGAGGTGCAAAAGACGCAAGCGTCTTGATGGGTCTGAGCACTTGGTCCTCGAAGAAGGCAGCACCTTCGGGGTCCTCCGGATCTCTTGCCCATGCTCGGATCAGATTCGACTCGTGCTCTCGTCCCTCCAGGCTTTCGAGGTCTTCCAGCATCGACTTAGCTTGTTTCAGTACGTCCCAATCCTCTGCCGCGCCGATAGATCCATGACGGACAGCGAGGCGAAGTAGCGCTTCGCATATGCTGACCTGGTCCGCCATAGCTAGGGTTCCTACTAGACCTTCGTGTGCGCATCTCGTTGCGAGCGCCCCGCTCGCCGTGAACTCTCCAGTGAGGGCCAACATTTTGATGATAGCCACTACGCCCTTGATTCTCCACGGCTGGAATGGCGCCACCAGTTTGAAGGGGTCGCACTCCGTGCTAAGGAAACATAGCAAGGGCAGGGCGTAAACAACCATCTTGTAGCTGGTTTGCCAGCGGATGGCCAGCTGATTTATGGTTGTCGGTAATGGCTCAACAGCCCACATCTTAGCTTCGACGAGGGGCCTGCATAGCTCCCATCGCTTGCAGGCGAATTTTAGGTGTTCCTCCTCGTCATCGCCTTGTGGCGGGGCGAGAGTCTGCCATTTCTTGTAAATTGCTTCGATCTCTGCCCTGGTCACCTTCGACCTGTCAATTGGCGGGTCTTGTAGCTTTGACAGGTCCGGCTGGAGGCTGAATGCGTTGAGATAGATGTGAGGCGAAGCTTGGCAAACCTCATAGACATCCAAGTCGTCCCAGCATCGAGGGCAGACGCACTCGAAATGGTACAGTCTCAGTGCCTCGTGTCGCGCCGACGTGGGCAGCATGTTATCTGGCAAAGAAGGTCAGCAAGCCATCACCACCTCCATAGGATCACGATGCTACCCACCGATATAAGAGATCGTGATTTCCTCCCCTTCCTGAATCGGCCTTTCTGCCCTCAGCACAGCTGTCCTCTTATGGAACCCGACAAACGCGTTCGGGACGCAGGAGTGATTGACCATCGCCAACCCGGCGTCGAGAAAGATGCCCGTCATACCCGTATCGGCATCCAACCGATTGAAGGCATTCGTTTGTATCTGCAACCCCTTCAGCACGCGGCTCCTCTTCACCCACCAGATACACGGAGCACTCACCTTACACAACACCTCCCTTGCCTTTGCCAGCATCTCCTCTCCCTCCAGCAACCCAGCGTACACCACTGCCGCAGTAGCTTGAAGTTCAAAGTCCTTCCACACCTCCTCATATGCCCTGAAACCCTCTACGTTCCCCTCCAACCCATCCCCCGTTTCAAAAGCCTCTTTGATAGCCGGATCTCCACTCTTCAAGAGCATCAAGACCTGCGCGACAGCCCGTACAGGCGTCGGCAGCCAGTCCTTGCCGGCGTTCTCCCGCACGCGGGCAAACATCTTGCACTCGAGCTTGTGCACCACCCGCCAGTGGGCACGCTGGCACGTGGCGTTGCAGTAGACTGCTGCCTTGCAGGCCGTGCACGCCCGCAGTTGTTGCGGCTGTTGCTGTCCCTCTCCTCCTCCTCCTCCTCCTCCTCCCCGCCCTCCTCTTCCTGAGTCGGTGGCATCAGATTCTGGAGAGCCCACGTGGAGGCAGTAGTTGCAGGTTGTGCGCATCGATGGGCCGTCGGGGAGGGCGATGAGGGGGTTGGAGAAGGTGGCTATCTGGCTACCCGGAGAGAAGGACTGGGTTGCGACCAGAGACCGCCGTTTTCCGGTGTTGGCTGGGTGAAGGCCATGGCTAATGCGAATTCCGGGAGGCAGCTGGGAAGGCATTGTGAAATAGAGTGTTTGTGAGTGAGCTGTTGCTACGAGGACAGTGGTGATGCGATTGGTGAACGGTGTGGTTGAGCTGGAAATCGAGAAGTGGGAGTTGGTCAAGCTGTCAAGTTATTTAATGTCGGAGAGACAATGAACGATGAGGCCTCGTAGGACAAGAACACCACAGCCACAATAGCGTAGGTAATAGGAGACTGTGGGTGCGAGCTGACTTGTGAGTCCGAGCTGGTGTGAACTTGTGAACGGTGAAGATTCGGATGAGTGTGATAATGCCACCCCCCTGCTATGCCAGATAAGCGCCATCTCTATAAGCCGGTTTGAGCCGTAATCGGTGTGAAACTGATCATGGCGCCAGTCCCTCAATAACAATGCAGACGCTCGAAACGGATCAGCAAGTCTGATTCTGATACATCGGAAGAGTCTTCCAGAAAAGTCTTGAACTCTACCAAACCTCAGTTTCTCACTTGCCGACCTGGGCTTGACCTATCTACCTATCCATTAGCTGCATAACCCCGCCAGACATGACGTCTAATCACGGCCCACATTACTGAAGTTCACAGCTCCACGCGCGCAGTTCCAGGGTCGTAGCGGGGCAGCCAGCAACACCCAAAGGATTTGAGTCCTATCGTGGCTCCGACATTAATTAGCCTCCCTCAGTACTACCTAGGCAACTGAAGCCAAGAATTCCCAAACATGGCCAGCCGTGGCGGTCAGCAACAGCAACAAGGAGAGGCAGGTCAGTTTTCACAGTCCTAAACTCATTGCGCGATCCCAGCCAAACTCTGGTTGAAAGTCATTACAATCTACGCTACCCCACCATCGCTCAGCTCAGAGGGCCACCCCTGGGTCTGCCCGGAAGAGACCGACTGAAAGAAAACAAACACTGATTCCGCCTCAACAGTTGACCTCGCCAGCCTCAGTGCCCAACAGCTCACTGCCGTCAAAAAGCAGCTGGACGGCGAAGTAGAACACCTCTCGACATCATACGCACAGCTTGCCGCAGCGCAAGCCAAGTTCAAGGAGTGCCTGCGTGTCGTCAAGTCGGGCTCATCATCATTCGATAGTGCGTTCCTCTTTCTCACGATTTACTTAGCGAACGTTCTGCCCGGAGTTCGGCGTCTCTTCCTTCCCCTCCGTTAGGACCAAACTCCTACTCGGACTCGGACTCCTTGATATCGAACCATCAACAACCCCTGACTGCCTCATCATCGATCCGCTAACACACAACCAAAGAAGAGAAATCCATACTCGTCCCGCTCACAAACTCCCTCTACGTCAAAGGCCAGCTCGCCGACCCCGACCGCGTACTGGTTGACGTTGGGACAGGCTTCTATGTAGAAAAGGTAACAGAACCCTCACCGTCACCCTCATCTTAACTCTCCTACCTGCCAAACTCAACCGGATCCTCGATATCTCACCTCACAACAACCGAGCCATCTACACCTGCCACTCGAATATCACATAGAGAGAAGATGAAAAATAGACATACACATCAAGAGAAAGTGCCACCCTCATCTAACAGCAATCACCAGGACACCGCATCCGCCGCCGAGTTCTACGAAGCCAAGGTCAAGGAGTTGGCGGGCAACATCCAAGGGCTCGAAGGTATCGTGCAAGCTAAAACGAACAACCTGCGGGTGGTGGAAGAAGGTTAGTCTTCCTCTACGTTGATTCCTTCACTCACGCTCGTATTTCTGGCTCGGTGGCACTGACAGACAACCCTGGCCAGTGTTGCGGCAAAAGGTGCTGGTCCAAGGTTCGGGCACGGGTGGGGAGGCATCAGCACCAGCATCACGATGATACTTCGGAGCAGTGAGGCTCAAGAAGCTTTCGTGTAGCAATTGATGCCATTCACAATCAAGCGTCCCCGCCATTGTGGTATGAACATCATGATGTTACAACCGCTGTGAAGTGAAGGCTCGTTTTAGGGGATGACGGAACTCATTGCGTTATACCTACATCAACAGCGACCCTTGAACGAAGATGATGCCAAAACTGAGTTCAGTCAACTGCGTCAAGCCATTGATCGATCCCAGATACCACCTATGAACTTCAACTTCAAAGCAACCGAATCCTTTCCTTCATCCACATAGCAAAATCCATCGTTCGGAAACTGAAACTGCTGAAACTAAAACGTCCAAACAGAATGTCATGAGGCCCCTGTCATTCCCCGTTTCCCTTCTTCCTGGTACATGCATCGCATCGTCCCTTTTCATCACCAGTTGAGGTTGCTCTAACCGTGAAGAGTGATCCAGACACTTAGCCGTACGCGCTTTTCGTTCCCTCCTCGCCAAAAGGCTGCAATGGAGATCGACTTCTCGACGGATTTGGATGATTGATTGCCGACTGAACGTTTTGTCGGGATTGGCCGCCGTTGGACTCATCGCTCCAGCCATCACATGGCGCTACTAGCCTCGGCGTGCTGGTCGGAGGCATCGTCGAGGACAGTCCGAATCCACTTGACCCAGAGGAGAAAATGGTCAAGAGGCTGGGTCGTCTGGTTGTGATCCTCGCCTGGGGCTATGTCCCCGTCATATGGCATGAAAAACTGCTCTGCGAAGGAGGCGTCCCATTGCCGTGGCACGCCAGCACCAGCACGCATGTCGTCATCCCAGTCCTCGCTGTACAGCGTCACGCTACCTGTAGTGGCGGTTGTCGATATGGTATCAGCTTGGTTCGGCGCCTTCTGTCCAAACTCGTGGATCAAGCTGATCTCCAGCAAGTATTTCGTGCTCAGGGTATAGAGCCAGGTCCTCTTGCCGTAGATATCTTCAATTTCGTGCGTGCGGAGGAAATACTTCGGAATAGTGATCACCGGAAAGTCTTCGCCGAGGGCAGCGCGCTGGAATTTGAGAACCTTGTGCAATTCATCCACAGTGAACGGAGGCGCAGCTTCTGTGTCCTGTTCGGAATTCTCCTTACGGACTTCAAGGACCCAGTCATGGGCACTATCCCGCTGTTAGTTGTTGTGAACAAGAAGGACTGCGTGGGATGCCTTACCCCTCCGGGCACGCGGTCGTAATCTCTAGCGCCCGTTGCTGCTTCTCCTGCTGGTTTGGCGTAAGGGGACCCAGTGTATACTGGACTATCTGTCCTATCTTCTCTTCATACTTGCCCTGGCCCCGCACCTTCTCGAAGGTTGACTCAACACGTAGGTTCTTGGTCTTGAAAATCAGGGAATCGGTCTGCACTGGCTCAATCTCGAGGTAGCTCCGCACCGAAGCCGGTAGGTCCCTATTCGATTGAGAAAGATTGTCACGAAGTGCCTTTATGGCCTTCTTGCCGACCCTGAAGTCACATCAGTAAGGCTTGAATGAAAACTTGGCGGAAGGCAACCTACCGATCGACCATGCGAGCTGTGCCCCTGGTGCCAACCCGGTGAACGAGGTTGCATAGATCGACGAAGCTGTAATCTGCCTGATCCTTTTTCCACTCGTCCAGAACAAGGGTCCCAAATCGCACTCTCATATGCATGGCATTGGGGTTGGAAAGCAAGATAGACCCCGCGCGGTTGATGGCCTGGGTCAGCTGCTTCGCATATTCAAGCTGCAGTGCGACTTTCTCATTTGAGTCGCTCGGCTTCGGTTCCTCGGACATTGCGACGATACGCCGACCGACGGTGCCCTTCTGGGGCTGGATAACTGCCGTGAAGCAGTTCTTTCCACCCGTCGGAGGGTGGACCAGCAGTCGGGCGCGCCACACGCCGTCCTCTCCAGGCTGGTACCTGAGCTTGGATCGAATGCTCGTGACGACATCTTGAGCTTTTGCCCTGTTCGCGGCTCTCACCGTGACGGTGACGGCAGGGCCACTGGTCTCTACCTCAGCCACGGCATCATGCTCTCCGGCAATTCGGGAGAGCAGGGCCTTCACGTCGACATCTGAGGGGTCAAGATCTTTAAATCCGCGCATTGGTGCCGGCAGAACAACGTGGACCTACCGGATTAGACTTCATACCTTGCGTCTAGGGAAAATGCTTGGGAGAGCGACTTACTATGATGTCCAGCTTTGGCGCGCTTTTTATCACCACCTGGTCGGCCCCGACGGTGTACTTTTTCCTTAACTCGGCCATCTTGTCAAGCCGTTCTCGCTCAGCCTTGCAGCTTGAGTGCCAGAATGTCTTCTCGCCGATGGTGACAGGAAGGCGGACGTTGTCGAATGAAGCGGGTACTCGCTATTAAGAGGACTAGAACCGCTGTTAGTAGAGAAGGTTTAACTGAAAAAAGGCAAGCCAACAATGCTCGGGGTCCTTTCAATCAACAGCTAAGGGATGATGATTTGGTGGTGTTGAGGAGGACGGGTAGAAACCTGGCGCAGTGAAAGTATGGGCGTGGTCAACTGGAAGGCTGGAATTTGAAAATGGAAGTCGGTCTCTGGTGAATGAAGATTTGACCCCGGGGTTTAGCCATTGCCACTGGATCAATGCCAGATAGCGTGCCTTCCATCGGGAGGTAGTCACGGCCACGGCCCCTGAGATGGGAAAGAGCGACCTTCCACACCCATGGTGCGAGTCCTGGAGGTGACGGCTCCCTTTGTGCCTGGCAACTCGGCTAACACCTGGGGCTGGACTGAAGTGGACCACAACGCAGCCCAAAGCGAACGAAGGGCAGGGTGGTGGACACAGGCATGACTTGAATTGAACTCTCTCACAACCAAGTGTATGGGCACGTACTTCTTGACTGAACGGGGGAGTTCGCCCTCCTCGGTCCTGCTGAACCGTGTTAGCCGAGAACTTCAAGTACAGCATGTCAAGAGAGCAAAGAAGTGAATATAGGGTAATACAACAACCTAACGTAGGACATTTCGTTGTCTAAAGAAAGCCCAGATCCTTGAGACCCGGGACCGAAAGAGTCGGTCGGTTGCAGGAAACAGAGCAAGAACGTATGAAAGAATGGACAACCTAACAGTCTTCAGGGAGTCTGCTGCCAAGGAGGAGCAAGCTATGCCAACCCCGGCCCGTGGCAAGATACTATAGCAATGAGCTTGGAAGTGCATGCAGAGATGGGATGAATGGAAATGTGTGATGACGATGTAAGAAACGGAGAAAAGCGTACCTCGATGGCGCGAGATTCTGGGCAGAGGACGGCGCTGACGCCGGTCGCTCCTGACTCATCTCCGCCCCGACTTGTTTTGCCTTGGGGAATTGCGAATTCCTAGCCATATTTGCGATCTTTATAGCTTTATATATGTTGTTGACAACCTGCAAGGACTTGACCTGGCGGCGTCGCTATCGTCCTGGAGGGTTTCGCGAAACCTAGACCGCTAGATGGTCGAATGGTGTTGAGGATGGTGGTGGTGGTTGGGTTTCGAAGTCGGTGGGATCTTCAGGTCAGCAGGTACTGTAGAGAAGATACCTTATGAAAGGAGGAAAGAGGCAAAGGAGAAATAAGAAAGAGAGAAAGCTTGTAGTTATGGCATTTCTTCGCGTCCCCGAAGTAGAGGATTACTCGAGCCGAGTGGTACGATTGTGGTGTGAGTGCAGAGTAGGCCAGCCGGCTACATGTTCCAAGAGATGCTAGATCTGTTACAGTATCATGTCGGTCACCCTGCTGCACGCTTGATTTCCCATGAGGGACTCTAAACATTGCCATCTCTGCGGCGACATCATAGCCAGGATAGATACTCATGCTCGGAGCGCGTGATTCGCCACCAGATTCAGGGGCGGGCCTATGGTGACCGGGCCGTGAAGGTCACGTGGCTGGGGCTGGATGTGAATCTACAGCACCAGACCGGTACTTACTTGGAGCCTTCCGACTTGGAACCATTGTGATAAGCACTTAGATTGGACTGTGAAAGAGAAGTGAACATCAGTGGTGTCCTGGACAAAGCGAGTCTAGTGACTCTGCTCTCCAGCATTGCCTCCGGAGCTGGTCAGGATCAAGGAGAAATACACTTGCTGCCCAACCAGGGCAAGCAATCCCAGGCTGTGCCATGGTCAAGGGCAGGCACGCTACATACAGATATTGTATTATACGATGCTTTGTGGAAGCCAAGTTCTGTCACCTTGCCCCTGTTGTTTGTTTATATTTACATTTTCCCGTTCTTGCCTCTATGGTGGGGTCGTTGCGGAGTTTGTACGATGAACTCGCCGGCAAGGGCTCGAATTGGGCTTAGAGCACTGCGGAAGGTCGTCCTAGAAGTATACAAAACGCCAGGACTTTATGTTGTCCCCTTAATCTAAGATGCGATCCAGTTCTGTTCTTTCATGCACAGGTAATGGTAAAATTAGTTCGTGGTTGACCCACAAGGATTCTGAGGTGGTCTGCCTGTCGTTGCTACAGGCAGGGGTCTTAATTGATTTGACGCGCTAGTTGGACGCGACAACGCGCGTCATAAGTCAACTAAAAGACAGCACCTGAAAAGCCAATGCAAGCCGGAGCGACAGCATCATTCAAACGTGGTATTTGCGACAAGTCATTTCCATAGTTGAGAGCCGCGATGCCTGGCGTTGTCGGGCGCTCGAGCCGATCCGCGCGCTACGTCCCCGGGATTGCCAGAGAGGACTCGGACGACGAGCTCGGCACCGATGACATCCCTTGGGAATGGATCTACGATAAGGACGCTGCCGGGGAGGAGCCAGCAGCAGTCGAGAACGGGAGGAAGCGCAAGCGAGCGGCAACGCCCGAAGCCCAGATCATCGGCGCGCGCATGGGCAGCTTCGAGTGCCATCTGGGCGACACAATGCTGCTCAAGGCCGAGGGCTCCAACGAAGCCTGGGTCGGCATAATATGCGACTTTCAGGTCGACGACGACGGCGACAAGGCGGCATGCTTCATGTGGTTCTCCTCCCCCGACGAGATCCGCAACCCCAAGAAGCGGACTGACTTCCTCGAGGTGAGTGCGACCGACCGACTTACCCGTGGAACTGAGGGAGACTGACTAACAGCGTGCTCTGCATGTAGAATGAGCTATACATAACCGTCAATTTTGATGTGAATCCCTTGGCAACCATCAACGGCAAGGCGCACATCATGTCCGAGGCTGCATTCATGGCAAAGTATCCCGGCGGCAAAGTGCCGCGGAAGTCGAAGGAGTTCGGCAAAGTGTTCGTCTGCCGCAGGGGCTGCAACACGAGGACATGCACGTACACCGAGGAGTTTGTCTGGGAGGATATCTATCGCGGCTGGGAGGACTTCGATAACTTGCAGGATATGGTGCGCCAAGGGACCAAGGCAACGCGCAAGCGCAGGACAGCGAAGGATAAGCCATCGGATCAAGACTACAAGGCGGAAGCAGAAGATGATCGCAAAGGAGACTACGCGCCGGGGACACCGCGGACTCCCAAGAAAGCACGCACCCGAGACGCTGTTACGCCAAGCAGCAGACGCAAGGACAGCAGCAAGCCAGCCACCCCCTCCTCGCACCGCCGCATCATGGTCAAAAAGCACCTCGAATTCACCCCGCTGGCCACCCGCGTCCTCTCCCCGCACCACGTTCAATCATCCCCCTATCAGCTCGCCCGCAACCAACTGCACGTGGCTTCCGTCCCGACAAGCCTCCCCTGCCGCGAAGCAGAGTTCAGCCTCGTCTACTCCCACCTCGAGGCCGCCATCACCGACGGCAGCGGCACCTGCATCTACATCTCCGGCACTCCCGGCACCGGAAAGACGGCGACCGTCCGCGAAGTCGTCTCTCACCTCGACGCGGCCGTCCGCGCCGACGAGCTCGACGACTTCATCTTTGTCGAGATCAACGGCATGAAGATCACGGATCCGCACCAGTCCTACTCGCTGCTGTGGGAAGCCCTCAAGGGCCAGCGCGTGAGCCCCGCGCAGGCGCTGGACCTGCTCGAGCGGGAGTTCAGCCACCCCTCGCCGCGGCGGGTGCCGTGCGTGGTGCTGATGGACGAGCTGGACCAGCTGGTGACCAAGAACCAGGGGGTCATGTACAACTTCTTCAACTGGCCGGGCCTCCGGCACAGCCGGCTGATCGTGCTGGCTGTGGCCAACACGATGGACCTGCCCGAGCGCACGCTGAGCAACAAGATCAGCTCGAGGCTCGGCCTGACGCGCATCACCTTCCCCGGGTACAACCACGAGCAGCTGATGCGGATCGTGCAGAGTCGCCTGGAGGGCGTGCCGGGAGACATCGTCGATGCGGATGCGGTGCAGTTCGCTGCGAGGAAGGTAGCTGCCGTGAGTGGCGACGCGAGACGGGCGCTGGATATCTGCCGAAGGGCGGTGGAGCTGGCCGAGGCGGACGCGCAGAGTAGAGAAGCAGAGGCGGAGAATACGGTGCCGGATACGCCAAGCAGGAAAAAGACTGCTGCCGGAGCAGGCAGAAAGGGCCAGCTGGACGACACGCCAAAGAAGAAGAAAGGCGCCGCCTCCGGCAGGGTCACCATCGAGACGGTCCGCCGCGCCATCAACGAGGCCACAAGCAACCCGTTGCAGCAGTACCTCCGTTCGCTGCCCTTTGCGTCGCGCCTGCTGCTGGCGGCGCTCCTGATGCGCACGCAGCGGACCGGGTTGGCGGAGAGCACATTCGGCGATGTGCTCGAGGAGATGCAGCGGACGCTGAAGTTGGCCGGGGAGAGCAGGCCGCTACTCCTGCTCGACAAGAAGGCGGCGGGGGTTACGAATACAACAACAGGGGCGGATACAGGGGCGATGACGTCCATGCGAGCGAAGAACAGCTCGCAGCTGGTCCGGCCGGCTGGGTTAAGTGCCGCCGCTGTGGACCTCGCGGGCGCGGGCATCATCAACTTGGAGGCGCACAAAGCCGAGCGCCCAAGCAAGGTGCGTTTGGCGGTTGGAGACGAGGAGGTTAGGTTGGCATTCCGGGATGACCCGGAGATTAAAGCACTCGGAGTCTTATAGAGATACCCATAATATACCGACCTAGAACAGAGATCTTGATCTGACAACAATCATTTTGGCTCTTCGTATGCATACCACGTCCGCCCAATACAGCTCGAGAACGCCAACCATGGCCCGGATATCAAATCCTATGCGCCTTCTAAAACTTCCTCTTCGCAAATGTCGGCTTCCAGTCAATCGGGTGTGATTCTGGCGTAGCTTTTGGATCCTCCTTCCATATTTTGACTGCCTACTGTTAGCCTCTCATGCACAACGAGGGGTGAGTCGAACCGATGAAGGGGCATAGACTCACTGGTTTTGTCGGCTTCGCCGCATATTAACCTCGAACCCGACAAATCAAAAATAGAGCTCATAATACCGGACTCGGCATCAAGCGAACCAGGTTGCGCCGTCGTGTCCAGCGCCTGAAACCGGTAGCCCGATTTCCAATCCCAGAAACTCATCGAACCATTATCACCTCCCGAGAAGAACACATTCCGGTCGTTGACCGCAAGCGTGTTGATGATCGCGTTGTGACCCTCAAAATTCTGCATGAAGGCGCCTTCGGGGCACTTCCACTGCTTGATGCTGCCCGTGCTGCCGGTAGCAAACGTGAACTCGGTCGGATGCGTTGTCAGTGCGCGAACGCCCTTTTTGTGGTGCGTCAGCACCCCCATCGTCTTGCCCGCCGCCAGGTCCCACATGCGCACAGTCGAGTCCAGGCTGCCTGTGATGACCTGCGGGTCGGCCTCCTGGCAGACGAGGTCCGCGACGGTGCCTGTGTGGCCAGACAGCACGTGCACGTTACTCCGCGTGCGCATGTCCCATACCCGGGCAACGCCGTCGCGGCCGCCGGTGACCAGGACATCGAGCGTGGGGTGCAGTTTGAGGGTGTAGACGCCGGAGAGATGCCCGTGATAATGCCTAATCTGTAACAATTCACCGTCAGTATCCAGACAATGGGATCGATCCTTCGCAACAAGGCGCTACTCACCACCTTGTTCGTCTCCAAATCCCAGCACTTGACCATCTTATCCTCACCACACGAGAACATATACGGATGCCTAGGCGAGACCGCCAGCCCGCGCACTGTCGAGATGTGCCCGGTCAGCGTCAGACGTAGCTGACCCGACGCCATATCCCAGATCTTGATAGTCCGGTCACCCGCGCCGGACGCGAACCACTGGTTGTTCGGTTCTATCGCCAACGCCCGCACCCAGCCAAGGTGCCCACTGATGACGCGCTGCAGCTTCCACGGCGGATGCCAATCGGGACGCGGCTGCGCAAGAATGCTGTCTGGCCGCCGGGTGAGACTCATGTTCTGTGGTTCGTTGCGCTGCTGGGGCTTGCCGCCTGCGGGCTGAGCGCCAGCGGGCCGGTTCCGAGAGAGCACCAGGGCGCTGGAGTTGGCGCCGCCCGCTGCGCCCGCTGCATTTCTGGCCGGGATGCCCTCTATCAACTTGCGCGCGTGCTCTTCTGACTTGGACGGCGCTTCTTCGGCCGCCTTGGGCTTCTTCTTCCGCGGACCGGCTGCCGGGAGCTTCTTTGCGATGACTTCTGGCAGGGTCTGAACGTCGTTGTATTCGGCATGAAGGCGGAGGGAGAGGGCTGTTTTCGTGATATCTGGGTCTTCGGACGCCAGGCCGGGGTCGAGCTTTATCCGCTTTCGGGCCGACGAGTCGGGAGCTGTGCTAGTGTAGATGGATTTCGTCCTGCGAGCGTTGTCGCGGACCAGGGCCTCGAGCCGCGAGACATCTGCGCCATTGCTGGCCACCTCCGCCGCCATCATTCCGAGGAGTGCGGTATCACGAGGTAAATGTGGGCCACTTCCAGTTTGGAGTCGATAGAAGTTGTTGTCTGTCGTCAACTGATGGCAATGGGTATGGTCGTGCTTGTCCCCGTCGCGTTCGTTCAGGTCGATGGCAATTTCAGTGGGTCCCCGGGCACACACGCCACATTTGATCTGGTAACGGAAGATACGGTACGATGCTGTTGCCAGTGTGCCGCCAGAGGATTCACCATTTGTAATCTAGCGGCCTTAGGCGTGTATATCTATCGATTAGAGCCAAATACTGGGCACATCAGCTCTTGACTCTCTCAACATATTTTGCAGCCTGCTTCTTACATCCTACTCTTTTAACTCTTCAATCTTACAGCGTGTGGCTGAAGCTCAAGCCACACTACCAGGTAAGGCAGTCAGCACATGCAAGCTTAAGACCCGCACAGTGCTTGATAAACCCTGCATTGGATGGCGCTGATCCCAGCATATAGTACGTTGGTTCTAGAAAGCATCACTTACAAGACACTCAACCTTAACCAGATATCGCAAAAGGAGTCTGAAGATATTGCGATAATATTCACTTCCGATTTAGTGAATCTTGTCACACTCTGAACGCCTATTTTCTGTCAGTGCACCTCAGGACCATGGAGGACAGGCCTGACAAGTACGCCATACACGCGGCAGCGCGGGAGGGGAAGGGTGAGTCGGTCGTGTATGTGCTGAGAACGCACAAAGGAAAGATTGCTGACGGATCCATTCGAAACTGTCCAGTTGATGTTGTTGAATCTCTCCTTCACGTTTGTCTCATTCCTTGCTCAGACAGTTCGCTTGTGGACTTACTGACGGCGGCACCAGGCCAACCCAAAGCTTGCCCAACTCAAAGACGATGACGGCCGGTTGGCCATCCACTGGGCGGCATCATACAACCAGCCCGAGGTGGTCAGCCTGTTGATCAGCCAAAAGGGCTTTGACCCGGATGCCGAGGTAGCTTCTGTTTGTGTGTCAAGCAAATACAAGCACCATATCTGACGGCCTGTCCAGGACGACAGCGGCTGGACACCACTCATGATCGCGGCCAGCGTGAAGGATGCCGACAAGGTTGTGGACATCCTGCTCGCCCGCGGTGCCGACGTCAACCAGACAAGTACTCTATCCTCTACCCTCCTCAGCATGTCATGGTAGTGACTTAACTAACCCCTAGTTTTCAGATAACAACGGCCAAGTAGCTCCCCCTTCCCCCCCCCCCCCCCCCCCCCATCACACCACTCTCCCTCCTCTCCTAACTTGATTTTGTTTGTTACAGACAGCTCTTCACTTCCTCGCGTCCAAGTCCAACCTGGATCTTGCGCGCAAGCTCCTTGAACAGCACACCCCGGCGGCATCAACCCGCGTGCGCGACAAGCGCGGCCAGTACCCGATCCACCGTGCCGCCGCCGTCGGTTCGGTCCCTATGCTCAACCTCCTTATCAAGCACAACAGCCCGCTCAACGCGACCGACAGTGCCGGGCAAACGCCCTTGCACCATGCGATTGCCGAGGGGCACGGTGAGTCTTATTTGAGTCCCTATGGCGTTGCTGTTAGGGGCAAGCAGGCGCTCATGATGGCAAATGAATTACAGGTGACGCGGCGATTGCGTTGTTGAAAGCCGGGGCGGAGGCAGATAAGAAGGACGTGGATGGATTTCTGCCGTTGGATTTGGCGCCGGGGAAAGACGTAAGTTCCTTCAAGGTGGAAAACTCATCCGGGGGAGACGTGGCTGACCCGAAACAGGTTCGGAAATACATCGAGCGGAAGGCAGAGGAGGAGGGTATTGAGCTGTAGGCCGGAAGCTTCGGATCACATGTCGCTGGTGACTCTGGGTCATAGACGGGACATGGCTGAGCTGGGATAGAGGGGGCCGTAGTAAGAAAGACAAAAAAGTAAGGGCGTACTCGATGGTGGTGTCACCCGAGAGACACTAGTCGGCCATGCAAAGATCTCAGCCCACACGGGAAACGCGGTGCTTCCATAATGCTCTTAACTATGCCAGTGAGTCACTTGACATCCATTCACTTGATAGTCCTCTCCACCAAGTCCCTATACATAGCCTTGACGTCTTCCACATCCGCCCTGAGCTCCTCGACCAGCTCGCTCTTCTCCCCAAGCAGCTCCAACGTGGTCTCGTACCTCTCCTTCATCTCGGCCACCTCCGCTTCCAGCACTTCCACCTTCTTCACCGCTGCCTTGCCACCTTCGACCTCTCGCATAAGCGCCACGATCTCGGCCCTCGCCTCGTCCCGCTGGCGCGATATCCTCGCCAGCTCCTCCCTCGCCGCCACCTTCTCGCTCTCGAGCCTGCGTATGGCAGCGCTCATGCGTTCGACGAGCTGCACTGAGGGGCCCGCGGCCACGGTCGAGACAGACACCATGTCCTGCAGGACCTGCTGCGGTGAAGCCGACCTCTCGACGCCGCCCTCGAAGGCATCCTCGCCTCGCTGGACCTCCCTGTCGAGCGGATTTGCGCCGCCGTGGTGAGACGGGGTCTCGGAGGTGGGGCTGAAGACAGAGCCTGGACTGAAGATGCTGTTTGCCGGCGGGGCGGATACTAGGGGTGGTCGGAACGGCGGTTGGGCCGACGGGCGGCGGGAGAAGGGCATACGGGACTCGAGACCGCTTACACCAGCGTCGCTGTTGCTCGAGGGGGCAGAGACCTTGCGGGCCTTGCTCGTGAGGGACGAGATGCCGAGGAAGTCAGTGCTGAAGGTCCGTTGCTGGTTGGTGAGTTGTGGCGAGGCTGGTCGACTCTCGGGCTTGAGGAATGAGCCGCCAGGGAGTCCTTCCAGCCAGGATCGCGGCCGTTCTGGCGGCTCGCGGAGCTGGCGCTCTTCTCGTTCGGCCTCCCAGGCTTGTTTTTGCTTCTCGAATTCAGCCTTGGCTTTAGCTAGTGTTGCTTCGGCTGCTTCCGCTCTTTTCTTGAGCGCATCGAGCTGGGTCTGATAGGACTTGACGTCCTCCTGGATCGTAGGGATCTTGGTCTTCGCCTCTTCCAACTCTTCCGCCTGGCGCTTTGCCCGGACAGCCTACGGAAGTCAGCAGATCATCCGGGGAACAAACGCGGTAGGTACTCACCGCCTCTCTAGCCTTCTTCCGCATTTCCGACTCCCTCTGCAGCGCCTCGTCCCGCTCCCTTTCCAAGCCGGTGATCCGGGCCAGGAGCGTTGTCTCGATACCTTGCCAGTTCTCGCTGGCGATTGAGTACTGCGTCTGCAGCGTCTCAACCTGCCGCAGCAGCTTCGCTTGCGAATCACCTGCAGCGCCTGACGACGCCTCCTCAGCGCGCATCCGCATCGCCTCAAGCTTGCTCTCCATCACTTGCACCTCTGCCTTGAGTTCCAACTCGAGCGCCCGTGTTCTCTCGTTGGCCCGTTCTGCCTTCTCTCGCAGCTCAGCGGCTTGTGCCTTGGCCCGGTCGGCGACCAGGTTCTTTTCCACTTTAAGGGCGGCCACTTCTTCTTCCAAGTCCGAGATTCGCCGCTTATCCTGTTCCCGTGCCTGTTCGTTCACCCTGGCCGTCATAGCTTCCATTTGTTCGCTGGCCTTTTGCAACTGGCTTTGCAGCTCCGCAATGGTGCTGTCTTTAGCGCGGATCCCTGGTCGCAATGTGCTGAGCTCCTTTTGTGCCTGGTCAAACCGCTTCTGAAGGTCGTCGTTCATCTTCTCCAGCTCGTCGGCTCGGCGAGCGCGGCTGCGCAGCTTTTCCATCTCTCTGTCGGACTTGTCCTTCGCTGTTCTGAGGCTGCCCAGCTCTTTCTCATTCTCCGCGATATTAGCGCGCAGCTTCTTCACAAGCGAGCGGTTCTTGTGATCTACGCTTGCCAGATTCTTCCCTTCTTCTATCAGCTGCGCAATCTGCTGATCCTTTTCGGCCAGCTTCTTTTCGATGCTTTCCGCCGGCGCGGCCAAAGCCGCCTTCCGGGCCGAGTCCGTAGCCTCCCTGGCAAGAAACTGAAGTTTGGCCTCTAATGCGTCTATGCGCTCCACGTACCCGTGGACCTCCTCCTGGTGCTGCAGTTGAGCGTCTGCGAGCGTCTTGTCCTCATTCTTCACGGGCTCCTCGACGTCGGCGTCATCGGAGGCCGTCTTCGTTTCTATGTTGGTGATGGGCTCGGGCACTCCTATGACAGGTGTGCTCTCCGGGTTTACGGATGTAACAGGTGGCGCCCCTGTCACACTCCTTGCATCACCATCAACCCTCCCCGCCAACTCCTGATCCTTCCTCTCGCTGGCGGACGAGACGCCTTTCTCCGGCATGTCGGCCACATCGTCATCTTGAGATTGTCTCGCAATGTCCTGCGAACCACGTGGCGATGGTGTGTCCCTGGGAAAGTCCTTCACAGTCGGACTGGGGCGGTCCACGCTGTCGGTTGAGGTGCGGCTCAGCACGTCAAGGCTCTGGCGCGGACTCCCCTGAGCGGACATTGACGACCGGGCTGCGGCTTTGGCAGCCATGGCTTTCGCCAGTCGTTCCTGGAGCCGATCATTGGTGCGGGTGGTCGAGGCGGTTCTCGATGGACCTGCTAGCGACCCTGGCAGTCAGGAACAGCCGTGTCCTCACGCGAGTCTAGCGTCCGACAGAGAACATACCAGGACTTTGTTTGGCCGAAGGCGCAGGTGTTGCTGGCTTGGTCTCCTTCTGTTGCACTGCACCGTCCTCATTATCGGCGAGGACTTTGTCCAGACGGGCCTCAACTCCGGCCACAGCCTGGGAGAGTAACGAGCCCCATCGACTTGGGGCCGCCATTGCTTAGGAACAAAGCAGTATATGTGACGGACAGTGGATGTGATCTGGCCATTAAGTTGCGCGTTCTAGTACACGGCTGTCCCGGGTTGTCGCATCTGATCATGTGTGCACGATGGACGATGTGGTGTTTGCGCGGCAGAGATCGCTGGCTCGATGTTGCTGTTCAACCTTGAGTTCATTCCGGCAGGGGCATGAGAGCGGCTGTCTCCCTGTGATACATCTCGTCGATATCAAATTGGTCCAAGTTGTAGTGTACTATGGTGATGCGCATGGGCGCGATCGATGGTGGAGGTTCTAGTTCTCAGGCAAGATAGGTAGGCGTTTCCAGGCCAAGCCTCGTTAATGTCTACGTACTCTGTACGAATCCGTACAGCTTTCGTAATTCTCTGGGGCTTCAGGCAACAACTGCTTGGCACTTGAACCTTGACGCCTGTCAACGCCTAGCCACGTCGCCCGCTGGTTGGTTGGCGAGCCTGCGCCCCTGTACGGTAACGGCACCGTGTGAGAACATTCCACCTCTGATCTGGACACGGTACCTTACCACACACGAGATCTGTTACCTGTACGGATACAGCAGAACACCGAATAACCGGAAAGGGAAGAAGATGGAAGGATGCGGTTCATGTCGCATTCCACGTGAAGTGATTGCCTTCTTACAGGACGCTTGTTCATCAGTGTCGCTTTCATACAATGCATCTCCCTTGGCTGAGACTGCCGCTGATAAGATGTCCTTACTCAGCTGGACGAGTGTAGGGACATTTCAGGTTGCTGGTCTTCGGCTTCCGGAGTTACCACACCCGGTGTGCTCCAGTCCGGTTCTTTTTTGTTCGAGCAGTCGAATCAGCGATTCGGAACGGCTATAGTAAGATGCATACATCACCGAGCCTCTCGTCGACGGGTCCCATTCCCGGGATTTCGGTCCTTCGCGTTTCGTGAATCAGCTTCCGGCTTCCTGTCTGGCTTTCCCCAGTCGCTTCCGGTTGTTCCGGATTCGCTCAAGTCCAATCTGCGCCGCTGAACCTGACATTCTTGTATCAGTGCATGTCCGGCTATCTCACCATTCAAGCCTTACTTCACCTGTTACTGTGTCTTTGAAGAGAAAATTTCGCTCGTTTGGGCACCTTGCTCCTGGATTGGAAACCCCAAGGCCCGCGACGGACATCCCGGGCGCACTCACGCTAACTTACATCCCCTACTAACGGCGATCAACTTGGTCGGCGCGACTGAGCCGGAGTAGCAGTGTGGTCCTTCGCTCTGCGCTTGTCTCTGAGTTCCCGAGCTTGGCTCTATGCGGAGTGGCATTCCATAGGCTCGCGCTCAAGAGGAACATGGACTTGGTGTCTGCACTCCGGTTTCCCTACCGGGAATCGCGCGATGGATTCTGGGGCGAACAGACGTCTACGCTGAACTGGTGCGAAGAGGTGCGTTCAAGCGCATCGGTCCGTTCAAAACGCGGCCAATGGCTTATCACCGGATGTCCAGGATTACAGCATCAGCTTCTACATTGCCGAAGTAGTCAACACGCTCACGAACCTGGTATTCCTGTGGCTAGGGAGTAAGGGTCTCTGGAATGTCGTGACATACTCCCACTCGAGGGTGTTCATTCTCGTCTATTTGGGGTACCTCGTCGTTGGCCTCGGGTCCATGGCGTTTCACACCACCCTGAAGTGTGAGTCTCGAACGTTCTTTCTGCCCAACGTACGTTGTGTTCCTGCATCGCCCTGTCTTACATGCCGATCGCAGATGAAATGCAGCTTGCCGACGAGCTGCCCATGATATACACAGTTTGTATCATGGCTTTTGCCACGTTCTCGTACAGGCGGCCGGTGAAAGTGCAGCTTTTTGTTGCGGCAGCCTTGGTTGGGTTGGCTGTCTTCATCACGGTTGGTGCTAGCTACTTTACCTTACTTTACATTGGTGACGAGTCAGGGCTGATGGTCATTGCGTCTAGGTTTACTACCTCTATGCCAAGGATCCGGTCTTCCACCAGGTTGCATACGGTGTGCTTACAGCTGGTCTCATTTTCCGCGGTTTCTATGTCATGGAGCGACAGTTGAGGCCGAAGTTGAGCCAGAGACGTCCTGTCGAAAGCGACCGGTACATGCGAGAGATGTATAAGTTGGCATTGACTGGTCTGTCCCACTACCGACGGTCGCAGCCTTCTGTGATAGGTATGACTAACACTGGTGCGTACGGCAAGGCATCCTCATGTTCTTGGCCGGCTTCTTCATCTGGAACGTGGACAATATCTTTTGCCATCATCTCACCGCCACAAAGAACGCAATCCTCCTACCATGGTCGGTTCTGTTAGAAGGCCATGGCTGGTGGCACATCTTGACTGGTCTAGGTCAGTTGCCTTCCCCTCTCCGGATCATCTTCCCTGGCCCAGTGACACTGACACCGAACATAGGCGGTATGTGGGATTCTCCCGGGAGCGAAAGCGTTGACATGACCACTAATTGAAGCAACTGACTGTAGCATATCATATGATCCTCTGGAGGGTCTGGCTGGAACGCTGTCTGGACGGGAGCGAGGGTGAGTTCATGTTAGATTGGGTACCTCTGCGGTCTGTCCCACAGGTTGTACCTAGGCGTGGCGCCTCTGTGAACGGTCCAAGGCAGAAAAAGACCCAGTGACCCGGTTTTGCTCACCTTCTGGGCGAGCACGGGCAGTCTCGGGTGGCTTGCACACAGTTGGGCTCCACGCACGGTGATACCATCCGTTGTGCCAACACGCCGTGCCCTGGATGTCAAGCCACGAATACGAAGTAAATGCAGATGAAGCCTGCTCCTGGCCACTATACGGTTGACCTTGGGCATCACCCCTGGGCTCTTGAATGGAAAATTAGACAGACAGCTGGACGATGTAAGATTGTTGAGAATACTGAACCCATACCTGAGCCCGCTGAAGGAACATGACGCATCCGCAACTTGGGGGCTTCTAACTTGGCATGGGCTGTCAACATCAGAGCTAGTAGGAAGGATTTTGAACATTTTACTTACTACTAAGTACTCAGTATTGCCTTGTCTCCTGAGTGTGTGGACGTTTCTGTCCAGAATTCCAGATTGAGTCTGCTTCTATCCGCCATGTGCGACTTTTGGAGATTCTGACACTGTGCTAGGACCGAACCAAATTTACGTAGCCAAGAAAACAACAGCATCGCATCATGAGTCCGGATTATACATCCATGACACCTCAGCGTCGGTCAAACTTACCTGCTCCTCTCTCCCACGACATATCAGGCGTGCATTTGGTCTTGAATCGGACCCATCACCAGAAACAGAATTATCAAAATGTCAATATCCAACGAGGCGCTGCAAAAGGCAAGTAGTGTCACAGTCCCTCACCCGGGTCCAGTCGGGCATCAACACTGCTAACATCCACGTGCGATCGCACAGCTCTTGAGGGAGGTCGAGACGCAGGCCATTGCCGCGCAGCAGCAGATCAGTCTGGTCCGCACTCAGGTCGCAAGCAAGCAGCGCGAGATGCGGCTGGCCCAACTGACTCGCAGCGAGATCGCGTCGCTGCCGCCTGACACGGCCGTGTATGAAGGGGTTGGGAAAATGTATGCTTTGCTACTCCAGGCCCCGTCAACGTGCCCCTTCCCTGAACGGGACGAGTTCCTAACGCCTTGTCAGGTTCGTTGCCGTGCCCGTTCCAGCGTTACAGGAGAAACTTGGCGGGCAGATGAAGGATATCGAGACCGAGGTGGATGCGTTGGGCAAGCGACTGCATTACTTGGAGACGACGGCAAAGAACAGCCAGGAGCACATCGAGAAAATACTGAAAGGTGGTGGTCAACCATGATGCTAGGGGTCGCACCGTGGTGTATGGTTTGATCATTTGATGCGAATGTGGACAGAGACGACCCGGCTTCGCTCACCTGCTGCACTCAGTCAAGTGAAGCAACGGCAATCATGATTGCGTTTAGATGGCACACAGATGCCCTGGTTCGAGAAGAATGACCGAATGAGGTCACATTTTGGAGTCTTCAGCCATGTCCTGGACAGGGAATATTGAACCATTATGATACTATGAATACAGATATGAAACTGAGGCACACTTGGCTGTGTATGTATGTATGTATGTATATCCACAATTTGGCCGTGTTCCTGAATTGAACTTGAGACTCGGTGTTCTACCAAGTACTAATCCAAAGTCAAGATGTACTGTACTAAACACTGTGCTAATGCCTCGTCGGGAGTCATAGCGGCCGGTCTCTACACAGGGCGGATTTGGGCGGCTCGCTTGACTGGTGACTTGCCGTGTGTTTCATACAGGCGCCGTTTCCTGCAAGCTGCGCACGTCCTCGGTTCATCAGCTGCCCGCAGCCAGTGGCTTTCAGGTTTGTGCACGAGTGGCCGCCTTAAATCCCGTCACCTGACACAAAGATAGGGTAAGAGCATGCGCGGCATCGCCCTTGCGCTACGGAATTGACCAACGCCATGAACTCGACAATAGGAGCAGTCGCAGACTCGCAGCACCCGACGTTTGCTGCCCGAATCCGGAGTGGAGAACAGCAAGAAGCCGAGCCCAATGCGCCAGAGGAATCCTGCCGACAGAAGCCAAGACATCCGGCCCAGCCCCTCATCTAGCCCTACACACCGGCCCCTCGCGGCGCGCAGCAAATTCCGTCGGAAGTTAGACGAACAGGCAGGCGGGGCTCTCGAGGAGACGGGTCCCGCGGCCTTATGGTGATATGACGGCCCATAGTCGGAAAGTCAACGAGAGGCAGTCACACACAATAGGCGTCATTCTCAGCAGGTCTTCCTATGGTATAGGGTATCTACCCGTACGCAACACAACAATGATCTTCAACACAAGGCTGGGGCTTTTCCGTCTTGACGTGTCCACTGTCCCCTGTTGCGCAACTTTCAACATCTCCACATACGGGAGAACTGGCGAGCGGCTGTCATCCTCCACAGCCACCAGCCGCCGGCCATGCTGCTACGCCGCGGATGCGCAGTTCTTCCTGGGGGCCAAGGTGTAATCTGTCCCTCCCCGCCCACCTGCCCATGGTCTCGCTCCTGGACCAACCATGCAGCGGCCACTGTGCGCTGTGGGAAAATGAGCGTCCTCCTGCCAGCCGCGAGGGAACGGTACCTCATCTCGGGCATGTTCTGTGTGGCACACCCCTCCAGGCTGCCATCACGCGTTGGTTCCGGGTACTTGTCAGCCCAGCCGATCTTGGCTGTGGCCGCCGGTCACGCACTGTACAGTCCCGGTGTCAGGTAATTCTTTTCGTCCCTCCTGATTTGCTGTTGTGCCCGCAGCTAATGCAGCCTCTCATTCCTTAGCCGAAAAGCTGCCATCGTAGGTACTCGATGTTGGTGCTGACCGCCGCTGTGCTGAATAAATGGTGGGTCACACCCCGCTCCGTTGGCGGCTTACAATCCTCCTGACCCCCCCTCTGTGACCCGACCATCTGCGTGGCGCAGAACTTCTCACTTCGATTCTCAGTATTCACTCGCAGAAGCCTTGACCTCAGGGAAAATAGGATAAGGTTCACGACTTGGGGTTCCAAATCCATTCCCGTTCCGTTTCCGAGGAGGTTGCCGGTTCAGTTGCCCCAGCTCAGCGGCACAACAAGGACAGCTTCACCCTGGGCCCCTCTTTTTGTCCTCTCGAAATGTCTAGCTACAGCGATGACTCGACCGAGATCGAGCGTGATCGGATAAGAATACACGAACGCATACGCGACCGGTCCCCGCTTCGCCGGGGCCCTCCGCCTTTCCATGCTGGGCCTCCGCATTTCATTCAAACCGTCACAAGAGATGTGCGGGACCCCCGTCCACCCCCTACGGGCTACTATCATCAGCCCGGCCCTATCTATCGCCGGCCCGAAGGTCGGACGGACATTGTTGTGACCCGCGCCCGGTCGAGGGAGCGCCGGTCCCCGCCGGTCCACGGCGGCCCGCCGCCGCCGCCGCCTGCTGCTGCTCCCCAGGTAGTCATCAACCAACCGCTGGTTGACCGCCGGCCAATCAGAGCGCATGACTCGGATTCGTCATCCGACGAATCGTCCTATGTCTCTTCTCGCCGTCATCGCTCTCGCCATAGGCGGTCCTACAGCCGCGCTCGCAGCCGGTCTTCGAGCACGCACAGCGACCTCGATGGTGCGCGGGATAAGTGGAGGGTGCAGCAGCTCGAGATGCAGCTCGCCGCAATCCGTTCCGAAGCCCAAAGGAAGGAGGAGCAGCAGCGCGAGGCGCAGAAGTACTCTCAGATACAGAAGTACTCTGAGAAAGAGGCCGAGCTAGCGCGCATCAGGGCTGAGCTGGATCTGCGGCTCGAGAGGGAGAGAGAGGAGCACCGCAACAATGAATTCAGGGACAAGTTCAAGCTGAGGGACCTCGAGTATCAGCTTGACCTCATCACGCGCCAGCAGGAGGAATTCGATCTGCGCCGCTCGCACGAGGAGAAGTCGAAGCTGCAGAAGGACAGTGAAGAGCTAGCTCGCATAAAGCGTGAGAGGGAAGAGCGAGAGCGTGAAAAGAAGGCCGAGGAAGAGAGGATATATCGGGAGCAAAAGGCAGAGCTAGAGAGGAAGATCAAAGCCGAGCAAGAGGCGAGGCAGGAGCAGGAGTTTAAGCAACGAAGCAAGGCGCAGGCGGCACTCGACGAGCTCGAGCGCCTCCACGCGGAGAAGAAGAAAAAGGAGGAGGAGGAACGTCTTCGGCGCGAGATAGAGCTGAAAAGGCTGGAGGAGGAGAAGAAGGCCGAGGAGGAGCGTAAGCGCAAGGAGAAGGAAGCCGAAGAGGTAATTGCGGCGTACAAGGCCAAGGAGGCGGAGCGCATCAAGAAGGAAAAGGAGGCCGCTGAGGCTGCCGAGAAGGAGTTCCAGCGCCGTATGCAAGAGAAGCTGATCAAGTCCGGCCTCGATGAAAAGGCCATCGAGGCCATCATGAAGGACGAGAAGATCAAGCAGGAGAAGAAGAAAAAGGAAGAGGAGGATGCCGCGCAGGTCGCCCGCCCCATGTACACCCGCATGTCGCTCCGGCACCTCGACATCGATACGCTCCGGTTCTACAAGCTTGACTTCGAGCTGGATCCGGTAGGTTCTCCCTTACTGCTCCGTGCCTACTATACTTATCTCCGGGACCTGCTAACCCTCCATCCTAGGCCGATCCGGGCTATGTTCTGATCCGGCGCTGGGTGCCCGAGTGGGAGCAGGCTATGCTGTGGGAGCACACTCGCAAGATCCGCACCGAGAGGCGGGGAGAAGAAAAGATCATGCTCGAGGTCTCGAGCCATTCCCGCCACCACAGGCACAAGTCGGCCGATAACTTCGAGTTCGTCCGCCCTAAGCGCCACCGTAGCAAGTCGCCTGGTCTCTTGATGTATCTCGCCGGTGGCCGCCCGCGGTAAATTCGGCTTGTTGCCACGACGTTACACGCTACTTCATTTCACTTGTCACTGCAGTGGATACCCTTTCTTGTCACGTTGACGGACAATCCTGCTTTGCTTTCTCATCCCGAGTGGAAATCCGAGGGAAGAAGGATCAGGCGGCTTTGAAGGGGAAATAGGATGACGGAAACGTTTGAGTATGATGGAACGAGAAGCACGGCCATGGTTTATGTCTGTTCTAACACGCGGGTCAGAGATCTTTCTTTCCGTACTTATCACTTTGCGTTACTCTACTATTCTGTCATTCCCAACTCAGTTTCCTTGTCCCAAGCAGTTAGAGTGATGCAACATTGAGTGACTCTAACTAGTGGTTCTGGGCTGTTTCTTTCCCCCCTTCATCCCACAACTACTGTATCCTTCATTTTGGGTTATGATACAGGTGTCTAGGGTAGGCTAGCTGGGCGGCCTTAGGTTTAGGTTAAGTGAGATGAGTTTAGAACACGATAGTAAAACTGGTATCGTACAGGACTCTGTGCCGCCGTATCCCAAAAAGGAATGAAGCAGAACAAGCCTTGCAACTCCTCATAATTCAATCCTTCCCAGCAGGTACCCCATAGCCATAATGGAATCATAGAGTATTCCTCGCCTTGACCTGGCCTCCGCTCCAACTCCCCTCGGCCCGCCTTATTAATTCCTCGTAGACGGTCCATGCCAGCGCGGAGCTGACCGCTTTGCGGCTCATACGCAGCGCTAGCCCATCCCACAGCGCCCTGAACCCTTCCTCGCCAACCATCCGCCTCGCGCCCTGCACCATGTTCCGGTACTGTTCGGGCTGCAGCTGGATGCGCGTCTTGACCGCGTCGAACGGGTTCGAGATCACGCTGCAGACCACGCCCGAGAACACGCCCGACGCAAAGTTGATGCATGCGGCGTGGGAGAGCGCCATCCTCCCTCCACCCTCTTCTGCTCCCCCTCCTCCTCCTCCTCGTCGTCCGGAATGCCCGAGCGATGATGGTGATGATGATGGTGGTGATGGTGATGGTGGTGGTGGAGAGGCAGGGAACAGAGCGCCCAGCCTCTTCTTGCTCTGCTCGTAGAACAGCACGTACAGCCCCGCGTAGGGCGCATCGCGGATTGCCGTCGCGCCATACCCGGCGAAAAAGCCGCGCAGCCCTTCCTTGG
This sequence comes from Chaetomium strumarium, assembly GCF_033439665.1. Taxonomy (NCBI): domain Eukaryota; kingdom Fungi; phylum Ascomycota; class Sordariomycetes; order Sordariales; family Chaetomiaceae; genus Chaetomium; species Chaetomium strumarium. The sequence continues at coordinate 5,976,620 of NW_026944429.1, read as the reverse complement.
CGGCAATGTCCCGCGCTGCGGACGCCAGGGAAGTGTAGCGGTAGAGTGTGCTCTCGTACCGCACCTTCAGCACGGTCAGCGGCATGAGGATGAGCCCTGCGAAGGACCGAGCCGTGGCGCCGGCTAGCAGGTTGCTAGTGTTGGAGAGCTTAGGGAGGGAGGAGGAGGAGGAGGAGGAGGCATTGTTCTTTCCGCCTGAAGAGGGGGTGATGCGGGCTGCGCTTTGGCGGATTGCGTTGAGCGAGGTGAAGTAGATGGCTGAGCCGAAGCCGGTGCGGAGGGCCGAGGGGACGGCGCCGCGCCAGAGGGCGGGCAGGAGGCGCGGGGCTGCGCGGATGTCGGCGATGGCGGCCGCTAGGGAGTGGGCGCCAGATTGTTGGACGCGGGTCTTGAGGAGGTCGATGGGTTGGAGAAGGACGGCCGAGAGCACTCCGGAACCGAGCCCCGCGGCGAAGTGGAAGGCTGGAATTTCTTGCGGTCAGTACGGTTGTGTTCTGGTAACTTGAACTAGGTAGGACGTACTCGACTTCGAAAGCGCCGTGCGGGAGCCATCAGACATTGCGACGTCGGATGTCTTTCGCTCTGTGTGTGTCCCCGCTTGTTTTCCTTCGGTGAAGCTAAATGCTGGAACCCGCGGAAGAAAAGATACCTGCTTAAAGAGTGGTATGTCGGAGACAAGGACCGGCCATTCTCGACTACCCGTACTATATCGAATAACACATTGTGACTGAACGGGGTTAGGCCCCCGTGTTGTTCTTTCTGTGGTGCGGTTGAGTCAAACGTCAAAAGTCGAAGCTACGAACCGCCGACAGGGATGCCGGCCTATGACGGCATGGCAATGCTGCGTCTGGACCCGCCGGAACCCGGTCCTGCCGGGCTGGCTTGACCCGAGCTTACAAGCACTACAGCGCCGAAGTTCCCCATAGAGCCTAACCCCGCTCCACGGAAGACATACGAGACGGCACAGACGAGATCGTTCATCTGGTGCAGAGTCACAATAGTTCGACTCACATGTAGTCCGCTGACTGCCATAGCGGAGGTTGTAAAAAGGGGATTGATGGCTCGGTGCAGGTCAACCCACTAATCGCACAGTGCCGTATATCAACTCCCCTTCTTTTGCTCTCCTACAATTGACTCCAGCCGCCCAGCCAAAGCCCGGTGTCTCTTGACCACCTCAACCCACTCCTCTTCCACCTCTGGGCCAACATCCAGCGTAGCAAGAAACAGTCCAAAATCGCCCCCTAGCCGGCCAAGACTCCCAGCACAGTACAGCACCTGGGTGAGCAGACTGTCCCTTGCCGCTTGGTCTTTCACCGTGGGAAGGTATGTCCGGAGCGTTTCAAGCAGCATGTCCACCAGGTAGAGCGGGAAGGTCGCCAGCGCAGAGGGTATCGGTTCCAACGGATCACCGTCCTGCGGCCGTGGAGAGGCAGGCCCATCGCTGGCCGCTGCCGTTACGTCGGGGAAGATGCTCCGGAACATGGACACGATGGAGAAACTCTGCTCGCGGAAGATCTCGATATAGCGCTTGAGGTATCGCTCCGTCTGCTGCCCGCCCGACCAGGCGTTGCCGCTGCCGATGGCCTTTTGCCGCGCCTTTTCTTGGTCGGCGAGTTCCTGGAGCGGTTCGAGGGCCTCGATCATCGTCATGAGCGTTGCAAGGCGGCAGACGAGGAAGAGCGCGCCGAGGAGTCGTTCCTGGGAGCCGTGCGCCTTGCCAGCACTGCTGGAAGTAGTGGTGGGAGCTGCTGCTGCTGCCGCTGCCGCCGCCGTTGACGCTGCCTCGAGGTCTGGAAGCACTCGCCGCAACCAGCTAATTGTCCGGAGTGATGCGGCCAGCTTGAGGCCGGGTGCTTTGAGGGACAGGATGAGGTTTGCAGCCATCGTGCGCATGGATTCGTCTGCTTGGGCCGATATTGAGGCGACGAGCGGCGACTTAGGGTAGATAGAGTGCAGCCGGCGGATATGCCCGTTGAGGTCCAGGGCGGACGAGTAGTTGACAGGCGCAGTGGAGATGACCGAGGACAGCAATGTTGGCAGCTCGAGCACGTCGACCAGCCGCTCAACGTTGCGTGATAGGAGTAGCGCCTTCTTGCGTTGTTCCAGCACTTCGCTGTCGCTGCTCTTGCTAAATGTGCTTGAGAAGCGCACTGCCTCGCTGTCGAGCTTAGGAATCGAGTTGCGCAGTTCGGCAGTGCTAGCTGCCAGCGCAGGTAGTGTCGCTCGCAGCGTTGCATGATGAGTTGCAGACTCAATGATCTGCTTGTGTGACTTTTTTGATAGAGCTTGGAGGGAAAGTAGGAGTCCATGAGAGGACTGCGCCAGTGCCTGCGGTTCAGCTGACTCGAGCGACGACAGCGGCTGCGAGGCTAGTTTTGCGAGATACTCGAGTGCGCTCGGCTCTGGTGCCGCCCGAGACGACGATGGCCCCGGCGGTGAGAGCAATTCATAGAGGAGATCTGCCATGTTGACCAAACACCTCCGCTTTTTACTGGTAACAACTGTCGTCGATATCGCGCCGGGTCTTCAGATCAGTTCCAGTTGTGTGCATCTGCTCCTTCTCATCCAGGTGGTTGCTCCTGCCGTGTTTGAGTGCCTCCCTGCCCAAGTCGTGCTGTCGGACCATCAACAATCAAAAACTGATTTCGCCCATTCGAGTTCCAGTTTTCTTTTCTTGGTCAGGCGCTTGTTAACTAAATCTGCCGAGTTGCTTTCTAGATCCCTTACGAGACAACGAGGTGAGTACCCAGGAGCAGATGCGCGTATCACTTTGGGGGTTGTACTGATTAGTCAGATAGTGAAGTATGCATATGTCGAGCTTGCAGCTTGGCATTGAGTAAAGGACGGAAGTACAGGGATCTCCCTGCTCCGTGCCCCTTTTCAACAACTGCATCGTATTTGCTAGTCTGCCTCTAGAACAGTGTCTTTCCCTTTTCCACGTTCACATTTACATATGCATATGCCCGCTGCCCACGGCGCCCTCGAAGCCCTCGAAGCCGAGTCCGGCGAAGATTGGCAGGCCTTGTCGGTGGTAGTGTGACGCGCCTGGTCTCCCAGGCATCGTCAAGAACAGCTGCCTTAGACCTGTTCGCTCTCACACTTTCCACTCCCGTTCCCGTTCCCGCTGTCCTGGACTTCGGTCTTAGTGGCACACCTACCTTACCGACGAGGCTCAAAAACAACAGACACCTTCCAAACCAATGCAGTAGCACGGCGGTCACACCTGCACCCAACCAGTCTCTGTCTCCCTGTCTTTTCTCCGGAAAAGTTTCTTTACCTGAGTCGCTCACCGAAGTGTGATGGACGAGCTCGTTGCCTTCTTCTCCTGTTCCTTCTTCTTCAGTGGCCTTTACCGTGGCGTCATTGACAGGACCGTTGCCCTGTTCTTCTTCCGCTTCACCGACGACAGCCGAGCGCACTGGGGTCACTGGACTCGGTGGTTCCGAAGTGCTACGGACAGGCGGATTGGGCTCTTGTCTTCCCACTTCTGTAGCGACCGTCGAGTCTACGAGGGTCACTGAACTCGGTGGTTCCGAGACATGACCGGCCTCAGCTCTGGTGGGCCTGGTTGTGGAAAGAGTCGCACGTTGCAGTATGAAGCCGGCGGCCGTCATCAGGTCCTCCAGCGCCACCGTAGGAGGGTGTTGTTGAACTGGGTTCTCCGCCGTCGAGGACTCTCTGCCGACTCCCGCCTGTGCCCTCAATTCTAAACGCCGTCTCAAGCTCTGCTGCTGTTGCGCGTTCTGCAAATAGGGTCGTGGTTCTTGGGCCATGATAGGCGTCTGGGCTTGGCTAGGAACGGCGGGATAGCAGCTCGCAGCCCGTGCGCTAGGAAGTTCTTCTGGGACTTCGGCCCTATTTGCATCACGCATCTTCTCGTGCAGACCTCGGGCGATTCCGTCTAGCCGCAAGGGGCTTGAATAGCTTTCGGCCCATTCGATTTTGGTGGTTATTTCTTGGTGCTTGCTGGGGTTATCTCCGAACTTCATCCAGCCTTTCATCTGCTTTTTCATCTGGTCTGAGAGCTTTGCAAGCTTGCCGCTGACGTGTACCGTCATATAGAACTTTGTCGCATTATGTTCGAGTGCGAATGCTGTGTGGAAGAGGTTGCTGTGTGTCGGCTGCCATTCCAGCGAGTTCTCCTGAAGCTCCCATCTCAGCTTGTTGTACCACAGGCTTCCCTTAGTCGAGGAGATGTGACCGGAGAAGTTCCACCGCCCCCTGGTCTGCACGATCTTCTCCTTATTTATACCGAGCCCACCGCCACCATAACCCATGAACTGCATCTCGGGGGTGCGCTGCTTGACCTCTTTGGTCTGCACAAGGGATTCCTCCCCCACCATACACTTGGGGCCGTAGTCGTCCGTGAACTGGACCGGGCAATGAAAACGGCGCTGCATGCGGCTCTCTTCGCCATCGTCCTCGGCCAGGATCACTGTAATGGTTGCAGACTCGAGCCTGCAGTCCGCGGGCTGATAGAAATCCAGGTCCAGGTAGATAATGCCGGCCGGTTTCCTCGATTCCCCTATGACGCCCCATTGGGATTTCGTGAGCAGGAAGCGGCAGTCGATCTCAACCTTCCCGATGCGCCCACCGCCTGCTCGCATAAGGGTCGAGCCGATATTGTCGAATCTCTTATAATCACATCGTCCATATTTGCCCACTCTCGTCATCAAAACTGGTCGAGCGCCCTGTCCATCCATGATTGGGGTAAGTAGGCTTGAGTTCCCTCCAGTTCCACGCGATTCACTTGATCCCGGGAACTGACTCTAGTCTACCTCTGAGCGAGGCTGCTCCTACTTATCAACCCGCCGCAGCTAGCTGAAGACGCTGCAACCGAGGTGGTACAGTCCAGTACAGGGTTGTATTCCCGTCCTTGCAAGCTGCATAAGCTGCAGCCGCACTGTCCAATTCGTGATATTCTTGCTGCCGCTGTGCCCCCACGACACGGCAAGGCTGCCTCGTCCCGCACCACTCACCGGTCGGCGGTTCTTCACGACCGCTGGTGCCTCAGCTATCATGAACCTGGTCCGTGAAGCACGCGAGAAACGAGGGACATGAGCCACGTCCGTCGCACTCTAGATGGCTTCAGTCTGAGACCCTACGATACTCCATCGGTGGTACAGTTCCGCAGCTACCTACCTCGCACCATTGGCCCCGCGGCTGGTCTCGCGTTACACAAAGCTTCCCGGGTCGACGCTGGTTACAGCATGTCCATGGGTTCCTACGAGTCTTACTCTAGCCGGGAAGATGGATACGAAGAATCCTCACAGTACTCCGACAACGATGGCCAAGACTATCAGGAGGGGAGACGTGAACGCCGTATCTATCAGGAGGACAGAGATGAGCGCCACAGGAAGACCCATTACAGGTGGGTTTGCTCCCCAAGAGACACCGTGTGACGCCACGGCTTGAACCTAAAGGATTTAAAAACAAGCTATTTCAGAGAGCCGAGTCGCATCATGGGATGGCTGGCGCGGCAACCTCTGGCCCATATTCATCCGCAAAGTGGTCTCGCTGACTTTCATTCCTACTCAAGGGAGCCCCCAGCGCACCAGCGGCGGCCCAATATCTTGCGCCCGTTGGAGCAATTGCAATCTGGATTCGATCAAAAGCATGGGAGTCGGCAAAGCGGTCTCGCTGACTTTCATACCGACTCCAGAGAGCCCCCAGTGCACCCCCGGCGGCCCTGGTTCTTGGACCCGTGGGCGCAACTGCGGTCTGGACTCGATCAGCAGCATGGGAGGGCTCTTGTCTCCGCCCGAAGGCACTGGAACCCGCACGGAGAAACTTCAACACAATTCGACCGCAAAGATGGTGAGCCCCATGTCCAAGAAGATGTCGTACCCTCTACTGTTTCCGACCACCACGGGGTCCATGAAGGCATCGGAAGACAGCGCTCTTCTAAGACAGCCTTTCTAGCGGAGAACAAGAGGAAGGCGCCTAAGGTTCTAGTGGATTCGTCTGCCTCCAGTCAAGCTCCGGATTGCGAGGCCCCTGACCGACGAGTTGATCTTGTCTATGATCCATCACAAGCACGCAAGGATATGTCGATTCGGCTCGAGTTTGATATCGAGGAGGATTGGGAGGCGGATCTTGAGGCCTTCTGTCGTCTGCGACGGCTCGGGCGCTTCAAGGAGGCGAAGGAACACTTCCGGTCCAAGCTTGAGCACGTCAGCGCTATCCCGTACATCCGGGTACAGTATGCTGAAATGCTTGAAGCGTGCGGAGATTACAAGACCCTTCAGAGCCTTGTCTCTGGTCGCGAATTTTCTCCCGACCCATCAGAAGAAGCTCCCGATGATCGCAACAGGGGCAAGCTCGCAGCCAACGATGCTCTCCTGGAGTTCCTCTCACAACGACCCAATCCAACATACGTCGAAGCTGCATGGAAAGTCGTGTACCATACACTGAAAGCTCTTGCCACTGAGACCACCATGGGATCTACGGAGGTAGGTCATGAGCATCTTGCCTGTTGCCCGGCAGCACATCTGACCTCATGCCAACCAGATCCAGCTACTTACTTTATGCCTGCGCGTTTTGCACTATATCGAACGGTGTACACACGAGAGCATCGTAGGGGCGGTCAAAGTATATGCGAGGTATCTCTTTGATTGGAAGCAACTGTACCAAGAGCTTGTTGGGGAGAGCTGCATCTGGGACTTCCGGGATCTGCTGGTCGCTGCGGTATCGGTTTTCGGATGGGAAGAAAGCTCAAGGCTATTCTTTGGTACAGGTCATCTCCCGCGGGCCCTGGGCATGATTGTCAAGGACTGGGACCATCCCTTCTACGACGAAGCATCCACCCTGGGTCTCCTTGACCTCTTCACCTCGTTGGTTCTTCAGGACCCCAGCGATCACATGAGGACTCACAACTCGCTTTTCCTCCAGCATGCCAGGGCTCTCGCCGAATCCGTACAAACTAACGATCCGGAGCTGATGCGGAGCCGGCCGTTTATCCAGTGGCTGCTGGTCAGGTCTCTCCTAGAGCTGGAAGCAACGCCTGAACATTCACATGCGGTGCATTCCGGGGAGCCCGGCGGGTTGAAAGTTGACCAAGGACGCGGTGTCAATTTGCCGATATACTTCCCGAGCCGACATGGCAGGAAGCCAGATTGGAATATGGTTTCTGCTCGACCCACCCCGACGCAACGAAGTGTCATTGAGGTCGCCATCAGGGTCGCCGACGAGATTGGCGATTACAGATCGCAAGCAACCGCTCTCAAGCTGCTCGTTCTCCATTCCCAAGACCCCAGGACGTCGATGGGCGCTTTAGCACATCTGCAATCGGAGACTCAAGGCGACAGGGATGGCTACCTTGCGACCTGTCTATCCAGATACCTGGTTGCTACCGGTCCGGACGAGTTAGCGGACCTCCTCAAAGAGCTCGAGGGGCCCGGCGTCGCCGGCCACACGTTGCGCTTGGAGCAGTGCCCGAACGCGTCTCTGAAGTGGGCTTGGGTATTGATGCGCGATCTCTTGAGTGCGGCAACCGGCGGTCCTGGTGCCAGCGATCCGGCGGACCGAGTGTCGTCGAGATTCTTCGGCGCCGGAATCCAACTCGACGGATCGAAACTGCCTCCGTATATCGCGGAATTCACTCGAGCTGAGCTCGGCATTCCTGTCTCCCCATCTATGGCCCCCCTTTACCCAGAACACCCTTTCCCACCCGAAGACAACCTCGAAGACGACTCTGTCCCATCTGAAGTCGACGCGCCACATGTGCAAAATGGCCAACAGCAAGACCAAAAAGTACCCGATGGCTTTCTTCGCAGAGTTATCAAGCCGGCCAGTGACCAGAGGCAGCCAAACCCTTGGCAGTTCAACCCTTTCCGCGAGCCAACCTGGATGTACGGTTCAGACTGGCCTCCGCCAGCGTTTTATCCTGCCGCCCCCGTTCAGATGCCGCCACAAGCTCCCCGGCCCTTCTACTACTCTGGTGAACAGCCGTTCTATCCTACCCCTACCGCTCAGATGCCATCGCAAAACTCCGGGGCCTTCTACTCTGGTGGACAGCCGTCTTATTTTACCGCTACCGCGCAGATGCCGCCACCACCGCTAAACCCCGCGGCCTTCTACTCTGCTGAACATCCGTCTTATTCTACCCCTGCTGCTCAGATGCCACCACCAAACTCCGGGGCCTTCTACTCTGCTGAACAACCAGATCCCTTACTACACGGGATATCTCCTTCTGTCGAGGTGAGCGGCTGGCCACGTATCCGGTACGTCGATGCAAGGCGCTACCCAGCGCCGCAGGCCATACCGCAGCATCCCCACAATCCAGAAGAAGGCCAGGCCAAGAATCAAGCTCAAGAACGTAGACCAAGCGAGGCACACGGTCGCCAGAGTGGGCGCCATAACAAGCCAGGGAATTATGAACGCCACGGGAAGGACGCAAAGGAACCAAGGGAACAAAGAAATCCCAACGATAGTCAATACAAACCTAATCAGCGACAAGGTGAAGTTTTCATGCCGCAATGGGACTTCGGAGCCGATGGGCCAGCGGGTAATGACACCAGGTTGGGTTACGACTACGGAAAAACCTCAGCCAGTCTGAAGGGTAAGGGCAAAGAGCAGTCAATACCTCGCCCCGGAACGGAGGCGGAAACGAAGGCACAATGGAACACTAGCGGCCAGCCTCAACAGCCAGGGAGGAGCGAACCACAACAGTCTGCTCTACAGGACTCAAAAGCCCCATCCGGTTCTATCGGTATCGCCGCAGACGGCGGCAAACAAGCGAGCCGGAAGGACTCGGGTGATTCTCCCGAGAAAGAGGAAGATGGATCCGGTCAGATGAAGGAGACCTTACGTACGGGATCTGAGGGTAAGGAGAATGGAGCACAGACCCTGCTATAAAGAGACTGACAATGTAGTACCCCCTTTGCCCCCGATCCCCCCCCCCACACAGCAGCCCGGTCCTACAGAACAACGCGGGGTTCGGGAGGGCTGGGCGAGCTTGGTTGCGTCCGAACGTGAACGGATAAGAACACAATGGGGTAGACGCCGTATTGAGGCCCCCCGTCGTACTTTCACAGCTGATGCCGGGAACGCGGGACCATCCTCAAGCAAGCACGCCCAGACTGGTCAGCGCGATCGCGAACCGTCCCGCCCACCACCACCGACGAGAAGACGCGGGTCTGACGAGCTTGAAGTCCACTCAGCCACCGAGTAGTGGATGCTTCTGAGGTGGAACGTAGGGTCTGCGGTCGGTAGGGCTGGATTTCCGGGGGTTATGTCAAGCTTTGACAACTCATCCTCCTTCTGGGCCACGGAGAAACTGCACAGGCTACGGCTGCATTGTTGGAGACTCTTGGCATTTGCTTCAGATATTCAGGTAGTTAGCCATATCCGTACATCTTTTGAACTGGGTAAATAATCCTCTTTATATATCTAATTGATGTTAAGATGTCCATGATAGAACTAAGGCATTAACACACCGCGAGCTGAAGCGGTGCTGCTAGTCGTTGGAACTTGAAGGTAATCGACGCAGCCTACTACTAGTAGTAGTTGACATAACTGACGTTTTCTATAGTGGGTGCAGTTACAGTGGGCGTGCACGTAATTACAAAAGAAGTGGGCGCATTTACAATGAAACGTGAGCATACTAACAACAATGAGCAGATGTAGATGTCAGTACGATACGTCGCACGTAATATACAGCCAATGTTATGAACGGAATTTCACGAAATGGGAACGTTCGCTCTCTAGCGGCTAGCCTTAGCACCTAGGTATAGGATTGACAGTTGACTAGTTCAAGGCTCATCACTGGTCGGTGTGAAAGTACGAAAATGTGTAGAATTCAGGTATTCTAATGTCTGTCACTCAGGTCACTGCCAGTGTGTTACTGTGTTACCTTACTTACAATTACCGCTCGTCCCGGGATGTATGTTACTTGGCTCGCACTGTACCATACTGTACAGTATCTTACCTACCCAGGCCGGGGCAGGCAGCGCCTAGACCTCTCCAACGAATCCCCAACAAAAACGACGCCCTGGAGGAGGGCTTGTGCCGTCATCGAGCGGGACGGGCCTGGGCTGAAGCTGAGGCATCCGATTCCATTCCCGCTGCAACCTGCAAGCTCCGAAACGAGCAGCAAACGAATGATGAGGATGCACATGGCGCAGTGATCCTCCCCGAAGCGCCCAGTCCATCATCACTGGTGTACTTTCTTTGAAACGTCATCGGCCGCCCCAGCTGAGCCGCCCACCACACCACAGCCCCGGGTGCTTGTGACATTGTGCCTGGTGACCGCCATTACTACCTGGAAGCAGTCTCCCGCTTGCCACTCGCCGTTGAAAAGCAAACGAGCCTCCTGAGTGCCTCTGCTCCTCCGAACTTTCCAACAAGGGTGCCGTGCCCATTCACTTTCAAGAATGCGCGATCCATTCCCGTTCCCGCCGATCCCGGCACTGAGCAAGGCTGTCGAGCCGTATGCCGAGCGGTTCTCGATGTCGACTCTGCCCTTGCACATACACGAAGTCATCGGCGCCGCCCTGTTTTACACCCTGATCCAGACCGTTGTCTCACCCGTGCTCTCCAACAAGCTGTTTCCTCAGCACTATCCGCGTCACCACCGCGCTAAGAAAGCCAACTGGGACACCCACGTCGTCTCACTCGTCCAGAGCTTGATCATCAATGGCGTCGCCCTCTGGGTCATGTTTGCGGACGAGGAGCGCAGCAGCATGGACCATGAGCAGCGCATCTGGGGGTATACGGGCGGCTGTGGGATCGTCCAGGCCCTTGCTGCTGGCTACTTCCTCTGGGACGTGGGCATCACCCTGCTGAATCTGGATACCTTTGGGCTGGGCCTGCTTGCGCACGGCGTCGCCGCCCTGAGCGTGTACACCTTGGGCTTCGTAAGTCACACTTTCCGCTTTTCCCATCTTACACTCTCGAAAGAAACCAGCAAACTAACTCTGTATGCTTTGCTGCAGCGTCCCTTTATCAACTTCTACTCCCCGACCTTCATCCTTTACGAGCTCTCCACGCCCTTCCTCAACATCCACTGGTTCTGCGACAAGCTCAACATGACCGGGTCAAAGCTGCAGCTGTACAACGGCATCTCGCTGCTCGTGACCTTTTTCCTCTGCCGCCTCGTCTGGGGCACCTGGCAGTCCGCCCTCGTCTACCGCGACATCTGGCATGCGGTCGGCCGCGGGCCGTCGGCCGACGCCCTCGCGAAAGCCTTCTCGGACCCGACGGTCACCACCGCCGCCGCCGATCCGCACACCAACCCCATGTTCTTCGCCTCCCAGGCCGGCACGGTGCCCGTCTGGATGGCCGGGGTGTATCTCCTGGCCAACGTCGTGCTGAACACGCTGAACTGGTACTGGTTCGTCAAGATGATCAAGGCGGTCAGGAAGCGCTTCGAGCCGCCCAAGCCTGGGAAGAGGGAGGCGTTGTTGCCTGCCGAGGCTGTGCCGCGGACCAAGGTGTCGGCGGTGGAGGACAAGGACCGGATGACGGTGCGGCATCGCCGCGCGCATTCCATTGAGGATGTTGTGCCGGACAGCGAGGAGCTAAGGGAGGGGACTATTCAATAATGGGGATTAGCTGCCGTTGGGGTGAGATATAACGTCAAAGTGTGTTGAGATGCAGTAGGATTACTGATTCCTGCTGCCAGCCAGGTACCTGGCTGAATACGGTACCGACTAGGGTGGAATGGGGACCTCATGGATGGATATCTTACGATATAATGTCGATTAGCTGACCGCATGGGACGGGCACGGATTGATCATTCTGCTTGTCCACGGACGTTCTGTTGTCATGATTTCACGAGAAGTATATGGGACGTGCCAGGGGAGCCAGTCAGGGTTCTATAGACGGCCATTACACGAAGCCTCACCACCTCTCTCAACATGAGTGGTACCTTATGGGCCGTGTTTTTTGGACAGAGCCTTGAGGTTCTTCCTGTGCACTGGACATACGTACCATTCCCGGTCATCGAAACTAATTCAACCATTGCAACTTGTATCCCCCTTTGTCCGCAACGTCAAAAGCAAAACATCCAACTCTTGAGATACTGCATATATCGTGATTACCAAGTTTCCATAAATAACACAATTTCAACAATCATCAGGAGAGCAAGCTCAAAGCCAAGAACCCGAAACACAAAAGAAGCCACACGATGCAATTCAACTTTGACAAATTCGTAGGATAAATAGGTACTAGCTAAATAACTTTAGGTAGGTAGGTACTTAGGTACAGAGTAGCTCGGATGAAACGAAACGAAGGGTGAAGGGGGACACAGACGAGAGAAAAACGACAAAAACCTGACCAAAACCCGCAGCGGCTCCAATGAGCAGCATGCTGCTCCTACCCCCGTTCCGACGATCTGGATCCGTCTCTTCTTCTTCCGCCCCCCTGGAGAACTCTTATCGCGGTCTTAGCTCCCCTCGCCGTCGCCCATCCACTTCCCATCCACCTTCCCCTTGGCCTTCTATCGTCTCCAGGCACTTGAATCAGCCTTGTCTTGTCTAGATACGGTTACCACGGCGTTCGGAGAAAGCATGTCTCCGGAATGCCGCTGCTCTCTCCTTGTTTCCTGGTAAGCTGGACTTTGGTCTGAGAGAACACCGCTCGCGGCAATGACCAAGCATTGCCAGAAATGTCCGGCAAGCGACGCTGCAGGTATTCACACGACAAACTAGCATCTTTTCTGTCATTGGCATCTCGCTGGAATCAGAACCCGAACGGGTTATCCGGCGCTGTAACGCAAAAGAACGTCAGCATTCGCACGTAGACGAAGACAACCCGGCAGATTGCAGAGTAACCTGGCTGAGATAAAGACTTACTAGCAGCAGCGAGGTTCGCCCGCCTCCCCGTCGGCTGCGGCGCGAGTTTCTTGGCCTCGGGCGTCACGCCGAACCGAACGGGCGGCGGCGGGCCCGTCTTCTGGGGCACGAGCGGCTGCGCGGTCGGCGGCTGCAGCCCCCCTCCGACAGCACCGAATCCGCCGACAGCAGAAGGATTGGCCATCCCCGTCGGCTGGGGCTGCAATCCCATGCCCATGCCCATTCCCATGCCCATGCCGACGCCCATACCGCCCACTCCCATCCCCATCAGAGGCATGCCCGTCCGCTGAGGCTCGAGCGGTGGCGGAAGGCCCGTCATCTGAGGCTGCATAGGTTGCTGCTGCTGCTGCTGCGGAAAGCCGGCCATGAAGCCAGTCGGCTGGGCTTGCATGGGCGCGGTCATGCCTGTCGGCTGGGGTATGAACGGCCCTTGCATCGGGAAGCTCTGTTGCTGCGGCATGCCGGTCACCATGGGCATCATTGGCTGCGGCTGCTGGGCCATTTTCTGTTGCATGGCTTGGGTATACTGCTGCTGGAGACGCTGTTGGCTAAGGTCATTCAGGCTCTGCCCCGGCGGAGCGACCTGGGTTTGCGGATAGCCCGTCATCTGCGGCTGCAGGGGCGGGGGTCCAAAGGCGCTAGGCTGTGCGGACTGGGGAGCCGAGAGCGGTCGGGATGGGGGCGGAGGTGGCATCAGGCCGCCTTGGCCTTGGGTGTACTGCGGAACCATAGGTCTTTGCCGGGCGATGGTCTGGGGAAGCTGCTGGGCCAACTGCTGTGCTTGACCGTTGACGGCCGGCGGTTGCATGCCGCTGAAGAAACCGGGGGTTGCACCAGTGGGCTGCGGAACCTGTGCCGGAGCCGGGGCGGGCGCCGGAGCCGGCGCTAGGTTTAGAGGGGGCGGAGCTGGGGCCGGAGGCTGCACCTTCTCCGGCTCCAGTGGTTGACTAAGCAGAGACAGCTCTTGCATGGATCCCGTGAGCGTCGCGGTGCTCTGCGCGGGAGTGGCAGCGGCAGTGGCGACAGGGGCCGCGGCAGGAGTGCTGGTGGCTGCCGGGGCAGCAGAGGCGGCGGGCGGCGCAGGCGCTTGCTGCGGCGCCGGTTCCGGGGTTTTGGAGGGCTTCACATCCCACGCATCGTCATCGAAACCGCTGGCGGGCTTTGAAGCGGCAGCAGAAGTTGAAGTTGCTGACGTTGTAGGAGACGCACCCTTGGTCTCGGTCGCACCGGCGTCCTTCTGCTGGGAAAATGCCTTTGGATCGACGGTGTTGTTGGTCTCAACCGGAGGAGCCGGCCGCCCTTTCCTAGTGTTGTTCCGCAGGGTGCCCCCCGGTCCGGAAAATAGGCCACCAGACGCTTCATCGCCGCCTTTCCTGTCACGACAATACTTCGTATCCAAGTACCGTATGACTTTGATAATATCACCCTCGCGGAAACCCAGATTTCGGAGCACGGTCGCGTCGACGTCCGGCAGGACGGTCTCGTCCATGGACTCCCTCGCGAACGCTTGGGCATACCGCTCGCACAATGCCGGCTGGACGTCGCAGGAGAGGAAGAACGGGAACCAGTCGTACTCGGGCTTCTTGGGCTCGACCGTAGCGCCAACCTTCGGGGCCGGGTTGCTCCGGGAAGGCTCGCTGGTAGCGGCCCTCTTCTTGAGATCGGACAAAGGCTTGTCCTCGTCAAGAGAAATGCCAGTGATACGCTCGACATACTCCAGATCCTCGAGGGACATCTTAGCAATCGGCACGGCAATCCGGACCCCGTTCAGCTTGTGAAGGTTGAGCTTGCCGTCCTTGATACCGAGGAATTGGGCCTCGACGGTGAAGGACTTCGAACGGTCTGTCCACGTGCGGACTTTGGAAGGATCAGGCTCTGGAGATACTTTTAGCACAAATCTTCCCCGGCCAGTTAGCGTGTATAAGAAACGCTACTTACTTGACTTGCCGCTAGACCTGGACGAGCCCGGGGCCTCAGCACGGCCGTTCTCGTGTCTGCTTCGCTGTTGCCCCTCGGTGTTACCCTTTCTGACCGACAGACTACTACTCCGCTCGGGCAAAGGGAACCCAGGGCCTACCTCTTGCGCTCTCTTTTCCCGTTCTCTTTCCCTCTGATCCTCCCGCTGCCCGGCCTTGATAGCCTCCTTGGTCAGGCGCGCCTCCTCCAGACGGTTCTGCTCGACGGTGGACATGCCCGCAGTGATGCCCGGCGCTGACGAGGCCACGGGCGTGTCCAGGATCCCCGTGACTTCGATGTAGCTGCTCGGCACGACGCCCTCCTTCTGGTTCTTGACGCGGCGCACCATCCACCACTCGTCGCTCTTGGTGTCGTCCAGGATGATGACTTCGTCCCCTATGCCGACCGTGACCTCGTCGTCGCCCTGCGCCATGAAATCGTACATGACGACGCCCTTCTTCTGCACGATTCCCTTCTTCGCCGTGCCCGCCATGATCACCTCCCTCAGGCCCTCGGCGCGCACCGCGCCTGCCAGCTCGCCCAGCATGGCGACAATCTCCTCCGCGGTGTCCTTAGCGCCCGCGTGGAAGTCGACGCTCTTGCTCGGCTTGACCAGCTCCATGAACACGTGCTTGCCCTCGCGCGAGTAGTGCGTCATCTTATCGGCCGTCCACTCCAACGAGGGGCCGTCCTGGGCGTATTCCGGGGCGATTAGGATGATACCGGTCCGCAGGTTGATGCCCAGGGTTGTCGGCATCTTCTTTTTCTTGCCCATGATGGAAACCATCTCGTTGATATTGTACATATGGAAATCGCCGGGAGTGAGGGGCGCCGTTCCTGGGGTCCGAGGGGGCTCATAATCGTCGCGACTACGATGCCCCCCCGCGGGCGGGGATGGCCGGGGAGGGTCTACTGAGAGGTGGGAGTCGCCGCGCGGCCGTGCCGGGAGAGGTGGGGATTTCACCTCACTATCGGATTCCTCTGAGGCGTACTCCTGCCGGGGCGGGAGATCATTGAGCGGGGCTGGGGGCTGATGGGACGAGCCCGCCCGGGCAGCCATCATACCAGCGATCATGGTGGCCGGGTTCGGCGCGGCCGGAGTGGCAGGGCTGCTGGGCTCCGAGGGAACCGGATTCCGAGCTGGGAGCGGCGGGCTTTGCACATCAACGCTAGGACTCCGAGCCGGGAGCGGAGGCGCCGCTGGCGCGGGCGGCTCGGCAGCCACGTCCTGCTTGCTCTCTGCCTCGCCAGAGAGTTCAATGTAGTTTGCAGGGACAAAGCCATAGTCTCCATCGTGTCCCACCAAGATCCAGTCCGGATCGGACGTGTCAAAGACTGTGAGCTGCGCATCCTCGGGGAACGAGAGCTCCTCGTCGGTTTGTCTGGTGTACTCGTAGAGGGCGCGGGCTTTCCCTTGGGGTTGGGCCTGCATTTGTGCGCACTCGTGTTAGCTCTTAAACGGTCTCCTGATCTGCCCTGTTCTCCGCATCATACACACCTCCTCGATGTAGTTGTTGGGAATCAGGCCGACTGGCTCGTCCTCGTCCTCGCCAGTCGCCTTCTTCTTGGCCTTCCACCAGTCATCCTCGGTGCTCTTCTCCAGCACGTACAGCAAGTCCCCCTCGGCGATCTGCAGCTCGCCCTCGGCCTGGGGCGTGTAGTCGTACACGGCCTTGTACACGCCGACGAAGCCCATCCTCGCTGCTGCTGTTCCTGCTGCAACTGCTGGCAGTCGCGGGGGAAAGTGCTCTTCAGATCGTCGGGAGTCGGGATCGGGGCTATCGTCGCGTAAGGATGGCAGACGGCATCGGAGGGAATGGCAGCGGGTGCCGGCGTAGGACGCGCGGGCGAATGAAGGCTGCAATTAGCTCAGTTATGGCCGCCCAAAGGAGGTTGATTGCGGGGTGCCAGGGTGGATGTATGTAGCGGCGTAGCAACGAAGTCCCAGACCGCTGAGGTTGGGCCGGACCCAGGCGGGATATTGCGCTAAAGACGGCGTCTTCCCCGAAGACTCCTTAAGGCTCTTGGCGAGGCGCACCCTCAATCAGCAGGCGTTTAAGATTCTGAAAAGAGATGGCGCAGTCGTGATCCTGTATTCTTCCGGTCGTACTGTTCGGCAGACTCGGAGTTGAGTGGCCTCTTCCAATCACAGATCCGTTTCCAACTCCCAGCTACAGTAGGTAGATGACCCTGCGCAAGGAGGTCGGCGGGCATAGGTCTTTTTGGGCGGTGGGTCTGTTCAAGCAAGTGGTAACTTAACTGGTAACTTACATTACCCTGTCTCCAGCAGCTGTACGGATCCGTATCCGTATTGTAAGGTACTTATCCACCTCAGTACCTTAGGTTAACAAGGTTGTTAACGAGAGTGGGATCTACCCCAAATATCCAAAACCCAAGTCAGGCGCTGCAGGGGTGATCATAAATTCCTAGTTCCTAGGTTGTAGTAGAGAAGGGCCCTGCAGTGGCATCTGGGATCGTTATCGGCTCCGCACTGTGCTGTGTCGGTGCGTTCTGCCGGTAGCCGTGTGGTTCACAAGCTCAACGGTATGCAGGCAGCTCCGAGGCTCTGCATCCATGCATTGGACCCTGGACATTGGATGACAGCATCCAATTGTCCACATCACGGGCGACATCTGGATCTCGCTCCTTCCGTTGCCGGCACACTCTGGATGGATCCAAAATAGTCCTATCTGAATATCTATTCCGTCTCTAACGGTCCGCTAGCCATCGATACCGACAGAGTGATCGCTCTTTATCCCGAAGCCCTCGTCGTCGCACACTGAAGCAAAGCAAAGCAGGACTAGCTGGTTCGTCCCCTTCCCGCTTATACTCCAGCTGCAACTTTCTGCTTCTAATACGCAGTCCAAACCCTGCCCTTCCCTCAAAAACGCCTCCGCGTCTAACAATAGAGCCCACAACCTGCCCGCATCTTTCCAGTCCCTCCCAGTCACCGCTCGTTATTGCGCTCTCCCCTTATTGCGATTCACCTAACAAGGCCAATGTTCATCGAGGATGGTCGCTCTCATGCCCCGACTCCTTCCTCATGCTATCCTTCCGCTGAGTGTTCCTCGAGACCAACCCCGGGAAATACCTAGGTTCATGCCCCGACAGATGAATATCTCTCGCACCAGCGTCAACCGCGGTGGGTGTGCCCACCCCTGACCCTGACATGGACCCCAACATCGGCGATGCCAGCGCCGAGATGCTGCCCGTGTAGAGTTGAGACTGACTTGATGATGCGGGGATCGAGGCGACGGTCGGACTCCCCGTCTGCACTTCCAGGGGCCGTGCCGATGATCCCGCGGTTGGGGCTTGGCTCTGCTGGGGCTGCTGTCTCGGGTCGGGCAGCGCCATCGTGGCAGCGGCAGCGGCAGCGGCGCTGGCCGTGTTGGTGCGGGTCGAGAGCGCTGGGGATTGAGGGGGTAAGGGGTCGGAGGTGTATCTCTCCACCCTGCAATCATAGGTAAGGTAGGTTAGCTTAGCCTCAATCTTTGCCTAGTACCAAGTGGTAAAAAAAAAAAAAAGCAGCGAAAGCTCACATCATCCGCTCCTCCATGAGGGTCTGGTACCGGAACTCCTCTCTCCGATCCGGCACGTTCGTCTTGACCATAGTATTCCCGCGCTTCCCGGGCAAGTGGAAGTTTGGCCCCAGCCACTGCTGCTTGATGGAGAACTCGTAGCCACTCTGCTTGACAGAATTCTTGGCCAGCTCGCACATGTCCACGGAGCTCAGCTTGTAGATCTGTGCGGCGACCGCATACTCCTCGATCAAGGGCTCCTTGGTGAATGCAAACTGAAGCGGGTCATCAGTCGAGAGCGACACGTTCAGTCCGCGCTTGAAGTACTGGTAGAAGGGGTTCCGCTCGTACGCCAGAAACAGCGCGTTGTTGCTGAGCGGCGACATGGCGATGCCGATCTGCTCGAGATAGAAGATGTATTGTAGCAGGGGCACTTTGCGAAGTAGCAGGCCGTGGCTGATGCTGTGGCAGCAGAGCGCGGCAACCGCAAGATGCTCGCTGTCGCCCGCCTCGCCGCAGTGAGGCCGGAGAACGAACGTATTGAAGCCGCGCTGTTTCCGGAAGTGATTCAGCGACGCTAGATTCGCGAACAGGTGATAGATCCAGTACGTGTACGGCGGGTTCTGCTTCGTGTCCCACACCCTCGGCACCGGGAATTTCTTGAACAGCCTCCGCTCGACCTTGCTCTCGTCGTCGACGCTGTCGAGACCCACGACCCGCTGTAGGAATATGTGGAGCTTGGGGTGGCTGGTTGGGTCTTTGGTGACCTCGAACAGCGGCTGAAACAGGTTCTTGATGATCTGCTCGAATGAACTCATCAAGCCGCTCGACTTGTAGACGTCGTACAACCGCGGGACCTGGATCAGCCACCGGACGTTGTGGGAGAAGAGCTTGTTGTCTATGACCCAGGCCGCGAGCTTGTCCCACTCGTCGAGCGATCTGCCGTAGATGGAGATGCGCCACTCGACCATCTGGTACTTGCTCGATTCGAGATCGGCGATGACCTCCTTCGTGATCTCGGCCAGATATCTGCCCTTGATGAAGTTGTCCGTCTTGAGGAAGATGGTCCTCAGCCGCGACTCGCCGATCGGGTTATACTTCAGGTTGAACTTGTCGAAGCGATGGAACGAATCCTTGTGCGCGTGCATGTCCAGTGTGTCGATGCTGAGATCGTACGCCGTGAGGTTGATACTCTCGAACACCTCAGCCAGCGTCAGATGCTTCCCGTCGCGGAACAAGACAATCTCGTCCGGAAACTTCTTCATCTTGCTCTTGATGAAGCGCAGAAGGTGCTTCTGGTTCATGCAGGCCGAGTGGTGGACGTGGGTGTCGACCTTCCTGACGTTGTAAAAGTCACGGTGCGGCACCTTCTTGCTGTCGGCCGTCTCCTGATACTCGTTGAGAAGGGTGTAGAGGTTGAACTTGCCCTCCAGGTATTGCAGACGCCGGAACGCAAAGCTCTTGCTCGGCCCATCGGACGAGACGTTCAGGATCACGTCGAGGTCCAGGTAGTACTCCTTGATGGTCGGTACATTGACAACCGGCCTGCCAGCGTTTTCCGCTTCTTCGTTCTCGTAGACCTGATACACCCCGTTGTCGTCCAGCCGAAAGGTCATCCCGCTGCGCCCCGGCAAAGGCAGCAGATCATCCATGTCAAAGTCCTCGCCAATGTCCTGCCCCGGCTTGCGCTTCTTTGCGTTCGATTTCCGCGGCATCCCGGCACCTTGCTCCGGCGACCGCTCGCTAGAGCGCTGCTTTTCAACGTTCAGCACAAGGCTGTTCTGCATGCTGTTGTTGGCACTACCAGCTCCCCGAGTGGCCCTTTCCCTATCCTCCGTCCATGCCGGTTCTGGCGGTGGCGGATAGATGTTCCAGCTCGGATCATCTTTCGGATTGTCGTTTGGTCCTTGGAGAGAGAGTCGGATGTACTTGTGCCTGATGTCCAGGACCTTCTGGACGTTCTTGAAGATAGCGGTGAGCTCGGCGTTTATCTGAGGATCGGCATCCACGAAAGTACTGCTGCCGATGCCCGCGACCGCGCCGTTTAGGAGCATCTGCTGTTGGGTCGCGGAATCGGGCTGGACCCCTGATACTGACCCTGTGTTGCCCAGTTGGGGGTAGCTGCCACGGCTCGGAAGGTTGTCGGTCCCATAGTAACTAGGCTCCTCTCTGGGTTGCTGCACGGAAGCCGAGTCAAGTTCGGAGAGTTTCAGGTTGCTAAAACTGTGGCCGAGATTCGATCCACTATCAGCATGGGACGCGGCGATTCCAGCACTAGCCGGGATGAGTGGACTACTCTGGGGCGACATTTGAGCGAGCTGCTGCAATTGAGTGCGACTCTCCGCCTGGCTTCGCTGATAGAACAGTTTGGCGTCGGTCTGCGTCATTTGCCGTTCTGCAACCATGTCGTAGAAGGCCGTCTTATGGGGCATGTCTCGGGGAAGCATGCCGTCCTCCATTTCGATTTCATTTCGCTCGTGGTCGTCATCTGGACTTGAACGCTCCTTAAGGTGGTGACCGTCGGAGTCATTCCCATCTGGGCCCCCCTCAGAATCCGTGTCACCCCGAGCGTGCGTCCTGTACTCCTCGCCATCCGAATCAAGTGTTGGCATTTGAGTAGCTGAGACCTTGGGCGATGATGAGTGTGACGACGGATCATGCGAGTACGGATGTTCTGAATACAACAGTTAACTGCTTGTCCCACAAGCGGAGGTGGACACGGTGTAGCCGAAGCCTTTGTGTCCCGGCTTTCGTGCGGAAGGCTGGTTGGTGGTTGTTTAAGCACAGAGGAACACTGAGAGTTTCTCTCGGGTTCAACAATGCAATACTTACCGGCCATGACTAACTATATGCCGACTTCTAAAACACGGACAGTAAACTCTCCAGGATCCCGGAATCGCTTATCGTCCCTGTAACTCTCTTAGGGAAAGGAGAGTTAATATGGAATGAGATATGCTGTGTTCTCTTTCGGCCACAGTCGCAAATGGCACTAAGAATACTTCTGGGAATCACCACCCACCTTCAGGGTTTCTCTTAAGTCGAGGTTCAGGCTGTTAGGCTCTGACCCGAAAGAAACCAACAAGAATCGGCACCTTCCGTAACTGTGCGTGCCGTTGCGGCGGGGATTGACGTTCGGAGTCGGCCGTTAAGGTTGCCGCCAAGCCTGCATGCCTGCCAAGTCTTCCGTTCCAAGCGATTTTTACACTTCTGACTCCTGACCCTGGATACTACCTTACGTGTATGGTACTGTGCATACGCAGTATATAGGTAACTATACTAAGGAGTAAACGCTGAGCGTACAATACCTTACGTAACGATGTACCGATATGCCAAGCATACATGTCCAGTATAATACCGTACATAATCAGCCTCCCTTTCATGTTACTCGTGTACAGAAGCGGAATGACTGACCCTAATAACCGAGCCCAGCGAGCCGGAACCCCTGGGATTGGGTTTGAGAGGAGTCGAGGACGTTAATAAAAGCACCATTGCGGCGCTATGTAGATTTGGTGGAAGTTTGGAACGAGCCGGGCCTGTCGGTAAGTACTTACCTACACTAGGCCGGGACCACGGACAAGTGGCAAACACAATTCAATCAACTTGGGATCAGAAGCCGTCATTGGCTCTCGCATACATCTCTTGGTTCCTACACATCTAATACAACGGATGTCTATTATGTACGACAGAACCAGTATCCTCAGGACTTGGCTGCTGCTCCTCTTCTGACCGGCAGCTTTCGTTTCCCGTCCAGGGAGTACAAGCCTCCGGCAAAGAAGACTATGACAGCCCCTATGAGCGTCCCAGATGCCAAACGATTCCCAAATAGCCAAATGCTCAACAGTAGGCTCACCAGTTTGCGAATGTTGAGTACGATGGTAACGGTCAGAGCTGAGGACGCCGCGGCGAGGAGATTCACCCCGCGGATACAGGCGTATTGCGTCAACACGTTGAGGACGAGATAGAAGAGCTGGCTCGGAATCTGGATCTTCTGCAGACCTCGCTGGATGTTTGGCGATATGGCCGGTAAGTCCTCGGGGGACGGGACAGCGAGCGAGAGTGGAGCGCTGTTGGCGAGCTTCATGAATTGCCTCGTCAAGGACGGCAGGAAGGGCAAGAAGAGGGGCAACGACAGCAGATGCGAGTAGAACAGGTTCTCCTTCCACTGCGGGCCGTAGATGCGGTATGTTTCTTCCGTGTAGAGACCCATGATCGCTGAGAGAACCTGGGCGACGAAGAGGATGGCGAGGCCTGTCCCGAAGCTTGCGTTCCCGACTGACTTGTCGGCCGGCGACCCCTGAGCTGCCTGTTAGTGCCGTTGCAAGCTGTCGGCGTGAAAGGTTCAAGAAATGGTTACCTTAGTCTGCGCATCGGACCAGGCGGCAGTGATTACGCCCACCGTAAGTAGGAGCACTGCGACAACCTGGATCCGAGAGTACTTCTTGCCGTACAAGCTCCCTGCAATCATGGTTGTGATGCTGCCTCCCGAACGCAGGATGATATGTACCGGAACCGAAATATCGTAGCTGAAGGCGTGGTTATTGAGCACATTGATGCTGAAGAACAGCACAATGTTGACCAGCCAGCGCCGGATGGGGACTTTGTTCGGCTTGAGGAAGAATGGCGGGCGCTTCGAGTCGAACTGGGACGGTAATCCGATGGCCGCCACGAAAAGGAACTGAACGAACGTCAAGAGTGTCCCTGTTGACACCATGCGCTGTCAGTCCACAGCCGTTCCGCTTCCGCCGCTCCCGAGAAGGCTCATGCAGGGTCGACAGAACATACCACTGGCGGGCTCAACCTTGATGATAGATTCAAGGGCAAACACGTTGGAACAACAGCCGCCAAAAATGAGCGACAGCATGGCCCCGACGGCCAGCCATTGCGGGATGGTCTCGATGAACATGCGCCCGGCGAGGGCCATAGCGCGGCTGAAAACGGGCCGGTTGTCGTCAATTCCGTACATCTCGGCCTTTTCGAGCGAGGGCCCGGCATTGATGACGCGCGGCGACGGTGCCGACATGGCGTATGTCTTGTCGCCGCGGTCTTTGCTGGTTGGCGGCGTCTGCTGATGCTTGTGCAGTGCCGGACGCCGACGAGTTGTCATGGCCAGGGGGTGCGGCGCGGCGCGGGGGCGGTTGGCTCGTTACGGGGACATAAAAATGCCTGGTATTGGCGCTAGTGCACACGGTATCGGAACGGCACACCGGACTCCGTTGCCACACGAAGGGGCCGAGACTCGGATCGATCGGGGACGAGGCAAAAAGGTCGTCAGGCTATGGCGGGGCAGATAGCAGCTCTGAAGCGTTTGTCCTTAATGCCTGCTTCGCAAAGCGGGACGGTGAGACCGGGAGTCACAGCAGAGAAAGTCTGAAGGGGGGCTCGCGTGGTAACCCCAAGCTGAACCGTGGATAGGAAAGTTCGCGTCGAAAACAAGCAACGGTCGGCAGCGGTCGCACGAACCAAGTGTTAGGATGAATGAACGAATGGCGGAGGATATGTAGCAGCGCCAATCCCTCCCTTATATGGCGGTCATATTCACCGGCCGCCCGTGCAGCCTTTTTCGCGCCCGTCAGAACTCCAGGGCTACGTTACCTTATTCGAACTTTCCCTTGAGCTTCCATGTGGCCAAAAGAGACAGCAGGTGGATATGGTCCGAGATCCACCTGCGCGCCGCGGTAGTTTATTAGTGCTAAGATTGTTGAGCAGGCCGGCTTCCGAGCCACTAGAATCGCGGGAAAGGCAGCGCATCGGGTGGAAAGGCGGCAGCTTTCAGCGGGATGGAAATTTGCCGACCGGGATCGCGTTTGTGGATGGCCGATTGATCCTTGATGATTCTCGCTCGAGTGGGGTGCAACTGCCGTCGACTGCCGCCCTGGACCTGCATACGCGGATCTGGATGGGTTTGCTGGACGGCATCGCGCTGTCTGTTTGGGATGGAACATTAAATTCCGATAAGGAGCCGTTGTACGCAGCGTTACCTAGAATTCGCCTATCACATGTTCGTCCCCTTCATGCCGGTTTCCTTATCTTGCATCTTAACTTGGCCTGACCCGGATCAGCAGAAATGCTCGTAACTTCCCTATACCTACTAGTACACTGAAGGGTTGGGTAAGAGCAAGTTGAAGTTCCCGGCACGATCGGGCCGACGTGGTGGTAGGTAAGTTCTTGGCAACATCTGATGTTCTAGCTGGAGATACCGTAAGCGGGAATGAACGATTATGAGAAAGGAAAGACTAGTAGCTGTGGCTTATTACAAGTCGCAGAAAACGAGATGCTCTTCAACGCAACATGGCACCCGTACTAGTACTGGTAGTACTGCTCCAGTTGTAGTATTCAACCCTAACCCACTCATTTCCCGTCTGTCCCAAGACCCACCACAACCCATTCGCTGCAGATGAGCAGTCCGCCAATACCATCACTGGTCCATCGCGGCTTGAAAGTCGCCCAGATCCGATACAGCCCAGGGTATATTGTCTCTCAAACATTACAGCCGTGGACTCACATGGTTGCATATGTGGATATTTTCAACTTTCCCGCCAGCCATGAGATGAGATTGTCACTATGTGCGTCCTCCCATACAAGAAAGGGACTTGGACCTAAGCTGAACTGGATAATGACCAGGACCGTCTTCGCCCTCATCATCATAAACAAGGCCGGTGGCCTGATCTACAATCGGAGCTTCCACGAGGGCGGCTTGAATAAAATCAGCACCAATGACTACCTGGTCCTAGCGGGCACATTCCATGGGTACGGTGCCCTATTCATAGCCCCGGACCTCAGCTTGACACTTGATACTCACATAACACCAACGAAAAGCGTGCATGCCATCACAGCTCGCCTCAACCCTCTCAAGACTCCCGCCGCCAAACGAAGCTCCACTTCATCAACCGGCTCGCTCACTCGACCGGAGCTCCCATCAGGCCTCGAGGTGCTCGAGTCGGAGAACTTCCGGATGCAGTGCTTCACGACGTTGACGGGCATCAAGTTCCTGCTCTTTACTGACACGACGCAGGCCAATGTGGATTTGACAATGCGGCGTGTGTACGATATGTACACTGACTATGTCATGAAGAACCCCTTCTATCAGTTGGAAATGCCTGTGCGGTGCGACATGTTCGACCGGAAGCTGGGATCATACATCAGGGAGATCAACAACCGATAGCGCCCGCATCATCAAGCTACTCGGGGTGGGGATTGGGGGGTGCGAAGGAGAGAGATTACGAGGCTGGGGAAAGGGGAAGGTTGAATTGGAGTCATCGGCATTCTCTTGTTCCGGGAAGTCATTTGGAGTTGAGTCGTGGGAAGCGCACTTCAATAACGCCAAGCAACGTCTATTTCTACAGACCCGAGGCAACAGACCCCCGAGCGATCATTGCCCCATAGGTACCTGCTCCCACCCGTGCGTGTTCAGGAAGTATCCATCTTGTCGGCGTCGTCCGGTTTGCCTCCCTTGTCGTCATCCTTCTTGCTGCCGCTCGGCTGCCCGTCCTTATCCAGCAGCGGCGCAGACTCTCCCTCCTCCTTCACACTCTCTAAGTTGGTCTTTTTGGCCGCCTCGGCTTCCTCGCGCGCCCGCTTCTCTTGCCGCGCCTTCTCCTCCTCCATACTCATGCGCAGAGCCAGAGCTAGCTCGGGGTCCTGGGTCGGGTCGACACCGAACGGGAAGTCCTCACTCGAGCTGGCGGTTTCGCCACCCATGCTTCCCGCACCGCCGGCAACGCCCTCGCCGAGCAGGATCGGTGTCGCAATGAGCTGATCGCTGAGCAGCTTCGAGCTGGGCGGGATAACAACCAGATGCGACGAGTCGGTTGTGCCCTTGATCTCACGGCTGAACGCCTCCAACTTTGCTTGGTTCTCCTCGTCCATATCTCCGAATAGCACAAAGTCGACACCAATTGACAACTTCTTCAGCTTCTTCGCGAGCACGACGAGTTCGCGCTCGGATTCATTGATAGGTGAGCAGACGAACACGATGATGCGCTGCTTCTGGGCCTTGTTCTGGCGGTGTTTGAGCGCGAGCTGTTTCATGTCCAGCCAAGAGTTAGCAAGTAATCAGAAGCCCAGTGCGGCCTCACAGCAACTCACGCTAGCTATTTGGATGCCGGTTGCGAGATGAGCGGAGCCCCGGATCTTCTTCTTGGTCTGATGCAAGCCATCAAGGATCTTGCCCTGGTCGGTTGTTAGGGTCGCCAGCACTTCAGGGCCCTTGCCGCCCATGCTCATCAAACCGACAGACGACTCGGCGTTGCCCTGCACGACATTTTGAAAGATGATATTAACAGCATCGCTCTGCGCCTCGTAGCGGGTCGGTGTATAATCGCCGTTTCTGCTGCTCTCGCTGTTGTCCACCACGATCATCACTGCCTCTAGAGGCATCTTGACGAGGCTGCTGTCGGGTAAGAGGAACAATCGTTCGCAGATAAAGGTCTAGTTTGCCAGATCTGGATGTTCGCACCCTCCTTTCCTCTGAGAAGTGGATGATGTATGTTTTCAGTCGAATTATCGTTGGCGGTTGCAGCTGTGAAGTTGGAAGTCGAATGGAGCTCTGCTGCGTAAGGCGGTTCAGCCTAGCCTCCGAGCTTGGCTGACAGACCCCGGACTTCACTGCAACCACTGCTGGCAGGGGGACCCGCAGCAGCGTTGAATGCTTACGTAATACAGATAACCCGCCCCTGTAGGTCAGGTAATTCACTTGAACGCTGGTACCCGCTGGTTTGTTTACTTTCTGAGACGCGGACCACTCACGTCACTCAGCGCGCATCCCCTTCCCACAACTCACATCACAACTTCGCATGCCAGCGCAAATCGACTCAGGCTGTCAACCCTGTCAGATCCATCAGTTGCGCAAAAAGACCACAATTATCTCAGCACGAAATTGCATCAACAGCAATATCACACGACTCCAGTCACATCATGGAACATCTCGGCAGCAGAAAGCGCAAATCGGATCAGATTTCGGTCTCCGAAGACCAGTACACGGTCGACATAGGCAGTCAAAAAATACCAACCAAGGCTGGAGATGCTGAACGGAACGAAAGTCCGCTGAAGAGGCAGAAAGTTGGGATTACGCTGGCACAAAAGCAAGCACTAATTGACAACCTTCAGCTCGAGAGTATGTTCGCGTCGAAGACGAGGAAGTCGCCGCAATGCTGACAGTGTTTGCAGTTACCGAGCGCGCTCGTAAGCTGCGAGCAAACTACAACATCCATGCCCAAAGCCTTCGAACGCGGATCGAGATCCGCGTCAACCGCATTCCCCTCTCTTTGCGCAAGCTCACCATGGGAGAGTTGTTAGAGAGATACTCGACGGAGCAGCAACAGAACCCCAACGCACACACAAGCAGCACCAGGGGTCCACCGGTGCCTGCGAAGGACCCAGCACCGTCACGGCCGCCCATCCGAGCACCAGCGACTATCGCGTCATCCTCATCCCGCCAAACAAAAAGAACAAGGTTCGTAGCATCGGCCCTCACGCAATTGGGTGCGCTAACAATCTTCTACAGTCATGAAATCTCGGGCGGAGACAAGGAAAATGAGACGCAGACTCCCCAGAAGAAAGTTCGCGCCGACCCGGTGACAGATGTTGCGCGCAACCCAGCACAGGTGTTGTCACCAACCACTTCCAACTCTCGGATCGCGCCTCGGAGTGTCGCCACGCCAGGGAGATCAGGCATAGCACGACCCGTCGTGACCCCTGGCAGAGCAGTGGTAGCAACAAACATCCTGAATAGAATGGTTGAGGGGGCGCGGTCAACAACACGGCCCACCACGACCACAGCACGCAAGACGATGACCTCCGCCGCGCCAAGCAGCTCAGCCAACATCGCCACTACCGCTACCGGGACAACGGCAGACAGGAGGAAAAGAGGCGCGACAGTCACGGCGGCAGCGAAGCCGCTATCGAGGCCTGCAACGCGGATGGCGCGGAGAGCTAGCGGCATCAGCGAGTCCAGCGAAGGCAGCACCTCGACGGTGGTGAGGAAACGGCCCATGACAGCACCGCCGGGGGCACAGCCGAAACCTCCGGCCCCGCAACCTACGGCAGCCAAACGGACGATGCTGAGCACAGTCAAGAAGGCGGTCACGTCCGGCACGACGAGGAAACCGCCTGCAACCAAGGCAGCAGCACCATCCGCTTCAACGGCTGGCACGGGGAGGGTGTTGAGGAAGCGAGCTTGATTCGGACTCGGGGGTGGCATTTGTATCTTTATTGGCGTTTGGGCCAGCGTCATTCTTGACCCCGTGTTGAGACTTATCCGGGTGGCGGGCAGGTTTCATGGTTTGGCGTGCGTCACAACGGCAATGCATAGGGAATTTCGGGATATAACATCGTTGTCGGCATTATGGATTGGGAGCGGAATGGAGCCGGCTAAGCAAGAGGAGTCGCGGATTGTGTGTTTTTTGTATTCCAATGGGATAACACTTTCCAATGGCCACGTTGCGCTCCTCTCGCACCGCCCCATGGGTCTCTCACCGGTGTCTAACCAGCAGTCTTCTTCTTCTTATCCTCGACCAGCTCGATATTATCCTCGGGAATCTCCTTGTACTTCTCCAGCAAAAACTCTTCGATCTCGCCGCTAACATCGCCTTGCACCACAATCTCCTCCCCACCACCGGGCGCCTTGGTCACGGACGACCCAGTCGCGAACTTCTTGCCGAAATCCTTGGCCACCTATTTGTACCCGGTCAGCACAAACACAAACCCCTACTACCCCAGCTTCACCGGTCCGGGTTCGTCATGTAGAGGGACGGACCTTTTTCAAATCCAGCCCAAATGCCTCCAGCCCGATCACAGCCGTGACATACTTGCGCTTGTTGCGCTCGATCCGCTTGATAGTCACCACGCTGTGGGCCAGTTTGTCGGCCTGCCTCTGCTCGGCTGCCTCGGCTTTCGCGGCTTTCTTGGCTGCATCTTTTGCTGCACGCTCTTGGGCGGCTACGGAGAGCGAGGCTGTTGCGGCTTCGAGGGCTTCTGCGCGGGGTGGAAACAAGGGCGGGTCAGTAGGAGCAACCCAAAGGAAAGGGGCGGAGAGGAGGAGCGAGATGGCGAAACGAACCAGGTGACCATATCCTCTGGTAGAGCTCCAGATGGCTTTTCTCTAACCATTCTTGGCATTTCTTGACGGTACCGCCATATTCGCAGTACTGAAAGGGATGAAGTGTCAGTTCGGTAAGATTCAGGGTAGATCTGGTCCGGGGAAAACCGGCAGCAAGGGACACATGCCTCCGGTGGGAGAGTGCACACTATGGTAGCCCGAATGAATGTTAGTTGTGTAAACGTCATGATAGGAGCTGGGTGCGAGGATAGGGGAGCTCATGTATCTGGTGGTTCGGGTGGGATGATGTCACACGAGCAAGCTGTATCGGAAGGGGGGATTTGTTTCCTTACCTCCGCAGTAAACTACCTCGCGGCCGACTGACGCAGGCTCAGCCATACCTAGCTAGACAGCCAAAGCTGCGTGCTGTCTGGAGACAGTGAATATAAAGGCGGTGGTATTCGGCGCGTGCTGGTGCTGTCCTCGTCGCGTTTCGAGTCTCTTATGTCGCGCCGAGATGCTGCCCCTCCTTCGAATTAGACCGCGGGGCTGCTGGATGGCGGGGCTATCAGGGCAGAGCTACGGAGCACCAATCACCAACGACCTTGAGGTGGCAGGTGGGACCATCGGCTCTTTGAGGCACTTCGCAGCCCGGTCGGTACATGACTCTTCCCGCGCCCCCGCTGACCGACATCCTGCAAGTAGCCATTCAATTCCCTTCTTTCTTCCGCACGTGCAGACGACTTCTTGCCGATACGCCGTCCCAACATATCAGTTCGCGCTGGTTGTGTCATGGAGCTGTTTCGGCCTGGATCGTCTTCCGATTACCCCGCACCGTATTCATGCTGCAGAGCGGCTAATGGTTGGCTGACGCCTTCGCAAATGCGGCGCGCTCAATGTGACCCATGCCTACCCGCAGACAACAACGCGTTCCAGCCCAATCATTCTTTGCCGCGCACCACCCGAGGTCTGCATCAGTCCCGAGCCCCTAGCACGACCCGGATACCCATGGGCTTCCCTCGATCGCAAACTTTCGAAGGTGCTGCTGATGGCGAGCGCGCGAAATCGAAAGAGAGCCCACGCAGACGACCTCTCGCAAGAGCACCGTTCTAACAAGAAGATCAAGTCGAGAGGGAGACTTCACGGGCCGTCGAATTTCCCACCCGAATTCTGGGACGACCTGTCCAAGGTTCCCCTTACGCGTCGCGCACTGCGCGAACTCGACCGGCGAAACAGCGCTTGGCCTGCCCCGAGGCCCGTAATACCTGCAGTGTATACCAAGAACCTTGCCCGCTTTGCAAGACACGGCGGCCCAGATTTTCGCCATCTTCGAGGGGTATATATATGTTATTCTATGATCGAATTGATATGGTGCTGGAATTTGACATATGCGAAACGTTCTAGCTTAGCGAACCGAAGACCGCCTTATATACTATGACATCTAGCCGCTCCACTTCAAGCCAATAAACTAACGAAATCGACAAAGGCGATAGATATCTGTTCTAATACTAAGACGAACTCAGCGTACGTGTGACGAAACCACAGGCAGTCCTGCCTCTGAAAGGGTTCGCCGGTCGAAGGTATCTGTTGGTCGGACTGTAGGTCTCGGTGAAGCCAAAGGGTTCACAACAATGCTTGCCGCAATGTTTGCACAGTAAGTGAAGGCTACTGCTTGAATTGCTCACTGGAGAACTCCCAGAGTCCTCCAGAACGAGTGACTATATACTGTCTATCCTTGAGTGCTCTTATATGCTCTATAGAGCTCCTTAGAGCTTGATGCTCTATTGACCCTATCGAGAGCTTCCATCCCTTTGTGCTGATTGGCTTAGTTCCTTGAGCTCTCGTCCGCTCTCTAGAGCTCCCTAGAGCTCCTTTCTCATTGGTCCTAAATGATTGGTTCGGGTGCGTCCTGCGCCACCCGTCGGGTTGTCCCACCTGCAGCTGTCCTGTTGGCTTAATTCGTGACATCTAGCTATACGTATACTATGTCACGCAGCCGACAGCGCCGGGCGGGCGGCCCGAGTACTATATGACTGAGATTAAGGTATTCGCCATGACGAGCGATCGTAATATATTCGTTCAAGGAGCAACGGCATTCCGGAATGTACGCCATCGGGCGCAATAGTACCGCGACAACTTCATCCAGGTGTCATGAACCAACCATATATGACGGCCGGGTGGGGCGCGACCCCTGAACCCCGAGCCAATGGCCGACAGGGACGGCAGGATCACCAAGATCAATCGGGGACTGGTGATCCCGGTGAGCGGCTCACCCACGATCACCGGGCCGAAGCGATCAATGGTGATCTGGGTACGAAGGTACCTAGGGGAGGAAGCTGTATATAGTTTACCGTTCTGTCACTCATTCAGATGGATAGCTTCCTCAGTGAGCAATTCAAACAGTAGCCTTCACCTACTGTGCAGACATTGCGACTTGCATTGTTGTGAACCTTTTGGCTTCACCGAGACCTATAGTCCGACCAGCAGATACCTTCGACCGGCGAACCCTTTCAGAGGCAGGACTGCCTGTGGTTTCATCACACCAGGCGGCGAATACAAGAGCACGCCAAACCAATAAGGAGGCACCGCCTGAAGCAGAAATCACGATTGCTAAGCAATCTAAAGAGTTGGCTAGTAATAACTTTATAGATTATAAGGAATATGCCGGATTATAAGCTATCGGCACTAAGAACTACGCTATAGCCAAGGACGTCGAGGAGATGCTGGCTCCTCCCCAGTACCTTTATATAGAGGACGAAGAGCCTAGCCAGGAGCCTACATCCCTTAGTAAGCCGGTTTTAAGCTTCACTACGAGCTTTACATCGAGCTTTACCGTATAGAGCCAAACCAGTTCGAAGCGGAACAGAGCTTCTAACAGTCCCCCGTCGAATTCCCGGCCACGCAAGAAGCAGGATCCAGCCAAGAAGCACGACTCGGCCAAGAAGCGGACACGCTATAGTACGCCTCTACGAGTGGCTAGGTCTTCCACGCAGGGCTCGACATCTTCAGGATCTGCTGTACCTCTAGGGGCCCCGGCTGAAGAGTACTGGTCCTGGAGTGACGAATATCAAATGTGGTACTATATGAACGAGGACGGGAGTTGCATCTGGGACGATGGGGAGTAGTATTACCGTCAAGGGCTTGTTGTGTCCACGGACTCGGATGGGCGTTCCCGGTGTATGTTTAGTGTTGTTGCTTTCCCGTATGGCATCTCTGTAATGTTTACCGCCCTGGCGGACGTTTGCATTGGCTTTTTCGCATTCATTGGCACTAGTATATACGATGTGCTATGGTAGGCAACCTACAGAGAACTGCTCCTCCATGAAAACCCTCGGCCTACAACGCCTCCCATAGTCAGCTATATCCGCGAATCACACTGACATTTGTCTCGAGAAGGCTGAGGTAGTTGTATTACTTGGCCGACTAGTACCCCATCTTCTCCCTCTCTTACCTGACTGTCGCCATCCACTTTTCTAAGCCACTAATAGCGGCTTCCGGAGACCGGAAATTCGATGCTAAATATAACACCACCTTAGCCGGGCTAAATTCCCTCTCCGGAATCTTTGCGACGAACTCTTCTGCGAGCGGGCCGGTAGCCTGACGTCATAACTCCACCAAAAGAGCAAAATCGAGACTGAGACTCTTGTGAGCGTCCAGACGCTCGGTTGAGCCAATGTCCAAGTACTTGTGCAGAAAGACGACGCTGAATCGCTTATGGACACTATGGTTCAGGATGAGTTACCGGATTGGACCGAAAATGACGGATTCACATCCAACTCCTTCAACTGACAGCTTGCGGTGTGAAGACTTGAAAGTGAGTTGTAGGCGTTCAGCCCATCGGAATAGAGATGGAATGTCCTCACGATGCCATTTGCTCAACGGCAATGTCTGCAGCAGGAGAGCGAGAGAGTGTGAAGCAGGAAGCGTGGCAGGCTTATCATCAGAGGTAGCGCCTGACTGTACACTCAATCTTGAGCTAATAGTGATGTTCACGAATTTTGTAGGCATCCCCTAGCAAGAGAATGAAAGCAATTTTATCGTTCTGTCCTGGCTTCCCCACTGGCGCCTAAACTGGAATAATGTCTGTCCAAATGAAACGCAAAACGCAAACCGGTTGAAAAGGCACTCTGTCATGGAAGGCATGATTGGTAGAGGGCATGACGGCTTGCGGGGAGTTTGCCGCTAAAAAGGGACACTCACTGAGCAAGATGCATCAATACCTATCGCTAATTGGACATCGGGTTACTAACATCGTGAATGATCGAGGCAACATGTTCCAAACTATCATTTGGACAATACATCTCCTACTACTCACGCTCTTGTGCTATCCCGGCCCTCCCTGCGTAGACCTTTCATCGGCCTCGTATGGATTTGGGGTTCCCGACCTCTCCGCGTAGGTGTTTCCTATGCCTCTAGAGTTTTGGGGCCGGTCTTTATGGCTCTTGTATCGAAGGCACTATGGGACTAACTTTACTTTGCATCTCGTTAAACATCTTCTTCGTCCAGTCGAAGACGTTATCATATTTGAACTCCTTTGCTGCAAATAGACGACGGAAGAGTCGACGAAGATACGAGTAGTCCGGCCTATCCTCGAAACGCAGGCGTCGGGTATAGTTAATATACGTGGCGAATTCTTTGGGGAGGATGCCGTCGCAGAGCTCTTCGCCAGATAGGCGCTCCTTTATCTCTTTGATCCGCGCGTCCTTTTCTTCGCCCGTGGCCGCCTTTAGGCCTTGCCATGGTAGCGAGCCGTAGGCAAAATATACAAAGACGTATCCCAGAGACTCTAGGTCGTCCCCCTACGACTGCTCTGCCCGCGCTTTAGTAGACGAACAAACGGATCGCGATTAGGTACCTACCGCGGCCGTTATGATTATTAATGCTTGCGTACCGTATGGTACCGCCTAATAGGAGGCCTTCTACGTCCTTGTAACGCTCGGCATCGGCAGATTCCTTGGCCAGGCCAAAATCAATCGTGTATAGAGTGTTTCCCTGCTTGTCGATTCCTATTAGGAAGTTGTCCGGCTTGATATCGCGGTGAAGGAAACCCTTTGAATGGATATATTCGATCCGAGAGATCGCCTGGTCGGCGATAAGGAGGATAGTCTTGAGCGAAAATCTTCGGCCGCAGTAGTTGAATAAATCCTCGAGCGACGGGACGAGGGCATCGAGAACGAGCACGTAGAAATCGCACTCCTACCCATACCAGTGCACCCGCGGGATCCCAACTCCACCCGATAGCGCGTTATATATATCCTTCTCGCCTCGGAGCACCTCGGGGTTATCTCGAACATATATAAGCTTTATGGCAACCTCCTCGCCCAATTGGATCGGTCCCTACCCAGTTAGCGACGACCAGGGCAGCGAGGGACAGCACGTACCAGAATAGACAAGGCCAAAGCCCCCCGCCCCGATCTTGCGGTCAAGGCGGTACCGGTCGGCGATGACAATGTCCTCAAGGGTATGTGAGCAGTGTCCCCTTCGATACAGCGGATGGCGATCTGTACCTTCATTTGTGAGCTGGCAGGTAAAGCGGCAAAGTGGAAGCTAGCACCCAGAAATCATCTCATCTGTACCAAGACGGATTGGGGCGGGCGGGACTACCCTGGTGGACGTCCAACAGCACCGCTGCAATGCGCCCGCTGGTGGCACGGGGAATTGCGGCAAACCAGAGAAGCGGCCCCGCCTCGTTTGCTAGCATCGCGAATTCCTGGCACAGATCTCTCACCTAACACTATCTTTTGCTCAGCAAGGGAACAGCGGATCTTGTCCTTTGCCAGTTTGCTACAACCCAGCACCGTTCGCACACTGCTTGTGTCAAAGAGGCTGTCTCGACCGTGTTCAAGCTAACGACCGAGCTCCTGCGCGAAACGGGTCACAGTTGGCTGATGCCTTCCACAGGTGCGCCGCGGTCGACGCGTCACATGAGAAGTCTCCTTCTACTTACTTTGTTCGGTGCAAATCTGCCAGACTACCCGCTGATACCCTCACCATGGTTCGACTATTTCAGTGCTCTCTCCTGCAGGTGATAACCGAGACCGCCAACGGCCGTTTCACCCGTTGTTTCACTCAGAAAAGCCACTGATGCCATCGGATCAGGAGCAGGCAGGAGAGCGTTTCCAGAATTTAATCTGGCAGGAGAATACCAAGAATCCTAGTTTGACCAGAAAGGAAACCCGCAGATCGAATGATGATCCGGATGGGGTGAGCGCAAGCCCGTGCATTTCCCAGAACGGCCAGATGCGCGGCTGCATCGACGGACCGAAGCTACAGATACACGGTACGGTACAACGCCATTGGGGCTCGGTTGCTGTCAGGGACCGGGATTTGTGATACGGCAGCATCGACATGCTCCCTTCGACCCGCAAGCAAAGCTACTTCATCTTCGCCGGTTCGCAGCTCGCCATGTCGGAGGGATGTGTGGGCTATCTTATTATTATTAGTGTCGACAGCGAACCGGGTCCAATCAATGGCGACAGCCGCCCGTGTAAGCGCCCGCTCGACATCTTGCACTACACCAGCCATTCTCATTGGCTGCAACCCACTCTAGCTACTCTGCTTGATCCGGACCTCATTCGCGCGCGCCTTACCTTCGCATGGCGCTCATCTTGGTTCAGTGCAGTGAGTTGGCGAAGCTGAGCCGAAGCTGATTCGCTCGTGGCCGCAGTATCGCCGTGGTGATGGATGCGGTGATGCTGCCCAACTCCCGCCGATACTTCCTCACTGAGCGGCCGTCCCTGCATACCACCCGCCCCCAGGCAGTTGTCATCCGTTGTTCGGACGCTACTGCCCGTCTGGCGTCACCTCTGCGCTTCGCCGAAGACCAGTCACACCATGTCTGCCCATGAGAGCGAGCGCACCTTGGCGCGAATCCAGGTTCTGCCGCTGTGTAGGCGCTCTAGTGGATATCACCTGAATTCCTCTCCCTGGTTGTGCTTTCGTTTGCCTGGTGTTATATTGCTTTCCGAGTCACCTGTTCGCGTGCCTGTTGGTTCCCTCTATCTTCCTTTCTTGCCCCCTGCTGCGCGGCTTAGCAGAATAGTGCTTCGTTGACCGAAGCCGGTCCTGTCGTTCCCATCTCTCCTAATCACCGTTACATTTTCCGGCGCAGGACGTCTTTCAGCTTACTTGCAGTGTCTATTTCTATGTATTGGCTACGCCATTTCCTGCGATATTGATCCTACAACTATAAACAGCCATGTCAGATCAACTACTGTTACCAAGAACCACGTTCCGGCCAGCCTCCCCGCCAGCCCGGAGGAGGCATGGTCGGACACTTAATCCCATAATGGAGGAACCCGAACAGACGGGAGACTCGTTCGTTGAGCGGAGGAAGAACAGGCGGTCGATCGAGAAGATCGAGCAGTGGCTCTCACCCATGAGCGATCATTTCCCCACGCCGAGAGGTCAACACTTCCTGGCTGCCCCGATCCTCCCCGCCACCCCGTCCTGCGTGCCGAGCGACTGCGAAGCCGACCTCGACAACGACGACGCCAGTTCCCAGGCTTCTTCATCAAACCCATCATTACAGTGGAATACCAGCCACAACCGAGACAGCATCATGACGGATGTAACTGAGTTTGACGACCTTTATGATGTTTCCGACGACGAACTTACACGACGGCAACGCCTTCAGACGAACGGGATCAATCGGCAAGGGAGTGCAAGGAGTCTTCGGAGGACGTCGAGGGCGTCCATTGAGCAGCGGAGATCCTTGGCTCGCCTGGTGATCCCGGAGGAGCCAGTGCTCGCGGCTGCGAAGAAGCTGATGTCACCAATTCCACCAACGCCGCCATCCGCAGTTGCTATGTCGCCTGCTGTCAAGTCATTTATGGAGCTGCGGCAGGCACAGGAGGTTCCCCGTGTGTCTGCGCCCCCGTCTCTGGACGGTAGTATCAACTCAGAAGAGATGGCTCAGATGTCTGCGCCTCCCACCCCCATGATTGGAGCCGAGGACAGCGAGGACGAGGAGTGGTCAGGAGTCAGGCTCCAACCGGGTGCCCTCGAAACCCTCCAGGCGCTCTCAGGCAGTGAATCTGGGTACGAGGAGGAGCCCGCACAGGTCATCGAGATCCCGCAAGAGATGACCGAGGCGAACCGACGGCCACCCAGGCTGATCACCGGAGCCCCCCTAGCCAGAGCCGTTTCCCACCGGCAATCTCTCGCGGGATTGACTAAGCTCGAGATCCCTTCCCCGGGAGGCTTCTTCTCCGAACTCTCGTCCGCGACCCGGCGCACGTGGAACGTGAGCACCCAGCCAGAGGAGGCCAACCCCCCTACTTCGACCACCGCTGAGAACTTTTACAAAATCCCCTGGAACCGGTCGACCAACGGGATCCCGCCGCCTCCGCCACGGCCGCTACATCTCGACGACATACCGTCGGCCATTGTCGAGCGTGTCATTGAGCTTCCCGTGAACGAGAAGGATGAAGATCTCCCGACGGCAATCCGGGTGGAGGAAACTCCTGTGCCCATCACCGCTCGCAAAGTTCCGCCAACCCCGAAGCATTCTGAGGCCCCGGCTTCTGAGACTGCAGTCGAGGAACCAACGTCTCCGGTCGATGTCAACGAGATAATCAATGAGTATGCTACTCAACAGGCCTCAAAGCGGGAGGAGAACGCGGTATCACACATGGACCGCACTCAGATGTGGTTGGCGGCTCAGCGGGCGTACCTCCAGGGAGTTGCGGGCTTCTCGGAGGATAGCGCGACCACGGAAGAGTCGGAGCCCGAGCTTGAAGCAGAAGACAAGGCCGAGGTGCAATCCAAGGATACTTCTCCTGAACCCGAAAGCGAGCTGCCCAAGAAGAAGGCTGTCCGGTTCTCCGAGGTTGTGCTCAAGCAGAACATACCTCGCTGCCTCCCCTCGAAGCTGCTCCGCCAGGAGTCGTCCTACTACCGCGCCTTCACCGACTACATTGTGAGGGCCTGTGCCAGTGATGTCTTCATCTGCCGTCACCCACGCTTCGAAGCGCTTCAAGCCCAGCGTGTCTCGCTCAGGGACGCCCACCGTAACCAGCTCCTTGGCAAGTTCCAGCTTTCGGTGGTGCCCCAGTCGGCCAAGAAACGCTTGAGCACCAACGTCGTCCGAGGCGACGACGAGATTGTCGACGACCCGGAGAAGCTCCGCGCCGACAAGGAGGCCGAGGCCCTTTTCCAGATGCGCATGGCCACCTGGCAGGTCGCCGCCACCAAGCTGCTAAACGGCGGTAAGCTCATCTCCGCGCCCGTTGCGAAGCGTCTCGCACGCCAGAGCTGTATGGCGCCCGGCCCAGACGGTGTCAGCCGTGACCGCGCACGCATTCTCGACCTGGCTGGCCAGGGTTCCTGCGACTGGGCATGGCATGCCGCGATCCAGTACCCCAACACCAAGATCTACACCGTCACCACCAAGGCCATGCGCCAGCTCAGCAACAGCAACATCCGCGGACCGCCCAACCACCGCCAAGTCGCCGTCAAGAGTCTCACCAAGCTGCCCTTCGGTGACGACCAGTTCGATCTTATCTCGGCCCGTGAACTGCACGCCGTTCTCAAACTCTTTGGCGAGCACGGCATGGACGAATGGGATGCTTGTCTCAAAGAATGCCTGCGCATACTCAAACCGGGCGGCTACCTCGAGTTCGGCTTGCTCGACGCAGACATCATGAACGCTGGCCCGCTTGGCAATGCAAAAGCGGTGGAGTTTCACTTTGCTCTGCAAACCCTTGGCTACGACCCGAACCCGACCCGGTCCTTCCTCTCACGTCTGAACAGAGCGGGGTTCGAGGAAATCCGGCGGGCGTGGTTGTCTCTGCCTGTGGGGCCCAAGCGTCCTCCGCGTCCTGCCGCTTCCGTCACTCCTGCCTCATCGAGAGATTCCACCTCAGCCGCATCGGTCAAGGAGCATCGCCTCGAGGCCATCGTGTCTGGTTCGTCAGAGAATGTTGCCGCCATCACAGGGGTGGCGGCCGGCTGGAGCTGGGAGAAATGGCTGCTTCGCGCAGAGATGGAGAAGGCCGCTGGCGAGCTGAGGCTGGCTGATACCGTCAACCCCGGCGAGGCCATGCACGAGGCGGGTAAGATGATTGCCGACGTGCACGCGGTCGTGGAGGAGGGCCGCGGGATGGGGTCTTGCTTCCGCATGTTGAAGGGCTATGCGCGGAAGCCTCGACCTCTGCCTTCTCCTCCCATGCCGACGCCGGCAGGATTACCTACCGCACTGGCGGAAGCGGATGGAGTGGACTTGGATCGGAGCGGGTCGATTCGGATTTGCTTGGATACTGAATCGCTTCATTGAAGCCACCGTACTTGGGCCGGGGGGTTAGACCGGTTACTGGCAAGAACTCGAACGAAATGAAGGATATTTTGGTGTCGTCTCTTCTCTTCTGATCACGATTTTCTACTGAGAATGACGTTTCCGGGGCTGCTATCCGTATCGCAACATGTCGCTGCTCGCATTGTGCAAAAGCATCCGAGCCATTAGATCATCGTGGAGTGTAATACATAGGTACTGATACCCACAACCTACTACTAAACCTTGTGTCCTGTGCCTTGCGAGCAAAGCAGTGAACAAGATATTGTACACAAGGTGAGGTACGGATACGGAGTACATAGGTACCTTTATGTATAAAACCTGGTTTGTATTCGAAGAGTGTCGAGATGAGCAACAAGTGCCGGCCACGACTTATATAGCGATAACAACTTTTTATTACTAGTACTGTCGGAAACACCTACGCCTCCCCACCGGTCTCAGCCCGACCAGAATCAACTCCCCACGAACAGCGCAAGCGATTGCGCACATCAGTCATCATGATCAGTCTACTACTAGTAAAGGTCACGAAAGCAGAAAGCCTCCCTACACCAAAACTCGTCCGAAATTGCCCGCCTTAGACTCCGATTTGACAGAGCCTCTCGCAGGCCGTAATAATAAGGTAATCATCATGAATGGAAACAATCAGTTAACAGTTTGAAGTAGAAAGTAAAAGAATGAACCAGGCGATACATGTCGCACAGGTAGCTGCTTGGTGCTCTTGACGGACCCGCCGGGGCGGAACTTGCTCGGCAGGGTTCGCGTCGCGTATGGGGTCACACTCGCCGTTGGCATGCATGGCGCGGGCGGTGTTGAGCGCGTTCCACCAGCTCGTCCAGCGGTTGACGTCCTGGGCGCGCTCCTCCTTTGAGATGCCGAAGTTGCCCTCGGGGAAGAGTAGCAGATCTTGGTAAGGCTGCAGTA
Source organism: Chaetomium strumarium (assembly GCF_033439665.1). Classification (NCBI taxonomy): domain Eukaryota; kingdom Fungi; phylum Ascomycota; class Sordariomycetes; order Sordariales; family Chaetomiaceae; genus Chaetomium; species Chaetomium strumarium. The sequence continues at coordinate 5,936,105 of NW_026944429.1, read as the reverse complement.
GACTTGCCATGCGCGTTGGCCCGATGCTCTTTTATTGTTGGTTTTGTTGGGAGGATGTGGAGTACGAATAATAATCAAGCGATCAATGACACGAAACCTAGTCTGTGTCCATGACATCGGGCGCGGGCGAGCCAAGCGTAACCTCGGGGCGCAACATTTGGCGTGTTGTGTCGTTGGCCTCGATGCTTGATAGCGGCTGATCGGAGTATTGCGACAGAGGTACACTAGCGCTCTTGCACCTTTCCATTTCCATCGACTCCGCACTAGGAGGATTGGGGACCGCGACTTGGATCTCGGCCTGCGGTTCGGGCTCTGGCTCAGACTTACGGCCGGACAGGGGCTCTTGTTCGTGCTCGTGAGTGATGAACGTCTCTGAGGGCGAGGTTAGAGATGGCTCAGGCTGGTGCGGTGACTCAGATTGTCGGGCTGCTGGTTGCTGATCCTGTTGAGGGCTCGGCATCGGCTCCTGCTGCCCCTGCTGCTCGAAGAAGTTCTGCGCTTGGGTCGCAATGCGTTCGGCGTCCGCAGCCTCGCACCTTTCAACGCTGACATCCCGCTGCTCAGTGCGCGGCTGCGCGGCTTCTCGGGAGCTTAGAGCATCCAGATCCATACCAAGTTCCTTGCCTTTTTCCGTACTCGCAGTCGTCGGTGTCCTGCTGGCCGAACTCTTGCCCGTGCGGCCGCTGCCAGTGCCGCTGCCGGTGGTCTTCGGCGTCGACGGAACAATGACATTCAGTACGCAGTCGTCAAGGTGCTCATAGAACTCTTGCGCCGTGGCAAATTGGCTCTCGCAGATGCTGCACTTGGCTCCCCCGTCTCCAGTCCGCCCGGCGCCCGCGGTCAGGACCAGCTTCTTGCTGTTGGGCGGTGTCTGTTCGACGTGATGTACCGCCGTCAGGTGGCGCTTGAACACATCCGCACGGTTGAAAGCCTTCTCGTAAGGGGTTCCGACGCCTGGGCAGAAGGGGCACACCATGGTACCCTTGTAGTGTGTCAAGGCGTGTCTGTTCTTGTCGTATTTGCGAGCGAATCCCTTGATGTGATACTCACATGTCTCAATAGGACATTTTTCAGGGCGTTCCTCCATGTGCGTCAGCATGTGCGCTTGGAGGTCCTTGAAGACGCGGCCACAGTCAGGGTGGGGGCACCGGGTGCGAGCGCTGGAGGATGACGAGGCCAGTGCATACGGCTGCTCATCGCTTTTCAAAATCATTGCCGGTGCCACGAAGGGGTTTTGGATGGGATGCTTGACGACCGGCCGCGGGTCGGCCGGATGGACGCGGTCGAGCGAAGGTGCTATCAATGGCGGGCCGTGTGCTTGCGGAGGCGCAAGAGGGGCCGGTGCAAGACGCGGGACATCCATGGTAGGCGAGCGCCGGTGGGGTGGCGAAACATACTCGTGGGCTGCCTTGTAGTCGTGCGCTTCATCTTCGCCGCTGGATCCGTCGTCGTGGTCTTGCGTGTCGTGCGATTGCCGCACCTCGCGCATCCACTCCTTGAGGACTGTCATAGGAGGCCAGTCCCCGCTCGCCTTGCCCCCGCGGTGAGGGTTGAAATGGGCTCTCCTGAGGTGAGCAGCCGCGTTATAATACGCCCCATAGCGCTTCTCGTTGACGCAGGCCTTGCATTTGGAAAGCGGTATCTCGGGTTGCAGCGAGCCGGGCGAGTCTGACGGCTGTCTGCAAACCCATCTCTTAACTAATGTGGCATGCTTCGCGTCGTTATGCCTCCTCAACTCATGCTCGCCTCGAAAGCCTTCCGGATACTCGTTGCATTTCGCGCAATAGACCCTCCGGAGGGGCGGGCGCTGATACGGGGCTCGCATTCTGGCCGTAGGAACCGGTGATGTGAGTACCTTTCCAGCCTGGCGCACGAACGTCGGGCTCTCAGCAACCGTGTGTCGTCGGCCAGGATCCATCGTCTGCGGAGACGCGAGCATCCGCTCAGGTTCTCCTCTAAAAAGATATATGTCTCTGTCCGTCTGGCTGGGGACGCTAGGATTCCAGGTCGTGATGAGCGGCCGCATAGCCGGCAGAGGCTTCCTCCCTTCTTCGGGCTTGCTGATAGGCGGCAGGACAAAGGATCCCTGTCCCGTCGGCGACCGCTGCTTGATAAACCCGTGATAGAAGCCAGTGTCCATCTCACCCGTCCCAAGCGACATAAGAAAGTCCTTGATATCATGCTGCCCCCACGTGCTCCTGCCCAAGAATACTCCAACTTCCACGAGGAGTTTGTAGTCATCATGGCCGACACCCATCACGTGGGGGTCGAAGGACATCGGCGCGTACGATGCAAAAACACTAACGAGTGCTTTGTAGACGGCGTGCATCGCAGCTACGCCTGTCTGGGGTGGCGAGGCGGAACGGGCGTACGTCACCCTGTCCACCAGGATCGTCTTCACGGCGCTGAAGATGCACAAGGAGAGAAAGACAGCCAGCCAATTTTTGGGGTCGGGTGGACCGGGCCTCGCCATGTGGCCGTCAAACGACTGAAGAAACTGGACCATGCAGTTATAGAGCAGACGGAACCTTCCATGCGAGTCAGCATCGTCAAAAACGACGTGTGAGATCGAACTGCTTGGCTCGCAACGGATCACCGGATCGGGCTGTTGAAGGTCGTAAAAGAGCGTTTCTCGGAGCAAAAGCTTGGCGCAGTACAATACTGGATACTGGGATCGCTCAAACTCTCGATCTGCAGAGAGCTCCCTACTCAGCCTGAGAAGATGCCAGAAGCTGTGCATGGCATCGCTCATGTTCCAACTTGCCGCGAGGACGTTGAGAATCGGGGGCGGCCTCTCCATGGCCTCCTTGCGAAAGGACGCTTGGGTTGGGTTGTGCAGCGGCAACTTAGCAAGGTCTTCGGTCCACCAGAAGCCATCGTCGAAATCCAGACTAGCCATGACCATTCCTGCGATCTCCGGCGCGATCACAAAAGACCTCTCCAAGAATTCGTTCATGTTGCGACGGACGGCGAGAGGGGACGTCAGGGGTGTCTGGCCCTGTTTGGGGCGGACGAGGACTGGAGGTTGCTTCAGCACACTGACCCATCCATTCCCAAGCAAGAGGAGGGCAGTCCTACCTGGAAGCATGATATCGGCAAAGCTAGGAAGCGAGCCTCGATGGCAGCCGATGGCCTTCCAAAACTCATCGTCGGCAGAGCTTGCCGGATCGGAGCAGAGCCCACAGGGATCGTTTGAGTCGCACTAAGGGGGGTGTCAGCGTCAGCGGGGAAGACCCAGCCACATCCGAGACGCCCACTCACTGCTTTCTGCAATACTCTGCAACGCAAGCAACGCGAGTGATCTTGGTTATCCCGAAGAAGTTCACCGATGGATTCCAGCCGAGACTGTCCCGTACGGCTGCGCTTCAGGGGCGGTAGCAGGGGATCCACCTCGGAGTCCACCGAGCCCCGAGGGCCGGCCGGATATTCAGCTGCAAAGGAGTAACTCTTCAGCGAATCCCGGGAATCCTTCCCCTGACTGCCTGTCGCCACGGAAGCGAGTTGCAGAGCCCCGGCTGGCCGGGGGAGGTAGAGCGGCGAAGTCGTCGTTGTCTTAAGGTAATCGGCCCCATGGCTCCGGTTCGCGTGGTCAGCGAACAATACCGGCGAGGTGCCGCCGACGGACAGGCCCGAATCCCTCTTGCGGGGAATAACATGCTCGCTGGCGTGCTGATCCCGGTCGTCCCGATGGGGGTAGCCATAGATGTAGTGCATGCACCGGTCATCCCCGCACTTGTAGGAGTGATGGCTTCGGAAGCTCAAGGGCAAGCTATCCCTCAATCTGAATGCCCGGGTGACAGGGTCATACTGCGCGAGGTTCCTATCGAGCCAGGCAGCATACCCTTCAGGGGCTTGATCACGATGATAGTGGGACTTCAAGGTCTCAAGGAACCTGGGATCCTGGAGATTGATGCCTGATTCGCACGGGCGTATGGGTCAGTACTCAGTAACACACTCGTGCCGGGCCGTCAACGGCTAGCTCGGACGTACCTTGGTCAAGACAGGCCGTTTCGATGCACTCGCACTGATACTGTAACACTCTTGCCTCTTCTATCTCCGACAAAAGTGGGATGTTGCCGGATAATTCTACTCGTCAGGGGTCAGACAGTGTCGCAAGGAGCAGCGAGAATCTTCGACCCCGCCGAGCAGAGCGGAAGAGCAGCGGCGCAACACTAGCAGAAATCGAGGGAGACTCACTGTGGTCATCGGCGTATGCGCGCAGCACACGGAGTTTGTGGCGCAACATTTCGAGCTCCACCTTGATGTTGGGGCCATATTGCTGGGGGAGGAGGGCGGCAAGCCTTGCTTGGATCTCGGCTTGCTGGTCTAGCAATTGCCTGATGGTGGAGTCCCGGGCCGCGTCGACCTGCTGATGCGGAGGAAGTGCCGGGACCGGAGGGGCGCCGGGGCCGCCGGGATTTAGCATGGGGCCTGGGGGTGCCGCCACCGAGCCGCGATCCGCCCGGGAGGATGCCGGTATGGGAGGCGGCAGCGGGAGGGCCGGCGGCGCAACATTTTCGGCCGCCATGGCGTGCGGTGTCTGCGGTGACAGGGAGGCGGAGCGCTAGGGAAAGAACGCAGCCCGAGGTTGCGGACAGGCACGGCACGGCAGAGCGACGGCAAGGAATTCAACGGCCGGCTTGACCTAATCGGTATAGCGACGGAAGGGTTTGTTTCTCGGCGGCCTGGCTGTGCTGTGCTCGCTCTCGGGGCTCGCGGCGGTGGCGGACGCGGACGCGGACGCGGCGGCTTGCTCGTCCCACCAACCAAACCCCGAGCGGATTCTTCGCGCATCAACGACAAGGAATTTCTCGGGCCAGCAGGCGCAACATGGTAGGAATCTCTCTGGCGTGGGTCCAATGTTGCTGCTGAAATGCATCACAAGGCCATAGTGCGCGGCTGCGCGGGGCGCATTGGGGCTTGCGCTGAGAGCTAGATTAGGCGCTTCTGGAATTGGCTTTGGAGCTCTCCGAGAGCCATAAAAAGTATGTCGTCCTAGGAATTTTTTTGGGGCTGCGGATTGCGTTTCTTTTGCTCGTTTTGGGGCAATTTATTACTAGACAGGCATTGACAAGCCAAAGCGTCGATTCAATCGGAGAAGTGGAGCAATCGGCGCAGCGAGCACAAGGCGAGGCGGCAGATTAATCATTAGGTGCCCGAGCGGCATGGACCTTCCATGTCAAGTCAAGCCTTTCCTTCCACCCACCGCCTAACCCTCTATCGCAGCGGGGCTTGTGACTGCCGTACCTGACTCAAGCCTCCCGCCAAGCGTAGTAGTATAGAGATCTGAGCCTTCCAAGTTTGTTCTCATAGCTGGATCCCTCAGATCTCACACATTCATCCCGAAGATAACCCGCGCGAGTCTCCTCTCCTCCGCAGTCGCGCATGGCGGCATGGGCGACGCTCTTTTGGCTGGCGAATTCGACTGGATGCTCAAGTGCTCCACATCGCTACAATGGCTCGGCGCTTTACCTGAATTGGCATAGCGCGCACGCTACTTGAAGCAGGCAGGTCTGGAAGACCGTTGAGAAGGTGGAACGTGGGTCGGCCTGGGTCAACGGGTGCGCTTTGACACGATCGACATCGTCATTCTCCGCCACGCCAAAACCCGTCGAAAGTGTGTGGGAATTTAACCAAGCAGGCCTTATTACCGCCTAACCTTCTTAAGCTGCCATCTCAGCGCTGCTAGCTATTGATCGCACGCGTCAGCTCTAATCGAGCTGTAGGCTGTGATGCAGTCACTGGCAGAGACAGCCATGCGGTATCTCTACCGACATGCGATCCTACCCTAGCGCCACACCCCCGCGATCTCTTCTTCCCCCGTTTGCTCTTTGATAGCATTTACCGGCTGGTGGAGTATTATATTCCCAGGTTGCCCGTCTGGAAGCCTTTTTATCCGATGTCTCCCTACGGGTTGACTAAGCCTAAGGCAACTTGGGAGTCCATAATGACGCTATGATCGGGACGGGTTTTGCTTTCATCGACCGTCCTCTCAGATCCCTCGGACTCTGCGTCTTCGCAACGGCGTAACATCGCGAGCGAAAGCTGTGATTGGGGGAAAGCCAGTGCAACCGCACCCCGGCCCTGTGCCATCAGCCTGGCGTTTGCAGCTCGCTGCAGCTCGGCATGCCCCTCCCCCCCGCTCGCTAGCTATCGACTGAGGTCTCCGCAACTTAATCCGCCGACAACATCGGAAGGCAGATACCTCCGGCCCGCCCCGGGGTGCCATCATGGCTCTCATCTTTGACGCAATCAAGGTGGCTTATTAACAACATCGCTATGAAGCCGCAGAAGAAACGACAGCGGCGGTCGGTTTCTGGGATATCTACGACGGGATCGAGTCGATCGACGGACGGCCATTATTAACGATTCTTGGGGCTGGCCGTGACTAAGGTAGCTACCCCTCCGCTCCACAGAGGGCTGCCGGGATAGTCGGCTTCGTCGCAATTAATGTGACGGGAGACTTGCAGCTGGTGTAACCCGTGACACCATCTTTGCGAATCAGTAACTAGCTGGCGAGTGAAAACCGGGACCACTATCGAAGACAAGAGCTAGCGGCAAGGAGGGCGCCGATGTGCTCCGACGGTCCAGCTTGGTACAGTACTGAAAAGATCCAGACGTGAGCAACATCACCACCTCTACATGGACAGTATACTGCATGTTGCATGCAGTTGCAGACGAGAGCCACGCACACACCCCGCGTTTCGATGAAACCTGGAGGCCTGTTGTCGAATAGTAGCCAGCAGCCACCCTCCATGACAAAACAGTCAGCTTTGGTGAGCTTATCAGCAGGTTCTCACGAGCGCGATCCTCACTGGTCGGATGAGCTACAGACTTGATAGCTTCATCAGTTTCCAGCCACACCAGCCAGACCATTTATGGTTACTGTGGTCCTGTAGGATAGGGAGTAATATGGCCTGGGCTGCCGAATCCAGTCCAGCCCAACGGCTCTAATAAGCGCCGCCACCGGGCGCCCTTACCAAGGCACACACGACAGCCCATCATCCGCTTTGGGACTAGAGCAGTTCGCCTTGGGCCTCAGCTCTGGTCAGCTGGTTCGCCTTGTCCTTTTCGTTATCGTAAACGATATTTGCTAGTTTGTCCGGCTCTACCTAGTAGTAGAAGATGAGGGTACATGACGCTTAGCAGGTGAGGAGGCCTCGTCTCTGGCCCCCATAAGGACCACTAATAGTGACTGTATTATCGAGGATCAAGAGTGAACGAGGCCTAGATTCCGTCTTGCTTTTCGCTTGCCAAACACCTTAACCCGCGGGAGCCTAGTTCTCCCCTCAGCTTTGTGCCATGGAGCTGGAGACGTCCGTGGGAGGTGCTGTGATGTCACTAGCCCAACACTCGGCAAGGTACCATATCACAGCGCCTCAGCCCTGGCGGTTAGACTACGGGCAATTCCGAGCATACGTCGGTGATGATCTCACTCCCGCGCTACGGGGGGATAAAACATAGCTATATAGGTAGGGGGCGCGCAACCTGGGGCAAACTGTTGTCAGTCGACTTTCATCTAACCAGCGCCCGAAGCCCCCACAATCTGACCTCTTTGATTATATTAAACCATCGCCTAAGCAGCAGAGCACCCCAACGATGTCATCCCCGATTCATCTTTCCGACTTCCGGACCGAGCTGTTAGTGCTCAGCCCCATCCTCCTCCTCCTCCTCTGCGCGATTATCACGTCCATCAGGGGTAAGCATCGCAGGAAGACAAACCCGACACCGTAGGGTTAACCCGGGCCCTACTAACACACCCCATCACCCTCGCAGAGACCCTCGTCCCATCCACAACCGTTACGTCGCCGTCGTCGCCGTCGTCGTCGACAAGAACACGCATAACCAACAAGCCCATTCCGCTCCCAGCCCCTGATCAGCACGGCCCGGCCTCGCCTTCTCCAGCTGTCTTCCCCTGTCACGCGTCTCTACCAGGTCTCGCTCGGCGCGCCAGCGCCCCGGTGTCTTCTGTGGCTGACCCGGTGCTGGGGCGGAAAGGGTCGTCGACATGTGGAAGGTGGTCGGATGACGCGGGCTCCGAGAGAGGCTCTATCTGCTCCAGCGCGTCGTCGTGCTCCATGGAGGCGATGCTTGCTGGCGTTGGAGGGCAGTTCCAGTGGAGCTGAACATGGTGTACTGAGAGGAAGAGAGAGAGGAGGGAAGAGAGAGAGGAGGGAAGGGAGGGAAGGAGAGGAAGATGGAGGAAGAGGAAGAGGGTTGGTTGGTGGGAGGAAGGGCGCGGGGGTGGCAACTTTGTTGAGGATATTGGATCGGTCTGGATGGGCACGACTCTTTAAAAATGACGCGTCGAGTTCGTCATAGACGCGGTACCTATGAGATTTGGCACAGACTACCTTACCAGGTAGTCGGCTAGAAGACTGGTTAACACATCTCTCGAATAACACGCTTTCACTGCCTTTAGACCGCGTCCAGGGTAGCTAGTTGCGTGCCTCCCTTTCCTATCTCGACTGCTTTCCGAGGAGATGCCAACAGCGAGAAGAGGTCGTCTATCCAGGGCGACTCGCTTTCGAGAAATCGATCATGGAGTCATAACCGATCGGCCTCGCCTCGACCGGGATCACGCTAAACAGACTGTCAGAGGTTGAGCAGTTGATATAAATAGCTACCACCGCCCACACCACCGAGACCTACCTTACCTATGTCTACACGTATACTGGTGCCTCACTAGGTACTCTCAATTTACTACCCCCCCCCCCACCAAGGACATAGTATTGATAGTATTGTAGACGACACGTTGCCGGAACCGCTAGTCAGCATTTACCAGCAGTACAAGAAGGACACCAACTCGGTGGCCTCTCGGCTCGCATCCACGGCCAAGGCATGTGGATACCCGGCTAGCCTCTTGTCGTCGGGATCCTGGGATGTGCAGGCGAAGGGCAACAAGGCCGGGAAGGGGAGGAAGGGCAGGAAGCAGCAAGCCGCCGGTGGCGGCAAATACATTGTCGCGCTCGCCGACTTTCGCCCCCTAGCCAACTTCATCGCCCGCTCCTCCAAGCTGAGACCCGTCTCGGTCCCGGACTCGTTCGTCACCACCATCGACCGTCTCATCGCCTTGCGGGCTAGTTTCCGCACGCACCTGGCCAAGCATGGAGCGGAGCCCGCCGCCGACGCGGATGCCAGGCACAGCCACTTCGTCGGCGTGCTCGAGGCCGTCCGCGATGCTCTCCGGCCCCGCATGTCCACTCCTCCTCCACGCTTCGACGGGGCGGATGACGGCCGAGCCAACCGGTTCTCCATACTGCCCGTGTACGAGCCCTCCGAGGCTTTCCTCAAGGCCCCGGCCATAGAGAGGCCGCAGCCCGTGCCCGACGACAAGACCGTCTACGAGGCCGAGCAGCAGGCGTCTCTCCAGGAGTCGCTGTTCGCAATGTCCATGATGATGGACGATCTCTGCCGCATCCGCTCCGTCATCAGCTGGATCTGGTCAAACTACGGGTCAGACGAGTTTGACCTCGCCGCGTGTGCCGTAGCAACCAACACGGCCACGGAGCTAGCCCATGGCATCATTGAAGATGTGGTCCCCGTCTTCAGGCGCCACGGCGGAACAAAGATGGTGTTGAACAAATACTTTCAGGCCTGCTGCCTGGCAAGCGGCCTCACCGTGGACCAATTCGACATGGATAGATTCGACGATTCGGGTTTCGACAGAGACGTGTACAGGATCGCCGACCGTGTCTACCTCGTCACATACCGCTTAGTGAAGGGTTTTCTCGACAAGCTCGGCCCACGTGAGCTCCCGCTGGCCCAGGAAGGCTTCTTTGGCAAGTACAGTGCCGCGAGGGATGCCGCCACCGAGACGGACCAGCAGTTGACCGACGAGGACACGACCCTGCTCATGGAGTTCTTCACCGAGCTGATGGTGGTGATTCGGCTTATCCCGAACTACCCTGTCGAGGACGAGCTGGTACGGGGGATGAGGGAGATGGACCAGGCGCGCCAGGTGCCCTTCCACCTTGTCTTTGCCGCCCAGATCTACCTTGACATACACCACACGCTCAGGGCCAAAGCCGCCTCGGGCGGCATGCGGATGGTGGTCGAGGCCACCATGATGCACTCGGAGCTCGACAAGCACCTTGAGTTCCACCAGGATCTCAAGATGGCCACATTGCCAGTAGAGAGCGACCACATGGTGGGCGAGTTGCACAATGTATTGGTCTCGGTCCTCCGGGACCCTGTCTACGAGGCCAAGGTGCGCGTCATGCCCGTGGCGGTCACCATGCGGCGGCACCGCATCCTGCAGCACTCGCCGGTGCTCGCCGGCCTGACGCTCTTCCAGCTGCGAATCTGCACGTACAAGGTGGGCATGTCCGTGGCCAACACCTGGCGCTCCATCCAGTCCGCCTACCACCTGTACCACGCCCTGCAGACGTGCGGGCTGCTGCGCGGGACCTGGACGGACATGGAGGTGGCGCACTCGCTGCTCGGCGACTCGGCCTTCTTCGTCGGCGACCCGCCGCGCTCATTCGACGATTCTCTTAAGAAGTTTTGCCTGCAAGTGGGCGTGACAGCTGCCGCGGTCGCCGACGCCAGGCAGCCGGGCGGATGGCTGCATGGTGGCGGCGTCAGGACGATGGTGTCGCGCGCCGGCCCGCGCGGATTCAGGGTCGACCGTCGCCTGCCCGTGTCGTCCATGTTTGCAGAGAGATACCTGGGCGAGTCGGCCCAGATGAGCTGGACGCGCCAGCAGCTTGACGACATACTCGCGCGCAGCGAGTGGGAGGTCGAGGAGGGTGTCGATGACCAGTCCGCCACCGAGTACTTGATGAAGCAGGTCGATGGCGCGGCCAAGGGCAGGGGGAAGGGCCAGGCCAAGGCACCGACATCGTCGTCGACCGTGCTGTCGTAGGAACGACTGATCAAGTCGCTGGTGATGGCGCTGCACGCCGAGAAGACCGAGATGACCTTCCCATTCCTAACGCTGCACAGGCAGTGCTGGCGGTTGCTGCGGGATGTCAGGGGCGCCTGCGACGCAGTGCTGCGTGCGCTGTACACGCCCGCGTACATCGAGCGGGAGGCGGAATTGTCGTTTGTGGTTGGCTACGCCTTCATGGCCGCCTGCGACACGCCCGCCGCCGATCTGCGCCTGCTCCGCTACGTCGCCGAGGCCTTCAACGGCTGGCTGGGCACTGGGGAGCCCACGGTGTCGCTGGAGTTGCTGAGAAAGATGGGTCACCATGTCAAGTTTGTCGAGGATGAGACTTCGGACGGGAAGAAGGAGAACCGAACTCGACGTAGTAGGGTAAAACGCCTGTAGCGCCCGCATGACCGCAGGTATGCAGCAAGTCAACCTTCTGGGCTCAGTCAGAAAAGGAGGGTGAAGGAAATGCTACTTGTAAGTTGTGGTGAGGGGCTGAACGCAGTTTTAGGAGGCCCAGCGAGTAACTACTTGTAGGGAACCATCTCTTCCAGACTACCTTCAGCTCCAACCATCATCAACAACCATCGACACTCAACATAGGGCCATCCCTTCGCGAAAAGAAGAGAAAGCTTCTTGGTCCTAATCGACTCTACTCTTGGAAGCAGTTCGACTCTCCTCGTGGAAGCATCTACAGGGGAAGCTTCCAGAGAGTGGGCGACCATCTCCAAAATCAAGGTTATTATTAAGGTGCTGGATGGTGTTTCCAAAGCCTGACCGGCTATGGTTTGCAATAGAGATCTAGGAAAATCGACAGATGTTGTACTAAAATGGATGACACATGCCGTGGTACAAGAAAGCACCTGGCACGAGGGTGCCGCAAAGTATGTTGCCGGATTAACCATAGGAAAGCGTCACAGCGATACGCTCAGTATTCCCTCAAACGGACGGCGGGACGATCTAGCAACTAGCTATGAGCAATCATGGGACACGGAGAAAAGAAGTCCGGAGATGCGGCGCTGGTTGCGAATGAATGTATTCGTGATGAAGGAAAGGAAGAGACAAGAAATGCTGGTCGCGAAGAAATTCTCGGAAGGACTTGGTCCCGCCATACACAGTATGCAGGGGCCTACTTCACACCCTTTACACTGTACGTATTCTTCACGCAGGAGCGAGAAGCGCAGCCGGCTGACAGGTGAAGTGGGTCACCGTGGGGTTACGGTTCCGTCGGCTTCATCAGTTTCATTCACTTCTTCTGACCGGGCACGAGCAGAGTTGCGTTCCAGTTCGAAGTCCCGGAGACCCTTCATCTGGCCAACAAGCCAAACGATCCTAATGACTGATGCACGTCGGACACATTCCTGTACTACTACCACTGACTACTGTAGGCTGCCCTGTCAGTTCCATGACAAGCCGGCACATGCCGCACCTCTCAGCCCGACAATGAGACACCCTCTGACGTCGACTGTACGACGGGACGTTCAACTGCGGCGCGGAGCGGCTAACCGCACGGGATACGCAGTCGACTGAGAAGTGATCATGTGTGCCTCGGGATACTCACCTCCCCACCCAGGCGCTGCCATTACTCTTGAAACACACTGGCCGAATTGCAGTCTCCCTCTGCGATGTGGTCAACACGTGGGGAGGATGTCCAAAAGACATTGGCCCTTGTGTCCCCATCAGCCTCACAGCGTGGGATGCACCGATTCTTATGGAAATAGGCCATACGACACAGCCATTGGATGTCTTGAGGGTCTTTGGTACAAAACCCCAGCCAGAAGTGCCGGATGAAGCTACCCTGTAGGACAGCAAGGTTCTCGGCCGTCCACATGGCGGGCAGCCTTGAGGACCTTCACTTTTGTTTAAATACTCAGTGATACTTAAGTACATAAGACCGGCTTTGCACGCTCACCCTACACACCATAACTGCGGCGATCTTATGATCGACATCACACGCAGCGGGCGTCCTTGGCCAACAGAGCTGGGCAGCAAAAACAGGCGTACAGGAACGGCGTCATCTTGAAAGGTGCCGCTCCCTTGGCCACCCGCTCCCACGACCAAACCTGGAACCCCTCGACAAACAAAAAGCCCGGGGAGTGCCCAGCATCAAAGCACCCGAACCCACTTTCGATTCCATTCCGTTCGAAAAGACAGCCATGGCAATCTAAGGACGTAGTCAGCGCTGAACCACTGCCTCCGAGGGCAGGGTATAGTTCGCTTCTTTTACTTCTCCTGTCGCCTCAAGTTCATTTCGCTCTGGCAGTCTGCATGAAGGTTCTCGCACGCGGTTTGGCCGTGGCACTGCTGTGCCATGGCGTCATTGCCGGGCCGCCGGGTGTCCCGTCAGAGCACGCGCCCACTGTACGCTCTGCCCCGCGAAAGCTGCACGGCAGGTTCCTGCATATCACCGGTCTGTTGTGCCCCCCCGTCGCCCAATCTTTCAAGGCTTGGCAGCTTCAACATCTGTGTAGGCAAAATGGGAGAACTGACGTGAATACGCCGACAGACATCCACCCGGATGAATTCTACAAGGTGCACTCCTCGACCGACGAAGATGGTGCCTGCCACCGGGGCAAGGGCCCCGCGGGCCCCTACGGCGCCGAAACGACAGATTGCGACAGTCCTTTCTCCCTCGTGAATGCGACCTTTGACTGGATTGCCGCGAATCTCAAGGACACGATCGATTTCGTCATCTGGACCGGCGACAGTGCCCGCCATGATCGCGACGAGAACCTGCCGCGCAGTGCGGATCAGGTGCTGGGCACCAACACTTGGATCGCCGACAAGTTCGCGCAGCTGCTCGCCGACGAGGACGGAACGGGAATGACCATCCCCGTCGTGCCTAACTTCGGGAACAACGATATCCTCCCGCACAACATCCTGCTCCCGGGACCCAACAAGTGGTTCCAGACCTACTTGCACGTCTGGCGCCGCTTCGTCCCCGAGGAGCAGCGCCACAGCTTCGAGTTTGGCGGCTGGTTCCACGTCGAGGTCATCCCGAACAAGCTCGCCGTCTTTAGCCTTAATACGCTGTACTTCTTCGACCGCAACGCCGGTGTCGACGGCTGTGCGAACCCCGGGGAGCCGGGTTACAAGCAGATGGAATGGCTACGCGTGCAACTACAGTTCCTGCGTGAGCGCGGCATGAAGGCCATCCTGATAGGACACGTGCCCCCTGCCAGGACGGAGAGCAAGAAGTTGTGGGACGAGACGTGCTGGCAGAAGTACACGCTGTGGATGCACCAGTTCCGGGACGTTGTGGTGGTCGGCCTCTATGGCCACATGAATATCGACCACTTCCTCATCCACGATTCGGACGGGGTCGACATAGCAGCGCTCTCTGGGTCATCGCAGCGGGGTATTCGTCAGGCGATGGAGGACGATCTTTCGGTGCAGGGGGCGTCCGACTACCTTATGGAGCTGCGTCAGCATTGGGCCAAGCTGCCTCCGCCGCCCACGTTCAAAAGCAAGGCGGACGGCGTCAACGGAGATGGGAAAAGGAGGACAGGGAAGAAGCACAAGGACCCTTGGGGTGAGCGCTACCACCTCACTCTGGTTAGTCCCAGCATCGTGCCAAACTACTTCCCAACGCTGCGCGTTTTTGAATACAACATCACCGGCCTTGAACACGCCCCGGTTTGGAAGGACGCCCAGCAAGGCGGATCCCAAACTGCCGCAGAGATTGGATCCTCGCAGAAACATCTTGAACTCCGCCAGCTTTCCGTGGAATCCGAACTTCAAGTCGATCTCGATGATATCACCTCCGCCAAGAAGAGGGGGAGGAAGAAGAAGAAGAAGGAGAAGAAACCGAAAAAGAAACCTAAAAACCCGGTCCATGACCCAAATCTCAATGTCCCTTCACCGCCCGTGGAGGGCTCCCCGCCTGGCCCAGCCTACGCACCTCAACCGCTCACCCTCCTAGGGTATACCCAGTACTTCGCTAACCTGACGCACATCAACAACCTCAACCTCACCGATGTCCTCGTACGAAGCGACGATGCAGGGAAGGGGTGGTGGGACTGGTTGCTCCGTTGGAGGGAGGGCAAGCACGGCGGCAAAAAGCCGGCTTCGCCTCGGCCGCCGCAGCCGAGAGAGTTTGCTTTCGAGGTTGAGTATAGCACCTTCGAGGACAAGATCTACCGGCTGGGCGACTTGACCGTGAACAGCCTGGTCGGGCTGGCTGTGAGGATTGGAGAGCGCGTCGACAACGCTAAGACTAGGATGTCTGATGTTGTGGGCTGGGGAGGTGACGAGGTTGAGGGGTGCGCGGAGGAGATTGATGGTGAATGGGAGGAAACAGAGAGGGAAGAGCAAGAGGAGGATGAAGATGAGGGGAGCGATGAGGAGGTAGAGGCAGAAAAGAAGAAGAAGAAGGGAAAGAAAGGCAGGAAGGGCAGGAAAGGCAAGAAGAGAAGGAAACAAAACGAGACCTGGCTACATTTCCTGAAGCATGCATTTGTTGGGACACTAGAGGAGGAGGAACTGAGGAAGTTCGATTGAATAGGGCCTTTGACAGTTCGGCATCGGGCACTTCGGGCTGGATGGAGGAGTCAAGGCATGTTTTCTTCGCATATCTCAGGTAGTTCTGCATAAGGTCGGGAAGGACGGTCATGGCGTTGACATTCCGTTTGGGCATGGAGGGAACAGTCGTTCTCCAACAACTTGTATAGTAGGATACCATCCATGCACAATGAATGATGATACTGAAATGATTGTCGGCTGGGCACGCGATGGCGGTAACTACCTACCTAGTGGTTACCATAGAGGCCGGGTCTATTATATGAAAAATAATGCGTCGATAAGCAACCCCTGAAGCTTCCAGGTTATCCCTTATCTTATCGGGCTTCATTTCCCAACCGCGACGGGAGACTTGCTCCTTCTTCTCCTAGACAAACACCCAGTAGTGTCCATCTCCCAATTTCAAATTCAGAATCCCAATGCTCAAACCGCGCGAATGCCATCCTAAGCATTTCCACTCATGTTTCCCTCCCTCCGCCTCCCCAACCCCTACCTCCGCCGCCGCCTTCGCCGCCGCCGCATGGCGACCCTGCTCCTGCTCCTGGCCCTGCTCCTACTCTCCCTAGTATTCTTCCTGCTCCCATATATAGTCTACAAACCGCCCTCCTTCCTCATCCGCCTCCTCTCACACCGCTGGACCGACGTGCTCTTCCGCGTCTGGTTGCCGCGCGCCAAGCCGCTCGTGGCGCTGACCATCGACGACGCGCCGTCGGACCACACGCGCGCCATCCTGGCCGCGCTCGCCGCGGGCGGCGCCCACGCCACCTTCTTCGTCATCGGCTCCCAGGTGCGCGGGAGGGAGGACGTGCTGCGCGAGATCGTCCGCGGCGGGCACGAGCTGGCGAACCACGGCATGCGCGACGAGCCGGCGCGCGGGCTGGGCACGGCCGAGCTGGAGCGCCAGCTGAGGGAGGTGCAGGGCTTGATTGAGCAGGCGTATCGAGCCGAGGGGCGGGAGCCGCCGCCGCCGGGGACGGCAGGGCGCGGGAGGCGGTATTATCGGCCCGGGTCCGGGTTCTTCAGCAGTCGCATCCGCGGGGTGGCGAGGCGGCTTGGGTACAGGGTGGTGCTCGGGAGCATCTACCCGCACGATGCGCAGATTGGGTGGGCGTGGGTGAATGCGAGGCATATCCTGAGTATGCTGAGTCCCGGCGGGATTATCATCTGTCATGATCGGAGGAGCTGGACGGAGCCCATGTTGAGGCGGGTGCTGCCGGAGATGAAGAAGAGAGGGTATCGAGCGGTGACGCTGTCGGAGTTGTTGGCGGAGGTTACTGGTTGAGGCCGGGGGGTTCTATGAATACGGAGAATTCGTTACGAAATGGATGTCAGAACACGTCGGCCTCGTTTGACCTCCGCCGGGCGCTGAGACCACTCACACCCCGCCCACGAGCGCCTTAGGGAGCAGATTCCCGATCTGCTGTGGTAGGTGGCTGCAGACAACGGTCTCGCCGCGCTGCAGGAGAATCCAGGGTCAACTGGAATCGCCATCTGGCTCAGCCGCTTAAGGCTCGCTTACCGCATGGCACATCGTGTCTAGTTCAGCACCGGGCAAATATGAAGCCTAAGCAGTCTATCCAGGGGGTTGCAGTCGGCCAACAGACAGGAAACGGGTAACGGAGGCAGCTCTCAAGCCGGGAGGGCATGGCGCCCAGCCGATCAAAACCAAGTCCGATCTGAGGGCAACGGAGGCGCCAGAAGTACAGTTCGATATAATAGAACGCCTCCGGTGCCTTCCGCCAACCCGCTTCTCCAGTCTATCCCATCGATACATAATATCTAATACACCACCATCCGCTTACGTCCCCTTGAAGCTTACGAGCTTGCCCAGTTACTTTACTCACCCAACAACCTCATTACTTCCCCAGCAACAACCCCCGTCTCCAGGAACATCACTACCTCCTCATATTTCGCCACACCACTAGCGCCACTGTTCATCACCCGCCATCCGCTCCCTTCTCCATCCCCCCAACCGCCATACGCCCCTCAACCCGGGATCCCTAATCACAAAACATCACCACCGGACTCAGCAACCCGAGCCTCGCCGCCCAATGCAGCGCCATGTTCCCCTCGGCATCCCGCAAAGCCGGTTGGGCGGCCGGCGCAGGCATCATACCCACCCGGGGACAGGAGATATTTCTACATTTCCGGACCATGCACGGCTATCCGTGGTCGGCACAGCCATGGAAGACCGTTCGGTGTCCCGCCCGCCGTGCAATGCAAGAACACGACGCCTCAGCCCTTGACGAAATCAACCGTGTGCTTCGAGGGGATGAAGCCGCTCGCGGAGCGAGAAAGGTTTAGATCGAATGGATGGGCCACTGAGCAGACTGGCCGGCCACATCTGCCAGAAGGACGACGACCGGCTGGGACAGCGCTGCTTGATTCTTTCAGAAGAAGGTTCCTGCAGGCGTCGAGCACGAATAGCACGCAGCAAGAAGCGTGCAAGTCAAAGAAGTCTCATCTATAAGGACCTGTGGTTTTGCCCAGCCTCTCCGCTTTCCGCCTTTCCCCTTGTCACTCACTGCACTGTTATGGATACCGTCCACTTGACCAGACCTTCCTTCTGAGTTTAGAACAGCGACCACCTACGTAATGGCAGCGATGTTGGCCGCAAGCTGCCCCCAAACCCGGGGAGGCCGAATTGTTCTTGTAACATGAACGGATCGGTTTGCTCTTCAGCTACGGCCCCTTTCGGCCCGGGGTCCTGCCGCTTACCTACACGGTGCGCAGACAAACTCGATCGGGCGCCACATCGTTTCGGATCGGCATTGTCCTCCTCTTGTCAAACTACATATGATCCGTATGTAGATTGTAGAACATGCATGATTTGTCCATTCCTTTCCGCAGAGGCGCAATAGAGACCGCTGAAGATTCGGACCTCGGGCATTCTTCCCAAAAACGCCCGGCCCGGTTCAAAACTAGTACTTCCCGGACAGGGCCGAGTGCAGAGAGGCGAGAAGCGAGCAACAAAGCGCAAGACCATTGGAGATTGGCGACATCTTCAGGGCTACGGCACCCGGGACATACGCACTCCGGCAGCGGACTTGAAGAGTCCACATTTAGTGCGCCCTTAGGAATGACGAGTCGATCACTGATGGAGCCCGCCCCGCGCCGATATTCAGGACCCCGCTACGTTATGTAACACACCTGGGTCGAGTTGCCGGCGAAAGGAAAATGGCAGCGAATTCCCCTTTTTCATCTGTCTGCTACCTCGAGGAGGCCCTGCCAGATTCTTCCCTGGGAACACTGAAAGACGCAGAAACCATGGCACCAACGAAGGAAAAGGCCGGCGCCGGGAGCGCGGATGAGCTTGCTGCCGTCTTCGGCAGGCAGCTGTCGATGGCGTCTCGCTCAGTCCATGCCGACGACCACAGGAACGACCACGCAGCCGTTGCACCGCCAATGCACGTCTCCACGACGTTCCGCTACGACGACAATCCCGACAAGCTCGTGGCCTGGTCCGACATTGACGTGAGGATGCTTCCAACTACCTAGTTAACCAGCCGGAACAACCTAGCAAAGCAATATCAGTATGGTAGCTAACGGACTTGGCAGCCCAGTGAGGCGCCGGACTTCTGGATTTACTCCCGCGAGAAGGCGCCGACCGCCGTCCGGTACGAAACCATCTTGAGCTCGCTTCTGGGAGCACCAGCCGTGTCGTACGCCTCCGGGCTGGCGGCTTTCCACGCCATGATCGTGTTCCTCAACCCGAAGCGGGTGGCCATCGGCGAGGGCTACCACGGCTGCCACGGGATCCTGAAGCTGATGAAGAAGCTCAACGGGCTGGAGCAGCTGGACCTCGAGAGCGACGCCGACCTGGCCAAGCTGCAGCCGGGAGACGTGCTGCACGTCGAGACGCCCCTGAACCCGACGGGCGAGGCGCGCGACCTGGCCTACTACCGCAAGAAGGCGGACGAGCGGGGCTGCTACCTGACCGTCGACGCCACGTTTGCGCCGCCGCCGCTGCAGGACCCGTTCCAGTTCGGCGCCGACATCGTCATGCACAGCGGCACCAAGTACTTTGGCGGCCACAGCGACATGCTCAGCGGCGTGCTGGCCGTCCGGCCGGACCGGGCGAGCGGCGGGGGGTGGCTGCAGGGGCTGCGGGAGGAGCGGCTGCACCTCGGCGGCGTCACGGGCAGCTTCGAAGCGTGGCTCGGCGTGCGCAGCCTGCGGACGCTGGAGCTGCGGGTGACGCGGCAGGCGGCCAACGCTCAGCATCTGGTGGACTGGCTGGCGGCGCAGAAGCGGGCGGGCGGAAACGTGGTCGCGGATCTGGTGTACAAGATCCAGCACGCGTCGCAGCAGCCCGAGGCGGCCGACCCGGACTCGTGGCTGCGCAAGCAGATGCCCAACGGCTACGGGCCCGTGTTCTCGCTGTGGCTGAAGACGGAGGAGCACGCGAAGCGGCTGCCCAGCAAGCTGTGCCTGTTTCACCACGCGACCAGCCTCGGTGGCGTCGAGAGTCTGGTCGAGTGGCGGGCCATGAGCGACACGGCTGTCGACAGGAGGCTGGTGCGGGTCAGCATCGGTGTTGAGGGCTGGGAGGACCTGAGAGACGATTTGCTTCGGGGCCTGCAGGCGCTGAGCGAAGAACTGAAGGACTGAAGCACTGAAGAACTGGATCGGGAAGGAGGTGCTCCCGTGGTGCCTTCCGCTTGAAGAGGGTGCGAGCAACACATTTCGGGTACTGTGCGAGAAAATCAGGTACCTAGGTCAGGTACCTTAACGGCAGACGATTCCGGCATGGCCAACCCGTACTGAGCGTTCGAGTTGGATGCAATCATCATCCTCAGGTCCACTTCAAGTTTGCGATGATACAAGCACCGTCCGAGAACCCGACTCGCCGCTCGCGATCAGTGTCGCCGCAGCTATGCTAACTTACGTCGTTCCGCCAGAGGAGTTTGCGTCTGCGTGCCTTGATTCTGCATTGTATTCTAGATTCTTCGGGTAGCGTACGAAGGAAAGTGCCACTTTAATAAGCTACTACTGTAGTACCTACCTAGATTATCATGCTTTATATGACTCTCTCCTCCCTAGTTCCGTTATTCCGTACGGATACACCATTAGGAATCAAAGATGCCCTTCTTAATAGCAGAGGCAAGGGGCAGAACCAAAGGAATGTAGCAGGGAGTCTAGCTTGGGACGCCCGGAGCAAGGAGATCTGGAGGGATCGTTCGGGTCGGGGGTTTTGAAACGCGGGAGGGCATTACTGTTCATGTCATCTGGATTACTCTTTTCGGCGCAGAAGCACAGCTATGACGCGAAGGTCCGTTTCATACCACCCTGGTTGCCAAGAACGCTGGCCGGGCCTTGCAGCGATTTCCAAATTGGGAAATTGTGATGACAAGATCGGGGCGGCCCGTATATGGGGATTTGTGACATCGAGTTAAGGCTCTTACCAGGATTGATTTGACTGGGTAACGAACATTAAACAACTTCGGTATGAGATTAAGTCCTACCTGGAGATCGCTGAGATTAGGCACCCTCCTGTTTTCATCTCATCTCTAGCAGACTGCGAAACTGGCCATGCTGGATGGGTCGGCAAGTTCGTTCCGATGGTAAGGAGGAGGAGTAGACGACTAGTATATAGTGTATATATTCCACCCAGGAAGTTCCTCTCATCAAGCTTGAGATCTTCTATACTCAGTCGCTGTCATCCATCTGAATCAGCAGCTAAGGTACATACATAAGGTACCTTGTCCTTCGTCCTCCTGCCCAGCGCTTCACGGTTCAACCTTTCTACCCCCATCGACATGTCTCTCCTTTCGGTGTCTTGCTTTCTGGCTATCTTGTTACCATGGATACCAGGTGGGGTAGGCAGTCCTTTCTTTCCGTCCCCGCAACACTCATCCCAGCAGGGCGTGGGAAGGGCGGTCTACCTCATCACCAACGATGAGAAGGCCAACGCGGTCATTGCCCTGCCCATTGGCGCCGACGGCAAGCTCTGTCCGGGCACCGCAACCCTGACCGGCGGAACCGGCTCCGTGGCCCTGGACAGCGACGAGCAGCCTGCCACACCCGACGCCCTGGTCAGCCAGTCCGCGCTGACCATTGCCGGCAACGTAAGTGAACCATCTTTGGCATCCCCTGTGGCCCTTTCCTGATTGCTTACATTCTTCTTTTTCTTCTTCCATCAGACCATCTTCGCCGTCAACACCGGGTCCAACACGCTGAGCATGCTGAGCATCTCCGCCGCGGACCCTACCAAGCTGTCCCTGGCGGGTAAACCAGTTCCCGTCCCCGGCGAATTCCCCACCACCGTCGCGGCATCGGCCAAACACCACATCGTCTGCGTCGGCACAACCGGCGCCAAAGCCGGCATCGCATGCAGCCGATTCACAACCTGCGGCGGCCTGAGCCCCATGGACGCGCTGCGCCCCTTCGATCTGGGCCAGACCACCCCCCCTGTCGGGCCGACCAACACGGTATCCCAAGTCTTCTTCTCCGCAGACGAGTCCATGCTCTTCGCCACCGTCAAGGGCGACCCAGCAAGCAACAACACAGGCTTCTTCTCGGCCTTCTCCGTCCAGCGCGCCAATGCCCCACGTCATCATCATTCTTCTTCTTCTTCGCGCGGTCCCATGTCGGCGGTCTCGCGCATCGAGCAGCGCAGCTTCCCCAACAACACGGCAGTGCTCTTCGGCTCGCAGCCCATCCCCGGAAGCCCAACGAACCACCACGTCTTCGCCACCGACGCCTCCTTCGGCGCCGCCATCCTGTCGGTCGACCCAGCCACGGGCCGCGCCTCGACGATCGCGACGGGCGAGATCGCGGGCCAGAAAGCGACGTGCTGGGCAACGATCTCCCCCGCGACCGGCACCGCGTTCGTGACCGATGTGGCGGTCAACCGGCTCGTCGAGATGGACGTGCGCGATGCGCGCGTGCTGTCGCAGCTCGACCTGTCCGCCGCGGGCAGTCCTGATCCGGGGCTGATTGATTTGCGCGCGGCGGGGGGGTTCATCTACGCGCTGTCGCCGGGGAACGGGACGACCGAGGCTGCTGTGAGCGTCGTCTCCGTGGGCGGTGGGTCGGCGAAGATGGTGCAGCGTTTCGGGTTGGGAAGTATGGGGGTCGGGAGGAATGCGATGGGCATGGCTGTCTTGATTTGATGGATGGGGAGTGTGATCCTGGCAGTTAGCAGTGGGCGCAGGCATCCCCAATAAGTGAAGCAGAGATGACCGCCAACAAGGGCCCACCAACACCGTCTGCCTCATCATGGAACGAGTTGATGCTGCCAATGTCTGTATCCCAACCATTGCTCCTGTATCATTCATTAGTCGTACCTATTAGGTGTAATACTTCTCCCTCTCGCGAAGGCTCGACCCAAGCCTGATCCAGCTATCGTCATGTCATCCATTCCCTGTGTGTTCTTTCAGCGGCCATCCATGGACCGCACGGCAAACCCTGCGCGATTGAAGGTGCCGCAGCCACACCCAGACGCCCTTTCGAAAATTGTAACCCCCCCAACTGACAAAAATACTATCCCAGAACTGTGATATACCGCCTAGAGCGATGCAACCCACGCAACGACGCGCTGCATGGCCCTAGACCTCTTGCGCCTGCAACCCCGCCACCGAGGTCTCTATCCTCTTTGTCCTGTCCGACCCAGCAACAGGCATGATACCTAGCTCGGCCCCTTGCCCAGCACTCTGCTCCCTCTTTCGCCCGGGCAAGGGCAAGAACCTCGACATGGCGGTACCCCCAGTTTCCTCCGCAGTACTGGGGCTGTCCGAATTGAACTTGGTAAAGAAAAATCCTCTCTTCTTCGGTTGCTGGTCGGACTTCTCCGACAAGGATTGCTTCGTGTCGTCGTCCAACCCGACTTCCTCAAACTTCTCGTCCATCCTCTCATCCTCCTCCGGCCGCCTGCTGAGCGACGATCTCGGGAAGCGCGCCGACTGCGGCGTCGGGAAAGGGAAGCGGTTGGAGTCGAGGCTCTGCCGCGCAGGAAGGGGGTCTGTCATGACGACGGGGCTCCTGGCGCAGATGTCCTAGCGAAGTTCCCATCAGCTCTTGTCTCTCTCCTTTCCCCCTTCATTCTTCCCTCACTACAGATAGGAGAGAGAGGAGGGATTTGAAAAGCGTACAAATGACCGCCTGTACGAGTCGAACGACTCGCGCGAGATGGGGAAGTGCTCGATCTCGCCGCTGCCGACGCTGCTCTTATCGCTGGAGGTGCGCGACATGTACCGCCGGGGCCATGGCACTTCCCTTTCGATCGGGGACGGCTAGAAAGCGTTGCGCATTTGCTGTTAGATTGATCCATCCTTTTCTGGATTTGCACGGCGCCATTGCCTCATACCGGTAGGTAAACCCCGCTGTCATTCACAACTACAAAGAACCCCCAATGCCCCGAAGGTTAGCCCCTGACTCCAATGTGTGATCGCGATACGGCAGTTTCGCAGGCCATTGGCCGAAGGGTGGTGGCGTCGTGGCTTTTTGCCTACTTTCCGCGGGAAGCGGCGAGGTCCCGAGGGGCCGAACTCATTTCATCGAAGGAGGCCGGGAGCATACCACTTAGCTTGTATTCCCCATTATCCTGGCTCTTCCTGCTGCGAATGCTGAACGCCAACGACGATGCCTTGGACCCGACCGTGTCCACCCTCTGGAATCCGGGGTGCCCTGCCCCGGGGTTACCGGCGGCGGAGCCAGGCCGCTGATTCTCGTCGTGAATGGCGGGGCCCGTTCGGCGCGCAAAGGGGTTGCGGATAGTAGGCATTGTATGAAGGTAAGGACTCGACAAAAACTCTAATAAACCGGAATGGATGGTTTTAAGCCGAGCAAATGAGATGATGCGAGGCGAGGTAAAAGGGCCGGCATCCCAGGGACGGCAATGGTGGGATCAGTATGGTTTATGTATGTATAACGGGAAAGGCTGGGCCCGAGAACCGAAGCGCTAAGTGTTGGGACGCAAATCGGCGGCAGGACAGACCAGAAACACAATTCCTTCAAATGCGCCGCGGATCTTCTGATTGAGCGGGCTGCTGTGCTCTCTCCAGCACCTAAGGCACGGAAATTCCGGTGAAAGGCGGTAGTGTATCTGTACGCTGGTTGGTGCAGCTGTTGCCAAGTGCGCTCATCAACCTGGAAATCGCAGCCCAGGCGGCGCCGACCGCCGAACAGGTGGTGGGGTTCGCCGTCAGGACGGCACGAACCCCGGCACCCTAATTCCAACCCCACTGAGGTGGTTAGCCTGTGCCATTAGGTGCTACGGGGATGAACAGAAACGATGACTCTCCAACAAGCTCGCCCCTCGGAATTGCAAATCCCGCAGTCCCAGGGCGCGAGAGGCTAGCTATGGTTGAGCAAGGTACGGATTACCTTAGGTACGACCAGCCCAGGAACAGATGTATTTGTACTAAAATGTGGAGAATGCCACGTTGTGGTGCAGCAAAGTAAGGTACCTGTCTTTGCCCGCCTCCCCTGGCCCCATGAACTGCCACATGTATGATGTGAGCTGATCAAGGCGAGATCAAGGAGTTTGGACCACCAACGCAGCCAACCTTGATTGATGTTACTCAACGGGCCACTGACCCGAAGGTTGTGCCACTAATGATGGGGGCCATGGGGCTCAGACAGGTTCCTGTCGCATTCCTCGGTTGCTGCAAGGCAAATCTAGAGAGGTGCCACGCTGGGCAGAATTGGGACATACTCTGTCGAGAGTGGCCTACTCTGCCGGTTCAAGCATACCTTATGCTTGCCCTACGTGCTCACTGTGTCTGAAAACCTATCCAAAACAGCAAGTTATCAATGATGGTTGACAAGGGACAGCAGCTGGATAGGCTGACATCTCCATCGCCGGAATGCAACCCAAAGTATCGCATCATCGCGCAGCCAGCAGCTAGTCAGAATCGCTCTCTGCACTGCTCGAAAACCCATTGAACTCCTCCTCGGACTCATCCAACGCTCCAACTCCAGATGCCTCGCCGTTGTCTTGGTCATCGTCTGGTTCCTCGTCCTGCTCCTCAATCTCAAAGGTGCCGCTAATATCCCACCGATCGCCTTTGGCACTGGCGCTCACGTACTTGACGAAACGCAGTGTCCCGCTGTCGCGGAGCACAATGGTCATCTTGTTCCAAGCTGCCGCCTGGAAGAAGAGGATGTTGTCGTCATCAGCGCTGCTCTTGTAGATGGCCGCGTCCTCATTCTCATCGTCGTCGCCCGCCATGTACACCTCGTGGCCGCCCACCTCTTCCTCATCTGCCTTGGAGGCAACATCTTTGTCGATGGCCTTGCCTTTCCCCTTGGATTTGCTCTCATCCGCTTTACCTTTGCCCCTGCCGTTGGTAGCGCCCTTCTTGTCCTTCTTACCGCTGCGACCCTCTTCGGCGTCAGATGACGCTTCGGAGCTGGCGTCGTCGTCGTCATCCTCCTCATCGACGTCGCTCCAACCTTCCGTGGGGGTAAGGCCAATGTTGACCTCTAGCCTCGGCTTGCCATCGTGCCCAGTCGCAAGCGTGTAATCCTTGCCACGACGGAACCGCCGGGCCAACAGGTCGTGGCTCTCTACGGTGGAGCGCGTCGCCATCTGGAGCCAGAGACGGAATTGCCTGGACGGCAATAGAACTTCCAGCAGCTCTTTGAGCGGCGAAGGTTCCAGTCTTTCCTGGCCGGGCTGGAGGTAGAGATACCGGTGCTTATGCGGTGGACGGGCGACCTTCCACGCACCTTTTTCAATCTCATCGCTATCTTCCGGCAGTGCCTTGGCTTCTTCGGATTCCACATACCGGCGGAGCTTCTCGGCGAACTTGGGATGTAGTATGGATGGCAAAGTGATGCTGAACTCCTCTTCAAAGTGATCAGCGATGCCATCGATCGTGTCCGGTGTCAGGTATGTCGGAGAGATGTATTTCAACAAGAACTCAAGATCGGCCTCGTCCAGTGGAACATCATCACCGTCCTCCGTTTTCTCGCTCTCCACCCGGACGGGTTTGGCCTGTGGCCGATCATGTTGGTCGGGGTTGCCCTGCAGCTGCATGAGACCGCTCTTCTGGGCGGCCTTCTCCTCGGCTCCCTCGACATATCCATCCTCCCCAACCTGGGGAATATGGAACCAACCGCTGATAGCCATGCGGATACGCCCGCCATTTTTCTCCAGTTCTTCCTTGGAAGCAGCATGGTAGACCTCCTCAACGTCGTGGAAGGATTCTCCCGGCTGAACGGCAAAGAACGAGAGCTGGTTCCATGCGGGCGGAATGACCTTGACAACGTCTGGCAGCGGAGTCTTAGCCACTTCACCGTCTTTGCCTTCGCGGTCCACGACGGGGAAAAGGCGCAGGGCTCCACCCCATTCTGGTTGCCATGGTGTATCCGGGTCGGTCAAGTACAGGATGTAGCTAACCTTGCGAGACCCGATCACATCGTCGTGGCACAGGAGATAGCAGCCAGGGGTATAGACGTTGATGGCCATATCGGTCTTGCGCCCACTCAGGGGCCCACAGCCGGTTATGTGGGAGACGTAATCGCGGAACGTCTGGGAGTAGAGGGCATCGCGCAACGCAAGAAGCGACGGCAACTTTGCCAACGCCTCATCGTCTAGACCGTCGAGGTTCGCGAGGTCGCCGCTCTGGTGAATCTTGTAGATGTCGGTCTCCTTGGGTGTGAAGTGGACGTTGGCCTTGATCTCGGAGCGGACCTTGCGAAGCAGTGCATCGTCCACCAGGCTGGAAATGACGCTGTGCTTGTACGGTGTCGACGAAGCATATTGCGAGGTGTACTTGTCGAGGACAGCCTTGTCAAACAGCCCTTTCCGGAACCGAGCTTTGGCCTCCTCTTCACTGATCGCTAGATAATCCGGGTCAGCTACAGTGCGACTGTTCGGGTTGAGAAGGCGTATGTACTGGACTTGGATCGCTTTTTAACCGGCTTCGCGCGGCCAGCAGGGCCGTCCGCCTTTCTCTTCATCGTACAAATTCAATTGGCCTTGGTCACATACAAGATCTGGTGCTGTGGGAGGGCATAGAGCAGGGAAAGAAGCCCTCGAGAAATGGGCTGATATGAAGGCCAAACTACTGCGGTGTCGTACGGCAGAAACCCGTTTGTGGGCCGCGAAGTAACTTTTCGCCCCACCGCATTTGATCCCATCACCTTATCGGACCCTTTTTCCTGACCGGATGGCTGTCTCTTCGCCATGCATATTACTGCAGTGTTACATGACGCCCGAAGCGCCTGCCCATCTGCACCCGTCAGTCGTTGTCGTTGTGTCCAGTGCTGACGGCGCCAATCCTGCGCTGGTCTAGTCGCTGCTTTGCGTTCCTCGACTCAACGACCATGACATAGGCTCCCGTTGGCTCGCGCCTGGCGCTATCCGTCCCGTTTATGCCGGGTGAAAGCATTCTTGTTGGATGATTCCAACCCTTTGGCGTACTCCAATAATAATAAGGCTGTGAACCAGCAAAGAGGCGCCGCGGCAGCAGCGTGTCCGGCAGATCGTTCTGGCTGAGGTTGCTCGGTTGTTGGCTACGCACTCACACTCTGGGAGATGCACTCGATTGACGAGTGCTGGGTCCTTTAGAACAATCAGGGGCGGCTACCCGTCGTGAATCGCTTCAAGCCGCCAGGACCTGAGTTAGCAGTTAGATCTCAGAGGGATTCGTTCTCAACTCAACCCACCGAACTAACGCCGGTCCGAATGAGATCCTATGCCCGGCATAGGACCCACTTCTCCGGTAGCTCCGGTCTCTTCGGTTCGGCGATTTGTGATACCGTCCCTCTTTACCCGCTATTACAAGACCCAATGCGGTACCTAGGTGGTCATTGACTGTCTTAATGCTCGCATACTCTCGTTTGATTCAGTGACATTACTCCTCAGAGATGGCCACCGCCTTGGATTTGGATGAAGTGAGGGGAAGTTTCCCCGCCTTGGCCGGGAAGCAGGTCTATCTCGACAATGCTGGTGGAAGCCAGACCTTGGGGACAGTGGCTGAGCGGTATTGAGTACTCCCGTCATATGCTATTATGTTGCAACAACTAAGCTAACGACCATCCCAGCATCCAGGACTACCTTTTGAACACCAACGTCCAGCTCGGAGCCACATACGCCGCAGCTAAACAGTCCACGAGCCGCTATGACGAGGGCTATGCTGCGGCAGCGACATACATTGGCGCCTCAAGTGACGAGATTGGTTTGTGTTGTTCTTGAGACTCTAAGTGGGTAATCTTACCAAGGCCTCACAGTACTCGGCTCATCCACCACCCAACTGTTTCGGAACGTTTCATACGCCTTGCGCTTCCAAGCAGGCGACGAGCTGATTGTCTCGGCAGTCGATCACGAGGCCAACATCGCACCATGGGTCGACCTTGCGGAGCGTCAGAAGCTCGTGCTCAAGTGGTGGAAGCCCAACGCGGACGCCCCTGACGCCGGTACCAACCCCAAGTTGCTCGCATCAGATCTCGTGGGACTTCTGACGGAGAAGACACGGCTGGTGTCTTTCACCCACGCAAGCAATATCCTTGGCACCATCCACGACGTCAAGGCCATTACCTCTATCGTCCACAGCCGGAACCCAAAAACCATGGTATGCGTTGATGGCGTCGCCTACGCCCCGCACCGCAAGATCGACGTCAAAGACCTGGGCGTAGACTTCTACTCCTACTCTTGGTACAAGGTAACGACCCACCTTATATCTCAGCTTCCCCAATCCCTCCCCCCCTTTATCTGACCCCTGACTCTCAGGTTTACGGGCCGCACATCTCCATCCTCTACGCCAGCCCGCTCGCGCTCTCCAACCTCGCGTCGCTCGGCCACTTCTTCAATCCGCACGCCACCCTCCAAGACAAGCTCGGTCTCGCAGGCGCCAGCTACGAGCTCGTGCACGCCATTCCCGCCGTGGCCGAGTATCTGGACGGCAAGTGGGAGGGTATCGTCGCGCACGAGGGCCAGCTGCAGCGGACGCTGCTCGCCTGGCTGAATGCGCGCGCCGATGTCACGGTCTGGGGCGAACGGAGCGCGGACGTCGCTGTTCGAGTGCCCACTGTGAGTTTCACTCTCAATGGCTGGGACTCGAAGCGGTTCGTGGAGGCAGTGGAGGCCGAGAGCGATTTTGGGTTCCGTTGGGGCTCGTTCTATTCCGTTAGGTTGGTCAAGGACGTGTTGGGGTTGCCGGCCGAGGGTGTCATCAGGGTCAGCATGGTACATTACAACACCGGTGAGTTTGAGCTTCCTGTCCTGCCCCGAGGATGGACGCGCGCGGGGAGCTGACATGGTGCTGGGCAGTGGAAGAAGTAAAGAGGCTTATCGCAGCGATGGAAAAGGTGCTAGCACCCAAGTAGGAGGAAATCGTGAAGGCTGGGTGCGTCGAGTGGTTGGACTGAGGATAGTTCCTGGACGAGGAACCCCATAGAGTGCGTTTGCGTGCGTGATGCATCGTGCTGTCCCCTGCCTGTGCTTGCTGAGGGTGTATAAACTTGAGTAACAGCGCCAATCCTTCAGCCCCCGCCATTTGGCCAAGTCTCTGTGGGGGAAACCCAGTCTAATTAAGATTGAACACACTCAGTAGCTATTGTATGCAGAGCCGGTGTCCATTGGGAGCTCTAGGTGTACCAGTTTCCGCATCAACGTACGATCGGACCCCAGGGTAGATGTGGCCTAGCGGGCTTGAGACTGGTGTCCACGCTTCGGATCCTGCTGACTGATAGGTCACCAGTTCAATGACCATCAGAGTCCAGGGCCGAATTCTTGTTAGTGTGATGTTCTTGGAACTGAGAAGGGAATGACATTGCGTAAGGTAACCTCCTTTTCTCCTTCCACTTGTCTCTTCTTTGTCACGTGTCGCCAATTGTAGGTCTCTTCATTATATAACTAGGTAGTCTATTAGACACCTTCATAGGGACTTAACCAACTAGGCAACTCTACCTCGGGTCTTCTGATCTATAACCTCCCATT
This sequence comes from Chaetomium strumarium, assembly GCF_033439665.1. Lineage (NCBI taxonomy): Eukaryota > Fungi > Ascomycota > Sordariomycetes > Sordariales > Chaetomiaceae > Chaetomium > Chaetomium strumarium. The sequence continues at coordinate 5,905,821 of NW_026944429.1, read as the reverse complement.
CCGCTTGTCTACCGCCTCCCTCAGACGCGCAATCACCTCTGATGGGTCCTTGGCCCCAAACACAGCACTCCCCGCAACAATCACATTCGCCCCGGCATCGGCCGCTTGATCGATCGTGCCCGGGCCCAGTCCGCCGTCCACCTCAATATTCAAGTCCGGGTACCGCGTCCGCAGCTCCTGCACCTTTGGCAGCTCTGACGCCATGAACTTTTGCCCGCCGAACCCGGGCTCGACAGTCATCACAAGGACCATCTAACCACCAAAAGGGGCCATCATCAGTGTCCACTCAGGAAGTGGCAAGGGGGGGCGTAGGGTAGGGAAGGGAACGGGAATCCCTTACATCCGGCCTTTCGGCCTTGTCGTGGCTGTCCAGCACGTCAAACAGCACATCCACCTTCGTGGCCGGCTTGATCGCGATGCCCGCCAGCATGCCTTGCTCATGGATGTAGCGGATCAGCTCGCGCGGGGAAGTCTTAAGATCGGATTTTGCTTCGGGGCTCTCGGCAGCGGTCGAGTTGATGGCGGCCTCGTAGTGGAAGCAATACAGGTCGCAGCCGGCCGACTTGAATTCTTTGACCCATTTCTTGGGCTGGCGTCCGAGGCGGTAAAAGGTTAGCGTATAGATGGTGGTGGGTGAAGTGTTGGGATGACGGTGAAAAGGGGCCAAAGCTACCTCGGCAATCATCATGTGGCAGTCAAAGGTGCCCCTGCCGTGACTCTCTGTCGGTCGCTCAACGTGCTTCCGGATCTTGGCGACGACAGGCGGCCCGAAGGTGAGGTTTGGGACGAAGTGGCCGTCCCTGGCGGCGGCGAGGAAGCTGTGTGAGCGACTTGGCGCACTGGAGAGCGGGTGACGCTGCTTGCTTGCTGCTGTTGACCTACATGATGTCGACATGGAGCCAGTCCGCGCCCTGCTCCATGGTCCTGCGGCATTCTGCCCCAGATCGGCAAAGTCCGCCGAGAGGATCGAGGGTGCAATAATCGACTTGGGCGCCATTCTGCTCGGTGGGATGTGGTACCAAGCTTCTTACTGTAGGAAGGTCGTGGATTCTATAATAAGCCTCAGCGACAAGGTTGAATTCCCCCGCGAGTTCGGACTTCAAGCTGTTTGGCGGGGGCGGGGCACCATGACGAATGACACAGCGGATGCATCCTGCTATTGATACGCCGGGGTGAGTGTAGAGATAACCACATGGATATGGCGAATTGGCCCACCTTGACATCACTCAACTGATTGGCGCCAACTCCCCAACAAACTGTCATAAGCTCGAGATACGCTGTGCATTCTGAACAGCTTCCGCGGTCCCTTAACCTGCGTCTGATGCGTTTCTGTACGGTGGGTGAAATGTGAAGGGCGATAAGAAACAACACCCTTTCACTAGTGAAGAATGGCGTCTCTCCTTTCATACGTGCCACTGGTCAACCGGTTGGTCACTCCCAGGGACGAGCCGAAGTCGATCGACCTTGAACCCGTCGAGGTACACAATGTCGAGGCGAATCCGGACAAAAGACCGCGTACACTCAAACACCTCCTGAGAGCAAACCATGTCAACCACTCCATCATCTATCACAATCTGCAGTTCGACAACCATATGCCCCATATCCTCTGCTCGGCCTACCATCTTGGCGCCGAGTCCCACCAGCTATATCACATCTACGATGAGGAGGCTAAGGAGCTTGAGCCATGGAAGGAATCACCATCAGAGGTCGCTCAAGACGACTGGCGGGAATTTCTCGGTGACAAGAGGTACCAGCGGGCCTATGTAGATTTCTTCGAGGATGCATTGGCCATGAAGTATGCGTACAACTGGAAGAGAGTGATCGAAGAATACCTGCTCAAGGGAGAAGAGCCGCTTGTCAACGGTCTCATTGGTGGCCGTACGCTACACACTCACCGCCATCTTAGATCTCAAGAGACCAACTTACTAACGTCCTCACAGTCGGCCACCCCCTGATCCACTTAGGCTATGCCTACGAATTTGACAGCCGCGAGGTAGCTATAGAAGCCCTCGCTCTCGCGGCAACACAGTACAACTTCCTCCACCAATACATCGACGACCCCTCCTATACCCGCAAACCCTCCTTTTCCTCCACCTCACCGCTAGAGCTCATCAACAAGCTCGCCTCGGACGACCGCTTCGATGGCCTCTTCAAGGAGCCCGGGTTCGCCAATATCGAGCCTCTCTTCCAGAAACACGAGTCCCTTATACTCGAGTACTGGAACGCTTGGGACTTGCAGTCGTCCGATGACCCCGTCAGGCTGTTCAGGGAATCCCAAGAGGCCGCTGTGGCACTGCTCGTGGCCACCGTCCGTCCAGGGACGCATGCCTACAACTTTTTCATCGTGCATGTCTTGACGACTAGCCACGCTGTGAGGATCCTGCTGCCTCTCTTGCCCGCCAAGTTCCATGTCAGTCTGGTCAGACAGTGGTGGCTGCTCGCCCTGGCGGTGTACATCGCCGAGCTGAGACCCAAGACCGATCCGGATTATGTGCCGGCGGATTTGAAGGGGAAAGGGTGGAAGCATGTTGAGTATCAGGCGCTGAATTCAGAATGGGCGACAGATGCGCACTATGTCAAGGGTGGGTAGTTCCAGATCCCTTACGTTGCATTTAACTGACGATATGCAGCCATTCGGGCGATGAAGGAGGCGGCGAGGACTTGGGGGGATGTTCATGACAGGTATTTAGCGGCTGCGGTCAGGTTCGTGGATGACTTTGAGGGCTGGGTGTTCTGAGGGTGTTTTGAGGAGCTCACCTGAGTGGATATCTACGTAACACAGAATGTGATTCCAAAGGCAGAAGACTGAAATCATCTTGGGAGTTCGTATTGCGTGCTCTGTGCCTTATTTGTCCAAACTAACCCAGAATTCCGAGTTAACTTGTTAACTCGGTCCAACTTCAAGTTGTCGCCGAACTGCAGGGTTGGGGTTAAGCTAGCCCTCAGCACCTGTTTCCCCTGACGCGAGGCTTCGGCCTGGCAGCTTTCAGCTCCCCACCTGTCTGCCTGCAGCCACTCATTGGCCTGGCCTTCACAACACATCCATGATCCGACTCTCGGAACAACACTGCAGACTCTAGAAAAGGGGGGCCATTGAAGCAAAAGAGACAGAGCTACAGCCGTAATCTTGTCTCATGACAAATGACACATAACCGTCCAGACGGAAATCGCCCGCAATGGCGCCGCCCGCAAAGCGACGCAAGCGCGCTATCGCCGACGATGATTCCGACGACGACGAGCAGCTACAGAAGAACACCTTGAAGCGCTTCCTGTTCTCATCCCCGGACAAGACCAGGTCCCCCGAGAAACCCCCAATCCGCCAGCCAAACGACAGTGGAACTACGGAGCCGGCTGTCGTCGACTCGCCGAGCCCGCTTCGCAAGCGGACTGCTCGTGCCTTAGCAGCAGCGTCCAGACCCCCGGCGGCTCGAAGCCCGAGTACCAGCCCTATCAAAGCCCGAACAAGAGCAGGGACACAAAGGAGGCGGAGAGCAGAAGAGGAGAAGGAAAAGGAGAAGAGCAGGTCCGGCGACCTGCTGACCTTGTTTTCGAAACAGGCACAACGCAGCCAGTCCTCCTTCTCGTCCACCAATGGAGGGTCGTTCAACGCGAATGGCCACGGGAAGGACCCTGCGCATCTGAGCAGCGGCAAGCTCGACGACATCATCAGCGACCCAATCTCGGAGAACAATGGCGAAGAGGACGATGACGATGTGCCGCTTTTCCTATCGTCATCGGCTGCTGCATCGAGCTTGGTTGGGAGAGCGCAGGCGGCGCATAAGCGGTTTGCGGGATCTGGCTCTACATCACGGTCCGGGAGCGGGAATGCGGTTGAAGGGACACAGCGAAGCGGCACGCAAGCAGTTGGCTCTGGTGGCGGGCAGAGATTCTTGCGACAGCCGCGTCCAGCCGCTATTAGCAAGGCAAGATCGACCCAAGATGACGACGACGACGCTCGCCCCTGGTCGGAGCGGTTCACGCCCGTATCTCTTGAGGAGCTGGCGGTACACAAGCGCAAAGTCCAGGACGTGAGACGATGGCTGGACGAGGTGTTTGCCGGGCGCATGCGGCAGCGATTGCTAGTATTGAAGGGCCCGGCCGGTTCGGGGAAGACGACCACCTTGCGGTTACTAGCGAGGGATATGCGGTGCGAGGTGCTTGAGTGGAGGAACCCGGCAAACTCATTTGGGGTCGCAGGGAGCGGTTACCAGTCGGCAGCAGCGCAGTTTGAGGAATTCCTCGGCAGGGGAGGGAAGTTCGGGCAGCTGGACGTTGACTCTGAGGAGGCGATGCCACCGCCACCTCCTCTTGCAACCGCTACTAGTGTAGCTGCACGTGCGGAGCGGAGGCTAATATTGGTGGAAGAGTTCCCGAACACGTTTATGAGGTCATCTACCGGGTTGATGGGCTTCAGGAATGCGATCATACAGTTCCTTGCGGCGAACACGCCAGCCCTCGCAGGCTTCGGAACTAGCTATATCACAGATCCCATCACGCCGATAATCATGGTCATCTCGGAGACCTTGCTCACTACCACATCTGCGTCGGCGGACAGCTTCACCGCCCATCGCTTGCTCGGACCGGAAATCTTGCGGCACCCTGGAACCGGGGTGATTGAATTCAACCCTATCGCACCAACCTTCCTGACAAAAGCGCTGGAATTGGTGGTGCGGAAAGAGGCTCGCAAATCAGGGAGGCGGCGAACCCCTGGCCCTCTTGTTCTCCAACGATTAGCGGAGATTGGCGATATCCGGAGCGCCGTCTCGTCCCTCGAATTTCTGTGTGTCAAGAGCGATGACGAGGCTGATTGGGGTTCCAAGATCCAGTTCACAAAAGCGAAACGAGGGTCGAAGGACGCCCCTGCGTTGACCAAGGGCGAGCAGGAGAGCCTGGAGCTGGTGTCAAGGCGGGAAGCAACGCTGGGGATATTCCACGCCGTCGGCAAAGTTGTTTACAACAAAAGGGGCGATTACCCCTCCGGGTCTGCTGAAGCGGCAGCGGAGATTTTACCTGATTACATGGCGCATCTCTCTCGCCCGAAGCGTTCGGAAGTCTCCGTCGACACGCTCATCGACGAGATAGGCACTGATACCCACACTTTCATCTCCGCCCTCCACGAGAATTATGCCCTATCCTGCGAGCAGAGCAGTCCGCTCGACCCCAACTCCTCGCTAGACTACATCAACGGATGCCTCGACTACCTCTCGGAGAGCGACCTTCTTTATCCCTCCTGGGACATCTTCTTCGGCGGCAAGGGGTTTGGCGGGGGCTACGTGGGTAAAGACTCAGGCAGCCACATCCTGCGGCAGGATGAGATGGCGTTCCAGGTGGCCGTGCGGGGGCTCCTGTTTTCGCTACCGTCGCCAGTGAAACGGCAGACGCATCCGACAGGGCGTGGCGGCGACACTTACAAAATGTTCTACCCGACCTACCTGAAATTGTGGCGGAGCAAAGAGGAGTTGGAGGGGTTGGTTGACATGTGGGCCACTGCATTGCTGAAGGGAGAGGATTGCGGTCTTGGACCGCCGGCACAATCACAGGGGTTTGCCAAGAACGGACCATCTGCGTTTCGCAAGCCGGTGGCGGTGGGTAATAATGTGTTTGCTGATAGCCAGATTTCACCGCCAGCGCGTCAGGCGGTCAATTCCAGGGCACATACACCTACGGCTGCTGCCCCGCCGCTCCTCTCGCTTGGCGATGCTGCACGCCAGGAGCTGCTTCTCGAGCGGCTGCCGTACATGGCTCACATCGCTCGTCAGCGACGATGTTCGTTTGGACCGATGCGGGTCAAGGATCTCGAGCGGATTGTGTCTTTCCAAGGCATCAACTCGGTGGGAGCAGACGAGGAGGAGGGAGAGGAGGGAGCAGACGAAGAAAGCGGCAACGCCCTGGCCGCGGCTGAATCATGGGCCACAGATAAACCTATCGAGGAGGGTACACCGCGGAAAAGGAGAGGCCTGGGCGCAATCCTGAACGGCCGGACGGGAAAGGGAAAAAGCGAAGGGGAGGAGCTATCGAGCCTGCCAATGCAGAGCCTTGTGATTAGTGACGATGATATCGAGGACGACTAGAGGTGTTTCATAGATGGCAGAGAGAAAGCTCAGGAAACGCGCGGCAATGGTGTGGCGTTGTTGTATTATGTATTATATAGGATGAGCATCTCGGGTTTGGGAGCGCATGCTTGAGTCTTGGCTTTGTATCAATGGATGGGCGGTATAGATTTGCAGAACATATCATGATGGGTAGGTTCCCGCAAAGTAGAAAATGCTTCTTGATAATAAGGTCCGTTGACACCTCTGTCACTTCATGAAACCGAAGGGTCTTGAGGTTGAAACGGAACCGCTGAATGTGCGGAACGGGTCCTCGCCAGCTCCTTCTGTCTGACGACTCAGACTGGACTTGACGTGATTGTGAACCCTGATGGCCGCTGATAAGACATTGATAAGCGCTGGCCAATTAGGTCGTGCGCAAGGTCCCACCTGGTTTGCCCTTTATAAAGACGGGCACACTGTTCTACCAGTCGGAGTAGGCCCGCTCAGACCGAACTCATTTCCTGCCTTTTACCGGATGTGACCGTGAGTTGGCCTAAAATACTCCATTACCCAATCTTTGGAACAAACCCTCTGGTTCGACCCAGACTCGATTCATTTTTTGCACTTGTATTTATTTTTCCGTTTCTTGATGCAAGGAGAGACAGCATATCCTTCTACAGCATGCTCAATGATGATTACCTTAACTAAGTTCTATTTCTTCCGCGATCTTAATAGACGTCAGCAAGCCAGGGTATCTGAACAACGCTGCTGCTCTCAGCGTTTCTCCAGCCACAACTCTTTATTAAGACAAGATGATTGTCCAACCCAAGTGCTGCAATTGCTGTTTGATTCTCCGCAGATGAACCACATCGCAACGTCTAGCAGGTTGGCTCAGGTTGGCTCATTCATGCGGGGTCGGGACCCGAACCCGGACGCAGCTTCGGCCCAGATGCAGGGAACCTCGGCTCGGGAAGCCCCGTTTTCAGCTTGGCCGCCCTACCTCGGCCCCGGATTTGTGAATGCATGAGCCGCGCACTGGCTGCACCGAGAGATGTGTCTTGGGGATCGTCATTTGGCGTCAAGACGACCTGTTTTATTGGTTGTTGGGTGTGGAACAGGCTAAGGCAAGTAGCGGTGGGCGGGGGTTCTAAGAATCCCATTCCCGGCAAGGGACGGGACAACAAACAACCACCTCCTAACCTTCCTCGAGACATCATCAGTCCTTTGAGATAATCGTTACGCCGCACCTCGCTTCAACACCACCGGACTGACGAGTCCGCCTGAAACCGTGGACATCATGGCGGGACGTGTACGCCAGCCCATTGATGCTGGGAGGCTCGAGAAATGGATCCAGAAGCACGTGCCCCAGATTGAGGTGCCGCTGGACATCAAGCAGGTATTGTACCTAGTAACTATCACGCCTACGTCTCATTGCTGCTCCGGGATCACTCACACTACTCGGCGTTGTCTAGTTTGGCTTCGGCCAGTCCAATCCAACCTACCAATTGACTGCGGCCGATGGCAAGCGCTACGTGCTGCGCAAGAAGCCGCCAGGACAGCTGGTGTCCAAGACGGCCCACAAGGTCGAGCGCGAGTACCGCATCATCCACGCGCTCGCCAAGACCGACGTGCCCGTGCCCAGGGCCTACTGCCTGTGTGAGGACGAGTCCGTGATCGGGACGCCCTTCTACATCATGGAGTTCCTTGACGGGCGCATCTTCGAGGACCCCGTCATCCCGAGCGTGCTGCCGGACCACCGCCGCGCCATCTGGGCCGACGCCGTGCGCACCCTCGCCAAGCTGCATCGCATCGACCCGCGGTCCATCGGCCTCGAGAACTTTGGCAAGCCCACGGGCTTCTACACCCGCCAGGTCGCCACGTGGCGCGCCGTGTGCGACGCCCAGGCCGCTGTCCGCGATGTCGACACCCGCGAGGCCGTCGGGCCCCTGCCTTACTTTAGCGAGCTGATGGAGTTCTTCGCCGACGAGAGCCAACAGCCTGCCGACCGCGGCACGCTGATCCACGGCGACTTCAAGATCGACAACCTGGTCTTCCATAGGACCGAGCCTCGCGTGATCGGTGTCTTGGAGTAAGCGAACCCCCGCTTCGTTTGGTCCTCTTGAGTTATCCGCCCCCCCAAGCTCCATGTCTTCGATTCCCAACTCACCCACAGCTTCACTTCACTAACAGTGTTAATTAATTCCCGAAAAATAAAGCTGGGAGATGTCCACAATAGGCCACCCACTCGCCGACATCTCCAATCTTATCACCCCTTATTTCACAGCCCGCCTCGACCCGCGCCGCTCCGTCAACGTGCACCCGGGCTTCCTCCCGCGCGCCACGCGCGGCCTGCCGGCCGTGGACGAGATCATCACACTCTACTTCTCCGTCGTCGAGGCGCCACCGCCGCCGCCGCCGCGGCGGTCGTCCAGTTTCAGTTCCGGCGCAAGTGCCTCCTCGTCCTCCTCCTCCTCTGCCGAATCCTCCCTCGAACTCACGCTGAGCAACAGCACCAAGATCAAAAGGGAGACGGCCCCATCGCGGCGCGACAGGAACCGGGAGCTGCAGTGGGCGCAGGCCTTCAACATCTTCCGGCTGGCCGCCATCTGCCAGGGGATTGCGGCGCGACAGGCCGGGCGGCAGGCGAGCAGCGAGCAGGCGAGGCGATACGGCGATGCGCGGGGCCCGCTGGCCGAGTTCGCCTGGGAGCTCGTGCAGAGCGCGAGGTCGTCGGGCGGCGGGCCGTCGGGTAGCGGAGGTGGTAGCGGAGGTGGTAGCGGGCAGGGAAGGGCTAACAGGGGGGCAGGGTCAAGATTGTGAGAGGCTTGACTTTGAGTTGTTGACGGTTGCCATGTATGTATTTTCTGGGGAGTGGAATTGTGCAGTCGTTGCATTGCATTAGATGGCCGATGTGGCAACCTTCAGCATCGGGAGGGTCATGGACATGTGGGAACTTGACGCGTTATATGTGTGTTCTAGACACGGCGCTTCGAAGTGAGGGTTCGACCGGCTTCACAGTCGACTGTGCATAGTAGTAGTTCAGTTGTAGTGCGTATGTAAGGTATTTGTACTTGTACATAGACAATCTCTGGCTATATCACTCTGCTTGAGCGAACACGGTATGCTTGCACACTATGGCCACCGGCCCCGCCGAGCGGCAAGCCTAAGTAAGAATGATTATATCACCTTGCAACAACACATCCACAAATATCGGAGACGAAGAGCACCTCAGTTATTTGATATGTAATTCTCGCTCCTAAGCTACCTCTTCGCTGGTAATTAAGAGCAAAGAAATCGATGGTGTTGAGCGCTGTTCCGTATCTCCCGTATTTCCCGTATTGCCCATCTGTATGTCTGCCAACCTGATGCCAAGTAACCCAACCAACCCGACCGGAAGCCCTAGATGTATCGTAACGTGTGAAAGAATTAATGGAATCAGGCCAGCATAAAAAGCATTTGCCCCCGCCTCATCAGGTAACAATCGATGCTGTTTCGTCTCTCTATCAGGCGGGGGGCCAGAAAGCCACCCAATCCTCCTCCTTCTTCCATCTCATCGGTCCCATTTGGAAAGGAGTATGGGAAGGCCTCGGCGGCCGACCAACTTAGTAGCGATTCGCTCGGTCGCCTTCTCCGACGTGTCCTGAATAGGAGGTGAAGTCGAGCAAGATTTCTTCTCTTGAGGGGGGGACGCCGATGAGAAGAGAGACGAATCCAGGCATCCGGCGCCGTATGAAGTCAGCCCTACTAATCCGCGGTAGGGGACCTGCATAAAAGACGAGTAAAATGCCGCCCATCCCGCAACCATCCATAGCTGCCTGACTCTCGCGGAATCTCAATACGAAGAGAAAAAGGCGAAAAAAAAAATCAAGGCAGATTCTCTATAGTGATGCATGCGTTGTCGTGATGAAGGATGAGATAACATAGAGAGCCGAAATCAAGAAAGTGTTGCGTGAGGTGGTGCTGAATTAAGACCGTGCATGCATTCGGCCACGTCGCCAAGGACGAGTGTGTTCGAAGGGCTGAGGAGATTCATCGTTTCTCATTACTGCGGCGGCCGTGGCGGATTGCGAAAAAGCTCTTGGCCATCATCGACCATCCGGGTTCCATTCGACGTTCGTCGCCTGGACCTCCCCTGCCAGTCGGACTGCATCGGACCCTGGCCGATACGCGAACTCGGGGAGCGTCTGTGCCTCAGCACCTGCTCAGCACCATACCATCGGTTCCCATACCCGTTCACTCCCATAGCAATGCGTTGTTCCCGTCCCAATCCTTCGCTCCATGATCGTATCAGGCCCCCTCTCGGCATCTGCGGTGGGAAGCGCCCACCACCTGACCGAATCGGATCCCAGCCCGGCAATCGTGGCCCGAACCATGCGCCATGCTACTGCATCTGGCCCTCCGCGACACCTGGCCGAGATACCCCGTTGCCGCCGTGTGAGGTATCCTGGAGGTTTGCCGTATCAAACGGCCCAATGGGGGGCAGCTGCGGGAAGTTAACTGAAGGGGAGGATGTGTACGGCAGGTTGGGATAGTAGGCCGGATTAGGGACGGGGGCCATCGATGACGTCGGCATCCCGTGGCTCATGGCGAAACCAATGGGGACCATATTCGGATTCGGTAGCAGGTGCTCTACCGGAGGAATGCCGTTGAATGGACCACCAGAGCTCAAGGGATTGAGATACGGGCGTTGACTGCCCGACACGGACTGTCTCGCAGCGTGCGTTGTCAGTATCCGATTCAGATCATGTGCATACTGACCAGGCCAAGGCAAGATGCTAGGGGATGTTACACGCTCACGAGGCGGGCTCTGCTGCCCAGGCGCCGGTGCTTCTGCTGTTTGAGCAGAGCTTGAAGCACGGGCGGTCGACGGGCCGGCCGATTGCGAGTGCAGGTTGTCATGTCGGGCACGCGTCCTTCTCCGGTTCTCTGTGACATCGGAGGGTGGGGACCTCCGTTCCCTGCCTGCGAACGGTCTCAGGGTGATGTTTTCCGACTCCAGCTCTTGTCGTGCTCTGGCACGAGCGACTTCACGCTGCTGCTGCTGCTGCTGCTGCGCGTACACGCGAACCAGTGTCTCATCACTGAGAGGTATTAGTGAGCTTGCCACAACCGTGTGGGAAGTGGGCGGGTGGACCAACATTGTCGAGTTGGCAGAGCTGCTCGGGGGCTGCCGAGCTCGCATATGGGTAGCGCGGTAGAAGTTCTGGAATGCCCGGAAACTGGCAGGATATGCAGGCTCTGAAGGCAGCTTGTCACGGCAATAGGGACAGCTGTCAGACTCCTCAAACCACTTTTTGATGCAGTGATCGCCAAACACATGCTGGCACTTAGGGAGACGCAGAGGGGCCTCGATAATACCCTCTGGACTCGGCTGACCAAAGTCGTTGTAGCAGATGACGCAGGCTGCAAGGATGCGTTAGTACAGGAAGCAGGACCGGGAAAGGTAGCGGAGCAAGCGTGACTTACTTCGCTCGCCGTCAGAGAGGCTGGCAAGATCCACGCTCTGGAGCTGCGCGAGAGCCTGCTTCGAGGCCACTCGTTTAGATGGAACCTGGCCGCGCATGATTTGCGCTGCACGAATGTGGTCCCCGGCCATGATAGCCCGAAAGTTGGGATGTTCTCTAGCAGCATCCATGTACCGTAGGACCCGCTCTTCTTCGTCCGCCGACGAACCGAGGTCATCGTCGCTCTCATGCTCCGACTGCCGCTGCACACGGCGAAAGTCGTCGTGGCGGCGTCGGCCAACGCCCGCCGGCACGGTAGGGATAGTCAGCGGGGCTGCCGGATGGTCGGAGTCGGCGGCGAGATCGCGATAAGCTTGCGAGAGGGCCTCTGCCCGCCGCCGATACGCGATGGCTAGTTCATTTGATGGCAAGGGCAGTCGAGGCAGGAGATGTGCCGACGACGGTCCGTCCCCGGTTGCGTGGCTCGATCTCCCGGGATTCTCAACGGGATACAAGAAGGCCGACGGGCGGCTGGCGGAGGTAGCCGGAGCGGCCGGGCCCGCCTGTCGCTGAGAGACCGACTGCGGACCACCTGAAGCCTGACTCGCGTTCGGATTCAGAGACGGAAGAGTGACAGCTCGAGTAGATAGGGGAGGCACTGGTCGTCCAGCACTCGTGGTGACTGGCGGAGACTGCACGTTTGCGACCTGACTCGGCTGGCCCGCCTGGTTCACTGGGTTTGGTTGCTGCTGACCTGACCGGCCGGCCTGGTCGTCACCAAACCGGCCATGCTGGTTTGTCTGGGTCGGGTTCTGTGAGGACGACATCTGGTAGAGTGGGTAATTTGCGGAGCGCTGGTATCCTTGGAAGACGAACGGGCTGGACGGATCAAGGTTAGGGAGAGTAGTCTGCTGGGTTGGCGGGAGGAAAGGTTGCGCAGGGCTTGATGAGCTGGCGAAATCTCCTCTGAGTTCACCCGCACCGTGACCGCTGCCGCGGAAATGTGGATCGGCGCCTGGGGGCCTTGGATGTAGAGTCGGTGTGGTGCCTGTGGTCGATGGGTGGTGCCACGAAGTGCCTTGACGCGGGCCCGATGTCCAACCAGCACTGGACGAGTGGACAGGATCGTAAGGAAAATGCTGAGAATACAGGAAGGATTGTGGAGGCGGAAGGGTTGGAGGTTGAGGAAGATGCGGCTGGTGTTGCCGCTGTGTTTGAACTTGGGAGTCTGCCGCGGGTTGCTGCTGCGAGTGGCTCCCGTTTGCAGAGCCCGAGGCGTGCAGAGGGGGCCCGGGCTGGCTTTGAGGGGCAAGGGCGGGGGAGTGCTGCTGGTTACCCAGAGGTGGCAGCTGGTGCGGCATCGGCCGAAAAGGGGGGTTTGGGTCAAAGTGCGGAGGAGGCAGGCTCGACCCATGAGATTGCTGGCCGCGGAAATACGGGCACCCTTGTGGCTGGTGCAGTCCAGGGAAGCCTGTGTTTGCAGTGGTTGGTTGTGCCTGCCCTGTCGCAGCAGCTTCGGGCTGGTGCATCAAGAAATCCATCGGTTCGAGGGCAGCCATGCTGATCAGGACTTGGTTTAAGTTGTTCCCTAGAACTGACAGACGTGTTAATAACCTCCAACTTGTTCCGGGCCACAACAACCACAATCACCTAGCAGTCACCGGCCCGCAGACCGGGCAGTGCTCAGTCAAACAACTGTTGTTCAGCCGCTGAACCGCAAGATTACCTGCGGGTGCCTGCAGCGTGCTGGACGGGGATGTGCTCCCCAGCTACCGGCCTGTTGCGGTGCACGGCGAGAACAACAAAGGGGAGCCGGAACTATGACCCTTTTCTGTTGCTGCCGCACGCTGCCAAGATCACCGTTGCCGCCGCCTGCCTGTCCCGCCCGCAAGTAACCCAATATTGCCAACTCACTTCGTCAGTGTAGCGCCCCGGCCTCCACTTTCAAAGCCTAGAGCAGGCTATTCCGTCCACGGCGCGAGCTTTAACCTCTGTTTCAAGGTCTCGTCCGGCCTGCCTCTGCCCAGGACGTAGCGGTCCACGCTGATGAGATACCAGAAGCGTTCCGATGGCGGTAGTCTGAGTAGCTGGTTTCACAGCCAAACCCCAGTGGCGCGGGCACATCCACGGGCAACTTTGGAAAAGCGTCAGGCTTTCTTCGTTCGATGACTCGGGGCACAAGCGCGCTTATTGCCGGGGAAACGATATAGGTGAGCCTTGACCTCTCCTAGGTACACAGGCAGCCGCTGCATCCGCTTGTTCAGCCGAAGCAATGTTTTCCAGTTTCCCGAACCAGGGCAATTAGGGAACGCCGACAATGAGATGGAGCACGAGCGGTCCGTTAGGCTTCAAATCAGCGCAGGTTTCGGGTCCTCCTTGCCGCCTGCGTGGTCCGTCACGCAGTACACTCGACTCTCGCTTGCCCGGTCGTTCCAGGCGGGGATGGGAATGATAGACGTCGATAAGATATCGGCACATACGGTGTGTTCGTTGGTGGGGTTGCAACAGGGGCCAACGTTAGACCCTTGGCGTTGATGGCGATGTGTTGGGAAGAGAGCAGGGCGAGGAGGCGGAGAAGGGAGGAAAAGGATGAGCGGCGAGTCGGGGATGGCGTCGGTTTTGTATGTATGATCAAGCGGCCAAGGGCCGGAAAAGCATGGGTGAGGGGCGCAACAAGTCACCAAGGTTCCGGCTCGAAGCGTCATGGGTTACAGGTAGGCTGGCTCGGCTGGGTCTTGGGTCCTGGGACGGTACGGAATACAGTAGACACGAAGTGGAAAGCCCCGTCCAGCCACTATGGATGTACATATGTAAGTATGTACGTACAAACATACTGTCCAGTAGGTACTGTGTAGGTGTGTCGAGCGATCCTCGCACGTTTCGCATTTACGCATCGCTTGCCAGGGCAAGCGTTGGGCCGCTAGACCGGCGGCGTTAGTGGAGAATACGACGGATCGAGCGCAAGCGGCTTGCGGCAGGTGAATGTGTGGGAGTAAAATGGAGAGCGTCATCAAGTGGTTACGCCAGTGCGCCTCACTGAGCAGGGGTTTCGCAAAGACGGTAACCTTGCAACGACAGAAAACAGTACAGGTATGGGCGGGTAACGTGGAATACGCCAGGGCGTTTGCACTGAGAAGCACGGGAGTCTCGTTCAAGTGGTGACAAAAGCAGCCAGCTGGCTGCCCGAGCGACGTCTACTATGGAGATGCAGCAGGCTACTAGTAGCAGCTCCAGTTTCACCCCCTTGCTTTAAGTGCTGGACGTATGTACTGTACAACACTTGTAAGTAACAGTTTGTACGTACAGTACTGTATGTACAATACGGTCCTTCCATCCTTACCTAAATGACATGACGATCGATCAGCGTAATTTACTTTGCAGAGCGAGCGGCCAACTGGCCATGGTGCCGTCGCCCAGCATGCTTGGGCTTGTTGTCTTCTTTCGCTTCAAGTTCTTTATGTACATAGAACGCAAGTTCACCATGCACTGTACGAGTCCACCAACAAAGAACCTCGGTCAAAAAATTGCCTCGCTTGTCGGGTGGACGACTACTGTGGAATGCGTAACTGGTGACTTTAGTGCGTTCAGGTTGAATGGGGCGAAAAGGTCCAGAGGCGATGGTGCGAAATCGGGCGTTTGTCTGACAACACTCCCGTCCACGGACAACTTGAGCATCCCTGAAATACTACCAGTAACGCCGCTATACAGAGTACATGCATACATGCAACATCTCAAATGGGAATGAGAAACCGAACGTCGTATATAGGCTGAGGAATGAGACGGCAAGGAATCACCGGTTCCGTGTCTCTGCTGCGTACGGTACCTATCCGCCATTATTACTTCTCAGCTGTATGCTGTGCGCAGAGCCTGCAATAAGTGCAATCGGGAACACAAGGCATCTGCTGACAGGGTCACCGGAACGGGCCCCTACCTAATAATAAAGCAAAGACGCCCTTCACCCCCGTTTTCCAGCCTTTCTATTCTTTTGCCTCTCAGGGTTTGCACCGAAACGTAACGATCTCTGTCAGCGCCACGTCCCAAGAGGGCGTCGCGCTTTCGAGTGCTGTTCGGCTCCGAGGTGTTTCCATGTTCCCTCGAGTTGTTGGTTGTAAGGGAAAGGGCCAACTACGACCATACGAGAGATGCAACTGGACCTCGTTGCCTTCGTCCCTCACAAGCACTCCGCACGCGCGATCCGGTTCTGGCTGCTTTGCTCGGACTTCAGCAATGTGGGTATCACAACTGTAACAAAACCCTGGACAGCAGCAGCAGGTTTCCATCGCCCGAACGTGTCTCTTATTACGGATATTACTACACTTATGCCAGGCGCATGTGTCAGCAGCCGATGCGAGCGAGCAGTTTCCACCCCAACTGGAAATCCGCGAAACGATGACCGAATCACATCTGCTTTTCCCGACCTTGCCGTGAGCTGGCCCGCTTGCGGAATACATTGGGCAGAGGACGAGACCGCTCAATCCAGCTTGATTGATTTCGAACAGAACTGAAGTGAATTGCAGAATACGACAGCCTTCAAGTTCAGTTCTCGGCTAGCCAGCGGTGGCTTCCGAGTTCAAGTTCCTTCAAATAGTTACTGTTACCTTCCGCATGATGACCGCCTGTACAATGCGAAACAGATAAAGTAACAGGGTAGAGGGGTTCCACGATCCAGCTGTGTCTTGAGAATGCCCGATCTCTGATCTCATTAAGATACCTTTGAAACCTCGGTTCGCTACGCCTGTCACTTGTGACAGAGCAAACCCAATACTCGTATGCCTTGGGGCGTTTGATGAGAGTCGTTGGAATTGAAGCTGCCTCTTGTTCGAACATCGATGCGCAGATCACTAATCTCTGCGTATGATGCTTATCTATTGGTTGGAGCAGTACAGTACATACAAACGTACCGTATGTATTACCTGGGACCGCTACAAGGGCTCTGATTCATTCAAGAGCACTTTTATAATCCTCGGGTTGATCATTTTCCCCCTTGCCCGGTGATGACATACACTATCCGTATAAGGTCCTTCTATCCAGAATTCACATACCCGTCCAGACGTGTGGCAACCAAAGGCCAAAGTTAGTCAGATCTAGTAATGCCATTGTGCGGGTGCACTCATGAATGTTTCGAGGCCATCCTACTCCTGAACCGCCGCGGATGCCCAAGCTTGAATGATGCGTTGTGCTACACTGATTCGCTCAAGGCATTCCCCGCCCCTCTTTTCTCATTTGGGCAGTTTTCAATATGGGCCTAGAACACCCTAGTGGCCAGCTCTCAACGGACCCAAGATGGACTTCCACAGCACACTAATAACATCATTGGCGAAGGGTAGGTCGCTTTGCCCGATCAAAGCTGTTTCATTCACCTGGCTTCCAGTGTTGAGCGTGGGTGGTCTGCTGCCTATCGTGCCTACTAATAACTACTAGGCAGCGTTACGTCGGTCAAGCAGCTCCGACCGGGACTGAGTGGCATCCAAAGTGCCCCGACAGAACGCCTCCTGCTGGAGCCAAGTCGTCGCTCGCCCCTCACCAGCCCGCTGCTCTCCTTTGCCAGGAAGCCAGCGATCACGGCAAAGTCGATATCACACCTCCCTGGCCCAACTTTCCCCCTTGGCCGTCTCGGGGCTTGCAGTCCCTCTTGTCAAACTGCAGCCACTCGGCAGGGCAGCACCTCCAACAAACGAAAGTGCGGTCCTCGGGCCAACGAAAAACGTCCGCTGGTTGCGGGGTAGGCGTCTAGCCCTGCTACCCATTCCATTTTTAAATACCTGGCAGAGCAATGTTCTCCAAGTACCGTACATACTTGATAAGAAGGGCAGAAAGGCCAACACGGATGAATCAGAGATCCCTTTGTCTGTTCGCCTCACTGGTGGTGACTGCCGCGGACGCTCAGTCGGCAGCTAACAAGTGCGGTGGGCCAGCTAGCCAAACCTGCGACCGTCACCCACGTGTTAAGAGCCAGCTCATAAAATGAGCGCTAAACGCGACACCTCTTCTAGCTGTCTCTCAGCAAAGAAAAAAAAAGAAGGACCACGATTGACGCCGACGGCGGGCCTGAATATTTCGCTAGGTGGGAGGCAGAAACGGGGGCCGCATTACGGGCCGCAATGGAGCGGGGTTGTCGTGTGTAGGGTTGGTCTGGCTTCGCGCCGCTTTGCCGGCCTGCCTTGGTTGACGGAACAGAATCAGACAATGTCGCACGTTCGCAGCCTCATCTCCCCTCCCCGAGTGCTCCCTTCGATGCTTCGTTGGCGGCAATGATCTCACTACAGAAACGCGCCACCGAAGCCACATTGCCTTGCCAAGAATGTGCCAGTGTTTGTCACCAGAAGACTCAGATGCTTACGAAAAGGGGTCTCCCGCAGAGAAATGGACCCATGATGGAACGACCCGTCTTCCCGGACGAGATGCCAGTGTAGTGTCCGCCATCATTCAGCTCTCTTCTTCCACGTCAACGCCCAGAGTAAGGGGTACAACCTCGGTTCGTTCCATCACGCACATCCGGCCGTAGCCGCGGAAACCCCTCCCCCCCGGGATCTGCGTTGTGCTCTGCACCAGACAGGCTAGTGAGGGCCAGTAGATGGTTGGATAGTAACAACCAGCGAATCCCTGGGGTGTTTGTATGTCGTCTCGTTCTCAGATCTCCTGTGCTTCTGAGTCTCCTTCACGCACCCACCACCTGTCCTTGAGACTCCCGTAACGGAGCGCTTCGGTGTTGGAGGGGTAACCTCATCATTCGGGGTAATGTGTCTGTAGCTTGTCGCTTGTGAAGCAACCAGCTCCATCATTTGTAGCGCGGCGCTGGGGAATGGTGGTATGTATGCTTCTTGGGATATAGAGTTGCTTCGTGTTCAGCCTCGACCAGTGGCACGACCGGCATAGAGAAGCCATGGTCCTATTGGTATCAGGTCATAACAACCATATCAACCTAACCTACAATACTGCCTTCACACGCCATATCTTCCTTAGCAGGCGACAGGTTGTAGTGTAACAGCCCCAACCCAGCACAGGAGTCCGTATACCCATCATCTCCTCCATGTTATCTATTTCTTGACAAGCCTATACTTCCCCCCAACAACCTCCAACTCCCCGCTGGTGACCTTCTCCGCCAGAAAATCCTGAAGCTCCTCATTGCTCCAGGGAAACCCGTCCGCGATGCTGATCTTCATCATCATGGCCATCTGGCCCAGCGGCATAGTGGCGCTGACGTTGGTGAGCATGCCTTGGATGTAGCGCCAGTAGATCTCGCGGCGCTCCCGCTCTTTGGCGGACACGGCGGGTTTAGCGCCGGCAGCGGCTCTCAGGTCGGGGGCTTCCAGTTCGCCTGTGGCATGTTGCTGCCCCTCCTCGTCCTGAGTGGAGGCGGTAGGCACAGCGGTGGTGGTAGAAGCGGCGGGGTCGTGCAGGGTTTCGACGACGATGTAGTTGTTTTTGCTGCCCGCGACGCGGCAGAGGACGCCTTTGCCAACCCAGAAGCGCAGTGCCGCGGCGATCAGGTCTTCATCCATCTGCAACTGTTCATAAAGCTCGTCAACTGACTTCTGTACGGGCGGGGCATTCCCGTCGCCGTCGTCCTCGGTGCGCTGGAAGGCGTAGATGACAGTAGCCTCGACGGGGTTGCAGTCCGCCGTCACCGTTCGATCCCTCAACTCGAGCTCCACCCTCGCCTGGCCCAGTTGATTCAACCACGTGAGCTTGCGCCGCGACTTGACGCTCTCGTAGCCCTGTTCATACTGCGCTTGCTGCTCGACCACGGGCTGTGGGAGGAGAAAGTGCTCGCGGTCCAGGTTTGGCCAGAACAACCGTGACAGGATCCTCGCATGGTACTCCATCTCTTGCCCACGGCAGTCCGCGGCAGACTTGGCAGGCGTGGCGAGAGCGCGCGCTCTCTGTCCGGCACGCGCCTTGTGAATGGCGGTATCTACCCTCCGCGAGTCCTGCACGTCCCTGATCATGACATCACAGCTCTGCAGCGCCGCTTCGCCGAACCGGCGCTTAAGCAGGTCCAGCACGCGCAGTTCCTGGTCGAAGCGGGTCGGCTCGCTAAGTAATCGCTCCGCGACCACGGCAGAGAACTCTTTGATAAAGACTTCTTCGCTTCCTAGACCGGAGATGATCGTACCCACGACGTCCTCGCTCTTGGGCCGTTTGTAGTTGGCGCCGGCGTCAATCGGGTCGGGCACCCAGTTCATGTCGTCCCAGTCGAGATCTTCATCCAGGTCGGCGGCCATGCGCCGGTTCTGGGCCGGATCGTTCAGCAGGAGCGCGAGCTCCACCAGCTTTGTCGGCCGCCTGGAATAGTTGTCGTCGGGCGACGCTCCGTTCTCGTCCACCTGCACGCTGCTATGCAGTCGAGGTTTATCTCTCGACGTGCTGCTCGACATGGCGGGCATGGCGGCGGTTGCGAACGGCCCATTGCTCTGAGGTTTCTCTCTCGGGGACTTCGCGACCTCGTTCGCCTTCCTCGCAGCCCGTATCTCGTCGGGACTCGCAAGTAGACCGGATACCACGACACGGACGGCATCCTCGCGATGGCACAGGTACAGTTGCAGCCTCGGCTCGACATGGCTCAACAAGACCTTGCTAGGGTCGAGAGCATGCAATGTGCGGATGATGGAGATATATGTTTGCAGAATCTCGAGGGTGCTGCGGCCTGGGTGCAGGAGCCGTATCTGGAGAGAGCGCGAGAAGCTATCAGTCAGTTGTCTGCGGCGAGTTGCGGTGGTAATGGTAGCCCGCAAGTCGTCGAGTGCTGGGCGGGATGCGGGCCATGCCAGGACAATGTCGAACAGCTCCCCAATGCGTAATGCTGCGAGACGCCCCAGGGCAAGGGACTGGTATGTTTTGACATCCGCCAGAGACACCGGCAACGGCCCCTGAGGGTTCGACGAGATGCAAGCCAGGACTTCGAAACTCAGACGAGCAAAGTGATTCTCAACCCAGTCGCTGAGGGACATGATACAAGGGGATGTCGCAGACGACGGCCCGCTCCGTGATATTGTGTCCATGGCGACCGAGAACGAGCCAGGGTCTGGCGCCGACCAGACACCACCGTAGGCCCCCGTGACAAAAGCCGACATCATGAGGTCCATGACTTCAGCGAACAGGACTTGGAAGCGCTCGCCGGCCAAGCCCACGTTGTGCAACTGCTGGACCAACTCGAGCAATCGTTCCCTGGCCGCCTGCACCCTTAGGTCATCAGGCCCGGGCGCCGCCGGTCGAGGTGCTTGCCCTCCGTCTCCTTTACGCTCATCTTGGGAAGGAAATCCGAGAATGGTGCCGGCAAGGCGGGTCAGGACAGCTTTGATCGACCTCATGAGCCCCTCTGAGGCAGAATTACTGACGAGAGCATGGGTATCGCGCCGGAAGCGTGTATTAAGCAATTCTGCGTCCTTAGCCAGGCCCGGAGATGAATCAGCCAGGCGGCTGAACCCCGATAACAACTGGTTAAGGCCGTAGAAGTAAAGCCGCAGGGCCGCCTCCAGAGTCCGTATGCTGCTCATAACAGTCACCATGTGCCTCTCGTAGTGGTTTCCTTTCCTCGCGGCGTGCCAGTGGCCATTGCCTGCGCCATCATCCCTTGCCTCGCCGGCCTCATCATCACCGTCGTCGTCACCATCATCAGCAACGCACCCAGTCAAAAGGGGGATCACGTGCTGGGCAAAGTGCGCCCTCACCTGGCGGACATGCCAAGCAAGGATGTCATCTGTGCGGGTGGCACGAGGCAGCAATGTGCTGGCGTTGATGACAAGGGCGAACGCGTCGTAGAACTCGTTAGCACCAGCGTCCCCTCGTCGGCGGGAGGACTGCTGCTGCGACTCTGCGGCAAGGGTGCCGAACGAGTCGTCAGCGGTGGCGGATGAGGGCAGTGCGATGTGGGCAGTTACGACGTGCCAGGCACGGTCATAGGTCGCCTGGTCATCAACGGCCGTCGTGAGGAGTGGCGGTGCGGTTGATCCGAAAGAAGATGATTCCGGGGTCGCCCTTCGAGAGGAGGGGTGCTGGCCGGGCCTCTGGAGGCTACGTCCACGGCCGTGGTGTGTCTGCTGGGGTTGCTGCGGGTGGAGAGAATGGCCTGGCAAGGGCGCGAGGGGGTAGCCGAAGGGCTGCCCAGGGTCCGTGGACTGGCTGACGTGCGTTGTCTGGGAAGTGGACGGCGCGACGTCCGTTTGAAAGACTGACTGGAACACTCGCCGTTGCCGGTCTCTCCACTGAGAGGCAACGGCAGCCGGCATGTCGGGCTATGTCGGCTATGTCAAGACTTCCAGCTAGTTTCCCCAAGCATCGGCAATCATCTGATCCTGACCGCTGCTATGCTATAGGAGGAACCAATACTTCCTCCACTTCTCTCCTTGGCCGTCGACAGATCTGGCCGGGACAAGTCTGGCCAGTCTGTCCAGTAGGTGCCTGCCTACCAGTGCCTACCTGCCAGAGCAGACACCGAGCAATCCGGGTGGACCTGCGTGTCGATAAGGCAAGCCAAATCGAATCGGGCCCAGCGTCGACGGCGGACAGGCCGTTGGGAGATTAGCCACGGATTGGCCTGCGGCCGCTTGTGGCGTGGTTCAGTCGTGTAGAATACCCAAGGTCCTGAGCATGGATCCGAGTCCGATATCGAAATTGGAGGTTTCGTTTGCGAGCCGCGGCAATAGACGCGCCGACGGGAAGGATTCCAGCATACGACGCCTCGGTCATGCCCGGGCGACAAATCGCGGGCGCGTTCTTCCAAGCGTCTTCCAGAAGTCCCCTCCCGTTGGTCCCGGTTGAAAGCGTAGACGCGAGTGCAACCTGATGTTGCCTGCGGGCCTCATTCATGCGGCCACGCGTGCCAGTCGGCGAGGTGAGGTGGTAATCGGCGATGGAAGCTGCGGCCGTTGTGGCATCTGGGCTGCGGCTGCCGTTAGGTACCGTTACCGTTGCAATGGTAAAGTATGCCCGCAGCGGTTACGCGCCGCAGGATCCCCAAAATGCACGTGGGAACGGCCAATAAGGATGACCGTGCTTTCCTCCGAGTTGCAGGACCGGAGATGATTGCCCTACCTAATAACTGCCGTGAGCAGGCAGCCTTCCCTCGCGTTTGTGCACAGATGATATTGGATTGCAGTCCAGATAGCTGCGTTGACGCGCGCCAGCGAGCCGTTTTAGCGCGCTGTGACGAGGATCCGTCAATCGGGGTATTAAACAAGTTGCCTAAGTACATACACACATATACGGATATTGCCATCCACTTTTGGCCCCCAGCAGCCACCACATCCGACATCCGCACATTCTCCATCTCCGAAGCTGCTTCGTCTCCCCAATGCTTCAGCGCTGGCCATCCCCGGCGTTAACATACAGTAGCAACCCTTGGACATAATATTTCCTTGCTAATCCCCGTTACTGCACCTTACCTGGTCGTCGGAAAAATCACCAAAACCTCGCATCTTTTGTTCCGGCATCTCCGTGCACTATCCGTAACTGGAGGCATTTCGCGGCAGCTTTGCCATATCCGGCAAATAGCGTATTTCGCGGATACGTAAACCGATCACTAGGAATGCCTTTTATGTGCCGCTACCTAATTAAAACGGCTGACCCTCAGTGTTAACGAGAGCCCTGATCCCAAGCCACAGAAAACCACCAAGCGAGGGGTCCAAGTCCGAGACTCTGTCCATGGCCTTCTTTTCTGCAGATTCGCTGACGTGATAACTAACGTCTGTGTCATTCACGCTCATGACGATGCTACCAGAATTTCCAAAGAGCATGGGCTATTCCAGTTATTGCATCGGCCAGCCAAGCAGTACTATTCCACCAACAAGGCAGGTGCAGAAACTCTAGCCTCGGGCCTCGACTCGTCGACGAAGGACACCCTTGTACAACGCCACTGAACGCCTCGGCCCAGCTCTACTAGTCCCTTGCTCTGGGGGCATGAGAGCCCCACGAGTCCTGTCGGGTTGTGGAGGAGTTCTCTCATTGCAACAGTAACCATGGAACTGAGACAAGACCACGTGCTGCCATGTTTGCGGCGCCGACCAGTTGGTAATCTAAACGATTACCAATCGCTTCCATTGTTTTGGTGCGGCGCCGAACTTCTAGAAAACGGCCTTCCCGAGGGCACTGCTTGTTTTACCTATTTCGACGCTCTTGACGTTTCAAGTTCTGCCGCTACCTCCCGTCTTTTTTGGTGTAGCACCGTGGCATCGTAGAAATGAGTTGTCGATCGAGCCTTGGAAAGGCTGTGCGTCTGAGGCTCAAATCTCAGATACATACAGACGATCTGTGGCTGGGCAATCTGTTGCTGCCTGGGCGACCAGGGCTCTCGCTTCCGTCGAGCCATGACGTTTGGGTCGCTTGAACGTCTTTCTCCCCGCGTTGCGGCCGGTCCGGTGCAGTGGGCTTCGGCTCCGAGCAGAAGTCCGGCACGGTGATGGACAACTAGGTAGGTCACCGACTATACCCCCTTGCATTGAGATAGGGGGGAATCGTCGTCGATCGACAACAGTTCTGTAGCCGAAGAACATGACATAGACGGGGGTGCCCTGACCTGGTGCATGGTTGTAACCAGATATTTCCCTACCATCCAGTTGCATGTATAATAGCGCTCGATGCATATATCCAATAATGACATTCATCAACACCAATATTAATCCAGGCGTCCAGGCACCGTACTACATTACACACCTTAGCTTGTCTGCGTGGAGCCTAATAAGTCACCTGGTAGTAGTTACCTTACCTGTCACGTAGCAAATGTCGTCAAAGACTCTTGCATAACGTGAGGCCCGTACATGGTAGACCCGACGCCAACCACACGCATAACACGGGAAGTATGAAGAGTCGTGGCATAACACACACCTCATCTAGTGTCCACGTGTGATAGGGACTTGACTCCGTATACTACTCAATACATAAGCGAATGGGGATCCTTGGAGAAGCCGCCCCGGCCCGTCGGGATAACGCTCCGCAGGGATCGCCCAGTAAGGCCGGGGCCGCCTATACCCGGGTCTCCATACGGACTATGGACGTGGTAATGTTACAGAAAACACGTATTGGTAAATCTCACGTACATGCACAACACATGATCCCCCGCCAACCAATCGCTACTACTGGTAGGTAGGTAGTAATGCTTGTGCCTCAACACGCGGTATGTGATTTCTTGCCGTATAATTTCTGTTCGACCATGTTGATCTAGCCTTGAGATTTTGGCCAGTTCGCGGTTCGGTTTTCTGTAGCCCTGTCAGGCCACTTGCTATTTCCAGGGGGGCTGTGCCGTCCGCTTGGAAGGGAGTGTCAACCAAGACTAGCTACTGCGACACAAAAAAAGGTTAAAAGTCGCCGAGATTGTTTGAGATGGGGGGAAAATCAGTCAACAGCTTTTCCTCAGTCGTTATTGGTGAATGCCCAATTATGATTGCACCCCCAACCCATGCGGTTCGCCATGAGCCTCGCTCACGTCTTCATGGTGTGGACTCGTTGTCTCTTCATAACATCATCTGTTGCTTTGCTGTCCCATGGGTCGTTGTACTTCTGCATGGCCTCGCTAAGAATAGTCTGGCATTGAGGCTCTGTTGCGGGACGTTGAACGGTCTTGATATTCGATAGCCTCGCAACAATTCTTCTCCCCGTTAATAGCGGTTCCGTGCTATCCAGGCGGAGCCATGAAGGGGTTTCGGCTCCGCTGGGCTGAAGAAGATAGTCAATTGTGCTGATGGTGATTTTGTAAGGTAGTGAGCATACATACGTAAGGTGCGGTACATAAATGCCGCGGAAAGAGTCGGGCAAAGGGGAAGACAACTCGCAAAATGGCCACTCACCGGATACTCTTTCCCGCCTCAAGTCTTCGTCGATGCCGTAAGTGGTGGGCAACAGTCGCGTTGGCTGTAACTGGCGCCATAAGCGCCTGGGCTTCTTCCTGTATGCAAGCTTTGCATCGGACTCGGCCGCCAATAGCAGTCTACTAGACGCCGCTTCACTTGTTCGAAGTGATAATCCACACAGTGGTGGCCGCTTCGGCATGGCTCTCTGTTCATGACCTGGCCTGATATTTGTGAGCGGAGAGCCGATCCTTGTTATGATCTGAGGTCCGCCTCCATCGTTGAGGGATCTGCCGCAGGATCAATAGAAAGTAAAAGCTTACGTACCACAACCCGATGTGGGATTGGGGGAATGTGGATGGACTCATCAGACTGCCGGATAATGGAGCTTAGAACCCCACGAAGGAATTAAGCATAATGCGTCCAAGACACTCTAGGAAGACACACCGTAAAACATAACGAAGGTGACGAGAGTCTACTGCACAATTTCAAGCGGACCTAAGTTTCGGCGCTTTCAACAAGTTGAAGGCTGTGGAGAGAAAGACTCCGAGAACATTGTTCGAAGACGTCTATAAACTTTCGCCTATACATGGCGCAAAATATGATACTAGAACGAACGGGACTGATCCTGTCCCATTCCCAAATGTCCACTCATGACGCTCATGGTGCGATGATAATGATCGGAGCATTTTCCCACCCAAATGCCTGGTATTTCCTCCTCCCCTTCCGTGGATATAAAGCCCAATGCTGAACCGAGTCGAAATCTAACAGTTCAAGCCCAAACAGGGTAACCGGGACTCCTCTGACCTTACGGCTTGAAAAAAAAATTGCCCCTTTGCAAAAAAGGAAAAAAAAGTGTTGGTTGTACAGCACAACAGCCGAGGCAGAGAAGCAATGAAAATAACGGTGAAATCGTGCTATAGGTGCAACCGAGAGCGCCTCGAATCCCAGTGGAACACGTGGTGCGATGGACGTGAAGCAGCCACGATGAGTCCGAGACGGCTCGCAGTGATTTCCGCGCCACGACGGTGGTTTGATTAGTTGACGTTCTTCTTCTTGCACTTGTCGTGTAACAGATGGCCGTTTCTGGCGGTTGTCCGTGTGAATTCTGCGCCGCAGTTCGGACACGTCGCTTTTGCCGCCTGCCCCGACTTCTCCCTCTGGTGTCTGAGGAGGTTGCTGAAGGTTGAGAACTGTCGGCCGTTGCACCCGTGATCCCAGCATTGCGGTTTCGGCCGGCTATGCACAACTCTGACCTGCCCGCTTGCGTCTGGCGGTCCGGGAGGCAGAACTGGCGGGACCGAGTACATCCCAAGGTTCGGGTCCGGTACAAGGGGTCTGCTGCGCGATCTAGAGTTAGCCTTCGAGGCCCGCTGCGGGATTTTAACAATGCGACATACCCGTAGTGCGACGGCAGGCTCGGCGCCGTTGTTGGTGGGTAGCCGTAATCGGGCATGTAATGCTGCTGTGGGTACGGATTCGTGAACATGTGTGCCTGGTTCGGGTCCGGGAGTGGTGGTGAGAATGGAGGCAAGTACTGCGGTGCCGCGGGCTCAGCGAGCAATGAGATTTGTGAGGGCGCAGTCGTATAGACCGGCATGCTCGAAGCGGCCGACGTCATATCGGCCAGCGTAACAGGCGGCGAGTAGACCGAAGACGATGCGCTGTCTGTCCTCCGGCCCCGGGCTTGCAGCTTGGAATTGTGCCGGGCTTGGTCCCTCTGTCGTTTCAACTCCCGCTGTTCTGCGGTGAGCGTCCTCGGAGGACTCGACGTAACGGATCGTGTGCCGCTGGACGGTGTGAGGCTGGCATCCGACCCGTAGGAACCGAGGTCTGGGGGCATGAGGCCGTTCCCGCATTCCATGGCTGTTCCAGTAAGCACCGACCTTGCACATGCCAAGAGGTGGAAGGGAGACGAGGGTGACGGCATACCTGGCCAAGTGAAAGATTGTCTGGTGCCCATGTTGAATGCCGGGTCGTACGACACGGCGACGGCGCTACTCCCGGATGTTAGTGATCGTGCGACCATATAGCCACATGTGCATGGCCGGTTCGAGTGAGCACTCTACCTCATAGCTTCTGTCTCGACAGACGCCAGTGGAGTTGTTGAAGATGATGGCGCTCCGGGCTGGTCGTGGGCGGGTTCTACTCGGAGCAGCGGCGCGCCTTGGGCTCGTGCTTGGTTTACTTCGAACCAATCTGTCTCCGAGACTGCCGTTTCGGACGACAGGGGCGGAAAAGACTGTTGTTGGTGGTGTTGAGAGAGCGGGGTCGAGAGGAAGCCCGGTGAGTGGGACAGACTCGGACTCAAGTATGCGGATGGTGGCCTGCTGGAGGTGTATGACCCGGTCTCGAAGGATGGCGATTCGACAAGCTGCAGGTTCTGGAGGAGACCTTCTGTGGTGGACACTCCGCTGCCGGCTCGTGACCTGGGGTTGCGTGAGTAAGTGCTGCTGCTGAAGGCTTGGTCTGAGTAGGTCGGGTCCATCTTCGGAGAAGATGTCGAGTACATGGGCTGAAGTGGGTGGATTCTTGAGGACAAAGAGACTGGACAGGCATGCACATACGTTGACCGTCAGGGCTATGTCGATGCTGTGTTGTTGTCGAGGTGTCTGAGGACTTATATGAAGTGAAGAGAGCCGCTGGCGATGGACCTCTGGCGGCGTACAAGCGATCAGGTAACAAGATTTTCGACGACGCCGTAGAGCTATCTTTGGGGTACTTGAATGTCCAAGATGCACCTCAGCCTCAACAGGTCGTGGGGAAAGGCCTAGGGCCTAGCTAGCTTATAACGTTTAAGTCGAGGGCAGTACAACATCCCCACAGCGCCGTAGTGGTGCCGCCCTGCATGGGGAGGGGCCTGTTCAGGTAATAGCACCGTTGGCCAGGAGTGTGGATGGACCTGCCAGTCGCCAGGGAACATGGGATGTGTACTCTGTACAATACTGTGTAAGTGAATACTAGCAATACCACAGTAACAACAAGAGCAGGCCCCTGGCTGCACGGGGGGGGTGTCAGGTCCACTCACAGGGGTCCGGAAAGCCACCCCACCCGGCTCCATGGCTCTCTCCTTACCAAGACATGTGTTTGGGCTGCTGTCAACGGCGTACCAGGGAGCAACGCTTTCCCCTAAACGGCAACACGTTGGGTTTGGCAGACGCAGACCGGGAAGTCGGGAGACACGCACTGGCGTGAGTGCCAATGGCGGGCACGTAGGAATTGGACGCCCAAGACTCGTGTCTACCGCTGTCCCTTCTGGTGAGCTCCCATAGCATTCATTGTACTTGTACATACAATAATTATGATTGATTGCGACCTGCTCCGAGCAAACGGAACAAGAGCAGGGCCGGCGCAGCGTCGGGGGCGAAACGACCGTGGCCTCGGCTTCCTAGGCTCCAGCATTTCTCAGGCTGGCCTGTGGATAGCTGCGCCGCTCGCTGTGTTATGAAGTCAAAGAAGCCCCTGTGCCGTAGCCAAACAGGGCTGCCCGGCAAAGCTTGTGGCAGACCCCGGAAGCGGTAAGGAGCCTGTGGAAGACAGTGCTGATGAACATGGACAGCGTTTGAACCCATGTCCTAGTGTCACACGATGGCCACCCATGGCGCGGCTCACGGCCAGTCCTCCGAGATCTGCCGGAAGGAGAATTCCTACTAGACGCGCAAAGATGACCTGTCACCGGCAGCTTTCGCAAGTTTCGCTGCTTGCTCGCTTTGCGCGGCTGGCGTTTGTCGACGTGCATGGCTTTTTCGATGCCGCTCAACGCAAGCACCCTCCCTCCTCTCGCAGTAACCTGCAGGACTTTCTGAGACAGGGATGGACAGGCAGGTCCTTGACCCAACTTATTAGTCGAATAACGGGGCAGGATCGAGAGCTGCAGGGGTTAGCAAATGATGGGTTAGAGCAGGTTCCGACAGAGCTGTGAAAGTTCGGCGAACGATGGCTTCGGCCGAGGGACCTAGGGGTTTTCCAGATGAGACATCGGCGTACTGAGTCAACTTCGAAAGAATCAACCTATTGATATGTTTTGAACACTGCATTTTATATTGTTGAGCTCTGTGCATTCTTTGCGGCTTTAAGAGAGCAGAAGTCGAACTTTCACTCGGCGAGTGGGGCTCGAAGGCCAGCCGGAGGCAGGCCCGCTCACAGACGCGAACAGATAATTGGAGGCAGGCGATTCGAGTAGATGAAGGATCCAAAACCCTGCACTCGGGTCGGTCTTTCCCCGCTTAACTCCATAACTCCTTATCTTATCGTGGAGCGTGGCCATCGCGCTGATCCACTGCAAGTGCTCTGGTCATAGCTGATGGTGGCAGTTATCAGCACAGACCACTTAGGTATTGTCAACAAGCGAGGAGGTGTGGATGCGGTGATCTCGCAAACGAGGCCCGCGCATGTCTAGGCAGTTGCCCGACAGACACAGCTGGACCGCATATTTGTTTGAGGGTCTATTTTATGTAGTGTACGTTGATACCTTCGCGGCTCAAGCGATGAGGACAATCCTATACGGATCCGTACGACGCTGCGAAGCGACAATGTGAAGTTGCAGTTCCTACCCTGAGGGCGCATCTGCTGCGAAACCGGTGCCGCCCCGCGCAACATGAAGGGGGCGGGCGTTGGTGTACCTATGTATTGCGGCGTTGGGCCTTCTTTAACTGTTCTGGAAGCTCTCGCGCCGCTGTCAGGACCCGGCACAGTGCACCGAAGTCTGCTCATTCGCGGCGCTCTACCACCACATACTACGTGTACGTTATCCACTATTCAGTCTCTGGGTAACGATGTGGACTGATCTCCAACCTCGCGTCAAACATGGGAGACATTCGATATTATACAGTAAACTGGCAGAAGAGTTGAGAGCTGAAGAATCGTCACTGGAGAATGACGGAGTCCCTCGCGAATATCCGACGTCGACGATTGGTTGCGGAACGTCGTCCGTACAGGGCTGCTTCTCAAGCAGCGCCTCCACGTCCTCTGCGATCGCAGACCCACAGCTCTCCAAGAAGACCGAGATACGCTCGACCTGCCTAATACGGAACCCCTGCAGACTTCTAAACTTTGCTCCGCTCTGCGCACTACGAAGTACACTAGGTACACTAGTGTCGTGTACATAGTCGAAGCTACGGTCAAGCATCTTCTGCGTAGGCTCCGAAGGGACTCTTGCGTCCTTAGGTTGCTTGCTGCGCAGCGTCCTGGACAGATTCACCAGATCTCTCGTGGATAGTAGCGATAGTAGAGCTGTCCTTTCTGAAACGGCCCAATGACTGCAGGAGCGCTAGCTTCATTTGAGGTGCCTCCGGTAGCGCCGGCGCTTGCGGTCATTGTTTATTGTTCCTTCCGCCGTGTTGGGGGCCACGAGTCCACGACGACCACGCGGCGGCCTTGCCAGATGGAGATTGGTCTTGTGGACGGGGCACCCGGACTTTCCCACAGAGGTATCTGTAGTGTATGGAAGATTTACCTCACAATGGATATGATATTCACGGCGGCGAGGAACTTGTTCCCGCTTGCGCTGAAGAAACCAGTTAGCCGCGTTGCCGATATCCGCTCCGAATCCCGCTAATTGCACACTTGCCTGCGCTACACTCCCCAATCTCACGTCCACCACCCTCAGTATCGTTATCAACCGCATCACAGCATCAGAGCACTACCCTAAGGACCAATGTCCTCAGGATTCAACATTCCAGAACCTAACAAGCTTATTCTAGGAGAAGAATTATTAGAGTGCACTGGCTAATGTTAACATTGAACGAACGGTCTATACTGGCAACACTAAGCTACTAGTATTCGACGTGTAGTGCTATTGTAGATGTACACTACAATATGAAACTACCTTACGAAATGGCCGTTCCTTGGAGAATTATTCGTATGTAATTAGCATTCGCAAAACAGCATAGCGAACCTTAGGCGTCCCAAGCGCGAAGTGTGGCCGGCATTGCAACACCTACTCTTTCCCCTTCTGCACCTAACGCAGTCTAGTACATAGTAGTAGGTATCAGATGGCGAGGTTGCAAGCCACTGTGCCATGTGCCGTGCACTTCAACGTCATTCCCGACTCCGGCCCCCCAGACCGTGCTGCCGGGTACATGAAACTTCTCCTTTGGATAGACAGGATACCAGAACCGAGCTGAGCTGTCCATTCCGTCCAACTCTCCCCGCTCAGGGGTGTCGGTAGTTAACGACTGGTGTGGCTTAATGAGCCTTCGGCCAGGGCTTAGACGAACCTCAGCCGATTAGTGGAGTAGACAGGCTGGGCAGGGACCACAGCTCTTCTGTTTAGCCTTCTTTTTATTTTGCTGCCTGGTAGCAATCTCCGGTCCAGTGCACCGCGTATCGCCCCACCCACATCCCGTAGCAGATCTCAGAAATCGGGCTTAGCACGGGCCCGGCAGACTGCAACATCGCGGACGGTGAGAGCCCAAGATTTGGAATTATAGCCGCGACGGCACAGCTGGTGTGCCGATTTGTCTCGAAACGAGACCTACGCCGTCAAAGTCGACGGCGGCGGAGCGACTAAGAGGACGGGGAACATCGCTATTGCCGACGGTTGACGACCTCCAAAGGATAATGCCGGCCCTTCATGGGCTGTCTGCTATGATCGCGTCTGGCCTCTGGTGTATAGTCCGTCTGTCCGCTCGGCTTGGATTTCCCTCTGCGGCATCTAGCTGCATGGCGCCTGCGCAGGTGTGCGTTGGCGTCGCATGCTCCGTGCAGTGGCTGCGGTCTGGCGGCTAACCAGTCCAATGGCGGCTTCTCCAAGCAGATTCGGGATTCAAGTTAGGCTCTAGTTCGGTGGGAGTACCATAGTAGGGAGCTGAATGACACCACGCAAACGCCAAACGCGGATATTGCAGCCGCGTGGCGCTAGTCTCAGATGTTATCGCCCACTCGAATCAAACGCGCGAATCACGGCAGCTGGAGGAGGAGGAGTCCAACTACCGGCTTGGGCATCATGCTGTGAATCATTCAATGATGAATATCCAGCACACATGTGTGGTCAGCCATTGGCGGTGAGCGCTCGCGAATGTCCCCACATGATTACCCAGCAAACAGCTCAACAGCGGGGAAAAGGAAGTACCCTGCAGCGAAGGTACTCCGTCATGATGGCGACGGGGTTCTAGTTGTGGCTTCCGAAAATCCCGTTGCCAAGCCTGCCAAGGTAAGCATGCTGTGGGGGCCATTTTCTCGAAGACCCTTGCCTGCCGGGACAGGTATGGCGTGGAAAACCATGTAATTGTTCCGATTGGGCCCGACCCCGCCGGTCGGAGAGCCGTCGAGGTTCGCAGCGATCGAAGAGCTTCCCCCGGGCCCGAATCGATCTCGGGCCCGGACGCCACAAGCCCGGCACCCTGGTCACGGAGAGAATGGCCGCATCGGTTGGCGAGTGATGAGATTGCTTCACTGACAAATAAAAAGAGCATGGAGACATTCGCATTCCATTACTTCCCCTTGCATACACTACCTTACACTAGACCTCTTCGGCTGGACTATTCTACGCAACTGACGCTTCGTCATTTTGGACGCATGACCTAACCGAGTAACGTTATGCTTATAACAAGAGTTCTCGAGCGGCTTTTGTCATCCAGTATCCCACACAATATTCATCTATCGATAACCAAGACGTTCAACTAAATTTACTAAACTGTGAAACTCCGACCGACCGATTACCTAGACCACATAGGAAAGTCGTGGCAAATTGCCCAGTGTCATTCCTCCCATGCTTGCAGTGCCGCAAAGCTGCATTCAGGATGATACGTGCGCATACTTCTAGAAACCACAAGCGTCTCTTCTCTCCCCGAGACGAATGTCCGGACAGAGGCAGTATTTGCCGCGGTAATCGCACTAGACTAAAGCCGTCTCGTCTCAGGTGGACTAGGTATGCCCCATGGCCAATTTTGCACTACCGACCTTAGGTAGGCTGGGCAATTACGTGCTCATTGTCGAGACGCCTGTTGGCTTCATCGACTCCCTTCTCTTGTTTACCTAAGTAGGTACCTGATCTGAACGTTGCCCATCTATTGCTAGAGTATCTCGGAGTGATTCTCCGTCCTTCTAGACAAGCCCATCAGAATTCAACTAACGGGCATGGCACCCGTCGTACAGCGTCCACTCATAGCCCTCGATAGCTCGGATTTTGGCCGGTTCCGAACCTTCAAGGGCTTACCTAACTAAGGTAACTTGTGTGGGTGCACGCGGGGAGACGCATCTCCTACATGTAGGTGTGTACTACTCTGTGAGCTGTCAGCACCAGCCCTACGGGGTCCCACGCTACCCGCCTGACGCTCCCGCTGAGATCATCCGGTGTGCTGTGTTACTGTGCATATTAACGCAGCAGGTAAATCGACGTTTTGGCGATGCCTTGCTACGTCACCGGCGACCCTGAGTCCGAGATGCCAAGTCCCCGACTCCGAAGCGGAGATTAGGTGCTCCCGCCCATGGTTCAGTCGGGGTTTACACTAGCTACTCGGATTTTGCATCGGTATAGTCTATAGAGTATATATGCCTTCACAGCTCAGCTCGGAGAGGAGCAACTAACTGGCTGGGAAAAGATGACAGGGTCACAGAGCGGTGAGTATCACCAGAAGCGTTGATCTTGTCCAAGCACGTCACCCAAGCTTGTACTACTGTACCTGCGTGAACTGGGGGGAGAAGCGCCAGCAGAAGATCAATAAAGCTTACCTCCGTACATGTATATATGTACAATACATGTATAGATATACGGAACTCAGTGCTGTCACAGCTATGCACGTGTACTTGTATTGTACATACATACCACGATATGTCTCTATGCAAAGCCCGAAGATCAGGGCGCTGTCGGCACTCAGCCCTACGAGATCAACGAACAGGAAGACCATGTTCAACAACTCTGGCTCCGGCTCTAACTCACCGTCTTTATCAACGCCATAACCCCTTTGCTACCTGCTATGTAGACGTAGTGCTATGTTGCTTTCGGTAGGGCTGGGATGACGGTGCATCACCGCAACCGGCCAAGGACACCAGCACTGGACACGGCTCTTACTGCCTTCTCACAGTACCTATCCCAACGCGGATGGGAGTGCAGCCATCGTCTACCGGCCACTCCGTCGGGGTTCTCAGGGAATTCCGCGAGATCTTCCGTGACTGGGTGACGGTACCTTGGTACGCCAGATCAACAGAACATCCAAAACGCATGCCGTAGTCCAGCCCCCTAATGATGAAACTCGTTCGTGGCCACTGTGTAGTAGCCCACCCAGCTGGATGTCGATACAAGACCATGTAACATTGGTGGCCCGCTCGCCGATTCGACCCAGAAATGGCAGGTCAGTTTGAGCGGTCCATTCCCTGGGCTCTGGAGATGTCCTGTAGTTCACGGGTTGAGATTGGCGGAGGTTGGGAGGTGCGGATTCACATCGGGGGGGCACAGCTCGCCTCAGACTACCTCGTGTTGTCAAGAAGGAAAGGTGCCGCAATATCCAAAGCATGATCGAAGAGCCTGAGACAACAACCTCCGGGGCCCCAGTCTATTCGAAGTGGTCGGCGACGGGACCCCGGTCTATTCGAAGTGGTCGGCGACGGGAGCCGAGGGCTCCGTTCTCCGGCGTCCGTGTGGCAAGGAGAGGCGCGATGATAGCTTCGCCGTCGCGGGCCGCGGCATTTGGTTTGCCGACACGGCGAAGTCCAGTCGTCTACTGTGGACTGGTGTAGATCGCAACGGGTCCAGTCCCTCCGGGTCGCTTCCAGGTGGCGCTCATGGCTGTCGAGTCGAGCGAGTCTCTGGGGTCGCGAGAACCGTTGCGTGGGTTCGAATCCTTTGAAGGGAAGGATTCGGGACCCATGCCCCCCACTCGCCCTTCGGGGTCCATTCGTTCGGGGTGCATTCGGTACGCGTGGATAATGAATGTGCCACTCACATTAAACACCTGGGCGAGCCAAGGCAAATCGGAGGGTTAATGAACCCGGTCATGGTCGGGGGGGCACGTAACTACGAGTTTCTAGTTAGTCTGTACTTGACCATGTATAGTTCGGGGGGGCAATACTGGTTGTCAATCATATTCCGCAGAATCTGGCAGTTCTCGGCCCTAGCCAGATGTTTAATGATCCTCATGGCCTCTGTTTTGCTCCACGCAGCCTAGGCGAGGCGATGGCCTCCTATTTTCAGAAAGCTACAGACCGGGGCCGGGTATCCCGGCAGCGGAAAGGCGGCTGCGGTCTCTGGGCTATTCTGAGGCCCGGTCGAGGTAAGTCCGCTCAGCTCCTGCCTGACGACGACTATGGTGTTCTGTGCCGCTCCCATTGTCTTGAACTTCCGGGTAGTAGAATAGAGTATGT
Source organism: Chaetomium strumarium (assembly GCF_033439665.1). Classification (NCBI taxonomy): domain Eukaryota; kingdom Fungi; phylum Ascomycota; class Sordariomycetes; order Sordariales; family Chaetomiaceae; genus Chaetomium; species Chaetomium strumarium. The sequence continues at coordinate 5,870,262 of NW_026944429.1, read as the reverse complement.
ACGTACTGGGGTTGTCTGAGCACGTTAGGGTGAGACCCCAGTCACGTTTCGCATCGTCCTCCCGTCACGACTACTGTACGTACCTTCAACCTTGCGTCCCCCCTTTTGTCCATGGTAACATCGGCCGCCGGAACAGGACGGTGGTCAAACTTTCTCTGACGTGCCGTGCCCCTGCCTGGGCGAGGGTAGTGTCGACGTCGACATGCCAATCTGTGAGCCGTCTACTGACAATCACTAGTACCAGCGCATGTTTCCCGAGAGACAATAACTAGGTATGCTGGGGGAGAGGGGAAGGGGGGGGGGCGTCCAAGTCGAAAAGGCTGCGGCCAGAGAAGTGCTTGCGTGAAGACTTTGGTGATACTTGGACACTGCGCGTTGAGGCGATGAGTAGAACACCAAGACGGACACTGCTACAATTCGTTAACTGTGACCAGGCAGACGACTAGGTAGGTAGTATTCCACTACATTGGAACTGCACTTCACGAAGCATGTCACTAAGCCAATTCGAGTTGGGCCATCAATACTGGTGCCTGCCGACACTACGATGGAGATCAGCTTGTGTACAAACATAGTACGGAATATGCGGCTGTAGACCATAGAATAGACAAACCAAAGTGTCCATCGTCAGTGTCGTCGATGTCCGCGATCGGCAAAAACAAACCTTGCCTGCGGCTGTGTAAAACACTTCTGCGCCCGTCGGGTGTCATGGTGACTGTGGTGAATGGTGATGATGTTTGCTAATAGAGACCAGGGTTACTGTTATGCCTACCGTACCTCCAGGTCTGGCCACCCTCAGGGGGGTAGAGGGTGGTTGATGCAGATGTAATTTATAAATCATGCTTTCAGGTTGAACATGACAGTGAACTTTGTGCTGCCCTTAAAACGGCAAGCACGACCCGGGCCCAGGGGCCATCTACTGCAACGAGTCACGGGTCTAGTACTGGTCAGTACGACCAATCCTTCTCATACAGAACTTCATTGCTCGACTTAGTCACCCATGATACTGGAACGCCCTGCAGGTTCAAGCGGCACTCGTTGGCAGAAATGAAACTGCCCTTCCGTTTGTTTGGGGAGGTTATGACCTGTGGCCGAGACCACTTTCGGCGGCCCCTGGATAGAGTTTGCCAGGCCGGCATGGCAAACAAAGCCCCAGTGGCAAACTTGACACGAATGCTTCGTTCTAAGGCCAGGAGAAGCTTGAATCCCTCCTCCTGGAAATGGAGGCCATGATCAGGAGAGAGTTGCACTGTAGAGTAGTAGTACGACCAGTATCTGGGGCTCACACATGAAAGTCTGATCCAAGAGGACATCCAGCGTGGTGGCGCGTTCATGCGGAGTTGCTCTACTACTCCTACCACTCTACTTTCCAGCATCTCTCCTCAAGGACACAACAAGTTACACAGCAGTGACTTGGTTTTCTCGTCGTAGCCGTGGACCCGCAACCACGATTGCCGTATCCCACCATTCACGTGAGTGAAGGACAGGATTTCGTATCAACAGCAACAACCTGGAAGGTCTTGTAGCTCCTCGAATTAACGAGCCCCATCCGAATTAGGTATTGTACACACCTTGGTAGTCGGTCGCGCAGGCACTCTCACTCTCGCCCGACTCGGACTTCAGCACGGCATGAGCAACCTCAACACCCATCCCCTTACGGAGAACCCCAACATGAATGTTGCATCAAAGGATGCAGCTTCGGAACGGTATGAAAAGCCAGCTAGTTGTATGATATGGTATGATCGCTATCCGCTGTCCCCGCTGTCCCCGCATTCATTCCGTCTCACTGAGCGCCAAAAGCAAAGTCCCTGCCTGAGCCAAACCGAAAAGCCTCTTCCCGAAGCCTCCCCCATTACAGTCTCCCATGCCTAGCCCTGAAAATAGCGACCTTGTCATCATAAAAGAGGATCTCCCTCAACTTCAGCTTGATCCCCCCCTTCCCCGGCTCGACAAACCCGTCATCTTCCTCATCCTCAGTTCCACCATCACTCTCCTCCTCCTCCTGCTCCTCCTCTTCGTCATCTTCCTCATCCTGCTCCTCGCCCGCTTCTGCTCCGGCCTCGGCTTCCATAGCAGCATCGGGCTCGCCATTACTTTGTGTCTCACTATGCTCGTCGGCATCCGTCGACGGTGTACCCTCATGGTCCTCACTGTCGCTAAACGCGTCCTCCGCCTCGCCGTCGGCACCCCCGCCGTTCTCGGCATGCGGTTCGTCGTTGGAGTCACTGTCCCACTCTAGCTCCTCGGAAAGATCCGCAGCATCTTCTATGTCAGCACCACCACCATTCGCAACAACCCCATTCGCCACACTGCCAATTGCATTCGGCAAGGTCGGCGTAATCGGCGTCGTCGCACCGCTGCTACCGGCCCCGTTGCCGGTGGAACTGCCACCGGTGCCAGCCTCGCGTGACTCAAGTAGCTCGAAGCACTTCGAGCCGATACCGATATAGCATAGGCGGATTTCAGGACAGAGGGTAATGATGTCCACAATCTGACTAGCAAGCTCCTTTGGATCGAACCAGCCTTGCGGACACTCGGGCGGGGAGGGGTAGTCGGCCAAGTGGGGAATATTGATGGAGCGGAGCTGGGGCGCGTTGCGTAGGCGTTGCAGGAAAGGGTGCTGGTGATTGTCAGTACACAGCACAACGAGAAATACATGGTACACGCAGGGCCTGGGAAACGGGGTGCAATAAGTACTGACCCAATCTTTGTACTCCACCGAGACGGCCAGTTCGCGCAGGTTGGCCATCCGGCCGCTCGTGATATACTGCATGACATCTGTCGTGAGAGCCCACTGGCGCCAGCGGGTGCTCTCGACGGCCAGCTTGGAAGAGCTATCCAGGAGCAGCTTACGCAAGCTTGCAGAGTGTCTTTTGATGGCCCCCTTGAAGATGGTATCGAGAGGTATCGGGGGACTCGCCCGCTTACGATCCTGTAAGAACAGGACCTCGAGCGAGTTCGGGGCAAGGGTTTCCTTGATAAGCGTGACCAGAGAGGGCGGAGCCATGTCTGCGTGAATAGCCTTGAGTGCGAGGTGGTACTGTAGAGGGGTATCTGGAGGGAACGGTTTGTCGCGGGACGAGCTGCCAGGGGTTGTGCCAAAGGGCGTAGGTTGAAACTGTTTGCGCAGCATCTTCCAGAGGTTATCATGTTGGGCGCAGTCAAGCAGCGTAAGGTCCGTCAATACAGACCAGTCGATGGCATATCTGCAGACTTGCAGCGACAGAGCGACCCGTTCGAGCTCCAAAGTTTGGAGCTTCAGCTTCCCCTCGAGCCTCTTCCTGCCACAGCCGTTGGGCTGGTTAGTCTTCGACGCCTTGCTTGGACCCCTTGTCGACACACCGTTTTGCGAGGGCGTTCCAGCGTCATCATCCTTTTGGATGTCTGCTTCATCCTTGGAGGATGACGACGAGGCTCCGTTCACCTGATTATGAGCCGGTATAGCTGACGAAGGGCTGCCCTCGGCGACGGAAGCAGCCGTGGCCGGCTTCTCCTTGGATTTACGTTTCCGGATGTCGTATATCCTGCCAACCAGCACGCCGAGCACGCCGCCTAGACGCCTATCACCGATCGTGCTCTCCCCCGGCCAGCGTGCCCGGTGATCTACCTGCTTCAGACCAGGGCCATCCCAAGTTTGTGCAAAGGCCTTGCCCGCCGCCTTGGGCGAAATGCTTACCCTGAGTTCCCGGAGGGTATCCTTCGAGCGCTCGATGAGCACCGCCATTTCGTCCAGGTAGCCGATCTCGTCGATGTCCAAGACGCTCAGGCTTTTGAGCGGAGGCAAAACACTAAAGGTGGGGTATTCACAATGATACTCTGAGTACCGCACTGGAGGCCGCGGAGGCGGATGGCTCGCATTTGGCGGGAGCATAATCCCCACGGGGGTAAGCTGGCTGCCGGGAGGAACAAGTGCAGTGCCGTTCGGGATATTGTTGGGATTCGACGGCACCGACTTTTCGGAGTTCTCGGAATTGTCGTGCCATCGCACCCATACGCGGCTCAGCTTGCACTCGTTATCTGGCTGGTCGCCTAACGACGCCAGGGACTCGAATACTCGAGAGAGCACGCCTGTGGGCATATCCCAGACGAAAGTCTCGAGGTTCCTCATCCTCGCAACGGCGCTGGCCACGAGTGTACCAAGCATCTTGCCGCTCTCTTTTGAAATCATGTACTCGGCCACCCAGTCCTTCGGCCCATTCCCCAGGGAGAACTTTTTGGTGTACTTGGCATAGTCGTTGTCGCCGAGCTTGCACGGCTGCTGCGAGTTTGGACCGAAGCGCTTGCGCACAGTGCGCGCAAATGCGCTCCCCAGGCAGAGGGTGGACAAACCGTAAGTAAGAGCATCGACGCTCTTGGAATCGGTAGCCTCAAGCTGCCCGTCTGGCCATACGATGTCAAAGCGAGAGTAGATGAGCGGAATGGCGATGTTATACAGAGCCGTGTTGGTCAGAGCCAGGGCTGTCAGGTCATTTGTATGCGTTATCTGAAATGCATCACGGTCAGCAGGCACTCCAGGATGCCATGGTGGTGCAGCTTTCACATGCCTCTTTTGCGATCAGCTGCAGGATGTCGACAGGGAGTTCGAGCAGAGTCAGAGGGCGTTTGCGCTCATTGATTGCCCGACATTTTCGAGATCTCTCCTTCACAATCTTCAAAACGACTGCGCTTGCCTCCTCTCCAGCTGAGCCGGCGACGCCATTTTGGGAGTCCATGGCGGAGCCCAAGTGTCGCTCAGGTCATGCGAGCAAGGCGCATGCCCAACCAAGCAGCATACCCTGCGGGAAGATTGCGACTGGGGGAAACTGCAGGTTCCAAATGGAATGTTAACAAAGAATTAGCCGCGATCGCGTCGGGCTTTGGACGTGGAGCTGTAGACTGTTTCCGGCCGCTATGCTTAACGCGCTGTCGCTGAGGTATGGGAGTGGATGTGGGGGATTGCTTTTTGGAATGCTGGCCGAGGGCCTTAGATTGCTGCTTTGAAAGGGCGCCAGGAAAAGTTGAGCGTCTCGCCTGATGGGACCTCGTGGCCCAGAATATGGCTATGACTGATTAATTTGAAGAGATTGTAACATATCAATGCCGTGAGGAGGTGGTTGTTCTGGTCGATACCAGTGTTTCCACATGCAATCGGCGAGTTGAGAGCTGGAAGTTGTGAAGATCCATTATGGGTGGAGTCGAGCGGAGTCAGCTGCGGATAGAGCCGCCAGTTGCCATCTCTCAATGCGGGTTAGCACGACAGATTTACATACACTGGTATGTACGTACTGTGAATACAAGTATCTTACGCTGGAGCCCCTGGCCACTTTCCACCTTACGAATGGTAGGTTACCTTGAGTATTCATCTATCGATATTGTAGTGTATAATGCCCATTCTTCCAGCGCTTGAATGACTTGGAGGAGAGGGCCCTACGAGCTCAGCCCGAGCTACGTAACGTTATTTCACCAGGTAGCTGGTGAATACGACGTGCGTATCTTACCTATCAGTGTAATCCGTACGTCTTTTACCCACTTACGGTACCGTACACTTCGGGCGGGTCAAACGACAAGCTACCCCTCGTGTTCCCCACCGTTGCATCGACTTCTCAACCCCATAACAGAAGGCCGGCGACTTGAGACCTGAGTGTACTGTCATGCTTGTGTAGTAGGTGCCAAATCGCGCCTCTGATGTATGAACCTTTTGTTCCCGGGCGTCGGCGGAGGCACTTGTTTGGCCCGAGCCTAACATCCTCTGTACCGTAGTATGTACATGTACCTCCTTCTGTTCGTGCGGGAGTTGTGGTTTTACAAGCTCTGGGCCCCGGCAACCCGGGCCTTGGCGCGGCTGATCGCGAGGCCGTTGAGGGGCCCTTGACCGTCGAGAATCGGGACGGCAACTGTCGCGTCATCATCCGTGCCCGACTGATCGTTCGCTGCATGTGCCGTTGCTTTGACAATCCTTTTTCGACCCAAGCGGAGAGACCACGTTGCCCAAGGCAGGGGTAAGTTATGTGTGTGCAGTGTCCTTTCGCAATGCTGCAAGCGTGTTACGCAGACGCCAATGCCAAGTTTTCAGGCTGCTGACTAGTACACAGTACCCTTGGTTCCATCGGCTGTTTAAAATGGCTGCGTTGCGCCTCGTGATCCCACGCTAAGACCGCCGCTCTTAAGTACCATACGTAGTCGGGAGCGCGACATTCACGACGGTTTGACAGAGCTCCTGCGCAGTCGCGATAACAGTCACACTGAGCTCGGCCACTTACTATTCTCCGTCTCGGCGAGTTTACGAAACCACCAGCGAGCTCGGTCGTCGTACAGTGTCAGCTGCGGTCGTCAGTCCAGAAGGCCCCAAATCTCTGTTCCGCCGACCGAGCATCCCGGCAGCTATGGCATCCTTCTTTGAAGGGCTCTGGGAGTCCATCTTCACACCGGGTCCAACGCCGACACTGCTTGTGGCTACGAATGCCACGTTTGCCGCCCTACAAGTCATCCTAGCTGCTCTTGTCTTCGCGACGTACAGCATACATTTCGTGGTGCTCTCAGTGCTGAGCGGCAGCCTCTGGGCGGCCATCAACTGGTTCGCGCGCGAGCTGAAGGAACATCAACAGCAAGAGGAGGAGAAGGCGCGACGCGCCCTCGCGGCCCGTCCACCGCCAGCGACTTCAGCCGACGATAGCGAGACCGAGGTAGAAGCGACGAGGTCGACCGCCAGCCTTCGCAAGGGGCCGCCGGGGTTGGCATCCGTTGCAAGAGATGTTGCCGCTAGCACTGAGGTCGAACCGGCGGAGGCGCATGGGGAACTCAAGCTGAGGGTTGTCGAGGAGGTACAGAGTCCTAGCCAGGGTCACAAGAGTGGGGTCAGCACTGAGGATGAGTGGGAGAGAGTGTCGGAAAATGAAAACGAGAAGGATAAATAGAGCGGTGGCTGTGGATGGTAGAAAACCGATTTGATCGACTCAGATCCGCGGGAAATGGGCGGTGCGGAAGTGTAACCTCGCGGTTTGATGTTTGGATTGTACATACCAAGGCCTTGGCCGGCTTGTTCAGCATAGATGCGATCTAACGTTACTCCCTAATATGGAACCTGGGAAGTCTAAATATCTAACATAACTACGACGAGGCTACAAGTGGCTCAAACTGCATTCACAAAACACGCCCTCCCTGGAAGTCGGCCCGTTTGTGATCATGGCAGAGAGGCCCGAGGCAAAATGCACTGTTCATCATCCATCCGTGATGTTGTCCTTGTCCTGCGCAGCAGGCGCACGCCAAAATCGGACATCGAGGGGCTTGGACCCACCTTGAGCTAGGAGAGGAGTGGAGAACCTATAACCAGCTCAGTCACGTGCCCCGAAACTTCAGGCTTGGCACCAGCCATCGCTTGAGCTCCATCAACCTCTGTTTAATACTAACATATACGTATGGACCTAGCGATTCACGAACGACCCAGAAGATCGAAACCGCGTTTCCCACTGCGCTCTCCTCTCTACATAAATCGCAGATTAATACCGGAGCAGGCGACCTGACTCCATCGAATCCGTCAAGATGAAGCTGGTCAGGTAAGCTTTTATATGCTTGCAGCCCGTTGTCCATCTGCCTCTATTTGCTCCGCCACGACTACGCGTGCTGAGGCCTGCCGCCCGCGCCCTTCCAAAGGGCCAGCCAGCCAGCCAGCCGAACTGCGCGCATCATCCTCCATCCCAATTCCAGGCTTCCCCCCCAACTATCAGGATGAGCCTGAGTCCCAATTACAGACCAGAAAGACTGACGACAAGGCCATCTCCGCTCTGCTGCCCTGGCAAACAGATTCTTAATGAAATGCGCCAATGAAACGGTCACGATCGAGCTCAAGAACGGCACCATCGTGCACGGCACGATCGCGTCGGTGTCGCCGCAGATGAACACGGCGCTCCGCAACGTCAAGATGACGCCCAAGGGCCAGGACGCCATCCCGCTCGAGACGCTCAACGTGCGCGGCAGCACGATCCGCTACTTTATCCTCCCCGACTCGCTGCCGCTGGATACCCTGCTGATTGACGACGCGCCCAAGCCCAAGAACAAGGCGCGCAAGGAGGCGGATCGGGGCGGGCGAGGTGGAAGGGGAGGACGCGGCAGGGGAAGAGGCGGGCGCGGTGGACGCGGGAGGGGGAGGGGTTAAGTCCCGTGTGTCTCTGGAATTTGAGGCGGGAAACGCTTTTTGTTCTGGCGTATTACGGGAGCCAGAGTGCTGGGTGCATGCATGCGCCTCTGGATCCTAAGCTACCGGCTGATCTGGTGATTATATGGCTAGGCATACGCATGATGTGAAGCGGTTGGAGAGAGAAGGGTTGTCCAGTCACGGGAATGGCATCAGTTTGTTCGAGGACGAGGCGGATGGATGGGTGATGGACCAGTGTGCTCCGCCCTGGTTCTATTGCCGAATACCTCGTTTCTTGTTGGTAGCTGCCCATGCATGTCGGGAGTTGCAGGCAGTCGTACGGCGTTTCATGGGGATGACCCGAAACCGATATTCTGGGGTTACCTTGTTATGGTTTAACCTTTCGGATACACAAAAGCACCGCCGCCAGCCGCCCCTTCCAGCAGACGGGGGCAGGCGCAGCAGGGCCAACGACAACTATTCTCCATGGAATCAGTATTGGGGCATCATAAAGCGTCGTGCTAGACGTTCTCCTCCTGCCATATCCTCACAATCTGCAATTTCTCCCAGCCGGCCTGCTTCCCACTCGTCCCAACCGTCTCAACCCTCCATGACCCTGCCCCTCCTCTGCTCTCCATCACCTGCCGAACGCGCTGCTTGACCTCCTGGGGCTTATTCTGCGCGCAGAGCAAGAGATACGCAACACCCCTGTCCGACAGCACCACCGGCAGCTCTTCAATCAGCCTCTCCGTGATCTCCATCCCGTCCTTGCCGCCCGCATACGACAGCGCAAGCAGCGCCGAGTCCTCTTCGTAGGTCGTCGTTTTTGCTGCTGCCTTCATCCCTCCGATAGGTACGGAAGGGACCTCCGGCGTGGGGACGTAGGGCGGGTTGAAGACGAGCACGTCCACGGTCCCCGGGCGGACGGGGCTCGTGAGATCGCCCTGCGCCGCGGCTAGGTAATACCCATACCCTTCTCCTCCAGGTCCGGCCCCGTCAGCAGCAGCAGCAGTGACAGCAGCATCCTCGGCCATGGCCTTGCGCACGGTCTCTCCCGTCGCCTGGCACGCGAACCGATTGACGTCGATGCCGAGCGTGAGGATGTCGCGGCGCGAGAAGAGCGCGTGCGCGTGCGCGGTGAGGAAGGCGAGCACCACCCCTGAGCCGGGCCCGACCTCGAGTACCAGAGGGGAGGGCGTCGGTGGTGAAAGGGGGAAATGGCGGGCAAGAAAGGCGGTTTCGGATGGCGAGGAGAGCGTGTCGAGAAGGAGGAAGGAGTCTTCGGCCGGCTCGTAGACCCGGGCATATGGGACGTGGGAGGTTGAAGGTGTGGGGAGCATTTTTTTTTCTTCTTATTTCCACGAAAAGGTGAATTGGTTGGGGCAGGGCGGCGGCGGTGGTCGTGGTGGTGGTGATGGCTTCGTTTCAAGGACGAATATAGTAAAAGGTGAATTTGGTGCGTGTTATGATTGTAAAAGGGACATTGTAAAAAGCGCCGAGGGTGGGGCACGTGATGAGAGGGCCAGTCATGAGACAAGCCGAACATGCTTTACAATCTCGATTTTGGAGCTTGAAGTAGTTTTGATAGATTGTTATATCGAGTGAAAAAGGAGTTTGTGCCTGACGATGGCGTGTTGGTTGTTATGGATAGCGGATGTAATTACGTCGACATGGGCACGTCTACGAATCTATCCAAAATTCCAAATCCCTCACAGGCTTCATACCTCGGCATATGAATTTCAAGCGACTGTAGACTACGTCTCTATCAATGGTCCTGTGCCATATGTTTACTCAGAGTCTCAGCCCTTCCTGTCCATCACCGCCTGTCTCGCTTCGCTTCCCGAGTTGCAAGCTGCCGCTCAATTGAACGAGGTTCAGGGACTCCGGGACTTTGGCTCTCATTATATCTTCCCAGTCTCGCTTTCCTCCTCACATCACATCACGCAGCACGTAATGTCACAACCCGGATCCGACTTGTTCGGGCCCAGGCCCCAGCGGAAGCCATGTCGTATCTCGCTGACCATGCGTGTCTGGTTCCGATCATACGCTCCTCGGAGGTCGCTATTAGAGGGTTAATGTTTTCTTGCGCACGAGGAGGTGGGTGTGTGTGCGAGTGAAAAAAGATGTGGGTGGAATTTGCCAACCAGAAAAGGGAGAAAAACATGAGCGTACATACCACTTCGGACACAGCTCGCCCTTCGCAACCAGCCGTGGTGGCAGTGGCCGTATCTGGCCATCGATGAACCCCAGGCATGTGTCGAAGCCCATGCCGGGATAGCAGGGGACGGCAATGGTAGCCCAGCGGTGCTTGCAATGGAAGTCGCGGTAATGGTTGACGAGGCACATTTATATTTCCTCGCTTAGACAATGGCAGGGAAGTAGTATGGGGAAATCGTGCCTTTGGGTGCGACTGGGTATTTTTCTCTGGGCTCACGAGTTCTTGCGGTTCGGAGAGTTGTAGAAAGCGTGGGCCATGGGAAGATGTTGGTTTCTTGATCGGAGGTCGCAGCGTGTAAGGTACCGTACGTATGCTATGTGACGCATGAGAGAAGGGTGACTAATAAGTGCACCCGGGTTGCTGTTAACCATCACACAAAGTTAACCCAAGTAGTTGTCCAGGTGACAGACTAAGGTACCAGGTAGTCATACCTTCTTTCATTGGCCATGGGATATACCAGGCTGGGACAAGCACATGCCAAAGGCTTTGTGCCCCCCTCCCTGTGTTGTTCATCATCACTCCTCTTCAGCCTCTCTATTCAACTCCGCTACCGACTTCCGACGCCTCCTCGAAGGCATCATTTCCACACCCTCCTCTCCTGAGCTTGACCCCACGTTCCCGTTGTGTGCACCCACCAACTTCTCCAACAACCCCTCAATCCGCTGCATGCGCTCTTCCAACGTTTCTAGCCGCGAGGCGATGTCACTCACTTCGTCGCTCTCGCGCAACACATCCTGCAGCTCGGCCCTCAGCCCGGGGAATGGCGCAATGCTGTCGCGCCTGCTGGGCACCCTATGGCCCTGCTGCGGCGTGGCTGGCGGCTGTATGATCTGCTCAGGCGATGTGGATAGCGGTTGCGGTGGTAGTTTCTGTGCTTGCTGTGATGGTTTCTGAGGTCGTTGCTGAGGTCGTTGCTGACTGGAGATCTCTACGATCGGCAATCCGCGCGCTGTTGGAGTAAACTGCCTGCGAATAAGGTGCCGCGTCATGTCATCGTCTGCGGCAACGTCTCCCAGCACCGAGTCCGGCACGGGCACCTCGAACACGGTGGAGATATCGCTATGGCTGGTGATCCTCCATCGCTCCCAGAACCGCCGGCGGATTGTGATGGTGTGGCCCTTGGAAACGCTGGGTGCGGGCGACAGGGCGGGCAGCTTGTGAGGCGAGAGGGAGCGGCGCTCGGCGAGCGCGATGACCAGCAAGATAGGCAGGTTGATGAGACGGACCGACATGACGTGGATCTTATGGAACCAGCGGGCCGAGACGCAGAATTTGAGCGGCACGAGGAGGAGGATGGCTAGAATATTGAAGGGCGGCGGGTAGGCGAAGATGGCGTCACCCTTGACGCCTTCGAGTGTCATGACCGCCCGGCGGAACTGTATCTCGGCGGGCGCGTTGTTGACGATGTGGCTGAAGGTCGTGGACAGCATGGAGACGAGGATGGTCAGGAAAAGCGTGTTGCCGAGGAAGGCGAATGTGACCATGAGAGAAGGTCCGAGGATCTTGTGGAACTCGGTCTGCCTGCCGTCAGCATGATATTTTTCCGATGGGAAGCGCACGCGGATAGAAACAAACAGAATGCTGGATGCCGGACCCATCGAGCCCGAACCAGATGTAGATCATCCACTTGCTGATGGTTCTGGTGCGTGTCAGCGAGGCTTGCAGCAGGTCGTGTTGAAATGAAAGACGTACGCGGGACCAAAACCACCGTTTCCAAGCCAGAACAACGACAGCAAGAAGCCAAGGAAGCACCAAGCAGCCAGAGCTGACAGCAGAGCGAAGTCGGACATCATAGATCTGAGCGACAGGAACACAAGGTTGTCTGAGAGTAGATTGAACGCCAGCCGCGGGACAAGCACGGGCGCTCCCATGGCCAACACGTCCAAGGCTTGCTGCCCGGCCTCAAGACTCGCTGTCTTCCAGCCGTAGATGCGGATGATGAGGTAGACCCAGTAGATGACGGCAAACGTGACGTCGAGAAAGGACCACAGGTTTTGCGCGTAGACGTCCCTGGTATCTGTTCGTCAACAACACACAAATATACGTTTTCCAGCCGGTGGTGGAAGCGCGGCATACCATCCATGCTCCAGGAGCGTGGCGAACTGGTCCAAGACCCATCCGAGGGCGTATACGGTGAAGCAGACTTCGAGCTTGCTGAACTGCTCCGCGTCCCTCTCGCTCATGAAGGCAAGATACAAGCCTAGGAGAACGACAAAATGCATAAGCTCGAGGTAATTCCGCGTCCTCGGCACCACCAGGCGGTACTGGTTGAGGAGGGACGCCTCTCGGGGGTTGTACAGTGAAATAGGTCGCTGCTTGTAGCGGTCGGGGAGGATGTCCATGAAGCTTGAGGGCGTGTAGATGACCCGGCCCTCGTAGATGGCATCCACGCTTTCCCATATTCTTGCGTCAACACTAAGCCATCTTCTCACACTCCCGTCTCGGGAGGGAAGGGGGGTTCACGGTATTCACTTACATCTTCTGGCAACTCGTCGACGCCAGGAAGATGCGGCTTTCGCTCAGAATCGCCACCTCCAACGCTGGCAGCGTCCGGTGATGCGCCGTCGACGCCCCGACCTCCCGCCTGATCTCGTCGGGCGCGTTCTGGAACGGCTCAAAGCCGGCGATCAGCACATGGGCTAGCACCAGCAGGTTCTCGGGCCCCTCGTTGTCCTCATTGAAGCGCCTCAGTATCCTGGTCGCAATCAGCTCGCACAGCATCGCCCGTGTGTAGTTCACATTCTGCCGGTTGCTCAGGTGCGCCTGCTCGGCGAGGAACTGAGCACGGTTCACGAGCAGGCAGTAGACGATCGAGATGTCGTCCTGCTCGTACAGCTTGTCGACCAAGGGCCGGATGACCGACACGTTGAGGCGGACGTCGCGCAGCTGGTCAAGCGAGAGGTAGTCTTCGACGACCGAGATAATGTCGCGGCGGATTCGATGGATATTGGTGTAGACGGGCAGATGCCGGTGGGCGCCATTTGGGGACGCGGACGCGGACGCGGACGCGCCGGGCCCCGTGCCGTAGCTGTAGCAGCTGAAGACCTCGCGGTCCAGGTTGTGCGGGAAGGCCGCACGTTGCGGGAGGAGAGGCCGCCGCTCCGCTGGTTCCTGGATCCGTATCGCCTGTGGCCGGAAGCCGGTGGCTGGTGCTATACTGCTGCCGCGCCCGGCGCCGCCTCCGCCCGCGTCCCCCTGCGTAGTGTTGCTATTGTTGATATTATGACCGCTATCGTTGTCCTCGCTGTTACTGCTGCTGCCGCTGCTGATGCAGATACTGGGGACGGAAACAGGGCCGTGGCTAGGTCGCCGTGCCGGTCCGTCACCCATGTCCTTCCCTGCGGCAGTGGCCTCCTTGACTACCTAAGTCAGGGGCGGATTCTCGCAACTTTGAGAGTGGCCGAGGATGGAACAGATTTTTGATTTTCCTACTGCTGAGGGTTGTAAAGTAATCCCCTCGTCTTAAAATACCTACTGAGAATTTTGACCTTTCCTGAAGCGATGTTTATAGTTTCTGTGGTTGCTAGTCGGACTTTGATGATATCATTGGTGTTTGGAATGTGAAATGAGCGGAATGGCGTGCTACAATAGAAATGACGGGAGTCGGGAGCTTGGGAGCTCTTGCCCCACCCACTCGCTCACAAAGAGCAACTTGAACAACACCTTCAGCAGCTACTAGGTATGGACCTAGTGACACAATGCTGTTTTGCCCATCTTCCTCGCTCACTAGAAGGTAGGTAGTAATCTACATATATACCAACTAGTATCATCTTGATGTGTTGTCGTTTGCCTTGCAATCCTTGAAATCGTACGTAGGCAATATTGATATCTCAGATCTCCGTTTTCCACCTGGGCTCAGACCCGCGGGTCTACTCTGAAAGTAACCTAGCTCTGATAGAAGCCTGTCGAAGAAGAGTCCTATGTTGAAGCTGGATGGTTTCTGGCGGAAAACGGACCCATTGCCCAGGTTTGGTTTCAGAATCACTGACCGAGTCCGTGTCTTTTATCAATGGCTGGCGGAGTAACTACTAGTAACTGCTTGGGTATCTGTTGTGCTAACCAGACCGCATACAGCCTGGCCCAACAAAACTCCAGAGACCCAACATATCTTCCACATGGTCAAGGCAACTAAGGAGGTTATATTGAGGCTAATGCACAGGGTGTGTAGGGACACTGGTACAACAAAGGGAATCTCGCTTCGCTAGTTTGTCGACGTAGCTGTCTATTGAGCCTTGGAAGAGACGATCCCTGACAGCGTGTTAGCAAGTACTCGTCTGGCATGACCTAGAAGGGCGAGACTCACTCTCAACATCCGCAACACTCTGCTGCAGAATCTGCTGCAGCACCTTGGGGTTCTCCAATTCCTTGCGCACCTTGGCAATGATGTTCTCGGCGAGCTCCTTCTGCTGCCTCTGCTTGACCTGGCTCTCGTACCGCACCCACGACTCCAGCACGTTCTTGGCCTCGGCAGCCAGCGCCGTCCGCTGCTCGAGCTCGTACGCCTGGGCCTCGAGCCGTGCAGTCTCCTGTTGGACATCATCAGCATCCAGCTCGGTCGCCTCTCGCAGCACGTGTTATGTCCCACCTTGGACACCTCGAACAGCGACTTGGTCACGTCAATGACGCTCGACATCTGCTTGACATCCTCGATGCGGTTCTTGACGGACTGCTCGTGGTTGGCCCGCGCAGCGTTGAGGATGTTCTTGATCTTCTCGTTCTGCTTCTCGGCCCACTCCTTGTACATTGGACCGCCGTACTTGATGAGACCAGCCCAGACGCTGAGCAGGCAGAAGGCCACGACCGTTTCCTCGTTCATCACGTAGTACTCGTTGCTGATCGCAAAGATGGACAGGCCAGCGGCCGACGAGAGGATGGCCGTCTTGGAGAGCAGGTTGCTGCCGGGAAGCGCATCGAGCAGTGACTGCGCCTTGCTCTTGGGGTCCTGCTGCGAGGGAAGGTTCGAGTTGTGGCGCGCCGTGACGAGCGTTGAGACGGCCGGAAGGGCGCGGGGAGCGATGCTCGGTCGCAGGCGTGCAGCCCCTGCAGGAAGTGCGCAAGTTCGAGTCAGCGCTGCGTTTGCTCAATTGGCGCACGCCCAGTCTGGAGTCAACTCACCGACAGCACTTCTCGCCAAGCGGGACGCCATTGTGAAGTCTGGGATGTCGAATGGGTGACGGCTTGACGTTGTCGGAGCTTCCTTGCCAAGTTCGATTTGAGGTTTTAACGGGCCCGGGCTTTGCCGTGAAACCGGGGGTAAGGTCACGTGCAGCTGCAGCTGACGATACCGTTAAGAGAGATCTTTTGCTTGGCGCCCATCATAATGAGCATTGAAATTTCCTGTCCAACTGAAATGTTTCTCGATGGTCGTGACCCACTTTATTTTTGGCGGACGACCAAAGCCTCAATCCGACAGCACAAATCTAAGACGATCCGGGACGCACAACCAGAGCAAATATCAACATAGTCCTTCGGGACTTCTTTAGGCAAGATGCCAGCCGCTAGTGAAGAACTTGCCGTCAAGACTGCGGTCAAGAGGAAGCACCAGGAAAAAGGGAACCACATCACGAAGCGGAGGAAATCGGCAGCCAGCGACAGCGATGAGTTCCCAACGAAGATCGAGAAGCTCGAAGCCGAAATTCATGAGTCCAAGAAGTATTACAACAACATTGTGACCCTAATCGAACTCGCACAAGAACACGATGAGGATGCAAAAGCTCGTCTGACCGCCTCGGAAGCACTGTGTCGCGTTTTTATTCGGCTTCTGGCTGCCGGTAACCTGACCAAGAAAAAGGATGCGTCGGAAAAGGAGGCCACGGTGAGGAGCTGGCTCAGGGACCGCCTGGCAGACTACAAGGGAGCTCTGTTATCCATGTTCCGAAGCGAGAAGTTGGCACTCAACGCCCTGATGCTGTCCCTGGCCTTGCTCAAAGCGGAAGCCCAGCATCTCAGCGGCTCGGACGAGGCAGTCTTTCCGCGGTATTTCTTCTCGGACATCATTGCCGGTCTCCTCGAATCTCCAGCTGAGCAGTTGCGCGAACATTTCTCTGAGAAGTTCGTTGACGAATACGACGACATCCGTTTCTACACGTTCGACGCCATCAAGTACGGTTAACCCAGCACTACGTGGAATCTCACATGCTGACAGTGGACAGGGACTACCTGATGGATCACGAAACTGTTGACGAAGATGTCCGGGATACGATTTTCGAGATGCTGATCAGTATGGAAGACGTTCCAGAGTCCAGCGAAGCCTTGGAAAACTTCTACATCGAGCCGCCTCAGAAGAAGAAACACCCGCTTCGCTCCTTGTCGCAGCACAAGAAGCAAGCCCAGGAGGCCTGGCTGGCGCTGATGCAACTGGGCTTAAGCAAGGAACAGAGGAAAAAGGTCTTGGAGGCCATGGCAACCTCGATCGCCCCCTGGTTCACTAAGCCTGAGCTGCTCATGGATTTCTTGACGGATTGCTATAACTCTGGCGGTTCCATATCGCTTCTGGCTCTTTCGGGCGTTTTTTATTTGATTCAAGAACGCAACCTCGACTACCCTGAGTTCTACACCAAGCTCTATTCATTACTGGATGCGGATATCCTGCACTCCAAGTACCGGTCTCGTTTCTTCCGCCTCCTCGATACCTTCCTCACGTCATCTCATTTGCCTGCTGTGTTGGTAGCGAGCTTCATCAAACGCCTGGCCCGCTTAGCACTCAATGCGCCGCCGAGCGCTATTGTGGTGATCGTGCCGTGGTTCTACAATCTCTTCAAGAAACATCCGCTCACAACCTTCATGATGCACCGTGTGCCGCGGACACCAGAGGAGAAGGATTTGCTAGAGAGGGAGGGTTTGGAGGATCCGTTCCTACCGGATGAGAAGGACCCATTGGAGACACAAGCCATCGACAGCTGTCTGTGGGAAATTGTCCAGCTGCAATCACACTATCACCCCAACGTGGCTACGATTGCCAAGATCATCTCGGAGCAGTTCACCAAGCAGGCTTACAATCTGGAGGACTTCCTGGATCACTCCTACGGCAGCGTAGGTTACAATAAACACCAGACTGCGGACCCAGCTAACAGTGTCACAGCTGCTTGAAGCCGAAATCTCCAAGGAAGTTAAGAAGCCGCCAGTCGTGGAGTATATGATTCCTAAGAGGATATTCACCAAGGCCGGCCCAGAAGCGGAGAAGGATAGTTTACTTGCAAGTCTTTGGGACTTTGCGTCGTCATAACCTCTCTGTTCTCATAAGAGCTCCCGATTTCTGCACCGAGATGGAAGCCTCGATCATCACCACGTCTATCGGTCTACTGCACACCGTTTGGGCTTCATGCAGTCGCAGACATTCGTCATTGAGCATGCCAAATGTACCCCACCGAGCACGTGCTCTCCTGACACGGTGATGTCTCGGATGAAGTTACGCAGCGCATGCATGACAGGCCCTCTCGAGACGTTGAGGGACAGAGAATGTTCTCCAATCTCCGGACGGAAGCCCAAGGCCGCTTCCGACGCTGCACCTTCTGCACCTTCGCATGCTGCGCACGAATGGCGCGGCCCCTGGGGTATGGCGACCTCTGGACGTTACTCATCGGCTGCCAGAAGAGGGATATGGTACCCCTCCGGTAAGCATCCGGTGACACCAACGGGCTCCCACACAACTTGCGGATGACTGCTCGCTCACATGCCACTCTCAGCAGTAGCTTCGGTGAAACGACGGCATCATCCCTTGGGCACCCGTCAACTGTCATTCTCGGGGTTGGGCTAGAACTGTTGATTCGGGGTTACATAGCTTAGCTCTGTGTAATGGAAGCCCCACACACAGTTACACAAATCTGGGGAAGTTACCTTTGTATGATCTCGAGTAGTCTACTACGTTACCCTTAATGTCCCATGATGGTTCCATGACAAAGGGGGCCGCGCAATCACGAAAACGTTTGCGCTGAACGCTGCGCCTTCATCATTATCGGTGGATGTTCCTTCTGGGAAAAGGCTTCCATTATTTCTCTTCCCGGGAAGCGCCGGGCCCGAGAGGAATGCAAATGGAAGCGCCGGGACAGCGCCTGCAAGTGCATGTTTACAGTCCGCCAACCTTTGGACACTGGCAGCATAAGGACGCCGAGATGAGTTCTCCCATCTACCAACGGTGTACTATACTAATAATGAGCTCCGCCACGATCAGCGTTGCAGCTGCGCACCCCCAGCAGCTTTGCCCTTCAACAGCCGTACGGAGTGCACTGCGTTCCGTTGCCAAATTTAATCTTCCCCGGTCTGCTCAGCGACGTTGCTGCTGTGCCACCCGTCTCTGGCCTATCCCTTATGTTGAACAACCCGTCGACCGCACATCGGATCCTTCCTATGGCAACGGTGGCGTCTCACTCATTCGTCACCTCTACCCCGTAACCAAGCCTCAGCTTGCGTAGCTGCACCTCTTCCGGTGCCAAGGGCCGAGAGGATACAGAGTAGCGTTCTGAACGTACTACTACCCTCGACAAAGAGTGAAATATGATGGATTCGAAGGGTGGAGACGTCGTTTTCCTTGACCGCTGGATGAGACGAAAGTAATAATACGGATACCCAACTTCTTTGCAGCTGTTTTTTTTTTTTTATTCGGCAGCCGGCGAAGTTCGCCGAAAATCCAATAGCGACTGAAGTGGAGGCTAGGCCGCTAGTCAGAGGACGGCGCAGTGCGGCGACAGCCATGCTTCCTTCGTCACTCCCCGACTCCTGTGACTTCCTCAGCACGTCACCAGTACACACTTGGTATGTATTGTACATACCGGGGCCGGCATGGGTTGTATCGTGTTCTCACTT
This sequence comes from Chaetomium strumarium, assembly GCF_033439665.1. Taxonomy (NCBI): domain Eukaryota; kingdom Fungi; phylum Ascomycota; class Sordariomycetes; order Sordariales; family Chaetomiaceae; genus Chaetomium; species Chaetomium strumarium. Next base: position 5,851,135 of record NW_026944429.1, on the reverse strand, counting down.
TCCGTATCTCGCCGTCGTCAACCCCCGATCTAGCCTCCGAAGAGCGAAATATCATTCTTTCACCGACCCCAATCTCCGGCCGCCCGGTTCCACTCGTTGCTCTATCGTTTCTCCGCCCCACCTTCGCCGTCCAGTCAGCTCCGTTCCGGTCCCGATTTTCGTATCTCTTGGCCCGGCCGGACTCGGGCCAAGGAATGGAGCTTCAGCCGAATAGGGCGGTGAAGCGGATAACCATGTGATCTCCGTGGAGACCGAGCTCTGACCCATCCGCGATAGTAAGCAGAAAACAAGGGGGGTTGTTGATGGTCGTCGATCCCCCACCAGGCCGATCGCGTATCGGACTCATCGGACAGGGTTTGACGCATTCTTTGTTTTGGGTAGGGTGTGAGGGTGTGCACATCCAGGACGCGTCAGGAAGAAGGACTAGTACTGTAGAAGACAAAAGAGGATACAGATGATCCACAAGGCGTCCGAATCGATCCTCGGATTTTCTTGGCTCCAAGGGTGTAAACGCTGCCGGGTCAGCTTTGGGCTCCGAATCTTCTTCACCGCTACTCGCAGAATCGTCATGGAATGCGCAAAAACATTGGAGTCTGAACCCCGTGGCTCAGAAAAATGGCTACCTGATTTCACTCCGTTTTGGTTAGCCATTCGGATGGTTCGCACCGCGCGATGTAGGACAGAAGTCATGAGAAGCTCACATGCTTTACACAGTAACCAGAACACCAAAGGGTCTTGAAATGCGTCAGCGACTTCACCCTTCTTGCTACCAACACCACCAATGGCAGCCTCGTCGGGAAGGCCCTCCGTCCGCTCGCTCAAACAGAACACTGCAAACGGACCGCGCAACATTTGGCGGAACCCGGCCTACGCATTCGTGGAAGGCAACACCGCCGCTTCCACCGCGTTTGTGAGCCACTGTCTCAGACGCCCTGGCGCTGCACTGCATGTTGCACGTTGAAGTGCAGCTTGCCGGCAAGTGGGACAGCGGTACTGTATGGTAGGTATCCATAGTGTAAGCAGGACGCCGCAGCGGGCCCATTGTCTGACAATGCTGGATCTGGATTTCCTTCCCTGCAACACCTCCAGGCTTCCAGATCGAGGCTTGGGATCCGACTGACGAGAGTCCTGTTTTTGACTTCCGGTGGAAGCAAGCACGAATGATACGATGTTGCTCATGTCGATTCCACGATGATCGTGCCGTTATCAGGGCACACCGCCGAAGATGCTTCCAACCGGGTTTAGCCTTCCGAGGTGCACCATCTCCCTTCAAGGGTCCGGCCCCCGGCCATGCCTCGACCGAGCATTAGGGGGAACCGCACGAGCGAGATGCCCGTCCTCCCGAAGCAGCCGTCGTGACCCCTTGGTACCCGGTCATAAACTCAAGGTACTCTGAGATGGGGAGAGACGACAACCCTTTTATGGGGCTTGTGGAGTCTCGTTAGTCAGTCTGAAGGGCCAAACTCACCAGAAGAAGAGGACGATGTTGTATGCTCTCTCCGTGTGAAGCGCTTGCTCGTTTGGGAGCGTGTGTTGTATTTGCATTCTTCTTGAAATCTCCTCCACTCTGGAGAGCAGTCGCTCCCGAGAGCAAGACCGCAAGTATGAGTCAGTTTGCATAGGCGGACACAGGCCTTGGATCGTTCGCCCGGAGCGCCTGACACGACAAGCGCGGTCCCAGGAAAAGGGAACAAATAGGAAATTTTCTTCAGATCCCTTGGCGAAGCCACTAGCCAAACGTTACCGTCTGCAACAAACATGTGGGAAAGGTGAAGGGGCCATCTGAACAAGTCCGTATTGGTAGAATTGCGCCGTTGGGCAGGAAAGCGGACGGTTGATTGAACCCAGTTGCGGCCCCCAAGGATCCGATCTTGGCCATGGATTGGGCGTTGATCGCCGAAATGCATCAAGCGTCCGGGATTCCATGCAGAAGGCGTCTCAGGGCCCGGGAGTGGAAGCCGAGTGCGGCATTCCCGTACTTAGTTTAGGTGACGTGCCAGTTTTGGCAGTTATAGGATGCAGCCCTCGGGAACCACGAGTTGATCTGGATGTGCTCCCGGGCGTCAACGGATAATGGCGTGCACTGATGGAAACTGCGAATATTGGAAAGGGTTGGGGAGAAGGAGAGGGTGGTTTTCCCAGGACACCGGGACCGTGGCGCCTGCGTGGCTGAAGTTAGCCTTCTTTTTAGGAGTCACAACATATCGCGGCCGTTCCTATGTAGGTAGTACCGCGTGCAATGGCCTCAGTATGACGATTGCCGGCAGTCGGCGCTTCCCCCAGTGACCGGGTCTCGGGAGCAGTCCCGGAATGAAGCCTCATCCGGCATCTTTGCCGGGTGCCAATGAAGCGCAGCTTGTCCTGGTGTGGTACGTATCAGAGCATGAAAGACGCCCGAGATTTTGCCTGCGTTACCGAATTGAGTGGTACAATATTCATGGAATGAACACCATTCCAGTTTGCGTCCGCTATCACAGCTAAGGTCGTGTGATATTCACCGCGGATAGGGCGGGAAAGAGGTCTTGACCGGTCAAGTCCAGAATGCCGCAGTTCGGTTGATCAGGAGCTAGCTCGTCCTTCAGCGTCCGAGTCCCCATCTCCAGTGAAGTGAGGTGAATTGTCGCCGGTGCCATTGGACACCAATCCCGCCGCCCAGGACGGTCATTGGCAGCTGACCAAAGACAGGCAGAGAGCGTGGGTTCTCGCCTTGCCCCTAACGACTATCCATAGCTGCTCTGTTTGGGACCGGCTTGAGATCCGACAAGACGCGTTCTCGCCTGTCAGAGAACAGAAACACACCGACACTTTGAGTTGGGTCGGGACGAAGGAACGCTCGCCGCTGTTTGGGCCGTCATTGCGCGGGCCTTGGGATATGCGGCCAGGTGCGCATCGCGGAGCCTGGGCAAGCATCGCGACTGGCCAGCAGCCGTCTGAGCAGCTGCAAGCGCTCCATTCTCCCCTTCACTGGACATGCCGACAGGCGACGGGCAGCAGCATGAGTGGAGCTAGGAAACCGTCGACGCGCTGCAACCAGCCACCGAATTTTTTGGCACCAGTTTTCGTTGGCGGATGAGGTGCTCCAGACAAACTTCAAGCCTAAGTCGAAATAGGAAAGCCGCGATGGATTTCAAAACAATGCACGAGCGGCGAAACAAAACAGACGTTGTGGGTTTGAGGCAAAGCTCCTGGATAAGAGCTTGATGCTGTGTCGCGGCGTGGTGCAGCAATTGGAGCTGGAGAAGGACGGAGGGATGAGCCTCGCAGTCAGATGATGCAGTGGGCTGTCTCAAGCACTTCCGGCAAGCATGACTTGAGCACAGGCGGCAACGGGTCGGTAGCATTATGTCACGTGATGGGTCGGTAGAAAGCGGCGTGACCGCCTAGGTTGTGGGGAAAGCCCGGCGATTCGCTCACACGTTCCATTCCACGAGCTCCCACCAATTGAGCGACAGTCGAGTATGATTGGAAAGAAACTTAAGGAAGCACGGCATGCGCCGCAACGACCCGGCCTTCCGTCCCGATGCATCCATTGTCAGAGCTCCCTCGTGGCCGCTGCAACCGCCCACCGTTGTCGAAGGCGTTGCGAAACGGCCCTGCTACTTTTCGTGAATGCGTACTACTCCGTACACTACCTACGTTCCTTGCTTCATGGCGGCAACGAGAAGCTGTTCGCCCGGGAAGTTTGCATGTATGTACGTACATACATCCATACGGGAGAATGACTGGCATTTCTCTCATCAACAGTGGCCATATGATTACTTACGCCATACGCTGCTGTTTGGCATGCTCCATGATCACGTACGTCGGAGCAACACCACCATCGCAGCCATCATGACCGACTCGCCGAGGTCACCCTGCGCGCCGCATCAAATAGTCGCTTTGCTAAGACACAACGAGGAGACCACTTCCTTCGGCGCCTCGAAGTCTGTCAAGCCTGCCGGGGCGCAACATCACTCCACCAGGATAACTGCTGCGCAAAGGATGCTCGCCTCGCCGGCGAGTGGGCTGAATTTAGGCTGGCGTCCGTGGCTGTTTGGCTTGCTAGATACAGTACTTACAAACGGGATTTCTCACGGAGGTGTTTACCCACTGCCCACTGCTCACGGGGTTTGAGCTGGACCCTAGCATGGGCGTGGGAGCAACTGTGAGCCCGCGGCTAGCTACTGGCTCGAAGCATGCCTTTGGGTACCGATGGCCCATTTCTGCCCAACCTGCACTGGGCGGTCATCCACTACCACTCCTTCACCTTTGCTCCCGGTCTATCGCCTTCACCCTTGCCTGGTACCCAGGTCTCTTGTTCCTCCCTTCCAGCACAGGTAGAGACATGTCGCAAGTCACGTTATACTACAGGGACTCCCACCGTCCATGCATCACTGATTTTCAACCCGTCTTCAACGACGTGAAGTCAAGATTCACACCCGCCCCCAGCGGGTGATCGCTGATTCGATCTCAAATAGGGATTTCCCATTGCGCGTCGTCCCAGGCAAATCGCTCGTCGCCGTTGACCAGCGTGACTGTCCGCGGCAACCTCACAATGATTCCTATTGGGAAGCCGCTGTCGCCCGATCGCCGTCCTCAGTCTCCTTCTTGCTGCGGCGACCCGGAACGGTCTGTCGTTCATATGTACCGGCTTAGTCACAGCAGGTTTCTGTTCGAAACGGAGACCGCGAGCAAGACGCGCAAGACGCTGCGTTTCCGTCAGTGGCGTGTCTTTACTGGCGGTTTTAACGAATATCCAATCCCGACATGAGCCTCGTCTTTCGATGGCCCCCGTTGCCGTATCCGTTTCACCTACAGTGACGGTCCGGGCTCTGCTCGTACGATCTTCTCTTCTCTTCGGATACCCAGAAAGGTCCTCGGAGACTCCCCCCCTAGCCCTTGCTCTGTAGATCCGATCTCTCTTTTCACACCCCCCTTGCCAAGGCTGTACGCTACCCCCCGGTCCGGAAAAGTCTTCTTGATCCACAAGTTCCCGCACAGAGCAAGTCCTCCGCAACATCCACTCGAGGTACCATCCAACCGGAGGTTCCAGGTGCCCGCCTGCCTGCAATTGGGCAGGCCTCGGATACGCACCTTGTTTCGTGAGGGTCTTGCAGATTCGCCCTGACTGTGGTCAAGATCAAGTACAAAACATAGAAAGAGGCGGCCGCATCCCGTCTGCTCCCCTTATTCATCCCACCATCAGAACCAGCGTCGTTGCACACTGACACCTTCGACAGGAGCAGCATTGAGGCTGCTCGACTGAAGAAGAGTTTCTTCATCTCTACCCCACGAGGTGCTTCAACTCAAGACGTTGAAGCTGCCCCTCCGGTCTTAGTTACACAAACCACTGCCCCACGAATCCGGGTTGTGGTCAGAATACCCCTCTTCTCACTCACAGAAGACGGCAGCGTTGTGTAAGTGTTACGCTCTTTTCTCTGTTAAAAACCCTGCCCCTGCCTCCCGCGCTCCCGCACTCTCCGCCCCCAGCACTTCCCCCACTAGCTTCTCTTCAACCCACTCTTCACTGCCCAACCTGGAAGTTCCCTCAGCAGGATCACTCATGAGAGCTTGAGAACTTCCATCGTCTTCATCGTCGACCACAATACCAGAGCAGCGGTTTTAAGGGTAGGCATACCAGCGTGGCTTTTGGTGGCTTTTCTTCTCTTTCATAACCCACCCAAAGCTTACGGTTTCCCATCCATCCCCTGCATCCATATCCCCCGCCTCCCCAAAATAAAAGTCCTCACCGCCCGCGTGCACCATCACTAATTCGTATATCAGGATCGCCCTCATCTTCCCGCCCTCCCCTCGGGAAGCAACCTTAACACACATCACACATCTCACCCACAGTGGCCCACCATGGTCTCAGCGTTCCAGATGCCGTCATACTATAGGACGCCGTTGACTGTCGATACCACACACGCTCAGAAATTCTTCGAGGAGGAGGACGGGAGCATACTAGACGACAGCATCCTTGACCAGAGCGCACTTGACTCGGGTTTGGAAATGTCACCGCCGCTGGTTGAGAGCCGCAGAGACTCGTTCACGGTCGCCCCATCGATCTTCTCACCGAAGACAGAGGATTGGCAGTCGGTCGAGATGCAGTCTGTTCCATCGAACAACCCGTTCTTCGACCAGCAGAGTAACAACCCCTTCTTGAGAATGGATCAGAACCAGCAAGCCACGTACCAGAGCCACGTCTGGCCCATGACCAGCTCTGGATCTGCCACTCCCCAGCTCCCGGCCTTCGACGGCCTGCCGGTGGAGTACGACGCGGGCAACCTCGCTATGTTCCAGCGACCTCCCACCATCCAGACTCCAACCCCGTTCGGTGGCCCCGCCAACCCGGTCGGCATGTTCCAGCAACTCGGGCAACCGGCCCCGCAGTCTATCCCGACGTCTCCCCAGAAAGATGCCTGGATGGCCCAAGATCTCAAGGGTCAACCCATGCTCAAGAGGCCACGTCCCGCCAGCCCCCTGATCCGGTCGCACAACGACCTGCGGAGGGGCGATGGCATCCGCAAAAAGAACGCCCGCTTCGACATCCCTGCCGAGCGCAACCTCAACAACATCGACCAGCTGATTGCTCAGTCGACCGACGAGCAGGAGATCAAGGAGCTCAAACAACAAAAGCGCCTGCTGCGCAACAGGCAAGCTGCGTAGGTTCCATCACCCAGCACCCGAAGCCGTTCAGTCCGCACTAACAAGACCTTGCCAGGCTCGACTCGAGGCAACGCAAGAAGCAGCACACGGAGCGGCTCGAGGATGAGAAGAAGCAGTTCACCGAGATCATTGCCAACATGGAGGATACCATCGCGAAGATGGAGCGGGAGATGCAGAAGCTTGTCCTGGAGAAGCAGAACTACGAGTCGTACATCCACGAGCTCGAGCGCGACAAGGAAGAGATGATCAGCAGACACACCATCGAGACGGGCGAGCTGCGGAAGAAGATCAGCGTCCTGACGAACGAAGTGCAGTCCATGGGCCATGCCACCACCACCGCGTCCGGATTCTCGGGCGCTTTTAGCGAGATGGAGAGCATGGCCATGGACTGCTCCTGGGGCGACATGCCGATGTTCGGCGACTTCCCCATGGAGCAGCCCGCTGCCACTGAGGTCAAGCAGGAAATGCAGATTGTGCCGGCCGCCAAGAAGTCCGAGGGCGTGGCCCTGCCGACGGCCGACTCCGAGAAGCCTGCCCAACAAGGTGGGCTCCTCTTCATGCTCTTCCTTGTTGGCGCTTTTGTGCTCTCGAGCCGGTCGTCGACACCCAGCATCCCGCGCGTCTCGGAGGATGTCCGCGCCGCGTCCGCGACCCTTCTGGAGAACGTGCTGAAGGATGCGGGTGTGTCGCAGGTCTCGTCGGGCGTCGAGGCCGCCGTGGCGCCGCAGCCCTCGGGTGCCGCCAACTGGAACCCCCAGGCGTCCGCCCCGTCCATGTCCCTCGCCACACCCATGGTCGAGAATGTCGCGTCGTCGGTGCTGGGCGAGATGGCGGATGCCCTGACGCAGCCCACCGAGCAACAGACCAACGAGCAGATCTTCTCGCTCTCGGCCGCGCAGTATAACGACCTGACCTCGCCGGATTTCCTCTCGAGCGCTCCACCGGCCGAAAGGTCTACGAGCCAAGGGAGACGCAATCTTGCCGAGGCCCTGGCCAGCATGCGCAGCTCGAGCAAGCAGCAGTCTGCTGCCGAGGTCTACACTCGGTCGCTGCTCTGGGACCAGATCCCGAGCGACGTCGTCCGGGCCTTTGCCAAGATGGTCGCGGAGAGTAACAACGCCGCGGCCGTCGGAAGCGACGACAACCGGGCGTGAAAATGTCTCATGAGTTACGACTGTTATGACACGCACACTTCCACAACGCGAGCACGACCAGCATGATCCACACGAAACGAACAGCGATATGGAGATGGAATGAGGCATGCAACAGCACTCGAGCGGTTTTGGGCATCTTTTTTATTTCTTTGATCGACTTTTTTTTCCGGATTTCTACTTTCTCTCTCGATATTTTGGACCGCATACAGAGTTGATCCGCTCCCGCGACACGACACACAGACATCTGCAGCTCACGCACCGGAAGTTTGTTGCTTCTTCTCGCGGCATCCTGTACCGAGGCACAGGAGTCCGCCCCTTATTCGTACCTACTTGGCTTTGATCTATTTGGCATTTCTGGTTTTTCTTTTTTGAGAACTTAGCAAGCGAGCATTTGGTTTTTGTGTTTTTCAGTCTGATTTTGGTTCCTTGGCGCATCCCAACTCCTAATGCTGTATTCATCTGGCTACTTTTCTGGCTGTCTCTTTGGCGCTGGTATGGGATCGGATGGTTACGGTTCTGAGCAAAGCCTTGCTGCGAGGTCGGCGGGTACACTGGGGGGCCATGGCGAAAAAACGGCGGGTTTGGCTTTTGAGCACTGTTTTCTTCTTTTCTCGGAACCTCTTGGGACAGGCGATCGCTGCTTGAGCTTTGCCGTCTTTTGTTTTCTCCCCTCTCGTTTATCCATGCTGAGGACGCGGCCTGGCCGGCATGTATCTCGCTCGCGAGCGGAGAAATCTCTCGCCGACGCGCAGACGCCCGCCCGTCGCTTATCCATCAGATGGTATCGGGACTTGGAAAGGGGATCTTTTGAGCCACGTCCTGCATTCTGCGATCGGGCAGGGAGGAAGAGCCCTGCTACCTGGAGACCAGTTGCGGACACACACATGTCTTGACGACACCCGAATTTCCTTTTGTCGACACAACAACCAACATATACACCAATCTTTTCGATCCCGGGTCTTGCCGCCGTTACCATACGGATCACGGCGCCCATTCTCCGACGAGACTTCCCACGGAAAGGGATGGACGGGTTGCGGCGTCGCCTACTATGAAAGCGCGATCTCGATAATCACCGCCACACCTCTCGGGGAGGGATATTCCAACACTTCGGACACCATCGCCGATGTCGCCTGACAGGCTGAAACAACAGCTGAGCTTTTGATACCTGGCACAACAGGAAGGGGGTAACCGAACCCCCGGCAGGGGGAAGGCTTGGGACAGCCAACAACCTGCTTTCGACATTCATTTTTCTTCCCTTACGATCTTGTAGCTAGGCTAGGCAGCACAGAACCTCGGTGATAGCTGGAAAATTGGAACAAAGCGGCTTTTGCCACTCAGGATCGGTTCGATGATGCATGAGTGACCTACATTGGTGGGCGAGATGCGTAAAATGTAATGGCTGCGCTGCAGGATATTCCCAAACTGCGCCGGCAGCAGTGTAATTGGGGAGAGCCCGGCGAACTGTCGTATGCACCCTGCCTGTCTTCGCCGTGGGCTTGTGACGTCCCGAGAGGAAAGGGGGGAAAAGAGTCGCGGGATGCAGGTAGGCTTACACCCCCTTCCTCATTCCCCCCCTTCCAACCCGGTTTCTTACCAAGGTGTGTAACGTCACTTGGACACCGGTATAGTGGGATCGGTCCCGGGGAAGACACTGCACGATTTCGCGGTAGTATTCTTCCGTATAGCAGAAACAAGGCACATCGACTAAGTACGGTACTAGTATGGTATCACAGGGCACATGCAATGCCAACTCACCGCTCACGAGGGCTGATTTACCCACCCGCCCTTTCTCCATCCATTCAACCATGACCTTGGGGTCGCCGGTGGTAATGACGCATCTTTACACCATCATTGTTTGTTCCATACCTCGGGACCGAGGATCTCTCATTCCAGGAGACTGATAAGGAAGGAGGCAGGCAAAAAAGCAAAACGTCCAAAAACCTGGGGAACTGGTGACACAGCATGAGCAAACTCCCAATTTATTATTAGCCGGGTAGAAAAAAAGCGACAGACAGCCTGGGTTAAGCAAAGAAGGTGCTTGTGTCGGGGCCATGGCCCGCCCCGAACTGCCGGGCCGGCGTAATGCACGTGTAGGGCGATTGGGCATCGACGAGGTCTTGGGGTTGGGTCTGTGACGGCGTTGGTTGGCTGGTGAGTTGGGATTCTTGGGAAAGGGGAGGGTTGCACCACTTGCGCCTAGCATTGCATTCCCACTTTCCTTGGAAGCGACTGGGCGAAAGAGTAAGCCCGGATTCCGAAAGAAGTGAAAGTGAAGCTTTGGTACCTGCCGTGATTCGAGTTCCCTCTGTTTTTCTGTGGATCCTCAAGTTGACTCAGAGGCTTGTGTTCTCGGTTGCCGCCCCTTTTCTCCCGTCAACGGAGAGATACCACCGCAATAGTCAAAGCCATCCCGTCCCCTTCGTCACGACCTTCACGTCCTATCCTCTTGTCAACGAGCTATTATCTCCACACCTTCTACTGAGACAAACTGGCCCTTCCGCCTCACTTCTGTACTGGTCCTACCCATTACTGCATAAACAAATAGAGCCCATTGTGAACATTGCAGATTGGCGTGATACGTCCCGACACAGCCAGCCCGAAGATTTGGGAATGGACCAGTTAAGGCAACTGTCAGGGTGATGCACCCATCTTCAGAAACCCGCTCTGGTTTAAGATAGTAGCGTATAATATCAAGATATCCCAAGACTACCAACACGAAATACAGTTATCCCAGGCAATCTGCGGAGTCTTACAACTACCATGGCAAGCCCTCTTGTGCATCAGCTCTGGAAAAGGCTCATTGCCCTGGGATGAGCCAGCTCTGACAGGACCACACACAAAACCCAAGGGAACCCGCACACCCACTCGCCTTCCAGCTGCGATTACACTAGTACTGTTTTAACACCAATGTCCCGGTAACTTGCACAGATATTTTGTGATGTCGAGTGCGTCTCCAATATCTCAGGGGCTACCAGAGCTCTCGCCTAGCTTCTTTCCCCCCGGGGCTCGTAAGCAAGACATACACAGCCCAGTTCGTACTGGGGTGCATTGGCGCTTACTGGAGGACACGGTGACCATGTCATGTCCCCTTCCCCCAGGACTCCTACAGATCAGGAGAGAGCAGCGCAATGACCGCCGGAGGTGATGTTTCACTAGGGCGTGATTCAAACCTAAGAATCACGACCTGGTGAAGTGAAAAGAAGCAGAAAGAAAACAGAGAAGGAGAAGCGGCACAGGCAAGGGGGCGGTCGATTCGCGGCCCCTTCACCCGCTCCGTTTCCTGCTCAGCTCCAGTCATCCAAAACGGACCTTCTTCCGCCGTCTTGCCCGGATACCTCCCATCAACTCCGCTGTACTTCCACCGAGACCGTCACATCTCTGCAGTGTGCTGCAATGCAAATAAAATGCACCTGCAATGCCACGAGTGCACAGCAGCAGCAACTACCGAAGCGGACCGTTCCCCCTCGGATGGCACCACTCGTGGCTCAATGATCACGACCATATACTCGAGTCCAGACCAGGTACTACCATGCGTGATTGTTGATCAGAGCCAAGTCTACTTAGCTACCGTAGCCCAAAAGGCCAGCTGGTCCCTACCACCGGTTAAAAGTCCACCGGAGCCACCAAAAATAGGTATTGGTAAACATAAACACCACCGTGTTGAGCTGTTGATGGCCGATGCTTGCTGGCATAAATCCCTCGAGTGCCGAACTCTCCTATCCCGTCAAGAGAGCAGAAAAAAAAATGGACCAACCTACTTTCGCCGGCATGTAAACAATAAAACGAAGCATGCAAAAAGCACAATGGAATGACGGGATGGAGCACTCAACCATGCTCGAGCACCCAACGCAACCTTCCGAAGTGGACGGGGTAAGATGGGCTAGCTAGGGGCTAAACATGCACGCCGCGCGTAGCTAGGCTAGGTACAAATACCATACGCCCGGCTCGGGCCAACCCGGGAGGTCAAGGTAGACATGGCGTGACAACGGGAACCCAATTGATCATTTCTAAGATATCAAGTCAAACGAAGGGTATGTATGGGTTTATGTTTTCCCCGGCCGGGAAGGACATCTCAGGCATGACACTGGCTCTTCTAGACTGCAACAATGGGCCCCTGACGACATAAATAAACCAGTAGTTTGTTCTGAGCTAAAACCTTGCCCGTAAGGGATGATGAATAATGATACACATAAACGCCCATCCCATTATCCAATGAATTCCCATTCTCCAGTTGAGAGGTACCTCCGCCATAACCAAAGTGGCAATAGTACTCCAAGCTCCTAACGCTCCTCAAGGCGTAGTCCAACAGCAGCACTGTCCGCATTGTTCATTGTTTCCCTTACCCTGAAAAAAGACATCGCCGAATCCAAGTCGAGGCAGGAAGGCTGGGCGCTACTTCTTGCCATTCTCAGGATTGTACTTTTCCTTCCAGATCCTATGGCCAGGCAACCAAATATCATCAGTTGCTCGCGCTCAATTAACCTCGTGGGACGGCAAACAATACACGACGGAACAAAGACACGAAGCGCGGCGAAGGCGGTAGAAGCACGGCCAAAACAGAGACCACACCCTCCGGCCCAATCGACAGGAGCGGCCCAGATCAGTGAAGATGGACTAGGCCCGAGAGGCTAAGCCAGTACCGAGTTCCGCGACGGCGCGATTCGCCTGAATGGCCGGCGAGGGGAAGGGGGTGTTTCCACACTGGTGGAAGGGGACTACATCATGGAAACACAACAGCAAACAAAAGAGACGGGGAGAAAGAACGAGTACAAGAAATCACCGGGGACAAAAAAAGAAAAAAAATAAAAAAAAAAAATGAGAACACAGTGGCTTACCAGGAGTTTCCAATGATCTTGTTCCCGTTCTTCTCAGCCAGACGATAGTATTTGGCTGCCGCGAACTGTTGTGTGTGTGTGTGTCTCAGTGTGTCAGCCTGATGTGATCCATCGCAAAAGCGGTAAAGTGCAGTTTTGCAGAGCCCGGGCCGAGAGGGTTATGATTCGTCCTCCATCTGAAGCCCCGTTGATGCCCAACATCCGCATTTAGGAGCGCCGACACGGACGGCATCCCTTGCTTGGACCGGCGCCGGTTTCGTGTACAGGATGGAATAGATAAGCAGCCAGGGGTGGAAGGCTGGCTGTGTCCACCGTCGGCCGCTCTCTGGACGTCTCCTCGTTTGGGGAGGGCGTAGGGTGGAAGGAGACTGACCTTGTCCTTCTTAGTGCCAAATCCTTCAAGATAGCACCACGCTACCTCGTTCATGGCGTCTGCAGTAGTGGGTGGATGGTCAGCTATGAAATGTGCCGGACAATGGCGATCGCTGGGAGACATACCAGTGTCCCCTAGATTTGCGGCTGTCTCGTAGTACTGCAGTTTTCCAGGTCAGCGATGGGCTACGCAAAGCCCTTGCCGTTGCCGTGTTCTACCGTCCGTCGGTAGTGGAAAGACAGGACAACCCACCTGCTTGGCGGCAATTGGGTCCTTGGGGATCCCCCATCCGTGGCGGAAGCAATTGGCCAGTTCGAAGATGGCCAGCACGAGCTCGCCCTTGGCCGCGCCTCCCTTCTTGAGCCCTGCTTGCAGAGCAAGATGTTCAATGTCGGCAGCATTGGATGCTGCCGCCGAGAGATAGCTCACGGCCGCGGCTGCGTCTGGCTTGCACCCCCATCCGTGCCTGGAACTGAGCGTCAGCAACCCCGATGACTTCCCCTTTTGTCGGGGCAACCCGCTCGCCGCCGGAGTAGAGCTCCGGGCAAGATGGATACGGGGGTACCACCTACCGCAAGGCAAGACCGTACAAGACCTGACTCAGCGGGTTGTTGGCCCCCTTAGGGTCGGCCAACCGCGCAAAGAGTGCTGTCGACTGCTCGAGCTCCCCGGCCTCATGCAGCTTAATGGCCTCTTGGATATCGTCGTCGATCGCCTTGGAAGAGGCGGCCTTGCGCTGCGGCTCGGCCGCGCCGTCGCTGGGCCCGTCCAAGCGCAGCTGGGGGAGGACCGGCGGTGCCGAGACGTGCACCGGGGTAGCTGGACGACTTCGGTGCTTCTCATTCTCACGAGCCAGCATCGTGGCACGCTTCTCCCATTGCGACTCGGCGGCGTCTTTGTCCTCCTCGCCCGCGACGATCTCTGGCAGGTCCTGGGGCACGTGCTCGGAGCTGGCCGGGCTGCGGCTCAGGTGCAGGCGCTGCGACAAGCGCCTGGCGCCTGAGCTGCGGTGGCTCGACTCGGACGTGCTCCGGCTGCGGTTGCTGCGGAAGACGTCGAGGCTGCGCCGTGGCTTGGAGTCGGTGGAGGATTTGGGGTTGGCGTCGGCGGACAGGAACTGGCCGTGGCCTCCATCCGGCCCGGCGCTCGGCGGATGGATCACCTCGGCGCTGTGAGTGTCCGTGCGAATGAAGGTGAACTCCGGCGGCGAGGGGCGCACACCCCCCTCGTCGTCCGAATCGTGCTTCTTTCTGAGCTTGTCGCGAAGGCCCATAGCTGACGATGATAATGATGATAATGCTGTTGTTTCTGCTGTTGCTGGGGCCCTTGGCGGGGTTGGCGGGGCTGTCGTTGAGACAATGCGAGGCAGAATTCAGACGAAGCTCCCAAGGGAAAGGGATGCGAAGGGAGACGAAAGACGCCCAAGAACAGAAAGGATGAGGGACCGTGGCGTTTCCGGGGGTGACTTAAAAACGCAATGAATGACTCTCTTCTATAACGCTGTTTCAGAACTCGGTCGCGAGAGGCGCCCATTTCAAGGAGCCGTCAGCTCGTCGGCGACGCGCCAGTAGGAGTGCATGTGTCGTCCGAGTTCAGCTTGGAGCGGGGCAGTGCTGGAAGGCGCTAATAAGCATGTATTGTACCTTATGTACAGAGGTCAAGTGCCTACTACACATTACTCCATTTCTCGACATGTCCACAGGACTCAAGACGTTAGCACATATAAAAGAGAGGTTCAATATGGTAGGACCCTGATCGTGTATGGCATCCTGCATCACAAAAACCTGATAACATCCATCGATGGCAGGAGCAGAGGTCGTCTGAAACCTGAGCTAGGCGAGGAGGTGGAACGGCTTGGACAAACGCCATTCTCTATATGAAAGCGCCACGATAAATATAATAGCAAAGCCCGATTAGCTCAGCTGGTTAGAGCGTCGTACTAATACTGGTTCAACCTGTATATGGTATGCGAAGGTCAACAGTTCAATCCTGTTATTGGGCAATGGAATACTTTTGCCGCTGGAGCTGTTGTCCTTTGGTTTCTCAGTTTTGCCAGAGGTGCTGCCAGTACCTTAGTGATTGTGTTACCCACTCGTCTTCGACCTTGCAATTTGAACGATGAGAATCCATCGAGTTGGTAGTTCAGATTATTGTCCAAGTGCTTGTTTCGACTTCGAACCAAAACACATTGAGTTAGAAGCTCGACGTTGATGCTCGCTACCTATCCGTATCATTTTGGCCTTGGAGTGGATCTGTGGGTAAAGCGAATCGAAGCCTCGCGCTCTGTGGAACAAGCCCTTGTTGACCAATGAGGGCGACGGCATTGCGGGCTCGGCCCACAAGCCACCGCCACCCGGGGGTGAATTGTGAGACCATTGGTTGCACGCTCTAGCAGCCCCCCACGCTAATCTACTCATCGCCAGAGATCCTACCGTACTAGATTTACTGAGAAGACCACGACGCGCCAACCACACTCACTCGACGCATGCATGCGCGGGACAAATGGAACGCGAGGCGATCTCGTAGTCAGCTACTCCCGGAAGGCTGGAAAGCATGGCTCCTACGACACCGGGCACGCTAGTGGTGGACACACTATCACCGGACACGCTACCGGAGAAGTTCGAAAGAAGGAAGCCCAGACGCGTCGGGCATTTGACGCAGAAAGGCCTCCCGCGCAAAAAGCCGGGACCGAAGCCCAAGCCGCTGGCGGAACGGCTGAGGGCTAGGGCGTTGAAGGAGATCAAGCGCGTCGAGCGCAGCTATACCCGCGAGCGGAGGATTCAAGTGCTCCTGTGGTTGATCAACCATCGAGTACCCGATGAGCGCACAACTCACCTACCGCGGCGCCGCAAGGGGCAACCGCTCGTGCTGGAACGAAGCGAGACCGATCCGTATATCTGGTACCGCACGCCGACCTACGAGGAAGCCAGTGCGTTCTGGAAAGTGCCCGTTCCGACGATCCAGGGATGGTGGGACAGACGCAAAAAGATTCTTGAGGGAACGGGAATCGAGATTCCTGAGGAAGTGGAAGGGCCGACGAATGTTCACAGTCAGCCGCAGGCCAATGATGGGGACGGCCAAGGCGAAGGGGTTCGAGAGAATGGTCAAGGAGAGGCTTCACCATCCGGGTCCGAGCCATCTCCAAACCAGAACCAGACTCTCGATACTCCGACCTCGGTTCAGACGTCTACGCTGCCTGCTATGCACGACCCGCTACCTCTGACCACCCGAGTGCGAGTTATTGGGTCCGCTTCGCCGCCACCCCCCCGGAAGCCGCGTCCGGTTCGTCTTGAGCCCCGCCTTCTACCCGCCCCGCCCGTTCCACCTA
This sequence comes from Chaetomium strumarium, assembly GCF_033439665.1. Classification (NCBI taxonomy): domain Eukaryota; kingdom Fungi; phylum Ascomycota; class Sordariomycetes; order Sordariales; family Chaetomiaceae; genus Chaetomium; species Chaetomium strumarium. The sequence goes on along the minus strand of NW_026944429.1, from coordinate 5,834,800 downwards.
CTCAGCCCGTCCAGCCAACCCGGCCCGTCCCACCAGGCCGGCCCATCCAGCCAGCCCCGCCCGTCCAACCAACCAAGCCCGCCCAAACCGCTCAACCCCCGCCGCAGATACCCCCGGTACCGCCCGCTTATAATCCGGCGAATTATGTTGTCGTGTATATCGGGCCACCGGGCACCGGCCCGCAGCCGGGGCAGCACTGCCTTCATCCCGGAGCTGTATTGCCGGTGGTGTACTCGGGCCAGCCTTTGGAGGTCCCCCCGCTTAGCTACGCTGCCGTGTGGCCCAGCCATCCTCCAGCTCCCGTCATGCACCCTCCGGCTCCGGTTCCGGCTCCACCCCTCGGACACAGTGGTCCTGCTGTACATCCCGGTCCGCACAAGCTCTCACATGGACTTCAGGGACCACAAGGACCACCACAAGGACCGCCTGGACCACGCGTGCCATCCGGCCCGCCCGCGATCGCTCCCGGCCCTTCACACCGAGGCCAACCAGGAGTGCCACCTAGCCAGCAGCCACCCTCGAAGCCCCAAGGGGCCCCTACAACACGTGGGGTCCGCCCTCTCGCTCCGCGTCCAGACCCGGCATCACAGCCTCAGTGGAGGCCAATACAGATCCCGGCTCCCGGTACTCATGGCCGTCCCGTACCATCACCCCCGCACGCACCCTACACGGGGCCGCCCGGCTACATCAGCCCTTACAACAACCCACCACCCCAAAGCTTCGCTGCTGCCCAGATGTCACACCCCCATGCGCGTCCACACCCTCCCTCCGCTACCGTGCACACCGGTCCTCCACCGACATCGGGCGCTCAAGCACCGCAGACATCTTCAACCCCGGGCCCGCTGCCAATAGCGCCAGCAAACGCGGCGCCACCTCAAGGCCAGCATCTTGGCGCGCCACTTGGCCAGCAGCACCCAGCGCAGACAAAGTCGTTGCCTGTACCTCCTAGCTCGGATCAGCAAGCGTCCGCCACGGTACGAGCTGACCATCAGGTCCCACCGACCAATGCAGCCGAGTCACAGCAGAAGGGGGGTGAGGGTACAGATACGAATGCCACTAAAAGCCAGGGGTCGCCATCGTTCACCGCATTTGATCAAAGCCAAAGTCGGGATGTAGATGCCAATGCAAGTATAGCAGTATCACCGGTGTCTTCGCCGATGGCGGCAGCAAGCGCGCCCCAGAACGCAAGTGCGGCAACTCCCTTGGCAACAACTGCTACCCCCAACGAGGATACGGCAGTAACGTCGCCAGCGGTAACAGCAGCCCCAGAGGAAGCACACCTCCCCATGGAGGTGGACAATGACGTAGAAGAGCCAGCGGAACAGGTGTCCACGGAAGAAGGTACACCGGCAGAAAAGACAGCGCCCATGGAGATTGACACCGACACCGCCCCAGAGGCGGGGAGTGAGACGCCGATGGAGGTCGACACCGAGATGGTGAGCGAGGCCCATGCTGCAATGGCCGCTGCTACCAAGGGATCTCCCGATTCCCTCTTCGGCTCAGCAGCGTCAACACCCGCTCCCTGACTCGTCTTGTCTCCCAGTTTCCCGGATACTTGACTTTTTTGCTTGTTGTGGTGATGGCTTTGTTTCACTTGAAGCTGATGGTGTGAAAGCATAATAATATCTACCAAGGGAACTACGTAGGTGCTTAATCTTTGTTTTAATCTAAGCGGCTAGCGTCAGTACGAGATACCACCATCGATTAGAATAGGGAGAGGACTGTTGGTTCGACCCGTATCCATCCATCAGGCGCCTCGGGCGTCCAGTCCCCATGTCTACCTAGGCGATGTCAAAGACAAGGGGGTTGCTCTAATTCAAGTGAAGAACAACCAACTCCAATTCAGAATGTATCCTTTTCGATCCCCAACACCTGAAACCACCCCGACATTAGACCAATGCCCGTATACACCGGCTATCGACTACAATACCTGGTACCTAAAACTTAGGATACATTTGCGAACGCCCTCTTTCTCGCTCTATTTGCCCCCTCCATATCCTCATCCCAGGTATCATCCACATACTCCTTCACACTCTTCTCCTTCAGCTGCATGCCCACAACCTTCAGCGCGGCAATGTTATACCCCATCTCGTCCTTCTGCCGCCGCAGCACCGCCCTCAGATTCGCCCTGATGCCCTCCAGCATGGTCCGCATCGTGCGGCTCGCCACGATCTGCCGGTGGTGCGTCTTGAGCATGAAGAACAGGATGCGGCACGTCAGGGGGACGTTCATCTCCCGCAGGGCGAACAGGTTGAGGAATGTGAAGAGCATGGGGACGGAGGAGAAGGGGAGGACGAGGAGGGCGTCGTGGAGCGAGGCGGCCTTGATCTTCTGGAGGGTGTTGAGGACGTATGCCTCGGCCGAGATGTTGCCGAGCGCCACGAAGATCGGGTTGCGCTGTGGCGGCGCCATGGACGGGTTCGCGCGCTTCGCCTCTTCCCACTCGCGGAGGACGTTGAGGTCAGCCATGCCCAGCTCGAGGGCCTCGGCGATGCGCTCGCCCGCCTTGAGCGTCTCGACGGTCTGTTTGGTGGCCGCGGCGACTTCGCGGTTCTCGTCCTGCTCGTCTGGGTCTTGCTCCAGCGAAGTGGTGAGCGTCGATTCATACAGCTCCTCGAGCTCCTTCTCGCGCTCCTCCTCGAGGAAGATCTGCTCGTCGGTTTCCTCCCACACGCGGATGCTCTTGTCGTGGCTCGCGCTGACGAGGAAGGTGCCGCTGTGGCTTACGGCGACGGCCCAGATCTCGCCGTGGTGGCCGTCGATGCGCTGGATCTGTTCAAACTTGTCGGCGTCCCAGTACTTGATGGTGCGGTCCTTGCTCGCACTGAAGAAATGGTGCCCGTTGCCCTCCGAGTTGTGGGGGATGAAGGCGACCTGCAGGATGCTGTCCTGGTGGCCGAACAGCGCCTTGTGGCAGTCGCCGAAGTCCAGGCCCCATATCCTGATGTTCTTGTCGGCAGAGCTGGTTACAATGAGCTTGCTGTCGTAGGAAATGTCCATGCTCAGCACCGGTAGCTTGTGGCCGTAGAGGTTGAGGTAGAGCTTTAGCGTGTCGGTGAAGAAGACTTTGACGGTGCTGTCGAGGAGGGCGACCGCCAGCAGTTTTGCGTCAGGCGAGAACCGCAGGCTCAAGATATCGTCAGACACTTTCAATATCCTGGAGGCCACGAGCTTGAGTTTCGGCGTCGTCCTGGTCGTGCCGAGAACTTGCTCCTGGACAATTTTGAAGTCCCAGAACCTGGCCGTCTTGTCGGCGCCGCCGGACACCACCGACTTCCCGTCCGGGTGCACCTGCAGAGCCCAGATGGCATGGCCCTCGTGCGCATTGACCGTCTCAAGCAAGGCTGCCGACGCAACATCGTAGAGTTGGAGGTTGCCTTCCTTGGTGCCGACCACCACGACTTTGTCGCCTGGAAGGAAGGCGCAACAGAGCGCGTAGCCGCAGTCAAACGTCCGGATGCATGTTTGTGTCCGGATGTTCCAGATCTTCAGGGAACCGTTGGCGGCAGATGCCAACATCTTGTCGTCGGAGCTGATCGCCAGAGAGCGGATATCTGTGCGGTGCCCCGGAAGTTCAACGGCGAGGGCCTTGTTGTAGTCAGGGACATCACCCTTGGACTTCAGCTTGTCCTTCCCGACAATCGTATATAGCTCGAGAAGGTTGTTGGTGGATCCGACGAGTAACTGCAAATCCTTGATCCCTTGGCTCGTCGCCCAGTCGACCGACCGGACTTTGCCGGTGGTCCTGACAATCACATGCTGCACGATAACGTCGGAAATGTCTGCCTTGGTGATGTCGTCGGCCTTGTCGTCGGCGTCGTCCATCTCAAGGTCACCCTCGGCCTTTTTGTCCTTCAGCTTTTCCCTCCTCCTCTTCTTTCTCCTGGCCATGCTTTTTTTGATCTCTGCCTCGTTTCGTATCCTCCAGATTTCGACCGCCTTCTCCACACCGTGCACCGCAAAGTAGTCGCGCCGTGGATGGAAAGTGACCTCTACGGCCCTCTCCTTGCTCTGCCGATGCAATGTGCCCCTGTCCCGGAGGAAGTTGATTGTTTGTGAGAGATCGACCTTCTGCACCGATGAAGCCAGGGCGACAACGTCCAATGCCCAGACCTTCATCTCGCCGTCGTTGCCGGCTGTAACGCACCCGCTAAAGTCAGGCGTCACACCCAGGGCCCAGCACTCGCCGTTCGTTTGCGCAACATGTGTCTCGATACAGTGGCGGGAAGTCAGGTCCCAGAGCTTGATCAAGGCGTCCTTCCCGGTGGTCAGGAGGAATCCCTCCGACGCTTCGGTATCCACGGCCATCAAGGCCTGTTCCTCCTCGCCATCCCCCTGCACGATCGGATCCGGCTCGATGAAGTGCAGACCAGTGATCTGGTCCTTGTGCCCGCGCAGCTTATATTGTCCGACCTCGGCGACGAGGTCCCAGATAATGACATCGGTGTCCTTAGCACCACTGGCGAGGCGCACGCCTGTCTTGTCGAACGCTAGAGTTGTGATAGCCGACTTGTGTCCGTTGAAGCTCACCACCGAGGTGGCGATCTTGCTGTCCCAGATGCGAATACTGCCATCCTCGTAGCCGACGGCGAATACGTCCGGATCGGTCCTGCTCTGCGCAATGGCCGTGACCTTGGCTCTGCAGTTCTCGTCCCTCCAACGGCCCAGCAGCTCGCCCTTCTTGATATCCCACACGAGAACCTCCTCGTTGGCGGAGACAATGGCCTGCCCCGCGCCGCTGCCCGCCTTCCCCCTTGGGGAGGACCAGACGAGGTTCGAGTTGCTGGATGCGACAACGCCGAAGGACTTGGAGGGTTCGAATTTTCTGGACGAGTCAGCAGGGCAAGGTCTACAGCCGGCGATTGTGCACTTACAGATAGGATTTAACCATCTTTGCGACTAGGGACCGTCAATCCGCACTCCAACCGCACAGCCGTCTCTGAACGGTGGGATGCTTCTAGTACCTGACCCTTGGGACTTTTTTTTGGCTGCGATAAGATAACGTTGAGGACTGCACCAGCGGTCCAGCTAGCCACAGTTGGAGTGCCATATTGTGGCGTTTGTGAGGTAGTGTGGCTGCTGCTTGAGTGCGGGGCAGCTTTCAGGGTTCATGGGAGGTCGCTGAAAGTGGAGCTGCGCTTGCCCCGACGCAACGTCAGCTTTCCAGTTTCGACGGGAGCGCGGCCCCACCAAGGAACCGGTGCCCCGACCACCACCGCTCGACACTCGACAACACGGGCGCTCCTCGGGTAAGGGATTGAATAGGCGCAGAACAACTTCCAACATGCTGCTGCTCGACTACCAAAATGTTCTGATACAGTCTGTGCTCACGGAGCGCTTCTCCGGGTGAGTTCGCGCGCTGTCATCTGCGGCGATGGAGTGGACGGACGGAGCTCGCTGACCCTCGTCTCCTGGTTGTTCCGACCGCAGAGCGCCGCCCGTGTCCATCGACCAGACCGTGTCCGATTTCGACGGTGTCACCTTTCACATATCGACTCCCGAGACGAAGACCAAGATCATGGTCTCAATCCAAATCCGCTGCTTCCAGGATCTGCTAAAGTACGGCGCAGAGGAGGTGCTCAACCGCGAGTATGGGCCCTACGTCGTCCCCCCGGAGCCAGGCTTCGACTTTTCCATAGTAGTCGACCTGGAAAGTCTTCCCGCCGAAAAGGGTTGGTATACCCCAGCTTATGCACCTTCGCGCACTCGCTGAGACAGTAACTCTAGAGGCACGAGACGAGCTGGTGAAGAAGATCTCCCTCCTCAAACGCAACGCCATGGCCGCCCCGTTCGAGCAGGCCTACCAGGAGCACTACCACTTGAAGGCCGAAGCATCCAAGTTCACGTCCGAGGAGGCTCCCCAGGGCGTGCGCGAGGGCGGTGAGGTCAAGGCGATCCACTACCGTGAGGAGGAGGCCATCTACGTCAAGGCCAGCCACGATCGTGTAACCGTCATATTCAGCACGATTTTCAGGGAAGAGACGGATCGTGTGTTTGGCAAGGTCTTTATCCAGGAGTTCGTCGACGCCCGGCGGCGGGCCATCCAGAACGCGCCCCAGGTGCTGTTCCGCAACGATCCGCCCCTGGAGTTGCAGGGTGTGCCGGGCGTGAAGAATACCGGCACTGGCGAGATTGGCTACGTTACGTTTGGTATGCACCATGCGTCAAGATGCAGCGGCGTAGTTTGCTGACAGTTGGTAGTCCTCTTCCCGCGACATCTCACCCCCCAGCGGATGCCCGATGTCATCTCGCACATCCAGACCTTCCGGGACTACTTCCATTACCACATTAAGGCTTCCAAGGTATTTATCAAACCATGGCCCGGATGGCTTGATATGCAGCTAACCGTTCAAGGCATATATCCACTCCCGGATGAGACGGCGGACAGCAGACTTCCTCCAAGGTGAGCACTCTGCCTTGCTTACTGGGACGGCCAAATCGCTGACATGTCACAGTCCTCCGCAGAGCCAGGCCAGACAGCGAGGAGAAGGAGCGCAAGACAGCAAGCGGGAGGACCTTCAAGGTTGGGAGCTGAGGTGTGTTGCGTGTATAGAGCTAGTAGACGACGAATTCAAGGTAGCATCCGGATGCGGAATGCAGCGAACATGCCTGTGCCTCCTGACTTGGTTAGTCCAATGGATTGCGTGGCGCTAAAGCGCACTATCGGTTGTTATGACCCGGAGAGCAATACACTGCTTGGTATTCAGCTTCAGCTCGGTATGTACGCTACTAGTACCCCTGAAGTTGGCTAGTACCTAAGGTACTTATTCTGAAAACCGCTACCTAGGCACCCAGATATGAAGGGAAACAGCGCCTGCCAAGGACAGCCCACGATTCGAAACCGGCCGCTCAATGAGACCACGGCCGGGCCTTGTATCGGGTGTTCTCCTCCGGGCGCCCCTCCAACGGCACCTCGACCTGGTCGGGATTGATATACCACGACGGGTCACCGCTGATCTGCGTCACGCTCGACCCGTTGCCCAACCACCTCAACGCATTCCACCCTCCCGCCGCCCTGTCCTCCTCCACCCGCTCGTACTCCCAGTCCTCCCACCGCGGGCTCCGCAGCGCCTCGAGCGCGTGCAACGTCGACCCGGGCCACAGGCCCACAATCCTGCCGTCCTTGCCGCGATACCAGCTGCGGCACTCGTCCGTGTACACGGTGCCCTGGAAGTAGCCGTCGACATACTCCATGAAGTCGCGCACGCGCGCCCGCTTGGGCTCCATGCTCGCGTAGTCCTCCTTCTGCAGCTTGCGGATGGCGGCGATGATGTAGTCGGCCTCGGCCTCGAGGATCTTGGTCAGCGAGCCGGAGCCGATGGCGCTGTTGGGGCCGAACATCATGAGCAGGTTGGGGAAGGCGTCCACGGCGAGCGAGAGGTACGATTCCGCGCGGCCGCGCCACCGGGCCGAGAGCGGCAGGCCGTGGCGGCCGAGAAGGGGGAAGGGCGGCGGCGAGGAGACGTGGTAGCCGGTCGCGCAGACCAGCACGTCTACTTCGTGGTGCTGCAGGGCCGTGCTGTTGTTGGCCGCCGCCGCCGTCGTCGTCTCGACGCCCGTGGGCGTGATTTGGCTGATGGAAGAGCTGACGACGGCGACGTTGGGCTCGAGAAGCGATTCGAGGAAGCCCTTGCCAGGCGTCAGGCGACGGCAGCCCGGGGCGAAGGAGGGAATGAGCAGAGCGACGAGGTCGGGGCGGGCGGCGAGCTTGGCCTGCATCGCCTTGTGGAAGGCGGATTGGTGTTCTACTTGCATGGCGCTGCCGCGGATGGTGCTGTCGTGGACGAGGTTCCCGCCGGATTCGAAGACCTTGCGAAGCTTGAAGAGTTCGTCGGGGTTGGTGGATAACTTGTGCCGTTGTTCAGCAGAGACTAGTGGGGGGAAGGGTGGTGGTTAGTCATCTTTTCTTTTTTATTTATTTATTTATCTACTATTTATTTGTTTTTCTTTTTGAGGCGAGGGGCGGGCGGGAACGAGATGGATGGGGACATACAGGCTGTATTGGCAGGATCAAGGCCCAACTCGACCATGCCTGCATCCCCGAAGGCGGAGGATATCCAGGTCGGAGACCGCATGAAGCACGTGAGGGAGGCCCCCTCGACCTTCTGCAGGCTGGGAATGATTTGGATGGCGCTGGAGCCGTTGCCGATGATGCCAATTCTCTTGTTGCGGAAATCGTAACTAACGAGCGTTAGTTCCTTCTCTTCGAGCTCTACCCGGAACCCTTGGCTCTCACCTGGTGTCCCAATCCCCGGAATGCATCAACTTTCCTTCGAACTTGTCGAGGCCGGGGATTCTCGGCCAGGAAATGTCATTGAGCTGCCCGCGCGCCGTGATCAGGACATTTGCTGCATCCTCGAACGTCTCTCCAGTGGAGAGGTTGGTCACTTTGATCTTCCTGGTTCTCGGTCAGCGGTCCGCGGTCAGCGCAAACGCGAAACGGACTACTAGTAGGAAAGCATTAGGTACCATTGCTTTCGACTGTCATCCCACTCGCCGTGGTCGACCCTGTGGCGCGTTTTGATGAACCTCGTTGCGCCGTACCTCTCGGCTACGTCTTGGAGATACTGCTGGATTTCGCTGCCAGGGGCATAGAGATTGCTCCAGTTTGGATTCGGCGCGAATGAGTATTGATACGAGTGTGCTTATTGTCTTAGAGTTAGACTGAGTGGTGACCCCTGTTCGGAACGAAATCACTTACATGGAATATCACACGCAACCCCTGGGTATTTATTCAGCCACCTGAGGATGTCAGCCCTCGTTCACTTGCAGAACTTGAATGATTCGAAGCGTCATAATCCGTACCAGACTCCGCCAATGCCCTCATTCTTCTCATACACCACCAACTCAACATTTCTGAGTCTCTCAGGTATCCTGATGGCAGCCAAGATACCAGAGAAGCCAGCTCCAACAACAATGACCCTGAATGGTCGTAGGTTCTCGACGAAGTTGTCCTTGATTGTGAACCTATCGGCGGCGTCCTCTCTGTTGTGGGAGCCGTTCACGCCGTTCACGCCGTTCATGCCGTTCACAGTCTGTGAACTCCCCATTGTGTGAGAATCACACACTGCAGTTTCCCGTGTCTTGACTATTATATTTCTGTTAGGAGGTTAACCAGTGAGCCGAGTTGACAAGGTGTCTGCGTGCTTAATAGATGAGACGCGCTCAAGATGTAAACCCCAAAAGGTGGTCTACACGCACTGGCATACAACGGAAGCCATGGCTCCCGTGCTTTCAGGTATTGTAGCTATATATATATACCTCCCCACATGCCGCTCTCATGTCCTGTCTCCGGCGTTTTACCCGCTGGATGGCTGTCCCACACGCCGGGGAACGCACCCTCTACCTAGTGCCCTGATACGACCCCTCTCCTGCATGGTAAACATGTATTGTACAAGTACATGTACCCACAGGATCAGATACACATGCCCGGATTGGATGCTCATGGATCGCTGTTGAGTGTGATCTTCAAGTTACACATATCGGGTTGATTATTACAAGACGTTGGAAGTGCAGCTTCTTGTCTACAGGTAGCTAGGATGCCCTGATTATCACGGCTCAGGAGGTACGGTAATTATCGACCTTCAGCATGCATTTCCTCGCCCCTATCTGACTGACTGTAGGCAATGGGGATGTCCCGGTACAGCACAGTACATAAGGTAAGAGCGGAAGACTGGAGCCGTTTATGAAGTGCAACAGCTGACAAGTACCTATCCTGGAAAATGTAGCAAGTCCACGGCGACTCACACTGGACCTGCATCCCCATGCTCAGTGGGGATCTCAGGAGGGGAAAAGCGATGCTGGAGAAAGTTGGATCATGACAGTGGAAAACCGTTGCCGAGTTAGTACCGAGTATCTATTCCCCCTGCTGAAGCTTCCTTGGGTTCAACTCCAAGCGCTTATATTTAACTCGGGACATAGAGCGGGCAGGGCGAGTTACGTGAGTCCAACTTACCCCAGATCTTGGCTCCTTAGCTACGGAGTACCTACATAATTGTAGTTCCCCGCAACTGCCGAGCCAGGCAATCCGAGTCCGGGCCCGCCATGGACGGCAATGCACATCCGCCCGCGGGGGCGGAGGCGAAGTGTGGATCCGGACTCATCAACACACTGGCAGCAGGAAACGAACTCATAGCTCATGACAGTACATGTTCTTGTTTTCCCCCTCGTTCTTCTAGAGGCTATCTAGACTCATATGTGCAGTGATCCAACAGAACAGAAACGCATCGCGAGATCACGTTGGCGGCCGGTGCGTCACCAGTATTCCCATGCCACCAACTCTGGCCAATCCGTTCTTGCCCAATGGAAAGAAGAAAAAAAGTAGAGGGGTATCGTAACCGATGCTAGCAGGCAATGCAACGAAGAGATTCATGATCGGCAAGACATCACGGGGCGATATGGCGGACACAGAGGAGCAGCATCATAGCTCGATGAAGTCCCTCTGCTGCGCCAAATCAAGACCCCCATCTTCGTCTTGGCCGATGAACTCATCCACCTCATCCGAGTCAATATCGTCATCGTCAATCGACTCCCCATCTTCGTCGCTGGAGAGATCTGCCATCTCCTCATCTTCCGGGTTCGAGAGATCACGTCCACCAGCCACTTTCCGGAGGACGCTTGCCCTCTCCCGATGCGGCAGCTTACACCCCTTGTTTTTACAGACCCCCGTATTGCTGAAGTCAGGGCACTCGAAGGCGTGACGGTCCGGGCAGCTGGCCCCTTTGTCGCAGTACCCGTAGAAGCCGAAATCGCGGCATACTGGAGCTGCTGGTGGCACTTTCACGTGAGCATACTTGCAGTCAGGCTTGGTGCAACTATCCCGGGCAAAATGCAAACATGTCGGGGTGCGTTCGGGGGTAGGTTCATGCGAGAGATCGCAATTGTCGCCGTTGAGGCAGTCACCCTGTTGTAAAAAGTCCTTGCAGATGGCAACCCTGTGCGGATCGTGGACGTAGCGGCACCGCGGCCCTTGGGTGCAGGAACCTGTATCTCGGTTAGTGATGCTCCACACCGGCTTTCCTAGAGCCCAGTTGAAGAAGCGTCGCTCAAGCGCGTCGGTCCAGGGAAATGGAGTTACCCGTCATCGAAAACTGTTTGCAAGGCACGTTGACCTTCTTAACGGCGCTGGATTGCCTGCCGGAGAACGCTGGAGTCAGTTGCCCAACCTTTCGAACACGGGGAACATACCGCTGGGCTTTCACGATGCCATGCCGATATAGATTGCCGTTCTTGCTGCGATAGAATTTGACGCCTCCGATGACGGCCACTTTGGGCGTCGCCTTCGCTGAATTTCCATCACCTGCGCTCGCCCCTGTAAGTACCGTGAGATGATCGTGTGCATGGTTGCGACGCACCGGGAACCTTGATAAGTTTACTGCCGTTCTTGGTAATGGTGAACCGCACTCCTTGCACGGCAATCTCGTACTTGTCCGCCGTGGCCTGCTGATTAGCTGTTCCCAACCCTCCGCTGTTTACCATACGAGTAAGATGACTGATAAGTTTAGCGCGCTCTTGCCTGTCTTTGAGAGCAAGCTTATGGCGCCGCGTCTGCTCTGTGGCGGTAGTTCGTGACTCGGTGTCCATTTTGTAAGCATTTTTGTTGATCAACTGCAGATGTCGCACGTTTTTGGTCACCCAGGACATGCTGGATCCATCAGAAGTTGTTCCAGGGTCGACGTCTCCGGACTGGGTTTGGTGCGAGGTGCCATTCAAGACAAGCGATCTGTTGCGGTAAACGGGCAATCGCCCCCTGTGGTAGCCTCCGCGGTGAGTAACTCCTCCACGGCGCCATTTCCCGCCATAACCTGCGTCTCGAGGCGCGTCAGTTCAGATACCGTGAGCATGCGGTCGCTCGGCTGGCGTACGGTGATGCGGTGCGACAGAATGGGAGGGAAGAACGCCTGCTTGTTGATGCTTGTGGCGATTGATCTGGCCAGCCAAGCGGCTGATCCTTTCCATCATTTCGCGATCCTCCGCCGACATCTCTGCAGTTCAATAGTGGGCTTATGGGTTCGTGGTATTCTTGCTTTTTTTTCGGTGCCAGTAGAAGCTTCGGTAGCCCTGCTATTGCGATAGTGTGAAAGATGAGGCGAGGAGGAACAAAGTGGGATGGTGCCATGTGCAAGCTTAGAAACCTAAATTGAAAAGACTCGGAAAGAATCACACCTGAGTGGGCCACTTGAAGGCACTCGGCGGCAGCCAATCGGATGACGGCTTCGTCATGGACCCACCTGCAACGGGCTTGATCTCATCGCAAGGCGAAGCAGCACTTGCCGCCGTTCCATGTTGCTTTGTTTTCTTTCCTTTCAACTTCACATTCCTTCTTCCTTGACAATCACGTTAGAAACTGGCTCACATCGCGACCGACTAGCTCTACCAGCAAGTTGCTCCGGAAATCCAACATGGCAGAGCAACCGCAAATCAAGCCAGACCCGGATGCTGGCTCACCTTTCATGGACGAGGGCCTTGATGAAGAGAACCCGGACTTGGAATTCTACGATAAGCTACCCGACGCGGACGCATACAGTCGCATGTATTTGGCGCGCCTTCCCAACTACGTTTGGGAAGCCTGGTCGAAGCTAGATGATGATGCGGAGATCGAGATCGGGACGGTTCGCCAGTGGACGGACAAGGACGGTAATCTGGTCAGTCGGTTCGTTGCGGAGACCACCAGTCCCTATGGCTAAATGTGGCCCTGCAGAGATTACAGATGCGGCTCCGATCGGATCTGGAAGCCCACAAGAAGGTGCCGAAAGAGTACAACATGGATGTTGTTAACCACGATGTCAACAATACGTTCATCTTCAGTGAGCAGGATTTACCGAGCTTTGCTGCCAAAAACAAAGAGAGGGCCAATGCCTTGGCTCAGGGAATCCCGGCGCATCTTCTACGGAAACAACAAAAGCCCACAGAGCAACCTGCGGAGCGAGGCAAAAGGGGCGCGCCTTACGCCCGCAGGCCCATTCCAAGTTGGTCCCTTGCCCAACCTCAGGTCAAACAGGTGTGCTGACCCGAGACGCAGAGAAAACCAAGATTGCGGGCAAGGTCAAGCATGAAGTAGTCTGCACGCCGGTGCAAAATGCCGAAGCCAGCAGATTCTTGTCCCTGCGCGCCCAAGCCGCGGAACAGACCCAAAAGAGGACGAAGATGATCTACGGACACCCAACCCAGAAGCTTACGAACCCCAAGGAGTGGGAAGAATTTCTCGTACGCGGCCATGTTCTCTTTCCCCGCTCCGCTCTAACCCTCTTGCTGACGTGTAGTGCAGAAAACACGCGAGAAGCCAACCAAAGCGAAAAAGATGGAGAACAAGGCGACCCGCTGGCCGGAAAATCAGCTTCTGGATGCCATTGCTCAGTGTTTCTCAGAGCACAAGTACTGGTCTATCAAGGCTTTCCGCGGAAGGATTCCGCAGCCCGAGGCGTATCTCCGTGAAGGCCTCGAAAAGATTGCTGTCCTGCACCGGTCTGGCACGTTCGCCAACCATTGGTCTCTCAAGCCCGAGTACCAGAATATGCTGGGCTCCTTGCCCAAGCCAGCGGATGACGCAGCGGTACCCAAGGCTGAGGAGCTGTCTGATGACGAGGATGAGGAGGACATCAAGATGGAGGATGTCTTGTGATTGCCACCGTCTTTTATTATTTCAAGTTTTCGACCTAGTCTTTCCAGGATGGCGTTCAATAGGGCACTTCGGCTGGGTTTGCATGACACTGGGTTCTCTAGACGGGAACCTGACAACGATACCCTTACCTACATCAGGAAACAACACAGTATCAGCATTGTTTAAACAGGTGCCTTTTTGTGCTATATCTTGGGCTGCCGTGGTGTGCCATCAATCGGGTTGTAGTTTTCGTACAGAGGAAAGTCCTCGGCCTGCGGTCTGTCACGTTTTACATACCTCGGTAGGTACCTTAAGTAGGTACCTGAATTCTCATTTCCGCAAGAATAGTGGGGTTCAACTTTAAGCCGGTTTTCACCTGAACAACAGGAACAGGCGATCTTCGTTCTCAATGAGAGAATCCATTCCAGGTTGATTCCCTTAAAGCACCCCTAACTCCCAGGTTGCGTGACCACCTCACCCACTCTCGTGCCCAACAGCGCCCGCCGCCACTCACTACGCTACAAATCAAACCACCAAAACGCCGCCCGTGCCAGCTCAAACCACCACAAATCTAAATTATCTCAATCGAATCATAAGGAAACAGCAACAAAGAAATGGGCCAGCACCTCCTCCTCCTAGACTTCGACGGGACAATAACCCAGCACGACACCCTGCATTCCCTCGTCTCCCTCGCCATTGCCGCCTCCCGGCCCAGGGCCAGCAAGCACGACAACGACGACAGATCCTCTGCCCTGACCGCCCTGTGGGAAGAAATCGTCCGCGACTATGTCGCCGCCCACGCGCGCCACCTCGCGGGGTACTCCCCGCCGGCCGAGGAGCGCACGACTCTGGAGCTCGAGGTGGCCTTTCTCGAGAGCCTGAAGTCTGTGGAGGCGGCGTCTGCGGCTAGGGTCAGTCGGGCAGGGTTTTTCAGGGGCCTCAGTGGGGATGGGTTGGAGGAGCTGGGGCGGCGGGCTGTCACGTTGGGCACGGCTACTCATGGTGGTAGCAATGGTGGCGGTAATGGTGGGGGTGAGGATGGGAAGGGAAACGGAGAAAAGGGGGCAGTGAAGGTGAGGGAGGGGCTGGCGGAGTTTGTCGAGCGGATGGGCGGGGAGGAGGGCATGTGGGATCTGGCGGTTGTGAGCGTCAACTGGTCGGGGAGGTTCATCAAGGGTGTAGTGGAGGGTAGCTGTCGAGCCGGGGACAGAATAAGGCGGATAGTGGCCAACGGGATAAGCTGGCCCCACGGGGATATTCAAGGGCCGGATGACCTCGGCGGGAAGCCGCTTGCTACCGCTGGGGATAAGCTAAGGGCTATGCGGTCGCTGCGGGAAGGGTTGAAGGAGCAGAAGGTAGTGTATTTTGGGGACTCGACGACAGACCTGCCGTGTTTGATTGAGGCCAATCTCGGGGTGATCATGGCCGACGACGTGGAGAGCAAGCTGCTCAAGACGCTGAGGAGGGTCGGGTTCGAAGCACCACATGTGGGGGAAGCCGGGCCAGGGAGCAGCTTAGTTTGGGCGAGGGACTTCCATGAGGTCCTGCGGAGCGGCGTGATGGAAAGGATACTAGGGTGAGGCCGGTTTCGCGGAGAAATGGCTGATAGGCAGCGCGATGGTTGTAGCGATAAGCCGGGCATGTCCCTCTGCAATTTACAGCCGCCGGCGCAAGACTGGCTTCGTCCTGGACCGGTTCTGTGCTCGCCCATCGCCACGGCCCTGTTCAGCCGACATACTCTTTCGCAAATTGCTACTCAATGGCCGTACTGTTCCATTTTGGCCTTTGCCTGGTTATGAGGAGTATCAGTGCCTGTTTACCAGCCCGTGTTGCAGCCCGTGTTGTTGGACTTGGCTATATGCTTGACTTTGTTCGAACAGCCTGAGAGAGACAAAGACGTCAGGTCTGGGGTGGTCCGGTAAACAAGATGTCTAGACAACAATCAACAAAGAGATATCTCCTAGGGTATCTGCACCCTGCATCCTAATGGCATCCCTACAATGGGCAGGACAATGCCTTTCAAAGCTCAACGGCTACCTACCTCACCTACTCAGCAGTGCTGTTGCCTACGCTGTATCACTTACTATGAGCAACCATCATGATGCCATGGCTGTACTATTTAAAGCATGGATAGTCTCCATCAAATCACGCTCACCGGAGCCAGCATCAGTTGTCCAACCGTCCCGCAACCCAACCATTGCGTACCATGTGCTTTCACAAGCGCCTCCTCTTCGGCTGCAGCCACTACGAGTGGCTGAGTCTCACCCGGGCCTGCGAGCTCGAGGAGTCCTACAACCGCGGGGAAGTACAAGTCGGCTGCAGTGTGAGGTGGTCACATGGGTTCGACACGGTCCGGGTCGACGAGAAATGCCCCAAGTGTGCAGAGAGAGATGCGAGCGACAACTACCGACTGGGCGTGCTGAAAGAACAGATCAAGGTGCTTAAGGAGCACCTTATGCTGGTCAATGGCGTGTCGGAGACCAAGGAGGACTACCTGGATGTGGAGCAAGATCCGACTCTGCCGGGTACTGACGAGGGTGGTGTGCCGTCTTCACCTGTCAAAACTGACGATAGTGCCAGCACATCCCTCCAGAAGAACGAGATGTATGTCAGCGGTAAATGCATGGCCTCAACCGTGCCCGAGTCAATGAGACAGTCGTGGAAGCGTCAATGGATGGAGAAGGGTCGCGTCGACGTGGCCAACCGGTCCGGATAGGAAGACAGAGAGGCAGAAAAGGTGGTTGCTTCTGCTAGCTTTGCTGGGGGGACAGCCGATGAGAGCTTCGTTATACGGTGTGCGATTGCTTGCGGGTGAAGATTGAAGATGCGCTAGGAGAAGCCACCTCATTGGTGGCGATGAGGGAGACATATGGGGAGCCGATAGTGAAATGACCAAGCTTGCAAACATACTAAGGTACATAGTAGTCTTTTTAAGCGGATGAAAGTGTATGCTATTTGTGCCTCGTCCTTGTGATTGTTGGCTGCCATACTGCATCTGAGCCCGATCCGCGACTTGAGAGTTGGAGACGTTAATAATAAACTGTCGAAAGGTAGTGTAAACCTCGGAAGTTGAGTCATTGAAGCACGGCGTGCACGGCTGCGGGAAGTGGAGACGCATGACCCTGAGCTGCTTTGCCCCGCCAACGAACGGAACTGACCGATCCACAACCCCATGCTCCCCGTTCCGTCCCCTCCTCATCTGCCGGTTGCAACCAACCGCCAACGAGGAAAACCATAACACGCCCACTCTGAGACGGTGGTCAAGCCACCATGCCATGGGGCCTTCCGTCCGACTCCTCGCCGAGCAGCCGCAAAGATGACGAAGGGTCTTCATGGTTCCGACCACATACGCAGATGACGGGGAACGATGCGCGCAGGCCTTCAACGCCGGCTCCGACAAAGAATGAGAAATCCCGGCTCGATACAATAGCAAACAGCATCCGAGAGCACCTTAGCGTGCCGCACAACTGGATCGCACCGGTTATCGCTGCTGGCCTCACTCTAGGCCTCTGGACGTTCTACCAATCCTACCTACGGCGCATCCCCGGCACCGACCACATTACACCCGGCTTCTTCCGCCGCCGCAGTCTACTCGGCAAGGTGACAAGTGTCGGGGACGGGGATGGCTTCCATATGTTCCACACTCCGGGCGGTCGCTTGGCCGGCTGGGGCTGGCTGCGCCACGTGCCAAAGGACAGAAAGGAGCTGAAGGGCCGGACCGTGAGTCGCTTTTTGTCTACGTGGCCGCCAATGCCGCTGCTGATGTACCTCTCCGGGCATAGATCTCCGTCCGCATCGCCGGGGTTGACGCCCCAGAAGGCGCCCACTTCGGGCGGCCCGCGCAGCCTTACGCAGCCGAAGCGCTGGCCTTCCTAGAGAGCTATGTGCTACACCGGCGGGTACGTGCCTATATCTACAGGCGTGACCAGTACGAGAGGGTCGTGGCAACAGTGTACGTCCGCAGGCCGCCCTTCTTCTTCCCCCGGAAGGATGTCGGGTTGGAATTGCTCAAGCACGGCCTAGCGACCACGTATGAGGGCAAGACAGGCGCCGAGTTCGGTGGCCCCAAACTGGAGGCAGTGTATAGGGTAGCCGAGGCGACTGCGAAGAGCAAGGGGAAGGGGCTGTGGGCGAGGGCGGGCCCTGCTAGGTCTGGGAAGCAGCAGGAATTGGAGAGCCCGATGGCGTACAAGAAGCGCATGAAAATGCTGGAGATGCCGGTTGAACAGAAGGGCAAGGTGTGAAGCGTCTGGCACGGATGGAGTATTGATACCCATGGGAATGAAGTTATGGACCAACCTCGGGATAGCGTTGCCAGGACGGACTGCGCTGCCCCAGTCTCGCCATAGAAGCATCATGGGAGCATGAAGCCGCCGACAGCCGTTGCTTGCAGGCCTCATAAGAGGCACCCGGGAACCCAGGTCGTATAGGGGGCTCATCCGTCAACACAGCCTTACTCACAGACATGCATCTATAAGGCCGCCCTTGCATACTACCACGGGACATTGCGCTAATGTGTGGTTCTTAGAGTCGACCTGTTGCTGTACCTAAAGTGCCGGTGTTCATGTTTCCCGCCGCAACAAGGAGACGCACATTCTCAAGTAGGTATTCAGTGCTGCAACTCACGAACTTGAAGTTCCCAATATGAAGCACATGTGCCCATATCTCGAGGACCAGCCGCATTTCCCAGCGAAGGATTGGATATACTGTGCATGCTATGCACTTCTCTACTACCACAGTGGCTTAAGTACTACGGTAAGTAGTGCATGCTATGGTCTGGAGCTGCTGAGGTCAATTTCTGGCGGACGATGTTTGAGTTGGCAGAATCTTGGTGTAAGGTAATGAACTTGCCGTGACAGGAGGTAACTGGAAATGCAAAGCACACAAGCATGCTTCATTGCAGAGCCGAGGTGTTGATGTTGGAGGTGTGAGCTCTACCTACGCACACCACGTTGCCAACGGATGCAAGGAGCTGGAACTGCCCCTGTCGAGGCGCATGTTTGCCCAATGGAATTCGATTTGAAGTTCCATTGCCATGCAACATGAGCGGCCCCTGAATCCGACAAGCGGTGGGCCTAGAACTAGTACTACTGTGTACCTACGTTAGCAGCTGTTCCTTCGTGCTCTTTTGTTTCCATTGATCTTCTCTTTCTCTTAGGCTGCCGCAAGAGACGAAGCTCTTGGAGATAGCTAGGGACGGGAAACAAACGACACTCTTTCTGCCATTGTTACCAACTTTATTCCACTCTTTTTTCTCTTACTCGCAAACTGCTGTGGCACGAAGCCCAGTACGGACTCCGAGTTAATAAAAAAAGCACGGTGACGCCCACAGACACATTCTTTCTTTTCCGCTCAGCGTTTGCAGAGCCGCTCGTTGTGTTCCAATCGACCGCGAAACAGTGCGCAACCCCTGATCCGCCTCTGCTCTGACCATCGAGCCAGAATCTCTGACAAGAAACGCCAAACCAGGAATCGCATTCGACAACTTGAACAGCTCAACCGCCCGCGTCACCTGTCGGCACCCGATTTCCCGCGCCACTCGTTTTTCTAAGATATCATTACACTCATTTCAAAGTACCTATCCAACTGCTTCGACGCACGGCCACCACAAAAAGGACGCCTGAACCACAAGGACGTTTGTACGCACGGCCGTCTGCGTATCGAAGTTCAAGAGTGGCTGGAGTCGCTCGAAACATCATCGGTTTGGGTCACCCAGGGACACTGCTGTGAACAGTGAACACGAGGTTCGTGCATCCGTCGTGTCATTCTTATCATTTCCAACTCCACTTTTTCGCAACCCCGGTGAACACGAATCGGAAGGGTCCAGATACCTCTGAGATTGTACAGCAACTTCAAGCCGGTTTGACCTAGCCTTGTGTATGCTTTACTAGCTTGCGCAGGGTCACGCATCATGGCATTGCCGCTGTAAAATATTCTCTGACTAACATCGTGTGGCAGGACATTTAACATCGAGCGTTTGTTTGGTACGAGCCCATCATTTGCATTTAAGATCCCCTTCCCATCTTTTGGAACTTCGTCTAGCCTGATTAGGCTTAGCGATGCCGAGCTGACCAGTGAGCGCCAGCGCCCGAGGTTCGCAGAATCGTGTCCGCCCCGCCCAATCTCCGTCATCTTAGCAAGAACGCCATATTGGTCAGAAAACAAGCTGACTGAGGCCCAACTTCACGATCCTTGATTTCGAGCTCAATCGCAAACAAACTTTCTCAGCCGTCGAAGTCCGCTCCTTTTTTTTTTTGTTCGTCGCACCTGACCAAACGACGCAACCCGAATTCTCGACGGCCCTCATTACCCTCTTTAATTCCTTCCAACCTTGCTTCATCGGTGCAAGGTTCCCTCGCGTTGCGGCCGAACATTTCGTGTGACGAGGTCATTTAGTTTGAACGCGCAACACCCGCCACGCCAAAACGTGACTTTCGACACGATTCTTCAACCTGCTATGGCACCACTGTGTTGGTAGCTTGGGTCCGACGGCACTCCATTGAGCACCTTGATTGCTCGTCGGCCACCAAGCCCGATAATTATTACCGGTCCGCGAACAAAGCGCCATGCGATTACCATTCGGGCGGCGCCACGCCGCTCGCGGCGATCCCTTCTCCATGATCCCTTCGGCCGTCCTGCTCTCGTCGCTTGTCGCATCACCAGCATGCGCCATCTCGTTCACACCTGTTCCTGCACCGAACCTCGACCTCTCACAACTTGGCCGTGTAGTCCTAGGTGGGGATTTCTCGGGCATATCATTGTACCAGTTCGAGGAACAGAACGAGCACTCTTTTCTCAGCAATGGCACCGAACAGCTCCTCACCCGGCTTCCCAACAGCGTGTTCGCGCCCATTGTCAATACGGACGCGAGCATTCGCACAATGTGCGCACTCAACACTGACAATGGGACGGTAATTGTTTTGGGTGGAAATTTCACAAGCATAAAGGAGCTTGACTCTGGTGCCACAGCACTGCAGTCGACTGCCTTTGCGATATTCGATCCAACTACTGCCGTTGTGACACCGCTTCCGGGTTTGTCGGGCCAGGTCAACGCACTACTCTGCGACCAGGACAGGAACACGGTGTACGTGGGGGGAAGCTTTGTGGGCGCGAATTCGACTAATGCGCTGGCCTGGGAGGGAGGACGGAGCTGGAACAATCTGCCGTTTGCCGGGTTCAACGGCCCGGTCACGTCTATCACCAAGGCATCCAACGGGAATATCATTTTCGGCGGTAGCTTTACTGGGTTAGGAAATGCGAGCACCCCAAGCACGCCCGACGGACAGATCATCAATCTTTCGACAGCGAACATCAGTGCCGGCTCCTCAAGCACAACCTCAGGGTTCAGCGACCCCAAGAATATCATCTGCAAGACGAGCGGTGCAGACGGGGCAGGAAATACCTGGCTACTGCAGGACAACGTTCCGGGCTTCTGGCAGGCGAATTTCGGTCATGGATTCAGACCTACTAAGTTGCGTTTGTACAACACGCACCAGGATGGGAGGGGGACGAAAACATGGCGCTTCACGGCCATGCCAATCAACGGCATCATGAACTTCACCTACATCGATCCCGTGACACGCCAAAACGCGAGCTGCACAAGCGAGTGCCCGCTGAGCAACAACAGTTCTATCACGTTCCAGGACTTCCACTTCGTCAATGTCATCGGCATGAATGCATTCCGCCTCGACATCTCGGACTTCTATGGCAGCGGCGGAGGCCTGAATGGAATTGAGCTGTTTGGCAATGATATATATTCGTATGCCATCCAGGAATTCAACGAGCCTACATGTGCCGGTCTCAAATTCCCATCCACAGCGACCGCGACTGGGCCCTGGTCTGTCACGCCCTCCCACGAGAGCACCGCCGAGTATCTGACCGCTCAACTTACTGCCCCGATCACCAACACATCAGCCTCGGTTGTCTTCACGCCCGATATCAGAGAATCTGGTCACTACTCCATCAACCTGTACACCCCTGGGTGCCTGCAAGATAACACGTGCGCCACCCGAGGCCAGGTCAAACTCACTGGGCAGATGACAGCCGACGCCACAAAGAGCGAGCCAATCGACGTCAGTCTCTACCAGTCCAACAACTTTGACAAATATGACCAGATCTACTTTGGCCTCGTCGACGCGAGCTCAAGCAGCTTCCGTCCCCAGGTCACCATGACCCCCTTGGCAGGCCAGTCCCTGGCACAAATGACATTTGTCGCACAGCGGATTAGCTTCACCTTGATCAACAGCACCGGTGGCTTGAACGGGCTCTACGAATACACCCCTGGGGAAGCTCTTAACACCAGTGACTTCACGGAGTCTGCGTTCAACCGCCTGGGTGCGAGCTTCCCAAGAGGATCTGCCGTCAATGCCCTGGCTACGTCCGGCGAGTCTACTTTCATCGCGGGGAACTTCACCTCGGGCACCATGCGAAACGTTGCTGTTCTCAAGGGAAACGATGCGAACGCCTCGTCGCTCGACGGCGGTCTCAACGGCAAAGTGAATTCGATGTTTTTGAACGGCACCAGTTTGTATGTCGGCGGCGCTTTCAACAACACCTCGGAGAAGGCAACGGAAGGGCTCAACAACGTCGCCCTCTTTGACACATCTAAGAACAGCTGGAGTCCGCTTGGTGCTGGCGTCAACGGCCAGGTTCTCCGGGTCGTCGGCATGACCATGAACATCAGCAGTTCAACTCCAGAGGTTGTGGTAAGCGTGAATGGAGACTTTGACCAGCTCCTAGCTTTCGACAACAACGCAGCGGTTAGGGTGGCCGGATTCGGTGTCTGGGTTCCTTCACAGGGAAACTGGCTACAAAATCTGGATTTCCCGGTTGAGTTCGTTGAGGGTGTGCTCTCAGCTTCGATCCTAAACATGACTGGTGGTCCGTCATTCTATGCTGGCTCGCTCTCGTCCTCTGGTCTTGGGGCTAGGGGTGCCGCGGTCATGGGCAGCGAAACCCTGGGCCGGCTTCCCGTGGACATCCAACCTCCTGCGGGTTCCTCTAGTTCGACCGGCCTGAGCAAGCGGGACAGTGGCTTGGCTACCGGCGATATCGACGGCGTCTTGACTGGTGTCTTCGACAGCAACAACGGCAGGAACCTCACTATCCTAGGCGGTCATTTCACTGCAAGTGCCACGGACGGCTCCACCCTCCACAACATTGTCATCCTCGACGGTTCGAAGAACGACCAGGTGTTTGGGCTTGGCGATGGTCTCTCAGCCAACTCGACGTTCATGGCCTTGGCTGTGGAAGGGGACGTCCTCTTCGCCGGAGGCAAAGTGGCCGGGACAGTAAATGGCGGTAACGTCAATGGCCTCGTTACTTACAATCTGGCGAGCAGGTCGTTCAACACGCAACCGCCTGCGCTGTCTGGCGGGAACGGCACTGTCTCTACCATAGCTGTGCATTCAAGCACCAAGGACGTTTATGTGGGAGGATCCTTCACTTCAGCAGGATCTCTCGGCTGCCCAGGTGTGTGCTTCTTCAGCACCACGGCCTCCCAATGGAACCAGGCTGGCCGGAACCTGAACGGTAACGTCAGTTCCCTGATGTGGGCTACCGACAGTATACTGTTGGCTGGCGGCAACCTCACCATCAACATGACCGCTCCCTCCTTCCTCGCCAAGTACGATACAGGCACCCAGACGTGGGACTCTTACCCTGGCGCCGACCAGCTCCCTGGCCCGGTGACTGTTTTGACTGCCGGTGCAAGCGACGGCAGTCAAGTCTGGGCTGCCGGGACCTCGTCCATGGACGGCTCCGTCTACCTCATGAATTATGACGGCTCGACGTGGCAACGAGCCGGCCAGTCTGCCCTCCAGTCCGGCACCGATATCCACGGCCTCCAAATGTTCTCCCTTACATCCTCGCACAACAGCTCGTCTCTAGTCAAGGATGACGAAATTCTCCTCCTCACAGGCTCCATTGTCCTACCCGATTTCGGCTCCGCCTCGGCTGTCCTCTTCGACGGCAACTCGTTCACCCCTTTCATTCTCACGGCGAGCAACGACGGCAACGCAGGCAGCATCGCGCGCGTCTTCTCAGAGAAGAGCAACTACTTTGCCAAGAACGGCGGGCACATGCCGCTCGTCTTCGTCGTACTCATCGGACTGGCCATCTCGCTGGGTCTGATGCTGCTCATCGTACTCGGGGGCTTGTTCCTGGACAGGCTGAGGAAGAAGAGGGAGGGATATGTGCCGGCCCCGACGTCCATGTTCGATCGGGGCAATGGGATCCAGCGGATCCCACCTCGAGAGTTGTTAGAGGGGCTGGGCAGAAAGGGGGTGCCGCAGGTTTAGTTGCCCTTGCTGCCTAGGAGGCCGGTACCGGCCGGGTTAGAGGAGGGGCGGTTGTGAAAGGGTAGGAGACACATGCATCATCTGGGCTGGCGGGTCGGCGTTTTACCGGGTTTGGGTCGGGGTCCAGGTCGTCATCAAAACGGGGCTTGTTATACCGCGGTTATTTTTCCCATTGCTTCTTCTGTTGCATGGCTTGACTGACTCTCTTTGTTTGGCGTTTGGCATACACTTCTGGTCGGTCCGGTGAGAGACAGAGCAAGAGGGGTGACATCCACTTGAGACGGCGCTTTGAGACCACGACCATGTATTGGCTTGGCTGATGTGTGTGTATATATTGCCAGGGCCGGAAAGGGGGGTGTAAAACAAGGCCACATGGGCTGGGTCGACATTTCAGTTGTCTACCCTCCCGGGCCTCTGTTTTCTTCTTTTTCTCATCCTCTCTTGTCGAAACCCATGTTGCTGACAGGGCTAGACCGGCCTTTGCTATTTTCTTGTTCGGCATTGATCTATTAATGTTTAAGATACCTTATTCTACATGCTATGTTTGCTAGTGCCTCGTACCTGCTTACCTTTTCCCCCGCCTCCTGTGCTGTTGCTGTTCGGTATCAACTCCTAGTCCATTATGACAGCAGCTGGGAGTTTGGACAGGCTGGGTAAATGTCTCAGGGAGTAGACAGCGCAGGCTAGGGCGGAAGGGCAAGGGGTAGAGGAAGACGAGCATGAAGGATGGGTTGCATTGTACTAGTAGTGTTCACTCCTGAAGATGCTTGAATCTCAACGTGTAGGAGACGGTACCTGCTACTCTGCACATGGAGAAATGATGTTTGAGTCATCTGCTCCCTCAATCTTGCCATAATCGTTTCGGGGGCAGTGAGGTGGTGGAAGAGGATGACTTACCTTACTAACACTATCCCATCCGCTCCCAAGCTCTTAAGCCCCCGATCACTAACATGTTCTACTTGCTGAGACTAGTGTCTTACCTGGTAGGCAGCCTCTGGTAAGTAACCTGCTCATCTTCTTGCAACTGGTTCGTGTCCAATGCCGTGAGCCTGAGTGGTGCACTTCACACTAGTAGCATTCAAATCGCCAGTGCTCAAGACGTATGTATATGTACGATACGCACCACCAGTGAAGCTGGCCTGCGCAGTAAGGTCGTTTGCTAGAGGTTCCAATCATGATCGCTGTTCTGATAGGATCGATGGCGGAACTGGCCTGACATCGTCGACCACGTTGTCCTAAGACTCCGGAGTCCCTTGAATTGGGTACACCGGCAGCAACTGCCAGTGATCTGTTTCATGACCGTCACTCTCCGCTTTCAACGCCTGGATTATCAGCGGCAAGGTTTCCTCCAAGCATGCCAACATTGACGTTTAAGAAGCAAGGGCCATCGGACAGCTGGTATGGTGAAGCATCGCAGCAAACCTTTACAAGAACATTCTTACTACAAGCCTGCACGTAAACAGGTGACACAACAACATTTCAGGGACCGTGACTGTTCTCAGCCAGAAGCCGGTCGTGCTGCACAATGTGGAATACTAGTAGTACTGTACTCCCCGTCCAGTCTCTGTATCACGCCGGAGGGTTGTCTTGGATGACAGGGCAGGAGCACCGGCGGCTGAGACGTAGTCATCCGCCTTCCGGAGCTACTGCCACCAAGATCAGGTAATAGTCTTGAGTTCATTGAATGGCTCTCAGACCGGCTCCCACGCACGTCCGCTTTCCAACTGGCCGTCCTGTCGTATCGCAGCTTTTTGCCCCGAGTACAATATCCAAGCTGAGAAAACGCCCTTGAGGCGCTGCGGAAACCGGGGTCGAGGATCAACTCAACCCCCAGGCCGTGTTGGTCCTCAGTCTCATATGGGATCCCTAACGCGAAACACCGCCGTGCTGTGCTGGACTGCTGGACTGCTGGTATGCAGACAATGATGAACGGATGAACCGGCATATCCAAGCCGCGCCGGAGCCGGCTAAACCCTGATTCGGACCGGCGCTGATTACCTATCCCCCGTAATCTTCCTCCGGACGGTCAGCTTGAGGCCGATTCTCGCATAACGTTCACTACAACGCCCTCCATAGTTGTCGCAGCGTTCGTGGCTGTGTTCCGAAAGACGCGCATCCCGGACCCGGTCAGGCTCATCTCCTCGGCGGACTGCGCACAGGGCCCACGTCCATCCTCACGTTAGTTGAGTCCCCCCTATCCATTGAATCACTCCTGGTTCCAACAGGAAGCGGTGTATGGTAGCGGAGTGCATTAGATCCCCCAGTTCGACTTGCTTTGATTACGGTTGGGTACCATCATGGACTAGTAGTAGTAGTATGCACAGTGATACAGCCAGTCATGAACGAGAGAGTTTCAGGGCCGTTCGTATTGGATACCTTTACCTTGGCTAGCTGATGTTGGAAGTTGGGACCGCTCATCACGTCACCTGCTCAAGAATTAGGGGTCCTTTCTCAGCCGGGCGCCCCCCTGTGCTTGATGGAAGGATGTCCGAGTGCGGACCGAACTGACCCGAAGTCGACCACGTAGAGGCTGCAAGCCCAAGTTCCACGCAGACGGGGATCTGTAGTCGAACTGGACACATGAAACGAACTGAATAATACAGTACGGAAACGAAATACCTGTCCTTTTGCCAACTCACTCACGAACTTCAGGTAAGAAATACTGGTTCTCAAGTGTACAGTACACGAACATACGTACATCGTATTATACAGATTAATCCGTATACTACTCTAGCCCGTCGCTGTCTTCCGTCTGGCGTTGATTACTACCTTACCTATTAGCCTACAGTTCTGCTTGCAAGTGCATCCACCTGTGCCCTGCCCGATGAGATCATGGCTTGTTTCAGATTCTGCATGGGGCATTAATGAATCTTTCGTCTGCGCCTCATCAACTGCGTTCGGGGTTTCCGTGTCGGTGGGCCAAAGTAACGGTAACATGGGACTCTCATGGCCCTAACGGGGATCTTCGGTTCTCATACCTATCCCTTTCCTTCTAGCTGCGGGCTTTCACGTTACTACACGTACTACCTACTGTGTATAGGTATTTTGGCAGATCTCCCTTCCCAATCCTCAGGATTCCACACATTCATTTTTCTGGCCGGTGCCAACCCGCTATGCCGCGTAATGTCGCTTCCTTCCTACCTTTCGTACAGTTTGCCATGGAATACAGCCTGGCGGCTAGCGGGCTTTTCTCGGTCCTTTTCAGAGCATACCTTAGCCATCAATACAGCAAATGTCGAGTTTTATTAGTCTTGAGAAAGTTTGAGGGTCGTCGGCGAAGCGGAGCTATGCGGTGGGCGGTAAGTTACTCTGTGACACAGCGAGGGGTGTGAATGGAAGGTGCCACCGGGCTCCATGTGGCACGTATTTTGTCTGTCCTGCTATTGTATGCTGGCGTGTGCTAGTATGTTAGTCCCTGGCCTTACAGAACAACCATTGGAAGTCTACTCAGATATTATACATAGGTAAAGCTTCAGAACAGAGTCTATTGTCCTGGAAGTATGCCGTGTACATGTGCTTACTAGTTCTTTTGTACTGTCTTCCAAAGTAACGACAACATCTGTAAATTCGTATAGAGGTTCCCATGTTCGCACTTACACAGTATGGCTCGGGACTTGTAAATTACGTGAAATTGTGTGTGTACATTACCCTCCTCCAACACCTGCAACACACGAAGCAATGGATTCTATGGGCATTCCGCGTTCATGACTATTTAGTACGGTAACTTACATAACAACGGTAATGTAAGCCACGGTCTATGCTCGACACCGTCTTGGCTTCAGTTTTGAATTACCTTAGGTAAGGTATGTGGTGCCAAGGGCCCAAAGGAGAACTTTGAAGCCGGCGAAGCTAGCAACATCCCATGACATCATAGCACTCTTGGCGCGGTGAAGTGTTATCGGTTACGGATACTATGTTGTATCCGTATCTCGAAGAAGAGCCTCCCCTTCTACCTAATGCAAGCTGGCTGTCACCTTGACTTTTGCGTGTGTGTGTGTGTGTGGGCTTGTGACGTAAGGTGCGTTTCCTTGTGCACTTGGTTTTACTTCTGCCTAGTTGTTGGTGTGCCTGTGTCTTCTTTCAGGTTCTCACAGTCTCCCTCAGTTTCCCACATCTTGGTTGGCTGTATGTAGGAAGCCAATGTGGGGTTTAAGTCGTTGAAGTCGGCGAATGCGCTCTGCTGCAGCAGCTTACTGCAGTGTGGCTATTGAATGTACCAAGGGCAAGCATGGGCATTGAAAATTCCTTGGACGTGGGATGGGTATCTCTTTGCTGGCAGATGGCAATTTCATCAGAGTGCATCCGAAGGTGCATCCTTGACAATATCGGCAAATCGAGGCGGCCAACTGAGAAATCTGAAAGTAGGGGTCATAACCCGCCTTGCGAGTATGAGTTTCAGTGTTGTGTGTAATTACAGAACAAGGTAGCTGTAAGTTACGTGCACTTCAGCTTGTCAGGCATAATAATATTTCCCGTTTCTTGCACTAGTTATTCGTATCCTCAGTCAAATGCCCGTAGCTCATCGCCGGTTGCTGTCCAAACAATCAGTTTCTGCGGCCATCAATCTGGGTGCCTGCCCAGGTACGTTTATCCCGTCCGTCACTACAGCTCTCCCCGCAACGCCCAGCAGGACCCTGACGATCCATACGAAAGGTGTAACTATCTGTCGCGTTATGACGTCGTGATTGGGCTGAAACTAGCTGTGGGTCCGTGTCATTTTCGGAATGCCGCCGCGGCGACTTAGGACCTCAGCTCGTCTTCCAAGTTACCTTGGCCGGCCGTTGAGGCAGCCCCGATCTCGAGCAGCCTGCCAGGCGTAAGTGCGGAAATCTATCCGGACTGGTAGCTCTGAATATAATGGCAGCATGGTACTTTTGTCCCGTTGTATTTTTCCATACTTGTCTTGTAGGGAGTGGTAAACAGGCGAATGTTGTCATTCGCAGATCGACGTCATGGGTGGGACCAGCTGCCGTCTCGCACCCCTTCGGCAGCAACTTGAAGCAACAACTTGTTGCACTCGTGACGTCCAAGAGACAAGCAACAAAAACCTGGCATCAATCCGCTTCGAACTGCCACTATGTGTATTCTTACTACAACAACTACTATCATACACGTGTCTGCATCCCCTTCCGGTCGCCAAGACGATACAGGCCCGCTCCGCTACAAGCGGTCAAAGACCGGTTTCTAACGCGTTTTGCCAGCGTCGTCTTGACACCGAGACTTCCATGCCTGCCCTTGTCCCGGCTGGCCACGTCCAAGCTGGAGGATTGGCCCGTTGATGGGTCTTTATCGAGGAGCTGCCCGTCAGTTCGTGATGGAACTGGGCTTGTCGAGTGCGTCATCATTGTACAATACACAAGTACCGATGAGGAATGGCTGCACATGCTTGTGGTCGAAGTCATCATGTCGCGGGCCGCTTTCTGACGATGCTCTTGCTCTCCGGTCCTTGATTTTTCCCAATTCGGCTCTGCACCAAGTTGTTCTCGGAATGTCACCTCGGCCCACTCCGCCTCCCTTCAAGGAGATCAAGGTATCTTCTGAGAGAGGGGCCCGACGGATCAATATCGAGGTAATATCTGCACATGCCCGTCGACCTCGCCACTTGAGCGGTCGTGCGGTTCAGGTTGACGTTGACGTTGAGACGAGCGGTGTCCGCGTGGCTGACTCGAGCTGCCGAGGCGGGCGTGCTCCGTGCCGGTGTCAACGATGCGGCATACCGGTTCCACTTACACATCAAGGACGCCCCCGCCTCCGCGATCTTCCCCAGCAACAACGGCCGTTAAGAAGTACCGGAGCCGAAAAGTGGCTGCGGCCGATCGGCGTGTTCCAGAAAGGTGTTCGCACCGGGCCAGTGCTTGTTCGAGGAGGGTTGCCCCGTAGAGGCAATGATCCGAGCCTGTTGTTGCAACGCACGCACTGATGCACGAACTTTGAAACCGCGGACTCTGGACATCCCTGTACGCGGTCGTCACTTGGTTTGTTTCGCCGCGATGTATGTACTTGTATGTATTGTACGTACACACTGAACCCACCTACATGTATGTAGATACAGCATGTTCCTCTTCCTTGGTAACGGTGTCAAAAAGCTGTCAGTTACTGTGTGTGCTCTAGCATCTCCGCTGTTGTGTATCTATTGGTCTTCTCCGCTTCGAAAACAACGGCCGTCTGGTGTAGTTTTCGGTACTGTCGCGCGTGAAGTCAGCGAACAATAACAGGCGGGCGAGGAGAGAAGCGGTGGCCATGCAAAGAAAACAGCAAGGGCGGCGAAGATCCGCTTCCTCTTCCGGCCACTTTGCCCTTTGCCCTTTCACCTTCCGAGGGTCCCACCCCACAGACAGGGCCCCTTTCCAAGGCAAGCCGAGGCGGGCAGCTCGGGGCGTCACTCAACCGAACACACCAGTCAGCAGGAATTCCACAGTTTATCCACACACGAAGCATGGGCTTGCCATCCTTCCTTTCCACCCTTGTTGATGCCCGCCTTGCTGACCTGTCGGTGCACATGTGAAGACGCGGGGGGATGGGGGAGGGGATGAAACGCCCTCGAGCCTCTGCTTCCCACGTGTATCAACCAACGCATGTAGGAATACACACAGGATAAGGATGAAGTTCCGTGCTTTTGTCTGGCTAGCTCGGGCCCTTGTCAACTTTGGTCTTCGCCGCGATGCGAGCATAAAATGCTGGGGACTTGACTTGCAGTTGGTGAGCCTCAACTACCTACGTTGTTGTGTATGTGCAGCGGCTCCCGTCAGGTAGAGCCGAGCCGTTTAAATGAACTGCCGCGGCTACAAGAAAGGCTCCCCCCACACCCATCCATCCATTGGCAGGTACAGTACATACTATGTAGTTACTAGTAGTTACTGTATGTGCAGGGCGTCCTGCGGCGGGTGGTGAGGGTGGCCGATGGCAGGCAAAGGTAATAGGTAGGAAAAGATGTGATGAGGATACACAACTTATTAGGGCAGTTGCTGCCGATCCTCACCTAGGCCCCGAGTAGCCAACCAGGACGGCGTCGGCGGGGAATCGGTCCCCTAGAGTGTACCATTCTGACGCTGTGTTCGGCCCCATTGGGTTGAGCTTCACCCGGTAGGACGATGCCTAAGCGCAAGGCATGCGGGGATGCTGCGGTCGTGTTGTGTTCTTTGCGGTATCCTCGATATTGCGGTTGGGGAAAGCGCAGTTGTCCTGAAACGGCGCCTAGATGAGGTGTGGCCGTAGTAGTTCGCGCATGATGCAATGGATAGCCTGGTTCCCAATGGTTCCTTGGAGGACTCGAGAGCAGAGGCCAGGTGTCATTCCCATTTTGATGCAGGCCGGAGGACGCACTGGCATGACCGGGACCTGCGGTGCTAATACTCGGTGGGTACGAGGCACGGAAGGAATCCGAGGTGCAACTGGGAAGGTGCTCCTAGCTAGCTTGCTTGCTTCCTTGAAAGACACCCGAATAGGGGTTTTGCCACAAAGAGGACTGGAAGTTGGAACCAGGCTCGAGCCAGGCACTGCCCGACGGGATTGGGATTATCTTTGGTATTATTTGCCTCATTTCGGCCGCCGTCTCCATTAAAGAAGGGTGGGCGCACCGAGAGGTATTGGTAATAGTACATGATTAGGTACCTAGGTAGGTAGTGGTTTGGTAGGTAAGGTAGGTAGGTAGGTAATAAGGTAGGCCAATATACCTGCATCTATGGCTTGTACAATCCCCAACTCCTTGTCGTCATCCGCCAGAATAGACAGCCCGGAACGCATCTTCCACATCGTCTCAGGGCAACAAATCGTGTACGTTGCGGCCTGTGTCATGGGATGAACAAACCCCGCCCTCCGGAAATCCTAGCCCATCCCAGCCCATAAAACTCCCAGAAAGAACCCGTTTTGACGGCCGATATGGAACAGGAGAATGTAACACATGCAGCGAGGGAACCGAAGGAAACTGGCCTGACCATATCAACCCGACCATACGGACAACGACCCAGTATAAATGACCCAAAACGCCGATCCATGAGGGTATCGCCAAGGCATCGCATCCCCGGTCGCCTGCTAGAAGGGGAGCCCCTGAGCCCCAACCGTCAGAGGATGCCCGGGCTCCAGATTATTAAAAGAGTGTATGTGAAGTAACTCTAAGCGAGAGGGAGAGAGAGAGGTAGAGTCGGGCGTGGGACGCCGCCAGCCGGCGAGGGTGACGACTCGGGTGCGAGGAAACGTCACGTGCTTTCCTCTTTGGTCTTCAAGTTCAGGTGTCGAAAAATTAGGCGCATGCAGCGAGTGGTCGGAAGTAGAGAAGGTCGTATGTCTCAAGTCTATGTATGGAGTCGTCGCGCATCAAGTTGGAGGGCGAGGTGCGGTAGGGACTGGTTCGGCCAATCCAAGGCAAACTAGTACACCATTCCTAAGGTGACCGGTGGTCATCGGAACCCGTGTCTGACGGTGTCTCGCCCCCTCTCTTGTGCACCTTTTTGTGCCGACGAAGGTTGGAGACCACCGAGAACCGGCGGCCGCAGCCTTCCACCTCGCAGCCGAACGCTGTGTGGTTTTCGGTTAGCTTGGGCTCGGTTGGGCAGGCAATACGCCGGGTTTACTTACGTTTTTCTCCCGTGTGGCTGTACATGTGTGTTTGTAGCGAGCTAGGCCGGGTGAAGCGCTTGTCGCAGACCTTGCATTTGTGCTTCTTCTGCGCGCTGGACGACACCCTGGAGCTGAACGAGCCCATCATCGATTGCGGTGCCGGCGGCTGGGCCGACATGAGGCCCTGCGGTCTTGGGAGAGTGCGTCCCGACAGCGACTCGATGTCCGAGCCGGCTGCCGAATAGTCGCTGACCGAACCGTCGATGGAGCCCCCATAGTACCCGCTGAATCCGGCCGATGATACACTCGAAGTTGACGAGTGCGTCGAGGGGAACCCGTACGAGTCTGCCGAGCCTCGGCCCCTGTTGCGTACGTCGTAGATGTTTCTCGGCGTCTCCTGGCTCATCGAGAGCATCCCGTGGCTGGCCTCCAGTGCGTCTTGGAAGCTCCTTCTGTCGTCTGGCGGCAAACCTCTGTGGTCATAGTCAGAAAACGTGAACCCCGGCGCACCTCCGCCTGTGCCGCCCTCGGCGGAAGGGGGGCGGAGCTCCGACAAGCTGGAGGCTACTAACTGTTGCGAATACCTCCTCGAGCCGTCTTCATGCCCGAGGGAGAAGGTCCCTCTCATCGGCCCCGGCGCGTAACCCAGCTGGTCGTACGGGGACGCCGAAGTTGTTGCATACGTAGCGTTCACCGGGGACGAGGCGCTGGTGTATGATGAGTTGTCGTAGCCCGCCGACGTTGGCGGCTGCGGGACTCGGTTGAGACTGAAAGGATCTGGCGGCAACGAGAGCAGATCGTGCTGTCTGTAGACGCCTGCCATCGGGGCGCTCCCTGCTGATGCCGCCGAGACGGGGAGAGAGCCGTAGTGCGCCATGGAGCTGCCGCTGCCTGTCGTCCCCGTGTGCTGCGGCTGTTGTGGAGGGTGCGGGTGCTGTGAGCTCGGCGGTTGCCTAGGGAGGGCCGCGAGGTTTAAGTGAGGTAGACCGGCGCTGTCCTGGTTCCCGGTGTACAGCCCGTGTTGGCCCGCGCCTGGAGGGGCCGGTCCCGTCGGGGACGGCGACGAGTGCCAAGGGTCTGAGAACTGCGGCTGGCTAGTGAACGAAGGCATATGGTGGAAGCCTAGGGGTGGTCCGAAGCGGCGCCGGCTGTGGTCATCCACGGTCATCGTCATGGTGAATACCCGATAGTGCGGTCGGCGTGGTGGTCTCTCTTCCGGTCCGACTTGGAAGTGAGATCAACCAGAAGTAGCGATGCTGATCAAGCGTGGCGGCTGTGAGTCGAGAAGGACGGATCAGCGCCCTTAAGTGTCTTCGAGGGGTGCAACAGGATTGACGCGGGTGGCATGCGCAAGCATGGGCTCACACGAGGGTCGAGGGGTCAAGCAGGAGTGGTCTGAACCTTATTGCCCTCTTCGGCCAGGCGGGACTGGGTGTGGATGGGGTTTCAAGCAACTTCTGACGACTACCCGGTAGAGTGATCGGCGCGTGAAATATCCTTCCCAAGGGCCCCTGCCAGGGTACGCTTGTCAATTGGGACGAGGGGGGACTTGGGCGGGGATGTCGTCCGAATGGCGCGGAGCAGGGCTTTCAAGCCGTGAGGGAAGGGGTGAACGCAGTGGGGTGGCACGCCCTCTCTCTGCCTTCTGGGAGATCAGCCACCAGGCGATGTGAAATGTGGACCTGTGGTTTCTTTTCGAGATCCGGTGATGCTTGACGCAAGGACGCTCAAACCAACCTAGGGCCGTGGGTCCGGTACCTGGCGAGACGGCGCCGAGATCAAAACCGCACCGGAACTAGCCAAACTAGGGAGAACAGGGCGTGGGTTCACGTCGAAACAAGGGCTTGCTGAGGACGATCCGGGGATTTGACGTCAATCTGAGGCGTGTAGTGTACTTGTGTAAGTGCGGGCTGCCAGTTCGAATACACCAACCGAAAGTGTGAGAGTTGGGGCAGCTGCACAAATGCCGGCCCAGCAGTGAGAAGCGGCCTTCCGGTCGAGTTTTTGCTCGCTGGGCGATGGCCTTCTTCGGCGACAGCGAGGGAGTCAGAACAACAGAGGGAGGACGGCCAAGCTTTAACGAGGGGCGGTTCCACTCACCCCGGGGAGGAAACAATGAAGTCAGCGGTCAATGGCCACCCAGAAAACCACCACCCAGAGCAGGGCTCCAGAGGCAAAAGACGGGGGTGATGCAGTGGCACTGGAGTCAGGGTCACCCTGCCAGACTGGCCACGACGCAACCTGCGGGTCTCGCGGGATATTACCGCGTCCTGTCGTCTGGGTGCTGATATGTCCGCTTCTACACTGTTGTATAGTGCTGTAGACAGAGGCGTGGCTGCCTATACTCAGGTTGATCCAGTGTGCAAGCTGTTCTGTTCGTGGTTGAGAGAGATTCTTCGTGGAAAACCGAAGATGGGCCATCGGCAGGAGCCTGCCACTCCAAGGACCTTGGTATGTCTGCTGGTTGAGCTACCCATTAGGTGGTATTCAGATCAGGCAGTTTCGACACAGTCGGCTTTCTGTTACAATGCTGGACTTCCAACCGGAAAATTACAATACACAGTACACAAAAACAAACCGGTAAGTGAGATCCGCTCGGGCTAGCCAAGAAACTCATGCAGGGACTACCTCTTGATATGGCTTGCTCAAGGTTGCAATTTCACGGTCGATATCAGCAGCTGCGGGAGCCCAATTGGGCGCAAGGGCTTGTTTTCCCCCTGTCGTGACGCTGCCGGCCTGCTCATTGTGTTCATAGAGGCAGCTGAGGGTGTGCTGAGAGCAGGTTTTGGCACCTGGATGCTTTGTGTGCATTGCCCTGGCGAGGCGGCCGCGTCGGGTAAGCAAGCAGTGCAGGCTCCGCTTTGTGGTTCTCAAGCAGGGGAACTGGCAGGAATCGAATTGGGGGAATTGCCATTCGACAATGCCGGGAGGGAAGGAAGCCAGACCTCATTGGGCAGGAGCAAACAGATGTGTGGGTCTGCTAGTGGGGTGTTTTTGAGGGGTCTTGTGAACTGTGCTTAGACCTAATTGGGCAGCGTACTAATACCCTCGCCGTAAGAGGAAGAGTCCCCTTCCCCGAGATATCTATCAGCTACCACAACCTATACCTATAGTATCGTGCGTCGAGCTTACCATAGGTGAGAGTCGACATCGCGTGGCTTATTACTCCGTATATCCCATGACTCTGACCAATGCTTCTCCTGCCTACAACTTTCACTGAGCTCAGCCTGCTTTACACAGCTTCGAGGAATTATCTCCCGCAGCACTGTAGACTTATCTTCCTCCCAGTTCGACCGCGAGCCTTCCCCACTGCTGTGTTGTGGCAGAGTGGACCAGCTCCAACGCTCAACACGGAACGAACACGGAAGGGGGCTCTCGAGCAATTTCCTTGGGAAAGTTGTGACGTCTTTCCAACCTCTGCAGGAGGCCCAACGATCTCTGATTCGACGCCGTGGTTGCCAAACAAAACATCACCCAACAAGATTTTTGCGGTGCGCCTGTAGTACCAGTATCGTCACAGCGGATATGACGCAGAAGTCGGTTGAGCAAACGAGAGGTCATTCTAGCGCCGGTTGTTGTGTCTTTGCGGATCGCATACCACTGTGGTACTCAGGCTACGAGCAACTGCCTGCAAAACGGCACCCTAGTCGGCTCGGAACGGAGCCCACGCAAAACGGACATGTACGGATGCCTGCCAGCCTCTCTCACATCTCTACCGCTTGGTGGACAAAGGCCGTTCAATGGCGCTCACCGCTGTCCGAGCATCAAAGTCCACCAGGTGCGCAGTCATGTGTGGATATCATGATTCTGCAACCTTCTTACACGGTAAGCCTTGGGCCACTAACTCTCTTTCCATTTTGCAGTCGCTATGCCAGTTGAATCACCCCCGGGCGGACGGTTTTGTCGTGGTCACGGTATTCCTTCGTCCGTCGCTGCGTTGCGTTACCGGCGACCTCAGCAGAAGTTGACCAGCATCGGGAATATGCAGGAAGAAAAACGCAATGGTGGGCGAGCCCACATCGATCCCACCAGAAAGCAAGGGTACGGCAGCCCGGTCCCGCAGCATTCCCTGCAAGCCACCGGCATTCAACTGCCAATGACGGCACAGCCGGTGGGGTACGTCCCTTGGAGAATCCCGGCATCCCAACAGAGATGATGACAGGTCGAGAAAAGGGATAGCAGCCCAGGGGATCTAGATAAACTGGAAGTCAAGATGAGCTCTACGGCCATCTCGGGAAGCGTAGGCAATCTGCTGCGTGCTACCAAATACCCAACTGGTGGCGGTTGGCGTTCGATATGTGGTCCATTAAGGTTGAGAAAGAGCTGAAGCTCGCGGTGGGATGATGGTCGTCGGTTGAGGTCTTGGAAGGGTTCTGTTTTCTGTTCGTGCGTGCACAGCAAACTTACCTACAGTAGCACTAGTTACACAAGCTAAACCAGAACGGGAAGCAGCGGTGACCAGGGCACCCTGGTAGGTCGCCGATTTCAAGTCAACCCTCAGCCCGACATTGGCTCTTCATCCTGATTTTGAGACACGAAGCATTCACCACGTCCGGTATCGACTGCGGAGAGATTGGAGAGGCAGCACAAAATTTCAGCCATTTCGACCCTACATACCTCCGTGCAGTGTTCGCCAGGCCGAATTTCGCAGGTGGAAGGGGATGTCTCGGAATTTGCCCTGTTATGAGGGGAGATGGCGTCCACTGATATCACCGGTTCTTGCACATGGCCCAATGACTCCAACGGAAGGCTTCATGCGCTTTCGGCTTCACATGACGAGTGATTGTCAGGCACCGGGCGCGGATCAGGAACCAGCCAGCAATGTGCAACGGTTCCTGATCGACAGTAACGAACCAGCCGGACCCCAGATGCTGGGACTTCACGTGTCGTTTCTCGGCTCGTCCGAATCTCGGGGTCATTTTGAGAGATTGATGATGTGAGAATTCAAAGTCACCTCATCTCGATATGCCGGGGAAAAGAGATTGGCAGGAGCAAGTGTGGAACTGAAGCCATCCATCTTCACTGCTGGAAAGACGCACGGACCACGATCTACGTGCAGGGGTATGTTACAGAACGACAGGGTTCCCCGAGGGGATCAAGATTGAACGCCGGTTTAGCAACGGTCGACCTACCACAGGAAAGTTGTGCACACTCGGTGCGCCACTGCGGCTGGGCCCGTTAAATTTGAGCGAGGAAGAGCCGGGAGGCGCACTCCCGCGGAATGCAGTCACAGGATCATGAACTCTTTCTCACGTTGTCGAAATGTTGAAATGAGCACTGCCAGGTACCGTAGGTCTTTGTGTACGCACAGTCCGCCTCGACCTTGTCGTGAGGCCCGACGATGATGACTACTAACTAGTGTCCATGTTGAAGCGCAACAGCACGGTGGAGGTGAAAGGCCGGGGTTGTTTCTGAGCCGCTTAGTATTATTCATATTTTCACGATGATATGGATACATTGGATCCTTTAGGTGACCTCGATAGGCGCGATGATATCCCCCTTACGTATAAGTCACTCTAAGTAGGTACGGATATGTGCCACATGTATGTATCGCTGCCAGTAACCGACCCCGTCCGTCTGGCGGCTGGGTTTGACTCAGCTATGCTGGATAATATGGCTATTCTGGCCATGGCGTACACTAAGAGAGGGCGACATAACTTCCAGGTTAGGTGGGTAGGTAGGTAGTAACTTGCTCTGCAGGCAACTAGTGTATGGTATCAGCCCTTCTCACCTTCTCAGATCGCCAAGCGTTGAAGTTGCAGCTTTTCATATCACGTTTCCCTTGATACGAGAATCTCATCATACTTAGCGGTCACACGGTGGCATTGGTAGCAATCTACCGGGTCAGTGCGAAATCATCTTATTTATCCGTGCCACAGGAACAACCCGGCAGCTTGGGTGGTAGTCTCGGATGTCGCAATGGTGAGTTGTGGAGATAGCCCGAAGACACAACTGCGGCTCTGGGAACCACAACCTCCCGGTACATAAGGTACGTACCTACCTACTGTAACATATATGTGCCACAGTACGGAAGTACAGTATTTCCATTATTGAGCCGCTAGTGCAAGGCAAGGTAGGTCAGGGCTCAGGACAGGGGCAGAGGAGGATCACGGGATGGCGCCCGGCTTCAGGGAGATCACCGACTTGGCTCTGTTCAACGGGACCAATCCGTGCCAACGCCATCAAGAACGCCACGCTGCATCCAGCCGGGTTGAAATCGGCCCTTCAACCCAACATTGACTCCCCATTCCGATCGAAAAATGGCCTGAAAAAGACTCTTTAGGGATCTTGCAGCTTCATCGGTTGAAAAAGGGGGTGATGGGGACAGAGGCGAGTTGCAGCCAATCTGAGCTCGC
Organism: Chaetomium strumarium; assembly: GCF_033439665.1. Classification (NCBI taxonomy): domain Eukaryota; kingdom Fungi; phylum Ascomycota; class Sordariomycetes; order Sordariales; family Chaetomiaceae; genus Chaetomium; species Chaetomium strumarium. The sequence goes on along the minus strand of NW_026944429.1, from coordinate 5,795,990 downwards.
CGCCTGGAGAGCCCAACTAACAGAAATGCGGACCAGATTAATAAAAACAACTTTAAACCAACCCCCCCCCCCTTTTTTTTTTTTGCGCTACACTGCTATGGTACCTATGCACAGCAGCCACCTCATCTATCTTGCCGTCCTCCATCTGAAAATCACGGGATACCGTAAACGGATGGCAGGCAACGGCGACCCTGGCTGGGGCCCTTGCTTGCTCGATTTGGGTTGCTCACCTTTCCATTTCTGCGCCGCCAAGACCCGGCAATGAGCGCAACCCTGGACGGGCGACCCTCCACATCATGATCGACACGCCGCGCATCTGTCAAGATCTCTGTCGTGCAGCGAGGTGGTTTCGCCCTGTGCCTCCACTCCGATCTCTCTCGCATACACGTGTAGGTAGGTAGCTTATCACTGCTTTTATTCACCCCGTTTCATCAGGTGCAACCGCAATTATCAGGCGTAACCGCAACTTTCTTCCCCTTTTCATGGGGGCCTTATCACCCGGCTTAATGATGGCCGCCGCCGACGAAAGCAAGTGGCTGCTCGCCAAGGCAAGAGAAATGAAAAGCGATCAGTGCGCTTTCTGGCGACCATTGAGATATGGGCCCGGCCGAGACACGCGCATTCTAGGAATCTCTCGAGGGTCATTTGCATGAGTGTTCACAAAGCAAACCGAGTGCATTGCTTGTTGCAGGGCAGTACCGGGAGTGCTTAGCCTGGCGCAGCAAGGCTGCAGAGCCCGGTCGATAACCCCTTATATCTGGCGCAATTCGACTCTCATCAGTCACGGCACGCGCCAATGAGATCCTGGACTCGAGACGGCGGCACAAGAACGGACCGAGTCTTGTCGTTGAGACTGTGCCATAGCTAATCTCGATCTCTTTGTGTTTCATATTTCCCGGGGGTGGGGCCCCTGCGCGGCATATCCACATGACGCACCATCACCAAAAACCTCATCAAGGCGCTTCTGGAGGCTTTCCCCTATATTGTCGTGTGGCTGCTGTTTCCCACTACATGCTCTGTGTATGTACAACAATACTAGTGTACTAGTACCCAAGGCGGCTCCACTCTCGTCCCCAACCTCATCAAAACGATTCACAATTGCCGGCCGCTTGGCGGGTAGGCCAAATTACCGAACTCCAGAGCCTCACCGTCAGCAACGGAATATGCCGTGGTGCACGTCCATTCCTCAGCACCTACATCCTGGCACTTGGGCCATGGGCTCGCTCAGGAACGTGCTCATCAGAGTGGGTTGACGCCAGCACGTGTCTGTGCGCTGGGAATTAACGTTATGCAGTCGGCCGAGCGAGCTGTTGATTGAGTATCGATTGCACGACGGCCTGTCCTAGCCAATTTTCGCTGGCTTTGGCCTTTTCGGCCAGTGAAATCGCCGCCCCGCCCGAGAGGATCGTGCGCGCTACGCAGGGTTGTGGCCTGTATGCCGGAACCCCCCCCCCCCCCCCCCCCCAAGAGATGCCATGGGGCTGGGAACTGGAAGAGTCCGCTTCGCGGACGGGATCCGAGCCCACCCGGTTCCTTCGCCCCGTGCTTGTTCGTCAAGACGCGCGAGACGAAGCAACGCCGAGTTTTTCTCTGCCCTACGAGATCCCCCTTCCCCGAGACATGCCGTGGGACGGACCTCTTGTGCCACTGCCAGTGACCCACTGGGGTCACGTTGTCTCAGTGCCGGGCCCATCCACATCGCCTTAGTCTTCTGGGACAAGCAGACTACGCATGCCTTATTATTCTCCAACCGCACATGCGAGGCTTCGTGCTTTCAGGCTCGGCGCGACCAGAAAGGAAGGTCCTTAAGTCCTCCCTCAACCCCGGACCAACCATGCGCCCCTTCACAATTCTCATCACGCTGCTAACTGAACAGCGACCCGAGCCGGGGGGGCAGCTACAGTAGCGGTGAGTGGACAGAAGGGGCCTTGTCGATCCGTTTTCACCTCCAGTGTCGAGGTTGCTGGTGAACGCAGCCCGTACATACGTAGTGTACGGATTACATACATACACACCCCCCGTTGTCTGTATAGTTTAAACATATCTGTATCCGTACAGCTCTGAGACACACATACCGACAACTAGGTATGTAGTTCAGGTCCCGGCAGCGCCGGCCCACTCTGTGGCCTGCTGATACGGACTGCCTCTGGCCTCGACTGGCCTGCCTTTGTCACGCTGACGGTAGTTGACGACTTGCGTTAGCGCAAGGATTCCCTGAACATGCATGCCCAGGTAGGACAGAAACGCGACTACATCAACATCACATCGTTGCTTCCGCCTCTTCATCAGCATGGGATGGGGCCAAGGCCCGACGGATGCGGGAGCTGACGAGCGAGCATACGTGGAGGGCTGGGGGCAGAAGCTGTGGCGAAGCTAAGACTCAGCAAACATCTGGGTATGTATTGTATGTACAATGTACATACGTGTATGTCTTGCGCCAATGTACTTTGGGCATGCTTCTGTGCGCGCTGCCACCAAGAGCCACGCACGGTGGTTTGCGTGGTGATGCCTCTATCTCCACCATCACTGCTGGCTCTGCCTCATGATCCGCCGCCGCAGCAGCACAGGGAGCAAGCTGGCAAGGCAGTGAACTGGATTCCCGGCCCCGCGTCTCCCGGATGGATCCTCATCAACCCTGGACTCACGGCAAGCCAGCCCTGTTGCATGTACACTCAACTCCTACCTAGTCCATAGGTTAAGGCTTACAGTACATACATATCACACAGCAAGGCATCGTCCGTTCCCCTGCAAGAGCTAGCAAAGCGTCAGTCAGGCCTTCTCGCCCGGTGTGACGGCCGCCGATGGACTCGCAGGCTGCTGCAGTCACATCCAGCACAGCACATGTATTGCACAGCACGTATTGTACATCCTTATTGCAGCTAGTTACTGCACGCCCCCTTTTCTCGCCACTTCCATTGCCGCGCTACTACTGCTCAGTACGGATACAGTACAAACGTACCCATTCGGCACTTGCGGGACAAACACAAGCAACTTGCACTACTCCACTGTGAACTCTGCTCGGGGCTGTGCTGAAGCATATTTACGTAGATATACTGCACCGTACTCCCTCGTCCTCAGTGGCTAAGCAACTACAGTAGCTTACGCAAGAGCCAACTAATACCTGACGCAACAGGAGGTTACCGTGACTGTCATGTCTTCGTGAACGGCAAGTAAGCAAGGGAGTGTGGTACTAGTCCACTACCCACCTCCCTTTCCACTCCTGGCACATCCAGGTTCAAACGCTTGGCCCCTTTGCTTGTTTTTTTACCACAGTGGTTTGGGTTATGGGTGTGGTGGAGTTATCAGAAGGATCCCCAGGCAAGGAGCATGGTGGATAATTGGAGATACTGTACGAAGTATAACTAAGTTGTGTGGCTGGAAGAGCCATTCTTGCTCAGTGTGGAGGGGGGGTGGCGGGGAAGAGAAATAATCTACACGTGTAAAGCGTGATGTTGATGAAATCCCACCTCCTGTCCAGGTTGACTGCTCGGCATCTAAGTACGGTCTTTATTCGCGTCTAGTGTGGTATGGAGGTGAGCGAGCGAGCGAGTGAGTGAAGTGAGTGAGTGGATAGGGGGGCAGGGACACACAAGCATGCAGGTCCAACAAGTCTGCTGTGTGCTTGGTTCCCCTGGTTGGCATTCGTGCGTCGAGCTCAGCAACCGTATGGCAATAATGGCGTGGTTTTCGAGTCTAGGGTAATGTACATGTCTTGTCGAGGCCCGCGCGGGAGAAGCACGTTTCTTTGGAGTATGGAACTTATTCATCGGCCGATCATCCTGCCACGAGTCGTCCCACGAGGTCGGATGGAGAATCGAGCAAAAAAGAGATGATCATCGACGGGAGTTTCATGCTTAGTTTGGGCCTGCTGATTAGATTGAATCATCATTCTTCAGGCATCTAGCCTGTTTGTCTTTGCAAGGGGGAGGAAAGGGGGGGGGAAGGGCAGCGAGCTAACACGATACAGATACGCCTCCCGGTCTCTGAACGGTGGATGACTACAAATGTGGGGTGCTATCGTCCCCCACCACACAGTTAACGTTAGTTGGCTTCGGGATTCATGATAACCCACCGTCGGCTTCGCCTGCGTCCTTTCATTCTACGGGCTCCGGGCGAGAGGAAAAAGGGGTCAATGGGCAGGTGAGGTTGAACATCACCGAGACCAATTCCGCATTACACTACGTATCATCGTTTGTCCGTCACATGCTACATACGGTACGTACTACGAATTGGTGACTAAGTATTATAAAGGCTTTGTTATGAGGGGGAAGGCAGAGAGACAAGTAGAGAGACAAGTAGAGAGACCAAAGGCCAACCGCAGAAGCTGTCCATAGTAGTTCTGGGTTCCCTGTTGCATCAAAAACATCCAGCATGCAATCGTCAGTTCTCCCGGCCCGCTTCATCAACCAGGGACTAAGAAGGCAGAAATGCCCCCAATCGAGGATGCTAAGAAACAGGGAGCGGCTTCTTTGGATTATCCGTGACAGGTAGTTATCATCGAATCCTCCTGTGATCTGACATGCGCGCCGGATACGCCAGACACGTCCTGCTCTGCCTGTGGTAATGGGGCCCCAGTCGTCCCCTCTGGTATAGACAATCGGGGTCGACTTCGTTGCGTATCTGTGGAGAACGCATACATGTCTTTACGGTAGTCTTTGTCGGTGCAGGCTGGGAGTCTCCCAGACAAAGACTCCGTGCTCTCGACTACCCCTATTCAGGGAGCATGGCTGTTCAAAGTGCCCCTTCGTGGAGAGGAAACTGCCCTGGGGTGCAGCAGGATTACTCTGGCAGAACTCAATATCATGAAGAGAGGATGGGAGTCAGCCTGGGGTTCCAAGTGTACCAAAAATGTATTCATTTACCCAGCGCTAACAGCAGCACTCACTTCAGCCAAACGCTAGGCAGAAGGGAACCTTCGCTGCTGCGGTTCTGACTGCCCGCCTCTCCCAGTTTAACAGTTACAAGAAAGATAAAACATATCCTAGACGCTGCTTAAAGAACAATGGCCAACTCCCCGCGATCAATGCCCTCCTCGACCAGATTCGGATAGTACGGCACCATCGCGTCCGCGCCCCACACATAGCAATCATTATACAAACGCCAGTACGGCGTCCTGACCTTCCGCGCCGGGTGGAAGAGCCCAGCCCAGACATAGTTCAGCACCAGCCCCGGCCCGACCGCCATGCGGATCGCCTCGATGGCCTCGACGATGCGGTCGATCACGTGCGGGCTGGTCTCGAAGAGGTTGGGGTAGAGCAGGTTGAGCAGGTGGACCATGGCGTCTTCGCAACCCAGCCCGACGACGCCGAGGGCGATATGTTTTACCACGCTGGCGGCCGTCTGGCGATGGACCTGGTCGCGGTCGATGAGTGCGTCCTCGAGGAGCGGCGCGACGGCGTAGACGTAGTCCTTTGCCATCTCGCCGATATACTCGAACAGGAAGGAGAGCGACTTCAGCACGCCGTTCTGCACATTGAGCTCCGGCACGCGGTACTCGTTCATCAGCGCGGGCAGCACCGTAAACGGCGCGCACGTCTCCGCCACGATGCCGATTGCCACGGCCGTGTTGACGCGGGACTGGCGCTCCTGCACCCGCAGGTTGTTGAGCAGCGTCGCCAGCACGTCCTGCGGACCGATAGCTTTCGCGATGAAACCAAACGTGTTGTTGGCCGCCCGGCGGATGCCCTTCTTGTGCGCCTTGAGCATGTCGAGCAGCTCGAAGCAGATGCGCATCCACTCGCGCGCGTTGACGCTTTCCGGGCCGCGGTCGGCGATGCGCCCAACCAGGTCGATTGTGTTCTCCTGCACCTTTTCGTGACGGTTGCGGAGGATCGGGGTGAGCCGCGGCAGGAGGTCTTTGATGGGTGGCTGCATCTGGCTGATGCCGACCACGGTGACGATGGAGCGCAGGGCGCCCAGGATGGAGCCGAGCACTTCGGGGTATTCTTCACCGAGGTACTCGTAGAGGACCACGCCGAGCTTGCCCATGAGCGCGTCCTCGCCGCACTGCTTCATGACCATGGCAATCCGCGAGACAAGGTCGGCGGCTTGTTGGCGGACAGTGGGGGACTTGTTGTTGAGACGCCATAGGATGGTGCTGACAATTTGGGGGAGATATGGCTTGCACCGGGTGCCGAGCGCATTCACTACCGACCCAAAGCCATTGAGCATCACGATGTCCTCGACACTCTGCTCCTGGAACGCGTGCAGGATGCCGTCGATGAGCCGTTCCTCCAGCCGCTCGCCGATGTCGGCCGCGCCGAGAGACGCCACGATCTTCTCGACCGTCTCGACCGTCATCTTGCGGTAGGCTTCGCTCTCGTCCTTCAGGTTGCCCACGATCCGCTCCAAGATCTCGCTGACACCCACCTTCTGGCCGATGTCGACCGTGGTCTCGACAACTTGCCTATAGTTGCGTTTATCGAGCGCCATCCGGCGCACCCAGAAGCTCTTGAAAAACTCGTCCAAGACATGCTCTTTGAGATAGCCGGCCGTGACTCCGTCAGTGGCGGCGCATTGCGAGATGACCTTCAAGACGACCTTCTTCATCTCTTCGTCGGGCGAGGAAAACTCGCGCAGCAGGATCTCCATGATCTGGCTGGTGTAGTAGTTCGCGTAGTCCTCGTCCATCAGGGGAATGATGTAGCCAACCGCCTTGAGGAAGCCGGCCAGGCCTTTGCCTCGCTGCTTACGGGCGCCGGTCCATAGGGGGTTGAGGATGTCGTCGAAACTCTCGATACCGTAGGGGTTCGAAGCCTCGGCCAGAGCTGCAATGGCCAAACTGGTTACTGTGCGCACCTTGGTCTGCTCGTCGTTCAAATTGGGTCCGATGCAGTCAACGAGCTGTTTCAGATGGGGCAAGACGGCGCAGCCCATAAGGATTGGAATTTGCTGCACGATCTTGACACCTGTGTGGCGTGCCTGCCACGATTTCTTGCTGCGGCAGACAGCTCTGAGGAAGGGGAGGAGGGCTGGGATACCAAGCGCAGACGCGACGACCGCGAATGCTCTTGCCGTGGTGTTTCTCACATACTCATCGACATGGTCGATGTCGGGCCGCATGACGCTGATCATGGTGGCCAGCCCGGCAGCCTTGGCGAGGTTGGAGATGATCTCACGACCCTCGACCCGTGCGTAATAGTCCTGGTCGATGAGCAGCGGCTCGATGACGACCAGGATCTTGTGAACATACGGCCGCACCATGTCGTCCAGCTTGTAGAGGATCCGGTCGATGACCTTGACGAGCAAGTGACGCTCCTGGTCCTCGAGCGTCTTCTCCATGAGCAACGGGAGGATCTGGTTGAACAGGGGACCAGCGCCAAAATTACGTGCGTTATCTGTAAGCTGTCTGAGCGCAGTCTTCCTCATCGGAGGAGTGCCGTTCTTGACCTTCAACAGTAGACGCATGATCTTCCTCTCCTTCAGCTCCTCCACACTGAGGTCATCCTCGTTGGCACCATCCGTCAGCTTGCCAAAGTACGCCATGTCCTCGGGCTTGAAGAACTGCAGGTCGCCGACTCCCGGTATCTCTTTGGGGATTTGCTGGCCGGCGCCGAACCGCGCGCTGCTGGGGTCCTGCATCATGAAGCCCGTTGCCGGGGTGGGCGCCGTTGCCAGCTTGTGGGCAGGAGCTCGTACCGGAGCATAGCCCGGTGGAGGCTCAAGAATCTTATAACCTTCTTTCTCACCGGGTAGCATCGCGTCCAGCTCTTCGTCGCTAAGCGGCATGTAGCGGCCCGACGCGTCCGTGCCAAAAGCGACAGGCAGCGCGGGCACTTGGGACGGGTGCGCCGGCGTAGCGAGACCTATGTTGCCGACGGGGGTGGCGGATGGAGCCTGATCCCACCTTGACTTCTTCTTTGGCTGCTCTGCTCCTGTCGCAGCCCCGATGACTGGGACTGAAGGCGCTTGGTCCCAGCGCGATCGCTTTTTGGGCTCGGCCGACGCTGGAGTAGCCTGCTCGCCCGTCGTCTCGTTGGTCGAGCCAACATCCCACCTCTTCTTGCGCTTCCGGCCGGCGGTGCCTGCCGAATCCTCATTCTCTTTATTCTCCTCGCTCCCGGCGTCCTTCAGCATAGGTTTGTGCTCCTCAACCGGACCGTCCTTCATCTTCTGTTCGATGGCACGGCGGACGCGCTCCTCCTCCCGCTCTATCTCTCGCCGCTCCATAATGTCGCGATAGGTATCTCCCGCCTCTGCGCCGTCCTGGCGGTCTGCGGCAAAAGGATCTGCGCGCGTCGGTGTCAAGACACGGTCGAACCGCCGTTTCTGGTAGTCTGTCTCGCGGTCTGTAATGCGGTTACTTCGCTCGCCGCGGCCCGCCAGGGGGTCATCCTCCTCGACGCCATTACCGTGCGCAAACTCATCGATAATGGCGCGGCTAGCGGTGTACTGGCCGACGAGGCGACGTGAGTTGTCCGCGTCGGCCATCTCCTCATCCTCATCGCCGTCAGCAGCAGGGAGGCTCCGGTGGTAGCCGGCAAACTTGTCGCCATTCCGGCGGTCGTAGAGATCCGTATCCCAAGCTTCATTCAGGCTGGCCTTGGTCGAGGTGTCGGCACGCTGGCCTGATGCATCGAAGGTCCGGGAACCTTTCTTTGCAGCGGCGGCGGCATTGCGCTCGGCCTGGAGCTTTCGGATCTGTTCAAACTCGGCGTCTGACATGGTGCTGCAGCCCGCTCGGCGGCGCGCTCATCCCATTCGGTAGGACTTATTGATGATGTATGGCAATGTCGCGGGGCAGATGCGTTCTGGCTGGCTAGATGGAAGTCGGTCGGCTAATTCGTGCTGGAACGCCGTCGTGCCGTTTTTCTCGTATCGCCGATGGAGATGGAAAGAGGAGGTGATGTTCGAGTCGAAGGAGCAATGCGCGATGGAGCCTCTTTTGACGTGTGAATTTTCGGCCAGAGGTTCACAGGCTGCCGCGCTAAAGGTCTTGGCAACCTTACGGCCCCACCGACCTTATGTCAGCCCGCAATCTACGGACACTCATCTGTAACTCGATGCATATCACAAGCAACAGAGTCGGATGCCAGGAGTAATGAAGCACTTCTTCTGAAGGCCTTTGTTAGAACATACGTGCAGGAATGGGGTTGTCCGACAGCTTGGTTCTTTACGCCGAGCTGCTCGCCAATATCCGCCAGATTTCCCTCGCTGCGTCGCTCCCTTCAGCCAGCGACGCGTCGACTCAGGTCGCACTGTCGTCCGACTGCAGAACTGTCCAGCTCAGACATCGCAATGACTGCAGTCAACTGACGCTTCCAGCCAAGGCATCCCTCGGCGGCACATTGCTCCCCATCCAAGATAAACAAAAAGGCGCCACGACACTCACATGGCGGCTGCCGCTCGACGCCTCATCCGCCTCACCTTCCTCTTCGGGTGATCTTATACCTTGGTCAGCGTCTGATCTACATCCAGGCTCCGGGGTTGCCTGCAGACAGTGCGGCACTGAGGTTGTGCCATCCCTTTCGGCGAAGGTATGGAAAGACCTCCCCAGCGAGAACTGGGCCGAGATGATGGAGTTCTGGCATTGCCACAAGCCAGACCACCATCACCACCACAACCATGGGGGAGATAGTGGGAGAGCGGATGAAGAGAGCCTCGCCTCGAGAGGTTATGGTGCCTCCTCGGTTATTTCAGCTCAAGAAGGTGTTGGCTTTGTGGACCTCACAACGCTACTTTTTGCCGAGAAGGACTGCCGAAACATCGTGGTAAGTGCTTGGTAGTACCAAGTGAGAAGGCTACCTGCTGAAAAATATCCTATTCTGCGCTGCTCGAGGGACTCCATTTCCATGGGCATCAAGAAGGTAGTCAAGCCGGCGTGAACCGCATTGATGGCGTGAGTACCGATACAAATGCCCCAGATTAAACTCGCTGGCACACTTCCCTGCGTATGCAGGCCACGGGTCGGTTGCGAACCTCCCCTTGCGGGATGGATCACTTCCCCCCGGTGGACGACCAGCCCTCTGTGCTTCGCCAGACCATTCGCAAGTGGAGAATGCTCGGGGATTACTGGAGGGACATACACGACTTGAACTACCTGCTACTCCCGGTCAGTAAGTCGCTGACCGCTGCATTATAGTTCTCCCTGGGCAGCTATGAGCAAGGCTCGACAGACCGACAGAACTTAGAGTTCCCTGATTCTACAACCGCTCAAATCCGCAGTCTGAACATCTTCTGCTCCTCTTGCCGTGCTCAGCTTGGCTTTTTCAACGTCCGAACCGCCGCAGTCACGTTGCTCAAGTGGCAAATATCGTGCAAGGCCACCTCAGGCGCTGCCCCAGGCATCACACAATGCCTTGGAGCCACGCTTATCTCAACCATCTCTCGGTCAGGGTCCTCTAAGTCACTCATATCGCCAATACCGGAAACAGCCCAGGAAACGGACGACAAGGCAATCCATGTCTGGGTTCTCAATAGCAGCATCGTGTATTCATCCAGTGACGCCCCGCAACCGACGCCGGCAATCAAGCTTCTCTACCGGCCGATAGGCGTCAAGGAAGCTGACAAGATGTTGGAAGCCGTTACGTGTGATGCGCAAGAAATCAACTTGCCTGCTCAGGCGCTGGGGGAGGTTATCCGACACCTTGACAGGAGTAATGTCTTGCTGCCGCCGTCAGAGCGGATGTTTAAGCAGTGGAAAGTGGGGTTGTTGACGAGGTGGGAAGCTAAAGGGTGATACTTCAAGTGACTGGGAAAGAATCGTTGGACGGGTGTACGGTTTGCAAGAAGACGCAGACAAAGAAGAAACACCCCTTCCAGAGCTCGCCAAAGCCAACCAACCCGGTCCACCATCAACCAAGCCAGGTCCTGGGGCATCCGGATTGTACCGTTCCGACTAAGGTACTTGACCGCCTGACACTGCCTCGGCAGATCCAATGCTCTATCCGTCTTGAAAGGCTGCCCCTCGTCCAGGTGCGGCCCATCTCTTCAAACCGCTCTAGCACCCACTATGGGGCACTACTTTCCTCAGACTTCGCCCGCAAGAGAGTGCTGCCCGGGATACCGATACGAGCAGGCGCAGGTGGGCGACACCGAGCGGCATTGGGCCAATGTCTTCCGGTGCTTGCCCATGTGGACACCGTACCTTCGCGGAGCAAACCGTTAGATGGCTCACCTATAACTCCAGCTCGCTCAGGGCCAGCTCGCGTCCTCGCGTGAGCTTCAAGCAGCGATCCGGTTGTGCTTGTGAGGGTTGTGCCACACGGCCAGGTCCGAGATTAGGCCAACCGCTGAACAGGGACAGCTGCTTGTGTCCGTAGAATGAGCGGTTTGGCTTTGACACCGTACATATCCACGAGCGACACCTTGGTGCTCGTCAGTTGTTTAGTAGCACTGTCGTATGTTCGGTGGCGGGCGCCGTACTTGTGCCAGAACCAGAGCTGGAAGATGGATAAGGTTATTGCTATGATATCGCCAGTGAGTTGACGCACCCCCCTCGACGGAGGGCCCCTAATGTAGTGGACAATTTCAGCTGCTGGTGTCCTGGCCGGGGGGGGGGGAGGGGTTCGTGATTCACAGTCTGCTGGTGCGAGTCAGGGATCGCCATCCTCTGCCCACGGAATTTTGCAATGGACGGTCTGCTCGCAAGCCCAAGCACGTGAGAAGATGCATGTACTGTACATTGCCGAAACACGGCTGAACTCGACGCGATGAGCGCCTGCCTCTAGCTTGCAGCCGCCTTGATCCTCTTGCTCCTCCTCCGTGTGCATACCTCGACCTGTGACGTTTCGGCCACCTTGGTATTGCTTTCAACTGACACCTTTGCCGTGGTTACTGCCCTCTTTCTCGTTCGGCTGTTTGTTTTCGCGATGGCAGGTTCGCGGTTCTCTTCAAATCTCACCAAGGCTGCCTCTGGGTCGGCAGAGGCTGGTTCGTAGACCATCGCAGCGCTCTCCGCCTTAGTCACTTTCACACCAGACTCTGGCTTGACTGCGGAGGCTTGCTCGGCGAACGACTTGAGGTTCGCCGTGAAAAGTACGCTTTGAGCCCAGCCAGCCTGGGTCCCCCATAAACTGCGGAAGTGGTCACCGACTGCATCATACATTGCCTTGTTCAACGTCTTGGTCTTGCTCCCCTTCCCAAAGCTGTAGTCGCGCTGCGCAATTTGCCAAACATGCGTGTCAATGGGAACAGCCTCACCCCAGCCAAGGCCCATTAGGCACACGCAATCCGCAACTTTGGGGCCAACGCCGGGAAGCTCAAGAAGGGCGTCGTGGGCCGCGCGGTAGGTTGCTGGTCCTGCGGCAGCTTTGATATCCGGCGTTCCGTACTTCTCTCCTAAAACGTCGAATGCCGGGCAAGCCGGGTTTCTGAGTTGTAGGAGCCATCCTGCGGGCTTGAACTTTGAAAGAATGCAGGCGGTCTCAGCGATGTATTTTGCGCGATAGCCAAAGCCGAGGTGTCGAAGGTGACTTTCAACATGGCTCCCTAATAAGGCTTCCGGTCCTGGAAAGTCATGGAAGGGTTCCCCTTCAATGGTCCCAATGTACGGACCGTAATGGATGCATAGCTTCTGGACCATCTGGCTGATGCGTGAAATGTTGTTGTTACTGCTGCAGATGAAGGCAACCAAGGCCTCCCAGGCATCTTGGTTAAGGATTCGGATGCCGGTGAATGCCGGGGCACGGCGGGCAAAGTTGGTGTCGGAAGCAGCCCATTGCGTGTAGAGGGAAGATAACGGGTGAGAAAGGGCAAAGTAGCTGTGCAGAAGGGAGTAGGTGTCATCCTTCTCAGCATCACTGTCGTTGTCCTTTAGGGTGGGAGCGCAAGCGGAAGACATGGAGACCGGAGATGTGAGCAGCCCAGGGGCGTAGTTGGGCCATGTTACTTTGTAATGGAGATGTGAGGCATCTTGTTTGAGCGATATGATACGGCCTCGGAGCACACAATGCCTAAAAGGATGTCAGCGACTCAAACCCGGGCGTCAAGCGTGCAACCAGGGTATTCGCACCACTCATCGTTGATTTTCCGCCATCGGAACGATTCTGTGACGCCATATCAGCACAACGTGCTCCTCTTGTCGTGGAGACAATCAAAGTTAAACGATAGTCAGAGACACAGAGAGACCAGGTATGTATGTACATACGTCCACACCGAAGGGTTGTCTCGATACAGAGCTCGCTGAGACTCAGTGGCAGCTTTTGCCAGTCTGATACATTGTGCGCTCCCATTACGACAGTGAAAGGGGAGGAACAAGGAACCACGTTGAGATATGATGAGAAGACTGTCGTGAAAGATTGATATCCTAAGGCTTCCAGGTGCCCGGAAGATGAGGATTGAATTTGAACTCCAAATTCTGTAAGTGCTCCTGGGTGCTCTGTAAGTTGAGGCGAGGGAGGGATTCATCCAATGGACCAATGGTGAATGAAATCCTGGGAAGGAACGGGAACAGGGGTGACAAAAGGTCCCCGCTAAGCCAAAAGCAGACTTTGGCGTGGCAAGCACCCGCATTCTTGCCGGCCCAAAAAAGTTCCAGCCTCGCGGTGAACTGCAGACGCTGTCACATCGCTGGCCCTCTTGGTATTCGCGATTCAAAGTCGTCGCATTGAATTCCATCAGCCGGGAGCAGCAGCTACAATGAACGGAGACAACTACTCCTCTAGAGGTATATACTTCCACTTTTTACTGGGCGCAACTTGATACTAACGACGCGACACAGACAGCGGCCGACACGGCTCGTCTCGCGACTACCCGGTTCGTTGGCCAACATCACAACATACGACAGGACTAATTGGAACTGACATGGTTACACCACAGTCCAGAAGAGACCGCGATGATAGACGCGACCGAGGGGGTGCACGGAGAAGATCGCGTTCTCCCGACTACCGGAGTGGCCGATCCCGTCGCGAGGATGGCGATGTCGATGCCTATTCATCCAGCCGAAGCCACCGCGACCGTGAACGCGAGGATCGCTACTCGGGGCGGGAGCGCCGGGGAGGCGACCGGGGCGAAAGGGAGTGGGACCGGGATCGGGGCGCCAGGAGTCGGCGAGACGACGAAGACAGGCGCGACCGCCGCCCAGACCGGGACTTGATCATCGATGACCGTCGTGGAGGCAGGCGTGACCGGGACTATGAACGGGAACGGGAGCGGGAGCGGCGGCGTAGTGCATCACCGCCCCCTAAGAAGCGCGAACCGACACCTGACCTCACGGATGTGGTCCCCATTCTGGAACGGAAGCGGCGTTTGACACAATGGGATATCAAGCCGCCCGGGTACGACAATGTCACAGCTGAGCAGGCCAAGCTTTCTGGCATGTTCCCGCTTCCCGGTGCGCCGCGTCAGCAAGCGATGGACCCGACCAAGCTCCAGGCATTCATGAATCAGCCTGGCGGTACCGCCAACAACACCGCCCTCAAACCCACAAATTCGCGTCAGGCTAAGCGCCTGATTATCAAGAACCTGCCACAATCGGCTACTGAAGAAAGCATGGTCAACTTCTTCAACCTTCAACTCAATGGCCTAAACGTCATCGAGAGCCCGGACCCTTGCGTGCTATGCCACATTGCGCCCGACCGTTCCTTTGCTATGCTCGAGTTCAGGAACAGCACAGATACGACAGTGGCTCTTGCGCTAGATGGCATATCGATGGAGGCAGACGACGCGCATGCTGCTAATGGCAGCGATGCGGCGCCTGGTGGTCTGCATATTCGCCGGCCGAAGGACTACATCGTGCCCGCTGTGGTAGAGGATCCGAACTACGACCCCGATTCCGATGTGCCATCAAGCGTGGTGCTCGACAGTCCGAACAAGATCAGCGTGACAAACCTTCCGCTGTACCTAACGGATGACCAAGTCATGGAGCTGCTTGTTAGTTTCGGCAAACTCAAATCATTTGTGCTAGTCAAGGATAATGGCACGCAGGAGTCAAGGGTAAGAGATGCAGATCCCTGGAGAGACATTCGCGGCGAAATAGCTAACGCTTATTTCTTGAATAGGGTATCGCATTCCTTGAGTATGCCGACCCGTCCGTCACCAACGTCGCCATCCAGGGCCTCAACAACATGATGCTTGGCGAGCGCGCCTTGAAGGTTCAGAAGGCCAGCATTGGCATCACCCAGGTGGCTGGAGAGATGGGCGTCAACGCCATGTCCATGCTTGCAGGCACGACATCCACCGATACAACAGTCACTAGGGTTCTGCAGCTCTTGAACATGGTGACGCCAGAGGAACTGATCGATAACGACGATTACGAAGGTATGCCGCGCCCTCACACCAAGCTTCACCCACTCTCTTTGCTAACTTGCCAATAGAAATTCTGGAGGATGTTCAGGGAGAATGTGAGAAGCTCGGCAAGATCTTATCGCTCAAGATTCCTAGGCCGTCCGGCGGCAGCAGGCAGTCGGCCGGCGTGGGGAAGATCTTTATCAAATATGAGACGCCAGAAGTCGCGGCAAAGGCCCTGAAGGCACTGGCAGGCAGGCAGTTTTCCAATCGTACTGTCGTTGCGACATATTTCCCCGAGGTAAGGGTGATCACCCCATCGGGTGTGACATGAGCTGACCCCAGGACAGGAGAACTTCGATGTGAATGCGTGGTAAAGGGAGAAGGAGTGAAGACGACCGGGGCAGTATACTAAAGCGGAACTTCCGTCGAGGCGACGATTGCCTCGGAATAGGGCTGTTTACGAGACTTTGGAGCACTTCTGGGCCTTGAATTCGGGGATTCTGCTCATTCTTGCGGAGAGCGGCGTCTATCAACATGTACTATTACAGTAACAGCAGAATGCTGCAGTGCGAGCGACTATAAGGTTTGGGGATCCTCGGTCAACAATTGTAACATTGACTGCCAGGGAAGATACTGAGATCAGGACGGCTTTATTTGATAACACTGGCATTGGACATCACAACAGTGGCAGAGCTCTACATATGAATGGGAAGCGGAACACAATTTGTTTACCGTTCGACTAGGAGCACTGAATGAGGTCTACAACACGTTAGCTGTGGCCAACAGGACAGAGACGTGTAAGAGTTTATGTGGTGCCGAAGAAATCAGAAGTCCAGTTCATTCATCGAGCCCAGAGGGCCCTAGCATAAGAGGTACCAGAATATAAAAAAGTGACGGTGTTGATCATCATGAAAACGGTGTGTGAAGGAGGAAAAGGACGAGTTGGTGACTGACCTGATGCTGGGATACCAGAATGTTGAGGAATGTTTTCGCCGAGCAGAGGGTGATATACTACCATACAAGGACATGAGTTTACGATAAGTCGGTTGCCTTCGACATGGCAACTTCAAGCATCAGGATAACAGCTTCCCGATGGTTGTGATGCAAAGCGCGACGCGAAGGCCAGGATGCGGGTGTGTACTTGTGTTTGGAAGAAAAGCAGAAAATTTCCCGTTTTCAATGCAGCAAGCAGATCCACACAGCTAGAAGGTTAAAGTCACGTGTAGCTGCCCTTTGCGCCAATCACATCCTCGGCCCTATCAATTTCTTAGCCCACACGAATATCGAACTTCTCAAACTTGGGATTTTCGTCGACTTCCCTCTTCGGCCAGCGACCAACTCGACAAACGGACCGACAGCACCGATCGCCGTCTCCCACCCCGACACAACACCGTCACAATGGGCCGTCTTCACAGCAAGGGCAAGGGCATTTCAGCCTCCGCCATCCCCTACTCGCGCAACCCTCCCGCGTGGCTCAAGACCACCCCCGAGCAAGTCGTTGACCAGATCTGCAAGCTCGCCAAGAAGGGTGCGACGCCCTCGCAGATTGGTGTCATCCTCCGTGACTCGCACGGCATCGCCCAGGTCAAGGTCGTCACCGGTATGTCTGGATTCTCTCGCTGGCGTTGGAGGGTAGGGTGCTGACAATTATGCGACCGCAGGTAACAAGATCCTCCGGATCCTGAAGAGCAATGGTATGGATTGAGCCATTTCACCAGAACCATGGGAAGAGTCGGATCGAGAACACACATGAGACAAGGCGCACCTCAACTTCGAGAGCCCCCTGCGGCCAAGAGCATGAGCTTGCACTGGCACTCCCAGACCGGAGCATGTGAAAGAGATGGAGTTATGCCTCTGTTTGGTCACCATGCTGACAGAGTGATGTGTGACAGGCCTTGCCCCCGATATTCCGGAGGACCTGTACATGCTCATCAAGAAGGTATGGACCCCTCGCATCAATCAGACTGTCTTTACTGCTTGGCGTCTGGATGCTTCACCTCCACATCCATACGAGGTCCGCGTCTGTGTGCTAACCGACCTAGGCCGTTGCCGTCCGTAAGCACCTCGAGCGCAACCGTAAGGACAAGGACTCCAAGTTCCGCCTGATTCTCATTGAGTCCCGTATCCACCGTCTGGCCCGCTACTACAAGACCGTCGGTGTCCTCCCGCCCACCTGGAAGTACGAGTCCTCGACCGCCAGCACCATCGTCGCCTAAACAAGAGGGCTATGATGCGCACGCCGAGTCGAGAAAGGGTCGCCTGGCAGGGCTTACTGTGAAGGGCTCGGGCCCTTTGCAGCCAACTGGCTCATCTGTGTGGAGTCGTCGGCTGGCCAGGTTTGCGCCGTTGGAGTTGGGGGAATGGAAAGGATACCTGCATTCTAGAGCATCGCAATGGGGCGCGATGTATCGCTGTCGCTCAGGCATGCAAAAGCACGGGAGCTGAAGCGATGATGATGACTTGGAGGAGATAAATGCAAAGCATGCTCCTCTATTTCCCTGTCCTTTTTTTTGCCGTGCCGCGATGAATATGTCAGGAGGCAGCAGTGAAGGTAGCAACTGGACTATCTCTTCCTGACCTCCGCATCCAGGGTGTCTATGGTGTGCATCTCTCACCATTTCGCGCCTAGTCGATGTTCCCATCATCATGACAGCCCGTTCTTCCATACCGACCCACGCCATCGTGGCTCAACCAGCACGTCGGCCCTCAAGAAATATCAGCCCTTCCCGTCCCTTCCAATTCCCTCGATCTCTGCAGCAAAAACTCCCCCAGCACCCGTAACGGATCCTTTGGCCTGCTCATCGTATCAGCATCTAGCCTGTCCATTACCCGGTTCCCGTTGCCAATGCATCTCTCCTAGCGCGGGACCCCAAAGAAAGATGGTTTCCTATGTATCTCTCGTCTCACAGGGACACATTGTTTTTGGCTCCGTTGGTGCGAGGGTGACTTACTGCTCCCGGGCAACGAGCTTCATCCCCTCCAGCAGGACCCCCGTGATCTTGCTGTTGATGTACTGTCGTACGGGCGCCCCGTGGGCTGCCGCTTCCGAGGGCATCGCGAAGCCTGGCGTGATGGCGCTAGCGCTCGGCATGCCGCTACCACCGACTGCGGGTTCTGGATGGGTAGAGGCTGCGCGGGAAGTTGAGGGCGGCGCTGTTGCTGCTGCTGCTGGAATTTGGGGGGTGGGAGTTGGTGATGGCGCAGCTGGTGGTGTTTGCACTTGTTGTATTGGCGGTTGTTGTCGCTGGGGTTTGCAGAATGTTTGTTTAGCTTTTGGCTGATATAACGGAAGCAATCAAGGCAATTTTAAACCAAAGCGAAAGAGAACTTTTCTTAGTAGCTAACTGAAACGTAACATGCGAGTGCAAACAAAGCTTCTGAAAGAAGGCGACGTACAGCTGTATGGAAAGCGGGCGCATCGGTCATGGCGGTATCGTGTGTTGCGGGTGGAGGAATGCTGTCCATATTCTCGGTATTGCTGTCTCGGATTCGCGCTCCTACTAAGGCTGATGATGGAGCTCCTTGTTCTGATATGGTTGGATATCTCGTCGCAATCGCACTCAAAGTGCCAGTGCTGAAGAGCCCAATATTTCTGGAATCATATTGAAGGGTGTGGAGTCTGGACGTCGACCGTGGTCCTATTGATTATCGTAGCCCCACCGGAGACACGAAGTCACGAGGCATCGCGTTTCATGACTGTCCGGCGGAATAGCGCCACGCGGGCCCTCAGGCTCTCTGTCCCCTTCTCGACTTTGTGCCTAAATAAGAAGATAAGTAGGCGAGCCAGATTGCCTGGCCTCTTTCATCCGTTAAACACATGATGGTCTCCTTTACATACTCCTGCTGTCTGCAAAATGGATCGCTTTCTCCAACGATCCAAACCCGCCAAAAACCAAGCTCAACCAGGAACCAGGCGTGTTGAGTCCAGCTCAGCGCAGAGAGCTACTGAGCCGCCAAAAAAGAGACCGCGACTTGGAGAGGTCAAGGATAGCGACGATGAGGAGGATCTTCCGATCCATACCCCTGACTCTGAAAGCGGCGACCATGGACTGGCCCAAGCAGAGCATCAGACGGCCTTGGACCTCTCACTCCCCTCCATCGTAACAGAGGAGGAAGCCATCGAGGAGTATGAGGCCTTACGAGCCTCGCAGGCCTCACTCGGGGAGGAAAATGCTGCTTCCACCAGGATCGACAATCCTCAGCGGGTCCGAGGCAAAAGCTCAATCTACGTCGATGCCTTCAACCTTGCGTTAGACACTGTTCTGGAAGATGAGGCACATCTGTTTGACGACAAGGAGAAGTACGTCTTTGAGCAGTGGCGAGCCCTCGGCTACGAGGCCCAATATCTGTAAGCCGCCTGCCTGTTTCCGCCGGAATCCATCTAACATATATTGCAGGTATGTCCGCCTGTTCTTGCGCAAAACCGCCATGTGGCATCGGATTCAGCGTCTGAGCTACGACAGTGACATCTCGGACATGGCAGCTGCCATTGACAGTCTTCTGCGCTCCCGACCCTTGCCCGACGACGGCGGCTCTCGGTGGGACGTGGAGCCCATGGGGGACTTGCAGGAGTGGATGCTAGGCGACTCGTTTTGCTTCGCTGATGACTCCGACTCATGCATCAAAACCATGGAGGAAGCCTCTTCGCTGCTGAGTCTTGAAGAGCTGAAAGCGCTCGCCAAGGACGCAAAGATCCAGGGCAAGAACAAGGCCGACCTTGTCAAGTCCCTGTGCCGTGTAAGCGCCCAGCAAGCGGGCCTCATGGCTGTCGGGCTCCGCCGCTCAAGCACGAACGGGTCAACAGAGTCCAGCGGGAGTCCAGGACATCAGGAGACGAATCGGAACGGTCACTTTCTCGCCAAGATCCTTGCCATAACCGGGCCTCTGATCAGGTTGTCAGAAGCCGTTTTCAAGCTGTTTGAGCGTGTGCACTTAGTCTTTTACCGCTCGACCGAGTGGACCGAGAAGTCTCTAACCACCATCATTCTCGCCAAGATGGCGAGACGAAACTATCCAGAGTACGTTGTGGGTCGGTCGTCCAACATCTTCGAGTCTCGGCGTCAGCTCCTCGAGTTCGAGCTCTCGATGAGAAAGGAACACGAAGTCGACAAAGTTCTCGAGTTCAATGGCCCGCCAGGGGAGGAAGGCTTCCGCAAAGTCCTTGATGTATTCACGAGCATCGCCCCGCGGTGGAGAGAGCTCATCGCGGAAGAGAACGACCGAGAGGACCATGTTTACGAATCCGGCGAAGGGAGCTACCTGCGTCGGTTCAGTGCCGGCCATGCTTTCACACGAATCGCGCACAAGGCGGCCCATGTACTCGGCCGTCTTCACAGATACAGAGAAGAGCACGCACTTCTCACCGAGCTTCTCCACCAGCGCCTGTTCCATCCAGCCCGTCGCGGTTCGTGGTACCAACGGAAGGCACTGCTGGAAGAACGCTATATGTGGGAAGTGGACCGAGACCTCGTCTCCAGCGACCCGGAGGTGCGCAAGAAGCACTGGCAGCGGATTGCGTTGATGACCTGTGAAACTGCTCTCGAGGACAGGGACTGCCATCTCATCTACCACTACGACCTACAGAGACGACTCCTCAGGCTCGAGAAGAGGCTGCGTGTGCCCCGGCGTCTCCAGCATGATTTCGGCCACGTAAAGCTGCGCGGACCCGAGGAAGATACTGTGCTGGGCGTCCAGTTAGTTCGAGATGACTCGGGCGTTAAGGGCAAAGATGGCCGCGGGCTGAGCACCAAGACCGTGTGGCTTGACGAGTTGGCTGATCCGGGTGAAGACGGTCAACCGCTTCAGGTCAGCGTTGAGGAGATGTGCCTGTCGTACTACCGCTCCCATGGGTGGAAAGGGTACCACAGCGAGGGCGGCATTCTACGGACACTGTTCGCCTACCTTTTCTTCGACGTGCTCTTCATATATGTGCCCAACGTGTTCCAGACCGCTTACCAAACATGCCCACTCGACCTGCACACGGACGCGTTCTACCCGGCACGGGCGAGCCAGATAAACCACCGGCTGGTGGAAATAGGAAACGGCGAAGCCCAGCGGATATTGCGAGAGGTGTACGAGCGAGAGCACGAGCGCCGCACCTGCGTTGTCGGGCTGAACTGGGACTTCGATATCGAAGACCTCCTCGAACTGGTAACCTGCTTCGATGGGAGTGCGCTTGCTGCCGTCTGCAAAGTCATGGCGCAAGAATACAACGCTCGTGGAAGCGGCGTTCCGGACCTCATACTCTGGCGGGCAAGCAGCAACGAGTTGCCAGACAAGAGCAAGACCGCCGGCCAGCATCCCGGAGAGGTCATGTTTGCCGAAGTCAAGAGCGCCAACGACCGACTGAGTGATACCCAGCGCCTGTGGATCAACGTACTCACCCGGGCGGGTGTGCGTGTCTCCCTGTGTAATGCGGTGGCCCGCGAGGTACGGCGGCTGACGTGACTTGGAAAAACATGCCCTCTCTCAGTATCAGCTGGTCGGCTCATCATTGCCTGCGCGCCGACGCTCTGAAAATAGCATACGTCACCTCCCAAGTCAAGGCCGTGTGCTACATATTGCGCAAAACTATTCGCTCCGCGATAGTCTCACAGACGCCTCTTCGTTCGCAGCGTGTACTGGACTCCCGACTAAACCCCGGTGCAGGAAACAAACCACATCAGGGGTCGACGTTCAACATCTCGCACGTGCAAACTCGGGAGGCGACCCAAAGATCCAAATATAGAGATCCCACAAGAACCCCCTATGTTTCGAAACCTTCCAGCGGCCTTCGAAACGTGGACATCCGCAACCCCGTTTCGCAGTGTCACATCCGAAGGGGGCCAAAAAGAGCCCCTGGCGGTCGTTTCAGCCGTTCTAGGATCGCACATCACGCCTGGTACGCTGGACCGTGGCGATCACAGAGGGCCATACTTGGGATGAGCTCGGCTCGACCTCGTACTACGAGCCCGTTACATATGTCTGCGATTAGCTTCTGCAAGTCGGGCATCGAGCCCGCACACCAATCGGAAGTGCCGGTTGACCGTCGACGTTGCGAGGACATAATAGGTACTGCAAACCCGGGAGACCGAATGGAAGATTCCCATTGCTACTACGCAAATGGTTCTACACCGAAAACGCTATGTATCGCGTACCTCCGGAATCATGTTCTGAACATCCTGATTTGAGACCTTGGCTGCCAGACAGATGGATCCACAGCTCGGTCGCAGGCCAAGTGCATGAGGCAGTGTCCTCGCCGGGATCTTGACAGAAGGAGCAGGCGGGACGAACTGGCATTGTGAGGTCTTGTCGAAAGCGTCAGCCGGTCCTGCGGTGTCGTCACGTCCACGGGGATCTTGCCACATCCAGCAAAGTTTCGGAAGCTTCGAAGAAGGAAGCGTTCATTGAGTGCTTCGTGGTCTGCCTCATTGACTGGGCAAATTAGGTCCCGTGCTGCCGTACAGGACGTTAGGTACCGCAGTCGGGCGGCTTCGCCGGGCGCTTAACCCCTCTGCCCCTTCACTTTCCCTCTCTGCCGGCAAGCCCTCGACCAATCATCCCGTCGGGAGTGTTTCTGGCGTCGCTGCACTGCAAGTGACGACACGACATTTCGAGACGCGCCAGTGGAGGGAATGTCCCACTTTCCAAAGTGCGGGCGCTTAGCAGCTCGGCACCCCACCATTCAGAACAGTTTCGGTGGGGTGTGTGGGACCGAGCTTGAGCTTGACCATGCGGGCGGGATGGCACTAGGATAGATTTGGAATGGGCGGGTTGAGCTGGTGTTCCGCCGGGTTGCCTGCTTCTTCGCTACCTTCGAGGCACTTTGTTCCCCGAAGCAGAGTGCTGCTGTTATTCTCAGCTGGCTGAAAACAGTGGGGGAGAAAAATGTGCAAGTGTCAGCTTGAAGGGCAGTGGAAAGCTACCTAAGTTCAGAAGATGAGAAGGCCTTCCCATCTCAGGTACCAGGTAGCTAAGAAGGTGCTTGGAAGCTGGCTTTGGCGCGCCTGGTCAAGGGTACCGTCGTATGGGGGTCGTGGCGAATTGGCACTGCACAATATGCCATCCTCCTTCATGCAGCAGCAAGATGATCGGATCAGCCTCACATACAGAGTTTTCTCTTTCCTAGTTTGTATATCCTCTGCTCCTCGTGAGCCACATCCAGGAAATTTTTACGCGCTTTTACGAGTATGAGTGGACTAATAATGCATACTTACTGGTGGAACATACATGGATGCATGTAAACATGGCCCGCATATGCTGCGGCCAATACACAAACAAACACAGCAGGAAGACGGAGCTGGTCGCATGTGAAGCGACCGCGGCAAAGCTGTCAAAACATGGATGGCCAGCGGAGCAAGTAAACAAACAAAAGATCACAAAATCAGGCGAAACAAAAGATTCGGCCACAGCATAGTCGTCCTTGGCGGAATGTTCTGCGGTTCCATATCCCATCCATTCAGGCTACACCACCTATCCTGATATACTGTACGCGGATAGCAGCTAAGGAGGCATTATGTAGGTAGTTTCCCCAGTTATCCTCTCAGGACTCAGAACCCCAAAACCCCGTATCCAACCATCTAACTCTCAGGCTTCGCTGTGTACGCCTCCCCACTCTCCCTGCTTGCTGTGGTATCGAGAACCAGTAAAACTTCCCGCCCAGACCTAGACCCAGACCTTCCTTTCTTTCCTTACAATGTCATCACGATAGTAGGTATGTGACAAGTGACGCCGTCCTGCAACGCCGTGTGGGCTCCGAAGTGCCTTCGCCTGGCAAAATCATGAAACTTTGAGCCATCAACTCCTCTCTTTCCGGCCTGTCTCCTTTTGCGGTTCCCGTGTGGTCATGGTGATGTTTAAACAAAAGAAATGTTTCAGAGCCGATCTGCTCGGCCAGTGCGAGTGTGTGTGCGTGGTTCTTGTTGGTGTTATTGTTGTGGTCGGTAGCGGCTTAGGCGGCATCCAGCACCGTGGTAGTTAGCTATTATGTACGCGGCTCCCATATCCCAAGCCAAACCAAGAACCCCGCCCATCCTTCCATCAAACGCAAGTTCATGACTTGACTGCCGTCTCCGGGTCAATCTTTCGCCTCTTGCCCTTGGGCGCGGGCGCCATCCGCGGGGTATAAGTGACCGTCCTCGTGACGACCTCGCGGATATGTCGTATGCTCGACCTTGACTCCCTCTTGGGGTGCCCTGGAGCCCCGGGCGCCTCGGAGGGCGCTGCCGGGCGTTTCGTGCCGGACGCCTCGGCGAACCTCCTCGACTTGAGGGCCGCCTCCCAGTCGAAGGGCGACTTTACCGACGCGGCGCTGAGCGGCGACCTTGGCGAGTAGAGACCTGCAGTGGACAGGGCGGGTGACGCGGGCAGCTTCATGCTAGGAAACACTGTGGGCCCGACAGCCGGAGCGGACATTGGGCACTTCGTGCCGGTAGGCGTATGCTGCCGCTTCGTGTCGATCGGCGTCGGTTTCGGGCTCTTTGTCCTTTCCCTGTCCTCCTCTTGGGACTCGGAACTTAGCTCGGACCGTGCTGTTGACGGAGCGCTCTCGACCTGCTCGCCCTTGTCCTTCTCGGAATCTCCCGACTCCGTTGAGGTGTTGCTCGTAGTGCTGCCGCTGCTGCGTGTGCTGCTGGCCGTACTTGTTCGGTTGAGGGCCGACTTCCCTGTTTGCGGGGGGGAAGCGATGCTCGGCGAGACGAGTGACATGCCCTTGAGGAAGTCCAGGTAGGCCACGGGCGGGGTTATGGGGGTCTTCTGCAAGTCATGCTCAAGCTTGATGGTGGCGCTGAACGGCCCTGCTGAAGGCAGTCCGGCCGAAGGTAGGCCAGAGGAAGGAATGGGATCCCGGAAGGCCGATGTCCGTGAGATAGCAGACAAAGGAGTATTAGAAGAGACAGCAGAGGGGAGCGAGACGGCCGAACGTAGCTCCGTACCAGATGGTGGTATGTGAGGGAAGTTTGCGGTGAGGGGCGTCGACACCCTCAACGTAGGTTTGGTCGACATGTTTGGCCGTGTGTGTTGGCGAGTAGGCGATATGCGGTTGACGTATTACGTCCAGGTCTTGTATGTCGAACTGACAGTCGGCTCACCGTTGAGAGGTGGTTGGGGAGCGAGCCCGGCAGTTAAGTGGGAAGGGAGGTGGAAGAAGCAGCAGGGCGGATAGCCAATGACTATATGAACGGGGACAGGTCGACTCACGGACGAGGGTCCAGGCTCCAATCCGAAGGATCAAGCAGTGATTCCCCGCGTGGGCTGGCTCGGAGGACTAGGACGCACTCCCCTAGCTCGGGATCCCTGTCTCCCTGAATCCCAGGTACCTACACTAGAAGTGGGCGGACCGGGATTTGTCGTGTGGCTTGAGAACTCAACGACAGCTAGCCAGGGCTGTTTTGACTTGTCCAAAATCGGCCCGCGATGAGACGAATGTGGGGGTAAAGACCAAGACCAATGACAGTTGGACTGAGAAGCAACTGAACTGAACACGAGAGAGCGTTAGCCAGCAGCACTTGGAGCGAAGAAACTGTGCACAAGGTATTTGTGTTGTCTTAAATATGACAAAGGTCCGAACAGAGGTCGCAAAGACGACTTCCTCGGACGAAGTAATCCTTGTTGCAGGCACGGATGGGCGACAGCACACACTTCCATGTCACTTCCAGTTGAGTGAGAGGGGCCAAAGTAGCAGCAAATCAGGGGAGGCGCCGGGGGTGTAGGGTGTGGGGCGGGCACCCGAGAAGCGAAGCGACAACTTGACAGGGGTAGTGCGGGCGGCAGTGAAGAGTGTAAAAGATGTGACCGGATGCAAATTGCAGCTGGCCAGCCGCGTTCTTGCTCAAGCGATTTGTGTGTGGTCTTCAGCCAGTTGATCCCCGCCGCTCGTTCGGGGAAGGGGCTTTTTCGGGAGGAACGAAGTGCAACAAGTTGTCGACAGGGGACGGAGAAGGAAAATGAAGCAATAGAGAGCATGCACTCACCGCTAGTGAATCTGAGCGCTTAACAGGGCCCAGCGTCCAGGCGTCGACGTTACCACGGTCGGTAATATGGAGAGCCGCCGGGGCAGACACTGGCAACGGGCCGAGTCCGGGGTTTGTCAAGTGTACTCTTGACTCCGTCCCTGCCGGGAGCAGAGCGTCCAGCCCGATTCGCAGATCAGAAGGCAGCAATAGACGACGGGCCCAGCACTAAGGTACGGACGGCGCCTGCTTCATGCCACGAGAAGCCACGGCCGCCGCGACGGGCGGATCGTGATGATGGCGTCGGTAACTTTGACTGCCGCAACCGCCTAGAGCGGGATCTCGCGCCTGATTGGTGACGCGCCCTGGAAACTCGGGCAAGGATGGGCGCTAAAGATCGTATTATTAGCACGTCGCCGCTTGATTGGTCAGAACTTGCCGCTTACCTCGACGACACCTGATCACAACGACCGACGATTCCTCGACGTCGAGTCTTTTAGTCGTCAAGGACAGAAACTCGCAGCAGCAATCTGCGTGAGTGGGCTGTGGATATGTCCTGAAGAAGCGATGCCAGGCTACGGTGGGATGAGATGAGAAGCGCCGGGGGGTTAAGGCGGCTCAGGCGAGAACAAAAAGTTTCCAGGAATAGTTTTCACGGGACCGGCCTGTGAATATCCAAGGAGGTTTTCTAGCTGGACGAAGACCGAATTGTATGCGCGAGCATTTCAGGTGAAAGAGGAGTGGACGGCTTCCGGAGCTGACGGTCGAGGGACAAGAAGCTGAGAAGACACTACCGCCGCGGCGGGAGCCCAACACATATAAGCACAACCTTTCGGTGGGCAGAGTCTAACCGCCTCTGCGAACTTAATGACGGACGATGGGCGGGTAAGCTCTTGCACCTGTTTCCCGGAGCCGCCATCTCGGATGCTTCAGCGGAGCGCGCGCCACGCAGCTGCATCTCTGGTTAGCACGAGCTTAGCGGCTTCGTCATTTCCATCCTCCCGGGTCCAGAAGCTACTGGCTGTCCGTCGGCGAATCCTAACACTTGCGGCCGCGCTTAATCCTCCGACCTCGAATGGTACGGCGTCCAACCAACACCGCGCGCGGCTGTTGACGCGCTTGCAAGGAACGGTCTAGTCGTCGGTGCTTCTGTTGGCTGTGCGGCCCCAGACGGTCGTCTTCCACGTTCGGGACGCTCCATCCCGCGACCCCATCGGTCAGCCATTGGCTCCCCATCTACCTGCCTCCGTACCACCGTGGTCCTGGGAATATAAGACAGACAGAGCGCGCGCCTGTTCCTCCGGTAACGCTCTTCTGTACGTCCAGGTCGAGAGCGCTGGCCAGCTCGGCAGCCATGTCGCGGGTTTGACGCATTGGCGAGTCAGCGGGGCGCTTCCGCGTCAACTTGCACGAGGACCGTCTGCCATTGCCGGCGATGGATCGTGCATCTCAATAGACCGATCCTTTGTATGTATCTTCAGCGTCCCCCTGACCCAATCCCAATGGACCGGCCGTGGCGTGGCTAGCCCGTTCCCTCGAGGAACTTGAAGGTTCCTAGAGGGTGCTTATGATCAAAGACGGCATCGAAGATCTTGCAATAATTGGCCGCTGGCGGGTTGTGAGGTAACTAGCCGCTGTCAAAAACCTGAAAGCATGATATACGGATCGATCTCTGTGCACCAAGCAACGTGGATAGCCGCGTGGGCGATCCTTGCTACCAGCGCAGCCTCCACATCCCGTCAAGACATGCGCTGCATGTCCGAGTGCATACTAGTAGTGTAGTTGTTCTGTTTATGACCAGCCATTGGACTGCTTCACATCCTCCGGAGATTGTTGCACAACCGACGTGGGACCATGTTCCCACCCGCTTTTCCATGCCCTTTCCGCCACCGGTCAGCCCTGCGGCGGCAGCAGAGTGTGTTGGCGCCCAACAGCAGCCTCGTAAGTGACAATATCCCAGCCGATACGGTGCATCACATCGCGGAAACCCGAGTGCTCCACAGACGAACCTCTCGCTCCCGGCCTGCTTGACAATTCAGGCTTTCCACGCAGTCCTTGGGGATGACACACAATCTGCCCCTGTGAGACGCGTCTGGCAAGAAAGCAGAGAGCGCTCGTCTTTGCTTCGTTTACCGCCGAGGCGTCTGAGCCTCGAAACCGAGCGAACGAGCTACTCTAGCTGCAGCAGGTCCGCCCAGAGAGCGGTTCCAGCCAACTGTCTTTTGCCAATAAACGCATTTGAGTGCCCTTAGAGTATCTGCGGAGAAGACAGAGCCAGACCGGAGGCGTCTGCCCTCATGCCTCCGGGACGGGCTGGTCATCAGTACTATGCTTTCCTTCTGCCAGGGCATACTTGAATCAGCCGTCTCTCTGCTATGCTATGACTCGATGCCATCCTACCGTCATTGCGGGTGTGGCGATGTGCTCGGGAGCACAGTGTTACCTACTAACGAGCCTGCAAGTTCCGGATCCTCTCAATCCAGCAGGATGCGCCATGCAGCCTTATGATGCAGGAAATGCACATACCGCTCGGTAACCAGTGATTTGCCCTTCGTGGTGGTTGGATGGTTGGTCAAGTCGTCAGGCAACGCACACATAACCTGTTGGGCAAACAGGACCCTGCAACTGTCGCAAGGGACGCCATGATCAGCCAAAGGTTTGCGCCTAAAGCGGTGTCGCTCTCAGCCAGAGTTGGACACATACTGCTGCTGCGTCACCCTCGCTGTATGCAGTTGGCTTGGCTTGTTGTTGCTCTCCGCGGACAAGTGTCGGCGTGCTACCGTTTGTCCTCACCGATCCCCTCATCCCATCGCCACTCGGTTCCGGCATGTCTGAGCCGCATTCGCCCCCGGATTCCCAGCAAGACTATCCCTCCCCCCATCCTCGGTAGTATCCTAACGAAGCTAAGGCAAAAGCTATTCGGCCGGGAAAGCTCGCATGGGATATGATTGCTGTAAGTGAAGTGCAGTAGATCGCGATACAATAAGAACCAAGCCGTGAATATTCCCCTGATGGACGGCGGAAACTCGGGGCCGGGCGGACTTGGGGCTGTGAGGGGGGCGCGAAGGACTTGGCGGAGGTCAGATAACGATCACACGGCATCTCCAATCAACCGGGCTAACGCAGTGATACGCTTGAGGTAGTGCCAGGTCTGTTTTGTCGCAGCCGTAAGTCGGGCAAGCGTCTGAATGGCCTCGTAACCATGACATGGGGAGGATTCCACTACCTCATTGTCCCTTTCCCCTCCCACCAGCCGAGGTTGGAGTTGGATTGATGTTCTGAATATCAAGTTCCTTTCCCACTTGGCCCTAACGCGGACGAGCCAGTCTCTCTCTCTCTCGCGATGTCGGGCGCCATGGAGCCCGAGCAAGACGTGCTGACTCCTAGTCCTAACCGGACCGGGAAGCATTGTCCGTCGGAGCGGGTTTCTTTCCTCATGCCACCTCCTACCGCCTACCCAGCTCCGTACCGTCCGGTCAAAACACGGCCTATCTCCCACTCACTGTTCTCATTTGCCCTTGCCAGCCTGATTGGCAGCTTCTGCTCGCTTGTCAGCTTCTGCTATCTCCCAGTGATATTCCGGCTTCCCAGAGAGTTGACGGAACGGCCACCTCAGCAACCTATTCAGATTCGTAGTAGCAACTCACCTCTCCTCGTAGCATCCTCCAGAAGCGGAACGTCCACGGCGCTCGCAGGCAAATGCACGTATCTCACCACGGAGCCGCGGATGAAGACGTTCTTGACGGCGCTCTGGAGTGATGGATCACACAACAGATCAGCAATCATCCAGTTGATAGGAGAAGAACGATGGCCCTCTAAGCGCACACAAGGACTCACCAAGTGCGGGTACTTGAGCTCCTCTAGGACCTGGATGTTGTCCAGCTTGATGTTGAGGTACTGGTCGACGCTCTTGAGCACGCCGCGAATCTGGATGTCGTTCTTGAGCTCGACCGTGACCTCATGGTCGATGAGGGTCTTGAAGAAGCTATGCTTACGAGTTAGCTTTTTTTGGGATCCGAGGACCAGACAGGGTGAGGGAAGGGGATCTCGCTGCCCGACTGAGGGAGTATGGCCATCTCCGCTGGCACTAGGAAGACACGACTTGTGTGATATTCTCAACCCATTCCCATACATCATCCATATACCTTCAATGCCACACCACGCAACGGCCCCTCACGGTTCACCGGACCAGCGCACACACCCCCTGGTTCTGAAGGGAGCGAAGACAAAAGGCAGTAAATCGTAAGTGAGCCAAAGCAGCGTAAAAGGCAGGTACAAGGTGTAGAGGAACGGAAAAGAGTGATCCACCTACCTGAAAAACAGCATCTTGACTTCGCGCAGCCGTCACTAATAATAAACGGGCATCAAGGCAGAGGACGGAATGAAAGTGTGAAGCTCTTCCTGTTGTGAGAAAGGACCCACTCCGAGTCAGCTTGGTGGCCAATGTGTAGCGTAATGATGATGCCTAAGATATCAGGCAGGATTTCCTGTCTGAATCGGGTTAGGCCGGACCTTGGGTGAACCTCCAGTGATGTGATCGAGTCCGTATCCGTGGAAGCCGAGGACGTCAAGGAACTAAAAAGATTGGACGACTCCGAATTGAAATGGCAGCAAAATCTTCCGAGCGCGCACCGTTCCGTCCCTAGATCGCACTGGTGTCGTCGAATCGGCTAAGCAACCGCCGGCAAGTCATCTTGCGGCCCGCACAAGTAGTCTAGGTCAAGGACCTACCTGCCGTATTTTCAATTCGTGCTAGATAGTACTACTATATCTGTGCGACGGATTCGCCGCTTCTTAATAATCCCAAATCCGTGGCGACCCCAGGTCCATACAGACCAGGGGCGTGAAAGTAGAGACAGTCATGAGGGGAAGAACTCGTGAAGTAATCGACACCAGACGAAATTGGGCAGCTGCTACTCTGTGCAACCTCTCTAAAACTGGTCGTTTACTTTTTTATATCTTGCAAGGCTGACCTCTTTTCCCTTCTTTCCCTCCATCTCCGATTTTCAGCCGTTCCATCCCACCGCGGGCTCCATTCTGCAGTCGGTAGTAAATATAGCAGACCATGCTCATCTGTCTAAAAAGATGGCATTGAAGGAACTCCCCGCCTGAACGAAGAACTAAGAGAACAATAACGTAATAATGGGAAAAGTAGACAAGCAACCACCAAACGGGGGCATTGTTGGGGGTATCCATCGTAAACCATTCCTCCTTGATGCCCTCGATGTACTCAATCTCCCCTTCCTAGACCGCCAAAGATTGCCGGCCGTAACCTTCCCTCCTACCACCACACCCCAGGCCCAACCCAGAAACCACCGGTGTCGTATTCGGAACCGCTAAATGCTATGCGCTGTTTCGCTGATATGCTGTGAGGCCAAGTTGTATTTGGTATCGGGAGATGACAATACGAAATGAGCCGCGTCGCCGACCAGAAACAAAACCTAGAGCACGCTCACAACGAAGAAAAGCGTGAGGGCCCGCCGTGTTGATGCACATGAAGCGGAAGAAAAGCGTTGCCCAATCTTTGAGAGAAGAAACATGAAAATAACAGCACGTCTCGCCAACCCCAAGACTCCTCGCCAAAGTATCCATGGCCGCACACCATCCCTGTTTTAAATAAGAGTATAGTGGGTGGGACGTTTCATAACTTCATGACGCGTTCTCGAGACATACGAGAACGGGGGGAATAGAGCTCAAGTTGGCGTTCTTCCATCATCCTGCGGAGGAGGAGGAGGCTGCTCAACTGCCACTCATCATTCGTCGTCATCCTCGGGAAGGAGGAGTTTTGCGCACTCGCCACTTCATCATTCGTCTTCATCGTCCTCCTCCTCCTCGGGGCTCGACGCCGCCGTTCTCTTTGCCTTCTTTGATGTAGTTGTGGCGGCACTGTTGCCATCTGACTTCCGTTTCGTCGCTCCGGTCGCCGTCTTCGTGCTTGTCTGCTCGGAGCCTTCCGTTTTGCCCCCTGGGTTTGCACCACCCGACTTGTCCTTCTCCATCTGCGCAACTTCTTCGGCCGTCAAGAAGCGCCCTCCAGGTCCGCGCGGCCGTCGCATAGCGTGGTTATGTCTCGACTCATGGAGGTAAGGCTTCCGGCCTTTACTAGTCAGCCGAAGTGCCTCCTCGAGTTTTTGCCGGGCAACCCTCCGCTTGAGAATGCGGTGAAACTGCTTAGCGTTGACGTAGAGGGGCGATTCCTCCACGACTCCAGACGCTATCTCGGGTGACTGCGGCGGTGGCATTTGCTGGGCCGCGGTCATCGGAGGGGGGACTGCCGAGCGCGCACCCGCGTGGTTCAACATCGTGGGCGCATTTCCAACCCCCGGGCTCGCGACCTGGCTGAGTCGCCGCTGCTGAGGCATCGTATTCATCTGCTGTGGCGACCGCGGCCCTGCCCTAGCGTCCTTCTTCGCGTTGACGCCCGACATCCTAGGCGACTGCTGCAGGCTAGGGTCCGACGCCATGTAGGGATAGGAAGAACCCGAAGCGGCCGCCGTCGCAGCCATAGCTGCAGCCTGGATACCCGGCATGCCATAATGCATGCTTTGCTGAGGAACAGCGTACTGAGTCTGGTACATGTTGTGTGTCTGCGTCGGAGATGGCTGGTGCTGTTGTGAAGGGAGGATGGGCGATGTTTGCGATAGGTGCTGAGAAGAGGCCGAGTTGATGCTGTTGCCGCCTGCAGAGTTCGGGTAACCCGTCTGAATGTGTGGTTGTGAGTGTGCGTTTTGCGGTTGTTGCTGGTATTGGGCGTATTCCATCATCCTCGTCGAGCTCCCGAGAAGCTGATAAGATCGCGGACAGTCGCGCTGCTGTATGGCGATGTATGAGCAATATGGAACCAACTACAATTGTATGTAATGAGCTGCCGGTGGATCTGATAACGATCTGGTTATGGAGACGCGACAGAGAGATGACCACTCAGGTTGGTCCAGGGAGCCTTCAAGACTGCTGATAAAGATTCAAGGTCCTGAGTCTATTTGGGCTCAAGGCGCACTGACAGTCCCAAGTCACCTTGTACCTTGTGGGTTGGGCTGGATGTGCACCCAATCTATTGGAGTGATGCGTTGGCACTCGTGAGGATCCAGCAAGATAGCGGAGCTGCGTAATTGGTCGCACCGCAGCTTCTGCAGGCTGATGTCGTTGCCAGGCGAGACTTGGGTGGCTCAGTCCCAGGTCTCTTTGGAGATGGCGTGGACAAGTACAGCCACGTGAGGACGGATGGGACTGTGCGATGGCACTTGGCTTCGTCGTGGACGATGAGCTTGCAAAATCTCAAGTCGCACCGAAAGCTAGTTGCGGGAGCTGAAGCAGACAACCGTGTGCGTAGGAGGATTTGCCGAGAAACGGTTGCCAGTGGGCAAGCGAGGCGCTTTTGGCCAAGTTCTGAACCCTATCAATAAGAGGCGTCAGTACAAGGCTCATCTAGCCCTTGAACGAAGAAACCCCGGATGACGGGTCCCTTGTTTGGGCGCCTCGGGTCAGGGCCAGTTTGATGCGCTGGCATGCATGACGGAATATGCACGAGGCGGGCCCACCTTGCCAACCAGCTCATCACCCCCAAGCCGGGTCGGGAGCCAGCACCAAAAAGAGAGATGGGGGGAACAGGAGGGGTAGAGGCAACCACGCTCAAGTGTATGGGGTTGCTGGGTTGTCCATCTCAAAGTCCATGAAACTGAGAGGCGGCGGAGGACATGAACCCAAGCCACCAGTGAGTAGAAAGTACGGAGTAGTCTCTGGTGCAGCGTATCCGACCATTGTAGGCACCTCCTTTCTCAAACTGCGGCTGGACTGCATGGCAGTCCGAGAGAGGTGGTAAGTCCAACTCGTAGCGTTTGGACTCAAGAGAGGTCCGGACGCGGTGGACAGCACCAGCTGGGTCTGGTGAACTTGGATTTGGCGGTACCCAAGGAGGAGGGGTCTGAGCCATATAACATAAGGCCTGGGGGAAAGGCGGGGGAAGGCAAAAGACAAGGTAAACAAGTAGAAGGTCCACGTACCTCTAGAAAGACTGAGCAGCGTCGGATAAAACAGAGTCCTTCCAGAAAGCTGATTGTTTGTCGAAACAATTCCAGTTAACTCCAAGTATTGCCGAGTATAGTGAGGACTACCTAGGTAATAAGCACCAGACGGATTCCTTTGGACAACAAGATAGCAGTGTTTGTCGACGGGTAGACGCGACAAGAACGGTACCTCGCTGGATTCGATCACAGGGTGTTCCCGGGTTGCCGACGTGATAAAGGGCACCACGCGTCAAGCACTGGCGGCTGCAACAGATATCAGGAAGCGGTAAGCTTGGATTACCTTTTGTTTGTTAGATGGCACAGTATCAAGGTCTTGATTGCTGTCCGCAGGTAGGAGTTATCACGGGATCAGGGCAGATCCAATGATGCGTCGAATCCTGAGGCTGAGGACTGTGATAGGTCTCCAGGCTGGTGATGCCTCCGTCTTCCCGTCGTAGCGGAGGACGGTGCTGATTTGTTGCCTGTTTTCTGGGGGTTGTGGCTCCTTATGCGCTCGAGAGTTGACTGGCTGGAAGATGAAGCCACTAGAAGGTGATGTTCAAGGGGCCGAGGTGGATACCCAGGCTGGTTCTGCTGAACAAAGATCGATCCGAACGATACCTGTCGCGAGTTGTGAGTGGGTGTCGCTTAGAAGACTGGTAATGGTCTGTGTCCCGTGACCATTCTGCGCGCCGGGCTCAGACGGAGGCTGATGGGGGCTGGCGGCGCGCATCGCATCACGAGGATGGCGAGCGTAAGGCAGCTCTGCATGACAGTCCGGGCCGCGTTCGAAGAACCGCAGGGATGCTGAAAGGGAGCATGTCCAAAACACACAGCAGAAACGTACCTGTGTCCCTTGTTACGGGGCCGCGTCTCGAGCGCCTATCTATTGGAGCGCTCTTAAGAGGGTAGCGAGGCCAAATGAGGCTGCGAGAATGCAGTCGCGGGCGCTTCGGCAACCCTAATTGGACTGGGCAACCGTCGCTGTTGCGATACGATTGGAGGCGGCCGTTGATTTGATAGGAATTTGGGGGTGTTCGACAGCCCTCGTTGGCAGCTTTGACAGTGGAGAGGGGGATTGGGTGATTGATTGGTTTGTGCGAGGGAAGGAGAGAAGACGAGGGAAAGCCGAACGATGATTTGAGGGTGCAGCCAGACTTCTTTAACTGGTTGATTTGGTTGGATGATTCAGCTCGACGAGTGGGACGGGTCGCACAGGATTTTTACAGGCTTTCAAAGGTGGCTGGCGGGGTTGAACTTGGAAAGTGGGCCCAGTTCCAATAAGATGAGGGGGCGGGGGCGTGAATGCAGGAAAGTGCCTGCGTGGATGCGCTCAAGTCTCGGAATCAGAAGCGGTCTACGAAGTACTTACAATCGTTTCATGACAGTACATCGTACATATTACATACTACCACATTATGTCCGCTCTAACATGGGATCTCTGGGTCCCAAAGACTCCCTTGATGAGCATTGCAAATAGTGTAGGCATTCAAGTTGGCAAGCATGCCTGTTTTGCGACACGTCGTGAAGCTACCAGCGGGGCTGCGGTCAGACGTAAGGAACGGAATACCAAAGGTGGCACGGTGGTAATAAGAAAACTACTAGTAGTACGTACCTAGGTAAGTTTCCCCGCCTCGGAACTCCCCAACTGCGACCCTTTCCCAGCGACAAACTCAGGTGCGATGCAACAAAGATGCGTCTCCTTGCCGACCCAGTGTACGAGAAGGATCCCTCAGCATATAGACACGAGCGTCTGCGACAGTATAGCATCACTCACTGACGTTCGCCGTCACCCCAGGCGAACATCGATACTCAAGGGATGGGGTGTATAGGCTTGACCGAGGATCGGCATCGACCCCGGTACCTGCCGCTGCGGCTGTTGTGTGGTGTTCAATCTCGGCTTAAACTTAGCCCCGACGACGTCACCCAACTCTCAAGCTTCCCGGCTAGAAATCAGAAACAAGCAAGCCGTCGTGGTGCGTTATGAAGTTGGTGACCACCGGCCAGCGTTAGGCGGTGCGGACTCTGAAGATACAAGGTCGATCAGAACTCGTCTGTCTGCACGACGGCATCATGGAAGCGATCCACGCCGAGATGATGTCGCGAATCGACCCATGAGTTTGGTTCCAACAAGGGAAAAGTCTAGTTGCCTTCAGTCTCAACGGCGCCCAAAAGCGGAAGTAGCCCAGTCTTTGAGGTGACATATCGCCAGCCAAGTGGTACGGGTTCACCGTTCAGCAAACTGGTGCGGCCGCCCGCTGGCCGGGTGTCGGACCTGAGACCAAAACCCGGATGCATGGCAAGCGCCGGGTTGACAACCGCCAGCATCAAGCCCAATTGAGAGCAACGTCCAGCCTCCAAGCCTCGAACCCGAAAAGTCGGTGTGGACCCACCTCAACCTCATCGCCATTGCATGTCGCCCATGGCGGTCAGCCGGGGTGGTCGATATTCGTCGCGGTGATTCTCCGCGTCTCAAGAGATAAACATTATCCTGTGCTGTTTATACTATCATACAGACCACGTCGAAGCGGTTTCCCTTCCCTCTTGTCTAGGTCCCCCAGGTTCTGAGTCGAGGTAACAAGGGTACGGATTACGGATACAGTGGCACCGTCCGAATCTTCGGGAATACCTGCCAGCACGAGCAGGGTCTCGGCCATCGCCACAACGGAATAGAAATACGATACATGTCACCCGCTTACACTTTTACATACCACAGTAGCCGGCGAAGCGTTGGTTGATGATCCCGGCCAGACACGCCGTGCTCGACTCGGATGATAGTCCTGCGCTCCTGGTACTGTCTACCCATGTAATAAGGCGGCACTGGGCGGGATCAGAAAGAACCTGTGCTACTGTGGTACTGTTATAAGTGCTACTGTTAACTTGAAAGGACGCAAAAGGCTCTCATGGTGATTTCCAGGTGACGACACAATGTGTCATCCCAATGCAGGATGAGTTGTCAGATCTCTGCCGACCCGCCGCCGACGGGAGCGACCCATTTCCCCGCAGACACTCCACTGCTTGGCCGGGACGGAGATCGTGAGCGCGACTCACCGTCGGCGAACTGATGTGCCAACTTCGAACATTTTTTCGTGTCTCGACTAATGTATACTAAATTGAGTAACGTGCCGTCAGCTTATTATTGAGGTGACGGCCCTTCCTAATTTCACAGTAGCGGACGCTCGGGGCTTCACTAGTCTCGTCCCAGCATCTGTTCAGCCTTGCCTCCGCACCATCCAGGCGCCTAGGTAGGTCAGGTAATATTCAAAGTGGTACGTAGGGTTGGTACGGGTACCCAAGTAGTTCGCGAATTCTTCCAGTGCCGTGCATTGGAACCCCAATCATTTGCAACGTCCCCCCCCCCCCCCCCCCAACCACGTCATCTCGACCTCATCTGTCCAGGCGTGCCCTCGGCGCCAGATGTAACAAGACAATAATCCTTGAAGGGCCTATAATTCGGATGTTAATGCCCCTCTCTACGCTGACCCGATCATGGGCGCAATCTCACTCCAGCGCGTGCTGTGTACTGTGATTACCAGAGAACAAGAATCCAGCAACCGCCGAGAGCTACCATAGGTAAGGCATATGTACGGAGTTATGATCTCGGTAGTCGCAAAACTGGAGACTCGCTTGCTCTGGCCGGTGCAAGCGCGGGATCAGCCGGGGCAGCGCCGTCGCCTAAGGTAGCCCGGAACCGCGCCGGACGACAAGGGCATTGGCGCCAATGAGCATCAGTATCACGTACTGTCGCGACCGTCGTCAAGGTTGCGATGCAGCGATAGGCTCCTCACTTTGAAACGATCTCACCTGGCGCCAATGGTTGGTTTCGATAGCATTTCTCACGCGAGTATACACTTACCCCGGAATGCGTGGATACAACGAGCCATGGCTATGTTTCAATCTCGAGCTCTATCATGGCAACCACATACTCGCCCACTCTAAGATGAAGATACGTAGGTACGGTATGGACGAATGAAAGCGCGTACTAGACCTTCTGGCATCCTATCTTCTCCCTAGCACGAGGTTGGTGATGGTCTGTTACAGTAAGGTAGGTAGGACTGGAATCATTGCGGACACCTTCTAGTGACCTTGACGGCGGTGATGCGTCTTATTATACAGTAGTGTAGAAACCGTCCTTTGAGCTTCAGCTGGGGTGTTCTCACCCGGCGGTTGCGTGCATCGACGCATCTACCCTCAAAGGACCCAGATGGCATGTGCGACGCCACAGATGATGGTGTATTGTCACGATTCTTTCATCCTGTGATACCTCATCCCTCCATATTAGATCCCTAACAAACATAGGTACCTAGGGAGCCAGCAAATAGCGTAGGACCGTAATCACCATTCTCCGCGCCTTCAAGATCTTACTGAGCGTGACCAGGGTCCAAGGATTGAGTCGTTCTGCCAGCCCATGCTCAGAGCGTCAGGTCCAGGATGCTACCCCATCAGCTCGGCAGCGCTGAAGATACGACCTCCGCTGTATTCTGTCTGAGCCTTTGTTGAGGTTGTCAGCGTACGGACTAGAGTGCCTCGAGTGGCTCTCGCTTTCAGATCAATAAGTGGGTTTTGTATTGTACTAGTGCTTTACAGTGCGCGCCTCGCCGCCAACCATTTGGCGGGCGATAGGATGGACATGTCTTAGCTGGAGGAAGTACGGTAGCTAGCATATACATCATCTTTTTGATACGAGAGAGCCGCATCTGACCGTTTTCCAATCAAGCCTGGTGTGCTTGCGTCCATGTTTATACACATTCCCCTCCTACCAATACACCGCACCCCCTTTCCCATCCTTCCCGTCCCAGAGCCCGAGCCCGCCTCTACCCCCCTCACCCCCTTCGCCTTCCTCCCCTTCCAATATCCTCACCAGCCCTCCCCGTCTCCTCTCCCCCAGCCACCGATCGATCCAGCCCTTCATCCTCCGCCTGCTCGCCTCGCTGCCCACGTTGACAGTCGGCACGACCCGCTCGATGCGCAAGGCCATCAGGAACAGCGCCAGCTCCCGGAAGCTGCTGTGCTCGCTGTACGGCACGCCAAAGCACAGCACTTCCTTCCCGCTGCCCCGCTGCGGCACCAGATCCCGCACGCCAAACCGCGTGCGCCACCCGGGGCCGTGCAGCAGCTGGGTCGTGGGGAGGGAGCCGGGCGCGAGGTTCGCAGCTACCGCGGGGGCGCCAGCCGTGCCGCCGCCGTTCCCCTTGCCGTTCACCCCGCCCGGTCCCGAGGGCCGGTAATTCCAGCCCGACGGCCGGAACCCCACGATCCGGCCGAACTCGCCGCGGGCTCTGTACGCCTCGAGATACTCGGCCAGCGTCTCGGCGCGGATCTCCATGATCATCTGCATGTGGACTTGTGCCTCGCACGGGTCCGAGGTGAGGAGCGAGACGAGCTCCGGGTCGTCGAGCTGCTTGCACATGCGGATCTTGGCGGGCGTGGCGTAGATCTTGGTGTTGAGCGCCTTGGCGATGGCGACGCAGATGCGCTCCTTGCCGATGCTGTAGGTGCCGCAGACGACGAGGAGGCGGTTGGGGTGGCGGGGTCTGCCGTTGAGGGCCGTGAAGGCGTTGCTGGGAGGAAGTGAGGATCGGGTTGGCGGGGTGGTGGTGGAGGAGGTGGTGGGAAAGAACTTGGCAACGCTCTCATTGTTGGAAGAGCCGTTGCCACCACGTTCCCGTCGTCGCAGGAGGGCGTCCCACTCGCGATTGTCGTTGGCTAGGAGGCTTTTGTTGAGCCGGGAGCAGAGTTCAGCGCAGGCACCGATCACGTCGTGTTGCGGCGGAAACGAGTAGCGGGGGTTGAGGTAGGTGGTATCGAGGTAGCAGACATCGATCTTCTGCTGCTTCGTTCGGCGAGAGAGGGCATCGACCATCTCGGGCCGTAGTTTCGGGTGCTCGACGTGGGAGGCGCAGGCACGGAAGTCGCCGCAGTGAAGGATCCGCTGGGTTTTCCCGCCAGTCGTCTTCTCAAAGAGGAAAAGGGAGCTTCCTGGGCAATGGTTCGCTGGGATCATGGTCACCGTAACGTCCTTGGTTTCTGGGACGGGCACTGTCTCCTCGAACTCCAGCTCGACGACATACTTTGCTGCCGTCCTCAGCTGCGACTTGACCAACGACCCGGTTACTTTGCTGCAGTAGATCGGCCCATGCGTCCAGCTCGCTGTCAGGCCCATGTAGTGATCACTGTGGAAGTGGCTGAGGAAATACGCTTGGCAGCCTTCGACGGCCCCGTACCGGAAGGCATCAACACAGATTGAGAGCCCAGGCATGATCTTGTAGAATGGACACGTTCGCTTATACGCGGGCATGCCCCGGGACGCGCTCTCCGCCGCGGCAGCCGTCGCCCACGCCGCATCCTCGGCGTGGCCAGACATGAGCTTGGTAAACGCCGAGGTTGACGGGCCCTCCCCGGCGTCGCCACCGAGACTGATGGGATTCGCCTGACCCGGGCGTGCCACAGCAGCTTTTGCAAACCGCTTGCTCATAACTGCAGCCTCGGTTTCATTCGCAACCCCGATAACAGTGGCAATGGCTGGCGGATTCGGCAAGGGCATCGGGTTGCCGTCGAGACAGGAATTGACGTGCGCTGTGGCCTCGTCTGACGTCGCACCAGCCAGACTACCGTTGCAGACCGGACAGCTCTCCGCCATAGCGTTCCCGTTGTCATCGCTTGTATCGTACTCTTCTCCTCCCGCCTCCGCCTCCAACCGTGCCTGCTCCTCCATAAACTGCATCATCCTCCGTTCCTCACCGGTAAAATCGTCGCCCTCGAATAGGCCCATATCGTCGCTATCGAAGACGTCATCTCGTGTTTCCTCGTCGCGGTCACCCCCGGCCTCGGCTCCCGACGTCTGCTGTCTCAAAAGCGGCGCCCTGGAACCTCTCTCTCCGTTGGTAAGCTCGGCCGGCCCAGAACCCTTGATTTCCTCGCCTGAATCGGTATCCAACCCGGAGTGTAGTGGCCTCACCCTTGCTGTAGTTTTCGCCGAAGCTGGCTCGTTTTCCTTGTCACCTTCGTCATCGTCGGAAGAGTCGTCGAGGAACGGATTTCCCGCCTTCTTTTTCTTGTTGTCTGACGCCGCCGAGGTGCCCGACTTTGCGTTCGGCTGCGATGTGGTTTGCGCATCGGACTCTGATGGCCCCGACCCCTGCCGGTGTCCTACCTTCTCGGCCGCGTGCTGGCCTCCTTGCGGACTAATACCTGAACTGCGGGGGAGGCCGCAAGGACTCAACTTCCTCCTCTTCACGGATCCGCCAACCTCGTTGAACCTCCTTTCTCCGCCATCCTCGCCCGTTTGCTCACGGGGCGGGGTCGAGCGATAGAGGTCCTCCTCTTCTCCCGCCTCGGGGACGACGTCGATCCCACAGCTGTCCTCTCTCCTCTCCTCGATGAAAAGCGCCTCATCCTGTTCCGGCGCCTTCTTGAAGAAGCTCAGAATACTCTGATTCGGCTTTGATTTGGTTTTCGGCTTTTGCTTGGTGGCAGAAGCGGACAAGGTTGACTGCCTGGACGCGGGCTTCTGTGGGGTTTTCAGTCGAGTCTGGGATAGCCTCGATTTCGCAGGCGGCGCCATGATCTGCCGTTTTGCTCGTGCGGGTTTGGAGAAGTGCAAAGTGCGGACGCGTTGTCAGATTGGACAGAAGTAGGTGGGGTGGAACACCTCGGAGTCGCGCGCTATCACGTGGTTCAATTTCTGTTCAGATGGGCCCATAAAGGACGGTGCAAACACACACACACACATGCGCAATAGCGATAAGAAAGCCGTCACGTAAGCTTGGGTCAGTTCCACGATCTGCTGCAGAATGTTCGACACAGTTTACAGATTAACCCAGGCGGAAGCTGTCTCATTCTATTGAACTTTTGGGACCCTGCTCGCCGTTGGCCTCTTATCGTCGATCCACCTGTCCCTTCCCCCGTCTTCCCGATCCCGATTCCCTTGTTCACTACTCTGCAGTCCCACCAGCAGCCCCCTCCGGCTCAGGCGCCTCGTCGTCGTCGTCCAACCCGCCAGCGGGGACCTCGTACAGACGCAGGATGCTCTTGTTGGGGTCCTTGACGAGCACGTACTTGCCCTCGTCGCGCTGCAGACACATGTCGGCGATGGTGCGCACGATGCCCCAGCCGTTGGACAGCTGAAGATTCATCTGGTTGGCGAAGTCCCTGGGCTTCCAGCCGATGACGCCGAGAATGACGTGCTTGTCGTTCACTTTGGGCGATATGCGGGAGACGAAGCTGCGGTCAGGTTAGCTGGGCGTGGTTCGAAAATTGCCGGGAGGTCAAGCACTCACCCAAGCTTCATGACATCAGCCTTGGCCAGAATACTCTGCACAGTCCACCGCGCGAGCTTGCAGCTGTTGTTCTTCATCTCCGTGGCGACCACGGCACCTCTCTGGGATACGAGCTTCGTCCGCCAATCCAGCCCGCCGCCGCTGCCCTGAGCCTTGTTGTCGAACTCGTTCAGCGCATGGACGGTCACGAACTGGTCCTCGCCGTTGATGGCGTTTTTCTGTACCGCGTCGAGCTCCGTGCGGACGACCAGGTATGTCGGGTTCTCCTCGCTAGTCGACAAGTCAAACCGCCTGTACTTGTATGCCTTGGACGCCGGAGGCTCTGTCTCGTCCGACGCGCTGTAGAAGGGGTTCTCGTGCGCCATCTCGACCTTCTGGTTCTGGCTCTCCAGCACCACCTGGTTGGCGAAGTTGTGGTTAATGTAGGTCGCCTCCTCGGCGAGCGCAGCCGGCTGGTTGATGGGTTCCTTGGAACCCTCGGAAGCCTCGAGCGGGGCGTCGTGGGCGTTCTCGTTGACTGTCACCATGTCGAGCGCTGCGTTATCGCGCTTGTCCAGGAACACCTTGTTGCCCTGCCGGACGATAACAATGTCCCAGGGGTAGACGGACCGTGGGGCGCACATTAGCATCGACAGGATACTATCCGTGGCGAAGATAGTGGCCTCGTCCCTCTCGGCCAGCTCCTGGATGATGGGGTCGGACGAAGTCGTCACATTGTACACGGCGCGGTCCACAACCGCAAGCTTGCGCTCGGCGCTCTTGACGGGCTGCTTGTCGAATGACCGGTCGTAGTAGTACAGAAATCCGTAGCTGTCGATGTCTTCGCCCTCGTCGGTTTCGAGGTTCAGCTTGCTGAGGCGGTTGAAGTCGATTTCCTCGAGAAGCTTCCAGTCGGGCCTAACGTTGATGGAGGCATCGCGGTTGCGCTGCGGCTTGTCATAATCCCTCCAGCCGAAGCGGCGACCACGAGCACCACCGCCCCGCGCAGCGCCACGGCCATCGTAGCCGCCGCCGTATTGTTGACCACCACGCCCCCCACGCTGGAACTGCTGGCGACCACCGCCCCGGGTGTCTCCGCGGGCACCACGTTGGCCACGGCCGCGGGTGAAGATGGCGCCACGCCCGAAGCGAGTCTTGCCCGTGTCGCGCACGTTGGAAACAACGGAAAAGGAGGCCTCGTCTTCTGCCACAGGCGCGGAAAAGAGCGAGGCGGAGCCGGCGCCGTATACCTGTTGGTCTGAAAGCGGATGGTGGTCAGTAATAGTACATTTGCTGGAGATAAAGACCCTGTGAGAGAGCCCAGAATCACAACGCACCGCGGTAATTCCTGTTGTATTGTTGCCTGCCACGTCCGTCCCTGCCGTCCTTAGAATCGGACCAGTCAGCCATGCGGCCTAGCTTGTCGCTCTTGGAGAACGGGGCGTAGGGGACGCCATTGAGAGTCGTCTCGTCGGTAACGGGGGGCCCCCAGGTGCCGTCGGGATCGGGCAGCGAGTTGATGAGGTCGACAAGGGCCGAAGTGCCTGGCGCAGGTTCCGCCATAGCTGCTTGGATACGCGACTACTTCGCGATTGATACCTCGAAGGGAAGAGACCAGGGTACTGTTGAGAAAATCTCGAACGCTTTCCGATGCCTGGTGGTTGCTCGCTGACCTCTCAGAGCTCTTTGATTTTGGTCGAAATTCTCTTGTGGTGGGGTGTTTTGTGATGTGGGGCAGGCACACTTTAACAATGGCTGCCATTACGGATATGAAAGGGTGAGCTACCTAAGGACTAATAAGCTAACCCTCCCACCATTGACAACGAGGCCGGCTACGTTGCCGCACTTGGTACCAGCAATGGACTTATAGCAGACCACAACAATGCCTACTGTCCATCTCTTGCTGGCGGTTGCTTAGTACTGTCATGGTGAACTTGTAACGGTTAATCAGCGAAGCTTTCCGAGTCATGAGGGGCACTGGTATTGCCGACTTGTTCCTGAAGTGATTGATAAAGGAAATCGATATGGTACGTTCCCGGTACGGGAGCGCAGCCACGTCCTTGTGGTGCTCCTTGACCCAGCCATGAATAAACCGGATCATCGCACAGAGGAGTACACGGAACCGCTCGACGTTCTGTTCAATAACAGGACCTGTCAAGGGAGCAAGACCGATAGCATCAAGCCCTAGAGGTTGCCCTCCTTCTACAGGAACCTCTTCTCCCTGCTCCTCGGTACCATGGTGAGACAAATCTTCGTCGTCGTAGACGTCGCCGTCCGCGGCTCTGGGGGCGATGCAGACTTCAGAGATCAGACACAGGGTAGGGGGCAAGACTTGCACATACGCTCTGGTGAGTTCCAGTGACGAAGAGCCTAAGGCAAAAAGTTGTGGCTGATCGGAACAAAAGCTCCGGCCTTCGGCCCGAGAAGCGCAAAATCTTTGG
Source organism: Chaetomium strumarium (assembly GCF_033439665.1). Taxonomy (NCBI): domain Eukaryota; kingdom Fungi; phylum Ascomycota; class Sordariomycetes; order Sordariales; family Chaetomiaceae; genus Chaetomium; species Chaetomium strumarium. The sequence goes on along the minus strand of NW_026944429.1, from coordinate 5,751,189 downwards.
GAACTGTGAGGATCGAACTCACGACCTCCGGATAGCTCACTATTTTAACTATGAGACCGGCGCAATCTTCCGACTGTGCTAAGCTCCCTTTTCCTGATTATTGAAGGCAAGGTGGCAAGAAGAAATTGATCAAGGTGGCTTTGGTGCTGTTTCAGATCTATGTGCGTCGGGCCGAAACCCGGCGGGGCTGGTTCACACCTTGCGTGGGGCCAATCGCCCAACCCGAGCCAATCCCAAGTCCCGACCCAAAAAGCCATACGTCACTCCACAACGCACCACAGCCGCTGGCGCCCTGCAATAAAGAAAACGCATGGAGAGTATGATGGACGCCGTGGTACTCGCAGGTCCAAAGCCCATAAGCTATGGCATTCACGCGCAGTAGATCACCTTCAAAGTGGCAGGCCTGAGCTAGCTAAGCTCCATTTCTTGCTTGCGGGGCTGAGGGGGTCAGAGAGAAGAAGAGACACTACGGTAAGGTACCTATCAAGGGGGCTTCGGTTACCCAACATCAAGTGCGAACCCAATCTCACTTCTCCCTACTCGGTACCACAAACTGTTGAAGGGCTTCTTGAGAGCCACGACGCACTCCGCTGGGTTTTGTACTCTTACTTTGCGTCATCCTAATGTAGATGTACGGACACGCAGCCCTCGGCAGCTCATTGCCTATTGCAATGGATCTTCTTTGTCCTCGTGCCAATCGGCATTATCCCCTGTTCTTAATCCATTGTGCGAATTCGCGTGAGACGAATGACGCTGGACGACAGTTCAGGTTCCATAGCTTTCGGTCAACGGAAGGGATACGCAGATACGAGAGGTATGCGCCGTCTGGAAACAGGAGCCGAGGTTCACTGTTGGGAGGATCTGGGGTAGTCGGTCTCTTAGTGTTAGGTTGCGAACCCGCGGAACCGGGGACGTTGGATGCGTAAAGCTTCTGGGGAGGAGTTGGTGAACTGTGCCTTCTTTTCGGTATGTAGAACGGCCAACCAGCTGTCCGCAGTCTCTCTGCGAGTCTGAAGGTGTCTTGATGACTTGTGGAAGCAACCCTATATCAGCCATCGACCAACGTGTTAGGTAACCGGTGACATAGAGGGTATGTAGATCCCGTAAAGACAGCGGGATGGTTTATTCTAGATCCCTCTATACCGCCGGCCCAACGTGTATGGTCTCACGACAACCGCTATAGCTAAAAAGAAGCAATGATAGATTTCCTACCTACCTTCTTGCCTTAGTACCGCGTCCCAAACTCCGGCTTAGTGGAAAGCACATTCTCCAGCGCATCCCGCACCTCGAACTCCTCCAAGACCGCACCGAACCTGAACAAATCTCGTCAGTCACTAAAAAAAGAAAAAAGAAGGGGGTGGGGGGGGGGGGAAAGGAAGAGAAAAAAGCCTAGGAAGAGAAAGGAAGAAAGCGGGAAGAAGAAACGGACGGAGAAACTCACCCGTAACATCGGACTTTCCCACTCAGCTCCTCCGTCAGCCTCCCTAGATCCTCTAGGCTTAGCTCTCCCGCCCGCGGATGAGCCAGCACCATCCCCCAGGCCATGACAGGCGTGATCTCGCCGTCCAGGTTCAGCCGCTTGCTCAAGTCGAGCAGGGTCGCCAGGTCAGCCTTGGTCAGTGTCCAGGTGGCCATTTCTGCAGGTGTGCCATTGGGGCCCCTGCCAACGCTGCCGTTGCCGTTGCCGTTGCCGGGGCTGTGATGGTGGAGCATATGGGCATCATGGTGGTGATGATGGTGGTGGTGGTGTGTCTGGCGGCGGTGGTGGCCAAAGGGCATGTCGGGCGGAAGTTTGGAGAAGGGCTCGGGCGGGCACGACGCCATGAGGGCGTGGCCGCAGGGATGGTGGCTGCCGCTCTCGGCGCTGCGCTCCAGCAGCCAGGGCAGGTGGTTCATGCACGGTCTTTCGAGACTAGGTTTTTTGTTATTTGATCAGCCTTGCTTTCCTATTTCCTCGTTGTGCTTGCTCGCTGATCGGGTTGTTGCCACGCCTTATCTTACTGATCCGCCTTCAGGGAGAGCACATGATCGGCTCGGGTCCCCATAGAACACCACTCATCTCGTGCTTTTCCCCCGTTGGTTGCTCTTTACAACAACTATCTTATTAAAGATCCGCCCTCTCGCCTTGTGCTATGGGGAGTGCAGTGGGGCGGCCAGGTGAACATGACGGGGTATCAACTTAAGTGCGTGGATGGGTCAGGTATTTTAGGGCTTTCGTACGTTAAAACAAAGTCAATGCCAGCTTGTTCATAATCCAGAACTGGATTCTCGTTCGGCTGGTCTCCGGCATCCAGGCTGGTGCTTAGTGGCTCTTGCTGGGAATGTTGGTGATAAAGATGGCGGTAGCCGGACGGGTATATCGCGCTGCGCGGCGATAGTTCATCGCTGCGGCCTCCGCTGCTTACGGAAATCGGAGCGCTGAACGCATTCGTGTTGCTGGATGCCGCCATGTAGCTCCCCGTCATACTGGTGTTCGGTGAGTGCCCGACGCTCAGATTGCTCATCGAGTCCTCCAGCACGTTGCTGCCGCCTGTCAACGCTGCCATGCGCGAGCCATCTTGGACCAGAAGGGCCTTGAGCTGCCTATTCTCCTCTGCTAGCTTCTCCTTGTCTTTGGATATGTTGCTGAAAATCTCCTTCAGGCGGAGCACCTCGTCTTCGAGAGCCTTGATGTAGAGCTCTTTTCGCTCCCGGTGGGTTCTGCGGCACCGGATTAGCTGGGAAGAAAACGGCACCACAGCCCATGCGCTTCTCACCTTTGAGCTTGCCGGTTTAGCTCTTGTCGCCTTGTTAGGGCTGGTCTGCTGTCTGGCTTCGGACCGCGCCGCTTCGGTGGTTGCCCGTCTGCAGTTGGAAGGCCAGGTTGGCTCAGCTGTCTAAGTGTGGTAGAAGCGCTGGGACCAACCTCTTGTTACTCTCTTTCCCGCCAGGGTTCTGATGAAATCGATGTTTAACGTCGACAAGGGCGTCCCATCGTGGCCGGAGGGTCCTTCGCCAAAGCCTGGTTGAGGGGGTTGGCTAGGAGAGAGAGACGTCATGGCTGCTCGGACGGAAAGCGACAAGGGAAAGTCGTCCTCTGCGGAGGCGAGTAGCCCGGCGACGAGTGATGGGCTGCAGCGGCTACAATTCCTATGTCAGCAGTCATCATGACGAGCGCGCCGTATATTCATGTCAGAAAGCTGCGGGTTGTGGTTGGCGTGCTGTGAACCTGGTGACGATCGGAGTAAGGAGACAGGTAAGGGGATGACCCCTTTCCAAAGGAGCTCTGAGATGTGAAAACAGAGTGAGAGTATGCCGCGTACCTGGTGGAATCGGCGTTGGTCTCGACAGGAGGGGAGCCTTCAAATGCGATGTGTGTGGTGTATAGTAATAAGTACAGGGCTGGTCCGCTCAGGCAGTCAAGCGGCACCGATGGCTTGGCGCGGGATAGGGCGTGGCTCAAGTGACGGTCCAGAAACCATGGACCCGTTTGCGCAGAGCAGCGTGTGATGCGGGTATCAGATGTATTGATAAAATCGTTTGCAAAGTGGTTGACGATGGACGAGAATGATCGCTTCAGTCCCGGTGTAACGCGCCAAGCTTGGCGATGAGCTGCCTTCGAGAATCCCTGATACCCCTCGTCGTGGCAAGAACACGTAGCTTTGACACGAATAGTAGAGCTCCGAAATGACCTAGTTGATGTGAAGGTGAGTTGAGTGAAGAGCCTTGCCTCCTACAAGGCCTTATATAACCCTCCGCGCTGAATCTGACATGCAGGGGCTTCGCCACAGGACAGGAACATTGTTGGGTGTATTCGAACTTTCGAAACCCCGACACGGTCGAAACGAAGAACCGTGCAGGGTCGGAGTTAAAGCTTTCGTCCTGTGCTAGTGTTGGCTTGTATGCAAGACGGGCGGGGGAGAATGTAAGTTGTGAATCATATACTATGGACTCGGTCAGAAACTATCCGTAGACGCCCGCCGTCAACTTCCTGACTGGAGACTTGAAGTGACGGTGTTTGGTGCCCCACAGAGGCAGAGGTGCACCGTGCACACTGATCCAAATACGCTACGCACGAGCCGAATACGCCCTTGCATGTCAAGAGGCTCAGAGGTCGGAGATCGCTGGAAAGCCGGTGAGCTTAACTTTAACTAAACAACTCCTGTCATCAGAAAACCAACCGCCTTCGACACTTTTTACCACACTATGCTGGCCTGTCCGATTTGCTCTCACCGTTCCGGCGTGACTCCCTCTCTTCGGACCGGTTCTTACTAAGACAGCATCGAATCGGGAAGTGAGCGCGACCGGCATCCATGCGGCCAAGGACCTCGGTTTGATCAACAGGAATCTAAAGCAAGATAGGGTACTTACTGTCTTTGTTCGCCGCCGAGTCTTGTCAGCTATTGGCAATGTCTCTACCCTCGCCTCGCCTTTCTCTTCTCTTCGGGACCTCAACGTCCTCAATGTCAAAGCGTCTTATCGATTGCTATGATCGGAAGTAGGCACACGTCTCTCACTACCTGGTCTGGACTCATGCCGAATACCCTACTTTGTTACTATTCCGAGGCGTCTAATATTCCACACTTTTTCAAGCGTTCTCCCGGACCGGGCTATCCCTTACTACCCGGTTGCGCGCTAAGTCCGATGCCAAGCTCCGCTCCGCGCCTCCACCAGGGCTCCACATGGCCGCGGGCTCCGGGCAGGGCACACCCGGCACAGGCGGATCGACCGACACGAGGTCCGAAGGGACATGGAAGCGACAAGCCGCCAACGACGAGTACATACCTTACCTATACTGACCTGACCGTCCTCACCCTCGAATGCCGCACGCCGAGAGATAACTTAAAGAGTTCCACCATCTGCGCCAGCTCCATTAGGATTCGACCTTAATCCTGTTGAAGTACTGCCAGATGCCATCGAGTCATGTCCCTCTGTCATTCCCTCATCTATGAGCTTCGGTGTGTGCGGATTGCTTGCTCCAATGCGTTCAATCTGGATTATGCTCTAACTTCCAGGTCAAGACGGTTTAGAATGGTTGTGAAGTAATGCATTGCGCAGAAGCTGCCGCACTAGCAACAGTGAAGCTTGACAATGGCTAGCGTGTGTAGGAGTTACCTACATTGTCAATAAGTGTTGCTCTTGACCATAGTCATATAGTCAGGTCACTGGGCACCGCCGTTAGTTCGTCTTCTACTCGTCACTCACCTCAATCCGCTCCTGTCCCATCATCGCAAGTACGTTCCTCGGTTACTAGAAGCGTGGGGGCTACTGCTGATCGGATGGCATCATAGACTCATGGCGTTGTAGATACCTTACCTTCCTTACACAGTATGTGTTCCCCGCACCGCTCACGGGTACAAGCGTGCGCGGGGAAGGCGGCCGGGCGAACCAGGACATCCGCATCGAAGCAGTCGAGAAGGAGGATCGGCCGTTCAACGAAGTTGATCGATCGGAAACTGTCAGCCTATCGGGGAACTAGCTCAACGCCTACTAGCCATGCCGACCCACTTGAAGGAGGAGAGTTTCCTGAGCGTCCAGTCTATTCGTCAATGGGGACTCATCAAGGCTTAGACAGTAAGGTAGCGTGCACGAATAGCATACGATTTCCCTCATCCGGTGCCCTCTCGTCAACTACAGACTAGCACAGCAGGAACGACGTCTCCGGGGTGCGTGTCGCGTGTTGAAGATTCCGACAGGTGCCTGGGTAAATAGTGTTTGGGATAAATGGGAAACGCAGAGATATGACAGTAAGATGACGACTGGGACGAGCAGAGTGGTAGTTTCTAATCACGGGATCAATATGTCCCACCTGTCTGTAAGGAGACACTGCTGAGTTGCCTGTCGACAGATCGCTTCGTAACCGGAGAGGAGGGCGGGGGAGACGATCGCTCGAGAGTTAGTAGTACAATTGTCGACGCAGAGCACCATAGCCTGCGATCGAGATCGAACCACTCTTCTGAGAGAGCTTCATCCCCTCACGTGGTAAGTGGTCCCACACTTTGTTGCGGTGAAACCTCGAACCGTTGGCAGGAAAAGTGCCCCGGCAGTATGTAGTACAATGTCGGGTGTATGTAGGCATATTTGACCTCGTCATAGACTCTCCATGGAGATCCGAGGGCTATGTGGGACAACGCTACCGTCCCAGTTTAAAGCCGGCAGCCCTCTGAATTGTTGCGGTGGTGGTTCGTTCGGGAAACACACCGTCGCTGTCAGATTGGGGAGGGACTTTTCGTCTTCTACCTTGGGGTAATATACCGATCATGTCGTGCAAGCAGGGGATGGTCTACGCAGCGAAGTCGTCCTGCGAGAGGGCTGGGTTTGACTGGACGCACGCTCCACATCGCGATGCAGCGACTGACATGGCCGAGTCCAGACCTTCAGCGGTTTAGAGTGTACATACTGTGCGTACCCTCCTTCCTGGTACGGTGGGTTACATGCAATGACTTTGGGGTCCTGGGCCGCTGGGAAGTTGCAAGATGAGACAAAGGGACTAAGCTGCCTTTGGTTAAGCAGCAATATACTTACCGGTGCCTATATACCACACTACTCATTTGTAGTAGTAACAGGTGACGGTTAGTTTCCGGGGGGAAAGGGGGCAGTGACCTTGGCGTGCCAGCACGATCAGCACAGCTGTGGTTATCGCCGCGAGCGGGTGCGTCTCTACCACAGTATATGGTTAGGTCGGAGCAGGTGTTACATTGAGCTCACCTCAACGGAAATAGCACATTGTGGTGGAACTAGCTTGGGATGGCGAGGACACGCACTCTGCTTGGACGGAGGAGCCGAGAAGCGTGACGAAACCTTTAGAAGACCGTGATGAGCATGTTCGTAATTTGTATGCGTCTTGTACTTCGAGGATAACGACGTCCAGTGCGTCCCTCCGTGGCAACGGAGGCCTATTGGGTTGAATTGGTTGCCATTAGCTGGGACCACTTGCAGCACGAACTTGGCGTGCAGAATAAACAGTACGGTATCCCGAGGTGAACGCTATGGGGCATGTAGATAATCCTACCTACGACATGCAGGTTGAGCCCGGGAATTCTCTGGTGCTGTCCGTACTACCTACTGCGTAGCGATGCTGTGCTCGGCCAATGATACCCCTGGTCTTCTCTACATCTTGCATTGAGCTTGTTGTTCTGTCAGCAGATAATTTGGAGTCTCTGATCATCCGGGTTTCCACCACGGCTTCCACAGCAGTGTAGGCAGCAGATACCCGGCAGAGCTTCATCCCCGAAGGGCCTTCCACTGTTGGTGATCTCCGACGAATCCAGTGAAACCTTCGAAAGAAAAGCACAGAGATGGCCTAACCGGTCGGTCATTGAACCCCATCCTCCCTAACCCCATACCTAGGTAAAAAGATCGAGGCGAGATCTGTCAACGAGTCAGAGGTATGAAGTCACTATTGACTCGATCTAAGATGCGAGTCAGCATGAGCATTGTTGTGAAAGGAGACAATCGACTTGAACATATTCGATGTAAACTGCTGGACTTTAGGACACGCGATTTGCTCCAGGACCTCTTTCCCCCCCCCCCCCCCCCCCCCCCCCCCCCCCCCCGCTCAGCGGCAATCCCTGGCACAATTGTCGAGTTGGAAGGTCGCCAGATCAGTGGCGACTGGCCGCACTCGGCCTAGACCGTACGGATGTCATATGGCATCTCGTGCGACTGGTGTCATGCAGGAGAAGCCAGCCAACGAATGAATCGTCCCCGCGGCGCTGCGGGAGGATTTAGGAAAGGTCACGCCGACTGACGATCGGTGTATCGGCATAGCGAAAACTACTGAATAAGCAGCATAAACTTTAGCTGGTAGTAGTTCAGCTCTACTGAATAAAAGGAGGATAACGGGTAGTTGGGATTGAAATCTTGGAGGATCCTACTCAAGGTACGTGTTGCAAAATTGAAAGATTGAGGAAGGACGATACGGTGAGCTAAGGGAAGCATTAGGTAGCACTGTAGCAGACACGGTCATAGGTACCGTACGCATTAAGTTACGCATTTCATGAGTGGGTCTCAGCGTCCCACCACCTACCGTAGGTAAGGTAGGTATTTTGCACGGTATCGGTAACCCGACGTTTTCCTCTCCTTCTTTAGACCTAAGCTTACGGTGAAGAGAGTGAGGTAGGTACTCTTCCATCTATGTCGACTTTGGTCAACTCGAATAACAGTTTGAAACCTACAGGTACCTTACTGAAAGCCCAAGTTGCAAGTGAGCGCAGCAGAGTCGCGCGACTTTCCTTCCAGAACAGCGGCTTGCCACAAGCTGGATTAGCGTCACCAAAGCCAAGGTAACCTTGCACCCGCAGCGCTCCTCAGTGTCATTGGCCAGCTGTTAGCTCTCCCCGCTCTCAACGGTACCCCACAATGCGAGCGCCGCGCACGATTTCGAGGGACACCACCACAGTGTGATTCGCTTCTGTGCACTCATCAGTCACCAAATATTGGACCGGTCGGGTTCGCCTCCTCTCCCGGCTCTCACGCCAAGTCCAGAGCGGTTGGCCTTCCATCGTCTCTGTTGACATCAATTCCCAAACCCCCCCAAAAAAAGATAGGGACTAGCCGGATCTCAGCGTTTACTCACTCTTCGACGTCGCCGATGCCGGTGGCTGCCTGATCTCGGCTGCCACAATACGGGCAACTCCCGCTTCGCTGGCACTGAGCAGCGCGGAGCCAAACAAAGAGATCCCCACTTAAACTTTCGAGGTTGGCGTCTAGAACCACAGAACCCGCCCGAGCGAGTTCGACGACGACAACACCCGTACCGCAAGGCAATCCGTCCGCCTCGGGCCCCAGGCGCCCCGCCGACACATCCTCCCGTGCCCGTCTTGCCCATCATACTATCCCGGAATTTGCCGTCTCCAGGCTAGCCGCAGCCCTAACGTCGCCTTTTGTTGCTCTGACCGTCGACAGAAACACCGGGCTTCGTCGCCTCATAAGAAGCCACCGACTTGCGACCGACAACTTTCGAGGGCGATTGATTGCGAACTCTTGCTCCTCTAAGCGAGCAACGCCCAACCCAGGGCATACAGGGCCCGTCACTGCCATCGATGCACGCGTAGCCACCGAGACGCAACGTCGCTTCGAAGACCGACAGCGAGGCAGTCACGTCAATTGCACTGCATTATGTCTCAGGGCTGTGCCGTGCTCTAGCTTTCTGGCGTTCTGGCCAGAAACCCTGCTGGCCGGTTCCAACTGGACCTCCAGATTGCTTCCCGACCCCGCTCAGCGAGGACGAGTCTCGTCAAAAAGCTTCCGTGTTCCGAGAGAGCCGCGATAAAGGCACCGCCGTCCTTGTATTCTGCGAATGGTGTTAAGAGGAATTTCGCTTGCTGCGATATTTAACACGCCACAATGGAGGAAGAAACTGCTGCTACGCCTCAGATACTCGCTCCCCCGGCCGTGGCCTCGCTCAGGGCTGGTCCGATGGAGCGCTCCCTCAGCGAGGATATCCGAGAGGAGAGGGAGGAGCTACGTGAGGCCGCTGAGCAGACGCTCAATGTCATCCTAGATCTCAACAATGACGGGACAATCAGATGGGTCAGCCCTTCCTGGGTCGACGTTATCGGAACGCAGCCGGATTCGGTTGTGGGCACCCGGATCGCCGACCTCATCGTCAGCGACAACCCCAACATCTTCTCCGAAGTCGTTGAGGGCATGACGCAGGATGATAGACGAAGTCAGTTCATCCGCTTTGCCGTCAAGCTAGGTCCCCTCTCCAAGCTCCTCCCCCCGGAGATGGTCAAGGATCTCGAAGGGACTGCCCAACCCGTTGTTATCGACCTAGAGGCCCAAGGCATCATGGTCTATAGCGGTCCGTCCGCAGGGGAAAGCCATGTAAGTGTCTTCCAAAGCTCATTCCCCGAATCGTCAGGTGCTGATGCCGGAGCCCCAGACCATGTGGATGATACGGCAATGGGTTGCACCGCGGGAAATCAAGATTGATCTGCCTGCGGTCATTGTTGACTCGCTGGGGTCGGGCGCGCAAGTGCTTGCAAGCTACCTCACACAGCTCGCAGAGTCAGGTCTGGATGACCCAGCACAACACCCTCCGCCGCTGCCCGTTCTCTGCCGGATATGCGAGCGGCAGATCTCGCCGTGGTGGTTCGAGAAGCATACAGAGCTGTGCCTACAGGAACACCGCGCTGAAATGGACGTCCAGATGTCTCAAGAGGCCCTAACGGAGCATCGCCATGCCATTGTCAAGGTCCTGGATGCGCTCGAGGCAAGGCACAGCCGGTCACTGGCGGGAGGGGTTCCAATGAACCTTCCTGTCGCCGAGTACAAGGGCTTACCAATTGGTCCTCCAACAACCTCGTCGAGCTCGTCGTCCGGGAACTCGTCTCCTGCACCCGGTACAGCCCCTGGTCGGTCACGTGAACGCTCCTCTGGGTTCGGACACGCGCGGGCTAGGTCGTTTGCTGTCCGCAGACCGCAGGCTAGAATCGTTGAACTGCTGCTTGACTTGTGTGACACGGCCATTGAGATCAGTACGCCTGCCATCAAAGAATCGTCTCAGGCCCCTGGTGAATTCCGCACGCAGTCACCGCAGTCCGAAGGCCGGATCGCCCAAGTGCTGCAGTGGGAGACGCCGGGGACAAATACTCTGGAGCAGGAACAAGGTCTCGCGCTGCTATGTGCCGACACCGAAAGAGTGGCCAAGGAAAAGGTCGAGGCTGTCTTCCGCCACCGCAGGATTCTCGAGTATTCTGAGCGAATCCGTGTGGAGTTTGCCTACATGGTTCAGGACTGCATCGATGCTGCTATGCACAAGGCTGCCAAGATTGCTGCTGGCCGTCTCAGTGATTCTACCGATGATGAAGAGGAAGAGCTCAAAGTCCCGCCACCTGTGGGCGAAGAAGGCATCTTCGCCGGATCTTTCGATGCTCCCTCCACCTTAGCATTGGCTTTACAAAAGGCAGATATCAACGAAGATCCCGACAAACGTCGGCTGTCAATGCCGCTGCATTCTCCGAGGTCAAGCAGCCCCAAGGAGTGCCCGACGCCCCGATCTAACCGTGGCCCTCTCGGCTCTCTAACGGGCGCCAGCCAATCCCGACGGGAGTCTATGATCTTCGAAAGCGACGCTGGGGAGAGTGACGGCAGTCTCAGGTCTTCCTCGGTGGCGTCCAGGGCACCACAGCGGACCGACTCTCCAATGTCCGAGTTCGGGGATCTCCGACGTCAGGCGAGCTCGCGGCAACACCACCGCAGGAGTCTGATTCTCCCGGGCGCCGTGTCGCCGCGCAGACAAGAATCACCCTCCAGAGGCGGACACCCGCCATCCTCGCCCCTCCGGATCAACAAACCACGGAATCTGCCGTTCCTGCCTTCTGATGCTCTGGTGTCGCCGGAAGCGTCGCCGATGCTTCCGGGCAGCGAATTCACGTCCCCCAGCATTTCCCACACGTATCACCACCACCGGAGACAGTCGTCGGCTGCAGTGTCTTCCAATCCCGGCGAGGGACCGGGACCGGCGAAACCCCCGCCATCTCCCCGCCTAAGCGCTGTTGTTGGTGGCCCCCAGGCCAAAGCGGTCCCTCCGTCGATCAAAGATTTCGAGATCATCAAGCCTATCAGCAAGGGCGCCTTTGGCAGCGTCTACCTGTCCAAGAAGAAGTCCACAGGCGAGTATTTCGCCATCAAGGTTCTCAAGAAAGCAGACATGGTCGCCAAGAACCAGGTAACCAACGTCAAGGCTGAGCGGGCTATCATGATGTGGCAAGGCGAGAGCGACTTCGTGGCGAAGCTATACTGGACCTTCTCGAGCAAAGATTACTTGTACTTGGTGATGGAATATCTCAACGGAGGAGACTGTGCCTCCCTCATCAAGGTGCTGGGAGGTCTGCCGGAGGACTGGGTCAAAAAGTACCTCGGAGAGGTCGTGCTTGGTGTCGAACATCTGCATAGCCGCGGGATTGTGCACCGGGACCTGAAGCCAGACAACCTGCTGATTGACCAGAAAGGGCATTTGAAGTTGACGGACTTCGGCCTATCACGCATGGGATTGATCGGACGGCAGAAGAGAGCTCTTACTAGCGGTGCCGATGCGGCGCCTGACCTCCTTAAGCAAGGGCCATTCGCTCGATCTACCTCGATGGCTTCGTCCCGATCCACCTCGCTTGATCTCCACGGGCGCACTCACTCCCCAGGCTCCACCCCGCAGATGACGCCGAGCGATTATGCGACCAGCTTAGGGCAGCCGTCGTACTTCAGCCTGGGGGCCTTCTCACAAGAGCCGCGTCGTATTTCGAACCAACGCAGCGATAGTGGCGGCAGCGAGACCTTAGTGCGGATGCTTGGGGGATTGTCCCTGAATGATCCCCTGACAAACAATTCGCAGGCTATTCTGTCTCCCGCTGAGGGCAGCGAGGCTGAGGGTACTGGGTCCCCGGATCTGGTTTCACTTTCCCACACGACTACCCAGAATAGTACCGAGTCCAAAGGAACACCTCCACAGCCAGCCATGCCCCCGCCGAACTGGGCGCTCTTCGATCCGGAAGACAAGGACCGTCGGTTTGTGGGCACGCCCGACTACCTCGCGCCGGAGACGATCAAGGGCGAACCGCAAGACGAGACGAGCGATTGGTGGTCTGTTGGGTGTATCATGTTCGAGTTCCTCTACGGCATCCCTCCATTCCACGCCAGCGAGCCAGACCAGGTCTTCGAGAACATCTTGGCACGCAGAATTCATTGGCCGGAAGAGGGCGAGGACGAGGTTTCGCCGGAAGCCAAGGACCTTATCAATAAGCTACTCTGCTCAGATCCTCACCAACGCTTGGGCGCGAACCGCGAAGAGAAGTTCCAGTCCGGGGGCGAGGAGATTCGCAGCCACCCCTGGTTTAAAGATCTGAACTGGGACACGCTGCTCCAGGACGAGGCCCAGTTTGTCCCGCAACCCGAGAATCCTGAGGATACCGAGTATTTCGACGCTCGTGGAGCCACACTGCAATCCTTCGCCGAGGAGATGGAAGATCAGCACTCGCCACCCGCGTCTGCACCAACTGCCGACTACCCCGACCGCCCGCACGACGCCCTGTCCCGTGTCAGGGCCCAGGTCAACTCGATGAAGCGCGGCCTTATGCCGTTGCACATCCCCCCGCATGTTCGAGACCTGAAGAGCAGACGCTTGAGCGAGCCGGTGGCTGGTGATGACTTTGGCAACTTCTCGTTCAAGAACCTGCCCGTCCTCGAAAAGGCGAATAAGGATGTGATTCAGAAGCTTCGGGCCGAAGCGATGGCAGCCCAGAGCAAGCCCATCAGCCCCAGCGGCTTGGCCAGTTTGACATCCCCGGCGGGATCTCTCGAGGGCAGCCCCGCTATCGCAAACCCTGTTCAGAGAACGCTGTCAAACGCCAAGGCATCCCACAGACCGCAGTCCCCATCTGGCGTAAGTCACGCCAACTCGTCTCCCAATCGCGCCTCGCAGCCGTCGTCTCCTTTGCTGGTTTCCTTCGTCGCTGGCCCGGGTCCCGATAGCAGACGGAAGACGTCAAGCACCTCCTCGAGCATTTCCCAGCCTTCTGGGAACTCGTTACAGCCGGGGAGCTTCTTCGAGATGCCGCGCGTCCCGCCCAGTCTGCAGAAAGCGGCTACCACGATTGCCGCCAACCCATCATCTGCCAAATGCAGGGGAGGTGTTCCTGCCTCATTGCCGCTGTCGTCGCCGCAAAAGCCCGTGACAAACCATGTGGTGTCTACGCCGCGACACGGCAGCACCTCATCCGGCGGGCGCTCTCGTTCGCTCACGGTTGGCTCGCAAGATGGGAGCCCGGTAACAACGGAGATGCTGGCAGCTCACCATAGGAATCGCCGTAGCCAGGTCTTCGATATGTCACCGTCATCTTCCGACAATGAGGCTGACAAGGCCAACGCGCTGCTCAGAGTTCAACGACGCCGGCAAAGCGCAAGACGCATGTCGTATATCGCAGCAGACGGCCCCGTCTTCCGCCCTCTATATGTGCTCATCTGCGATGACCATCCGGTCTCGCGGATGGTAATGGAGAAGTTGCTCGAAAAATTGCGATGTCGCACCATCTCGGCGGCGACGGGCAGCGAAGCGATCCGGTATGCCATGAGCGACATCAAGTTCGACATCATGTTCCTGGAGTTTAGGCTCCCAAAGCTCTCCGGGTCCGATGTCGCGCGTATGATCCGCGATACTAAACATATCAACATGCACACCCCGTTGGTCGCCATCACGTCTTACCTGAAGGAGCTGCCTGCGCCTCAATACTTCGATTCTCTCGTCGAGAAGCCCATCAGCTCGTCGAAGCTCACGGAGGTGTTAAGCACGCTCTGCCATTGGAAGGCCCCATCCCCAGGGCAGGCCAACTCGCTCTCCCTGGCGCTGCTGCCACACCCTGTCCCGTCTGGCCTGCGAACGGAGAGTCTGCGTCTCGAGGATAGCCCGACCTCAGCTTCGTCCGGATACGCAATGCGATCTGGGAGTAGCTTCCGCGAGGACTCCATCAGTTCAAGTCTTTTCGGGGACTCCGAATCCGTTGCCACCGACGACATTCCCGTCCTCATCAGTCGCAAAGCCACAGGCGACTGGGACGAGGGTGGGCTCTGCATCTCGGGGCCCGAGGATCAGGTTCTCCTAGGGTCTAACAACCCGCTGGGCTCTCCCCTCCAGCCTCGTCTTATCACGCAGCGATCCGCCCCGCCGCAGATTGATTCCTCACCTCTTCGAGCGAAAGGACCCGTGCCACAGCGATCACTCGAGAAGCTGAAGGCGAAGCGCGAATCGATCGAGAAACGCAGGTACGAAGGCAGCGTCGATTCGGCCGACGACGAGGATGATGAGCTCGGTCTCGGCGCGGCACCCGCCCAGACAGGCAGCGGCAGCGGCAGCGGCAGCGGCAGCGGCAGCAGTGGCAGTGGCAGTGGCAGTGCTAGTGGCAGCAACCCTGGTTCTCCGTCGGGCCAACAATATCGCAGCAAGTCGGTCCTGCCGTCGTCCAAGCTTGGGATTGAAATGATGCGTGCGAATAGCCATGACAGTTTGCTCACTGGGTCCGAATGTGCCAGTACCGTGGAGCCGGCAACTCAGGTAGTCACTCCGAATCAGGAGGTGCAGCTGGCCTTCCCCGAGCCGGACCCCATGGTTCACCTGGTGACGCAGCCGGTGACGCCGGCGCCGCATACTGTGGCCGAAAAGCAAGGTCAAGCTGCTCCTGTCGTGCGCACTCCGCCCGAACTCGAGCCAGGAGCACCGCCCGATGTCGATGTCGATGTCGACGAAACACCACGGCCGAGTTCGTCTCTCGGGCGGAACCCAATCGAGGATGAAGACCCAACCCCAAGACGGCCGCCTGCGAGGACTGCCGATAGAGACGATACGATGTCGCCACTCCCCGGAGGGATCTAACCCATCATCAGCCATCTACGACGCCTTGCGTACAGCACTTGACTCAAATCCTGTCGGGCAAAAAAGGCTATTCTGAGCCACGGCATGCTATATCATGCGATCACGCCTAGTATTTCCTTGCGTCTGTTTCACATTTGATTTTCTTTGCGTTTTCTCCTTTCACCGGTCCAGAAGCGCGGCGTTCCTGGGCCAGGCAAAGAGGGGGCTAATGTGCCTAGATTGCACCACCTCGGTCGCCGACACGGTCCTTTCCTTTTGTCATCTGTTCAGGGAGTCCGGTTGAGCAATGGAGGAGCTGGCTGGACAAACATGAGAAGGCGTAAAGCAGAGGCATCAAATCAAGGTTAGAGGCGTTACGCATGGCTGCATCCAATCCGAACCAAGCACGGTTGGCTTTCGGGGGGCGAGGAGGAAGGGTTGGTTGTCTGTTGACTTCATTGGCTCGCTTCTGCTTGGTTACTTGGGTCCTCTGCGCTAGTTCTCCTTCTCTGCTGTACCTTTTTTGTCGGTTCGGTGTTATGTAGGCGCGCTTTGGAGAAATGGAAGTTCGCGGGCGCGTCAGGAATTCGACCTTCTACGACACATTCGGATAGTTCATGAGCGACCCCATGCGGCAACAGTAGTTACAAATACTGAGCGGCTAGGGGGTGCAATCTTTTACCTCGCAATGTGATGTTGCTCTCTCTGGTTCATCTTGCTTGCCTTGGAGCTTAGGTGTCGAAGAATATTATCCATGCGGGTAGGCAACGGTGGAAAAGGAAATATCCATCCGGAGACCAATGACACCTAGTAGTTGCTAGTCCCTAATTGAAGGAGAGCTCAGCGAGTGGATCTGATTAGCGGCGTCCGAACCTGCTTGGTCGTTATGTGATACATGATACAGTAGAAAGGGTATTCACTTGGACGAATGAGATTAGGTGCGAAGTGTGTAATCTGTACACCCTGAGTGACCCCCACGGGCCCATAGAAACTTCAGGGTCCTGGCGGCCTGGCCTCCCTGAAGAAACTGTACCCGAGGTAAACCAAAATTGAATGTTGTACGGAGTATCGCAACACCAAGCTGGCGTGTTCATCCCCCGCGGTCCGGGCTGCCCATTAGTACCGTCACCGAGACGAGACCACTTCCATTTCCGGGATCTGCTAGTTTCAGTAGCCCGCGAGATGCGGGGTTTCAATTTACACGAGAAAGAGAACCAACAAAAAGGACGCATCATGTTACCCTGGAGGCGAGAGGAGTGGAATAGGTGGAGATGGGGCAACGAAAAATCGACAATCGCCTCTCCATTTCCCTTAACTATTACGGAGTATTAATAAGTAGCTATGCACACCCTCGGAGCTGGCGGACGTCCAGACCTAGCCTGGCCCTCTTCAACTACTGTAGGTATTCGAGACCATGTGTGCCGCAGTTCACACAATAAGAGATGGCAGTTTGCTTGTCGCGTGGGTGGTACATGCGAGGATACCGCTCTCAATATAAATCACTCGATTTCTGCCGTCGCTGGATTCAAAATCATGGCCAAAGAGGAAGGGAGGCACGCGACACTTGCAGACGACGTCGGCTCGCCAAGCGGCCAAGCAGACCGGTAGCTGCGGGCACTTTGCGGAGCGCTGCTTGGCCGTGTAGTGTAGCCTCGTTTTCGCGGTGCTGAATTTTAGGACCAATCAACCACATCTCCAGAGCAGACGCGTGGGGCGGTGGTTTGGCCACTTTCTCTTCAAGATTCTGCCCCCTCGCCATTTTGGAGATTCCCCAGATCCAATCGTCCGGACACGTGTGGGCGTTGGCGCTGCTGATTGGCCAATTCAGCTCGGTGCACGGCAATGAACGGGGATCTGCGCTTGCTACGTACCACCATCCAGGGGCCGCAGATGGCGATGGCATGGGCGGGGGTCACACATCGCTTGACGTTATCCACCCAAAGAGCGCACACCAATTCTGCCAGATTTTTAACTCGGTACGGAGTAACATCATGGTACTTGATCTTGGCAGTCGTCACAGCCCAAGACAGCCAAGGAAGCTTGGAAATGCTTGATGTGTGTGGTGCCCGTCATCCGCAGATCAAGCATTTCAATTGCGTAGTTTATCCTTTCCAGAAAGTTTAGAAGGAAGTTGCGGCGTCAAGTGAAGTGTTGCAGGGTCCAACGGAGCGGGCGGATAGGAAGGCGGTGAAGTGCGGTTTGCCGATGGATCCAAGGTCGGTCCGCATTTGAAGGTTCCATCAAAAGACCCATCACACTGCCCCGCGAACAGCGACGCCAAGGAACTGGATACTTCGCACACCCAACAGAGACAGAACGGTCTCGGTGCCTGTGAGGTGCTGATGAGTCTACGTACGGTACTGTGGACGTCATCATGGGCGAGTGAATGTGTTGCCGGGTTACCCTTTTGGGCCACAGCAGGGCAGAATCGATGCCCTTGTGGCAACGACAGAACTGCACGACTGGAGATGCTGAGAAACACGCCTTCTCTTGGGACACAGAGAACCGTGTCACAGTCCGAGTCCTGCAAGGGCATGGGGGTTGGAAATATCCAAAAATCATCATGGACGCTAGTACCTATGCGATATACCTAAAGGTACTGTATGTGGGTGGCAATGGGCTCCGGGCTGGGCAGGTACGAAGTCCCTTTCCGACTTCCAAAGTCTCGTCCCATCTGGTGCCCCCCAGGGCCCATGCATCTCCACCACAGCAGTCCACACCAGACTCCCACAGTTGACGGTATAAACGGGCCACACTCGGGCCCATTCTCGTCTCTCAAACTCCCTTCTTCGTTTTTCTACACACTTCACACCACGCTGCACGTACCGCTCCCCTCGTCGTGCCTTCGACCTCCATCCTCAGCTCATCAACTGCTGTTTGTGCTGTCGTTAAACATTCCTCTTCCTACCTCGGTTTGCAATTCCACACAGCAATTGGCCGCCCCACAACATCAAAACCCTTCCAAACGTCAACACAGTAAATAAACAGCGTGAGATCTCGCCTCTCTGTGCCGGGATTACTCGGCGAACCAGGCAATGGCCGGCCTCCTTCGGCATCACCACCGCCACGATCCCCCCTTGGGCGAGATACCGGTCCCGCACGGCCCCGTCACAGGCGCAGAACATGAGCACTACCCAGCCAGGCCCGGCGCCTCGGACCAGGAGCGTGACATCTTCGGCTACTTGACCCACCCGGACGACTGCTACACCGAGGATGGCGTGTACTGGGCCGACCTTCCGTTGAGGAAACGCATCGCCTTCGTCAACAAGGTTCAGAACGAGGAGGCGAAGAAGGAGCTGCGCACCATTGGCAGCATGATCAAGGCCGACCCCCTCAGTCCCGTCTCCTGGTACTTCCGCAACGCCGTGCTTCCGGGCGCCGGCCTCGGTCTGGAAGGCTACGTGCTCTTCAGCATCGGCAACCTCGAGCCTCTGTTCAAGTCGGCCTGGCCGTCCTGCTGGGGGAAGCACCCGACGGAATGCAGCGCCAACTGGGTCGCGTCGGTCACGTACCTGGAGGTCATCGGTATCATGGTCGGCCAGATGGCTGTGGGCGTCATCGGAGACTGGATTGGCCGCCGCTGGGGCTTGATCCAGGATGCTGCCATCATGTTTGTCGGGTTGCTCATGATCACGGCTAGCTGGGGCCTGAATCTGAACGGCTGGGTCATCTGCTACGCCTGGTCTCTGTTCTTCTACGGTACGTCGACGACTCTCGGGAGTCAGCACAAGCCAATCCGCGTGTTGGCCTGGACATGTTACTGATCTGTTTTTCTACAGGCTTCGGCGTCGGTGGAGAATACCCGATCACGGCGACATCATCCATGGAGAACGCTGTCTCGGCCGGGAAGCTCTCGACCCGCGAGGACCGCTTGCACCGTGGCCGGAAGGTCACCATGGCCTTCCTGATGCAGGGCTGGGGCCAGCTCATCAACCAGGCCATTCTCATCCTCCTGCTGTTGATCCTCCACCACGGCGACGGGGACCCTCCGTACGGCCAGACAACCGTGCAGTGGATCTGGCGCTTGTCGTTCGCCATCCCCGCCATCGGGACCCTCTGGCTCGTCTATTACCGCGCCTACAAGATGCCGCACGCCAGCCGCCAGCTCGCCGCGGCCAAGAAGAAGAACAACGTCACGGGCTATGACGTGGACTCCCTCCGCCTGGCCTGCACCTTCTTCGGAGGCCGCCTTCTGGCCACGGCCGGCACCTGGTTCTGCAACGACGTCTTCTTCTACGGCAACAAGCTCTTCCAGGCGCAGTTCATCGCCGTCATCAGTAACAACCCGTCCTCGGTCATGACCGGCTGGATCTGGAACCTGTACAACGTCATCATCTCGCTTGCCGGCTACTATCTCGCCTCGCTGCTGATCGACAACAAGTTCTACGGCCGCAAGATGATGCAGCAGGTCGGCTTCCTGATGTGCTTCATCATGTTCGTCGTGCCGGCCTTCAACTACGAATACTACACGTCGCCCGCCGGCATCAAGGCCTTCCAGGCCATGTACTTCCTCTCGAGCTTCTTCAACCAGTTCGGCCCCAACAGCGTGACCTTCCTGGTCGCCGGCGAGGTGTTCCCGACCCCGATCCGGGCCTCGGCGCACGGCTTCTCGGCCTGCATCGGCAAGTCGGGCGCCCTGCTGGCGTCGGTGCTGTACAACTTCATCGACACGCAGACCAAGTTCTACGTCGTGCCCTGGTTCGGCCTCGCTGGCATGCTGCTGACGTGGCTCTTCCTGCCGGACACGACGGGCCTGGACCTCAAGGAACAGGAGCGCCGCTGGACCTACATCCGTGCGGGGCGCGGCAGCGAGTACCACGGCATCGCCATCCACCCGAAGCACCTCTCGCTGTGGGAGCGCATCACGGGCGTCGGCAAGAACTACGACCCGGAGCTCGACATCAAGCTCAAGATCGAGGACATGCGCGAGGAGTGGGCCGGCAAGGAGCGCCTCCGCCGCCAGAACGAGGTCTGCGGCGAGGCCCTGGGCCCCGAGGGCATCGACGATGAGGAGTGGAACGACCGGGTTACCGAGTACTTCCGCAACACGACCGACGTCGGCCTGCTGGTGCCGAATAGTAACGGCAGCGGCAGCGGGAGCGGGAGCACAAGTCCCAGCACCACCACCGCAGGAAAGGGGGATCACGAGGAGAAAAAGAAGACGACGACGAGCGCGCCTGGTGCGTCGCGACTGGATGAAAAGTCTGGGGGGTCGTTGGATATCTCGCGAAGTTAAACTAAATGGGCTAAGGATGTTTTTGGAAGCTTTGCTTGTTTTGTTTCCTGTTTTCTGATTCTGGATGATCATGCATGGCCATTTAGAGAGGCATGACCGGTTTGTTATGGCGTTACGATAGGGATAGGCATGCATCAGCATTAGTCCGGATTTATGGATGTATGAACGAAGACAAGAGTCGCATAAAATAGACAGACTACTAGTAGTACCTACTACTAACCTACTATTGAACGGACAATACTAGTAACTACCTAGGTAACTGCCTGCCACTGCAGTTCACACAACCGTGCTGATCATATATTGCTATGCGCTCTCACTGTATGTATTGTACTTCCGGACGTATAGGTCATCCGATATGGGGGGCAAAGTGGCTTGCTGTTCTCGAAGCCTCCTACCTTAGATAGAATTTGGGGGGACCCTGCTTCTAGAAACGTCATCACGACGAAGATGTTTGGTGAAAAGAGGCAGACGCCAGATATCATGTATCAACAGTGGGAATCCGTAGGTAGTTATTCCTTGTCAACCAACCAACCAACCAACAACCAGAACTGCTTGTGCTAGTAGTACCATGCAACCAAACCCGCATTCCCCCTTTCCCGACTTCTAACCTAACATAGTGCAACCATGGCTCCGATTCGATGCTTGCTCTCCCCTAATAGCATTACTATAATGACTCCTCGTCTACTGTTCCAAAATGCAACATAGTAGGTACTACTATTCGTTGTCTCATTCCTCCAGACCATACACGGCCCGGATAATCTCCCACTGCCACACGGTGCCGGCATCCACCTCCTTCAGGTCCCTAAGCCAGTCGACGTAGAGGCCGACCGTCTCGCTGGCGTCCAGCTCGAAGCGCTCGCCACACAGCGTGCTGCGGATGCGCCGGAGGATGGGCACGGTCGTGCTCATGTGCAGCAGCACCAGGATGCCGAAAAAGTTGCGCGTGAAGAAGAAGCTGCAGGGGATGAGCCGCTTGTTCTTGCAGGTCGGCGACATGGCGACGGGCCACTTCAGGCACGCCTTGAGACACTCGGCCACGCCGACGGCGTCGTCGTGCGTCATGGCGTCCGGGTGGTGCAGGGCCTTGTACACAAAGGGGCGGTGGATCAGGAACTTGGTGTAGTAGTACCGCGAGCGCAGGAGGGCGACCTGGATGTCGAGCACGTACGGGTATCGCGATGGCGGGGCGTCGAGGTCGGTGGTGAACATGAGCGGCGCGGTCACGCCGGTCGGCGGAACGGCTGCTGATTGTTGTGCCGTGGCTGAGATGGCGGGCGAAATTGGTGTGGTCGCCGGGGTGAAGAGCGCCGCGTTGAAGGGGTCTGCGTTGGTGTTGGGAAAGGCCCCCGGCGAGCTCTCGTCCCACCGCAGGTGGACAGGGAGCATGCCGCGCCATTGTTCTAGCTGCACCGCGAGCTGGTGTATGGTGAGTTGGTTGACCCCTGCGATTGTCGTCGTCGTTGGGCTAAACGGCGTCGACATTGCCCCGAGCGATGAGGATGCTGTCGCACCTGAAACAGCGGTCAGTTATATTCAGGGAAGCAAAAATCAGGGGGGGGGGGACGCACCCTGGCTCAAGACGCTGTGAAAGTTCACCAGCAGCCGTCTCAGGACGATTTGCGAGGCGGAATGCTCTTGGAAATGCGACTCCTGGTTGCTGATGTAGTCTTCTTCCGAGAATGGGCTGCTGAAATCGGGGAGCCCAACGATGGACTCCATCTTCTCCAGCCCTGTGAGCGGAAGTCCGAGCTCGAGATTCAACCCGCTGGTGGGGGAATGCGTCAGATACCGTCCGTGTCTCCGATGGAGCGATGTCCTAGATGGGGGAGAATCCTTACGTTTCCATAATGGAGATGTGCCAAAACACTCTCCGCGTCAAATCTGCCTGTGCCGAAGACAGCAGGCCAGGGTGGCTGTCAACCGTTAGTTTCGAAGAGAGGGCAGCGTCGCGGCTTTGTCGTACCTCCTGATGAACATTTGGCAGGCGATAGACGCGAATGTGGTCATCCGCCAGAAGTCCAGGGGGCGGAAGCAGGTTCCGCAATAGATACTGTGTGATCCGGTTAGCAAAGGAACGGCTGCGCCCTGCCTCGCCGGGAGATGGATCCTACCTTGCGAGCTCAAACATCTGGGAGCACTCGAGGCTGCACTCCGTCAGATGGAGGCCCATGCGCCGCCTCGCCTCGTTGAAGAGTTCCAAGCCCGGCGGCCGGTCCTTGGTCCCGCCTTTTATACCGCTCGCCCGGCCGTTGTAGACATGGACCGGAATACCGGTAGAATCTGCGATGGCGACCTCTCCCAACGCGAGGACGAGAAGTGCGATGGTTGACGCCATGTCATCGCTGAAACCGTTGCTGAACACGGCGGGCAGCGTGTCGGACATGAAGGCCTGGCGGTTGAGAATGGGACAAAGGAGGTTGAAGCTGTCAAAGTAAGCCTTGCTCAGCGACAGCATGGTCTCCCAGCCCAAATCCGAACCGGTAATAGGGGGCCGGCCTGACACTGCGTTGTGGATGCCGATGGGAGGGCCTCCCCCGAGGGCAGCACCCGTGTCGTTGGGCAGCTCTGGAGGGGTCGAATGTCGAGCGAGTACGCTCGGCGCTCCCTCCCTTTCAAAGGAAGACAGGTCAATTCTGGAGACCTTGGGCTGTACCGAGGCGAACAGCTGCTGTATCGCCGGCCAGCCCAGCATCTCGTGCACCGAAGACACGTATTGGTAGTGATTGCCTCCTCTGGCCGTGGCGGTGGAGGTTTCGGAGAAATTGAAGGGCGAGGCGGCACGCACCGACGGGCCAGCAGTCCCCTCAGCGGTGGGCACCGGGGAAGGCAGCGAGCTGGGCTGCAACGAATACGCCGCTGTCGACGGCATGATGTGCGACCGCTGGCTGAAGCTGTCGATCTTGCCCTCCAGAGTCTTGATCCGATCGAGTATCTCCACCAGCGTCTTGTCTTTCCTGTGACTGCGTCAGAAGGACCGAACCAGACAAGACACGGCACGGCCTACACGTGAGTATGTGAGTATGTGGTCACGTACTTTGTCGGTTGGGGCTCCCGGTAGTTGCATTCGAGCCGGAACTTCTGGCATGTGCCACACTTGGGCCGTTGTTCGTCGCATCTCTGCTTGCGGCTTCGGCAAGTGTCGCAGGCCTGGCATGTTTGGTCAGATGGTGAGCGCCGAAGATGTTTGTTGGCTTCTGGACGAACCTGAGCTGCTATTGCTCCCCTCTCCTTTCTAGGGCTCGTTCCCGGCGGAAGCGAGGGCGGGCTGCCATGGCTCGAGGTTCCCTGGGGCGGTTGCGAGGGCTGCTTCGTCGGCGCCGTGGGAAGGCCGCTCATCTTCTTGCGGAGGCGGCGTGATGCAGCCGGCCGCGCGGCTTTCAGACTGTTGTTGGCAGCCAGCTGTTCACACGGACACGTGCTGACACGGGGACGGGAGGGAGGAAGGGGCGTGCTGAGATGCTTCGTCTGCTCACGATCATGACCCCCTAGTAGTTGGCCAAGGTGCAAGAGGTCAGGGGATGATCAGCGTATTCTCCGTTAAACCTTCCTCACCTCGGAAAGCGGAAAGCGGATGGGGAACGCAGCCAGCTGAGCCTCTCCAGGCCGTCGTTGATGGTCGCTGCAGGGTGTGGGACACTAGGAAGGCCAGGGCAGGCCAGGGCAGGCCCAGTGGGGGCGATGCAAGAACGATGCAGAAGCCGGGAATCGGCCGGTTCCAATTTGGCAGTCCGGGTGGTATCACCAAGAGGGACGAGGGAGCAGCGCGTGTCTAGATTTCCGGACCGCAGGGATCGGAGGTCGGGTGTGCTTCGAGAGAAACGCCAGGATCGCATTTTCCTCTCGGAAAACCACAGAACCGGAAAGAGCGTGGCAGCGAGACGAAATTCCCCCTCCCCCTTGGATTGGGGCAAATTGCCTCGACTGAATCGTGACGGGGTGCGGCACGGAACTGACGATCCGCGAGCCCCAGGCTACTGGACGCCCAAGCCAAGCGCGTCGCAGCGCCTTGGAACAAGACGGCCGGCTACGTCATCGAGCATGGTAACCGAGTTGCCAAGCTAGCCATCGACCGCCCAGACCCCCTTCCGTCTGAACTGCCCTGGGAAATTCTCGGTGGGCACCCGAAACTCGAAAATCCCATCCTCATCGCCGCCGGTCTTTCATACCTATTCCGTTCCGACCTGACTTTTCGTCGTGGTGACACACATCATTTCTTAAACAGGCACCATGTAAACAGCCCCGCTGAGCTGCCAACCCCTTTGTTGCCCTGTCGTCTCGTCTAAACGTCGCCGCATCTTTCGGGCTCATCGGCGCGTTTTGCCTGGCACAATCTCGTCCTTGGACGGACCGCGAGGTCACGAGGACTGCGCGAAGTCTGGGCAACGGGAAGTGATGGGAACTCGGGTTCCTCCGTGAATCTCCGCCAAGAGGCTGAGACGATGATAGGCTCTGCAAGCGCGCAGTTCAGCCTCTAATATCTGATCGATCTTATCGCCCCGAGCCCCACCAGGTAACCCGACGTCAGTCAGTCAGTTTGGCTGTCGGGGTCGAGCCCAAGACACACAAAACCTCAACATCTAATCGTTAGCTCAATGCTGAACAACCATTAACCTAATGGAGTAAATCGACAGGTACATACGAACGTCGGCCTGCTTGTACAGCTGTTGCTGCCGCTGTTGCTGCCGCTGTTGTTGATGCTGTTGTTGTTATTGTTGTTGTTGTGGTTTCTGCTGCTGCTGGCCGGGGAGTATACTAGTATCGGGAGACGGAGTCCTGCCGTGTTGATGCATAAACAACGCTGCTGCTACACCCACTGACAGAAGAGCCATCAAGGCTCGAGGTAGATCCCTCAGGGGCAAGGGAGCGAGAGGCAGACATCGTAATATTCTCACTAGTATCAATAAACAACTGGGTATGACGATAATAAGCCACTGGATATCCCGTGCAGTAGAGTCTACTACAGTATAATGTAAACGACGAAGTCTCCCGAGGCCTGGGAGGATTCGATAGCAGACAGACAACTCAAGCCTGGACCCGTTACTTTAAGGTGCTCTAGGAAGAAGCACTCTAGGCAGGAGCAGACGGGATAGGAAGGAGCGAGCATGACCACTCTGCGGTTGGGCCCCGTTGGTTGGAAGGTGCCACCTACTGGGGTGGGTTACTGGGTTTTCTTGTGGTCCTGGAACTTCTTCTGGCTTTGGAGCGGAACATCCATCAACCAACCGACCTAAGGTAGAACAAGAGCATCATCACTTGTTGGGCCTGGGCCCTAGTCTTTGCTCGATCAATCAATTCATCAATCATACCATCAATCAAGTCATCCAAGTCATCGTCCTTTTCTCCCGTACGATATTTCTTCGCATCGTACCATTTTCCTTCTTCTCTCAGTGATTGTTTATATATCAGTACGACAAGGAACGACAACAACGACAGCAGCATCAGCAGCAGCAATAACAACAGCAACAACAACACCGACACCAACAATAACAATACCAACAGTAGTAATAGCAGCAGCACGACCAAGATGCGCTTCGTAAGTAGCTTTCTATTTACTACTATTAGATTATAGCTATTAAGCTAACGACTATATATTTAGAAGGTCGTGTCGTCAATGTGCACATTCGCAACTACTACGAAGCTGGTTCCGGTGGCAGTGGCAGTTGTGGCGGTCGTGGTGGCCGAGGTGATGGTGGTGATGGAGGCGGCGGCATTCGCCGCCGTAGTCGCTCGAGTCGACGGGCGCGCCAAGAGCGCGCCCAGAGGCATAGGGTACGTACCTATTATAATTCTTACCTACCTTCAAGGTCAGGGCATTTTTAACCTCAGAGATAGGCCAACCTAGCCAACGCCTCCCCCGACGTCCTCCCCGTGCCTCCGGCGACCGCACTCCTCGCCCGGTGCACTTGGGAGCCGGAGCCTTCTTTGCCAAGTCATAGAGCGCGGGAGCAGTCTCCTTGTTCTTCTTGGCTTGCTCCTTGTTGTCCGGCATTTTGTTTGCGTTTTTGGGGTTATCGAAGGAATTTGCGAGGTGTGAGAAATGGACTTGAAGATTTTGTACTGTGATCGTTTTCCTTGAATGGAACTGAGTGATTGTGTGGGTGTTGTGAGTGTCTGTCGAAGGAAACGATTTCTCGAGTTTATGCTTGGGAAGATGCTCGACTTTATACCCGTCGAGCTGAAGAGAATCTTATGAAAGAAACGGGCAACGGACATCACTGCGAGAGTCACATGCGGCCTGCGAGATGACACATCCACATCCTCATCCTGCCGCCTGCGCAACCTGCGGACTGATTCCTTAACTAACGGACGAGTTTCAACATGCTATGCTGCGGCAGGTGCAGTCCGAGGCCGACAGCGATGACGCGCACAACCTCATCCTGCGGACTGGAACTCGACCAAAGACGAGTTTTTCAACATGCAATGTGGCATGGAACCCCGAGACTCCATTCTTTGTTCCTGTATGTAGAAGGCAGTTCGCTAGGCAACACAGGAAAATCCGGGCCATGTCACGAGAGCTGGGCCGGCCCCAACGCCGCATAGGAACGGAGGTTTCCATAAAAGGGGAGGGGGATAAACAACATTCTCCAGTTATGACTCCACACAAGGTCACAATACCTACTGAAACAGGTGATCAACAGCATCCAATTGTCACCGAATTGTGTCCGTGGAGCCATGTTTAACATACCGTGTAATGTCACGGCCCATGTTACAATGTTGGTAAGGTAGTTACTTGAATCGGACATTACTTTGTATAGCCTTGGATACCTAATCAAAACTCTCTGATCAAAATCATCATATATTTCCTTAGCACCTCTAATGAAGAACAATGGCCTAAGTAGGCTGAACGTGACGTTGTGTTGGTTATGGGTAGGGGGGGCCATTCCTTTCAGACCAGGGCCGACTGTAAGATGTTGTCTACGGAGTACCTGTTACTCTGCCTCCGTGATCACCATTCCGACGTGGACATTGTATTACAAACCCGCTTGCATGCGGTTGATATAGCTAAGCACCTGTGGTTTATACTCATGTTTCCTCTTCATCATTGATATGGGCAGGCTTTTGTCTTGTTTTCTCTTCTTCCCTTTACCTTTCCATCGTCCTTGTCATAAATCTTCTTTTCTTCTTCCTGTCCGGTCCAATTCCTCTTCCACGCATTTCTTTACTTAGACGCACAAGGAGCGTCGCCAGAGATATCGTCCAGACTCATGAAAAGTAGACCCCCAAGAAGGGCCCCCCAAGGGTCGTTGAACCAATACAACCCCAGACTCGCCAAGGACGGGCCAAATCCATCATTGGGACCAAAACCCGTGATCATCCCGCTGCTCGTGTATCCTCAAGCTAACGAGCCACATTGACTTCATGGGTGACGATATCAACAAAAGGGCCGTTGCCACAACAACGGGACTGCGCGGTGCAACCGATTTCGTCCACAACGCGGCACCATCCGTCTCCCTGACCTGTTGTCTAATATCCCCTGTTACATGGTAGGTAAGGAACCAGGTATTGCACGTAGGATGGGTAGGATGTGTGGGGCAGAATACTGGGCGCGGCTCTGCTCTGCTCTTGGCGCGCGGATTGGCAAAGAGGAGAGCTACCTAGGTACCTACCTTACCTTACCTTAGGTGGGCATGGGTTAGCTGCCGAAAGCTCCGACGACGCGGAGATCCCGCAGTCACAAGCCCTGTTATGGCTTGATTACTACCGTAGCATACTTGACCTGGACACCCTCGTTCATCTGGTAGTAGTGTAAGCTCGCCTCCATAGAGCTACAGAGCCGCAGAGTAAGGCTGGAGGGGGGGAGCATCTAGTTCCAGTATCACATAGTCTTCAGAGTGTTGGTAGGTACGCTGGCTGACAGTCTACGTGAGGTTGGCGGTATGGGCTCAAGTCTAGGACAGGCCCATGTCCGCTGGAAGGGAAACTGGATCGGGCCGGGTGTGAGCCTACCAGCCAGGAAGTTCGATGGCAACCTTCCTGATCCTGTCATTTGATGGTGCCGGAGTTGCCCATGCAGGGACGACATCTGTCAGGCATCAGACCGCTATAACAGCCAGGACATATATAACCACAGCACAACGGGAACCGAAGCCCCCACATAGTCAGCAAAGAACTGCCGCCAAATAGCGGACGTCTTCGTATTGGATGACGGATGAACTCTTGCGAGCATAGATTCAAGATACCTAGTCCACTGTCCGTGCGTGAACATGCGTGGGTTGGCCTGTCGGTTCAACGTTGATCAATTCGTCGATCCGGCGCCCAAGCTCTGGTGGGGCTTGACCCTGCCGCACGGCGTCCTCCTCACGTTTCACCTTCTCGTCCCAGTTGAAAGCGGCGATGTGCTCACCACCCACGCCCAGGCCATCTTGCTTCCTTACAGGCCTCGACTTCGTCTCTAATCTTGGATGGATCTACATATTCACGGTTAACCATGGCTCCAATGTTGGCATGCCCCTGCTGGCTACCTCCGGTTCTCCATTGGATAGTATAAGTCAGAGCACAGCACCAGAACCTTCATCTCGGCGCAAAGACCCGCTATCTCGTCATCATTCTCAGCCAGTACTTCCACCTTCTCGACCATCTGCCTTGGCCGCTCTACCGCCCCCTCTTCACCTCCCACACTTTCACCTATATTTTTTACTTAACAAAATGGGCCCCTTTACCACAACAAAATTGACTTCCGGTTGACGGAATAAATGCCTTCTCGTCGACCAGAGGTCTGAAAAAGCTCAAAGTTGGGATAGTTAGGACTCGTTTGGTAAGAGCAGCTGCCTACGAGGTTCAAGTCGGAGTGAGGCAGTTGCGAGGCTGTCCTCCTACCGCTGAACTCAGCCTAACCGTCGGTGAGGTTCGCGCTTTCCTGACGACGAAACAGCAGAGATTTAGCCAGCCGCTTAAAAGTCACTACCGAAACTACCGTATTTAGGTCGTTGTGATCTTGTCCAGTTGTATAACCTATGGCCTATAAAAACAAACAGTCTGACTGCCCAACGTACCTAGAGACAGGTAAGAGCCGCTCCTCTCGAGCCATACCCCTCTTTGTTCTCACGCAGCTAACCTGTGTCCGAGGCCACCATCATATTCCGAACCATTCATCATTACATTCCGTCTACGCTAGGGCGAATCTCGGTTGTCGCTTCACCATGTGCGACTGGGCCATAAACTACTACATCTACACGACGTGCTATGACCCGATGTATCACTTCTTCCGCACCTCGGTTGACGGCAGCCCCAAGAATTCCTGCCCCAGCGCTCCCCATGGGCGCTACATCGTGCAGCAAGGAAACTGCCCGCTTTGCTTATATGGCAGATGACAATGGCCGGCCGACTGCTCCGGGCTCGCCCTCCGCAGAAGTCGAATGCGACCGAAGAACCAGTTTCTTGTTGCCTATGACCGACTGGACAGATCCCGCTCTTCCTGTTCTGTTGTTCGGTGGGAAAGTTGGTTCCCCCCTATCGGATTTAACATAGCCAGCCGGAAACGACGGATTCCAGCGGGACGGGGACGGGAAACATTCGGCTTGGGCTGATCTTCACTCCTTTTCTAAAGATATACACTTTGTGGCAGAGTTCTTTTTGACAGACTAGTTTTTCGCTTTTTCCAGCGCGAGCATTACTAGGTACACAGTCATAAGGTCACCCTCATAACGGGTCCCCAGCGTCTTCAGGTCGTGGTAATGGAAAGCCTGCTTTTTTTTCTTTCTTCATTTACTTTCTCGCATGCGTTTTGGGAGGACGGGGGGCTGATACCAGACCCCTTGGACTTGGACTTCAGGGAGAGGGGGTTGGCGAGAAAGGGGGTTGGGAACTGCACAAGGATAGATACATGGAACCCCTGAATCGGGTGCGGGCCGGCCAACTTACCTACTGCAAAGGCCAGTGTATAACTGCCTGCTAATTACTCCTCCTCATAAGTAATTCCACGTATAATGCTTATGTACATACATACATACATACCTATGTCATTTCCCTTGCAACCGTCATCACTCACGTTGATGTGGATATGCCGAAGTCCCCATCCGTGCAGGGTATCGAGCAATCAGAGCGTCCCAATGCTGTCCTCTACTGACTGTTTTGGCTTTGTTTTGCATCCTGGCTCAAGGCTGGCCTGAACTGTGTGGAAGAATCCTGATCACACACCCCTTCCGTCCCGGTCGACATGCATACCCGGACCGGAGCAAGGCTGCATACCTTAGTAGGCCAGGAGGGGTGGAGGGGAAGACATCTCCGGGGGAATCCCAATGGCAACCAGAAGATGATTCAGTGAAACACGGGCACGGTCAACATACATATGACTGGTACGTACCTTAAGTAGATGGAAGTCATTACTAACCCAACTTAGGGATGCTGCCTGCCGGAAGAAAGATGCCCTTCGACAGCGCGGGCCTTCAGCGATGAGTGAGCACAGACTTCTGCTTCTCACAACGACGGGGCCCAGTGTGGTCTGACCAATAAATTAGGTCTCTAGGTTGGCCTGGAGGTAACGCAATCCGAGAGGTATGGTGTGCATGTTCTGCCCAGGGTCGACACACCAGCCATGCACGCCACCCGTGTGT
The DNA here is from genome assembly GCF_033439665.1 of Chaetomium strumarium. Taxonomy (NCBI): domain Eukaryota; kingdom Fungi; phylum Ascomycota; class Sordariomycetes; order Sordariales; family Chaetomiaceae; genus Chaetomium; species Chaetomium strumarium. The sequence goes on along the minus strand of NW_026944429.1, from coordinate 5,720,075 downwards.
AAGCTCGGGTCCTGCAGCTTCGGACTCAATATCACAGAATCTATATATGCTAGCTAGGCTGAGAGAGGGGAAGGACTGGCCAGAGCACACTCTGGTGCCTCGTGAACAGGTTTCCTTCATAGATTAATCAGGGGTTGATTGGTTGGGGGGGAAGGTGATATTGGGTCCTTGCTGCCACTTGCGGAGACTCGACTCCCGCTGAGATATTGTCTGACCGTGACTCTTTTACCATGAGCTCGTTGGCGGATTCACGCCAATATCGGGGCAGATTGGGTCTGGTCTCTTGCGTGGTCATCAGATCAGCAGCTCAACCGATAGCGACAGTGGGGGGCACCAACGCGGGGACATTGTCGAGACTATCTGTGCTCATGACGGAGGAAGGTGGGATCATCTGTCATCTGTACGTGCGCGATGAACCGCAGTTGCGGGGTGAGCGGTTCGTGGTCCGCCGTGTAACGCTAATGTGCGTGGAGGTGTACGGAAAGGAGAAGCGCCCAGGGTGGGAAGAGTTTCGAGTCTACCTCTCGGCGGACGAGGCTCGTGCGAGGTGAAAGCGAGAGAAACCTCAGGGCGCCGGAACGCAGACGCCTCATTACCGATGATATCATAATGCGCTGACCCTCAACGGCACCAACGGGGGCCATGGCGGCGGCTGGTCCTCCTGCTCGAGCCCTTTCAAGGGAAGCGGCCAGGTGGGAGTATAGCAGAGCCGAACTATAGCCTGACAGCAAAGCATCCACGTTCGTTTCCTCGTCAAAATGCCCCGGCACCTTTGCTTCCCCTCCCTCGTTACTATAATCGGAGGGCTGAACATGGTGTGAATGCCGGGTTGTTGAGCTCGGGACCATGCCAGCTGACCACCGTTTGAATCAGCCCCGGGTCCGAGCGTAGATCTAAATCAGTCTGACAGATAGCACGGAACATTGTTCTCGGGTGAAGTTGAAGCCGGGGTGGTTGATTCGTCGGAGATCTGTTTGTCATGGGATGCATGAAAAACATCTGCACATCATAAGCGACACGGGAGGAGAGGAGGGAGACTCCTGCAGACTGCTTGTGCAGGCTCTACTCTCTGCATCCGGCCAAGAAGGTATGCCAGCCATGATCATCCACCAGGAGGGAACCAGCAATGGTCCTGTAACGGATGACCTATGCTGTGCGTGGGCAAGGGGGTCCAGGGAAGAAGAAAAGAGGAAGGGGGGGGGGGTTGGATATCTGCCTCTACCTCTTGTGAAACTAGCATGACGACCAAGAATAGCGCCGTATGTGCCGCTCGATGATAGACAACGCATTTCCAACACACCATCAGCGGAGCGGGTAGCGGCAGGCAAGAGGCTGTCATGTTCTTGTCTCCTCCCCGCCAGGGGGGAATTGTCCGCGGGCATTGCTTCCTAGCTCAGCTGATCACATGATCTGGTGACGAGAATCACCTCCAGCAGATGTGGCCAGCCACGTCGCAAGCAAGGGGTTGTATCGGAACGGGGTAGAAAGGCGTGGACGGTGATCGGGTGTTAGGGCTGATCCGCAATTCGATGGCATGACAAGGACATGGGTTTGTCCCTGAGAACCCGGCTGAAGCAGCGGTATGGCACAGAGAGTGATCAACCTCGGCGGAGAGAGATCGGCGGAAGTAGCGCTTTGCTCCTCCTCCTTTGGTGTTGAGCATCCGATGCTCTCGAATGAATCGGAGGGAATAATAACAATCATATTCCCCGTGGGCAAAGCGCTTCTGCTTCAGCGACGATGCCCGATCTTGTCGAGAGCCGTCTCCCAGTGGTCCGAAGCGTCGAAACTGACAACAGAGCACCGCACCACCGCGTAGAAACTGGTTTGAAGGTCCAGCGCTACCGATTGCTTGGTTTCCTTGACCATGCAGATGAAGCAAAGCAAGACTCGGCGGCCTAGGCGCTCGGCTGTAGCCGTCATGCTCATCGTCAATGCTTTCAATGCGGGAAGATCCATCAGAGGCTGTAGCGAGCGGCTTTGGCCGTTACCTTCCCGTTTGATAATGCTGCCACGACACTGGCAACAGAAGAGAGTACGCATAATCGGTCGGGGCACTGACCCTCGGCGCTTGGGGCGTGCATGTCGATCACTGAAACAAGCAGTCGTATCCGGATCGAGAGAGGCGCCCTTGACATCACGGACCTCGATTCGTCGGTCCCGGGCCCTCGGGTGGTCTTGGCATGTGTGAAGTACATACGGTCGGGCAGTGTGCTAGGCGCCGACCACAGCTATGCTATTTGTTCTTGCCGGGAGACCGTGGGCGGCAGCTCGGCGTTGGGAACCCTCACCGCGAACCATCCCAGCATGTCCCTGCAGATCGTCGTGGGGATCCGAAGGTCGCCGACGTGAAATTCTTTCTACTTCGCGCGGGGCCCGGTGGTAAACTCGCCAGTGTTTTGTTCCGGTTTCGAATCCCGGTGCGGCTTGAAGATCCCCGAGATCGTCCCTAGAAGTAAGCGGGACTCGCGACACCATTTGGTCTGTGCGTCTCGTGCGAAGTCTGCCATCCGCCAAAAGCGTAGGGCAAGCCCGACTTGCTGAGCCTGGAGTCGTATGATAGGTGATGCAGAGCCTCTCTGCAGCTTGCCGCGTGAAGCCGGGGGAAGGGGACAAAACCCGGTCTGCGGCCTAACGCGTGACGCGGAGTTGGACTTGGTAGTATGTACAACCCGAGGTCTCGGCTGCACCTATATCTCCCCGAAGGATCCTTGGTCTTTTTCATCCACTCAAAGTTGGTTTGCATTCCTTTCCGGACATTAGAATATCTTACAATGCCAGGTGTGGATCCAAGAGTGAGATTCGCATTCTTCGTACTATGCGAATCGGATTGTTGTCTGAGAAGGGCGATTGCTCGCTCATTATGGACCTGTGAACATTTACCTTCCATCTAAATGGTGCGGTTTGAACAGGCGGGAGGAAGCCGACGGGGAGCACTTGAAGCGACCCAGGGCCGGGACGACCCGAGGATTCCAGGTTGCTGTCAATGGAAGCTGCCCTGCTGTTGCACCCATCTCCGCAGTTGCCCCTGACTACAGGACAACCCCTGAAACTTTGTTTGGCTCAGACTTACAACCGGGGGTTTGTTCGTGAATCCATAATGATATAGTTCAACATTCGTCAGGACTGTCTTAGCACAAGCAAGTACATTACACAGCAATGTTCAAACGTCGATTTTCCTCAATGCCGTTTGAGTGTTCGTGAGAATGGAAGGTTGGCCGGGGCTCAAGGCATGCGCTAGCCAGCAGCAGGGGTCTGATTGTTTGGCCCCGCTAGCGGCCCCGCCAATCGCATCGCTTACCCCACCTGCCCCGGGTTTCGCTCAGCCTTATCGCTTGGCAGTGGGTCAATTCTTACACGACCTCGAGACGACGTACCTTTACCGACCTCAGGCAACATCCTACTGTAATGTCCAGCTTGAAGAGGTCGTGCGAAGATTCAGTGACGGTAGTATCAGCTGTCACTACTCGCAACAATGCTACCGACGGAGCTCTCGCGCTACGTCGCAGCCGGATGCCTCATCCTCGAAAAGACCGAGCTGGAAGACCAACTCGCTGGCAATATCTGGTCGCACGTGAAGCCGGGAGAGTGGCATCACTTTCTTCCGCTCACTGCGCTAGATAAAAATGAAGGATTTGATGGCCAAATTGGCTACGTAAGCCAAGATGAGGTTGGCGAATCCACGTCTCAGTCTCTTACGCCGGAAATCCAGAGTCGCCTGTTCTCTTCTTCAGGGCCCCTCGGATGGATTTTCGGCCTTCTGCTCAACCGCTGGATTCACATGAACCTCGGAATCAGTTCCAACACCCCCGACCTAGCCATCGTCCGAGTCTATCTCCTACCTGATGATGTTGACAACCGCAGCATTCCGCGTTTCGCTGACGATCTGCGAAGGGCGAGGACGACTCTTCTTCAACACCTGGATTTATCCAAGAAAACTTGGCAAGGTCAGGTCAGTGAAGCAGAGGAGGAACAGCATGGAGAGAGCCGTTCCTTGCTGCAGATGTTCAACAGCATCCCATCCCCGGATCCCAGGCCAGGGGACATCCTGGACTTCGAAGTCCGTGATGCCGCCTTCAGATTGATGGACAGCGACGTTCCCGGGCTCATCACTACACTATACTCATATCAGCGCCGCTCAGCAGCCCTGATGCTTCAAAGGGAGTCCCAGACCATGCAGATGGTCGATCCGCGCCTAACGATGGTCGCCGATCAGCTAGGGTCGCAGTGGTACTACGATGCAGTTAGCGGTACCATCCTTCGGGAGCCGGTTCATTACGATGAGCCACGTGGCGGAATTCTTGCTGAGGAGATGGGTGCCGGAAAGACGCTGATATGTCTGGCACTCATCCTAGCGAGTAGACACATTCCGTCTGCGACTCCTGACCATCTACGGATGGACGAGCCCGTAGTGCGTCCCCGAATTGGGAGCCTCGCTGATATGGCAGCGGCATGCGTTACTCGCAATTCAGTACCCTGGAGGTCGGTGTTGGGTGGCCTCGCGCCGGAGGAAAACGAGTATCGTGGGTCTCTCGACGCCATCCGACGGAACCCCGGATTCTACCTTCTGCCGCCTCCAACCCGTCACCGACGAACGCGGCAGCCGGACAGCCTTGCGCAACCGAGACGGGTACTGTTGAGCCACACTTCACTTCTGATCGTCCCCCCCAATCTCGTGCAGCAATGGAAGCAAGAAATCAGCAAACACACGACTGGTCTGAGGGTTTTCATCATCGTCGACAAGAAACAGGAGCTGCTCCCTGCCCAAGAACTCACCGAGTACGATATCCTCTTATTCACGTCAACGCGCTTTGAGAGGTTGATCGAGTATTTTGCCCCAAACCCGAATGGCGTCCACGTACTTCCGGACTCCCCTTTGGCGAGGCTCGCCATGATCCACTTCAAGCGTTGTATCGTTGATGAGGGCCACAAACTCGGGAACTCCAGGTCTCGAAGAAGAAGCAACATACACCTGATAATCGACTATCTCCAAATATCTGCGAAGTGGGTAGTCACTGGCACACCCTCCAAGGGGCTGTTCGGTGTCGATGACACCAATCTTTCTCAACCAGATAGTCAGCAGCAACTCGCTGGCATGCGGCAAACAGAGACCTCGGCGGACCTAGAAATGGAAGACTTGCAGCGTATCGGCTCGATTGCAAGGTTCTTTCTGCAGATGCGGCCATGGGCTAACAAGTCAACAGAGCCTGGCGATACCCCGGCGGATTGGAGTGTGTATGTTATGCAACCCCGGCACTCAGCTCGAAGCGCGGGGAGCGAAGAGTGTCTTAGAGCAACCCTCGGGTCGTTGATCATCCGGCATCGTCTGTCCGAACTCAGCGATCTCCTTCCAACGGTGGACGAGAAGGTCGTCTATCTCGACGGATCGTTCCAGGATCGACTTGTTCTCAACCTCTTCTCCATGATGATCATCTTCAACGCGGTTCAATCCCAACGGACGGACCAGGATTACTTCTTCCACCCGCGGCAGAGGAAGGCCTTGGTTGAGTTAGTGTTAAATTTGAGACAAGCGAGCTTTTTTGGAGGATCCTTCTTCTCTGCCGCTGAGATTCGCAGGGCTATTGACACGGCGGAAGACTTTCTGCGAGAAGGCAAGGTTCCAATCAGCTCCGAAGACGAGGCTCTGCTCAGGGATGCGATTGAATTCGGCCACGTAGCAGTGGAAAACAGCCTCAAAAACTGCGCGAATCGGTTTCGCGAAGTTCCCCTATATATTCACAACTTTCCGTGGGGAGCGGGTCGGGAATGGTCCCTGGATCTAAAGGACGGAGATCCGGTGTGTACCGATTCACGTCTGATCTCTGCGCTTCAGAAATTCGTTCACCCCTTGGTTGATGCTCCGACATCGCTGCAGATGATGTTCGACAGCGGACGGTTTGCGGAGCGCGGGTCACAGGAACGACTAAAAGGGCTTGAGGAACAGGACCCGGACGGAGAGGGCACACAGAAGCCCCAGCAGAAGACGCTTGCTGGAAATACTCAGCTAGGCCAGGATAGCACCAGCCCGAACAAACGACGCTCTGCTATTTTAGCCAGGGACTTAGCAGCACCCGGAGGCACTTTAGTGGCTGCCGAGGCAGAACAAACCACCATTGCGGCAGCCCTAAGCGGAGCACAACTGGTCTCAACGGCGTCTGCAAAGCTCTCTTACCTGATCGACCAGATAGTGAAGTACCAGGACTCAGAGCAGATCATTATTTTCTACGAGAACGACAATGTGGCATATTATCTTGCTGGCGTTCTTGAGATAGTACGCGTTCTCTTCTCTCCGTGCCCCAACCTCGCTGACACTACGACTACAGCTTCAGATCCAACATCTCATCTATGCAAAGACCCTGACCCCTGAGCGGCGGGCACAATACGTCGCTACATTCAACCACAACCCGAAGTTTCGGTACGTTATTCACTCTACTCTGGTATGAAGGGGCCCGAGCTGACCAACGACTACAGTGTCCTGCTTATGGACGTCGGGCAGGCGGCGTTCGGTCTCGACATGCAGTCCGCCTCGCGGATCTATTTTATCAACCCTGTACTGAACCCCCAAGTCGTGGCCCAGGCGATCGGTCGTGCACGGCGCATCAGCCAGAAGAAGCCTGTCTCGGTCGAGACGCTGGTTCTCCGCGGCACCGTGGAGGAGGTCATTGTGAAGAGGCGCGGCGAGATGACGCAGGCGGAGCAGTGGAGGTGCCGCTCCATACTTGACGACAAGCCGATCTACGAATGGATCCTCAACGCCAAGATACTCCCCCTTCCGGGCGGGAAGGATATCGCGCCGCCGGACCAGATGGCGAAGCTGCAGTCACCGCAGTTCCTCTTCGGTCGAGGCTTCGGGCGGGAGCTCAGCCATTCCGACCAGGATCTCCTCACGGTAAATGGGTCTCCGGTGGGCAAAAAGAAGTCTTATGCGGTTATCGCGGAGAAGAGCCTGAAGAGGGCATCTCCAGAGGTAGGGTTTGCCACGTCGTCGGTTGGCACACCCTTGTCAAATGATGGTCCTGCTAGGAAGAGGAGACCGCAGGTGCGGTTTTTCGACGAGGAGAGTGAGGAGCATGGGAGTTCGGCTTTTGACCAACATGGTCGAGTCTATCCCCGACCTTGAATAAGCAAGGTTGAGCGGTCTTATAGGTACCGCATACCTTTTTGCAGGTCGGAGACAGCACGAAGCTTGCTGAATATTTCGAAATCGTCAGAGGCAGACAAGTGGTTTACCTCGAGACTGGAATATGGTTATTTGACTGGAAGATTTGAGTGAATTGGGTCGTTCGTGGGAATAGGAGCAAGGTTTACAATGTTCCGAATCTGGCAGAGAAGCCTGCATCGAAGTTGTTGTTCTGCGGGAGAATCGGTTGTACTGTCTATATCTCCGTACAGTACGTAAAGTATCCCGTCGCGCAAAGTGAGGATTCTGGCAAGCGGCCTTGAAGAAATCATACAAATTCTTTTCATCTCACCTAACTTGGAGCAGCTGCTTTTGCGGGGCGGCATCTCCCCGAGCTACATATTCAAGACTTGGGAGACCGTGACCGCCCGCATTGCAAAGGAAGGTCGTTGAGGAGCGGGTACACCCCTTGGTAACGGCGGCGTCACCTCAGGCACGTTGTTGCTCCCGTCTTGTGCCATGTTGCATGGCATGATGGACGGCAGTACCACATGTGCTACGTACTGTACATACAGTACATACGGTACATTACGAGAGGATGTAAGGTTACGTCTTAATGCGGAGACGTCGCCCAGCCTGCGTGCATTAGCGCTTCCTACCACGCCATTAACGGGATGAATACGAACGCGCCGAGCGATGAGCTGTTCGAATGAAATTGATGATGAAGGTCTTCCAGCCGAACAGGCCGTCAAGAATAGCTGAGGTAAACGCAGGCTGCCAGCCACTCATCGCTCCTGTGAACAGGTCAGCGCAACAAGAGACGAAGATCGACTAGTTAGACCGCTGGGGTTGCGGGGCAGATCCTCGTCAGACGCCGTGTTTACACTTTTCGGCCCGCTCGGCGTTGCGATATGGTTGGATGAACGGGATGGCAGGGCGCAGCGGGGAGTTTTCATCGAAGATCGCGATCGCGTGCTGGGAGGTAAATACCTACCGGTACCCACTCCTTCGTTGTCCTCGACTTTTGTAGCTTACGGCGCCTAACTGGATTCCGTAGTGAGGGCGGATCGATGCACATACCATACCTGCAATGCGTTACCCAGCCTCGAGGCTGTAGCGAATTGCCGTACGAGCGAAGCATTGAATGTGTAACCCAACCATTCTCCCGCCGTTGCCCTGCTGACCCCGAATGGTGACTGGCACCCTTGGCTTGGGATGCAGGGCGGAGTTGGTCCACTCGGATCAACAAAAGGTGGACAGAGGCTGTGGGGTTCAATTGCTGAGAGCTTGAATTCTCAAAAGCCGAGTTTGACCCGCCCAGGTGGTCTGTCCATGTCTCCATGGCCACACAACATCTCATCAACGTCCTCGAAATTTGATACCGGAGCGGGGCATTGCACGAATCAGCCCGAAGTCGACAAGATGTGCGGCTGAGGCTTCGAGATCCCGGCTCGGCAAGATCTTGCGGCTGACCGCGAACACACGCCATCACGGGTTTTAGGGTTCTAGACAAGCCGACCCAGGAAGAACGGGCGACAGGAAGGCTTCGGTGATCCGGCAGCCACCATCGATGGTGCCAGCATTTGCACCAGGAATGAAGTCATGGCCTCCACGACGACGGTCTCTCCAGAGGCACAACAGAAGTCTCCATGGCCGTGGAGCAGTCAGAAACGACGCAACAGCGAGAGCTCCTTGCCAACGTTGCGAGAGCTCGTGACAGGGAGGAGGAGGAATTCGCTCTCAGCCGCGGACGCACCGGCACCGAACGTTCTTCGGAAGAAACCACCTCCTGGCTTCTCAGCCTCCAGACCGCAGACTTCAGGCGGCCCAGCAGACGCCGATGATGTGAAGGCAGCTGCAGCGGATCCGGACGATGCTGGGGATAACAGGCCCCCCCAAAAGCCACAGAAATCACAGTCTCGGTGAGCAACTTCCTTCTTTTATCGTCTTGATATATAAATTACCTTCCCGGGATATCGATTCAATATCCCCCACCACAACGGCGCGAACCCCCGGCCATTTGTCCAGCCGAGCCCTAGCGGGTGCCGCTGGCATCCATGGATGTGCTGTGGAACAAATGTCATCGGAGCTTTATTAGCAGTGTAACCCACAACCCCTGCCCCCCGTTTCTTAAGTGCCAATTGCTGCTTTCGGTTCTTCCAATTCTTCATGCAGAAGGCCCCCTTTTCTTCCACTACCCCACGACAGCCGTAGCATCGGAGCTGCCATGCTGCCAATCGATTTGTTGCCGGAAGTTGGCATGGTGGAAGATTTTCTTTTACGCGGACAACTGCCGCTTGTTTCCGGACCCGCAGGCATGGCATATGTACGATGCGCTGCTTATTTAATTTCCACCTTTTGCTCGTGGCGCTATGTACGGAGCTGTTCCGTCCACTCCGACCATCAGCTTCGTCCATGCACATCCAAAGCGGTTAGCTCTTGGCGAATCCGGTCCAGCAACCGAAGCGCTGAGGCGATACCGCGCTCGCGTTCCTGCACCGCGTGTGGAATAGTTCACCTCTCGCGACGCAGCACATGCAGAAAAACGCCTAGGCTTGGCACACCGAGCTTTCCGTGAGCGTTACACGTAGGGTGCTACATCGTCAACCGCCGAGTCAACGTCGGCCCAGGGCAGTGAAGAGCAAAAGCAGCCTCGCCTGGTGTCGCGGGGCTGAGATCTGCAAGTCATTTTAAAAAGCCGGGTTGGGTCCACCACATCGTCCCATCGTCCACGAGATCTTGGCTCTTTCTCCTTTTTTCTTTTTCCTTTTCTTTGAACTCGTCTGTCGGTCTCTCCTGCAGTTTCCCGAGTGTGTCTACGGAGCGGGCCAAGATTTGTTTGCTGACCGGCGGGTTTGACCTCCGTCTTACATAACAGCCCTCCGCCAGCCTTCTACAACAAAGTCCGCAACCGGCACACCTTCTCGGCCTCTGCAGTCCTGAGGTGGTATACGATCCGTGACGATGACGATGACGCACTGTTGAAGCCGCCCTCCACTCGATCTCGGACTTCCGGTGGCCCGCCCCCGGCTCTGAAGCCGACTCCTGCGCCTCCCACTCTCCGGCCGCCGCCTCGGCGCCCTTTGGACAGCATCCCGCGGGCCATGTACCCACCCGGCGACGGCGAGGAATTCGTGCTAAGAACGCAAAGGGCGAGCGCAAAGGTGCAACAGATCACAGGCTCCCACTCCAGTCCGAAAGGGTCCGACATGGAGCATGCCCCAGTGATTCATAGGCCGACGGCCTTACCGGATGGGCCGTTGCCCGGCCCGGAGCGCCCTGGCGGATACAACAAACCTCGGCGGCTGTCCAATGGCAGTACCAGCTCAGCCACCAGCAGTATGGTGTCCGGCAGCGACGGCTTTGACCGACGGATACGCACCGCTTCCGTCAGCAGCAGTCAGACCAGCATCGACTCATGGCCGACCAGCCCGGCCGCCTCGCCTGTTACGTGGGCGACGCAGAACGGCTCGCCGGGCCAGAACTATCCATGGCATAAACCAGCACCCATCAAGACATACCGCAGGAAGACCCAACCAGGGGAGCTCTTTGCCGCGTTGCCGGGCGAGGTGCTGGGGTTGATACTGGAGGAGCTGCGCAAGCTGCACTTGCAGCCAGGGAGTAGTAGCTGTGCGACATGTTGGATGCGAGATTGCTGCTCCGTGGCCGTCAGTGCCCGCAAATTCCTCAAGTATGCACGCGAGGCTCTGTATCAGCACATCCACCTGGTTGGACACGAGGCGCCGAATATGAAGAAGCGGACGAAGACGACATATGGTTCGAGATTGGTCCTGTTGCGACGAACACTGAGGGCGAATCCACAGATTGCGGCTCTGGTGCGGTCACTGAAGCCACCGGCGCGGCCCCTTTCGGTCCGGGTAGTGGCATACAACGATCTGCTCGCCTCGGTTGTGATGGCATGTCCCAACCTCGAACAACTGGTCGGATATTATCCGACCTATGACCACTCATTCCAACGGTTATTTCACGCGCTATCGACACGGGCCAAATTGAAGGACATGAATTGGATACTGGAACCCTCGTCGCTTCAACGGCAGCAGAGGACACGCTCTCCTGCCCACAACGATCGCTGGGGCCCAGGGGATCTACAACCACAAGAGTCACAGCTGTTTCTGGGGTTTCACGCGAATTGGAAACAGCTCACAACACTTGTTGTTCACTGTCAACCGGGGGCATCGCTGAGTCCTGCCAACCTGCTAGAGTGCACAATCCGGTCTCTGCCTTCGCTGCGGAACCTTTATCTTTCGAAAGTGCCTCCCGCCGCATTTAACGATACCAACCTCCTCGCCTTGCCGGCGCTCAAGAAGTTATCTCTAAGCCATTGCGCCGGTATCACGACAGCCGGCCTTTCTTCGTTGGCGACGCGGCCAGCCAGCGCCTCGATCCAAACGCTCACCCTCATACACATGAATGTCGAATCCCTCCCCGCTATTGCCAGGATATTATCCTACCTCACCGCCCTCGAAACCTTCAACATCGTCCAAACCTACGCTCCCGAAATGCCGCCCGACGAGTTCATGATGCTCTTCCCCTACCTGGCTTCCCAAACCTTGCGCAGACTCCACTGGGACATTCCCTACCTTCCGACCACCGCCACAACGGCAGACGGCATCCTCGCCAGAAGCATCAGCGCAGGAGGTTTCCCGTCCCTCCGCACCCTCTGCACGCCCAACGACCCCGAAGGCCTCTTCCAGTCCCTCTGCGCCCCGCGAGAACGCGTCGACCACCCAACGGATCGCTACCGCGGCGGCAAGGCCCACCTCTCGTACTCTTCCAACCCGGTTGCGGTTGTGGGCGGGTGGCAAGGCCTCGGCCACACGCGAAACAATTCGAGCTTCTCCTCGTCCCGGCCCGGCAGCAGCTTCAGCCTCAACAAGCAGAGCAGCAGCAGCGGCACGCCGCCCGCCAGCCCGCTGTTTCCGCCCCCGGACGCCCTGATCCCCCGCGACAACAGCAACCTCCACCAGGCGCGGCTCGCGGCGCAAGCGCGCCTGGAAGCGGCGCAGCGGATCCCGCGGTACTTTGTGCACGTCGTGGACGAGACGGGCACCGTGGTGGAGAAGCACGGCGTCGGCGCCTTCATGGGCACCGTGGAGAGCCAGATACGCTATGTCCTCTCCCCGGAAGCCGCGACGGGCGGGACGGACGAAGGGGGCGGGCTGGTGAGCGTGGAGGATATGCTGCGGGACGACGGCGGGGAGATGCTGGGTCTGGGCGCGGAAGGGTTCGCCGAGAAGGAAGCGGGCAAGAAGCAGAAGAAAGGGAGGGCGTCGGAAAGGGAGGAGAGCGATCATGAAGGTGGGAAGGGCAATAATAATAACGGAATGATGGTGGAGAGGAGGGAGGGGTGTACGGGAAGGTGGAATACCTTCAGCGGCAATGTGGTGGACAAAAAGGACCGGGAACGGTGGTGGCATCAGGAACGCGGTCGGTGGAGAGGCGTGGTGCTCTCGTGATGTCGTGATGGAGAAGAAAGGGACTTTCTGGATATAGTATATTGCATGAAGTTATGACATGGGCAGATCTGTTTGGATGTATGTACTTGTACCATATGAAAGGTATATAATAGTAATCAGGGCTGACCACGGCCTCTTGCCTTCCAAGTTCGGCCCGGTAGCATGAGGCTGACTTGTCCTCGAGACCAAGACCAAGGCAAATTCACTCTTGTTGAGCTCTGATGTCTCACGGTGGAACTCGGAGCCCGGGGGTGGTACCGGTTGAGAGCTTCTCTCCAGGAAGTTGTCTAAGGTGCTGTGTAAGTCGCCCGCAAGGGTTAGGGCTGCCTATCTCGGCGATAGAACGGCTCTTTCGGGGAATTCGGAGTGGAGACGCCTGGGTGCCGACGTCATTTCCTTGCTCAGTTCGTTCTGCGACTTGTGAATTTCTCGCGAGAATTCAGGAGGTGCCATTTGACTGTCCGAAGCATCCGGTAACACAGCAATCTCAACCTTCTCCCCGCTCAACCTCCACCAGCTTTGCGATTACAGCACGATCAACACCCTCCAGCTAGACCAACCATCACTACAAAACTGCTGAGGGAACAAACGACCTGTGGCAGAATGAGAGCATCTCTGATCTTCAGTCCCGGTCGAGCAGCCACCTACCTTTGCGCCGCGTGCCGGAGAGAGGCGATAGCGGCTCAAGTGGCTCAGAGGGCAGCAGTGTTGAGAATCACCCCGACAGGACCATTGCGAAGGACCATCCGAACCGTCTCGTCGTCGCACACTGGCAGAGCAACCGGCCAGCACTGGGCCTCGGCATCGCAGTGCCGCAGCGCCTCCACCAACTCGGCCTCCGCGCAGACCGGAACCGCAACCTCCGAACCACCCTCGGCAACGTCCCCCATCCCAACCTACTACGCCCTCTTTCCCGAAACGCTACCCAACGGCCCACCGCCGCGCGGGAAATTCCACATCGACGTCCGCGCCCTCCGCCGCGAGTTCCTCCGCCTGCAGGCCGCCTCCCACCCCGACTTCCACCACGCCGCCGCCTCCTCTTCTTCTCCGTCATCACGACAACAAGTCGGCAGCAGCAGCAGCAGCAACAATAGCAAATCGGCCGCGCGCATCCGCGCCGAAGCCACCTCGGCGCTGATCAACGCGGCGTACAAGACGCTATCGTCCCCGCTGCTGCGCGCGCAGTACCTCCTGCGCGAGCAGCACGGGGTCGATCTCGAGGGGGACGAGGCCGGGGCCCAGGCGGCGCCGGACCCGGAGCTGCTGATGACGGTGCTCGAGGCGCGTGAGGCGATCGAGGAGGCCGAGCGGGAGGAGGATCTGGAGGAGGTGCGGGCGGCCAACGAGGAGCGCATAAGGGAGAGCGAGGCGCGGCTGGGCGAGGCGCTCGAGGCCGGGGATGTGCAGAGCGCGAAGGAGGAGGCGGTTCGGTTGAGGTATTGGGTTAATATTCGTGAGGGTGTGAGGAATTGGGAGAGGGGCAAGCCTGTTGTTTTGCAGCATTAGGTGGCCGCGGGAGAGATAGGATACCTAGGTCGTGGGAATTAGAAAGTAGGCTGGTGCGGTTGTTATTTCGCGGATGGTTCGTATTTCCATCCTCATCTCAAGAGTACCTGCGGTTCCCCAACACAACGGGCGGGTGAGTGGGACGGCATTGGCGATCGTTCCTCGGTGTTCATACAACGGGGATGGAGCGTGTGTTAGCGTTCTCGCGTACCTAGAGAGTACTCAACTCAGAGAAGGTGTTGTCTGGTGTGTGGCTCACGGCCCCGTCAGGAGTAATCGTGGGACAAATCTCACTCAAGTCGGGTAGCTGTGTGCTTTTGAGCAGGTTTGCATTTCGGCTTCTGCTCATCAGTTCGACATTCAAACTTCGCTTTGGATGGGCATGTGTAATCGAAAATCGAAAATCTTCGGGGTATTTGCGCCCGGGTTGGGGAACTGGGCCTGGCCTAGGTAAACATCATACGATGTTAACATCAGTGCCTGGTAGGGGTTCACCACAGTTATTACTCCAGTTCCGGATGCAACAAATCAACCTTCACATCTGGGAACTTACACACAGGTCCTTATTATTGAAGCATCTCAAGATCATTTGCAACTCTGTTAGAGGGTTGCGCTAACGGTATGGCATGTTTCTCCTTCCTTTCCACCCCTTGAGTCCTTATTTCCCTTTTGTCACGGCAATTATCTCTTTGGTACCCAATCACGCCCATCACTCGATGGCGAGACAATACTGCTAAGTTGTAAGAAGAGGTAGAGGTCAAAAAGGAGGGCGAACACTCCCTCTGGGCCGTTGATATTTGTTGCTCACTGCTAATACCGACTTAATAATTCCTGCTGGCCCCAAGTCCGCGAGTTTGAAGAGGGAATAGCGGTGGAGGCCGTCAGGCTGAACATGACCACCATGAACCCCGCCCCTGGAATGCTTACCACCATCATCAGCTCTTGTACGCTGCCTCTACCTTGCCCCGCCCTCCCCGAGGCACATTTATTTAAGCCCTAAACGACCTCCCGCATGCCGCTGCCTGCGCCGCAGCCGCAGCCGCACCCCCAGCGCCGACCATCTGGACAGGAACAACGCCCCCGAACGGCCCTGCCTTGTTCGAGTTGGCAATCTTGACCAGACACACCCCGGTCATGCTCGCCACCGTCCCAGTGCACGTCGTGCCCGCAGGCACGGAGAACTTGAAGTCGAAGCTCTGGTTGACGTTGGCCGCTCTCTTCAGAAGGACGAGACGGCCCGTAGATTCTAGCGCGCGCCGCCAGAGTGTTCTCCTCTGCTGCTGCTGCTGCTGCTGCTGCTGCTGCTTCTTGGATGCCGCGATATTGCCGTTCTTACCCGGGATCTGCTCGAGCACGGTGAGCGGGATGCCGGTGGAGAACTTCCCCGTGGCGGTCGGGTCGAGAACGGCTTGGATCGGGCCGGCACCGTCAGTGGTCACGATGTGGAAGGTGCCCGAGATATTACCGCCTGCTGTGATTTGAGGCAGGGTGGTGCCCGACAGGCTCATGGCTTCTACCACCATGGAGATGGTGTTCTTGCCGGAGCCGGTGGTCTTGCCCAGCCCGTCGGAGAGGATGTTGGTCTTGCTGAAGACGGTAGTGTCTACTTCAGTCTGTGGCGGCTGGTGAGAAACAGTACCATGGGGGGGATGGAAGTTTTGAGCTGCAGAGACTGACCTTGGTGTTTGGACCCGTTCCCGGGACGACGCCACCCTTGATTGCTAGGGCCGTGCCGTTGCCACCGGCGTCCCCTGTCACGACCGTGACCTTGCCATGCGCCGAGACAAAGGGTGTGAGGGCCAGAGCGAGGAAGAAAAGCTTGGACAGCATGCTGACGGGTGGCTCGAGGATCTTGGCAGCAGGGAGAGTATATACAGTGAAAGTAGACGGTAGACCCCACAACATGAACTAAGAAGCGAATGAGAGGACCAGGGAGACGGATCAACCGTCCCTTAGCAAAGAGAAAGACTTGACGAAAAAGAGATAGGCTGGCGATGGTGAAGGATACGGAAGTGAGGGCGGAAACTGAGCTCTTGATATACCCGCCCAACACACAGCAGCCGCGACGTTCCGCCTTTCGTCCAAACTGTGTTCCCAGCGCGGCTCGTCTCTTGACCCCAAGTGGCATGCTGCCGCCGAGGTCGAGTATATTCCGTACAGAGCGTCGCGCCTCCTCGCAAGAGCTGAGCGAGGCGCGAATGCCATGGGATGGTCTTGAAACAGACTGTCCAGCTTTTACAATTTGACGCTGGGGGTTGTTGCATGGTTTCGGGCGTGACTACGGCAATTCAGGTCCAACCAGTCTGTCTTCAAAGTGTCAATATGCGGAAGATGAAACTAGACGGTGAAGAGCTAGATAGTCTAATAGACCAGTGTGCCGCAGGTAAGGCTCAGGAGGAGGCCACGACCTGTGGAGTGCTGGCCAGCTCCGCGGCCTGTTGCCCCTGGCAGACAAATTCCCTACCGTTGGACGACTACGGGAATGGGGAAGGGAGTATGCATGCTTCGATCCATGACCCTTCAGAAGCCCGAATATGGGTAGCGTAGGGCACTATCGGCTCCGCGAAGAGATAACAGCAATTGGCCTCGTGGATTGAGGAAGGTGAACACGGGGATAACGGGACATGGCGCCTTGAACGTTACGAAGCAATCATTGCCAACTCAGTTTCATACTCCAGGGTTGGTGGCATCGTGTGAGGGAAAGGGGCAGAATACACCATCCAACCAACGCCTGAAACCACCGCGTAAAGAAGAACCTATTGGGCGCCAAAGTCTCAAGCTGAGGCAGTCTGGCCTTCGACACAATGTCACCTAGATGAAGTTTTAGGTAGTCACCTTAATCTGGGGGAAAGCCAATGCAAGGCAGCTATGCGCGCGCTTAAGTCGCGTAGATTCGAATTCACCGCCATCCCCGATAGGAAAGCTTCCATATACATAGCAATATCTTTAGACAAGAGCTGTTGAAATAACAAACGGAATCGAAATGCTTACACTTGGGTAACCGAGTTTGCTTGCGAGTTCAAGATAGCACGCTCGTAGATTGCTGGTTGCTGGTTGCAGGTTGGGTTCTGAGTCTCGAAGTATGACCTTACTTATAGAGCTGGTCACTTCCTGTCTGGTTCCAGCTGGAGGAGCCTTCGTGTGACACAGTCCATATTAGCTGAGGTATGACGCCCGACTGTGATGATTCACTGAGAACATAGCGCGGGGCAGGGCCGAAGACGACTTAGATCGGGAGTTGGGTTTGGGAAGTTGTGTGTAAACAGTTGTAAACGTCCCCACAGCGGCAGCTTCAGGAACAGCTGCCTTGGCGTCTCCACTAACTACGGTAACGTTTAACCCCACCATACCCCACCCCTCTGGCTTGCAGCTCACCAAGACTCAAGCTTCCGTTTGGCGAGCTGCATTTCAGGACCTCAGCCTTAACGACAACCCCAACTCTACAGCCCGCAAAGAGGATCTCCCTCGTGGCACTTTCAATATTCCGGACTGCTGTAATCTCTATAACGCCTCCGTACTCTGGTAACTGCCTCGTTTCACGGCGCGGTCTTACAGTCTGGGCTCGCAATGGCTTCGCCCAAGGTTGCGGAAGCTCTGGAGCGAGCGCAGAACCTCGAAGGTGCCCCGCAGATCACAGAATACCAGAGCATCATAACAAATATCCAGTCTCTTTCCGACTCGTCCCATCTTACAGCAGATCTGATAGCCGTCCTGGATGCCATATTCGCGGAGAACCTGGGACTCATCAACACGCGCCAACTGTTAGGCGACCTGATCAGCACGCTCCGCACTGTGGAGGATCACGATGTGCGGATCGAAGTCGGTCGAGATGCCGTGCGCAAAATCCCCTCCAGCCCAAATTCGTCGTCTCTCATCGAGCAAGCGGCCGCCCTGCGGGAGATGGTGGCAGCCGCGCACGAGGCCAACGAGGACTTCCTCGCGGCGGCCAAGGTGCTGGCCAAGATCCCGCTCGACAGCTCGCAGCGGCGGGTGCCCGACGCCGAGAAGGCGGCGATGTGGATCCGCATCGTGCGCAACTACCTCGAGGTCGACGACAGCACGGCCGCCGAGACGTACCTCAACAAGCTCAAGAACGTGATGCACACGGTCGACGACCCGGAGCTGAACCTGCACTTTCGCCTCAGCGCGGCCCGCATCCAGGACTCCAACCGCCAGTTCCTGCAGGCGGCCAAGAGCTACCACGACATCAGCTTTTCACCCGCCATCGCCGAGGAGGAGCGGCTGCACACGCTCAGCATGGCCATCAAGTGCGCCATCCTCGCGCCGGCGGGCCCGCTGCGGAGCCGCGCCCTCGGCCAGCTGTACAAGGACGAGCGGTCCGCCGGGCTGGAGGAGTACGGCATCCTTGAGAAGATGTTCTTCGACCGCCTGCTGAGCACGGCCGAGGTGGACAAGTTCGCGCAGGGGCTCGCGCCGCACCAGCTTGCCAAGACGTCGGACGGCTCGACGGTGCTGGTGAAGGCGGTGGTGGAGCACAATCTGCTGAGCGCGAGCAGGCTGTACAGCAATATCGGGTTCGGCGAGCTGGGGTTGCTGCTGGGCTTGGACGGGGACAAGGCGGAGGACACCACGGCAAGGATGATTGAGCAGGGGCGGTTGGCGGGTTCGATCGATCAGATTGACAGGATTATCTGGTTTGAAGGGCATGAGGCCTCTGGGGAGAAGGGCAGCGGCCGGGCCGAGATGCCGGTGGGCAAAGAGATGCGGCGGTGGGATAGCAATGTGCAGGCATTGGCCGAGGACGTGGAGCGGCTGACTGACGCATTACAAGCGGAGTTCCCGGACTTTGTAGCCGCGCAGATTGCGGTATGAAAGAGGGTACTACCTGGTGGTTGGGTATTGTATCGTCTATCCGTGATCCAGTCATACACCAGAGCCTGCCCGAACATAGTGCAAGCCCAATACCGAAACAGGAGACATAGATGATAATCATGACTGACGGGTAAATAAGAAACCAAGCCCAGGGAAACAGCCCGCATTTCGTCTACCAATCCAGTCTCCCTGTGCACCCAAACTCCGGTCCAACCCTGTACTTCACTCTTCACTCGTCACTTGTCATACCCGTACCCTAATCGAGGTCTGTACGCCGGACTACCACGTATCCTTGATTGATAGCCGACGGGTCACCTGCCTCCTCCTCGAACCTCTCGTCGTCATCCTTAAACATGCGCCGCCGTCGTTTAGGAGGACGCGGGTCAGCCGCCGCCCGCTCTGCGGCCAGGATGCTGACGAGCGCAGTGCCGACTTTGTTTCCAATCAGGTCGTACCCGTCCGGCGTGAAATGGAGGTGATCGTCCCAATACCGCTCCCGATCTTTCTCTGACATGCCCCAATACGGGACCACTTTGTGAAGGTCGAAGACATGGCTGTGGCGTGAGTAGACTTGGTGGTTAGCAATGGTATGATAGAACTCAAAGAGGGTAAGGGAGGTAGGTAGGTGGTTGAGGGAGAGGGGTAGACAACCGGATACTCACAAGCCCTCCCGCTTGTACCCCTTTATGAGGTCATTCAGCGTGTTCCTCTTCGCGTCGAGCCTCTCTCTGACCTTGCCCTTTACGCCAGCCTCGGGGACCGTGAGCGCGAGGACCTTGCACTTGTGAACGAGTGGAACGTTCCAGACTGCCTTGAGCGCCTCGAAGATCTCCTGCGGGGGCACGCCCACCCCAAGGTCACTGTTCGATTTGTCGTTGTGTTAGAGGAGGGGGTGCTACACGACTAGGGCTGAGACGAGAGAATCCTACTTTGTGCCTCCCAATACGATGGCCCAGTCGTACCGTTTCCCGGTGTCTTCCTCATCCTTGTTCTTACTCTTCTTCGGGGCAACTAGTAGCACCAGGCAAATGTTAAGCAATCGATGTGCTTCCTATAATTTATAAAATACGCTGAACCGAGCTGGAAGGGGTCGTCATGCTGAATGAAACATGCAGGCCTGGGGTGGGGTCTCATCACACACATTGTTCATTCATCCTCGACTGGAACCCATACTTCACTGTCGCCCCGGACACGCCGTCCTCGACCGTCTCGATGCTAAGGTCCGGAAACGCCATTTTCAGCAGCTCCTCCAGCGTCTCGTGGTATGGGTGATGGATCGCTCCATAGCATGCATAGCCGGCGGTGAGTGAGTCGCCGAAGCAGAGGATCCGCAGCTTTGGACGAGCTGCCATCTTGGCGAGCAATGCGCCCATCCACCGGGCGGATATCGATGGGAGGGCTGGCGTGTTTCAACGCGGGGTTGCCGTCTTTTGTCCGCGGATAAACTGTTCAGGATTGTTCAGAGAGAATGAGTGTAGAGGAACTGAAAAAAAGGGACTGAAATCTGTTTTTGTAACAGAGCTTGCGAAAGTCACCACAGGGAAGCTGGCACCTTGTTGACGGGACGTTCACGCGGCGAAGGCAGCTGAGCTGTTGGAATGGCGGGGGATGGAGCAGCAGCCTGGCACGCCTGTCAGGGTCCATCATTGGTCCGTGCAGAGCCTGGGGCCGGGCGGTTCTACGTAGGGCTGACGGAACTGATGAGACTCCTCGCAGTTGCTGAACTTTGGCTCCCGTCCGAGTCATTTCAGGGTGTTTGTTGTTAGGTCGAGATTCGGGCCGCTAGAAAGGATGGAGGTCCATCATGAGGACGTCCATATGCCATCTACTTCCTATCGCTGAGCTTCGGCAGGTGTAGCATTACACACCCATGGTCAGCTATAATATCCCGCCTGTATTACCTAACGTGAAGACAAAGCGATTGCGGATATCTCGTGGACTGTTTTAACAATTGAAGGTAGTGATGAGACTACCCTCTGGGCAAACGTGGTAATATATCCCGATGTGTTTTCCGAACCCAAGACCTGCTAATAACAATAAGTTCTCCTGCCCGCCGTTTCGGGTCAGGCCCAGCGAACTGCCGCTCCCCGGATGCCGAATTTCCCTCCAATCCCCCCAAGCGGGAACCCCGTTGGTCCCCACTGCTCTCCCCTGAACGGGTTCCGCTCCCCCACACATTGACACGGAATGGAACCCAATCATCAGGGGCACCAGATTTGGCACCGGTTCCGACTCCGCAGCACGTTCCGGCCGGGAGTTTAAAATGGCGCCAGCTTCCCACACCGTCGTCACTTGTTGTGTTGATGAGCTTATGCGTGGTCCTACGTGTTCGGCCAAAACGTTGAGTGCGTGTGCTGCAAGATGGCCAAGGTGTTCACCGCAGAGGAAGGTGAGGGCCCTCCACCCCAATTGCGGTGTGTCGACACCGGATTAGGTATGACACGGTTAGTTGACACCATTTCTACTTACCCAGTCGCGAAACACACTTCCGCAGAGAGCTGCTGGGTAGTGCTGCACGGCAATGTCTACGACGTGACCGAGTTTCTCCCCGAGCACCCGGGCGGGTCCAAGATCATCCTGCAGCTGGCCGGACGGGATGCCACCGCCGAGTACGACCCGATCCACCCCCCGGGCACCCTCGAGGAGAACCTCAAACCGGAGGCGAAGCTGGGCGTGGTGGACCCGGAGAGTCTGAAGAAGCTCCAACGGCAGGCGGCGCAGGGCAGAGAGGCAGAGGAACACAAAGCCCCGCCTCCGCCGCTGCACACGCTCCTCAACCTCGACGAGATCGAAGCGGCCGCCAAGACGCAAATCTCCAAAAAGTGCTGGGCGTACTACTTCTCCGCGGCCGACGACCTGCAGAGCAAGTACCTCAACAACACGGCCTACCGCAACATCCTCCTTCGCCCGCGCGTCTTCGTCGACGTGACACGCGCCAACACGGCCACCACGCTGCTGGGCCACAAGGTCGCCACGCCGCTGTACGTGTCGCCCGCGGCCATGGCGCGCCTGGCCCACCCGGACGGCGAGGCCGGCATCGCGCGCGGCATCTCGCGCTTCGGCGCGATGCAGATCGTCTCGCACAACGCGTCCATGACGCCCGAGCAGATCGTGGCCGACGCCGCGCCGGGCCAGGTGTTTGGCTGGCAGCTGTACGTGCAGACCAGCCGGGCCAAGAGCGAGGCGATGCTGGCGCGCATCGGCCGGCTGCGCGACCACTACAAGTTTGTCGTGCTGACGCTGGACGCGCCCGTGCCGAGCAAGCGCGAGCACGACGAGAAGGCCGGCATCGAGGCGCAGCTGGTCGTCGAGTCGAGCAAGAGCGGTGAGGAAGAGGAGGGGAAGAAGAAGAAGGAGGCGGCGAAACAAGCCGGAGGAGGAGGTGGTGGTGGTGGTGGAAGGCCGGATTCGAGTTCCGGCGTCGGCCAGCAGCTGTTCTGGGGCACGGCCGCCGATCTGACCTGGGATACCACGCTCCCCTGGCTGGCCAAGCACACTGATCTGCCGATTGTCCTGAAGGGGATCCAGACGCACGAGGATGCCTACTTGGCGGCGCAGTACGCGCGCAAGAACCCGGGCTCCATCAAGGCCGTGATCTTGTCGAATCACGGCGGCCGGTCGTTGGATACAGCTCCCCCGGCGGTGCACACCCTGCTGGAAATTAGGAAATATTGCCCGGAGGTTTTTGATATCATCGAAGTGTGGGTGGATGGAGGGATCAGGCGGGGAACAGACATCGTCAAGGCGCTGTGTCTGGGCGCGAAGGCGGTCGGTGTAGGGCGAGCAGCTCTCTGGGGGTTGGGCGCTGGTGGCTGGAAGGGGGTCGACAGAACCTTTGAGAGTGAGTGTTCTTCCCTCAGCTTTCTAGTTCATGTCCCACGGTTGCTGACCCATGTCCTTTTTTTGTCCAGTTCTGCAAGGAGAGATTGAGACGTGTTTGAAGATGATGGGCGTAACAGACATCTCGGAATTGGGGCCACGCTTCGTGAGTACCCATCCCTCCGTCCCGCTCATGTATAACGTTATACTTGTCCGGCAGGCCTAACACCGCCGACTACAGATTAACACCCGTGTTGTGGAGCGGGATATTTTCGATGGCGGCGCTGGGTTGGACAAGGCGGGCCTGTGGACTTCGCCCCGGGCCAAGCTGTGAGGCGATCGGACTGTCGATACTCGAGTAAGTCTGCTGGTGGTTTGGACGACCCCGTTATGGAGTTCACGACGGGAAAGTTCTCCGCCATGTGATTTGGCGTGGGTTAGTTGTAATGCGCATGAGCTATACCGAATTTCGGAAACCCGTCCTCGTGGTGTTGTAGCGTGTGAGTTTCATGGGGCATTTGAAGCCCTGGTTTACATAATACGAAAGGAAAGTTTCGAGTTATCTCTCCGGGTCCATACGTACCAAGTCAGACCCAAGGTGCGTCCCCTGTGATTACCTAGCAATTCGAGCCGGGTTTGCGATAGTTAACGTTATGGCACGATCTGTGCATCCGGACACTTCCACCCTCCTCAACCGATGCAACCGTTGCAGCACCGGAACTGTTCACGGAGATTTAGACCCTAAAACGGACGGCAACTATCTGGGAGCGCCTCCCGGAGTATCGCAACGAACTGATGATTTGGTCCTTTCAGAATCTACTAGATTACTACAGCGAACGGGGTACGGAGGTGGTAGTGTACCTAGAGGTTCAAGTTGTTTCCTGGGTGCAACACCTCGTAAGGTCTTTTGCCGTTGATTGGCTTGTTGGTTTTGATTTGCAAACTATCGACATGCAGGCCGCTAGCCAGTCGGAGCGACCGAGTGGAAAAGCGTTCACCAACAGTCTTTGGGAGCAAATAGTGTAATCTCAATATGTGGTTGGTGCTCCATTGATGTCGGTCAACGTCCGTCCTTAATCTCCTGACAACCTTTCTGAGATGCGACTTTCCTCCCTTTTGCAGCATCGTCTCTTCTATGCCGTTGCGGAATACGGATACCATCGCTTGAGGGTTACCCCTTGCCTTATACTCGTATGTAGACCCTGAATGGCGGGGCACTGGCAGGCATTGAAACCACGGATGTCGTTGGTTGTCTGAGTCTGGATCAAATCTCCGAGCGGCTCCAGTCTGAACTCATCAACCATGCAATGCAGTCCGCTCCAAATCAGCAGGCCCTGCTTTGATGAGCCTCGTTGTTGAGCTGTCCGTGGGGAATAAATTATCTAGGTAATCTTCGGGCAAATATCGACATATCCTCTGTCTTGCATTGGTCGTTCTAGATTGATATTGGCTGACGGTCTTCTGGCGATGCAGTTCAAGACTCACAAGTTGGCTTTTCCAGGTTGTGTTGTGGGACCCTTTTTACCTTATGTGGTGTAAGTACACAGTACACAAGATGCGCTCTTGACTTGCAGCCCCTCCGGAGTACAGTAACATGAACCAAGAACTCCATTCGCTGCTGTTCTCTGACGTTTGGTTCACCTGCTGTTTGGGAAACATACTGACGAGGAATTCCTTGCAAATCTCAAAATTTTCATGTGCTTCATCTCGACCTTCAGGGAAGCCGAGGAGTCGATGTTCATCCGGGGCGCCTGCCCTGCATAGAGCGGGGTAGAGTATCAAATGATACTCTTGGCATCGTCCCTTTAAGGCAGTCAGGCCCGGCAAGAGCCGTGTGGCCCTGTTTGGCCTACGTATCACAAGTGACGTTCATCCGAGTATTCTGGAACTGAGGAAGGTTGCGATATATTCTCCGAAGAGTTGCTTCTTACGAACGTGACACTGAGAGTCTGAGACAGCAGTACGCCAGTACGAGTTGGCCAGGTCTCGCAGAGATGCAACTGCAGACACGACTTGCGAACAGAGTGCTCATGTGCACACACCGACAAAGACCAGCTTCTGAAACCGGTTTGGCGGCCTTCGATACGCGATCCTATTCCTCGGAACCCGAAGACTGGAAAGCTATTCTACATCCGGCGGGAAGGGAATGGTCAGCAGAGACATCCCCACACCTTGCACTTCCCAAGACGATCAAAGGCGAAAATCACCTCGGTCCATGGGTGAGCGTGATGCTTGTCCTCCGCATTCCCCGCATTCTCTCCCCAGGCCCATCATTCCCCGTGAAGCCAAGATTTGGCGGCATCGAGATGCCAAGCGGTCTAGGAAGCACTTGGATTCTTTACGGGATCTGACCTATGTATACTCGTGCAGCTGCGAAGCCAAAACGAAGGGCCCGAAGCGTGACACAGTGCGGAACCACACCATGCTTTGTCTTGCGGTGAGGATAGGATGGGACAAGTGAGCTAAGGTACTATGTGTACCGGCCTTGAAACAAACTTGAAGGGAGCTCGGATCTCTTGGCTCAGCGCCTCACATGAGGGTTAGGGGTGTGAACCCTGGGTTGCCTCCTTTTCTGGAGGGGCAGTGACCCGGCGCAACCTGCTCAAAAAGGCTAGCGGGCCGCGCGAGAGGACAGGGCCGAATAAGCCTTGTCAATCCGCTGGGGTTACATACTGTAGAAATTCCTTTGCAACGGGATGGACGGGTGGCAACAAGGTTGCCCGTCTTTCTTGCATTCACGCGGAATTGGCGATCCCTATGTCTACCATGGCTTCCAATCGGCCGCAGGTTCGTGAGTGCGGACCGCCGCAAGCACCCCGACCCTGGACCCGCTTGGCCGAATTGACCCTAGCCGAGAAGTGAACGTCTCTCATCTCGTCTTTCAAATACAAGCGGGCGGCCCGATCTCCTTCTTTCACACTCACCCATGCTCTCCTTCTCTCCCCTGCCGATTTCTTTCCACCCCTTGCGACTGCCGTAGGCCGCCGGATCGACACTGGCTTTGTCGAGACACCTGCTCAAGCGAGAAGAGAAGCGGTATACCATCCGAACCCGAAAGTCCATCGAGACACGCCCATCATGAGCGACGTCGATAAGTCCGCCGTCACCCAGACGGAGAATATCTCGGACAAGCCCAGGAGGCGCGGTTGCCTGGGCCACTGCGCCAGGTTCTGGTGGGCGTATTTGATCGTTCTTGTTATCATCGTCGTCATTGTCGTGCCCGTTGTGTAAGTGAGATCTCGTGCTTAGCTACCGTGTGCCGCAGTCTTGCATATACCCAAGGTACGTATGCATATAGCAGCTACTGACCACCTCTCGAGCCTCCTGGTTGGCGTCCCCAAGATTGCTCAACAGAAGCTCGATGATGCGCAACTCGACCTCGATGGAATCAACATCAGCAACACACAGAGCCAGAACTTGACCATGGCCATAAACAGCACCATCACGACGGACGGCTCCGTCCACGCTACAGTCAAGGGTTTCCAGGGCGTCATGTATCTCGAGGACCTGCAGCCCCACACCCCCTTCGCCAAGTTCGATTTCCCTCAGACCAACAGTGATGCATTCCAGACCGTCAACATCAGTCAGTTTCTCCCGGTCGATGACGTTAAGGCCTTGACCGTCTTCAACACTTGGCTGCTCGCCAATGAGTCGCTCCGTGTGACCGTGCTCGGCGACACCCAAGTCCGTGTCAAGGGCATTTCCCGGGACTACGGTGTCACCTTCAAGAAGATCGTCGACATGCCCGGTATGTAGCACGCCGATGACGGCCCTTTGTTGCAGTTGGACCGGTGAACTGACCTGACGTCAGGCCTCAATGCCTTTGCTGGGACAGTGGTCAACCAGACGTCTGTCTCACTCGACAAGGAAAACAACTTCAACGGCACCGCGTACATCCCCAACCTCTCTCATTTCGACTTCGAGCTTGTAAGTCCACTTGACGAAACCAGAAGAGAAGATGTTTTGGCGGTTTATCTGACAGTATCCAGGGCAACGTCACCTTCCGCAACTACCTGTTTGGCGAGGAAATCGGCACCGTGTACATTGACAACCTTCGCGTCAGGCGCGGAATGAACGTGTACCGAATGCGCGCATCTATTCAGCAAACCCCCGTGATCGAGGCCCTCGGCCGCCCGGAGTACTGCAAAGGTCCCAACAAGGGCATCCTTCCGTTCGTGATCAGCGGCAAGTCGGTCATCAACCACGGCCAGGCACTGCCCTATTTCGCGGATGCCCTGGCTGCTGTGAACCAGAGCATCCCCATCAACATTGGTGCTGGCATCAAGAGCTCTCTTGGAATCGACGTCCCTTGCAGCATCGTCGAACGCCGCAGGTAAAAGCCCCTGGGCAAACATTTCCTGTTTTAATCATCTTCTTGTTTTACTTTCTTTATTACATTTCGCCGGGCTCTAAGTGCACGGTCGGGAGATACCATTCCATTATGATGACGATGGGGGATACCATGAGCTGTTGTCTATTACTTGGGGATTCAGTTGACGGGCAGCCAAAAGCCCGACTTGGCCTGTAAATAGGGGTCGGAGGAAACCGCTGACTGCCAGGAGCGGGCACTCGGGCACGGAAGTCTGTTATGTGACAGTGGGCGGTGGCAGCGCTTCCATCAGCACCTAAACTGGTGATGTAATGTCAGTTAATGAATAACACACGGTGGTAGTTTATGCGCAACTACCCAATGCCAGCTTGAGGTGTTTGTGAAACACCAAGCTAGCAAGGTCCCGCTCCGAAGTCTCAGCATAGTGACATCAGAATACCTTCCCAGAGTGAAACAGTAAGACAAGAATCACAACCCGTGGAGTTTGAGATTTGACCAGAGGGCTGGGCTCTCTTGGAGCGTAATGTGTACGTCATTATCATTTCAGGCTTCAAGTTTGGGTATCACAAACTCTGCTCCTTTTTTGCTATCAGCTATATTTTTTACAACACGCCACGGCATTCTCTCCATGCCTCACCAGGTAAACAACATCCTCTCACGTATCGAACCTCCCCTTCCTTTTCCCACCCGCCACACCAGGCGTTCCGGGTCTACTCCTAGCCGCCGACCCAGTCCCCCCCGCTACACCGCCCGCAGAGACAAACTCAACCGGCTCTCCCTTCCCTCTCTCCCTCTCCCTCGCCCCTCTCTCCTGCGCCTTCCTAAGCGGGCCCTTGTACGCCCACGCAGGAAAGCCCATCGGATCCCACACCTCGGCGCTCAGCACCGTGGCATATTGCTCCAACGCTCTTTTCCTCCCTCCCCGCGTTGCGTCATCAGCTCCCTCAGCATCACCACCACTACTACCATCAACCGAACCATCAGCTTCTTCAAACTCAGTCCCAATCCCGACAAACCCCAAAAGCTTATCCATCAGCGCCGGATTCCGCATCCCCGCCGACGCGGCAAGCCTTTCGTTGAAATGCACCCCCTTGGTGCGCTTCAGCCGGAGGAAGGTGTCGAACTTGGCCGTGAGGGCCTCCAGCGCCGGCGGCGGCGTGCCGGGTGGCGAAGGGGGGATGTCCATGTTCGGAACCGAGGGGAGGGTGAGGTCCCGCAGGAGGGTGCGGGTTGCGGTGTACGGGGATCGTGGTGGTTCTGGTGCGGAGGAGGAGGAGGAAGAAGGGTTGTTCAGGGGCTGGGATAAGGTGGCGTCCTCCGAGAGGAAGGCGAGGTCGACTTCAACTTGTGCCTCTGCCTCTGATGGTCGGGAGGGGCCTAGGGCTGGGCCGAGGATGGGCCGCGGGTCGATGACTGTTGAAGATCCGGACTGATTTGGTCCTGTAGATGTGGCTTGTGCCGGGTGTTCTCCTGCGGGGGCTGAGCTGAGTGCTGGTTCTGTGACGCCAGTTAGTAATAGTGGTTTCGGCTTGGCATGGTTGTGAGAATTTACCGTCCGAATTCTGAATTTGGGATTCAGAAGGTTGGATTGTAGTTTCTATGACCTGCGACCACATGTTATTACATGCTCTCCAATGAGTGGCAAAACGTTCACTTGCCGGAGTTGCTGCAGATGGAGCTTGAACCTCCTCATCCTCGTCGTCGCTGTCGTACTGCACCAGACCCATGATTCCTTGTCGTGTCAAAAATACCTGCGAGAAACGACGTTCTTCTTCACCTGCAAAATACGACCAAAATCGGAGAGATTAGTTTGTTGATCGAAGAGGGTATCACGTGCGCATGGAAATCGAGGCTGTACAATACAAGTACACAGGACTCAGGAGCTTGTTGCAGGAAACATTTATGCCTTAGGCAGGCGGGCCCATGTGGGTCTTCGGTGCCAGTCAGGCCGCCTGTCGCACTGCGAAGGCAGCACTTGGACGCGAAGCTCCATTGAGCTGCCGCCCGCAATCCAACTGCAAGCTTCCCTCCCACCTTATTAACGGCCAACGACCACCCTGGCGACATCTCGACGGCGAAACCTGCGCTACACTAGCGGAACCCACGAACACAAGATACGGCAATTTGAGTTGGAATCCCTTGTTAGCGCTTCTCTTTGCGCACCCCGCCCACCATCATGGACCATCGCCCGCAAGCTTGGGGCCGTGTACGTCAAACCATCTCTCCCAAGTGGCTCGCAAGCCGCAAAGGCGATACTAACCCAGCACAGCCGAGAGACGACGTCTATGGCGCCTACGATGCCAGCTATCTCCAGACCACCGGTCCCAAGACGGCCACACAAGCGCCCGTCGTAACCGGCACCTCAGTCATCGCTGTCAAGTTCAAAGACGGCGTCGTCATGGCCGCCGACAATCTGGGTTCGTTTGCTCCTCACAACCTCAACATTTTCTTCAACTTTCCGTCGTCCAAAAAGACTAACCGACCCTTCCCCTCCATTGCATGCAACCAGCCTCCTACGGCTCGCTAGCACGCTTCACCGACGTCAAGCGACTGCGTCCCTTCCTGGGGACGTCGGTCGTCGGCTTCGGCGGCGACGTGTCCGACATGCAGTTCCTCGACCGGCACCTGAGCGAGCTGGCCATCGACGAGGCCTACGAGCACGAGACGACGGCCAGCATGTCCGGCCCGGCGCCTGCCGGCCAGCTCAACGCCGCCAACCTGCACAAATACCTGTCCAAGCTGATGTACCGGCGGCGCAGTGACTTCGATCCCCTGTGGAACCAGATCCTGGTGGCCGGCTTCGACTCGGACGCGAAGCCGTTCCTCGCGTCGGTCGACCTGCGCGGCACGGCCTTCACGTCGCCCTCGCTGGCGACCGGGTTCGGCGCGATGCTGGCGCAGCCCATCATGCGGAAGTATGCGGCCACCGAGGAGGACGCGGCGCGGCTGAGCCGGGAGGAGGCGGTCAACGTCGTCAAGGAGTGCATGAAGGTGCTGTTCTACCGAGATGCGCGCTCGCTGGACCGGTACAGCATTGCGGTGGTGACCAAGGACGGCGTGGAGCTGAGCGAGGACGAGCAACTGGAGAAGCAGAGCTGGGCGTTTGCCGAGCGGATCCGCGGGTATGGCACGCAGACTGTATAGAAAGGGGGAGGGGTCAGGTAGAGAGGTTTGATGCTAGGCCGCGGGAGGTGGGCCTTTCTCTCCAGAGTTCTGAAATACACCTAGACTTCGCTCTGGCTTCTAGGACATGTCTAAAATATTCCCGCCGCGCGGATAGAGGGACATTGGGACTGATGGCTACGGCGGAGAGAATAGCCCTCTGTATGAGTCATCACCTTGATGAGCTGCTTCTGATTGTCCATGCAACAAGTATATTGCCTACGGCGAGTGGCTTTGCTGGTCATTATGTTCCTGATAGTAGGCTCCATCGCTGACCAACCAGCCTGGCAACCGTGTCCTCCTGAACCCGATCCTCCGCGGCGTTATCGGCCCTTCCGCCGACGCCGGCGTTCCACTGACCCTCTTGTGTCGAGTAATTCCTAACCAGCGGATAGATTGTAAGATAGCCAATAAACCTCTAGTACAATGGATAAAAATGGCCAGGTTCATTGTCCAAGACAGGAAAGACTGCGACCCGGGTGCTCGGACGACCTTAATCACCCCACACAGACCGTTGTGTTGATGCTTCACTCCACGGTCACCGACTTGGCAAGGTTGCGGGGGAAGTCGACGTTGAGACCCTCCATCACAGCGAGCCAGTAGGCAATCAGCTGCAGAGGGATGACGTTCAGGATGCCCTGCAGGACATCCACCGTCTTGGGGATCTCGATCTTCTCAGCCTGGTTGGCACTGAACTCCTCATCGCCCGGGTTGCAAATCACAATAGGCTTCCCGCCACGGGCAACAACTGCGAATCTTTGGTCAGCGAGTAATCAATGGAGTCGGACATTCTGCGGAACAAACCTTGTTGGTAGGCGTTCAGGCTCTTCTTGAAGAGGTCATCACGCGTCAGGATCATGATGATGGGAAGGTTCTCGTCCACCAACGCGAGCACGCCGTGCTTGAGCTCACCGCTCATGACAGCCTCGCAGTGCAGGTAGCTGATTTCCTTGATCTTCAGGGCACCCTCCAGCGCTGTGCTGTACTGGCTGCCGCGGCCGAGCAGGAGCAGGCTTTTCTGGTTCTTGAACGTCTTCTCGCACAGCTGCTTGATCTTCTGATCCTGCTCCAGGACCGACTTGATCTGGTCGCTGATCTTGCTAAGACCTTCCATGATCTCCTCGCGCCGCTTCTGCTTGGATGCCCGGTCCTCGCTGAGCGACAGGGCGAACATGACCATGGCGATGAACTGCGAGGTGTATGCCTTGGTCGAAGCAACGCCGATCTCGGGGCCAGCGTTTACGTGCACACCACAGTGCGTCAGCAGTGAGATGCTCGAGCCAACCACGTTCACGATGCCAACGGTCAGGGCTCCCCGCTCCAGGCAGTACCTCAGGGCCATCAGCGAGTCGGCCGTCTCGCCGGACTGCGACACGAAGACGCAAGTGTCGTCCCGGAACACCGGCGCCTGACGATCTAGGAAGTCGGAGGCCAGCTCCACGGCGATGGGAATCTCGGTCAGCTCTTCAAAGACGCCGCGGACAGCCATGCAGCTGTGGTACGAGGTACCGCAGGCGATGAAGATGATGCGGCGGCACCGACGGATGGTGCTGATGTAGTTCCGGAGACCACCCAGCGTCACCGTCCTGTTGGCGATGTCGAGACGGCCGCGCATCGTGTTGACGACGGATTCGGGTTGCTCGAAAATTTCCTTCTGCATAAAGTGATCGAACTTGCCCTTCATGATCTCCTGCAGCTCGAGCTCGAGCGTCTGAATCGTCCGCACATTGCTGCTGCCGTCGGCCTTCTTCAGGCGGTGGATGTTGAGCGAGCCCTCATGAATGTGGGCGATATCGTCGTCCTCGAGGTACATGACCTTCTTGGTGTGCTCCACGATGGCGGAGGGGTCCGAAGATAAGAAGAACTCGGTGGGCATGGGCAGGCCATCGTCTGTCATGAAAGCGCGCGACTGCGAGCGGTGGAGGAGGGACTTGTCGGGAGCACCCAACAAGCCGTTGGGGGAGAGAAGACCGCTAGACCCGGTCGTCTTCTTCAGGGCCACATTCTGTGACGCTGTCTCGGCCGGCAGCGGGCTGTTCTCGTCGGCATATTCAACATCGACGAAGTCGACCTTCATGCGCTTCTGTGTCTTGACGCCGATGACCAGCGGAGAACCTTTGCGGGCAGCAATCACCTCGTGGGGGTAGTGCACGCTCTTGATCAGCAGACCGTAGGCGCCCTCAAGCTCGCTGATCACGGCCTTGGCCAGGTCGGTGAAGCCCACATTCGGATGCTGGTCGTAGAGGTACTTGGCCAGCTTGGCGATGCACTCGGTATCGGTCTCCGTCTCGAATCGGAAGCCCTTGCTCTCAAGCAGCGTCTTCAGCTCCTTGTAGTTGGTGATGATACCATTGTGGACGACGGTAAACTCCCAGCTGGGATCAGACCTGGACAGATAGCCTTGTTAGCGTTGCCACAAACAAGGGGCCTTCCGTCATCTGCCATGCTCAGCATTTTCTGACTTACCTGTGGGGGTGGCAGTTGATACGGGACGGGGGACCGTGAGTAGCCCAGCGGGTGTGGGCAATGCCGCAATGTGAATCGAAGACCTTGGTCAGGTCGAGCTCGGACTCGTCGACGAGCGCCTTCAGCTTCGCGACCTTGCCAACCTCCTTGAAGGCAAACACCTCCCTCTTCTTGTCGCCATCGACGGCAAGACCAGCAGAGTCGTAGCCGCGGTACTCGAGACGGGAGAGACCTAATTTTAACGGGACGGCGTACGTCAGCAACTTGGAGCTTCTAAAGTGGGTTGCGCCAATCTGCCGGTTTTTTCACATATGAAACAGGGCGGGGCCGGAATTCGTCCTTGCAGCGCCCAACAGCTCTGCGTTCGGCTGCTGGTGTCGACGTACCGTTGATGAGTGTGTCGATGATGAACTTCCGGTCCTTTTCCACCAGGTAGTTGATGTAACCGAAAATGCCACTACATGATAATCCTCTTGTCAGCAGACTGTCGTCTCCCAGGCGCCCGTCCCGCTTGTTGTTCTGTCTCGCAAAGTAAGGAGTTAAGGTGGGGTTGGGGAATTTGGGAAGGCCGTCCGTACCACATCTTGAAGAACCAACCAGCGAACGAGCGAACAAGGGGGAACGAAAGGCTTCGCGAATCGAGGACACGGGAGTCTGAGGGTATCACAGAGGCTGCTGTTGTAAGGCCCGAAGTGTCAGAGGGCGACGAAGATTGAGAACGGCAGAGAATGGGATGGATGGGCAGGAATGGGCTGCTGTGGTTGCTGGGGCGCTCGACTTTATGGCCGATTCTGGAGGGGGAGTGGAATGCTGCAGGTAGGGCGTTAGCTATGTGGGTCCTTTAGCGACCAGACATGACAAGGGTCAGCTCGGGACCAGCGACCTCAAAGTCGTCATTGCCCACCAAGGAGGGTTTCCAGGTATGAAAGAACAACTATAGTCTTTCTCAAGGAGAGAGATGGTGATGGTTTTTGATCTGTTAGACATTGTCATTTTGCCTCCATTTACGGCCTGGTTGGAGCCTTGTATACACACTCCCGCACGTCAGTTCTCATCTTAGGTCTCTAGGAGGTGAGTCTTGGCTTGTTCACCGCATGAGCCCGCAAGTTGGACCCCTCTACTCCTCAATTGATCTCTCGACTGAGTGATTTTGTATTCATAAGT
This sequence comes from Chaetomium strumarium, assembly GCF_033439665.1. Taxonomy (NCBI): domain Eukaryota; kingdom Fungi; phylum Ascomycota; class Sordariomycetes; order Sordariales; family Chaetomiaceae; genus Chaetomium; species Chaetomium strumarium. The sequence goes on along the minus strand of NW_026944429.1, from coordinate 5,686,198 downwards.
TGGCAGATCCCTAGAGAACTGTACAAATGAAGTGCTTGCCGTGGTGTGTCTCCCAGCTAATGGTATATCTCGCACCTAATCCGACAGGCCTCATTCCATTGCGCCGTTTTTGGCGTATCTTGAACCGAGCCCCGCTCCTCCAAAGTAGGTTGTTATCACTGCAGGGAGTACTCTGCGTACTCTCCAACCTTTGACGAGTATTCTGCCTTCAAGTTGTCGACACAGCATGTGCACGTTTGGCATTGCTGGCAGCATGCAGCGAGAGCGACGATTCCCATTGGCGGCGTCTCGGCACGCCAGCACAGGCCGATCTGTATTCTGGTCCAAACTTGGCCCCTCGACTATCACGTAGTACCTCAAAATGGCTTCACCGCCACCTAGCCATTTCTCATCACCGGTCATTGTTGGTGAGTTCGCACAGCGCCCTTGGCAACCACCGCAGTGGAGAGCTTCCATTCGTATCATTCTAAGTGGACGTAATCTACATCTTCTCCCTTTGTCGACCTGCATTCTTCCGATCCGAAGGTAGCACGAAGGAAACCTTCTCCTGTCTACCAAGGCGCATTTCCGTATGGTAGAGTATCATCGCCTTAGCCTCACCTGTCACAACGCGGCTGCCGCTCGTGTTGTTGACTGGGAACACCCGAGCACAAAGGACGCAATGCGACCCCATTCACAGCGGAGATCGCAGTCAGCCGCGCCTGTGTGCCAGCAACTCGCGCCTCGCCAGATCTCAGGGGACTGATAAGTGAGAGCCCACTTTTTGAGGCTGTGAAGCTCCCGGAGAAAGGGGTTGCTTTGCCTTGGCACCTATTCTTAGAAATATTTCCGGGCGCCCCACGAGGTCAATGCCGAAAACAATGTTCAACACGAGGCTCAAGGAATTTGATAAAGCCAAGTTTGTCGTTGCCATGGATCATCAACAATCTGGCATCGCCATCCAATAGCTTCGCCAATAGATTGACCATCGGCACATCGTAACTTAGTCGCGAAAACCTGGGAGCAATTGCGCCAGGCCGGAACTCCATTGCAGCTGCGTACAATCCGAGCAGATGCCGATTCCGTCATCTCCAAGTGCGAGGTCTTCAGGATCGTCCATGCAGGTAAAACCGCACTATCAGCCCTATCTGAGCGCCCTTCCCGAGCCCGCACAGCCTCAGCACCGCGACCATTGGACAGCAGTATGGCAGTTCCAAAGAGATCCATTGATAGGTCAAATTCCGAAAAGGATTCTATCACTCTCTCCTACCCAGAAATCAGCTGTGAACATCGCCGCGACCAGGCACAAGCCACATTTCCAGAGGAGGAATACACGGCTCGCCAGCCATCGACATCTATTCGCTTGGTGGCCGATACTGCCAAGTACCTTACTGTTACACAATTACGGGTATCGCTGGCGCTGGCAAAGTGTACCCATGATGGCATTGGATCTGAGTTTGCCTCCATGAAGAACCTCTATCCGCATGTCCACAATGACACCTTTTACAATTTCTGGTACTCCAGCTTACCCTCCAGCTTCTTCGCCTCGACCAGCTTCCGCACAGCCTTGTTGAAGTCATCTTGATTGATCGCGTCTCTGTCTGCCTTGATGGCAAACAAGCCCCTAAAACATCGCGTGTCAGTAGAGGAAGACAGTTACAGCGTGGATCTTGGATAGACTCACGCCTCTGTTACCACGTTCCGCAAGTCGGCACCATTTAGCCCATCGCTCATCTTGACCACACTCTCAAAGTCGATCTCGCCCTCCTTGGCCACGCTAGCCGCGTGGATCTTGAGAATCTCCAGCCGCCCAACCTCGTTCGGGAGGGGGATCTCGATCTTACGGTCTAGCCGGCCGGCACGGAGCAGCGCCGGGTCCAGCGTGTCGGGCCGGTTGGTGGCCATAATGATCTTGGTCTTGCCGAGGTAATCGAAGCCATCGAGCTGGTTGAGCAACTCCATGAGCGTACGCTGGATTTCGCGGTCGGCACTTGTTCCTTCGCTGAACCGCCGCCCGCCGATGGCGTCGATCTCGTCCATGAAGATGATGCACGGCTCGTGTTCCTTGGCGTAGCCGAACATCTCGCGGATGAGGCGTGCGGATTCGCCGATGTACTTGTCCACGATGGCTGAGGAGACGACTAAGGAAGGGGATCGGATGTTAGCGAGCTATGGTACTCGTCCCAAAGCACGCGGGGCCACACACCCTTGAGGAAATTTGTCTCCAAGCTGCTGGCTACGGCGCGAGCGAGCAGCGTCTTGCCCGTGCCGGGCGGGCCGTAGAGGAGCACGCCCTTAGGCGGCTTGATGCCGACTCGCAAGAACAGCTCAGGGTTCTTGAGGGGCAGTTCGATCACCTCTCTTAGCTCGCGAATCTGGTCGTTGAGCCCGCCGATACCGGCGAAGCTGACCTGGCCCGGGTCCTCGAGCGACATGTTGTAGACGAGCGGATCGACCTCGCGGGGCAGCATGCGCATAATGGTGAGTGTTGTCATGTCGAGCGCCACGCGCGTCCCCTGCTTCAGCTTGGTCTTGTCCACCTTGGACCGGCAGCCCACGACGTACCGCGGCCCTGAGGAGGCCTTGACGATAACTGAAACGTTGAGAAAGTATGTCAGCAAATGTCGGGACGATCTCAAGGACGGAATCGGAGTAGGAGCGACGCACATCTCTCATCGTCCAACTGCTTCAGCACTTCGCCGATAATCTGACCGACGCTTTGTAACGCCTTGATGTTCTCCTCTGTCTGGTCAAACTCCTTCTGCATCTCCTTGATTTCTAGCCGAAGGTTCTTGAGCTTCGTTTCCCATTCCCGCGACTCGATCAGCTTCTGCTTGAACGCGGCAAGGGCCTGCTCGCGCTCTGAATCTGATGACATGGTGGCGACCGATTGCGATTCTACCGTCTATTTCGTGACCGATGCAGTCGAGACTCGTTTTGCGCAGTATTCGTCCACTAATGTGATGACTAGGGGTGTCGTCGCTGCTGTGTCGTATTAGATGGGAGCCGTCGCCGAGTGTTGTCGCCGAGTGTGTCGCCGTGCTGAGTTTAGGTTGTTGCTAGCAATGCAAGACGATCGAGCTTACCCAAGCTTCTGTTGCCTTGCCGCTGTGGGTCCTCCGGCTTGCGCTGCGAAGCGTTAACTGCAAACCCTAACCCTTTTCGCGCCTGAAATTACGGCCGCAGCTTCTACTTCAACTCCGGAGTCTGTTTATAGTTTAAACAGCCTGAGGTGATGCACATGAGGGTCTTCTAGACTTCTGATTAATGCTCTAATTCTGAGTGCCAATAATGGTCAGACAGTTAGGCTGCGCTGTTACGTTTTCCTCGGGCGGTTCGGGATGTGGACGAGCGAAGAGGACGAGTCGCAAAATCTTGCCTTTCGCACGCCTGCAATTGATAACTCAGCAAGCGCCGGCCCAACGCTCACCCGGAGTTTTGCCGGCCCGAAACCCATTCGCGTTCCCGGAGTGGGGCCGCCTCCGTTACGAATGCAAACGACATCGGCGACGGAGTTGAGTACCCTCAGCACGCGCCCCGTGCATTCGCGATGGCGGTGCAAATTTTGGCGTCAGAATTGCGTCCTTGGTTCAAAGACGCGAACTAACTACGTCCGACCTTCGAGGCTCGGTGCTAGCCTGGCTCGCTCATACCGTCGTAGGTTAGTAATAATAGTAGCTTTCCTAAGTACATCTAGAATTTCCTCTATGCTTTATATAGCTAGATAAGAGTTTTTAATAGTAATAATAAGCTTGTTAATATCTTAATAGGGGTTTAGCATCTAGAGACGGATAGTTATATCTAGTATAAAAATAGTAGCCGATATAGTAGTATAGTTAGAAGGTGAAGGAGAAGGTATTTAGGTTAGGGAAGGAAGGAGAAGCCAAGAAATTAGAGGAAGGGGGCCTGAGATGGATTAAATAGCCATTAGGAGCCGGGCGGTTGATGTGCCCTGTCTCAAGGTGTTGGAGATTGGAAGTGGGTTTTTCCGAAGCTGGCCGCATCGCCCTGGTAGTAAGGGCGTCGTTAGGCTGGGCGAGGGCAAGGTCGTCGTGGCTAAGTCTGCACCTGGAGGAGATGGAGGCCAACCGACGCGCCAAGCTGAGTCTGGACGTGCTGGCGCCGGCCGAGAGGGTGCGCTCGAGCTCGATCCGCGCCACGGGCAGCGACGCCTTCTTCGCGAAGCAGGACGACGAGGGCGCCAGTGCCCGTGCTGGTGTTACCCTGATGCAGGCTTTTAGGACTACTACTAGTAGTACTAGTAGAAAGGCTGCCGGAGAGCGGGGAGAGGCGCTTGGCCGCCAGCAGCAGGAGCAGCAGCAGCAGCAGCAGCAGCAACCTAAGCTGGATTGAAGGGGGATTATTTTTCGAGAGAGAGGTTAAAGCACACCTGAGAAAAAGCATCGATGGCACCTAAGTAGATACAGTTCCGATTTACTCCTGAACCTAGACAAAATGCTTTTTAGATCTGCGTCATGCTCCTGCTGCGTGACGATGAGCATCAGTACTTAGGTGCTTAACCGGAGATTGGAGGCATCTTAGTTCGACCGAGAGGCATATACCTACTAGTACCTGACCTTAACAGTTTTGTACAGATTGTTAAGAGCTTGAGCCAGCTTAATAACTGTTCTGGGCAAGGTCTCGTGAGCCCGACACTTACAAAATCGCCGCTCACGCCTCCTGCACTGGTCGCATGGCCCAGGGAAAGAGTATTTCTGAACGTGGCGCCTCCTGTGAGCTCAGCCCAGGAGATCTGTAAGACCGGACTTATTGCAATCTCCGGACTTCCAAGAATCCAAGATCATATTTTCGGCAGAGCTCGTTCCACACCTGACTCATCACGGCCATCCAACCGACTAGTTCAGAGTACTGGAAATGCGGCAGCCTACCTTGGCGTTTTTATAGCAAGAACTGGTGGCTGGTGTTGAGAGGTAGAACAAGCTGACCGCCAAGCGGGGCTTATTAACTGTGGGTTATAGGTTCAACTGTAGTAGTCTCCCACCCCATCGTCACGCAACGATTGACCGACCTTCGAAACGGGACGCGTAACAGGTAAGCAGTCCTGCCTCGTGAACAACCACAACTGGCGGTAACCAGCTTGAGATTGAGAGACTTGGCTACTTGGCGATGGGTGGGAGTATGGTCCGGAGTTTAGGAACCTTCACACCGCATGCCGCAGCAAGAACTGGGATATATATTGAGGCCGGCTTCGCCATCGTGAAGGAATAGATAAGAAACGAGAGCATCACCGCTGTCTTCTTCTTCTTCTTCTTCTTAAGCACCCTCGCCTGGCACTTAAATTCATCCATCTAACGAACCGCCACGCCATTATGCATTCTTCCACCTTGCTCGTCGCCGCCCTCTCCCTTCTTACCTCCCCCTCCTTTGCTCAACTGGGCATCAACTGCCGCGGGTCTTCGAACTGCGCATTCGTATCGAATCAGAGAACTGCGCTAGACCTCGCGAACGTCATCGTCGACCGCATCGACGTCAATCGCTGGTACAACAACGGCGAGCACGTGGCCTGCTCTGCCGAGGGCATCTGTGCCTTCCTGCAGAACACGGGCGGCTGGCAGGGTGCCAGGATCCGGGAGCTCGCTCCTTATATTCCTCGACATGGGTAACGAACACCCCATCCCCGTCCCATCCTACCATATGGAATGATTCCCTGTGTGTGGATGCATCATGGCAAAACTGACTTGCGTTGCTTATTACGTGCCCAGCTGCCAAGTTTGCGGTAGCGTCCCAACGGACTATCCCCGCACCAACAACGTTGAGAATGGTCAGCTCACCTTCAACTATGTGAGCAATCCGCAATGCGGGCCAAGTTCGGGCGAGAGTGTTAGGTTGTGTTAGGTTATGTTACAGCACGGCGGTGGCGGGACTCTTCGAGGGCGGTTCTTGGCGTTGATGGGAGAAACGTTGCGGGGTTCAAATCTCCCGCTGTTTCGCGGAAGCTGGATGGCGGGAGTTGGGGGATAGGGGACGGGATGGGTTGGTGGTGTGGAAACTTCACAAATTTCTCCTTTTGTATCTGTCTTCCTTGCAGGAAACGCTGTTCAACACAGCCTACGGTATTCAGGATGATATCGATATGCGTTCCCCATATCTCTCATCCCCTTGACCTGGCTGTCTACTCTTACGGTAGATATCCACACTGCTGCCTGCTTCCTTAGGTTAGAGAGGGAGGCTGGGAATCACATCTAAATCGGTACGAAAGCGCTTCTTGGGGACGAAGTCGCCTTGCAGTTTGGTGTTCTCGTCCTTCCGTGGACAAGTCGGCCTTACGGCTAATGCCATCGCGCCATGGGAAAAGTGGTAGTGGTTTTACCCCGCATGCCCAATTGGCAACTCAGCTGCTGCGCCTTGCAATTTGCGAAAGACGCATAGAGTAGGGCCGCAAAACGCGTTTGGTTGGCTAAGAATAAGATCTGTAACGTGTTGGCGGAACGTAGGTCACCAGGCGAATGTTAGAATCACACCATGACGTGGATGAGGAACGGAACTGAGAAACAGAATAGTAAAACTAAGCGGGTACACGTTCTCTCCCGTTTGATCCTCAGATAGCGTTTTTACTACGTGACCTAGGCGCTGCTGAGTTAACAACTTGAACCCCAAAAAAGAAGATAATCACCAGGTACAGATTTACGTTTTCGCCCTCCCTATAATAACGATAGCATTTGGTCTTCGTTGTTGTTCAAAGGGTGCGGTTTCCTATCTTCAAAGCTACTAGTTTCGGACCCTTCTGAGCAGACAGACGACTTTTATGGGCAAACTCCAATTTTGTCCTTTTCCATGTCCCACGGACCGAGAAGGACGATCCAACGAGCTGATAACTCTCAAATGGCCCCAAGCCCAAGTACTCCTCCGCAAACATGCCATCCATGCTAGACCGTAGGTTGGCTCGGTCGTTCAAGTTGCCGACGCCCTGGAACCTGCTCAAAATTTTTGTGTCATATAGGGAGAAGTTAAGATCTGTCCTTGTGCCTCGTTAAGCTGGCTAACAATGCTAATTCTTTGCTCGATGCTCTCCTCTACTCGTGTCCTTACGTCAATTTAGTCAATGGCCGGAGCTATGCTGGCTATCGAAATTGAATTCTCGCACTTAGCCCCTGTCTTAATTCATTTGATGGGTGGGAATTCACCCTACCATATCATATTGGGCCGTGGAACGAAGAGATCCTAGCGTGCTACGCAATGAAGTATTGCTCAGATACCAGGTTTGGTTCCAAATTTCCTTGCTCCATCATAGGGAGATGTTGACAAGGTCAGTATAAGGGATTGAAACCCGTTCGGCGGAATGGTTAGCTTCTGTGTAGAGCGAGGTATTTGCAACCTCAACGATCATTCAAAGTAATCAAACAACCCGAGCCGCCATTGGATTGAATCCTCCAGCCCAGACTTTGGCCCGTAATGCGTCTCAGGAAATAAGGCCTTGATTGTATGCTGTAAAGTCATCTGATAATAGAATAGGTGAGTCAGCTGCCCGGGTTGTTCATGCAGCACTGGCATTTTCAAATTGAATCAGTCAAACACTCTGGATTGATATCACCTTTGAAATGCGATCAGTCTGGCACGAGCCGAGAAGGCCTACAGCTGGCCTAGATATTGTATGGTGGGAAGTGCGAAGAGACCTACGTCGTCAGACGACTACCTTATGGTGAACATTCGAGGAGACGAGACAGTCCCTTGTGAGCGAACTCGATCAGCAGCTAGTATGGCGAGATGTGGGCAGAATCAGATCGTGTCCGTCTCCCATGCGTATAAGATTTGTAAAAAAAAAAAAAATAAAAAAAAATAAAAAAAAAAATAGTAGTTTGGAAGCCTCTCCATTGCTTTTTTACCAGTGCCAGCCCTAGCGAACCTGCAAAACAGTCCCAAATCTAACCTCATGACCCATCTAGCGCGGGAAATCAAAACATAATTCGAGCCCAGCAGATATCATCCAGGATAGACCCGGTCATTGGCCATTCACAACAACCTCAGCAGCCTTCGGCTCCTCGTCGAACTTCACCTTCGGCTTTGCGTCCTGCACCGTCCCTTCCTGCATCTTCAAACCTCCCATTCCAGTCGTCATTCCCGTGAAGGGGCACACGCCAACGGGCGCTGATGGTGCAGCAGCAGCATCGCCCCCATCCTTCTTCTCCCCCCTCTGCGGAGCGGGGCTATCATCACTCGCCCCAGAGATTGATTCCTCGTCATGTGCGAGAACTTTCTTGCCGTGCATAAACCCCTCCCTCTCGACAAGGGCTTCGTAGTCCATACCTTCTGTGTACTCCTCGCCGTCGTGCACATACCATTTCGCGAACAGATCGTTCTGGATCCAGATGACCTTGCCGAGCGCCTTCACAATAGCGATCTTGCGCGCGATGTGCAGGCGAGGGTGCGAGAGGATGGCCTCGCTCAGGATGTCCTGGATGACGGCCAGCGCCGCGCCGATGTGGACATACTCGATGTGCAGGGGATGTGTGCGGCCTATCCCAGTGTGCATCATGCTAGATGTAGCGGTAGGGTTAGTTTTCACCGAGATTCAGGTTGATCGTAGGGTACAGGGAATGGGGTGGCATACCCGACTTTGTCGAGGTACTCCCAGAACTCCATCTGAGATGGGTCGGAGCATAGCTTCTTAAGGTATGCTCTGAGGAATTGCTTGCGGTGGAGGATCTGCGGGCTCATCTCGTCCGGCTCCTCGTCCATGGGGCCTTCGAAGGAAGTACTCCTGGTTGTGAACGCCCGGGCAGTGATATCATACTGGAGAAGTTTCCGGTAGACAATGTTGACTACTGCCGGGATCAACGCCTGAATGTATTTAGAGCCTGATCTTAGGGCATCAATGTCACCTGTGGTGCAGTGTTAGCTAAGTTGCAGTTATGCTTCCGTCGCTGCGGATGGTCAGTTGAATAATAGTGTACCAGAACCGAAGTCGAGAAATGAATGCAGGTATTGAATCCGGGCCTCAAGGTTGGTGTACAACGACTTGCGGTCGATATGTTGCATCGGCCGAGATCTTGCTGTCGACATTGTGAGCGCGTTGGTGGGTCCTCTTGCAGTGAAGCACTTGATGGCTCGAGGTGAGCCGAGTTAGACAGTTGTTGAGTGAGCCACCAAAAATCAAGTTGAACAAGTTGAAAGTGAAACCGGGTACTTAGATATGAGCAACCTCTTACTTGACATGAGTGAGACTAGATGTTCCAAGACGAAGAAGCTGTTGGTTTTTGAAGGCCATTGAGACGAAAACGGCCTCCAGGCCACTCAGCCTACAAATCGCGATGGTGGTGTGAGCGTGAGACAATGAAGCTGTGGTGGTCTGATGATCGAACCACATTCGATCCTAACATTCCCCGAGAAGCTGATTGGCTGAATTCGAGATGTTTTACCATATCGGGAAATTGAGGGGACTCCGCTCGCTCGCTTCGCAAAGTCTTGGTTTTCGAAGAAAACTACCAGGGAGCCGAGCCTAACTCATTCTGCCTTGGAGTTCAGGCCATTACTATAGCGCCTACCTCCCTATGGGTATAGGCTAACTTTCTCGGACTAGTAACCCCGGCCAACAATGGGCCGACTATCGTCCTAGTGACGGCAGCGACGCCGAGCACAGCAAGGATGATGGTGGTGTCCGGCCGCAGCGGCGGAAGCGCCGTAGAGTGAGCGCTACGGCTCTTGACGATCGGCGCAACGGTCTCGCAGCGGCAGACGCGGGCGTCCTGCAGCGACTCCCTATCGCGAGAGTCGGCGGGATCGTCCCACCGCCCGAAGCGCCTGCGGGAGCGTAGCATTCCTAATCAAGCGTCATCGTCACGACGGTTCACCTTGGAGAGGGAGAGGGAGACGGACAGCGCCCCGGTCGCGAAGTTTGAAGAATGGCCCCTTGCAAACGCGGTCCTCAAACGCGTTACAATGGACGGTTCGCCGCCTACTTTCGTGCTACATCTCCTAGCGAGCGGGACAGCTAGTCGAGTATCGCTAAGCAGCAAGCGGTTACTTCCAGACACCTCATTTAGTGGGGTAGATGTAGATGCGGATACTTGGAGGAACCCGTGAAAGCGGTAGTTAAGCCAATTCTTTTTTGGCAGGGATTTCTGTAGTAATATGCAAGTGAGCCCAACAGGTGGCTCCCGCACGGGGCGCCAAGACGTCAAGGCGTTTGCTGGACAGTGAAAGGCGGGGGATCACGGGACAGAAACGTCTCTACCCACTTTTCCTGTAATGCCTACTTCAGCAACAGACCCACAAAATAACTATGGCTTCGGAGAGCCAGGAATATGCTGTCGACGACGAGATCGCCGCGTTTTTCTCAAAGACCTCGGTGCGTTGCGAAGCTTGCGACGTATTGGCCAAGGAGCTCGTCGGCGGCGACCATGTCATTCCAGTCGCGGTGCAGGGAGTCTGCTCGTATACTGTTTACGCCGGACAGGGCCTTGGCTATGTCGTTCAGTTCCGCCTCATGTCTCACGAGCTTAAGGTAGAAACCGCCGTTCTTGCCCGACAGATCTTTGGCACCTTCGCACCAGACGTATCGTTCAGGCAGAAGCTCGGCGAAGATTTGACAACGGCTGGTTAAGAACCTCTGCTCGTCTATGTCATGACTCGTATACGGGGGATGAGCCGCCTGGACTTCATACTCGCACATGGCTTCCCAGACAACTCACCCGAGAATAAGGCCCGGCGCAAGAACCTGGTTCAGGATGTCGCAAGGTCCGCCGTCGGTTTCTTGTCTATGCTGTGAGCTACGCTAATTTGACTTGACGCAGGTTCTTTGCTCTTGCGTGGAAGGCGCCACAAAAGGTTGACCAAGCCTACCGCGATCGCATGGCTGAAGGACCCCGTGGATCTGTGCTCACCACCCCGCGCGATTTTCGACTCATCGCGCAGAAGGGCGGCATCGAGCTTTCAGTCTTGGACGAAGAGAGTGCCGTTACCCTCCTGACAAGTATGTCACGGTTCAATGGTGACAAACTGGACGATGATGAACGGAAGGAAGAACTTGACGCCGCGCTTAGCATCGTAAGGAGAATCGATTGCTTACCATTAGCCATCATGCACTCGGCAAACCTCGTTCTCTCGGATTCGTGCACCTTCTCCGAGTTCCTTGAGGCGTACAGCAATCGCGAACTGATCCAGGACTGCGAGGAGGTCCGCCTGGTCAATCAGTCTAGCGGTGCAGCGTACCGGTACTCGCTTCGAACAGTCTGGAACATGAGCTTTGACCGCCTAGACTCAGGGGCACAGAGCTTGATAAGAATGTTATCCTACATGGACCCGGATCGAGTTCAGCTGCGCCATCTCGCCGACGGAGTGGGAAAGGCCAAGGACCCGGCACTGGGATTCATGGACATCGCCTACAAGAGAAACAAGCTCAAAGTTCAGCTCTTGCGGAGCTCGCTCGTCACACAGAGCAAGAAACACAAGGAGCTGCGGGTGCACAGGCTAGTACAAGCGTCATGCCATCTACGTATGGACCTTGAGGAGCGCCGCCAGAGTTTCAAAAACGCACTCACTATCGTTAAACACTGCTGGCCGGTTCCGCCCAGAACGGCCATTTATGATCCTGCGTTATGGGATGCACAGCAAGCCCTTCTGCCACATGTGCAATCGCTTTGCGCACATTATGTCGTCTCCTGCAAAGAAGGGAACCCGCTGATTCCACCCGAGACCGTGAACTGGGACTTCCCGATGATTCTGTACGAGGCCGGATGGTAAGGGCCAACTGACCTAACTAGGTACCTCCGTAACATGCATCTGGCGCTAATAGATTACCTCAGGTACTGCTACGAAAGGGCTCTCCATGCGCTTGCTTAGTGTCTCGGCTCCGCGTTCTATCGGGAGAGGAAAGCAGGGCAACCATTTCAATTATCATATATAAACTAGGTCGGTAAATACCGATAGAAATATAAGCTATAAGTTATATAACAGCAATACCAAGAAATCCTTGCATCGTCCTTCAGTCGAACTACTTCCTTTGGGACCTGGACGGGGTACGTATTTTCAAGACGCGGTACAGAGACTAGGAGCGGGACCGGCCGCTTATAGAGGGCGCAGGCGTCATCGTGCAAATAGGACACGAAGAAGGAAGAGGCCGATATACGGTCTTATCCGGAAATAGTACGTTACTAGCCGCTAGATAGGAGTCGAGGTTCAAAATGTTTAAGGTGTCTATAGCAGGAGACGTAGGAAAGGGAAATTCGGGTATTAAGGTAGGGTTTATACCGGTATTAGGAAAAGAGAGACTCTCGCCATCCGGTGGGGATAGCAACGCAGGAAGCGTTACTCCTATCTCCGCGGCTAGTAGCAGAGATACCGAGATAAAGCTAGTTAGTATAGGAAGCATAATACCCGGGCCTGTAAGATATATAGGCGGCGAAGTCAAGAACGATAGTTCTATTACCGCTAGTAATAGAACAGACGAGGCGGAGGACGAGGTAGAGGCCGCAGAGCTAGTAGACGGGGTCGGCGACGAGTACCCCGAACGGCCCTGCAAGGGCGATATAGAATTGATAAAGGGGTATGCGAGAACGTAGCCCCGAAAAAGGCTTTCGACGTCCCGTGGTCTGAATCGGTTTTCTTCTGGCAGGTTAGTGTCAAAACTACGGAGTATGCCGTCCTTAGACTTATATGTAAACTCGACATAAGGGGTCTTAATAAGGAGGGCGACCTTGACCCCGAAGTTATATAAGGCCGTTGTAAGGGTGTGTATTTTTCTTATGATCCTATGGCTGCGCTCGTTGAAGTTACGGGCAGGATCGGTAGGACAGGTAGGTTGGGCAAGAGTCCTCTGGGAGCTTTGGCTGACTATGGTAAAGACGGCGGGGGTGAAGGAGACGGAAGACGGAGACGAAGGATAAAGAGGTAGAGTGCTAGCAGGTTTAAGGCTAGTCTAGAGTGAGAAGTGCGAGACTGGTTGGCGTTGAACTCGAAGTCTCGTTTGAAAACCCAGCGACATATTCCTGCTTTATACGCATGTGAGTTATACCGAAAGCTGAGACAAGCGCTTGACGAACTCTGTCGCTATAGGTATGGTGCAGCGGTCGCTATAATTCGTTGGTTTGGCGCCCGCCGTTCTATAATGGGTTCCCAGGGTGCGGCAGCACGGCTAAATCTGCAGGAACGAGATGAAGTGCCTGGCATACCAGAACGAGAGCCAGGGCGGAGAATACGCGGACGCAAACGAGAATGCGTCGCTATATGCTTAGTAGCGGCAGAAAAGCAGAAAGCGGCGCCCTTAGGTCTATATGCGTTGTAGAGAGACGAAGCCTCCTACTACCCTCTTTTCGGCGTCGACGATGGACGTCTTAACATATTACTCGATCGGCTTCAGCGCTATGTGGGCTGTGCCCCTGCTGCCAGGCCTCTACGCACTATTCTGTCGGCATGTCGTACCTCTCTTTCGTTGCTAGCTCGCCAGGGTCCGACACCAGCGCATTGGCGGGCTTACCCGCCTGTATCTCTTCCGTGGCGCGACCTAGGTGGAACTTCTCCTCCTCTTGGCTTACATGGCCGGCAACGGCGTCGCCGTGGCACTAGACTCCATCAAAGGAACCAGAATTGCTAGCAGCGCCGCCCTAGCCGCTTCCATCAACCTGATCCCGCTGCTGCTCGGGGGCCGTACAAGCCGCGTCGCCGACGTCATTGGGGTATCCCGCCCCGCGTACTACGTCGCTCACTACTGGATCGGTCGTACAGGCATTGCAGCCCATTCCGAGTCTCCTGCCCAGGTTGTCTCCCCGGCGCTCATGCAATCTGGCTATACCTAGCGTCCATCCATGCAACCGTCGGGCCGAGTCCCATCCATTTCCAAGCTGCGGATGCTACCCACACGTTGGGACCCAGCATCCGAGTCTCTATTTCCGTCTCGGCTAACCCCCATCACAACATCTGACCTGGCACGACGAACGCTTGCCGCCCCCTAACATCTCTGGCTAAGCTCCATGCTCGACTACGTAGATAGTAATCAATTGCCTGGAGGCCCAACTCCTTCTTTGGCTGCAGCTGAGCACGCTGAGCACCGCTGTTTTTATCAACAACTTGGAAGAGCGAGTTGTGGCAAGGAACTCGGGTTTCGTATAGCATGGAGTCTAAGGAACAACACCTCTAATCGAGCGAGTCAGATGCCAAACACAGGCATTGAGTTCATGATAGGCCAACAACTGAGGTAGTGAAGTAGTCACCGTGGCACAACACATCTATGATTAAGGGAAATACAAGTGTAATCCACTAGCCTAGTTGCAAGATGGAATTGGGGTTCGAGTTATCGAGCAGCATTTCGTGTTAAAAATCCTGGACTGGCATCAACTCTCAATGGAATACTATCCAGACACTAGGTATGCTTACATAGCTGTAGAAGCTTTCTTAAAAGGATGACCCAGGCTCTCATACAGTATATATATCCCCAACAAGAAAGAGAGTTGAAGCTTGTCTGCCGGGCTGGTTCACTCCGTCCCAGCAGCCTGACCTGGTAATCATACATTGAAAAGAGAGCTTTGACTTGGGGCTTACCTTGCTCTCGGATAGAATACCGCACTCGGTAGGCTTTCAGTATATAACATAAATATAGCTTGAACCTCGAAGAGCACCCCCAGGTCACCCTCTACGTCACTGCCTGTGGGCTTGGCTGAGGCGTTCAACAAGACAGAAGCATCGCAGATAGAGCGGTAGACGTGGCAACCACTTGAAGATACAACGTCCCTACAACCTTTGCTATGAATTCAGATTACTTATCCGACATCTACCCCGCGACCAAAGGTTCAGCAGCATCCGGACTCACTCTCATTACTAGCTACTCGGTCATACAGGAGGTATTCTTTAACTCAAGACACACGCCCGGCGAAAGGGCATACACAGCTGCGCGCAAAACAAGCCGAAGCTTAGCAACAGCACCCTCGCCGTTGACCCTGATATAAACTGGGCTCAGAGTTTCCATCTCCCGAAACACCCAAAGTGCTGGACTGGTTACCTAGCTTACTCAACTGATGGTATCCTCTCCGTATGCATACTCACGCCCGGATGGTAGTTCCCGAGGTTTCCAGTTGAGATGTAAATCGCCGATCTAGCTGCACCACTACATGATTTACCGTAATCCGGGACTCATTCTGAATCCAAGTTCCCGGCTGAACGGCCTGCGATGGCGGTGGTTGATGGACTTCTATTGAGAATGTCATGTCCTTAATGCCGCACGTAGGGATCTCATCTGCGCCCAGTATGCTTTCAGCTATATGTCGATTACCTCTGCTGGCGGAGAAAATGGCGCATTGCCTCCTGTTGGCAGCGAGGCAAGAGTTTCCCTAGTATTTGAGCCAACTGACTGCGTGGTATTCTGAGCCCGTCGTTCGCTGATCGCAATCTCTAGGGTGCCAAGTGGAGGTTAAGAAAAGCACTGCACAGGACGCGGCGTATGCCGCGTGATTTCGGGCGCCCAACTTCTGGATCGACACTGCAAGTCGGCGGGCGGAATGCACATGGCAACTCCAGGCTTGGTGACACCCTCCCGCCCAGACATTCGGAAGAGGAGGTGAGATGGCGCGGATGGGTGGCACGGGTGGGAAGAACAAGGGGTTGAGGTTGCGTGCGGGCTGAGAAACCGCAGAACGGGCCGTGGGGTCCAGACCCTGCATCTCTGGCTCATTTGGCAACCAATGACAATGCGGGGGTTGTCAAAGTATGGAGTCAGCCAATGAGACGCCGACGATAAGATGCTTCCCCCGCGGAGGGGCTGCAGACTCATGCGGGTCCGAGGGGCATCGAACGCGCCTCCTATCTCGGGACTATCAGCCGGGGACAAGGTCAATAATCGCATTTGGCGCGTGCCCATGCGTGGAGGCGCGGTTTTTCGGTCAGTGGGATGTTCAGGTTGGGCCATTGTTATCATGCTGCAGAACAGGGGCGCCGCTATCGGGGGTCTGATTTAAGGACACAGCATTCCCGCGCCCTCGCTGACCCCGTCGACTTTGCCTGATCCCGGAAAAGGAAACACCCAGCCGTATCTTGCCAGTTTGCGATTTTGAATTCAGCGCAGTTGTTTTGTTTGTTCTTCAAGTTCAGTCTGCAACCATGGTACGAAACCCCAACTTACATCTAGCTTGCTGAGGCAACGATTGGCATGTGGCATGAGACTGACGGATGTGGTTTGGACAGGCTGTCTCCATGATCTCTCACGCTGGGATTGTGAGCACCAATGGACCCCGACGATTGTGATGGATAGCGGTTGGCTCATACATAGTGCAGCTCGACAAGTACTTCTCCCTCGACCAGAAGGGCACCATCATTGCTGAGTACATATGGTGAGTTTCTCCCTCCACCTCGGAGGAGCAGCAGGGAAGCACACTCGGGAGTCGTCTCGCTAACACCACTGGCAAGGATTGACTCAGAGGGTGGCACACGGTCCAAGTCGAGGGTGAGAACTTCTCAACACTCTTCTTAAGAACACCAATCCCTAACCTCTCCTCTAGACCCTACCGGAGCAGGACTACAAGCCCGAGGACCTGCCCATGTGGAACTTTGACGGCTCGTCCACCGGCCAAGCCCCCGGCGACAACTCGGACGTCTACCTGAAGCCCGTCGCCGTCTTCCCCGACCCACTACGCAGAGGCAAGAACATCCTTGTGCTTGCCGAGTGCTGGGACGCCGATGGAACGCCAAACAAGTACAACCACCGCCACGAGACGGCCAAGCTGATGGAGGCGCATGCCGAGCACGTGCCTTGGTTCGGGCTCGAGCAGGAGTATACGCTGCTGGACCTCAATGACCGGCCGTACGGCTGGCCCGCGAACGGCTTCCCTGCTCCTCAGGGGCCATACTACTGTGGAGTTGGTGCTGGCAAGGTTGTCCAGCGTGACATCGTCGAGGCCCACTACCGCGCCTGCCTGTATGCCGGCATCAAGATCTCGGGCACCAATGCCGAGGTACGTATTACATGCCCAAGGAGTGTTTCAGTAGTGAAGCTGTTGCTAATCGAGTGATTTAGGTGATGCGTATGTTCAGGCCCTGACATTTTCGCTGCGTTCACAGGCTGACGTGAAACAGCTGCCCAGTGGGAGTTCCAGGTTGGCCCTTGCGTGGGTATCGAGAGTAAGTCACAAATCGGCATGACCAATCTGGGAGATCTCTGCTGACCTCAAGCAGTGGGTGACCAACTCTGGGTGGCCCGCTTCCTCCTGCACCGCATCGCCGAAGACTTCGGCGTCAAGGTGTCTGTGCATCCCAAGCCCATCCCTGGCGACTGGAACGGCGCTGGCCTGCACACCAACTTCTCCACCAAGGAGATGCGTGAAGAGGGCGGCATGAAACACATCGAGTCCGCCATTGCCAAGCTCGGCACCCGCCACCAGGAGCACATTGCTGTCTACGGCGAGGACAACGAGAAGCGGCTGACGGGCAGGCACGAGACGGGCGCCATCGACCAGTTCAGCTACGGTGTCGCCAACCGTGGGGCGTCCATCCGTATCCCAAGAGAGTGCGCCGCCAAGGGCTACGGCTACTTTGAGGACCGCCGGCCGGCCTCGAACGCGGACCCGTACCAGATCACGGGTATTATCATGGAGACGTGAGTTCCGACCGGGTCGTATGTTTTCTGTAAAGATGTTGAGCTAACGATTCCTAGGATCTTCGGCGCTGTCTAAGCTACTGAGTGAACACTTGGGCGGGACTGGACAGGACTGCGTCTGGCGATTATCTGGGAGGAGTTGGAGGTGTTTGTTATGGAATGTTCGGCGACAACCCTGATATCCGAAGCAATGAACTGCTTGATTTTCTTCCTTGATCCATGTCGGTTTCTGTACCTCAGGATAGAGGTTGACAGATCCTCCCGAAACGAAAGAGGCATTCGTCTGTCTTCGTCTGAATAAGTGTGCCATTCCCAGTGTTACTTTTCTAATCTGGCGTAGTAAAGGACTTGGCGGTTGGTTGCGAAACCCCCGAGCTAGCGTGGTCCTGGCCGTTGGAACGTTTCATCAAGTTGGCCTGACGCCATCTCCACTGACACCTGCATACCCAAATTTTCCTAGCGGCGGTGACTCACCCAATGCCAATCACAGAGGACGGACCATATATAGGCGACCGCTCGACACTTCCCCTAACACGTTCGATACGCGTCCCTCCAATTGATTTCACCATTCTCCCCTGACCATGTCGAAGCCCACCGTCCTCGTTACGGGCTCAGCCGGGCACCTCGGCAAAGCGCTGATGCTCGCGCTGCCCGACCTAGGCTACACCCCCATCGGCATCGACATCAACGCTAGCCCGACCACCACCTTCGTCGGCTCCATCACCGACACGGCCTTCCTCTCCCAGATCTTTTCCACCCACTCCATTTCCCACGTCATCCACGCCGCGACGCTGCACAAGCCGCATGTCGGCTCGCACTCCAAGAACGATTTCATCCAGACCAACATCGCCGGCACCCTCGCCCTGCTCGAGGCCGCTTCCTCCTCCTCCTCCTCCTCCTCCTCCTCCTCCTTCTCTGATGAGAACGTGGGTAAAACCAAACCAAAAACAGTAGAATCCTTCATCTACATCTCAACCACCTCCACCTTCGGCTCCGCCCTCTCCCCCTCGCGAGGCCAGCCCGCGGCGTGGATCGACGAGTCTGTCGTGCCGGTGCCGAAGAACATCTATGGCGTCACCAAGACGGCCGCGGAGGACGTGTGCCGCCTGGTGCACAGGGAGACCGGCCTGCCTGTGATTGTGCTGCGCACGAGCCGGTTCTTCCCGGAGGAGGACGACGACGAGGAGCGCAGGTCGGCCATGGAGGGGGAGAACCTGAAGGTGTTGGAGCTCGCGTATCGCAGGGTCGATATCGCCGATGTGGTTTCTGCGTGTGTCTGTGCGATGGAGAGGGCGGCGCGTCATACTAATACTAAGGGGCAGGTGAGGTGGGGGAAGTATATCATTAGTGCGCCGACGCCGTTTGGGAGGGATGCAGAGACGCTGCGGGGGTTGGATGAGGATGCTGCCGAGGTGTTTAAGAAGGCTGTGCTTGGGTGTGTGGGGGTGTTTGAGCGGAAGGGGTGGAGGTTTTTGGACAGGCTGGATCGGGTGTATGATTCCACGCGGGCGGTCGAGGAGCTGGGGTGGAAGCCGGAGTACACGTTTGAGAAGGCGGTGGAGAAGGTCGGGAAGGGGGAGGAGTGGAGGAGTCCGTTGACGTTCAAGGTGGGCAAATTGGGGTATCATGCCGTGCCCACCGGGGTGTACACCACCAGAGAAGAGGCGACGATGACTGAGTGACAATTCCCTTGGGGCCTGGTGCTAGTCGGCTGCAATGGGCTTTAGGATTGGAATCAATGCTTCAGTGAAGAGGGGCCGTGGTGTAATAGAATCAAACAGCATCCGGAGAAGGAAGCGGAAGGACAATTCACCCAGAAGAAGAATCACAAGAAGAAAAAAAATCATTAAGAAGGAATGCAGTACATACAACGACAACTTACACGCAACCAACCGATTACCAACCTAGAGTGTCTAGCTATTCTCGTCCGATCTGAGAATCTCAGCTAAGCCACACCAGCCTGACTATCTTCTTTCTTGGGACCAACTTCCGAATGACTTCCGACCTCTACCTTAGTGGACAATTGCTCCGTGATACATCTCGCTGATGCCACGCTTGCAGGTCTCTCCCATATTTCTTCGGCCCGGGTGGCCACAGCACCGCAGAGTAGACGGCTTTGCGGGGTCGACTCGGGGGCGTTGGTTGCAACATACACGGTCCAGGGGCTCTCGACGGTCGCTTGGAGCCATCTGTTCATTGGCGAAGGCGGCAGAACAGATTGACTTTCATTGCGTCGTTCGTGGGACTCGTCTTGGCTTGACACTGTTGTCTGCAACAAGACGGGTCTCTTGGGCGGCTGTTGCAGGAGGTTTGTTGGACCGACGTGAAGCTCAGAGAGTTCAACTTCGGCTGGGTGTATGGGGTGAGAAGTGGGATCCTCCCATGCCCCAAGGTGCAGTAGAAGGGGCTGGTCCAGCTGGTGGCAGGATTGCTCGCCGATGTTGGGCATGATGGAGCGATGGGAAGACAGAATAATGTAGAGATCTCGCTTGGCTAAGGAGGCGCTGGTCTACGCTCACGATGACCGTCGGATTGGATATTCTTATACTTGTCTTATACTACCAGAACTTGCCCGCGCGGATATTGCCAACCCCGAGGTAGCGTCTTCTGCGGTCCAAGCCGAGACAACCTGGAAATTTCCCTTCGCCATCTGGGGAAGAGTCACTTGTTCCAAAATCCTTCATCCAAGCCGCGGCATAACCAACACGAAGTACTGTTTTTGCCTTTGCGGTCTTCTGGAGATAGTCGCGCTTGACTCGTTTGGGAAAAGGAAAATCGACGATGACTGGCGGATCGGTGTGCATATGCAGATGTGCAGATCCGTTTATGTGCAGGCTTCGACTTCGCCGCTCCGGCTCTCTGAATGGGCCCTTTGGTTCGCTGTGGCTTACAATGCATAGTCGTGCGGCGACGCTAGCCACGGACAGCGTTGCTGGCCACGTGAGGGTTGCCTTCACCGGGAGCCTCCTAGTAGGCTCTGTGAGGTGCGACACCCCCCACGGAAATGGGGCTGGCTGCCAGTGTGCCTTCCCGAAACGGAGAAGGGAATTCTCTATCTCAGCCACATGGGAATGCCTAGGAAAGATACGGCTTCAGATCTGCCTGCAGCCTTCCCACTCTTTCCCGTCTAGAGTTTAGACCTACCTAGGTACCTTAGTATTTAGGTGCCCTGTCTACAGCCCAGTCTAGCTTAGACCTTGACATCTCATTTCTGACCAAGACCAAGGTCATTGCATTGTACTGCGACACACTTCTTAAGATTCATTTGCGGCGACCGACTCCGGCAGAATGGTTTCCTCGCTGATACGGCAACAGTTTGTGTGGAAGACAACTCCTGTCGCGCCACGCGCCCAGCCGGTGTCTCCTGAACATTGGGAGGGGCATAGGAAAATCATTTGCGAGATGTATAAGTCTGCGACGCTAGAGGAGGTCATGAGGTACATGGAAGCAAACCATGGCTTCGCCCCATCGTAAGTGACGTCCTCGAGAGCAATTTAATTGTATTCGTCACTAAGTTGGCACAAACGCCGCAGACGCAAGCAGTACATTCTTCAGCTTGGGAAATGGGGTTTGCGGAAGTATGGCAAGGAGCCCGTCCGAGTTGCACTGGAGGATGTGTCAATGCCCGGAAAGGCTTCAGGTACGATTGCACTGTGTCGTGTCCCTTGGCCTAAGCATGAGCACCACACTAAGAGCGACGGTAATAAGGAATATCCGACGGACCCCCTGATTACCCGCTCCCAGAGCCACCGCCCGCAAAGCGACGAAAGCTAGGAGATACTGTGCCGCGAGAAACTCGGGGAACCAACCGGAACACCTCACATGGCGTGTCAACATCACAGTCTGAAGGCCCCTGCTGCAACAGCAACAAACGGATATTTCCAGCTTCTCTCTTAGGCTCGACTCTCGCTGACGGACTTTCCCACACCGAGATCGAAGTGGAAATTGAACAGGTTGAGCTGGCTGCGGAGTTCTTTCTCCATTCTCGGTGCTACGAAGACAGCTATCGTCTGTACACGTTGCTGTTGAACTGGACCAAAAGTCACGGTGCTCCGCTGTGTCCTTTTGCCTTCGAGCTGCTCAAGCGAGTCGTGATCGGTCGCGCGCGGTCTGGTGAATACGACCCTGAAAATCCCACCGCCGGGCGTCTCTCCGGGTGGGACGATGTGGCCGAGGAGGATGCCTCGGTTTTGTTTTACAGGCGTGTCCGCTTGTGGGAGTCGCAGCGGGCAAGCGGCGTGTTACGAGCGTACGAGGCAGCGATCCGAGATACACAGGCGGACTACTTCCGACAGGCATTTCTGAAACCGAAGACTGCGGTATGTGTGGGCCTCTCGAAATTTCTCGATGATGGCATTAACGGTAGCCAACGGAACCAGATTCGAGACGTCGACGGGCCCCTCGGCTGTTCTAGGCTGGGAATGGTCGACTGCTTCGCTAACTCGAGCAGCGTGGACGTGTTGATAGTCTGCTTGCGCTGGCTTCTGCGTAGGGCAACAAGACCCTCGCTCGCGAGTCGCATGCATGCAGAGGCCGTTCCCGCCGGCTCAGACGACCATTGGAGGCGTGTGCTTTTCACCTCAATGTTCACCTCTTTCTGGGGTGAGTTTAGAGACGAAGTGAAGTTGAGCGACACGCCCAGCTGGGCCGAGATGATGAACCTCACGACGGGCATCTCAGCAACGGAGCTACTCGCGGTGGTGACCAACCTCGTGCTTCAACATGCGCCGGCGCCATCTAGCACCTCTGGCGTTCTCAACATCATCCTGTACTGCGAAGAGTCAATTGATCTGGTCATTGAAGGCATGCTAGGAATGCGGAATGAGCAGCTTGCGGAACGCTTCTTTCGCGCATTTGTCGACCCTGCGCGTCTCCGCCCTGGGACTCTGAGATGCACATATAACAACATATGGGACGATGTCGCCATGAGGCTTTCCCGAGCGACTGTCCTCAAGCATCTGAACTTGGAACCGGTATCGTTTCTCGACCTGATTTCCCAGGGGGCACCGGCCCATCAGGACTCCGAGGCGCAACCACCCGATCCTCTCGACTGGACCTTACCGGTCACTCGGGACACCTCCCCGGCTCCCGAGAGCGCGAGTTCCAACCCAGCGGACCTTGAAGCCGAGACCGGTGACAACACTATGTTAACCGCATCTCCAATAGCAGTCCCCATTGGTGTTCCGGGGCGCACTACAGGGCCTCAACTCCCGCCTCTCACGGACCAGTTACACTCACCCGACTACAAGTCGATGGCTGCTCTACGGGACCACATCACCGCAACAGTTGATCTACAATCGGCTATGAGCAAACTATCAATCGATCTTCCTTCCGCGGTGCTGGGCCCGGCAAGTTGGAAAAGCATCAAGAGCAGCCCCTCGCAAGGGTTGAGAAGGACTCTTGGGTATGGTGTTTTCTCTGGTGTGAACTCTCCGGCTTTCAGGTTCAGCGGGAGTGCCGCAGCAAGTCTTGGGAGTGTTCTCAGCGGAGCAAGCCGATGAAAGGGGAGTCTCGTAAGAAGGTTTATCAAGTAACCAACTATAAGGTTTCCTTTCATGGGAGGAGTCTTTATGACGTAGATATCCAAAATGACCCAAACTTCTTTTGATTTACTAGCGAGGTAAGTGAATTAATTTGTCTACCCTGTGCTATCTATTCAATTGACACCCGGTCTTCGACACGAAATTGATGAGGCCGCTGCGTGAATCCAGCCTTCTGATAGTAGGTGGTTTACCTGAAGCACAAACTACCTCACAAGCTGTGCCAATCGATACAGCACTCTGTTGTATCTAACAACAGAAGTTCAGGCCGAGTACAAGGATAGCCAGTTAAGGTGTTTCAGCTTCAAGGTCGAATGAAGGCTGAGTTGCGAGCAACTGGACACTGCTGGATCAACGCCTAACTACAGTATACGCAATGTGAGTGGATCTCCTGCCACTGGATCGGCCGAGCTTATTCGTGCTGAAAGTTGGTTGGGAGGAGCCGGCAACGGCTCGCGGTGTTGTAGTTTCGTAGATATCGTTGCAGTTCATGCACGAGTCCGGCTAACTCGGCGCCGCTTCATACGTCATCGTGCCGGCTCGCGGATCCGGAAGTGGGTCTGGATCGGCGTGGGTCTGCCGATCGGGCTTTTCCGCCGGAAACAAGCAATGTTTCTGTGCACTTACTGTACTACACTTTGGGCTCTCTGTGAGCTTGGGGGAATCACTGTCGATACTGTCATGGCTTGGATGGAAAAGGAGCACAGAGCAACACAGTCCGTACATATCAGCAACCCGGACACTTTAATATTGCCCCTTACCGAGAACAACGCACCCGGGCTGCGGGATGTAACGCCAAGATACCGTTCCGGGGACCCACAATGCCGGGTTTTGGCCCGCAATGGCTGGCGACCCGGAACCGTAACTGGCTCCGGACCGGGTTAAAATGACGTTGGGATCGTCGGCAGGAGGCTTGGCTATCATATGCAAGTCTCCCGGAGCAAGTGCTCCTACATCATGACAAGTGACGCAAGATCCAAGACAAACAAGCAGCTTCACGGGGACACAGGGGGACTGATAAATAAATGGGCTTCGATACCACCTACTGTTCGTTTCCCACAACCAACAACACCGCACAGCTAACCTTCGCTTTCCACGCTTAAAACTCATTCATCAGACCAAGATGAACTCCTCCGCAACTACTAGAGTCCTGCGCCTCGCGGCGCGCCAGACCCTGCCCGCCCGCGTCTCACAGGCAAGGACAACAACAACAACACCAATCCGTCCCCTGTCCGTCAGCCTCACAGCCACAAGAGCCCTCCACGCATCCCCAATTACCCAGTCCAAGCCCAGGAATCCCGACCCACGACATAACCCAGCGCATGACATCAAGCCCGGCGCAGACGAGCTCATCGGGCGGAAACGCTTCGCGGATTTCGATGTGGCCGGGAAGGTGTTTGTCGTGACGGGCGGCGCGCAGGGGTTAGGGCTGGCGATGGCGGAGGCGCTGGTCGAGGCCGGAGGGAAAGGTGAGTCTTTTTATTTTTATTTTATTTTTCCCCATTCTTTCCCCTCACAATTGTAATTATAATTATAATCAAAAAACTAACCCCCCTCATCTTCCAACAGTCTACGCCCTCGACCGCTCACCCGAGCCAGCCGAGGAGGAGTGGTCCGAGGCCCAATCGCGCGTGTCCCCGGACTGGGGCGGGTCGCTGCACTACCGGCAGCAGGACGTGACCGACACGCGGCACCTGAACGACCTGATGGCGGCCATCGCGGAGGAGAACGGCGGGCGGCTGGACGGCTGCGTGGCGGCGGCGGGCGTGCAGAACGTGAAACCCGCGCTGGAGTACACGCCGCAGGACGTCGCCCAGATGCTCGAGATCAACTACACGGGCGTGTTCGCCACGGCGCAGGCGGCCGCGCGCCAGATGTTCCGCTACAAGACGCGGGGCAGCATCTGCCTGATCGCCAGCATGTCCGGCCTGGTGGCCAACAAGGGCCTGCTGTGCGCGGCGTACAACTCGTCCAAGGCCGGGGTGATCCAGCTGGCGAGGAACCTGGCGATGGAGTGGAGTCCCGTGCGGGAGGACGGGGCCGGCGGGATCAGGGTGAACTGTATCAGCCCAGGGCACATTCTGACGCCGATGGTGCTGAAGAACTTTGAGGAGGTGCCCGGCTTGCGGGAGACGTGGGAGGGCGAGAACATGATGGGCCGGCTGGCCGAGACGCATGAGTTTAAGGGCGCTGTGCTGTTCCTGCTGAGCAAGGCGAGCAGTTTCATGACGGGGAGTAATTTGGTGATTGATGGTGGGCATACTGCGTGGTAGGCGGGAGGAGTTTTAATGGGGCCCCATAGGCGAATTGGGGAGATGACGAGATTGATAAAGTACTGTAGCACCACTACGGTTTTCACGTTTTCAAGATTTATTAGATGATATTAGAGTTCAAGACAAGCGGCAACCGCAATTTGAAATAACCCACCTTAGTAGCGGATCTAATAAACAAAAACAGAGAGAGAAGGGGGAGCCGAGCAACGGGTGTGAAAGAACGTACGTATATGCTGCCCCCTTAGGCCCGGCGATACGTCAGCACGCCGCGTCGGTGGCGCATGCGGTTATACGGACTCACGGGCGTCACCCGGACATGCTTCAAGCCTCTCGCGGCGCTCCTTACCTTCTCATTCCTCAGCGCGGCTTCGATGCCGGCAGTCCAGACCTCCTCGGGGCAAGCACACTTGGAGCCGTGGAGGAGGGCGTGCCAGAGTCTGAGCCTTTCCTCAAACCGCTCCACAAAATCTTCCGTTGTTGGTGCAGTGGGCGGCGCGTTCTTCTTCTTCTTCTTCTTGGAAGGCGGCTTCTTTGTCTTGGACAGCTGCCTTTTCTCTTCGGCCGCTTTGGCGAGCTTGTCGAGTTCTAAGTATGCCTTGCACCTGTCGTGGAAGAGGTTATGGTCATAGTCATAGTCTTCGACACCAGCAATGCCGCCAGGGTTGTGCGCCGATGATGTTAAGTAAGAAGCATCTTCGTCCCCCGAAACCCAGGAATACCTGCGGCATGGCTCAGCATAGAGGCCTCCGGCATCATCCCCCTCGGTCCAGGAGAAGGCCGGGGATGCCGCCTCCTCCTGCGCGTCGTCGGGGCTGTCGGGTCGAGAAGCACTGTGGGTGGTGGTTGTGGACGCCAAGTTGGCCGAGGCGTCGTCGATGCTGCCGGCCGAGCTATCCGTCTCGAGGAACCTGGGCTCGACCTGGCCCGGAGCCCGTTCGGTGGTGGACATGTCCTCGACGAGACGGTGACCGTTGGGTCTGTGGTGCGTTCTCCCATCGTCCTCCTCTGCCAGCACGCACTCGATCCGGACAAGGTGCCAGGGGCCGTGGATGGCGACCGGTACCGACTCGAACCCGTCGGCCAGGGCCTTGCCGCAGCGGGAACGCAAGGCTTCTTCCTTGGTCGCGTGCACAACCAAGGCGCGCTCACGCTCCACGCTGAGTGCCGTGTCGCGCTCCTCCGTGATCCATTTGATGTAGGCATCGGAGAGCGTCTCGTCGACGTCACCGCCCTCACAGAACGACGCTTCGATATCCCGTGCCCAGTCGATAAACGGCCTGAGGTCGGGCGGCGGCTGCCTCGGCGGGGCGTCCTTCAGATGTACGATGACGCTGTCGATGTCATAGGCCAGACGCCTCAGCGCCTTTACCCCGGGATCGCCGTAGCCCCGCCGGCTGCCCATGATGTCGAGGAGGAGGGCCAGGCTGCGCGAGAACTTGTCCAGGTCGTCGACCGGGCGCGCGACGTAGGCTTCCGTGTCGAGATACAGATCTTGGCACTGGGGATCGGCGACCCCGGCGTTGCCGAAATCGCCCAAGTAGAAGTCCGGAAGCAGCTGGTCTGCGCGCCAGTGGATCCAGATGTTGCCGAAGTGCAGGTCGTCGTGGTAGATGGGCCGCGCTCCCCCCGTGTATAGGTAGTGCAGCGTGCTGAAGACCTGGCGGATCATGCGCGCCACGGCTATGATAGGAGGCACGAAGTCGCCTTCCAGCCACCGCGAGCGGACCGAGCTGCCGTTGCACAGCTTCCAGTACGAGACCGAGTGGTACTTCGGGCGCCCCAGACGGTCAGTGTCGGTTGATTTGATGAACTCGTGACCCAAGCATTCCACGATGTAGCATGGGAACCCCGGGTCGGCCGCCCTGAACGTCCCTTTGATCAGTTCCAAGATGCGGATTTCGCGCGGCTTCTTGGGCCGGAACCCCGCCAGTGCTTTCGCAGAGACGCGGTTGGGCCGCAAGCGCTCGGCACTCACCTTGCGGATCAGGGCTTCTCCCGTGTCTACATCCTCGACTAGTTGCGCAACCGACTCTATCCCTTGCCCGAAGTTTCGGATGAAGAGGAAGCGTCGGCTACCCATCCGGAACATGTACGCATAGCGCCCCTCGCGCCCCTCCCGCCGCCCTGTCTCATCCTTGTGATCAAAGTCCATGGTTACTCACCTATGACAAAAATCAGTTGTAGCCAACCTTTAGCTTGCAGAAGTGAGCACTTGAATCGGAAGTTGATCCTAGTGGTCGAAGAAGGCCATCCCTGACCTATGACCAAAATCACAGCTCTTTTATAGTCAGCCCATGGCATTGTACGATGCTTTGAACTTTGAATCGCATTGTTTCGAGCCGGTGAACAATGGACTTTTTCAAAGGGAAAGGGTGGGGCTTGCCAATAGCATTGAGTGCATACAACAGGATTGTTCCTTTGTCTCACAAGGAACAAAGAGCTTGGGGGTGCACGCTGTTTCAGCTCTTCATTGGAGTTCAAGTGGCCAGTGTATTGCGAAGGTGGCTGTGCGTGATCTTCGATGGAGGTTTCCGACCTGGAAGAGACGCACACCTTGGTCTGGGGTGTTCAGTAAGGTAGGTAGGAGGTATGTACACAAAGTGAGAACACCCCAGATGCCCCCATTCCCCCCTGAGCATGCAGGCACCGAACACCTTTGGCGACTAGGGTTCTTCTAGCCCCCTGGCACGCAGAGCGACTCGTCGTCAAAGGTTCCGCACTTGAGGCCGGAGCAGCAGTCGCTGTCCACGCGGCAAGACGTCAATATCGAGTGGCATGCCTGGGCTCCAGTCAGCTGTCTAGCACTAGCATAGCAAGTATGTATATGTATATGTGGTGTCTCATGGGAGGTTGTCAACCTCAACGCACCTCCTTGCCCAAAAAATCCACAACCGCAAACTGGGTCTGGGACTGCCGCCGCGGGGTCCCAGGGATGGCCAGGCCGGCAACCAGGCCGAGCAGGAAGAAGAGAAAGACCTGAATCGACGACTTCATTGTTGTTGCCGAAGTTTCGAGGAAAACACGAACGGAAAAATAACGAGTGGATATATCAGAGTGAAATGCCCCCCCCTCCGTCCTGGGAGGAAGTCGATCGAAAGCGCGTAAAAAAAGCTGGGGGCAACTGGGCCTAACGAAAAGAGTTGTTGGACAAGCCACACCAGGAGGCAGGAAGCTACTGCGAAAAAAGCGTCGCAGTTGATTCTGCAATGCGATTTTAATAGCATCGCACCGACGAATGCCCCGTTTGCGCCACTGAAACCGGCCAAGAGGAGCGTTCGCGGTCAAACGGTGGCGGCAGAATGCGATTGGGGGAATCTAGTCTGAAGGGTGACGGGGATTTGAAACGACTAGCGCTTTCGGAGCGCACTAACAAACCCACCGTGGTAAGTCCCGCAAAGATTGTTAGCACAGCCGCAAGTGAATGACTTCTTGCATAAGGGGGAAGTGTTTCAGGTTAAATAACAGCGCGAATCCTCGGGCACCGTAGCCTGGTAGGAAGAGACGATCGGCTTTGATCATCCGATCGACACCTGGAAATCCGCCGCGCACGCGGCTGGACGTCGGGAGGTTATCCTATAAAAAGACCGGACGACCATCTCCCGCCGTCGGCCCGATGCTGCTACTTTCTAGTCAGAATCTAGATAGTAGGAATTCCCGCCTCCATGTTCAAGCCCTGTTCCAACACAGGACTCCAGCATCTTGTTCAGGCTTGCCCGGAAATGCTCAACAGTGACCTCCACAATCGGGATTCCGTTGCAAAAGTGCAGCAATCTTATTGGAACACAGCCGCGGCCGCAGAGCCCATTCGCATATTTAGCGGATGGGTTCGAGTACTAGCTATGATCTATCGGTATCGCCGAACTGGTGTATGCCTCACGGCAGCAGCCTACTCTGGCATCCGAGTCCTTCTAAGATGAGCAACCTGCACTGCCCGTTAACCCCATGGTCGTGATATTAACAACGAATCGCCGCTTTCTAAATCAAGTTCAAGAACCACCTACCTAGATTGATGTATCGCTAAGCAGATGACAAAGATGCCGGCGAGGCAGCAGCAGGCCACAGCTGCCCCAGCCGATAGCGCCGACGTAGGCCACCATGGCCAGCGACAAGAAAAAAAAAGCCGTGACGAGCAAAAGATGCAGCGCCAGCAAGACACATATCCCGATTCCGTCCCAGCGCCGGGCCCATTCCCGTTCCCGTTCCCGATCCTGATCGCACACCCCACCAGTACCAGTAGTAGTCGCTCTGTCGGTCTCAGCCAAGAGGGTGAAAACGCCCGAGACATACCCCGCCACCGAGAGGCATAGGATGAGCAACAGCCATGCCGCGGCGGTGAAGGACCGTACGGTATGCAGGTCAAACCGCGGCGGCGCGTCGTTTGTTGGTGGTTCTGCTGAGTTTCGCGGGGTCTGCCATGTCACTTGCCACGACGAAGAATGTGGATGCTCCGAAGAGAGATACGGTCGAGATGACGGATAAGGAGGACCGGAAGTGGCTCATGGATTGCGTAACCTGCATGTCGGATACCTTGATCGGGTCAACATGGGGAGCGTTCGCCAGCATGTTGGGATGGAATGAGGCCTACGCGGTGTTGCTGATACCAGCATTGGATGTAAGAGAAGGAACTATGGTGGCTGACATGTGGTGTTGTGAGAGAGGCAGGTTGGATGCTGATGATGTAAATGACCCGAGAAGAGCTTTGTCCTACTGAGTCGGTGTGCTTATACCCTCCGTGGCTCAACTGTGCCTCAGAGTCTCACCTGGTGCCTGCACATGTGATATCCATGGGGGCCAAATTGTTTCATGCCATAAAAAGTCAGCTTTTGGTGTCCTTTTGGTATTTATGGGAGCTTCGTGAATGTGAAGTAGCAGGAAACCTACTCAAGTCAGAAAATCATATTGTGACAAAGAAATGGTTATTACCACGAATCGTCAAACTATCTGGGCTTCCATGTTCCTCAGCTCGATCCCGTCCGCGAGAATAGCCGTGCCCCGACTTGTCGCACCGGCACCTTTCCGAGCAGCAGGCCGCCAACTCGGCAGAGGCAACAACTCTGCCGACCCAAACGGCCACTTGAGGGTATCCCGCTCGCCGGCCCGCCAGACGCCCAGGATCAGGAGCGTCACAGGGACGGCGATGAGCCACAACAACCAGAAGTCGGGGTTCACGCTCACTGGGAGGAAGGGGGAAAATTGTCAGCTGCGCAGTTCCCCTATGCGGGAGATCTTGTTCTGGCCCTGACATACTGTGCTGATCGCCCGAAGTGAAGAACTGGGTGCCGAAGATGGACGTGATGGTGCTGAAGGGGAGGAAGACGAGGCCGACGATGGAGATGAGGCGCACGCTTTTGCTGTTTGCCAGATTGACTCGGCTGTCGTGTGCTGTGTTGATGTGGAAAGCCTAGCTCGGTAGATACCGCAATAGTAGGTAGTTAGCCAAGAAAAAGGGGGGAGAGACGGTGCAAATACTAGGTTGATTAAGGTTTGGTGGCACAACATACGAGATCCACTGTGTTCTTGATTCTGGCCTGGGAGCTGACGGTCCTTAGACGTGTTGAGTGGAATAGTTCACGGCGGTGTTGTAAGAGCAGATGAGTATTCTGCCACACCTTGCCTCCTCCCCCTTGGCCGGATAGTTCATGGTCCGACAAGGCCAGGTCGACTATTCTGATGGCGGCGTCCAATGCTTCAATCATGAAGATTGCGTTCTTTGCGTTGGTGTGAATCCTGTGTAGGTCGAGGTCGGTAACGGTTGAGTCGGCAATTGACGGCAGCATTCGTGCTCGCTCGAATATGTCCACCTCATCTTTGCGGATTAGCTCGGTCACCGTCCAAGCGACCCTGTCGATGCGGTGATACCAGGACACGAGCGCAATATCGACCAGCACATAGGGGTCAAAGGTGGCGTCCGTCCAGTGCGCAGACCGCACGAAGTCAAAGAGTCGCTTGAAAGTGTCTATCGGTGGTTGGAATACGATGAGCTCGATCGTATATTCCGTAACGGGCTCCGGGCTAGGTCCAGCATGACAGTCTGGTATTCGTGCTTGCACTTTGGGCCGCCAGCTCAGCAAAAAGCCCCATTTCAGCCACTGACAAAAGCACAGGGACGGTCAGTCGTATGCTTCCAACCGATGGCTCGAGCTCGAAGAGCCGCCCATAGAAAAAGGAGGTTACGGCGATAGTTTGACATACGTCTGGTTGACGCTCGGGGGTTTCTGTCCGGGGGATCTCGACCAGAAAGTGCATCCAAAGCACTGCAGCCACGATAATGTTGGGGCATTTAGTCGGGCGACAGATAGCCAATATTGGGAGGGCTGCGTGATGATCAGATCATCAGGTGAACAGGTAGGTAGGTAGTACTCACTCATACGCCCCCCATCTCCTATCCGACGTCCGAAGGAGTGCGTCACGCTTTGCTCACGCTCCCACACGAACTCGTCTGGTATCTCGTAGAGATTGACAAGGGTCTGGTATCCGTTATCTGTGCCGCTGTCATTGCGTGTGCCATCCAGCGGCGCGACTCTGCGGGAATTTTCAGCCAGTAATCATAAGCTGCAGTGTGTCACTGTGTGACCTGGGCTGGGGCTGAAATGGAACCCCGAAAAACAGGAACGTACGGATGGGAACATACATCATGTCAAAATCCTTGGCATCCCATGGCCTCAGCTGCCCTGCACTGGTGAACGTGGTCCGCTTCAGAGTCTCGCCTTTCCCATCGGTTCGGTGCCCAAGAGTTAGTGCCTGAAATGGGCGGCAAGAAACGTCGCGGCACTCACCGTGCTGCCTCCAAATCCTGTGATACGGTGGTTGGGCTTGCTGGGATGGACCGGGCTGGCGCTCTCCAAGTTGCTGTGCCGCGGTGCTCGACATCCTGGATTCCCGAGGTCCTGTCTGGACTTTGCAGGCAGTGCAGGGAAACAACGAATGGAACGGAGGTGGACAGGACAGGCCAAGAGTCGAAGAGAGCGGGGTAGCCAAAAAGGAAGTTAAGAAAGAGGAAGGGGGTTACCATCAGTTACCAAACATATAACAGAGTCACAGACTTCGTGCTGCACGATGTATACCAGAGGCACGGGAGATTAAGTTGCAGGCAGGCATCCTTCGGGCTTGACTCCTTGAGGGATGAGGCTCCGGGCTCTACGACCAGAATCCGATGCCAAGCCGTCAACGATTATATTTTCGGAAGAAGCGGCTGAGTTGCTCATTTCATGCGGTACCACCCACCAGAGCCTTGGCTGCAGAAAGTGCAATCCACCGTCGACAAGGCCACCAATAGACCTTTGCGAGAGCGGGCTGTCCGAGTCCACGGGCGCTTAGTATAGTGACGCGTCGGACCCTTGCGTCCTGCAGACTTCTCCCGGCCATTTGAGACAATTCACAAAGCAGTGGCAAAGCATTGGCTTCTTCGAACCTTCGACGGAATGCGACGTCAGCCACATGATTGCAATGAAACGCATCGGCAGCCTTGTGCTAGGTTGCTCTTTGCCCTCCGCATACAGGGTTGTTAGGCAGTGCCCTTATATATCCTGCTCGAGGCTTCTGACGGCAGGCATCGAGAAATCCTGTCCTTCTCCACCAGCAGTCAACAGCCACACACACACTCTTTCCCCAGTCTCTCATTATTGATCAACCGGACGTTCTACACCTTGCTCCACCCCAGCGCAGCTCGCCGGGCATGGCATCAGGTGGAACTCAACCTACGTATCACGGCTCGACCAGAAACCACGATCAGCAAGCATACCAGAGCTTCCTGGACGAACTGGACAGGGACTTCCCGTGTGAAGACGCGACGCCGGCACCTCCAGCACCCAGCAACAGTACGTCAAGCATCTTTGATGACAGGCATAATCTTTGATACTTGTGCTGACCCGTTCTCCAACTAGACACCGTTGATACCAGCGGAGGCCAGCAAGCACCCGCTCAGACATCGGGCAACCCTTCCCCGCCTCCGCCGCCCCCAAATTCTAACCCAACACACCGGCGCTAGTGTGCTAGGTCCCAACCGGCAACATGGCGCAGGTGCCGCCCCCCAGAGTTGGGTCCGCGGAATACCCCAATCCTCACCAAGATGTGCCCTCGTGGTGGTCGATCTTCTTTGGCGGCGGCTGGTCCTGGCGATGGTGGTCGGATCCCCACCTGTACTTCCGCCCGAACCTGGAATACGTCCCAGGCCCCAATCACTTCACCGTAATCGATGGCCTGGGACGGGAGAAGACATACGACAAGCCATTCGACTGCTACCTCGATCCGTTCACCGGCAGGGTCGAGACCCTGTACGTCCAGGCTCCCGAATCGCTCTGTCGTCTGTCTGCCTCCCGCCCCAACGCCACGTGGAAGCGGACGCCGATCCGCAATGCCACCCCCTTGTTGCTCCGCCTAGCCAACTTCCCCTTCCGGTTCGTCCCGATCGAGCGGAGGGGTGACATATCGCAGTACAACGCCGGCGACTGGGCGCTCGTGGTCGCCATGTGGATTCCCACGCTTGTCCTATTCCTATTCTATTGGATCGGCATGTGGTTTGTCAGCCCGGGTCAGCAGCCCGAGGGCAAGGACCAGAATAAGTACCTCCCGATGCTGTACAGGGGGCTCCGGTATCCGCGGCTGGCCCGCAATATGCTCGAGAACCGGGAGCACGTCGCCCAGCAACTACAGAGCCATGCGACGTGGAACACAAGGGCGGCCCTGTCCACATACCGCACCTTCCGGCCGCGCTTTTTGAATTACTTGGTTGAGGTCGAGCGGAACGGACGCAAGAGGTACGAGTTCGAGCGCCGACCCGTAGGTCCGAATGACCTGACGCCTTTTGTCCTGGTCGCCTACTCCTCCGAGCACTACCACATCCCCGACGAAAACGATGACAAGCAGTCGAGGGATGGGGGGGCCTCGAACACGAAAGAAGACTTGGAGGCCCTTCTTGCCGTCGCCACAAAGGCCTGCGAGTCTTATTTTAGTCCACTGCCAGCCGACTTGCAGAAGAACCCAAGGGCCTTCTGGTTGTCGGCAAATTGCATGCCGGCCGGCGAGGTGGCGGACGAATACGGAAGGATACACAGGGTCGACGGACTCGACAAGGAAGTCCTGGCCAACCAAGACGTAGGTTTTGTTTCTTCGTCCCTTGGTCGACCCCCGCTTGCGTGAAGCGACGCATCTGACAGGTTCCGTCTCACAGACCTACAGTATTTCTGACATTATCCGCGCCGCTAAACACGTCATTGTGGTGGCGGGCAACATGCGGCGACCCTGGGACGACCAGGCTCTGAATGTCTGGGGTCAGCGCGTCTGGACCCTGCCCGAGATCGTGCTGAGCAAAGGGGACTCGGTGACGGTGTGGCGCTGCGGCTCCCGCGAGAAGCCACTGCCGCCCGTCGAAAAGGAGGAGATCCCCAAGGCGCTGTTCCCTCTCGTGGCTTGGCGGGACTCCCTCAACTCGCGCCAGCTGATCGATCACTACAGCAACCTGCACCTGAGCCGGCTCGAGCTGGTCAAGATTGCCCTGGAATGCCTGATGAGCCGCGAGTTCCGGGCGCTGCACCCCGGTGACCGGGTCTACGTCCTAATGGGCCTCCTGCGGATCCGGCCTCCCATCGACAAGACCGACTCGGCCTTCCAGGCCTTTGCGCGGCTGTCGTTGCCCCAGGATAGCGACCGGCTGATGGAGCGCCTGGTTTGTCTGCTCCCGGACACGCCCGAGCAGAACTGGGAGCTCATGACGGACCAGTACAAGGCCAGCCTGTGGGACATCTACCCGGACACGCAGGTGTGCGGCATCGGCGAGAATGACACGGTCATTGTCGACGGGGCCAAGGGCGCGCAGATCGCGTGGGCCAAGTTCACCGAGGTCCGTACCCTCCGCCGGCTCACCCCGAAGCGGCAGGCCTTCCTCTACCTGCTCATCTGCTCGCCATTCCTCTTCTTCACGGGCGTTCTCATTGCCGCACTTTACGCCCCGCGCTCGGGCTCTGCCACCAGTAGCTCATACGGCTATGGCTTCCGAAGCAAGCGTTATGCCTCGCCTCGCAGCCAAGCGTACGACGCGGGCGTCGCCATCACAGTGCTCACCCTCATCCTATGCATCATCCCGGCCCCCTACTTCCTGTCGAGCCTGTACGCGGGCAAGCTGTGGGCGGTCGAGCCGTGCTTCTTCGGCATCGAAGGCTATGTCCCCATTGAGGTGATCGAAGAGCGGCTGTTTGGGAAACGCTCGAGCAAGCGGCCGCGCCTGAGCTGGAGCGCCTGGGGGTCGCCCTTGTCGCGGCACAGGGAGGGCGAGCCCATGCACGAGCGCGCAGTGCGGTATGCGTACCGTGACAACAACGACGCACAGCTCGACTCCGTCACCACCCTCCCAACCTACCCGATCGAGACGGTCGACCCGACCTCCCCCTGTGGGTACTGCGCAACCGGCAGCCCGCAAGGAGGACCCGCCGCCCTGTACTGCCCGCACCACCCGACCGTGGCCTCGCTGCAGGACATGAGCATGCGGTCGCGCATGGGCGAGCTGAAGCCGTTCACGCTGGTCGACACCTTCAACATGACGGTGACGCTCTTCTACGCCGTGCGGCCGCCGACGGTGCTGGTGGTCGGCGGCAGCGAGGGCGGCATGAAGCGGGCGCTCGCCTGCTCGTTCGATGTCGCTACGGGCACGCTGTACCGCGAGACGGTGCTGCGCATCCCCTCGCAGAGCGTCGACTGCATGGAGAGCCTGCCCAGGGTCCGGCTCGGGTTGAGGAGGCCGTTCTTGGAGGGGGATGTCAGGTTGGTAGGCAGTAGTACGGAAGCGGGAACGGGAAAGGTTGGTGGTGTCGATGCTGCCGGCAATGGTGCAGGCTACGGATACTATAATGGGGCGCAGGGCGTGGGAGAAGTCGCCGGAGGTCAGCAGTGGCAGTGGCAGCAGCAGCAACAACTACTGCCGGCAACAGCAGCATTGGCGAATGACTGGGTTCAGTATGAGCAGCCGGCCGTGCCTGTTCAACATACCTATGAACCAAAGCGGTGAATGCCTCAGGAAGGCGGCGTGTGGTTCGTTGCGTATCTAGAAATTCAGTGTTGTTTGACGAGGAGAAGACGCGGGCGGGGCTGTATCGGTTCGAATTTCAGGGACGGCAATTCCTGAGTGATCTTCGGGTTCCCTTTCTGTCGTTTGCTCGTACGCTTGGACGTTGATGGAAGCGAGAGATGTATCATGTATGTCACAATGTCTACCTTACACAGTAATCAGTATGCTTGAGATTTTATGATATCTCGTTGGAGATGGAAAGTTACCTAGGTACCCATAATGAAAAATTCATGTGTATCGGTTTAGGCTCGAGCCTGTCATCTGAATTGTATATGAAAAGGAGTTTGGTTCTTTGCCACAGCGACTCGGAAAGTCAGCGAGTGAAAGTGACCGCGGGTGTTGTTTTATTTATTAGGCACCCACTGTACGAATAACTTAGTGCATGCACTGCACCCTTTATTCCCGATTAGGAGAATACTCTGGCCAAGACTCGCGCCACGACACCCTGTCTGACACCGACACCACTTCCGAACTCTCCTGAGTGAAGTGTCGTCCGGAACTCATCTCATCCAGGATACCTTACACATTAACAGCTTTTGGCTCCGTAGATTCACATGCCTCACGGTGCATGATCTCTCCGCAGCATCCTATTCCTACCGCCAGCCAATGTCGAGAAAATCAGTAAATGGCCCGCAAATGTCTCAGCAGCCCTCACCATCACGACCCCAATGTTGGGAGTGCCGAAGGAGACGTCATGTCTGCGATGGCATGCAACCCGTATGCGCTAAATGCCAAACCGCCCGAATCGTGTGTCCCGGCTATGCAGACAAGAGACCTTTGACGTGGGTAACACCTGGCCAGGCCATGTCTCGGCCCCGGAAGGCGAAGCCAAGCTCAAAACGGAACACCGCACAAAAGTCCTGCAACGACATCCGGGACCGCGGGAGGCTCCCTATTCGTGCCGCCCCCTCCACATCTCAGAGCCCTGGGACTGGGACCGAAAGCGACAGCCACACGGAGGAGCTGGATCTCCCCGCTCCCGTCGAGCTCCGGCCCGAGGTGTGCGATATCATCGATGCGATGCTTTACTGTACGTACCTAATTACTGATGGTCGCTATGTCCAAGCATATGCTGAGCACCAGCGTCTAGATAATTCCCACATCTACCCAGACCTGATCCGGCACCAGCTTGGGCCCAACAGCTTTGTGATACCCTTGACCATCGTAGAGAACTGCCCGCCCGCCATCACCCACACACTCGTGTCGATTACCATCAGCCACCGGATCCTCCAGGTGGCAGAGGATCCCGCATCAGACCAGGCGGTCAAACCCTTGTGGACGCGCCTCTACCGACACCGCGACATTGCCGTGCGTGTCATCAACAAGCTGGTCGCCGACGAGAAGACGCGCAAGGATATTGCAACGGTCGTTAGCGTCTATACCCTTCTGTTTGCCATGGTGAGAAACGAAGCCTACGTACACTTGCATCAGTCCTGGTGCCCTGTCACTAATCCTAAGCCCCCTCAGCTTCAGCAGTCTTTCAAGCCTTGTTGGCGAACCCACGTCGATGGCTTGATGAGCCTGGTCCGTCTCTGGGGCTCCTTGTCCGCCATCATTCAGGCCGTTCCGGGCATGGAACTGAGCATGATGGCATTATGCATGTCAGTACCATTTCTTTTACGGTCCTACCGCCAACCTAGGTTGCTTCCCACATCCACCCGTAACTAACGGCACCATGATTACCACAGCGTCAGCGTCCTCGCCAATACCACCAGTCCGAGGGACAACCAGCTCCAGGTCGCCAGCACCGAGGAGATCCTCTCCCTCTCCCAAACCTACTACACTGAGACGTTCTTCCCATCCATTCCCATGCCTCCCGCGCTCTTCGCCGAGCTGGTCCTCATCAACGCCCTCCGGGCAGAAGCGCCTTCGGACACCGCCACGGCAGAAGCCGAGCTAATCCTTTCCCGCATCGAGTCGTTCGACCCGCAGACCTGGTCCGCCACCCGGCCCGCAGCTGAGCGAGAGGACCCAACCCTGCAAGCCGACTGGCTGCTCATCGCCACCCTCTTCCATGCCGCCGTCGCGCTCTACGCCATTCTCTCGCTCCAAAGCTCCGGCGCACTCCCCTGCTCCTCCGCCTCTTCCTCCGCCTCCTCCTACTCTCCATCTCCATCTCCATCTACATCTCAACAGTCTCCCGAAACAAAAAGGTTAGAATCAGAATTAGAAATACAGCTCGAACTGTCCCGCGCCCGCCACGCCCGCCAGCTCTTCGCCCTGCTCGAGTCGGGTATGTCGGCGCCCCGCGTGCGCAAGCGCATGACCTGGCCGCTGCTGGTCGCCGGCGTCGAGGCAGCGTCGCGCGGGGCGAGCTGGGAGGTGCAGCGGTATATCGGCGCGTGTCTGAGCGAGATGGGGCGGGACCAGGGGTCGGCGGCTCCCGGGCTGGCGCGGCGGGTGCTGGAGCGTTTCTGCCTGGGCGGAGGGTCACGCTGGGACGAGTGTTTTGCGGAGCCCTTTGCGCTGGTTATGTGACGCTTCCTTCCTTCTAATGAGAGATTCTGAATCTTTCAAATCAATCCTCCGTCCTCTATTCCCTGCGCTCCATGCCAAGCATTGTAGTGTAAGTGATGTATAATGATGTCTGCACGCGCTGATATGGTTAATGGTATGCCGGGCTGATCCTTCAGAATTTCAGATACGGTATCTAAGGTAGGTGGCGCTCTACAATCAGGTTTGGGACAGTGGCTGGCAGAAACCTGTCCCATCAGTCCCAGAACGCGCGGAAGATCCGATTACCTGCAGTACCCAAGAGCTTGTTTGCGCTAGGAAAGCCCGAGTCCCGACTCTTCCACTCAGGGAATGTGATTTACGTGGGCGGCTTGACGATCTATTGTACCATGACGGATGCCATTACCAATTTACCATCTTGATGTGGTGTTCCTCCATTTTCTTTCTTACGAGAGTGGTAGGGGTCGCCAACTTTCGAGTGTGGTTGGTGATTCTGTAAAAATGTCAGTTAGTATTTCAGTGCTCGGCCTAGTCTCTGAGGCACAGACTTTACTCTCGTGAGCGTTACAGCCGCAAGCGGCTGGTGGGGTGGCTGCACAACCATAAGGAATCTGCTGTTGTATGTGGGTTCTGGTTGGTTGGAATTGCCTCAGCGTGGTGGTAGGTCCCTGCGGTACGTCACCTGCGCTACAGCTGGTCTGAGCATCTGAGACTAGCTCGGCCTGCATTCTGCGAACGTTCTTGTTCGGTAGGGATCCAAGTTTGGACGATAGACATGGTCACGGGTCATGATTTTGTTGCTTAGTATGTCGTACACATATACGGATACGGATTAACCAATCAGGTGGCGTGGCCGCAGGAACCACACACCCACACTGTGTGAGTTTCAGTTTGCAAACTGGGTAGCCTGCGGTGGGTTTATCTACACTTCGGCCAGCGCACCCACTGTTATTAGAAAAGTCCACCATCTTTCCACCTTCTTGAATCAGGTATTATCCATCTTTGACGACCGCATCATAAGTCGAAACCAACTTTACGCTACAGCACGACCCGCTTCATATCGCACCACGATTCACACAAACACTCGCAATGCCTCGTAGGAAGCGGAGCCGCAAGCCGCCCCCGTTCCCGGCCCTGCCCCCGGAGAAGCTTCAACCGCCCGGCGGAGGCCCCGAGAGATTTGAATCAGAGTTCACCCACGAGGAACTACTGTGGTTATACCGCACCAAGCTTGAACAAAACCACCGCTACCAATGCTGCTGGTTGCAGATTGAGCGCAGCTACGGACCCTCGATGGACAAGGTCGAGCCTCACCTGGGGCAAATGGGTCAATATGGACTCGATGACAGATGGTACCAGTCGGTGCCCATGTACTTCTTGGGAACTCTTAGACACCGCTGGTATGTGGTAAGTTGCAATCCCTCTGTTTATGCCTCTGGGTGGCTGGCTCGGGTGTCAATGTGCTCCTGTGACAGCCCTATGACACCCGCGACTCGGGAAAAGAAAAAGAAAAACAGAAAAAGAAAACGAAAAAGGCGGCTGACATTTTTGGGCAGGTTCGGATACTCATCGAGAAGTACATCTATAAGCGGTGGTTTCGACCCTACCGGAGCGCAATCGAATTGGGCCAGTACCTTATGGTAAGTTACCCTACCGTATACACTACACTTCAGACCTGGCCTATACTCACTTACCCTACGTAGCAAGTTCATCTCACCCAAGGGCGTAAGCAGCCCCGACTCGCCGCCGTCCAGGTCGGTCGTTGAGTATCTGCTGGCCATGAACAAGGCCGTCTGTGCGAACGCCGAGAAGTATGCACAGGAGGCCCTGCGAAGCGAGTTGGGATCAGGAGAACAGATTGCGGAGTCGACCCCATCGCGCAGCACCCGGATGCTGAATCCGCTCGTCAAGGTGATTATCATGATCGTCTGTACTGACGATTACAAATGACCAAGACCCGGACACCATCGGTTCCTTGCCTGTGTATCTCGTGCGGACTGGTGTCGAAGAAGGACTGTCTGCGCCGATCTCGTTCGACTCCATCTCAGACAAGGTGGAGCCCCAAGAGGCTGAGGGCGTTGTGAAAACCAACCTCGAGACCGCCATCGACTTCGTCATGGCCTTGGACGCCCGCGAGGAGGCTTCTTTTGGTCCCCAACCAGATCTGCTAGGCATAGCGGCGCGGCACTACAGAGATGAAGGCGCCGACAAGTTGACGACGCTACCAAGCTCCTAATGGGTGAGCGATGAGAGGGCCGAGGAATGGGGCTGGTGTGGAGCGGGTCGACGAGAGTTCGAGCAATGGGAGAGTAAACAGGAAGGTAGGGGTTTTGCTTGGTACAAGCTGCACTTTATCGCTCAGAAGATTGTTAGAGAGGCCTATGAGAACGAGAAGGAGGATGAATTGCCCAATACGATATATCTCGGCAACTATGGGATTGGATCCGGGACGTATAGATTGCTGATGGAAGCTGAAAGGAAGGAGGCTGCTACTAGGTCGGACGGTTCATCTGGAACTGGCCCAACCCATCGTCTGTAAATGATTAAATAGGAAGGAAGAGTGAGAACCTGACAACTGACTTCGATGGAGGGACACGTAGGATTCTGAGAGGGACGTCATCATCACATATCGTTTTCGACAGTACGAATATACCTACCGTAGGTAGATAGCACAACTCCAGATTGAGCGATGGAACTCCCCGCTGCTTAGCGGAACTGCACTGCGCCATTTTCACGGCTCGGGGGATGCTTGTTCTCTTGGGCCAGCAGCAATCGCTCTTTCCTCCTAATGGATAGTTTAGGTACTTCCTTCTGCTTGCCCACCCCTAGGATGGCCGCCGGATCGAAGGTGCAATGCGCAACGCATGACCACCAAGGTCAAAGAGTGAGAGCCCGGTTTTCTGTGCTGCTGATGTTTCTCGCCCTGCGTGTTTGTCTCTGTCTCTGTCATCTGACATTTCGGCTTCAAAATGGCGCCCAGCCTGTTTTCCCCAGACGATAAAGCCGCGCAGTTCGTTGCCAAAGGGCGTCGATATTACGCCCAATGGACACAGGCCTACGAGAGACGGAGTCCAGACCCCCCCTCCCCCCCACCCCCCAACCGACCTTCCGGCCTCACTACGAACCAGACCAAGGCGACCTCGGAAAGCCTAAAATCCATGAAGTGAGGATGAAAGCCCTCGTAAGTCTAGTCGCTTCTGCTACCCAGTTAGCTCATGAGCATACTGGTGCCTGAGGGATACTGTTATCCCCTGTTCACTCAGCATGGGGTGATAGTATAGGTGGTAAACTAATGTCTGATCACAATAGAAATCCCTTGACCACCCCATCTCGGTCTATGCCTTTGTCCGGGTTGGCAACCACCCCTTCACCGACTCCGACGAGGCGCCGTACGAGAACTATGTCCACGCCCACGGAAAGGTCATCATCTGTTACTGGAATTTCTTGGCGGGGGACGAGCTCCGGGGTCGGCCGGAGAGAATATGGTGGTCGGATATAATGGCCGGCTCCTGCGACGAGAGTGTGCTACTAACAGGCTACTATATTCCTATAAACCCTTGGTCCCTTGTCCCTTAGCGCTCCTAGGAGGAACGAAATATTGCTAACAATAACCGGTCATTAGTGACGGAACGATACAAGACAAGTATGAAGGAGGTTCGCGCCATCTGGCGTGTTAACATTGTGAACCCGGAGACATCGGGTCTCATTGCCTGGGCGTGCCGCGACCAAGAAGCGCTGTTGAAGCTCACTCCCCCCGACCCCCGATTCTTTGCTCTCGTCGGAACAGTGCACGGGTTGGGCCTTGGTCGCATGTTATCTACGTACCAACAAAAGTTTGGACGTAGACAGATCGTTTCTGTTTGGGTTTTCCCGTCTCATGGAAAAGAGGGCCCGGCGCTGTGCTGGTTGCTGGCCGAAGCTCCGCCCCCCACCGCCCGACCCCAGCCGGCCGCTGTCCGGAAAGGAATAGCGGAAGCTGAAACGTCAGCTGCAAAATACCAGCAAGACATGACTTCCTCGGACCCCGGCATGTCCTTAAAAGGCCTACCTACCACCTGGGGTGTCGCACCATGCGTGGCACAGGCCGTTGCTGCTCTGGACCCCGAGGACGGATGCCAGAGTGTATCCCGAGGGGTATAGGATGCACGGATCTCCTGCCGGTCCTAAGAAGCTTGTTCTGTCGATATGAGGAACGGCTCCCCTCTCCGAGGGACACATACGAGTCTGCGCGTCTGCGTCGCGATAGGTGACTAGTAGCCTTGTACGACTTCAACACTACAAGGTGAAGCCAATTCACAGACCCAACCTTATCCGAGGGGGTCCAACCCACGTGTAAGTCAGCCCCTGCCTTCTAAGCCCCCGGGTATAACGTCTAGTGAGCTAACATGATGTTCCACATGCACTTGCGGACGGGTATGAACGGGGAAGGTGGCCGACCGCCGATGCAGGGGCCCAGGCCTATCATACACCTATATAACAGAACCACGAGGATGTGGAACTAGCTCTCGGCGGGGTTGGAGCTGACGGTGATGGCTTAGGGGGATGTGATGGAACAGCACTACAAGGCCCCTCGTGCGGTCAGTGACCCCATTACCTTGCAGCTGTGAGAAGTAGGGCGATAGCGGAACGGTACGTATTTTTTGTGAACTGTTTTCAATGCTATTTCGTCGTATCGCTCGAAACCCTTGCCAACAGCTTCACAAGAAGTGCGTGGAGCTGCTAGTTGCTTCAAATTCCCGCGCTCGTCTTCCACATGACAGGTCATTTGATCCTTATCAAGGCCCATGTTTCCGGACTGATGCGGCAGCGTTGAGCAAACCGGAGAGTCCTGGGACCCTTGGGCCTTGACGTGAGTCACTGCAACGGAGAGGATAAACCATCCAGAAGAGAAGAGAAAAGGGAAGAAGGGGAAAAAGAAGAAGGAAATGAAAAGATAAATAATGTAGAAAAGGAGGAGAAAGTAGAGCCATCTTATCATCTCGTCATTCTCATCATCCCATGCCGGACGTGCTAGCCGTCCGAGGACCGAACTCACCGAAGGCCTCTCTAGGGTCTAGACTAGTAGACTCTAGTCGCTACAGTCTACATCCTTGATACTTCTAGCGGACATCAGTGGCGTGTCCTTTCTAGCTACTATAGCCTTGCTGCCTCGGGCGATTGAATCATTAACTATCCAGCTGGGGGCCACATGGTGGTCACGTAGTGTGATATGATATGACGGCCCGGGAATCTCGGATTCATCGGAACTTTGGCAGCGCACAG
The DNA here is from genome assembly GCF_033439665.1 of Chaetomium strumarium. NCBI lineage: Eukaryota > Fungi > Ascomycota > Sordariomycetes > Sordariales > Chaetomiaceae > Chaetomium > Chaetomium strumarium. The sequence goes on along the minus strand of NW_026944429.1, from coordinate 5,642,095 downwards.
ACATTCCGCTCCACCTCGGAGTCTCGGTCTCTCGGAAGCTACCTGCCTTGCATGACGGGGAGCGCATTTCCCGTACTCTCTCTCTTGACAATTCACACCCTCACTGACGCGGCTATCTTTTTGTGTAACGACTGGATGGGAAATGCTCGACTGTTTCACTCTCAGTGGCTGGCCCCTCTTGCTGGCTGGGCTCCTCGGAGCCCTCACGGCTGCGTATTTAGTGCGCCTCAACCAACTACTGCTACGCACACCCGACGAGATCGCAAAGCTGGCGCCGACAACAAGATGGACGACAAGTCTGTTGCGGGAAACGTACCGCAGACTCGAGGGTCGTCCCATCACCACTAGCAGCTATGCCACACGCATTCCGCCGAGGCTTGAGCGACGCTACATTGTTACGGGAGGATCCGGTAAGTCCGTCTGGCAGTTACTACTGGTAGTAGTTAATTGCTGCCCGTGTAGAACTTCAACAAAAGTTAAAACCGACTCCGCTCCCACCTGTTTCCCGCTCCTGACCAGACGCGGCAGGTCTCGTCGGAGGCTATATCGTTCTGCAACTGCTCGAGCGAGGCCAGGCCCCGGAAAGCATCCGCATCGTCGACTTCAGGCCGCCCAGCCGGGCCGACATGCTGCGCGGACCGGCCACCGGGGTCGACTTTGTGCGAACTGACATTTCGTCGGCCGAGGCGACGGACAGGGCGTTCGGCAAGCCCTGGCACCCGTCCACCGCGGGCCTGCCCCTGACCGTCTTCCACACCGCGGCCGTCATCGTGCCGTCAGACCGGTCCAAGCTCGTCGCGGGCTTCTGCGACGCCGTCAATGTCCAGGGAACGAGGAACGTGGTGGAGGCCGCCCGGCGGGCCGGTGCCGACGTGCTGGTCTCCACTACGTCGGCCTCCATCAGCATCCGCCCCGTCGAGCTGTGGGTGCCGCCCTGGAAGATGTGCGGCGGCGCGCAGCCACGCCATTACTGGCAGGTCCTGGACGAGGAGGACTTTTTTGAGCCGCTCCGCCGGCACGACGCCTTCTACGCCAACTACCCGGCGTCCAAGGCCGCCGCGGAGCGCATCGTCTGTGCCGCGAATTCCAGGGAGATGCGGACCGGGTGCATACGTCCGGCTAACGGCGTTTGTATGTCAAGTTTGTGCTGTTTATTTCCCCCCCCTCTCCGTGGCTATGCCGGGGAGGTTGTTATGTTCCCGAGACGGCACTTCCGCTCCTAAATTACTCCCGAGACATCCAATTAGGAAATAAGTCGCTAACTGCGTGGGACAGATGGGAGCGCTACGGCCCCAACCGATAACACTGTCGCTGGGGCACTTCAAAAGGCTGTCCTTCCGACGTAAGCCCCTTTTCTCTGTCGTTGTATACCTAGGTTTGCTGATCCTCAGCCAGCTGGACTTCCCACATCGTCCAGAGTTTTGTCCACGGCACCAACGTGGCCATTGCCCATCTCGACTTCGAGGCCGTCCTCGCCTCTCCGGCGTCGGCATCGTGTCCCCAGGCTGGGCGGCCGTTTGTCGTCACGGACCCCAACGCCCCGATCGCATACCGCGATTTGTACCTTCTCGTCCAGACCCTCGCCGTCACTCCCTTCCGCGCGTTGCACATCCACCCCATCGTCATGGTCTTGCTGTCATACCCCATCGAGTGGTACAGTCTCCTCCGCGCCAAGTATCTTTTTCTGCGGAAGTTGCTTCCGGAACTCACCGGCGAGGTGAAGCATCTGAAGCCGGGCATTTTCAGCATCTGCACCCACCTCGTTGCGTCAAATGCAACAGCAAGTCAGCCCGTCAGCCGCGGAGGGCTTGGCTACAGCGGCGTCTTGACAACGCTGGAGGGGATGACGCAGGAGGTGCTCGACTGGAATCTCGAGCACAAGGACGCCGCCGGAGCAAGGAAGTCCTACCCGACCAGTGTCGCGCTCGCCGATGACATAGCAAAGGCGGCAGCGGCAGCCAAGTCGATGTCAGAGTGACAGTGTCCGTCACTAACACATTGCATATATTAAAGTAACTTGGCGTCCGGCGTGCCGCCCCCCTTCCCAGGTCCTGCGTAAACCCCTCTTCACCCCAACCCTTTCCCCCATCCGCTGCTCACCCGCAGCAAACGGTCGGCTCGTCGATCCCCGCGGCCGCGGCCGAGCCCTTGGCGTCCGCCCCGGGCTGCCCAATCACCACCTTGCAGGTCATCCAGTCGCACAAGAACTTGCCCAGCAGCGCCCCAATCAGGATGCAGATGATGATGTACCCGTTGTAGTACATGGCGAGCAGCATGATGATGTAGGCCAGCCCGAACGTCGCGGCGTGGATCACGGCCCGGATAAACTGCTCTAGTGGGGACGCGCGGAACGTCACCACCGTCGGCTCTCCACCACCGTCCCGGGCAGAAGAAGAGCAACGAGCAGCGGCCGGGGCTGACGCAGACGCAGAAGAAGGGGAGGAGCCGGCATTAACGATCACCCCGACCCGCGCCGCGAACTGCCGCGAGATGTGCTGGTCGTATTCCTTGCCGAGCCGCCGCAGGAACTCGAGCAGCACCACCATCAGCATCACGCCGATGCACGTCGCCGCGAAGGCGCCGTGCGACGTGATCTGCCACGATGGCGACAGGAAGCAAGCGTCGATGGTGTACCAGTTCCACAGCATCTATTTCCACGAGCACGAGTTGCGTCAGACAAACATTCGCTACCTAGCTAGCACTGAGAGCCGGGAGAGAGTGGGGGGAAGGGGTGGTGGGCGTATTGTATTGTAAACATACGGATATTTTACATGTTGCCATGCTGGAACTTGACGCGCCGTGGTCCATTTTTGCCGGTATGCGGATGGATAGGAAGGACTGGTACTGTGGTATCCGTATTTTTGGAATCTTGGTACTGCGTGTGGGATGTGTGGTCCCGCGCCGAAACCCCGGACAGCACGGCAGTGGAATGGTAATTCAATATAATAAAGCGTGCCGGTAGCTGGGCTGCGGAATAGATTGTGACCGGGGGCGAGCGGACTGCGAATCGCTTTTCAGCAGTTGATTGTGGAGAGACGGAGTGCTACTTGACGGGAGCGCAACTGCAGTCGCGATCGCCTGTGGGTGCTGCCGTACTTATCACTATTAAAGCTGCGATCTCCGTTCGCTTGTCGGTGATACTTGCCCACTTTTCCTGCTATTATCGTAGTAAACTCCCTCATTTTTCTCACCAAGGCATGCCGGGGGTTTTGTTTCACGACTCTGTTGGCTCCAGTGCCGCGAATTCAGGCCCAGTCATCAGCGTGGAAACGCGAGCACAAATGCGCCCGAATCCCCCCGTCCCAGGTTCTCGCCAAGACCGCCGAGAAGGCACCTAGAACATCCGGCCCGGTAACCGGGCCCACTAGAAAACGTGCTCAATCTTGCTCGAGCTTTAAAACGCCGTGGCAGAACAACACGAAAAAGATGATGAAGCATGTGCTGATTTTCTGTGTGCAAGAGCCTAGAGGGGACTTGGGGGAAGCTTTCTAAATCGGCATCTCTATCCGTACACGGAACAGACTCGTATTGGCTGGCGGTCTGCTCGATCGGAGAATCTTCCGTGGTGGCAAAAGCACCTTCACGGCCCTCCTTCTTGAAATCTGCTCAACTCCACCATTCCCAAACGCAACGCTTGGCAGCGCAACCGACAGGATCCGTCATCTGAATCAGCCGGAAGCCGTACCGGAGGGTGGCTCCCCGAGCGCCAGGATGGAGAACAAATTGCCAATGTCTAGCCTCATGACTAAGATACATAAGAAGTGATGTTTCGCCACATGGATTTCGAGACAGCAACTAGCAGTATCGTAAACTTTGTAATCAGACGACTTCCTGTCCCGCCCGGATGGACCGCTCGATCAACTCCAAGCGCCGCGATCCCGAATCCTGAGTCCCCCGACCAACCATGGCACTCGCACCGCGACACATCCAGAACCTCTCCGAGGCGGCCTCGCTCGAGCCGCACTGGGGCTACGCAGACAGGGCGGTACCCTGCACCAACGACCCGGGCTCGTGCGCCTATCTCGACGTGGTCTACTCGGCCCACGACCGCGGCATGATCTACACGGGCATCTTCTGGCTCACGCTCGGCGGCATCCTGTTGGCGTGGACCCTGTGGCGCCGCATCTTCCCATCTCCCGACGGCGACGATGGCCATCATTTGCTCCAACTTCACTCCTCCTCCTCCTCCTCCTCCTCCTCCGAACCAGAATCCCAACAACCCCTTTCATCAGCCCCAAATTCCTTCTCTTCATCATCCCTCACCCGCCTCCGACGCGCCATAGCCGCCACAACACGGCACTACCTCCTCCCCGCGGTCCCGCTCCGGCCCGTCTTCGGCCACACCACCCGGCTGCAACTCGTCCTCCTGGCCTTCCTCACCGCCTACCTGACCCTCTGGTCCTTCATCGGCATCGGCTACGGCCGCTGGGTCACGCCCGTCAAGAACAGCAACCCACCAGTCTACAACACCCGCACCTCCCTGGGCCCCTGGGCCGACCGCGTCGGCGTGCTGGCGTACGCGCTCACGCCGCTCAGCATCCTGCTCGCGTCGCGCGAGAACGTGCTGAGCCTGCTGACCGGCGTGCCCTACACGTCCTTCATGTTCCTGCACCGCTGGACGGGCTACCTCATCCTCGCGCAGTCGCTGCTGCACACGCTCGGCTGGGTGCTGGTCGAGGCGTGGCTGTACCAGCCGCAGCCGAAGGTGTGGAACGACTGGATCGCGCAGGAGTATGCCGTCTGGGGGGTGGTGGCGCTGGTGCTGCTGGTTGTGCTGTGGGTAGGCACGTGGCAGATCACTGTGCGAGTGGCTGGCTATGAGGCCTTCCGCAAGGCGCATTACGTGCTGGCCATGGTGTACATTGGCGCGCTGATCGGGCACTGGAAGCAGCTGCAGTGCTTCCTGGTGCCGGGGCTCGTGCTGTGGGGGCTGGATCGCGGGGCGAGGCTGGTGAGGATGGGATTGTTGCATTATGGGTACTGGCAGGGGAAAGGCGGGTTTGGGTTCAAGGCGGCAGAGGCGGAGGTGAAGGTGTGGGAGGATAAGGAGCTGGGGGACTGTGTGCGGCTGGACTTTGACCATGTGCAGGCGCCGTGGAAGGTTGGGCAGCACATGTTCCTGTGTTTTGCCGAGGGCAGCATCTGGCAGAGCCACCCGTTCACGCCGCTGTCGCTGCCAGTGGCGGATGCCACGGGGCGGGTGAGGCATTCGTATGTGTTCCGAGCGAAGGGCGGCGAGACGAGGAAGATCGTCGATGTGCTGGCGAAGAAGAGGGACGCCGCACCGTCCACGAGGCTCACAACGCCTGTCATCTTGCAGGGTCCCTATGGCGAGAATATCCTCGAGGGCCTGACGCACGACGTCAACGTGCTTTGTGTCGCGGGCGGCACCGGCATCACATTCGTCCTCCCGGTCTTGCTGCGGTTGGTCAGGGGCCAAGCGGTGCCCGGTCGCAAGATTGAGCTGGTCTGGGCGGTCAAGCGGAGGCAAGATCTGGAATGGGTCGAGCCCGAGATGGACGAGCTGCGGCGGCTTGGTGCTCGCCACGATATTCAGATCCGAACTTATGTCACAGCCCCCGAGTCGCTTCCTGTGACTTCAAAAGAGGTCAAGGTCACCGACGAGAAGGGGCGGACCGAGTCCGAAGGTGATGCCGAGTCGCTGCGAGGGACACCGTCGACCCGAAGTGGCCATGACCACAGACCGGATGTGATCGTGGCAGTGAACGAGTTTATCAGTAGCATAGCACGAGGGTCGACACGTGTCTTTGGCAGCGGTCCACCGGGCATGATCCAAGACTTGAGAGCGGCCGTGGCCCGGTGCAACTCTGGTACCAGGGTCTGGAAGGGGGAGGAGCGGAACGACGTGTGTCTTGTATGCGATGATCGGTTGGAATGATAGATACCCCTTTTATACCCCTTTATACAATTGACTTCGCTTTCTGTCCAAAATGGACACCACTTCTATACAAACCTCCCAGACCTTGACATGAAATATGCCCGCAATGGCACAATGCTCCGTCATAGATCTTCCCAATCCTCCTCCCTGTACGAGTCTGCTGCTTCGAGTTAGTTACCTCACTCAACCACACATGTTCCCGGCTTGCTACCCCTACATCTCGTCTTGCTCCACTCCTTCAGCCACGCCCTCACGAACTGTGCTTCCGCTCTCTGAGCCTGTGCGACAGGCTTGGGCGGCAGGTCGGCCGTCGTCTCGTTGGGAAATAGCCCGTTCTCGTCCCAGTGGTGTACACCGTCATCGATAAGGATAAACGGCTCACTGACCGTGCTCCTACGCTCCGGCAGCCCGATTCGGTGCGGCGAAGCGTACCGCCAGGGATCCCTCTCCCCGTCGACGAAGGCCAGGCGCGGGTAGCTGATGTTGACGCCGCCGTGCTTGTTGATGCGCTCGACCTGGGCAGGGGTCGTGATGTTGAACGCTTCGCGACACACGAGGGAGAGGTAGTCGATGTCGATGAGGCGGGAAATTAGGGGCAGCTGATCCGCGGGGACACCGGAGCCGGTCTGGAGATAGCCCCATCTTTTCAAGATTAGCACCGACTGAGCGAAGAAGAAACAGAAGCACGCAGACCTACTCAAAGCAATACTGGTACGCCCAGAGTCTCCAATCCTGCTTGAGGTCGTCCTGCTGATAAAAGGTCGAGTTGTGGTTGGAGAAGCAGGCGTCTTGGCTCCTGTCGAGACAGGACTGCACCATTGTCACGTTGACATAGCCTATGTAGTTGAGCAGTTGGTTGATGAGACTGTCAGCTTCGGCACCGTAGCCGCCCGCCGTGAGCAGTTCTCTGGCCTCGGACCTGAGGCTTGCGGCGCCTGGGTAGAGCAGAACCGGGGAGCTGATGTTGTTGCAGTAGCGGCCAAATTCCGTGTTGTTCAAGGCGGGATCCCTTCCAATGATGTCAGCCATTTCGTCCCTTAGCAGGAGGTCTCGGGAGCAGTTCAGGAATCATCTATCCTAAGAGGACAATGATTCCCAAAGACAGCCAGACAGGGGTAAAGTACCACGTACCAGTTTAGACCTTGCAAGCCCGCGATGCCAAACGAGATGGTGTTGGCAAAGTCGTTGTTGAACGTGAGATTGCCGAGTCCAAAGGCTGCTTTTAGACGCGGCACATACTCGGTCTCTGCCTTGCCGATGAGAATGTTGTCGACCATGTGTGTCAGCTTCTGCGTGTTGACCACACAGTCGGACGGGGCAAACAGGCGGGCCGCCTCGTAATACTGCCAGTAATCATAAATGGCCTCGGGAACGCCAGACGAAGAGATGGCACCCCAGTAGACGTCCGGATACAGCTTCCGCAGGAAGGCGACGAACGCCCCGGCATAGGAACCGCCGTAAGCGATGTAGGCTGCACTGCGTGCCGTCAGGTCCAAGTGTTCCAGTCCCTCAAATACGACATGCTGGGCAAAGTAGGCCATGTCGGCAACGGCCTGCTCCGTCGTCAAGAAGCGGAGGTTCTCGGTGCTGAAGTCCGGGGTGGGATAACTCTCTCCATAGTAACGGTGCTCTAGGATCACACCCAGGCCGTGGGTAGCCTGGGCTAACTGGGCCACGATCCCCTTTTGCAGGAAGGGAAGACGCCCAACGCCGCTGGTTTCGCCGCTCTGCAAGACAATGACGGGCCCGCCCTTCCTGTAGTGGCTAGCATCAAACCAGTAGCGCAGGGCGAAGGTGTCATTGGAGTGCGGCTCGTAGAGCGATTCATTGTGGAAGTGGTCTATGGGAACCTGGATGGTGCGAGCTGGGTATAGCGACTCGAGATCCCCGGCCACCAGCGCAGCGTGAGATGTAGAATCCAGCTGCGCAACAGTAAGCAGAGTGAACAACCCTACTTGCTTGCTTGCAAAACCCACCTGCTCCTTGAAATTTCGCAGCGTCAAAGAGGTCCGGAACGCGCCATCAAATCCAAGGCCGGTAACGAGGTGGATGACACCCGCGAAGGCCAAGCCGAGTCTTCGGCGTGCTGACATCTTGTCTTATCGATCGACCGGGAGGGAAAGGCACGCAGACAAATAGGGAGATGCAACAGAACGGGGCACTTACCTACCTTTTAACAGTTAGCATTATCGTCCCGCTCAGGCCCTACCGCCCATAATAAGAGCCGATCACCAGGAGGCCCGCGAAAGGGGAAGGTAACAGAGCTTGAGAGTGCCAGAGTGGTCCCGGACTTTCACAACTTCCTATTCTAGGCAAAACAATCAGCGTGTTGAAAGCCCCCTGGCGCTGACGAATGGTGCCAAGCCGGCAGGCACGCAGTGGAGCCGGTAAAGGTCACCCAGTCGACCTGCCCTGGCGAGATGCACCGTGCACCATAATGCGAAGTACTGTATGTGCATATGTCAATTACTGCTGTGTACGCACCGTACGGTGGGGCGCGCACGGACAGGAGGTAAGCTTTCCGATTAGTTGAGCTTCCGCTACAAGAGCGGATAACTGTGATTTGCCGGCATTAGCAACAGCAAGACGTCAAACCTCCTGTCCGTGCGCAGCCACATGGCAATGATGGCATCCCACAGTAGGTAGTATAGTCAGCCCTACACACTATACATACTACTACCTAGTAGTAGTCCAGGGCATATGGATGATCTGGGTAAAACGATTAAGACGTCTAGCTGGGCCAAGCTTACTGTTTATGAGGGAGATACTAGTCTCCACTCTACATACTCCATGAGATGAACGATTACCGGCCAGCATATATAACATTATGACTGCATGTAGTAATGTGTTATGTACTGCGGTAGCGTACAGGTGGGTCGCAGGTAAACCACGCGGGTCATTACCGTACCGGACGTCCGTGGGGTGATCAGTTAGTTTCATCAGCTACTTATAGCCATGTACGGAGAGAGGCTTGCTTTCCCGAACCTCTGTACAATACAAGCCTTTTGGTCCCCATGTTTGTTAGCGAGCTCAAAAGCGGTAAGCATTTGATTTAGGATGTACACAGACAACTGTAGTCTCATTGATTCTGTACTCTATGTGTGGAACATGCATGCAACTACTAGTTCTTACGGTAGGAGACGTGGGTACCTACTCAACCGGATAAGGCATTGACTGCCCGGGTAGCATCAATGTAAGTTCCTCACATGTACCAGATTCACGTGTTGGACTTGGTTCTGCTGTCCTTATCCTTGTGTTGGGATGCGCAGTTCCTGAGCCTACTACGAACATTGAGAGAAAATGACGTCTTTCAGGCGTGTTGCGTGCGTCTTGAGCGCGTTGGTCGAGTGGCCCCCGTTTGTTTGGTCAAGCGGCCCCGTCTGTTTTGTTTAGACAACAAACCTCGACCTATCATCCCGTAGGGAGCCTTTGCCACCCGTGGATTAGGTTCCTTGGATCACGCTGACTGCGATGCCTTGTGCTCATCCCATAAATTCGTCTGCCCACCATGTTGGTTACCTTTCTGCTCTCTTTCCTTCACAACAGAAGTTGACCATGACACCGCCACAGAACATCTTCGGACCTCTGCTCACAACGCAACAACTGAACACTATCTTAACCACTGCACTACGATATCCGACTCTCCTTTCACTGACCTATCAAATGGATTACGATCCGGAGAAGCCGCCCTGCCCCTACAAGCCGGGCTTCAAGGTGGGTATCAGTCGGGTCACTCCTCCACTGCCTTACGGCAAGATTGGCATTGATGTGCACGGCTGGAGGGACCTTCGATGGTGGTGTGTGGACATCTACTCCTCTACCCAGACCAGAGTCGTGATGGAGTATCCGCCCCTGGATCACGACAACCGCCCCGCCGACCCTGCCTGGTCTGGCGAGCCCACGGCCTGGCTTACCATCATCAGGACCTTGGGTGAGCGGCTAATCGACGCCGCGGACGACGGATCGTCTGTGACCTGCAGGAGCGGTCCTTGGATCGTGGTTTGTTTTGTCATTCCGATAGACCCCCGCGAGGTTCCCTTCGAGGCTGTCGCGAAGATCTATGACCCGTTATACTATCCCTTCGGCGACCAGGGATTGCCCTACACGCGCGTTAATGTTGCTAAGCTGGCCGAAGTAGACTTCACCCACGAGGCCAATGCCCTCGCTCATCTCCAGACGAAGGGCCAATCCGGGCATGTCGGCTTGTCTTGCCCGGAGTACTACGGGGCTTGGAGTTACAACCTGCCCATCACCTACAGGGGGCTAAGGGTACAGCGCTGCATTCGGCTTGTGCTCATGGAGCTCATCAGGGGCCCAAGCCTGCGCAGCCTTACGCTCACCGACGCCTTCTCACGCTACAGCACAGACGATCGCCTGGAAACTTTCGCCATGGTGCTGGATGCGGCCGCACGCCAGCGCTTCGCCGGCGTCCATCAGGGGGATTTGGCAGCGCGAAACGTTGTGCTCCGCCCCAGTCCTCCGATGTCGGCGGCGAACGGGGCTCGATGCTTGCCCCAGCCTGTAATCATCGACTACAATAGAGCCGTTGTATACGAGCTCTCTTGCTTGGGCAGGCGTGGCCTCCAGTCTGAAAAGCTGCCGGACAATCCCCTGCAGATCTTCTGGGACTCGAGCTTCTCTGAGTTCAACCTCTGGTTGCCGCCGGCGTTCGATAGCGCTGCAGTCCGCCAGGAATGGTTGAGAAGGCGGTTCGGACAAGGCGAAGCAGAAAAGCAATATGCCCCTCTGAATTCCCTTCGGCTCTCAACACGGGAAAAGACAAAAGAGGCGGAAGAGACGGAAGAACCCTAGACTGTATCCCGCTAACTAACGTGCCTGGATTGAAATACTGAAAGACTAGACAGCGAGACCATTGGTTAGATAGGAATATAAATTATATTCTATGCACTTTACAACGATCAGCGTGTCACGGGAAGTCTATATTCAACGTAGCCATACCACAAGCAACCTCACCGCCACGACGACACGAGGGTTGCTTTGCCTCTCCTGCTACCCAAAAGGCGACTCGGAATACGAATCATTGCAACGCGGACTTGGCCGGACGCAACCGAACGAACGCTCACTGGCGGGACGCTGCGTCCGGTGTAGATCTTGGGACGGCAAACACGGCGGCCGGGTATAATAACCCACCCGAGCAGAACCACGATGATTGATCCCACCATCGGCGAAGGGCGGGTACAGATCAAAACCCTGTGCAGTGCCCATCTTCTACACTCCTTCAATCTCGACTCTACAAGACACCCCGGGGAGTCAAGTCCATGCATCTCCCAACGCTCAGCATCGCAGCGGCCGTGACGGCCTAGCCCGCCGCCGCCACCACCACCACCACTTCCTCCTCCTTCTCCTCCTCCATGGGCTTCCACCTCATCGTCCACGTCACCGACCCGTCCCGCAACCTCACCCCCGTCCATCGAAGGCTGGGCGCTCACAGCAATCCACACGGGGCGCCGACCTCAACGCGGCCATACTTTCCTCCAACAACCAAGGCAGCCTCTTCTACGAGAAACGGCACGGCCAAGCAGCTAATGGTTGCGACGCACAACGCCATCTTCACCGACGGCGGCAAACCCCCTCCCCCCGGTTTCCGATGGACCTCTACGTGCAGGACGACCCGGGCCAGCCACGCCCAAGATCCTTCGAGATCAACGCCGGCGCGGGAGACGCTCAGCCCCCCCCCCCCCCCCCCCCCTCTTTTTTTTTTTTCTTTTTTTTTTGGTCGTCGGGAGGGAGGCCGATGGTGTGTTGGTAGTAAGTAGTGAACGGCTTGGATGCTACTAATAAACATAACAACGGCCTGGGGCGGGGGAACGTACATGGCTTTGCAACGCAACCGTTGTTATGAGTAAAGGGTTAAGTGCTGTTGGACTGAGAATGTACGAAGGGCACTAAGGAAAAGGCGAATTCTTGACTGCTCAGTGTTTGTACACTGATGAGAGCGAAGCTGGAGGCTCTGAGTCTCTGACTGGCAGACTATGCGGAGAAGAGGATTTACTTACCTATTATCCACAACTCACGAAAGAATGGAGTACCGCTACTTTGACAGTTAGTATGGTTGCATACTAACCTGAGTGCAGAGGATGATGTTCGGGGAAAGTGTAAAGGAAGAATCCAGCGCAAGATTTCGTTTTATCCCCAGTGACTTGCTCGCCTCGCATATCAGGTGGAATCGAAAACCCAGGAAAGCGGGGCTATTGTTCTGACTTGATTCTGTGCATAGGCAGTATTCATGGGTTTAATAGCCACCAATGTTGATTAGGCCACAGCCATGTTCTACCGTCTGTCATTCTCCTACATCGAGGGCGTATTTATGCCACTGTGCTACATGCCGCTGCCTCCACCTGGGAGTTCATCTAGCCCTGTACTCACAATCTCAGTGGAGGTTCCCACAGGTAACCCAGAATGAATGAGCTGTAAGTAAGGTAGGTAGGCAGCAAAGACTTACATGCGTCGAAGTCCTCAGGTACCGTTACCGGGACCTGACATAGATTCTTGACCTTTGGCGCTATCGGCGTTAGCAACGAGCAGTTGCGTAAATAGCAAGCGTTGTCCATGGCTTTCTGCAGCGAATCGCTGTCCCAGCCAAAGACATAGTCACCATGCTGGCCAAATCCGGTGCTTTATGTTCTGTAAGCGTGTCGAACTCCGGAAGATCACATCTTAGTAAGAGGTGATGATGGCTTACTGGTCCCCATTCGACAGATAAAACGGCTGGCCGTCATCCTCAGGCCAGTCTTCAGGATTGTTGAATTTCCGTGTATCCCACATGACCTAGGTCAGATACGTATTAGATTAGATCTTTTTCAGAACAAAGTCGCATTAGCGTAATCGCTGCAGCTACTCACTTCTAACATGACCTGGGGGATCTTTACAGGATGACTGCTGGGACAACTGGCACCGACCACGGCGAATGAAGTAGGCCCTGCGTCGGGATGCGAAACATGATCCTTGTGGTTCGGCGTATCAAGATTCTTTCCGTCCCAGCATCTGTCGGATATGTTCACAGTTCAGACCCATTGGCCTTCGCCAGCGGACAGGGTGTGGGTGAGGTCTCACAGGGGAAAGATGATGTTGGACCGTATCCCACCAGGGCATGGTCGCCTTGGGAAGTGATCCGAGTCCAGTTCGGGGTCCATGCAGGGCGAATACATACTCCCGCCGAAATTCTCGGCTGTGAAGCAGCGGTAGCATTGTTGCGTGTTCTTGCCAAGATTGTCCGACTTGCGTTGCGTGGAATCACCGGTGAGCATCCGGAAGCCCTGGACAGCCGGATGTGTCAGCAAACAACGACAAGCGAAGATCGAGACGATGCAGGATGCATCATGTTTTGTATGTGTTACCGGCTTGAAGGCCGTCGTCAAGCCTGGGCCAGGCGAGGTGTAGTAGACGGTGATCCCGGCGTTGTCGCCGTCGTTGAACTGGTTTGCCATCTGGGGCACACGCTTGTAGCTGCCATTGCGGGCTCTGAAGTACAGGTTTGCCGTCCAGTAGTTGGAGACGTCTTCTTTAAAATGGCATGTCGTGCAACTCCCAAGCTTCGAGATGTCGGTCATGGGCATAGAGGCGGCGAATGCATTCTACCGAGTGACCTTCTTTGTCAGTGAACCGTCAGTAAACGTGCGGGAATGCTCCTACCCCTCCGGCGACTTGGTGCATGTGTGAGGATGGCGCCATCCCGGGATCGACAAGTCTAAGTCATGGTTTGATCAGTTAACTGCTTGCTCAGCCGTATACCATAAGCAGCCAAGTCGGCCACCATTAGGACGTATTTACGGGTCAAGACGCTCGATCACGACCTGTGAGCAACCGAAGCGCAGCATCGCTCCAGGACCGGTTCTTGGAGGCCCTCTCAGCATCGGCTCATCGAGTTCGTAGCCCTCATAGTATTGCGCCGCCGCCCGCGCCACAAGCCCCCAAAGCGCCATGCCGTATGACCAGAACTGGCTGAACATCATGATGCAATGGTGTCAACTTCGGCCAGGACAGGTAAGACAAATTTCAGATGCGAAAGGAGATGCCTCCAGCTGGGTTGTGGATATGAGACAGGTCCCTGGAGGTATACATTCGACCGTTGAGGAGAAGGGGCGCCAAGAAAGCAGTTCCCGGCTAGAGCAAGAAACTGGAAGGTTTGCCGCGCTGCACGATAGATTGATCGCCTAACTGTGACATGTTCACTTGTATATTTTCAATATCCCCGAGCCGCCTTCTGGTCTATAAGGATCGTGGTGCCCTTATCCGGATCCCGCCTCATTTCCCGGCTTTGGCTCTACATGTTTTGCTTCGGCGCCAGGTTTCTTGAAGCTGATAAGCCGGCATAGTGTCAGGGAGTTGGTTGGGTGACAGCAATCAGACTACCGACAAGTCTGGTGGTAGAGATCGTTACGATAGGCACTTACTAGTATAGTTATATATGCTCGAGAGTGAAACGTTAGGAGAACACAACGCAACCAGAGTAGGTGGGCGTGCCACAGCTGCGTCAGTTGATGGCACTAAGATATGTGACGGACCCTGTCAAAGACTCAAATTGATCTCGTAGCTTCTCCAGCATGTCGGAGATAGGGTGTCGAAAGCAGACAGTATCTCCAACTACAGATATGAGCCGATTAGCGAGGAACTGAAGCTGCAGCTAGGATATGTCAACTGAAGCTGTGGCTTATGCGCGAATATACAGTACTGGAGCTCTCCGATGGCCAGGTTTAATGTGCATTAAGAGTGTCGCGCGTCCAAATGTTACGCGAGTCCCTACGTAAGTAGGTATTCAAGGTGATAGACTTGATTGGGCGGATGCAACATGTCGATATCTGAGAGAAGACCTTATTCCATGATCCAGTCTGACCAGCGGAAGCTTCACCAACGGCAGCAAGTCTTGAGAAGTTGAGGTTCCAAGTTCTTTCCAGGCGACGGGAGATCGGAAGCGTCCTGTGGTTAGTTACAGGGTTAGGGGCCTGACCTCGCGGACTCTTCGTGTAAGTAACCGTAACACGTGCGTACCTTACGTACTGAGACATTGTGACGTCTGTATTCGGTACAGATCTTATCGCAATTCTTATCGCAATTGTTATCGCCACCCGACGGACGCTCTCAGCTCTTCGTGCTGGGAGTGCTGGGATGGCAACGACATTTTGACTTCGCTCGAATCGAGCCATACTTATGTTACTCTCGCTGTTCGGCTGTTCGGCGCTACGGGCGATAATCTCATCTAAAACTAGAAAGACGGACGACAATGGGTGCTGATACAAGCCTTAGCCGGGGGGTATCCTCTAGGAAGCGCAAACATACAGAATACGCAGTCTCCCACTCAAGTACCAGTTTCGCCGTCGCATCAGAATACAGCGCCCATACCTGCGCAACGTACGATGACGCTAAGCCGGCGAAGAAAGCACGGAAGCCCGCGGCGGGCGACGCGCCTACTGAGAAGCGACTACGAAGGTATTACTCCTCGAAATGTCGACAGTCACGACATACTAACCCTTGCTTCTACCGACCAGATTCCGTCCGAACCCTCCCAACTCCTTCCACGAACTCTATGATCGCGCCACAACCCAGCGCTTCTACGTGCTATCTCGCACCCGCTGCGGCACAGCCGACTTACCCGAGGAAAGAGTCGAGCTGACCGGGTCGACCGGCAACATCTACACAGTGGTGATCACGCGGCAGCCGAGATGCGACTGCCCGTATGCGCGCAAGGGCAACCAGTGCAAGCACGTGCTGTACGTCCTGTCGCGCGTCTTGCACGCCAAATGGGAGTATGTCTACCAGCTTGCGCTGTTGAGCGAGGAGTTGAGGGAGATCTTCCGGGATGCGCCGCCTCCAGCGTCGGACGGCGATGAGGGGGGTGCCGGCGATGGGCGGCGCAAGCCGGTTGAGGGCGACTGTCCGATATGCTTCTGCGAGATGGAGGCGTCGGGAGGGGAGCCGGTGGTCTGGTGCCGCGCGGCGTGCGGGCAGAATATACATAAGGCGTGCTTCGAGACGTGGGCGACTACTAAGCGGCAGCAGGGCGCGGGTCGTGGCGGGAACGGGGACGTGACTTGTCCGTATTGCCGTAGTGTTTGGCAGGGTGACGAGGATATGATCCGGACGATCGAGAAGAAGGGCAAACGGAATGCTGAGGGCTATGTCAATGTGGCGTCTCAGCTGGGCATCAGCACACAACGAGGTAAGTGGCCGTTTTCTTCGGTCAATGAGCAGACTGCTGACATCGCTCAAGACTATTCCACATATTCGAGATGGTGGTCGGGCCACCCATCTAGCTATCGGCGGCAATACTATTGAGGATGATCGGGCTCAGAACGACCTTGA
The DNA here is from genome assembly GCF_033439665.1 of Chaetomium strumarium. Taxonomy (NCBI): domain Eukaryota; kingdom Fungi; phylum Ascomycota; class Sordariomycetes; order Sordariales; family Chaetomiaceae; genus Chaetomium; species Chaetomium strumarium. Next base: position 5,625,876 of record NW_026944429.1, on the reverse strand, counting down.
TCTCAACCGGGGTTCGCCGGGGCGTTCTGGAGTGTGTTTTGATCGGTGATGCTGTTTCTTCACCGGTGACTAACCATGGCGTCGACGCGAGTCGGCCGGGTCGGATAAGAGGGCAACAATATCGAGCAAAACATACCACAACGGGGCATTTCCCTGTCGCCACCGACCTGAGTGCGGACCTCGCGGTCAGTGGTTTGTCTAAGGGATAGCGGACGGGATCCGAGTTCTCTGCTGCCTGTGGTCGTATGTACTTGTCGAGCCGGGAACGGCGAACTCAAGAGGGAATGCGGCATCAGCAGTCTCTGGCGTCGTCGGCTCCGCCCTAAGGAGGACCGACTTCATACTCGCTGTGAAAGTGTCTCCAAGATTCAACTCAGAGAGTGATAAACGCGTTGACCATGAGCGCACCTTCTGAACCAACCCCGATCGGCGCTGGATTGACTCGCCGGTGTGAAATAATTATGCCTTCCAGCGCAAGCGAGCGAGTGATCAGTGTCGACAGTCAACATATCCTCGACTCCACCACACTCGGTTGAAGTCCCTGGCAAGGCTCGACAAAAGTCACAGCTCATTGGGCCATCGCTACCTACGCATGGCGCAAAAAGCCATCCTTCACCAACCAGTGGCACCTACCTACGGTAGTGTGATCTGCACGGTGCACACAGCACAACAGTGCTGACAACATGGAGCATGCCCTAGGACATAGGTAGAGCTCAATGGATGATTGACACTCAAGCACTCGTCTTGCCATCAGAGATTGGTGGCCTCTGGTATGTCAGCATGCAAGAACAGCAATGCTGATGTGAGACTGGGCGGGGGCGGGACGGGTCGCTTGGAGAAATGCGGCGCAGCTGCCTGGAGCCGGGCCCACAGGGCAGACCTCTGGGCGGCCGTGGGGCTTAAGCGATTGCAGAGGCGTCTGGTGGCCGCAACGGCCTGGCCCCGCAGAGCGAACGCCGGATGACTCTGTTCGCAGGAAAACCAGCATGATGGATTCCTGCCACCAATCTCCTCGCGCACCAGGAAGCCACAATGGGAGTGAGGACAAGAGGACAGCTTACGAGGAGCCAGTTTCCGGGATCCGTGAGTGGCAGTGATTAGCGCGAGGCAGCTGCTCCTGCTGCATGCAGGAATGCTATCAGGCCAAAAAGCGGTCATTGTACCAGCCAATGAGGCCAGTGACTCACTCGCGTACCCAGCTGCATCTTGACGGTTTGCCCTCCAGGCCGCAGCATTGCCCTACAGGCCAGGCTTCCCGGCCTAGAAGCTCAGCCCAGGATATGCGATCCGGTGTCCTCATGAGGCTCATTCCGTCCGCGTGTCCATAAGAAGGCGTCTCTTCCCGGCGTTTAACAACCCTCACAACTCTGACCTTCTCTCTAGTCTCTACACACCCGGTTCCAGCACGACGGAACTTTCCCTTTTCACTTCAAGCTTTACTGTGTATAATTAACGATGCCGCGTTGCTGGCCTTTTCGGACTGTGACCCGCTCCAAGCAGGGAGCGGGGGGTTCCACAAAGTCGGGGAAGCTTAGCTCGACCTCCGGCTCCACAATCAGCGCCGAGGCTGACAGCAACACGAAGAAGGAAGAGAAAAAGGACGAGAAGAAGGACGGAGAGAATAAGGAAGAGAAGAAGGCTGAAGACAAGTCTGACGACAAGAAAGTCGAGAAGGAAGGCGACGAGTCCAAAGACGAGTCTAAGGATGAGAACGACGACGAGAAAGAAAAGGAAAAGCCCAAGGTGCCGGTCGGGTCGGTGAGCGAGATCAAGAACATCTACAAGGGAGCCTCGGACGACGACGGGAATTGGACATGGGTCGACAAGTATCCCGATGATGTTGAGGAGGCGGCGGAGAACGAGGAGACGGCGACGTACGCGGTCGTGGTGCGCAACCAGAAGAGCAATGACAGCCGCAAGAAGCTCGAGGCTCACTCCATCGTGGTGCAAAGCCCTCAGATCAGGGCAGCGCTGGCCGAGATCATGGCAGACTACCCGGGAGTCGCTTGCGAGCTGACCAGGCTTGAGTTTGAGGCGCCCTTCCAGCCGTTTGTGCACCGATGGTGTGTATTTACCCTGATGGTATCCTGACGGTGCCTCCCGAGACACACGGTGGCTAATCACAGCGGGACAGGGCCGAGTTCACCAAGTATCTCGAGAAGCCGGACCTCGACGAGAAGACCAAGGAGCACATGAAGCTGTTGTACGACATCCTCAACTATGAGATCGGCGACAACATCAGGACGTTCCAGGACTACGTCAAGAACGGCGTCGTCAGCTTCAAGGACCTGTGGATGATCTTCCAGCCGGGCAATGTTGTCATTTCGGCGCATGGCGGCCCCCTTAGTGCCTTCGAGATGGTCGAGACCGAGTACATGGCCAACCAATGCGGCAAGTTCCTCCAGGTCCGCTGCGACTGCGTGGACTACGGCGGCAAGGACTTCGGCCGGTACCAGGAAGCCATCAACATACCCGAGTTCCTCGGCACCAAGAAGATTACGGGTCTGAAGGTGTATCCGCTGCACTTCCACGAGGAGCGGGAAGCCGTCGCCGCCAAGCTGATCAAGCGGGGCGAGATGTTCCAGGCGTTGGCAGGCCACCACTATAAGCAGTACTCGGGCAAGGCCATCACGTGGAACCGCGAGGGCCAGGAGGTGGAGTGCCAGATCTCGGGCCGTATCGTGGTCGACATCGACAGCTTCAACCGCTTCAGCCCATGGCGCGTGCGCTACCTCAACGACTGGAACGCCAACGACCTGGACCGCTTCAGCAAGCACAAGGAGAAGATGGGGCTGACGGACGAGAAGTTTGTCCTGCCGCCTTACTATCAGATGCTCGCCCGGTCGAGAACGAGGGGCTACTCGCTCAAGTTCAAGAAGTGGCTCGACTTCTTCGTCGAGCAGATCACCGAGGTGCAGTGGAACAGCAACGCCTTCGAGCGGCTTGTGCTGCCGCCGGATCAGAAGGAGCTCATCCTGGCCTTCTCCGAGTCGCAGCTGGCCGGCAGCAACTTCGACGACGTCATCCAGGGCAAGGGCAAGGGCATCATCTGCCTGCTGTCGGGCCCACCCGGCGTGGGCAAGACGCTGACGGCCGAGGCGGTGGCCGAGAGCCTAAAGGTTCCCCTACACAGCCTCTCTTCGGGCGACCTGGGCTCGGACCCGTGGGAGCTGGAGCGCGAGCTGAGCTCGATCCTCGAGCTGGTGGCGCGGTGGAACGCGATCTTACTGCTCGATGAATGCGATGTGTTCCTGGAGGCGCGCAGCACGCACGAGCTGGAGCGCAACAAGATCGTGTCCATCTTCCTGCGCACGCTCGAGTACTACGAGGGCATCATGTTTATGACGACCAACCGGGTCGAGGACATCGACGCCGCCTTCCAGAGCCGCATCCACGTCAGCATCGAGTACCCGGACCTGACGGCGGCCTCGCGCCGCACCATCTGGGCCAACTTCCTCAAGGGCTCGACCATCAAGAGCTCGCTCACGGACAAGGATATTGCCGAGCTGGCCGAGCTCAAGCTGAACGGGCGGCAGATCAAGAACGTGCTCAAGACGGCGCAGCTGCTGGCGTCTAGAAGAAAGAGCAGCACACTAGACCGCGAGTACATCGAGACGGTACTCATCATCGAGAAGAAGCGGCCCGGGGCGCCGCAGCAGATGATGCATTATCTGTGATCAATTCGCTGGATCAGGCCGGCATGGCGTTGGGGACATGGTCGTAAGCTGGGGGATATATGACGATAGGAACAATAACGGTACTTCTAAGTTAGCAGCGTATGCTATCCAGATGGAATTGCCTACATGGATACAGGAAAGCGAATATTTTTAAAGGGGCAGGCGTTGGGATTGGTTGGGAATGTTTCTACATAACCATAGTTCATTCTATTCGTAACTTGAATGCATGATGACACTCAGCTCCTTTTCCTTGCTTCAGGATACCAACCCGCACCTTTCCGGCTTTGCACGCCTTTCACAACTCAGTCTCCTCTTCCTCATCATCATCACCAGCCGGAGGCAGCGTAATCTCATCCTTGCCGGCATCTTCAATACTCTTCAGGAAACGCTCCCCGGCCTTTTTGTCTCCAGCAAACAGCGTATCCACCACCATCCTCCTGGGCGTCTCCCCGAGCCACTGGAACAGCGAGAAATCCCGGAACTCGTCGGCGCGGAAGATCTCGAGCATCTCCACCTCCTCGTCGCCGACGACCTCGACGAAATGGCCCATGTTCTTGGGCACGATCCCCACGTCGCCGGCCTGGTAGTCGAAGGTGCGCGCGGCGCCCTCGGCCCCGAACACGGTCACCCTTGCGCGGCCCCGGATGAAGAAGGACCACTCGTCGGCGTTGGGGTGCCAGTGCATCTCCCGCAGCGCGCCGGGGGCCATGGTCAGGTGCGCGGCGGCGACGGTCTTGGAGATGGGGAAGTTGGCGCTGTCGGCGATGCGCACGGCCCCGCCCGTCGTGTTCTTCGCCGGCTGGGCGAGCATGCGGTGGGTGAAGTTGTACTTGGACGGCTTGGCGTGCTTGCCGGACGGCTTCTCGCGCGAGATGGAGCCCGGCTTGGTGCCCTGGAAGATGTACTTCTCGGCCTCGGGGATGTGGGCGAACACCTCGGCGGGGAGGCCGCGGAAGTTCTTGGCGAGCACGGAGCGCGGCGTGTGCGCGAGCCAGTCGGTGAGCAGGAAGGTAGACTCCTCCGAGAAGCGGCCGTCGTCGAAGATGAGCAGGAACTCGGTCCCGTTGGGCGACAGGCCTTGCAGCGAGTGCGGGACGCCGGAGGGGAAGTACCACAGATCGCCCCGCGACAGGTCGTCCACGAAGTAACCGCCCTCGTAGTCTAATGCCGTGACGCGCACGCTGCCGTCGAGCACGTAGGCCCACTCGGCTTCCTTGTGCCAGTGGAGCTCGCGGATGACGCCTTCGTCGAGCCGCATGTTGACGCCGGCGAGCTCTATGCTGGTTGGCAGCTCGCGGACGGTCGTCTGCCGGGTCCAGCCTCCTTCCTGGTCGGGGTTAACCTTCGTGACGAATAGGATGTGACGGCAATACAAACCTCGATGCGTATGTGTGAGTCAACGAAGCTCCATCTCAGGTTGGGCATGTTGCCGTGGTCGGTTGATGGGGGCCGGACGAGATCAGGGCTTTGTCGGGCACGCTCGCGGTTCCAGGGGCCCAAGACGGAGGCACCATCTCCGTTGCGGTATGGCAGTGGGTCCAGCTTCTTGCCAATGGCATCTACCGCCCGGTCATAGGGGTCTCGGTGTCCGGGGGTATAAGGGGGCGCCGCATTCTTGCGGTATTTGGCAGGGAGAGGTTTGCCGTCGAGGAGCCGCTGCCTCGGGCTGTCCTGAACGGGCACAGCACATGCCGCCGCTGCCAGCAGGACGACGGTGTTGAAGCGCATTGTGCCACACTATCTGATCCAATAGCTCGAGTGGACTGGTACATGGACCTTGCTCCGCAACGGGAACGGAAAGATGAGGGAGCCTGAAAGACAGTCTAATCAAGTCTACTGATGAGGGTCTTTCTGGGAGCTTATGTATGAATGCTTTGTTTTGTTTTGAAGGATCTGAACGGCTGTCGGGCGCCCCTAAGTCTCACACAGTTCTTGTCATCTCGAAACACTTAGGCACGCGGCGCTGGAAATGTCCAGGTGCGATGCGTGATGATGACGACCGACATCCGCAGCAGTCGACCCTCCCGCGGATCGGCCACGGAAGACACAGGTCCCGAAAGAGGGGAAGTTCCATCCTTCATAGTGTATGGGCGATGAGTAAAACAATGCGGCTTTCGAATCGGGAATGGGAGAGGCTTGCGAAAAGTTGCGATCTGCCATTGAAATGACATCACCAACTTTGCCTGGGATTGGAGCTACCCCTGCAGCCCCGCAAAGTTCGGAGTTACCGGCACAGCCCGCGCGGGCCGGCTGTCGGCCCCGACAGCCGAGACGTCGTGTAACAGAGTTTTAATATCCAAAACCGGAAGTTTCATGGTAATTTTGACATTGGACTGCGGTTCAGACTTCAGATTGGGGCTGGACCACATTTTAGGATCCGTACCAAACATAACTGCTAGATAAAGCCCACGTGAACCTGAGCTTGGCCATCCAGAGTTGCAATCCCTCGAGACAACATCATGCCCGGGAACGGTGTCGTCTCCGACGAGGAGACACCGCTTCTTCGGAACCGCAGCACCAAGCCGTCTGTGTCACGATGGCGTAGGCATCTGACAGCGGATGTCTCGCGCAAGCATGTCGATGTCATTCTGCTATTATGTTATCTCATCACAGGCCTGCTCGACAGCGCCTCCATCTCGGTCTGGGGATCCTTCGTCTCGATGCAGACCGGTAAGCAATGCCCGCCTCATCACCAAGTGTTATATTTCTCCGCTACTCTACTGACACCACGCCCAGGAAACTCAGTCTATTTCGGCCTGGGCCTCGCCTCCCCCTCGGAATCAACCCGCTGGATCAAATCGGGCGTCTCCCTGCTCGCCTTCTGCGTCGGCTCCGTAGTCTTCAGCCGCTTCCACCGCTTCTTCTCCCCGAAACGGCGCTGGGTGCTATGCACGTCCTTTATCTTCCAAACAATCTTGACGTCAGTCGCCGCAGCCATTGTCACCTTCACCACCGCGACCGGATCTCCCGCGGGGGCGACTGCAGGTGACCAGAAGACGACGACGATCGGCTGGCACGTGCTGTTGCCGATAGCCCTCGTCGCGTTCCAGGCCTGCGGCCAAGCGGTGGTCAGCCGGGCGCTGAGGTACAACGCGCTGACCAGCGTCGTGCTGACGAGTATCTACTGTGACTTGTTCTCGGACGCCGACCTGTTTGCGCTGCGGAACGTGGAGCGCAACCAGAGGACGGCGGCGCCGCTGCTGCTGCTGCTGGGCGCGTTCCTGGGCGGGAAGTTTGCCCACTCTGTGCTGGGCGTTGCTGGGGCGCTGTGGACGGCCGCGGTGCTGAAGGCCATGGTTGTGGTTGTCTGGATTGTCTGGCCGAGTGACGGCGAGGCGCCGAGGGAGGGGAGATAGAAAGGATGCCTGGCGACTTGCGAGTTTAAGTTGCCTGACGGAGGTCTAGCAAATGGTGCCAACGCAGTTGTCAATCTACGGGAGAAGCAAACCACGTCTGTAAAGACTGTGACGATTGAAACACATGCATTGCTTCATGAAGACTTGGAGCGTTGTCACAATTCGCAGCGTTACCTACCACAAGCTGGCGAAATACAGTCGGACGAGCTTGCGACTCGAATCTCAACCCAGCCCAATGCTCGGCGACAGTGCTGCCAAAAGTTTGTGACTTAACGGTGGTTCTTGATTGACGGTCTCTGATACTACGTCAATTCGTCCTTGGAAGCCATGGCATAACGAGGATCTTAAGGGACGAGACATCCGAAGCGATGGTGCTTCTCATTGTATTCAATGGTCTAAGCCAAAAAGGCACTGCCATGCTTTGCTTCCAACAATCCAAATTCCCACTCGTCAACAATAAAACCACCTCCGCCATGTCGCACGCCTAATACCTCTCAAAATGGCTGGGAGGCCCCTGCTGGTACCTAAAACCCGAGCGTATCAGCACCCCAACACCAACATAGCTACGGACGAAGACCCAAGTAAAGCAGGGGTTACACGTACGGGTCATACTGATCTTGGCCGCCGTAGTGCTGGTCGTACAGCTGCTCAACCTGCTGGCGGGCGTGGTGCTTGGCGCGCTCGCGGTCGACGAAGTCGAGGCCCTTGGTCTCGACCAGCTTGTCGACCTCGAAGCCGACGGCGGCCGCGAGCATCTCCTTGGCCGTGCCGTGGTTTACTGTCTTGCCCTCCCTGCGCTGCTCCTGCTCCCACAGGCGCATACCCTCGAAGGCGGCGGCCGAGCCGATCAGCTCGTGCGACAGCTTGGACTCGTGCGGCTGCCCGTCGTAGACCTCGTCACGAGCATCCTTTGCGTCGCCTAGAAGAGGGGGGAAAAGGGAGCCGTTAGCTACATAGTTGCGCCCCCAAAGTGGTGCTGGCTGAGGTTCAGGTGGCAATGAGGAGTAACGGAGAGATGGAACCGTGTAATGGAGGGAGGGTTGATCGTGCAGAAAAGGGGGTTAGAGGACATACCAAAGCCGAACATTGTGATGGTGTTGAGATGTGGATAACGACCAATGAGTACAGTAGTAGTAAGGTAAGTAGACGACTGCGAGAGGGGAGGCAGGAGCACGATTGCAAAGAAAGAATAGAGGGGGTAAAGGAATGGGACCTAGGGGCAAGGTGTCTTTATGGATTCCAGTACATGAGTCCCCCTCATTCTCCCCGATGAGGTGACGTTCCCTCTCCACCGGTGTCCATCAGGGTCCCTTGCCTTGCCGTGCCTGAGAGTGAGAGACGTTGTGGGCTTATTACTGTAGCTGATTGGATGGAGCCTCAGTTCACAGTTACTAGTCGACCTGAACCCCTCCTGCAAGCGTCACAGCTTCAGGAATGTGGTACCATTTAAGGACCAGTCGGGTGAGCTGTGCTTACAGTAGGTGTACATTGCAACCCCTGGGCCCTGACTCGAAGGGCGACGCGTGCGGCAGGAAGAGTGAGCCACTGGCCCCTCCGAGACACGGCCGACTAACCCGATCCCCTCGTGTCTGCATCATGTGGGCGTTTGGTCGTTTTCGGGGACAAGTAGCGCACTCTTCTTCGCCTTTGTACCTCAGATTACCCGAGGTAGGTGCGGAGTGGTACGTAACGTCGGTACGGGCCTTGGTCTTGGCAACGGATGCTGCCAAGAGAGCCAAGAAAGCTTGAATGAGCTTGTTTCTGAATGCCGAGAAAATCAGACCTGCATGAGAAGGTCTCACGTCGCCGGGCTTTTAATATACTTAAGTCAAGGATCGTTGAGTAGGTCTGATGCCAACCGCGAGCAGTTCACCAAGCTGCTTCGGAAATGGTAACCTTCGTTGCCCTGGCTGGCTCCGGTGATGCACACCTAAGGCATACTTTGTTCCCCACTGTGCCCTTCGGTTAACTGGGACATTTCCCCGGCAAACCCGGCACTGGCTCGCACAGCACCACAGCTGGACCCTTCTTGCAGCGGGGTTGACCACCCAGTCCAGCTGGACTTGCGGGATTCACGAAACATGAGAGGCAGCTCGGCACATTGCACATGATTGTTGTCCACACTGCCACCGGGACCATAACATCGAGCATAGATAGCATGGCCTTGCACTGACACGGAATGGATGCGTCCAGGAAATCCAAAAGCGCACGAAAGCCGAAGTTGCTTACCACGCACCTCACGCCCCTGTTTCCGCAGTCTCCAAACACGTCCAACGCAGAACAATGCTCATCGCATCCACTTTCCGGCCTGCAATCCATGATGGAACCTGGAAGCCACTGCTCCAGTGACTCTAGTGATGTCTACACCGCCTTCTCCTCCGCGGTGTCAGTCACCCGCTCAACCGTCGCCTCCACCTTCTCCGTCATGAGCTCACCCACACCCCGCATGCAGACAATCGCCACCGTGGCCAGCACCACAAAGGGAATAATGGACGCCCACGCGAGCCGGTACGCCGCGGCATACTGCAGCCTGCTCTCCGCGACGGCCGCCGCCCACACGGCATCCGTCGCCCCATCCACGACCACGCCACTGTCACCACCGACCGTCCCCGCAGCCAGGGCAGCCAGCAAGGCCGGGACGCTGTCGCCAGGCAGGCCAGCCGCCGTGGCTGCGGCACCCACGGCCGGGGCGTAGTGGGACGCGAGCCTGCCGTTGATGATGGCGTCGAGCACGGCCGACCCGAAGGCGCCGCCGATGGCCCGCGCCGAGAAGGCCAGCCCCGTGGCGGTGGACAGGAAGGCGTGGGGCGCGCTGAACTGCACGCACGCCACGAGCAGCGTCAGCGGACCGGACTGCCCGATGCCGGCGACGATGTTGAACCCGATCTGTGCATGGTTCCAGTGGGGTTGGAAGGCTGCGTAGCAAATTGTACTGTTTTTCTCATAAGGAGAGGGTAAGCAAAAGTTGCATTAGGAGGTGGCAAGAGCCAAGAGGGATAGGTAAGACTTACACGACCAGGAAGAAGATCCAGGTGACCAGTAAGGGTGTTTTGAGATCCTTGAAGCGTGTCGACCACCAGGTCACTACGAGGGAAAAGGCCAGGGTAGTGAGGGAGTAGGACAGCTGGCGGATGCTGATGTCCCAGGCGTTGGTCTCGTAGCCGAGGTTGAGCACGAGCTGGGGCGTGATGGCGTTGACGGCGCTGTAGAAGATCCAGCCCTCGACGGCGAAGGCGAAGACCGAGAGGGCAAAATTGGCATCGCGGTGGAAGAAGATGTGGGCCACGAGGCCATCGGTGCGGCCCTTCCATTCTGTCATCACACCCCCAGGTCAGCCCATGCCGTGCTGGAGAAGCCAGACTGTGTGGTTTCGGCGGCTACTACTAGTACCTACCGTACAACCCGAAAGCCACGAGCAGCACGACCCCGACCGCCAGCGGTGCGGCAACGTGGGCGTCCGACCATTCGTACGTGCCGGCAGCCCAGTCAAGAGCAAGCAGCATCAGCGTCGCGCTGGTGATGAAGAGAAGCGAGCCCACGGGATCACACGACCACACGAGCTCCTTCAGGGTGCTCCTCGGTCGCTCAACCTTGGCTGGCCAGTAGAAGGCAAACAACCCCAGTGCGGTGGCACCGTGGAACGCAGCCTGCATCCAGAAGATGTAGCGCCAGCCGTCGGCATCAACGTTCGTCACCGCCCCGGCTCCTATTCCGCCCACACTATCCGCCGCCACAACAAGCCGTCAGCACTTCCCTACTACCAATCACTCAGGCCTCTAAGGAAAACAGAGGAACCAAGAGGGAACAACAGAGTCCAAGGAGTGTGGGGAAACTGTAGTACTCACATCCCCCCCACCGCACCACCAACAAAGGCGAACCCGTTCGCCAGCGCGCGGTACTTGAGCGGCAGGATCTCGGACGGGATGGCCTGCACGATGGAGATGGTCGACAGCGTGGCGCCGATCAGGATGCCGCCGCCGATGAGCATGTTCATGCTGGTGGCCCTGGCCGACACCACGGCGCCCGCAAAGGCGATCAGCGGCGGCACCGTGGCGAGTGCCTTGCGGTCGAGCACGTCCGAGAGCCGCCCGACGATGGGCGAGAGCACCGACTGCATCAGCAACGGGCCCTGGATGATCCACCCGGCCAGCGAGCCGTCGCCGACGTCGCGGATGATGAAGGCTATGACGGACCCGGCCGCTACGACGACGTAGACCTGCGCCATGATCCTGATTATTTATTAGTATCCCGCCGGTCAGATCTCGGTTTTTCGATGGGCTTGGTTGGTTGTTTATTGGTCGGGCTGAACTCACGCGAAGCATGTGATGAACACGACCAGCTGGGTTTATTAGTTAGTTAGTGCCGCACCGGTCAGCACAGTTCTCTCTTGTTGTTCTCAGGAGTAGTAGGTTCGTGTTTTGACGTGGATTAAGTGAGCTCACCCATGACCGCCAGCCTAGGTTGATGTGCATATCGCCCTGGTGCGCTTCTTCCTCCATCGGCACTATCCTGTCGGTTCTTCCATGGGGTGAATGCTGGGCCTGGCCAATGACGCGGGCTTCGATGTGGTCAGCGTCCACCTGCTTTCCGTCTTCTGTGTCTCGCGGCATTTTTTGATGGCGAAGAGGAGACTAATAAGGTAGAAAACCGAAAGAAATGGCGTGAGAGGAATGCTGAGGAACGCTTGCTCAGTGGCTCAGCATAGGAGGGCTTCGCAACGCAACGAGAGAGATAGGATGGCCAAGGATTCCCTATGAAGAACCCCCGGGCAACCTCTCGGTGGGTTGAATGAGTTTATTAGGGAGAGCAAGACGGCCGGGAAGGGTCCCGTCATAACCGGCATCGGCAACTCGCTAGTCTAGGACACTACTACCATGGCTAATAAACACCACCTATATCCCCCGCCTTTTATTGCCGCCGTCGGCACATACATACTTAGGTAGTAGCTCGGATCCATGCGGGGGATTGCCAACCCCACGCACCAAACCCCGGGTTACTAAACCCGGACTGAACGGGCGGCGGCCGGGAGATACAACCGAGGACAGTAACATTGTGTGATAAGATCGTGCATCGAGAACATGTCGTGAATCATGCAGTGTGCATGCGATCGACCTTCATTGACGGCACACACGGTAAGTTGCAGCCTCACGGGGCAAGTTACATACAATATAAATAGATGAAGCTTGTCCGGCTCGCTTATGCAGTGCGGAACCCAGCGTCTCTGCAGATGCATGTATGGATGTATCATGTAGCACTGGGGAAAGGCCTTCTATTGCGGCACAGATCCCGCCGGTGCAGACGGGGAGCTGCATGCCACGCTGTACAGTAAGGCAGGTATGCAGTACTGCATATTTATAACTTTCGGCTCGGTGCAATCGGTCCAAATTGCATCCCAGTGGCTTGATCTGCCTTGCATTGTATAGTAATACATGCATGTATTGAAAAACATGGGTCTATGTCCAACACATGTCCGCTTCCATTCAATATACTACTGATCTTCCCACCGGTCCGGCTCCGGGTCGCCACGCATGAGTACTACTAGTAGATCAAAACGTCGTCCGCAACTTCGGGTAGTTTCCCGCGTCCGCCTGTAGGTCTGCAAAGATGCGGCCCGAGTCATCCTCCCGCAGGGCCTTCATCCGCTGCATGTCTTCCTCCTCCAGCTTCTCCATCTCCGCTGCCGGTTCCGCCCTGCCGTCCTTCTGGTCCTCCGTCTGCGGCGCCAGGGCTTTCTCCAATCCGGAGGACTCGCCCACCAGGAGGAACTGCGTGTTGACGTAGTCTAAGTGCTTCGGCTGAGTGGGCACCCAGCGGAGGGATCGGAATTCCTCAAGGAGCCTGCACATGATTGTTGATTTTAGTTACCAGTCAAAATCAGAGATTGTGTTGTAATATAATACTGAAAGGTGGAGAAAAGTGTACTCACTCCTTAGGATACTCGGGCGCCTTGGGAAGCCTCGCGTTGGCTGGACCGGGGTGCTCCGGGTTCTTGGTGGTGATGATGAAGCTGCCCTTCTCCTTCAGGCCGATCTCGCGCTGCAGCTCGCCCACCCTCTCCGGCAGCGTCAGGACGTAGGCCAGATGGCTCTCCCTTCCGGTGCTGGTGATGGCATACACGCCCTCGCCGGCGGGCGTGGCGGCGGGCGTGTGCCGTTCGCCGGCCGTCTTGGTCTGGTACTCGGAAGAGGCGAGAAACTCGTCCTTGAGCTGCTGGAAGGACGCGCCGGCCTTCTCGACGAACCCGATCCACCGGTCCCGGCCGCTTTGTGGCAGCGTCTTCTTGGGGACGACGCAGACCCGGCTGTTACCTGCGTCGCCGATCGGTCCGCTGCCCAGCTTGGCGTCTTTCTCGATGGGACGGAGGAGGATGTAGCTCCGCGCGATCTCGCTCACGCCCGACGGCTCGTCCACGTTGACGCGGCCGCGGAAGAAGAAGTAGATGATGCCCTTCTCGAGGATGCTGGATGGCGGTGCCTCGCTCTCGCCGCGGCCCTGCGGCTCGACAGCCGATGTCTCGTCTTTGCCCTCCTCTTTGGGTTCTGGCCGCTTCTTTTCGGTCCGCTGCTCATTCCCGTGACCCTCCTTGGAGGCTCCATTCTCCTGTCTGTGCTTGGTCTCATCGCTGCACGATGGGTTAGAGAATGTGGAACGTATCACAAGCTTAGGGAAACTTGCCCCGCAATCGTGTTTTCGATTTTCGTTTGCTTCTTGCCCCCCTTCCTTCGCTTATTAGAGCTCCGTGAGTCCGCACTCGCGCCTGCCTTATGTTTCGCGCCTGGCCGCGCTGTTTCTGTAGGACGCACGTCTGCTTGTCCTTGCTTCTTTGCTGCAGACCTTGTTGTAGTCGTCATCTTGGCTGCCGCCTCGAAGGTGAATTGGTGGATGCTGTGTATGGCTTTGCTTTTGGCTGCACTTTGAAAAAAGCTCAGACAATAAACCGCCGTATTGGAAGTCGGATGTAAACTGTTCTGGATAGCGACCCGAATGCCGATTCGATTCTTGGAGCTGATATCTTTCATCAATTTCATGGGTCTTGAGGGTTGTAACTTGTCAGTTGTCACTCCTGTGATGTCATAGATGCCGTTCTGGAATCCGAGAATGAACACAAACCGGTAAACGCATTTGCCTGCACCACAGTACATATAAGCATTTGCCTGCACCACAGTACATATAAGTACTCGAAAATAATGCCCTATGAATACCGAAAAAAAAAAAAAAAAAGGAGAAGAAGAGAGAGAGAGAGAGAGAGAGAGAGAGAAGCACAAACAAGAGGCACAGTTGGGTAGAGACCAAGAGAGTACCCCGCCCATGATACACTTCCATCCTACCTCGGGTGTGGATATGATCATCTGTTCCTGATCTGAACGCAATGAATCAATCAGGTGATCGGATATATATTAGGTACCGGATGGGTAAAGGGCTAATCACGCGAGGTTCCATCTAGCCGTGGCGGGAGCGAACTGGTAGAGCTCTACTAACAACTTGAAGGTAGTGTAGCAAGCCGATGTTGTCCGACAGGTGCTGTACTACTTCTACCGTTCTACATGACGTCCATGCACCTAGCCGACCTAACCATTCAGAAAAAGAATATCCCGCTTGGTCCTCCGCAGCAGGTATGCGAGATTCCCAGACAATGCAATGCCTATGAGCACCCCTCTAACTGGGTCGAACCTCGAGCTCATCTATATACGCTGTCTCCGATAGAATTGAATAATGCGGATAAGGGAAAAAAAAAAAAAAACAAGCAAAGAACAAAGGGTCGTCAGGGTCTGTGTGCAGTGTCCAGGGCGATGCTTCGCTCTAACATTCTGCATCCCATCCCTCCTCGCACAAAACGCACACTCGGCTTAGAATCGACGATGCTCCCGCTTGATTTTCTCTTCGAAATGGCGGTAGTGCTGTTCTGTCACACCCAGAGCCTGCATCAGCTCACGGAAATCTCGTCCTCGTCTACTGCTCGGCGTCTCCTTCTCCGAATCGCTAGCTTCGTCCGCGCGTCGCCTTTTGTCCGAATGCCGCAGCGATACGGCCAGCGCACTGGTAAAGCGATCGTCCGACACCGTCACAGCCGTCTCGGCGATGCTTCCACAGATGCTTAGCCACCCCGCAACGAGATCGGCGCTGATTGACCCTTCCATGATGCGGAACTCCATCGTCCGAGGGTTGCGTCGCGCCCGCTCGTCTTCTTCGCCAAACGCGCTGAAGTTGAAACCGAGCCGGCGGTACATCTTTTCGGGGCCCGAGAGGAGCTGGCCAAGCTCCAGGTGGGAACTCGTCTTCCAGATCTCGACAAGAGCGTTCAGCTCCTGGGCGGGGACCGTCGTCTGCCTCTGGACGGCGTCGATCGCCTGGAGGTCTGAGATGCTGGCAAGCTGGGTCGCTGTCGTGGCGCGGCTCCCCACTCGTCCGGCAAGTCGGCTCTGCTGTCGCATGGGAAATCCCCACGTGTAGATGTTGTGATAATTGGGCGACTGCGGGTTCCTGATGCTTCGCAGAGTCGGCTCGGCCACCCACAGCAGGGCGGCGAGCCTCTTGAGGGTCGACAACGACCATGGGCGGCCATCCATTCGCCCAAGGTGTACATGCACCTCGCAAGTGCAGTTTGCGGCTAAGCGATGGCCCGAGTTCAGCGCCGCCAGGACCTTGAGAATGCGCGCTTGAGTGTCCGGGTCCTTGAACCGCATCTTCGGCGAGCATATCTCAACGCCCACCCAGATGTATTCGCGGAAGGCCTTCTCCTCGTCCAGTGGCTCAACCGAGTTCGCCTTCTTGACGACCCAAGACGAGTCCCAGAAGTCCTTCTCTGCGAGACCGTCGTTGACGAGAGAGTGCATTGTCACGGCCCTCTCGCCCGCCCGTCTGACCGTTTGAGCAATGGATTCAGAGGCTTGCTCCAGGTAGCCCCTCGCGTCGCCGTCGTCGTCACGCAGCTCGACAATGGGCCGCCCATCGTCAGGCCGCGGGTCCTTCTGCCTCGGGGCAAGCAGCGGAAGCAGCAACTTCCATTCTAGCGCCACCGATATGTTCTCGGCACAGTCGGTCTCAGCGGTTGCGCTGTGCGGCTTGAGTAACAGTCCGGGGTCAATGTGGCTCGCTGCTGCACCACGGCCGGGTTTAATCGAGATTTGGCGCAGCGACTGAGTGCGTCCATTGTACCGGCGGTCATCGTCATGGAGAAAGGGCGCCATCCTCCAAGAGTGCATTCCCGAATTTCCCTTTGCGCCTGCGCGGACGAGAGGTCGAACGGCCCATTCCGCGTCCACGCACGAGGCAAGCACAGAGGGGAAATACGAAGCCGGGCGGCTTAAGGAGTGGGCTCCCCCTTCCAGCATCCGCAGTTGTCGAGCCCGTTTCCTTGTCACCTGGACATGGCAGGAGCGACCTCGCAGACAGATAAGCCGGGTTGTTCGGGTACGCGAGGAGTGGCCGGGAGCCCCATATTTCCCAATTTCCAGCCAGCCGGGTTTCGAAAGATGGGGGATACAGTCAATACACTAGGCGTGCAGCCTCAAAAGTTTCGAGGGCACTAGGCGACTCCTGCAACGCAGATGTCGACAACGGGGGATGCGGTTGGTTCATGCGGGTTCCATAGCCGGGCCCCGAATCTGGACTTGCTTCGGGCAGCAAAATTTCTGCATGTGCACCGCCATGCGCATGGGGTACCGTGCAAGGTCCCGTGCAGCGCTGGGCCGTCACGCCACAGACTGACATCTCGTCAGCCCGGCTGCAAGATGCCGCCAACAGAGATGAATGCGGAGCCGACAGGTCTTACATAGGTACCTACTCCGTACCTATTATCCGCCCCGCACGCACTCGACTGCCAGTCTTTCCGCCCTCTCCAGGCCGGAAGAAAAACAATGCAACGTACTGGTGTTTCTGGGGTCTTCTCACTTGCTCCTCGCGGGGCCTGCAGACCGCTGCTACCAGCGCCGGCGCGAGTCCTCTTGGCTTATCTCCGGGGGCGGGAAGCGTGCGACGCATGACCAAAACGGCCCACACCCGTCAGCACCGAATCCATGGGTTGGAGGAGTCAGGAGCGGTCAGTGCCCCTTCTTGGCCAACCCCAGCACTGCTCCCACGCGAGTGCTCTTGGCAGGCCGCCCCCACTCCTGTCAAACCTGTTACTTGTTCGGTTCTCGCTTTTTGCCGAACGGTCGGTAAAATAGCTCCGGGAAACGAACTTGACTGGCCAACACAAAGCCTGCGTTCATCACCTGCTGGGTGCTAGACAAAAGTTCCAATGTAGCGTCACCTTGCTACATAGATATGTGTGTGGGTAATCTGATGGTGAGATGTGAGCACTCATCAAGCAGTGAGCAAGATGTCGAGTTATGAAACGGATGGTACCTACACTAGACAGCCTCACTTGTGACACAGTCTTGGGATGGAGACAGGAGACTAGTGTAGCCAGATCAATCAGGAACCCTGGACTTTGAAGTTGGTTTTGGGGGGGACCATCATCGGTGAGCGCAATGAGCACTACAACTAGTAGTATGCTTGTGCGTCCCGACATCATCGGACAATCTCGGACCTCAACGACGAGGTGATTCGCATGCTCGCATCGAGTCCGTCAGAATGAAAGCCGGGTGCGCATCATCTTGTGTGCCGTAAGATGCCCCATGACCGGGTCTGACATGTTGCGATGGTGCGATGGATATGTGGTGGTGTAGGACGGAAGCTCATCCACCTACCACAAGTTACTACCTACCCTACTCACTTTGTGACACTATATCACCTGACCCTTGAGCAATCCAGTCGCAGACACAGTCAGTCCATTGTTTCACATTCACGTTCTGCCGCTATGAGCCAGCTCGGAGCCGTCGAAACAAGAGAAACTTGGCATGGAAATCAGTCACACGTAACAAGCTCGTGCGTGTACGACAGACCCCGACCAACATCCGCCGACGGAACTACAGCCCTATTACAATAGAGTAAACAGACGCTGTGTAACGGGGGCCCTGTGGTCAGATTCGCTTCATGTCCTATCAAGGTCGCCGCCATGAAATAGCCTCAACCCGATAGGACCGGACTTGAAGTTCTGGAATCTGGATGCTCTCTCTCTGCCTTGGTCATGAGCGCAACTCGTGATCAGGAATGGCTCACTTTTGTGTTTCCCAAGATGTAAGCCACCGTTCCGGCGATCGGGTTGCGCCCGACTCCTTCAGTCAGTCTCTTGATGTCGTACTAAATAGCTTCTGACTCAGAGGTCAGACCCGTCACCTCCCTCCCAGCCGACATTCTCGTGCCTCGTTAGCAAATCGACCGTCAGATACTACCTAACTAACTATCAGGTATGAATGATGTGCTCCATCCAGGTGAAGGATGGAGCACTCCAAGGCCATATCTGTCATCCGGATGACGGTGTCTCTAGCATCTTGTGCAACGAGGCGCTCTAATAGTTAGGGGTCGGCATCGTTTCGCGTCCAAGTCTAGAGTGGCTTGCGTGTTGATAATGAAGCCTAAACAAACGGCGAATGAAAACGGCTGTGGAAGAGAATTGGTTACATATTCCAGGAACACTCGGGCAGCTGGGAGGGCCGGGTCGCATAACGTATGGAGCGTCCTAGAGCCGTTCGTATGTGGGCTTACGAGGGAATCAAGACAAGTGAGGCGAAGCGAACCTAGACAAGGCAGGCTGGGGATAGATTATGGTAAAACCACCCAAGCTGCCAAGGTCAGGGAGTACGCCTTGAACCGCCTTACCGAATCGCACTGAAGTGGTCAATGTTTTGCAGAAACGCTATGCCATTACAAGTATCTAGACCTGGTCGTCAACCCACCGGTCCAAGTACCTAATCATCCACCCAAAGTCCGCCCAAAGAGTATCTAACCGCTAACCGTATTCCCTAAATAAGAGATAGTTACCTTGTGTAGACTTAAACCCCACTGAAGCGTTAATACCTACCTAAGGTGTCCACTCAAGTGTACAACACAGAACCCCACAACAAGACCTTGGACATGCCCACCCCTGGCATCGTAAATACAACGGGCCGACGTGATGACGAACACAGGAGGGATATGGCTCCACAAGAGCAAAACAAAACCCAGACATGGAATATGAACCGCAGAATAAGAAACTGGTGCAACACGGATACTAAGAAACCCTCTTTCCGCCACAGTCCGGAATCTTCACCCCTTTCTTCAACTTGCGATCCACCGTCAACAACCCCCAGTGGTCCTCCCACTCCTTCCCCGCGGTGTTGAACCGTATCTTCCACGGCTCGTCGAACGCCTCGAACCAGAAATACTCGGTGCCGTCGTCCAGCGAGCGGCACACCCAATCCTCCATGAAGGTATTCAGCTCGTCGATCCCCGCAACCGCCTTGTCCGGGCAGTCGGTCTCCCACTCGTTGCCGCACGCCGTGCCGCCCTGCGACGGCCAGCCCGTCTCGGCGATGATGTTCATGGCATTGTCTTTCTTGAGAAAGTCCTGAGTCTTGTTGCCCCAGAAGTACATGGTCCAGTCGGCGGCCTGGGTCGCCTTGGTGCCGGCAAAGAAGGGGTGGATGTTGGCCATGATTGCGTCGCTCTGCGCGGCAAGGTTCGACGTCCAGTTGTCGCCGAGGTCGCTAGTCGCCACGGGCAGCTTCATGCCCTTGGCGGTCAAGTTGGCGCGGACCTCTTGAAGGAGACTTCCCAGGGTGGCAATGTTCATCTCCTGGCGGAAGAGAATCTCGTTGGCCACGATGATGCCCTTGAAGTAGCTCTCGCCGTACTCGTCTAGGATGTCCCACATCTGGCTCAGCTGGCGAGCGTTAGTCGTGGCGTTGCCGTCTTGCCACACGCCCAGCCAGACCTTCACCGTGTCTTGGAGCTTGAGTTGGTTGATGGAGTGGATCAGCATCTGGGTCTGGTTGCAGTCAGTGCCGTACAGCCGGATCACGTTGGTCAGCTGCGAGAGGACGGCCAGGTCGCGCGTGATGTTGTTCTGCGACGGTGGGTTCTTGAGGCAGTCCGGGAACTGCGTGTTGAGCGGGGTGTAGTCCATGCCGGGGAACACCTTGCGGAGGTCCGGGTTGTTCATGAGCGCCTGAATCTCAGAGGAATCCGAATTGAGGTCTCCGTTTGCTTGCGTGTCGCCAGCGCCTGTCGACGTGCTGCCGGATGAGCTGCCGCCGCTGCCGCCGCTGGTGTCGTGGCCCTTCAAGACCGCCCCAAACAGCACGCCGCAAACGATGCCGGCGATGATTGCGAGTATGACGACAACGATTATTGCTAGCCTCCACTTCTTGCCGCTGCCGCTGCCCTTCGGAACCGCTCCCGCCTGCCATGCGCCCTTCTCTCCGTCCGCGCCCATAGGTGGTCCGGCACTGTATATGTTCCCCCCTCCTGAACCCCCGGAAGCTCTATCGCTGCTGGTGTCGTGGTTGACGGGGGCATATTGATTGGTCACACCCCCGCTCCCATTCCGCCCTGCCAGCCCCCAAGCACGCCGCCCGCTACAGCAACCCCGCCGGCGGTGGCGGCGGTACCGTCACGGCTCTTGTGACTAGACCCGATGCTCAGCATGCTCGTCCTCGGCCCTCTCCGTCCGTATACCAGGCCGTCGTCGTCGTCGTCTATGATGTCGTTGGGATTGACGATGCTAAGGAGGGTCGAGTCCCTGTGATGGTGGCTGGAGAGGTTCTGGTACGGGTCGTCGGTGTAGATGTCCCCTGTCCGCGACGGCGTTATCTGCCCTGGCGTGGCGTATCCAGCGCCCACGGCACCGGCGTTCAGCCCTTGCAAGCTGGAATGTGAGGCTCTGTCTCCTGAATAGTACTCGTGCGGTGTCAGCATCCCCCTCTCCGGGTACGCTTGTCCCTGCTGGCCCTGATTCTGGTATGGGTGATCTGGGTGTTGGCTGTGGATCGCGTTTAGACCACTCTCTCTGGCGTTTTGCTCAGCGATACTCAAGGCGATTCCGGCCATGCCTCCCGCAGCGGTATTGCTGAAGTTGTCGGCGCCGGGAGTGACGGTGCTCTGGGGAGACGGCCGCTGTTGTGCGCGTGGTGGATACGAGGTCCCCTGGCCCCATATATTCCTGTCCGTATAGCGTTGCGGAGATGAGTGGAGTGGGGACACTGGCGATACTTCTGGCTGTCCGTAAGCGTTCGGCGCCGTGCCGGAAGCGGCGTATCGGTGGGCAGCCTCTTGGCTACGTCGTCTTTGGGAGCGTCTCTCAAACGAGGAGTCGGGATGGGCTCCGGACCGGAATTGAGACGACGGGGCGTCGTATGGATCTCGCGGAGACTGGTACGATCGTTGAGGCGGCTGCTTGAACTGTCGATGGGGAGGGGGGGATGGCGCGGAAACACCGAGCGGTTGGCGTTCAGCCATTTCGTCGTCTTCTGAATAATATCGTGGCTGCGCCATGGCCGCAGGTGCTGAAACAGAGGCGTAGCGACGGTGTGCTGACCTTCCCAATTCCCAATTCCAGTCCCCACTGGAATGTTCGCAGCCTGGTTCGACTGGCCGGCCAACTTCGATAGAGTTTTCTTGGCTCGGCGGATGCTCGCTTTGGGGCGCGGGGAAAGAGAGGATCGAAACTGGGTCGCTGAATTGGAAAGAATCGAGTGGCACAACAAGCAAACCGCCGTGGCTTGGATGGTTTCGTGTCGAACACTGTGCTCGTATTTGGGCTGCGCCCCTCCTGTTGTTGCGTTTGGAGCCTTCCTGAATCCGTCGCTGAGGGCCCCCACTGGACAGCGGCGCGCAAACGACGCTGTGTCGAGAGACACAGCAGCTCACTATCCGTAGGTAGGGCGGGTCGATGCAGCAGCTACCCGCAAGCTGGAACCTCCCACAGAAAAGAAACAGCAACGCCTAAGAAGCAAAAACACTGGATCCTCGAAACATGAGACGGGAACGTGCTTTGGCGTGCCAAGAACTGGTGGGCTGCATACCCGATCCGGACTCGAGGTAACTATCGGTACCAGAACCGGCCCAGCAAGGCTCGGCGGTCGGCGCAAGATGTTGGTTGCTCGCGGCGCCGACGCTAACGTTACAGCTGGCCCGGATACATACTGTGAACTTAACCGGAATGGCCAAAAAGGCGGGGTGGCTGGAACCGGTTGGCTGGGCAGCCGTCAGCCGCAAGTGTTTACCTACAGTTCAACCCCTGAATGATTGTTAGCGCGGAACTTACGACAGGGTTCCGCTCTCAACCCCGAAACAACACTCCTAAATTACGAAAAGAGCTGGTTCAACGCAGAAAGATAGAGCATCTCACAACAACCTAAAGTCTGAGTTTATCTATACCTTTTTTCCGTAGAAAGGTTGGCCGTTTTGCCGTTGTGATTGAGATTTTGGGTTAGACCCTGGTCTTCAAGTCAGGCGCTAACGTACCTCACACCAGGGGTTGGACTGCACTATGCCCCGCGGACCTATGGAATAGTGTAACCGCTGCGTCTGGAATTAATCCCGCTGCACCTGGCTTGATATCCTTCCTCTGCACAAACAAAACCAGAATACAACCTGGAACACGCTTGATGCATTCCTCATTCTATTAAGCGCCCCGTGTCACCTACACTATTGGTACATACAGACACGTGTATTCACCCAGGTATCAAACTTCAGTTCATCCTAATCAGACGGAAAGTCCCGACATCTGATCCACCCACAGCAGGGTGCGGAAGATGCCCCGCTTCATTACATCATCTTGAGCTTGACATCCCCGATGGCCGACACAGTAGCATCCATTCGGCATGCTTACACTAGCACTTTACATACAGTACACCGACCCAAGTTGTGATGGCCCGGTCCGCGACATACGGTTGAGAAGGATGTCAAGTGCAGATTTTGGAGATATTACCTTTAGTCGATGTCAAGCCCAGACTTCAGTGACTGGCACTGCATAAACTGAGTTGCAGAATCTCCGACGTCCATACACATGTGCCGGGGCTTGGGGCTTCCACCACCGACAATCACAACCCAAGTGGGAGAAGGTAGCAGGATGATGTAACCGGCACATTTGAGAATGGCGCGTTCCTACTATACCGGTCCCTCCAGTAACATGCCCTTATGTGGTTATGACGCAACAGTATTTTGTGTGGAGAGTTTAAGGAAATTGACATCATAGACCGACCTTGACCACAATCTGAACTTATATCTGACGGCTCCGAGTTGCTTGGAGCACAAACCCATCCACGAACAGCATTCGGCATCAAACAACATCAAGTGCACGACAGACCAATCTGAGCCACTCGCAGTACAAGTCAAAACACCTCTCACCATGTCTGCCAACCCCGATTCAGTTGTCAACCAAGGGCAGTTTCACTCGAGCGTGCCGCCAGCACAGCCGCTAACCACCTCTGGAGTAAGTCACGTCCGGCCCCGATACCCTCTCCAGCGATGATTGCTCGGCTCACTCACACCGACGCAGCATCAACTGGGCCAGCAAGTCGGCAACGAAGCCGTCCCCGAGTTCCGCGCCAAGACATTCCCTCCCGGGACCGCGCCCAAGGAAAGCACATACAAACCCAACCCGATCCACGAGACCCCGGGACAGGCCATGAACCCGGATGTAGACGAGTCCGGACGGACGGGCGCGTTGGACATGCCAGGCGCCACCAGTGGCGAAGTGCACAGCCAGTCGACATTCGCGCGGCCGATGGAGGGCCAGACGGGCAAAGAGCTGAACGACAGCAAGATGCACGCCGGCAAACGCAAAAAGGAGCGCAGCGGCTTGGAGGGCGTGGGCGCCACGGCTACCACGTCGGACGAGACGGTTGAGGGCCGGGCGCGCGCCCTGGGCGCGGACCTGCCCGAGGGCGTGGAGCGCGGTATCAGGGGCAAAGGGCCCGGAGCAGAGGAGACCAATCCGGCGTCTGCGGCGGAGGTGGCGGCGGAGAAGAGCCGGAAGTAATTGAAACCGGATGGAAAAGGGGTTGCACTGTACGACCAGTCCGGGGCCATCTTGCGATATCAAAACAGATTCTGATTCGGGAAAGGATGCAAAAGTAATGCGTCAGCCGCGAATCGAACGCGGGGCCCATCGATGGCAACGATGGATTTTACCACTAAACCACTGACGCTGTTTTGCGATTGTTGTGGAGGCGTAGCTCGAATGGAACCTTAGATATGCAAGGCAAAGACACCCAATTCCCTTCCACTGGACTGAACTTCTTACAAGAGTCATCAGACGCCAGCGCCAGTGAAACAATCCAGTGACCGAGCATCGAGGAATCTTGCACTCAGTACCAGTAGTGCGTAAAACCAATATAGCGAGTGTCGGAATAAAAATCATAATAGGTTGTAGCCGGGCTTGCGGCGTCGAGACCCTTATGTCTGGACCGGTAACTCTGTTAACAGGCTTATCAGAAGAAGGCTTGGATTGTGTCTTAGTCGCTAGATTAAACTGAAACGTCTCTTATAACATTGGTTGCAGTAGGATCACTGAGCAAGCACACAGATGGCGTTTTCCTGCACCATTCTATCGCTCGTCCACCTTTTCTAGGACTCTAATCCATTCTATCGTTCAGTCACTCGGAAAGCACCACGATTATTAGGACATCAGGTTGAGGCTGGTTGCAACCTGAATCACCTGGGTCACCACGGCAGACACATCGTGGCTCTTGATAGGCACACGATGATCGCCATCCCACTCCACGAGCCTAGTGGTCCCCGGCTGACACGATTCCCGGAGCAGATGCCGGTGCATCTCGAGCCTAGAATCTCGAAGCCCATGGACGTGGATAGTAGGCAGCTGCAGCTGCAGTCTAGGCCCTTCTTCCCCGAGATTGTGCGGTTCAAGATCCCGACCCACAACAAACAGCGGCCCGCGCCCAGCAAGCAGCACAGCAAAGCGATAGCCCCTTATTAGTTTGGTCGCCCCGCCCCCATCATCCCCATTATTACTGTCCGCGAGAGTCTGCTGCTCCCTCAGCAACAGGCTCGCCGCAACCTTCGCCCCCTGGCTAAATCCCAACAAGGCAACCACGCTCCCCGTCGCGCCTCGCGCATCATCCGCCCGGACAGCAGCGGCGACACTCTCGTCGATCTTCCGCACCCCTTCTCGGTCCGGAGGGTCCGTCTGGCCTAGCTTCGGCAGCCAGCTCCGAAAGGGCCCGAGCTCGCTAAACACCGGCTCCACTCCCGGCCCCGGCGGGCTCGAAATTGGCGCGTCGGCAAAGACGAAGCGGAAATGCGGCGCGAGTCGCTTCTGCAGGACGCGGCATTGGATCCGGAAGATGGCTGCGTTGGTACCCCCGCCGTGGAGGCAGAGGATGCGTGGGAGCCGAAGGCTTGCAGCCTCGTTGCCGTCGCCGTCACGCGCAGCGAAAGAGGGGCTTGGCTGGTCCGGCGGAGACTGTTGTGGTGTCGGGTGAAGAGCTGTTGCGGAGTCTGAAGACATTGTGGTGATTTGGTGGATTGGGATTGCCGGGTCGGCTTGACGATCGACACTCGACAGTAGTACTGTACTACTCTTGGATGCGGTAGGGGAAAGCGTTTGGAGCAGATGGCCAGCTCTGTGACGATACACGTCTTCCGAGACTGTGGTGTGAGCTAGATCTTCCGTTTGAGTGAGAAAGGGACCACGCAGCATCAGAGGTGAGATTGCGAGCAAGAGAGAGAGCGGGCCGATATCGGGATATTCTGCACGTCTATGGCACGGCAAACCCCGAAGCTTCGTGAGGCTGCCGACGGGACACTGGGGCGAACATCATCTCCGTTTCGACAGGACTATAGTCCAAGTCCCTCCTTGGAGCTGGGATGCTCCTCATTCACCTCCGGCACAGACTCTCAGCTCTCTTCTGCCAAGTCAAGAATTCCCGGAGTATCTCGACTGTAGCCATTGGCATGATGACGTGCCAGTTTATGCCCAGGGCAGCTGAACTGCTGCCGGTGTATACGGCCCTACCACAGTAGGTCATACGTAAATCGCCTCGTGCATGCCCGAATGACAGTGCGATTGTCTTCTGTCCGTAATACTGGCCCATGAAGCATAAGACAGGGCCATTCTTGACAGATACTAGTGCTCAGTCTCGAAATCTCAAGCCTATAATGCAGCAGGCCGCTTACCCGGCTCCTTTGATTAGGTAATGGATAAAGCAAAGAATACAACGGGTTGCTGTTCGGGTTGGAGTTGGCCATGCTGTTGGGTTTCGGGTCACGCTTATTATGGCTGTGCTTGTGTGCGGCACATTTTTAAGATTAACGTTAGAACCTAGAACCAGGCCAGGCCGGGTCGGCCTGGGCCGATACTACCTTAGGTACCTACGGACCTACGGAGTAGCGGTACTGTTCCCATCCCCAAAACGGAAACCGGTCCCGCCGCAACAAGTACAAGTCCCTTGTTTGGCTGCAAACACGACCCACTGTTACGAGTGCATGTTGTGCAAGCCGAGCAGAAAGTCGCAAATTGCGACTCGCAATTCCAAGTTTCCTTGGCACTGCCGCTGACCGTAGGTGCATACCTCGGTAAAGTACCTAAGGGAAGGTCAGGTAGGTAATCGGAAATAAGCGGCCCAAAAAAACATCCTTGCCCAGCCCTAGTGGCGGGCAGTGCGGTAACACGTGACGTGACACGGTGACTCAAGTGCCCACGAAAGCCATGGCATGATAGCTTATTATTCTTAGTATTAGGGACCTACAGCTTTGAGAGGCTAACTCACAGCTACCACCTCATTTCCGTGAGTTGGAGTACCTAATCTGCTACGCGATCTTCCTCAGACGATGTCCTTTGAGGCAAAGGCGACCTATCACCTGGCCTTGTTCATGCGGCCCACGTCAGGTCAAATGATCCTCCAGCCGTTGATTGTCTGCCACGAATAGTCACAGCCCCACAGCTGGCCGTTATCCTACACCATTGTTTATCTAGGTAGGTACCTACTTAGTAAGTTAGTAGTGTTTGTATGGTTTCAGAAACTTCACCAAAAGTCATCCTCTGACCTCACCTGCATTCCTCCTGCCCGCGACCACGACACACAGGTCAGCGCCTGTGGCATTGATAAGGCTTGCGTGACCCCAAGCCCTTTGCTTCCTCTGAATACATATCCGTTTCCTCTTTGTGTTTACACATCAGATCGCTGTGTCCTTTGCTGTCAACCGACTCAACCCTTTAACTGGTGCTGGTCACCCCGTCTAACCGACTGTCACCTCCTCAAATCTGCGCCTTGTTTGCGCTGCACTGCTACCTACTTATCTACCTACGTTGTCAACGGTTGCTTTAAAAGCCAAGCTCGCCTACACTCACAACCACAATGTCTTCCAAACATACCAACACATCCGGGCGTCCCTCAGGACCATCACGCGACAACTCACTTCCCATCCGCAAGGCTCCTGCGTCTAGCTCTGCATCTAACGCAACACGCTCTGCATCTAACGCAACACGCTCTGCATCTAACGCAACACGCTCTGCTAGTTCACTTCCACAATCTGCTACTACCAGTACCACATCGCAACTGGCAGCCACGGGCTCTTCTCCCAGCACCGGACGCAGTGGGCAGAAGGTCCAAATGCAGGATGCCCGGCCCGACACACGCCCGGAATCGACTCCACGGTTGCCGTCTCGCTCGATCCCATTTAGCAAGGACGATTGGCAGTATTCATTCTATAAGAAACTCGAAAACGTGGTTGCTAAGCGTAAACGGCGCGAAACACCACGTATCATAGTCATTACCGACATCGAGCAGGACTATGACGACCTGCTCGCTATCATCTTCCTCGCCGAGATGCACCGCATGGGTGCCGTGGAGCTTGCTGGATTCATCGCCAACCATGAGCCTGCCGACAGACGTGCCAAGTTCCTGCGAACCGTTCTTCATCTCCTCCAATTGCCCAATGTCCCCGTCGCAGTGGGCACCGTCGGCACCGACGACAGGGCTAAACACGTCCATGACCACTTCTATGCTCTCAAGAATGAGACATTCGAAAACGCGTCTTGGAACAAAAAAGGTTTCAAATCAGGAAAAGACCTCATCGAGGAACTTGCGGATCCCCGCCGGCCGCTCACTATGCTTCTTATCTCCAGCCTGCAAGACATGGCTGAATTCTTCACCGCTCGCTACAAGGAGACCGGTCACGAAGCAACGTCCAAGTATCTCCAACAAAGATTCACCAAGTTCGTCTCGCAAGGGGGTTACAAAATCGCACCTAATCGCGTCGACCTAATCCCTGTTAAGGGGATGATGAACAACGATTACAACTTTCCCAAGGCGGAGAATTACTGTAATGGTCTCGTCAGCTTCAACCTCCGCTCTGATGCCTGGTCCCGAGAGGCGGCCAAAGCGGCGAGGTTAGAAGGTAGCTTCATGCAGCGTCTTTTCAAGTATGGACCCATTGGAGCCCACCTCCGATGGAGCTGGCTGCGCCAGGAGTTCAAGTTCTTTTGGGATCCTATGAACTGGCCCTTCATGCCCCACCTCAAGGTCGACTGGTACCTGAACACTCGTCTCGGACTGGAGAAAAATTCCCCCAAGTTCAACCACCTGAAAGAGAAATCCGAGACCTTGGGCTTGGGCTTCGAGGAAGTCGCGGAAGATGTCAAGGTCATTGCCTACGACTGCTGCGCCGCCGTCGGAGTCGTGGGTGACGACTTTATGCGCGAATTTGGCGTGTTGGAAAACCGCAACGTCGGCCAGCATCGCATCTTTGGCGAAAGTTCCGATGACCTGGGCGGCATCAACCCCAAGAAACTGTCCGAGGTCATGCAGGCATTCCTGCTCGGGGGTCTCAAGTCGACCTACGACGCAGCCAACCAGATGGGCGGGTTCCAAACGCTCAAGCACAACCCCAAAGCCTCGCCCTATAACGCGCGAGATTTCCTCAGCAAGATCTTGCCGCTGATGAAAAAGATGGAGGAGTACAAGAACAGGAATGAAGAAGGCAAGGCCCGCCAAATAGAGAGCAAGTTGCGCGATATTGTGGGCAAGGTGCCGACCAGGGACGATATTCCCTACGAGCAGCTGTACCAGGAGGTCGTGCAACGCCAAAGGAGGAAGTGAACCCTCCGAAATATTCGGCATTTGATTTCGTGAGCAGGACAGTAATTCGAGTTGCACATTGCTCACTGCTGGGTTGGGGGCGTTTTGGGGGCTCGATTCGGTTGGGCGTGCGGGTTTGGTCAGGTACCTACCCTACCTCTAGATAGATGATGGCTCATAGGATTCCGCAGCTTTCTCTTTTACTCTTTGCATTACCCTTTCTTTGCATGTGAAGCGGGCCTTGGGTGATATGCTTGATACGATGACGATTCTCCAATACTACGCCATGGAAGGAGCGCCATATTCCGTAATGCCTTTTCTGTAAAAGCACCCAAGCCTGGCAGGAGGGGGTAATTGGGAGGTTTGGTCTCACTCGCCATGTTGCACGCAGCCGAGATAATCTCACCAAAACACAGCATCTTTGGGGCAGGTATGTGGCAAAACCACGGGCCAAAAAATACGTAATCTGGTCTGCCCACAATGGACCGTCGGTGGCTGGAGTGACAAGGTATAATGATTGCCCTGCATTGACGTTGTAGGGGTTGTTCAGAAAACAGGATTGTGTCACAGACGTGTTGAACAATGCGAAGCATTTAAAAATGGCAAAGTGTACTCGTCACCTGGGCATGCAAAGGTACGGGCAGTTTCCATGAGTCTTAATGGTGCCGGAGCTAATAAGGGCTACGGACACCAACCCTCCTACAGGTTGTATGTTCGGTCAAGCCCGACACCTAAACGCAAACGCACCCGAAGCCCGCCCACACACCTCAGGCTTGCTCGGTTGCTGGGCATAAGTTTCCGTCTTCCCGACAGGCGTCGGAACCAAGATTGCGGGGCTGTTGAGTAACTGGTCCATCGTTCTGTTGCACGGTCGTTAAAATCCTTCTTCTTAGTCTGGGGTGGCCTAAAAAGACACATGGTTCACGGTTGGGGAAAATTGGTACGTTGGTAGTTCTTAAGATGGAATTTTACGCAATGTCTGCGGGTGCAGGCTCGAACTGAATTACATGACCGACCTTTCTGGTTTATACTATTACATGCGACTGTCTCATCAGCAAGCTCTCGACTGCTTTCACTTGTGATCTCACTCTTAGCTGTCTCTGCTCCATCTCGGTGAAGAGCGAGCCAGTGGCGGTCTGCCGCCACGCGCCGTGTTCCCTTTGGCGTAGTGCATCGGGAGGGGGTTCAAAATGCCCGTCGATGTCTCGTGGTAGCCCGTATTCTGTTGGCGTGCTCTGGCGGAACATTGCCGTCGTCAGCGGCACCGAGTTGTGGCGTTGAGACTGGTGAGCGTTTGGCGTCCCCGAGAGCGACAGGATGGCGCGATCCAGCTGGCTCAGGAGGTTGCTTATTTGATTCATCATAACCATGATCTGGGTGTTGTATGGCTGGAAAGCCCCCGCGTGTGGCGGCGTCCTGGGTGGTGTGGGCTGTTGCGGCTCTGCTAGGAGAAGCAGGGAGGAGACTGTCATTTCCTCGAAGACGCCCAGGATCGCTTGGTGACACGAGTGTATCATGAGCCGAATTGAAGAGTCCAACGCTTGGTCGGTAACCGAACAGACGCCGGGATACGGCGAATCAAAGCCCGTCATGGCGGGGCGTTCGATGCTCCCATGCACCGGCATCCCCCCTTCCACCGGCGGCGGTGAGAGCGGCGCCGGTCGCTTCTGCGCATAACGGTCCACGAAGTTGACCAACGAGCAAGCCGCCTCCACCACGTCGTTGACCGCTGGCGATGACAACGTGGCCAATGTCCTGGCCGAGGAAGCCAGCACGCGGCTAGCGAGATGAACGCGCAAACTGATCTGCGCCAACTCCCCGAGCGAGTAATCGGGAGGGCTGGGAGGGCTGGGGCAGACCCATGGATGGTTCCCGATGAGCTTCTCCGCCGGCGAGGAGCCCTGGGGGTCAGAACTCGGATAAAGAGGACCACATGGGATGGTCGGATCAGGCAGAGTTTCTGAGAAAGACGCCAGTTGGCACATGCCAGACTGGAATTGATGATTGCTGCCGGAGCTGAACGGAGACATCAGCCACTGGCCGGAGGGAGGCGGCGGGCCCTCCAACGTCGAGCCGTGCTGGCTCGCTAGCTCACAGAGCGGCGCTGTTGCAGGAGGCGAAAAGAGAGGCTGTATCGGGGGAGCATTATGCTCGTGAACAGGCTCGTTTGGGTGCTCAAGGATGCCCAAGCCAATGCCAGCCGAGGAGAAGGTGGCTGCAGTGGACGGCCGAGATACGGATGACGGCGAGAAGGTGGATTGAGACCAGGTAGAAGACAGCGAAGAGGAAGAGGAACACCTTGACACCTGCCGTGGCTTCTTGCGCGGCGGAGGCGCACTCGAGTCTCGGCGGAGCCTCGGGCGACCGGACCGTAGCTGAGCTGGATTTTGCTGTCAGCGTGCACGTTCAGGCGTGTGGCCGGAGAAGACACCTACGGCTGTATATGCAGACTGCCCCGGCCTTCCTGCAACGGACACACGGCACCGACGAAACCACATGTCCGCTCAGGCTCGACGCATTCTCCTCGGCGATGCCTCCGAGGGTCAAGGCGCCATCGGCTCCTTCGGTGACACAGCGGACCTTCTGTTCATGGCAGCGGTCGCACGACTGCCTGCGAGGCATGGGAGGCGGTACCGGGTCAAAAGCCCGCGCGTGTGTCAGTGACGCGGTCATGATGTACTACGCTGACGCTTGCTGACGCTTGCTGACGCTTGCTGACGCTTGCTGACGCTTGCAGAACCTTCAGTTTGGCTGTATGTTAGCGGAGGTTTGATTTCGTCGCTTGCGCGTCTGCAAGTCTGCGAGTTGAGCTGACAGTCGAGCCTGGTCACAATCCTTTCGGCAATCTCAGAGGAAGCGGTTCCGTACATATGTGCTCGTCCTCGCTCTCAGGAACTCGGGGCAGGGGTCGAGATCCGCTCCACCTGGCTCGCCGGGGTTCGACTGCACTAGCCGGGATGGTTGAGCGCAACTTAACTTGCCCCTGTCCAATCCTGCCTTTGAGCAGCTGAGCAGGAAGAGGAGCGGAGCGGCATGGCCTGCGCCGCCGGCGCCTGTCCTTGGGTGGTGGGGGCTTCCACACCAACCTCTCCCGTGCCTGCTGTTGTCGATACAGTTTACCGCAGTGTCCGCACACGCTTCTTTACTCCTTGAGCCGCGCAGCTCTGCGTAGTTAAGATCCTGTCAACGATCCAGACGCGACCGTGCTGAGTCGCTTCCGGCTCTAGTTCATGTGTAGCAGAGAGATCGAAACCAGGCGGCGCGTCCGAAACATGCTCTCTACATCACTGATGTGATTTCAGACCGGACATAGGTCCGCTTGCCCCATCGCAGGGGCTTGCCGCTATTGTCATGGTCAACGCGTCGATGAAACCCCAGGTTGCGTGAGTGCAAAAAATGAGCACTGGGACAGCGTTGTGTTGTCCCACTCCGCTCCATCCTTCCTCGTGGCGAGCCTGCGACGGATACCAAATGTCGAGTCCCGTCCAGTACGTACAATACACTATGGAGTGATGAGTCTTCTTTTACTTTCCCCGCCGCGCCACGGCCGCGCAGCGACGGTCGAAACAAAATGACATGACCCTGGCATGGCTTGCAGATCAGGCCGGGGGCTCCCGCAAGGTGTGTTCTCGAGCGATTCAAACGACACCTATCGTCCAATCGCTCGCTCGCGTGTTGCCGAAACGGTGCGCCGGGCGGGCTAGCCCAGATGGGGAGGAACCTAGATCCATCACCGATTGGAATGCTAGCTTGGCGGTGTGCCTGGCCCTTGGGGAGAATTACGGGGGCAGGGAGAACTCATCGTAAGTGCTTGATAGTTGACAGAGTTTTCCCTCAAGATTGGCGCATGGAAGGCTCTGGATTTGCTGACAAAGAGGGGACGCCTAGGATTGGACAGAGCGCGAGCTGTAGTGTACGGATGGAATTGGATGGGTGGGATAGGTCCGATGAGTGCAGTGATGAGGATCGCGAGGATGGGCGACTTGGTGGGCGGATCGCCAGATGTTGAGATGCAGCGGCTTGCCCCCCCATCAAAACGGTTTAACTGATGCCTGGAGCTTCCAGGTTATCCCAGAGATGCCCCTGCAGGAGCGGTGGTCGGAGGGCAGCCCCGCGTCGCACCATCCCCGCTTTTCAGCCGGAGCCGGGAAAACGTGAGAGGAGCTGGAGGGCACGGTGGGGTACCTAACAGTCATTTGGAATTTTGATCAGGAAACGCGCATCTCTGCATCACGATGCGATTGCGCTTAACCCATCCTAGCAGGTAAAAGCAAGGATTCGCCGGGGCGGCCGGAGCATGCTCCTACGATAAGATAAAACCCGATTCATCAAGTGCACCTTGATGTCCCATCGGGCTACTAGGGTGACCCAGGGAGCTTCTCAACAAGCGCTGCAGAAAGAAAGCTCACCTGGGCAGCCCTCATCGACTCATAAATCGCAGGCATCACAAGTCTCACCGCAACGCCTGCACTTGTTCGAGGCCGCACCATCCGACGCTCCATGCGATAGAGGATTCCCTACGCTGCTGTACGCAATGCCGCCAACTGCCGCACAACGCAGGCGGCTGTCATAACCTTATGTTGAGTTATCCTAGTGTACCCGCTGGGTACACTCTTGACTGCCTAAGCGATGATACTGCATCCTGCAGCTTAGGTTGCATGTCCCTTAGCTTGCAGAGTCATCATACCTTACAAAGCACGGTAGTCCGTACATACTCCGTACTTGGCAGCATATCGTCAACAAGCAGGGAGATGACCAGCTGCCCGGTTGCCAGTCCAGACCATACCGGGTACCTAATGACTCCCAAAGGAACGGCAGTGCCTCTCTCACCCTTTGCTAGCGTGTTAGGGTAAATGAGCTGAGCATCACGTTTGGTTTATGTAGCAGCAACGCAACATATGCACGCACGCGCGGAGTGGATCTCGCAAGCCATCCCTTGAGCAGAACTACACAGTCCTTCGCTAAGTACGGAGTACAATCATCAGTAAGGTCTGCAGAATGAGTGCTCGTCTATGGACGGTGGCAGCAGCGGACATCCTTCAACACTTTCTCTACTCCTACTAACCACGATTGTGGACAATTCACGATGAGTCGTATTCGACAGCGGCGCAGGACACAACACGCAGGGCTCAAACAAAAGCGGAACAAGGTACCTTAGTTACCTGGAATGCGCCACTCGTCTCGGCTCCGAGCCATTGGAGTAGCCCGATCCACCGCCATACCTAGCTCAACGGTGAGACCCCGGTCGACGGCCCCATGCCATGGCGTCAGGCCCGACCTCCCAGACATTGCATTGCGCTAAAAGGTAGGTTCATAATAAGCGCAGCAAATTGTATTGGTCAACCACGCGCCGAGAAATTACACACTGGCAATCGTTCTCCTGTATTGGTGACGGCGTTCCTGTACATACGGATTATGGACATGATCTGGCGCCTGGGCTGCGCTCGGAACCGACCGGAGTTCGAGGAGGATGCGACACGAATACGTAACCCCTGGACGACCATATGTGGCGCGGGAAATACTATGCCATACCGCACACAAACGTTATAGTTGTTATGATTGCAGGAACCTAGGTAGCCAAGGTACCTAATGTATATGTAACAAGTATAATACGTATACAACACATATATAAGGTAGTGTCAGGGGGGTAGCTTGCTTCGGTGCCACAGTCAGATATACTAGTATTGTTTTGACGCACCGTCCGCCCAGTACCTAGGTTTACTTATCATGGTAACTTTACCTGTTTATGCAACTCCCATGCTAGGTTGCACCGTACAGTTCGGGGGCTCAAAAAGTCCGGAATGAAATGCCGCAGACATTCGGGCCGCCGCATGCTACTACTGCACACTACCAGCATCGAGTGCTGACACTCTTTTGCCATTCGCAGAACCACAGCGGTGTATGCCCATTCACGCGCCGTTCACGTGGCACGAGAGGCGGGCCACTCGCCTCACCCTTACAGGGATCCCGTAGCATCGCGTGTTTCCTTGGCGCAACAGAATCAGGAAGGTGGCAGACTCCCTTCGCTCTCTCCATTCCGGAGCTCGCGGGGGTAACATCAAGTCTGCTCGCCGCAACTTGGCGAGAACGGCCCCTGACCATATCTTGATTGAATTTGCATGTTTCTTCATTACTTAACCTACTCTGTAAGTTGGCGGTTGAGTTGAAAATGAGACGAGTCGGTCCATAGCAACCTGGTTAGGCTGGTTGAGTTCTGTGCCGCGAATTGCTATCCTCCACGGGGTTAATAAGCGACAATGAAGGCGAGCAGGTTTCATGTTTAGAGTTAGAAAGCCTTGGCTTGGGCGGTTGACCAGCTTCGATATCATAGGATAAGACTCATATTCGAACTTTTGAAGGCGTCGTCTGATGAAGCTGGATGTCCCTGTCCCAGCGGGGAATAGCATGGGCCCCATGGGGGAGCAGGCATCGAAAAAGCACGAATGTCTTTCCGTCGACGGGGCCTCTGAATCCGGTAACACATACAGCACAATCCCACATACGGTAATCAGTGTGGATTGCTTATCTTATGGATACATACTAATACTAATCCGGTCTGACGGGTGGTTTAATACAAACAACGTAGGCCCGCCTCCTCCTCGCGTCACTAGCCGGCCGTGCCGATGATACTGACACCTGTTCGAGGTGAGGGAGTCCCGGTCTCCGGTTATCACTCGGTCCTCCTAAGAATGAACGGATGATTATTCAACGCTCGCCGGGGGGACAAGCAAGACTGAGGAGCTTGGAAATATCAAGTCATTGACCGCTGTCAGGAAAATGGAGCAGGCGATGGGAAGAGGAAGTAGTAATCATAGGCAGAAGGAAGAACGAGAGGTAATAATAGCTCTAACGCCGACTGAACTACCCGTCCAGCAACTCATGCTGGAGCCTGGAGGTACCTCAGACACCTGCCTACCTACAGTACCTGACTTGCGTAGTATACTTGCTCCTAGACAGACCCCTTCCCTTCCGAGACGCTGTGTCGTATGGTTCGATTCGGCTCACCTTCCCCAGTTGACCACCCTCATTTTGCTCAACCCAATGTACACCACACCGTACAGACAGGTAGCTAGACTCTCTGCCGTGACCGCACTGCTCTTCCAACGTAGATCACGCTTGCTGAGAGTTTATTGCTGCTCTCGTTGCTAGCAGCAAAAAAAGAAAATGGAAGATCGGAAAAAGACGGGAAGACGGAAGACAAAGACTACCTACCGTGTATTCGCCGTGAGCCTGTGCTGCTCATTGTCCGCTGGCCGTGCATGATATGCGCGGACATGATGATTGCGCTTTCGAGTAACGGGTCCCGGTACGGCAAATGGCAGCAGTTGTAAGATTAGCACGTTCCGTAACTCTGCCATTGTTAGCTTTTTACACGTCACGTTCAAATGTCTGCCTTTGTCCTCTTAGTCGATTGTATCGGAGAGTGTTAACTCCGCCGAGCCTTTGACACTCAGGTGGGCAAGAAGCCGGCGGGAGGACGGCGGGAGTCAGGAAATATGGATATAGAAGTGGCAGATATCAACAAATGGGGAAGATCAACACTAAAAGTCTAATGGATGTCGAAAGATCTTTGATATGAGAGTCCCAGATAAGAGCGAAAGCAATGAGCACATGGAACTGTTCTGACAGAGAGTCATCAGTGTGTACCTACCGTACCTTATGTATAAGTAAGGTAGCTGTAGCCTGTACCCACAGCAGCGCACCAACCAGTGACAACCACAGGCAGGCGAGAGAAAAGGACGATGACTTGGATACCTTGATTGATTGGTATGATGAAGAGATTGATCGAACAAAAAGTGAGGGCGCCAGGCCCAGTGGTGATGAGGTTCCTTGTTCTAGGTCGGTTGAATGATGGGATGGCTCGGTTCGGAAGCCAGAAGAGATAATACCGTGCCAGATACCGTACCAACATGCGGGAGGAAGGCGTTACTCAACCCATCACCGGAGCGGGTGGCTGCCAGGTGACCGTCCGATGTTGACATCCATAGATTCTCACATGACCGACGTCACCGGACGCCACTGGGACACAAACACAGTGTCAACTGGCAAGAGGCTCCCCCCTTGCCCCCAGCCGTATATAAACAACAACACCATTGGAACTGCGCATGCTAACTTCTTCCTAACCACCACCTTCTTCGCAGCGTTGTCATTCCCACTTCCTTGATTCCAGCCACGTTTCGGTGCTGCGTTCTTC
Source organism: Chaetomium strumarium (assembly GCF_033439665.1). NCBI lineage: Eukaryota > Fungi > Ascomycota > Sordariomycetes > Sordariales > Chaetomiaceae > Chaetomium > Chaetomium strumarium. The sequence continues at coordinate 5,588,744 of NW_026944429.1, read as the reverse complement.
CAGCCGACCTACGACTTACAAACTTCCATCCGGACCACTTTATTTACTCTATCCACAATCATGGACTCCAGACGCCGCCTCGAAGCCGAACTCAGAAACGGCGCGGCATTCTACGAGTTTATAAGATCGCTAACGACAAACGCGAATAATGATCTGCTTACACGCCTCTTCGATAAGGCCACGAGGCTAACGCAACAGCGCCGGGGTGACGCGTCAATCGCAACCCCCCTCGCGTATAAGCAGCAGCTTAAACGAAGACTCAGACTTCGGGCTGTGTGGAGCCGTTGCCCTCCGCGGTTCTTCATTATGTGGTTTTCACTACTCCGTGCTGCTCGCGAGAGACGGCGCAATGATCCCCGAAGCCAGCAGCTGCTTGAGCGCGAGACCGAGTCCAGAAGGAGACTCAGGCGCGCAATCGACGCGTTTCTGGACGCTGACACACTCGACTGGAGTAGACCGGCCCCAGCGGGTGGCCCCAGATACGTCCTTTCTAGCGCGTCCAATGAAGTCGCTCCTCAGGGATCGAGTGAAATGGCTGTTGACGGCGGATCGGATGAAATGGCCGTTGACAGCGGCGAAAACGGGATCAGGGATGACGACAACGGCGCGGGCGAGTCAATGAATGTTGACAGTCTTGAACAGGCCATGCGTGACCTCGACATCTCCGGAACCGAGGACGCTTCTGTTGACGACCGTATGGAGTGACCGTGTCCTTCAAGAGACGGATATCGTTCAAGTGGGATCTGATGGACGAAACAGCGTGGTATTTCAGGGGTTATTTCTTTCAGGTCTACGCAGAGTTCCCCTTTCTTTGTGGTTAGAAGCATGGTGACTGTTGTTTGTTTTCTTGGATTCACTGGACTGGTTTACATGTCGCAGATAGACGTGGTCAATTAGTACTAATAATAATATTAATATCATCTCACCTTGGTGACTCATCCAGTGGTACCATGCAGCTGTGCATTGTCACATCGAGCCGCCATTGCTTCTATTTGTGTTTCTATAGTAGCCTGAACATAAAGGCCTCCATGGGAGGCAGATAGGGCCATCCCGGGTCCAAATACATCCACAGACCCCCCGCCTCATCAGTCGCAGAGCGGTTCTATTTTACCGTTGGCAATTTCGTTCCGCACCCTCGCTGAAACCTCGCTCCACCTATCCTTCGCGTCCTGCTCCGCGTCAAAAGCGTACAGCGGCCGGTTCTGTCATGTATTCATTAAGCAGTCAGTTTTGTTATATATAAATGCCTTTCCCGGATTGCACGATGATAATCCCAACTATCCTCACCTTGATCTTGACCATCTCGGGATCGATCTCGACGTTCTCGTCCACGTTCTTCAACACGTTATGCCAGCGATCGCGCAAGTCCTCGCCATGCGTCTGGCTGACGCGGATCCGGGGGAAGCGGAGCTTCTCGTACGCCCGGGTCGCGATGCGGACCTCGTCCCGCCCAACCATGCTCAGACACACGGCCAGCACGCCGGCGCTCTCGGTCGCCTGGCTCGCGCCCTGCGCCGAAGTAGGCAGATGGGCGTGGCAGCTGTCGCCGAGCAGGACGATGCGGTGCGACCGCGGCGAGACCCAGGTGGGCAGCGGCTTGCGGTAGCAGATCTTCCAGTCGAGGCACTGCTCAGTGGACTGGATGGCCTCGCGGATGGCCGGGTCGATGTCGGCTACCAGCCGTCGAACTTCGTCCATGTCGCCCGGCTGGAACCACGACTCGGGCACGTCCCCGTCGTCCTTGTGGGTTAGGATCCTCCAGGACACAGATGATGGATGTCAGCACTTCCGCCGTATATGACACCTACCCCGTTCTTGCGAGCAAAAGAAAAAAGAAAAAAGTAAAAAAAAAAAAAAAAAAAGAAAAGAAAATAATAAAATGAAAAGAAAGAAGAAAAAGAGAAAAGTATGCATACCAGTTAAACTCCTTGCCACCCCGCAACGTATTCTGCACGACGTGCATATCCGGCCCGATCCAAAAGTTGACGCTGTCACCGCCGAGGAAAGCATTGCGCCTCGGGTCCGCTCTCATCTCTTCGCTCGGCTCAAAGTAGGCTCGGAAGCAGGCGTATCCGCTCGAGACCGGGTCGTCGCGGGCGCCGAGGACGAGGGGCCGTGCCAGAGACTTGATGCCGTCCGACGCGACGATGACATCTGCCGTCAGCGTCTCGCCCGAGGCAAGCGTGAGCGACGGGGCCGGGTCCGAGTCGTCGTAGGACGTCACCTCGCAGCCCATGCGGATAGGGATGTTGCGCTCGCGGACCCTAGTTTTAATTGATTGATTGGTTGGTTGGTTGGTTGGTGATCAGAGAGAGATTCAAATATCGGGACATCTGCCGCAGAAGGGGGGGTAGGGGGGGGGGGGGGGGTGGGGTGTCCACCGAGACAACATACCACTTGAGAAACGTGTCGTGGTAGTCGCCCCGATGGCCGATATAGCCCGCCATATCCATGAGGGGCTGCTCGGCGAGCACCTTACCGTCGTGCCACCTGCGGATTTTCATGGTCGGCGCCTGGTTCCCAATCTCCTGAATCTCCTTGATGTTGCAGCCCCAGCGGGCAAGGAGCTTGTAGGCATTCTCGCCCAGGCCCAACGAATCCCCGAGCCTGCGGAATTGGCGGATCTTCTCCAGCACAGCGACGACCTCGTGGCCATGGTGATGGAGAGCAAGGGCAGCGGCGCACCCACCCAACCCGGCACCGACCACAATGACTGCGATGGCCGATGGTCAACATGGCGTGTCAAAGTGACAAGGCGGGGGGGGTTTATGCAGACCTCGCAGGGGAGGGTTGTGGGGAGATGCAAGTCTCGAGTAGGGCGCTCCGGGTAGCGTCTGTTCGTGCGAACCCATGGTGAAATATTAGCAGAGATGATGTGAGAAATGTATCCGTATAAAACATGCAAAGCTCTATGTTTAGGAGTCGAAGATCACAGGTCCTGTGTCACTTGGAGACACGCATTTTCAAGAAAAGAGACGCTTCGGGTTTCGTTTCCGCGGACGGTCGGCTGCAGACGGCCATGATCCATTATCCATGTTAGTTGATATTTCCTTGTGCGGGGCAGACAACCCTCAGCGGTAATCTGTTCCCGAGTGAGTGCCGTATGGTACGCTTCAAGATACAGAGTTATGCCCGACCTGGAATGGATAAACACACGCGGAGACGCTTGGAATTCAGGGTACGTTTTCCCCTCTTGTTAGGGGGATCGAACTAGACGGGTACGATCATGCGGGGTTCCCCCAACGGGGAGCTCGTAACACGACGGTCAAGACCACGCATGACCGATGGTGATAAAGTCGTACGCCGGGTTGAGGACGAAGCTTCTCAGCGACCTACGAATGTGTATCACCATTCCCTCCTGTTTCTCCCGCCCATAGAGAGTCATTGCAGGCCGAACCAGCAGCTACAATGTCGACCGCGTCCTCCTTCCCGCCGCCGCCTACACTTACTTCCAAGCACTCTGGCATCCCCGAGCGGCTCCTCGATGTCGGGGTCGAATCCAAAAACCGGCTGCTCAGCAAGCGGACGGTGCCAGAGAGCGTGCCCCGTCAAGGAGAACTCCCTCGCCTCCCGCCCGATACGACGCGGGCCGAGTTCAACCAAGCCATTGGCGAGTTGAAGCAGATTCTAGGTGAGGAACATGTCGACATCAACGACAAGCCGTTGGTGGACGGGTGGTATGTGGAGCATCCGTAAGTTTCTCGACTGTGCAGAGGAGGCCGGGCATTCTTGTGTGCGTGTGTGTATACCTGACCGCCACTGCGTAGAAATACCCACGACGCATTCCACATCGCCCTGCAGGAGGATCTAGTCTCCAGCGCGGTGGTGTATCCGGGTTCGGTTGAAGAGGTGCAGGCAACCGTCCGATGGGCCAACAAGCACAAAATCCCCATCTACCCCGTTTCCATGGGGAGGAACATAGGGTACGGAGGCACCGCACCGCGAGTGCCGGGAAGTGTTGTCATCGATCTCGGGCGGCGGATGAACCGGATTCTGAACATCGATGGAGAGAACGCGTCCTGTCTCGTTGAGCCGGGCGTGTCGTATTTTGCGCTGTACGAGGAGGTCCAGAGACGGGGATTGCCATTGTGGATCGACACTCCTGATGTCGGGGGAGGAAGCGTGCTTGGGAATGCCATCGATCGAGGTGTTGGGTGAGTGATCCGCGTCACGGACTCACGGCAAGGATGGCACAGCTGACGGGCGTCAAGATACACGCCGTACGGAGATCACTTTGCCAACCACTGCGGCCTTGAGATCGTCCTTCCCAATGGCGAGCTCCTCCGGACGGGCATGGGCGCCCTACCAGGCAAGCAAGGAGCCGATAATCCGACGTGGCAATCGTTTCAGCCGGCATACGGTCCTTATTCGGATGGCATCTTCAGCCAGAGCAACTTCGGAATCGTCGTGCGCATGGGCATGTGGCTGATGCCCGAAGTTGGACACCAATCGTATGTTATCACCTTCCCGCGCGAAGACGACTTCCCGCAGATCGTCGACATCATCCGGCCGCTGGCGCAGCAGAGAGTCCTCGGAAACATCCCGCAGCTGCGACACGCCATCCAGGAACTCGCAACCACGGCTAGGGCCAAGTCCGACTTCTACAGCGGGACGGGGCCGATGCCTCGGGACATCATCCGGGAGCATGCCTCGAAGCTTCCCCTCGGCGATGTCTCCTGGGTCTTTTACGGCACGCAATACGGCGACCCTGCGAGCATTGCCACCCAGCTCGACCTGATCCGCAAGGCCTTCTCCAAAGTTGAGGGGGCAAAGATGCTGTTCCCCGAAGACCTGCCCGCAGAGCATTATCTACACTCGCGCGTCCAGGTGTGCAGCGGCGTGCCTGTCCTGCGCGAGCTCGACTGGCTCAACTGGGTTCCCAATGCCGCTCATCTCTTCTTCAGTCCTATCGTCCCGACGCGCGGAAAGGATGCCCAGATCGTGCACGACATCGTCGTCCGGCTCCATGCCAAGTACGGCTTCGACCTCATCCCCACGCTCTGCGTCGCTGGGCGGGAGATGCACTACATTGTCAATATCGTGCGTATATCCCCAGATCCCCAGATGCCAAGAGCCATCCCAAGTTTGGAGGGCAGCCCTAACTTCATGTGGTACAAAGGTATACGACCGGTCGTCGTTGGACGAGAAGAGGCGCGCAGCCGCGTGCATGCGTGAGATGATCGCTGAAGCGGCGGCGGAGGGTTATGGCGAGTACAGGTATGCCGTGTAGTGCTTCGTTCGAGAATCCCGCTCCGCGTGCTCGTGCGCGAATCGCTAATGATCCCCGCAGGACGCATATCCTGTTTGCCGACATGGTGGCGCAGACGTACAACTGGGGTGACAACGCGCTCATGCGCTTCAACGAGACAATCAAGGATGCCCTCGATCCGAATGGCATCCTCGCGCCCGGCAGGAATGGGATTTGGCCCAAGCGGTTCAGGGGCAAGGGATGGGAAATCCTTGGGACCGAGGTCGAGGACGCGCTGGAGGGGAAAGGCATCGGGCCAAAGCGTCGTCCATAAGGTGTAACCTGGTGTTCGCGAATCGCCGCTTCGTGAACCCCGGAGATTGTGGCGTTGGTTGGAGGCAAGAGCGGCCAGTGGCCTGGTTAAGCCACAAACTCGTATACAGGATACGAGCCGTCAAGTCCCTGTCATTCAGAACGAGCTGCCGCGAGCCGAATTTGTTGTCGTGTGACAAGATCGAGCAATTCGAAGCGGCATCAGCCTTTCACAAGAATTATCTGTGTTGTCGTAACGGCTGCGGACAGCCACCGGGAGCAATTCTGTTAAGGCGCCCTTTTCTTATCCGCAGTCCAGAATGAGACACGCAGCATCCTGACCCCTGCCAGGCAAGCGGTCTCCGGTCCTGAATTGGGGGTCACTTGTCCTGCAAGCTGCAGCCGCCTTGCATTCCAAGCTTGCTGAGAATTTACTGTTTACTAACCCGTTCAAGAGACGGCAAGAGAAGCAGGTGGCTTACTTAATATGACTCGGAGTCTGAAAAGGCATGCACACTCACCGAGGCAGAGTCCAAGCCAATTGACGGCCCCTTCGATTGACAAGTTTGCAGAATCCCATGACATGGGCCTGCCACGCCCAGAAAATTCGTGACTGCCCTGGCACTTCCTTCTCTTCGCAACCTGCCAGATACCGTCTCATGGTAACCCCCTTCTCGCCTCATACTTTGATGTCGTCAATCAGCAGAGAATGTTGACAGTTGTTTCAATAATCGAGGCGCCAGTCCCATGATTTGTCGCGATTCTGTCTGAGGAGAGGGGCGCCTCGTGGCAGTGGACGGGGACTGTTGCTCACCTGCTCTCCTGACGACCCCACCTCTGTTTCTTCCCGTCTCCGCAACTTCAAACTGCGCAGCGGCTCATTCCGAGCCCTGCATCTGGATGTGATGGGTAAGGGATGGTCATGAACATGCCCATGCTTAACTTTTACCGTTGTTACGAAAACCTATACCGAAGCTGACCCCAACATAGATGCAAACTTTTACGATGCTGTGCCGGATGGAATCGATGAGAGTGCTGTCGGCGACTTCTCAATCGGGGGGTTTAGCTCTGCCGTGTTTGGTGCATGTCCAGCGGTTACTGGCCATGATGTGGCTAACGCCCAACAAGCACTCGGAGAACCGATGGAGACTGACTTCGACTTTGACGCTTTGTGGTCTGGCGACCTCGACCATTCGACCACGCCAATAGAGCCGGACTTGAACCTGGACTACTACCCCTCGGTCCCCTCTGCGTTCGGGCTTCCGGCAGACTTTCTCTTCGCCGAGGACGAGGGAGTGTTTCCCGCAACCATAAGTTACAATGCACGGCCATCCTATGCTCCTGACACCGCGCTAGGAAGTTTTCCGGCCGAGTCCTCCCCGACGCGCACCATCTTCCCGGTAACGCGGTCAGACACGACACCTGACGATGCGAGGCACATGGAGGAGGAGGATGCGCACGGCCATGATGTTGCTCACCAGCGGTTGCGGCGGCAGTTGTCACTCCTGTCCAAAGGCTGGGCTGGAGATGAAATCCGGTTCAAGAACTGCGATCCGGCCAAGGCCATCGTTTTGCATTCCTTGGCTATGGAGCTAGGCCTCGGCTACAGTCACGATGTCCGGAGTCGCGAGGTATCGATGTCCCGCCTCGGGCCCGCTCAACCGCCTTCGAGACCGCAACTCGCGCCCGGGTGTCTCTCATCTTCGCTTCCGCGTTCTTCAACAGAGCTGGACTCGACTCTTTGCCTGCCGGGCCTGCCCGCGGTCCCCATGTGTCAGTTGCCTGAAGTAGCCACCCACGTCACTCAAGATCCGAGTCCGGTGCCCACCAAAACAGCCTCACCAAGCGAGCCAGATGCGGCGCCGAACGACCAATCGTTGACACGGCGCCCAAGCCGCAGTGAACGGATCATCTCGACCCTCAAGACTTCTATCTCCAAGGGTGGGCGGCGGGGCCCACTGAGCGAGAATGGACGGCGGGCTATGAAGGCATTAGAAGGCGCTGGTGGTGCGTGCTGGAGATGCAAGGTCCTTCGTCGCAAAGTGAGCCCCATTCGCTGGCCTCGGCCACTTACGGATTCAAGACTGATATTTCCCCAAGTGTGACCCGGACAGCCCGTGTAGGTGCTGTCTGCAAAGCGTTCCTACGCCTCATCTCGGGGAAGACGCGCCACTCTGGCCCCTGATAGGTTGTCGACGCGGCCCACTCCGCGATTCGATCCCGGCACAACTGCTTTGTCCCCGGTCAAATCGCCATCCTTGCCTTGCCGGCGGAGAGAGGCCCGCGGCTTCCCGGCGGTGCCACTCTGTGGACGCCGCTGATCGGTGCCTGCTCGCTGCCGAGGACCAACGGCTGGCTGACATGAAGGCCGTCCTGGAAGGCGCGTCATACAAGCTGTCGATCACGGACCCGCCCCTCAACAGCTCTTTCAGTTTGTTCATTGAGACCGGCCGCTACCGCGACCGTGAATGCCTCAAGAGAAGCTATTCATATGAAGGCAAGTCTGTCACATATACAGAACTGATTGCCATGATCGCCTGGGAGCTCGCAGAAAACTCGGCGCTCCTGCCTTTGCTCGAGATCAGATCTTGGGACGGCTTCATGAACATGTTGGAAACGGCGTGCGTCTACGAGTCCGAAGTCGGCCAGGTAAGCTGCTAGAATGTTCCGAGGGGAAGCAGTCGCAATGCTCACGTTGCGGGCAGACGTCGCTAGTGATTCTCTCCATCGTGTGTCTCAGGCACTCGCTCGAAGCATTACGTCTTCATTCGGCAAACCTTCTTGAGCCGGAAGCACACGAGAGCTGCGGTGGAGGGCAATGCCGGGTGGAATGTATTCGGAATCTCAGCTCCCGAGTTGCGACGTACATCGATGAACTCTCATCTGTCGTCTTCAACAAAGAGAACATGCGAGACCGGAGATGGTGGCTATCAACCTTCTACAGCCTCTATATCCAGAGCTATGTGCGGCACGCCTTGATCGCGATCGAAAAACAGCTACGGTTCCAGTCCGCCGATGACGTCCCCGCCGAAGACCTCACAGCCACCCAGTACCTGCATCTCCCGGCCGTGTTGTTCACGGCTGCGTCCGCCAAGTACGACCCTCTTCTCGGTGATGGGCGATTGCACTATGCATTGACGGACCATTCCGTCATCCCGGAGACTTCGGTGCCCGAGCTCCATCACGCGTGCGCTCGGGTGGCCTGCGAGGTGAACAAGTGGGCCGAAGTCGGCATCAGGACCCCCTACCAGTTCCTCCGGCGGCTTCTACAGATTGGCTCCCTGGACTTTTTCGACTCTGGGCATCATGTCTTGGAGATGTCTAAGTCAGGATCCCCCGTGGCGCTTGACGCTCCGCCTTCGGGCCGTGGTATGGTCTTGTCACCCAGCTCCCCAGGCTATGGTGCTGGGGATGAACGCCAGGCCTTCCTCAAACCCTTTCCTCAGGGTAAGAGGGACTCTGTCGATAGTCGGTACTCGGGACAACCCTCGACCATGTTTTCGAACCAGAGCTCGGATAGCTTGGCCCGGACCATGTCGACGGATATGACGAGCTTGTACGAATCCTCGCTCTTAACTAGAGCTTCGTTTTCGGACAGTGCGGCGAACTTGGAAACCGAGATGTGCTTGGATATCGGTACCCTCAGCCCAAGTGCAATATTCTCAGGACGCCATAACCGTTCGTCGCAGTCGTTTGACCCGCCCGTCCCGGAAACGGCCAAGATTCCCGCCAAAAGCGAAGTGGCGGATATGGGCTTGAAGTCTATCTTTTTCTGCAACTGTTGCCCTAGAGCACCGAGGCAGTTTCAGACCAGCGAGGGGCTAGCGTACGTGTGTTCTGTCGGTCAACAAGATTGTAGGTTGCTAACTGCAGACGTCCAGACGGCACGAAGCTGAGAAGCCCCATCCATGCACCCAGTGCAAGAAGCGGTTCAAGAGTCCCACAGAAGCCGAGCGGCATATGAACGCCATTCATGTCAAATCTGACTTCTGGTCCTGCAAAGCGCTGGAGGACTCGCTCCTCGCCTACGACACCGAGACAGTCGACGGCGCGGCGTGGGACGTCTGTGGATTCTGCGGCTTTGGGTTTCTCCGCGAGAACGGGGCCGTAGACCGGGAGAAGCTTGTGAATCATGTCGAGGTGACGCATAGGATTGGCGAATGCGACCGCAGCAAGAACTTCTACAGGGCGGATAATTTCCGACAGCACCTCAAGAACACGCATGCGGCGACACCAGGAAGGTGGTTGAAGGGATTGGAGCATGTGTGCAGGAGCACGAGGGACTCGGTAATGACTTAATGTATGATGATGACCTCGGCCGAGCAGCGCTTGGTCCTGTTCTATTGTTGCTTGGGACGCCTTTTTCTTCTTTCTTTGGGTTTTCCTTTGGAAACATGGAGTAAATGAGTGCTTGGAGACAGCGACGGAGGCCACCCTGCCTCGATCATACACTAATACTCCGGTACGAAGACGAAGAAGGGCTGGCTGTTCCCGGAAATAATGCCACATCTATCTTGCCTCGCGAGCGATCAACACGCCGGAGCCGAACGTAACAAGCACAAGCTATTTGTCATTTGAAGAGAATATATACATACTCGTCAAGAAGTATATGCAACGAAAAAGGTGACCTTCCTTCTCCTTTTCCCCCTCCCCAACTTAAGGACCTCACTGCTGCGCAGGGCACACCGTCTCTTACTACAACCGCAACTCAGTCCCATAACCCCCGGGGGGGCTTCTCTTTCTTTGGATTCTTTCTTTCATTTCAAAGACACTGTGAGAAATAATCATTCTGCTTGCTGCACGTGGAACCCGCAGCGCAGGCGGTGCAGCCACTGTAGCCCTGGCCACCGCACTGGCCCCACTTGGCGACGGTGCACGAGGAGGGCGGGGCCGAAGAAGATGATGTGGTGGGCGCTGCTCTTGTCGTGGTCGATGTCACCAGCGTGGTGGGTGTTGGGTTCTGGGAGGGAGACGGGTCGGGGCTGGGGTTCGCGCCGCCGCCGTTGCAGGAGAAGACGGCCGGGCCGGGGACGGTGTAGTTGTGGAAGTTGGAGTAGATCTGGAGAGCGGCGTGTTTAGTTAGTAGTGTTGGTTGGCAATTTGTTTTGTTGTTTGTGTCCCCGGAGGTTGGTTCCATTGGCGGGACAAGAGTGCATAGGTAGGATACCCTAAGATGCGATGCCAGGGGAAGGGGGAGTGAGGGGTCAAAGGTGGAGGATGAAGGAACAGGAGAAATGAGAAAAGGACTTGCGTTGGCCGTATAGCCCGGATCGGTCTCTTTGAAAGCGCCCGGGATGAGTGCGGTCGGGCCGGGGTTGCCGTTCCCGCCTCCCGTGACGGTGATTTGGGCGCAGGAGATGTAGAACTGCGGGATACCTGCCGGCCAGGGGTTGTGGATGCCGAGGGACTGAATGCGGAGCAGATAGTCGCCGTTGGGGATGCAGGTTGGGATGTTGTAGGTGTAGGAACCTGGAATAGCAGGAGGGTAAGTAAGATAAATTTTCATGAGGGATGGGTGGGAACCATTTGAGGGAAATGGGGAAAGGGAAAGGGAGAACGTACCCGCCATGTTCCATGTTGCGCTGCCGCTGCTGAAATCGGGGGCCCAGTCTTTAATCTTAAACCAAGGGCCGCTACCGTCGTAGTCCGATGCCTTGCCAGGAGCCTTGGACATGTAGCTTCGGGACTGTTAGCTAAACGATCCTTCTTGGGAAATTGGTCCCCTGAGAAGCACTTACAGGGAGACCGGACCCTGGTGATAGACGGGCGTGTCGAGCGTAAAGGTGAAGGAGTCGCCTGCCTTGACCGTCACGGTGTCGGTGCCGGCTCCGGTGGCACCGACATTGCACCGGAGGTCGTGGGAGGACAGGTCTGTCACGGGCGAGTTGTAGTTGCTGTTCTTGCGGATGTACTGGAACACATCGTGCTTGACGCCGCCCGTCGTGAGCTGCTGAAAGATATAGTGGGCTGAGGCCTCGCTGACCGCCAGCGAGACGGCCGCTACAGTGAGGAGTCCCTTCATTATTATCACGAGATGAAGACTGAAAGAGGTGCTCGCTGTTGGTGCTCGGTGTTGGAGGAGATCTGGGGGCAAGATCCTCGGAAAGCTGGATAGGGACCAGGCCGCATAATATATATGTGCAGCTTGGCCTTACGCCGCGGCGCATTCCCGGGGACCGGGTCAACGGGGACATCAACTGTCTACTCCTACATCCAGTTGTGGCCCTCGTGGAGTCGTGGGTGCTGGCCTCACCAATTCGGGCCGGCAGCCGGACGACTTGGCAACCTTGGCCCCGTAACAACCACCCTCAAATCCAGGAAACGCGGATAGCTGATGTCCGGATACTCAAAGAGGTGAATGGAGTCGTGGTCTTGGCCAATCCCACGCTGGTTATTTAGCCGGCAGCACAAGAGGCGTGCCGGGACCCCACAACCGGGTTGCGAAAAATGAAACAATAACGTTAACATGCTACCCCGGATCTGGTGGTCGAAATTCAGGGGAGGTCGATTTCGGATCGATCGCCCGTCTTGTCGGAAGCATCCGTGGTCTGCTTTCGGAAAGCCCGGTATACACATCTTGATGCCGGTATGGGAATCCCAAGTTGATGAACAGAGATCCAGATCATCAGATGGGAAAGAAAAGCCCAAGAAGAGGAGGCTCTGGTTCGTCCTCGGCACGCAAGACATCGTTTGGATTCGACATCAACAGCGTAGCAGTGCTGCTTCCAAGCATAACAGTGGCGGCATCAGGGAAATTAATACATGCAGAGCCCGTACGGAATAAAAAGACAGTTAGGAGACGCTTCGAGAATGCTTCGCCGAGAGAAACCACGATTTCGAATTTTCGATTAACCCCCACCCCCACGCCCCCTATTCGTTACCCCTGAGCCCCCGGATAGGGAGATGTCAGACGTCAGACTCAACTCTCTTTCAAACCCCTCAATTAACACACAAACCTCTGTGCGACCCCAATGTGTGTTCTCCCTTTTGTTCAAGCACGGATAATGGTATGGACTAGCCATTTCCAATCGTTGTGAACAATGTTCCATCTCTGCTCGGTTCGAAGGGCTCTCGAGGTCGGACCAAGGTCTCAGCGCCCCATTATCCGAGCAACTATACTGAGGCGCGTTATTGATTCTGAAAAGTAGGGCTATGAATGAACCCAGACGGGAAATCAAAATATTGTATCTACCTTAGGGTAGTGTACCTACGTACTCAACCCGGAGCGACTAGCTATAGTACCTACCTACGTTATAGAGAAGATGTTCGAGGAGTAGATTCAGATTGCTAGATGGCGGACACGGTTGTTCCTAATCTCTTTTAGGGGTGACGTCAGTTCGGTCTGCTAAACAACTTCTAGTAGCGGACATGACTCAGGATAAAGTTAGACCAGAACAGGGGTGTAGTTGAGCTTCTATAAGAAATGTAGGTATTTCTGGAATACCTTGCTAAACTTCTAGGTAAGAATGGGCTGGACGGCTTGCTAGTGTCGCACTTCAGAGGGGAGAGCAACTGCAGACGTCCGGGCAGTTCGGAGCTATAAGGGCGGAATTCCAGCATTATTCCTAGTAGCTTGACTACCTGCCATGGAGCCGTGTGGCCAAGTGAGCTACAATTCACTTGCTGCAAAATAACAGAGGTCTGAGCTCTTACAATACTCTCGGGCCAGTCTCAACTAAAAGGTGCAGGGCATCACGTGTTAGGCACAGGACATCAGACGAGAGGAAACAGCCTCCCGGTGGCAAAGCTCCAATGCCCACTCCCGTCATCACCTCGGCCGAACCCAGTTTCCAAGGTTCCGGTGATCTCTGCTTTTGCTCCAGCCTCTTCCTCTAGTGGTGAGCTGATTGTACAATACAATACAAACATCTCCCCGATCAAACCATTGCAAATTCACAATGCCCATCTCACACCAAGAGTCGCACCAAATCGCGGTTCACGCGAGCCTGGGCGACACCCTTGCCCTAGCCACCTGTGTCAGGAATTTGGCTATGCGGGAAGGCGTCTCACCCGCTGAGGTCCTAATGGAATGCAAAGACGACTTTCAACAGACAGCAGCCCATGCCGCCGCCAAGGCAGGACAAACCCGTAAGCACTGCCGCCAGTTACGCCACGCTTCCTTTTCAATGCAGAGACCGGAACTTGGAAGAGAGACCGATGATCTGATGATGTTTGCAGGCTCCATAGAGACGCTGGCTGAGCTTCTCGGCAGCACGGCGAACAAATCCACTTATTTCAACCTGCAGAACCGCTTCTCAGGCGACCGACCAGTGCATACCGCCATGCGACACGGCTTCTTCACCACCTTCAAGGCCCTGGTGGCCAACGGAGCCGACCCGACGGCCAAGAATCGCTTCGGCGATTCCGTCACGGACTTTCTAGGGGATTTTGAGCCAGAAGAAGTGCGGAGCATTGTCGATCAGTACAAACGGGGTTCAGCGGACGGAAAAAATGACCCGAACGGCAAAGTCAGTGTCGCATGTGTACAGACCAAGAGACATGGCTGGATAGTATTGGTAGCTGACAAGGCCTTGAGACTAGAATGCCCTATGAATGCCGCCTGATCTGTTGCGGATAGCATGGGGGTTGAATTTCTTTCGCTCGATTTCATGGGTTGTAGCAGACTGGACACCGCGGCTTCAACAAGTATGCCAAAACCATAAATATCAATCGGCGAGATATTGCGTGGATTTGGTGACGAGAACCTGCAAAAAGTAATCTGATGATCGTGGACGTCTACATTCTCCTCCGGGAAGGCTCGAACTTCCAACCTCCTGATTAACAGTCAGACGCGCTAGCCAATTGCGCCACAGAGGACATGAAGTTGTATAGTGGATATAGAGGGCTTCTTTTATCTCTCAGCTTCTGACTGCTCCACTTCGAACGCATTCCATTTCGAGGTTCGGAACTTACAGTTCCGGGCATAGGTACGCAGTTTGGGCTGCTCTACTGTGTAAAAGCGCCTTTCCATAGCAAATCACTAATATCTCAATAGGCAGGTGTGCTGAGACCAAGGCTTTTAGCTCAAGTCTTTGGCCCGTGTAGAGTCAGGGGTAGGACCGTTTGTTTAGATTTTACCCCGGAACCCCGTGCTTTCAGACATATAGCGCACTGACTACCTATGCACTGTGCCCATTTCCAGCACTAAAAGCCGAACTAGTCTTCTCTGCTTTCTTCTCCATTCACTCTCCAATTCCTTGTTCTTCTTTGTTGATTTAGAGGACGTCAGGAAGGTGGATGACGCTTGGCCATCTTGTCTTTAAACCACCCCCTTACGCTAGGCCGTCAAGAAACGGGGCTACGACACAAGAAAGTACTCACAATCGGCCGGAGTCAGACACGAACACTTTGGAAGATTGTAGCCTACACCCCTTGCGCCTCTCGTATTCCAGTGTCTTACCGCATGGCCACGGTCAAGTACCACGTCACACCGCCCAAAGAACAGGTAGCTGCCCGAGACCCAGAACGCTCCGTGTGACATTAGAGACGAGAATCCCAAAGGGACTCCGCTCATTGTTTAGCACGTGCAGTGAAACCAACATAATCTATCCCGGTTCGTGTGTCCTCCTGTGTACGGTTCATCCCAGAAAGACAGGAGGCTGGAAACCGGGAATCATTGCAACACCGCAGGCAAACCTTCCGAGGACAAGACCTGCGCGCTGGACAAAACAAGGGGACTGTGACACCTTCCGACCTGGGAGGGGGGAAACACACAAGGGAATGTGCTCCCTTTCACTCGGCGACAGCATCGTCTGGCTGCATATGCCATGATGCCAAGCACAAGAGTGGACGGATGGTGTTGTGTTGGAATGGCATGCCACATAGAGGAAAGAAGCGGAGAGAAAGAAAAGGGAGCATATCACTAAATGGGCCCGTAAAAACAAGGCATCGCTATCTCCAAGAAGATGGCTACGGGAAAGTAAAACATTCTCCAACCCAAGAAAAGCCCCAACAACAAGCACAAGATGATATGGGGTCTCCTACACGGAAAGTTCCCAAGCACGCCTCATCAGCGCCTCTTCTTCGCGGTCTCAAACAGCGCCTTGATATCCCTCTGCCAGGCCTCAACGTCGACGCGCACCCAGCGGCGATCATAGGTCATGAGCCCGTTGACCTCGCCCTCGACGTCGGTGGTCTGGGTGTAGACGGCGCCCGAGCAGGCGTAGCGCTCGACCTGCTGGCGGAGCAGCTCCAGCAGCACGTGCGCGCGGTAGTGGTACGACTCGAGGCCCTCGTGGATCTCGTACGTCTGGTTGATCGTGTTGACTGCTTCGGGGACGGGCCACAGACTTTTATTATTTTGTTTGTTGTTATCAGCATGGAGGTTCTAACTTGGTGTGCCCGGGGTGGAGACGGGGGGGTATAAGAGGTAAAGTTCAGGGACAACACATACTTGGCGTCCTCCGGGCGATGGCCGATCCCGCCGAACTCGCCTTGGAATCCGATACGGTTCGGATCGTAGGGCGAGGAGGCGAGTGAGTAGAAGGGTGTGCCGCATTGGGGATCGGCGTAGTGATGGTTGTCCTAAGTTTGTTACTAGAGTTAGCCATTTCGAGAGTCTTGGAGCATCATCAGCTGGATGCCAAAGAACCAACCGAAAAGTCGCCAGCTCCATGATCAAACCATCCCGTGACCGCGTTGACCAGGCGGGTTGGGTCCAGCTTGCGGATGCGGTCCGTGATGCCAAACTCCGGGAAGTAGTCAGTGATCTGGCCCCATCCCTCGTTGTAGATGACCCATGTAACAATGCTGGGATAGCTCTTGTGCTCGTTAACCATGATTTCAAGTTGGCGCTCAAACTCTGCTTGCTCGGCGTCCGTCGGCCGCGCGTTGGTGTACTGTCGCATGGAGGGCATATCTTGGATGACCATGAGGCCGAGGCGGTCGCAGGCTTCGTAGAACAGATCCGGCTCGATCTTGATCTGCGAGGTTGTCAGAAGAAACGGCCAGAGAGTCATTTTTGTAATATGGACGAACTCACGTGCTTGCGGACCATATTCATACCAAGCTTCTTGATGAGTTGGAGATCATAGACCATCCCTTCATGAGTCGGCGGAGTGTACAAACCGTCGGGCCAGTATCCCTGGTCAAGAGGGCCAAACAGGAAGACGAACTCGCCGTTGAGCAGTGGCCGCTTGATGCCGTTGACCACTCCTGTGGAGATGGTGCGGAAGCCAGTGTAGCTCTTGACCTTGTCAGACCCCATCGTCACGGTGATGTTGTACAGCGTAGGCGAGTCTGGGGACCAGAGCTTCGGCGACGGAATGGTGAAGGTGAATTCCTCATCCGATGCGTGCTGATGAAGGGCAACCCTATCACCATCGGCATCTTCAACTGAGACTTGGACCGGAGTAGCCTGCTTCGTGCGGCTGTGGACGATGACGGTAACTGGAGTGGGGAGTAAGAAGCAGCTTTCTGCCATTCGAGCTCCGATGAGACTCGCCTTTTCCGTTCATGTCGGCCGCCACATCCAGGCCCGCGACGTAGTTATCTGGCACACTCTCGAGCCACACTGTCTGCCAGATACCCGTGCAGGGAGTGTAGAAGATATGAGAGAGCCGCTTGGTCTGCTTTCCTTGTGGGATGCTCTGGTCATCAGTCGGATCGAAGACAAAGACATGTCTATTATTGATTAGTACTAGTTGCCACCTGCCCAGAGTTGCGAGATATCCTACAGCTCATTGTTGCCTTCGACGAGGTTGGCGGTGATGTCGAGACTGAAGCGCGAGTAGCCGCCGCGGTTGAAGCCGACCTTGGCGCCGTTGACAAACACAGTGGCCTCGTAGTCGACCGCCTCAAAGTTGAGCAAGACCCGACGACCTTTTGCCCAGCGGGATGGGACTGTGAAGTTTGTACCAAACCACATATGGGTAATGCCGCTAGTGTCCATGATGCCTGAAATTCCGCTCTCGATGCAGGACGGAATGAGGACCTCCTGAGCCAGAGGCAGCGCAGGCGGGTTCCCGGCATCACCGCCCCCCTGCGCAGGCTGGTAGGTCCAGATGCCATTCAGGGATTGCCAGACATCTCGACGGAGCTGCGGGCGTGGGTACTCGGGCCAAGGCTTGGTCCGTGCCTGCTCGGTGAATGGCGTATCGAGCGGAGGTGCGAGCGCCTGGTATGGCGCTGCGGCCCCGGCAACCCATGGCAGAAGCAGGGACCATAGCAGAAGAGAGAAGCGCGAGACGGTAAACATGATATGCTATGTGTTGGTTTGTGCCAAAGCAATGGGCGGCTTCTCTAACCAAAGAATGGATATTGACCGATACCCAATTGCTCACGCAGATGGGCTGTGCAGTGTGACAGTAAACAGAACAGAATACCCTGGTAACGGTTGATAGGCCTCCATGCCATGGAACGTCGTGAACAGCGTTGTTGTTCTATGCCTCTCTATGGGAACAGGTGTTGGTATTTAGAGACTCAGACTTCATCCCAAGTACCAGGTTGCTGCCAGTTCGGCACTTCGATCCCCACCGATCACAATCGGCCGTTCCGTTCTGCGGAGAACTCCGCACGAGATCTTGGAGTCAACCCCAGGTGATCGGCCTGTCACGGGGTAGCATTTTAGTGTCTAAGATCGGCCAGAACTGCAGGCCGACTGCAAGAGCGAATCCTTCGAATGAGGGGTACCTGAGTGGCTGGAATGTGCAGCTTCCCTGTTGGGATGACAAGGTGACGCCAAGGGAGCATCCAGGTCAGCAAAACTATATTACCAGCTGTGCTCCCCGCAATGACGCTGCATCGAGCAAGGACGAGCATCGCATATTCAAGGATATGATGCGATTTCTCGAGCAAGCAAGCAGGCGTGGAGAGGTTGAACACAACATGGCTGGTGCGACCTCAAACAATGCGACCGCCAAGAGAGAGTGTGTGTTTGTGTCTGGCACCCGCATGGTTATTTGCTCACAGAGGTGAAGGACGGATGTGGTACATACGAACTGCAAACTTGAGAGCATTAGGTGATGATACGTTACACATTGACACGCGGAGACTTCTGATGCCACACTGCACCAACCTTGAAAGCAGCCCTTGTTACCAACCAGGAGGCGTGGTCAACGAATTTGGTAAGAGAGTTGATCAGAACTACCAGTCTGTGACGCGCCTGTATCGAGTGCAGTGGGCGCCTTATATTGCTTTATAGTAGGTCATAATCGGGTAAGAACCGTAACTGTCAAAGATCAGTAGAGAGGTCATGGATCTTTGATGCATCCAATTCGGGAACTTGTTGGCCACACCAGGCTGTAATCGCATGGGATTTCGAAACACCAGGTCGCATATTTTCGTGTAAAGTTGCAGGTTGTCATTGACTCGTCGGAAGTTGAATTGAAGATTATTACTACTGAGAGTCAGGTTGTTGTTGCCTGCGACGACAAGAGTACCTAGGTTGCACCTGCCGTTCTCCCGAGTCGATTTCCATCCAGCCCACCGTGACTGTGGCACGTCCGACTTCATCATCCATGATCTTGATGTTCAGGTTCGCCATGGCTGTCATTCTCCGACTCCATCCGGCACTGTTTATAGGGCGCTTCCTCTACCCAGCGTATCGCTCAGCGCCCCTTATAGTCTTCCTCTGCCAAATCCCGTCTTTAATTTATGCTTTCTCCGGTCTGTCTGGAGTCAAAATGCAAACGCCATCTGACTCGAGTACTTTTAGCTCTCGTTCATTCCTCTTCCACCTAGGCGGGTCATGGAATATCTCTCGTCTAAATGGAATGTTGAGCACATGATTAAGAGATTACCCTGCGCTGCGTGGGAAGCTTGTTGTCGTTACTTAGGACGCTTGGTGACCGGATCTTCGGGGAGCATCGCCGCGTTATCGTCTTCCCAGCCAAAGCTGTGTAATAGCCGTCTTGGGTGTATGCGATACTGACGATCCGCGCCGTCCAGAAGCCGCTGCCACTGCGCCTGATAGATCCTGTCGGCTTCATTGGTACTCTCGCGGCAGGTGCTTAACCGCTCGTGCCAATCCTGGATGCTCGCTCTTGGCCCGTGGTTCCCGATCCAACCGAGTGTATTGTCGACAAGGTTGAAATAGGTTTGCGCCTGATTGCGCCTGGTTGCGCAGGCTGAACATCCAGATCTCGAGGAAGGCTTTCAGCTCGATGCGCTCGCGTGCCTCCTGGGCTTCATCCTGTACGACGGAGAGGAAACCTTCAATGTCGACCTCTTCATTTCTCGCTTTTTGGTTCCCGGCGTTCCCAACATTCTGGGGATAATCGTAAACCTCACTAGCGGCCTCGTAGTTGCTATCCTTCCGCCGCTTGACTGGCCGCTCGGCACTGCCCGTCCTTGTTGATAATGAGCGTCGGGTGCCTGAGCTTCGTCGCTCAGCGTTTTCTTGCCGCCCCCGCATTCTTTTGCCAATCCTGGCCTCAGTACGCGGAAGTTCCGATAGTGGTGGAACGCCCTCCGCATCCAGGTCTGGCGACAGCGGATCGACGGCGGGTATGGGTGAGCTCCAGCCAGGAATAAGCGGTTCGCAATCTGATAGTGAAACGCTTCGAAGGTCTGGCAATGAGATTGTTGTTGCGCCTTTATCCGTATTTGGTGGCTGGGTGTGATGAATCGCTCTTTGTTTCTAGGGAAACTTCGCATAGGATTGGCATCCGCCGACTTCATTCCGCTCCAGATTGCTAGAGACAAAGATCAACGGGAATGGAGACGATGCTTAAGCTAACAGAGTGCAAAGGCTTGCCTCGAAAGCAGAATCAAGCTCGGCTTTGGGCAAGGTAAGGTCAACTGACTTAACCGACTTGCGAGCAAAGGTAAGAAGAGGTAGGTATTCTGCATTGTATCATCGAGTCAAAGCAATCCCGACTGGTTCATCTCCGGATTTTCGCACCTCTCTATCAAACCATCCACTCAACCCGACCCATTTTTCACTTGCTCAGTAGATCTTCAATCCTGTCCGTGATGTCCGGAAAAGGGAACTGCATCCTGTTGCCGGGCACGATGCCGGGCACCAAGGGATCGTTCCAGCCGAGGACCATGTAAACGGACGAGCTTCCCATCTGTACCGAGGCCACAACTACGTTCGCACGCTCATACAGCTGCCCCGTCGGAATGGGAATCGTCCCCAAGTACTCGGCTGTTTTCCACGACCGGTCCTTGCTCCGCAACACCTGGATGCCCGAGAAGAGACTCGCGACCAGCAGGACTCTACCGCCGTACATGGGCGGCAGGTAGATGGCGTCCGTATCGTTGTACAGCACCTCGGGCCGTATCGGCACATTTACAGGCGTGCCCCGGTCCTGCTCCTCGGCCAAATCAAACCGATACAACCGCCCATCGCCATCCACAGCCAACATGGTATCCCCGCCGGTCTCCCTCACCACAGCCAGCCCACTGTACCCCTTCTGCGGGGTCTCGGGCAGCGGGTCGGGCACAAGCCACTCCCGCAGGCCCCTCCCGTCCCTCTCGACCCGGAGAATGGTGCCCGGCCACGTGCCCACGATGTATGTCCTCCCCCAGCGGTCGTGCTCAATGTCCTGGAACCCGCCATACAGGTCCCTCGACACGTCCGTGACATTGACCTCCCACAGTACCTCCCCTCCGCTGACATCATACTTGATCAGGCCCCTCTCCCCGGTAACGTCGCGCCCTTCCGTCGCCCAGGGGCGCGCCGAGTTCGCCAGGATGCTGATGACATGCCTACTTTTCCCCTCCTCCTCCTCCTTTCCCTCCTTCTTCCCTTTCGCTTTGTTGTAGTAGTACGGATCCCACGCGACGCCGCCGATGTGCAGCGCGCCCGTGTGCGAGATGCCCGGGAACTCGAGCACGGCCTCGACCGCGTTGGCGTACGGGTTGTAGCGCACGACCGTGGCGTTCCACACGGCGCCCAGCCAGACGCGGCAGAGGACGGGGTCCCAGTCGGCGTTTTCTGGGTAGAGCTGGTAGGCCGACGCGATGATGTCGCCGCGCGGGAGGGGCGGGCAGTGCTGTCCGAACCAAGACGGGGTTCCGGATGCGCTAATGGTGGGGAGGGCATACAAGGTGACGGCCAGGAGGGGAAGAAGGGAGGTGAATTTGGTTGCGGTCATGCTTTGGTTGATATGATATGGCAGAGTGTTATCGGCTGTCAGGATCCAAGGACGCGAGAAAGCTTGAGGTGAGGTGCTGCCATGTTAGGGGCAGGGTCTTATTTGTAATTGTATTGTACCATAAACCGCACGAGTTAAGCCTTCAGCTATAATGGCTGCATGATTCCCCATTCCGCCTCTGCATATGATACCACCCAGAAAGCGAGGTGATGAGTAATGCACTACAGAAATATTTGAGTCTGAAGGGCAGCCATAGGACACGATCAGCTTGGCAACAGTTGTCGGTACCGCCCACGATAAGCTCACCTCATCCCGCAGTGTAACGACGGCAGAGCTGAAGGGAAATGAATAATCCACAACAACCAGTACCAGAGACTACACAACCATGATTGATCAACACTATTAGTAGGTACCTGGTCGGTATCCATCTCGCCCAGTCGTCATCGACCCCTACCTGGTATTGACGTTAGGATTACCCTGCTCGAGCAGGGCATTAGCCTCCCCCAGGAGCGACTTGTTCAAGTACTCGATCCTCAGAAACGCAATCACCTCCTTCATGTACGGCTCCAACGTGTACGGCCCGTCGTTCTTGAAGACTTCCGTGAGCCACTCCCACGCCTTAGCCGCCACCATCTCCCACTCCTCCTCCCTGCCTTTGAGACACACCCCGAAGAATGCCAGCACAAGCGCAGTGGCCAGCTGGTCCCCCGGCTCGCCCAGGTCTGCTCCCACGGCCCGCGCCGTCGTCAGCTGCCCGTCCAGGCCTAGCAGCAGGAGCAGTCGCTCCTCCCAGTGCCAGGCGCCGTTGAAGGTCTGGAGAGACACCAGCATGTTGAACTTCTGAGCAAGGTCCGCGTCGTCGACCGGTGGGTTGGAAGGTCGGTTCCAGTACCCTCTGTGCCGTGTTCCTCTGCCCCCAGTGAGTCTGTGCAAGCTGCGAAGGGCACGCGGCGCAGGAGGAACAGGAGCTGAAGTGGCGCGGGCCGTGACGGAGTACTTGGCGTTGCGGGTACTAGCAGTAGCTAGTAGGCCAGCACCCATGCCTCTGTTGCGATGTTGTTCATGCACCACTGCCCTCGCGGCGTCCCGGTGCTCTTGGTCCCCTTCAACCGCGACAAAGCTGCACCACTTGCCGCCCACCTGGTACGTGACGCCGAGTCGGACGGCCTCACGCTCCACCATGTCGCTGAAGCGGCCGGGATACTTGTCGTTGAGCAGAGGGGCGGCCGGGTCCTTGGCATCCTTCGCGTGGTAGATCCAGCCGCGGCCCTGTTCCAGCTCTTTCACGGCCTTCCTGGCAGCGAGCTGATGGATCGTCTCCCCATCCTCCCGGAGGGATACGGGGATCTCTTGTGTCAACGGCCTAAAGTTGCGGGATATGCTGCGCAGAACAACAGACGTGAGCTGCTTCTGGGGCGTTTCTGGGGATAGCAGCAGGTACACGCTGGTACGATTGAACGAAAAGAGCGGCGGGATGCGGAACGGCGCCTGCAAGATCTTCGGCTCGGAGACGGGCGGAACGTGCGAGTATTTGCCGCCAGAGGAAATGTCGGCATCAGGATCGGCCATCTCGACATCTGGGTCGACCGACTCGTCGAATAGGGGAATGGGTTTGCTGGTTGCCGCCTCCTCTCTCCCCTTCTTGTCTGGCTCTTGCACGTCGACTGCCAAAGCATCCGTGGCCGAAATGATCTCAAACCCTCGTCGATAAGAGTCTTGCCGTACTTGAGCTCCAGGGCGTATTCACTGATGTGGGGCGTCAGGGCGGCCTTGAGCATTCGCATGACCTTTGTGTTCATGTTCTCATCCTCGCCGACAGCTTGCGAGAAGCCATTGCCGGCGGCGGCAACACCTTCGATGAGCGCGTGGCTGACATCACGGCCGATGCCTAGGGTGAAGACGCGGATGCGGCCCTGGCTCTCGGAAACGCGCCGATTCAACATGTCGAACAGTCCCTGCAGGTCCCAAATCTCGCCGTCAGTCAACAGAAACACGTCCAAGTCCATGTCGACGTGGCGCATCTTGAAGACCTCCTCCATCGGATGGTAGATATTTGTGCCCCCAAGGTTTGCGACAAACCCGTCCCCGTATCGGGTGGCTTCCTCGAGAGTCCACGCATCATATGTCTGCGACCCGGACGGGAACAGGAACTCGTGGGTGCCGCCGAACGAGCAGATGTTGAACTTGCTGCCCACCGGGATCGATTTGAGGAAGAGATTCAGGGCGGCCTTAAGGTTGGCCATTTTCTTGCCGGTGCCCATCGAATAGGAGCGATCGCAGACGAACACGATCTCGGGTCGCATGGGAGCAGTAGAAAACTGTGGCACAAGCGTGACCATCAATGCTCGGTGGTTGGGGATTGTGGGATGCGTCTCGAGCACGGCGACCGGCCGCTTCGTATTGGCCGCCACAACCAGCAGGACAAAGTCGTCTCCCAGCTCAGTCGTGGGCAAGGCCAAGGTCGCCAAAGCCTTCCGCAGGTCCCACTCCGCGCCGCTGGCAGCCCCCGTGGAAGTGTTGCCCATTGTTACCGAGATGGGGTGCGACGGAGACTGGACCGTTTGGATACTGGAGCCCTGCGGCATCTCGACATCCACGACAATGCGGATCTGATTGTCGCTGACCACCGTCGGGTACTGCAGCAACTGACCGGGGTAGCTCCCGTATTGCGGCACGATGTGGGTAGGGAGGGTGAAGCGGATACCATCCACCTCTGCGTCGTGCTTCAACTCGCCCACATACGTGACTTCGACCTTCACGGTTGCATTGGCGGGGATGTTGCCCACCATGGCAGTGAAGACATCGCTGGCCTCGGGCAGCTGCTCCAGCAGCCCGGCAGTCTCGCCGCGGTCGACAGCCGCCTTGTAAGTTTGCTGGGCTTCGCCGCGCTCCTTGACCACGCTCCGAATGACACGGTCGTCGTTGATGGTGCAGACAAAGCCAACAACGGACACGCCCTCGTACAGCGGGAAGGTATATCTCAGCTCCGCAATCGGTTCCCATCCGGGGTTGACGAACGTCTGCGTAAGCGTCGTTCGACTGGTCAGAAAGACCATGGTGGCATGGGCCGTGAGCGCCAACTGCGGGAGATAGATCCGCTTGGACGATGGCGAGACATAATAAACGCCGCAGATATGCCCGTGGAGAGCCATTTTGAGGACCCTCATTTGTCAATGGCTCGTCGGTGCAAGAATTGGGCAGCTCGAGCTTTGAAATTGGATGTAATGGAATCGGCGATCGCTGTCAGCATGTGTAAGTGTAAGTCACTTATAGTAGCAAGGGCAATCAAGAAAAGAAAGCACCCTACCTGATGCACGAATGCAATGCGGTCGGTTGTACGCTCCATTGACTGAAGAGGGTATTCCGTACCTTACGCAGAGTGCCAGAAAGAGCCGGAAGACAAAGACCCCAAGCGCGTCATCAATTTATTGAATTTCACTGCAGAAATGCCCAGCTTGGCTATGGCCAAAAGGAATCCTGCCCACATTCTCAGCCCTACAGCATTCTAATTAGTTGTACTAGTAGGCCACAAGCGGTTAGTTGGTGTGATCTTGGTGGTGGCAGTGATTGCTTGCACCGGCCGGCGGCGAATCAAGTCTCCCGCCTTGCGCACCTTCCCCCACCTTCTCCGTGTCCAAGCAGAGATAGGTCAGAGTAATGCACAACTGAGCAAAACACTCCCTGGAAGAAGCGCCATGTTTCCACGCAGCTTGTCTTGGCATTGCCTTCAAGCCTTTGAGTCATGGTGTCCATTCTCAGCTGGAGTACTAGGAGAGGGCTTTAAGATGCTTCAAGCTGTTTGCATACTACCCGAGGCACTATGAGGGGTTAAGTTGGTACCTCTACAGAGAAACAGTGATACCCGAGCATTACTAGTAAGGGAGGTATGCTACTAGTAGTTTTAAACGTATGGAGTTTCTCGAAAGGACCTAAAGACACGAAGGCGGATCAAGCGCTATAATCCACGCGGGTAATAAACGAGAGCGCAGTGATGGCCAGAAAAGGGGCTTCAACCAGTTCAGGGATATACAAGGCCAAGTTCAGAAAGTGACCCATATTAGCTCACTACCTTAGGAAGCCTCTGGGTATATTAAGAGGAATACATGCTAGGCTATACAGTAACCTGGCAGTATTCACCATACTAGTAAGCTTTATTGCCACTGATGCCATCCTGCCCCAACAACTCGAACCATCATCCCAGAAACGGTTATGCACATGGAGCCAGTGTCCTTGGTGCCCTATGTAACATATCTTCAGAACCTCAAGACTCCATGTCCTCAGGTTGCGCCGTTGGGGGTTGAAAGGGTTTGCCGGCAGGTCCAGACAGACCAACAGCTCGAGGTTGATCATTGCTTTGGTCAAGGCTTGTGAATCCTCACCAACGCAAGGAAGTAATCCTCCAGCGGCAGCAAGTTCAGCAGAAATCCATTGAAATGCCACGCTAGAAGGCATGCGCACGCTCCAGCGACTGCATCCAGGACGAAATGATTGGCAGTGGCAACGATTGCCGCAAGGATGACGGCTGGGTAAATCATGCCAATGCCGACGATCGCAAGGCGTCTCCAGCCGAACCGGCCTCGCTTCCTCAGGGGTACCGTGGCGATGGTGAGGCCGATGAGGAAGGAATAGCCGAAGTGAAGAGATGGCATAGCAGCTATGGACAGTCAGTATATCGCCATTCGCGGCTTTCGAAGCGCTCTGCAGTAAGCAGCACTGACCATATTGATTGCAAAATCGGTTGGTCGTCCAGACACTACTATCTCCGTCTGCCCCGTGGACGGTATCGACGAACCCGAAGCTCTTCGCCTCCTTCGCGTACTCCCCGGTGTAGGTGGGGTCGCTCAGCAGCCTCGGCGGCATACACGGCCAGAAGGTGAATACGATGAAGGCCAAGAGATTGCACATGGCCATGGTTCTCCTCCTCCTCTCGTACACGGCCGGTCCAAACTGCGGCGCGAGCTCTCTCCAGTTGTCGCCCAGCTGCGCCCGGTCACCCTGCTCTTTCTGCAACGTTCGCCTCGGCCGCGCCGTCGTAAAGTGGTACAGGACGATGAGGAAAAGGATGGTACCGGGGATGTGGATGAATGAGTAGACCCTGTTTGTCCACCGCATGAGCGTCGGACTCTGAAGGAACCATCGCTGCACAGCGGGCTCGATGAAAATCCCAAGGCGTTGCTCGACATGGATGACCTGGAGTGCATGCTCCCGCGCAGTGTGGACGGTGGACTCCTGTAGCGTCACGGCGGTAAAGGCGCGCCCGAGCTGGTAGACCTGGGAGAGTATAAGCATTCTCTGGGTTCGGCGGCAAATTCGGCAATGAACGAGCTCATTCACTACTTACCCAGTAGATGAGAGCCCAATACCAGACCTCCACGAGGAACGGGAACCGCTGGAGTACTCGGCTGAGGAAACGAGTCCTGAAGACTTCGGTGTTCGGAGTCGTCACCTCCTTCTCCCAACCCATGAACCTGAGTTTCCGTGGCCGCCATGGCGGGGTTGTCTTGTCGAAACCATCCTCTGCCAACGTCGTGTCCGAACTGCTACTAGACCGGCTTAAAGTTGGTGGTAGAAGGGTGATTTCGT
This sequence comes from Chaetomium strumarium, assembly GCF_033439665.1. Classification (NCBI taxonomy): domain Eukaryota; kingdom Fungi; phylum Ascomycota; class Sordariomycetes; order Sordariales; family Chaetomiaceae; genus Chaetomium; species Chaetomium strumarium. Next base: position 5,561,621 of record NW_026944429.1, on the reverse strand, counting down.
CCTCTCTCCTTCTGCTAGCTTCGACATCCTCCTCATCCGAGTCTGAGCTGTATTTGATGTGCCGCCACGGCTCCGGTCGTTTGGCGGAGAAGGGGGACCAGGAAGAATTACTTTTGTTGCGGTTGACGATTGTGCCAAAGGCAAGCAAGCTCACCACAACCAGTGGCTCCAAAACGGCGCCTATCGCCATGTTTGGGAAGGGGTTGCGTTGATACGCAGAGGCGAACTAATTCGCCTTGCGTGTGTGAGGCGGAACGAGCAAGTGAGGAAGGTTGATGTCGAGAGGGGAGGAAGGGGCATCGAGAAAGATCAATCAACGGGGTCGCACGGGGTTCGTTGGGAGCACAGTTGGGATTAAGTTATCAGCCAGAACGGCCCGGGAAAGGGCACATGTCCCGAGTAGGTCCCTCCTTCCAAAATCCCTGATCAGAGTCGCATGGCATTTCAAGTTCCACAACCGACTATCATTGTTGGCGACCCGCCGCCCACAACCCGTCCCCACCAGCTCATACGTACTGTACCTCTAGCCATCTGCGGCGTGCCGATTCAAAGAAACTTGGAACAGGCCATGCCTGTTTGTCGACTCCGGACGGTCCGTTAACGCGCCGAAAAAGCCCGGTAACCAATCCATGGCCACTGTCTCAATGCAAACGGAGCGCGAAGAGGTTCTGCGTAACATTCTTTCCTCTTGGCAATGCCCAGGAAAGCATCGCAACCCTGCATGCGGCCAATGCCGTCGTCGCTCTCCACGACTGCTCTCGGATAAGTCGGAGGCACGAACAGAACAGAATTCGCCTACGAGTGGCGTTTCAGACTTTCAGTGCTTTCGAGGCCCCGCTGCATCTCGAAATGGTAATTTTCGGACTTGGACACGGCCCAGACAGTAACAAACGTTCCGTTGTTTCCTGCGAGCCTGGCACACAGCGTATAGTACCGTACCTAGTGTATCACACGGATCTCACCCTTTGAGGTTCACGGTAAGATAAGAAGTCCAATACCTTCAATTTATCGCGGAATACGCGGGGCCGGTATGATATGGCTGTTATGTACCTCTAGTACATACTAGTACTCCACCCAATGTGCGAATGACGTAATTGCTCCAGAATCTCGCTTGGCCGTCACCAAAAGGATTTGCTTTGTCTTGCTGCTGCGCTGCTGTGCCGAAGCCGGTGATCCTGCCTTTCATTACAGTATTACTATAAGTACTGCGTAAGGTAGTGTTGGGCTTTTTCAATCCTGCCCGTTTGACTATGTCTGCCTTGGTCATGGGGGCACAGCAGCTGATGGATGCTGAGATGTTGCCGCCTCCTTGCGTTGTTTGCACTGTCTGCCTACAGTAACGGTCAGTTTCTAAATGCGATCGCATGGAAACGGCGGAGCCGCCCTGTGCGACACACGCAGTCCGAGGTGCGGTGTTCAGTTCTTCAGCTGACTCCGAGACATCATCAATAGAACTGAGCGCTGCCCAGTCGGCGCATTTGGTTCCCCGAGTGCCCGAACCGGCCTTGCAAGGAAGTCCGAGTTCGATCTCTTTCAAGGTTACGGTGCCATGATCAATCGAAGGGAGCGGAAAACCGAAATTTCGGACAATGGAGACAACGTATGCAGTACCATACCAGCTCGCGTGCGCTGTAACTCCCGGCACCCACGTCATTGATTTTGTGCGTGCACCTAGTGCGATGGTTTGAAGCGGCAGTTCGGGACCTTGAAACCCCGCTCTGCGAGATTCAGTTTTGTGCACCCAGCGATACGCGTATCGATGGCCGTGATGCCTCCCGGGTTTGCTGAAACGGAACATCACCAGCCAATGTGAAGTATCCGTCACCTGCGCCGCAGGGCTGACGCTTACCGAGAGCCTGCCTACCTACCTAGTGCATTGTCGCATCTCGAGCGGCAAAGCACTCCTACATTACATACTAACATAGTAGCTTGTCGGTGGTCGATTGCCGTATATCCGTAGACCAAGAAATCCATGCAAGGCGCGGAAACGTGGCGAAAGCCATTCCCGATCCCCGATCTTTGGCACCGCTAGCTTGGCGGGTGGATAAATAAATGGCTTGGCAGCCAAACCCGGGTAGGAAAACCCACGATGTTGTCGCGTGAGGGTTTTCCTAGTTCGCGAGCCATCGAACGACATCTCATGAAGGTACTAGTAGGTAATTAGCTGCTTCCCAGGCTGGTCCTCACAGCATGTTGGCATGCGTAACCACAAACCCTGAAATCAGCGTCATCCAGAAGCATGCCGCTGATGCCTGAGGATAATTTGCAAAGTTGCGCGTGGAAGCATTGGCACCTACGACTTATTATTAGCCTAGACCTGATGAGTACCTTACTGAGGCATACGTGAAGTGGTGGTGGTCCTAGGTAGTACCATAGCTACTGTTAGGCTAGCTACCGTACATATACTCTACTATCATGAACTAACCTACGGGGCTGAAGAGTTAGAGATTGAGTCTTTTCACCTTCGGTGCCGCTGTCCACCGAGTTGTCGGAGTGGTGTGTAAGTGTATAAGTAAATAAGGTAGTATTACGGATTCAGTGACAATGGTAGATACCAAAGTAGTGGTATGGAGCGAGCATGCTGGAGGCGGATTGAAAGGCCCTGACAGAAGAAAAGGTGTGTGAAGCCTTGGTACTGGAGTTGAGCGGTGATGAGAGGTCGAGTGCGGAAACCAAAAACAGTAAGTAGGCCAATAAGGTACCTTGCCGTACCTACTGTGTATCATGATACTAACTGCTCGGAAAGATACCCAGACGCATAGCGATCGTCCATACTAGTAACGACTCCCTATAGTTGTCTGCGGCATGGTACTAAGAAGTCCAAGACATATCCCCTTGATCGACCTTTGCCTGAGAACACTTAATACGATGTTGGGTTACGCAGTGACAGCATCAAGACAGAATTTCTCACCGTCACATACTAGTACGCCACAGCGACGAAGACATCTCAATGCACCGCTCAATCGACACTTGACAGTTGAACTTGGCTGCTAGAATATGCAATCAGCACCTGGCCTTGCTACTGTGAGCGTCCCGGAACTCGTATATAGACTGCGAGGGCGAGAGATCGTAACCGCAGTTATGGCAGTCTCTGTCTCGTACTATACTAGGTAGTACTAGTAGTAAGTACTAGTAGATGAGTAATGCTTGGTGGTATACGACCTCAGGCAAGTAAATCCGGGAGGTACGCAGTAAGTACAGGTACCTGAATTCAATCTTCAGGGACTCTGTGCTTCGGAGAGTCGGGTACTAGAGGTCTTGCAGATGGCTCACCCAAATTGCCAGGCAAAAGGCTCGGTATTGGGCGCCGCCCACATCGATGCACGGAGGACACCAAAGGCCGGGCGCGGGTTAGGTGAAGCTGAATACCGGGCCCGCAATGGGGATCAGGAAGACTCATCGACCATCGACTACACGGTGTCTAGCACCAGTGTCCTCCGTGCCAACAACCGCCACGACGGGGAGTACACTGTGGCGGGTGGTGTTGTATAATGTCTGACAGCAGTCAGCTACGTTCCCCATCGTAAACAGCCTATACGACGACCTCCTAGACCACCACTACATCCGCCACAGCGGCGCCCTGCAGCACACGGGCATCCACCGCCTCCACTTACATAGTCGTCGAGGAACGTCCGGGACTGAGGGGGCCAGGTCCGGGCGGCCACGGTGCTTTCGAAGGCCAGCGGCGTAGTACTGTCGAATTCGAAACAGCTTCCCTTGTGGCGTCCGTGGCCGGCTTGGGAGTGTGAACCGATCATGTTTGTGTGAGATCGTAAGCCGTTGCTTGGTTAGCCGAGGAACCTGAGAGCGGCCTCAAAACTGCTCTGCATCCCGTGGCTGGGGAAAAAGGTGCTGTATTACGCTCCTAGGATAACTATCAACTGCAAACAAGTGTCACGGTCACGGGCAGTGGAATATATCGTTCAAGTTGTTGATGCGCAGCCGGCGCAAACCGGGCTGGTCACTTTGGTTGAATCCTACAACTCCGTAGTACTACTGTGATCCGTAGATGCAACACCCGGTACAAAGATTCACCCGCTGAGGTCTGCACAGACCATATCGCCTCGATAATGGAATTATCAGAGTTTATGAGCACGGTTTATAGCCTAGCGTGACTTTGCAGGTTCTCGGTTCGTTGCATTGCTATGTCCATGGCACGGGTTCTGCATTCATGATCACTCAACCGAAGCTGATGACGAGCATCAAAAGCACGCGATGGAATGAGCTGTATCGAGAGGAGCAACAATGAAACCTGAATCAATAAGGTACGTACTTGTATGTAGTACGTGAGGGATACGAACATTACGTACGAAACCATATGGGCCAGATGAATCTGTGGGGCGTGGGGTCCTGGGGTGTTCCGGCCCCCGGTGCAGACGCGTCGCGTCTTCGTCCTAAATTTTGACATCCGTCTCGCACAAATGTCGCGCCGGGGAAAGAGGACTCACGCGCTCACGCACTTGCAAAATACTAGTACTAGTACCGTGACGGCGCCGACGCCATCAAAGCGGAGGCGGGTGGCCGATGTCATTGTCATAAGCAGTGACGCCGAGCCGGACGGCTGCAAGGTCTTGGAGCCGCGCCGCGGCGTTGCAGCAGCCGCCAATGACCGGGACAGCGAAGCCGCTTCGCGACGTCGGCGCCCGCTGGGGTTGTTTGCGCAACTGCAAGAGGACGGCTTCAGGGACCTCAAACGAGACATCTGCATCGAATTGAACAGTCTTCACCAACCGCTCGAGGGCCGGGACGGGGACACTGAGAAGGCGCTTCGCGATGCGCTACGGCAGTGGGTGGAACAGCGCAAGCCGCTGCGGGATACGAACCATCTTTATTACCGACTCGATAACAGATACAGCCGTGCCTATGACCCAGCAACCAACAGTTACAAGCCGCCGGCATTCGTGGGACGCGATCGCGCCGTTGTCGACATGCTCGGCGAGCTGACGGGAGACGTCCCTCTTGAAATATTCATTGCCGTGCTGGAGAGGGAGGACACGATCGACTCGGTTCGGAGCTTTCTGGCCCGGAGCCTTATTGACCTACAGGGACGCGAGCTAGCTTCGGATATCCCGGTGGATGACCAGAATTGGGTGCAAGCGGAGCTCCTTCACTAACGGCTCGTGCTCCTGGCTATGAAGTGGGATGTGGATGGGATTGGGAGATGGTAAGCCGTATACCCTGTTGGAAACCGGCATCGGATGGATGCCAGCTCATGAACTGTCTGTGTTTAGGCGGTACTGTTAGTTCCACGAGACAGCGTGGTGGACTTTCTGATGGAGTGCGCTGACGCTCTCGCTGCCTCGTCCAACTGTTACCCCCTTAAAGTCCCGGGCATACAGGGGCTTGTGGAGTATTTCAGCGCTCAAATGGCGGTGGCCGGTAACTCCGACCGCATGCTTCCCATCTTCAAAGAGTTCTGTGCTACGCTGTGGCAGCTAGGTGGGGCAAAGGGGCTTTCATTCCTTCCGCGGGACGTGACTGAGAAGCTGCTAAAGGCCGTGGTTCATACCCAAGATTGGCCCTTCCTTGGGCTGGCCGCTGGCCGCCTCGGCCCGTCGCCGCCGTTCGCCTTCTTCATCTGGGTGGTTCAAGAGGTGCGCTCCGGGCGCCTCGGCCTCGTGGAGATCAAGAAAAAGTATGCACCCGCTCCTGTCGTTCTGGGGCCGGCTCTCGCTAACGGTGTTGGAGCTTGCTGGCTGCCGCCCTCACCTCAACGACCTGCTCCGAGAGAATCCTCATCGCCTGCCTACTTCTCCCTCTTCGATCACTAAACGCTACGGGTGAACAGCTGCTACGGCTGTTGCTTTTAGGGTTGTTGGACGACCTGAACCTGGATGGGGCGTGTTCTCATGCTGGCTACAATTTCGTTGACCTCGTCCACACAGTGCTAGGCCCCGAGGAGGTGGCAATCAAGGTAATTGTCCATCCCCCTGTCCTTCCCGTCTTCGCCGCCACTAAGTCAGTACGGGCTACTATGCAGGCTTCCACAGCTCGCGGAGAACAATGCGGCATGTGCATCGTTCTGGCTTGGTGCCCTGAGTAGGCTCCTCGAGCCGCGCGTGGACCATACTTCCATAGCACCTCCCGCAGGCCTTGTCGAGCGGCTGGCAAGGACTGTCACCGATGCGCTTGCTGTATCGAAACTCTTTCGAAGGGGGGCCGAAATCTTGGATTTGCGTCTAGGGCGCATTTGTGAATGCTCCTCAGTATCTTCGAACAGGAGCTCGTCTGGGGCGATCGATGGTCTTCAACTTGCTTCGCTAATCCCTGAGCTCCTTGCACGCGGCACGCACAGCGTCGTGGCATACCTCGCCTTCAAAATCGCCGGCGATGCCGCCCTCATAAGCCCGAGGACTTCCCATCTCTTTGGATACCCTTTTTGGGCCACCCACGAGAAACGTGGCGTTCCGCTGCCCACGGCTCGCTACCGACATCTCTTTGCCGCAATCCTCGAGGCTTACCTTGCTCGCTGTGTGGGCTCGGCGCCGTCCGTCAAATGGGACCCTAAGTTCCGCAAGGTCTTCTGCTTGTGCAGGATTTGCCACCTGTTCAACTGCTTCCTGAAGAGTAGCGCCACTGCTGCCAGCTTCACCTCCACTATACCGGCGGATGTCTCTTATATCAAGAGACGCTTGGTGCCGTACGGCTACAAAAGCCACCGTTGCCGTTTTACCATGGAGAACGGGGTGATGATCGTCCGGAAGTGCGAGGAAGCCGATGAGCAAAGTCGGCAGATTTGGGAGGACAGGATGGCCAAGGCAAACGGCGAACTAGCCAAGCTGAAGTGGAGGCTAGCATTGCGCACTATCGTTGGGGATGATTACTTGGCCATCTTTGACTTCCAGCCGGACCAGGAGTTTGAACAAAGCAGTCCTGTTCCCGTTGAAAGCCTGATGATGTCGGGCAAAGAGACGCCGCGCCTTGACGCAGCTGAAGCGCCGTTCTCCACGCCACCGAAGTCCCCGTCCTACGTTGCGTCTAAACCTTCGGGAGGCAGTCATGCGTCGAGCCTGGAACGCTTTAAAATGTCGACCATCAACCGCGCTGCGTCGCACCCGGCGGGCCTAAATGGATACACTCTATTCGCTGCTGAGCTTCAGGAACGCCGGTACGACCTAAGGCTGCCTACGTTCACGACACCTGAGTTGGCACAGCGATGGAAGGAGCTGTCGGACAGGTCGAGACAGTATTACAGTGTCAAGGCCGCCAATTTGCGGCCTACGGCCGCTCCAGGAGCATCTTCACCAACAATTCCCAACCGGTACGGCGGTCGTCTGCCTTCTATTCCACAATCCTTGCCTCGTCGAGCGCCACTGCAGTCCCAATCGACACCTTTTCAGCGCTCAGCAAATGTGGTTGGCGGACAACTTGCGTCAAGTAGCGCTTCGCGGAGGTGGCCGTCGACCCCATCGTCGCGGCCCACCGCAGCCGCGACAGTGCTACCTCCTTCAGGGTCGCGCACTGTGCTAGCCCCCATTTCCTCAAGCCGGCTCAACTCGGCCCAGCCACCACGTAGTCATCCCAAGATCAAAAAGGAGATTACTTCTCAAGCAACTCCTTCGCGAGGTGTCAGGCAGACGGCACCGGTAGTTATCGACTTAACCGGAGATGACTGAGTGCTCCTCAATCCACTTGGATCTGAGTCTTCTGAGGTCCCATTCTTGACTCGTCAAATACCCGCTGTATGTATTGTACAGTACTAGTAGTACACGTGCATGTCCGTGTTGGCGTCACGTATGCTATTTAGTTACAAGGCACTTGGATGCCGACTGAACGACGGGTCTTGTTCAACAGTGCGACAGATTTTCTGGGTTTTGGTCTGGCAGTTCAGTTTGCCTTGCTGTCTCACAGTATGCAGGCCGTGGGGCTGAGCGGGCATTACTGTACGGGCTGTTGGTTGAGCGTTGCACCACTAGCCGCCCGTGAGATGCAAGGCCGCCAACAGCGCCTGCCCCTTGACTCTCGCTTGGACGTGTAAGTTGGCGGCCCCTCTCAGCGCTCAGCGCGCCCATCGGCCCGTCTCATTTAGGCTAACATATCCTACTAACTAGAATCATTAATCTTCACGTTCCTCATCTGCAATCCAGCTTCCCGATCTGCACGATTGCTCAGTTTTCCGACGAGGAACATGTGAATGTGATTCTTACCTGTATCAGCCGCTCAGACTAATCAGACGTCTCGGCTGGGTGGGGCTTTGCGGCGCGGTGCTGCGGGTGTGTGATCGCGCACCCGGAAGTCATCCGCTGGGGTCGGGATTGGCGCCAAGGCAGCCACCTCGCATGGGAAGATGGGTCGCACACAGCGATGCAGTTCAGTGCTGCGATTCCTGTGCCGCGAGCTGGTGATGTTTTAAAAGTTTCGGGCCCCCGGCCCAACCCAGATTCTCTCGTCCTGCTCAATCCCGTCCCAACTCACAGCAAGAGAGACGACCACGGGAGCGAACACAGACTGAAAGCCATGGCCACAGCCTCATCCCCGTCCGGTGCGACCGCGGCTGGCCCCGCACCGTCGGAAGCGCCCACTGCCCGGGTTTCCCCGTCTAACACGATGGATACGCCCTTTGAGGGTTTAGCGATGGAGTTCATTGATGACCTCGAGGTCGTGCCGGTCGACTACTCGGAGAAGCGGAAGCCGCCGCGGAGGTTTCTGAGGGCCAGGGAGGGCAAAAAGCAGTACCTGCCCGGCCAGCCACGCATACGCCTCGACAACAAGCCCAGGGGCGATGCGGACAGCAACACGGATCTGCTCGACTACCTGCACCATTCCCACAACACCGACCAGCTCAATGAGCTCCTCCCGTTCATGCGGTATATCTTTGTACAGACACCCTCGCACATACACATCAACCCGTTGCATCACCAGAGTTCGCACGAGCGCAAAATCAAGGTGACGGAAAGCTCGGGCCTCCACCTGGTCTGGTACTACGAGATCATCTTCATCAAGCCGGTGCCCGCGTACTTCTACTCGCAGGCCTTCTGGGACTACATCGAGCACGCCCGTCCAGAGATTTACAGCGCGTGTCTCGGCTTCATGCGGAGCTACGAACGTCTCATCCAATACGAGATCGACTTCCAGCTGGCCTGCGAGACTCGCCTGATCCCCAAGAAGGGCAATGGCGAGCTCCCGACCTACGAGGAGTGGTGCGAGTTCATCCGGCCATTCGCCAGAGTCGGCGACAACCATGTCAATCGCCGGTACCACTACGGCGAGCTCCGCCTGACGCGCATCAACCGGGCCGCCTTCTTCTTCAGGGGCAGTCTGGCCTACTTCCACATCTACCCGCAATGGGGTTCCTGGATACACCACACCCTGGCCCCCATCGTCACGCTGTTTGCCGTCTGCTCCGTGGTGCTCAACTCGATGCAGGTCAGTCTTGCTGCCATGGATCTGAGCCACCAGCCGGAGGGAGGAGCATGGACGAGACTCATCGACGCCTCGCTCTGGTTTCCGATTGCCGTGATGCTCGCCATAGCCCTCGTGCTTGCCGTCGCATTGATTGGAGTGGGCTATATGGGTATGAAGGATCTGGCCCGTGGGAACGAGGTGCGGCAGCGGAAGAAGCAGGGAGACCCGTACGCTGGGTCGCGGAGCCACGGCATGGTCTGGTAGCGACTGACCACTTGGTTCCCCTCTCATCTGCACAAAAGAAAGGCCAGCGGGATATTTCAGTTCGCGCCCTCGGTTTATCCAACGCGTCTCTGGGAGTGGCAATCACGCTTGGAACTGACTCCCTTGCTTCTTTAATTACAGCTCCGCCCGCTTGATGCCAAACCGCTCACTCAACGTCACCCAGGCTCCAACGACGAGCAACACCCTGAATGACGCGCCATCTGCGCCCTCGCCGAACGCTGTGTCCAACGCTCGTCGTACGATTTCCCAGTCTACAAACCCGAGCTGCTCAACCGCTTCCCTCGTACAGATCTCTCTCAGCTTGTTGTGCAGCGGCCCATCCTTTGGCCACCTGTTGGGAGCCACATACGGCTGCTTCTTTCGCTCGTACAGTTCCTTGGTGATGTACGGCTTCCCGGCTTCCCGGAGGATCCACTTCTCCGTGAAGAGGTCTGTGATGAACTTCTCCCGCGTCCCGGCCCAGGGCAAGCCCCCACTGCGGTCTGAATCCTGCATCTGCGGCGTGTATGCGAGCTTCACACTCGGCGGCAGGGCGTTCAGGTACTCGGAGAGCACGTGGTCCAGGAACGGTGGCCTCGCCTCGATGCTATGCGCCATCTCGGTGCGGTCGCCCAGGCACGTCAGCAGGTTGTTGGCCAGCATCGATCTGCTCCACAGATACTGCGAGGAATGCAGCGGGTGCCATTTATCGCGGATCTTCTCCTTCGCCTCGGCCGGCATCTCGTTGATCTCGGCCAATGCGACGTTCACTCCGGCGCATTTCTCCCGCACCCAGGGCGCAAACAGGTGAAGGGATGGTTGAAACACTGCGGCCCAGCCCATGACACTGACGTCGTTGACGGCGCGGAAGGTCTCGCCAAAGTCGGATCCGTGCTGGAAAAAGCCGGCGCCGGCGCGGAGCAAGATGTCGAAGTCCTTCCGCGCCTTATCTTGCAGCCTTTCGCGCAGCTCCGAGTTCTTGGACAGCTCGGTGTCTGGCATGGCTAGGTCAGGCTCTCGCAGGAAGTCGGGCACGAAAAAGGGGTAGCCGGTGAAATGCTCGTCCGAGCCTTCGCCGGTGAGCACTACTTTGAAGCCGTTCTCGCGTGGTACGGTCGACAGGCAGAACTTGCCGACGCTGTTGAGGTCAAAGTTGTGGTGCTCGCAGTGGTAGGCCGAGTCCGCAAAGTTCTCGGCAAGCGTGGCCTCGTCCATGCGCTTCTTGAGGATCTGCACCCCGAGGTGGTTCGCCGTCCGTTCAGCAATCTCTGCCTGAGTTATTAGCGTCTCTAGCGAAGACGTCGGCAAGGGATACTACAACCATACATACCGGACTCGTCGAAGTGGCCTTCGCTTGGAAACTCGATCGAAAAGCAGCAGATGCGGCTGGTCGCGTCCCTGTTCCCGATCCGGATGCCGTCGTCCCTCACCAGGTGTGTCACGATCCCCGCCAGCAGCGAAGAGTCGATGCCGCCCGACAGATAAATGCCCACGGGGACGTCGGCTCTCAAGCGCAGACGGATCGCCTCGGTCAGCTTCTCCCGGACACCGAGCACCATCTCCTCGACCGACCGCACCTCCCGTTCCCGCTGTTGCACCGAGTCAGCGCTGCTGGTATACCGCTCGCCATGGCTCACTCCGGCCACCCACCTTGTCCCGATACTCCATATCCCAGTACCGCCGCTGCACCATGTTACCATTGCGCCCCACCTCCATCCAGCAGGCGGGCAACACCTTCTGCACCCCCTTGAACAGCGTCCTTTCGCCGACCTGCCAGACACCCTCCACAATGGCGCCGACATCCCATTCCGGCTGCCACCCGAGCGCAAGAAATGCCTTGGCCTCGGCCGCAATCAGCAGCCTTTCTCCGCCGCCGCCGCCGCCGCCTTCCTCTCCGTCCTCCTCATCCTTAATGATGGTCCAAAAGAGCGGCTTGATGCCGAACCGATCCCGCGCAGCGATCACCCGCCCGCCGTCGCGATCGTCGTACAGCACGAGCGAGAACTCGCCCCGCAGATGGTCCAGGAACGCGGGGGCGCCGTAGGCGCTGTACAGCGCCAGCACAAGCTCGGTGTCGGCGTGCGAGTGGAAGGCGTAGCCGTGCTCGGTGGCGAGCCGCGTGCGCAGGGCGTCGCCTTCGTCGTAGATCTCGCCGTTGACGACCGCGTGGAGGTTGCCGTCGGACGAGTGGTGCGGTTGCGTGCCGGACGGGGTCAGGTCGTTGATGGAGAGCCGATTGTGTGCCAGGCCTGTTTTTGTTTTTTTCCCCATTGACCGTCAATGGTTTGTGGCGGGGGGGGCATGCTAAGAGAAGGTTGTGGCGGGAGGGGGAGAGGACTGCTCACCGACAGAGGCGTCATCGTTGATCCAGATGCCCTTGGCGTCGGGGCCGCGGTGGGCGATCAGGTCGAGGCTCTTGCTAAGTTGGGTCTCGAGCTTGGTGCGGGTCTCTTGTTGGCATGCGGCTCCTGTCGCACGGCCAGTCTGGCGCCGGTCGAGGCGGATGCTCACGGAGATGCCGCACATGGTGGACTGGTGGGTGTGTCGTACAGTACCGGGAAAGACTGAGTGGGGGGTTCGATCACTCTATAATGAAGTCGGACACTACATGGCTTTTATGTCTGACAGAATACTGTACTGTACGTGTCCCAGTTAGGTGCACATCTCCCCAATGATACTCCCCAGCTCAGCCCACCAGATGGTTCCGATCAGCTCAACATTACAGGTCGGCAATTCGCTGCTCCTCGCGTTTACAGGGTTGTATCAAAAACGTAATGGGAATTGCGAGGCTGGGAAGATGATGCGAGACGGTGTGGGAAATCAGGGCTCGCCATTCGTTTACACTACCTTAGGCATTCGCTCGGCTGGAACTCCGAGGTTGTCATCAACAAATCCGGGTGCCTTGGGGGTCGGTTCGCTTAGTTATGGTGCTGGTGAGCTGGATTCATCCTTATCCCTGGGCCCTGGTGCTTGTGTCAGGTTGTCGAATTGTCCCTTGCAGCTTGGCTTATGCTTGGCTGACAGTGGCTCCCGAACTGGGCCCGATCAGCGGAGCTCCGCGGGGTGGCTCGAGGTTGGCAGTACGCTAGTGGCAGTTTACTGAGCGCCCCGCAAAGCTTCGCGGAAATGCCGAGGGATGTTACGGTTGGTGTGGGTTCTCGAAGCATTCACCTTGGTTTTTGGATTAGTAGTGGCACGACTCACGAGCGACGGTGATCATGATGCTTGCAAGAGAAACGGTTTTCGGGATATAAATTGGATGTTGAATTCCGGTTCGAGTCACAACTTCACGAAGATGAGATGGATTCCACAGGTAGTTACGTGCTATCACTGCATGTACGGCTGTAGATCCGACATATCTAGGTATTCTCCGTGTTGTACAATACCTGCACAAGCGACCAGTCTAACCGTCAGATGAATCCGTGAAAACAACTCTTTTCTTAATGTCGAAACACATCAACGGCTGTGCACCCTCTGCGCGGTCTCTCCCTGGGCGTTCTCGACCCCGGTCGCCTGTGCGCCCTTGCCCTCCAGCATCATCTCTTCTCCGCGCGTCGCGTGGTTGGCGCCGCCAAACAACGCGTCGATCTCCTCCAGCGGAACCTGCTTGGTCTCGGGGATGCAGAGATACACGAAGGCGGCGAGCAAGAGATTCACGCCCGCGAACATGTAGAAGGCGTAGAAGCCACAGTTGTTGAGAAAGATGGGGAAGAACTGCTGGAAGATGGCATTGGCCACGTTCTGCACCTGCGAGCACATTCCCACGGCCTGTCCTCTGATGTTCATGCTCCAGATCTCGCTGGTGAAGATCCAAACGGTGGCGCCCCATGACGGTTTGTCTAAGTAAAAGTAAGACGAGGCGCGTTAGCGGAATGCGAAACAGCAAAACGCGGGGATGACGGGAGCCCGACTCACAGAAGAAGATGAACAGGAAGAGTAGGAACACAATCGAGATGCCCACAGAAACTGACTTTCCCCCGCCCGGCGATGGTGTCTCGGTCTCGACGGCGGCCGCAATTACCATGCAGATGGCCATGCCCAACTAGGTATAAAGTGCGTTAATATACGGCCTTTAACGGTAAAAAAACGCTAACGTCAAGGACCTACACCTCCGGCCATGAGAAGGATCTTCCGCCCGAAACGATCGATGATCCAGATGGCGTTGAGAGTGAAGATAATTCCGAACGTGGCGTTGAGGGCGTTGATGAGAGCGATCTGGCCCGAGCTGGTGAACACCTTCTGGTATATCTTCCTGCAGAGGGAGATGGTTAGAAAAAAAAAGGGGCAACTACGTATCGAAGGGCCGTTCTTCTGCAAGCTTACGTGGAGTACGTGTTCAGCGATCCCTGGCCCGTCAGCTGTTGCCCGGCGTTGAGGATGGAACAGAGCAGAAGTCGTTTCCGGAGAGACTTGTCCTTCCAGAGCGCCGAGTAGCTGCCCGAGATGGCCTCCTTTTCGTACTCGATCGCTTCTCTGATCCTTAGGAGCTCTTCGTCGACTTCCTCCGGCGTCTCGCGGACCTTCAGGAGGGCAGCCCGCGCCTTTTCGATGTTGTTGCCCCGTTGAATGAACCTTCAAGAGAGACTTGTCAGTCGTGTTGTGCACGGGTGGGGCAGATGGAAAAGAAAAGGTGGGACACAGGTATGTACCATCGCGGCGACCCAGGGATTGTCGGCAGAAGGCAAAGAATCAGAGCCGGCACGAGCAGTTGAAACATGACGACCATCTTCCAGTCCCATTCACCGAGTTTCTCCTTGTGCTGCGTGCAACCATAGTTGACCCAGAAGCAGATGAAGGATCCGACCGAGTAAAAGGTTTGCCAGAACGTCATGATCTTTCCGCGGATCTCGGGAGGGGCTAATTCACCAATGTAGATGGGACCGGCGGCTAAGTAGAAATATTCGTCAGCGCTCGGTTCCCAGCGCGTGCCGACCAGGGCTCGGGAGTCTGCATACTCAAGGCAACCCCCTGGCCGATACCAATGATGCAGCGTCCCGCCAGGAAGCACGCTATGTTGTGGCGTGGAGAGAAGGTCTGCATAAAGGTCGCAGCAATTACCAAAATACATCCAGAAGCCATCCCGACTTTCCGACCCAGGTAGTCGGCAACGGGACCGCCCAGGAAGAAGCCTCCGAAGATGGCGCCGACCGTGTAGGCCGTGTTGATGGCGCCGATCATGTTAGGATCCGGGTCGCCGAAGTAGGCGACCCAGTTCTTGGAGCCCTGGACGGAGTTGTAGACGGAGGCATCGTAGCCATACAGAACCATGCATGCGGCCGCGACAAGGGAGATGTACCTGAGATGAGATTTCATTAGCGTTGACTGAGCGTTGATTCTTGAACGGGAAGGACAGATCATGCTCTTACCAGTTGAAGACTCTTGTTGAGCCGAACGTGAGTCCCATGATGGCGGCTGTGCTTGGCGGCTAACTTACGACTCCAGGAGATGCCGCAGTTTCTTGGTATGCAGGCCAAGCCGGGAGGGCGCCCTCTTAAACCCATTTCGTTATCAACAAGCTTCAGCCCTCTCCGGGCCACGTGCGGACGCGCTAGCCTTGACCCAAACTGATACGGACCGAATCTTGCGCCATCTTTGACCCCGGATTTCTCGACGGGTGGAGTTTACGGGATGCGGGGTGGCCAACGAGAGAGGCTGCCACGGCACAACTAGCGACTTCGGGGCCCCATGGGGGCGAGCGACAGGGGCTCAATCGGGGCTTCGGATTCGAGGAATTTCTAGGTCTGCAGCGCGGTCTTGAGGACGCTTGTCCAACTTTCCACGAATCAGCGCCAGGCTGCCGCCTCTACTTCAATCATAAAAAGAGGACGGATAGCCGTCCACCAATTGAACCCGATCGGCAAGATCCTTCAAGGAATCTGATATTCGTGCGTACACTACTGTGTACGTCAGGCCACACAAACTCGAATTCCTGGATATAAAAAGAATGGCTGATAAACATTTGAAACCAGCTATGCAAGCAAGAAAGGCCAGGACTCAGGAGAGATATAAGAGAAAGGAAAGGCGGAAAAGGGAAGAACTAGATCAGCCGGATGCTTTCCAACCTTACACGGCTGGGCCAAATCGCAACTAGAGAGTTACGAGGAGCTTCTAAGCGGCTGATCGCTTCTGCTATGTCGTACCTACGTAGGTAGTTAGGAAGCCGCGAAATTCACGAACAGCTAGGCCGACTTCAACGGCAAGAGGACCGCCTTGCGACTGCCTCACCCCGGCTCGAGCCTCGTGGGTAGCTGCTCTTGCCAAACGAGTCCTAATCTCCCAGTCGCTGAGCTTTTTCAGACCTCGCATCGAGGATTAGGCGTTTATTTGGTTTGGAAGGCGGGATCCCCTGTATAGGGGCACAACGCCGACCCGTGCTATGCGCGTGAGGTTGTTGGATAGGAGATAGGATCGGGTTCTGCCGTCTCCGCGGAGAGCGGCCGGGCCTCAAGAGGAACTAGCCATCGTCGCCTTCTTCAGCTGGAAGAACAAGGGCCACACAGAGGAGATAGAAAACTTTTCGTAGAGACGAAATTGATCTTTTTTGTAGTTGTCTCGCGAACATTATTGTCAGAGTATAGTCCCTGGCACCCCGGCCCTGCCTCTCGTACAGCCCGATACTTGGGCCGCTCAATCCGAAGTCCCAACCCGACGCCCTGCCTAGTACAGCCCCGTCGCCAGTTCTACCTCCTAGCCAGTTCTACCTCGTCTCCGCATCTCGCCCGCGGTAACCGCCCCCCGGCGGTGCTGCCTTGTCTCCGGTGATACCCACCGCTTTCCCCCCTCGGCCCCCCGGCCCCGGCCAAAATGACTAGCAACGGTAAGCCCCTTGACCCTCTCCACTGCCACTCCTGAGTCCGGCCTCCTGACGCCCGTAGCAGCCCCCCTGTCTCGCCCTCAGAGAGCAGCAGCTCTTATCGCCCGTGTCAAGGTCCAAGAACAAGGACGCATAAAAGCAAGCGCCAACACACAGTACATACCGCCCATTCCTCAGCCGCGTGGCCCTGCCCTCCCGGCCAAGCGTCGTCGTGTTGAGGTTGAGATCCCGGACAACGAAGACGACGTGGATAATCCTGATAGCGAGGATGACGTCGAACTTCTTGACAGCGAGGACGACTTCGACATATCGGACAGCAAGCATGACATCTTCGAGCAAGCGCCCCTTGTCGCCAGCGACGAGGGAATTTCCAACATAGACGCAGCAGACGAGAACTCTGTGCCCCGGAGAAGATCGAACTCGTCCATAAGCCATGGGTCGGCGAAAACGGGCTTACCCGGATTGGCCCTCAGCCGCAGAAGGAGTGCCCGTTTGTCCTCTCCGGGCCTTTGAGCGAGGTTGAGACAGTTATTAAGAGGATGTGCTTTGCTAACCTCGCTGCAACGGACGCCGATCCGGGGGAACTCGAGGTCCGGATGCACGAGTTGGAAATGGCCATACGAAGTCGTCTCATGCCGCATGGAGACGGCCATGTGAGAATGCTTCGTGACTATACAGGCACGGAGATGTCCCTGGCGCCTGGGGCATGGTCTCGGGGTCTCGAGGCGTTTTACCCCTTTGCCAAGCAACATGACGAATGTCTATACCACGTCTCAAGCAACGTAGGGGCAGTCTTCCCTACATTGAACTGGGTAAAAAGACGTTGGCCAATTCTGCAAGTCCCCTTACTTGCCAACATGCTAAGGTTGCGAGACGAACCCGACCTCCAAGTCCGGAGAGCCGCCATGTCCTGGACCTATATTGCCACGCGGAACATGACCGTCCTTGGCAGGATTTACCATTGTCACACAATGCCCACAGAAAGCAACTCGAGGAATGGGGACAATGGGACCTGCCGAAGCAGCAAGCAGTGCTCGAAGTTCTAAGGACGGGAAAGTTCAGGCCGGCAATTCAAGAGGAGCTGGGGTCTTGGAACATACGTGAGCTCATCGGGGAGACATCTGCCCGTGGATTGTTACTCAGCAAGCTCGTGTCTGCCATGGACATCTCCTGGGAGACCACGTACGGATGGCTCCAACAAGTGGCAACAGAGTACGGGCTAACAGCCGATGAGTTCAAGGACTGGTGTACTGCCCGTTCGCCGTCGAACGCAGGCGAGCGCGTCTTCTACCCGTTCCATGTCTCATCTCGGCCTGAGGTAGAAGAGCTCCAATGGGACTGGGGGACGCTGTACGCAACGGCGGTCAGGATGCTCAGGAACATGCGATCACGTTGCAACAGGTGGGCCGAGCAGGCCGGCGAGGGAGAGGCCAAGATGGATGCCCTTCGTCCTCATTGTCTGGTGGTGTCACCACCTATGCAAGAAGATAAAGGACGTCAAGAACAAGAAAGACGGGCCGAACACAGCGTCAGAGGAAATCGCCTTCGATATACTCGACCGATGGGGCCTCCCGGTTGTGCATTGGCCTAATAGCCCCTTCTGCGCGTCCCTCTGTAAAAACCAGGGTTCTTTGCCGCTCAGCCTGGGATCGATCGGAAGCAGGGGGATCTTGAACGGCGGCACAGGTGGCTGCGGTTGTGGCATGGCGGCGTGCCAGTTCCCCACCCAACTTCGGACGCCGAGTGCTTGGTCGATGTCCCAGAGAGGGTGGCTCAGTGGCACGCCCGAGATCACTCCGCGGATGCCTTCCCAGGTATCCGGATGGAAGTTGCGCATCCCCATGTTCGTGGCCTGCGCATCGACCGTGACAGTGCAGTGGGTATGGCCGAAATGATTGGCCGGGTCAAAGTCTTCGTCGTCAGGCCAATTAAGGCCAAACTTCATGGCGATGCCATGGTCCTTCCGCCTCTCCGGTGCCCCGAATGCCCAACCCTCTCACCATTCCAAAGGATGGGCATGTTGGTGCGGCATTGTCGGGTACAGCACGGTGGATAAGGGGATAACCGTCTTCTAGTGAACCACGACACACCTGACCCTACATGCTTTTTATTATAGTTTGATCAGGCAATAGAACAGGAGAGCAGTGCTCGATTTACATGTGCTTTGACCTAGTCGTGATAAATTGGTTTTGGGGTGCATCGATTTCCTATATCGATTATTGCTGCCAGGGCGTGCTGAGCTAGGTGCGTATATACAAAGACAGAGGAAAGAACGGAAGCAACAAGGGGTCCCGTGGAACACCATACAGCTGCTCCAGTCCACCAGGTTCTGTATCTCCTATACAACAACCTCACACGCATAGCGCGGGTCGACGTTGTGCCCCTATACAGGGGGACCTGCCTTCCAACCCAAATAAACGCCTTATCCTCGATGAGAGGTCCGACGCTATCACCACGGAGTCACGCCACGCACGGAGATGCAACACGCCCTCAAAACGGTGCATGTCCCTCTGCATGAGTCTGAACTTGATAAGGCCCACATGCGCCTGTTCGGCTGTCCCGTAGAGATCCTTTTAACTACTAGTACCTACTGTGTACCGTACTGGGGAGGGTGGAGATGCTGATTTAGATCATGTGGCAGCTTGCCCACTGCCCAGTGATAGTATGATAGAGCTCTTTGCGTCACCTTTCTGTATGCTGAACAAGTCACCTGGGAGTCAGATGTGGCATTGTGGTCATAGGGTTGCTGATTTTCAGTGACTCAGTAAGTGTCAATAGGGTCACGTCCAACATGATGGAATTCATCGGGGGTCTTGTCGTAGCAAGAACGCTCCGTTGACCCTGGTGGCAGATGCCCGAAACTTGTTGCAGGGTAGAACAACGCCCCAGAATAATACCGGCAACGACCAACCACTTGGTTCAGCGACATACATCGGTGATTGCTAAACTTTGTGGATAAGGCCCTGATATTGGCCATGATTGGGCGGGCCATTCTGATCATCAAACGCTGGACATGGTACTGCGATGTGTTCTGACCGTCGACAGCCCTCCGATAAAAATAGGCTTCACACTATATCCCTCGGGTTAGTAATACCATTCCTCCGCTTACCTGGATGCTAGTATAATCCACTTACCGAACTGGAAGTTGCCATCAATGTTGCCAATGCGCTCGCCCAGGTTCAGGTCCCTCCACTGCACATTGCCGTCGAGGTCCTTGAGACCGGCGCGAAGGACGGGGACTGAGTCGCCACCTTCGATCGCAAAGGTGATGCCCTCGGCGCTCTCGGAGAAGTTCACACCGCCCCACTCGAAACAGCCTGTGTGAAAAGAAGTTATAAGCGGGCTGATCACGGTGTCGGGGCAGCGGTACCAGCCTGGGCTAATCAGTAACGCACCGTTATCGTTCCCAATGTAGTGGTTGAGGTCCAACTCGGCATCAACCAGGTCCCCATTTTCGTTCCTAAGACGGGCCCGAAGCATGTGGCCGTCGTCAAGACGGATATCCTCAGCTGAAGCGTGGAAAGACATTGTGAATTGGTGACGTTGGAGACTGGAAAACGACGGCGAGGGAGAGTTTGCGCCACTGGAGGGGAAGACTACTCGTGGATGATGAGGGACTCGGAGCTTAAGGTGGCATGAGAACGAGGCCCGAAGTATTTAAGCTGCGAATACACAACCGCAATGGTCCCGCCTAGTGGGCCTGCCATGCCACAAGGTGCCATATGCCGCACAGCCGAAACGAATCAACAGGACAGGAGGCCTCAGGAGGCCTCAGGGAACCCCGCTCGTCGCGGCTTGGCCAGCGCACATATTGTAGACGTGGCATAACGAGGAGGAGGTTACGTGGAGAGTTCTTTATGATCACTCGTCGTTCAGCATAGATGTGGGGAGCATGTGACAAGGGGGTCACATCATGATGTTGGGATAGAAAGGGTGGAGCGGGAAGGAGTGACCAAGAATGTTTCAAGTTGGGTTTCTTTGTGCAAACAGAACACAACCTAAGGTGCCTGCCTACCTGGTAGTAGTAATTGAAGCAGTTAATAGCAGGTCGCTGTTTCCTGGGGCTGCCTGGTCCGAAACCTGGTGTCTCAGACTCTCATAAAGTACGGTGATACTCAAAAGAGGACGAGGAGCTTTGTGTAGTGGCAGAATAGGTCCAAACTGACAGTCCCTTGTGCCCCAACCGAAGGCCAAATCAGCAAATCATAAGCAGACCATTTACTTTACCTGGCAAGAAAACAGAAACGGCCCTTTCCATCGCAATCGCGTTGCCGTCTCTACGGGGTTATTCGAGTGATATACTGTTGGTTCAGACAACTGACCTTCCCAGGGAAGTGTGGCTGTGCGTAACGCACCACTTGGAGGTAATAGTACTGCAGGCCTGTTATACTGTAGTACAGCAGCACGCAATTTGCTCTGCAGGAGTGATCACTGATGAGTGTGCGGCAATTACCTGGCAAATATCAATAAGACCGCGAGTCCGAATACCAGTAGTAATTAAAGGAGACATGAGTGCTTGGCCGCTAAATGGAGGATTAATCAAGGTAAGGTAACATGTACAAATCAACCCGCTAAGTCTATTCCACTACTACCTAGTACTAGTACTTTTTGAACGATAATGATCCGTCAACAATGCTTCTAAACCAAGAAGTCCAAGCAGCACTCGCCGCACTCGGTCAGTGAGAACGGACGTCATATACTACGCGGTGCGATCGCCTGAACCCAAATGTACAGCTCGGCTCACAAGCTCGAAACAAAGACCTGCGGTAATAATGCCTAGCTCATGTCGCGCGACTCGAGCTTTATCCTCTCCTCGATGAGCTCCTCTTGCTTGTTCGTGCGCAAATGGTAGATGGAGAGAAATATGTAGATTGACAGGACGATGTACTCAGGCAGAAGGGCCATCAGTCCGAATGCGGTAGCCGATCCAAACAGCGGGCTCCAGTCCGAGGTGAGGATGTTGGTCCCTGAAGCCACGACGACGCCAATGATGCCGTATGCCGCGCGGACGCAGAGCGGGACGGCTGCCACCAGGGCCCATCTGACATACTGCGAGTGGGTGTTATGATTAGCATTTTCCGACAAAAGCTCCCCATCAAAGATCTGGTGGAAAAATCCGGGTTTTGCCTGCAACTTACGGTTCTGTGGGCTGGTGTGATCTGGCTCAGATTCAGAAACAGTCTGATGAAGGAAGCAATAAGGACCACGAGCGCGAGGGCAAATATGGTATAAGCGGCCCTTGACAGTTTCGACTGGGCGTCGGCGTGCTCGGGCTGTCCGGCGTAGCCACCGGCGGTGCCGAGGAAGCCGGCTGCCACCAGGACCCCGATTTTGATCAGGCGAAGGAGGATGTTCAGTCTCCGGTTGTCCGCAAAGTGGTGCTCTAGTCTAATTTGCGCGCGTGTGTCTGGTTAGAATTGGGACCCGAAGAGAGAAGGATCAACGTGTCTGCCTACACCAGGCGAGCGTAGCCCAAATAGGCCAGGATGAGCGGGATGAGGCCGAGGTTAAGGAGGATGATGGTCGCGATGATCAAGCCGCGGTTTCTCTGGTTTTGTTGCTCGATAATGGTCACGATACCACCAACCAACCGAACTGAACGGCGCAAATGTGTCAGCCATAGCTCACGTTAGACTATGCCCGCCTCCTGTTTCGGCAACTTACCGGTTGAGAATACTGCTGGGGGATACCATGCGGTGCGAGGCCGGTATCTCCAATTCCGGGCCAGAAGATACAGGGCGAGGGGCACCATGGGAACGTAGAGGACGACCTGCGCGATGGCAGCCGCCGTGTGGGGGTTGACGACCATTGCTGGGGCCTAGGGAGTAGGCAAGTGGAGGAAGTGTGTATACGTCTTCGTAGTACTGCTTTGCTGCTTTGCTCTGGACTTTGAAGGTGAACTTGAACTGAAACTAAGAGCTGAACTCGCAAGCAAAACGGTTGATGAGGATAGATCATACAGACTCGGAGCCAAGGGCCGATGGCAGCAGGAGAAGAAACCATCTTATATCCATATTTCATCCAGTCTGTTTTACCTGTGTCCTGTCTTCCGGCCTACCCAGATCCCCGTACTCAAGTGAGGTGCCAGCCCCTGGATCAAAGGAATCACTCAGATTGGCTACAGTTGAGCTGCTCGGCTTCAGTATTGAGCAACCGACAGGGCGCAGCCACGACAGCACGATTGGTCTCGAACTTTATTTCGCGGATTAGGAACTAAAGCGGTATAGCGCCAAGCCGTCAGACCGCAGCTTCTTGAAACGGCGCAGGCATTCCACAACCACGCACGCGGGAATAGGGCGGGAAACTTGGGCTGATTCAAATCTCTATCGCATTCACCTATCTACGAGACGCGCACAACACGAGCCTCGAGGTAACGTAACGCAACTACCACCTGCTGTCAGCCTGGCGGCCTCATCTTGAGAGCAAAGCCAATGCCCTTATTAGAATACTTATTCAGCACGTCGTTTCCCCATCGTGCACAGCCCAGCTACAACATCCGGAAGTTAAAAGTTGAAAGCTAAATTCAGAGTCCACGCTGCGATCGTTAGACTTCTCTGATCCGGTACGGAGTACTGAGGTGGAGGGTACTCAGTGCTACCTCACAGGAAAATGGTGGGCGTTCCCGGGCGGTCCAAGGCGTGTCACACGTGCAGGTCGAGAAAGATCAGGGTACGTACATGTTGTGCATCCGCCGAATGCGACCGCATTAGGCACGGTCTCTCTCGGCATCTTCTAACATCGGCACGCGGGAAAGGGGCTAACACGGGACGAATAGTGCGACGGCGATCTCCCGAGCTGTCGGAACTGCGTAAAGTCCCGCCGCGTATGCACCGGTTACCAGCGCAAGCATGCCTTCATTCTGTCCAGGGACATGCCGGGCGACCCTTCATCCCAGCTCCCCTCGCTGGACGAGTCTGACTCCGGCAAGGTCATGGTCTCCCGGTGGAGGGCCACAGACCAGGGTAGCAAGCCGCACGTCGCCTTCTCCTCCGCGTCCTCCTCTGCCTCTTCTTCCGTCTCCGCGTCGTCATCATCGGGCGCGGTCCGCAGAGCAGGGAGCAAGACCCCCCTCGCCCAGGCTCGAACCTGTCCCCCTCTCCCGCCCGAGATGTCCGTCCGCAACGTCTTCCGTGATCGCATCTTCGCCTTGTTCGCTGAGCACAACCTATCCGCTACCGATGCCTCGCTCGAGTCTGCTAGTGATGCCGTGTGGCAGTCTTTCGGCCAGCGCAGCGACTGGTTGGTGCGCATACTCAACCTGCCCGAGCTGACACCGAGCCTCGAGGACTCGCTGCTGGCCGCCTGCATGGCGATTCTGGGTCGCCGAATGAACCGCCCAGCCCTTACGCGGGAAAGCCAGCGGCTCTATGCCAAGGGCCTGTCGGCCATGCGCCGCGAAGTCAACCGCAAGTCGACCCCGGCCAACGAGCAGAGCCTCGCTGCCTGCCTGACCCTGATGCTGTACGAGATCTCCGAGTGCCCCGGCGACTCGCCGAACGGGTACATGGTGCACTACCGGGGCGCGATGGAGCTGATGCGCATCCGGGGCCCCGCCGCTCACCAGTCCGGACTCGCCCACAGCGTCTTCCAGCTCCTGCGGCTGCACAGCGTAAGTAAACGACCGAGTCACCTTTGTGACTACGGAAGCTGATGTCCATGGATCACACAGGTCTTTCAGAATATCATCTGGAACAGCACGAACTTCCTCACCCAGCCCGACTGGCGCGACGTGCCCTGGGACCCGCGCCCAGAGAGCAAAGCACCGTTTGACCTTCTCCTAGACATCCTGCTTGGCCTCCAAGACCTATCTCTACGGCGCCAGGCGCTAGAGCGAAGGTTGAAGGCCAAGGAGGACCTCCGGCGCACCCTCCTAGACGGCCTCGAGTGCGTCCGTGAAGGTCAGAGGACAGAGGCTGTGCTCGAGGCCTGGTATGACCGCTTCAAGGCTCTGGCACCCGGCGCGCTGTACCACCCCGAGTTGTCGCAAATGGACAGCGTGGTCGACAGTCCAGAGACGGGCAAGCTATTCCCCGTCGTCTTCCGCTTCCCCAACTTCCTTGTCGGCCAGACCATGATGTACTACTGGATCGCTCTGATGAGCGTGCAAGCCCACTGGTGCTTCACGTACGCCACACTGGCGCAGCTTTCACGGGAGCTCGATTCCGTGGGTCGGGGCAACCTCGTGTGCACCTGCGCGGGTGTGTTGGAGCCCGTCGTGACGTGCTTGCGGCACTTCGCCATGCGTCTGCTGCCGCCACTTGGGCACCGAGAGGAGTGGCCCACGGGGCCGGCATATCATGTCTGTCAAAGCATCGAGTACTTCCTCCTCCGCCACGTGCGGCCGATTGGCCCAGCGAGCGCGATCCCCGGCTTGTTGCTGGTCAAGGGGTACTGGTTGTTCGCGCCGGGCGACATGAGTCGGGAGATTACGTGGGTCAACGAGATGTTGTGCCGCGTACGCGCTGGTGGCGGAAGCATAGCAGGGCCTCTGGTGCGCCTGAGGATGGATGGAGGGGGACTGACTATTGTCGACTAGGTAACTGTACTAGTAGTGCGATGGCCACACAATCCCGGTACTCACCGTCGCTCTTCCTCGCTGAAATTAGTTTGTCGCAAGCGAGGTTCAGTTACTTACCCAGAGAGGTCGGCCGCGAACTCCGGGCCCCCCTCGGTTGCCCAGACCTTAATGCGATACCAAGTGTAATTTTGCTCAGCCGTGTGACCTAAAATAGAAGAATTCCCCAAAGCACCTAAGATAGTACCGTAGGTAAGGTGGTAGGTACTAGTGAGGTCAACTAATAGTATTCCCCGCGAGCTGCGCATCCCGATCCTTGAGTAGACCGATTTTGTCACCCCAAGGAGAAAGGTGACATGGAGCAGGCAGGACCGCGGATACGTGGTGTATAATCGCGTATGCTTCGAGGATGACAGCTCCCAGTTCTTCAACTGCTGGCTCGACGAGTGGGCACCCCCTAACGGCTGCTTTTGCCGCCGTCGACACGCCGCCTTTTCGCTTGTATGCAAGTGCTGGGCCTTGTCGGGGCCCCAGCCTGTTTCTCATCTGCCGTACCCTACACGCGGATGCCCAGTACGTCTTCCTTTCCAGCAATCGTTTCATCATCCCACGACTTCCATGCATTCCCGCCGTGGGCGGTACCCTTGTTTTCGGAGTGGGACGAAGAAGAGCCCTTCCCAAAATACCCCTATGCATGCAATATGCTCGCCGCCTCCCAATTTCTACGACACGTTGTGCCTACTCGCTCGCTTTGCCATCTCCGGTACCTCGAGTTGGTCTTTCCTCCTTACCAACCTTGTAGCTGGCCCGGGACCGATCACCATGCGGTACAGGACTGGTGGGAAACGGTCAGCTGGCTCCGAGGCAAGATCAATCCCGCCGGGCTCACCCTACGGTTGGTCGTAGCAGAGATGCCCGATGATTCGTTGCCCCCTTACTATCACGTCGAAAACGATAGCAGCCTCGTACTACGGTACCATATCAGATGCCCAAGGCGAAGTGATAATGGAGGCGTATATGGATCTCTTGCAGCCTCTCAAACAGCTGGCCAACGATGGCCTTGCTAAGTTCTACGCCAACCTCGCCTACTCATGGCTGTACACTGAGGAAGGGGCAAGGCACTTACAGGAGGAGGCAGAGGCGGACTACGACTACGAGGACGACTAGTGTTTACTGGGATTTGGAGGAGAAGATGGCCCTGAAAGAACGCGCCGAAGGTTATGTCATGGGCGACCGTTACGAAAGCCTCAGAGCAGACGATACAGAGGAGCCGGAGCTCGGAAATTGGGACAATATGTTCTACCGTGGCTTCTTCGCCTAATGGCGGCTACTACCAGAGTTCGCACGAAAAGCAACGCGACGAGATATGTATGGTACGTTGAGTTTGGTCATATACGGCAGGCACGGGAGCCTTTTGTTGGCATATACCCAACGGGTCCACTTCTTTCGATTCTTGGATATTAGTATGGATATGGCTTGCAGTGTTTGTAAGACCAAGTACCGGTCTGCTCTGTTTGCAGATTATTCGATTGACATGCCTTCTGCCATCTTGACCATAGGCTGTCGCATGCGAAGATCGCAGGGAAACGCAACGAAGTACCATTGTTTATCAATTATCAGGCCACGCCTGAGACTGACCACATCGCCGATCTTGAGACGCCATTCATTGCGCGATCATACGCGTAGCTGCCCTTATCTGTTGCACGGATCGCAAACTCTCTTACCGCTTGAGTGACTGCTTTCCGGGATAATCAGTCAAGTCCACCAACCTCCACTCCACCACTGCCTTGCATGACGTATGTGACGTCAAGAGTACGTCTTACAGATCACTCTCCTATCTCATCACTCCTTATTTACTATTGCTTTTTCCTCTTCTCACGATTCTCAACAACGCCTCGCAATCATATTTTCACAAGATACTAAAGGGCCTAAGAGCACTGACACAACACCGTATTTCAAATAATCACATTACACTCAACACTCAAAAATGTCCAACAACCCTTTCGCAAACAAGCAGGACAGCCAAAAGCAGCAGCCCCACGCGGCCGAGGCAGCCGGCGCAGCAGGCGGGTTGGCGTCGGGCATCACGGGCGGCGTGGCGGACGCGGCCAAGGGCGTCACGTCGACGCTGGGCAACACGGCGGCGGGGGTGACCAACACGGCGGGCGGGATCGTGGGCGCTGCGACCCGCGGGGTCGGCGACACGGTCACCGCGGCCACGGGCGAGACCGGCAAACCCGTGGGCGATGCCGTGACGAACATCGGAGCGGGCGTGCAGGGTGCCGCGCGCGAGACGGCGGAGGGGGTGCAGAAGGCCGGGCAGTGGGCGCCTTCTTCTGAGGGTGGTCAGAAGAAGTCTTGATTTTCGATTTTTTTTTCTTCTTGTTTCCTTAAGGGTGTGGCCAAAGTCGTGGGCTCATAGGTGCATGGAACGATCATGCTGAGGTTGGTATGATCCAGGGGAATGGCTGGTAAGGAGAAAATAGGAGACGTTGAAGGAAGGAAGGGTTGTACGCTAGGTTTAGGTTGTATTGAGTTCTCGTAATGAACCCATCCTCATATTCGTTCTATGCTTCTTTCAGCTTGTTTATCATTGTCTTCATGCGTGGGCGATTTCAACAAACGCCGACCAATGCCTCAAATGTGCTCACCTGTCTGCGGCCCGAATGCAGCCAATTTAACCAACCGCGCCCTCTGCATATAATTTTTCACCACCCAAACTTCTCAACCGCAACCCTTGCCTCACTCCCCCGCGCAATCTCATCCGCCACGACGTTCCTCACAGCCCGGTTCAGCCCGTCCGGCCCGGACACCACAACGCCCACCTCCCGCCCCTCGGCTGCCGCATCGCCAATCCATCCGCTCACCAATCCCCTGACGTCGGGCCTCCCCGCCTCCGCCGTCGGCTCCGGGATGACCAGCTCCAGCCCGCGCTCCACTAACTCCTGAAGCGGGAACCCGGCCACCCACTCCCGATGCTCGCGCGAGTGCGTCACCCAGAGCAGGTGGACTTTCCTCTTCCTTGTTCTTGTTTTTCTTCTTGTCTCATCTCCGAAACCCCCTGACGAAAAGAGCTTCCCATCATCATCTCTAGCGCACTGGTCCTCCTCCGGCGACGTAAAACCACCATCATCATCACAATCACAATCACAATCCGAAGAACAAGAACAAGAACAAGAACAAGAAGAAGAAGGAAATGGAACATGGTCCTGAACAAGCAGCGCCCAAGCAAGCGGGAACACCACCGCGATCCCGCTTCCCCCCGCGACCAGCACCGCGCAGCCGCTCGCGCGCAGCATGCTCAGCGCGCCATGCTGGGCCGCGGGGGAGCCATAGGGCCCGTCGAGGCGGACGGGGAGGCGGTAGATATCGTGGCTGATGCAGTGGTCGAGCAGATCGCGGGTGAAGCCGCTGTGGGCGCGGATGAGGAGGGTTAGCCAGGCGTGTGGCGCTCTTCTTCTTCTTTCTCTTCTTCTTCTTGTCGTTGTTGTTCTTGTTATTCCTCCTCCGGGCCGAGAAGTGCAATTGGAGGGTGTGGAATGGCGGCCCGGCGCGGCAGAGGCGATGGTGAACGGGTGCGCTTGCAGGGCGTGGGTCGATCCGAGCGACGGGACGGTGAGGAAGACGTGGTCGGTTGGGTGCCAGCCGTGGAGGATGGATTGGTTGCGGGGGAGAAGAGATGACGGGGCCCACCGCCGCCACCACCACGACAAGCAACACCGTCGCCGTGGGTGTTCTTGTTGTTCTTGTTGCTGTTGTGATGTTGTTGTGTCCAAGGAAGAAGGAGGAGGAGGGATATCCCAGTTTGCGGACAGCGTGTAGGTGTCCTTGTCGAGGATGACGAGGTCGGCTGCCGCGATGACGGCGCGCTTGAGGCACAGCCGCCACACGAGGCGGTCGGCGAGGAAGATGGCCAGCGACAGGGCGATGTAGGGCTGGGCGGTGTAGAAGTGGAACCAGAGGAAGGCCAGCGCGGCGGCCTGGAGGACGACGTGCGTCGCCAGGAAGAGCTCGTACCAGCGCTGCCGGACGCTGGCGAGCGACGTGACGTACAGCAGCTCGTAGGCCGCCAGCGCGCCGATGCCGCACAGGATGAGCGGGTGCGTGAAGTAGGCGCGCGCCGTCCGCGACGCCAGCAGCCACTCCGGCGAGAGCACAAACTGCCAGAGCAGCATGCCCGCCAGATGCACCGCCGCCTCGAAGCACATCAGCTCGCCCACGCGCCGGTGGAAGATGTTGAGCGCCTCGTACGAGTAGCCCGTCAGTCGGCGGAGCGGCTGGTTCTTGGCGCCCAGGAGATACAGCAGCGGCAGGTTGACGATGAAGACGAGTCCGGCCCGGTCGGCAAAGATGAAGAAGTAGTCGCGCCGCAGCGGGAGCCGGAAGAAGTGGAAGAAGACGTTGAGCCCCAGCCAGGCGAGGATGAAGAGCGACGTTCCGTTGGACGGAAGCGTGCGATGGACGACGGGCAGAGGCGCCGGTTGCCGCGTAAGCCAGGAGCGTATCGCCATGCTGTTGAAGGCGCTACTGCTCTTGCTACTGCTACTGCTCTTGCTCTTCCTGTGGCTCGCCGTTGCTTGGTTCCTCGCCAGCAACGGAGCCCGCTCTAGATCGAGATCCTCCACGACGCTGGTAACTTTTGCAGGAGTGCCCGACAAGGCCGCCGCTGGCTGAGAAGAGATTCCGTCATCGATCTCAGGCCCTGAGCATTGTCGTAGCTGCTGCCACTTCTCCCTGTCCCTCCTCGACTCGCGCCAGTGCCAGACCGTCACCATCAGAAGCACCAGAAGCATGGCGAGGTTGTAGCAAGCGACAATGGCGCGGGCCTCGTATATGCTTTCGATAAGCTGCCGGATGTATTCCACCTTCTCCGGGTCCTTCATCCAGTCGTTGTCGCCCTCGCC
Organism: Chaetomium strumarium; assembly: GCF_033439665.1. Lineage (NCBI taxonomy): Eukaryota > Fungi > Ascomycota > Sordariomycetes > Sordariales > Chaetomiaceae > Chaetomium > Chaetomium strumarium. The sequence continues at coordinate 5,531,779 of NW_026944429.1, read as the reverse complement.
GAGCGCTACCGGCGTCCCTGCCGGGCCTGGGCAAAGGGCTCGCACAAAGGCGGGTAGCGCATCCCGGAGTGCGCCCTGCGCCCGGGAGCATGCTTGTGTCCCGTCCATGGCCAAACGGAGGGATGGGAATGGCAACGGCGGGAGATCGAACGAGGCGATGTTGTGGGATGCCCGGCTGCCTCGAGATCGGGGGTCGGTCCAGTCAGGAATCTTATCTGATCATCTGATAAAATCCCGACAGCGGAGACGACGCTGGGGGCGTCTCGGGCTTGGCGTCTGTCAATGGTGCGAACCGAGGCCCACCGGGCATGGGGGCGAGAAACAAAGAGCCTGTGGGGGAGGGAACGAGAATTCGAATTTCGAAATGGGGTCAACAAGCACCTTCAAAGTCGGATCAACACAGACGATATCATGAAAAGCATGTCTACATGTATTGTAGAATACTTAGACAGTCGGTTACTCAGTCCTGGGTCAACCCATCCAAGGACCTGCAACGTCCCGACCGAATATCCTGATATTTCTCAGTCCGGCTGGCCTGCAAACAGACTGAGACAGGCCTTTTCCCTCTCACCAAGCTCCCATACTATGTCCGCCCTGCCAATCACCCATCGCCCCTTGACCCATCAGTCCGAGACCGGTGTCACACATAGCTTGACTTGACGCGCCCATATGACTGCTGTCACCACCATACCACCCAAGCATGTCCGCCGCGTTGTACCCGCACCCCGTGAATGGGATGTCAGGCTGTTGCCCCTGCGAATAGCACCAGGAATAGTCAGTGGCCATGCTCGCCGTCTCTTCCGGAAGGGCCGCAGATCCGGAATCAAAGCCGTAGGCGGGCCATTGGCAAGTGGCAGAATTCGCTGTAGTCCAGTTGCCAGATCTGGGATTTGAATCATCCACTGTCTGCAGACTCGGTTGTGACGAGGCCCCGACTTCTGGCGAGAACCACCCGTCGGCTCCGGCTGTGTGAGATGACTGGAAGACAAAATTATCTAGGTCTGTCTCGGCAAACGTCATCCAGTCTTCTGACGCGAACTCGGGCTCGGGGGTAGTGCACGCCGTGGTCGATGGTGTTGTCGGCACGCTTAGGTACGGACTTGAACTCGGCGTCGATGTCCAGGAAGAGTGAGTGCTGTGCCTTGAATCTGCACGGCGCAGCGAAGATGCCCGGGACAGGCCACCCTCCTGCTTGCGCCGCAGGATGTTGTATCTGTTCTTTGCCGAGAGCGGCGTCCGGTTGGGGAAATGTTGGTGCACGATCTCGCTCCAGTTCCGGCCGTTTTGGGAAACGAGGTGTACGAGTCTCACGTCCTGTCGGTAGAATAATATCGTCAGCCACGAACCGGCGGCGGGGGCTTCTTCCTTCTTCCTCGGATACTTACATCGTCCGCCGTCCAGGGGCTCTTATCAATGCGTGGATCCAGGCAGTCGTACCACCGCTTCCAGCACTGGTCGCCATTGCGGGTGCCCACAACCTCTGCGATCCTGCTCCAGCGTCCGCCATAAAGCTTGACGGCTTCGCGCAGCCGGTCGTCTTCCTCTTCCGTCCAGGTGCCCTTGCGGATGGTGTTTGCGATTGCGTAGTGCCAACGCTTGCGGCAGTCCTTGTTGTTCCGTCCTGGCAGATGAGATGCGACTCTGTGCCAGCTGAGTGTGCCCTGTTTTGGAGTCTCTACTGGCTGTTAGTCATCCCGATGAAAAAGGGACCCATCCGACCATGCGAACGTGGTGACATACCCTTTGCTACCGCCTCGGACAGAAGCCGGTCCTCTTCCGGAGTCCAGGCCTGCCGGACCTTTGGCCCGCGACACGGAGACTCTTCTGGTAGATGTTTGCTTGTTCTTGATGACGCCATCGTGGGAGGTCTGAGATGCTGAGCACTGCTGTATCGGTGTGGTGTATTCGCAGACAGCTACTAGTAGTATGGTGATGGAAGCCCCTGGGTTATGTAAACAATACACAGAGCGGACGAGTTGGGAGGCAGACACTTATAAGTTGTAAGACCCCTCGAGACCTAGAGGGTGCGTACCTGTTTTCAAGTCACACGCCATCATACCATGAAGCGATCGTGGAAAAAACCCCCCCCCCCCCTGCTCTGTAGCGGAGCCACATGTCGGGGACCGGAGCACGAACCAGCAGCCTCCTTCCCGCCCGTCGCCGATCATTCTGGCCGGCGTCCTCCTCCTTTCAGCCCTACGACTCGGGATGGCGCATGGAGTGGGCTCAAGTCAGAACGTAACGTGACAACCGTCAGGGCTCTGACCGTTCTGTATGCACAACCGTGCCCCCCGGTTCCAGTCCACTGGAGTCGCCGGCAGAATTGAACTACGACCTGGTCCCTGTTGATTGGCTTCTATCTCCCTGTCGGCATCATGCTTAAAGTTTATTGCGGCGGAGCATGCGCCGTCCGTACTGATTGGCCAAGATCCTTCTTCGACCGCCATTTCGGCTGAGGGCATGCAGACTGATACGACAGGACGCTTATTTTCCTGGACCGCAACCGAGAGGGCTGAGGCGCTGCAGGCTTGGCGGGACCGTCGGGGTTCCGCGATGAAGAGGAGGGCGGGGTTGAGCGGCAGCAAGTGGTACCGGCGACCTAGGCTGGATCCGATCGCTCAGGCTGTCGGTGCCCCAGCGGCGCCTTAGCGACAGCGCTTCCCCGGATCTCAACCTCCTCAAGGGCAAGCGCCGGAGAGAGACCGAAAACGTGGATTGGAAAATTTCCCGAACGGGCAAGCTGACCCCGAGCTCCCGAACCCATCTGGTCCCATCACCCGGACATCTCACATCGGCCCATCGGGCCTGTCGATAGACGGGGGCGGCGACGCCGAGGTTGGCCTCTCGTCACCTTAGGCCGGCTTATTCGCCAGCCACTTGAAGTTGCAGGCGGGTCTGAGATGAGGTCTTATTAGCGACTCTTGGGTATGCCGTCATGATTTCGACTTTCGAACTAAAGTCGTAGCTTGGGAGGCCCAGGCCACCGATGATGCCATCGTTATCGCTCATATTGTTAGTGTCACCGCTCAACCAAAGGATCTCCTCGACTCCCTCACGGTCGATCCCGAGAGTGCATCGCCATGGCCATCCGGGACACATCAGTAGTTCTCTGCAGTGACACCTTGGCGCTTTTGAGTTTGAGTAGTAGGAGTGTAGTACAATCGCGCTGGGTAGCACCCGACGCTACATGATGAAGGGTCCTGCAAATTTGCAATGAAACGCCGAAAGGCTGAGGGGATTGTACCTAGCTCGACGAGAATGTCGTCGCCCCACAAAATAGACTCGGATCTCGGACAGCATGAACGTTGCGGGAAAAAAAAGGCGAAAATGCAGCGGTGGTGAAGACCGTGAAGACCCTAGGATTCTGGAAGCTGCGGGTTGGGTAGCACTCAAACCCATCTAGCTGCATCGAAACAACACGTTAAGGTACATATGCAGCCAGCCGACAAAAGCTCATTTGCTCCTTCCGTGACCGACAGTGATGTGGCAGCGTGGCTTTGCTCCTCCATTCCCCCAAACGGGCTGTGCCGGTTCGAAACTAGACCGCTTCCTCACTTAGAACCACCTTGAATTCCGACTTTTGATAGTGCTTGATTTTGATCATGTATTGTACCACCAAGGTTACCTACCTATGTCTCATCACGACCGATGCGTGGTGAAGATATCAGTCGAACTCCAAGATTACCAGGGACAGTGAGACAGCAACGCTCGCGAGAATAATCGCCGATTATGTGGAGGAATAGCGGAGCTCTACTAGCGCGCGGGTAAGGTGAATCGTATGATGGAGTTGGGCTAGTCTGCGACAGAAGGAGCCCAGTACTACTGTGGTATGCCGATGACGGCTGGTGGCCTCAAAATCAGTGGAGTGCCTTTCGCCGGCGGAATTGAGCGAATGGGTTATAAGGTTCCTAACACGTTCTGAGCACGTTCTATCAGAATGTGGATTCTACAGTATCAATGTATACACTACCTATCACGTGAGTACTATGTATTGCTCTTCGTGAGTTTACTGTAGGTGATGTTACATTCTAGCAAGTCGATCAGTGCCCGCTTGTTGACGTCATACATTTGCCTACTTGGAGCTGTTCTAGATAGGATAGTATGAACACAACTTCTTCTGTTCCTCTATACTACTAGTAGTGATGTGAAAAGCCTTTTCGCTAAAACTTGACATACCACTGTTTAAGTGCCTTTGTATCTTTAACTCTCAGCGCTTTGAGCCATGGCTTCTGCGATCGTAGTTGGTGCCACGGGTAAATTGACACCACCTCTCAACCGTGTAGTGAATTTCAACTGACTTTGATGCCAGGTATTCTCGGACGGGAAATAGTCAAGCAGCTGTCCCAAAGCCCGCAGAAGTGGAAGACTGTTTATGCACTCTCCCGCAGCAAAAAGGATGACTACGCTCCCAACGTGGTACACAGCCACATCGACCTCCTCAGCTCAGCGGACCAGATGGCCAAAGACCTGAAGGGGTTTGAAGCCGAGTACATCTTCTTTGCTGCATACCTGCAGAAGGACACGGAGGAGGACAACTGGAAGGTGAACGGCGACATGCTGGACAACTTCCTCTGCGCGCTCGAACTCAGCTCGGCCATCAACAAGACCAAGCGCATCCTGCTCGTGACCGGCTGCAAGCAGTACGGCGTGCACCTGGGCCAGCCCAAGAACCCGATGCTAGAGACGGACCCCTGGCTCCGCGACAATCCGCCGTTCCCGCCCAACTTCTACTACCGCCAGCAGGACATCCTCCGGGACTTCTGCGAGAAGAAGGGCATCGGCTGGACGGTCACCTACCCGAACGACGTCATCGGCTTCGCCAATGGCAACTTCATGAACCTGGCGTCTGGCCTGGGCCTCTACGCGGCCGTGTGCAAGGAGCTCGGGCAGCAGGACCTGGCCTTCCCCGGATCCGAGGTGTTCTACACCAAGTTCGATAGCTTCACGTCCTCCACGCTGCACGCCCAGTTCTGTGAGTGGGCCGCGACGGAGCCCAAGGCGGCGAACCAAGCGTTCAATGTGGTCAACGGCGACGTGCAGAGCTGGCAGGACATGTGGCCGCGCCTGGCGAGGCGGTTCGGCATGTGCGTGAAGAAGGATCAGTTCGAGGGGCGGACGGGCCTGGAGAACAGGACGGAGCTGCTGGAGACGCCGCCGCTGAGTGTCATGGCGGACGAGGTCGGGCTGCAGGGCCGGATCCGGGGCAGTGTGCTGGAGCAGCGGGTGAGTTTGGCCAAGTGGAGCCAGCAAGATGAAGTCAAGAAGGCGTGGGAGCGCCTGGCGGAGAGGGAGCATCTGCAGAAGGATGCGTTCGAGAAGGCGACGTGGGCGTTCGTGGATTTCGTTTTGGGGCGGAGTTTCGATCTGGTGATCAGCATGAGCAAGGCCAGAGAGGCAGGGTGGACCGGGTAAGTGAGACAAATTTGCCGTGGCGTTGAGGGCGTGTCGTGTCAGGAGCTGACCTTGATTCAGATACCAAGACAGCTGGAAATCGCTCTCGGACGTATTTGGCGAACTGGAGGCGGCGAATGTGCTGCCCAAGACACACTGAATAGGTTCCACAAGTCTTGGCTGCTTCGCCGAATGACGCATCGGACTTCATCTGTACAGTACATACCGAGTCCTTCTACGTCCCTTGTTGTGTAAGCAGCGATCCAGTGGCAATCATGAAGTCAGCCGAGGTAGCTTGCTGGTAGTACGCCTGCCTCTCTTCAGCGCAAGAACGCGCACAGCGGCATTATCCGTCCCGCCTTCTCCATGTGCCGTATGATGGCGGGAAAGCCTTGAAATCCGATATGTCGTCACACCTTCCGAGTGTCCTGAAGTCTCGGCAGTCCCGTCCTACTCCCTCCTACACACACGCAACGTTCCCACGGCCACCCAGCAACCAACATGACCTTCGACTTGAATCGAGAGTTACCTCCCCACACGATACCCATCAGCTACCTACCACGGCTTCCCTTGAGTAGCGGGTTAGTCAACTTCACCTTCGCCCGCGCGGCGTCCACCAAAACGATGCCTTCTGTCCCTGGTAATGGTTCAACCACCTCACCGACCAAAGAGACCCGCCCGGTTTTACCTCCTATTTTGATTCTCAACCACGCGCCACCATAACATCGCCACCCTCGGCGCCGCCGCACCATTCTCTCCGGAGCGCCAAATCGTCAAAGCCACGGTCCTCAAGCTCTTCCATCCCAGCACGGGACCCTTTGCACACCTAAACAATCACCTCCGAGCATGGAAACATCACCAACCCCCCACCGTAATCTCCCATGACCGAACACAAAGCATATTAGCTCTCCAAAGACCTCGACGACGAGCTCCTCACTCTCTCTGGGAATTCCTTACCTCCCCCGCCGCTGCCAAACAGAGCACAGCTCCGCCACGATAGGCGTTAGGCTAGGAGCGGGAGCCGGTTAGCCGAGGAAGGGTGCCTGTCGATGGGGGATTTCCATCCCCAAGGCTATGCTCGTTTCTCCTTCCGCTCCTTCTTCCTCCTCTCCTCTAGTGATTGGGTGGGGGGGGGGGGGGGGGATAGACTGGGAGTTTGCCACCACCGGGCGTGAATGGGGAAATGGCGCTGTTTCCTGCATCGATACCAAGTGTTGATGTTGTCGTTGCCAGGGCAAGCAAGCGGAACTCGGAGCCGTGAGAGAGGCGTCTCGAGAGGTTTGTTCGGGAGCTGTGCAGAGCGTATGCAGAAAGGTCAGACCTGACGCGGAGGGTAAAGGAGGCGGCGATGAGCTGGGAGGCTTGCAAGCAGACGAGTCGGCGTTGGCGATCTTCAGGTCCCCATGGATCTTGTTTGGGAGGGAGACGATTAATCAGGCCGTGGAGCGGAGGTGGGGCCATGTCTCGGCGGTGTCGGTTGAAGGAGATGGCGGGAGCAGGGGCTTGGTACTTGGAGAGGGCGGGCGACAGTATCGAGGGGATGGCGGAGGACTGGAAGTGGGGGGGAGGAGCTGATGAAGGACAAGAGCATGGTGATGCATCGACTGTTTGGTATAGCAAATCAGTAGTACTAAACTCCGACCCCCTAAAAATCCTGAATAATAGAGTTCCTGCCATAACCTCATTACATATGTAATATTAGCAAATAGGTAGTAGGTACTGTCAAAAGTCGTACGCACGGGGGGTATCTCGTGTGTCTAAATCCATGAAACGCCAGCAGCATGCCGTGGCCTTCATTGCAAAATGGCAAGGCACCAATCCTTCGCCGCGTCATGACCCGTCTTCAGGTTCTTCTTCATATAACAACGGTGCTTGTCCCCGTCATCCCCTTCCATGTAGCCCCACGCACAGGCGGTGCACTGGTCGAACGAGGCACAGCTGTTCATGCAGTCCGCCATGCTGCCCGTCCAAATTTGGGCCAAGTCAGTGGCGCCGCTGCCGCTAAAGTCGATTCCGCAGAGCCGCAAGAACCTCTTGGTAGAGCCCGGGACGTGGTAGATCGTGTCGTTTAACGATGGGCAATCCGAGTTGTAGGTGGGGCGAGCGCCCGCGGCCGAGCTGGTCGTGGTTTGTAGAGCATTCTCAGTGCCGGCGAGGGTTGGGGATGGAGGGGGTTCCGTTGGTGTCGGACTCGACCCTATTGCTGACGCCGGAAACGAGCTGCTGTGGCCAAGGTTAAGAGAACGTCTCGAAAAAGAAATAGCACGAACCCTGCTTCAGAAGATGACGGACCTTGTTGATGGCCCTTCCAGAGGCTCCGCAGAAGCAGTCGATCTCCCTTTCGTCAAGCCAACGCCCAGGCCGACACCAACGCCGACGAGCATCAAAATCCCAACGGCAATGATGGCCCACAGCATCCTCTTCTTGGCGGTCGGGGACATCTCATTGCTGTCCGCGAGGCTAACCTCGCGCTGCCCCGGCGTTCCGAGATTGAAGCCACGCTCGCTCCCGATCGTACCTCCCCCGACTGTCGAGGCCTCGGCTACCGGGGCGGCCCCGCCCGCTCCATAACCCTTCTCGTGGCCCTCATATTCGGGCGGTGTCGGTGTGCCCTCGCGGTAGAAGGTGAACCCCTCCTCCACATTAGCGTCGTTGTCCCGGTCGTCCCAGAATACGGCGGGCTGCGTAGCCGGGGCTGTGGCACCCGAAGAGCCCTCGCGCCGCGCTGTCGGCTGGTGAATCTTGTGGCTCGCCTGCGGTTCCCCCTCGGCGAAGCGCACTCGATGTTGGGCGAGTTCGTTGCTGCTGGCGTCGTTGTTTCTGGGGGACAGATGGGACTGGGATCCCCTGGGCAGCGATGGGTCCATGGTTCGCTTCAGAGCCGGGGGTCCATCTCGCTGGCGATTCAGCCCTGGGTGCCCCGTTCCGCTTCGTGCCCGCGTCTGCTCAGTCGAAAGTCTGGAGTTTGCGGCGGCGGGGGGTGTTGGGTGCTGACCAGATGCGCCGGCGCGCAAGTTACACTAAGGAGAAGCGTGAGGGAAGCAAAGGAGAAGAAACTGTCGGCCAGCGGCACGACAGTACCGGTACGTTAGCCTTGTGCCAACTGCCAAGGCAACATCGCCTTTCCAGAACGGGACCCCAGATCCTGGTCGCGTAATTTCGCGAGATTGCATCGCTCGTTGCGGCCATCGTGGGCTCAGGTGGGGGTTGTTGCGTCCTGTCCTAATCGGGCATCCATTGAGCACCAGAGGAAAAGGTAGTGACGTCGCGTTTGTTATTCTAGTGTAGACCGCAGCCGATAAGCAGCTGAAGACAAGACGATGCACGGAACACGCCGTGTTATTTCATTCACCTGCTGACAGTGATTCTTGCACAGCACTGTGATTTTGGCCATGGAGTAGGTGGTGGGGGTCACGGTCTCACTCCAAAGTCCAAACTGGGATTCCCGTCGGGGGGCGGCCTGGGCCTGGGCCTGCCAAGGCCCAAAGGTGCACTTTCCCAACCCAGGGGAAGCCCGGCACTTGATTCGCCGCCATGGAACCTTACAGCTGCCTCCTTGGGCTGCTAGTCCCATAATAATCCATTGCAACCCCGACATAGGGCTCTACCCTAATAAACAGTACCTCCGGTCCATTGTCCCCAACCTCCGTGTGGCCGATGTGGTTCACAACAGCGATATCGGAGACTACTTATCAAACATACATACCAAGGTTCCGGAGTGGAAGTTCCTGGAGACTGGAGTCAGTGCGGGATATGTCCCAACCGGCCCAGTGTAACTGTGCTAGGGACGGATATCGGGGCTCAATCTCACATCCATAGATGCAACCAATGGTTTGGTTATCCGTACGCGGGAAAAGCAACTCTATACTCCTGATGTGACCGGCACTGGACCAGCGATTCAGTGCATCCCCAATACACGAGCCGGGCCATCAGTCAACCTACCTTAGGTAAGGTAGGTAGGGCTCGCACCAACTAACTCAGACTAGCTGCCGTGAAGCCACTGACTGACTATACAGAATAATACTTACCGTCTGTCTGTTCCAACTTCCGTCCCTATGATTCTGCATCGTAGGCTCGTAGCTGCTTGCAGCCGGGTGCGCTCGCTCCAAAACTGAACTTTGGGTTTTCATACACTATGAAGTTATGAACCGCTCCCCAGGACGGCACTGCCGACAACCTGTATCACATGTCCATAGTGCGGGCTGAGAGTGTGGCCGAATGAGGCTTGATTACGGGTAACGCAGCATAAGGCCCAGCCGGTTGGGCTCTCAAACCTCGCGGTCAGGGGCACCAGTCAGGGGCGCCAAGTGGCTCAACCGGACATGCGTGTGAGACAGCGAGTCCCAGCATCGCACTCCCATCGGATGTACTTACCTAGTAGTCTATAATGGAAGTTGCGCCCTCCCCCACCCCATTCTGGCAACGCCTTGGCAACGCCTTCCTGTCTTTTATATACCGTCCAATGATCAACAGTGGCAAACTAGGCTGAGACTCGCCGAATCACCTCACACATCCCTATCACACAGAAAGAATAAAGTCACACTCAGCTTTACGCCATCCATACTATAACAGCAGTATGTACTCAACAAAAGCTGCTTCGCAGTCGGCCAGCAAGTCTACTTCCACCAAGAACAAGGGTAAGGGCGGAGGCAAGAAAGGGAAAGGAGACAAGAAAGACAAGAAGGACAAGAGGGACAAGGGAAAGGGCAAGGACTCTGGCAAGTCCCCGTCCAGGGATCGAGATCGTGAGCCAGGGTGGTATCCGTGCATGTGTATCTGCCGTTGCCCGGAGTTTGTTTCCAGACGGCACGTGAGGTGCAGTAAGTGCGAGAATGGCATACACAGGAGGTATGTGGAACCCCCCAGTTCTACTCACGGGACCCATATGAATGTTGAGGTCACTAATAAGAAGAATAGTTGTTGACAGTCCCACGTTCTCATCAACCTGTGACGCACGGAAGCTATGGATTTGCATGGACTTCAGGACATATCAGGGGGTAACAGTTGGCATTTGTGCTTCTCTGCCTGGAACTGCATGAGCTCCATGTCCGCCGGAGGTACCAGCAAGCCTCGCAGTTCAAGTCCTAGTCAGCTAGACTCAGTCCCGCGGCATGGAGGTCCGCATCAGTGCTGCTTAGCGGACCATCACGGCATCACCGCGTCCGGGCCTGGTGGTGAGGACCACGCCGATCCTTCCGCTCACTCCCATGTTCTTCCGTGGCTTCTATGGCACCTGGGGACCGACGACTAAGCGAACGACGACTAAGCGGAGTGCTGCTGGGGCACACAGACCGGCTCGGCGCCATGAGTTCGGAATACATTTCTAAAGTTTTAGGCACGGAACCTTTTCTTTTCACAGACCGAGGTCGCTTTTGAAACCCATTTCCACTCTCACCGACTACGGTTCTCAACCGCAGCCATACTTGCGACCCTCCGCTTCTAGTTCCGGTACCGTCTCACATCAACAGCAACCAGCTTTTCCGTCGCTCTCTTTGAAAATACCATGACCACTATGGAAGCTCCGACTGTCAGTATGTCTGAGGAAAAGCTCCCGCAGGCAGACAAGGGCAACATGCCCAAGGACGTCAATCATGAAGTCAACGAGAAGAAAGGGAAGAAGGTGCAGTTTCCCGAAGGAAAGTCTCTCTGCATGTGTATGTGCAGATGCGAGAGGATGGCAAAGGGCCCGTACTCGATTTGCTCGCGCTGCGCCCGCGGCAAACATGGCCCAACCAGGTATGTACATACAGCCCTGACCAGTGCAAGGCCGCATTGCTGACATTGCCTTTAGGAAGCTGCCGCGCTGGCTGAGCTGGTTCGGACTCTAGTTCGTCCCTGGGTTCCTCCGTCGCAGCACTCAGACTCAAGACTGCGACTTTCTTTCCAGAAGGTAACATATTTCCATTCTCCATCCGCCATCGAAGTGTCGTTGCTCGCTGACACTGGGCTTTTTGATTACCTAGGGCATGCCACCGACCAGCTGCGGCCCGGATACCATCGACGACTCTTTTCTTTCTTTCACCTCAAGCCCTGGACTTCTAAGGGGTAATTCGCGATGCTGGGGAGGCGGTGGGACGATTATCAATGATTTCAGTGTGCTTTACAAGGGCACTGCTTGCGTCTCCGCTCTCGGCAGACCGACGCGCTTCTCGGACTTCTCATAGTCTCTCTCTCTCTCTCGATTAGAAAATCAAACGGCTGGCGGTGACAGCCTCGGTATTGAGGAAACACAGATTACTCTTACGAATGTGGCTTTTGCTTTTGCTTTTGCGCTCTGGATGGTCCGCGCGACTTCACGGTTGGTTGGGATGTGATGCATCGTGTACGTGCCATCGTGTGGCAAAGCCTTGCATGACATTACCAAACTCTGCTCTCTCAAGTATGCTCCCCTCTCCAGTACATGACAGTGCTCGAGAACATGTAGTCTACGTCAGGGAAAGCATACTTGGCATATCCGGCCTCCATCTTAGCAAACGCCGCCAAGGTAGTACATCCAGTGCCTTCGCTGCCCGCGTCGTGCTTGACGACCATCTCCCACTGTTCCAGCGGAACGCCAACGTATATGCCCGGAAGCGTGGCCGCCAGGGCCCGGTTGTAGATCTCAAGCTCCAGGTGAATGCCAAACAGCAGCGTCTTCTCGTCCACAAGCGCGAAGGCGTCCGGGCTCTCTAGGACCTCGAGTCCGAGACGGGCGCAGAACGCCTTGTCTACCTCGGTGAACCGCGGCTCCTGCACCACACACCGGATGTCCTGGTGGCCACTCCGAGATCCTGCCTCATCGTCAGCAACTTCAGTTTTACGGCCGTGGTATCATAAGGGACAGGGGGGGGTATAAGGGTAGACCAACTCAAGTAGTCGATAATAGCGCAGAAGGCGGCCGTCTGCATGTGAGCGGTCCGTCTGGCTTTGGAGCTACCGTTGCTTGGCTCGTAAGGGCCGGGCCCTAAGCAGACGGCAGTGGTGATGACGACTGGAGGGTTCGTACTGTTCGAAGCGTCGTCGAGAACCCCTCGCACGTGCTGCCACCACTCTGCCATCTCGCCGTCTTGGCTCACCGTCTGGTGATATCGCCACAGGTCGTCGATGGAGAGCTCCGGGGTTGGGTTTGGCCGGATGCCGTCGGGGAGCACGGAATCTGCGAGACCGTCCGCCGGGGAGGGGATGTGTCGTAACCGGCCGCCCTTCCGCCGGACTTGATTCCACTCGCCCTCCTGCTTCGCCATCGACGGCCACTGTGTGTGATAGCTGGGGCTGCTGAGGTTACAGTGGGGTGGATAAAGCTAAACAAAGTTGAAAAAAAAAAAAAAAAAAGAACTAGGTACTAGATGAAGACTAGACAGTGTGATAAAAGGACTCAAAGAGATTATGAAATGATAGACTATTGGGCTATGATTTGGATTTTGTGGGCTCTCTAGATGTGCTTCCCTTTCCCTGGTCCGGGGTGAGACTGTCAGTATCATGATGTTGAAATTCAATCCCCAATCAAAGAGAACATGATTTTGGGACAGTAAACTCCGGACCCCGGGGACAGTAATTAACCAAATAAGGTTAGCGCCCCCGTAAACTATATCTGCTGCGCATCGCACCCACACAACGCACATCCAACATGACACTCAATTACCATATATTTTATTGCCATTCGGATACTTCAATTGACGACTGAATGCGCGGGCCGAAATGGCTGACAAATTCAAACTGGGAATAGTAAGGTATTTTGGCTGTGGCTCAGGCGCTAGGCCGAATGTGGTTACGATACTGTCCCAACAAAAGTATGTCTCGAATCAAAACCTCATGAAGAAGCTTGTGACTAGCTGGGTTGGGCGTTCTGGGAGGCCCCGCGATCCCTATAAGCCCAGTGACTGCCGTTTATTTACTGTCTCCTAGGGTCAGTATAAATCTCGCCAACATGAATGGGTCAGAACCCAGAACAGGGGAGCATATACAGAATAAACAACCATAAGGGAAGGTACCTTAGGTATCAAATACGCCTATCAAAACAATTACGGCGAAGCTTCCCAAGTCAAATGCCCGCTCATGAATGAATGAATCACTGCTACACCCAGACGCCGTTCCCACCATGGTATCTTTTCGCAACCGTTGTTGGCCCGCGCACGGGGGGCCTCGCGACTAAAAGTAAACGTGACTTCGTTTCCCCTTACCCCTACTAACCCCCCTTAACTACTTCGCAACGGCAATCTCATAGCCAATCAGCACCTCGGTCGAAGTCCCGTCCCAGCCGCGGGTGCCGGCGATGGAGATCATGATGCGCGAGGTCGGGTCGATGTGCAGGTCGGCGATGACGCCGGCGCGGGGCGGGCCGGGGATGATGATGAAGGGCACCTTGCTGTGCTTGAACGCAGCGTTCTCCCGCAGGTCGTACAGGCGGAGGATGTCGTGCGACGCGCAGACGAGGTGGCGGCCGTTGGGCATGGGCCGCACGCAGCTGACGGCGCCGGAGCCGGCGGGGAACTTGAGCGACCGCTCGGGCGCCCAGCCGCTGGTGGCCTTGTGGATCGAGTACTCCTCGACGGTGCCGTTGCGCCGCCCCGCGTAGATCCAGTTGCCGTCGGGCGACCAGCACGCGCCCATGCAGAAGGGCGGCACGCCGCGTCGGTTGTTGATGCGCGCCACCGGGTCGGGCACGCGCCGGTCCCAGATGCGGATGGTGCCGTCGATCGCGGCCGAGAGGAAGGTGCTTGCTGACGACTGCGTCGGGTCGGCGTGCCCCGGCGGGTGCGCAGATGTGAACACCATGGAGGGGGATGCTGGGGCCCCGTTGGGACGAGAGGGAGACGGAGGTGGAGGAGGATGTGCGTCGGGCTGTGGGTGCTGTGAGTTTGCCTGGTCAGAGACGGAATGCTGGGTTTGCGTGCTGGTCTCTGTGATGGCCGGGACCTGGTTGAAGTCCATGGACGTGTCGCGAGCTGTGTCGCTCGTCATGGTGTCGCTGATGGAAACCTCGCCATGGGATTCCGCTTGATGCGGTGCGGACGGAGGTGCTTCAGCCGCCGAAGACGTGTTTGCCATGCCCGCCAACCCGGGCCCGGTCGACATGTCGCCATCGCCCATGGTGAAGTCGCCGGAATGGTCGTCGAGCCCCATGTCCATAGCCCGGGAGAAGTCGTCGTCGTCATCACCGAAGGCCCCGCCGCCGCCGCCGCCGCCCATGGTGTCATTATCGCCAAAGAGCGACCCGGCGGGACTGCCAAAGAGCGACTCGTGCTCGGGCGAAGCGCCCCCGGTGTTGTCGGCCGCGCCCGCACCGCCTCCGCCGGCTTGGCCCGCGCCAGCCGCGTCGTCGGTCGTCATGCTGTTGGAGAAGGTGCCGTTCACGCGCGGCTTCGTCTCGGCGGAGAAGGTGTCGCTGACGGCGGCCACCTCCTCGCTGGCCTCGGCGGGGATGGGCGCGCCGTTGGCCGGACGCAGCTCAATGGCCGAGATCTGGCCGCCGCTGCCCTCGAAGCGGCGCAGAATCTGGCCGTTGTTGAGATCCCAGTCGAGCACGGTCTTGTCCCAGCTCCCGCTCAGCACGCTCTTCTCGTCCTGCGCCAGCTTCAGCACGCTGACGGCGTTGGTGTGCCCGCCCTGCAGACAGTGGATGCGCTTGCCCTCGTCGTGGCGCACGCTCTGCAGGTTGATGCCGCCGCTCTCGAGCCCGCTCAGCAGCCACAACGCGCCGCTGTGCACGGCGAGGCTGTACACCGCCGACAGTGTCCTCTCGTCGGCGCGTGCGCTGGCTGGTGCCGGCTCCTCGTTCTCCCAGTAGCTCATCAGCACGCCCGCCTTGACCACGCTGTCGACGAACGGGTGCCGCTGCGCCACCGTGAGCTGCTGCTTGCCGTTGATCGTGCCCATGCCGTCGTACTTGCGGATGTAGCCGTCCGACCCGCCCGTGATCCAGTATCGCAGGTCCGGTGTGACCGCCAGCGCGTTGATGCTCGTGGCCTGCGGCGCCGCCATCGTCGGCACAATGTCGTAGAGCGGCGCATCGATGTATTCCTGTCGCAGCACCGGCCGCCACCGTGACGTCGTGAGCGGCGTCGCCGGCCCAGCCGCTACCCGCGTCGTGTCATCTTGCCCTGCGCCCTGGCTGTCGAGCATCGCCGGCGCCTGGGACTCGTCGAACGGCTCAGCGTCAGCCTCGGCTTCGGCTTCGGCATCGTCTGCGGGCTCCTGCTCGGGCTCGTCTGGTTCGTCTTGCTCGTCCTCTTCGTCATCGTTGTCCTCCTCGGCGTCGTTCTCGGCCTCGAGATCGTCGGCCTCCTCCATCAGCTCATCCTGCTCGTTGTCCGAGCTTCCGTAGTCATCGTCCATACCGAATGCAGCAGATGTCTATCTGCTCTTTAATACCTCGGAGTACCTACGCTGGCACTTTTAGATTGCTGGAATCTTCAGTTGGTAGTAGTGGACTGAGTAACGCAAGGTACTACCTTAGGTAGGCGAGCTTGCGATATGGCCTATCGGGAAGAACACGCTAATAACCTGTGAATGACGCGCGCCGCCTTCTGCATCAGCATTGATTCTTGGAGCTTGGCCAGGCCCACTTTCAGCAACCCCACGGAGGGGTGCTACACACCGAGTGTACAGTATGTAGCAAATACAGTGTACAGTATTGTAACATACTACACCAGACGAAACAAAGTCATATGTATATATTGCGTAACGGCTTGGGCCGATACAGTATTCCTAACATAGCTAGTGGTCAAGTCCCCAACCTTCATGTTGCCCGCGAGCTAATGGCTATGAAGATCTAAGAGACAATCTTACTACAGCCATATCATATTACTAAACGCGCAGATTCTGCAGGCCGCTGGAGCCGTTGTCTACTGTCCCAAGCAATCCCATTCTCATCTCGGTGCGCAGGCAGATAACATCTACACATAAACTAAGCAATAGTTGGTCCATTGACCCTTTCAACGCAGGGGTTTTGCAGCGTTGATCATATGGAGAGCTGACCGACGCATGAACTCCTCCAACCGGCTGTCACCAGGTAGCTTCGCCGGGCTGTGCCGAGGGCATGACGCACAAGTGCAAGGCAACGGCTCCTTCCTGTCCATGTCCTGCTCACTCAGTCGGAAGTCGGAACAGGTCGATCCAGAGCCGTGGTCGAATCGCGATCGTGAAGGGACTTTGGCAACTCCCTTGACCGCACAGCTGACCAACCGGTCAGCATCCTCGTCCATAGACGCCACCGCCGTGGCTTCAGAACTAGAGCGATTAGTCTGGGCCACATCGACTCGACGCTCGCCCTTCGATAACGCTTCGCTGCCGAGCGTCTCGACGGTACCATCGTCAAGGGGGACGTGTGAAGGGCGTTGGTCCGCCTCCTAGTCCGTGCCGTTGCCCGACACGCCCCCTCGCCACAGCCCGTAGAACCCCTCGCAGTTCTTCCACATCTTGATTGTGCCGTCCTCCGACCCTGTCGCATAGAGATTCCCGTCCGGCGAAAACGCGATCGACCAGATGGGTCCGTGGTGACCCTTGTGCACGTCAAGCTCCGTGCCGTCATCCCACCGATAAACGTGCGCCCAAGTGCCCGAATCCTCACCAACCACGAATTTCCTTCCCTTGAGATCTAGCCCCACACTGGCGATTCCATGCGGGAGCTTGATTTGCTTGAGCTCATCCTCAGCCCTCGCCCCACCCCAGAAATACGCCGTCTTCCCAGCGGCGACCGCAAGGACTGGCAGGCCGCCGCCAACATCGGTAGGCTCGCTGTACGCTGGCGCAAGCGCCACCAGCTCGCACGACTTGATCTCTGCTTCAAGCCTCACCTCGCGGATACAACGGCGGCTGGGCAGATCAAACCAGCGAAGCGTGTCACCGGACGCGGTGATGATAACGCTGGGATCCTTGGCCCAGACAATGAACTTGATGACATCGTTGTGAACCCCCTCGCCAATCTCGAACGCTCGCGACGTCTCGATCGTGACAGGAGTGACCGCGCTCGGATCCGTTGATGTCGGCGAGCCGGACGGCTTCTCGTCCTGCAAGTCGAAGATGCGAAGCTTTTTCTCATTTCCCCCCGTGGCAAGCATCCCGGATTGCTCAAAGGGGTAGGCGATGGCGCGGACTATGTGGTCGTGTTGGAGAACGTACAGCAGCTCGCCGGTGTGGGTATCCCAGACCTTTGCAGTGAAGTCGGCGGAAGCCGTGGCGGCCGTCGTCGCATCGGGGCTTAATCTCGCTTGCCACACAGCACCCTTGTGGCCGAGGAAGGTGCCAATCCAGTCGCCCGTCTGGCCATCGCGAAGCATCGGGTTGCCATCTGCAGCAACCACACGAGTCAGTCAGCAAGAAGTGGGGGGGCAAGGTAGGTTGGACGGCCCCGCAAACCTTTGCACGCCGATATCATATAATAAACGTCCTCCTTCTCGAGCGGAGAAAAGCTCAAATGAGTGACGGGCCGCGAGTGGCCGTGGCAGGTCAGAGGCACGTATTGGCGAGGGGCAGCGGCGTCACTCATGCTGGCAAGCCGAGATCAAGTTGAGCGATTGCAGTTTTTCAAGTGCGGTATGATGAAGGCCAAAGAGATGGCGACAGCCTTTGTCAACGCAAAATGCAGAATCCTGCCAAATGAGGTCGTCACCAGAAGAAGGGGTCGTGCTGTCTCCGGTAAGAACCTTGCGCGTTGATGGGAGAAGCAAGAGAACTGAGAAACAGAAAACCAAGAAAAAGAAACTCCCAAAGAACGTAAGGTCGTAACGGGTCGTAAGGTAAAGCTCGGAGAGAAGGCCGGAAAATATGCCAAACTGGCCGCCACGTCGTTTGGTGGGCAGAGTTTGCAAAGGAGAAGCACACAGTCGTTGATGCGTGCAACAGCAGGCGACGAGACGAGGACGATCAATGCGCAGCGGGGTGTGTAAATGTGGACAGGGGTAAGAGTAATCCGTACGTTATTAGGTAAGGTAGTAGGTTGTCAGTGGTTGACAGGCGGGGAGGTGCAGCCCCTCCGCTTCTCCTTCGTCCAGGCACTGGGCCACTCCGAGTCGCCTTGCCCTTCTAAATCGGGCAATGTGTCCTTCACGTAGCAGCAACTGCCAGTTAGCCTTTGTCAGAGGGCTTATAACGGTCTCTGTCAATGACGGAACAAATGCAAGATCGAGAGAATGCTCATGGAAGGGATTCATGCTTATCAAGGGGCAATGAAATAACAGGCATCCGTGTCTGTCAATGCAATATGCGAGTCCTACTACAAATATGCTCCCTACTTGCCACATATCACCGCTTCTTCCTAACTCACAACCACCAGGTATAATCCATGCATCATAGAGCCTAGCGGAAGCTCTAGGTTTATTCATGAGTAACTCCCCTTAGTATAGGTACCTGTATGTACCGTGGGGACGAAAGTGATCGTCTGAGATCCTTCAGTTCTCTGGTGGATCCGTCTACACGCTTAAGTGCATTCATGCCCTTATCCCGTAAATATCCGTATCTCCTTATGCCCGGTAAAGGCTCGGGCGATGGATGGACCTTGACGGTCAGTTGGATTCCTTCCAGCAACTTGAACACAGTTTATATTTCGCTAATCAAACAGCAGCGAACTAGCCTTAGAGCTACGACTGTGGAAACCAAACGACACTGGGAACAGTTCGTCCTGACTTAGATACGAAAGCAGTCTGCAACGATTCCTCTGCATTCCATACAGGGCTTAATCGGGAGCTGCCCCACTACGACCCAGGTGCCCAACAGCTTACCATCTATCTCCAACTCAAGAAGAAAGAGTAGCTCAGATTGGTCTTCAGTCCTCGACTTGATATCCTTCCGGCGCGATGCCGGATTTCAAGCTCTCAGCCCAGCTAAAGGGCCACGAGGCGGATGTGAGTGACCAAGAGCTGTCCCGCTTCCCCCGACTGTCGCCGCTGACGCAAACCCCTGCAGGTCCGTGCTGTATGCTTCCCCGCCGCGAACACGGTGCTCTCTTCGTCGCGCGACCAGACCGTACGTCTCTGGCGCAAGACCGCAGAGACACCCCCGACATTCGATGTTACGATAACGAGCCAAGGCCATGGTTATATCAACTCTCTCACATATCTCAGCGCCTCCGAAGCTTGGCCCGAAGGCCTTATCATCTCGGCGGGCCAGGAAGCCATAATCGAAGCGAAGCGGCCAAGCTTAACCACGACTGACAACGCCGACCGATTGCTTGTCGGCCACGGCCATAATGTCTGCGCACTCGACGTATCTCCTCGTGGGACCTACATCGTGTCTGGCGGGTGGGACGGGAAGGCGCTCGTGTGGAATACGGAAAAATGGTCGATCTCGGCGCAGCTCGTGCACCAGGGGGAGGTTAGGAGTGTATGGGCAGTCCTGGCCTACGATGAGCACACGGTAATCACGGGCAGCGCCGACACTCACATTCGCATCTTTGACCTCCGGCAACCCCACCATGACAACGAAGTTGAGCCACGGCGGACTCTCAGCACCAGCTCTGTTGTGCGCGCGCTGTGCAAGCTTCCTACGGGTCTCAAGGGCCACCCGAGTGGGGCCGAGTTCGCCAGTGCTGGCAACGACGGGATTATCCAGTTGTGGAAGATGAACGGCACACAGGTTGGAGCGTTGCAAGGCCACGATAGCTTCATCTACTCTCTCGCCTGCCTGCCCAGTTCAGAAATCGTCAGTGCTGGGGAGGATCGGACAGTTCGGGTCTGGAGGGGCTCTGAGTGCGTCCAGACAATTACGCACCCGGCCATTTCCGTGTGGTCCGTTGCTGTGTGTCCCCAGAATGGTGACATTGTTTCTGGCGCCAGTGACAATGTGGTCCGGGTGTTCACGCGCAATGCGGACCGAATGGCCCCTGCCGAGGTCATGTCACAATTTGAGGAAGCAGTTCGGGGCTCTGCAATTCCGCAGCAGCAACTGGGCGAGTCGATCAACAAGGAGCGGCTGAACCCCAAGTCCTGGCTTCTCAACAACGCAGGCAAGAAGGACGGTCAGATAACCACCGTGCTGGAAGATGATGGCACCATTGGGGCATATCAGTGGTCCTTGTGTATGTCAGCAGTGCTTTGAGCGGTGTGTGCACGCGCTAACTATCGGCAGCTGAGCAACGGTGGGTGCACGTCGGCACCGTGGTGGACTCTACGGGAAGCAGTGGGCGGAAGGTTCAGTACAACGGTCAGGAATACGACTACGTCTTCGATGTCGACATCGAAGAGGGCAAGCCGCCCCTCAAGTTACCATATAACCTGTCCGAAAACCCTTATGAGGCGGCGACTAAGTTTCTGGGAGACAATGAGCTTCCAATATCGTACATTGATGAAGTCGCCAAGTTCATCGTAACTAACACCAGAGGTGCAACCATTGGCCAGACCACGGACGCCCCGTCTGCAGATCCGTATGGAACCGACTCACGGTATAAGCCTGATCAAGCAGCGTCGCCGAAGTATCTGCCGCACACCGAGTACCTGGTTCTCACGCAGGCCAAATGGGAACCGGCCCTCAGAAAGCTTAAGAGTCTCAACGAGAAGCAACTCTTGGCTGGCAACAAGCATATCGCGATGAACCCCGACGGCCTCAGCCGACTCGAAAAGGTGCTAGAGGCAACGATGGGCGCCGCGAACCAGAACGCAGGGTCCCCGACGGCACTCCCTGAAGCGCAACGCAGCATATACATGGTCATCACGCAGTGGCCCTACGGCGACCGGCTCGCAGCGCTCGACGTCCTCCGTTGCTTAGCACCTTGGCCCGGCTCCGCGTCGCTCACCGACAGCAAGTACGGAAGCCTAGCAGACATCGCCCTGAAGGGTGCGCTGGACACCCAAGACCCTCTCGCTTCCAGCGGCGAACCCCTGGCCGAAACTGTCAAGAACTTTGATGCCGCAAAGCTCAACGCAAACATTGTCATGATGGCGCTGCGCGCAGCAACCAATCTCTTTGCCACCGCTGAAGGGCGGAAGCTCGTGGTCTCGGAGGCGGCCGCCATCATCTCGCTCTTGGCCCGTATCGGGGGCGTGGAAGGCGACCAAGGCGCCATCGGGGCGGACAACAACAACCTTCAAATAGCACTCACCTCGACAACATTCAACTTCGCCTGCCTCGCCTTCAACCAGCGCGACTCGATCGACCTCGAGCTGGTCATGACCCTCTGCCAGATCGCGGAGGCAGTCATCCGCCGGCAGAACGATGGAGAGGTGCTGTTTCGCGCGCTCATGACGCTGGGCATGATCTTGACCATCGGGGATGACGCCTTGAATCTAGCAAAGACGCTTGAGGTGGACGAGGCGATTGGCGAGGCGATCAAGAAATCCAGCGAGGCAAGGACCAAGACGCTTGCGCAAGAATGTTTTGAGTACCTGAAGCGTTGATAGGCGGGAAAGGAATAAAAGTGCGAGTGCTCACTGGCCGGGGACTCTTCATGCGGCACTCATCAGGTACCTCGCTGCCGAGGCAGGAGCAGCTGGGTGGCTTGATAATTCACAGGTCTGCCCACTTCCGGTGAGGTGTGTGCCGACTTTGCATTGCAGTACCTATAGACGGTGGTTAAAGTGACACAAGATAGGCATCGCAATGACACTAAACAGAGAAGACTCTGCGGATGAAGGATAAGTGAACCCCGTGAAGTGATGCTTGACCATGGCCTGTCTTACGCATACAGCATCTTTGCAGCCGCCTGCCACTGTGACGGGAAGACATTCCCAACGCTGATGAAACCGCACCGGTGAAACCATGTCCCTCCTTCTCCTTAACCCTCTCTCGCCGGCGCTTGTCGAGACTGACATAAGTGTGCCAACCCCTTTTGTGCTCAGTTGCTACTGACAATCCCCGTCCGTACCTGTCTTGCAGCGCACCACCAAGGAATCATAGCGAGAGAAGACAATTTGGGCGGGTCCTCTGTAATGTGATTCCAGCGGCTGGGTGTTGGACGGGTGAGCATCGTGCGGAAAGGCAGTCAACTTCCGTGCTTGTAAGCAAATTCTACCCGAGACCATAGAGAAACCCAGACCTGGAATCGTGTTTCCGATATCCATACCGAGGCAAACGGAGAGCACCAGTCTAATAGTGCTGTGGATCATTTGAGCTCCACTGAAGCTAGATAGCTAATAAGAGTAAGTGAAGGGTGAGCCAAAAAAAAAAAAAAAAAAAAAAAAAAAAAAAAAAAAAAAAAAAAAAAAAAAAAAAAAAAAAAGACCTCAGTCGGATATACCAAACCCATCCCGGGAGATATCCCGCGACACAAGAGAACGCCAATCCAGATGCCAGAGAAAAGAGATATATACAGGAGGTAGCGAACTTCCCCTCAAACGTCGCATACCTCTCAGCCCGAGTGTTTCCACCTCCAGTAACCCCCATCCCACCACCTCCTTGATCTTCCTAACCTCACAGCAACGCCCACAGCCCAGCCAGCAAAAGCGCCAACGCACTGCCGCCATTCAGCGCCAGTGCTGCTGCCGGCACGGCGCCGCTGGTGGTGGTGGCGTTGACCTGGCCGGAGTCGCGGATGGTCAGGGTGTAGATGTCGGCGACGCCGATGTCGGTACTGTTGAAGCAGTTGGTCTCGTTGACCTCGGGGATGCGCGGGTCGCCCGGTTCGGCAAAGGTGATGTCGACGCACTGGATTTCGTGTGTTCGTGTCAGTAACTCGGGTAGGCTACCACCTCACACCACACCAGGTTTTCTTTTTGGAGGGAGGAAATGCTTCATACCGAGTAGAGCGCTGCGCCGTGGACGGCCAGCTCCACCAGCTGGATGGTGGCGTTGTCGCCCGGCTTGACGTTCGCCCCCGCCGGCAGCGGCACCTGCGGCAGACATACCGTACCCGGGTAGGGCTGCTTGGTAGGGCCGATGATCTGGAAGGGGGGCACCATCGGGAAGCTCATGTTCGGAGGCCCGGCGAGTTGCGGGGCGAGCTCAGGGCCCTCGTTGCCGAAGCCCAGGTTGACGTAGATGAATGCTGTTGCGTGGCCCTGGAACCAACCGGGCTGGAAGGAGAGGGCGCCGCCCTTCGTTGACCAGAAGGTTCGGTTTTCTGTTGTAGGAAAGCCGCCACCTAGAGCTGCGGGTCAGAACGGCACCCCTCGCGCGTGTTTAGGGGCAGCGAGGGACTCACATGGATACATCCATTGCATGCCATAGGGGAATGTCGAGTTTGTAATCAGGTTGTTACCTCTCCACCCCGGGTATGTGATGATTGTGTGTGCGGATGCCAGCGCCGCGCCGGCGATGGCAAGGAATGTTGAGAGCATCATATCGTGGTCTCCGGGTTGTATGTCGTATATGGATACTGCGATGGTAGAAAACTCCCTCCACTCCCTCCTATCACTCCCCAACAATGTCCTGCTCTTTTAATCACGCGCGATCTCCTTCTGTGACCGGTAGGTTGAGACACCCGGTGCCCTGGCGGAGCACAGCTCCTTGTCGTACTTTGTGTCTGCCGCGTGTGACTCGACTTGTAGGTTGCGACCGGCCTTGCGTGGTCCACGATTCCGTAGTACACCGACAAAAACCCCAGCCGTTGACGTGTATTAGGTAGGTCTCTTGGCCGTGCAACTCGAAGAAATTGAAAGCAAGAGGCCACCACAGGCCGCAGGCTGGGCGACGAGAGGGTAATATGCATCTGAGTGGTGGCATTCAGCAGTTGAACCACTCCCCTCTGCAGCCGCCCAGCGGGGGCCGTCACTTCGCCCAAAGTTGCATCACCTTTTTTGCCTTCCACTCAGGCCCCGTTCCCCGGAGCGGGCACTTGCAGCAATAGGCCGACATTCGCGTGCCGCACACCACCACCCACCCACCCAATCTGCAGGTTTGGCAGCGCAGTTTCTCTGCCAGCAGCCCGGCCACTCAGGTGGGCGAACTGGCTGTTGAGGTGCAAGTCGTGCATGCCGGCCCTCCCGCCCCCTGTCACCTCGGACCAGCTGCAACCAACCAGCAGCTGTAGCTGGCCGCCGGGGGCCCCATCACCAACGATCCTATCCGTCCAATCGGTGATCCGACCGCATGCAAGGTCCCTCAGGCAGCTCAAGCCCCGACCTATTCAGCAAAGCATTTGCATTGTCGCCTCATATTTTCTCAGGATGCAATGGGTGCGAAGGAAAAAGAAGCCGGTCGCACAACGACCTCGAACAACAAGAGAAACCGGAGGACGACGCGCAAGAGGGCAATGGTGACAACTTGGTGTTCCTGGATTCCCCTCTCCACATCCGTTCGGTCCCGGTCCCGTCCTCCAACGTGGTTGCACGATTAAGCGCCGGGATCTCGAACGGTGGGCCAATGATGTGCCGCAACCAACAAGCACCAAGAACGGCGACTGCCGCCCTTCCCCACAGGACCAGGAGTGAGCGACCGCCTTCCTGATGAATGATGGATGGATGGCACTTAGAACCAGAATACCTACGAGCGTCATACATATTCTTCGCTCGGAGTCGGTCGCGGGGTCTTCCAACAACCGTCGCAATGGCGAGGTCAATCCTTCAATGCGGGCGGGAGGCGAGTGAGGCGAAATGACCGTCGCCACCTCCTCGTCCGGTGCGCGAGAGTATCAAGGGGAAAAAAAGAAAAAGAAAAAGAAAACAGAGGTTTACTCTATGGCGATGATTTTCATCGCCGTGTATGGCTGCATTTACCGCACCATGCCGTCCTAGGTATCATTTCGAGCAGTGTCAGGGGGCCCTAAGTTACCTCCAGCCCGGCTGGCCGCAAAAACAAGTACATGGCGACGCCAGGTTTCTCCATGGCGGATTTATGTCGAAAGCTTCGCGCATGCATAACATGCTCTGAGCTTTGTGATGTGCAGTATCGGTACTGTACGTACACTCATCCGCTCAAACATGACCATCCTAACCCAGTGCCAAACAGTCTAGTGACTACATTTGTCAACAACACCGACGCAGAGACCGTGCAACATAACAGGAACAAGAGAAAGATCAGAACTGGATCAATAACTCGGCCTCCCCATCCCCTTGCTCTTTTTCCTTCCTCTTCTCCTGGTCGTGACCCTGCTGTTGTGCCACGGCGACGGCGGAAGCCAGCTGCTCGCTGCTGTTGCTACTTTTCCTGCTGGGGCGGGCACTCGATAGGGGAGGAGGGACGCCGATCTGGATGAGAAGAGGTGGAGTGATGTGATGGCCGGGTGCCCCCTTACTGATGATTGTACTAACATCTACTAAGTCGTGGGCTGTGTTGGTGGTGGGAAAGGGGCTCGAGACCGTCAAGCCAGCGGAATTGCCACCTTGCGGCCTATCTGTGAGAGTTAGGTCGGTAAGATCCAAGAGATCCTCCACCGCTTCTGGGTGAGCGTTGGCAGGTACTGCAGATGTCTGGTTGTTTGCTAGAGAAATCTGCTGGATACTCCTGCTGCCGCCCCCAACGCGGCGGCCTTCCACCAGGGTTGTTGGCTGATAGACATCAAGGACCACCGTCTTCGGATGATGAGTTGCGGGCGCCAGCTGGTTCTGCTGCTGCTCGTCGTGTTCCCAGATAGTTTGTCTCCATTGCGCTACTGTCTGGGCGGCTTGGGTGCCGGTAGCCTGCTTTGCGGTCCGTCCGGTACCCATTTGCAAATTTTGGAGCAGCTCTTGCTCCAGCGGCATACGCGGCCGAGCTGCAGCCTGGGTTTGACGGGTTATTTCTTGGAAGGTTTTGCAGTCACAGGAGCATTGCTGGCCGCATAGCCTCTGACATCCATGTCCGCAGACTAGGACCTCGTGGCATGCCTCGCTGCATGGAAGTTGCTCATGACTAGTGCTGCACCCAGCAGTTAGTATAGTGTAGGGGTGGTGAAACAGAGCTGATGATGGGATTCCACTTACGCATGGCACTTGAGGGTGCACGGATGGCCACAGTTGCGCGTCTGCTTGCATGGGAGGTTGCATCCACCGCAATTATCGCCCCAGTCGTCGACCTCCTTGATCCAGATCTCCCGTCCATGTGGTTGACACACCAGAGGTAGACCCCTGTTCCATTCCGCTCGCCTCTGAGTGGCGAATCCGTTGCATATCTTGTACCATAGGTTGAACGATGCCAGGTGTGCTCCAAGGACGTTGTCGACATTCCCAAAGACGTAAAGCCCACGACGAGCACGGCTGATGGCGACAACGGCACGGCGCTCATCTTCCAAGAAGCCAACGGCCCAGGAACGGTCCAGCTGGGGACTGCGGACCAATGATAGGAGAATGACATCGTTCTCCTCGCCTTGATAAGAATCAATTGTGCACACATTGAATGCCGAACCTATGAGCGCTGGGTGCCGCTTCAGTTTCCGCAGTAGCACCTTTCGTTGGCCCTTGTAGAAGGTAAGAACCGTGATGCTCTCTGGGGCAGTCCCGTTAGAGACGAGGTAGGCAAAGAAGCCGGTGATCATATCGGCCTCTTGCTCGTTGAACTTGCTGAAATCCGAGTTCATCTCCTCCGGCCAGTTATGGTGGAAAAACCAGGAGTTGCGGCCGCCCATCCCGGGAACATCGGGTCGATGGATGATCGATTCCACGGAAGGATGGTCCACTAACTCAGGGTAAAAAGGATTCAGGAGACGCCTGAGCTCTGGCTTCATCCGACGCTGGTGCTTGAGCATTACAAACGACATGTCCAGGTTGACCATCCTCTGGAAGAGCGATACGTTGAGATTGTAAGGCGGATAGCCGAGCCTCTGGATGTCGCACTTGGGTGCGAGCTGCTTGTGGTCTCCCACCAAGATGAGCTGCTGGACTGAAGGGTAGAGTGCTGACACAATGTTGGCCTCGCGGGTTTCTGCTGCCTCTTCGATGAGCAGCGATCGCGGCTGCATCGCTGCCAGACACCCACGGTACTTGGTCAGCCCCGTAGTAGTGCAGCCAACGATATCGATCTTCTGCTTTTCAACGAGTTGGAAATTCCCCAGGAATTTGAAGGCCTTGCGCTTCTGGCAGAGCCTCACGTTCTCGGCAAGCAGGGCGGCGAACTCGGGTCGCATTGCCTCCAGCAGTTTAGCCTGGAAGTATTGGTAGACAGCGCCGCGTAAGTCCCTGCTAATTGTGAACAGGTCATCGGTTTGAAGCGCTCGCCTGACAGCGCGGTCCCAGGATGTCAGGTTCGCCGGATCCTTGCCCGACCAGACATGTTTGAGCCTGATGGGGCTGCCTCGGAAGCGGTACAGGTCTTCCTCGTCGTCGGCGATATTCTCGATCTCCTCATCGTCGTCACACTCAAACTCG
Source organism: Chaetomium strumarium (assembly GCF_033439665.1). Lineage (NCBI taxonomy): Eukaryota > Fungi > Ascomycota > Sordariomycetes > Sordariales > Chaetomiaceae > Chaetomium > Chaetomium strumarium. Next base: position 5,504,261 of record NW_026944429.1, on the reverse strand, counting down.
GGGAGGTTCTTGCGGCCCTCCGCTTCGCTCACCTCAAGCTGTGTAGGGTGCCGGTCTTCGCGAATCCGCGCGGGAATGAGGCAGTCACCCAGCCAAAGTGCAAAAGGGCCATAGGCCTGCATAACAACGTGCGTCTCCATCGAATCGTCAGTGAGAGACCGGTGTTGAGCCTCCGTGATGATGCCGAATTTAAGGAGAGCATCGGGATCGAGAAGCCGATCACTGAAAATACCATCGACGAGCCCCTGAATCTTCCTGATGTTCTCACGGCGCTGGTGGTCGACAGAGTGGCATTTATGGTCCGCGGGAATCTGAACTGTCGGGCGTTGGCGCCACTCGTACAAGGTGTACGGCTTGATCAATTCATTCTGGGTTCTTCCTCCGATTCGAAGCACACTTGCACCAGACTTGATGCAGTGAACCAGTATCTGATCCAGAGCATGATTTGTCTGAGCGGCAACAACAATAGGGGGTCCTCGATGCCGGCGTCGATTGTTGACCATGACCTTTAGCGCCTCCACTGATGTGTACGTCTTGCCCGTGCCCGGCGGACCCTGCACAATACCTAATTCCTTCGAGATGATGCGATGGAGGCCGAGTAGCTGAGACTCATCGAGGTAGGTGAGACCTTCCAAGGCTGGGACCTCGCTGCTGACAATATCGTGCGTCTTCAGACGCTGTTTTAACGTGAGTGCTTCAGAATCTCCCCCGCCGATGGTACGGTTGGCGAGCGAGGATAGGTCCATGACCGGATTATCTCTGAGGAAGGCAGGTGAATTGTCTTTAGTGCAAGCGCCAATGAGATACTTGTCGAGCGGCGAGCTTATCCATTGTGTGAGCATACAGTGAGCTCTGGGAGCCTTTCCAAAGTGGCGCTGAGAGCACGCTGAGGTGGCACTTACTCAGTTTGAGCGGCATGCTGCAGCCCGACCAACGCATGGCGGGCCGATTCATAGTATCCATGAAGCGACTCGATCATAATCATCTCAAGGGTTGGATCAAGAACTGCGTCCTCGGGATTCGCCCAGAGGAGGTCCACTTCGGGAGGGTCCTGATCGAGCCCGTCACGGTAAGGCCGTTGAGCAACCGTCGCAATCTTGCAGACGCTCTTGAACCCGTCGCTTTTTGGAGAAAGGGCCACAATCTTCCCCGGCTGGAGACGCTTCGACTGCTTCCACTGGATCCTGTACCGTGACCGGTTGGTGGAAAACGAGACCGTGACGAGGGGACCGATGGTAGACATCACGTACTTGTTGACGTGCACCTGTCAAAGTACGCTGGCATGTCAGAGGAGAAGACTAGGAAGTATCTTGAAATATGACACGAAGCCGTACCTTGGTGTAGATATTTGTGAAGTCGTCGTCCATCATAGGTTCCTTGTCCCGATGGTCGGCGAAGGTCCTGACCGAGTAGCGTAATCCTTCAACCGCTTCGCAGCGAAGAATGCCATACTGGGCAGCGAGATATTCGTCCTTGGATGCCCATGCGGTATCGACGGGATTCTCCGGCAATTCATCGATGTCTGACTGCCTGGCTAAGATCTCCTCAGCGACAGGAAGCTCTGGTTTGGACCGCCAGCCCTTTCCTTTGTTGGGTCGGAAAAAGACATGGTTTTCAATGATGTCTATTGCAGACTGCCACGAGTAGCACGATGGTAAGCGAGCATGACTTCAACAGCGGCCTGAAATGAGGGCGGACCTGAGAACTGACCTGGGCGCCTGGGGTGGTCCCTACAATATTCATCTTTCTACTGGAGCAGCAACAGGCTTTGGCAGAGAGTACTCGATCTAAAATTCAAAGTAGTTTCCTAAGCAGGACCTTCGGACGACAGTAGGACAGCTCGACCCAAGGCTGAGGCTTTTAGTGAGTGACGGGCACTCAGGGAAAGAAGTATGATGGAATGGATTGGCTTGATTTCTGATACCGATCAGTTGAACTCCGGAGTGGTTGCGGGTGGGCGTCGAACTGACGAGGGGAGCTTGAATAAGAAAGGGAAGGAGCGGCGATGTCTACCAGGTACCTAGGTACCTAAGATAGGTGGCCTTTGACCCGGGCCAGAGCCTGTGGACAAACGGCGCATTGCAGATTGCCACGGAACGGCAAGTGCAATTCTATGAATGCAGGTACCCATCGGTAACAGGTACCAAATGCCTAATCCTACTGGTGACCTGGTCCCAGGCAACGCTGTGGCGGACATATAGGCGCAGTTTTCCATTGTTTTTCTTTTTCTTTTTTTTTTTTTTTTTTTTTTTTTTTTTTTTTTTTTTTGGATGCACTGAATCTCATCAAACCATGAGGCAAGCAGCGAGACCAATCAGTTACGCATGCTCGCAAGCAGTCTGACGCTTGGAGACAGCACTCATCACAGTTAACACCCCCAAGCAAAGGGTGCAAGCAAACAAGGAGAACTCAAGTTGTATTTGCCTGTTGCTCAACAACATACCCGCCCGTTTCTTTTGGCCCAATCCCGTGTTCCCGACTCATCAGCTATCAAGTCATTCCTCGCGCTTCTTGAGTGGTTTCCGACCATAAACGACATATCTACAGCGGTCAGACTCAAGATCAGTAAAGTTATTCGCAAACAGCTCCTCCTTTGGGAGTCCGCAAGACTTACATTGGCCAGTAAGCATGAACCCTCGGGTCCCTCAACACCTTCCTCGCCCGGGCGGCGAGCAACACCGCTTCCTCGCGGCTCCAGCCGAGCGCTCTGGTCAGCGGAGCCAGGATGGCCGGCTCGAGGACCTGATCCATGTTGTAGAGGCTCCACTGGCCGAGCTTCTTGTACTTGGGATCGCGGGGCCAGCTGTTGGTCGGCCATTTGTAGACGGTCTCCACGACGTCCTCGAACCCGGCTTCCTCCATGAGGGGCTTCCAGTTCTGCGCGGCAGTCAGTGGCCGGCCGAGGGCTTCCATGGCCCGTATCAGCCAGGTCATCCAGATCCAGAGGTCCGAGTCCTCAGATAGGGTGCCGTCATCGCAGCCCAGGGGCAGCGCCATGTCGTGGGCTTCGAAATAGCCACCCGGCTCGAGTTGGCTGGTTGTAGCATGACACACGATGTGAGCTGGCATTTACAAGAGAGGCATAGCAGGTTATAATGTAAATATAAAAAGGAAAAAGAAAAACGAAAGGAAAAGGAATAGGAAAAGGAAAAAGAAAAAAGAAAGAGAAGATGAAGATGAAGATGATGATGAAGATGAAGATGAAGATGAAGATGAAGATGAAGATGATGATGAAGATGAAGATGAAGAAGATGAAGAAGATAAAAATGAAAAAGAAGAAGGGAAAAGGAGAAAGGAAACGGACGGGTAAACATACTTGTAGACCTTCGCCACAATGGAAGCGTTGTCTGCGAAACTACCCGTCATCATGCGGCTGAGGATGAAGTCGAACGGCTTTGACCACGTCCAATCCTTCTCGAGGTCATCGATCTTACAAGATTATCAGCCTCGTTTTCCTCACTGCGATGTCCGGGGTATAGGAAAAGGTTACCTCGAAGCGACAATTCGGCGGCACGCTTCACGCAGAGTCAGCAGTTATGAGACGGCGAATCCAGATTTGTTGTGCTGGACAAACCAGTTGGGCTGCACCGGACTGAGGTCCACGCCTATGACCTAGGAGCGAGTGTCAGCAGTCGCGGTCCTCGAGGCAGCCAACGTCCCCAAGGATTCGGGAGTGTCGCACCTCTGCTTCGGGATGTTCATCGGCTTCAGGCATGCATTAGCATTTTCGATCATGATGCTTGTCATGAGAGTCTCACACACCATATTCGATACACCATATCCCCGTTCCTGTTCCCAGGTCGAGCACCCGATTTGCTCCATCCTTCTTCGGAGATAGACACAGTTGGTCATCGAGCGTAAACGTCATAACATGGTGTTGCAGGTCTAGCGTCCGAGTCTAGGTCAGTGCCGTCGTGATTTGCGGCATTTGCCCTTCGCCCCGACTCTCACTCACCCAGTCTCTCAACCTCGGCCTGAAAAAGGTGTTTCAGTAAGAGCTGTGCGACCATGGGGGGCTCGGTGCAGTGCTCTACGTACATCATCATTGGGCAAGAAGTATTCTGCCAAGAGCCTCCGCGTCAGCAGGGGACTGAATGAAAAGTGTGGAGGTGTTCGGGGCTTCGGGGGGATGTGGACGTAACTTCCGGCGCTCATAGCATGGTAGGTGCGGCCATTTTCTTGCTGATAGGCCAGCACGCTGGACCGCAACGAAGTGAGGCTGTCTGATACCGACTATACCGCCACGGAAAATCGATTCAGGTTAGCTAACGAGGTAACTGATCCTCAGGGATCGCTTCATGGGTTTTGCGGGTCCAGTAATCCAGGCAAAAATGGAAGGGCCAAGAGTTGGCGGGCGCACCAAACCTAGTGCCGAATCGACGTCGGGCCAGTCGCGCTCCTCGTCCGCCACCTAGAACGTCCGGGAAGTCCTTATTAGCAGCTCGGCACACACTAGTGTTAGGACGGAAGGAATAGACCCACAAGCTCGATATGTTGCTGCTGATCAGCCGGATCCTCTGTTGTAGGGTGTAAGTCAGACATTATGCCGCTTTGATCCTTAAACCTACAACCGGTGAAGAGGGCAGGAGGAATCAAGGAGCAAAAGGCCGGGGAGGGTTGCGCTGCTGCAGCGGCGATGGCAGTTGGAGAAGTAGTAATAGCGACACCGTGTAGCAAAAAAAAAGGCGGGGGCTGACTCCCTGAATCGTTGCACAAAGCAAATGTGAAGTTGTCTAGCTGAAATGTGATAGAATGTGCAAATGCGCAGCTCTCGGTTAACATCTCACATCTGAGCAAGGGTCGACAGTGGAATGGATTGGCCGCAGGCACGGTGTGGCTGCCCGTGCCCAGACAGGATGCTGCAGTTACCCGATGGCGAGCATCTTTCATGGCCCGGGTAATACGAAGTATGAGTGCAGGTTCACATTTCGCTATCCGGGTACCGGTGGGTAAGGTAGGTAAGGTGGTCCATACTACTAATAGGTACGGTAGTTACTGCGTCAGTTGTAAATGAATTGAGCTGAAGTTCATCTTGAACTTCCGAGCGTGGGGGGGATTCTGGGATTTTCTTACATATTTTCCTTGACCGCTTCCAGTGGTGCAACCCTCTTTCCCCGAGTTGGCAACCCTCCTGCATGCCCAGGGTTCTCGTCTCAACCGGCCAGTGGTGAGAAGATAACTAAGGTATTCTTACATACACTAATAAGCCGTAGGGCCCGTAGTGTGAGTGCCCCCTCGCTCTGGATGCTACGCTGTGACGTGCCACAAAGCAGCATGTCGTGTGTGAGAGTGTCCGCGAGGGCTTACGCAAGAGGTGTTCATGCGCACACTAAATATGTGCAACCACCGCCTATGTAAATGGTCAGACCATGGTTGTTACCTTGCAGCTTCTAGCGTGTTGCCGTGCCGCCGAAGATACTACACATACACATGACCTACTCCAAGCACGGCCTAATGAGTGTCGCCATGCTGTTTCCACTCCTCACATCACCAGCCCTTTTCGTCCTTGTTGGCCCAGCTCTTCTAGTGATCTGGTTGATCGTCCGGCATGTCCAAGAATATGCCCGACTGAGACACATTCCGGGCCCGTTTTGGGCCGGCTGGACCGACATCTGGCTGATCCGCGCGCAACTGAGTGGCCGAATGAACTTTATCCTTCATGATGCCATCGGAAAGTATGGTAAGCTAAACGTTCATTCATTATGTAGCCTTCCCTAGCTGCGCATCCGCACCCTTCTCCTGACGTCGATCCCCAAGGTCCCATTGCACGAGTCGGGCCTAAATGGGTCGTGTGCGGCGACGGTGCAGAGCTCCGGCGGATGTGGGCAGTCCGCTCGGCCTGGCAACGCGCCTTCTGGTAAGATCTAGCCCTATTATCATAACCAGTTCTTTAGTAGGCGTAGTATTATACTTATTAGCGACCCTTTTCTAACTAGGTACCGGGGGCTTCGAGTTGAACCATACAGAGACAACGCCTTTTCGACGCTGGATGACCACGTCCACGAGACGCTGAGAGCGAAGCTCATGCCCGGGTACAGCGGGAAGGACGTCGACAACCTCCACCAACTCATCGACGAGCAGGTCGCCGGTCTCGTGTCCCTCCTGGAGACCAAGTATCTGTCGACCAAGGCAGACTTCAAACCCGTCGACATGGCACGCAAAGTCCAGTATTTTACTCTGGACGTCATCTCGTCGCTGGCGTTCGGCAAGGCGTTCGGGTACCTCAAAGCCGACGCGGATCTCTTCAGCTACATCCAGACCACTGAGACGACCCTTCCCGTCCTCCTCGCCACCGCGCTCATGCCCTGGTTCCTGCGCATCCTACAGTCCCCGCGACTCAAGTGGCTCCTCCCCAACGCCCGGGAGATGGTCGGCATCGGCAGTGTCATGGGTCTCGCCCAAGACGTCGTAGCCGAACGGTACGGCGAGAAGCCGGTGGTCAAGCGTGACATGCTCGGCTCGTTCGTCGCGCACGGCCTGAGCAGGGAGGAAGCCGAGGGCGAGACTGTGGTCCAAATCCTTGCTGGCAGTGATACCAGCGCGACAGCGATTCGATCGACCCTGCTGTTCATCATGACCAACCCGCTCGTCTACACGCGCCTGCAGGCCGAGATCGACGACGGAATCAGGGCAGGCCGCATCTCTTCGCCCATCACCGACGCCGAGGCCCGCAACCTCCCCTATCTCCAGGCCGTCATCCGCGAGGGCCTGCGGATGTGGCCGCCGGCGACGGCCGTGCTACCCAAAGTCTCGGACAAGGACCAGGTTGTGTGCGGCGTACACATCCCCGCGGGAACCAATGTTGCGTGGGCGCCCTGGTATGCATACGAGTTATAAAGCACTCCCCCCCAGCTTTTCTCTTCTGTATTGCTGACATTAGTTCGGGTCAGGAGCATCATGAGAAACAAAGAGACTTTCGGCGAGGACGCCGAAATCTTCCGGCCTGAGCGCTGGCTTGATATCCCACCGGCCAAGTACCGGCTGATGGACCAGACCGTCATGATGGAGTTTGCCTCGGGCAGTCGGTGGGAGTGCCTGGGAAAGACCGTGGCCCAGATCGAGCTGAACAAGACCTACGTCGAGGTATGGAGAGATGTCCCCGTTTATTAGCCGTCTACTAGAAGTTGACGGTACTTGTTCAATACATCGCTGACACACCGTGTGCTTGAATGATTGGGTTGCAGCTACTTCGCCGGTTCGACTTCACCTTGGTCGATCCGACGAACCCGTGGAAGTCGTTCAACGCGGCTGTCTTCATCCAGAGCGATATGAATGTCATGGTTACACGGCGGCAGCTTTGATGGATCTGAAAACGAAGTACAGTTTGAGAAGCACATGGGACTTTCATCATCACTCATAGTAATCATGGGGCGCCACTACGTCGAAGCGAGACGTTTGGTGCTACATGCCTAAGGTACTTAAGCTACGAGGGCAGATTCTATTCGAGAAACTACCTTCCGTACAAGTACCTGCAAGGAGCCAATTCCAATCTGAGCTGTGAAGAACTTCCTTCGTCCTTTTGCAAACACTAGCAGTGCAAAATACCTGCATCACCAACTCAAGTTACCGCCGCCGCGACGGCCACGGCAACCACCGACTACTACCACGTGTGCCACCACCACTACCACTACCACCACCACCACGTCCTCCTGTACCGCGTCCTCCTCTACTACGTCCTCCTCCACCTCCTCCTCCGCCGCCAAGGACGAAGCACGGCCAGCTGCTCCGGCGGAGCTTCTCGAGTACCGAGACTCTGCTCTGGTTCGAGAACAAGTTGATGCAGCGACAGTGTCGCTTCTCGTTATGTGACATGACCGTCGGCGGCAGCTGCCTCTCGTCACCGGCCAGTATACAAGGGCGGCACCCCCTGCCCCAGACCAGAAGGGCGTCGGCTTGGTACATGGCTCACGCCTCGTCGAGGACAATGGATTTAGCAAGTTCGCCATTCCATCGGCTATAGGGCTGCTGGCTGGCGAGGTGAGGGGTGGTGCAGACGGCATCGGCCTGCCTGAGCCAGCGAACCCGACGATAGGAATGACGCCGAGGCGGCTGACGTCCAGGTACTGGCGGAAGCGACCCAACGTGGCGGCGCCGATGCCCTCTATGAGGATTTCCTGGAGCTGGTCTGTGCCGGGCGTGAAGTCGACCCGCCGAAGTTTGCGGGAGGGCTCCATGGCCGCCATTTTCTCTATCATGGCCCCGACGCTATCGCCCTGGGCACCTGGCCGGGGTGGTGGGAACAGCAAGGTGCTAAACCCCGACCCCGCAAACAGATCGGCCTTACAGAGATTGTCGAGCATCTTTTCGCGCGCCTTATCGGCATCGTCGCCTTCCAAATGATGTTCCCATAGGGTCGCCGTTGACACGGGCTTCCGCAACATCTTTGCCATCGTCGAACGTGAGGTAGAAGTCGCCCTACGACTTGTTGACCTTGCTGTACGTCACGGACACTTTCCAGCCGAGATCGACGTTGCGCATGTTTTCCCCTCGCTCACCGCGTCGAGGACGGCGGATCCTCATGGCAAAGTCGCAGCGAGTCTCCTTGCATGGTTCCGCGGAGATCTGGCGGGCTTTCCAGACTTTGAAGTCCCTGCTCTTCTTAGAGGGCGGCAGTTCGAAAGCTAGTTCGAACTGGGCATCTCCCTTGAGTAGGCGCTTCAGAGTGTTGCCGTACTTGGCCATCTGTGTTGGGTGCCAGCCGATATAAAAGGCAACCAACTCTACTATATATACGTGGCCGGAGGTATTCCCAGGGCCCGTTAAAGGCGCGTTTTGCTAGTGTAGGTTGCTCGGCACGTCCCTACATGCCCGGACGGCATATGGCCGGGCTGCTTCGCGGACCCGGCCCCGGCCGCTAATGATGAACCAAAAAAAACAAAAAAAAAAAAAAAAGAAGGAAAAAGAAAAAAAAGAAAAAGTAAAAGTAAAAAGGAAGAAAAAGTAAAAAAAGAAAAAAAAGAAAAAAAAGAATGAACAAAAGAAAACAAGACAAGAAAAAAAACTGCCACTTACGTCTAGGTGGTGCCAGACGAGGACCGTGTACTCTTGGGGTCGCCATCGGAATCGGGGTCCGTCAGGAATACGCATTCCACCTTGCTCTCCCTGATCTCCTGGACGTCCTTTATAAAGTGGAAGGCGTCCTGAACAACACCCTGCGAGATGGCGATGGCACAGTCCTCGTGGCTTCCGAACTTGTACACCGTCTCGTACGGTTCAGATCGGATGCACTCTTTCCGCGCGAGCTGGTCCTTGTAAGCCAGGAAGTCCCATACACTACTCGTCTGTTAGCGATCACGGCCAGGGACATGGTCATCGGTTGCCAGAACGGAGGCGAAGAAGAAGAAGAGTAAGAGTAAGAGTAAAATGGGAAACATACCCGATTGTGCACGGGTAGAGACGCTGGGGTATCGTGCCAAAGTGGTCTTCGAGGTTTTTGTTGATGCTTGGCAGGAACATGCCGCAGTGCGCACTGATGACCTTGAATCTCCTCTGGTGGCAGAGTTCGCGAAGGCTCATGACGCCGTCGATTTCAGCGCCCCCGTCGAATATGACCTGGTCTCTGACCTCGCAGACGGTAGGAAGGCCGTAACTCTCCACCTGCGGCACCTCGCCGTCCTTGAGCGTAAATCGCAGGACGAACAGTGTGTCCGGCTTGATGTCGGTCAGAGGAGGGAGTCTCGCGACTTCATCTGGCGACATCTTCTTTCCAGAGCTTGTGAACGTCCCAGCCTATAACTTTATGGTTATGGAGTGTGCTTTCAGGGGATGGCCATCCTTGTCCTGGAAGCTGACAGTCGACGTTCTGTCTGGTCGGGAAAAGTATTCGAATACCAACGAAAGGACGGATAGCGCTTGCGGCAGTGAAGAAGAACTTCGTCTCGTGCTTGTCGGGGTATTCTGGACCTCGTTTAAATTCAGGCCACCGATTACACGAACCGCTTTGTTGGTGGGGCCCTCATCATTGATAGGGAAGGCCAAGGCGTCCTTGTCATTAGAAAAGGCCAAGACGCAGCCCCGAAGATCACCGGGTTTCGACATCTTCATAACTTGCACCTGTTAGTACCGTGGGTAAGTAAAGGGCACTTACATTATGGCCGACCAGGCCGAGGCCAAAGGAAAAGAAGCAAGCCCGCCAAAACGACGGAACTCGCAGACGAAATCCAAGTCACGCTCGCCAGAACGGCAGAGCCCGCAGGACCGAAATCACAAGGGAAGGCCGAGAAACTGTGAAGAGTCAATTTTGTAATCCAAGAAAAGACGGTTCAGCAGTACTGACAAGATGGACTCCCTTGAAGAAGCGAAGTCGAAGACTGGACACTGGTACTGGTAGACTATGCGCAGACTGCAGCTGAAAGTCAAATAAGTTCACGGTTCTCGAAAAGATGGAGGAACGTTGCTGAGGAAGTCGGTCTAGTTGCAGCGGGACTGTGTGGGAATGGCGTTTGGAATAAGGTGAGGTGGCACGGACAGTTGCATGACACTGAAATCCTGCAGGCGTGCACAGACCATCCAGCCAAGGCTATAAATTCAATGCTCAATCCCCCAATTTCGAACCTCTTTTCTTTTTTTTCCTCAGCTCTCTTTGCCTTTTGGCTTAGATCAAGTGTAGTATCTGTTCTTTTCAGTTTAATCTCTGAAACTGCTCTACGGAGCAGGATCGTGATTATTCCTATTTTTGGCTCTCGGGGTTCTTGCCTCTGTGCTTGCACATGCTTGACTCCCACTGTGTCCCTGGTATTACACTGCCTCTAGGAGACGCGACCTATGCTCTTTTTCATTGCAATCTGGGGCATTGCCTCGGGTGTGAGGAAGAAGCCTCCTAAATATGAAGGAACATCTGTACAGAGGGGTCAAGTTCATGCTTTGCCCGCCCGAGAGTTTGAGATTCGAAGGAAGCTTGAACACCGAGTCCAAGGTGTTGATAAGACCGGGGGCGACGGTTGAATCGCGAAACTGAAGGCGTAGGCTCAATAACTTAATTTGAGTGGTAAGCCCTCATATATTCTCAATGTAATCTTAGTGTAATTTATGGTGGCATTTCCGTACCTACCTTATGTTGCAAGGTCCGGAATTGCTGACATACCCAATGTGTTCTAGTTTCTAGGAGAATCGAATGTCATGATTTCCGCAGTGTCCAGTCACTCACTACTTAGACTACTTAGTCCCTGCCGGGAAAAAGAAAGAGTCGTTTGAAATCGGCGGCGACGCCATTCTGACTAATCGTCTAATGCTCATCCTATCCAATGCATGCACCCCAAAAAAAAAAATTAACAATGCAAACTCTGTAAATCCATACAGTGCAGATTTAAAACAATATAACCCCCCCTCCTGATCCTTACTAGACGCCGAGGCCCCATACAGCAATCTCGTGCCGCATTTTCCCTTCTTTTCTTGGCTTTCCCTCCTCTGCAATCAAAAACCTCCACATACCCCAAGAGGATAAGCCAAGTCATCCACGGGAGGAAGGAGGGCTCTGCTCAAGAAGGCTTGGATCACCCGACCATATCTCTGACGCCTTTGCCGTCTTCGACTGGCCCGCTCATCCGAATGTTGCTCCAACGGTGCCGGCGGGCCGGCGGGGAGAGATGTACCAGAATGGATGCGAGTGGGAGAAGGGATGAGCCGCTCGGGCAGTCGGAGGGACCGTCTGGTCTCTTCGCTGTCGCGGGCGGCGGCGGCGGCGGCGGCAGTGCAGGCTGCAGCTGCGGGAAGGGCAGCGAGGTCGCCTCGGACGGTCTCGCCATAGCTGGGCGGCGGCGGATCATCGTCGGGCTGTGGAAGGTAGGGCGGCGGGAGGTCCATGGCATCGACGTGGTACCGGGTGTACTGCGGCAGCGGCTCCTCCTCCTCCTCCTCCTCCTCGAACTCATCCCCCTCATGTTCGAGGTCTTCGGATGAGTCGTGCAGAGGACTATCGCGCCCTTTGAGGAGGGCGGCGACGGTGCGTGAGGACTCCGACGGGTAGGGCGTCGGACGGCGTCTGAACTCTCCGCGCCATGTCGGCGAGGGTGGCGTCGGCGAGGGTGGCGTCGGCGAGGGTGGCGTCGGCGAGGGTGGCGTCGGCGAGGGTGGCGTCGGCGGGCGTCTGCTCGAGTATAGCATCGGGACCCGCCAGAGGTGCTGGGAGGGGAAGAGATTGGCCATGCCGGTAACTGTCCCGACGGACGTTCGCTGCGAGCCGGAGGCTCGGTGGTTGGGATAGGTCTAAATGTTGTTAACTTCACGGACTTTGAGATATGAGAGCAGGGGGCAGGTTAATGCATACAAGCACGATGCCTCTGTACATCTTTGCGGCGAGAAAGCGAGAGGGAGCGAGAATTTAGAAAGCCGCGACAAGGGGGAAGCAAGTGCGTGACGAAGAAAGTAGTTTCAGAGAAGTCACAAAGTGGGTGATGAAGAAAGAACGAGAACTGCGAAAAATTGCTGCGAAGTTTGCGGGGATAAATACCAGGAAGAAGCGACCGGACGCGTCTGTGTGTGGCAAGGTCGTCATCATGACATCTAACCCGAGTTGTTGTTATGGCAACGATTGTGTGAATTCGCAACACGCTGCTTCGGGGTATCTCAGTCTCAACTTGTCGTCAAATCATACAACCCATTCACCCAAAAGCACGCCCCACACCACCCCCTTTTCGCGCTCCAACTGTTGCCACAGGGTGCACATTCATCCCGAGTCGCAATCCTCATCCTCGACCACCACAACAACATACCGCCTGGATGTAGCTTCTGAGAAAGCGGGCTCTTCCTTCCCTCTCTCCTCCGTGACGTGCACAGCATGGTCATTGGTGCTGTCCGAGACCATCTGGGCGGTCCCGTCCAGCGCGTTGATGGCCACGATATGGTGGCGGTGACGCTCAAGCAGCTCGGGCGGTGCCGTCCCCTCGGGAAAGACCACGACCCGCCGTTTTTGCCGCTCGCTCTCGACGCCCGCAGCAGTATCGCGCTCCTCATCGATGACGTAGAGGCTGCCGGCGGCAAGGAGCGGATCGGTGGCTGGAGCGTGTGGCGCCTCTCGCATTATGTACCGCCGCTCGGCGGTGGTCTTGCTAGCACTATCGCTCATCGACGGTCGTTTCGCTCCGTTGCCAAGCGCTCCGTGCACCGGCGTCTCCAGAGCCGCCTGGAAACGAACTGAAGACGTGGAAGAGTCCACACTGCCCGGGCCCGCTGTTGTGGCAACGGAGAAGTTATCGACACTGAAGTGTCGGCGATGAGGGCGGTTCTTCCCATCATTCGCGCCACAGGCATGCGGAGAAGCGGCCTCCGAGGTCTGTCTCTGCTTGTAGTAGCCGTCTTCCTTGCTGCTGCTGAAAGTCTCCGGCCGTCCGTATAAGCCGCGGTTAGAGCGGTCGTTTGCCAGAAGAGGAGCCGACTCCTCATCAGAGGTCGGTTCTGTGCGGCGGGACTGAATGTTTGGGTACGGGCTCCCAATCCAGCCCTGCAGAAAGAATAGTGATACAACTCCAGCGGCAGCGGCAACCACTGCCAAGGATTTGTTCATGGTTGACCAACCCCAAACCCAGCTGGCACCGCCCGCGAAGAGAGGCCCAACTAAGCTGCCCCACGCATTGGTAGTGCTCTCAAGGCTGGTGGCTTGTGCTATGGCCGACCAACGATCGCTTCCGGAAGACGCCGCGGTATTCATGATCTCCCTAGCCAAGGGGTCTCCGCAGAGTCCGGCGGCTAAGGAAAGGCAGCCGAGCATCAGAAGGAACCCATGCTGGACAACCTTCGTGTTGTCTTTAAGCTCGCCGAGGTACAAGAAAGCCGGTAAGCAGGCGAAGAAGCCGATTGCCGCCAGAAAACGAGTAGACCTGGGAACCCGAACGGCCAAAGCACCGGCCAGTGGCCCCACCAGCGCAGCGGGCGCAGAGAGCGGCACGAACATAGATCCGGTGGCTAGCATCGACCAGCTGAAGTGGCGCTTGACGAAGAGCGGAAGAACACTCTGGAGGGCAGAGGCAAGCAGGCCAACGACGAGATATCCGAATAGAGCAACCGAAAGCCGCGCGTTGCCGGAGGCGGCAGCAGGAAGGGTCTCAAGAGCATCCCGCTGGCCTGCCCTCGCAGGAAGTGCCGTCCTCGGCGAGATCGACCGCGATGACCTCCTGCTGAGCCCGCCCGCCCCAGAAGGCATCGTGCCGTAGCCGCGCGGCTGCAGGTTGGGCTGCTCATTATCCTCGATACCGACTTCGCTGACGGGGATGTTTTTGACGGCCACCAGGATCAGCGAGACACTGACCATGACGAGGGCGTATCCACAGTAGAAAACGACATCTGTGCCATAATATTCGTTCAGGCACCCAGCGAGGAAGGGCGCCGCTGTCATGGCAACATTCCGGATCAGAGTCGGAGTCAGCCATGTGGGACCAGAAATCTGTCCACTGCTAGTCGCTGCCGTTGCCATCATGCCGGAGGATGCTACAGTTATGCCGAAGGCGAAAAGCCCCTGCATGAACCGGGCCATAACCATTATTAAGGGGTCAGAGGGAAGATGCAGGAGCGAGAAGTTGGCAGCTGAGAAGGCAAGGCAGATGAGAACCACAGCATAGCTAGACGGGCCCTGTCGCATGAACAGCGGCTTCAATGCTGTCCGAGTTTCCAATTAGCTTGTCAACGCTCAGGAGGTAGCTGTCCTACATTGTCGGGAGCACTCACGCGAGAACAGGGCAAAGGCGCCCCCATGGGCAGAAACCACGGCGGACGTCCACATCTGGACTAATCACAGACCAATTAGCGCGGCTGTCTCCCGGATAATCATTGAGACTTGCGTACGTTGTTGATGGGAATAATGTGCCCGAGTCCCATTCTTGATGATGGTAGGAATTAAGGGAATGATCTAGGCGGTGGTTAGCACGAAAGAGTCCAATGGGCGAGCCCGCCGGCTGGCGGCAACATACCAGTCCAGAGAGGAACGCGTCCTGCGAGTTTCATGGTGGTTAGCATATCCCTGCGTTCAACGATTTCAAACTTCAATGCTAGGAGTGAAGCATACCGTGAAGACGGCAAAGTTTGCCAGCACCACAAGGAACGCCATGTTGGTGGAGATGCTGATTTGACGGCCTGTACTCAATGATGCTCTGGATGTGGCAGTAGTGACAGGTGAATCCGGACGTGTACCAGGACTCGGAGGAGCCCTACTACTTAAGCCCAGATCGGAAACCGACGACGGGGTTGGGATGGCAGTGGAAGGCTTCGGCATGTTGGCGCTCGGACGAGTCTGACCTGGTGCACAACCCGTGATTCCTGCAGAGCGAGGAAAGGCAATGCCGCCAACACCGGAGACTTCCGTGATACGACACGTTTCGCCATTTGTGTGCACCTGCGGATTACCCATCCGCCTATCCCGAACGTCTAGTCCTGGTGGTTGATGTTCCTGATGTTCCAGTGACATCCCCAGCGCCTGCGGCGGGTTCTGAACCCCACTGACCGAACCAAATGTTTGGTTCATAAACCTCAGGGGAAGACAATGTCGTAAACCGACCTTTTCAAGCCGGAGCAAAGTAAACACATGCAGAAAAAGAGAGGGGTATCAAAGTCAAGGGAAGCTGCTCTACATGTATGTGTAAAGTAGTATTATCTTTGCAGGGGACGCAGATCACCTCGATGCACGATGTGGGGCATTGGCCAACCAGATGCCTGATCCCCCGCTCTCAGCAAGCCAATTCGGCGCCAAGCCCGTGTATCGTCGCACAAACTCGCAGGATCGTGCAGGGACTGGTCGCAAGAGATCATGGCGATCCACATAGCGTGAACTTCTTTCTGCCCTCATGATCCGGAGGTTGGTGTTTTTCAACCAAAAACTTGGTCTGTCAAGGAATAATTCCTATGTGAATAAGGTTAGGTATGTTCGCAACGCGGATCAGCCGATCACCTACAGTAACTAGCTCAAATCCGCAATCGTCCACAGCGTCTGCCCCTCCGCTCCCAGAACCACCACCCACGGCGCGGCGTTGTAAAACACCAGCGTCCTCCCCGTCCCAGACGTGCCCGCATCCCAAACCGGACCCTGCGCATCGTACAGGACCAGATTCCCATCCCCGCCAAAGTCGACCTCGCACTTGGACCCGTCGCTCCCACAGTTGCTCGAGTACTTGCTGCTCGCCCACTTGACGGTCCACACCCCGCCGGTGGTGTCATAGCCCACAAGATTCCCGTCTCCCTGCACCTGCACGCGGAAGTTCTGCAGCAGCACCACCGTCGACGTCCGCGCATTGACCGACAGCGCGCCGGGCCCAAAGGATTGCTGGGTCGGAAGCGGGTGGTCCAGGCACAGCCAGTTGCTCGCGTTGGCGGGGAGCTCGTAGAAGTCCGGCTGCAGCGTCAGCGGAGTGCCGGCGCCGGGCCTGTAGACGATCAGCTGCTTGTTGGCGGCGAATGCGGCTTGCTGCTGGCTGCCGCACGACGAGGCGTCTGAGAAGTCAGAGGTCGGGGCGTGGATCTGGGAGACGTCGTTGCCTGTCACGGTGAGTCCGTCCTCCCAGCCGTTGATGACGATGGAGAAGCCGATGTTGCCGCGGAAGATGTTGTTTGTGACGGTTGTCGGGCCGAAGTTGTCGAGCGGGTGCGGGTTGGACCAGATCTGGCTGCCCATGCCGATGCCAAGCTCGATGAAGCTGTTGCCGGTGCCGGTGATGACGTTGTCGGACACGACCACGCCCGAATAGTTGCCGTTGTAGTTGGGGTCGACCATGTTGATAGCGCCGAACTGGCGCTGCGTGTCGGACGATGTTATGGTGTTGCGCAGGAACGAGGATCCCGGCGAGCCGAAGATGACAATGCCGCCGTCCGTTGCCCCGGTCACCTGTCATCATTTTCGCAATAAGAGTTCAAGTTCCACGATGGCATCGGATTGGGAAGGCTCACGGTATTATCAGTCACGGTCGTGGCTACGCACTCTATGCTCAGCCCGTCGGCCCATAGTCCACGGCCCGTCTCATCAACGCCCTCGGTGCCGCATGGTCCAACCGTGTTGAAAGTGATGACCGCATTGCGGCAAGGGTTGTCATCCTGACCGGAGGCTATCAGGTGGAGGCAGCTCCAGCTGCGCGTGTTCTTCACCACGGAATGGGAGACAGTCTGTCCGGTTGTGCCACCGCCCATCTCCAGGAGTGCGTCGCCTCCCAGAGGTCCCGCATTGGGTCGGTTGCCGTCGACCTGGACATTGAGTACTCGCACACGGTCCTGCCAGTTACCGCGGATCGCAACTGTCGCGTTGCTTCCCGGTTGGATGATGATGGTGGCCCGGGTGTCACCGGTCGGGTAGCCCTCGGTGGATATCTCCTGCCCTGGTGCGTTGAAGACGATGGAGTCCGTGATGGGGATGGTCGCACCCGGACACAGCGAGACGACGGTATCAGGGCCGCCCTGTTGCAGGAGCTGATTGATGGTATCTTGACTGCCACTGTTGAGGCATGCTCCTGCAGCTTCACACAGTAACGTGGCTACGGCGCAGATAATGGGTGGGAGGACTCGAGACTTCATCTTGAATTCGGTTCGGCTGGAGTGTAAGCCCGGAAGGCCAAGTGAACCTGGCGAGTCTACATTTCAGCGATTAAGTGGCAAGGTACGTTCATTATATCTTGACCTTCGACGGTCCTCCGCTCTTCATTCAGAAGAGTGAGGTTGCATCGGCCTGTGAGGCTGAGTAATGCCCTGCTCAGAGGTGTCAGCTTCTGCCTAAGAGAGCTCACTCATCCCCTTAGTGGAGTCTCCTAACAGGTGCGTACCACAGAGCGTCCACGAGACTGCTCACAAGATATTCAGGGGTTCAACTAATCAATATTAGATGTAAGCTTCTCAGATAGGTTGTACAGAACGCCTCAACCGACCAAGTCAGCTAAGCAAGCAGATTTTCGTGGAAGCCAGATGCCTCACACCATTGTCGGCTATAGCAAGGACAAGAGACATGACATGGAAGGCTTAACTAGAAAAAAAATCACGAGAGAAAGGAGGAGAAAGCGACTGCCTAATCCACCCCCTCTTTCACCTATGTGCGGTCATCAATATCTCCCTTTTCCAGACTCATTCGTATGAGCTAGCGGGCAGCCTCTTCTTGGCAGTGCCAGCAATGATGGTCTCAGCTGCCCTCTGCTCAATGCCGTACACGGCGGTCTGCGAGTGAGCTAAGGTCTGAACCGGAATGACGCTCGCATCCACAACCCGCATGTTCGTCGTCCCATACACCACCAATTTTGTTTGGAGTCCACCACGCCGCCATCCTTCCTGAGCAGCATTGCAGTCGTGTCCATCGGGTAGTAAAGATGGTCATCGTCGTGTTCCAGATGTAGTCCCTCCACTGCTCATCCTTCTGCACCTGCTCCTCACCCGGCTCATACTCGGCCACCCACACCAACCGCAGCGGCTGAACCCCTTGAGGCCGGTATAACCATCCGAGAAAATGACCGATGTACCGCCAAGGACCCGGCCGCGAGGAGTAAGGATGATGCGGTTATTGAGATGTATTTGGGGCACCGTGGTGAAATTCCAGTCGTATCTGCCGCGCAGTGTCGCACTTTTTGTGCCTGGAACGCTGATGCCTTTTTCGTCGATGGCTGCTTGCCCTCTCTCAATGAAGAGGATGCTGGCCTTTGTCAGCCCCTCGCTCAGGCGGGTTGCGAGGACAATCTCTGCGGTGCCGCCGCCAACGATGATCTTCAAAGCATCAGCTACATTCATCACGGGTCACACATGGACCTCCACCGTCGTAGTCATATTCCCGGGCAGGAGGTCGCTTTCCGTAATCAGCAGCAAGGAAAAGACGGCAGAAATAAGAAACATTGCAGTATGCTGACGAGTGTTTTCAAACAGGACAGAGGTCGACACCTCGACGATAGAGGAAAGGTAGTTGGGGGTCCAAGCATACCTATCTATAATCATTTTCATACCAGACAAAAGTGGAGTTTTGGTGGCAGAGAGGAGAAGCTGGTCCAATAGCGCCGTGCAGCAATTACTATATTTCCAGGTCAGGCGTGTGTCGCCTAGAGATAGATGCTCTGCAGTGGTATACTACTTCCAAGAGAAATCAACATGTGCCTGTTTGGATAGAGAAAGCCACGCAGATGTCGACTATTGATTGACAATACGATCGGTCAGTACTCATGAGGGGTAGGTGTCTGACCAGCTCATGCAGACCTATAGAGAGTAAATAACGCAACCTGACAGTCCAGCCAAGCCGAACAGCTTGGATGACAATGAGCCATATAAGAAAAGATGAAAGTTGATGTCCACATGAAAGGGTACCTCGAAGAAAAACAAAAAGAAAAAGAAAAAATGTGCTGAACGACGACCACATGGGTACCTAGACACCCGCAACAAGAGAGATGTATTTCGAAAAGAACAGGGGTGAGGGGAAAGAAAAAAAAATGCATGCAACATTCGAGTCCCAGCTTAAGTACAATACCCCCTCCCTCAGCTAGCAGCCCAACACAGGTTCTCCCATCAAGGCGTCCTTTGACCTCCTAGTTCCCAGGAGGGTTGGCCTGATGTCCTGTGGCCCCGGGATGAGTGCCGGTGGTGAGCCAACACGGATTCGTATGACGCCACGGCTCTTCACGCCGGCTCTCGCTGAGCCATCGGTTCAGGGTGTAGGAGCCAGACGAAGCCTGTCTTTGATTCGACCCGCTGTTGGTTGCCCACGGAGGCTGCGTCGTCTCCGGGGTCTGGTGGTTACTCATTGACCTCGTCGTCAATGGCTCCATGGTGAGGGGGGGAAACGGTGGAGACAGTATCGGAAGCGAAGCTATCTAAGTCGTTACGCTCTGGCGGTTAGCAGGCTAGTGACTCCGACGAGGGGAAAGAAGATATGACTGACTTAGCTCTGGTGGATGATTTCGAGAGAGGATACCCAAGTGCAATGCTGTGGGCCGGGACTCAGTGCTTGCGCCGCGGGGGGGAGGAGCGGGCCCGGGGTGTTGGGAGCCAAGGTGACCGCGGCGCAGTCGTTTGCGTCGGGTGATGTTTTGTAAGTGAACAAGGAGCTTGGTGGCAAGTAGGATGGAGAAAGACTCCCGCAACACTATGGAAGCGGGGGACACGGTCTTATTTGTCTTTTTGGGAGCGGAAAACCACATGAATGCCACATGTCGTTCTTCCCTCCTCACTGTCCCGTTGCACGGGTACACTTATCGTCTGCTGCTGCCGAGTCATGGGCCGAGAAGGCTTCTTTGCCGTCGTCCGACGAATGATGGACAGACATGGGTAGCAGGCAGGTCCGGGAAAGCGCATAAGTAGGTAAGGTAGCTACGCATGATATGATGATACTGCCTGCAAGTGCCCTGTCTGTTGTCTGGTTCAGTCGAGGGAAGGTGACAAGATGCGTCTAAAATTGACAAGGAATATTGGGTAGATGAATGAACTGTACGTATGTAACTTGTACATAGTATGGTACTAGTGAAGTAAAGCCATCTCGAGTGATCTTGAAAGTTGGGAGCAGGCCTTGCCGCCCTCGTTGAAAGCTATTTGCACCGTGCAAGTGCCCCAACGCAACCTAACGCATCTGCGTCCTTGCACTCAACATTGACAGTGCTCCCTCTGCTGTTCTTTTATTATCACCTACGGCAGCACGATACGGACCGTACGGTATAGTTGGGGTGAACCAATATACTGGCTAGTGTCCCACTCACTCCCACATGGAGAACCCAAGAGCAGCCTTAGAAGTTAGAACCGAACCCGCAGGTGGCCCCGGTGGCACCGCCCCCGGTCGCCCTCGATCGTACTGCATTTTGCGGGGCTGCCAGTTCCCCTCGAAGAAATGCCTACCTTAGGTATGGAATTCTCCGTCCAGTACCTTACCCTTTTTCTTGGGCAGGCCGAGGCTCGTAAAAAGCACTCCCGTCAGCCAAGGGCTCATTCCACAGACCGCAACTCTCCGCGACCTGAAATGGACGTTTTGCTCGTTTCACGGACCACTGCCGCAGGCTCTTGGATAAACAACTCGCATCCTTCCCCCCCACCGTCACTGAGATGCTTGACTTGGTTCTTTCCGCCATGATCATGGTATGCGCAGAACGTTGGTCTCGATGAGGTACTGCAGATGGTGGAAGAGGCTACCCAGGAGATGGGGGCTGGTATGTACTGTATGATATTGTTGTGAGGACTCAGGAGAGACGTGGGCCGGATTGCGAAGCGCAGCAAACTGCCCAGCAAATCTACATATCCCATGGGATCACTTGATTTGCATGTGGTGTGTCATCGAGCCGCCACCGAATGCGCCCGGACTGATGGAGTACACCGAACTACGCCCTATATCCATAGGTATGGTTGTCCAGTCAGATGTGCTCAGACGGCGGGCACTGCCGCACTTGGCTGCAATCGAAACTGACTCTTCCAATACTAGGAGCGGAAAGGTGCTTCACAGCATCTGCACTCCCCTCAAACCAGATGGCGTCCCGTCCTCTGGGATTCCACAACACATCACGATCACGGGGCTATTGGGCAACGTGTCCTGAAGTCTGAAGATATGCAGAGACAGCAAGACTGCAGGAAACGCCAAGTCGCAAGTCGGTATTTCATGCAACTTTGAAATACCCGACCTGGGTAGCCAACCAATACTTGCTGGGCCCCCCAAAACTGCCGAATCCAACTCCCCGATGAGACATCGGAGATTCTCCGTCGTGACTTGAAAGCTGATTCGCTCAGACCAGACATCGCAAGCTTTCTGTCATGAAGTTGATTTGTGGCGAGCATGAGATTTGCTCCAGCGCAACGTTTCTCCGGGGCCATTAAGGTTCCGGCTTCGGAGCGAAGTCAAGGGAGGTTCCGAGGCTGCAGCCTCTCTGTGAGTAGGTATTCCGTATATGCTGCCCAGTTGGTGGCTGTAGGGTTGACCGACTGAAGGTGAGGTTGGGGCACTGCAATCTTCCTCAAAAGCACCGAGCTTCACCACCTGATCTAAGCTGCCTATGCATACCTGGTAGTGGTAGATCAAATGCCTCACATTGCGATACACCGTTTCGTTACACTTGGACGGCACGCTTGAGGCTACACTGCCCGAGACCGAGTTCGGGACGTGTATTGGATTTGTATTGTACCAATGCTGTCTGCGCTTCTTCCATCTCCATTTGACCTTGCCCGCTTCGCCTTCCGTTCCTGTGTTCGTTCTTGGTATGCAGAATAATCAGATTAGAACTTCTGCTTGTTTTGTCCAGGGCGTTTAATAAGGTACCTTACGTATGCTGTGATACCTGATTCATTGAGACCAGTGACATTCGCCAACCACGTTGGAGGACCGGGGAACATACAATGGATACAATGGAAGGGCGGGGAGTGGAGCACACAAACGGCCCGCGCCGGACCGGGAGGCGGCCATACCTTCCGGATCCGCTAAGGTACTTGCGAAGTTCCCCCTTTTAGGGAAGTCCCCTGTTCTCGGCGACCTCGCTCTCGTCAGAGCAGACGATCAACGGCTGTCTCATCTCCCCAGTGGGGTTTTCTGGGACGTACGTGTGGTGGCACAGCCTGGATTGCTCACCACCTAACGACTAGACATGACCTTTGTGACGCACTTCCAGGGAAACGCATGTGTTACAGCACTACGTTCACTGACTGACGGTTTTGAGAAGAGATCTGGTGCGTTCGAAGGTATAGTTTAGTAAGATATTCATACACCTTATATACCGGGGCAGCCAGGTACCCGTTTTGCTTCTAGAGTTTGCTGAGGCACGTCATGCCTACCATCCCCCGAAGGTCCTCCACTGGATACATAACATTATCCTTTCGTCCCTGGATGACGAGATTCTGTGTGGGATACTCCGACCTTCCCCGGCCCACGTGAACCAGCCAGTCAGCCAGCAATGCCGCCGTGTCGTACTGATTCCGAATCCGGACGCCACCCCCAATGTTGCTCCTACATTATGCAGGCCTCTTGCCATTACCACGAGGTAATGGATAGTAGAAATCCGCCATAGGGTGAGGAAGACGAGGACGCTGACGGGGGACGAACGGTGGAGCAAAGCGCCGGCACAGAACGCACCCCTGAACGGCGTCTCCTCCTCTCCGTATCATCCCGTATGCGGAGGCGCTGACGATTTGCATAACAGCCACACGGATATGCAGAGAATTGCTCTCCTCTCCTATCCTCCACCCTCCGCTCATGGCCTCTTTCGGGAGACCTCGTCACTACCCAGAAGGGCTGGGAGGGGGTGATTGTGCTGCAAAACCATCCGGTCCTCTCACCCGCCAGTCCCAGGATGGGTCCCTCCCATATCCGCCTGCCATCCCATTGCTATGATGCTGGAAAACATCGAGTCATCCATGACCGTTCCTGCCACGCTGCTCCAGTCATCGTACAGGTTCATTGGGACTGTCAAGTGATGTTGCTGCTGTTGCTGTTGTTGTGGCTGCTGCGGCGGCGGCGGCTGCTGCTGCTGCTGTTGTTGTTGAGAAAACTGTTGATGCTCATGGGGTTGTTGGTTGCTCTGCTGCGGCATTTGCGACATGAGCTGCATGTGCGGGTGGACGTGTGTTAACGCCAAGTCGTAGTATCCCGCCGCGGCCATGGTCGCCTGCGTGCCCATCATCTGCTGGTCGAACGGCGATATCAGGCCTTGAAGCTGTTGCGTTTGCGGTTGTTGCTGCTGCGTCGGGTCAAAAAAGGGGTTGTTTTTCGTGAATTCGGATGGTAGAGGCGCGATATTGTGCTCCTTCTTCGGGATTGGCGGATCCTCATATGAGGGCGGTGGGGGCGGTAGTGGCGGTTGAGGCGTGGACATGTGCCTTTTTAATGGCGACGACTTCAACATGGCCTTCTTCTTTGGCGGTTCGGAGATGGGTCTCGCGGTGGAGGATGCGGAGGGCGGCGTTGCGGAAGTAATCGGTTGGATCTCGTGCCGTAGCCGCATGGTAGCCGAGTCGTGGGCGAGACGGGCAAGGAATTTCGGGTCATCGCGACCTTCGTTGAAGAATTCGAGCAGGTCTTGTAGTTTCCCAGGACTCTCGCCCTCAAGAAATCCTTGTGCATGACCTGTTGACTTGGGATCCCACTCTAGGATGGGGTGCTGGTTGCGCGGCAGATGACCATAGAGCTCGGCATCGAGGTCTTCCCACGCTTGGTTAATAGAGGGCTGGTGAAGAAGGCCGTATATGACGAGCGAGTGGTTCCAGTGCGACTTGTTGCAACCGTCTTCGTAGTGCCGGGCGACATGGTCGAAATAACGGTCACGGCTGGCGAGGAACCCGCCACAGAAGCCACATGCCCTGAAGCGAGGGTCAGCTTGTCTTCCACATGGTTGGATGCACCATGGCATGGTGAGTGGTGTCATGCAAGTCGTCGGGTCACACGACTCTGGACTCGGAGGCACCGAAACGAACTTGCGCAAACATGAAGAAAGCAGGCGAGAGCAGAGAGAGCCCTTCTTCGACATGAAGGCAAAACACATACCACGCCGTTTTCTTGTGCGTATACCGCACGACGCGGTCAGCATGCGGACATGTCGTACAGCCGTGGGCGTTCTTGTGGTGCTGGTTGAAAGTGTTGGCGCCCCAGAAGATGCGGTTGCAGTTTGGACAGGGGTAACGTTTGTAGCGCTCGTGGAACTCGTCTTCGTGGCGCTTCCAGTCGAATTTGCGCTGGAAGGCGACGTCGCAAAAGGTGCACCAGTAAGCGCCCTGCGGTTTGGAGCTCCCTCTGTTGTTGCTCTTCACGGGCGGCGCAGGGGGCGGGGGATGTGGCGGTGCAATCTCCTGGGTGGCAGGTCCTCCGCCTTGGGATGACACTGAGCTCATCGAGGTCGCCGTCGACAAGAGGCTCGTCCTCCCGGACGACTTTGAGCTCGTGGTTGACACCGAAAGTCGTGGATCACGCTGCCCCTGCTGCGCAGCCTGCTGCGGGGGGGTGACGGTCCTTGTGGTAGCATCTCCTGCCGGGAAGTCAACAACGCAATTCTCCCGCTTCAGCAGCAGTCGTGGCCTTACTTACCGTCGGGATAATTCTCCAGCAGCGCGTGCAACAGCGCCTCGCGTGATAGCCCGCACTCTGTGAGGGCCTGGACGTGTAGTCGAGCCGCAGCTAGACTGTCGTCCGGCGGATTGCGGAAAGGATCCATCGAAGAGGGGAGCGGCCACGAGGCTCACCCGAGCCCAGCCCAGAACTCAAACTCTTCTCGCACTCAGAAACGATCAGATGAACAGCAAGAGCGAAAACAGAACCAATGCTCCCCGAAAAACGATACGTCAACGGTCCATCACGACGTCACGAACCCAAATTGCAGAAGCGCGAAGAGAAGGGAGAAGGAAAGAAGTCCGCTAGGTTCAGGTGGTGCGGCGGGACAGGGCCGCGGGAGCCGCCCAAGAATATACTAATACGATGTGGCCCCCAATGAACTATATGTACGGAGTACCCTCACATGTCATAAAAGGGAGACACAGGGGACGGCATGCGGCGTGGTTCGGGGGCGAGACACCGAAGGACTGGGGTGATGAGTGATGAATGTGTTCAAGCAGAGCGGCGCGGAATCGCGCGAACCATTGTCCATCCAAGCGTGTGCTTAGCGCGTGCCTTCGAACTCCGCCGAAAGCAGCTGGTCAGCCCAGGGCACTGCGACTGCGACAGGGGAAGAAGACAGGGTGCGGCAGATCGCCTGGTTACCAGCTTTCCATGGCTCGCCGGGGGATCCACAAGCGCGCTCCTCCATTGCTGACTGGTGCTTGCCGCGCCCGGGGACATTCAAACCCCTGTTCCACCTGAAACAGAGAAGCAGGGAGCTGCTGGACACTGCGTTTCGAAACACCAAGCCTGCAGCGTAAGCGCCCAATCAGCGCGCGTCCTAGGGATGCGATGCTGAGGGTGCTGCTGCGCTGCTGGCGCAGTTGGCATGTTGTTTGTTCGTTGAACAGCCTGAGACGAACGAACAAAACGAACCGGGAAATGGTCTCTTGGCCCAATGCTGGCGTGGCGTTGACCGGGGCTCTGCGAGCGTTGTTTTTCTCCCCGCAGAGCAACCCGCAAAATCCCCGGCTCGTTACCAGGCCGGCTCGCCGGTCGAGTCCACTCGAGTTCTGGAGACGAGATCGAGCCGAGATAAGGCGAAAGCGAAGGACACACGACCCGACTCCCTGGTTGCCTTAGTCGCGATTTGGTGCCATCTCGAAAAGTTCAAGTTTGAATTAAGGAGCATCAACCCACTTTCCGTGATCTGGACCTCGTCAGACTGCCTTCGCTGCTCGCCGACAAGCGAGGCCGTTATCAATTTCTGGCACTTTCTACAACTACATTACACTACCCTGCAGCGAGGACAGTGCAGGGAAGCTGTGCCGTATGCTCCCGCCATACGCGTGTCAATGAGATGGCCCGGAAGCAGGTCCGTCAATGGGGCCACCGAGTCCTTAATACCCCACAGTCACCCGCGGCCACCTGCCATCTAGAGAGAAGGGCCCATGCTCTTTATCAGCCCTCAACTGTCAAACACGGCATTGTGACCAGTCAATTCTGTCTTGAAGATAGATCAAGCGTCCTTTTCTTGGGCAAAGAAGGGGGTATCGCACTATGACGAAGTTAAAAGTGAATGATCCGAAGAAACACCCGCGGAACAGCATGTAGTATATGTTGCACAGGAGCGACCACCCTGTTCTCAAACTCCGTGAGCCCGATGCCTTCCTTTTGATGCCCTTCCCCATGCAATGTCGTGTATCCACTGTAGATGATTACCAAGTCCCAACTCCATGGTATCGCCCACCCTTTCATTTCCCCATCTCCTTACTGTCGACCATTTCCCCCTGAACCGAAGGAATGCGAGATGCAGCCTAACTAATGAGGGCACGTAGGAAGCCCGATGTGGCACCTTTCGTTCGTGCAACCCGTCAAAAGCGGTCTCAAAGCAGCTCGAAGCCAGCCTCCTTCAGCTCCTTCCCGTTCGATAGTATAGGACGACCCTGCATCGGGAAGGGCCAGAAGAGCGGGTTCTCCAACGCATCTGTCTCGCGCGCGCTGGTGTTGGGCCGGCCGCCCTGCATCACCTCCGCAGGAATGCCTCCCGATGTGCCGGCACCCCAGGTGCAGTTGAAGTCGGACTCGAGGAAGTTCGGCGCGAACAAGTTGAGGCTCACAGTCACTGGCCTCGTAGCCCGCTCGAAATCCGGCAATTCCAAACGGTGAGGCTCATTGCCCCCGGTTGTCCTGATCTCGACGTCAATGTTCCATTTTTTGGCCAGAAACCGGAGGATGTTGAGTGCCTGCTCAGCAAAGTGATGGCACGGCGCCATTTCAGTCAGATCGGCGATTCCTCGTGCGAACGCCTCGGTAGCGTGGGGGTCCAGCTTCGGAGCTGGGTGAGGCGAGCCGCTGTCTTGACTCGCAGCCTTGCTGCTTTCGACGCTTGTTGTGTGGGTCGCTGCAATGGCCAGGTGCATGATTGATGATGTAAGTACAAAGTACGGGACGAACGACGGCGTCCGCCTCAGCGTGTAGAGTTGCGCGTATGAGCGCAAGAGACCGGTGATGGCGTCGGCCGCCTGCAAACAGACATCGCGCGGAGATATGCTGGAGCCGATAATCCGCAGTTTAATCAGGGGTCGGAAGAGCAGGAGAATGGCAAATTGATAGTACATACTGCCGCCAGCGTCAGGAAACGGTGGATGCAAAGGCGAAAACACGCCCACAGCGTGCAGCATTGGACCGGAGTGACTCACTGCGCAAACAAGACGGCCGGAGTGAAGTTATGACCTAGTCGTAGCACCTCAGGGATCTTGTCGTACCAGTTCAGGTATTGGGTATAGATGATGAGCAAGTCTCGGCTAGTGAGTGGCCGGCCGGGCGAGTATAGGATGTACAACGACTGATGCACGAGCTCGCTAAGCTCACAGAAACACTTGTACACGGAGCGCACATTGGAGGGCTGTTGGCAAGCCCGCTGGAGGGGGGCCCCTGGTGACCAATTAGCCCCGGACGACCATTGATGAGAGTGCGGTCCCCTTACCATCATCCGTGTACGGAATCCACAACGATGCCTCGATGTCGTCGATGATGGCCGGTTTGGGTGGCAGTTGGGGAAAACACGAGCACTGGGGGAGCGTGCCAGTTGCCAAAGACCAGGCGCTACAGCAAGTTAGAGGGCGGGCCTGGGCGGTCCAACGGACAGAGAGAGGGGAAGGAGACGCGGCGATGCATACTGGTCTAAAGCAAAAGCCCCCCAAAAAGTGGCTGCTTGGACTGCGCTCTCATCGTCCTCTAAGCCGTCGTCCTGAAGTCGATGTAGGCCCATCTCAACGGCCAGTCGAATGCTCTGACCCGCGTAGAACCAGCTCTCCGAATCCCTGCCGCAGCTTGCCTCCCTGATGGACATTATCCCCAGCGCCTGGATGGTAGTGAGGCTGTGGTGGTTCTGTTCCTGTTCAAACAGCCGCTGACATTCCTGGAAGAAGTGGTTGCCCGACGTGTGCGGGTCGTCTGGGTCGGATCGTGTGTGTGGTTGATTCGAGAAGCGGCATCCCAGGGCCAACAGCGCATTGACAAGTATCGACGAGCAAAATCGAGGCCGGCCCTCCATGAAATCCTTAAGGAAGTGCTCCTTGCTCAGCGAGGCGAAGGTGGGATACTCCCAGCAAAAATACAGGGCCAATAGGTGCTGAACAAGACCCGCATCCGCCGTTATCGTCGTCCACGTCCTCGCAGGCACTTGCATCTCGGGGACGTTCGGAAGGAGGACCTGCTCGGAACCCCGGCTTTTCCATCCATCTAGAGCCTGAATTTGACCCTCCACCCACAATCCCACACGCGACTGGGCGTGCGTTATGGCCTCCGGATTCCAGTCGTCCGGAATTTTCGGATGAGTAGAACTTGCGGGTGCCGTCGGAAAATGCGAAGCCCAGTGGCTCTGTTGCTGGGCATCGTGCCTGGCATTGGGATGCTGATGAACGGAAGCTGGGCTCCCCGCACCTAAACTGGGCAGAATCGGTGCGTGGCTGCCTGGTGCCGCTATAGCATATCCAGATATGCTGGCACCAATATCGCTTCCATGATTAAGAGGGCGGCTTACAGAACGGAGGGACTCGCCACCGGAATGCGGACCTCCCTCAAGCCATTCTGAAATCGCTTCAACGCTCTGACCGCTGCGTAAACGCGAAAGCACCTCTTCCCACATATCGGGGCGGGCGAGCGCGCCGATGACGCTCTCATTGTTGCGCTGCTGGCGTCGTAGCCGGTCGATCTCGTGGCGAAGGTTCTCTTTCGACTGGCGGACCGGAATCTCATACTTGCATTCCACATCCTTTTGCGCATTGCATCGGCCGCAAGGTTTCTTCCCATCGCACTGAGTAGGCCGTCAAGTGTTAGCTTGGAGCCGTTGCTGCCGATAAGGCAAGGGGAAGCTTGAGCAACGCCCAGGTCGAGTACGAGCCTTTGCACGTTTCTTGCGGCATTCGGTACACGCATTCGGTGTCACGACGCCAAGCCCTCTCTTTCGCTTCGACGATCCTGGGGTGCCGGATGCCGAAATGCCCGGGGCTAACTCCGCCGGAGGAAGAGGTGATGGGCCTGGAGCAGACGTGTCGTTGATCTCGCCGGATGCGGGGTTCGACTGCGACGGAGCCGGCGGCGCCAGTGTCCGACCCCCACCCGGGGGGTCGCCTTCCATGGGATTCATATTTCCGGTACTGATGCGTCCTTTCTTCAAACATCATCCGGACAGTAGACTCGGGAGATCCGCCGGTCGAAGTTCACTACCATGGTTGAGACCAGTCGGAGCAAGGCGACGGCGGTCGGAGAACTTGCGCTTCGAACTTCGGAAAATTGTGGATGGTTTAAGGCTAGAAGGAGAATAGTGGTAACCGCACAGCTGTGCGGGAAGTCCGAGCGGTGGCCGATGTAAGGCGAGGTGATGGCCTTATGTGAGTTCGGAGGCGATGGCAAGCGTCAATGTTGTCCATGCCTATGCAGCCAGCGAATTCTCGGTCGCGCGATTGTGGAGAATGGCGGATAAGTCCCAAATCAGATGCAAGGAGCGCCGAGCTGAGGACAACGCGCGGCGGGCTCAGGTGTGACCTTTCCCTAATGTCAAGCTCGTCTGACCGAGGATCACGCTTGGGGGCTGGCCTGCGTTGAGAGCTCGGTCGCGGCGGCGACCAGCAGGGCGATTTTGTGGCAGTCGCGTCTAAAGGGTCCTGCGGCCGAGAAGCTCGGGCCAGAAACCTGGGACGTTATCTCAGTTTGGGTACCTACACCAAGAGGCTGGTATCATAGCACCTCATCCATGCTCGCACTGTACCGCCACACATACATGTATAACTACAACCGTGCAAGCCCTGGTGAAAGGCGGATTAGATCTCCGAGAGGCTTTCCCGATATATCCATTGCTTGGTGATCCGTGTCCTTCACTTCTCGTACGCATGGATAAGCTTTGCATGAATATGGGGTTTCGCAAGTGAAAAGGATGGCGCTAGTCATGAGGCCTCGCTAGCCATCACGCATTGAGAAGGTGGTGGAAGTTGATGAGTTTCACTCCCGCGTCCTCATCCCCCGCACTCCACCTCGGCCGCGACCAATACTCTAAGGTACATATATGTACATACGTACGGATACGCGTACCTATTGTATGCGCTTCTGCGACGGTGCGACCAGCCGTTGACCCAGCCGTCTAGCGCCAAGGCTCGGCTATAGCCGACTTTCTGGAATCCCACCTGAACCCCTGGTAAGCTTCTTTAGTCAGCGAATGTTCCAGACGCCGAGATTCGTTCCACACCGCGGTTCAAGGTCCTGCTTTCTCCTTGTTCCTGAAGCTCGAGAGATTAGCTGCCGCGGAAACAGCTCTGGACAGCAGTTCCGAGCAGTTCCTTGGGCCCAATTTGCCGAAAATTCTGCCTGCGGCGCGCGTCATTGGTATGCAACAAGCCAATAGAACTTGGCAGGCCGGACAAGGGCTGAGAAAAGTGGCATGATTTTTGAGGTAACAAGGCAGCTAGGGTGATATTGACCACTGCAGGGACTGGGACACAATGTTTGCAGATCCGGGAGAGTCGTTCTGCACGTACATACCTTATGTATCCGTAGTGTAATCCGTACACAGTGCTTCACCGGGAGATGTCCCTCTCATGACGAAAGGGAGCTTTAAAGGGCATGAAGCATGCACGTGCCTCTGTAAGTGAACGAGACAAGCGACACCAATATCATCCTCTAAAGAGTTGGCAGAAAATCGCTACCAGGCCGCAACTGATAACTGCGCTATCTAGTCCATGGTCAAACAAGCGCAGACAGTGCAGCAGAATCCAATGACAGCTCACATACAATGTAGTCTTACACACCCATTGGCGACAAGCTAACCGATCCGGCCGATGCGAAGCCCAAACACGCATATCAAAATCCCTTCGTTGGGCTCCGTGCCCGGTCCCCTTTGCTAGGACTTCTCCTTCCCGACGGGGTCTCCGGTGGCATGATCGCCTTGAAATCTGGCGATGCATCCGAATCCGCGGCATCGCTTGCAAACAAGTTCCTGCGAACGTCGCGAGGGGCCCGGCCGATAGGGGCCCAGATGTAGGCTTGCTGCGGGTTGTGCGCAGCCGCGGACCCAAAAACGGGGGGTACAACCGGCGGCGATTGCAAAGGTACATGCGGCTTCGCCGAGTGGGAAAGCGTAGATTCGCGAAGAAATCCAAAACCGACGTTGCTAGCGACGACTGTAACCAGGAATAGCGAGAGAATAAAGCCCTAGGAAAGCTGTTAGCGTGGCCAGGCAATGGTGGAGATGACAATCGTCTACTCACCCATGTCTTAAACGTTAAGACGCCGACAAACTCATTCATGATTTCGGCGACATTCCTCGCCGAGATCTGAACAACCTTAACTGCTGACGGGTCCTGGTGCATACATGTCTCCCATTCGTTGCAAGGTCCGTCCAGAGCCGGAGGGCGATTTGCTCGGGGTGAGCAGTTGTTCTTGGAGTAATTATCGGCGCAGATGGACATCTCGTTGGCGATGGCGGCTCGGGCCTTCTCGCTGGCATGAGACAAATCGGATCGTATTTGAACGAGGAGGCCGAATATGCCGAAAAGAACGATGCCGAGGAGGATAATATTCACGCCCAACTGCAGCCACTTCGACAGAATTGCTGGCGCACTGGGGTGGTCGCTGACGGCTGACAAAAAGTTGTTGAACCAGCCCCCTCGACGTGTCTTTCCCTTCTTGCTTCCCTTCACGCTATCGCTCGCACCTTCTTCCCAATCGCTGTCGGAATCGTCGGACGCATGAGGGAGACGATATCGTACGCTGCCCACATCTCTGTCGCTCTGCAGCCGCTTCCTCTTCCTAACTTTGTCCCTGTTGCCCCTGGGGATCTCCCCTCGCCCTGACGCATGGTTTCTGTACAAGGCCTCTTTGAACAATTGCTTGCTGGGAGACGACGTGAGAGTCAACCTGCTGACGTCATCCTCCGCTCGATAGATTTCCGGCGTCTCGGCCGGCACCTCAGATGTGTCCGTCATAGCCGGGCTCGAATCGACACCAGAGAACTCGGAGAACACACGTTCATCAGGGCGCTTTTGGGGCGTCGTGAATGCGGGATTCCGGAAGGCCGGAGCTGACTGCCTGCTCTGAAGCTGAGGGTTGAAGAATGATGATGCCGGCGGCCGCGGTTGGTTTTGTGGTTTGGCCGGTGATCCCCTGGAAGCAACGGGGAAGGCAAACGGGTTGTTGCTTGCGAATTTCGTCGGCGAGTCCATAACCGAAGCTAGGAAAGTCAGTCGCAATAGGTAAAAGGATGCGCAGTTGGAGGCAATTCAGGTTGCTGCTGGTGAAGGTTGCGGCATCCGATCGAACTCTAGCATAGAGGCACAGGAGTGTATGACATGTAAATCCCGGGATTGCTGGGAAATCGGAACAAGACTTACACGTCGGCCGTGTCTGAGAGAAGGTTGTAAAAGGGCTGGACGGGTCCACGGGCGGCTGCGAGTGGTATTCCCAGTCCATCCAGCCATCATGAGTTCGGCGGTCCATTATGTAGCAACTGACGGGACTCGCTGCGCATTCGGGGTAGTTTGCGATAGTCGAGTTTGAAATCGCAACCGCGCTTCGTACCGTTGTTTCTCGCTGAGGACAATATCAGAGGCAGGAGGAAGATCTGACAAGTTGAGTCGTCTGTAGAATTCAGGTTCGAAGTACGTTGCCAGCAGCAATCGTCCGATGTTACACAGGTAAGGTAAGGTTAGTAGGTTGATGTTTTGAAGTAAACAAGGGTTATTGAGCGCACAGTAGACTGATTCCCAGAGTGGCGTTGTCCCAAGTAACACGCTAGCAGCCAAAAGAGCCAGCGCACAGGCCAGGCTCCGCCGGCCCCACCAGGTCCAGGGCCGCTTGGTTTCTCAACCATCTCCCAAAAGCGACTCTACGTACTTTCACCGAACCGACTTTAAGTGAACAGCAGCAACAGAAGCACGCTACGATCACTTTCCAACGCGCCTCCCCTATACCCCCAGCGAACACCGAGATAATCTTTCAGCTGGTCGCCATCGGCGCTCGAATCCGCGTCTAGTTCACTCCGACATGTCGGACGCCAACTCTGCAGCCGGCTCGCGAGCTGGTTCCCCAGCCGAACCTGCGGCGCATTTGGACACGGATCATCACGAAACTCCTGCTGATACTCCTGACGACGATGCCGGAAACATGTCCGACAAGGATTCAGATCTCCTCTCCGAGATCGACGAAGATCAATTCGAGGACTATGATCCCACCCTCGAAGAGAGACCTGTTGAGATCGACGAGAATGTCGCGATGACATTAAAGGCTGCCAAGCGCAAGCGGACAGATGGCGAGACCACGAAGAAACCGAAAGAAGGGCGCAGGCCGAAGAAGCGGGCGCGAGCAAATGACGACGACGGTGGTGAGCTCCCGGAGAGAGAGAGTCGGCCGCGGAAGGCACGCGCCACAGCCGGTGAGCGACGGGCTGTAGCGAATGAAGTCGAGGAGGAGGAAGTGAACGAGGAGAATCTCACGCCGGAAGAGCGTCGACGTCGCGCGATCCAGAGAGCCATGGACAACGCTTTGAAGAATCCGACGAAGCGGAGACGCAAGAAGGACGATATCGTAAGTTTGTCGCGTATCCGCTCTCCCAGGATGTCTCTAACCTGCCGTATCTAGGACCTTGAAGACCAAATCGACCAACAAATAGCAAACCTCAAGATCGCGATGGAGAATGCGTGTATCGCGGACAACGAAGCGCGCGAGAAAGGCATGGCTGCTACACAAAAGCTCAAGCTTCTCCCGCAGGTCACAGCGCTTCTCGAGCAAACCTCGGTGCAGGATTCCGTCCTTGATCCCGAGATCAACTTCCTCCAGTCCGTGAAGTACTTCCTAGAGCCTCTCAACGATGGCAGCCTGCCTGCCTACAACATCCAGAGGGATATCTTCAATGCCCTCACCAAGCTGCCAATCAACAAAGAGGTCCTTCTGAGCAGCGGCATCGGCAAGGTTGTCTACTTCTACACGCGGAGCAAGCGGCCGCAGGCCGGCATCAAGCGCATTGCCGAACGTTTAGTCGGCGAGTGGAGCCGCCCAATCTTGAAGCGAACTGATGACTACAAGAAGCGGAGAATCGAGACTCGCGACTTTGACTTTGCGTATGTCTCCCCATTTCCCGCCGGACACTCCTATCCCCACATGCACTCTAGTACTAATCCTTTTCCCCCGTCACAGTGCAGCGAAACTCGCCCAGCGCCAAGAAGCCGCCTTGTCGGGCTCACAAATGCTGCTCACCCAGCGGCCGGCGGACAAGACGCGCCTGGAGCTCGAGCGCGAACGCATGCTCGCACCCGAGGTCAAGAGGAACCGCGCCCAGCCCGCGGCGCTCCCGGCGAGCTACACCATCGCCCCTCGCAGCACCTTCGACGCGTCCCGAGATACCAACGACGCTCGTCCCATGGGGGCTGGGACGATGGCGGCGTTCAAGAGGATGACGCAGAAAGGAAAAGGTGGCAGGCGCTAGCTTGTATGCTCGCTATATACATGGGCGAGAAATCGGGGCGAAGTTTGTGTACTCCACGAGCATAGGGAGGCACCGAGCGTAACGGGGCTTTAGCGTAGATTGGACTTTCGTGGCCGGCTTTTCTTTCTGGTGTTCTGGCACGGACATGCTATTACGGGATGCGGTTATGGGTTGACACTACGCATAAGAGGTCCTATAGCCTCAGTAATCGGACGTTACCGGTTGCATTCCTTCGTTTTTACCTTGTCTTTGTTTTCATGGTTGCTCCCTTCGCCAGGTATGTCTGAGAGGACACGAATAGTATCAAGTACTGGCATATTACAATCTGGATCCCCTCTTGAGTCCGCAAAGCAAAGCATCACCAGCCTAGCATTGACAAAGTTGGAACAAGCGCTGTTGTAGAAGACTCGTAGTCATGTTGACGCTGGCATAACTTCTCGTGACCTGCACTAGAAGCACATTCTCGTCACCAGTGTTACGGGTACGATACACAAAGCTATTGCAGATCTGAAACCAACACACTGGTCTATCCGCATAAATAGGTACTTCATGAACGAGCCGAGAAAGCCAAGGCTCCGAGCAAAACATGAAGAAGAGGATGAACGTGCGGTATATGGGGTAGAATCGCTACTCGCTGTATGGCTGAGAAAGTCAATACCATCATGCATCGCTCATTATCTAGCCAGAAAGAATAAAACAAAACAAGCGGAGAAAGAAGGAAGGTAAGGAGAGTTTCATGCCCCAACGTGTCTGTCGTATCTATAGCCGCGTACCTTGCCCATATTTCACAAGAACAACCCAAGGACCGGAAACATCTGGACGTTTGTTGAGGAAAAACGAAGGAGTATTTTGTTATGGAAGAACAGACCAAAACATCATGCAAGGTCCCCTTCGCAGGCTATAGGTACCATCCGCAGGTAGAGAGGTTTGCCGTGAGTGTAGGTGAAGAGGAAGACAAATCCACCACCCTCATCCTCCGGTCCGGCGCCTCGCTTGCCGATTCTACCATATCCCAAACGCTCGTGCCAGGTGAGTTCAAGGCAGCCAACAGCCACCAAGCGCGATGACAAAGTCGCGGAGGAGAATCCCCGTTCCATGGCGCTTTATTGGTTGTGCCTCCTTCCTCAGACCCAGCACGGGGGGGCAAGCAGACAAAGCTGACAGAAACGCCGGCCGTCCGTAGCGCTATCCGTCTATCGCTTCCTAACCTCAGACGCCCATCCTTCTATACCCTCCCCGCGACTGCCGACTTCCACTTTGTCGATCTTGATGCCCTTCATGCCCGGCGTGTCGTCCAGCCACTGATGGCTGGCCATGCCGCCCGCATTGGCGCGCTTCTCGGGCATGAGCTCGAGCATCGGGGTCAGGAAATCTGAGATGCGCTTGGCCTCATCCTCCTTGAAGTGGTACTTCTCCCTGAGGACGTCGGGCAGCGCCCAGTGCCGTAGACGGTGGATGTTGCGCAGCTCCCCCTTGCGGTTGAAGATCTCCTGCGACCACTTGCCCGACAGGCACAGCGACTTCGGAAAGGGCCCGAGCAGCTCGATGATCTGCGCAATGTGGTCGTCGTCCTTGCCGTATTTTGTACCTGACTGCGGGTCAAAGAGGTAGTCCCCTGTGATGAGCTCGAATACCTGGCGCACATGATTAGTGGCCGTTGTAATGGCGGTATGGGAAAGGGCGCAAAGCATACCATGGCCGCCATGCTCCATACGTCGGTGCTCGCCCCCCACTTGGCGCCGAGAATCACCTCTGGGGAGCGGTACTGGCGTGTTTGAATGTCGTTGGTGAAGTGGTGGTTGACCCAGCACGCATTCCCTAGGTCAGCAATCTTGACGCTGATTATGTCGCAGGCCTGCATATCATCGGCCTTGCGCTTTTCACCAGTCGTTGACGAAGGTGTTGCTGTCTTGTCCAGCGAGATACCTGAAACTTCCCTAGTCAGGATGTCGGCCGTCTTTTCTCGCTGCTTTTGGCTCTCTTCTGTGGTATCTGCATTGGGCCTCTGCGAGGAGTCTTTCGGCGTGGCGCCTGCCGACATTTCGGTCAGTCGCTGGAGTTAGATGGTTTAGTTTTGCGGATGGGACAACTTGCCTTCGTGCAGCATCTGTCCAAGACTGTGTGCACTTGGTGATGGGAATAGTGAAGAGGCTGTGAAGCTCGCGTTCAACGGCGATGGCAGAGGCTGACTGCCTGTGATGAGGGTCCTCCGCCTCCGGCGACCATTCCTATTGTTTTCCTTATCGTTGGGCTCGTTCTTAACCACCCGTTGAACGATTTGTTCGACGTCGCCGATTTCGATTAGTACATTCTCTGGTTTTAGATCCGTGTGGATGATGCCGCACTCCCGGTGCAAATAGTCCAACCCCAACAGCACCTGTTTCGTGATCTGCTTAACAAGCGGCATCGGGATGCCCCTGTGGTTCCACTTCTTGATCAAACCCAAGAGGTTCTCCCCCAGTACCTCGAATACCATGCACACATGGGTGCCGTTTGGGCCCTTGTGCTGGAAGGAGTCAAGGAGGCTGACAACATGTTTGCGGCCGGGATGGTTCGGGTTGGCTTGGACGATTTTGTTGAGCAGCTTGATCTCGTCGATGGCGGTTT
The DNA here is from genome assembly GCF_033439665.1 of Chaetomium strumarium. Taxonomy (NCBI): domain Eukaryota; kingdom Fungi; phylum Ascomycota; class Sordariomycetes; order Sordariales; family Chaetomiaceae; genus Chaetomium; species Chaetomium strumarium. Next base: position 5,466,753 of record NW_026944429.1, on the reverse strand, counting down.
CGGTATAATGGGCCGCAGACCGCACGACCTTGAGCGCGACATGCTTCCCGGACGTGTTGTCTCTTGACAACCACACTGTCGAGAAATGGCCCCAACCTAGCTTCCGCACAACTGTGTATTTTCCGTCTTTGAACTTCTCCCCAATCTGGACCGGATGGTACCCTCCCTTGCAGTAATCCTCAGAATCTTCCTCGTCGGCCGTGTTTTCGGCAACATCCTCGGGAGATGACGATGAGGTCGGTGATTGCGTCATGCTTGATGCGAGATGAGAGGCCCTGCAAAGGAATGAAGTGTGAGCGGATTATCTAGTGCATACATGACGAGAATCTAAGGCTATTATCCGGCGACAACACTTTTTGAAGGGGCGAAGCTGGTGGCGGGACCTGGTGGCCTCCATGCGCCGCTGCGCACCGTACCGAACTTTCGGCAGCCACACTAAGCGCAGTGGAATATGGGCGGTGTTTCAAAAAAGTGAAAGCGGGGACCTTGTCTTTAACATCGTCTTCATTATTTGATGTTGGCCGCGCAATCGCACTGCAAGCTGACGACATAGGCGGTTTTTGTGCCGATGTGTGTTTGCCCGGCTTTGAATGCAAGCGGTGATAGTCTCTCCAATCCAGCGGGAGGAGTCGAGGGAGCGGGGGGTTGGAGGGGGCGGTGCGGCGAATGCAGAATGCCCCAACTCACTTGAGCCGGAGACACCACAAAATACCTTACTCACGGGCTGGGTCCGCCCTCACTTGCAGCAGGCTTGGAATTCCCATGCGCCAGTGCGGTCCAGTGTGATGTCGCAGCATGTGCGCATGGGCTCCCCTCCATCCAGGGATGTCTCCATGGGTCCCATGGTCGTTCGCCTATCGCACCCCGCCACCTCTATCCGGATGCACGCACCGCGCAATGTGTTCGCAAGGTGGAAGGCATCTGATCCCGCAAAACCCAACAGGGGGTGGGAGCTGCCTTCTAGAAACGGGGCAAAGGGGAAAAGGATCAAGGCATTGAACAATCCTTGTAACAGGGCAAGAAACATCGTGATGCACGTACCCAGGACCCTCGTTAGTGATAATCGGCTTCAGGCCGTCTTTCTTCCTCTTTTTATTTATTGCTGAGTTGCCGTTTGCAGGTGCAGCCGCCGCTGCGTCTTGCGGCGGCTTTTGCGCGAGAGCGTCTTTTGTTGTCTGTTGTGCTCCGTTCATTGTGTGCGCTCAGAGGAGTCGAACAATTAAGCTAACAAAATAGCTCGGCGGGGGAGAGCTCGTGCACGCTCTGTTGTAGTCTTTTGTCGATAATGATGGGAAAGGTACCGCCGGACGGAGACTGAGGAATTCTCAAGCCTGTCCCGACAGCTCAGTTAGCCTTTTGATGCCCAGGAGATCGGGTCATGGCAGGTTAATATGCAACAGCACTTGATTCGATGACAGAGAGCGGGTCGCCGGCAAGGGGAAAAGCTCGGTGGCTAGGTCGCGGCGTGATGCTCGCGCTTCAACTTGACTGGGCCTCTGGGCCGGCCCGACATGCGCAGGTGGGAGGAGAGCGCCTCAAGACACGAGAGTGCGCCACCCGTAAGCAAATCTTGCGGCCAAATCTAGGATAAAACGGGAATTTCAAGTAGAGAGTTCCAAGCGCTCAGCAATCGCCAGTCTGCTGGACGGCGCACTCTTGGGTATCCAACAGTCGATGTGTCGGTATGATTGTCGAATGCGACGGGTCTGTCTCGGGCGCGGCCTGGCTGGGCTGGGCTGATCCAGGAGGCTGCTGATGAGGGGAGAGAGGGGCAGTACCTGGGGAGCTGGGATTCCTGTTGCGGCGCCTTACCTGGTCAAGTGCAAAGTGGGTATCAAGCGCTGAGGCCTCGCAAAGAGCGCTGGATGGATTCTTCTGGTGTTGAGCAGCCCAGTGCTGGGAGGAGGACGTCATAGACGGTTGCGCATGGAAACCTGCGCCTTGGAATTGGTGGACGGTGGGTGGGCGAGAGCTTCCAGGTTACTGGTTAAGGTACCAGGAAAGTGGGTGCCGGGGCACGTTTGCGTGTTTTCTCGCGACTAGGGTCTGATAGTCGGCGCTTCGTAGGTACGGTACCTAGTAGGTCACCTCAACTTAAGTCGGCGATGGACCTAGTTATTGATCCGTGATGTATTGGCAGAAACGGGTGGTGCAATAATAGTGTTGAGGACATTGGATACGCACGAGGGAAGGATCACGGAATGAGGTGAGTAGATATGGATGGTGTTGTGTTTTGATATCTTAGGGGGGTGACAGAAGGGATTGGAAACCAGAGGCAACAAGTTCGAGAATGACGGGACCTGACTTGTTCCTGGGCCCTGGCCAGTGGCAGCCGCCGCATGATGGAAGCGGCGCGGACTTGGCGGTGCCTTGCGATCGCAGGTGCCAAGGCCGACGGGCGACCCAACCCTGATCGTCAACAAGCGTCACGTGATGTACATGCCCACTTCATCCCCAACAACCGTTCTTCTCGTCTTCCTTGTGTCTCTTTTGCTGTCAGTTACATTCATGTTACTCTGACGAGCTGTCTTCCCAGTCAAACAGTCCTCCATGCAAGTGCAATTGCTGCACGGGAGCTAGTTAACATGTCAATGACGCCGCACATTGGAAGTTCACATAACTTAAGAGTTACGCCAACGAAGTCCCTCCGTGACATTCTCCCTGGGATCTAACCGAGATAACAGATGCCGGATTCCCGCAATCCAAGTCCATCTCAAGAGTGCGAGTGTTCTGGCAAGACAATATCCTGCAATGGAAACGAGCAGTGCTGTGCAAAGTGAACAGCGTCTTTCAGCGCGCAGTACATACAAAATGCCCCCTGCATACCTACCGAAGAATAAAGACCTTCGCATGCTGAGTGGGTTAATGTGCACTACCTTACGTTGGTAGACTGCGAGGAATGAAGAAACCGGGCAATTGGCTGACACAACAATGCCCGAGACTGATAAGGTCGGATGTATACTGAAAGGTGTAGTGCTTCGACTTCTCCATGAGGTCGGAATGCCGCCTTGTGTAAGGTAAGGTTGGGGGTATGTCAGAGAGCACAATACGGCCAAAGGGGCCTTCAAAGAAAGCCACAAAGCGTCAACAACCGGCCCATTCGACACTGAGCTCCGACCTAACAAGCAAACTGCGATGGAGAAAGTCAATAAAGCCGGTTCGCACCTCGGCTTCGTGCTCGAGTCGCAATGAAAACACGTACGAGATCATGTGGCAGGTCAGAAAATGCTGGCACAATTCCAAACGAACAACGTGTGTACCGTGGTAGCACCCTGATATAACACTGACTTCCAATGTGACTCACTAGGTGTGCTGGACCACAAGGGCCTTTCGAGACCGTTGGGATGGAAGTTGCTCTCCCGCCTACCAACTAGGTGAGGTACTTGAATTGGCTCACCCAGTTCCCAGTGCTCGTCAACCCCTGATAGCAATCCTCAAAACAATGTTCTTGACTGCGGCGGCTTGCCGTGGCTTCCCAATTCTAGCGACCCTGACTGCACTGGCCGCTCCTAGTGACTACCAACCATTCCTGCAATACATTTCCCTCTCCCTTTCTGGGGCCCCGAACTCAGTCCCACGCCATGGTGGCACAGCAGAGCGCCTACTATGCCCTGGTAGTTGACGGCGGTCGGCCTTCACATCCTCTCGATCAGATTCAGAAGGTCGTGACTGCACCGGGCGAGCATCGTGATATCGTGAGTTACTGGCAGAACCGTCCGGACGAGTGGCAGCTTTTCACCAAGCAACTGTCGCCCTGGCAGGATTTCCGGCGTCTCCAGGCAAATATGAGGAAGACCGGCAGGAAGTTTCTTGTTTATAAGGTAGCGTTCGGGGTCTACCTCAGGCAACTGAGCGCGCTTACCTCGACATCCACAAGCTACCTCGGATTCAGCGAAGACTTGAGCTTGCAAGGGCAACTAGCGACTTCGCTGCAGTGTGTCTGCTTAGAGGACCTCCGACTCAGCGGAGACCCGAGCAAGCAGAGCAAACTAGTAACCTGGGCCGAGTATGTCTGGTTTGAAGACATGGCGCACCGCCGCTACGGAGGCCAGACGAGACGGCACGAGTCGCAGTATATGGAAGCATGGTGCGCCCTTGTCGACTCGGGAGTGCTTCAGTCTGACGAAGAGTGCGGTGACGCCAGGCAGCGGGTGCTACTAGCTCGCAAACTCTGCAATCAGAGCAGCACCGACCTCGCCCTTCGATTGTATCAGAAGCGTTCATCCGAGGAGACGGTCGACGAATTCAGGCACGCAGCCGAGTGGAATGCAAAGGAGACCAAGAACGTATTGTTGGTCGACTGACATTTGATGCTTGACGATTACATCCAGTATTTTAAAGCCGAGGGGAAACTGAAGTCGATGGAAAGCAGGGAGAGGAAACTCTCGGAGTTCAAGAAGCTGACTCTGGAGTATCGCCTTGCCGAGGATAAGGTTGAGCGCCACGCAGCGCTCCTGCGATGGGCGGTTGATCAGGTCCGTTTAGTGGAAGCGGAAGAGGGCTTGCCGACCACCACCACGACTTTACCTGAAAGGGCAAATGAGGAGAACGCCCAAGAAGTGGCGTCCAAGCCCACCGAAGCTTTCTTTCCATTCCGCCGCCCCCCAGCTGAGCTTCGACACCAGATCTGGACGGAGAACCTCCCTCCCCGTCCGACAGCGCACTTCTTCGAAGTGCTGAACCACCCGAGAAAGTACCATTTACGGGGATACTGGTCGGAAGAATTCCGCGTGAAGGCGACCGTGAGCCACGATTCCGGTTATCATGCCGTCTACCCCCTCCTAGCGGCGTGCCCGGAATCCCGTACTGTCATCGCCGAGTACTACAGGAGGCTCCAGGACAGGGACTGTGTCGACTCGTCCGAATGGCAGTATCCTTACCCCATCTTCCAGAGCTTTGACTGGATCGCCCCCGACGATCTCGTTATCTTATGCTTCCCGCCGAAAGAGGCACCGCTCGACTTCGAGCGAAACGCGATCTCCTTCACCCGTGGTCCACCTCGTCATGTCGGAGTCTACCTGCCGATGGAGGAGCTGCTGCTACGACATGTCGGGTTTCAACACGGTCTCCCTCCACACGACTTCCGCCCCGAGGCTCTGGTCCTGATCGCTCAGTTTCTCGACTCTCTCCGCGGGCAGAGAAGCAACGAGAGCGGAACCGGCGCCGTGCTCGCCGAGAGTCCCCGTGCAACCCCATCCTCGGACGGTGGTATAAAGAAGATCTACATACTCTACGAAGGATGGCACAACACTGCCCACTGGTCTAGCTTTGCTGCCAAGAGGGCCGACCGACTAAATTGGATTTCGTTCAGCCGGGCGCACCCTTGTTTCTATTGGCGATTCGGATGCTCTAAGGCTAAGGCTTTGTATAGGGAGAAGGTATGCGAATGGTGGAGGCTGATGGGACTGCGGCGGTCGCTAGGGCGGTTCGAATATGGCAATCCCCATTGCGGTCCCCGGAGCTGCTGGTACCTCGGGTCTGGAAACGACGCATTGGCTGGTCGATATCCTCACGAAACTGTTGAGTTAGACCCAGGGCGGGTTGTGGAAGGCACCATCCGGGATCTAAAGCTTGCATGTTGGCGATATGATTGGGCCGAGTTGGAAGGCGGCGATGTCCTAGGCTGGGTGAGAGGAACCGGGATGGCGGCATGGCGTAACTGGCGTCCTAAATAAGCATTGGGATCCGCACGAGTGTTGAGTAGGTACCTAGGGTACCTATTCACGACCAGTGGACTCAAGCAGCCCTCGAAACATTGCTCCGTACTAGGCACCTAGTGGTATTTTAAGCCAGTAAAACAAGTCACCGGGCGGAGACTTTCTTATTTACCCGGTACTGTCCTTAAGAAGTAGCTTGCTCTTCAAGTCAATAGTATCACTTTGATGTTCAAGTTGCTCTAGCTGCCGTATACCTCAACTTGTCTGCCCTCGCAATTCCTTACCAGAAGTCTATGTGCTCGCACTTCCTGTCCCCCTAGTCACCCACCCTAACCTGCCGACTTTTGACAGTGAACGTCTCGCAGAACCTAGTCCGGGACTGCTGGCTTTGCCAAGTAATATGTGCACATGTTCTCTCTGCGGCTGATCCGATACATTATGCACCGGTCCACAGCTGAACGAGGGCCTACGGGTCGTAGACTTCAGGGGTGATGAGCAAGGCAGGTTAATAGCGTTCGCCTGTGAGCAAGAATGCTGTGGTGGGCTTCGGCGTGGTTCGTCCAACACCATGGTGAAACCTGTATTCCTGATCATAGATGACAGCGTGGGTGAATCGGTGGTAATGACGATCTCGACCCGGCCGAGGTGTTCGAATTGATTGTCTGCTACCTGAGCATCAGGCCCCAGACCCGAGAACCAATTCATAATTAAAGAAATGTTGCGTAGATGGCCCGTTCAATAGGCCCAAAGAAAACTCCCTCCGGTCCCCCTCCACCCTGCGTTTCCCCCAGCCTTGCATTCTTCCATTGCCCATCAAACCTAGGTTCAGAGAATAAGGCTGTGCAATTGTACCGCATTAGACGCCATATCCATGACACTTGTCTTGAGGAAATGCTCCATATCGTCCTCGCTCAAGTCAAACTCCACCCTCTCCAAATCCGAGGCCATGATCCTGCCGTCTACAAGCTGAAAGTTCCGCTATATGGAGATCGCTGTGATGCACGCTAAAGGCATGGATGGCTCGGTAGCATGACTGCAGCAGGACGGATAGCTGCTCTAGCGTTAGCGTCGATCCTTCCGGCGACGCCAGCGAGACACCTGGTAGATGCTCTAGAAGGAGGGCGGTACAACGAAGCCCTGCAAAGGTTTCAGGCGGTGGTAGGCCTGCACCTCGGTATCAAACAACTCCCTCTCTATAAGTTCATCCTCCCTCACTTCTGCGACTTTGATGCCGGGAGCAGGTTGAAGAGACGGCCAAGGGCGCCCGCCATCCTGGAGGGGTGAAGTTGTAAGGCGAGAATATGGGGGTGCCGGGAAGAGAGCATCGTGGCGAGGGCGGAGACATAGCGAGTTCTAAACCAGAAATGCTTTGTATTATGTCAATCAATCAATGAACAACAGTACAACTGCGACTACTGTCATCCGGAGATGTACGTACAACTAGCTCTGCTAGAGCTGGGGCTTTGAATTTGATTTGGGGAGCGGGAGCGGCGCGTCGAGCAGCAGAGAGGCGGTAGCGGTCCGGTTCATCATTAGGTGGTATCTGAACGTGGGGAGTCGAAGTTCATATTTGCCCATGCGGAGAAGCTGACGGCTGTGTGCTGGCGGCATCCATGTGTATTGGACGGGTGACTCTTCGAGCCCTTCGGTGTGTAACTGTATGGTTTGCTGTTTCGATTTTCGAAATGACGGTCGGCTGTAGACAGCAATCCAATTAGGGCCACTCAGGTGAAAACCTAGGAACAGATGTGTGGCCCAAAGTTGCAAGCCGCCCTTCGAGAGTGAATGCCCATTGTCTCAAATGAATCACCACGGGGCGAGATACTCTCCCTCAATGCCAGAAAGCATCAGTCTGACAAGTCTCCTGTGCACCAATCGAACGTACTGCTCTGGGTGTTCAGTAGAACCATGGCCCCCGACTCGCCCAAATTGAGAGACCGCTGAAGAATTTGCGGCCATGTTCGGTCAGAATTCCGACGACAAGTGGCTAGGCTGCGGCCATTGCCTGGCACCTACGCAAGCCCGGGCCTGGACCAAAAGATGGTAGAGTGCATAACGCAATGCATGTAGAGTGGCCAACGGGGATGGACCAGCAGTAGGTGACGGGCTCAGGTTGTACGGTAGAGACAACAATATAAATAGCGGCGCGCGACAGCAAACGGAGTGAGGTACCTGGGAAATGTCGAAGGATTCCATGATGGATCACTATGAAGATCACTTTATTTAACGTCCTCAGCCTTCCCGAAGCTCCCAATCTCATAACACATTTTGACTATACCGCCACCCCTCCCAGACACAGGCGATCCCCCGCCGTCACTCACGCCCAAGGTAGCGGTACTACTCCCGGCGGCCGGCGCCAAGATACTCCTCTCGCTCCGATCATCGTCCCTCGCACCGGGCGCCCGTCCCTCTTCGAGCCGAGAAGCGCCATATTGATTTAGGTCGCGACTTTGTGTGAGGTCTTGATTAGGATTAGGATTAGGATTAGAATTAGGATTGATCCTGTGCCCCGCCCGGCTGACGGCACCGCCGCGGTTGTTGTTCGCGCGCGCCGCAGCAGCCCGACCGCTGTGCCCGCCGCCTATGGAGTTGTGTATGCTCAGACTCGCGTTGCTCAGGTGGAGGGTTGGCTGGCCGGAGCCGGCATCGCGGCGGAAGCTCTTGAAGAGGTGGCGCATCATTGGGATGGAGGCGGCCACGATTGTTAGGGCCGGCTCCGCGAAGCCCCAGCAAACAAGCGGGAGGGAGTTATCTATCGGAGCGTGGGCGGTTAGGGGCTTATCCGGAGGGGGAGGGAAGGTCGGTCGAGATGAAGAGGTGCTCACAGCTGAAGTCGCCGTCTCTGAGGAGGGGAATGGTGGTCATCTTGACGATGCATATTATGCCGGCGCTGGGACACACCAGGTGTTAGTGTTCGGCAAGGGGGAGAGCCCAGAGCTAGCACTTACAAGACACCCATGCTCATGGCAATCGCCACGCCGATTTTCTCTCTGTTGTACATGTCGTACCTGAGCAGGAGCCGCCAGGGCAACAGCGCAAGGGCAAAGTCGCAGAACGCCGAACAGGCTACCACGGGCGGCGCGTTAGTTAGTACCATCCTTTAGCGGCGTGACTTGAGAGGCGGGAACTTGTCGTACCGCCCACAAACTCGCTGTAGCTAACCGTCGCGGATGCTGGCCAGCATTCTCCAGGTAGCAGCGGATTCCACGTCTTGGCCGGTGGGTTGCATGACACCCAGAAGGCCACTGCGCTGAAGTAGTGCGTGGTGTTGAGGAGGACGAGAAGCGCAATGATGAACCGCTTCATCCAGCCATCGGTCAGCCTGAGCAGCGTTATGCCGAACGACGTCTTGCTGCAGGCCACGGAAATCACGGACGTGGTACCGGATGTGAGGCTATTGATGCCCAGCGTTACAATATTTTCTAGCGGTATCTGGTAGTCGTGCAGACCGAATCCAAGACGGCAATTTGCCGTCGACGTTGCGCAGCTGACAAGAAGCGTCATCTTGAACCAAAAATACTATGTTAGATTCCGAGACATGTCTTTTTCTCTGCGTCGAGGGCGTGGGGCCATACCCAGGCGGCAATGATGAAGCAGTCATCCCACCAAAGCCCCCGGCTGCGCGTGAGCTTGCTGTAGAGTCGAAGGCCTAGGAAGACGCTTGCAAGCGTGGTCATAGGCCACAAAGCTGCGATAATAGTCCGTCCGCGGGGATTGGTCGCAAGGTCAACATAGACGACCATGGTTGCCGATGCACAGGCGGTCTGGTCCGGCGGAGGCGTCGACCTTGAGAGCAGGGCAAAGGGTCCAGCATCGAATTATCCGAATCATGGCCATCCGTTTTGCCGTTCCTCATCGCGTTTTGCAGCCCTAGGTCATAACTGGGGGACTACTAGTAGGTAGTTACTGAGCCCCGGGTGACAGTCGACGAGAGCCCAAGAACTTCTGGTTCGAAGGAGCCGCCGTCGCTATCAATTGGGGAACTAGGCTTGGGAAATATCAGCCGACCAGCTCGAAACCTGCGGCCGATTTTGCAGCGCGATCCCCACAAGGCCAAGTCGACGTCAAATTTGGGCCTTGACGATTTGTTGCGCGGGATGGGGGCGGTATATGGATCCGCAGCTTTGACTCCTTCGAGCAATCCCCGATCTCTCCGGCCCGACACTTAGGGTCGCAACCCGAGCAAATAAGGCATCAAAAAGATCGCCTGCCAAGATAGGTATCCAGTTTTGGTCGTACATGTACTGTATAAGTACTGTGGAACTATGTAACTGCTGTGTACCGAACTTTCCCTACCTCTACGGAGGTTACCGGCAAAAGTTTTCCAAGTGGGCCAGGTACTGGCAAAGGTGGCCCACCACCCCCTCGATGTACCTTCGCCATGACAGCGCGTCGCATGCGCAACAGTCATCACCAACACCATCACCTTCAATGGAGCCCCCCTCTACGCCACCCAGCCAGCGTTTCAAGAGCTGTGATCTTTCCCGCGATGAGCGGCTTCAAGTTCAAACCCTCCGCAATTTTAGCCTGTCGTACGATCAAATCGTCGTATAACTTGGGCTTACTTACGACCAAGTTGGACATACCTACCGCGCTCCAAATGTTACGCCAAAAAAACGCTCTGGCCGACCTAGCCTTCTTAATCCTAAATAGATTAAAGAGCTAATTGCCTTTATTACCTCCTCGAAAGCCTCTCGCCAAATACCTTACTCGAAGATTCCTCTTACTCTTAGTTAGGATTGTTCAAAGTACGCCATCCGTTATACTCTTCGCAACGCTGGCTTTAAACGTTATATTATATACCGAAAGCCTCCGATTACTGAGAAGAACCGACAACTCCGCCTTAACGACGCTGTTAAGCGTATATACTAGCCCCTCAAGCGATATTACGAAATCCTCTAGACCGACGAGACCTGGGTAATTGCTAGTACCCATCGAAAGGTCTAGGTCATACGCCGTCAAAATGAAGCATACAATCCCACTTGCATTGTCGAACGCAAACTACGGCTAAAAGGATAGATGTTCTAGGGGTCGTACTTAGTAAAATATAGCAAAGGGCCTTCTCTTTTTTAGGAGAAAGATTAGGGGACGATCACTTTAGAGAAATATATAGAGAGAATAGTCCCTCTTATTAACGGGTGGTTTTATCTCTATCCAGGTCAGGTATTCATATATAACAATGCCTTTCCTTATTCTATGCAAGTGATATATAAGAAGCTCGAGGCTCGAGGGATCTCTGTTTATTCCTATCCCCTGTTTAGCCCTGATTTGAATCCTATCGAGAACGTATAGAACTAGATAAAGGATTATATTATAGCCAACTACCTAGCAAAGATATTATACGATCAACTGCGAGAGGCAGTACGCGCTGCATAGGATATAGTCCCTAAGGAATTTCTAAGGGAGTATATAGATACAATGCCCATACGGCAACAGGCAGTTATTGATGCCAACGGAATGTATATTCCTTTCTGAATTGACTGTTGCGCATGCGACGCGCTGTCATGGCGAAGGTACATCGAGGGGGTGGTGGGCCACCTTTGCCAGTACCTGGCCCACTTGGAAAACTTTTGCCGGTAACCTCCGTAATAGACTCAGTGTAAACGATTCGGTTGCGGGATATGTGCCCGTGTATCAGCCAGCCGTACTGGGCTATGGAGGAAGAGATAGAAACCTGACCTGCCGGCTTTTCCTTAACAAATTTACGTCCGATGACGCCAACGAATGAGATACTTAAGGTACCTCTTTCAAGCGCTTAAGTGGACGCGCACCCCCTTTCTCGCCAGATGAACTGCATTCTACCGCTGCACGGTTAAGCGAGCAGGGAGCGAGCGGGAATCCTGGTCCGCGCGGATATATCCGGGCATGCGATTGGCCCTGTCGATCAAGACCCACGACACGGCCGGTGAGGAACGCATGGAACATCAGACGACCAGCGGTCTGTGCGCCCTTCTCCTTGGCATCGCCAGTTCGGCTTCGATGCCATGGCGCCGCATCGTCATCAGCCTCCACAGCTGATCGCATAGCTTCTCCTGTTCTGCTTCACTTTCTAGTCTTTCAAGTCTTGGTCGCTACAGGTAGTAGGTTACCGGTTCGTGGTTAAAGTTCAGGTTATGGCTTATGACTTGGGGGTATCGGAAATAGTAAGGGTTAGGGCTATTGTGCGGTGCTTATGTCGGCCTTTCCTCCTCCGCAGGTTTCATCACTTTCAATTTCTGAGGAGGACTACTACTATAGTACCTTAAGCATCGGCAATCTGGGAGGAAAGCTGTGGAACGACTTGGTATTTGCATAAAAATAACTTCGCTTAACAAACCAGGCAACTGCCAGCCTTTACCTAGTACCTTACGAATCACGATATATCATATGGCTTAACGTATATGTTAAGTTATGGATACCATACGTAAGGTAGGTAGTAGAGTTCTCGCACCTTCCCAGTCTGTCTATCTCTGCTGAGAGTAGCGGAATCAAGGTAATTCCGCTTCCTTGGTCTCCTTGGGTTCTGATCACATTTCATTACCTGGTGCGCTCCAGCTTGAATGTGAAACCCTTCCTATTTCGATTCGGATACATGATCCTCCTCGAGACCTCGACATGATAAGGCAGACACAAAGGCATATTCGAGGTCTTTGATGCCAACACTCCGCCGCTCTTTCATAAGAAACATTGCTGTGGATTCGTTCCTGGCGTGTCTTCCTTTCGGTCCTCTGTATTTGGAGTCCAGCGGCCCGGCTGCAGCCCATTGGGAAGAAACTCAGAAGACAAGGGAGAACTGCACTACCCAGATCAGAGAGGGCTTCTTTTTTTGCTAGCCTTTTGTGATTTTCGAGCTATTATTGCAATGAACTATGACAGCTCAACCACACAGTCCCGTCATCAGTGTCCATGGTGCCGTTACTTTGAGGTAGGTAACCAGCGGCACGACTTCCTAAGTACTTGCCATGGCAATTCCCGGTCAATGTCAAGCTCAAGGTTGGCAGTAATCTGGTCTGCGTCTCAGGACTACCTTGCCTTCACTACCTTATGCAGGAGTGCTTACAGCAAACGAAGAGGCGAGCTTCGTGAGTAAAGTACACCCAGTGTGGAGGAAACTTCTTTATGACCCAAAACCCATATGTTTCAGTACCTTAAAGGTTAAGATGAGTAGGTAAGTACCGGCCGAGCAGGACTGAAGGACATCATTTGATTCTGCACATCCATCGTTGTTTCCTTTCTCCCACCCTTGAAGCCTGAACTAAACGGCAAACAAGGGTGCCTTTGGCACTGGGGCTAAGGGGGAATATGATAGAAACTGTATACAATACTACCAAGACTAGGTGCCTACGTAATTCAAACCTTGATCCAGGTGGTCTTGGTACATATTGCATAATACGAGATGGCTATGGACTAAGGTAACCTACCTACCTAGGTAGGTACCTTAGGTAAGGTACTAGTATGTCAAGAGCATGGCATAGCAATCCCACTGTACATCTCGGCCACCATGTTTCTCTATACGCCCTTCATCCAATCTAGGGGGTTCTCCATTCTTACTAGAGAACAGCGTGCAATTGCTTAGGGAGATGCTTAGCTCTATCTGTGCTGACGCAACAATGAAGCATATGGATTGTCCGGAACGTCCAGTGAGTCGGGCAAGCATGATCTAACATTGATTGTACATCTCCTGTCGTAGTGTGTGATGCCGGATGGCCGAGCTCCAGGCAGCGGCTCTGCCATGATTACACGCTCGTAACGTTCTTGAGCAAGATGAAACTGGTTCAGTACGGGAGAGAAGGGCACGTACGCAACATGACATACTAGACAGCTCCTACCGGTCTGCCTTCTATACCTTACATAGCTCTTTCGAAGAGATGGCAACGTGACTGGGGATATTAACAGCCTCCGGAGGGGACGAATCATGGGGTCACGCCTTCTCTTAACTCCCGCACTCACTGCAGCACCCAGCAAGGGTCCTGCCCGGACTGTTACGAGGGCTGCCGCAGGGGAGTTCCACCGTTCTTGGTGGTTCATTCTCCGCTCCGTCCTTGTCATTCGCCGCCTCTTTCCCTTTCCGGTTTGCTCTCTGAGCTGCGGCCACTCGTAGACGACCTAATTAGCCCTCGACAAGTCCCCACCGTTTCTCTGGAGTGCCATAGTTAATTGTCTCAAAGTTGCGGCCACTCGTAGGGTTCACATGGTCCAACCCTACGACCTAATTAGCCCTCCACAATTCCCACCGTTTCTTTGGAGCGCCGGAGTTGACTCCTCACCGACCTGTGACTGTCAGAGGCTTCCGCCATTTCTCTCAGACTTTCGCCATTCTTCCACAGACCGCTTCTTTATTCCCATTCCCATTCTTCGTCACAACCTTTCAACCCAGGAGAGAAAGGTCAAGAATCCTGCTTCGAGCCCAGGAAGCGTGGTATTCCTGAAGAAGTCGTTGTGTCGGCCAGGCAAAGAGGTATGTTCACTGCTTCACCTGTCATTTCCTCTTTTTCCCATTGCCGCTGCCTCCACCACCGATTTTTTTTCCTTTTTACTTCTTCGATACTCCTATTTCCGTCCCTGCTTTCTCCATCTCCGCTTCGGAAGTTTCCTGTTTCGCCCATCAACGGCCCATAGTATCTCTGCTTCACCTAAACACCACTTCTTCCATTGCTTCCTCGATCATCGCTTCTCCGCCATTAGCGCCCTGTCAATCAGGATAGTCACTGGTTCTTCTATCCTCGATTCGTTCATCAGCGCCTTATTCAGCGTTGGGCCATCTATGATTGCCACCTCCATCATTGCCTCATCCAAACGCGTCCATTAAACGCAGAACTTGGGCGGAAACTGATAGATACTTAGAACAGAAAAGCTCTCTGTGTGTACGGGGGCTGGCCACATGGACTAGCAGAGCAGCCTCGAGACTCTGCCCTGACCGCTGCGTCTCGGATATACTTGCCCGCCAGAAAAGGCAGGCTGTTTTCGCGGACAAGGTTGTCACGGCGATTCAGAATCTGAAAGGTGATCAGGGAGAGTAAGGTTTTGATGATCAGGAGCTTCTCTGCGAACAAACTCTCAAGCAAAAGCTCGGGAAAAGATTGCGCTGGCCGCGGAGTGTCAGAGCAGTCGTGTCTGAATCTCGTGAAGCCGACACGGCGGGATTGTCAGAATACTGGGAAGCCTTGGAGAAAGCCATCCAAGAAAGAAAGGTAAGAGCTAATCTGAAGACCAAAGGACGGGATGAGATCGAAAAGCTGACTCTTTCCAACATAACAGGCAAGTTGGAATGGAAAGACAGAAATGCCTCCCAACAGACAGGCGAGAAGACGGGGTCCCTTCTCCAAGTGACGGGGCAGACCGAGTGCTCGGTTTGGCACTCCAACCCCTTGGCTCAAACTTCAGGAAGGCTGAGCTCATAAATCCGTTATCCGCCTTCGCGACCACGTTGAGGCTGATGCCTCCGGCGGGTTTCGGAATATCGAGGTTCTGCCCAACGTCACGGGCGAAAGTGCGAAGCCGAAAGCCATGGGCTAATTCCAGTAAGTGAGTTAACCTTTCGCCTAGGCAGTCTTCCCAGGCACTCACTAACGTAGCTTTAGAGCTTCCCCCCCCCCCCCCCCCGGCCCCCCAGGAGAGCACACAGGGGTGGCAGAATACCCTCTACCTCTCAACTTGAGCTTCGTCGATGACGATAAGAAGACTCTCCTTTGTATTACTCTCTGAGCAGCGCGTGCGCCTTCTTCCCGACCCGAGGAAGCAACCAAGACCACGCCGCCGGTCAGACTTACTACGTACTGTATTCGAGAAGAAAGTCGACCAATACACCCGCCGCCCCCACACGCGTTTACTCCGGAGCAGAAGTCGACCTTGTCTGGAAGAACTCAGCTCAGCATACGCATCCGTCAACGCAAGTATCCTCGGCCGCCAACACATTGAACGGCACAAGGAAACCGTCAGACACATCTAGGTTTGACAACCTGATGCCAGATATTCAAGCATCGATGAATGACACCAAACCGACCCCCCCCCCCTCCCCAGCGTTAGCCCCCTGAAGCTTCCAACTAGGGATCCTTATGCGAAGGATCGACCGTCGCCGCTAAGCGCCCGACCTCCTCGTACGGGAGATCGCGGCTATGATCCGCGCATTGATTCACTCGTCCAAAATCCACGCTACGCTGCCCGAGGAAGGTCTCCCTTCCCCTCGCCCGCGGTGAACTCTTCCGCTCCGGAGAGTCTGTCCGTCCAAACACCCAGTGACATTCTCCCGCCAAGCACGGTAGCGCTTCCTTCCCTAGCCCTACGGTCTGCTAGCTTACCGGAGCGAATGGCGGACACGTAACAAGAACAACATCACTCGCAACAGCAATAAGAACACCAGCATCCTATGCCACGGGGCCCAGGCCTAGAACTAGGCCCCAAACCCACCCGCTCGCAGTCCCAGCCCCGGCCCCAGCAACGCGAAACCCCCTCGATACCCCCACCATCACCACCAACGACAACGACACCAGCGACGACCACGCGCGGCAACTACAAAGCATGCGGCCTGCCTATCAAGGGCAAGTCCATCTCGAGCGCCGACGGGCGTCTGACGGGGCGCTACCACAAGCCGTGCTTCGTGTGCTCGACACGATGATCCGCTCATCCTTGTCCAGACTGCGAAGGGGCTGGCTCCCTCATCGTATGGCTGTGGTGTCCGAATCCCCACATGTCTTGTGTGTTTGTAACACCTGACGCCAGCATGTCTTGCTTTGTCAAACGCCCCCGCGCCGGGCGGAAGTGTTAAAGGAAGCAGCTGTACAGCTTTTCAGCACTGGACTTGCATCTCAATGATGTAACGTCTTGCTGGTGTGCTGCGTTATGGTGGTGTTCTCGAGTCGTCCCTTCAGACTGCGGGTTGCCATCAAGGAAGCGTCCAAACAAACAAAAAAACAAACAAACAAACAAACAAAAAAAATAAAAAAATAAAAAAACAAACCAAAAACAAAAGAAAGAGAAAGAGAGAAGAAAAAGAAAACCATCAAAAAAGAAAAGAAAAAAAAGGGAAACTTCTCGGTGAGAAGCAGTATTGGGCGCATGAAAAAAGATGCTGTGGGATACTGTTGTGTTCCTCAAAAGGGGGAATGTTATGAGCTGTACCAAAACGATGCGGCATCAAAACGACGCTGTGGGAATACTATGATGTTCCGCAAGAAGGCGTAAGCCGTAAGAAAGAAGATACTGGTATTGGCAGCCGCATCTGTACGCCTGGTGGGTGATACAGGGCTACGGCTTATTTTGGGCAGAGGGAGGCGCTCGAGTCATGGGAACTACCGCAAGTGGAGAATTAGGCCTGGCCTCTCAGAGTCCGAGATTCAACGCATAGTTGAGGACTCTGAGAAGTATGCCGAGCAGGACAAGGAGCGCAAGGCTGTCATCGAGACTGCCAACCGCGCCGACAGCGTTGTGAACGACACCGAGAAGGCCCTCAACGAGTATGCCGACAAGCTTGACAAGAGCGAGGCCGACCAGATCCGCGAGAAGATCACGTCTTTGCGGGAGTTGGTTGCCAAGGCCCAGTCCGGTGAGATCACTGCGACCGCGGCCGAGATCAAGGAGAAGACGGATGAGCTCCAGGTGGCCAGCCTGAACCTGTTCGACAAGATGCACAAGGTCCGTGCCGACTCCGGCGAGGCCAGCCAGAGCACGGAGGGCACTGAGGGTGAGAAGAAGGACGGAACTGGTGAAGTAGTTGGAGAAGGGCCAACGACTTACAAGAAGAGCACGTTGGGGTCAAGCTTTGGCGTATCGTCGACCAAGCTCACGCCCTTGATGGCCCCCATGACATCCTGGAGGCACTCGCGAAGCAGCTTGCTCTTGATATCGACAATGGTGGCTTTGTACTTGCCCTCCCAATCGAAGGTACGACGAACGTGGAAAATGAACTCATCGTATTGGGCGTCTACTATCCCCTCGGCCGTGTCTTGGAGTTTGTAGTTGTGGATCGTGTCGTCCCAGACTTGGTCAACGCGCTTGTAGTCAAGTTTGCTGGCCTTCTGCCGCTTTTTGTTGTCTTTCTGCTGCTGCTGCCCGTCTACGAGGAGGCTGGGGTCAATGCCACCGATGTTGGGGTTTGCCCGACGAGAAGTCCACCAATACCGGCAGCCTGCGTGCTCGGAAACCCAAGACCAAATTTCTCGTTCATCGGAAGACGACCCATTTCGATGTCCTGGCCAAGTCATTCTAGCCCGGGAGCGAGTGGTTCCAGGATGAAGGATGGCGTTGATGGGGTGCTGTGACAGGCTGGCAGCAAGCATCCCCCTTCTCGTCTACTGAGACACTCCGACCCACTATCCCCTCCAGGCACACACAACACAGGTCGTCGCACGCACCCGCCATCAAGATCGTGTGCCAATGGAACTGCAAGTGTCAATCAATGAGCTGATCCAAGGTCATTATCGGGCACCGAAAAGGCTACCTCAATAGTCTTCGCCAGCCAGTTGGAGAAGGTGATTCCACGATCCTCCGAGTCTTCAAGCTCCAAGTATCCCATATCTGGCAGAGAGCAGTGAAGGACTCCGATTCCCAACACGGGACCAGTGGTCGACACAAGAGACCTGTCGTCACCTTCGCTTCAGCCACTTACTGAGCGCCTGTCGGCCACCCCGAGGCTCCATTGTGCGCATCCGGCCTTGGTCCGTGAATAAGCACCACTCTTGTTGGCCGCCTCCCTGAACTATTCGCGCAATGGGTGCTTGTCCAGATCCGGCTATTGTTTGTCGCACTTGGTCACAGTGTCTCCGCGCGTCCTCAGGTGCTTACTCCAGAGGGAGACAACTCCAGCGACACTTCCGGCCGAAACACTTCATCCTCGGCACGTTTGGCAAAACGGAACGACCAGTTCAGGGCACTGATGACGGCCAAGCTCCATCGACCCGAGCAACGACCTCGACATTGGCAACAGTCACAGTCGACGCCGCGCATTATCCGTCAATGAGAGTCGCTGTATGGGTATCCGTACAGAAATCTGTTTACTGGACTCCCGGTATGGGATACTGGGATCAGGAACTACACTGCCCACATCCTCTCCCCATGAATACGTCTACGACGGAGTTGGCTTTGCGGGAACGCCTGGGCCAACGACCATGGGCCCGCTCAGACGGCTTGGTGCAGGCTCAGATATCCTTCAATAAGAACAACAGGCGGCAAGAACACCATGATCGAGTTAGACTCGACGGCAGCCAGCTGCTATCAGAGCCATCCAGTCGGAACTCCCCCCGTCTACAGAATCCTCTCAGCTCTGTATGAGACCTTCTGGACGGGGGAACCTCCACGGTCGCGTCCCGGAGAGGAGAACGGCGTTGTCTTTCCAGGCTGCCGGACTAGAAAGGGGCTACCAGTATGGTCCCGGGGTACGACTATCCCCTGACCACTTCACGAAGATTCCAGGTCGGAAGGTTCCGATGCGCGAGGATGGGCCTTCCTCCACATGCAAAAGGGAACTTCCCCACTTCACCCTGCGGAAGAAGTCCGGAGCCCTCGGTCTCATCTTCCTTCTATGTCCGGTGGATCCGTGGCTGTTCTGGGTTCAGTACGACATGGTGTTGGGTAGTGTTCGGATGGAAGAAGGAAAACAACAAAAAAAGGGGCGGCGCACTGTGACGGTGGCCTGGTTAAGGCGCCGGGTTGGAAAGGGATTCGTTGGTGCGGGTCGAGAAGAGGCTACGCGAGGGACACGAAATCGTAAGTAACCACGGCTAATCTTGAGCCATGGAAGTTCATCATTATGAAGGCTGACGGTCATCTAGCTCAGGTTACGCCATCCAGTGCTCGCAGCGTTCATGCGGGACTACGCGGTTCTCGACATCGAATGGACCCCTTTTCTCGCAACCGCGAGGGCATTACGCCCCGGGCTATAACACTCCCGGAGGAGCTACGTTCCCGGGGCTTTTATCCCATGGCCTTAACCTTAGGGACAGAACGCTTGACTTTCTCCTATTGTCCCTAGTACTAGCCTAGGATGTTCCGAAACCAAAAAAGCCAAATCGAAACAACAAAACCAGAGAGGAAGAACAGCTGTCGAACATGTCGAAACATGTCCTCGAAGGGATAGAAATCCAAATCCATCGCCACGACTCTGGGCAGCACGTGACGGGACACAGCTACGACAAAGACGACTTCGTGGCCTCGGACCAGGAACTGGAAGAGGACGCCTTCGACCCTGTTCCCCCCCGTCGCCGCCCTCCGCCAAAGCGGCGGCAACAAACGCTGGATGAACTCGGCCCACCCATTGCTAGCAACACATGCTTGAGAGCAGGCATCGACGACGTTCGTCGGGACATCGGTTGCTTTTAGAGAATGTTGAACCATGTTTCATTTTCATCCACACACAGACGCAGAACGAGTTTGTTCGCAGCTGGACCGTGGCGCTCCATAAGTATTCGAGGGGGCAATTGGAGTCAATTGTCCAAAGAAGTGTACAAGAATGTCGAGTCAAATGTTCGGCGCTCCCTGACGACTTGACTTTCCTGGAAATCGTCAACCACGACATCGACAAGACAACGTAACTTCTTTACGGACACAAGACCACCCTGAAACCTAAGACGCTCAAGTTCGCCGACGTGGGCAAAAGGAGAGTTGTCAGGCCTCGTGGGGTCCCCCTAGGTCCGCCAAGGGGTTCCCTACGAGCTGGCGCCAGATGTCTGCCATGCGGGCAAGGCGGCCTGGCTGTAGACCCTGAGCACGATCTTGCGGCTCCCCGCATGGGTTAAATGTCTGAATACCGGTTCAGCAGGCCTTTACGCCTTGGCGTATTGTCGTCGTACGAGTGTTCTGTGGATGCGATTGTATGGTTGTTGTACGATTATTGGTTGTTCGACTATGGTGTTTGTACGAGGATGGTGGTTGTGTGATTATGGTGGTTGTGTGATTATGGTGGTTGTGTGATTATGGTGGTTGTGTGATTATGGTGGTTGTGTGATTATGGTGGTTGTGTGATTATGGTGGTTGTGTGATTATGGTGGTTGTAAGAGGGGAATGTTTGAGGACCTGTAACCTGTAAGATGGTGATGTCTGAGTACCCTGTGAGCCCCTCGAGGACGGCGTCGCCGAGGGCTCGTCCGGCAGGCACTGTGCCGCCATATGCGGCATCCACGCGAAGGTGATTGAGCGGGCCGGGGTGGCGAAGCGCGAGTGGGAGCATACCAGTCGCTTGAAGGAGAGCTTGGAGCGGGCCAAGACGGGCTGCTATAACGGCATGTTTTGACAAGCCGGACCATTATCGGATGGAAGAAACCGGAAAACGGGGGCTATGAGCTCACCGTCAAGTCAGTCTCCTCGTCAGGATGAAGAGGATGAGGATACATAGGACGGGGAAGTCAAAAGGCTTGAAGACGCCGATGGTATGTTTCCCCTTGATTCAAACTTCGCTTGATAATAAGCCCGGACTAACAAGATACGCAGATGCCTTGGGGGATCTCGTGATTTCCGATGATTCTGGCGTGCCATCCAGGTCGAAGAAGAGGAAATTCGCCTAACGTATCTTATCAGCGAGCCGATCATATCAGCGAGCCGATCAATTTCCACCACACCAAAACATCTATCCTCAATTACAATACACTAACACTAGGAACCAACTATAATTACATCAGAAACAGCTGAATCAGACCCTTCTGCAACTTCCTGGCACGTACGTACATTATGGCCAGGCTTGCCGCACATACTATAGCACCGAACCTTCGTACGACCCCCCCTTGTACCACCACCGTCCGGCTGCGTTTCTTGTACCACCTCCCCAACTACGGCCTTCTGGTCTAGTAGATCCTTTGCATCCTGTACTGCAAACGATCCTCTAAGCTGCACGCGTGTTCTTTTGGCTCTCCGGCGCTTGCTTAGTGCCTCGTTGGCCTTACGGAGCGAAGAGACCTCTGACCGAAGGAGGGCCACCTGGTGTATTATGGCCATTGTACCCTTAGTAAGTTGATCCACAGCACCTAATATTAAAGTTAGAGAGCTGTTTTAATGGTTGGCAATGCGAGTCTTGATAAGTGTTGACTGCGATTCGGCTTCTCGGGGGTTATATGGTGTCTGGAAGACCTAGGGTTGCGCAGTGCTAGGTCGTGAGGTTGGAGGTGTCGGTGTACGAAGCTTTACGTCTAGCGTAGAAAGGACCCTCTCTGGATCGTATGGTACTAGGCCAGCCCCTGCAAAGCTACCCTGTATGTTCTTCTCCGTTATAGAAGCAAAGAAGGCCTTGCGAAAGCCGCAGAGGAACTCGAGCTTGCTGATGTAGTTGATATACGCGCGTATTAAGTCCTCAATCTGGCGACCGTATAACTGTTTCAACGGCCTAAAGCAGCCAACATCGAGTGGCTGGAGCTTGTGGGAGGAATACGGAGGCATGTAGAGCGTGATAATGTTATTCTCCTGGCAGTAGAGCTCGAATTTGGTAGAGTGGTAGCTTTCGTGGCCGTCGAGGATCAACAACCGCTTTTTGCCCTTTATATAAGGTGCTATATAGAAGTCGAAGTGCTTGATCCAATCTAGGCCTACTATATTAGTAGTCCAGCCGTTATCGGTAGTTATAATGCGCCAGTTTGCTAGGAGGTTGCACTCGGTATACCAGTTGGCGAGGTAGTATTGCGCGGCCAAGATGATAAAGGGCGGGATAGCCTAGCCAAGCGTATTGACTCTCTAGATTACCGTTGCCCATTCGCGGTTATTAGGCTAGGCTAGTTTTGTCCTACTACGGCCATCCGAGGTTGTAACTACTATACCCGGGCAGATCATACCCATTATAAACCCAGTCTCGTCAAAGTTATAGATATTATCATCTACGATACTATACTTGGCCTTAGTGTTTCGTACGAGCGCAAACCACTCCCCAATAATCCTTGGATCCTCGCACTTAGCCCTCTGGTAATTGTATCGACAGGCATAACGCGTATAGAGCTCTGGCTGGCGTTTAAAAAACCGATGTGCCTAGAGCTTGCCAACAGGGGGCGCGCTGCGTTCGCGTAGCAGATGGTTGGCCATATCTTCCACCCCACTTAGTCTAGGTGGGAATGCGCGTGCAGATAGCTCAATCACATACTGAACTATCGCCTTCTCTTCTAGATTGGTAAGCTTACGCGAGTTGGCTGGAAGATCGCGTCGTGTAAGCCGGCCAGTAGATCGGTTATGGAGGGTTGTATAGGGTACGTCGTAGAGCTTAGCTGCGGCTCGGAGGCTTAGTTTTTTGTTGTTTTGACAAGCTTCAAGTGCCAGGATTACCCTGGCTTCTTTTGAAGGAGAAGGCATGTTAGATTGTAGAGAAAATTGATGTTGGGTGTGAAAATGACGCGTTGCGGCAAAAAGTGATCGGCTCGCTGATATGATCGGCTCGCTGATAAGATACGTTATCTTCAACTCTACTGCCACACCCGAAAGACCAATCTCTCCATCACCCATTGGTCCTGACCTTCTCTCTCGTCTAAGCTGAAACAAGCAAACTCAGAGAAGAACTTGAGTCCAAAGCGGCAGCGATGGCCGATTTGCAGAGGACACTCGAGGATGTCAAGGTCATGTAGGATATCCTGTCTTCGACAGAGCAAAGAGTGGATGTACGACCCAGACAATGTACAGCCTAGCGAGTCAGGCTCCTGGATGGCCCTGCCCACACAGAGGTCAACAGGTCCGAAGCCGAAGCCCAAGCCGCACACGAAAGAGCCAGAAGAGTAACCCAATTTCGCGGAGCCGCAAGCTATCACAGCCCTTCGGAGTAGCGGGGATGACTGTTTCCATGTCGGAGAAGACGTTGGTCTTATTGGCACAGCTCCTCCTCGCAAATCAGGTTCAGCACTACCAGTACGGCAGCGGCATCATTCCGAAATTCAACCCGACTCATTTCGAGGACCCACCAAGACGCGCGATTCCAACTGCGTCTGGCGGGCTTACCACGACGGCGGGAGGGATGGGGTTCGTATAGTCACTGTACAGAACTGACACTCCAAAAAACAAGGAGAGGCGGAGACGTGTTTATTCTGTCACTTCCCGAGGGTGGAAAGGTCTCGAGCGAGGGAGTTAAAAAGACAAAAGAGAAAAACCAGAAAAGAAAAGGAAAAAGAAGAAAAAAAGAGAGAGAAAAATCGGATATTATCATGTATAGATATATACTGCTCAGGAAGGAAGGCCAAGAAGTGACGAGGAGACAAGGATGTCCGGATACTGTTCTTGTCCTTGTCCAACAACAAAATTTTGAACAAGAAAAGAAAGAAAGCGAGGCAGGGGAGGAAGGGTAGGCGTAGACGGCGTCCGTCGGCTAGGGTCATCCCTTGTCATCACCAGCCCGGTGCTCCTGCTCAAGGAACTCATCGAGAACGCCATTGATTCCGGAGCCATCTGCATCGACATCCTAATCTCGCAAAACACGGTTGACAAACTTGAGGCGGGAGATAATGGCCACGGTAGATGACTTGGAGTTGCTTAGCCGCCCAGGCCGTACGAGCAAGCTTAGGTCCCTTGATGAACTGAGCGCTCTTGGTGGGAAGACGCTGGGATTCCATGGAGTTGTACTATACTGTCAACGAAACAAGAAGGGAGGATCGACAAACCAGCCAGGCGATGCCTACAACCAGCAGACAATATCACAATCCCGAGATCACGCAGGAGTTGACGACGAGGGCGTCAGTTGCAACTGCAAGAATTGAGCCGAAAACGAAGAACACGGACGAGAATTTGGGACGGAATCACGCCCCCCCTTGCTGCCTTCTCTATAAAATCAGGAGAGAGTCTGGCCTTCCTCTCGCATACTCTCGCCAGAACAAGATGAAGGCTTCCCCTTTTGCTGGCGGGTAACCTGCAGAACGACGATGGGCATGTTCACGCCAGTTACAATTAATCAGTTCTTTCTCCCGCTCTCAACTGCCTTGAAGAGACCTAGATAAAGTCTCAATACATTGCCCTGGCTGCATGCTCGTTGAAACACCGCTCTCTTGCTATCTTTACGCTCGCGGTAGAACACAGTCATGGCGATGAAGCTCTGTCGTCTCGCAAATCATCTGTCGTAAGTCGAAAAAAGCCGAGATCCCGCGGCCTCGCCTCGTCGTACAGTCGCTTCCCGCCGACCCAGTCGAACTCCCTCCAGAGTGGCAATTCAAAAGACTCTGGGAAATACCCTGCGAACTCCCAGTCTATGATCCCAACTATTTGGAACGTGTTGGGGTCCACAATGATGTTCTGCGGTGCCAGATCATTGTGACAGAGCACGAACTCGTCGCCATCCGTCGTTATTCGTGGCCAGGCTCGTCGGTCGCGACCATAGATTCGTGATGGTGGGAAAACGGGAAGAGTAGCGTCTACACTCCCAATATAGCTTCGACGGAGAGAACGGAGTTGAGGCAGAATGTCCGAGTTCATCTGCGCTTCGACTGCTTGGACGGCGGCTGCCCTCGACCCCTGCTCCACGTCCAAGAGAAGTACCCCGTTTGTAATACGAGTCATCTCGAGATGCAGCAGTCCATCCTTGCTATATAACGAACAATCTGGCACAGGTATCGTCGTGTTTGACGCGATGAATTGGAGCGTGGCAGCTTCGTTTCGCAACCGTTCTTGGGACCACCAAGGGTACAGAATCCTGCCGTTCGGTAGACGTGGAAGCTTGTCTGTCCTCCGCTCGCTTTTTACGACGCTGTGTTTTCTGATGATCACACGGCGTTCCCAGGTCTTCCACATGTCTTCTATATCCTCCGGGGCGTCGCTGTTGGAACCGGCCGCTTGCTCGGTCTGGCCATGATCGAAAGAAGGAGAAATATCTGTGCGGTCAACGGCGGTAGTCATGACGACTCGGACTGGCTAGGCTGGTTATTAAAACGCGGTCATCCCGTGCCAAACGGAGATGGAGTCGTTACCAAAGATCCTTCAGCAATGAAAGAGTGGCCCTTTCCAGGTCTCGAAGGGTTGCAGATTGAGCGCTGAGAGCAGATTGCGGTGGAAAACACCTCCAGGTAATGAACAAGTGCAGAGCTCCCCTGTATAGTCTCAGCTGCTCAGACCCAGCTATGGCGCAGGTGATGTACCGCAGGGACCCGGGCCACCACCATGCTCAGCAGCTCAGGCACTTTCAACCAATCAGAACCCACTTACAACGCCAGCGAGTGGTCAAGAAGAAACCAAAAGGTGGAAAAGAAACGCTGAGAATCAACAAAAAGACGGTAAGCGCTTCCTAAGAGCATCAACCCATGGATACCGGTACTAAAGAGCAGATGAACAAGCGAAACCTGTGACTCCAAGTCCACAACGATCCGACGTCTGTTCATCCGGGCATCCCGTTCAACCCGAACCTGCTGCGACTTTGTACTCGGCAATGGAACGACACCATTGTCTCCAGTTTAGGCTCACTCGAAGGCTTTCACGAGGCGGGCGTTCCTGTACGGGAATTCCTGTACTGAAAACCTGTTCATCTCTGGATCCCCCTGTTGGCGACGTGGAGCGCGCATGCCATGCGATCAGCTACCACCCCCTATGAGAGTTTCTGTATGGAAATCTTTACAGAACTCTCTCTATGCAATTCTCCGTACGGGACCCTCTCTGTAAGGGACAACTCTGTATGGGAATCTCTGTTTTGAGATCTTCAGTACAGGGGAAGCTTTGAGGGCCTGACTCACCACCTTCGCGTCTTAACACTCGACCAGAGTCTGCTATCGCAGGGCAATTTCGAATGGTACAAACCCCATCCATAGGAATGGCACCCTGATCCTGGACGGCTAGAGTCTGATCAACCTGGCGATCTCCACCAACACAGCCAACGGATGGCGTGGGATTAAGCTCAACAGCAAGGTCACCGAGTATTGTACAAAACGTACACAATCTGTCTGGATGATCATGGGAGTGCCTGTATAGGCATTTGTGTGGATGGGATCCGGCTGGCTCCTGGTCGACCCAGAGGCTGACAAGGAAAACGATGACCGGTTCAACGCCGATGTCTTCCCTGAACGAGATTGGCAAGTCTCTGTCTGCCCGGAGCGGCTTCACAATAGCGGTCAAGTGGTTTGAGCGGGCGAACACGATCATCAACGCCCAGGAAACGGAACAGCTATCGCGAGAAGGCCGGGAGCTCTGACGCGGTTAACAACAACATTTGACCACGTCAGCGATGAAGGGAGCGACAATGAAACCGTTAGCAGCGACGACGACAGCAACGATGATGAGGGTGATCTCCCTATCCCCCACATCCTCGATGTCCCATTGTACGACATGTTTCAACCCAGCCGTTCCTTTGTGGGGGTATCCTGTATGGGATCGTTTGTACGGGAATGTTTGGATTGAAAGTGTCTGGATATCTGTCGATGTCCCGATATGCGACATGTTCAACCCGGCCATGGGTCAATCAACATGTACAAGTACATGGAGCCGGCGATCCCCGGATCTCACCACCGACTTGTGGGGATATCTGTATGGGAATGTTTGTACGGCAATGTTCGGATCAAATGCCTGGGTACTTATCTGTCGATGGAATCCGGCTGGCTCCCGGCATGTTCAACCTCGCGGTCGACCCAGGCCGCCGCGTTCTGGTCTGCGGATCCGACACACCGGGTTGTATCGATGACATGTACATGAAACCGACAATCCCCATCTGCGACACCGATCCCTACATGCCCCTTGCCTCATGGCGTGTCTCCATCCCCCACTTATCAAACCCGAGGCAGCCGACCGCGTCCTCCTCGTCCCAGCCCGCTTCCTCGCCGCTGTTGGGATGCTGTATCCCGACGCCGAGTTCACGGGGTTGTTGGCCTGCGTTCCAGATCTGTCTGAAACTTTGAAATGGAAGTTCTTGTACGGGACATTTATGTATGGGCATCTCTGTATGGGGGTGTGTTCTCTATGGGAGTGATTCTATGGGAATGTCTGGGTGGGTTATTTATTCTGTGTGGATGTGAAGGCCAATGATTCTGTTGTCTACCAGGCACTTATGATGTCAACGTTGAGCCCTCAAAGGACGATATTCTCTTCAAGGAGTAACAGCACATCCTTGATCACTGGTAGTTGGAGTCTTTTCTCTCGCTTGTGTACTCTACCCCTGAGCGTTGTGACGCGACTGGTATTGTACGGGGATCTCTGTACGAAAGATTGTGTGACGAATATTCGGTTCCACGATCGAGCATTCCATCAGAAGTGAAGAAAGGAGGTGCACGAGCGTCGCATACTACTACTAGTACTAACTCAGTATAACTAAGGTAGGTATGTTCCAGTCCTCTCGGCGCTAGCATATCTCGTGGTAGCGTCCAGCCGGCATTCCCTCAAAGACCAAGTCTGCTAGCCAGAGAGAGCAAAAGGCAGCCCTGCACTCCCAAATCTGCGGCTCAGGATCCTGAATACGCTCGATCTATTTCACTCAAACGCCACCTCGCCACGCGGCAATGTCAAAGATGGGGATCCATTTAGCTCTCCGGTACTGAACTTCCCATGAAGCGAGTCTCTTGCCGAGATGGCTTGCCGGAAGGGCGGCCTTATAAATCACCTTACACGTCGCCTAATTCTTAACGTCTCTTGTCCTGCGTATCCTCAATCTGGCCCTGGAACGTGTGATTCTCCCGAACGGGGCATCAACAAGCAGACGACATCTGTCAACTTCATCCCCGTCATCCTGTAGCCCATGTATCCAATATGCTTATCCAATATGCTCACAATTAGAGCACTAAAAGCGGACGACATTGCGACAATTGCAAGCTCCTTCCTCACTCGCCATGGAAGCTCAAAAGTCTGGTGCTCGACCTGCGAGCGGTAATGAAACCGCGGAAGAGCCGACAGGATCCCTTTTCGCCAAGCATCACAAACAGCAAAATAGATGAAGACGCTGCCAAAACCGGAATGGCGACATTGCAAGTCAGCCATGCTTGGGCCTTTCCCAGCCAAGATGGAGTGCACCGAGGTCAGCAGAGAGGATCTATTCGATCCAAGCAGGCAGACGCAACTTAAAAGTCAAAGACGGCATTATTGTCACACATATTGTTACTATTCGCCAAGCGTCCATATAAGTGGCACGACAGGACAGCCTCTTCCCCACGACAATATGGATATTTTACCCCGGATTTGGCCGCTGATTTTCCCGGACCAGTCGGCAGCATTGCGAGCCGTCTGGCTTTCCCAACATGTCGGGTCCCATGTGCCGGTGACCAGCCTTCAGCCCTTCACCTATTTTCTCCAGCATCCAACATCGCTGCTCCATGGCATCTGCCGGGATCCGAGAGTCAGATTTAATTTGCCGATCCTGGCTAAGGAATCGAGAGAGAGAGAGGCAGACGGGGCCAGGGGGAAGATGAGATAAAACGGGCCAAGTGCCTGGTCGTTTCATTGAAGGCTTAAGTCTTTTGGTCCAGCAGGTCTTCCTGTCCTGTCTGTTTGTTGCCAGCCCGTAACCTCAACTTGGACGCTTGGCAATGGCCCGGCTCTCGCTTGTTGCACTGCTCGCAGTGCCCTGGCTCCTCCTCGCCGGCCTCGCGTCTGGCGATGCCGTGCTGGACCTCCAGAACAAGGGCAGGCCCAGCATCGACGCCCAGATCGCCAAGTCGACAACATGTACGAAGGACAAGCTTCGGGTCCGCCGGGAATGGTGCGTTTGATAATCTCATATACTGATCGTACCAACTCAGGGGGGAATAATGAACACGCTGCTGATCTGTGGGTGTATGTTTCAGGGGCGACATCTCGGCGGCCGAGAAGAAGGCCTACATTGCGGCCATGCTCTGCCTCATGGAGAAGCCGTCCAAGCTGGACCAGACCAAGTTCCCCGGGGCCAAGTCGCGATACGATGACTTCGTCGTCGTCCACATGAACCAGACCATGAACATCCACGGCACCGTGCGTTGCTAGTACACCGTCTCTTCTAAGACCCACGCCAAGGTGCTGACCGTCGCATCAGGGAAGCTTCCTGTCGTGGCATCGTTACTACACTTGGTCGTTCGAGCGAGTGCTCCGCCAAGAGTGCGGGTATACCGGCACCCAGCCGGTAAGCATTTCCTTCCTCCCCCTTTTCCCCATCGCACCCGCCCGCTTTTGCTGACGCCTTCACTCGTAAACCGATAGTACTGGGACTGGGGACGCTGGGCCCAAGACCCGGAGAAATCGCCCATCTTTGACGGCAGCGACACCTCGCTCAGCGGCAACGGCGAGAAGATCCAGCACCGCGCGGCGGCCGGCATTCCCGCGGGCAACGGAGGCGGCTGTGTCAAGACCGGTCCTTTCAAGAAGTACACATCCAACTCGCAAAAGCCCCATCCCATATTTAGCACAAAATTTGAAAAAGAAAAAGATGAAAAAAAAAGAAAAAAAAAAAAAGAAACCAAAAAGCTAACACACCTCATCAACAGCATGACAGTGCACCTCGGCCCGCTCTCCCCGGCGGTCGACCCGGCCCCGCCGCGCAACCCGCGCCAGGACGGCTACGGCGACAACCCGCGCTGCCTGCGCCGCGACATCTCCAACCAGCTCAGCAGCCGGTACACGCGCACGCAGGACATCGTCTCGCTGATCACCTCCTCCCGGGACATCGGCACCTTCCAGAACGCCATGCAAGCCGCTGGGGGTTTCGGCGGCGGGTTCGGCGGTGCCGCCCCGGGCGCCGCGGGCATGGGCGTGCATGCCGCGGGCCACTTCACCATTGCGGGCGACCCGGCCGGCGATTTCTTCACCTCGCCCAACGACCCGGCCTTCTGGGTGCATCACGGGATGATCGATCGGACGTGGACCATCTGGCAGAGCCAGGAGCTGGCGAGTCGGGTGCAGGTCATTGCCGGCGGGTCGAGCATGATGGGCTTTGGGAGGCAGCAGAGCCTGGATGACGTGGTGGATTTGGGTGTCGTGGGCGATAAGGTGTGGAGGATTCGGGATTTGGTGAGTGTTGTGGATGGGCCGTTCTGTTATGTTTATGAGTGAGCAGCAGTAGGTTGTCAGGGGCTGGGGTTGGTAGGTCGAGCTTTCTGGGGGGGTGATATTACCTTAGTAGTGAGTAGGGACGTATTGTACAGGTCCTGCCGAGGTTGTTGTCTACATATTCTTCCTGCTGAGTCGTGCCGTAGCTATCGTCTTCAGGTGCGGCTCACGTCATGGATTCGAATCCTCTCCGAGGGTTATGACAAAGTTGCTGCTTTCGCTGATGTTAGGCCTAGCTACGAAAATACTAATTCCCGGATAGGTTGTTGAACCACTCCCCCTACAGGTCACAAGGAGTCCGTCCCAGTCACTGTTGATGTCAGTGGCAAATATCGAACCGGCTTTATATGCCAGCGATTCTTTTCTCATACCCGTCAAAGCCCACTGTGTATGCATGCACCTGAGAGATCTACAATTGCCCACTCTAATGCAACCCGAATATGTCCCCTCACGCAACAAGCGCCTTGACCTCTCCCTCCTTGATTTTCCCAGCCGCCACGAGCCTCTCGACCTCCTCCTTCCAGACACTCTTGATCTCGTCCGCCACCTTCAGCCCGTTCAGCTTGCCCGCCAGAGCGGCAATCTCGTCGGCATCGATCTTGGCCTGCACCAACTCGACATCGCCCAGGACGGCATCGATGGTCGCCGCAGAGGCATCGCCCTCGACAAAGTAGTTGGCGTCCTTGACAGACCCGCGAAGCACACGCTTGTTCTTCTTGACAGCGTTCTTCGCCGCCTCCTTGGCCTTCTTGGCCGCCTCGCGGTCTGCCTTGGCCTTCTCCTCGGCCTCCTTCGCCGCCTTCTCCTCGGCCTCCTTCTTCAGACGGGCCTCCTCCGCAGCCTTCTTCTCGGCCGCCTCGCGCTCGAGCCGCTTCTTGTTCTTGGCCGCGTTGGCCTCCTGCCGGAAGCGCTTGATGCGCTCGTCCCCGGCGGAGCAATCGTCCAGCAGCTTGCGCAGGCGCGCGTTGTCCTCGGCCTTCTTCTTCTTGCGCGCGTTGGCGTTCTTGCGCTCCATGTGCCGCTTCTGGTCCCGGTTCTCGTTGTCATCGGGCACGTCCTCGTCCAGGTACTCAAACGTCCGCCAGCTGTCGAAGTTGTACCAGAAGTTGTAGAAGTTCTCCACCTCCTCCTTGGTCGAGTTCTCGTCGCCGAACGACGGCACCGGGTGGACCTTGCTGAAACGGGCCTCCGACTTGAAAACGTTGCCCCACAACTTGTAGTAGTTGCCCTTAGCCAACTGCTTCTTGGTGGGTGGGTCGACATCCGCCTCCTCGTCGACCGAGTCGTACTGGCGGCGCTTGACCGGGTCGAGCAGGATCTCGGTGGCCTTCTGGATGCACTTGAAGAAGTTGTCATCGTCGGCGCGGCCAGCAGCAGCCTTCTTATCCGGGTGGTGCTTCAGCACCTTCTTCCGGTGAGCACGCTTGATCTGCTCCTCGGTGGCCTTGTAACGGTACTTTGAGAGACCGAGCACCTTGTAGTGGTCCTGCGTCTTCCAGTCCTTGGCGTCTCGTTGCAGCATCATGGCGTCCTCGGGCTCGCTGATCTCGCTGTCGTTATCATCCTCAACCTTCTTGGCCCGCTCCTGCGCCTGAATCCGGTCATCCTCGGAGAAGGTACGCTTGTGGCGGGCGCGGCGAGCATGGGCGAGGAAGTACGGGCCGACCGGCTCGAGCGTGCGCTGCGATGCGCTCTCCTTGGTGATCTTGCCAATCACCTTGAAGCCGTTCTCGCCCTCCCAGCCCTCCGGCAGCACGGGCAGTGGAAGTGGTACGACGGTAGCCTCCATTGTGCTATGCTTGTGCGTGGAAGGTCTGGTAAGTTCCAGTGTTGATGGAGGGGCAGTTTTTCGGTTGCTAAGAATTATTTTTTTTCTTCGGTTCCCGGGCCAGACCCTGTCCCAGTCAGGTCCACTTTTGCACGGCTTGCCCAATCAGACCCGGGCTAACTAGTTGCCCACCCACACCTCGCCTTGCAGCCGCAAGTGGAACCGCCCCAGGATCTTGCGACTGAAGATGTCACTTGCCAGACTCGAACGTTCCTTTGGCGGTACAATCAGAAATTGATCGGAGTCCTACCCAGGCGGCAAATTCAATATGGCAGCTCTTCAAGCATACAGAAACCTCCTCCGCGCCGCGAGAATTGCCTTTGAAGGTTCGAGGCAAAAGAGCTTTTCACTGTTTCTCTGGCTGACAGAACGATCAGGCGATATCAGAATGCTCGACGCCGCACGGCAGCAAATACGACAGGGCTTCCGGGATAAGGCGGCCCTGTCAGCGTCAGACCCATCGATACAGCCAGCCATTCAGCATGCCGAGGAAGTTGCCAGCTTCCTGAAAGCGAACCTTGTTCAGGGGAGAAGGGAAGGAGACAGATACAGTGAGTTTACGCCAACTCTCTCGTTGGCATGACGGGCTTAGATACCAACTGCTCTTCGCCTAGGACTCCGCATTCACGAATATACTGAGCGGGGAGATAACGACACCGTCAAGTTGGGGAACAAGAACATCAAAGTCGACGGTGTAAAGTGCTGCTCGGAGAGGTAGCACGAGGGAAGTGTCTGATGTCGGACAGACGGACGAGGAATGACTAGCAGAACGCAGTCAACCGGCAGGGAAACCTGCCTTGCATTGTATAGCCGTCTATGATACCCCTCAGTGTAACAACAGCAATACATAACAAGATACCGAACAAATAAACATGCAGGAGAGATACTTTTTGCCTTGCCCCCGCCATGACCAGACCCAATAGCCTCCCAAACGCCATACCGAAGAGCACATATAAAACCGAAAATGCGCCTAGTTCCCGGATAGACTAGCATATTGTACATCGGCGGCCCCTGGTGGCGCAGCAACGGCAAGGGCAGAAAGGTCGTTCTGCGCAGGGGTCTGGCCGCCTCCTTGTGCAGCGCCGCCCTCAATCGCCTTGTGTGGACCGCCCCGATTCGCCTGGGGGAAAGCAGACCAACCGTCGCGCAGCATTTCTGCCCTCTTCTCCTTGTCCATCGTCCCAATCGCCTTGGGCACGCTCCACCGGATCCGCAACGGGCAACCGGCAATGACAGCGCGTCCCTTGCACTCTGCTGCCGCCTTCTCTGCTCCCTCGCGTGTCTCGTAGTTGACGAATGCACAATGTGTCATGTGCGACACAACCAGCGACTTGATCTTGCCGAACACCTTGAAGAAGTCGCGAATCTT
The DNA here is from genome assembly GCF_033439665.1 of Chaetomium strumarium. Lineage (NCBI taxonomy): Eukaryota > Fungi > Ascomycota > Sordariomycetes > Sordariales > Chaetomiaceae > Chaetomium > Chaetomium strumarium. The sequence goes on along the minus strand of NW_026944429.1, from coordinate 5,433,056 downwards.
GTACTCGGGCAGGTCGTCCTCAATGCCGGTGACGAACAGTGACATGATGTTCCGATCGGCCGGCGGCAACCAGTCCTTCGGCCCGGGCGGCGGGGCCGGCCCTCTCCGCGGTCCAGCCTTCGCGCCCACCGCCGCCGCCGCTCTTGAATCCCTCGTCCGAATCGGCCCCACACCGCCCAGGCCAGCACCGACAGCAGGATTTCCACCCGTCGCACTCCCGCTCACGCCCGCAACCGGGTTCCCTTCTTGATCTACCTCCCTCCCTTTCCTGAAATACGGCTTGCTCTGCGCCAGCCGCCGTAGCAGCTCCCTCGCCTTCTCGTCCGACTTCTCGTACTCCTCGACCCCGGCCCGGCCTTCCTCGATAGCACGCTCGTTGTTCTGCGCGAAGTACTCGCGGTTGATCTCGCTCTGCGGACCGGGCGCGACCAGCTCGAGCGCCTTGTCGCGGATGACGATGGGCAGGCCGTACTGCAGGTCCATGATGCAGCACTGGCAGGCGTTCTTGAGGCGGGCGCACGTCAGGCAGATGTTGGTGCGCTTCTTGCGCCCGTGCGCGCGCCCTTCGCCCGCCCACTGGAACACGGTGAAGGGCCGCGTGCACAGCTTGCACTCGGCCCCGTAGTCCTCCTTGAGCATCTTGACGTACGGGTTCGCGGGCAGGCAGTTCTCGCACACCGAGGGGAAGTCGGTCGATTCCCACCCGGAGCGGTTGAGGTCCTGTTTGATCTGGGGTGGCATCGTGATGACGGATTGGCTTGTTTTGCGCTTGACTATGTCGACCGGAAAGGCAGAATGATGGCAGTGGACGACGTGGGGTGATGAGGCTTGGTGTTTTGGATCCAGCGAGTTTGGACATGAACTACGGAAAGATGTGGCTTGCTGAGTGATAAGCGTTATCGGTCGCCACCGCCGACTCACTTGTGGCTAATGCATGGTCCAAGCGTCTCTTATTCGTATTCGCCTTCCCGCTTCTTTCGTTTACTGATTCACCGCCTTCCATTTTGGATCGCTGTTAGCGCTGGGAGCAACGTACTCGCGAGAGCTTCACATGCGAACGCGAAATGCTAATAGTTAAAATTTCCACCTTCCCACGGTATTCGTACTTTCTTGTCGGGAAGGCGGCATGGACCGCGGAAACGGAAGCCTCGGATGCTTTACTCAAAGGGAAGCCGAGTTCTTGTTCGCATCTTACTGCAGAAGGGTTGTACACGCTCATTGGACTGCGATGTTTGGTGCTGGATGCGGGCGTTGGTTTTCATGTGCTTATGTGGAGCAGCATGGAGCTGCCGCCTCCCTGCCAATTGAGCCAGCAGATTTGCTAGATTAGCGTGCCGCGTCGGCTATCGAGGACCCCTGCCCCTATTTCCTAGTGAGGTGCAATGTCGGCTGGCAATAATTAATAGGGGCACTTCCGCCCATTTTTTCTTGTTCCCTGGAAGTTGAACTGACAATCATCAGAGGAACCCAAACTTCCATTGTCTCACGTCGTGCCGATTCCGTGCTCTCTACTTAGCAAGTTCGGAAAGCGTTCTTGAATTCCTACCAACCAGCTCAAGATGGCTCCCAAAGTGAAGGTGGCCCTCGAGAAGGAGGACCATGCTCGTGATGCCGAGTTCATGAAGGCACTCCATGGCAAGTCGACTGAGGCCGCCCCTGGTTTCGCCGCGATGCTTGCCAAGGACCGCAAGGCAAAAGAGGTTGCGGTAGACGAGTACTTCAAGCACTTCGACAACAAGAGCGCCGAGACAGAGACGGATGCCGACAGAGAGGTTAGTTTGCTGGCATCCCAATTCCAATGGCTCATGCTCACCGCTAGAACCAGGCCCGGACAAAAGAATACGCGACTTTGACAAGACAGTAAGCTCAACCTTGGGACGGTCTCGTGATCAACGTATTAATCGTTCCCATTTACAGTTACTACAACCTCGCGACGGATTTGTACGAGTATGGTTGGGGTCAGAGCTTCCACTTCTGCCGGTATTCAATCGGCGAGCCGTTCTACCAGGCCATTGCGCGGCACGAACATTACCTTGCCATGAAGATTGGCATCCAGGCTGGCATGAAGGTCCTCGACGTCGGTTGCGGTGTGGGCGGGCCCGCGAGAGAAATCGCGAAGTTCACCGATGCGCACATTACCGGGCTCAACAACAACGACTACCAGATTGAGCGTGCGACGCGGTATGCGGCAAAGGAGGGTCTCTCGAACCAGCTCAAGTTCGTGAAGGGCGATTTCATGGTATGCGGCCACAGAATATGCCCCAGAATGCACAAGCCATTGCTAACCAGCGCAGCAAATGTCCTTCCCCGACAACTCGTTTGACGCTGTTTACGCCATCGAAGCCACAGTCCACGCACCCAAGCTCGTGGGCGTCTACAGCGAGATCTTCCGGGTCCTGAAGCCGGGCGGCGTGTTCGGCGTGTACGAGTGGCTGATGACAGACAATTACGACAACAATAACCTGGAGCATCGTGACATCCGTCTCGCCATCGAGGAGGGCAACGGCATCTCCAACATGGTGAAGATCTCGGAGGGTCTCGAGGCCATGAAGGAGGCTGGCTTCGAGCTGCTCCACCACGAGGATCTGGCCAAGAGGCCCGATTCCATCCCCTGGTACTGGGGCATTGCTGGCGAGATGAAGTACATGCAGTCCTACTGGGACCTGTTCACTGTCCTCCGCATGACACACGCGGGCCGCTCTGCGGTGCACCATTTCACTGGCCTCCTCGAGACTATCGGTCTGGCGCCGAAGGGTACCAAGAAGACAGCCGACTCGCTCGCGAAGGGTGCAGATGGCCTCGTCGCGGGTGCCAAGAAGGACCTCTTCACCCCGATGTACCTGATGGTGGGCCGCAAGCCTGCCAACTGAACGGCTCTGCTGGAATCTTCCTAGACACGCTACGATGGGATGATAAACAGACTACAGTCTAATGCGGGGTAGGCGGATACAAAAGGGTTATGGCGATGATGGCATTGGAGTAATAAACGGTACTAATATCACTGGTCTCGGTGCACGGTATTCACGACTGAGGACACCATCTAGCCCCGATTTCATGGATTTCATGTATATAGCTAGAGTGTAATAGACTACTCACTAATAATTCACGACTGCAGTAACGGGCCTGGTGTTTCGATGGCATCTCACCCATCCAGTGTTGTCAGCGCAATGGTTCGCATTGGCGCATGTCTGCTACGGGGTTGGACTGCTGATGTAAGACAAGTACATATTGTAACTACAAGGGTATGGGAACCCTCGGATTCCGAGTGACGGACACCAGGCCGCACCCGCTTATTCCCCAAAGTCTAAAGAGATAGCATCCACATACCTGACATGCGAGGAGAATATATCGTTTGCACATCACGTCTACACTACGTACCTAAGGTATGCGTTAACGTTATCTACATTATGCAGCTGTGAACCGAGAATTTATTATCACCACATCCCACGCAAAAGCTCCAAGTTTCGCGGGCCAAGCTACAGACCCACACGACCAGGGTCTCAGTGCGCTAGCCCGCTCTTGCGCTAGCGCGACTTGGTTCGTTGGGGTTCAACGTCAAGTCCGATTGCTTGTCCGTAGCTTCCTCGATTGAGGCAAGAAAAATTCCCTCCGACGTCCAGACCTCTCCTCTAGCATCAGTAGTAGCCCTGCCGACCTCGCCTTTTGTTTCGTTTGGTGCTGCGAGCGGGCACTCCAATTGAGCTTCAATTCAGCCAGGCCTTGTTTTCTTTCTATTCTCCGGCTCTATTCGCTCCCTCCTTTCCCGGCAACAAAATCTCAGCCATGTCGCGCTATCTCCGACCAGCGGCCCGCCTGGCTGCTTCTGCGCGCGCCTCAGCCATCCGCCCTGCCGCGACCTCCCCGTTCCTTTCCAGAGCCGCTGCCGTGCCCAGGCTACAAAAACGGACATATGCCGATGCGTCCGGCGTCAAGGAGTACACAGTCCGCGATGCCCTAAACGAGGCGCTCGCGGAGGAGCTCGAGTCCAACCCCAAGGTGTTCATCATGGGTGAGGAGGTTGCCCAGTACAACGGCGCATACAAGGTCACCAAGGGCCTGCTAGACCGCTTCGGCGAGAAGCGTGTCATCGACACACCGATTACCGAGATGGGCTTCACCGGCCTGGCGGTTGGTGCTGCGCTGAGCGGGCTGCACCCTGTGGTAAGCCCCAGCCCCGATATTTCAGATACATTACGATTCGGAGAATGAGGGGCCCGATGCTGACACAACCACACATCAGTGCGAGTTCATGACCTTCAACTTCGCCATGCAGGCCATCGACCATATCGTCAACTCGGCCGCCAAGACCCTCTACATGTCCGGCGGTATCCAGCCGTGCAACATCACTTTCCGCGGGCCCAACGGCTTCGCCGCCGGTGTCGCCGCCCAGCATTCGCAAGATTACTCGGCGTGGTACGGCAGCATTCCCGGTCTCAAGGTCGTCTCTCCTTGGTCCGCCGAAGACGCCAAGGGGCTCCTGAAGGCTGCCATCCGGGACCCTAACCCGGTCGTCGTGCTGGAGAACGAGCTCCTGTACGGCCAGTCGTTCCCCATGTCCGAGGCCGCGCAGAAGGACGACTTCGTGCTGCCCATCGGCAAGGCCAAGGTCGAGCGTGCCGGCAAGGACCTGACCATGGTGACGCTCTCGCGGTGCGTCGGCCAGTCGCTCGTGGCGGCCGAGAACCTGAAGAAGAAGTACGGCGTCGAGGTTGAGGTGATCAACCTGCGCAGCATCAAGCCGCTCGACATCGAGGCCATCGTCAAGTCGGTCAAGAAGACGCACCGCCTGATGGCCGTCGAGTCGGGCTTCCCGGCCTTTGGCGTCGGCGCCGAGATCCTGGCTCTCACCATGGAGTATGCCTTTGACTACCTCGATGCTCCCGCCCAGCGTGTCACCGGTGCCGACGTCCCGACCCCCTACGCCCAGAAGCTCGAGGAGATGAGCTTCCCGACTGAGAACCTGATCGAGCAGTACGCCGCCAAGCTGCTCCGCCTCTAAGCCGCTGAGGACGCATCTTTGATTCCGGCTGAGGGAATTCACTCCAGTGGGCGGTGGAAGGACGGCGTAATTTCAGCACGGATGGGGCTGAAGTGACGAAGATCCTGCGCTTGTTTGCCTGCCGCATATTTCCTTTGCGCCTGTCACGGACATGGGCCGGATTTAGGCGGAGCTGGTCTGTAATGGTTTAATCGACAGGTTGTTGGGAATTGTGTACTTGTTAACGTTGTTCTTGAGCCATTTCGCCGCAAACAGAGTCATACCCCCCAAAGAAGCAGTAGATGCAATCAGCGCTGGGTATACCGGAAGCTACCATTCCCGCTGTCATCCCATTCTTGGTTCCCGTGTCCCCCCGTCTGCGATAACGAGACGTCCGTCCCAAGACTTCGCATCCTGCCCTCGACACACCACCCATCGCCAAAATCGAAGCGAAACACACAGTACAGTACAAAGGCTTCCCTTCTTCTGCCTGGTTACCCGGTTGCCCCTCCATCCCTGCTTGCATGGGCCCGTATCCCGTCCAAGCCCGAAGGACACGCCTCACTGCATCTTTATCATGCGACTGCAAGGCCCCAAGCCCGCCACACTTCCTTTCCCGTTGGTGCCCTCGGTGAAATAGGTCTTATCCGTATATCCCTGCGGGCACGTCTCGGTCTCGTCGTCGTCATCCTGGCCGGCGTGCTTGGTATTGATCACGATCTTGGTGCACGGCGTGAACTTCGTAGTGTTATCGTACAGCCAACCCGCGCAACCCGGGTCGTGGTGCAGGCAGGAGTTGCAGCAGGATTCAGCGTCCGAGTCGGGCGAGAAGTGGGTAGTGTAGCCCAGCTCTGCGCCGATCCAGGTCACTGGGCTGACGAAGGTTGAGGAGTTGGTGCAATCTATCATTGTTGCTGCCGGGTTGGTCTGTTGCGAGTTTGGTTAGTGGTTACCTAGTGGTCATGTTGTCTGCAGAAAAGAGACATGGGGGGCAAGGGTGAGACGTACCGTGGAGGTTGGCTTTGCGGCGGTTGTGGTTGACGTCGAGGACGAGGCTGTAGCGGTGGTGGCTGTTTCGTCGTCGGAGTGGGACGAGTCCGATGAAGTGCTACTCACGTCAGCGATGAGCTGGGTTTGTGTTTCGGAATTGTTGGTTGTAGGCGTGGCGGACCTGTTGTTTCCAGAGAGCCTGTTCATGGCTCCGAGGATTGCCAGCACGACCGCAGTGCTGCCGACGAGGCAGATAACGATGGCGGCCCACCGTCCCCGAGAGATTGTCCGGTACCATGGCAGCTCCGGTGGCTCGATATCAGGGGTGTCGTGGAAGCCGTGTTCTTTATTACCCTCGATATCAGGCCGGATAGATGAACGCGTGTCATGTTCGGAACCCCCTCCGTTGGCGCCGTCACCGCCGCCTACTTGTGACGCTGCTGGTACGTTCTGGGCGCCACCCTCTGGACCACAACAAACGACCTCGGGTGGGGGATTATGCTGGGTTTCGGCGTATTCATGTTCCAGACCAAATGCCCTGACAGGCTCCCAGCCAGGAGGGAGAGACCCGGGTAACTTATACGCCGGCCCCTCGCCTGGGTCGACGATATGAGCGGGTGATGACATGTTGGGCGTATCTTCGAAAAGTGATGCTGACGAAAGTCAACGCCGAGTTATCCAGCACCAAACGCTCCTGATTCAGTCATGGGGGAGTCCTGATCGGAAGTCAGTAGTTGGCGATAAATGGTGTCAAGAGTGAATCTGAGATCCGTTGTTACTTCTCTCAGTGGGCCAGGATTGTTGTCGCTCACTCCGTGCAATCAAGTTACAAAAGCAAGAGTCGCTAAAATGGTCGAGGGAAGTTGTGGTGCCGTGACCGGTCACTGATCCAGTGACATATCTCAGAAGGATACACGTTTGTTGAACTTTTGACAGCAGGCCAACTGGTCTTGCAGGTTTGCGGCTACCGTCAAGACAGAGTGCCACACCCAGTTCCACTGACCAGCAGTGTGCAGTCGAAAGTCGGGTAGTTGCAGGTGGGACGTGAAATGAAGGGAACGCAACCCTCGGGTCGAACACGGAGACTAGAAACAACCTGGCCTTCACATTGATGGCTTGTCCGCTGGATCAGTAAGTTCAGAGGCATCGAGGAATGACAATGTCTCACATGTGACACGCGTCAATGAGGGGGATGAAATCATCGAAGTGGCACACACAGCAGCCAGGTCGCAACTTCCTCCTTCGCGCGGTTTGCCACGACCCATCGTTGTCATCCCGTTTCGTCTCTGGTAGATCGATAGATGCCTCTAAGAGCATGGCATTGTGCATTCCTCGGCGATGTCAGGGGCTGCAAACGGGTATTGCCAGTGGTCCTACAATACAGCACTGCTAACATGTTTTGTCGACCCGCTAGCACTGCAGATCGTCGTCTTTTGTCACAGAAGCCGGAATTTGAAAGTCAGCATTTGCTTGCGACTGCGAAGGCACGTTGGCGACGTTGGCTCACACCGGCGAAAAAGATGCGTCCATCATCAACATAGACTCAACCAGACTCACAGTGTATTCCCACTTGTTCCTATTTTTTCCTCTTTCTACTTCTTGATTTCTTTTCCCTTCTCCTACTTTCAGCTTTCATTCTTCTCCATTTCACTTTCTTCCTTTCTGTTCAAGTATAATTCCAAAGTTACGTACTACACCCGATGAGTTACCACTAGTAGTAGGCATAGCAACGATGTGATCGGGAGCAATTTCACGGGCTGATCTCACCAACAAACGAAAACCTACTAGGTCAAGACCTGGACGCGGTGGGCTTCTCGCTAGGGGGATCCCAGAACACCAAGTCAGCTCCACAGCGTCTTATACGTTGTCCGTCATTTTCCGTGATTACATGGCGATGATTCTCCTCTGGGCTCTGGGCTCCTCCGGGTATTACATTGAAGAGAATATATGCCGCATCAAGGAAAAAGTGAATCAATCACTGTCTCATGATGTACGAGCTGTGAGCACCCATTTCGTCATGAGCGCCCCGATCGCCCGCCAGCCCCTCCGGGTCCCCATTGCTGGCCGTCCTTTCGTACCACTGGCGCCTCTCGCGCTGTTCCTTGGTTGGGTGCGAGGTGCAATACGCGTCCTTGAGCTCCCTCCAGCCGTCGACGCTGCCTACGTCCTCGGCGACCGCGTGCCCGGTTCCCGACAGGCAGACAAAGCGGTCGGTTGGGTCGGCGCGGCCCTCGACGGACAGGTTGTGCTCCCAGTTGTCGCCGAAGTCATACATGTAGATGACTTGCTTGCCTGCGTACAATTTTTTCATCTGTCAATCCAGGTGACTTGAGACTCTTATTAAAGCTGAGAAGCAAGGGATCAGGTAATCGAGGTGCGAGAAATGGCAGAACGCACCCCGGTACTTGGGACTGTCAAATACCCGCCACAGCGCCCACTGGTCAACCTGCTTCTCCACCGTCCGCGGGTGCTTCCTCTGCCACTCGTGCCCGCGGTCGACGCTGGGCCAGCACGCACGCCTACGACTTTGCCGTCATGGACCCCGACTTCCGGCCGTCCGCCGACCCGCTCCAAGACCTGCTGCGGGCGATGGGGAGCGGAGGGCCGAGGATCACGGCGGATATGCCGCGCGAGTACGAGCTGCGGCTGGTCGACGACAACTTCCCCCCGAACCGGCCGGCCCTGTGATGTGATGGAGGTTTGAACCGTTTGTTGCGAGGAGGAGACCGGAATAGGTATCGAGATAATCGAGTGGTGTTGGGTAAAGAAGGTGCAAACTGGAGTGTGCGAGGATCTTTGATCTAATATAAAAGGCGGTGAGCCATTTCGAATGGAATGCTAATCGGATATGCCGAGCATATGCTTAGAAGGTATGTCGTCATGTTTACATATGATCTTCGTCCGGATGGCTATCCCAGGGCTGGCTTTCCGTCCTGGATGAGCAAACCCACTTGCACCACACTCTCACCATCCAGCCGCCGCCTACTTCATTGATCGAACACACAAAATTCAAGGAAAGCATCATGAATCAAGTTCGCCTCACGCAGGTACAGCTTCCTCTTCGACGAGGTAGAAATAGGTAGTTATCAAGGACTTCGCACTGTCACAGACGACAACTCCTTTTCTTGACTTCGTTCTATGAATCGTTACGGGCTCGGCCTCGGAATACGTAGCGCCTGACTTCTAAATCGCTACACCACCATGCATTTCGAGTCGGTCAGAATATGGCCACTGACCAAGAGAAACAGCTTTTGATGAGGCGACTCCAATGTGGAAGTCCCGAACGAAGGTTGTTACTACTCTAGTTAGTACTTCCTCCCCTTCCCAGGTTTTCAAATGGAAGCCCTGGGAACATCCATCATCTTTCTGAAAAACACTCGGGTAATAAATGAAAGCTGGTTCATAATTCACTCTATTGCAGCAAGACTAGTATCGAAAAGGGATGAGACAGAGAATAGGCATCGCTCCTCCAAAACGCAACCAACGGTGCAGTTACCCGGCCAATTGACCCCTCAAGAATGACTCTCACCCGTCCCCTTTTGCGGCCCGTCTTTACGCTGAGACGTGGCCTCCGAAGAAGCCGCATTTGGCTGCGGCTGGTCCTTGCCGGTCAAATTCTTCTGCGGCCCGGAGCCAGAAGCCGGACCGGCACGCCTCTGCTCGGGGCTCTGCTCCTGAGAAGACTTGTTCTGCTCGGGGCCCTTCTCGACGGCACCACCCCCTTCCTGCTCGCCCCCGTCCTTCCGTGACCCGGATCTGATTCCCAGACCCGCCAGCGCCCGCGTAAGGCCTTTTTCGCCCGCCTCCCTCAGTGACTTGGACCTGGACACCGGAGCCTCCCGGCTCTGCTGAGGGGCACTCGGCTGAGGAGCACTCGGCTGAGGGTTCCGTTGCTGAGGGGTGCCTTGTTGAGGGTTGTTTGGCTGAGGGCCGCTCGGCTGAGGGGCGCTTTGCTCAGGGTTCCGTTGTTGAGGGGTGCCTTGTTGAGGGTTGTTTGGCTGAGGGCCGCTCGGATGAGGGGCGCTTTGCTCAGGGTTCCGTTGTTGAGGGGTGCCTTGCTGGGGGTTGCTCTGCTGAGGGTTCCGTTGCTGAGGGTTGCTTGGCTGAGGGGCCCTTGCGACCCGAGGCCTCTGCTCCGTGGCCCTCGTCACGGCGGTATTCTCCTGCCCAACGGCAAGGACTGCCTGCGACCGGCGCCTGGGAGGTCTGACTTCCACTACATTCACTGGCGCCAGCCCCTGCGGCCGCGGAAGGTCCCTCCGCGCAGGGTCTCTCGGTGCAAGGGCTCTCGGTGCAAGGGCTCTCGGCGCAAGGTCTCTCGGCGCAGGGACCCTAGCCGCACCGCCCCTGACACGCCGGGATCCGGCCTCGGTAGCCGCAGCGGCCCTTTGCGCAAGAGCCCTCCTTGCCGCATCAGGGCTCACGCAAGAAATATAGGGCCTCATGACGTCAACGACATAGCGCTCGGGGACCCCCGCGTCCAGGGCATCCTCGATGCCCAGGTTCATGCGGTACACGTATTCTTCCTTGGGCTCGAAGTGGCCCTGGTTGCGCTGGAGGTCGATGTAGATGAGCATGTCGACGGGACGTGCAGAGCCCAGCATGCCCGTGCGTTGAGACTCCCGAGTGACGGGGTACAAGTTCACCTCCACCATCCTCTTTTGGTAGCAATCCGGCACGCCTTCGTATCGGTCCAGCCGTTCCTCGTCGGCCTGGCTCAGCTCGTAGACCAGCCCCCAGACTTTCTTGCTGCCGCTGCCGCCACGGTTGTTTCCGCGGGCGGGTGGCAGCGGATTGACCGGAGCGATGTTGGCATAGCGGCGTTCGTTGATGAACCACTCAAAGTTGTTCAGGCAGCCGATGCCGACGAAAGGTGAGTTTGGGCAGCGACGAGCCATTTGCTCTCTCCAGAGGTTGCTGCCGAAGGCGAAATACAGTTTTCGGTCCCTGGGAGACCGTGGGGCGCGTGGCGTGCTCATTGCGAGGAGGACTTCGTAGGTTTGGTTTGATGATGAAATGCGTTGTTCAAGGTCCTTTCTTTTCTTTGAAAGATTTTGGCCTTGGGTGTGAGGGTGGAGGGGGAGCTCGTAGAGAGGTACTAGTAGTACTAATAAGATTGGTGACGGTTGTCACATCCCGTTCTTTATTCCACTTCCATTCTAATCGCTCGGCCATCATGCGGCTCATGCGGCTGCGCCACCGGGTTACAAACAGGCCGCTTGGAGGAGGCCTCATTGTGTGTGACTCTTTATCAGCACTTTATCATAAAACTAAAGGTCGCATGGAAACCCAAACCACACAACTGCGTTGTTGAGTCACTGGCCTCTCAGAGCGGCCAATCCAACAAACCGCCCCAGGCGGCAGCGACCGGCTTAGGAGCCCTAATGCTCATACTACTGTATTTTGAAGAAGTAGAGTATTAGATCCTGACTCAAAGCTCATTCGCTGAATATCCAACCCGGCAAAGAAAATCTAAATCAGCATACAACTGACTGACCGCGAAAACTCATACCTAGACCGCATGCGATGCCACAAATCGTATCCCCCCCACTCGTTGTTATCACCAAAGCGCATTACCGATTCTGTGCCCCACTGCCACTTCCTCCATATCTTCTCCCCTAAACCCGCGCCGTATCGCTATCACCGGCCAGCCCCCTCCTCCTCGCCTCGTTCAGCGCCTTCAGCTTGGCCGTGCCAATGCCCGCAACACCATCCTTTTGGTTCTCGCCCAGCCACGGCTTCTTGGAGTCGCCCAGAATGCTGCCCGCCAGGAAGTAGATGACCAGGCCGCAGACGATGAGGACAAAGGCGATGGGGTACATCCAGTGCACCACCTGGCCAAACACCCTCGTGCCGATGATGACGCCCCAGAAGTTGGCCGTCAACAGGTTGACGTCAAACACGGCCGCGCTGCCCATGCGCAGGATCAGCGGCGCCAGCGAGTAGAACAGGCACAGGCAGAGCGTGTAGCCGACCAGCCAGCCGGCGACCTGCCCGTTCCACGTCGCGCCCCGGAAGGAGTGGCGGTCGAAGATGCCCGCCTGCACCCCGTTGATGCACACGCCGAAGATGCCCAGGAACGACAACACCTCGTACACGGGCCGCTTGCTGACGAACCACTCCTCGAACACGTTGCTGATGCCGTACAGCGTGGCGCCCAGCAGCGCGAAGAGGTCGCCCTTGAGCGCGTCCTCGGGCCCGTAGTCGTTTGTGCCCTGGATCTTGTCGCTGGCCAGCAGCACGCCCATGCCGCCGCAGCAGATGAGGATGCCGGCGATCTGGAGCGGCCGGTAGCGCACCCGCAGCAGGAAGAACGAGATGGTCACGACGCAGACGATCGACCAGAAGTTGATCAGCTGCGCCGACAGCACGTTGGTGTACCGGTACGCGAGCACGGTGAAGTAGTTGCCCTCGACGTCGAGGAACGAGAGGATGAAGTACTTCCACCCGTCGCGCACCACGATCCGGCCCCACGCGCGGAAGCCGTGCTTGTGCCAGCAGATGGGCAGCCAGATGAGCGTCAGCAGGGCATAGTTGAAGAGCGTCTGGAAGGCCGGGATGTTGGTGTTCACGCCCGCCAGGAGGGTAGTGAAGGTGTTGGTGGCCGTGATGCAGAGCGCGAGCACCTGCCCGACGGCGGTGATGGCCCAGAAGTCGAGCGTCAGCAGGTACGAGTACCAGTGCGTGTTGCGCGCCTCGAGCTGCGAGAGGCCCGCTGCAACGACTTCGGCCTCGGCATCCGACGTGGATGTGGATGGCGAGTCTTGCACGTCTTTCACCGTCGCAGCCGCGGTTCCGTAGTTGGCGCCATCGGCGTCTGCCTTGGACAAGACCGGCCCACTGCTTATGGCCGATGCCTCGGCTGCCATGTCGTCGGAATTGATCAGGGGTTGATAGCTCTGAGCCTGAGGAGACTGTTCGTCGACTCCGAGAGGTGCCAAAAGCCGGGCGCGGATGGTCTGCAGCAATCTGGCTCTACCATACATAAAGCTTGGATCAGAATGCTTCTCTCACAGGCCAAAGCTCCAATCACGGAGCACAAGATCGGATGAAAAAGAAGTAAATAAACAAGAATGTTTGTCGTGCGTAAGTCTTTCTGACGTCCCCTCAAGCAAGCGCAAAGACTTCAAGTCGCTTGCCGTTTCCTTACTCCCGCCTAGCTCGGCACATCAAATCATGCGCCGAGGACTCGAAGGTGTTGATGGCAACCGATCTCAGGCAGAACATAAGGTGTTTACACCGAGGGGGCGGGAGAATGCACGGACAGCGGGTGGCGATGTCAGAGCCGGGCGTGTACTGCAGGTGAGCGGCGCGTCCGTAACGACGACTGACGGAAACCTGCCAAGGGCGAGAAAAAAGTATGTATGCCTGATGCCTGGATGAAGAGGTGAGGCGCCAGTTAGCAATACTCTTCTTAAACGCGTGGCAACATGCGCGGGGCGCGATAAGTTAGCTCAACAGAAAAACAGAAAACTTTTGCAAGTGCCTGCGGGGATGGCCCGATCCAGAATCATGGGCCGCCGGAATGGCTTGGCAACCGGCACGGGGAGTGGGGGGCGCCTCCGGCGCTTCGGTGGCCGCCGGCTCGGGTCTGCCCGGTCACACTCGGGACTCCCATCCCATGTTCTCGGGTCTTGCAGTTGTTGACATGCTCTCTACCAGCGATTTACTATGCTTAGGTCCGACGACCTGTTGAGATCCACGCCACCCGCAGATATCATCCGTTACCAGTCAGCCGGTGTTTTACCTCATACATATACACGTTGACTATATCCGTAGTTGTAGCCCCATCAGGAAGCGTAAGAGTCTGAACGCTCCCAAAGCGCTTGCGAGTTTGTTGCGTGTCGCTCAACGCCACCTACGCTAGCCCCCCGCGCTTTCTCAAGCGGAAATTACGCGACATCAACCTGGCCACTCAATGATGTCGCTTCTTCCACTTGACTTCTCATTCGGCCCACAGCTTACCTTGTCGGCAGAGCATGTGATACTGTTGACCTTGGCCTCAATCAGCCGTGCAGTACAGAGCCTGCTTGCTTGCCAAGCTCCACACATGTGTGATATTGCCAGTCTGCGACCATTAGCGCTGAACGGCTCATGCAGCAGTCATGGAGGCCATTGCTCTGGGATGTGTCAGCATCCTCTCCTCAGCCTGAAGCTGACGCCTGCCGGCTGCAGACCCCGCCGGCTGCAGACCCCGCACCTAAAGGTTATCTATGCACGAAGATAGGTAGGTAGGTATGTGGGAGCGAGATGCAATGATGAGCCGAAAGAGACCGAGAGGTGTTCGTGGTAGGTGTGGGACAGGTGAGAGGGGCAGTCCAACACTGTACAAAATATGTCTGTCTACCCTCCGCCCTGAATGATGCGTTTTTATTAGAAGGCACACGTGTAGAATATATATCAAGGTGTGTGATGTCATGTGAACTGCCGGCTGATGAACCAACGAGATTGTGTAAATGTCGTGCGCAAATGGTGGCCACAGGTGTGAGCCAGCGATGCGCGTCAAGTCGGCATTACGCCTCGGTCTTGGCGGCTCTTTGGGACCGACTGCCCGGGACAGCTGATCCAGCATGCAAGTGACTGATTCGCAGTCAAAAGCCTCAGTGACATAAGTGTAGGCACTGTCTCTGTGTATAGGTGCATCATCATACATCAAAATTGCCATTGAGCCTTGGCTTAGAAGTTAGAACCACGTTCCTCGGAGAACGTGCCGATTTAACGTCGCATGCGGCGCCTCGGCGAAAATCGAGGCGGAGACAGGCGGCCCGGCAAGTATTCTTCCCGGCATGCTGAATCAGAGAAGCATCGGTTTCCGAGAGTTCAATTGCGATGTTGAGTGTCCATGTCCGACAACTGAAGCCGGTCTTGACTTAACCAGCGGTTACTAGTACTGTTAGTCCCCGTTAGCGTTCATGAAGCCGCATGCGAGAAGAGATGGGAACGACCCTCGGATCGAAAATCCGTTGATAGATTAGATATGAACGTGTTCCTCAAGGTGAACCTGTAGTACCTGAATCTAATCGGGTAACCCTCCCGACAATGGAGTAGAGGGCTGGAGGGTTTGTCCGGTTCTTTTTCCTGAAAGCCTCGCGTTCAAGCTTTGCACACTTGTTCCAGGCCGGTTTCAAACAGCGAGCTGTTCGCGTCATAGACAGAGAGTCGTGCTCGGGTATGCCAGCCGATTCCTGCGGCAACAGGCAGACAGTGCTGACCTAGCAACTGGACGTGAAATGATGAAACCGTAGAAAAAATTGATTCCACCACCTGCTCCAACAGTGATGCAGGGCTGAACGCAAACGAGAAAGCAATCTGGGGACCATGATGCATGCTGTACTGTGTATCCCACATGCACCAGCTTCAAACTGTCTCAAACGGGAAAAGCACTGTCGATAGTCTCAGCAACCACGAAGCCCGACGATGACTTCAGAGGTTGCTGTTGGGGATACCTAACCGAGACGATCGCGTCGGCGGGAACTCGGGTAGGAAACCTAGAAGCTGCGTGGTGGCGGGTCAATTCTGCCCGAACTCTTGTGCTTTCCGTTTGCTGCCCGTCAGCCCAACCCCACGCTGCACAATCAGGACCTACACAGCAGCGGCGGGGGTCTGAATCTGCAATGCAGGCTGCGAGCGGCAGAATGGCAGAAGAATGCTCTCGAAATCCCAGATTCCGATGACAGGGCTTCCAGAAAACAATCAGGTCGATGTTGGCTAGGCCGCTAGGGAAACACAGCAGGCCATTCCGACACTCTCTCGGACCTCCAGGGGTAAGTTAGTGCCGCCGAACAATGGAGTCCTTTCCATATTACTGTATCAGTGAGGTCGTGCCTCGATCAAGGCTGTGATGACCAAACAAGTACCTTGCCTCACACAGGTAACACAGTCGCAGGAAGATGACGGATGTGATGCCCAGAAAGTTCCCTGAGATGCGCAGTACATGAGGCGCGCTAAATAAGGAGTTTAACGTTAGCATCCATTCGTACCAATGCCCTCATTGGGCTTTGCTGCGAAAGGGGCATTCCCACCAATTTCACGTTTCCACCACTGAGACCCTTCCCACTTCATGAACCGCCTTCCCCTTTCCAGGCGCTAAAACATTGCGGCACCCGTTTCCATTATGGAAGGGCGTACGGAGTACCTACCTATCGCCTGAGTCGTACCCGCCGCCCACGCATCCCCCACCTTCGATGCTTTGTCCCAGGCCTCGGGTTTCTCAACGGCAATCACAGGATCTTGCAGCTTGGGCGTTCTCACTTAAGGGCGATGGTTGTGTTCTATGCCGCTTCATCTGATGGCCTTGAGCCGATTCGGAAAGGGTGTTGCAGCATATCTCTGTTGACAGCAGGCTGAACTCCATCGCCGAGGAACGGATCGGTTGGCGGGTTGGCTTGTTGGCGCGGTCAGGCTTTTACCCTCTGAGGGTGACCTCGTCGGCAGATGGGTGCCGCGGCAGCACTCGAGGCAGCGATCGTCTGTTGCTCAAAGGTATGGTACCTCTACGCATAGGCAACATAGGGCAAGATAGAGAGGGTCCATGACGTACCTAAGGTATGTAATGGGGACCTAAAGTAGGCACCTACTGATGCAAGCAAGAGCAATACCAACAACATGCTGGGTATCCTGCTCTGCCCATCTCTAGGATGACGATACCGGCGCGCGGCAACTTAAGGTTCTCGCTGGCCCGCTCTCCACGCTAACTGGTAACGTTACCCCTGTCGTCACCTTGTGGTCTGTGCAAAGCTGGTCGTTTGGCGAATGGAAACGAACTTTGGAGTCGTCCCGGAGACGCGGCGGCCTTCGGAACGTAGGTTTGGTTAATGGGGTTTAAAACCATGGTACTGTTTCGCCCAATCTTCAGTGTACAATACCTGTGAACTGCTTTCAAGTTGATGTCGGGTTGTGCATGAACCTGGAACTTGCTGAGGTTTTGTTGAAATCTCGCCTTTTCTGGGCACCTGCTGGAATTGTTCAGGCCTGCCGGGGCTGGCACCCACTTCGTACCCTGCTCCGAGCTGTGGCCACCTTCCCACGAGTCCCACGACAGTGCACGAAAAGGGGTCTCACGGGCTACGGCAAGGGCGACCGGACCACCTGCCACGGATCGACCCACGCCCCGTCCATCCTTTACGCTGGGCCCAAGACTTGAACCTCATCTCCCCCGGTCTTTTCTTCCTGGAGCAACCCTTCCCCCCAGCGCGCGACTCGGAAAAAAAGTCGCCCACGCGTTGAGCTGTGTGCCGAAATACTTCCTTTCCACTCCTTTCAGGGTCTTCTTGCCAATCAGTTCTGGATCGGACGAGGACTTCCTCAGCGACGACCAGAGTTGACTTGCAGGTGAGTGTGATGTGGATGAGGCCATTGCCAGGATAATTTTTTCTTTCCCTTTGCTGGGTGCGCCTCTCGACCGATTTCCCGCGCCTCAGCTCCCCGGCCCCTTTCCCAAAGCTCCAGCAACTTCAACCACAGGGCAATTGTGCTGGTCACCCAGTCGCGCCGTTCTAGCGCGCCATCCTTGCATGCTTTGCACTCTACTGACGAATGCTGACTTCCCATCGATTGCAAGAGTCAGCCATTGTTGAGCCGGAAAAACCCACGCCGAACCCCGTTGACTGTGCCGACACTAAGTGGCTACGCCTTTACGGTCAAGCGTAACGACCAAGCTTCCTAGAACAACCAACAGAGCCCAGCATGTCGGGCTACTACGAGCCTTCTCCTTCGCAATGGAACCCCACTGGACAGCCGGCTGGCTGGGACCACCAGACTCCGCCGCCCGCCCGCTCCGGTGAGTGCCTGCTTGGTCAACGCATTATGTGTTTCCATCAGCTGACATAGGACTCGGTAACAGGTGCTAGTTCGGCTATCCCGCGCGAAGAACCCGCTGCTTTTACCCATCAACTCGAGGGTACGTAGTGTCTATCTGGAATCCCAAGGTTTCATACTGCACCCTGGGCGTCCTCGGTCCCATTTTGTGTTGGGAGGCTGGATGGCGTCTGGGATTTTTTGGATTGAGAATGGAAAGGCATGCGTAGCTAACCGCCTCTGTCTTTCAGAGGTCGATCGTGCCATCGACAACCTTGTGAAGAGCGGGAAGCTGTTTGGAATTGCTGGGACCCGTCGTGAGTCCCTACCTTATCCCGGCCCCGCCAGAATGTACCCAGCTTTCGGTAAGTATGCGTGGGACTGGCCGGGCCGACCCGAAGAGCCCGACCCACTGACCATGACCCTCCTAGACGGACGTCCGCCTGCCGGACCCGGTTCTCGCCCACACTCGATGGCTGCTGACTTTGGTGATGCGCGCGGTCCGCACCCAGGCACGAATCTGCAAAACTTCTACGCCTCCCAGAGACACCAGTCCTCACGCGGCTCGAACGAGGCGGAACAGATGATGCAGGCCAAGAGGAGAATGGCCGCCCAGCGGGAGCGAGAGCTTCGGAACTATCATCAAGAGCAGCAATACAACCGAAGTAGGCCGCCCTCTTCTGTATAGCATCAGTCTTCCTACCACAGCAAGAAAACAGAAAAAAATCCATAAAGACGAGACGCTTTCGCTGCGCTTCCATTCTCACTGTGTTGCGCCACAAGTGCGGTCCGACGCCCAATCGTTTTGTGCTCCCTGAACACTGTAAAGATGGACATTATGGGGGATATCTCTGGTTACTGGGTTACGAGACAGAAGTCAAAGAATCTAGGCTAACTTGAGTTCTCTTCTTAGCTGTCCTCGCCGAAATGTCCTACGGTCCCAATAAACCCGATCGCACCATAAGCCCCGGCGGCTTGTCCGAAGAGGACCGCCGCAAGCTCCTCGCCCAGCAGCGTAGTGCATTGTATGGCGAGAGTCCTTTTGCTGTTGCTGAATCTGGTTATGCCGACGAAACCGGCCCTGTCCGAGCGGGCCTCCCTGGCGCTCCGGGGCCGACTGCCCTCCGTGGCCAGTCGCCGCTGGCATACGGCTACGGCCGTGCACCCGCTGTCCATACTAACATCGGTCACCAACCCTCTGCCGAAACTAGCCAAGGACCCCGGTCTGCCGGGCCGAACGAGCAGTCGCGAGCCAACAGTACAAGCCCTCAGTCCAACCCAGGCAGCAAGGGCATGTTGGAGGCATCAGGGACCCAGCAGTCTAACCGCACCAGCGCCTCGTCTCCTGGAGGCTCGCCACCGCGCCAGGGGCCCCCGGGCATCAAACCATCACAGGGTTCCGTCGCCCCTATCGGCACTCGCCCGTCCGCCACCACCGCCTCAACGAATCCTGTATCGAGTAAGCGAGACATGACCCAGCTGCCGTCTCCTCTTAGCCAAGGCTATATCGCATCTGCAGTCAACGAGAACGGCAACGAGGACAGCACGCCGAGCAGCACTGCCCCTACTAACCCGTCCTCGGCCACTACTGAGGCTCCCTCTGTTGGCCTCGCTGGCTGGGGTGCCCGCCCGAACGGATGGGGTAGTAAGCCCGGTCTTGGCGTCCCGGCCAGCGTCTGGGGCTAGATTTTTTGTACGGCCAATATTATACTGAAAAGTAAGCCGGGCCGGCAAGGTCAACATCGATGTACGCTTTGGCTGAGGATCACCCGCCTCTCAAGAGTGACGAGGACGTCGATGTCGCAATGGTCGTCGCCGTCACTCCTATCTTTCCTTTCTTCCTTCACATTATTTGCCCCCTTTTTTTTTCTTTTCTTTTCTTTTCTTTTCTCTCTCTCTCTCTCCCTCTCTTTTTTTTTTTTTTTTTTTTTTTTTTTTTTTTTTTTTTTTTTTTTTTTTTTTTTTTTTTTTTTTTTTTTTTTTTTTTTTTTTTTGCGGAGTCCGGGGTATTTTTGTTCATCAAGAAGTCGGGATTTGACGACGGTTTCTCGGACTGCTCGAACAGCATCAACGGGATTGCACGGGTAAAATGCGAGAAACGGAGTTTGTCATTGCTTATCTGGGGAAGGGGGCTGGCATACCTTTAGGGAATGGAAAGGTGGGGCGGGAGTGCGGCTTTTGGCCTTTTCATGCTTATTTACACACAAAAGAGCTGGAACTATGGGTGGGAATGAGGCGGAGGGATAGGCGAAATTGGGCAATGGGAGGGTTGGGCCTCCCTGGTTGCATCGGACATCCACGGATCATCTGCATTTTGGTTTCTTCTTCAACGTCGTGTGCGGCATGGAACTCTTCTCAGGGACACCAACAGGGCAAGGAAACCGGGACAGTATGCGAACGGTTCACGAGCGTGTGGCTTGAACGTGCTTGGGCGGGCGCTCATGCCCCGCCCCGGGCGTTGCGAGGGCTCGTTGCTCTCCTTCGGCGAACGGACGGGCAACCTTCAGGGTCATCCTTGCTCAACGAGGACATACCCAGCGGCGAACCAATCTTTACCTCTTCCCTGGCGCTCTCGACATCGGCCACAGGTGGTGTGGATGGCTCGGGACGTATTGCGCCAACCAACATGTCGACATCAGCTGTTCTGGCGATAGCAGCGGCAAGGCTGGTGGGAGGCTGGACTGTCGTTCTATTGGGCTCGGCAGGAACCGCCGACCATAACGACAGATCAGGAAGCGAGCGACTGAATCCACTTGAGTGAACCACTTGAGCGAACCAAGGAGTCAAATGGCACGGCCACATACCCATCTCTGGTCACACACACGGCAACGCAACGCAACCAGGGAACCAGCCGCGCTACCTGCTTATCCCAACTCAGACGCTCATTTGAATTTACTGCGGCTATGTCAGTATATAAGAACCAATTACGGAGACGGATCGGAGGCGAAAACAACTCTTGCTGGAGAATGGCGAAGGGGGGTGAGGTCACTCGGAGTGGGACGGAGATGGTGTTAAACACGGTAGGGGAACGGATGAGGGTTGGTTTCCTCCTTGGGGTGGTGTTGGGAGATTATTCCCTTTCAAGGGCCGGACGGTGGACGGAATTCCCTGGGTCATATTTGTTCGGGAGGGGCGGGCGTTATTTTGTTCTTGCAAACTGGAAGACACTGCACGGCATGGCATACAAGGTCCCCGTCACTTCACTCTATCTACCTACCCATATCTACTACCCCTAATGCAAAATCTCGTTGTCCTTTACCAAATCCATCTCTGGGCATGGTGCGTTCGGGGGATACCCCAGTCTATCATTCTGAAACTGAGGTGTCTTTCAAATTGTGATGGTATGTCTCACAATTTCAGCACCCAGGAAAAAGATGGCTAACGCTGGTGGGAGACTATCAGAGAGCAGTCTCTTTTGGCACTTCCCGGTATGAGGATATAGTATGCCTCTGCCGCTTTGTGATGGCGGCTAAAGCAGCTCAGAGAGAAGCTGACCTCCTTTATAGGCTCTAGGTACGTGGTGCCCACCTGCTCGGGCATGCTATGAACTCTCGCGAGTGACCTCTTGATACAGGTACCGCTGTGTTGGCCGTGCAACTTGTTGAGATGGCCATCACGATCCTCCCAGTACTTAAGCTACTCTCAACCCTCTGGCCATTCCTGAGTTCTGTGCCTTGCACTCATGCATTGCCACTGCGTTGATGGACGCCGGCCACTCGCTTACGACGCGCTGAATCGCTATGCTTGAGTCAAAGGCTCTGGAATATATTTGTACTACTCCATGAAACTAGGGAAAATGGGGCGCATTGAAAGCTGGCTTGACGGTGTCTATCCAGCCTCAGCGGAGAGGCACTATTCCCACTCGGCCAGTCGACGATATACTTCTGAGTCAGCCTACCAGGACGGTCACCATGACGGAATTCGGCCACAGAGAACAGGCCACAGATCTGTAGGGCAGTCATTCGAAGGCCCCAGCCAAGGCAAGCCACGAGGGCGATCTCAAGCTCTATATTCGAGCGACCCCCAGGCGGGGAGCAGAGATTGGAGACCCCGCAACAGCCGAAACCACACAGAAGACGGCGCGTCCCCACCTGTTCCCATGCCGCCACCGCCTCCTGGTACAGGATACGCCTTCGCATCCGCTATCAACCAAGACTTGTAAACGGAATGTGACGGTAACTACGCCGAGTATCCCTCCGAGAGTCCGGGACGACAGGGCAGAAGACACAGGCGGACCAGTCCGGAGACCCGAATCGACTCCCCGGGCCGGTGGTGGTCTTCACGGCGGAAAACAACACAAACTAACCGCAAGCTCGAACTACAATACTACGAGTGTCCCGAGATCGTCTCAGGGGTACGGTATGTCTCTCCCTTCGCGCGTCCCGACCGACGAGATCCGCCGAGTAGGGAAACGAGACATGGCAGCCGCGAACCAGGATCGAGATACCGTGAGGAGTCGGAATGGTTCCCAGGCGTGCAGTACGTGACTGTAGTAGGTGACTCGTCGGATCAAGAACCAAGAAGGGGGAGGAACCGCAGGTGGCAGCCAATATACGCAAGCGATCTGGACGACAGCAAACGACGGGAGCGGCCCGATCGTGAAGCGGGCAAGGAGAGGACGGGGAATAGAAAGAAGAGGAGCCGCAGGCGGCAGTCTATTGGAGGCTACATCGTGGATGCCCACTCGGGCTGCAAGGTCAGAGCCCACGTCAGAGGATCTCAATAGCAAACGAGAGGATGAGCACTGGTTTGCTCGAGAAGTCCACGGTGAAGTCAAGTCAGCAGGGCCAGTTAGTGCACAAGAATTCAGTCATTAACGAGGTTGATCGAGCTGACCCGTTGACCAATTGCTGATTGTGACTGCCCGCAACCTTGCCCAGGATTGGAGTCAGCAGTTTGGACTGCTGGGTATATTTTGGACATCGTAGTCTAATCCTCGAAAGTGGCCGGTCACTGTGGCTGGAAAACGCCTTTAATACCTACTGTTAGCAACGCAGGCTACAACATACCCACACCTTCACCGATCCCGCTCCGTGGTCTACACTCCGTCGAACTCCAGGGTACTCGTATTGCTCACCAATGACGGAACCAAGACCACCAAGACAGCGCAGTTGCTCTCAACGTTTGAAGCTAGCTTGGCTGACCCATCCTGCCGGTGCGTTGGTGCTAGCAATATGTGGCACGAGTCATGACTTTCCCCGGGCTGTCAGCACTTTAAACCGAAATGCGAGGTGTCCTCGACTCTGAGTAGAATTGTGTTTTGCGATCATAACCCCATGGGATTCTCTGCGGCGAGCACTTCTGCTTCCGGCTCTCGTCGACTAACAAGCGCGGCGCAGCAGACGACTGCAGCATCGCATCGGCCTTGACCTGACCAACGGACTCCAACCCTTGATCCATGCGCGTTCGGCCTGACGGCTCGGCCCTGCGCCGCAACTTGCGGCCGCCGGTGGCACGCAGCGAAAGGATGGCCCAGAGGCTCGGGACCCTAAACATGCTTTTCGCGTTTCTCATTGGACGGCATGCTGGTGCAGGCAATACTGGAGGAACCAACAGTCACTCCCGTAGGAGATGCCCAACAGCAAGCCAGCCCAACAACACTATCCGTACAACGGTCTAATCTAAGGAGACCGCAAGGCACAGCGGCATTCCACCTGATTCGCCTAACCATAGAGCAACGATTGTGTTCTCGGTGGGATACCGATCAT
Source organism: Chaetomium strumarium (assembly GCF_033439665.1). Lineage (NCBI taxonomy): Eukaryota > Fungi > Ascomycota > Sordariomycetes > Sordariales > Chaetomiaceae > Chaetomium > Chaetomium strumarium. The sequence continues at coordinate 5,409,584 of NW_026944429.1, read as the reverse complement.
ACCGCCCAAGCCTACGGCACAGCTGGAGGGAGACCCCGGAAAACAGCACACCGGGACTGCAGCACACCCCAGCCATTGAACGCCAACAGATATAATAGTGCGACAGTCAGGATGGGCCAACCTAGCCGGCCGAGGTGAATCACCGCATCATCAGCTCCTGCCGCCCTTCCCACCCTTACACGATCTCCGTCCCCCATTCGCCCGCCCAACCAACCAATGCCTCATCAGCGGACCACTACCCTCCTCCCCAACTCTACCCCCCCGCTCTGCTTCTGCCGTGGCCTTCCCTAGTGGCCATGGCGTATGGGCGGCGAGCAGAGCGCCCATGTCCGTTGACTGACACACGAAGCATCTATAAGAGACTTCACTGCTGGTATAGACACCTGCCAGATGGCAGGTGCTTTTGATGGCAGGTGCTTTTAACATGGTAACTCACAAATGCTGATTCCGTCTTTGGTACGTAATGCGTACGGATTATACGTACAGCCGATTACGAGATGGTTGAAGCAGCTTGAAGGTTCATTGACCCCAGCTCGGCCCACACTTCCACGTGTGACCACCAATCCGGCTCTTGTTTGTTAAAGCCGAAGCGGGATCTTCCGATTGGCTGAATGAATCGCGGGGCGTTTACTTCGTACTGTGTACCTAGGTTCGGAGTTGGTCTACGCAACATCTGGCGAACTGAAGCTGAACGGTAGAGGTACCTAGTACTCGAGTGAGCGCCTAACATCCTCAACTGTGATATGGAAAGCTGGCTTGAAACCAACCAGCACACACGCGGATAGTAAATCTTTGAGCTCTACCGAGGTCCTGATAGTTTTCTGGAGCGGAACCTTACTGATACTACTATCGCTGGAACTCATTCGCATCTGCTCCGTGCCAGACCCGGAACCACGAAATCTCGGCCAAAAGAAGAACTCTCGGATGACCGTCTCCGCAGGGCTGAGCCCCCCGGCGTTGTTTCTGCTTTCCGTCGCCATGAAGCCGAGGTTCCTGCTCAAGTCGTAAGGTACAATACCTATGTGACCTATTAGGCAGTGCCCAATGTATGTACCTCTGTAAGCCAACTGGTGTTCCTCGTTACTCAGAGCATCATTTTGAAGGAGACCGGGCCTCTCGCTGGTCATATTTACGGAATGACCGAGGATAGGGTGATATGAGCACAACACAGAATGCAGTGATGCAGAACGCTACGCTGGTACCCGGGAACCAAACGATTGACGATCCGGGAATAGATGCGGGTTACTTTGGCCTGGTAGGGAATAACGAGATGACGCTAATTCGTTTTACACAAGCTGCAGAGGGTTAATTGACCTGGGGAGGCCTGACTCGCATGACTTGCACATCTCGGTTGTGGTCTCCATCGGCGGAGCCTTCACCGGACCCTGGAAACACACAACCCTTGTTAATAGAGGACAATCCAACGTAGACAATTGCTCGAAATCTTAGAATATGCATGTCACCGGACATTGCCGCATTTGGGCATCGTAGTAGTACACCTACCCCCAAGAGTTATGTCGTCGTACCCGGGACGTAAGACTTTTGGTCATTATCCAAGCGCAAGGAACTCTAGAGGCGGTAGGGAGAAACATTTACTGCAGAACGGTGGGTCTACGCGTGATAGTTCCACACACTGCACAGTATAGCTCGACGGAGCCGTTTGCGAGGTCTCGGTCTGACTGCTTCTCCCGTGCCGAGTCCTGAACCCAAGGCTCGAGATGGACAGGAACTGGTGGGTGCAACATTTGGGGCGATGCAAGACTGGCAAGTCAGCCTATGACGGTGCCAACGGAACAGTCACGGGCATGCACCGCTGAGATCGCCATCTGCAGGCAGGGCTCCCGCTGTGTTGGCCCAGGCATCTACTGGATTGAGGTACTGGCGGGCCAATCCGTATGTCGTTGATGGCCAACAAGTGAGCGATGTCGTGCTGAGGCCTTCGGTGAGGGTACCGATGTGCCGGCTCTGAGTGGAGCCGTGAGCGGCCCCCTCCGAACTGCTCCGGAGCCGGCAGTGCCGGACGGCCGGATTTCAGGCCTCATCTTGTGCTGCGGCTCAATCGATGTGACGAGAAAACGCAGGTTGGGCTTAATGAAATGAGATGAGGTGGGCTGGGATAATAGGCGGGGATTTGGACGAAAGACAAGCGCGCGAGAGATGGTCCGGAATGTGACGGGCCTTCAAGCGTCATGTCGTGCAACCGGACAGCGGAGGTGGAACTTGGAACGGGGGAAATGCTGAGCGAGGATTCGGCTGCCCATCAAGGTGATCGATTGAGTTCAAGAAACATGGCATCTCGGTACTAGGTTATGACTGGGGGATGGAAAAAACAGAGAAGATCATAGGGAAAGATTGGAAGACGTTGACCGCGGAATTTGGGGGGCACCTGCCCACTGCTCAGCCGAGCTCCTTCCCACAGCAGCGTGGATGTCGATGACCAGCCAGAAGGGACAAATGGGCTTGGGAATAGGTACTTCTCTAAGGTCTGCCGTCTCATGTGCTTGCTGGTGGTGGTTTGGAGTGCGGACTACACATTTAGAGCAGGGGCGGTAATCGCAAGGACGACCTCAAGAACAAAGCCGACAGCACTTCCGCCTCGGTTGGTTGTTGCTGTGACCTCCAGTGCGTGGCTTGTTCACCGTTCTTGTAAGCCTCATTTGACTGTGTCAAGGAGGCGGCCGAGTGCAACTCCAATCGAATCGGTTGTCCATTTTCGAGCGCGTTCTGTGTGAATTTCGGCAGTGTTGTTTGGCCCCTGGAACCTGCCTCAACTCGGATCGCGAGGTCTGTGGTGCTGGGGCCACGGCGGGGCTGATTTTGGCTCAGGGCCGTCTCCTGACTGGCTGCCGGACGAGAGTGGCCCTGACTTAATATTGCCCAGGTGGGCGCTCCTTTTTGTTAGCCTTGACCCCGGCCGTGTGTGGCACCTGCTCGCCAAACCAGCGCCCCAGGTTTCCCGCTTTGAGTGCAGCATCGACCGGTGACAGCAGCTTAGGACCGCATCGTTCAATGGAAACGGTCGACCTCAAGTGACGCCGCTTCCGCCCGCACCTCCTTTTACCTCTCTACGTCCTTGTCTGTGCCTCTTCTTCCTGGAACTGCACCATCGTCCAGCTCGACGCTGGCCAGCATCAACATCAATTTCCCCTTTGCCGGGAACTTCCAGTTCTAGTCTGAACCTCCCTCCTCTGCCCCGGCACGCCTTCGCTCTGCTCGATACGAGGTTCCCTGCACGCGCTCGGGTTGGCTCGCTCAAATATCGTCACGGCTTGATTTCTCCTGTATCCATTTTCCTAGTCGACGTTCCCCGCACCCTGCGCGTTCATCAGCCGGCGTTTGCGCGTTCTTTCCATGCCAACAGTCTTCTGCGGCGTTAGTTGTGCTTGATCGCACTCCTTCGACCACCGCGGCTTCCTCCTAGTACCTGCCAATCACCCTGGCAGCTTCGCTTCTGCCCTGGACTCGTGCCAACGAATTGACTCTCCTCGACTTCCCGCTTCTACTCCCGACCTGTTATCGATCAATCGCGTCGTCCAGGTGTGAAACCTCACCGACCTTACCGCTCAGTCCTGACAGGGGTTCGCGGAGAACATCGATCGAACAGTTGGAACTCCTGAACAGGCAGTTTTCAAGTTGTCTTGGTCCGTGGAAGTTTACCTACAACCGAGCTTCTGGCAGTGGAGGGCATTCGTTGCTGGAGCATCGACGAGGCATTCCTCGCGGCTGCTTGGTTGATAATTCGGGTACTCTGCAACATCACTGTGTCTGCGCCCTCCGGCTTCGAAGTGCATCTGTGAGAACGGGGCACACGCAGGATTAAAGAGAGCAGCAAGAGCAGTGGGTCGGGAACTCCGAACTTGGTATCGGGCTTTTCGTGTCGATCTCGGGACTTGGTGCGCCAGTGCGAAGGACAACAACGTGCCAGCGTAGCGACTTCCTTTCTCTAAGGATTAACCTATACGGGCTTTCATTAGCAGTCTGCTACACCGCTTGCTCCAGTCAACCCGTGCAGCATAGACCAGGTAGTGCATTCGGCAATCGTTTTGCAGGCGCTATTCATGGACGGCCAGCCTGTAACGGCTGAATCCAAGCATCTTTACCACACCCATCCTTGGTCAGCCACGGTTTCTGCTTCAGGGACTCCCCGGGGAAAGCCTACGTCGCCATCTGAATCTTCGTCGAGCTATTTCACCACTCAGGTGGATCTCCTTCCGATCCTGTTCCCCCAGCAGCTCTACCACGACAAGCTTCTCCAATACAACAAGCTCGTTTCCGCCGGTCGGGGCGGTGGAGGTGGTCTGCAAACCCCGCCACTTCCTCCAGTGCTTTCGTCTCCGCAGACAAAGTCGTCCACGCGGTCGAGGTCGGCTTCCAAGGCGTCGAACAAGGACAACAGCTACACAAAGTCTGTCCTGCAAAGCTGTCATGGGAATAGAGCGACGAAGCCCTCTGATACCGCCGAACGCGCGCTTATGAAAACGGGGAAGGAGCAGGTGGCCAAAATGTCAGCCCGGAAACCGGCCGAGCAACCCGCGAACCGCGACGTGTCTGCACGGTTACCCCCTACGTCGAGCCAAAGCACAGCTCTTGCAGCAAACCAGTCGAGCTCGGTGCCGTCGACTCCCCATCAACATCCTCGGACATTCTCGTTCGAGTCCCGGGAGCAGTCGCCCGGCGCCACTCAGAACCACTCCCCGCGCTCCGCCTACTCCGAGACAAACGGCAATGTGCCCTCCCTGCGACCTCTGCCGCCCAGGGTTTATGGTTGCCGCTTCGAGACAGCGATCCCTCATTCACGTCGCCGAATGCCATATAGCCTGGGGACGGACAAGCTAGAAAAGGTGGAGCCCGACAAGATCAAGAGCCAGTTGTCAGAAGACGACGAGAGAAAGCTCGAAACCGCTGTGCGACAATTGTACGACAGGTTACTTCCAACCGAGGCCGTGGAGATCAACAGGCGCAGGTTGGTCAGCAAACTAGAAAAGATCTTCAACGACGAGTGGCCGGGCCACAATATTCAGGTGCACCTGTTTGGTTCGTCTGGCAACCTATTATGCTCAGACGATTCTGACGGTACGTGATTCCCGAGTGCTGCAATCACAGGAACGTGAAAGCTGACATGTCGAAGTTGACATATGTATTACCACACCTTGGCTCGAATCACAGCCGAAGACGTGCATGATCGCGGACCTCCTCCATCGGCGTAAGACGGCTAGCTTTCCTTCCTCGGTCAATGAGAAGCTAACGGACCGCAGATGGCATGCAAAAGATTGTTTGCGTGGCGTCAGCAAAAGTGCCGATCGTGAAGATTTGGGACCCGGAACTGAATCTGGCATGTGATATGAATGTTAATAACACGCCAGCACTGGAGAACACCAGGATGGTGCGAACGTATGTTAGTATCGACGATCGCGTCAGGCCATTGGCCATGATCATCAAGTACTGGACGCGGAGGAGGATCGTCAATGATGCAGGTTAGCAGCCCCCAACCCACGACCTGATCGAGATAGCGCGAGTTCTCACACGCGCCACGCAGCATTTGGTGGAACCCTAAGCTCTTACACGTGGATCTGCATGATCATTGCCTTCCTGCAGCTACGCGATCCGCCAATAGTGCCCGCACTCCACCAGCGGCATAATCTGAAGCTGGTCAAGCCGGACGGGACACGTAGTGAATTTGCTGACGACATCCCGAAGCTGCGCGGGTTTGGCACCAAGAACAAGGACAGCTTGGCCACCCTCCTTTTCGAGTTCTTTCGCTTCTATGCTCACGAGTTTGACTATGACAAGTATGCCTTGTCAATACGAACGGGGAAGCTCCTGACCAAGGCTGAGAAGGGTTGGCAGTATGGTGCTAACAATAACGCTCTCTGCATCGAGGAGCCGTTCAACACAGCGCGCAATCTGGGGAACACGGCCGATGACACATCGTTCCGGGGTCTCCATCTGGAGCTGCGGAGGGCTTTCGACCTGATTGCTGAGGGAAAGTTTGAGGAGTGCTGCGAGCAGTATGTGTTCCCAAAGGAAGAGGAGAGGATATTCCAGAAGCCGTCCACAGTCCCAAGGCCCGCCACGATCAGGAGCTCCTCCCAGCAGAATATCAACAGCAGCAATGGCAGCGGCGGCAGCAACAACGGTGGCGGTCGTGCCCGTGGTGGTGGCTTCCGTGGGAGTCGCCAGTTTAGGAATGGGAATGGAAATCGACGAGCCTCATCAAGCGTCGCGTATGAGACGAATCCAGCCTTCGCACAGGCAGGGCTGCCTCCGACCCTGAGCCCGCAGGACCTCTTGTGGTACCCAGCACAGAGTCCCCAGCTCACCGTGCCACAGGAGCTCTTGAGCACATCGTTCGGCGCGCTAGCCGCGCAAGAGTCAATGCGGTTCCAGCTGTTTACTCAGTTCAACCAACAGCAGGCGCTCGCCCATGCTCAGCGGGCACAGCAGAGTGGGTCGGCGTCCGACAGGTCCCGGACCAATTCGGTCGACAACGCACCATTGACGGCGCCAATCCGGCCGGAATTGCTGTATGGGTTCAGCATTCCGCTCCAGCCTCAGCCATATTACCATACAGGATTCACCACCTATCCTTCGTCCCCAGCATCGGCGGCTCCACCTTCCAATGGACAGTCTGAATTCCGAAGGAGTCTCCATCGGGGTGCAGCGACGAGCGACTCGGGAATCTCCCCTGGTAGCGGTGCGCTTAGGTCGCAATCCCAACCGGCTTCGCGGAACCCTATTGCCGCTTCGCATTCCCGTCTAATAAATGGCATGTCTATCACAGGTTATATACCCGATGAGAGAGGCGATCCCGGGTTTGATGATGCATCCACAAGGGCCTCGTCGGACTCACCACCCGATGATGATGGTCCGCGGTTCATCGGGTATTATGTGAACGACCATTTGAACTCCACCAGGCCAGTGAACGGTTTCCCCAACAATGGTGCGGCGCTTGGTGAGCCGAGCCAAAGCGGACAGGGCGGTGGTCGCCGGCGGTTGTCGACGGATCAGTTACCGCAGTCCGTGCTTGACCGCAGGATGAAGAGAACTTCTCGGTCTCCATCACCCATGGGACATGCTAGGGCCGTCTCTGTGGGAGTGAACTCAGTGCCGCTCTCGTCACCGCCATTTGTTCAGGCTAATGGCAAACTGTCATCTAAGCCCCTTGTGGTCAACGGTACGGCACCGAAAAATGTGCCGGGCTCGGGACATAGCCGGCCAGCAGCCATTGTGGAGCCCGCCTTATCGGACGATGTGAACAGTGAAAATCCATTGCACATCCACCAAGGTCTGCACCCCAGCAGCTCGTGGCCAGAGCAGCATTCACCGTCTCCGTCAAGCAATACAGCGCCCTTAGCGCCTGTAGCGCCGCCCGCTCCGGAGCGGCCGGTCATTGTGAATGGCTCGTCGATAAACCGGTCTCCGTCAGCATTACCAAATATGTTGGATGCGTCGTTTCAACAACGTATTGCGATGGGCGCCGCACTTCACCTCCCTTACTCAGCCGTAGCGGGCGACCCTAACGGCCTGGCAGGGTTTTCGCGCTTGCACAGCCGGCAGCCGCTGGCTCCTCTGGACCTTGCCGGCGACTATGGGATTCATCAAGACTTGCCACATCTCTCTCCTGTTTACGAGCACCGCACGCCGTCACCCACCGTTGCGCGCAAGTTTGAGCCGTCGCCCGTTGCTCAATCCAGCGGGCCGGGGTCGCAAAAGGACCTCCGGACTGACTTTCCAAAGCCAGCACAGAAGTTACAGACGAGCAGATCGCCTACCGTATCGTCAACGGCGAGGCAACAAGAACTTCCGATGCGCCCTGCCCCTCGAGACCAAAGACTCGAGGGGCTGGCGAGAGAGAGCGGACATGTTCGTGCTGCGAAGAGCCAGACGGAGAGTCTCAATGGGTGGCAGAAGCCGAAGGCCCGCAAGAAGGGGGTGGCCGACCCCAAAAATGCAGCCAACGGTTCCCCGCAAAGTGAGCAGCCACCCAAGAACGATGCCGACCGCAAGGGTGGTTGAAGAGGCCACTCATAACGGGTTGGTGTTGCGGCGCTGTGCCTCAAGCTCCAATCGCCAAAACAAGGTCTACGAATGGCTGGCTTTCTTGGATATGTGCTGTCCATGGTTGATGCCGGCCCCGGCAGACCGGATAGAGGCCCCTCTTGTGTTGGACAGCTCTCCTTCAGGATCTCGTCATCTGAACTGAGCTGTATGCTGCTGCAGCGTGTGCACCTTAGGCCGAGCGTAACGATTTGGCATGGTTGCTTTGCTATGGTTGCTTTGCTCTGCCACGCCGAAATGAGCAGGTGAAACGAGGATCAAGATCACGGAGCGACGACCCCTGTTGTTTACTTCCTCACCAAGCGGGCCTTACGAGCGTTTACGGTGCGGCAAAGCGAAGTGTGAATTGTCGTTAGAATATCAACTTATCAGCGCAATGGGGCGGTGGTGCGGATTGGACAGGACGTGGCGTTTCCGGGGAAGAGGGCGGGATGTCAGCTCGCATTGAAAGATGCCAGTTTGAGAGCAAGTTCACCCTGGTTTGGGATCGGGCTGGGTCGGCCGGTACCAACGCGCACATGTGCTGAGGGAGGGAAAAATCATCTATTATATGTCTCTTTCCTTCCTAGGTTCCTGTTTGTTCCTCTCGTATGTTTTGTGCATCATGGATTTATAGAACGGGGATACCATGGTTCTGGGTCTGGTTGTCGCGCTTTTTGAGGCACTGGGAAAGCGCATACGAAAAGCAGCGCAAGGATGCAGAGCGAGCGGCATGTCATGTCCATTCATCCCATCACGTCCCCCTTTTACGCAATACCATACCTCCCACCTGTCAGAGAAAGAGAGAAGACAAGAAATGGATATGGAAAAAAGCATCTAGATATTCTCGCTCCTTTGGTTTCGGTGATTCAGAGACTTGCTCGCGGTGTCTCAGAAGTTGTCTCTGCCTTCGCCGAGACCATGGTCGGTGGACAGATACCGGGAGGATACAAGCCCCCCAAGGGGTCCATGATTTGGGATATCAAGTGCGAGCTACATGTCACCCACTGCATTTGCATCGGCGCGGCCTTTTTCGTATTTTGGTTTTGTTGCGAATTGCTAATACAGACATCTGCTGGCATGTGCTGCTAACTGTTAGGACCGACCGCAGGCACAGCATTGCAAACCACAGTGGTGTAGAGAACGTTTGCGGCGTTGCACATCCATGATCTTTCAACCAACCGGTTGTCCTTGGTTACCTACTAGCCATAGCCATAGGCAATGAATGGACAGTATGGGACTGCCACCTACTTTTTCTCCGGCTTGCATATGGTTCAGGTAATGAAGTGTCAGAAGGAAATGAGCAACTGGGCGTTTGGTAGAGCTTTGGAGTGCCTATAGGATCCCAGGGGGTAACCCCAAAGGTATGTGACGATGTCAAGTAATGAGAAACAAGGTACCTACAGTGGACGGGTTGAGGCTTCTCATCCCGCTTCGTTGAGACTACTACAGGCTTATAAGGACCTATTATTACCAGCAGGGGGAGAGAGGATGTCGCTGGCTGAAGTCAACGATCCAGGGTAAGCGATGGTTGTAGAATCTAGGTCAAGAAGGCAGGAATCGGTTGAAGGCGAACGTTCCAGATCGACCTACTAGTTAGACAGAACCGTCACAAACACAGAGCTGATCTGCTTCGGCTGAGACAAAGCATGAACCCAGCCGCCCTCCACAGTGTCATGCGGGCTGGAAGGGTTCTTTGACCGCGAAGTCCCAACCACCGAGCTGATTTCGAGTATCCATCAATATCACCGTGACTGTCTGGACATACAAGGATACGTAAGCGTCAATAAGTTGTGAAGAGCCCAGGGCAAGGCGAAAGTTCTTAGCATCGTAGCCGGCTCAAGTTGCTGATGGATTACTGTCTTGAATAAGGGGAAGGAAAAGAAAAGGGAAAAGTGCCTGTCGCTAACGCCTCTTTATCCCCCGTAAACTCCAAACGCAGGGCCGTAATGATATCAGATAGCATAGTACACATCGAGCTTCACCGACTCGACATGGTTAGCCCAGCCGCGGAACCTCGCCTTGGCCCAGACAGTCACAACGTCACCCAGCTTGAGGTCGCGCACAAACCTGCCGTTGGCTGTAGCAGCACCACGGCCTTGTTCTTTGAGGCGAGTAGCGGCTTCGAGATCGCGCACGGGATCGATATCGTCGGTATAGCTCCAAACAACGCGGTGCGTCTGTGTGTCTCCATCCGCAACCCGATTGCTCTGGATTCTGAGATCCTCGCGCGGGAGCAGGGGGTGCTTGAAGACGTAGTCGTCCGCCTCCTCTTTCCGCTCGACCTCTGGCAACACGGTGCATAAGTCCTCCAGCTGTAGCGAGGGCCCGCTCTGGTCCTGGGATGCCTGTTGCTGCTCTGCCGCGCCGGTGCTCGCCGGACTGGTTCTACACCACCGTTCAAGACCGGCCTCGAACCATGTCCATGAGTTTTCGTAGGTGCGCCGGTTGTGATAGTCGCCACCCCAACCCTGGTCGTGGCTACGTATGGTGAAGACAATCCGCCGGCAAGGATGGGCGAGCATGGACAGGGGAGACGCCTCGGGCGCCTGGAAATCATCAACCGAGAACTCTTCGCCTGGTGGCTGCGGCTTCGGCGGCGTTCGGTGGATAGGCAAGCTGCCCTCCCTGCGACGTCCTAGTTTTTGTAGGCCGATAGGAGCAGAGCGTAGCTTAAAGTGGGCAAGTACCCGTCACGGTGAGCTCCTGACATGAGGGTGAAGGCAGGCTTCTAGAAGGGCATTAAAGGTAGCGGCTTACCAGGAAGTAGTTTTCGTCCGCCTCCCTGCCGCCGATCCTGCCGCCACGGGCCGTCACCCTCGACTCGCCGAACGACACCTCGGTAGTGGAGTGCGGCCAGTACTCGGCCAAGTCGATGGTGGCGTTGACAATCTCCGGGGGCAGATTCAGGGCTTTGTTCAACATGGATTTTACGACAAGGACGTCTGTAATGCTAGGCTCATGGGGTGGGCTTTCGGCATGGTCCTCGGCGGACTCGGCGGCTGGTTTCTCTGGTTCTGGTTCTGCAGACATGCCGGTGTGAGCACCGCTCGCTCGTCTTGGTGTCCAGAAGAAATACAAGATGAGAGAGAGGAGGAGGGCCGCGGAAGTTGCCGCGAGTTTTGTGTCGTCCATCGGTCTTGTTTATAATCCACTGCAAGTACAGCGACTAATAAGTGGATTCTGAGAGCTCGGAGTTGCGTGTCAGTCAGGCCTTGCTCAGGAGCTGGCGAATAATTGGGCACAAAGCGTCTAGACTTCTTCCAAGTTGAGTTAAGTTGTTGCCGGCGCAAAGCAGATTTTCAGGGTAAGTAAGTTGTTGCCCTCAGCTGGTTGGCATGTATACCTCTACCTTTATCTAGGGTCCAAGGAGCTCACCAGCTGAAGTCGCCCGACACTTTGAACTTTGTAGTTTCCATGGCTGCGTGTACGGGAGCATAGTAGGGTAAGAACATGCCATATCCCAACTCAAAGTTGTGACATCACCCCGCACCGTGCCAAGAGCAACGTCAACAAGGACCTCTGTTGGGAACACCCCCACTCAAAGATGGGTGCGTTATCGGCTTATCGCAAACGCCAAGAAACCACGTGAAATGACGGAATACTATTTCTCAGCAGATCCGGAGCCCGGATCGGACAGAAAGTAGTAACAACATCGCCGGCGGCGCCGGCAATGGCTGCCCATGCCCACACGACTCCTTTTCTGCGAGCTGCAGCGCCAATTGATCTCGTAGGATCATCGCGGAACACAGTCTTGACATCCCGACCATTCTTGGTGACTTTTGGCGAAGAGCAGCATGAAGACGCAACGAATGACATCGACTGTGCGCCAGGGCTCAACACTGCTGTTAGGCAGGCCAGCGCTGAGCAATGCCTCGCCAGCAAGCGTGCGATGCACAACAGCCGCTCACCGAGTCAATGCAGGCCTGCAATCCGTAGTGCGGCCAAGTACCTCACGTCAGCTTCATGGACATGCTGCTCGACGAAGCGGCGCTCCCTCGAACCCCGCCATCAAGTTCCCCTGCCTCGATGCTCTCGAAACGCGCTCGGCCACGCTCCAGCAACAAGCTGCGCGGTCCGACCAGAGCGGTCCGGAGCCGTCCTACACAGTCGGGGCAACCAAGACATTCCACTGCGATGAGCCCCTCCTGCTCGACCACGGCGGCCGGCTGCACGAGTTCGACATCGCCTACGAGACGTGGGGCCAGATGAACGCCGACAGGTCTAATGTGATCCTCCTCCACACCGGTCTCTCCGCCTCCTCCCACGCACACTCCACGCCGGAGAACCCGCAACCGGGGTGGTGGGAGAAGTTCATCGGCCCCGGTCTTGCTCTCGACACGAACAAATACTTCGTTATCTGCACCAATGTCATCGGCGGGTGTTACGGCTCGACGGGGCCCTCCAGCATCGACCCGTCCGACGGAAAGCGATACGCGACCCGCTTCCCGATTCTAACCATCCAAGACATGGTACGGGCGCAGTTCCGTCTGCTCGACCACCTCAGCGTGTCCAAGCTCTACGCCAGCGTCGGCTCCAGCATGGGCGGCATGCAATCCCTTGCCGCGGGCGTCGAGTTTCCGTCGCGCGTGAGACGCATCGTTTCCATCTCGGCCTGCGCGCGCAGCCACCCCTACAGCATCGCGATGCGCTACGTCCAGCGCAAGGCCATCCTCAACGACCCGAACTGGAACCGCGGCTTCTACTACGGCCGCGTCCCTCCGCACGTGGGCATGAAGCTGGCGCGCGAGATCGCCACCATCACGTACCGCTCTGGCCCGGAGTGGGAACAGCGCTTCGGGCGACGGCGCGCCGACGCCTCCAAGCCCCCCGCGCTGTGCCCCGATTTCCTCGTCGAGACCTACCTCGACCACGCAGGCGAGAAGTTCTGCCTCACCTACGACCCCAACAGCCTGCTCTACGTCAGCAAGGCAATGGACCTGTTCGATCTCGGCCGCGAGAACCAGCTCGCCACGGCCGCGCGGCGCCAATCCTTCATGTCCAGTTCCTCGGCTTCCTCGACTTCTACCTCGGATAACGCGGCAACCTGCAACCTCACCCTCCCGGACAAGCCCTACGAGGAACAGCCCCAGCCAGGCTCGCCGATGCTTTCTTCTCTACAAACAGAAGCGGCCCTCTCCGCCAACGACAGAAGTGCACCTCCCAAACCGCCGGCCGATCTGGTCGAGGGACTCGGAGCGGCCCTGCGCGAGCACCCCGTGCTGGTCATGGGCGTGGCGAGCGACATCCTGTTCCCGGCTTGGCAGCAGCGGGAGGTGGCCGAGGCGCTGAAGCAGGCTGGCAACCCGCGCGTGAGCCACTACGAGCTGAGCGAGGCGCAGAGCCTGTTCGGCCATGATACCTTCCTGTTGGATGTGGAGAACGTTGGCGGCGCTGTGAGGAGTTTCCTGGGCTGATTTACCTAGCAACCAAGGAAGGGGTGGCTAGTGAAAAGGGAGGTGGGGTTGTTTGTGCATCTTCTGAGAGGGAGAAAGAAAGAGAGAGTATGTGTGTATAGACGGTGTTATACCCGCATCTGCATCTGGGAGCATGTCTGGTGTTCTTGGCATTTTTTGTTGTGGTAGCAAGTCATATATCGCAATGAAATTGGATCAACTTTTGTTGACGAGTGCCAAAAATACGGAAGTTTATCGGGACATATATGTCGATGTTCGTGTTTTCGATGGTGAGGGGTATGCATGACAGAAAAGGAATCCCGCAACTGTAGTAGTAACGTCGGATGACTGCCCGGGTATAGATAGCATGATTGATAGGAAATGTTCTTTATGGCCTGTAATAGGAAACGGCATGATATGATACCTAGAGAAACAACTCAACCCCTTCAAATGAACCCTGTCCCGAAAGAATCCACCACCGGCGATGCCGGCGGCGGCGGCGGTCTGCCCCCGGCCGTCCCGGGCCTCCTCGCCACTTTGATACTCGGCCCCCGCGCCACCCCAATTCCCATGAAAGACGCTGCGTCATCGTCGCTGGGCACGGACTCCGGGAACTGAGAGATCAGCCTCGGCGAAGCGGCCAGGCCACCGCCGCCGCCACCACCCTTGCCGCAACCGGGCCCGGCCGAAGTGGATGGTCGTCCATCCGCCGTCAGCGACCGGAGCGGCGGCGGCGGCGTCCACATCGCGGGACTGCCCATGCTCGGGTCACGCGACGGCGCGTCCGGGGAGAAGTTGAATTTGAGGTTGAGCGGCGGCGGGACATTGGCGCGCGTGAATTTGGATGGCTGCTCGGTCTTGGGCGGCTGTGTCGGGGCGCTGGGTTCTGACGTGGGCGGCGGCAAGGCGGAGGGCGTCTTCTCAGCGGTCGTCGGCGACGTCAGCGGCCAGGTGGTCGAATCCGGAGTCGGGGGTGCACCGGCGCTGGGGTGGAGGCCAAAGTCGAAGTTGAAGCCCGTGTCGACAGCGGGGTTTGGTGGGCGAGGCCGCTCGGAGGACGTGTCAACGGTTAGCGCTGGGCTTGGCTGGCCGAGGTCGCGCCGCCAGTTGGGATGGCGGAGCTGCGGCGTGTTGGTGCGCGAAGGCGGAGAGCTGTGCGTGCTGTAGTTGTCGGTGCTCCCGCTCCTCGAGCCCGGTGTCGGGGTCCCACCACGGGCTACCTTGTTGCTGGACACTCCATACTCCTCCAACCCCGGCCGGCGTGGAAGAGGTCCGCGTCTAGGCGGTCCCCGTAAGGGACTCTGCGGCCGGTTGACGGTGGGTGAGGCTACGGCGGGGGGCGACATAGGAGAGACGGGCGGGATGGAAATAGGAGAGGGAATGCGGAGCGGAGCAAGTTGAACGGGCGGCAGGATCGGTCCGTCGTCGTCTTCATCGTCCTCTTCCTTGATGCCTTCGCTGTAGACGCTGCTACTGGTGCTGGTTCTGTTGGCGTCCTGGATTCGCGGCGTCTGTCCCTGGTGCGCTTGCTGTGCGGTTACAAGCGTCTTCTCCAGCTCCTCAATCTTCATCGACAAGCTGCTGAGCGCCAGAGTGTCGCGCATCGCGGGGACGTTCTGGATGACGGGTCGCGGATATTGTTCGCTTGGCTCATCGTCAAGTGACGACCTCCGAATCGATCCCGATGGGGAGGTGGCAGTGGAAGGCGAGGTCAGAGACGATATTAGCGGCCCTAGGCCCTGTCTCTCCGCACCCGGTGTGTTCCGGCCGTCGGCGGCCGCCGCCTTTGGGGGTTCTGGGTGAAACATCGCAGGACGATGCTCCTTGGAAGCGCTTCTGATGAGCACAGAAACTCGTGAGGGACGGTTTTCAATGCCCGGGGTGCTGAGCGGAGGGCTGGGCGAGCGAACATCGTCGGGTAAAGGACCAAGTGGGCTGGTCCCCTGGAGAGGAGGCGGCCTGTAGGGTTTGAAGACCTTTTGCGGAGGACCCTCAGGCTTGGGGCCTTCCGGCTCGGCGCGGTGAGGATTTGCAACTAGGTCGGCGTATGCCGGCCGAGGAACGTGGGCCCCAGCGGTGTTCGGCCGTGTTCCTAGCCCTAAAGGTCCATGTCGGGGTGAGTTTTGCCCTGGGGGCTGGGGTAGACACTGCGTCGGAGCGGCCGTGGGAGGGGGTCCTTGATGCAGTGGAGGTGGGCGCAGGGGCGTGGCCGGGCCATTGCGGCTACTCGGCCTCGCCTCATCGCCTCTGGACACGAGACTTGGCAGGACCGGTGCCTCTGGGTCTGTCTGCTGCGGCGCACTCTGGACCTGTGGTGCTGAGGGTCGCCGACCTGACAGGTTGCTCTCCGTAGACTTCTGTCTCTCCAGCCTTTCCATCTCCAACCGAGCGGTTTCTCTCTGTCTCTCCAACTCCTTCTCCCTTTCCTTTGCTCGCTTCGCCTCCTCCTCCCGCTTCTTGACCGAGGCCATGACGGCGTCCACCATTTCGTCCGCCTCCTCGCCAAACACTGATCCAGAGTCCCCGTTGTCCGTGGTCGGGGTGGGCGGGAGCTGCGGTGACCCGATGAGCGGAGACCGCGGTGTTGGCGGGCCGGAAGGCGCACTGCGCGCAAAGTGAACATCCAACGGATTCACCCAAGGCTTGGTCCTGCCGGGCGTCCCTGGCCGCGATCCGAATCCGGGGCCAGGGGCTGCCAGGGTCGGCGATGATGCGTTGTTTGCGCCGAAACGCGCCCCAAATCCAGGTGCCGGGGCGGCCAAACTCGCCGACGACCCGTTGTTCGCGCCGAACCGAGTTCGTAAATTCACATCGGAGGCATGCATCTTGAGGTGAAGGCTCGTTTGGCTGCCTCTGTGGCCAGGACGGAGCGTGCTCAGGTTGTACATGCTGGCAGCGGCAAGGTTGTGTGTATCAGAGAGCGCGTACGGGGACTTGCCGCTGCCGCCCTGGTTGGGCGTCCCTGCCCGCGACACGGACACGTTGCTGCCATTGACGACGCCTTTTCGGTTGATGCTCTGCCCAAATAGCTGTCCCTCTCCCACACTGTTCTGGTCTCGGGGCTGAAATTGCTTCCCTGGGGCAGGCTTGCCGTCGGACTTCCTATGGCATAAGCGGTTCGCGGTTGGTCCTCCTTGCGAGATCATCGAGCCACTCACTTCTTCTTGTCCCCGAACCTTAGACCAAAGAACGAAACCATGGTGAGCAGTTGACTAGGTTTTAGTCTAAGACATTAACTGCGGGACGGTTAGCACATCACATGCCAGCGTCGAGGCAGTCTCATGTCGCCAACATTGTAAATAGTTTCCGTAGCCGGTTATTGCTAAGCTACTAGTATTAAGAACGGATGTTGTCGCGGTGACGGCAACGACAATTCAGGCCAACGACATCTCCGAGCTTCCAACGTCGTCCACGAGGGGTCTGGTCTGGCTGTACTGTACTGCGCAGGGCCGACGGGAGCTGAATGAAGGCCCCTGCAGCGCCCAGTCCGAAAAGGGGCTCGTAGATGTGGGGTTCTTGAAGGAATGCTCAGATGGCTTTTGGCCGACTAAAAATCGAAACGAAGAAAAAGAAAAGAACGACAGTGCAAAGGCAGGCTGAGAACGAACGACGACAGCGGCGACCACCGGTAGGAGAGCAGAAGAAGTGAAGAAGCTGGAGACAAAACAGACATGGGCTCGTATCCAATTTGGGGAACCATTCGTGAATTGGCTGTGGGGGTTGATCGCTCGCCTAGCGCAGATTTGAAGCGAAAATGGCACCCCTGCACTAGCGAGCCCTTCAGGGGCAGAGGGGTGCCTGCCCTTTTGAGTTAAATTTGATGTCTTTCATGAACGCCATCGTTTCAGTGTGACGTGAACGCGCTCAGTCGTGCTCGTTTATAAGTTCAAGCTGGAAGAGGAGAGCGATCGCAATCATCACCGGCGATCGTTCTCTTACACTACAGAGGCTGTGGGCGGAAACCACGAAGTCCTCTTGGCATTGCATTTGACGGCACAGGTAAGAACAACAAAGGCCGGGCAGCCAAACAGATATGGTAAAACGTATCAAACTGGCCAAAACAGCATTTTCTGGGCTTTTTGGGCTATTTTACGTAGTTCCATAGATTCGGGGACCTCAAATTACCCTATTCCAAGTGCCTGTAGTCACATGCGCGTGCATGATAGCCCTGTCCGCTATGGTATGTCAACCGGGTTCGCAATCGGGTATGTCGATGGCAAGAGTAAGGTCTCTACGTGTATCGTTTCTGGTTGCATCAGTGTTGACTTTAGGGGATGGTGGTGACATCAGGCGGGTGATTGACCATCGGGCGACTTGGCACGGAAGTTACGGTAGGTAATGCTCATAGTATATTCGGAGGTCCATATCTTGCTGCGTTGGTGTGCTTTATACTGACCATGTTCGAGTCATTCAGAAAAGATACCCGACACTACTACTCTTATAGCCTGGCTTCCGTTGGGACCACCTTGAGGTCTGCTCCCCGGCAGCGCATTTCTAAAGCCACCGCCCTCTTCAGCCGAAAAAGGGAGAGAGATCATGGTTGCTGTTTCCTCGCAGTGTAAATGACACCTCAGCACGGAGGCTCAACCGGTGATCCTGTCTCGTTCGGTAACCTGAACACCCACAATATCGTCACCGAAACCATGAAGAACGAGCCGGATGTGATAAACGGCAGGCCTATCCAAGCTCCACCAAGGTCGAGGCCAGTCCTGAGACTCGCAGCCAACAGAGGCCCTGCAGCGGTCCCACCTACCATCTCCATGAAGCCCACGAGCGAGTTGACAGTGCCAACGTGATGCTCCTCGACGAGCGCGTTGAGCAAGGACCGAATAAGCGCCGTCATGCCTGAGCCGATGGCGAGCCAGATAAGTCCGAACGAGAAGAGTCCTCCGTTGACTGCCGCGGCGATCAGCAAGCTCCCCAGAATCTGGGTCACGCCGGACCATCGCGCCAGCCAGAGGTCCTTGGCCACGGCCGTCATGCCAAGGCGTTGGACACAGAGCCAACCGGCAACAGGCAGCAGGCAAAGGAGCGTCACCAGGCTTCCGGCATTACGGATGGTCAAAACCATCGATGCCGTGCTCCAACTCCAGCCGTATCGGTCCGTTGCGTACTGCAGCAGTAGCTCTCCAACAAAACGGCCCAGAATGCAAAAGACGAGGGACACCATCAGGAAGGCCAGACTCTTGTTGCCAAGGATGAAATCCCACACCTCTGCGAGACCAGCCCAAGCCTTCTGCCAGAGACTAGTCGCCTTCGACGTGCCGTGCCCGTCCCATTCGCCATCCTCTTCCACCCTCTTCCGATCATGGACGTGCATAGTCTCGAGCACAAACACAACGCCGAGGTTGGCGACAATAAGAACAGCCAAACCGACGAGGAGCGGTGTCCACGGGCCCCAGACTAGCATCGCACCGCCGATCGGACCGGCGACCATCTGCGAGGCGAGGAAGACGGCACTGATCTGGAAGAAGACTGTCGCACGCTCACTGATGGGAATGACGTCGGCGAGGATTGTGTAGACCATGGCTACCGTAATGGCGCCGCCGCCACCGATCCTAGGGATACCATCAGCACCCCTTGCCTTCCTCCCCCAGAACGGGAAAAGACTCACAGTTGGAAGGCCGACGAAAACCACGTCATCCACAACGGCACCACATTCGAAAAGTAAACTAGCCCGTCTAATCAGCGCTTTGCCCCTCCTATCATTACCGGGGGGAGGAAGACTCACAGACAGCATACATGAACACATACGACAGCACAATGCCAAAGACGGACAACCCCAACACCGGCCGCCGCCCCCACCGATCCGACAGGATCCCGTACGGCACCGCCCCCACAATCCCGGGGATGCACTCGAACGTGTTGGACCACCCGCGCAGCATGGCCAGGTACCCCTGCACATCAGGGCTCTTGCAGATCGGGTCGTCCGACAAGACGATGCCGCCCGCGTAGTGGCGGATGATGTGCTCCGCCAGGCGAGCTGCCAAGTTGTTGCTGCCAATGCCAGTGCCAGTGCCAGGTGGCGGAAGAGGGGAAATATCCGGAGGAGAAGGAGGAGAAAGAGGAGGACGAGGAGGAGGGGGTGAGAAGGCGTCTGGATGCATCTGCCGGCAGATGATGCTCTCCATGACGGCGTTGATCGGGGGAACGGCCATGCCGATCCCCAGCTCGAGGAGGAAGATGAGGACGAAGCAGAGGAGGATCACGCGCGGACGGAGTGCGGCACGGAGGTGGCTTAGGGGGTCTGCATCGGCCGGGCTGCTGCGGTTGTCGTCTTCCGGGTCATTGATATAGGTGGCAGTGGTGGCGGTGCTGCTTTCTTCTTGGAGAAACGGGGGTGTTGTTGCCGTCGGGGTGGGTGTTCCGGCGAGCAGCGGGGTCCGCTCCGTGTCGGCCTCCGTAGCTGTGTCGATGCGGTCGACGGAGCGGCCGCCGGATGTCCTGGTCATGGTGGGCCCGAAGTAGTACGAGAGCGTTGACTTGATTGTAGTGCTGGAAACACTGGCATTACCTGTTCATTGGGATGGTGCATGGACTAATGTAATAATTTGGGGGGGAGGAGTGGAGGGAGATGGGAATTGGAGCAGCCACTGCAGAAAAGATTGGGTATTGGACGTGGCGGAAGATGATGTAGATGATGCGAGTGAACTTGCAAGTAACTCGGAGCAGACACGAAGTTGGTGTCCGCGTAATCGCGGGTTAAGCTTGGTAATTTAACCGTCCAAAGGAGGCTTCCGAAAAGAGAACTATCGCCGAGAAGGGCAGGTCGAAGCCCAGATAGCAATCCGGTTCGACGATCCGGTTTGGCTTCAAGTTCCTATAACCATTTCTCTGCAAGAGTCTGCATCAGTTCCAAGTTCTTGTCCACGGGCCGGGACGCCAATTTATGGCTTTGTCGTGCGGCACAGCTGCGGCCCGGCTGCACCACAATTGATGATGTTCTACTAGATGTATGTAACATTAGTATACAGTATTGTATCATTGTAATGTACAGTTGTACGGAAATGGGGCGCCAACGTGGGTACCTTACTAATGCACATGCGTAACTTTGTAAAGATCCCCCGTAAGTTCCAAGACTTGGTGCAGGAATGCGCGCACTTTACATGCGGGTACGTAAGTACAGGATGGCGTCCTCACCCAATACACGGTATCCAAGTTCATACCCAGTAACCTTTCGATACGCAAGAATTACCGTACTTCCGCCCAGGTCTCAGCGTCCGCCCAGAATTACCTACCTTACATGTGAAGGAGTCTAGAGACTAGACTTTACAACTCAAACAATCGAGAACGGAAATGGATGGGAACGTATGGAATGAGGATATACCCATGCAACTCCCATTCCCGTCTGCTAGTTACCTAGTCATGCCTCGCAAGCTGCAGAAGCTACACGTCAGCGCGCAGCATTGCCTTACAACCTTTTACAAGGAGCTATTGGTTGGTTCGGTTACCGGGCGGGCCAAGCAGCGACTTATACCCAACATCAGGTTTGCACATGCGATTGGATACCTAGGTACCTTAGGTAGCCATGTTCTCATTCAATCCCCTACCGGGAAATCAGGTGAAATGCAAACTTTGCTGCGGTCAGATTAAGGGACGGATTGTATGTACTGTATACCTTAGGTACTTACTTTCAGAGATGCCACCCATGGTTTCGTGTTCCGTATAATACCGGTGATTTTAACTTCCAGGGTCCGTATTTACATTGCCCTGCTGTTTCCGTAACCTGACTGAGAAGGTTGGGACCCACAACGGAGCCGGGCGCGGCCGTGCGGCCCATGCCACGGGCCCACGGCTCCCGGCCTTTCCAAACCGGCGGTGTCCAGTCACGCGATAGGTACAGGTACCCAACAAAAATCTGATTTCATGGAAATCGGTGCTTCCGAATTGTGACTTACATCATCAACAGATCAATTACTCTGGACATTGTGCTCACTGAAAAGCGCAAGCACCATGTCTCAAGGTGAAGCCAAGGTCATACTTACGGAGCCCCTTGTACGTCGACCACAGAAGCAGCGGACCCCGCCACAGTCTTGATCAGAGATGCTAACCTATGCATATAGCTCGAGAGCGAGGCGGTGTGGACAAAGCTTGTGAAGTAAGCAGGCCTCCTGTCGTAGTAAATAAATCCCCCGGTGCATGCAGAGCTGACAGACCTCAAGGAAGACATACAGAGACCCCAATGGCGTAAAGCGGACGTGGGAGTCGGCCGAGCGGCGCACACGGCCAAAGGACAGCGAAATCGATGGTGTCGGGATTGTCGCCATTTTAGAGAAAGAAACCGGTACGTGCCCCGCTACTTCCGTCCGCGCGAGTCCCGTACTGAACGGACAACGCATTGTAGGTCCAGAAATTGTGCTTCAGAAACAGTACCGTCCACCATTGGACAAGATCGTCATTGAGCTCCCTGCAGGGCTCGTCGACGAAGGTGAGACGGCGGAGCAGGCGGCGATCCGAGAGCTTAAGGAGGAGACAGGCTATGTAGCCGAGGTGCTCGAGACTTCGCCCATCATGTTCAACGGTTAGTCTTGCACCGGCTGCCCCAACTTTACGTTCCTCTGACCGATGCGGCAGACCCTGGCTTCTGCAACACCAACCTGCGCATGGTTCACGTCAGCGTTGACATGAGTCTTCCTGAGAACCAAGATCTGAAGCCCGAACTTGAAGAGAACGAATTCATTGAGGTTTTTCTCGTCAGACTGGACTCGCTCTGGGAGGAGTGCAAAAGACTCGAGGCCGAGGGTTATGCCATCGACGCACGGATAGCGAACCTTGCCGAAGGAATCGAGCTCGCGAAGAAGTTCAAGCTCTAGCGGCCGCGGGTAGCGAGACGGATATAGTGAGATAGACAGGTATGGGGATAGACGGGGAGTTGGACGGAGGGAAGGGAAACGCCTGCATATAGAGAGTGATACCTTACCGTAATGTAGAGTCCGAGTCAACCAGACGTCGATCATTTGCTTCCCTGCTTCTCGGTCTGGTCAATCTCTAGAGTCCATTTCCCGAGCTGCTCTTTCCACATGCTCTGCTCGGGCATAGAAGTTGGGGATATCCTCCTCAGACTCGCCTGGCGAACCGTGCTGGTTGTAGACACATTGGACACAATCCCACGACCGCGCGCTCGCTTCCTGCTCCTCTCCCTCACCCACCAGCATCGCCAAACCAACCAACCAACTCACTCCAAGCCACTAGTTCGCACCGCCCCTGATCTCTTCCGGCTCCGCTGCATAGTCTACACCACATCACGTGCACATACACAGGTATCTTCTCGCGGCGTGCCTGAGAAGTGCCTTGTCACGGGGATTGCTCGAGCATGGAGTACTTGTCGTTTTTGCTGGAGTACGCTTGACGTCAGACCTAAGCCCCGCAAAATGCCAATATCACGCGGAGCTTCCGGTGGAACCCGTGCCGTGGGGCCGGCTCCGAGTCGGGCCTGGAGCGGCCCCACTGACTGTCCCCGATGATGTCACAGAGATCGACCAGTCGGCAGATATAAGTTGCTTCCCCTGATCCGAAAGGTGGTTCTATTTTGTATAGCAGAGCAGAGCCAATAACCCAAGAAAAAAAACGACTCTTGATATTCGACAGTCCGACTTAACTTCATTCAACCTCAATTTCAAGCCATCATCATGCCTCGCCAAGGAGACGGTTCAGGAGACAACGCGGTCGAGGCCGGCCACAACATCATCCACGGAGCGGGCCAGCCAGAGGTATGTTTGCATAATTTTACAATCCCTCCTTGCGCGTTGATCCCTAACAATCCTCCTAGAGCACTCGCGTCGCTCGTGCCGACAAGGCGGCTCCGATGCCCGAGTACGAGAGTGGGAAGGGCCTGGCGGAAAAGAGTGCCAGCGCCGGAAAGGTCGAAGGAAAAGATCAGGGCGGAAGGGGTTCAACAAACTGAGGCACGGCTGTACGATATGATGGGATGCGAGAACATGGTCTATTGTGAATGAGCGAATGATTGACGGCATAATCTCCTCAAAAAAAGGTTAATTACCAAACCTGATATCCGGCTTGGTCGGTGAGGACCCTGACCTCTCGAAAAATTATGTGTTGTGCCCAAGGGATAAACGTATAAGTTGCCCCTGCCGCCTCCATCACCCGTTCTTGTCCATTGTCTATTATTCGCCGGCAGAGTCGTCTTAATACACGCCCCCGAACCGAATGCTGTACTCCCAGAGTCCCACTCCTCGTCCACAATCCGCATCAACCTCCCGATGATGTTGCTTCCACCATCGAATTCCCGAACTCCCACGGTCCCACCGCGGTCTCCCTCATGGGCACCCTCGTTCCTGCGCGGCTCGTCTGGATCGTTGGTTGTGCCCGTCTTGCCCGATCTTCCCCAGGGCTCACTATTCGAGTGTATTCTCCAAAGTGAGCCAACCGGCACTCTCCGACTTCTCGTTGTCGTCATCAAGGGACACCCCCAGGTCCTTGCGTGCATCCGAAGCCTCGATCAGACGCTTTTCGGCGATCTCGACTGCTGCCTGCATTATCCGCTTGGGAACCTCCATCAAATCTTTCTTGTGGTGTAGCTGCCATAGGAAGCGTGTCCGGATCATCGGCAGTGTCTCACCCTGTTGCTGGTGCGCCTCGAGGGCGCGGCGGGCTAATTCCCTGAAGGCGGACGGGGTTCCCGAGCGGATGAGGTCAAGCGTGAGCTTATTTGCTGTAGTTGGCGTTGTTAGCTTACTGCAGGGATCTCGGGGGCTATACTGACAGGGCATGGTAGACTGTCGTGAAGGGGAAGGAAGATGCTTACTATGGCGACGTCGGTTGGCGACGGCTTGCCTGCTGTCTTTATTGTCCGTTTTCTCGGCCATTCCGACAAAACTCAGAAATGGACAAGTAAGAAAATGTGAGGAGTCTGCAGTAGGTGGCGACCGTTTGCTTGAGAAGAGGTAACGTCTTTTGGCTGATACGATCTTGACTCAGTCCAAATTCTTGAATACTGATTGATAAGAAGTTGGTTTGGCTGCAAGTTAAATGGTGCGGCCGAAATTGTAGGTAACTTTGAAATTCGCAGAGGTCGGTTTTATATCAGTGCTATTAAAAGATGAACAAGGTATCCACGGGTATAAACAGCTCATCTGTTCCATCTGAACATTGTGTCACAATATGAACAGAGCGCGGAGAGGAAGCGATGAACAAGTACATAGGCTCAGGCATACAGAGTAATTGGGCACACACCAAAGCAAACACGAACAACTTATGCTTCGTAGCAGATAGACTTCGGACTGACTTACACGAGCAGCAGCAGGGCTTGTTATCTTGTAGTCGAATCTCGAGGCAGGGCAGTGCCACATTACACTGAATTATGGTAACTTTATAGTAGGCTACACAATCGATATGTAACTAAAGCTTTCAAGAGCACGTTCCTTCTATTCCTAGATAGTTTTCAGTCCTCCGGTACAGATGCCTTTGGCAGCGGCAGTCGGCCTTTCTTGCTGCGTTCCTTAGGACCACGCACTGACGAGACCCGTTTCCCTTCACACAGCCCCTATCTCGTCATCGTCCCCAATAGTAGTGTGACTCAGGTAGAGTATTGACACTGGCGAGACGTATAGAATATTCAGTATACCTACCTGAAGTAATCTCACTTGGCTTCATATGCCTCGGCACACCACGGCACATAGAGCATGGCCAGCACTTAGCATACGCGCATCATCATAGCCTCTGCCATTACGGCTAAGCAGTAGCTACAATCTGGAAATCAACTATTTTCTTCAAGACATCTCAGTTTGACAAACTTAGTCAATGGGTCAAATTTCAAACCTCGCTTACCTAGAGCCTTGATAGTAACAGCATTTGGTAATAAGGATCAACAACTCAAAAGGGCCGCTGGTCTAGTGGTATGATTCTCGCTTAGGGCTCCAACCCGAAGCATCATTGCGAGAGGTCCCGGGTTCGATCCCCGGGTGGCCCCGTTGTACATTACACTTTTGCTCTTGTTCCCTCCGAAAGTCCGAACAGGCATGTCTTTGGGAGCTGAATGATTGCCAGTGATTCTTCCACTCTTTCTATCTACCTAAACTAATCAGGTAGGACTATAATAGGTTTTGCATATGTACTCTCGTAGCCGTCCCCTTCACAACTCCAACTCATTCCGCTGCCTCGGTCCCTACATAAATTGGATCAGCGTGCCAAAGATGTTGCTGCGACAGTCTCTATCAGCCTATCAGGCCAATCTTAGCCGAGATTCTGAGTATCGGGTTGCCCGAAGCTTGATCATACTTGGCTTCGTCTGCCACCATCTGAGACTTTGCCGAGTTCAGGGGGGTATCTTGGCGTTTTATACATAACGAGAATGTGCGGCCCTGTAACTCTAATACACTGCCTACCGTAGGTAGGTAGGTAGAGTGAAGCTGAGTGCCTGATGAGGGACCTCAGGTACTGGTAGCTTTCAGTTGTCATGATGTAAGAAACACCCCAAATTCCAGAAAGGAGAAGATACCTGGTGCTGCAGGGAGCTGCAAAGTGGGCAGCAGGTGGCATTCGGAATATGATAGGATACCCAGATTTCAGATTCGTTTGATGTTTCTTGAAATTCGGTTGCATCGAATCAGTGCACGAGGGGCAGGGGAAGCTTTCGGTTCCACCTGCCCACTCGGCTCGACTTGCACTTGAAGTGTCCAATCGAGCCAATTCAGTTGAGTGTCTGGTTATAAGCACCTTAACCACTCACTGGGATTCAGGTTGACATACGTACCTAGGTAATGATATATACATAATCTTGCCTTGAACCAATGGCAATATTACGCTGGAATTTCTGAGTTGCGCAGTGCCATCCTCTAGAGCATGATCCTACCCGTACTTTCATAAGCAGAGTATGGGTCCGTATGCTGAGAATAGCAATATGATCACGGGCTATCAAACAACGGGCGAAAAGGTCGGTCAGTGTTTGGACATTGGTGGAAGTCTGTTTCCGCAAATTCCATACACAGCAAGTGGTCGTGTGCGGCGGTAAAGTGTCGGCTGTGGGACCTGCAAAAGCCAACCTATCAGCGCCTGCGAACTGCGACGAAACCTGACAGGATGTTGCATGATCGGTTTCTTTCCCTGTCACATCTCCGCCTGCCGATCGAAGTCGGATCGCCGCCTGCACCTTGCAAGATTTGGGCTTCGTCGCCCGGAGAAGCACCGGCGCGGTAACGCTCCCTGGCTCCGCCTTCTCTTGGCGGCGGACAGCCGTCTCAGCGTATCCCGGCCTGACACAGCGGCGTCCGGGAGAGGTCCTGCAGCGGGATCGCCGCTGAGATTGACGATTGGCTCTGCTGGGTTGACCACCTTTCCTTTTGCAACGGGGCTTCGACACGGGATGCCCCGTATGGCTGCGTGCGTAGATGCAAGGGGGCTGAGAGCCCAAGGGGGAAACATGTGGAGGGATGGGTTGGAAGCTTGAGAGAATTGCTTACGCGTCGCCGTTCCCCGAGCGCCTGCGAGCGGATACTTTATGACCTGTCCTTGGCGCCGCTCCGTTTGGGAGAAGATCAGACCGCTACCTCTCTTGTTTCTTCTTCTCGTCTGACTCTTTTCGGAAGGGCAGCTGGTCTGCAATCTTGGCGTTGGGTGTGTGCTTGGCCTTTCTTCTCTTCGTTTCTCCGTGCGATCTCTCAGCTCGGACAGGAGCCGATGACCCAAGATTGCTCTCTTGCGCTCCAAGTGCGTTTTTTTGAGGTTGGAAATTGGCCACGACGACAAGCATGAAGGTGACAGGTCCGACTCTCCGCCGGCGGAACCATGCCTGGCTCCAGATGAGAAGCCCCGAGAGGCGAGCTGCCCGACTTGCTCGACGCCAGGAATTGGACGACTCTTCGGACGACGCCGATACTTCGGGCGACGAATCCTCCGACTCGGGGGAGGAATCCGACGATGAGTCCAGCGCCCAACCTACCAAGACCGTCGCCCCACCGCTTGTCTCGGCGTCCGTGGGAGTTCAGGCTGGGAGCGGGATGGTACTATTGCCCACCGCAGGGGCCAAACTGACTGCAGGCGGCTCGCAGCTTGCGGCAGGCGATGGGGAGGTCGAGTCCGATGGGCCCGAGTCCGATGGCGAGGAGTCAGACGATGAGTCGACGAGTGCTTCGGCCACCGCAACGCCCACGTCGAGTGCAACGGAGCGAGAGATCATCACATTGACACCTCTGCCACACTCGTCGACGAGCACAAGTCTGGACGAACTCGTTACCTCCCTCACGCGGACGGCGCGGTCAACATCAGCAGCGACATCAGTCGTATCAGCAACAAGCGGACCCTCGTTTTCGCTACCAGCAACCGGCGCTGCGCAGTCCGGGGATCCCGGCGATCGCCCAGCGCCTGATCGCCAGCCACCACCCGACCGCCACGCACACGAACGCGAGGAAAGCGACTTTGCTGTGGCTCCTTCCTCACGGAACACGCTCAGCTCTGGAGCTGTGGCAGGCATAGTGATCGGGGTCCTGGGTATGCACCTGAATTTATCCTTCGCCGGTCTCGCTAGTCTAACTGCTTACTAACGCTGCTGCAGCCTTCGTCGCCCTCCTAGTGGGCGCAGCTCTGCTCTGGCGCAAACGGCGCCGCGACCGCGGCCTGCCCTTCTTCCCAGAGAAGCGCTTCCGACTCCGAGACGATGATGGCGGTTCCAACGCCCCATCCATCGGCGGCCCACTCCCAGGCAGAGTCGGCGGGCAGGACCATGTCAAAACCAACAGCCAAATCATGGACGAACTCATGCGAGCCGCCTACTCGGCCGACAACGGCACAAACGACATGGAAGGGGCTTTCGCACCGACCAAGCTGCCGCAGCAGCAGCAGCAGCAGCAGACAAACGCGTTCATGGATGAGAAGGCGTACGTGGCGCTGGCGGGCCCGCCCATACCCGCACCTCCACCTGTGGCTGTGTCTGTACCAGTGACACAGTGGTTGAGCGAAGTGAAGACTCCGACGCAGCCCAACGGTCCCGAGATGCCGCCGACCCCGCAGATGCCCCCTTCGGCGACGCTCCCGAGACCGGGACTGCCTCATCTTGCCGGTGGTGGAAGGGTGCCGGAGCCGCCGAGGCCGGCGTATTTTGGCCGGGACACCATGACAACGGAGACTACGAACACCACTGCGCGTTGGTACGGGTGAGTGTGTGCTGTTTAGTTCGCGTGGATTGGGTGACGATGGCGCTGTGGTAGACTGTGATGGTTGTGTCAAGTATGTATTGTACCGTACTACGTGAGAGATTCTTGAGGCTGGCCACCCACCCACGGTACTTTCCTTCAGATCCTGATGTAATAATAACAGATGCGGGCCAGCAACACCGCGATATATTAGGGGATTTGTTAATACTGAGCTCAGTGAACACATATGATGCTACCTAATCAACCAATCGACCAACCTGCGGCTCATCTTCAACTAGAAGTTGTTGTATGGCTCGGGGCTTCCCCACTTCTGCAGCATCACGTCATTCGTTGCCCGCATCCTTCACCAACAAACCCCTGACCCTTCAAAGCAAAGCAATCGAATCTCACCCTTCTCTCACATAATTACCAGGTATTAACCGTCAACAGTGAAGCCGAAATCGAAGAAAGAGAAAATGGCCTCAATCGACACCTCCCTACTTCCCCAACCAACAGGCGCCGCAGCAGAGCTGGCGGCCCGCCACGCCGCCCCGCGGCCGCTCAAGCTCTACGGCGGCTGGTTCTGCCCCTTCGTGCAGCGCGCCTGGATCGTGCTCGTCGAGAAGAAGATCCCGCACCAGTACGTCGAAGTGAACCCTTACAAGAAGGAAGGCGAGCTGCTCGCGCTCAACCCGCGGGGCTTGGTGCCCACGCTGAGTGTGGCTCATGCGGACGGCGGGGAGAAGCGCGCGCTGTACGAGAGCACCGTCATCTGCGAGTACCTGGACGAGGCGTTCGCGGATGAGGACCCGTACGGGCCGAGGCTGCTGCCCTCTGAGCGTCGTGAAGACGTGTTTGAGCGGGCGCGGTGCCGGCTGTGGATCAACCACATCGTGACCAAGATCGTGCCGGTGTTCTATCGGCTCCTGCAGCACACGCCTGAGAAGGAGTATCCGATTGAGGAGGCGCGTGCCGACTTTCTCAAGGGCCTGAGGGACTTTGCGCAGGAGATGCTCGACTCGGCTGGGGAGACATTGGGGGCTGCTGACGGGCCCTGGTTTCTGGGGTCCCGGTTCAGCATGGTGGATGTGATGCTTGCTCCCTGGGCTAAGAGGCTGTTTTTGATTGATCATTACAAGCCTGGTGGGGTGGGCATTCCGAAAAAGGGAGAGAGGGGAGAGAATGAGGAAGTGTGGGCGCGATGGGAGCGTTGGTTTGAGGCAGTCGTGAATAGGGAGAGTGTCAAGGCGACGTGGAGTGATGATGAGAAATACATTGAGGCGTATAAGCGGTATGCCGAGGACACGACACAATCCCAGGTTGGACAGGCCACCAGGCAAGGGAGGAGTTTGCCTTGAGAAAAAGCTTGTATTGGCTGGTAGCGGCCCTGGCTTGACTGCGTTCAGGTAGATGCCGAGGAAACAGAGACGTTTCCACCTCTTAATTAGTCTGATTTCCTTTGTTGTTTCGAGGTCCTTTTCTCGACTACCACACGGCCGTCTTCGATGGCAGATTCAGAGTGTCCCCGTTTCTCAAGTGTGAAGATATTTCAAACCACACTCTCGGGATCGCTCGTCGTTCACCAGCTTCAGCTGCGTAGCAATACAAATTGAGACTGGATGCATGGAGGTATACCTGGGCTACGACTCATGTTAAAGACGACCGTTCCATTTGCGAGTTGTCTCTATATCCAAGCTACCTGGCATTCTTGACTTCTTCCCCACAAGGACCACATTCATCGTCTAGTTAGCTTGGCTAAAACAAGACTTTCAGCCCTCGCCCTTCGTTACTGAGTTGGTCGTACTACCGAGTGGTCTTCAGAAAGTCATATGTTAGAAATAACCGCAAGCTTAGTAGGAGAGAGCTCAAAACGAACCCTGGGAGCTTCGCAGGTTACAGTTGCGCAGGATTCCAATCACCCGACAGCTCAAACAGACTTGAGTTAAGATCTTGATTATGTTCAAGACACTACACATCCCGCGCCACTCTACGTAGTGATTACCGGTCCCGATGACACCGCATAACCAGCAGCTCCAACCCACGAATACCGGGTTCTTTTCTCGCCTCTTTGAACCAAGCTTTAAGAAGCTCAGCGACAGCAAGATGCTAACGGCCACATACCTACCTCTGTTTACCTATCCTAAGCCTTGCCAGGAGTTCAGGGGGCTCAGGGATCGAACCGTCTACTGTGTAAGTGTTGTAACATCCAGCTTCAGCCCTAACCCTGACGCTCTTTGCAGTTTGCCCCACCGTCCTCCGTTTGATTCCCTTGCCGATAAGACCTGGGTACGTAAATACTAAGTTGTTTGTCACCGGGCAGTGATGTAACACATCGATGCCGATCTGAGCCTGACTCTTTCACCTACCGACTCTCGCTTCTCGCAATCAACGTCATTCTAACACACTGTTAACCACAGTACAGTGTGTGATTGATGAAGCTTCGCCATCTCCCACGCCTATCTGAATTCTGACGCTTCATTCCTCGATTTCCCACCCCTCAGTCTCATCATCACCGACGGCACAGCCGCAGCCTCGCCACCATAGGCCGCAAGCACTTCGGGGCCCCGCGCCCAGGAAAGAGCAAGCACTTCGGCGGACTTGACCGTGTTGACGACGCTGACGGCGATTCTGATTTCGGCGACTTCAGCGTCCAAGGCAAGCGACAGCACAGGAAGCCAAAGAAGAACAAAGGCAAACGGAACAAGCGCAAAATGGGCCAAGAACAGTCCCTCATTGACGACGACACCCCGCCTGTGACGCTGCCTGAGCGCAGCCTGGCCGCCGTGGCCGAGTTCATCAAGTCGGGCCGCGCCCGCCGCATCGTCGTCCTGACCGGCGCAGGCATCTCCACCGCAGCAGGGAGTACGCTCCCCCCGTTCCCCCTCCCTTGGTCCCTGGAGCCCTGCTACTAATTACTAACTTAAAACCACCATTCCCCCAGTCCCCGACTTCCGCTCCCCGGAAACAGGCCTCTACGCCAACCTGGCGGCGCTGGACCTCCCCGAGCCCGAGGCGGTCTTCGACCTGACCTTCTTCAAGTCTAACCCGCGGCCGTTCTACGCGCTGGCCAAGGAGCTGTACCCGGGCGTGCGCTACCGGCCGACCGTCTCACACGTCTTCATCGCGCTGCTCGCGCGCAAGGGCCTGCTGCACCAGCTCTTCACGCAGAACATCGACTGCCTGGAGCGCGCCGCGGGGATCCCGCCCGAGCTGATCATCGAGGCGCACGGCAGCTTCGCCACGCAGCGCTGCGTCGAGTGCAAGGCGCCGTTCGACGACGCCAAGATGAAGGAGTGTGTGGCCCGCGGCGAGGTGCCGCGGTGCGAGAGCACGCCTGGCTGTGGCGGGTTGGTCAAGCCGGATATCGTCTTCTTTGGTGAGGCGCTGCCGCGGTTGTTCTTTGAGAGGATGGATATGGTCAAGGAGGCCGATCTGCTTCTGGTCATGGGGACGAGTCTGAAGGTGCACCCGTTCGCGGGGCTGCCGAACACGGCCGACGAAGAGGTGCCGAGGGTCTTGTTCAATCTGGAGCGGGTGGGGTCGTTTGGCACGCAGGCGGACGACGTGCTGGTGCTGGAGGACTGCGATGCCGGGGTGAGGAAGCTAGCGGATGAGCTGGGCTGGAAGGATGAGTTGGAGAGGACGTGGAGGGACTTGGTGGGGGAAGAAGAGGCCGAGAGGCAGCTGCAAGGAGCGAAGAAGAGGGTGGCCGCTCTGCATGATGAGGTTAGCAAGCTCGCGGACGAGGTGGAGGAAGTGCTCCATATCGGTGATAAGGGGGGCAAGGATGGTGCGGAGAAAAAGGTCACCAAGCAGAATGAGGAGGGCAGATCAGCCCCTGTTTCTGCTGGAGACGACGGAGGGGGCAAAGAAACAGAGGCGGACCAAGCTGCTGTTGAGTCCCGCCCTGAAGATAACGCGGATCTGTCAGGACCTCGGGACAAGAGCTCTACGGGTCAAGAAGAGCAGGTAGACGGTCCTGAGAATTTCGCAAAGAAGGCGGCCCTGTAGAATTTTAGCGGCTCGCTGTTATCTACAGACTAGCAAGCGTTCTAGAGAAGAAAGAGGGAGTCTCTTCACCTGCTTTGAAAACCCTGACTGGTAGATCGAGTCCCTCGTGAAGTTACTTGGCTCCACCGTATATTTGGTCAATATGAATCTGTTGTTCGATTTCTCATTCAAGTTGCTTCGGGTCTCGAACAGCCGTCTCGGAAATTGACAGCTCAACTGTTCTCACTTGTACATAACTATACTTGCAGCCTTACTTAACGGGAGGCTCAAGGTTTGGCGTACCGGTATGTGCAGGACAAAGCCGCCCACGTTTCTGATCCTCTGTACTCGGATCTTAGAGATGGACTTTCATGAACACGACTCCATTTCCAATATCAAAGTACGGGTCGGAGAAATACAACATCTATCCCACTAATCCCACCTGTCAGTCCATGAGCTTTACTGTCCATGCCCACATAGCCTGTTCAGAGTATCAAAAAGCGGACAGCATAAGGGCCAGAGGTATGCAGTGGGATGGTTTCGCCTTGTTGATGATGGCGTCCTTTGTTCTGAACTTCACATCTGTACTGTACAACACGTCTGTATCAGAAACGCTCATGAACAGGCCCAGTGAACACCACACTTGTTGTTGGTCCCAAGTAGCCCAAAGTCTATTTAAACACATGAAATTTCATCAACATGGCTTCCTTTCCCGGGCTCTCTCATGTTCCCAAACAACTCTCAGGAGGACCGCAGAAACACATCTGTGAGCCTCGATCGAGAACACCATCGACAGACTTTCACAACAACGAGCCACAGAACTCCGCAACTCATCAACAAACCATAACCCATCATGGTTAAGTTCAAGCTTCCGGACTCATGCAGCGATACTTCGCTGTCGCCGCAACGGGAGAAAATCACCTTCCAGGGCCTCCCCAAAACACCAGCGCCGGCACCCCTCAGCTCAATCAC
Organism: Chaetomium strumarium; assembly: GCF_033439665.1. Taxonomy (NCBI): domain Eukaryota; kingdom Fungi; phylum Ascomycota; class Sordariomycetes; order Sordariales; family Chaetomiaceae; genus Chaetomium; species Chaetomium strumarium. The sequence continues at coordinate 5,376,103 of NW_026944429.1, read as the reverse complement.
CTCGTGGGAGTCGGTCTTCGAGACCGACGACGAGGATGACTCGGGCTACTACAGCCCTCCTGCGGGCGAGCTTTCTTTCCATCGACGGGACATCACGCCGCTCAAGAAAACCGAGTCGCTGCTCACGCTTGCCCTGAAACGCCAGCGCCAGCGCAAGGCCGCTCCTGCAAGGGAGTTCTCGTACATCCAGAAATTCGTCGATGAACAGCACCAAGTTGACATTCAACCGAGCGTCGAATCGGCGAACTACAATGACGATGACAACGAGGTAGCCAGCACCGACGGCGGCGCAGCCTTCTACGCGGAACTCGTGGCACACGCAGGCCTCAAGCAGCAATCCTTCGACCAAGCGCCGCTCCTTGTCCGCCTGGCTACCGACCTGGCGGTCGGCATCAAGCGATCAATTGCTTTCATCACCACCTGCTTCGGCCAAAAACAGCAGGAAAGTGAGCAAAGCCAGACGCAACAACAGCCACAGCCCCTTACGGGAGAACAAGAACCACTCTTGGGCGGTAAGCAGAAGCACCAGCAAGCCACCACCACAATCACAATCAGCTCCACCTCCACCTCCTTCTATTCTTATGTGCCCGCCAAGCCCATTTCCATTATTGCAAGAGAAGACACTCACCATCCCTACCATCCCTTCCCCCGCACCAGCCGCATCAGAAGCATCAACTGCAACGAGGACGAGGACGAGGAGGACTATCATCGGCTGATGCAGAAACAGCAGCACAAGCAGCACAACGAGATGATCCCGCCCAACACGGCCTGGGTGAACGACCAATGCCAGATCGCCCGCGCCGGTCCGCTCGGGCTTGCCGGCGAGGATGAGGACGAGATGAGTGCCTATCTCGCGCGGGATGCCGATTGGGTGTGCTGTGAGTGCAGTGGTGTGAACAGTCGCTGGGAATTCCTGTGCTCGTACTGTGGCGCGCACTCGAAGAAGGCGGGTTGCTGCCAGGCGGCGGTCAAGGAGGTTGATGGGCGGCTGGGGTTCTGAAGCATATGGGAGCTTGAGGATATTTTTTTTTTTTTTGTTGTTGTTGTTGTTGTTGTTGTGGGGGAAGGTGGGTGATATCAGCATCAGTGAAGGGGACTGACTGGAGGGTTCTGCATGGGAGCGGGAGCTTGAGGACTTTTGTTGTTGTGGAGAGAGGGTGGGTGATGCATCAATGAAGGACTGGAGGGGGAGGGGGATGGAGTCTAGGATGGCATGAATTAGAGCAGTAGCATCACTTTAGGGTGCCTTAATAATAATGAGTACCTTAACCTAACTCCACCCTATCCTTGAGAAGTTTGAGATTGATCCCTCAGGGGCTTGGTGAAATACCCTTGAACTTGAAAACACCGCCATTTGTGAAACTCCCATGACGCAACAGAAATGACTCCCCATGCTAAACTGCCCCGATAGCCTCCTCCTCCTCCTCTTCCTCCCCAGGCCGCAGCAAAGACCTCCGCATGTCCGCCTCCTCCACCTCGTGCCGGTAATTCAGCGTCTGGCGCCGCTGGCCCGTCACTTCCTCAACCCCAAACACCACCCTACCATCCGTGGATACCAGCTTGCCCGTGGCGCGCAGGTAGACGGGTCCAGGTCGTCGTGGGCGATCTTGTGATCCAGCGTGAAGGCAACATACTCGACGGGCCCGTCTCGAGAGCCCCCCAGCAAGTGGACGAAGGGGTCCGAGAGCGTCTCGGGCGAGCCAAATAGCGCCGTGCTATGCTTTTCGGCAGCCACGGGGGCGGCAGGCCCTGTGCAGTGCAGGAGATGGTGGGCCCTCTCGGCGCTCAGGTCGACGGCGGGATCGAAGTGCGCGAGGAGACCGAGCGGGAATCGGACTTTGACCCGGGTGGGTTTTGCGAGGTCCAGAGACGGCGCGGTGCTGAGTGTGATGGACACTGTTTGCCAGGGGCTGCCGTACCCAAGAGAAGAGACACGCCACTTAGCGGGTGAGCATAATCAGGTGAGGAGTTTATAAGTTAGAGCTGCTGACAAGGATTGTGGTTTGCTGCGCTGAGATAAGACTTGAAAACTTGGTAACATTTGGTTGTTTAGTTTTCAATAAACATGTCGGGAACCATGAGCGTTTTACACGGCGCACCCGCTAAGAAATGTCCCAAGTACCTAAGGTATGTCCATCGTCAGGTTGCCAGTATTTATTTCGTCCACGCGCCCTGTAGCAATACACCCCTTGCGCCCTTTATGCCCAAGAAGCCTCCATCCAGCCAATGAGAGTAGGCACTGGGCGGCCGTTGATAGTCCCACCAAGGGCGTCACAGAAATCCTTCCCACGGCGAGGTGTACACGGCTGAATCGCGAGACACGCCGGCGCAGTACCTTCGTTGCCCACGTGACACCCTGTTCTCCGGGTCCACGTAACCAGTGAACCCGCACAAGTGCCGTATACCTCAGCGGACTACTATGGGCCCGGCCGCTCGTCAGGTACTGGTGTTCAGAGACTCGACCGTGATATGCCAGTGCCTGTTGAGCACCCTGACCCTGGATATATGCGGCCGGGGCGCTGAGCGACCCGTGCAAGGCGATGGCTTGCACGGATTACCGCACCGCCGTCTAACAAGACGCCGGCAGAGGCGAACTCCACTCCAGGACCCGGCGAATACCACCCGGGCGCGATTCGCATGCGCTGGGGCAGGGCGTCGACGGTCGCGCGGTCGAGGCCGTAGCCAAGACATACGAACCGAAACGCCCACATCGTTCTCAGTCCGAACTGCACAGTGACGCATAGAGTACCTACTTACGGATACCGAGATCCCCGCCGTTACGCGCATGTCCTTGGATGTTGCAAGTAAGTGACCACAAAGAGCATGGTTTGAAGTGCAGTATCAATTCAGAAACAAAGCAACGCCATCCCCCAACGCCCCTTGAAATCTTGGCCTAGCCTATGAAGACTCCTAAGTCACCACAACACACAAAAGGAAAACTGAACATTATACACATATGGTTGACTGCTTGTTTGCCGGGTGAAGCAGGTCCACAGGAAAAGCGCCGAGCGTGTGTGTCCGTCGTGAGTGCCAGCGAGTAATCACGCCTTCTCCGTCCATGTGCAGTACCGGGAGATGGCCACAAGGGGTGTGACCGTTCCTCGACAACATACGGCAGGTGGCCTGTTAGAGTCCGCTTTGGTCCTTGGGAAAAAAGAAGGCGGACAACGCCAATTGAACATTCTGGGTGTACCCGACACACCACCCCCAACAAAGAATCTTTCTGCTCGCTAAAGAACCAGACACAGAGAATATGAACAAAGGAAAAGAGGCAAAAGTGAACGAGTCCGTCTGTAACAGTGAAGAATGAAGCCCATGTCCAGTCATCAAACAAGTGAAATATTACGGTGCCAGTGGGAATTGTGATAGTTCATCGTTATCATATCAGAAACCATCGCCGCGATGCCCGTGCTCGCGCCATGCCATAATATGCAATAGAGAGTATGCGCCATGGCATCCGCCAAGAATGCCGCCCTTTTTATTGTATCGTCGCCGGTGGCTGCACTTGTCGCCTAACCCCTGGGCTAGCGGTCCAGTCTCGGCTGTGGCTGCCAGCCGTTGAGATAGGCCATAAATCCCATCCCGAGAAGCACAACCCCAATCATTGACGCGTATGGTAGTGTGTGTAGTAGCGTCGCGTCTTGCTGCTGTCCCTGGACTGCTAGGGATCCTCCACTGGGCTTGGTGGTATTAGCCCCCGGCATGGTAGGCGCGGCCGGGGCGGTTTCCGACTCATCCCCTTCTGCTGCAGGTTCCTCGCTCAAGGGAGTTTGCCCCTTGTTGGCGCTGCCGTTCATCGTCGTGGCGGGCTTCCATAGCGCTTTGTCCTGGCTGGGGCGACGCCGCCTGCCCTCGGATGGCGACCTTCTTCTCCTCTCAACTTCTCGTCTCTTTTCTTCTTCGTCGCGCTGTCGAATCTGGAGCACCATCTCGGCTAGAGTCTTGCGGTCGGCATCCCGTTCGGCCTCGGCCTTCTCCGCCCGCATTCTGAATGCCTCCAACTGCTCCCTCAGACTGTTCATTTCTGATGCCATAGAGTCTATCCGGGCCTGGAAGGCGGCTGCCAGTTGCTCGGCCTTGTCTGGCTGGGTTGACGCAGTCTCGGTCTCGGAAATGCTCGGAGGACCCTCAGGTTCGGCGGTTGGAGCCTGTTCGACGGGCGGGTCGAAGGCCTTATCAAGTTCGGAGTGGCCGTTCACTAGCGGGGTTCCGGTCTCGAGACTCATCTTCGCATGCTTGCTTTCCTCCATCTTCTGCATCATATCCTCGGCATATAGCCGTGCCTCTCGTTCCTTTAACAGCATCTCCTCGAGATCCCGCACTCTGGCGCTATGGTTGTCAAGCTCCCTTTTGGCGTTGTTCAGTGCTTCGGTAAGGAGGAGAATTTGGTTAAGGTTGTTGTTGTCTTGTCGTACAGGGGACGTGCTTGCCGCCTTCGGCCGCTCCGTTGTAGCTCGCTTCAGCGACGGGGCGTCCGAAGGCCGGGCCGCGTCCGGCTTCTCCGGCAGCGGTTGAGACGGCGGTGGAGCTGGTGGCTCCGAAAATCGCGTCTTGCCACCATCTGACCGGAACGATATGTTCCCGTTCGTTAAGTGCGCTTTAGGAGGTTCAGAAACTTCGGCGGGCTTGTCCGCGTTCTTGATATCCTCCTTCGATAACAGCGCATTGATGAACTGGCTTGTGCGCGCCAGATCTTGGTTCTGTAACCGCGCATTGCGCATCTCCGTCTATCGCATCGTCAGTGCCATGGCCCCCCCCAAGCGGCTGGGGAATACAGAACGACGACTTACGTGGAGCTTCTTCACGATGTGTTCAGTTGTGACCGGGTTAAGCCAAAACTGCCTCTGCTGCGCTAGCGTGTTCGGCTGTCCTCCCATAGCCCCTGGAGGCATGCGATTGTTGCCTGCTGCTCCAGCCTGACTGCCAGCTCTGCCTCGGAATGGTGAGACACCGCCTAGCGGTAGCATCATGGAGCTACTTGAAGGATCGAGATCCCCAAAGTTCATGTCCAGAACATTACTCGTCGGGGATACGAAGCCCGCATGCTCAACTTTGGCAGCCACCTTGTGGTGCACAACAGTCTTCTGGTCCTCACTGACGATGTCGATTCCAAGCTCGAGATGGTCTTGGGCCTGTAATTCATGTGGTTCGGAATCTCGATTCTCCGGCGACAGCCGAGTGCCGTTCACAAACGTCCCGTTCGACGACTTGACGTCCCGAATCCAGATCTTGCCGTTGGCATCCGCCCATATTTCAGCGTGCTGCCTTGACAGTACCTTGCTGTCAAAGTAGCCGTTGACCGGGGTGGGTACCGTTTTGGCGTTTGTCTGCCGCCCGATGCGGAGAGTCTCAGGATAAAACGGGACTGTGATTGTCTTACGTTCGAAGCTCCCATTGAGGGAGAGCAGATAAAGCATTGGTTGTCGTCCTGAAGCGGCATCGGTACCGGGGCGGCCAAGCCCGCCTTGTGCTGCGAGCTGGTTCTGGGACGCTAACATGGCCGACTGTTGCTGGTGGGAAGCTGAGGTGCCATTGACGCCGTTGGCCATCGGTGTGCGAGACCTGGAGAAGTCGGCAGCCCCGTCTGGTTTTCCATTTTGCCACCCTTTTGGGTTTGGACGTTTTCGCGGTGCAGGATTCGGCCACCCATTCGCCTCTCCAGCGGCCTGTAAGGATACGCCGTTCGATTGCGAGCCAGCATTGGATGTCACAGTGGAGGTCGACGAGTTCGAAGATGTCGACGACACTGACGACGAAGAGTTCGTACGTTGTAGGGTTTTCCGCTGCATAAACATGTTGATTCCTCTGATGTCGTCCGACGGGTTTGTGGAATTCAGCGACTGTCCCCCATTAATCCATCCCGGCCGATTAAGATTCGCAAAGCTGGGAGGAGTCGCAACCGCAGTCATGGGGAACGCGCAACAGGAAAAAGGCGAAGCAGCGCGCGGCCGGGGCCGATGAGGATGTTGGCAGGGTCAGGCCGGCGCTGACACCTTCGCGGTCTTCGCATGCGCGTTACGTTGAACGAGGGCCCTGGGCAGAAGCACTTATAGTGCTCTCTCTTGGTGGAGCCGCGGTTGAGCAGGGCAAGAGTTCGCGGCCCACCTGCGTAGAATTGTCGAGATTAGCACTGACGTCGAGGCGTCACAAAACCGTCGGCTGGCGGATGCGGATGGTGCGATGGGGCCGGGGCGCGCTCGTAAAATGTGCACAAATGGGTGTGCGGCGATGGATAGAACAAGGATGCACGCACCTCGCAATGATGCAGTCGTCCGGTGGAATAAAACAGTCACAATATGCGGCGATACGGAGAGGTGAGGTTGACGAATTTTGATGGGAAGTGCCCCTTGGCTGGGGTTGTTGAGGCGCTTAGCGATCGAACTTGGGCCAGAAGGTGGCCTGCTCGCCCATGTGCTCGCCGCGCCCCTGCTCGAGTCCCAGTCGAAAGGCTGGCCGCGCCACTCCCCCTTGACTCCTGATTTGCAGATACGCCAAGCAACCTGTCACGTCGTTGACCAACATTCATTGCCCTCTACCACCGCACGGTGCAAGATCGCATTCATCCATCCAGAAGAGTCATATGGCTCGAAAACCAAACTAACTATCCATGATCAGTGTGCTGTGGTCTCAGAGCCCTCCTGAGCCCTGTTGGCATCTCATTCTCCACACAATTATCTACCTTACCTTGTACCATACCTGTATCTTAGATGAACCTGTCACGTGACCGTTGCTGGTTATGAATCGTGATGTGGCTCGACCGCTGCTCAGTGGGACTCGAACCCGAGTTCAACTAACATTTCAAATGGGCACAGTATAGCTGCGGTACTTTACGTCAAGCAGGAGACCTACTAATATGGACGGTAGAGGTGCTGAGGCGACTGTGGCTTCTGTGGTTACCAAATATTCCGTACCAACTTAAAAATGCGGATGGAACTTCGCGTTCCAGCTCCGGGCCGTGCTCCGTTCTCCTCGTGGTCCGTGCGCTGCACGGGCTCCTCTTTTGCCGACGGCAAGTTCCACCAACATTGCGCTGCCTGCATCATACCATGCATCACGTCGATACCTTCCACGACGACGCGAACAGCGCACTTTGTACATACAGCCCCTCGGCCTAAATCAGCAATTTTTCTGCCATCATGCCTCCGCCGCCTAGTCACCCGGGGGCCGTTGGGCCGTCGAACTTCGACAAACGTATGCACCCCCGCCAGCTCGTTCTGGAACATCATACGAGCAGCAACTAACTTGGTGATCAGTCAAGATGGGTGCTATGATGGGCGGCAGTATGTGCCACTCTGCGCGATGCGCGCTATCCGGCCCTTTAGCAAATCATATTCTCCTAAACTAACACTGAACGCCCCGCAGCGGTCGGCATGATCATCGGCTTCATTTTTGGTACGGCGCTTCCGGACACACTGACTCTGACTCTGGAGGAGCTGGGACATGTCTAACATGGAGCTCAGGAACCGTCAACATCTTCAGATATGGCGCTGGTCCGAACGGCATAATGAGGACGCTAGGCCAATACATGCTAGGATCCGGGGCCACATTCGGGTATGTCGTGGTCTCCAGCCGAGGACTCGCCGGTGATACTTGTTTAACATGATGCTTTGCGCAGCTTCTTCATGTCCATCGGCAGCGTCATTCGATCTGATTCGTCACCCATTGTCCAGGAGGCCTACCTGCGAGCCCAGAGGCGGCCGATTATCATGGCCTCGCAAGCCTTCCGCGCCCCTTACCAAACCGCTCGACGACCTGGCGGCAACTGATCGGATGACCTCGCTATGGTTTCGCATTTGTCTACGAAATTCGCCGGGTCCGCTTACCAGAAGTACGCAGAAGGCGATGTACAGTGCCATATGTGGTACATATGTTATGCCCATAGGGCCGAATGGGATGGCGTTCAGGTGGAAATCTCCCAACTCTTACCTACCTAGGCGCGATATGTTGTGTCAATACTACACTGATCCAGCGCTCTTCCTCGCCGTTCTTTCCTGCGGGACATCTTCCAGTGACCAGGCTTAGCTCACACCGCTCTCAGCTTGATTCAATCGATCCCTGCTCGACTTGGCCGAAATTGCATCGTGCTCCCTCGACCAACTCGCGCACGGCTCGCCCAAAGCCGATGCCAGGCATCCCATGCCACCCGTCTAAGACCGCTTCTTGGACGATTCCATGTGGCGCTTCCACGACTAAAAATACGAAGGCATGGATGGAATGCACCTCAACCGGCTCTATCCCTGGTGGGAGATATCGTCACTGTGGCACAGCGTTACCTTCGGCCATATTTACGCTCCATTGCATGATCACGGACCCGACGTTCAGCACCGTCTGCCTCACAAAATGACGCAGGACCAAGACACTGGGCCAAGCAACGTGCATGTCGTGCGTTTTGTGCCGGTGATACCAACTTCTAGGAACGTCCGCCGGGAAAAGCGGCCGGGCAAGCAGACATCCGTGCCACATGGAAGTTCGAACATGGGCAGATCAAAGGAGTTTATTTTGGCGTGCGTCGGCTCGTTGCATATGGCCGAGACGTTAGGCGGGTCCCATTCCTGGTATTAACCAGGGCTTCGTCTCGTCTTCCGGCGGGATGGGACACCGGGGCCAACACAAGGACCATGCAGTTCTAGACTACAAATGGTGATCTGAGAATTCCCTAGAAGGGGCGGCAGTGACGACGCAGACGAGCCGCAGACCCTGGAGGTCTCGAATGCTTCATCGCCGACGCGCTCTCCTTCCCATTTCGGATGGTGATGCAGCATCCCGAGGAGCTGAGGTGGCTTGCCACCGCAGGGTCGCATACATGATGGAATTTTCCGATATGCTCCTTTTCAGCTGATGTGCTTGTTGCTGGGCGCCGAATATTGACATTGTCCTCCATGAATGGCCCCGTTCCACAACGCCAAACCAGACTCGATATCTGGTCTATTCTACCATCACGACGATTTGGTGACTGGATGGCTCAGCCGCAGCTCGGCGGGTGTGTTGTCCGACAGACAAGTCTCAGTCTTGCGGGATTTCCACATAACGCTTTTTGCTTTTCCCGTGCTGCGTGGCGGTCGGCAAGGATCGCCGTGCTTAGACGCCTTCTGCTGCCCTTTGCATACCGTGCGGCTCTGCCATAGACCTTCGAGCTTCAGCCGCGCAGCAGCCACGCGCCGCAAGACGGGATGGCCCCTTGAGCAGGAACTACGTGTTCGCGCGATATGTAAGGTACACACTTGGCGGCATCACCGGTGTGCGCATACGAGCGGGATGCCCTAAACGTCGGCTGCGCCAACATTGACATGCCGAGACCCGATCACGGTTGAGGCGACCTTCCAGGTTGTTTGCTCTTCGCTAGCTTATCGACCGCCATCATCCTGCAGTGTGGGCTTCACAGCATGTGGCGCTTACAGGGGGGCCGTCTCGGTGCCCTCGCGGAGGATATTATGTTCTCACTGGGCTGCCCGTTCTCTCCTCCTTCTTCTCCCCAGCATTCCCATTATTTTTATCCCGCTGTATCACCTGGGCTGAGCAGATCTGCTCCGTCTTGAGCGGCGGATGTGATCTTGGCCTGCAGTCGCTCGTTTGCTGTTTGTCTTTTTCCCTTGTATAGGTTTATTTGCCTTCTATATCATTACCCACTATGGACCTCCTGGACGGCATTATCGACACTGTGTCCGACGCACTCGAGGTGCTATATACAGCCGTCGCCGCCTTGACCCAGCAACAGACTAATGGGTAACGCCATGCCCCATTCCGTGCCATCGCGGCTTTTAGTACCCGTTCTGACAGACCGCAGCCTTTCACTCTTGGGGACTCTGCTAGCCCCGATCTTGCCCATTTTCCTCACCAGCAACCCGCTACCGGACGGGTTTCCATGGGGTACGCTGACGGACTGGGGCAACAATCCGTATCGGGACTACCCCAAGACCGGAGTAGTCCGACGCTACGACTTCACCGTGAGCCGCGGCGTCATTGCGCCCGATGGATACCAGCGGGACGTCCTCCTTGTCAACGGCGCCTTTCCGGGGCCTCTCATCGAGGCGAACTGGGGCGACACGATCGTCGTGAACGTGCACAACAATATCAGCAACCCAGCAGAGGGTACCAGCATCCACTGGCACGGCTTTCTTCAGCATGACACTCCCTGGGAGGACGGTGCTCCGGGAATCTCTCAGTGTCCCGTCCCGCCCGGCAAGAGCTACACATACGAGTTCATCGCCAGCCTGTACGGCACGACCTGGTATCATGCCCACTACTCGGCGCAATATGCTGGGGGGATCGTCGGGCCCATCGTCGTCCACGGACCCACAAAGGCGAAGTACGACATCGATCTCGGCCCGATTCTGCTTAGTGGTGAGTCCAGTGTGGTTTCCCATGCCGTTCACATAGATCAGCTCCTCGATCAAGGCTCACCCATCCGCTTGTCAGATTGGCACCACAGAGAGTACTTCGACATCATCAAGGAAATGCTCGCCCCCAACGGCAGTCCCAGAGTGGTGTCGGACAACAACCTGATCGACGGCAAGATGCATTTTGACTGCTCGACCGTTGCTTCCGGCGACAAGACGCCGTGCACCAACAAGGCCGGCATCGCGAAGTTCAAGTTCCAGACGGGCAAGACGCACCGTTTGCGCCTGGTCAACACGGGTGCCGACGGCGTGCAGCGCTTCTCGATCGACGGCCACATGCTGACCGTCATCGCCGAGGACTTTGTCGCCGTGAAGCCGTACAACACCTCGGTGGTCACGCTCGGGGTCGGCCAGCGCGCCGACGTTCTCGTCACGGCCAGCGCTGGCAAGCCCAAGTCCGCTTTCTGGATGCGATCCAACCTCACCTCGTGCACCGCAACGAAGCAGCCCTATGCCGTGGCGGCCGTGTACTACGACCAGGCAGACACTTCGGCGACGCCGTCCAGCAAAGCCTGGAATGTGCCGGATCCCGGCACCTGCACCAACGACGACCTCGCCGTCGCGGAACCGCTGTATCCCATTGCGCTGCCCGACGCTACCTTCACGCACACCATGGACATCGAGCTGTTCAAGAACGCTTCGGACGTGACGCTGTGGAAGTTCAACGGCGTGTCCATGAGAACGGACTACAACAGCCCCGTACTCCCGCTCGCGGCGCAGGGCAACTTCAGCTACCCGCGCGAGTGGAACGTGGTGAACTATCACGAGAACACGTCGATCCGCCTGATCATCAACAACAAGTCCCCTAATGCGTATGCGATGCCCTCCCTCCGTTCCCTGACCCGCTGAACTACTCTAGTGAAACAAAGTACTAATAAAACCTTTCTGTTGATTTAGACACCCTATGCATCTCCACGGCCACAACTTCTACGTCCTTCACGAAGGCCCGGGTGCGTGGGACGGCACCATCGTTCGGCCATCCAACCCGCACCGCCGGGACGTCGCCCTGGTGCGTGGCAACGGTCATCTCGTGATCCAATTTGATGGAAGCCCAGGTATGAGCTTTTCTTTTCCCCACCTTTTCCCGCCCCTTTCCTTCCAACCCCAAGTTAACGAAAAGGGGAAAAACAAAAACAGGTGTCTGGGCCTTCCACTGCCACGTCGCATGGCATGCCTCGGGCGGCTTCTTCGCATCACTGATCGTGCAGCGGGACAAGGTGAGGCAGATGAAGCTTCCGGCGGACGTGGAGCAGAACTGTCAGGCCTGGGCCCAGTGGTCGAAGCACAATGTTGTCGATCAGATTGACAGCGGCGCTTAAAAGGCCCGTTTTGGTGGCCCGCGTTGCTGCGCTGATGTGAGAGAGAGCGTGAGAGAGAGAGAGAGAGCACTGGGTTTGGATGGAAATGTCTTTCATTGTATGTTCTCCGAAGGAAATTGTTCAAGAGGGCTGTTCAGCTTTTGTTTCATATGTTGCGTTGTCGTAGATTGTAGGTGGATGAATGTATTGAATATGGTGGAACGGGGAAGAAAATTGTATGTGCATACAAAGAAGAGGCCCTCATGTGCTGTACTCTGCTTCCTTGTCATCCCCGGCCGAACACTGTTTCAATGTCGTAGAGCTCGATGTCCTGTCCCATCTCGGCAGCCAGCGGCAAACTCGCCTCATCGGTCGATTTCTCACCCGGCCCGGAATAATGAGGAGGTGTCCTCAACAGGTCAAAGACGGAATGCTCAGACAAAATATTCATGTCTTGATGATCTCTACGGTAGGAAGTATGCCTACAATGCTAGGTGCCTCTAACAAACCTACGCCATTCCGGCAATCCCAGGCCCATTCGCCGCAAAAGCCCCATCCGCGTCCACATCCAAGCCTTTAAACCCATCCTCAACAACCCAGGAGCGGCCCTTCTCCGGTGTGTACAATGCCTCGCATGCCCGGCCGACCACGAGCAAGCCGGGTGGCCGACTCCCCTCCTGCTCGATGGCCTCGGCGACAAACCTGAGCGTCGTCCTGATGACCCGCTGGTCGGGGCAGCTTGCCCGCTCGACCACAGCGCAGGGGGTGTCGAGCGGCCATAGCGTCCTCATCTTGCTTCCCTGCTGTGGTTGGACGGGAGTTTGGCCCTCCCCTTCCTGCCCCAGCTCCGGCACTCGCCTTCCTTGCTGTTCTTCCTCGGCCGCGGTATACCGCGTCAACTCCGCCACCAGCCCCTCGATGCGGTGCAGAGCCATCAGGAACACCACCGTCCTGCTCTTCACAAACTCGGGCGGCTGCGGCGGCTTGCCCTTCTTCCCCGTGCCCGTGCAGACGAGCACCTGGTCCGCCACGTCCCGCTGGGTGGGCGGGATACCCGCAAACAGCGGCGCGCTGAGACTGCTGGTGATCCCGGGCAGGACGACCACGCGATCGCCGAGCCCGTGCTGCCGGAAGAAAGCGACTTCTTCCCCGCCGCGGCCATAAATAAACGGGTCGCCCTGCTTGAGCCGGAGGACCGTCTTCCCCGCCCGCACGCCGTCGAGCGCCTGCTCGAGCAGCTCCTCCTGGGCGCGGTCGGCGTTTCCGGGGAACTTCCGCGCGATGGAGACGGGCGTGCGGCGCGGGATGAGGTCAAGCACGCCCGCGGGAACGAGCTTGTCTGCGAGCACCAGATCGGCCGCCTGGATGGCCTTGTAGGTGGCCCGGGTGAGCAGGTCCGGGTGGCCGGGTCCGCTGCCGGCGAGAATGACGCGGCCTGGCCGGGAGTTGCTGGTGCTGCTCGCCACGGAGCCGGGCCCTTGCCCGGCCGGATACGATTTCAAAACAGCCTCGACATCCTCGTCCGTAATGGCAGCCAGCCTCTTCAAAGGCCAGTACTCGCACACCTGCGCAAGCCACCTCATCCGCCTCGTCTTAGCCGCCTCGGCATCGCCTTCCACAACCAACCGATTCAGCCCCGCCGGCTGATCAACCGAGTCATCGACCCCATCATCCATCATCTGCGAGGCATCCTCCTCCGCCTGCTGCTGCTGGTGCTGCTGCTGCTGCTGCTGCTGGTGCTGCTGCTGCTGCTGTTGCAACGCCAAAACCCTCCTCCTGACACCCCCCAACCTCTCGACCGCCGCCCCCAAACCCTGCGGCAACCCGGCCGCCACCTCGCGCCTGATCCTCCCGGCAAGCTTACACCCCCTGCCGTTGGTGGTCACGCCGATCTGCAGCGGGCCATCCACGTGCACGCTCAGCAGGCTGAACGAGCACAAGTCGGGCGCGTCGACCACGTTGACGGGGATCCGGTGCCGTCGGCACAGCGCCGACACCCGCTCCACCTCCTCTCTTTTACTGCTGCACTCGGATGGTAGAGAGGAATGGTGGGACGTGATGAAGACGGCGTCGACGACGCTGTCGACTTCCTCCCGGCCGAGGGTGAAGAGGTCGGTATCCGTAAACGGCCGGGCGAGGTGGGTGAGCGAGCCGGCCGCTATGAGGGCCGCGAGGCTGTAGTGCAGGGGTTGCTGCTGCTGCTGCTGCTGCTGTTGTTGTTGTTGCGTATCTGTTGCTGGTTTTGATTCTGATGGCGATGGTGCTGGTAAGGGCGCTATGAGGATTGGCCTCGCACCCGCGGATAGAGAAGACGAGGCCCGGGCTGCGGCGAGGGGGTTCGCGCCCAAGATGAGGTGGACGTGCCCTGTACAGTGCTGCGCTGTGAGCAAAGAGGTGTTGGAGGTTGGTGGCAGCCGTGGCGGCGATGGTGCTGGCAATGAGGATGCCATTGTGATCACCGGTTGAAGATGGCCAGAACGGTACAGGAGGAAATGGTCGAGAAAGTGAAGGTAAAAACCTCAAGGAGGCCACAGACGGTTATGACTCCCTTCGAAACATCCCTCCCGGGCACCCGGTCCAGCCAACGATACCCACATCTCCGCCGACTCCGATGGGTGTGACATGATGGGTTTTGTTCAACTCTTTATCATCACTTCGGCGGCCCGTGGATATGGCATCTCCAACCAACCAGTCAGAGTGCCCAATTCTCGGCTTACTCCGAAATCTTTTCTTAGAAAAGTTAGTGTCCGCTCACGCCATTTCACGGGGTCAGCGCCGCTCCTTATCGCTTATCGCCACCCCGCTGTGCCAAAGGAGGGACGAACGGTCTCGACTCCGCGGGGAATCGCGCCCAACCCGGAGATCCTCGAACAGGACGTTGTCGGCCGCATTTGGGACAAGCCTATGCCTCGCAGTGTTTTAATCAGGATCCGCATTTCCTGTCGGATTGCGTCTAGGTTAGGCAGTACATAACACAGCAGCTTATTAAGGATTGAGTGTCGGCCCACTTCAACTGCACTTAGGGGTCGGGAGAGACTGGCTGGGCTGTGTTGTTACTTCATGGATTGCGATTTCCAGTCCAAGGTCGATAAGGTAACTGTTGAAAGGGATAACAATTGCCACCACGACTGGCCATAATCGGCGCAGTCGTTCAAATTAAAACACCTAACGAAGTGTAAGAAGAAACCGCAAGCTGCCCTAAATACCTTAAGCAGCCCAAGCAACCCCCGCATAACACCTTTCGGATCACATAACCACACCTTGGAACCCTGTATTTTCCGCCAGTCGTCCGTCGCCATTGCCCATGTATCGTTTGGAAGCGACCAAACGGAATGTGCCGGTATCAGTGCTGATCTGATGTGAGGTGTAGCGCACCAGTTCGAGGGGGAAGGGCTGCAGCACGTGGTCGTACGTGCGGGAATCGAGTCGAGAATATATACAGTCTAACTAGTCGCCTCATAGAAGCAACGAATCCGTATCGTGAAGGTAGAGCAGCGCGCTGAAACAACCGCGGTCGGACCAGGATGAAGATATGATGGCATCGGACTCGGAGGACGCCCCCGGCCGTTTCTGGTGTGATGATGGAGCTGCGACATATGGCTGTAATCTGATGTGTTCGGTTGCCTTTCAGCGACTCGCGTCTAACAGGTGCCGTTCTGATCTGTCCGGCCCAGGCATCCAGGTGGTCATGTCGTGTCCGTCTACATGACGGTGCACTTGGAGTCATCGCGCTCCTTCTTCACTGATAGCGCGACACGGGCCGCTTCAGTGAAGGCTTCGTTGACTCCCCTATTCCGCATGGCGGAGCATTCAAGGTATCGGAGAGCGTGAATCCGGCGTGCCACTTCCAGCCCTTGGTCGTAGTTGATCATCGGCTTCTTCTCCCGTGGACTGCCATCTTCGTTTGCTCCATCCTCCTCCTCGGCATTCTCCCGCAGGTCGCACTTGAGCGCCACGAGTACGAGTTTGACGCCAGGACAATTGTCGGCAATCTCGCCTACCCACTTGCTCTCGACGTTCTCAAGCGAGTCTTTGCTGTCCACCGAGTAGCAAAGCATGATCAAGTCGGTGTCGTCTGCAAATCTGTCAGATATTGCCGCGTGAGGGTAGGCGGGGGGTGGGAGCGGCCGGGCGCACCATATGAAAGACTCCGTAACCTGTCAAATTCCTCTTGCCCAGCAGTATCCCATAGCGACAACTCGATGTGCACATTGTCGACGAATATGTCTGTACAATCGGCGAGTCAGTCACCTATGTCGCGCAATTCGCCCCGAATTGTACCCCACAGGGATGCACGCACCATGCACGTAGTTTTCGAACACTGTTGGCTCATAGACGGTAGGGAAGTAGCTGTACGTGGGTGAGCAAGGCGACGAACTGGGCGGCGTGCTGGTATTGAACTCACCCTCGTGTGAATACGTTCAGCAACGATGTCTTGCCGCACGCACCATCGCCTCTGTGCCGGGACGCAGGGTGTTAGCTCAATCGAGTACCAACATGGGATGCCATGTCCCGTTGGCCGAGGGAACTCACAGCAAGACGAGCTTGCGCTGCACCGTCTTGGAACCCCCCAGTCCACAAGGCATTATTGCGACTTAGGTGTAGCAAGAGAATATGATTGTTCCAAAGGCGGCCGTGTCCACGAGGCAGGGACAAAATGGTGTGTATGGGGCCAGTGGCTTGTCGGTGCTTTACACTCCTTGCTCTCGCTCGATGTTCGTTCGCGTCCGTCAAGGTGGTCGGAATGTGGGCCCGGTTATTGCAGGAAACCAGGAACAAGAAACCAGACGGAAGGATAGCGAACGAAGATCGGGCAAAACGCCGTTGGAAAGTGTGAGCGATGGGGTCGGAACGGGCCGACCCAGGGAGTCGCAAGTTGAACAGAGCTGGCGAGGCAGCAGTGCCCGGTGTGAGATATGGATACACGAAGGAGCAGGCGCTTAGAAGTTAGGAGTCACAGAACCCCGAGTCCTCAACCGAGCCGTCGCCAGAGTTAAAGTGAACGTGTATCACCGGAAAGCGTGACACCAGGCGAAATGGCAGGCGTCGTAATAAACGAGCGACGAGGCGAAAGGGAGAGACTGAAGCTGGGGTGCAATTGAAGACGGAGATGAAGTCAGCATCACTACGGGGAGGTGTGGAGCGCAACCAGTGACAGGTAGGGACCCACATGCTCGAACCTGGACCGAGTTCAACCTGCAAGGATTTGGCGGCGTTCCGGGGCCAGATTCGTCTGCTATTGAGGAAACCTAGGGTAAGTGGCGGAGCGACAAATGCAGGCGAAGGGGGCAACGCTGTGCGACGAATGCAACGACAATTTCGGTAGAATACAGCAGTAACCGACAACGTCTCCCCTTCAAGGCTTCACATGCCCGAAAGTGCTCATGTCACCAAGCGGTGGCAGCAATATCCTTCTCGCTCTAGCGATGGATGTTTCACGTCAGGTGCTGTGCCCTATGGCAGCTTTGAGTGGGCAGATCAGACTCGGAGACGCTAACGTTAGGCCCATTGGTTCCAACGTTTCGACTGGTTTTGAACTATTGATCTTCGCTGCAAGCAAGACCATGGATCGGCTTCTCCCGAAGATCTGGATTCAGCGCGCCCGAAGAGGTTCAGGCCCGACCTGCCAGAGTAGGTAGGTATCCTCGCGAAACCGTAAATTCGCTTCCATACAGTAGTTCCAATGCCATACCGGTCCTAGAGTGGTAACACGGTAACACGTCGTCATACTTCGTACACGGCGGCGCACCCGAAGCTACCACCTCTGCGCTGGGTATCACGTCTCGTATCCATTAATCTGAGACCCTATAGATGATTCCCAACAAGCTCACCCGTAAAATGATGCACACCACGACCGCTGCGATAGGGAAACGAATACCAAGCACCGTAGTCTTACCGCCTCCCCGCGCGATCCGCAACCTTGAGCTCCGTAGCACGACTATGAAGCTGGTTCATGAACCCGGCGTCACCACCAAACCGCTTGTTGCGCTGCCGCGCCCGCTCATCTGACTCTTGTGCCGCCCGCTCCTGCTCCGCTATGAGCGCTAGCCGGCGTTGGCGGTCTTTGTCGAGATCGGTTGCTGCCTCCTGCATGGCAGCGAGCTTACGGGCGCGCTCCTCCTCCTCGGCCCCCTCCCTCTCTACCTCGGCACCAACGGGACGTCTATTGTGCCTTGGTGGGCCACGGTCAGGATGGCCGTCGTGATTTCTCCGTGACCGGGACGGGTTGCCGTTGCGGTACCTGCTCGATTCTTCACTGTATCCCCGTGATTGCCCGGTGCCTTCCCGTGAGTACACCTCTCTTCTCTGAGTATCACGGCCCGGGGAATAATCCTTGCTTCTCCGATCATCACGGTCGGGAGAGTAGTCTCTCCTGCGCGGCGCAGGGGACAACGATCGAGAACCTGCCCTGAACCGGTCATCCCTATATCGACCATCTGCGCTCCTGTCTCGTTCATCCCGTCGATCCTGCCTGTCTTGGCTGCTCCTTCGGCCGCGATCATCTCGTCTCTCTCGTCTGTCCCGGGAAACTGCGGACCCAGACCTGTCTCGCCTTCGATCGCGGCGAGCGGGGGAATCTCTCCTCCGTCTCCTCCGATCCTCCTCCTCCGAATCGTATCTTCGCGGACTCCTCGACCTGTCCCTAGAATCTGATCTCCGCCTGCGGGCATGTCTCTCGCCGTCTCTGACGTCGTCGTGACGATGCGATCGGTGATGTGAATGGCGATGTTTGTGTCGTCTCTCCTCCTTGCGCTTAGATTTGTCTTGTGAATCGTCGATGCCCATCGATGCCAGCAGTTGTCGCCTCCTGATAGGGTCATTCATCATCGCCTCGTATGCCTGCTGCTCCTGCCTCTTGATCGCAAGTAATGGGTCTTCCCGGATCTTCGCGGCAATATCCCGGGAGTTTGTAACAGCGGCCGCCGGCGCTCCGGCGAGCGCATCCACGTTTGACTTCTGCAACTTCTTGACATCGTTGTCCTGGAGAAGCTTGTCAATCCGCCGCTTTCCGAGTAGGTAGGCTTCGTTCTCGGCCGCGTCGCCCGCCTGACCGTCAGTTGGACCTGAGTACATCCATTCTACCCTCTGCGGTTTGGGCTTCCCGCCTGCAGCTTCAAGCGCTTTCTGAAGCTCTTCCTTTTTCCGCTCCTCTTCGATCTCCTGCAAACGCTGCTGCAGCTTCTTGCGTTCCGCGATCGCTTCCGCCTCGGCCTTTTGTGTCGCGGCAACATTCCCTGATCGTTGGGGATGCCAACTCTTTTTCATATTCAAATCCCCGGAACCCATCTTGGCGGTGTTGATGCTGCCAGCGCAGCACAAATGCTAGAATGGGCAGCGAGGCGTTCGAAGGGTGGACGGTAATTAAGGGCGCTAGCGCAGCAAGGTAGTCGTCTGTTTGACGGAATCGGGCGATGGAGAATGGCTAATTCTCCTTGTAGTGATCGATCTTGATGAGTGCTGGCGTGCGGTTTGGGGTGGCGACCCGAGCCTTTTTGACCCCGAATTCGAGTGGCCAAGAGAAGTTAGAAAGTGCAGAAAGCAGGTATTTGGACTAAGTGCCATGATAATTATAGAGTGCTATGGAGTGCTGACCCAAGGTCTTGTGCAAGTCAGTAACCAAAGTTGCTCACATACGCCAAGTGCGAGATACTGATCATTTTCACTTTATTTTGGTTCCTACGGCGCTTTCGTCACTCTTTCAGCTTGTGTGATGGCTCCAGACCTAACCCCTCATGCCTCTATGATCCATCAACAAACCTCCGGTTAGGTAGTCAAAGGTACGGGAGCTCCTCCTAAGCAGAATAATTGATACAGGAAAACCGGTCTCTCAGAACACCACCATAATTACATTAGCCACAGCACGATGTAGATAAACAGTTTCATGATGTTATTTTCCCTCTACAATCAGTCTTACTCAATTTCCCGTATAGTTAGTTTTAAACTGCATGTGTTTTCACCTAGTTATGATGACTTGTATGGTGGTGGATTACGTTTCCTGTATCAATTATTCTGTTCAGCGGGACATGCTACCAGCTGTAGCCAATCGATAAGGCTTTACCCCACATCCATGAACTAGCTCGCCTCCCCATTGAACTTCAGCCTTATCGCTTCTCCGTGCCGGCCTGGACTTCACCGACCACTGAACCTGAATCAGCGACCGTAACCTGGAAAATTTGCGTCTACAATTCCTCGATACTACGTAACAGACAGATACGTGGAGTATCAGTTGATTCAATTCAGCCATCATGTCAGACGACGATTTTATGCAAGCCTCTGACGAGGAGTATGACTTTGAGTACGAAGATGAGGATGATGACGACAGCGGCGATGTCGACATCGAGAACAAATACTACAACGCGAAGCAGACCAAGACATCCGATCCCGAGGAGGCTTTGGAGGAGTTCTTAGGGATACCGGCATTAGAAGAAGAGAAAGGCGAATGGGGTTTCAAGGCCCTCAAACAAGCCATCAAACTGGAGTTCAAGCTGCAGCGCTATGAGAAGGTCCGTAGAGTGGATGAAACAGCGGGCAAGCGGTGGCGACTCGGTATCTGACAAGCAGCAGGCCGTCGAGCACTATCGAGAACTCCTAACATATGTCAAGTCGGCCGTTACGAGGAATTACTCGGAGAAGTCTATCGACAACATGCTCAACTTCGTCGAGAAGGGCGCCGACAATCCCACGGCAGTACAGTGTATCGAACGGTTCTATTCTCATACCCTACAATGCTTCCAGAGCACCAACAATGAGCGTCTTTGGCTCAAGACGAACATCAAGCTAGCCAAGGTGCTCCTCGACCGCAAGGAATACCACGCAGTTGCCCGGAAGCTAAGAGAGCTCCACAGGGTGTGTCAGAAGGAGGACGGCACCGATGATCCGAGCAAGGGCACCTACTCGCTCGAGATCTACGCCCTCGAAATCCAAATGTACTCAGAAACGCGGAACAACAATCAGCTCAAGGCGCTGTATCAGAAGGCGCTTAAGGTGCGCTCGGCAGTGCCGCATCCCAAGATCCAGGGCGTGATCCGCGAGTGCGGCGGCAAGATGCACATGAGCGAGGAGAACTGGACAGATGCGCAGATCGACTTCTTCGAAGCCTTTCGCAACTACGACGAGGCCGGCGACCTGCGCCGCATCCAGGTGCTCAAGTACCTGTTGCTGGTCACCATGCTCATGAAGTCAGACATCAACCCCTTCGACAGCCAAGAGACCAAGCCCTACAAGAACGATCCGCGCATCGCAGCCATGACCGACCTCGTCGATGCCTACCAACGCGACGACATCTACAAATACGAGGAAGTACTCCAGAAGAACAAGGAGCTACTCGCCGACCCCTTCATCGCCGAGAACATCGACGAGGTGACGCGCAACATGCGAACCAAGGGTGTTGTCAAGCTGATTGCCCCTTACACGCGCATGCGACTTTCCTGGATTGCCGAACGTCTGCGTATCAGCGAACCTGAGGTCCAGGACATTGTCAGCTACCTGATTGTAGATGGTCGCGTGAAGGGCCGGATTGACGAGCACGCGGGCACTGTGGAGATCGAGTCGAACGGGGACGCCGAGCGCGCGAGGGCTATTCAGTGCTTAGCATCTGCCGTGGGGGATCTGTACACCGCAATATTTAAGGACGGGGAAGGCTTCCGTCTAGCCGGAGAGCTGGCTCAGGGCGGTGGCTTCTCGGAGCCACTAGCCGATTACCCTGCCGGGCATACCTTTTCAGACCGAGGCCGACCAGGTGGAAGAGGACGGGGGCCGCGCCGGGGAGGCTTGAGAGGTGTGACCATGACGACACACTAGGGAGTGAGCATGATGCTTGGTGCCTGCCGAACTACTAGCAGTGTACAGCTGCTGACGAGTGTAACGAGCAAATACATGTACAAAGTATGGCTTGGTGCAATGAATGAGGATTACGCGTCGAAGCTTTGGGAGGTGATGCAGGGCATCTGGGAAGTACCCTTACAACGACAGACTCGTATGGCAGGGCCAACAGAAAGATAGTAATGGTATGAGTGCTATCTGTTTTTCTACCTTGAGCGAAGAGATGACATGTCCTAACGCCCGCGTCACGGTCTTCTCCGCTGGGCCGTGCCCGGTTGCCACTGTCATCTTCCACACGCGAGCAGGTACCTTTTCCTCCTTGTGAGCAGCGCGAATCCGTGTGATGCCCAAATGTATGCGCCTCAAGACTAAGTGCCGTCTCAGTGGTCCGGTGTCGTTCGAGCCCTCCAGCTAGCTACCTTGAGCAAACGGAGACTTACGACTGAAGCTCTCAGCCAGGGCTCCATCCATGGCATTTGCCTTCTTACCAGAGAATCCCGTACAAGTGATCGACCAAAGATCAGCATCGAGCAATCTACGCAGCGGTCCGCAAACAGTATGCGTTGCCGTTGCATCTAGGTGCACTCTGTCTCCTGCAGTTCCGAAAAGTCAACCTGAGGAGCGGTGAACCTGCCTTCATGTGAGCCAAAACCACAGCATGAGCATGCCGATACCGCACATCTTGGCCGAGGCAACATGGCAGATACGGCCCCCACATAGACGCACTTCTTGATTAGCATACGAGGGCATTTAAAGCTGCACTACCTAACCGTTGCATTCGGTGTGTGTGAGGGGGCGTTGTGGGAAGCAGAGGCAATTTCTCAAGCGAGACGCCGAGCACTGGGCCGGTGACACCGCTGCTGCTAGGAAACGGGAGCCCGCAGCTGCCGTGACGAAACAGGTCAACGCTGCAGCTGAATCCCGGACCGTATCGGCAATACACATGGCTGCCGAGATGGATGAGAGGTTATCCTTGATGGTCACGCCAGCGTAACCGGGACAATTTGGCTTGCGAAGCGGGAGGGCGCAGATCAGAGTTGTCTGACCGGTGGACGGGTAGAGGAGGCCGGTCAGGAAGCGCATAAAAGCCCGTCGGGTTGTGGAGATAGTCCGCATCGCGATATCAGTTCAAGGTTTGTTTCTGAAGTCTTTCAGCCTTGAGGCACGCACAAGGCCAATCAAGCCAATCCCCGCTTTCTTGCTAGCTGGTACCGTGGTGGCCGCACCAAGAGCGGCCTTCCGTCCTGCTAAAAGCAGCCAGTCCGAGCCGTCTTGCACGGCATGCTCTGGCCTGCACTCGACAGTTTGTTTCGTTGCCCAACCGAGCGGTGAATGATCGTATCCGCAGATGAAAGCTCAACCCTCGGCTTCCGTTCCAGTGGGTTCTGCGATGTCCATTTTGTTGATAGTTTGACCGTATTCCACTCCATGACGATTTGAGATCTCATCAAGTATCGGCGAGAGATGCCTAGCCCTGTACCGCAGTCTAAGGACGGGCAAAGGCATTTTGGTAACATAAGGCGCCACTATATCTTGAGCTGTAGCTGTATTCGGCTGTGGGCTGTTGGCTGTAGGACCTTAGACGCGCGGGAAGAGACATGGGCTTGGCAAGTGTAAGATCGAAGAAAGTCGACGGACGACGGCGGGTCGTATTCCGGGGCCGGGTCGGCAGGCAAACGTGCTCTCCTAATCCAACCTAGTCGCCGGTGTCATAATCGCCGCGGTCCGGAATCACCAAGAGCGCCGTCCTGCCAAAGGATGTCCTAAGCGAACTAACTAGCTGGAACTTGGCGATCGACCGAGCTCAACAGACCGCACAGAGGCCGTTGCGATCAGGTACGCGCGGGCGGGCACACGAGAAGACACACTGACACAGTGCGATGGTCCAGCGCCGGCAAGCATGGCACAATGACGGGCAGACGGGCGGAGAGCGGGTAAACGAGCTTGAACGGGGTTGATGGTGCATTACCCCACTAGCGATCGGAGGGTCGTACAAGATGGATTGTGGGGTTGGAAGGCGGGAACTGGCGTCGGTCTCGACCTGTCCCAACCGCAGCCTTTCCCGTCTCTGATTGATGAGACATGGGAGAACGGCGACGTACAGGCAAGGAAGAAATGCGCCTCGTACCTAGCTACATAAACGAGTGGAAGGTCTGAGGAGGTGGGACATGGATAGAAGGACAAAGCTCAGGTACTGCACTACGGATACACTAGTGTGTGGAGTAAGTACGCAGGTGGACCTTCCCCACACTCGGGCGAGCATTCTGGACAGGATGTAACGCCCCACTACATCTACGTAACAATCCAATCAAAGCAAGTACCACAGTACACTGCCAACCGGGCGGCCACCTGCTAGTATACACGAACCTCAAGAGAAACCACCACTTGATGGAAGCGGGAAAGACGATGGGCGGGACGACACGGATCTCGACAGTTCAGGTTGTATCAGCGACGTTCCACCAGAGCGCTTGGCAGACAATTTGTGACTCTGTCGTAGCTTCGATCCCTGAGGGCTCTGAGCAGAAACGGCCATGGAAAACCATCCATGGACGTCGAGCTACTAACCTCCAACGTTATGCACTCAGTAACCTTCAATATTATGGTACTCAAAATGGCCCGCCAATTATGCGTCACACACAACTGACTCTGTTGCAAAGCAAAGCGGTGCTGTGAACCACCTAGCAAAGCACACGGATACACCGAGCAAACGGGTGTTCAGTGTTCGCATCGTTTAGCCAACTGGGGACTTGGGTTCCATCATGTGCCTGACACCACCCCACGAGAACGCTTATTACAGTGCTCACAAACCGACGGAACCGTCATCCCGCTTGTTCTTGAACCATCATCGAGCATAAATGTCCATAAATGTCGGCCTTATATTGGCAGCTCTCTGTGTCACACTCCACCATGTAGCCTGGCAAGCTTGGTACGAAGTCAGGGTGTCAACGCACAAGACACTGTGGTCTGATTGGCCAAGTTAACCTGCAAGCCTCCAGCATCGCAGAACGAGGAGTACTGCGTAAGAACCAGGGGCAGTGCCTTTTCTTGCTAAGGAGACAGATGCATTGCGAACTGCAAGCGAAGCATTCGTAATACGGATACCGAGGCTGATGGTCAGGTCTCTCCTATAGTGTAAGCAGGGTGCTTTTTAGTGTGCGAGCTAACTTGAATGCGAGAATCCATCACATCAGCAATTCCAGTTAGCCAACCATACCTAATTTCCATCCTTCGGATCCCGGGGAAAGTGAGACGGAGTATGTCCAGGTGTGGTCAGCCACTCCTTCGAAAAGCCGGGCCCCACACCAGTACCGCGAGCCTGGGACGAACGCCCCCAGCAAGGCTCCGCATCCGCCAAGGCCATTTCCGCAAACACATGCTTCGACCGATGAATCGACACAAGTGCGCAACAAATTCTGTCGAAGTGTTGCTTTTGGGTTCGCGGAGGATCTTGGACATCAGAACCCCAGTCTTGATGTTGCGACGCTTCTCCCTGCCATCAACAAAGCAGTCCTCCACTTGCCATTGCAGGTGTATGTCTCGGTCCGGCAGGGTAATGGGTGAGCATCGGTATTGCTAAGCGTCCGCGTCACGTCACGTCGAGCAGCGTGCCTCGCTTTGAACGTTAGCGCAGCCGTAGTCTGCGGCTTATCTGTGCACATGATGCCGAGTTGGTGTGGGGAACGGTATCTTAGCCTCTGAATCCTGGCATATAATCCGGGAAGCTCTCCTGAGCTTGGGGTTGGTTGAGCGCGACCGTGACGGCGGTTGCTTTTGGGCGGGTTGCAACGGCGATGTTGGTTGCTCAGTCAGTTGCCTGCCGGGTTCTTGTTGTTGGTCATGAGCACGGAGGGATTCAAGGGATGCTTAGGATCTTGGATTAGATGTAAAGCTCATCTCAGGTCTACCATTACTGTTCGCGGTATGGAAAGACACAAAGCCCTCCTGCGGTCCGGCATATGTTACGATTAAACATGCCCGTAAGGTACGTATGAGGTCCCAAACCTAGATGCAATCCGCAGGCCGCTGGCCCTGAACGCACACCGAGTTCCGCCACAACTTTTCGGACCGTGGATGGTCAGGGTCCGGAGAGCACCAGCCGAAGAGACGGGCCGGCTCTGAGTGTTTACAATGATTGGCCTGGCGGCTGTTAGAGTCGTGTTGCATTATCAAGGTGCAGCAACTGTCACCGCCTCCGGAAATGTCCGCACTCAGTACGGGTAGTAGAAACTCTCCATCGATACTGGTAGCGACTTTTCCTATGTCTTAAGACCTATTGTTACACTCGGTTGCATGCTGTGGTGGTGCAGGGGCCCGTTGGAGCTGCAGTCTCGGACCAACAGCGAAAAAGCGTGGCGCGGTCTCGCTCATCGGTTCACGCCTCCGTTTCCTTCACCGCGTGAACCCCTCCCTCACAGCACCCCAGAAAATGGAGGTCTGCTATCTGCATGTGGATTCGGCATTCCACGCCAGTACTGGTTGACTACAATACATGTATATCCTGTGGTACCTGTCTACGTACTGTGGGAGTCTGCACGATCATAAGCCCGGGAGCCGCAACTGCTCAAGCTGCACTGTAGATGTTCTGAAGGCAAGCCCAGAAGTTTCTATTTCCCATGATCTTGAGCGAAATGCAATTAGATGTAAACAGTACAGTAGTTACCTACCTATAAGCAGCCGGGTCGCAGGCAGAAGATGCCCCCTGTTCCAAACCGACCAGGATCGAGCGGGATGTGGAGACTGTTGACGGAGGTTCCTGGAAACGGTTCAGTGGGTCTCCGTACCTTACGGAGGTTGTACTGTATGCAGTGTACTGTACAACGTCGTATGTACACTGTAATCCAAACGTCGGTGACCCATGCCCGGCTTACATGCAAGAACCAGGTACGGTGTGGTCAAAAGTTGAGGCGTTGAGGATGACAAAACAACATCACAGAATCACGACAGGGTGTCTCCATGTCCACCACGCACACGACATGGCTGCTTGTTGCGAGGAGCTCAGACCGCCAAGTCCCCGTCTCATTGCGCTGCCGGTTCTCATCGTCAATGGCAGGGTTGGCAGTCTCTGATTGGGTCAAAGAGGCCGGAGCCTGGGGCTTGCTGCGTTGTGGTCAGCGGGCCAATGCGTTTGGGACCGGCAGGGGTAGAGAGGGAAGGCCAGGGATCCGTCACTCTCCGAACTTGTTGTTTTCCAGCCAGGGCAAATCGAATCGCCGTCGTGGCATCACCTGCAGTTATGATGCCGCAGAGAGACATCGGGGCATGGCGATGGCCGGGAGCCACTGCAACGAAAGCTGCCATCCATCCAAGATATATTGCGAGCGATTGGGGCTAGCTAGACCTGGGTACCTAGGCAAAAACAATCCATGGATGCATCCAGGCTAGGTCGTTCTTCTAGGTGGTCCCCACTTGACGACGAGCTGGAGCCGGCTATCGCTTCTTTTGCTAACAAACTGGGCTGTTCCCTCCAATCTTCCAGGTCGGACTAGTTAATTTTCCCCTGCGGATAATCCTTTATTATGTTATTACCCTGCCTGCCGTGTCCATTTTTTTGTCTCCTCCCTTCCCGTCTACCTGGCCGTCGTCTCTTGCTGCTTGTGCGCCCTTAGTTAGGTGGTTGATGCTGGGTGTCGCCGCGGTAC
The DNA here is from genome assembly GCF_033439665.1 of Chaetomium strumarium. Lineage (NCBI taxonomy): Eukaryota > Fungi > Ascomycota > Sordariomycetes > Sordariales > Chaetomiaceae > Chaetomium > Chaetomium strumarium. The sequence continues at coordinate 5,348,947 of NW_026944429.1, read as the reverse complement.
AATACATCTAGATCGTCGAGTCGGTCGTTGTCCCGCATCTTTATTGAATCTTTACCGCTATAGATTCCTCTCTTTTCTAAATCACTTTCCCTGTGTCGTCGGCGGTGCCCCCTGTGATTGCTCGGCCGGTTAGGGACATACAAACTACGGTAGAGTACATACAGCCGACGGAGCTGGCGCCACGAAATCTCCACTTTGGCTCCCGGAGCCAACACGCAGCAGACGATAAGAACAGACAGCCCCGTCCCTGACTGTAGGCTGTTCGTCGTTGCTGCTGCCGGTGGTGCTCAGCTGCTTCTGACGTTCCAGGTTGCTGGCGTTCCCATGCTGAGGCGTCTGCTACTGCAAGCCGCTGTTTCGGTGCGCACACGCAGCACACATGCTCCAGGCAGCCGCAGTACTCGCAAAACGCCATTGACAGCAGACTCGACCCAAGTTGCCCTTCGCAACCGACCTCCGGCATGTTCCAGCCAGAGCCCACGGGATACTTCCAGGTGTCGACCGGGTATGCAATCCCGCACACTCTTCCGGAATACACATTTGAGGAGACGCCACTCCGCCTGAGTGACGGCCGAGGCTCCGTTGCAGCAGCGGGGCCAGGCGGGAGCGCTGGGCCGCTGCTCTACGGAACTCCCATTTTCAGCACCAACGTCCCCAACGCGCGCGTCGGCCCCGCATCGTCCACGGCTGGCTCCTTCCCCGTCGACTTCCACTCCACATTGCCCACTACTGCCACCTCAAGCGTGTCTGCGACCGTGTCTGCACCATCTCACCACAGACCGTCGTTACCGCTTTTGCCCAAGATGGCCTCCAATGCCGAAGATCTCGTCGCCCAGGAGGCGGCTGCTCGGGAATATCAGCCACAGTTCCAGGTAACGTCCACATTCAATTGGCTTTCGGCGCCTTGCCCTCTCGAGATCCCGCGCTCACAAAGGCCCCACGCTCTCACAGGGACCTCTCATCGGCAACAAGACGCCCAGCACAGCCATCACGGAGGAATATGCAAAAGCCGATCCCATTTATGTGCAGAAGACAATGGTGGGTGATCATCGATCAGCCAGTGCCTCATGCGAAGTGAGAAATTAGGCCAGCCTCACTGACCTTGGGCCAGGTGCTGCCACAAACATATTCCCATTACCGTCCGGTCCTAGGAGACGGAAATTGCGGCTGGCGGGGTAAGTACAACATGCTGTCCTGTGAGGGGGGTGTTGGGAATTCCCAAACTGACAGCGAGGCGGTAGCAATTGGATTCGGCTACTTTGAGACGCTGGTCAAGAGCGGCAGCCAGGCCCGCATCGAGTCTGAGAGGCAGCGTCTAGAGTCCCTGAACGCCTTCATTGAGAGCATCGGCGGCTTCTCACCCTATGTGTTTCAGGATTTCGCCGACGAGACGTTTGCGCTCTTGACGAAAATGGCCGGGCTTGTCGACCGCCCTGAGCAGGCCATGACGGAGCTGCTGGATGCCTTCAATATGCCAGACATCTCCAACTCGATCATGTACCACTTCAGGTTGCTGGCAAGCTCGTACTTGAAGGCCAACCGCGACACATACGGCGCCTTTGTCACCACCGACTCGGGTGTCGAGGGGTACTGCCAGGAAGTCCTTGAGCGCCACAATATCGAGATTGACCACCTAGGGCTGACGCTACTGGTCAATGTGCTCCTGAAGGATGCCGGCTTCGTCTTGGAGGTGGCCTATCTCGACCGGAGTCCAGGGTCAGAGGTCAATACCTACCGGTTTCCGGAAGAAGCAAATAATCGGCATCCGTCAGAACTCGGGCCCATCATCCACCTTCTCTACCGTCCGGATCACTACGACATCCTGTACGCGCCGGAGCTGCTGGATGTGCAGGTTCACCGTGTGGCCAGTTTCTCACAGAGCTACGAGATCGAGAGCACCCCCATGGCGCTGCACAGTTATGGCGGGGTCGCCATAGAGACGCTCTCCCTCATACCAGGGTTCGGTGTATCAAGTCCGGGTTTGGGTTCCATGCTCGACACGGCGCCTACTCCGCTCTCTACCTACAGCCCGAGTCCGGTGTCGCCATGGGAATCCGCGGCGTTTGTCGACCCGATTCAGCAGGTACCACAGGCACCACTACCTATCTCTACGCCTTCACCAGTGGCCCAGGCGCATCCCCTGCGTTTCAGCGAGTATTGCCAGCTACCGGAATACGTCGAGAACAACACGTGGCGGGAGCAGACGCTGCAGACTACGACATTCAAGAATAGCCACTTCAATGTGGCTCACTACAACAACCCAAACTTCCAACCGGAGGAGTACAAGCCTGGAGCCGACGATCATGACACACCGCCGCGGAGTTACCGGAAGAGAGGTAGTGTATAGACAAGTTTTGCAAGAGGGCTGACGGTGCGGGCTAAGGTGCTCAGAGGCGGATGGCAAAGGGCGGCCTCTAGGGCGGCATTGGACGGCATTGGACGGCGTAATGGAAGCCGGCGCTCTGGTGATCAGGAAGTGGAAAGATGGTCAAACAGAGTGCTGCTGCATTTCTCGGAAGCGCCACTCGACAATTTACAGGCACATAATGAGGATAACCGAGAGCATACGGATACTGGGTCTTCGACGCATTGGGGCCATCGCTGTGCTCACTCCAGTTTCACGATTTCCAACCACCTCATGCATTCCAGCCGCACAAGCGGCAGGCAACGGCGGTGTCATTTACTGATTCACCTCTCTTGTTACGTCATGTTCGAAGCCTACTGCCAATGGTATTCCAGGAATGGAACCATGGCTTTGTTCGCGAATTTTCTGACGTTTTACTCTCCAGGCTTCTCTTGTGGCATTTGCGATCGGCTGCGTTGGTGTGGGTGGGGAAAAGGGAACGGGCAGAGACAATTAGGCCCAGGTCGTATGTCGCATCAGACGACAGAGCGCGGGAGACAAAAGAAGGGTTCGAAAAGCCGGCGGGTCAGCAAAAAAACTGATGAGGGGAGGGAGTCCTTTCTGAAGGTGATGCTGTAGGGTAGGGCTTTTTCGAGCAGCAACCGGGCGAGGCTGCCATAGCTTCATGCCTGTTGTGGTCGGAACAGTTGACCGGTTGCTCGAGAAGAGCGGTCAACGACAGATGTACCGTAGTGTTAATCGATTCCGGGAGGCTCATAAAAGAGGCTCCATGGAGGATAAGGATCCGTGGATGATTTGGCCTCTTCCGCCACACAAAATCCGTTGCATTGACAGTTCTCTGGTGTTCCCATGTGCAAGAGCTCCTCCGGATCAAAGATTGTCGCCTGAGAGCACTCACTCAACCTTCTTAAACTCCAAGCTCTTCCGGTGCGACCCCTGTTCATACTCCATTCCGATTCGCAGCCCGCGCAAGCCACCTTAAGCTTCGACCTGCATTGCTGGATCGGATGGGAGCTGTCAAGTTTGCATCGTTCCATCGTGCGGCAGCAGTTTGAAACATGCATCCCGTGGTCTGCGGCATGAACTTTGTGTAGCCAAGCGAATCGCAGTGCTTCCGGGATGACTTGGCAGATGACAGATGACAGCCGAGCGAGACTTTTGGGTCACCCGGGTGCCGTACCCCGTGTGCACGCGACGCGGGCCGCGGGTGGCCAGGCCAACCCTGAGCTAAACTTGGAAGGCCCTCGCTCTTATGTGTATCCAGCCGGCCCTCTAACAACAGCTATGCACACATATTGTACGTACAGTTTAGATTATCCACCACGAAGTTACCTACCACCAATCAACTCCTTAATCCGTGCTAGATATGCCGTTTCTTCCTCTCCCGCCCTCTCATCCCAATCCTCACAAGCAGCACTATCACTCTCCCTCGCCGCCAATCCTTCCATTAACGCTAACGTCTCCTCTGCGCTCACCACCTCAACACCGCCCGCAATCTCGACTCGCCTGGCCAACTCCTCTGCCCACGCGGCCGCCACTCCCCGCTCTCTCCCTCCCCTCTCACCCGCTTCCAACCCTGCCCTCTGCAGTAGGGCATCAACCTCAGCCACACCACCGCCCAGCTGGCCCGCGACGGAGGTCACGCCCCTGCCCTCGAGACCACACGCCACAATCCTCGCCCACGGATTCCCCCGCTCATCCGTCGTCCCCTCTCCCTCCCCCCGGCCGCTGCCGGGCATGACAACATTGATCGCCGTGCCGAGCGCAGTAACATGCCTCCGCAGATGCACGCCGAGCGCAGCAATCTTTGCTACATCACCACCACCACCATCACCACCACCACCACCACCAACATCATCACCAACCCGGCCTCTCGTCGTCGTCGTCGGAGGAGAAGAAGAAGAAGAAGAAGAAGAAGGAGAGACCCAAACGCCCGGATCCTCCGTCGTGAACCCAGCCAGCCGAAAGACCCGCCCCAGCGTCGAGATGGTCGTGTCCTCCAGCGCCCGCGCCCAGCACCGCACCGTCAGCTGCCTGTGCTGCCGCGACTTGAGGTCTAGCACCGGCCACAGCACCACCTGACCCGGCCCGTGGTAGGTTGTCAGGCCGCCTCGCGGGGAGTGCGTCAGTCGGACGGGCAGGAGGGAGGCCGGCTCACTACTACTACTACTACCTTGTGAAGAACCTTGTGATGATGATGATGATGGTGGTGGTGGTGGTGGTGTTGGTGCTGGGAGCTGCAGCGGTGCGGTGAGCCGGGCGGTTTCGGACGGCGTGAGCGGGGATGTTTGGCGGCGGCCGAGCGTGTAGATTGGGGAAGGGGTGAAGGAGATTAGGGTTGGTGGTGGTGGTTGTGACGATGGTAGTAGTAGGCCTGTTGACGACGAGGTGCTGGTGTGGGACTGCGCATCCTTGAAGTCGAGGTGCTGCCGGCGCAGGTGCTCTTGTACGCGGCTGGCGAGGCTGTAGGGGATGTAGTGCGGGTGGATGCTGGGGAGGTGCAGGTGCCGTAGGCGGAGGCGCATGGTGGACTGCGAGGAAGTGACTCCGATTCCGCACTCACTCGGTAGTAGTAGGGCTGTCAAAGTGGTCAGGGCCTGGTTTGGTGGTTTGTTGGGGTCTGGTTGGGGACGCGCACTGCATGCCCTCGCGGCGCAAGAACAAACCTTGTCAAGTTGTCTCACCGTCTTCTAGGTTGTTTGTGTAAACCGGTAACGTTACTGATACGGCAGTATGGATACTGCCTGTTTTTTTGCGCGCGGTGGAGCTGCTACTCCCGTTCGGCGCCGCGCTAACTAACGTTACCCCGTCGCGTTGAATGGGAAGGATCACTGGCCCGGCCTCCAAAAACGGCGCCAGGACACAGGAACCAGGGGGGCGGGATGTTTCGAGTCTGCGATTGCGTCCCACCAAGGCTCCGCAGCGGCATTGGCCGCGCCGCCCCAGGTCTTGGCCCTGTCAAGCTCGGCAGTCGGTCATTGCAGCTTCCATGCGGGTTCCGTGCTCATGTGGGGTGCAGTGGTTCCTGAAATTCACGGTTGCCAGAAGAACAGCAGAGGTAATTCTGAAACAACATTGTCAATGGAATCTGAAAGGTTGATACATAACAACCTAGTCGCAATCGTCGCGTTGGTCAATCATTGTTCCGTCTTACGCCCCAGCGCCAGCGACTAGCAGTCCTTTGTAGGGATCAACATGCCGACTGCCGATGCAAGACTGTGTGGAGGAACGCCGGTTCGTTGAGGTACATACGCAAGTCAGGCTGAGCCAGACCTGAAGCGGCAAGGTGACGATGCCTTGTGCCGGCCAAGTCAATTCATTACATTGCATGAGTTGGAACACCTTCCATTTTCGGATGGGAGTGCGAGAAAGCCAGCCTGGGCAGCTTGCGAGATTCCAGAGCGCTGGAACTGAATGACTTGCTTGTCCTACACCAACTGTATTGTATTGTACAGTACATATCGATGCATGTAAGGTACCGTATGTACTACCGTACAGTATAGTGGTCCAGGATAACAGGTTCTCTTTTACATAGTACAGCCCGTATTGTACAGGTACTCTTCAGATGTAAGTACACTCCGTGCTCCGTTCACTCAGCTCCGCATGAACTCGGCATCCTCCTTGTCGTCCGGGTCCTCAACCTCATCAATGCCCATCTTCTCCATCAGATCATCCAGCTTGACCCGCTTCCCTCCCTTGGTCCTCCTCTCAACCGGCGCCCGCCCGCCAGGATGCCTCTCCCTCGCCGAGATGACCCCATATTTCGGATCCACGTTTATATCCACCACCTTGGGCCTCTTGCGGTCCGCAGCGGCGGCCGCCCGCGACCGGACACCGCCATCGCCAGGATCAACGCCGCCCCTGCCAAGTCGTACCTTGCGGACAGTGCGCGTCTTGGCGCCAAGGGCCCATAGATCGCCCCAAGCTGCCTTGCGGGCATCGTGATATGCCTGCTTGGAGAACGACTTGGGCACGACCCAGCGCTCGATGGTGCCGGCGGGGGTGCATAGGTCGAGTGTAACGTGCCCGCGGCGCTTGAGCGGCGTGAGGATGTTACGCGGTAGCGAGAGCGGGTGCGGCGCGGGGCCATCGGTGTCTTCGTACCCGGCAAAGGCTTGGTCGGCGGCTTTCTGGCCTTGCGGGAAGTCCACCGCGTCCGGCGGGACGCCCCTGCGCACTGCAACGTAGCTGAACTTGATGTCTTCGGTGTTGCGATGCGATGCGCCGAGCACCTTCTGCAGGAAGGGTGGCCGGACGAAGCGCTGGTTGAAATGGCAGAAATCCTTGCGGCCCTGGCTGAGACCGGGCGTGAGGTACATGGGGCACTTGGCGTGGTTGGTGCACGGCGCAATGATCATGCCCGGTTCCCTCACGCGCTCCGCTTCCGGCTGGATCGCGTCTTCACTGCGAGGCTGCGCTGAAGGCGGGAGGATGAACTCGTCGAGCATCCGATCGCGTACATTGGCCACGGCCTCGAAGCCACGCGGGTGTCCCTTCTCGAGCACGATGAGGACGCCGCCTTCCGGCGAAAGCATGGTCCAGAGATTGTCGATAAGCTCCTTCCGCTTGTACTCTTTCTCAAGCGGCATCAGCATGTGAGAAACGATGATTACGTCGAAGACCTTGCGTGGCGCGGGGCCACCCCCAGAGTCGAGTTTCCGTTCTGCGCCCTCGATCGAGTGTATGTAGTCGGGAAGACGCGGGAGGAAGGTCGTGTTGTGCAGGAACTGAGAAATGCGCTGCCGCAGATTCTCGGAGCCCACGACAACCGTCCTTTTGCTGGGGGGTTCCCGACCCTTGACCTCCCCTTTCTCGCGAAGCACGTCCCACCCTGCCTGCAACACATCTTGCCACGCCGCGAGCCCGGCACCGCCCGCGCCGATGTCGAGCACACGGGGACCTGTTCCATCGGGTCTTGTCAGGAGGCCCTTCAGCCAGTCCTCACCAAGCCGCTTCCGCACCTCGACCAGGATGCTTGTCACTGACACATATAGGCCCGGAAGGACGGTGGCGAGGTAGGCATCGGCTTCGATGGGAGACATCCTATGCTGCCCTGCCTGCATTAAGATACCCTTCTGCGGTAGGTTGGACTTGGACTTTGGCGTAGCGGGACCATAGGGTAGGCCTGGCCCACCCAACACCTCTTCTGCGGTCTCTCTGATATGTGTTGTGTTGGTTCTGCTCAGTAGAGTGGTGATGGGCTCGATGAAAGTCGGCTTGGGAATCTGAATAGTGCTAGGATCGGTGCTGAACTGGCCCATTCTAGTGTACTCGTGCAGCCGCTCACCCGAATGCTCGTACTCCTGGAGGAAGGTGGCGTCCGGTTCGCGTTCGTCCTCATCGATCTCGTCTTCCTCGCGAGGCTCCTCCTCTTCAATAATGTTCTCCTCTTCGTGGATCTCCTCCGCCGGCTGCAGAGAGGCAGCCTCGAAGTCGCGTTGCAGCTTCACCAGCGCGTTGTACTCGCGCTGGTTGTTGGCGGTCACCTGGAGGTAGTCGATCTGAGCCTCGGTGAGTGGCGGGAATGCGTCCGCTGGCTCAAGTGCATCGATTGCTTCGGCATCGTCTGGATATTCTCCTTCTTCCACCTCTTCCGAGTTGATTGCCGTAGAGCGATCAATGGAGTACTCGACCTCCTCGAGAATGCCATGCTCCGTCTCCCTCAGGAGAGCATGCTGGCCGTCGAAAACGTTGTCCTTTTCGATACGGAAGGGAATCCCAACGTCCTCGGGTCGAGTTTCGTGCAGTGGCGGCCCGTAGAGCCTCTCGTAGACCTTGTACTCCTCCGGCGACAGGTAGTTGGCGGGTAATGTATTGCCGAACGTCTGTCTGGCCTGGCGCACGAACGCCTCGATTTCCTCTGGCGTCGTCGGCGTGACTGCATCTGATGACTCTGCGGCATTCCTTTCCTGGGATGGTTCTTGTCTCACGGTTCTAGTGGTCGAGAACTGCCGAATGGAGCTTGTCCGCCAGGGACGGGCTGCAGACACGGCGGGGACTGCTGAGGGTGCCGCCAAGGTGCGCCTGCGCAGGAATGGCTGGGTTGGCCTGCTGCGCGGCAGCATAAGAGCATCATAGAAGCTCAAAAGCTGGGCCCGGCACCCAGGGCACCGGTTCTGCATCTTGCCGGCCGAAATCATGGTGTTCAGATTCCTGCCGTTGTGAGTGTGCTGCAGAAACTGCAGTGTCGAAGATAGCGACAAAAGAGTTTGGCCGCCCGGAGCTCGAGGGCGTAGTCCCAGAACGGTGGAACTTCCTAAAACATTCAGCCAATCAAAAAATCTGATTTCAAAATCGTCGCCCCGCTCATCTGCAGGTGAATGGTCGCCCTGGTGGATTCCGCCTGCAGCCATGGGCCCTGGAGTGGCGAATGTAAGTCAAACAGTGATTTTTGCAGTATCGTGATTTCGTAAAGCTTCATGTAGAAGAAAAGCCGCTCTCAATGTACATGGAGATAATGCAAACCCACGAAATAAAACATCCAAAGCCCAATCCCTAAACGCCCAGACACCAGGTCCCAGCCGCCCAAGCCAAGGATAGATCATGAGCTGCCCAAGTCGGCCAGGGTTTTGAACCCCGGACGAGCCGCCAGTCTCGTCCCTGTCCCCGACTGCACCCTCGCCGGTGGGTTGATCTTGTTGAACGGCGAGTTCTCAGCGGACTTGTACGGATCAAGCTGCGAGCAAATTAGCACCCTTGCAGACCTGATCATCCAGTATAATCATGTACTCACTGAGAACAACGACCAGAAATACAAGCCGAAAAATGCAATCACAGCCTCCAACACCGGCTTCAAAGCCCATCTCATCGGCCTCCTCACCGTCTTAGGCCCAACCCCGCTCCCACCAAGTCTCTGTCCTGACCCAGAGAAGGTCGCGCCGCCGCCGCCGCCGCCGCCCGGACCGGCCAGTTTGACGGCCTTCTCGACGGCAGCCGTCAGAGCGGGCGGGTTGGCGCCCTGAATGGTCTCGATGACCGAGCCGTTGCGCAGCACGAGGAAGGTCGGCATGGCGCGCACACCATACTGCTGGGCGACGTCGCGCTGGTTGTCGACGTCGACCTTGCAGAAGGCGATCTTGTTCGGTTTGGAGTACTTCGTCGAGAGGGACTCGAAGGTTGGGGCGATCATCTTGCAGGGCCCGCACCTAGGCAGCGTGGCGAGCGGTGTTAGTTGGATGTGCAAATTTGAACTTTACACGTGGTCCTCGTCTTCTTCTATGAACAGGACATAGGCATGGCGAGCCGGAGCTAGTATGTACACGGTTACATACCAATCCGCGTAGACTGGATGTTGAGCACGAGGTTAGTGGGCGGTTCCATCAAAGCTTATCCGGCAGGGCCAGTTGACGCTAGAAGAAGACTTACAGTCAACGATAACGATGGAATGGGAGCTTAGAATTTGGCGCCATTGCGCCGATGAGCCGATACTTATCGTCATGATCGCAAGGGTGCTGAGCGTCGGGCTACGTGTGAGTTCTTGATGATGAGTTTAGAATCGCGATTCAACGGTAACAAGCAATTGTCAGCACTGATGAGCACCAGCAACTGACGACATCCGTGAAAGCTGTCCACTCAGATCGGCAGGGGGGCAATATATGGAATTTATCGGGTTAGGGTTAAGGCCTCTCATCTGTGGAACGCTGCGAAAGGCGGTCAAGTTTTCATCACATTCTGCCAGACTAATCCGCCGTACTTCCAAAACTTCTGGATCATTCATGATCGATCCTATGAGATGCTTGAAGTCCTGGACTCAGAGAGCGAAGATTGCATCTGCGGTTGATACCCCCTTTATTTTTGTTTATTGTGTACTGTGACAGCCATGGCGCCTCCCTACGAACACCAGTCAAAAGTAAGTCAACGCTTTTTCTTGAAGGCAAAAAAGGAGGAAGAACGAGTCTCGAGACAGGTGACGAGCGCCGAGTGAGATCCTGCTTTTCGAGTTGAGGGTTTCCAATTGACAGAGGGTTTACTCAACCCTGCTGATTGCTTGAACGCCGGGCCTCCTCGCTTCAGTTGGTTTTCGCGACAGCAGCTAACACGCGCTGCAGAAACGCCGTCTGGACACCGAGGATGACGGCGCACCACCAAACTTCAGGGCACCGTCCCGGTTCCGGCCAACTGAGCCGCGAGAGTGGACCGTCTCCATTGCCGTGCCTACGAGCATAATCACGGAGTAAGAATGCGCCTTCGCTTTTGCAGTTTTCCAGCCCCTTGCTAATTCCTGAGGCAGCTGCGTCACACGAGAGCAAAGGACGACGAATGTTGGCCGTGTTGCACGGGCCCTAGCCATCTTTTCTGTCGACGAGATCGTCGTCTTCGATGACAGCCCTGTCGATCAGCGCATCACCAACGCCGACCCAGATGCCTACACAGGCGATGTGGATCCGGCGCACTTCATGGAGCATCTCCTGACCTACCTTGAGACGCCTCCCTTCATGCGCAAAGTTCTCTTTCCACTGCACCCAAATCTAAGATCCCAGGGCCTGCTCCCCAACCTGGAGATGCCGCATCACCCGCACAAGGACGAGTGGCTACCGTACCGGGAGGGGATGACGCTGGAAACGCCGCCAAAGGCGGGGAAGGGGTAAGCTGCTTTCAGATGTGACAGACGGTTAGAACGCGCCGCTAATGGACCCAGCACGGTTGTGGACATCGGTATGCCCAGCACCGTGACAATAACCGAATCGATCCCACCTAGGACTCGGGTGACGCTTAAGATGCCCGACGACTCCTATGGCACGCCGGAACCGATTCATCCTGCCGCGCCTAGGACGGAAGCAGGTTACTATTGGGGCTTTAGCGTGCGGAAAGCCTCATCGCTATCAAACGTCCTCACTGAAAGCCCATACGAAGACGGCTACGACATGAGCATCGGCACCTCGGAGCGCGGCCTCCCTCTGTCAAAAGCATTCCCCAGCTACGAACCAGCCAACTTCAACCACTTACTGATCGTCTTTGGCGGCCCACGGGGCCTGGAGTTTGCGGCCATGAACGACCCGCAACTAGGCGAGATGGGCATTGCCGGCCCGCGGACAAAGGAGCTGTTCGACCACTGGGTGAACGTGCTGCCGAATCAGGGAACGAGGGGCATCAAGACAGATGAGGCGCTGTTAATAGCGCTGACCGGGCTAAGGAGGTTGTGGGATAGCAGTTGAGCTGGCGGTGCAATGCCAGCATGAATTCAACCACGGCGCTGTTCAAGTCTTGACCGCAGAAATTCTACCCGTGCCAACACCACCTCGCCCCTTAGGAGAACATTCTGGCCATCCCGCTCCTGGCCAGTTGTTTCTTGTATTGGCTCAGCATTTTGTCCTCGAGCATCTTGGTGGCCTATCACAACTGTAGCAATGTCGCAACGAGGACCGACGAGTTTCGAGTACCGCATGTCGGCGGCCCTTCGCCGGCGCCATTCCCAGGATCCGATTCTTATGCTGATGCGTCGTTGTCAAGGACATGGAACACAACCACGGGGACAGGTCAGCACAGAGGTACAGTGCCCTGCTAGCACCGAACTGTCTTGTTTGTTGGTTCGACCCCGCAAATATGCTGTTTCAGCTGTGTCACTAATTACTGCCACAAGATTGACTCTGCCGTCGGAGACCAGGCACCCATAGGGAAGGATAAGATCTACACACGGTTCTTAGGGGAAGGGCTCTGAGACACAAGAATAGAACTGGTACCGTGAATTACTCTCAACATTGCTCTCGATTCTCGCCCAGCTTGTCACTCAAGTGCTCCCTGACTCGGCGACGAAAGGATCACACTGGCCCTCCGGGTCCAACTTGTCCTGTCCACCAGCTTAGCCAGCCACGCCCTCGGTCACACCCTTCTTCACGTGCAGGAAGAGCCATGCAGCTCGCTAAAGGCCCTTGGTGTGTCTCGGGACCTGACACGGGTCACAGATTACCAGCTAAGTTAGTGTACGTAGCCGGCCCCTGGCAGCGTACACCCCCCTCTTCGCGAACTTCCCCAAATCCCTCGGAACCATAGATCAGCAACATTCGGTCCGTTCGTCCGTTTCGAAACGCTTGCATCGCGAAGAAAAACGGACTTGGCGGCGCTAGTACCAGGTATGTGAGGATTCCTCCGCCGAAGAGGAGCTCACGAGAGGTGCATGTCGAGTACCTCGATACACACAGTATGGCAAGCGAGCGACTTACAGCCAGCCCAGTAGCTGAGGCTTGTTGATGCTCGGCAAGACGGCCCGTGACGCCGCCAGCTTACCTACTTTATTACTCTAGCACCGACCTAACTGCTGCTTACACCACCACCACTTGCATCCAACGACCTCAGCCTCTTTCCGCCAAGGAATTATCGGAGGAGGATTGCATTAGTTTTAGCATTGCTTGTGAACTTATCTCGTTGGGCAGCGGAGTCAGTCGACCCTACATATGTACCGGATACATCGAGGAAGTAGACGAAAACTGATGAGAAAGAGGGTGGTCAGACAAAATTAGCCGATCAGCAGGGCCAGTGTTGCACCGACCCCGACTCTCGGCGTGTACCGTACCCAGGCGAGTCGGTACCCGCTTGATTAACAACTCGGACACTTCTTATCGTTACACAACCCGCACAACTGGGAAAGCCACCGGCATCCCGATCCTTGCTTTTTGTTTTGTGTTCACCCAGTCCTCGGCTCTAGCCTCTCTCTGCCCGGCAGTAGGCGTTGTGGTCTGCTTACACATGTACAAGTACCGCCTTTTGTAGGACCCGACTGCCGGACCCAAAGATGAGAAGTTTGTGGTTGTGGTTGTGGTTGGGGCGGTTGGGGGCCAAGATTCCGAAGGACTCTTTCGGTACCCTTGTCGGCGGGATACGCCTTTGGGGGTTTGGTACGAAACATGAATACGGATACATATATGATATAGTTACCGACCTGGTGGGCTTATTATCGTCGTATTGTATTCGCCCGGCCCGTTCGTTTCGTTGACTGGCCCGGACGCAGCATCGAGGCACTCCAGGTCAGCCGGCCCGGGTCCTGCGGAAAGGTGAGGCCAGATTTCGGCCTCGTGTGGATGGAATAATATGAGCACCCTTGCCACTCGCTCATGCGCAGATCTTGTGTGGCTCGTTTATTATAGGGGGCCAAGTCTCATGGCAGTGTGGGAGGCGCTCGAGGTAACACTGCTTGGGAGCTGACATCCCAGCTTGTTGTTTAGATCGTTTGAGAACCGTCGTCAGAGATGCAATGGCTACAGCACTTCAAGTGACTTTGTAGGGCACGAATCATAAGCTCTTGATATGAGAACGAGTAGAGCCCTGGGGTAGACGGCAGTACTGGACGGAAAATAACTTTGATATTCAGGTTCAGCGGGTGATACAAATATAGGATGATAAAACGAGTTGGAAGGGTGACTTGAATGGGTCAAGGAAGAAGTAAAGCCATGTTGATCATCTCAGGGGTAAAAGCGTGCGGTAAACGAACCCTGTGAACTACTTTGGAGTAGACTGTTAGCGGAAAGACCGTATATAGAAAAAACAAAAGAGAAGATTCGCAAAAGGTGCTGTTCGCTGGCAATGGGAAGGAGAGCATAGCTGGTTGCATTACATACTGGCTTCTTCGCCACCCGTCCCCTGTTTATAAGCCATGACAAGAAAACCCTAGTTTAAGGATTCCTGCTTCCTTCATCACTAGGCAACAGGTAGGTAGTCAGCCAACCAAGGTGAGACGTCACTGAGGTACAGGAATGCGGAGCCTGCTATCAATGGTTATACCTGGTCGCCCTGAGAGGGTATTAAACCATTGCCCCATCTCGTAGATATGGTATCAACAAACAGAAGTAATCAGCTCGCCGACGCCGACCCGGTGGTAAGTGTCTAAATCTAACATCCCACCTCGCAGCACCATCTTCTACTCAGAGACACTTCGTGACTCAAAACCGGAGATGCGCGTCCTGCGGATTCTTACGCAACACTCCGCCAATCTTGTTCTTTCCGTTCTTCCCCTGGCCACCCACAAACAGCGCCTCCGCGACAACGGTTATCGCCCCAGTCACCGCGTCCTCAACAGTAGCATCCACGAAGCACTTGTAATGCCTCTTGCCCCTCTCCTTCTCGGGCAGCTCCTCCTCGGGCCGGACCCGGACCCGCACGACGTAGAACCCATTCGCGAGCGTGACATTCTTGTACTCGAGGCCCAAGCTGGCCGTCACGCCCCCGCGGCCGCCCCACTCCCGGAAGGCGGCCCGCCCGCAGCTCTCGTCGAGGATGGTCGCCAGACACCCGCCGTGCACCACCCCGGGCCAGCCCGCCGTCGCGGCGCCAAAGTAGATGACGCTCACCAGCTCGCCCGTGGTCCTGTTGCGCCACACCCGCTGGTACCCGCCCACGCCCCGCGACCCGCCCAGCGCGCCCGCGCTGATGTGCTGCGCCCGGTGCTCCGGCGAGAGCGACTCGTACGCGGCCCAGCTCTCCTCCCACGTTGCGGCGTCCGAGGAAAGCTGCTGCACGATGGGCAGCTTGGAGGCCTGCTCGTGCAGGACGCGGGTCGTGTAGGTGTCTTCCTCGCTGCCCGGTGTCGGAGGGGTGGGCGGGTTGAGGAGCAGGCGGGCGGATGAGCCGAGCGTTGCGCCCAGCAGGGTGAAGGCTAGGGCGAGGATGAGGCGCGGCGCGAGGCGGGGTTTCGTCTTTGGTGATGGTGGTGGTGCTGTCGATGTCTGTTCTGGATCGGCAGGCTCTGCTTGAACGGTGGTTGGCTCTGATGGGTTTAGGGGAACGGGTGGGTGTCTCGGTTCCTGCCGGGGGGTCGGAGATGTTGACAAGGGCTGGAGCTGGCGACTTTGTACGGCTAAGATCGACGGTTTCGGCTGGAAGTATTTAGTCGCGAGGCTGGACCCATACCCGTGGCGCTGAGCCAGCTTTAGGAGCTGGCCGTATGGTATCCTCGTTACCATTATGCTGTGCTTATTTCACTGGCCGAAGGTGCAGGTTGGGAGATGATGGGTTCAGAGAACCGGCCCAAGTCGGCTCTGGAAGTTGAAGTTCTGCGACGCCGTTTCATTGGACAATGGGTGGGGTCCCTTGTAAAATGTGGGGTGCCGTACCTGAAGACATCAAGGTTCGCTCATAGGTGCCTTAAGGTACCGTACCGTACCTTATGCCTCGGCACACTATCAGCGATTAGAGATGCCGCTCTGGAGAGCAGCAGTCGTCAACACCTTACTAACTTTAGTCCGGGCGATAAGAAGGCAGGAGGAGCAGGGTTGTGAAGGTCACTGTACTCAGCAGCGCAGCAGTTGACGACTTCCGGGACCCTACGTCCGAAGCAAGGTCCCCCCTTGGCTATCGCATCCAGTTGGGGTATCATGGCGCGCACCACGACATCTGTCCCGGGACGGTGTATGGCATTCGAACGTGCAGAACATACAACGACCTCTCCATGTACACTTTATCAATTCTAGTAAATGGTTGTATGCCTCTCAGTACCAGTTTCCGTATAATCAGGTGGCAGTTGGCAGATGGGTTAAGCCCTCCTTAGCCTCACTCCCGCCGTCTTCTGTTTCTTCACCAGATCTATAGTAAAGCACGGACATCCTCAAGTCCATTGACTGAAATACCATATCCTCGAATGATCCTCATAGCCACACGTAACGCAATGGGAGCTAACATATTTATCCGCCGTAACACAAACTCCGGGTCATAGTGCTGTAGCTGTGTATATGTCATATACATGGCATGCTATCCATCGCTCACCACAAAACGCCAATGCTGCTTAGAAACCGTCTTCCACTGCAATCCATAACGCGAATACCTATTTCCCGTAACCAAACTGTTAAGACGAAGAGAAGCCGTCACTTCCAAGAAACGCCTGGCATTCACGGCCTCACAGCCGGTGGACATCTCAGCCACCTCATCTCGTGGCCACACCTGACTATGACGAACTCGCCGCGCCAGACCCTTCAGCATCCTCGAATAGCACGAGGACCGTGCCAGCCTTGCAGATATCCTATTGCAAAAGTCAGTAAAGCCATTCTCCTTGCAACGGCACACAGCGTACGCACCCCTTCCTTATGCGCCAACTTCTTGACAACCCCCTTCTGCGGCGACCGGATGACGGTCTCCATCTTCATCGACTCGATACTGCACACAGTATGGATCAGCAACGCTCCGCCTCACTTATGACCAAGTTCCAGTAACTTACACAACAAGCGGTGCTCCCTTCTCCACCTCCTGTCCCTCTGTAACCTCGTTCCTCAAGATCTTGCACGGCATGGGCGCCACGACGCTGCCGACCACTTCTTTCAGGCCCAGCGCCTTGTCGAACCAGTCCGGCGGCACGAGCGTCAGCTCCGTCTTCTCGCCGAGCTGGAACACGGTAAGCTTCTCTGGGGCGGCAGGGTCCTGCACCAGAGTAGACTCGACGCGGGCCATGGGGAAGAAGGTCGTCAGCTTCGTCTTAGTGGTGGATGCAAGCGATGGTTCGCAGACGACATTTTCGAACACCACAGGGGTCTGGGGGTTAGCAGCGCCGCCAGTCCGCGAGACAGATACGCTGTAGAGCGCACAGCCTCGCTGTGACACCTTCACCTGGACTACCTCGCCTTCGCTCTCCTCCGCAGCAGCATCATTCCGAACGCGGAGGGCGAATTTCCGTGTGCTTTGCAAGCCTGCCTCGCCAAAGCCTAATGACCCGCCGTGCGGACCGGCGCCGGACTTCATCTGGGAGCTGAGCAAGCCAAGCGCAGCCTGCGCAAACACTTCGTCGGAAGTATGCCTTGGCTGGAAGAGTTCGTCCTTCCACTGCTCGATGAAGCCAGTCTCGACATCGCCTTCAATGAACGCCTGGCTGCGGCACAGCCGCTTCAGGAACTCGATGTTCGTGCTGAGCCCAACTACCTCGTACTCGCGCAGCGCGAGCTCCAGCTTGCGGATCGCCGTCTCGCGGTCCCGCCCGCGCACGATCAGTTTGGCGATCATGCCGTCGTATGCCTCCGACACGGTATCCCCTTCGACAAACCCAGCATCGATACGCACATCGGCATTTGTGTCGGGCGTGACGAGGTGCACGAGCTTGCCCGAGTCCGGGAAGAACCCCTTGTCCGGGTTCTCGGCATAAATACGGGCCTCGATGGCGGCGCCGCGCTCCAAGATGCGCGCCTCGATCTCATCCTGCGTCAGGGGTAGCCGTTCGCCTGCGGCGACCCGGAACTGCCACTCGACCAAATCTGTGCCCGTCACCATCTCGCTAACCGGGTGCTCGACTTGCAGGCGCGTGTTCATCTCCATGAAGTAGAACTCGCCCGTGTCCTTGTCGAGGATGAACTCAACCGTGCCGGCGCCCACGTATCCCACCGCCAGCGCCGCCGTCCTTGCCTTGTCCCAGAGGTCATGCCGGGTAGCGTCATCGAGCAAGGGGGCCGGGCTCTCCTCGAGGATCTTCTGGTGGCGCCTCTGCACGCTGCAGTCGCGCTCGCCCAGCGCAACACAGTTCCCATAGCGATCCGCAAACACCTGCACCTCCACATGCCTCGGCCGCACGACATACTTCTCCACCAGCATCACCTCCCCGCCATCGCCGAAACTCGCCCGCGCCTCGGCCCTCGCACTCCGCAGCTGCGCCTCAAACTCGTCATCCGTCCTGACAATGCGCATCCCCTTCCCACCGCCGCCCTTCACACTCTTCAGCAGCACGGGATACTTGATCTCCCTCGCCCGCGCCCGCAGCTGCTCAGCGGTCTGCTCCGGGCCATGGTACCCGGGCACGCACGGCACCCCCGCGGCGGTCATAATCTCCTTGCTGCGCGCCTTGTCGCCCATATCCGCCATGGCCTTGGCGGGGGGCCCGACAAAGACGATACCGGCGTCCTCGCACGCCCGGGCGAACGCCGCGTTCTCCGACAGGAAGCCGTAGCCCGGGTGCAGGGCCTGGATGCCGTGCTGCTTGGCGAGCTGCACGATGCGCGGGCCGTCGAGGTAGGCCGAGGGGGCGCCGAGGGCGATGGAGTGCGGCGCGCACTTGGTGTGCTGCGAGGCCGCGTCGACGTCGGTGTAGAGCGTCGTGGTGCGGATGCCCATGGCCGCGGCGGTGCGGGCGATGCGCAGGGCGATCTCGCCGCGGTTGGCGATCAGGAGCGTCTTGATCGGGTTGACGGCCGTGGCCGTGTTGGAGCTGGCCGGGTGGGTTGATATGAAGCGCGGTGCCTGGAGGAGACGGGGCGAGGACGCGGTGCTGCCGCCAATCGGCGCCCGGAGGCGGTGCGAGATTCGTTTGAGGGAGCGCATTGTGGGCTGACTACTCCTGATTATGCGCGGCAGGCTCAATGGCTCATCTGGGAGTTTCACAATGAATTAACTAAGGAGTGAAAGGGAGAACTTTGGATTTGAACCGCAGCGTTCGCCGGGCGTTGGTAAGAGCAACTGTCCAAGGCCAGCGGAAGACCCGAGGCCGACAGTAGCCGCCAGTAACCCCCTGTCTCCCGACCCTATGGAAGCCGGGGTTAATTTCCTGGACCCGTGACCTGCGCAAAACTGGAAGCCTTCTCACAGGGGGTTAAATTCAATGCATTGATCCCTCCCGTCTAGGTAGATGGGCAGGCAATGCCTAGGTACTCGGCCCCTTTCAGGAGAGCGCAGAGCTCGTCTCTTCTGTCTTCGCGATGGGAAACGCGGTTTCTCTGATATGGATTGGCGAATGCCATAACGTCATCCGACGACAGGGATCGCTACCCCGCATTATCCCTATTCCGGGGTAATTGCCGATCCACCATCCCCACACCTCTCGCATCGCCGCTCTCTGTGGCGGCCGTTCACCAACGGAATCTAAAAACAATCGATGTGAGCCAGACACGCACCTTAGTAGGAGGTGGAACGAAATTCATCATCAACTGAGCTGCTAACATAGGTTCATAGGTTTGACTATCACTCTTCACATTCTGTTCTCTTGGCCGGTTTTATCTATTTCTTCTCTGACTTTTTGGTTCTTTTCTTTCTGCTTTCTCTCTTTATTTCCGTTCTTTTCTCTCTGTCTACTTATCTTCCATCTAGGTACCTAACTTGGTCCTTAACTATCGGTGCGCATAGTTCGCTAGAGAGTTTTATCTCAACCTAGGCATACTCAGCCTGACAAGCCGGTGACTTCCCCCACAACATCGGCCTAGTCCGCATTCCGCAACAGTGAAGCGGGAAGACGAGTTGGAGGAGATGGAGGTGTTTGGCTCAGCTCAGGAAATAATCGAGGAGCAGGATCTATGAGGATGGTTAGGAGCCGGATGAGGCTTGTTGCAGTCAATGTGAGAGGAAAGCCCGTGGGGAAGGAACTGGAAGCCGGTGCAAAGACTCCCGATAAGTTCAAGTGGTCCCCGTCGAGGGCTGAGTGGGATTGAAGCCTATATGAATGGAAGAGCAAGGGGAGAAACCATACATACCTTCAGTGGCAAGGGAAGGGATGTTCTGTCTGTGTATAAGCCTCGTAGGCGTCGTGCCTTATATACGGCCTCGATGTTTTCTGCTGACGATGCATGCTTCGATGTGTGGGTATTTGTGATACCACTGCTCAAATTTGTTTTGTGTTTTATACGTCCGATCTTCAAATGGAAAAGCGGAAGATTTATTGAGGAACAAGAACGGGAAGGGCTCTGACTGCCTGACATGACAGCCTGCGCCATTGCGATCTCGCTGTACCTACATGATACTACGGAGGTTACCGGCAAAAGTTTTCCAAGTGGGCCAGGTACTGGCAAAGGTGGCCCACCACCCCCTCGATGTACCTTCGCCATGACAGCGCGTCGCATGCGCAACAGTCATCACCAACACCATCACCTTCAATGGAGCCCCCCTCTACGCCACCCAGCCAGCGTTTCAAGAGCTGTGATCTTTCCCGCGATAAGCGGCTTCAAGTTCAAACCCTCCGCAATTTTGGCCTGTCGTACGATCAAATCGTCGCACAACTTGGGCTTACTTACGACCAAGTTGGACATGCCTGCCGCGCTCCAAATGTTACGCCAAAAAAACGCTCTGGCCGACCTAGCCTTCTCAATCCTGAACAGATTGAAGAGCTAATTGCCTTTGTTACCTCCTCGAAAGCCTCTCGCCGAATGCCTTACTCGAAGATTCCTCTTGCTCTTGGTTGGGATTGTTCAGAGTACGCCATCCGTTACGCTCTTCGCAACGCTGGCTTTAAACGCTATATTGTATACCGAAAGCCTCCGATTACCGAGAAGAACCGACAACTCCGCCTTAACGACGCTGTCGAGCGTGTATACTGGCCCCTCGAGCGATATCACGAAATCCTCTGGACCGACGAGACCTGGGTGACTGCTGGTACCCATCGAAAGGTCTGGGTCATACGCTGTCAAAACGAAGCATACGATCCCACTTGCATTGTCGAGCGCGAACTACGGCCAAAAGGATAGATGTTCTAGGGGTCGTACTTAGTGAAATATAGCAAAGGGCCTTCTCTTTTTTAGGAGAAAGATTGGGGGACAATCACTTCAGAGAAGTATATAGAGAGAGTGGTCCCTCTTGTTGACGGGTGGTTTCGTCTCCATCCAGGTCAGGTATTCATATATGACAATGCCTCTCCTTATTCTGCGCAAGTGACATACGAGGAGCTCGAGGCTCGAGGGATCTCTGTTTATTCCCATCCCCTGTTTAGCCCTGATTTGAATCCTATCGAGAACGCGTGGAACTGGATGAAGGATTACATTGCAGCCAACTACCTAGCAAAGATGTCATACGATCAACTGCGAGAGGCAGTACGCGCTGCATGGGATGCAGTCCCTGAGGAATTTCTAAGGGAGTGTGTAGATACAATGCCCATACGGCAACAGGCAGTTATTGATGCCAACGGAATGTATATTCCTTTCTGAATTGACTGTTGCGCATGCGACGCGCTGTCATGGCGAAGGTACATCGAGGGGGTGGTGGGCCACCTTTGCCAGTACCTGGCCCACTTGGAAAACTTTTGCCGGTAACCTCCGTAGTACTTCAGCCGGGGGGCTACTCTCAAATCTCGGCCCACATATTGGGGGGGTTTGTTTACATTGTTTACATGGCGTCAAGGCCAAGGCCAACGGCTTCTTCCGATAGGAGCGCATATATTGCGTTCGTGCCGGCAACCGGGTTCCAACTGCGTCTCTCCAGTCGACAATTTAGCCGGATCGACGCGAGCGTCAAGTTAGCCGGCCCGGATTCCTCCAACCAACAACTTAGACGGCATTTAGCGTCCAATTTCTCCGCATGGAACCTGAGATCTGGCAATCTTCCATTTGGTTGCAACTGTGTAAGCGGACCAATGCCGATTGGGAGTGCCGGGGGGCTGGGAGAGAGTGTACCGTACATGGCGCGGATAGTATGGTGTGAATATTACAATAGACCCGGAACTAGAGATATATATATATACATATATAACGTTATATATAGAAGGTCCAGCCGTGCTGCTACCTCGCAAGACAATTCAATGCGTTATCCGCGTTCTTCGAAACACCAGGAGCCATGGTTCGGTTCAGTCTGGCCATCGTGGCCGCAGTCATTGCCCCCGTGGTCTCGTCAGTTCAGATCACGGTGAAGTCCTCGGGCGGAAACGCAACAACACGGCACCAATATGGCTTCCTCCACGAAGACATCAGCAACTCGGGCGACGGGGGTCTCTATGCGGAGCTGATCCGCAACCGGGCCTTCCAGTCCAGCGAGCGGTTCCCGGCAAACCTGAGCGGCTGGACTCCCGTCAACGGTGCCGCGCTGTCCTTGAAGACACTGGACAAGCCTCTCTCCCGCGCTCTGAAAACGTCTATGAACGTTGCCGTCGGTTCGTCCAAGGGCCAAGTCGGCTTCTCCAACGACGGATACTGGGGGATGGACGTCAAGAAGAAGAAGACTTACACCGGCTCCTTCTGGGTCAAGGGTGACTATAAGGGGACCTTCACGGCGTCGCTGAGGTCCAACCTCACCGGCGAGGTGTTCGGCAGCACTGAGCTCCGTTCCAAGGCCAGAGCAGCTGAATGGACCGAGCACAGCTTTAAGCTGGTCCCGACAAAGAGCGCGCCAAATTCAAACAACACATTCACGCTGACCTTTGATGCTGCCGTATGTTCTGACGGTAGTACTGTTGAAAGCTGATACCGGTTGCTGACCTGAAAGCAGGGCGTCAAGGGCGGATCGCTGGATTTCAACCTGATCAGTCTCTTCCCGCCGACTTACAAGGGCCGCAAGAATGGGCTCCGGATCGATCTCGCCGAGGCAATTGAGGGCTTTCACCCTGTGAGTCTGAAGTCTCGCCCCCCCCCCCCCCCCCCCCCCCTTTTTTTTTTTCATACCGTACGCTAAACCAATGGCTCCTACTCCAAGACGCTGCTTCGTATTCCCGGCGGTAACATGCTTGAGGGCTACACCAACAAGACATGGTGGGACTGGAAAGAGACCATTGGGCCTCTCGAGGATCGTCCCGGCTACCCCAACGTCTGGGGCTATCAGCAGACCAACGGCCTGGGACTGATGGAGTATCTCGAGCTCGCAGAGGACATGAACTTGGAGATTGGTAAGAAAATATGAAGTCTCAATTCATATGCCTGCCCGGACTGAGACAATTGGGCTAACTCCCAATTCACCTTCTCTTAACTTATAACAGTCCTCGCCGTCTACGCCGGTCTCTCACTCAACGGAGACATCACGCCGCAAGACCAGCTGCAGCCCTTCATCGACGACGCTCTCGACCAGATCGAGTTTGTGAGCGGCGCGCCCACGACCAAGTGGGGATCGGTCCGCGCCAAGCTCGGCCACCCTGCGCCGTTCAAGCTGCGCTACGTCGAGGTGGGCAACGAGGACTGGCTGGCCGGAGGCGCCGCCGGCTGGGAGTCGTACAAGGCGTACCGCTTCCCCATGTTCCTCAAGGCCATAAACGCCAGGTATTCCGACATCCAGGTCATCTCGTCGGGATCGGTTTTTGACGGCTACGATATCCCCGCCCCGGGCAACGGCGACTACCACATCTACGGAACCCCCGACGCCATGGTCGACCAGTTCGACCTCTTCGACCAGACCCCCGTCACACACATCATCGGCGAGGCAGCTGCCGTTCACCCGAATGGCGGCTCAGGCTGGGATGGCGGTCTCATGGAGTACCCGTTCTGGATCGGCACCGTGGGCGAAGCCATCTCGCTGCTGGGCTATGAGCGCAACACGGATAGAATCATTGGCGCGGCTTACGTATGTTTACCACGCCGCCTGAATCAGTGAACGCACGTGTAGTAGATGCTAACAGCATATTAGGCCCCGATCATTCGCAGCCTGGTACGTTAACACAACACCGCAACTCACCAAAACTTTTCCAAATGTAATGAAATGAAATACTGACAATTTGGGTAGGACCGGTGGCAATGGGCGGTCACCATGATCCAGTTCGCCGCCGACCCAGCTCTGACGACCAAGTCGGCGAGCTGGTATGTCTGGGAGGTGAGTATCAAAAAAGGGTCCATCATGGGTCATGGGGCGAAGAGGACTGGAAAAGAATACTAACGACCCCGGGGTCCCCCTCAATAACAGCTCTTCGCAGACCACCTCATGACACACACCCTTCCCGTTGCGTCCGAGTCGTCTGCCTTCAACCCTCTGTACTACGTGACGGGCAAGAACGAAGACAAGGGCAGCTACATCTTCAAGGGCGCCGTGTACAACTCGACCGACGGCGCCGACGTGCCCGTCTCGCTGGCCTTCGAGGGCGTCAAGCCCGGGACCAAGGCGGAGCTCACCGTCCTGACGGGGCCTGCGGACCCCTACGGCTACAACGACCCCTTCACCGGCGTCAACGTGGTGAAGACCACCCGGGAGAAGATCACGGCTGGCAAGGGTGGGAGGTTTGAATTTTCAATGCCCAACCTGAGCGTGGCTGTCCTCGAAACGGTGCCCTCCAAGCATCCGAAGCGGAAGACCATGAGAAATGGGTTTCGAGGGTGAAACCGGTTGGACGTTCGTTAATAAGGATTGGGGGAAGGGGAAGGGAGGTAAAACTAGGGAGAGATAGTTGAGCATACATACTACTAGTCACGGTCGCCAACCTCTACTAGCGACTGACCGCGCAACTTACTGGTTGAATTGATTAATTATTATTCAATCCTGAAGATACTCGTCATTGCACCGTCGAAGACGGAGGGCGCATTCATGCGAAAGAAACCGATGCGGTGGAACACGCCGCTATGAGACTGGCTGGGGAGAAGCAACAACCCTTCAATAGGCTGGATGCGCTGCCGGCCGAGCCTGAGCTTGCTCATCCCCAGACAGACCAGCTTCCGGGCCGGGTCCAGATGCGCATCCAGAGGGTCGAGTGCCGCCGCGCCCACTATATATGGCGTGCCGACACTGCTTAGCTGCTGCTGTTCATCGATCAACGAGACATCCCACCCCGGATTGATGCCATTCTCTTCCGGTCTCCAGGTTAATTCCACCGCCTTGCCCCGTACATCGAGATGCCCGCCGGATACGGGCCCGAACGGAAAGTCCGGACTTGCATCAACGTGGCACTCGAGGATCGTGAAATCAAAGGGCTCGCGGTCGCCGCGCTCGCCTTCGCTGTCGACAATGCCGCCGAGGCCGACGCTCGCCCAGCTCCAGCTCGGAGCAATATACCCTGCCCTTTTCGCCTTGTCAGGCTTGAGCACAAGTTGCTCGCCCGAGGGACCGTGCTTGGTACATCTCCAGTGTAGCTCGGAGAACAGGTTGTGCGCCCACATGCCCGCCAGGTATGTCCAGCCCGTTCGCCTGCCCACCTCGGCGGCGACGGCGGAGATGGCGGGCAGCTTGTCAGTGCAGTAGCTGAGATCCATCTCGCTGTAGTCGGCGCGGATAGCCATCCACCGCTCCAGCTCTGCGGCGTGATCCCCCTCGTCGTCGCTTTCACTCTCTCCGGCGTCGGGCCCAAGAGACGTCTGATATGGAGGACCCGCGTCTGGTGCTGCGCCGGGGTTGATGAAACACTCCCGGCACATCCACATCACCCCGTTCCGTCCGAAGAGCAGAAGACGCCGGGAAAGAACACGCTCCTGCAAGGTCCACGCCCGGGTGCTGATTGGGTCTGCCGAGGCCATGTACGGTGCCCGGTACGCGAAGGTCAGGGATGACGGGCCGCCGTCTGCGGAGTCGAGCCGGATTTGAAAGGGCTCGACCATGAAACGGGTAGGAGGAGTAGGCGTCTCGAGAAATCCTTCCGAGGCCGCCGCGGCAGTAGCTGCAACAATACAAAGAGAACTTTCCTTGTAGACATTCGCCATAAGCGGTAGTTCCCTAGCTTTATCCTCGGGCGAGTCCTGTATGATGCAAAGCGCGTCAACCCAGAGGTAGTCGAAGCCGAGCCGATGTGCCACTCTGATCGCATCCGAGATGGTCTTCGGGGTCCTTGACAGGTCCAGCCCCATGCACATCTGGCTGACGGTTGCCTTAGTGAGGACGTAGTCCTGCTTTGGTCCCCAGACGTAGCTGAGGACGGCATACGGGTGGGCACGGTGTTGGGCATCGCCGCCGGAGATGGCAAGAAGGGGGTGACTGAGGTCGCGCACATCGATGAGTCGCGTGGGCTGAAAGCTGCCGCCTGTGGAAGCGCAAGATGCATGATGATCGGTACAAGATCGAAGCCACGATTCTGCGCGCGGTGCCCACTCATTCACATCGGCCGCAGAAACGACATTCCATTCAGGGAAGAAAGATGGAGTATCACCAAGGGTGTCTTTGATGTTCCGGGTACGTTAGCATTGAGTCCATGGGAATGTGGATGTGTTTGGACTGTGCGGAATAGTACCAGCCTTCGCATATGACTTCCAGCGTCATAACCACAGCGTCGTCGCCGACCATCTCTTGAAGGGAGCAGTGGCCCTGGACCATCGACGTAGCCGCCTCAACAGTAACTCTCGCAAGGTTGAAGGCCTGGCTGTCGGACCATTTCAGGAATTCGACCGCGATGTCTAATTCGGCAGCGCAAGCGAGCGATTCAACCATGATGAAGCCAGGGTTCTCAGTCGCGTCTTCTTCGGCATTCGTGGCCTCCTCTGATTCACCTGGTCCTGCATCGCCATCCTCTGCCTCCGATTCCGTCTCCCCATCGCTGCTAGTTGAGAACAGACTGGCACCATCAGAGCGCGATCCGTTCCAATTCCGCATCCAATACTCCAGCTCAGAGTTGGTAAGCACCGCACTTCCGACGACGGTGCACCAGCGACAACCGTCAAGAATCGATGTGTAGATGTCGCGGGCCAGCCTGGAATAGCTTAATGTGTATGAAGGTGAAGCCGCTGCATGTGATGCTAGCAGAGAGCCTCCCAGCGAGGCATTGAACACGTCTTGTGCGCAGCCTTTGCAGACCCTGCGCGCGCCCACCGACACACGGTTCGGGGCTGGTGTGGGTGCAAAGTCCCTGATAGGCTGTGGCAACCCGTGGCGAGAGAGCATGACGGTCAGCGTGAGCGTGTGGTGATTCTATCATCTATGCCGGAAACAACAAAGCCCCGCCAATGAACTGTAAACACAGATATTGCGGTGATTTAGATTGCACATCGGCTGCGACCCCCCTTTCACCCCCAACCGCCGCACGAAGAGAAGCGCCCGCATATGGCTTGGCCAGGCATCAATTGGGCAGTGCAGGTCAGGTTGCAGCCATGGTGGCTTGGTCAAACACACCGGCAGTCACACCTGCTGAGCTGAACAAAATCAATTTCACATGGAGGACAATCTACGTCGTTTGATATTACCCTCGGGGACTTTAGTTGTTTTATTGGATATGGGGGTTCGGCGACGGGAGGAATCTAGAAATTCGATATCGCTTACTGTATCGAATTTTGACTGTAGAGTGGGGATTGTGAGCGTTAAGTCTGTCCAGGTATTGTATGGACCATGTTAAGAAGTGAAGCAAGCTTAAAGATCTAGCAATCTAGCAACGGCTCTGTTCCTGGGTGTGTCTAAAACAGGAGCGAGTAAGAGGAGTCTTCTTATAGCATATCAAACATATAAGGCTAGTAGCCCAGTAAAGATCCACCTTGTATAGGTTGTAGCGTCCTTCTATATACCTTACCCTGTATCTTGAGAGATTGGTAAAGAGATTCCAGATCGGCAACCGGTGTCAGGTCTCCTGATAGGAACGGCCATCGTGAGACAATGTACTCGGAGTATATAAGGCGCCCACGACCTTACCGTACATATAATTCTATGTTAACGAACCTCGGTCTAGATGAACGTAGTTATCCCTATAAACCGTCTGTATTTAGCCAACTCATTGCCAGTACCTCTTGAGTCTTGAGTGATATCCCGACTTCTGGAGCATCACATCGGAGGTTTGAGATCCTGCGTCAAAGCTACAACGTGCTACTAACGTATATAATTCAATACTTGTCAACTTTATGTTACAAATCCAGTATATAAGTATTATTCAAAGTATCTACCTACCTAGTGTAACATTTGTTGTCCGACTCCGTACACATGTAATTTGCTACGTTATCGATTTTGGAACGCCAATACGTCATTCTGAGACGGTAGGGGTCACTGGCACGCTGCCCCGCATTAGTCATCCTCCAGGGGTACAACTAATGGATCACCCCACCCTACGATGATCGCAGCCTGATACTAATAGAGTAACTGCAAGTGGTGGACGAGCTCAGCTTCCTGGCATGTAATTGGGCTGGTTCTGTGTACGTTACAGGCCATCTTCTTGACAACCATATTCTGGACCATCGAAACACGCGGCACTCCGCCCAAGACGCGAGGGACTCCCACGAGGGACATACGAATACACCCAGTATCATCAGTTCATCGCCATGGAGCAACAAATACCCTTGAGCCACGAAGCCTCCGCAGGCAACACCAACATGCGCGTGACGACCTCCCTCCCGCAAGAAGTTGTGCAGTGCCTCGAGAACGCGCGCTTCCTCCACCTGGCCACCTGCTCCGAGAACATACCGCACGTCTCGCTTATGAACTACACCTACCTCCCATCCTCGCCCTACTCCCGCTCACCAGTCATCGTGATGACGACCAACCCAGCCAGCAAGAAGATGAACAACCTAGCCAGCAATCCCAACGTCTCATTACTTGTCCACGACTGTAATATACCCACCTTCCCTTCCTCCCTCCTTTTCCCTTTCCTCCTCGCGGACGGCAGCAAACTAACCCTACCCTCTCTTTCTCTCTCCAGGGGTCTCACACCGTCCAACACCAACCGCCCAAGCACGGCGCCTCTCTTCCGACGGGTCAGCCTCCCGTTCGCCCAACAGGGAACCGCATTCGTCGCTCGCGGCGCTGCTCTTCAACCTCAACACGTCGGCCGTGTCCTCCATCAGCGCCACCATCAACGGCAGCGCCCGGCTCGTCGAGCGGGGCTCCGAGGAGGAGAAGTACTACAAGGATGTGCATCTGGAGAACAACACGTTCGACAGCACTGCCGATGCTGGGCTCTTCGGGCAACCGGGGGGAGGCGGGGATGGCGAGAGCAACGGGCAGAGCCGGTTTGCGGCGGGCAACGAGGCCAGAGTGATCGTTGTGGGCATACGGGACGTCAGGATTGCAGACTGGAAGGGGGCAGTGAGGGATTGGGTTATTACAGCACCCGAGGAAGGTGGGGAGGGGAATGCCATGATGAACGGGGTGCGGTAGGGGGAAGTTGGATAACTTAGGGTAGGTAGGTAGGTTGTGGTGAGGACACAGTTGGCCTGGGCCAGCCAACTTGCAAGGCGTTGACTGAAGCTGGTGAGGATTTATTACGCTCAATGCTGCCACAACCATCCACCACATCCTGAATACCTTCTCATAGGTACCTAGGCGGGCGCATATTATCGTGTAAGTCCCAGATAAGCTCACCGAACCGCCGCTACCAAACGAGAGCAAGTCATGCCAATTTGCCTGCGTCCTAACTAATCCGCTCGCTATGCCTCGCAATAATAATACAGATCATAATCCTACAGACAACCATACCAGATGCCCAGGTTTCCGATTTGCCCTTTCGCGCGCCAATCTATGTATTTCCGTATCCCCCCCCAACGCAAAGCCCTCACAAAGGAATCCATCCTTTTGCGCAAGAGAACGCAGCCAACCTCACTTCCCTTGCCGTCCCACCTGATTTAGGACGGCACGTCCACGGAGGCATTCTTCGTTGTTGGCTGGATGCCCACCCAAGCCGGAACGCCGCCTACAAGTAAGGTTTTGTTTCACAGACCATCCCAGGGGTTTCGAAAGGAAAACCGCAGATTCCAATCTTCCATTGGAACATATGCATGGAAGCAAGCAGGCTACTTTGCCCATTCCACCACCTCCATAGCACACAACACCAGAATCAGCGTAGACGGCAGAATCCTATCAGTCAGTTAGCATCTCGCCCCCACATCAAACCAAGTAAACCCAGTGTGCAAGCACTCACCAGATAACATAGCTCTGGAACAGGACCCTGCTCATGACCGTCTCGTACACATTGTTGATCTGGCAGATCTGCGCCAGCTGCAACGCACTGGGTGCGCCTGAGAGCAGGAAGCACACGATGACGAAAATCGGGTCGTCCAGGATGCTCACAGGTACGTATTTGGCGAAGAGCGCCAGGATTGGCGCCATGATGAGCGTCGGCAGCAGCATGCGGGCGATGAGGCTGGCCACCAGCAGCCGCGAGCCGATCTGCTTTTCCTCCGCGTCCGTCTCGTCTTCGTGCGCCTGCGTGTTACGTGCCAAGTTGGCGCCGAGGACCACGAGGATGAGGGGTACGGCCACGCCTGCGGAGGAGCTGATGGCGCTGGTGACCGAGGTCTTGATGAAAGAACCTTCGCGGAAGAAGAGGGCTTGCAGGTCCGGGACGGAGGCAACCAAGACGGCCACGAGCATCGCCCAGAGGGGAGGGTTCATGAAGTCCCAGAGGAATTGATAGACGCGCTGCCATACGTGGTGGAGCTTTGTGAGGGCGACCTGCACGGGCTGCGGAAGGGCGTTATATGCGCGGCGACTGGTGATACGCATGTGATTCCACGCCTTGAGTTCTGTCTTCCTGATGAAGCGCCTCATCCGCACGGGAACTCCCTTAATGCCCTGGGGAGCCTCGAACTCGTCCGCACTGCGGATGCGGGGGAAGGATAGGATCCGGTCGAGCCCCTCATGGTCGTCAAGAGCGTCGTTTGCACCTGGCCCGTTTGATAATGACTTCCTGTGTGCTTTCCATGTCCCACCATGCTCGTCGTCATCCGAGTCATTCGGTGATCCTCCCGACGACCCCGCCACCGGGGTCCGGCCGGCCGGCTCATACGCGTGCGAATCGTCGGTGTGGGTTGGGCTCGCGGGACGGTGATGTCCCTGCTCGTCGCCTGTCTCATGAACGATGCTAACACCCTCGAGAACCTGTTCAGCCTCCTCCTCATTCTCCGTTTCCTCTTCATCGTGATAGCGGCCTTCCTCAACCGTCTCGTTGGCGTACTCGTCATACTTGTGTTTGGGCGCGAGAAGTACATGGTATCCCCAGCTCCACCTTACCAGTTGGCCGAGCTGCTGAAAAACTAGGAGATACAGGATACCGCGCGCGGCGACCTCGTCGTCATTGTCCCCTGGTATTCTGTCCCAATGTAGTCCCTTCAGCGTTTGCGCCAGCGAAATGACCAGGGAGATGGGTAGCGAGTTGGAGTTGCCAAATACGCCCATGGCTGTGACAAAGTTGGATGCGCGGCGGTTGAAACCAAAGCATCGTGCAACGACCCTGGAGACAACGTACGACACCAGTGTCTGGATTATGAAGATGACGGGAATGACGCCGAGTTCGATGAGCTTGTCGGCATTCAACTGCGATGCGAGCTTGGTGAAGACTATGGACTTTGTTAGTACTACTACCTATTGCAACACGGCGAGACAACCAGGACGCACTCAGGCATGGCGTAAATAGCATGACATTGAGGTTGGCAAGAAACTTCTGCTTGTCGGCATCGAAGTGGCCCAACCGCGCGATGATGTAGCCCGGCAAGCTGACACAGACCACTTCCAACACAGCACCGAAAACTAAGAGCACCAGGTTGTCGAAAGACGGATGCGAGTCATGCGGCTTTTTCTTGAAGACGACAAAGGGCGGCGTTGTTGTGGTTTGGGCCGGATCCCAAGGCTCGCCGGCGGCCAACGCGGCCAGCCGCAATGATGTCGGCGCCCGTATGTCGAGGAAACCCATTAATCGATCCCGATGTTGCGCTGCGATCTAAGGACCAAGTCTGGATGAATTGACTCGAAATGGTGGTTCGCCGGCGATGATGAGGGTCACTTATTATATGGTGATGTCGCAATTGCACTGCAACGTTGTCATGCACGGGGTTCAAGTTGTCTTGTAGGCCTTGCTGAGTCTGCGACAAGGCGAGACAGGGCAGCTGTGAGACGGGAGTGGTGGAGCTGGCACCGCAGATTGATTCGCCAGCTGGGTTGACGCAATGAGACACAGCAGAAACAAAGGCGAGATGTCCACGATGGCTCCGGGCGTACAATGACGAGATTGTCCCGGAATAACAAGTCGTTCAGGTTACTTACCTCCTAATAAGTACAGGACAGCCGTCTAAGAGCGGCGTGGCTTTCACATTTGCAATATCAGCTGCAAAGATTCGGCGCTGTGTTTGGGAAAAGAAGCATGCCACTGCCAACATAGGGCACAAGCTGACTGATAGTGCAGTACCTCACAATCCACTGCCTCGACGGAGTAATCATAAGGCGCTCACTATTGTAGTACGGAGTAAGACGCTCTTTTTCGGTAGGTTGTTTCTCTCAACACCTGCAGGCCAGGGAGCTGCCAAGCGACGCCAAGCAATCGCCAAGCGCCTATCAAGACACACGAGTCGCGCAAGACTGACCGGCGATGACGTTGTGTGCACGACCTGGCTGTTACACGTGTACTGTGTAGAGGTATGGACGCAGTGTATCATGCTTCTTTCCAGATCATATTCATTGACATGGACACTCTTCAATCCTAAACAAAGACAGTAATGTTTTATGCAAACGTGGCTTATCAAGTGATCAACGCGGCGGGAATGGGGTTTCAGGGTACTGTACGCGCTCCGACTCCGAGTCTAGCGGTTTAGTACTCCGTAGTATCATCCGCATGCTATGTTTCTGCATCGAGGTCAGCTACAGTACACACAACGACGCAGCTGATGAATCTTGTATACAAACTGTAGGTACTTACTGATGTATATCTGCGTTACCTTACTCAGTACCTACCTAGTGTTGCGTGGAACGTGTTTCGGCCTAGCTCTCTGGTTGGTTCCTGTTGATGCAATTCGATTTACATGTACAATACAGAGTACACAGGAACACATTCATCGCAGGAAGAGACGGCGGGAGTTAGCTCTGCCTTAGTTCCCGTCATACTGTATAGGTACCCTATGGTGAGCTCGAGAATCGCACAACGATCGTTGCGTACCGTAGTCATAATCCTCGATGTTGCACAATCTACATTGAAGGTTCAGCAAAGCTTGATAACCACTTTACACCCAACTTTAGGTAGCTGACCGTTGTCTTAACCAAATATCTCGAATTATATATGCGGCGGCCCCTCGGGCGTCTTGTCCCCGAGGTCTCGCCTAATGTCGGTACGTCGCTCCGGATTGGGCAGGTTGAGCGGAAAGCGTCCCGATAGAGAGCCCGGAGTATTTGCTCCTAGATAAGATAAGGGAGCTGTTGCAGGGCCCGTCGATCCGCACGACCAAATTTCGTCGCCTGTTTCAGAATCACACAGCAAATCATTGGACAGCTTCAGTTTGCCTCACGCTCAACAGATCATGACTACAGTAACTCCAACTCATTATTTGGCTATTTTCGCAAAGTGCATACATACGCTTCGTATTCTATTTGACTATGTACTTGGGGTTGCGTCCGCGGCGATCACTCCTTCGCTGATCGGTCGATCCTGGAACGCCGAGGCCATGCGCCCCGCGCCACAGCCGTATCAAGCCCCCACCAGGCTTAGCTAGGACGTCATACTGCATTGATAGCCGCAGCATAAGCTATAGTCTATACTACTACCTAGACGTTGCCCTGCTCTGAGTCCGCGAAACCGGTTCGCCAGCCCAGGCGAGGGATCACCGGATATGCATAACTGCCAGCTACAACTATCCGCGTGGACTTTCATTAAGACTACCTCCAATGGCTGTTCCAGGACACTGGTATAACTGGTATATGCGACAGGAGGTGGCAATCTGTGGTGGGGTTCGTTCCCGCTGAGCCCCGCGGTCCACAGCAAGGTTTCTCATCGCATGAGCTCGTTGATCCTTGGCAGAGAAGTCAATGGAGGCCTTCTTACAGACATGTGCTGGCCGAAAGCCCAACCGGTGACATGCTCACACGTTAACATGAATTTTGAGGACTGGTTTTATGTTACTTATGCTCTCGCTTATTGTGCTCCTGGAGTATTATCTTCGAAGGTTGTGTTTCGTGGCAACCGAGGCTTTGCTTCCGAGAGGGTCCTCTCCGTCTTTTGGCTCTTTTGCCTCTTTACCTGCATGCCTGTCGAAGTGCGCTGTCGCTTTTGGAACTCGCCGCTTTTAGAGCTCCATCGGGCCGCCACGGGCCAATAGACGAGCCGTTTCAGCTTCCTTAGCACTGAGCTCTCTCATCCGCACCGACCCGCACAGGTCAACTCTGCAATCCAGATCTCGATCCCGCATCCGGCCCAATCCGTGCCAACTGCGCTTCCGCCTTCCAGAAAATTTCCCCGTGTGTTGAGTCTGAGCCTCCGCCTCCGCTGTAGCGAAACCGGCCGACTTCTTTAACTCTCTCCTGACGATCGCTTGACTAGCGCAGAGAGACTCATCCTCATCTCGCCCCAACAAGGTTCTCTTGTCTGCCCGGCTGTGCCTTCACGTCCTCTCCACAGAGGATTCTTTGCCGTAGGCGGCCTTAGGTCCCCGACATATCATTCTAATACACGCACACGCACTTCATTTAAACGAAGATACGCCGTTTTACCACACATGTCAGGCCGTAGGTAGCCGAAACCGCAGATACAACACCCGTGTACGGCCTCGACACCGGCGCAATGGCTGGTTACGCCGACAACTCTGAGCCGGTAACGCCGGCGGATGAGTTCGCTCCGAGCAACCCAACATCGCCGGGCTCCATCGACGACTCCTCCGAGGCGAGCACGCCCCTCGATCCGCCCAGCTCCGGCTCTGACGCGGTACCTGGACTCTCGCCGGGCAGCGCTAGCGATCTGCCCCGTCGGATCCCTGGTCTAAGGACGTTGTCAGATCCGCAGTCTACTGCGCCTATGAGCCCCAGCTCCAGCGTTACCGGCTTGTTGAGCACTGTGAGACGGCCGACCCCAAGCGCGAATGCTCTGCCTTCGGACATCATGCAGAAGGCACGAGCCCTGCAAGAGCAGCGCATGGGCATGGCGGGCCGGGGAAGCGGTGGGCCCACAGGCATGAGCAGGGACGTCAATATGAAGGGACCCGTCGCCGGCGGGCTAGCGGGTGGCCTGCCATCCAACCTCAGGT
Source organism: Chaetomium strumarium (assembly GCF_033439665.1). Lineage (NCBI taxonomy): Eukaryota > Fungi > Ascomycota > Sordariomycetes > Sordariales > Chaetomiaceae > Chaetomium > Chaetomium strumarium. The sequence goes on along the minus strand of NW_026944429.1, from coordinate 5,314,180 downwards.
TACCGGGTGGCATGGGACGGCCCCTCCCTCCGGGGTTCCCGAAATCTGCACCTGCGGTTCCCGGCATAAAGAAGCCCCCGAGCTTGAGCGAGAGAAGAGCCATGAAGCTGGGAAATCTTTCCGGGTCCGGAGATCCATCACCATCCGGAACGCCAAAACTGTCAGATTTAGGGGCCGATGCAGGCAAGCAGCCCGCCGTGAACGGGGAAGGGCGCGGCTCCAAGCTCAGCGACTTCAAGAATTACATCGATGCAGACAAGGGCTGGATCACATTCGAGGGTGCCGCGACGATCACCCGCACGGGGGTCAACTTTGCGAACGGCCAGACCTTCTCCATCTCGCTCGACGAGATCGAAGTGCTCGATGAGTTGGGTAAGGGGAACTACGGCACGGTCTACAAGGTTAGGCATGCAAGGCCAAAGGCGCCCCGTTTTGGTCAGGGGTTGAGCAGATTCAAGATGTCTCCTGCCTGGCAACAATCTGCGGTTGAGACAGGCGAGGCCGGTGAAGAAACGTCACCAAATTCGGCCGGGAGCGGCGGACGGGCAACCACAGGGGTTGTGATGGCCATGAAGGAGATCCGGCTCGAGCTCGACGAGGCCAAGTTCACGACGATTCTCAAAGAACTGGTCATCCTACACGAATGCGTCTCTCCTTACATCATTGACTTTTACGGCGCCTTTTATCAGGAAGGCGCAGTGTACATGTGCATCGAGTACATGGACGGCGGCAGCATCGACAAACTCTACGCCGGCGGCATCCCAGAGGATGTCCTCCGCAAGATCACGTTCGCGACCATCATGGGCCTCAAAACGCTCAAAGACGACCATAACATCATCCATCGCGATGTGAAACCGACCAACATCCTGGTCAACACCAACGGACAGGTCAAGATCTGCGACTTTGGCGTGTCGGGCAATCTGGTGGCCAGCATTGCCAAGACCAACATTGGGTGCCAGAGTTACATGGCGCCCGAGCGCATCAGCGGCGGTGCTCTTGTCGTTGGCGCACCTGGCGCCGCGGACGGGACGTACGACGTGCTGAGCGACATCTGGAGCTTGGGTTTAACAATCATCGAGTGCGCTCTGGGGAGGTATCCGTACCCGCCTGAGGTATCGAGTACCATCTTTAGCCAGCTCAGCGTACGTTGCTACTTTACTCCCACTCCTCCCGACTTCCCAGATTGCCAAATATCCCCTCTAACATGTTCTACTTAGGCCATCGTAGAAGGCGACCCTCCCGACCTCCCCACGGAGGGCTATTCTCCGCTCGCTCGCGACTTCGTGCGATCCTGCCTCAACAAGAATCCAAAGAAGCGCCACACGTACGCGATGCTCCTCGCCCATCCTTGGATCAAGAGCCTAGGCAAGCCCGAGACGATCACCGAGGACGCCGAGGCGGAGGAAGCGGCTGCCGATAACGAGTTGGCCGACGCGACGGGCTCGCTGAGTCTGAACAACCCGTCGGGCTTGATAGGCGAAGGAGATTACGAGGTTGCCGAGTGGGTAAAAACCGTGTTAGAACGGAAGAGGGAGGGTTTGTTGCAGGAGCAGGCCGAGAGGCCTGCGTTGCACGCTGCGCCGCTGGATTCGGTCAGTCCGGCTGGGAGCCCTCTTGGCGGGATCAAACCATGAATCGTCGGGTGTTTTGGTCGGCTTGTGTTCCAGATGGTTCAAGCGATGTGTACATCATCGACGGCTGGAGAAGTCCGGGAGGGGAGTTATCCAAGGGGACAAGGAGAGGTTGTTCGTTTCTTGAATTGTGTTTCCTGCTTTTTTAAGAATGACAGGAGTGCACCGATCATTCCTGGCGGATGAAACGGCTGGCTTGTTGGGTGGTGAACATAACATACCCGGTACCTCGCTTTGCTGACAAAGGTCCGACCTTCCATGGCTTGCTTGCTTGCTTGGATGAACGGCGTGTCCCTCGGCATTCTCTTGCTGGCTCTCGATGTTCTGGTGTCATTACCGCACGGCGTCTTGCAGACTATTTGACGGCACTGTTGTAGACAGATTGCAGGGTCGGCATTGTTCTCAGAAACGCAATTGTCTTTTGTGCCCAGGATTGTGAATCTGAGAGAGGACAGTACCTAGAGGTTGGGGAAAGCGGTGCGTGATGGTTGGTGTCTGCTAATAAGGTTGGAAAGATGAAGCCGATCAAATGTCCCTTATCGTGGAGAGCAGCCCGAGTAGTGAGATCGAGACTGCTATGATGTTTACGAAGAGAAATTAATGATTGTATAACTGGATGGTGCTCTCCGCTATCTGGCTATTACAAAATACATAAATGAAACAGGGAAGACGTCCCGGTGTGTTGTAGGTATCAGGCTTGGTTGGTATCATAGACAAAAAGAAACACGTCCGCCGATGGGTTGCAATCTTGATCCTTGCCGGTCCATCCATCATCATCATCTCATATATGTCGTTCGCTTCTCTTCTATTCATCAAGCTGTGTTGTCGTCCATTTAACCATTCATTCGACTTCTCCTCTTTATTATTCCCGCCCAGGCCGGCGAGCTCCATAACACCCGGATCTATTCAGGCATAATCGCCCTTAACCCGGCTCGACCTCCGCGTGGCGGACCTCCTCCATGGCCACCAGGACCGGCGCGTACGGCCGGTGCTCGTAGCAGCAATAGCGGGCTCCCGCTTATGCCTTGCGAGGAAGAAGAGGATGGCGCTGATCAAGAGCGCGGCCCAGGAGCCCCAGGCGAAGCCGAAGGCATACCGTCCCAGCGAGGCCGCACGTCCGGCGTCGGCAAAGACATTCCGCATCCCGACGAAAGTCGCCCTAGTCACCCCCCGTTTGTTTAGCTCCATGCGTCCCCCTCCCACTCATTACAGTACGCGAGAAAAAGAGAAGGTGATCCACTTACGTCATCAACGACACAGCAACAGTCAAAAACACCAACCCGGCCAGCGCAATCAGCCCCGCGAGCACGGATCCAAGCCGACTGCACAGCGCCAGGAGCCCGGCCCCGAAGGCCAGCACCTCAAACAGCAGCGCCAGCAGGAAGAACACCCACCCGAAGCGCCACATGTACCAGTAGTGAAACGACGTCGTCCCGTTGCCATAGCGGCCGATCAACGGCGCCGGCACCCCGCCCGCACCGCTCGCCCAGGCGTCGCCGAGGGGCAGCGCGGGCCGCGAGGGGCCGCAGTCCAGGTTGCCTGCTCCGCACACCCGGAAGTAGGTCCATTGCGAGATGGATCTTGCGCCCGGGATGCCCGACGTGTCGGCGCGCAGGAAGTAGGTCTGTCGCAGCGGCGACGTGCGGGTGATCCCGGAGAGGATGATGAACCAGAGGAGTACGAGCGAGGCCGCGAGAAGGAGGAGGGCGGGAGCGGCCAGGCGGGCAGCTGAGTTTTTAAAGAGTTGTGTTAGTGCATGCTACGGGTCTGTCTGGCTGTCTTTAATTTTCTTGCGTGCTAATGAAGGGAACTTACTTCGCGCCATGTTCAGCGGCCAGCTATGTTATCTGGCTCGGTGCCCCTAGCGCTTGGGTATGGAGTTGAAGTGAGAAGAGGTCTCGGGCCGACTTTAGATGCCGGCGCGTTGCAATCGAGTAGGGGTGATTGAAGCTGTGGTTGACTTGCGCCGACTGGATTTCACACCTGATCAATGCCGCGCTGCAGCCCAACACCGGGGGAGGCAACCGGATGGGAGTATCTGGCGATGCCCAAGAGCTCTCTGGATGTAAAGTTACTGGGCGTGAAAGGTGGACTCAATGTGAAACCGACACGGGCAGCTGTGGGAGGGCGCCGAGTACATAAGTGAAGAAGCTAGAGGTTCACGACAAGGACAACCTCAAGGAGCATCGAGTTACCGGCTTACGGATATGGCAGAAGGTCAATGGAAGGAGTAGAATAAAGGACACTGGCAAGCCACGGTTACCTACGTGGGTGGGCAGATGCCCAACGTCTCTCCATCCCTATCAGGTCGATCTCAGACTTCCATCACAATTGACGTTGCCCACCTCAGACAAGAGCCGTCGTGGGTCCTGCAAATGCAGCTGAGCTCGAGATGACGCATGTTCACGCATGTGCTAGCAGACACAGTTCTTGGCTGCATTGCCGATCCAATCATAGGTGAGCTTGGCGTCCCACACACGAGATGTGCCGTCTCCCTCGCTGCCGACGTCATTTTTCAAGGTCTCCCTAGCCGGCTTCACACAACTACTATCTGGTAGGTAGGGACCTAGTGTATCTACAGAGCGGCTCATTGTCGCGCGCTCGAAGGTTAGGGTGTTACGATCCAAGCTGTCTGGACGAGGGCATACTGGACTGTGCTGCTCTAACCTCTGAAGTGCTCTCGGGCAGCATTATAGGGTGGACAGTTTTCAGCTTCAGCTCAGGGGTGACGGAGAGAGAACACCTGTCGACGAGTACTTGAGAAGGTCTCAGACCGTTCCATTTGTCACTTCACTATTGGTTCATTGCGCCACCGCTGATCACTGGATGATGGCCCGCCAACCAGGACCGGAGCACATGAAATAAATAGGTAGATGTATGGAGCGTACACATGCTGTGAGAAACCTCGTCCTCGCCTCCTGTCAATGTCAAACCGAGCTCAGGCTCGCTCGGTCACCAGCCTCAGCGCTGACAATCGGAGGCCCGCCTTGTCCGGCTCTTCAACCTCTCTGCTCGGCATCAAACAACCAATTAGGCCCGAATCCTCTGTGGCGCAATTGGTTAGCGCGTCTGACTGTTAATCAGGAGGTTGGAAGTTCGAGCCTTCCCGGAGGAGGCGGTATATTCACTTTTGCACCTGTACTTTTTGCAGTGAGGACATTAGACTACCAGGTACATATTGTTCAGGGAGTCTTTTTCCTTGTCCTGATTGTCCGGCGAGTACATACCTCCGTAGTATTGCCACCGTTGAAGCTGCCAATGTAAATGCTCCCTGGTTTCGGAACAATCTCATGCCACCGTACACGGTTCGCAAATTGCAATCCTACCTACCTGAGACTATACCAGAAAAAGACAGATGGATATTGGAGTAGATATCTTCCCACATAGTTGAGAGTTGACGATGGATCTGCGAGCTCACGAGCGTGCGATGACCCGTGGGCCGGCTCATTGTTCTGCCGTCACCTGCTGGACTCGGCAAAGTCCAGCACCTCTTCCAATGATAGTATCTCGTACGGTCCAAGCCCCCAGCCCAAGCCGTCCTCCTTCCTCCCTGGTGTCCTCACCGCTGTGGCAATCATGTAATCCTGTCCCACGGACCTCAGGCACATATTCACGTCCTCGACCTTGTTCCCCTTGAACCTGATGTCTATCCGTCGAATCACCTCGGCGTCCTCACCGTCCCTGTCCTCTTGCCCGCCCCCTTCACGCGCGGGCACCTCCCACCCAGCCGTCGGCCGCGGCGGCCGGAAATCCACAAACTCCAACTCCCTCAGCCAGTCCGCCAGCAGCGCCTCCCCGGTCAGCTTGACGTACGCCTCGCGCAGCGCCCACAGCGCGTAGAACGCGCGCAGCTTGACGTCCACCAGCTGCTCCGTCGTGGGCGCGCCGCCGCCGCCACCCACCGAGGAGGCCATTCGCAGCAGCACGCGGTGCTTGAGGTAGGCGACCTCGCCCGGCGCGAACACGTCGGCGTGCATGTCGACGAACGCGGGCCAGCCGTCGCGCGCGATCATGGCGTGGTCGCGCGCCCGCCGCTCGCTGGTGCACACCACGTCGACGCCCACTTCCACTCCCACTTCTGCTCCCGCTTCCGCTTGCCCTGCTTCTCTCTCATTTGTGGAGGAGGAGGGTGCTGTTCGTGGTGGTGGTGGTGGGTGGTAGCCGGCCACGGCGATGATGGCCACGATGCCGGCCTGGTGGGAGACGTTGAAGGACACGGGTTGCGCACCGGTGGCCGGGTCGATGTAGACCGGCTTGGTGCGCGCATCGCGGGTGAAGGCGCCGTCCGGGTTGTTGTTGTTGCTGTTGTTGTTGTTGTTGTTGTTGTTGTTGTTGTTGTTGTTGTTGTTGTTGTTGTTGTTGTTGGCTGTGAGGAGCTGCGACCAGGGGGTGTGGGATAGCTTGGCGACGGCGTAGTGCTTCAGCAGAGCGGAGGCCAGCGCCATTTTCGCGTCGCGGGGATGGTAGTAGCGGAGTATGGCAGTGCGGGCGGATGGGGGAAGAAAGGAAAAGGCGCGAGCGGCCTGCGATGAAGGTCAGGGGCTGTATTTCACATCGTCTTTGCGATTGGGGGCGCAAGGGTTGAGGGGTTGCTAGAGAGGTGTGACTGAAGAAGATAAGACGACTCAGGAAGATCGATGAGAGCTAAGTCAGAGACTCACATGAGTCTCGAGTTGCTGGGTGCTGGTGACTTCGGGGAACCAGGAGCGCGTGTCGAGGATCCATTGGGCGAGGATCGGCTGCTCGGCAGGCGACATTTTGCCGGGTCCGTCCGTCAGCGTGCTTTGAGGATTGCTTGAAACCTTATTGTTGCGACATATCAGGAATTGTAGGATTCGGGCAATGTTGGGGGGGAAATGAGTTTCGGCGTCGTTCTCATCGGCTTACAGCCTCATCCACGGGTGCATCGGAAGTAGTGAAACTAAGAGCGACGTGTGGGATTGGAGACTGCATCGGCAGCGTGCGCGAGATTCATGCAGTGCGACTTGAGCACCAAATTACGCTCTAGTTGGAATACCTGCAGAACTTCGGCTCGTCGACACCTTTTGAATGAATACTCATCACCCCGGCCATTCCCCCGCCAGTGAGAGGGAACGAACCTCCTTTTGTCGCCCGGCACCAAATCTAATCGTCGGCCCCGTCCGGCGAAGATCCCGGGTCCAGCCCTAACAGGCCGGGCCGGACCGGACCCCACTTCGACAAACCTGCGTCTGACCTCGCTTCTGGAAGGCTGAGCATACCTTGAAGATGCGAGTCGCAAAAGTTCTGCTCAAGACGAAATTCACATAGCCGGGTAGACAATACACTCGTGACGCGGAAGCAATAGAAGTTCCGACGCTCTATAACATCTCGATACAGCATGCAAAACAAACCAGTGATGCCCGCTATGACCATACCTTTCCCGAACCGAAAGCTGACACAACTCATCCCAGACGCCAGCATAGGCAATGCCTAAGCCGCCGGTCTCGGGTGACGGGGAATGCTGACAGAGAAAACAAAGAGGGACTCGGAAGACGACTGTGACGCCTCCTTATCCACCCCATTTTCCTGGCCACCCCCGTTCTCCCCTCGGGGTTTGGTCTCAGATTCACCCTCCCCGCTATCTTTCTTGTCCTCGGCCGAACCGCCCTCGACTCGCTGCTGAACAACCTTCCCCTCACCATCAACCTCAACAATGACATCCTCCGTGTCTAAGCTCCCGTCCTCGGTATATCCCCACATATCCTTCAGCTCACCCCTCCACCACCCCGTCAGCCACAGCGACCCAGTCACGCCGGGTACCAGGTACAGCAGCGCCGGCTGCCCGTGGCGGGTCACCAACATGACGATGAGCGTGACAAGCATGCCTGCGGCGTAGCCGGCGAGGGAAGCGTAGAAGTACGGCTTGGGGAAGGCGGTCGCGGCAATAGTCTCGCTTGCTTCAGGGACGGGCCACAGGCGGCCTAGCGGTGTGGCCCAGAAGCGGTTCCCCCACTGACCGCGGGTATCGACATAGGGGGCTTTGACGCGCCGATAATGGGTCGTGGTTGTGGTGGTGGTGTTGGTGACGCCGGGCGCGCTTTCCGACGTCATTTCGGTCGTGAGTTGAACCGGTTCCAGCTTGACTTGCTTTTGGTAGTGCTGGAACAGGTCGAAGCGCAGCGCGAGGGCCATTAGCATACCGGGCACCACGATGTCGCCGAGGCCGAGCATGCTGACGCCTTTGGGTCCGGTGAAGACGAGCTTGATAGGCGCATCGATGTTCTTCGCAACGGTTATCATGTAGGGGCTATCAAAAGTCAGGACCTCCCATGGAATCTAACGCGCGCAGGTTGGCAAGGGAGGACGTACGTGTAAAAAACCATGACTATGTCGTAGACGAAGAGGCTGGCTAGGATCATGGTGCCGATGCTGAACGACGTCGGAGAGATCATCATGAAGGAGACGTAGCACATGGCAATGCTGAGGAGGTTGGACAGCGCATCCCACCCAGTCCGGTGGTAAGCCACTGCGGCCGCCCCCGCGAAGGCGAAGCCCAGGATATCGCTGGCCCGGAGGTTGAACGTTTCGGAGAACACGCCACGCATCATGAGCACGAAGGACCATTGCTCCTTAAGCAGGTGGCGCAGATTCCAGAGCCGGCGCCTTGACCGGTCTGATGGCGCCAGGCTGGCTAGACGGCCAGGCAACGGGGTTTCCCTACCCTTGACGACAATTTCTTCGCCAGTCTCCCGATTGATGACATACTGGCAACGGCGATCCCGGTCAATGTGGTAGACCTGGCCTTTGCCGTCGACCCACACGGCCGGAAAGATCAAACTTGCCAAAATATCCAAGGCGTCCCCGGTAAGCTCGCCCAGACCGGTGATGGACATGACACCCATGTAGGTCCGGAGGATTTTGTTCAAGATGGCTGGGTCCTCGAGCCATTGGATCAGATAATAAAGGCCGACCAGGACGACAGCCAGCATGACTGGGAACCTGATGGCATCCGAGGCGTCGAGACTCTCGGCGAACTTCTCTTCCTTCCGTCTTTTCTCCCCGATCTTGAGCTTGGCCAGTGCGGCTGAGGGTGGTCGGCGGAGCGAGCCATGGGCGCCTAGCCAGATGATGATCATTGCACTGACAATCACAAGGACGTACTGTGATTCCAATAGCAACGAAAGGGCGAAAGCTGGTGAAGCGCCCGTTTCGGTAAGGCCTGGTGTAGACGGGGAGGATAAGTCGGCCACATCGGGCGGATTGGTATCCGACGCCATCGCCACCTTGAAGGCTGCAGACACCGCGTGGGAATTCAACTGTAAAGAGAGAAGAGGACTGCCCGAAATAGCGTGAATGCTATATATCAATGCTTCGATGTGGGCTCCATAAGTCAGAGACAAGTAATGAGTTTCAGCGGTTGTTGAAATATGCTGATGGAAACACTAGGCCTTCCCAGAGGTTCTTGCCGCTTCCTTGAGTTGAGCTGCGTCCTTCGTTCTTGTTATTAAGATAGGTAGGTACGAATACAGGTTCTGAATCCGATCTAACGTTCTAAGAGTCCTGACACAACGTAGAAGCCACACTGCATTTCGCTTCATGGGCCCCACACAATTCAAGATCCAGGGTTCGGGTTACTGAGTACCGAGGTACTGTTCGTAATATCGTGTACTGTCTCACTGTGTAAGATACATATTCCCACCTGAAACTCAGTTTTGGCGCTGACATTATGGCCACATCAATTGCAGCATTCAACGAGTAGACAGGATGTAGTTGCGTTTCCATTGAATTGCATCCCGTGTTTGGTCATCTGGCTCAGCTTCTCTCCGGGTCAGAAAACGGCCAAAGCTTGACGAATCCGTGCCAAAACAGAAGGGGCAAGTGCCGTGCACGGTGCGCGGGGCATTTGCTGCCAGGCATCTTCGACTCAAACCCGTCCATTCTCCAACTTCATCGGCGAACTTTCAGGCTGTCGTCAAATTCACAATGGATTCCGGGCCTATGTCAGTGGACAGCTCAGCCATGGATGCGCCTGCTCCGTCCAAGAGCACCGCAGACGAGCCGAAGTACGGTGGGCATTCACGGTTCGAACTGGAGTTGGAGGTCTGCCGATGTCCTCGTCTTTGCGCTGCGCCACGCTGACAGCATGACAGCTCGTTCAATCTCTCGCCAACCCCCTGTACCTCAACTATCTGGCCTCGCGCAAGTTCCTGACGAACCCGGCCTTTGTCGCGTACCTCGACTACCTCCAGTACTGGACGCGGCCACCTTATCTTAAGTACCTGACCCATCCCACCGCATCGCTCAAGATGCTCCAGCTCCTGCAGCAAGAGAAGTTCCGTCAGGATATCATGAGCCCGGACCTCGCGCAGGCCATGATGGTCGAGGGGGTGAGGGCCGCCGTGGAGTGGCATCGCGAGGCGTGAGAAACGGGTCCCGTCAGAGAAGGAATGTCACAAGAGGCGAGGATCGATCGAGCGTTTAAGACGACAACCCGCTGATGCGAAGTCTTGGACGTCCGTCGCGTTGATGTCTTGCGTCTCTATGTCCAAGAGCGAGTGGCTTCTTACACGGAAAGCTGCGACGCAACTGGAGACAACCAGCAGGCACAAACCGCAACAGCACACCGCGACGCGCGGCGTGGAGGAAGCCTGGGAGTTCGGGCGGAGAGAGAACGAGCAAGGGGGAAACAACCCTGCGTAGCTCGGAAATCGAGAATATGCGCCCCTTGGGTGAGCAAACCCATAAGAGAAATACCAAACCAAACGAATACCCACCCGTAACTCCTCGCAATGCCCTGTGAGAAGATGCTGCAAAGCCCATCCACCCATACGCAACCCAGGCCACACACCATCCATCAATTTTCTCTCCACCGATGCCCACACGTCATGCACTAGATGACGCCCTTCGTCAGCCTATCCCAAGATCACGCGGGGGGACGTAAGGAGAAAATGGATTGTGGGAAACGGACCTTATAGAACGTAGTCATCGGCTCATCCGCACTGCGGATCTGCACCTGGAAGAAGGCGGCCTCGTCGCCGTCGCAGTCCGTCGCGGGACACTGTATCCGGCCCTTTTGTGCGTTGTCCCACGCCCCAGGCCCGCCAAACACGTCCTCCTTCTCCTTGCGTGGGAAGTTCTTGCGGGAGTAGATGGGCATCTCGATGGCGTGCTGGTACGGGCAGGTGCGGCACTCGAGCCGGTTGTTGCCCGTGTCCATCCGCGAGAGGATGAGCAGGTTCGCGCAGTAGGGGCAGACTTGTTTTGGACGAAGTCAGGGGGCATGATTTGGGAGATGATGGGAGAGCAGATGCTTACAGAGGATCGGCATTTTGGTCTGTTTATTGTTGTTGGTTCTCAAGACGGTCTTAATGATACCAGGTACTCAACAGCAAGATATTGAAGGGTGAGAGTAAGGCAAGGCGCTAGTGATCAAGTCTGTGAGAGTTAAGTTCTCCTGAGCTAGTTCTGACTGGTGGGTTGCTTTTTGTTGTGTACTGAGGTTGTACCGCAACTCCAGGCGGCCGATGTCCCTGGCTTAAAGTTCTGTTCTTCAAACTTCCAGGTTGAATGGCTTTTATTAGTGTCCTGGTTCGCAGATGTCATCACATCTCACATTGGCTTAACGAGAACCTCGAAAACTTTAGTGGGGCAGCAGAAATCGGCAGGGAGGCGATGAGACGAGAGGACAGGCCATAACCCTAACCCCGGTTGTGCTCGCATTGTGGTATGTGTTGGCCTTGGTGCACTCTTATAGCCAGCACCGTCAGCCAGTATCTTGGAATGATATTTGTTGGAATCAATAGCTGAGATTCGCTTCATTTTGGCTGACTCAGGTACCTACAGTCCGCGCGTACATGTATACGCCTCGAGGAGGCAAAGGGCACTATTACATACCTTACACAGTAGTAGAGTCTGGCTATCGCAGTCCCTCCGCTGAAACGAGTGGGGTCCCCCGAAGTTGCCCCCAACCTTTGGCGGGGCTATTACACAGCGGCGGTAAACACACTGCGCCTCCTGGCGAGGCCACCGCACGTTCCGATCACACAAACGGAAGCTTAGAGTTGATTCCAAGAAACCGAGTACCTAGATATCGTACAGAGAGTCATCGTACGATATCTCACCCCGATACTTGCGACGCCTGCTTTGGCACCCGTCATCCACCACTCACCAGTACCTTCCCCCTTCACTGCAGAGTGCATTTTGCGCCGTCGCCAGCAGCCCAACCAGTCACCCTTAAACCGACACAATGGCCAACCACGCAAAGGAGGAAGAACACGAGGTCAGCCAGCCTTCCTACCCCTGCGGCCCCCCAAGCTGACCGAGCCCCTGCTAACCCCATCCGTCCACAGGGAGCCTCCACGCGCGAGCTCCTCATCGAGGCCTGCCGCCGCAACAACACCGACCTGCTCCACGAGATCCTCTCGTCGCCGGGGCTCAAGGACAACGAGGACGCGATCGCGCAGCTGCTCAACACGACAACAACAGTGCTGGGCAACCACCTGTACCACGAGGCCGCGTCGCAGGGCAACTACGAGATCATCGACATGCTGCTGGACCAGCCGGGCTTCGAGTGCGACCCGGTCAACCGGGTCGAGGGGGACACGCCGCTGCACAGCGCGGTGCGGTGGATCAACAGCGAGCCGCCGGCGCAGCGCGAGTTCGGGAACGCGCTGGTCGAGATGATGCTCGAGGCCGGGTCGAATCCGCGGATCAAGAACAAGGGCGGGCTGACGCCGCTGCAGCTCGTCGATCCGCGGAACGAAGGGCTGAAGGAGGTGATTCGGAAGCATGAGTATGCCACGCTGAACGCGGGCGATTTCGTCAGTGCGGACGAGGTGAAAGGGGCCCAAAAGCTGTTGGCGGGGCAACAGGCGCAGGCAGATGGGGCCGAGGAAGAGGAGGAGGAGGAGGATGACGCCGAGTTCAGCGGGAGCGACGAGGAGGAGAGGGCCGAGTGGGAGAGGCGGCGGAAGGCGAAGAGGGCGTGACGAAGTAAAATTGGTCCTTACATAATGAACGACGTCTCCACATACACGCTGGCTGGATAGATGGCAGCTGGCTTTGTCTTCGGGGGCGTAGGAGTCTGGGCGCCTCCGGATGCACTGGGGTGACATTCTGGTGAAGCGTTAGAGGTGGTGGCTTCTGCTTGGATGGCACGTTCATGCGCACTCGCCACGCTCGAACCTTCTTATCCGGAGCCATTTTTAACGGAGAAAAAGGCGCCTGTATGAATTCTCTAGGTTGGGAGAATGTAGGGTCTACACACGCCTCAAAAGCGAGCAACGGGCCTCCTAGGTGGAACCCCAACCTCTGCTAACTACACCCTCCGCCAGGTATGTATGTACAATACAATATCTATCTCGCCAGACCGCCATGATCTCTGCCATAGGTACCGTAGCTAGGTACCGTCACCCCCTTAGACCATAAACAAAGCCATGGCCACCGCCAAAACAACTCCCACAACCCTCCACCCCGTTTCTCTGCCCTTTAAGTGCCCAGTCGCCTCGCCCCTCTCTACACTCCCACCCCTGATCCGCCTCAGCGCATCGTCACTCAACTTCCTCCCCTGGCCAACCTGCTCCACCTCATCAGCAAACCTCCCTAAGATATCCGTACTCCGCATCCCCCTCGGGCAGAAGCGGACCTCCCAGCCGCCGCCGCCTGAGGGCACCACAAACGTGCTGGCGCGGTCGTCAAACGCGAAGCTGTAGGCATCGGGACACACCCGCTTCGCGGCTTGGCTGTAGGCCGAGGGCTTGCACGTGTCGGGCGAGTTGAAAGGGCCCGTGCAGCAGTCGGCGGCGGTGTGGTAGGCTGAGCAGGGGGACAGGCAGGGCTGGAAGGCCGGGCGGTTGTTGTCGTTGCTGTTGCTGTTGGGAGATGGTGAAGTAGATGAAGTGGATGAAGGGCGACGCTCCCACCAGGGGAGGCCAATGGGTCTTGGCAGGGCGGAATGGAGCAAGGAGGGGGGACACCAGGTTGAGAGGGTGGCGTCTGTTTGGTAATCCTCAAAGGGGTAAGGGTAGACCGAGTGGGTGAAGCGGAGCCTTGAGTTCGACGGTGAGGAAGAGGCGACAGGCGTGAAGATGTAGCCTGCCGTGGCGATGCAGGCTGGGTTGGTCAGGCTGGGCGGGATCCAGGTGGTGTTGGCGGCCGGGTGGTAGATGATGGCTAGCGGGAGGTTGTAGCCGTCGACGAGGGAGATGTCGTAGAAGGTTTGGTTGTTGGAGCTGCCGCCCTGGAGCGTGAACTCGGCGAGGGTGGTGGGAACTTGGCCCTGGGAACCATCCATTTCTGTTACCTAACCGTCTAGATATTCTCAGTTCAGCGCCGAGGACACTTACCGGGAACTCGCAGTCCAACTTGCCAAAGCAGTCCCCCGTCCGACACGCCGCTCCGTACCCATCCGCACCGCTGCGATAGCCCGCCCCGCTGTCGTCACTGTTGAACGAGCAGTTGGTCCTCCCCCAGACTCGCCCTGCCCAGTCTGGACTCACGAACAGTGTCCTGCTGCCGCCCGGCGCGAGCTCGAAGCCGCCTGTCCCGGGCCCAGTGCCGTTCTGAGTTGCGATGCCGGGCCAGATCGTCTCGCCGCAGCTGTTCGCGATGGTGAACGGGATTGCGGTCGAGTTGCTCGGGGTGATGGCCATGTTGGCGGTGGTCATGTCGATTGGCGTGTAGCTGTTCGGTGTCAAGACAGACGCAACGGCTCTCTTGGTGATTAGCAGCAGCGAGAGGAAAATTGTCTTGGAAAGTCTGCACTCTGTTGATCCTCCTGCTCGAAGACGAAGACCCTTTGCTGATGGGCCACCTTATCGAGCGACAACCTCGGACTGAGTCACCCGATATCCTGAGGTAAGAAGGGCATGCGACGGTGAGCATAGGAACGAAGAGAACGACTCGCCGTTCGCACGCTGGAAGCGGTCCGCAAGGCAATGGACATCCACCTGGCACAAGAGTCAATATAGATTCTACTAGGTATAAAGACAAGAGGGGATGTGAGATAAGGGGAGCCAGGGAATGACGGCGGGAGATGTGGAAACCTGAGGGACAGGCGGATAATGCATTCAGCAACGAGAGTGGAAAAAAAGAAGGAAGAGATTCAGAGAGTGGATGCTGAGGTCACCTCAACTGTCGTTTGATTTTCTACCACCTGTAGTAGACTTTGCGATGGTTCCTTGAAATTCCAATGGTGTCTCTCTTACAACGGAAGGCGAGAAGAAGGCCGCCTTCTGCCGGGGTTGCCATCCCGGCATCGTCTCCGGCAGGAGCCCTCGCCTGAGGCCACAAGCTGATGACTGCAATGCTGAAGCAGCAATCCGGGAGCCCCAAGGCTCCGAGTCTGGATCCATATCCGGTGGACGAACCCCGGACGGCACAGAACTGCCGTGATGGGGGACGCTGTCCGTTACCGTCATGCATGATGTAAGTAGGCACTACTAATGTAATGTACTTCAGCTTCCATCGAGTATATAACTTCTTTTCCATCTCTAGGGTCATCGACTTAACAACAGAAATCAGGCTCGTATACGCTTATTTCGTCACTTCGCCTTCCCTGATTCCCGCGAGGGGTTTCGTGGCCGCCCATAACCAAGCAGTTGGGCACAGGACTTGATCATTGTCACGTTTCCGCATACCGCCCCCCACCTCGTATACCGGATTATCCTCCCCGTTTTCTCTCCTGCCTCCTCATTTGACTCGCCTACGCCCCCAGGTTCCCAAGAAGTGCTTTGAACAATTAAAAACCGGATCTGCGATATCGCCCTATGTATGAGCTTCACGCTGCCAGCTATGCGAATCACGCCCATTTTCCTACTTGAATTGAGACTGAGGTATCACTGCGGAGACCGAATGCGTTGAAGAAAAAAAGTAATAACTCCCGTCCGACAAGCCGCTTTCCGTCTCTACCGGAACCGTGCCCTGCACCGGCCCATGACCTCGCCTTGGCAGACGAGCTCGGCGCTGAATTCAGAGCCGTCCAGAGTCAGGTAAATGTCGAAGTAGACGCGGTAGAAGGTGCCCTGCGGTGTGTCCATACGCTCGAAATCCTTCTCCAGGTTCTTGCGCGATAGATCCGACGTGAGCGTGACCACCTCCTTGATCCCTGTTCGAAACGTGTCAGCGGCAGCCCCTCTCCATTTATCTGCAGTGCATGGATAGCTTACTGGGATCCTTGGTATACTCCGGACAGACGTCGTCGTCACAGGCATACAGAATGTCCTCATACATGAGCGTTGCCCCTGGGGCGACCTGGCGGAAGAAGGACACCTTGACCGGCTCACCGATCTTGACCTTTTGGCCCTTCTGGACGAAGATCTGGCGAGTGAACTTGCAACGGTCCTTCCCGTCGAGGGATGGCACGCGGTACGCTTCCGGGTGGTAGCCTTCCTTGAACGGCTGCAGCGTGGCCATGAGGTAGTGCCGGCGGGCAACGCGGTGGGTAATGACCCTCTCGGTGATACCGGCTGTGACGGCGCCCTTGACGATGGCAGCGACCGAGTCCATCGGCCGAACCACCTTGGACTGGAACTGCGGCGGAACGTGGAGCTTGATCTGCTGGAAGAGGTATTCCGACGCGCCGAACCCGCCGACGACTAGAATGTTCTGTAGTGTCCGGTTCTGCGCCTGGATGGCAATGATCTGGTTCCGGACGAGCTCCAGGATGCGGTTGACGACAGGCTCGAAGCACTGCAGAATCTCCTCGTTGGTGAAGGTCATGTAGCCCTCCTCGATGCCCGCCTCGGGGAACTCGGCCTCGATACCAACGTCCACAGCCCACTTCTGACCGTTATTCCGGAAGTCGGCCTTGATCCGGTTCTCGAAATCCATGATGCACTTCGCATACACCCGCCCGGCCGTCTTGGAGCCATCGGGCAGCTTCATCTTCCTGATCTTGGTGCGCAGGATGTTGCTGAAGTTCCGGTTCAGCGCCGTCGAGCCGCACGAGTCGCCGGACCCAGCTGTGCATTCGG
Source organism: Chaetomium strumarium (assembly GCF_033439665.1). Classification (NCBI taxonomy): domain Eukaryota; kingdom Fungi; phylum Ascomycota; class Sordariomycetes; order Sordariales; family Chaetomiaceae; genus Chaetomium; species Chaetomium strumarium. The sequence continues at coordinate 5,297,616 of NW_026944429.1, read as the reverse complement.
CCACCGTGAACGGGTTCTCGTCCTCGACTTCGTATGCGATGAGATCGACCGTACCGCCACCGCAGTCGACGATGAGCACGGCATCGTGGACCTTGAGGTTCAGCAGACCAGTCTTGGAGCAGAAAAGCGCCGCTGCCTCGGGCTCGCTGACCAGCGTCAGGCGGTTGTCGTTCTCGTCGCGGAGGAAACCGGCCTGAATGGCGGCGGCCCGCGTGGCAGCCTTGCCGGCATCGTTCCAAATGGCGGGGACGGTTAAGTAGTATCGGATGTTTCTCTCCTCACGGTTGAACACCTCGCCCAGCGTCTTTTGAAGGGCTGCCCGCATGGCCTGGCGGAGCTTGAAGAGGTAGTCGGCCGCGACGTCAATCTCCGACTTCCCTGGCGGCAAAGGCGGCAGATTGATGGGATCGATGTATGTGTTGCCCGACAACATCAGCTGGAGTTTGAACCATTCTACCTTCTGCACCCCCGGCTTGGGGTAACCCGTGGGGGCGAGAGCATCGGCAATATCGGGGCCCCAGCCAACCACTTTCTGGTACTGGTCATAATAGAGCACGGTCGGGATCTGAATGAGACCGTCGGCATTAGCATTGGCATTGCCATCTCACCCATGGCTGCCCGCACGCACCTTCTGCTTGGTGTAGGAGCCGGCACCCGGCCATTCGGTGATGATGTCTTCCTTGGCTTCGTTGTTCGTGGCGAAAGCGAAGGCAACCCCGGAGAATGTGGTACCCTGCACAACCAGCAGTTGTTAGAGTTAACTCTTGAATCGCAGACCGGGTATCGCGCAGGAGGGCACGGCTGTGTTGCGTACAAAATCAATCCCGACGATCAACTGAGCCTTGCTCCGGCTGTTACCCTCAACCTCGGCGGCGGCATTGCGCTGGTACGGAGCGATCGGGCCAGTGGGCTGCGGTGCCACCGGCGGCGGGTAGCCGGCAGGACCAGCATATCCCGGGGGACCACCAGGGACCGGAGGAGGACCGCCTCCCATGACGGGGGGTGGGTACCCAGCAACCGGAGGGGGCCCGGTGTTGATGGGCGGAGGGCCTCCAACCATTTGCGACGGTGGAGTACGGGTCGGTCCTTGGTTCGTGAGCGGGCTTGTTCGGCCGACGGGGCCTGGAGGGCCTGGCGGGTAGTTCGCGGAGTAGCTGGGCGGTCGCGGACCAGCACCTGGATGATTCATTGGAATACCTGCGTGAGGGAGATTGGGTGCACTCGTCGGGACGGGACCCGGGCGCGAAGGGAAGATTGGCGGTATTTGGGGGGGTCCCGGAGGCGGGGTCGGGCTCTGATGTACGCTTGGACTGGGGCTGGGACTCCCCGTCTGCTGGGGTTGGATCGAGGCGCTCGACTTCCGTTTACCGAAACCAAAGCCTTTCAGGCGAGAGTTCAAAGAGCTCATAAGGGAAGGGCCAGGTTAATAAGAACGGAGTCCTAAAGGAAGGGCACAGATGGGGGAGGGGGCGAGACCGAGGGGAGGCTGTGGGCGGCGGCGGCGGGCTGGGCAACCCAAGAAAGAAAGAGCTGAATCGGGGAAAGAGGGGGTAAATTAGCTCTCCGTGCTTCAGGGACTGGGGGGTGCACTAGGACTCCTGGCTGCGGCCGGTGGGTTCACGGCTTTGCGCGCGACCTGTGGGCGCGGCTCGCACTGCTTGCTTGGTTACCCTTAGGTTGGATTCCGTCCTGTCTGCAGGTGGTCATATAAGTCCCGCGAAAAAGTCCTTGATCCCGGTAGGTCTGTGGCTGAGACGACTCTCACGCACCTATACGGTACCTTAAGTTATTAAAACTCGATGGCCGGGTTTGTAAGGCTGAGTCCGTTGGGGTCTCAGGGGATTGATGTTCGCACCGCCAACGCGGGGAAGCCGTGGCTTGCTGACGCTATACGTATGTATCGTACGTACTCCGTACCTTACATACTAGTACTACATACTAGCAGCAGACGAGAACGACAACAGGCAAATTCGCCTCAAGCGCGACGAGACCGTATTGTAGATTCCCACCTTTTTAACATGGAGATGGCAGACCAACATTTCAGCAGCCTGGTTTTGGGCAATATCGCATTCGCTCTGTCTCCTCAGGTGAGCGGGCGGTATTACGAAAGTTACAATACAGTACACCTGAACGAATAAGATACCCACCTATCCGTACCTTACTTTTGCCCGTCCTCCGCTGCTCTCCGCTGCTTGACCCATTGGCGTTTCCTTTGCCAGGTATCCGTACTCCGTACGGATCTGTACTATCATCAAGTATCGAACACCTCGAATGACTTACATCATCAAGCGGGAAAGAGATCAGTGCATACCGTAGGTCTATCGTCCACAGCCTTTTGCTCTGCGCACCTGGAGCCCTTCGAGATAGGCAGGCACGGCAGGACAGCGACAGTCAGACCGATCGCACTTGCCACTGACAAATCTCAACAGGTCATGTCAGGCATCACGATGGGTGGGGTTCAACAACGGTGATCGCCAACTCCTGTCCAGCCCCACGAGCTGCGTTCCAACTTTCGGTCTTCTTCTGCCGCAATTTGGCCCCGATAAAACGTTCCAGGGTTAATCGCTGAGTATCACATTCCTGCTAACGTTATGTTGCTGGCGATGGCCAAATGCCAAACATCCCTTGCCGCCGCCGTTCTTCGCTGCACCCGACATAGAAAGCTGAAAACGAAGCGGGGGCGACTTGCAGTGGCAGGATCTGCATGAGAGCAACTGATTGCTGGCCCTATGGCACATCTCGTCAACCTGAAGGGTCAGGGCGGGTAACGGTATCTCTGTGCTGGTGCAGTGGTGCCTGACCTAAGCCCAAACAGGACATCTTGGTAGGACCTTTGCGTAGGACTTGGAGTCCTTGTTGTGGGTCTGTGGCTGAGCAAGTTGCCTTGCTCTGCTTGCCAGCGGCAACCGACCAATCAACGGTCTCTGGGGAGGTATGCTTGCGCCGTCCGTTCGCAGTCGTCGTCCTCGATGGCGGACAACTGCTGTTGTTGACCTGAAGGCACAGGTGGGTGTACGTCGTACTATCAGATATACTGTGCTCATCGTCAGGCGGCATCGGCCGCCTATGGATGGGCACCTCATGCTCAACTTTCCTGGTCTCTCATCGGTTCGGGCAACAGCTTGCAAGCTGAGCATCCTCAGGAGGAATCGCCTATGAACGAGGTTTTTCCTTCATGAGCCAACGCACCCTGGCCAGTTTCATGCTGCATGTGAATGCGCAGAAATGCTGTGTGATCACCAATGTCCTCAAACGACCGTTCCGTCAAAACCATGTGCTCACAAGACCAGGGACTGCCGCCGTTATGGGCCGCAAAAGACCGGCTGCCGGAACCTGGCATTCCACCGCTTTGCCGTCCTGGCTCGAGCCTGGCCTACCCAAGACGTTGAGGATCGCCACCAATCGGGGAATGGTGGGATTCGGTGTCGCCAGCGGCACAGCATCGAACGCCCGTCTCTCCCTCCTTCTTCGAAGGGGCAGCAGTGTATGTATGTACCTACTCCGTACATAATCCCACGCGGGGCGGGTTGCGCTCCAGTTCTGCTGGCTGCTGCGCCGCTTTGAATAAGCTGACCTTCTTCGCTATAGACGATCAGAATACGCAGTCTCAACTGCTGGGAAGCCGCTTGTCCTACCTATGCGGGTGTGGGAAATCGCCCGGAAGATGCTACTCTGGGCTTTTAAGTGACGGGTAGCTAAGATAGGCAACGAAACAGCGTTGTATTCGGAAGTAGTACAGTACTATTCAGTTCCGGTGTGTGCCCTATACCCATATATACGCGCAGGGTTAACGGAATCTTAAGCGCATTCTAGCATGATGTTGTCTCGGCGGTCTGCATATCCTCGTACTCGGTCAGAAGGGCTCGCTTGGTAAAGCGGCCGTCGTCTTTACTATCCAAAGGAACGTCAACTGCCCCATTGCTGCGTCCCCTCAGGCAAGTCACCGATTCAGGTCGCACTTGAAAAGGCATGGTGTACCGCGTCCTCCGGAACAAGACTGATCTAGGAGCAGAAACTCAGGTTCGAGTTCCAAGTCACGACATCGCGAAACGGCAGATGAGCTCTCTCGAATTCTTCCTTCGACTGGACCGACCATTGCCACTCGTCTGGCGGGCTGTCGAGGGCGCGCAGGTTATCTTGATGATGACGAGCGACGACTAACACCCGGTGACAAAAGCAGTATCTCTGACTGGCACGAATGGAGCCAACCCTATTGTCGATAACCACTCCCTAGTGCTCCTGTTGGTGTTGGCAGAGCAACGACCATCTTTCAGTCGCTGCTGGAGGGGAAAGTCCCATCTGAGACGGCGCATTTAGTGCCGAAGAGCCGCTCCACTTGCTCCGTTCAATGTCGCCTGGGCGTCTCCTAGAGGTTCCAAGCGAGGAGAGTATGTCTGGATGAGCGGCCGACAGCGAGGTCCCTCCACGGAAGCCTCGCGTTTCCCGCGTATCCCGTTGTGTTCGACCTAGTCTGATATCGATCTATTGGGGAAACGGAACCGCCTAGCAAAGAGGAGGCAGCAGATGTGGCAACGTCAACACAGCCCTGGATAGGACTCCGTCGTGCCAGTAGGTATCGGACAACACCTACCGTTCAAACTCGCGAAAGTGGCAAAGGCTTCGTGGAGTGTTTACGCCATGTTGGTTAGTTCAGATGACTCAGATTACGCTCGGCCTGGTCACATGGGCGAGACGGGCTCTTTTGACGGTGAGCCTCGTGACGTCAGAGCCACCTCGACAACCGTGCTCATCAGGGTCTCAGGAGGTCAGGAGGTGGAACGGCTCGCAGCAACTGCAATGGTTGTCGTGGCAACGAGGATTGAGACAGGATTGGTTCATACCTACCTAGGTACGGAGTAGTATCCTTAATACTTTCCCTCTTAAGTACGCACCGTGAAGTCACTTCACTAGATTGACTGTATTGTACGCTCCCATCACGTCCGCTTCCAAGTCCATTCGCCTCGTTAGTCTTTTTTCACTCGGTGTCGATGCTCCTAGGGCCTGGTGGAAGCGGTTTATATCAAAGTAGTGTTTAAGTATGGGTAGGTATCTACTACCTGACGTATGAACTGTCTAGGTAAAATGCTGAGAACGTCCAACCAAGATGGTTATCCTGGGCGGATGAACAAGATAGTTCAACCAGGTCGCTGTCTTTCACGCCCGCCAAGACTAACGCTTGGTTGCTGCTAGCGTTTGGTGTAAAGGTACGGAAATGCATTGACAGCGAGGTCGTCAATCACTTTAACGCAAGACTGTGATGTGCCCGTTGCTGATCAGGGGTTGGCGGTTCACAGATTTAGGTTGTTCCTGCCTCGTCCCCCAATCGGGTTCTGTACACTAGTGTATGCCTTTGGTTGATCCCCCGTTCATGGCTACAGGTACCTATGCACGCTATGCTGCGGAAAGCTCCTTGCGTGACGCTGATCTGGATGCGACGTTTGCATGGGTCGACTCCCCCACTTCCAGATTTGTGTTAGGGTTGTCTTGATGGAAACCAAAATAAATCCGCGGGCGATGTTCTTGCTTGTGAAACTCCATTGTGATGTTGAAGTCTGCCCTTCTCCGCGCTTCTATCTGTACTTCTGGCGACTGGCGTTCTTGTACACTACGGTGACATTAGCTCCACGTACGGGCCGTGCAGCGAAAGAAAGCATCCAACATCCGAGTCCGCTGTGAGTGCCTCGCGACAATAACAACGAAGAAAGGCCGAACTTCTCCCCGTGCCCGGAAAGCGCGGCGTCGTCTGCTCATGCGCGTCCCCGTGAGCTTCTGTATTGACCCATTGGCGGAACCCCAGGGACGGAAACCGGGCCATAGCAGTTTCCGCATCACCTGGCAGTCAGGAGACGGAAGTGTAATGGAAGCTGCGAGGGAGCAAACAAGCAAACAAGGGAAGGACCGACACTCACGACGGGCATAAACGAATTCCAGGAACAACACGTGGGCCGGCCGAGCTAGCACCGCCTATTTCGCCGACTCTAGCACCATCGCGGTAACCACGCTCCGCCGTGTGCGTGACATATCGCCTGCGCTGGGTCTTACTGAGCGATAATTTTGCAGGGCTCCAGCAGTTCCGAGGCCGCAAAGGGAACGAGGCGGGAACGGCAGCCGGTCAACGACGATTCCATTGGGCAATGGCCACCCAGCAACGATCCCCGGCCCGCAACTGCCCGCAACTCGAAGGGCTGGGGCCCCAGCTCTCCAGGGCAAGCACAACCCCACCTTGCCATTGTCCCACGGGCAGCGCGCTTGCCCCCGCAGGCAAAACGTCATTTCCAAACTTGTCGGGCGCCTTGGGGCGAGCCTTTATAAGAAGAGGTCGCAACCCCCTGCGACTGTCACACGCAGCCCTTCTCTCGAACATCGTGCCAATTCGCCTCCTCTGCTGCTCAATGCACGCTTTGTGACGTTCGTCATTCTCGGTTCGGTAAGTTAGCTCTCAGATGACGACCATTCTGCCCGTTTTGGGCAAGTTACGCATCAACAGTCGTGCCCCCCATTGGTATCTACGCCGCCCTCACATGACCATTGGCCCGTCCCAACGACACACTGAGACGCATTGGGAAACTACGTCGTCACTATTTACTTCATTGGTCTGAATCTCTGTTGGGGGGTTCGTCTCGTTGCTATCCTCACCACCCTCCGTGCCACTCGTTGCTCGAGCCGTTGGTATCCAGCTGACCACCCAGGTTTGCCTCCGAATCTCCCAACCCTCCGCCATACAACCAATAAATACACCTTCCCCGCCTCCGCTTCCGCAAGCCACCCTTTCTTCCAAACCACACTCAGGACAAGACTTGTTGACAATCTGCGAACCTCCGAACTTTCTACATACCGACGTTCTTCACCCACAGTATTCCAACATGTGGTTCCCAGGCTTTTCGGGCTTACGCAACGAGCAATCACTGACGCTCAACGAGCAAATCAATCGCATTGCCCACCAATTCGAATACACCGATGCGGATGTCAACAAGGGCGTCAATGAGTTCCTTCGCCAGATCGGTATGTACTGGAATTCCCCAAGGTGCGCTTTGCTAGTCCTCACTAACATCCTGCAGCCGAAGGTTTAGAAAAAGACGGGACAAGCCTAAGCCAAATCCCGACGTATGTGACTGATGTGCCCAATGGCACGGAAAAGGTTGGTCTCTAGGATTTTCCCTGCAATATTTGTTTACGTTCTACTGACACTCTACAGGGTCTCTACATGGCGGTCGACTTGGGCGGTACCAACTTCCGTGTCTGCTCCATCAAGCTGAACGGCGACGGGTCATTCTACCTGACTTCGACCAAGGTTCCTATTCCGAAGGAGCTCATGGTCGCGAAGACGGCCCCCGAGCTCTTCGCATTCTTGGCCCGGCAGATTGAGGCTTTCCTCCAAAAGCATCACAGCGAAAAGTTCGAGGCCCACATCAGGCGCCGCATGACGGCCAGCTCTCCACTTGGGTTCAGGGACGAGAATGTGTTCCGTATGGGGTTCACATTCAGTTTTCCTGTCCAGCAGGTCGGCATCAACAAGGGAACCCTTATCCGCTGGACCAAAGGGTTTGACATCCCGGATGCCGTAGGCAAAGACGTCTGCGCGCTCCTGCAGGCAGAAATCGACAAACTCCACCTCCCGGTGAGGATCGCTGCCCTTGTGAACGACACCGTGGGCACACTCATGGCTCGCTCCTACGGCGCCCCAGGCAAGCATGGCGCCGTACTTGGCGCAATCTTCGGCACTGGCACCAACGGTGCCTATGTGGAGCAGCTCAGCAAAGTCAAGAAGTCATTGCTTGGCGACTACGACAATTCCACCGGCAAAATGATAATCAACACGGAATGGGGCTCCTTCGACAATGAGCTGAACGTCCTGCCGAATACTCCGTGGGACGTTGAAGTGGACAAGATCACACCCAACCCTGGCCTGCAGATGTACGAGAAGCGTGTATCGGGCATGTTTCTGGGAGAAATAGTTCGCCAAGTCCTATTGGACCTCTTGAAGAACCCGAATGTTCCACTTTTTAAGGATGTGGACTCGCGTTCAAACGACTGGTTGTCCACAACGGAAATCTCCGAAAGATCCGCGATCTATAAGGCTTGGGGGCTCGATACGTCGGTGCTGTCCATTGCCGCCATCGACAACAGTCCTGGGCTGTCGCCCCTGCGCGGTGCGCTTGAATCGGCGCTGGACATCAGTAGCCCCTCATTCGAGGACGCGCAAGCCTTCAAGACCATTGCCGAAGCGGTCGTCCGACGTGCGGCTCGGCTTTCGGCGGTTGCCATTGCCGCCATCGTCCTCCAAACCGGGAAACTAACGGACCCTGATTTGGCAGACGAGCCCATCGATATCGGTGTGGATGGAAGCCTTGTGGAGCATTATCCGCGCTTCATGGAAATGATCTACGAGGCGTTGCGCGCCGTTGATGGCATTGGGGAGGAGGGCGCGAAGCGCATTCGGATCGGTATCGCCAGAGACGGCTCGGGCGTGGGTGCGGCACTGATCGCGCTTGTTGCTGGCCGCATGGAGAAGGCAAGCGATGTCTCAGGAATCAGCGAGCTGAGGTCCACCGCAACGATTGATGAGGAGAACGAAGGGGCGATTTCCGAGTCGTCAGAGTAACTAGGCAACTGGGTTCTTGGGTGTGTTTTGCGCTGGGGTGGAGCGATATTTCCTAGACATGGGAGGGAAGTTCGAAAAAGGGGTGCATGGTCTTCTCATTCTGGGCGGCATGATTCCTGTTCCTGCGCTTTGCGTCATCTTGGTCGGCTTATCATTTCCTATATGGGTTTCTTTATGGTGTTTATGGGGGTTTTTTCGTGGGTAAGGAGGATGAGGGCGCCAGGCTAACTAGCATTTACCTGCTCTTGCACTGCTTCTTGCGCGAGTTAGAAAACCACTGAAGGTGGCCAGGATCGATAGGGATGACAATGGAATTGACAGATCGCAGATTTCGCTTGCTGCGTGAGTTGACGGTCTCCCTTGCGGGATCCCATAGGTATGTTTTGTAGTATGACGGGTGTGCAAACCCATCCGCTGCACACTAACTACCGGACTGTGCCTTTGCCGAGTTCTTGCGAGAGACCGGGCGTGACCCAAGCCACTCTCAACGCTGAACGGCAGCCATTGCGCTGGGGGGACAGTGTGACAATGCCGTCTAGGGAATGTCTAGATCAGAAGTCACTGAGAAACCTGTTGGCCCAGCGCGCGAAGCGGAGAGCAGAGCGCAGGAAGTTTTCCATACATTTGTCAACTCGGAGAAAGCCTGATGTGTTTTGAATCACCTTCTCTCTACTACGACGAGTCCCTCGTGATAACACGTCCCAGGGCAGCTTACTCTGCGTGAGAATTGCTGGCCGAGTCAGGCTGCTCTCTTGTCTGTCACGGACACTGATTCCACTCTCTCGTACTTGGCCATTGCCACGCTCTCGTGCCGTGCTTGCCCTCCATTTCTGCTGCCCTTGATTACAGGTTATCTTTCTGATGCGCTCAAGCCGCGCAACGTCGAATGACGCAGTTCTCTTTGCCCAACCCTCTGTAGAGACTAGTTCTATCATCTTTTGCGCGTGACTCAGTATTTGCCTGATGCCATGATTGTCGCTGCCCCCCGACTGTTCATCTGTTCATAGGCTATGCAGCAATGAAATCCAACCACTTCCAACGTTCAGTTTCCAAATGCGGCAGAGGGATACGCTCTCTTCTTCCTCTCCCTCGCGGCCGAACTGCTCCTCGAACTAGCCCCAGAGCCGGAGCTACCATTCCCGTTGTTGTTTGGGGGCAGAAGTTGCTGATTACTCCTCCTGCCCGATATGACCATATCGGGCGGGAGGTCGTTCCATTCTGTTTCGGGCCGGGCTTTCTGGAATGAGATAGAAGACGATGAAACGGACGAGGGGGCGGGGGATGTGCTTGCTCCTGCTCTCCTGGGCGGGCCGCTGGTTGATACTCCCTCTGTTGCAGCTGTTGGCGGATGAAGGGATGATGGTGGCGGCGGGGAGGGTTTGATAGGCGGAAGGTTGACCACGGATGACAGGACGGTCCCAGACCGCGGGGCCGGACTGCTGGGAGCGGAAACGCCGGGCACAATGGGCGCCTCGGTAGGCTGTGACGCTGTCTGCGCCCGCGTATGCGTGGATAAGCTGTTGAGAATCGAACTAGGGCCGATCTGCCGACGCACGACCCATGCGGTGTCCGGCCGGAGCTTGAAATAGTACCCCTTTACGGGTTCGGCGTCTCGCGAGAAGCCCCGCGCTTCGTACCACTTCAACCCTTCCTCATTTTCGGTCCACACATGCGCGTAGATTGTCCGTGCGTCAATGCTTGAACCTGCCGCAGGCAAGAGAGCGGCGCTTGCGATTATGTGTTCTAGCGCGGCCGCCGCAAGGCCAAGCGAGCGGTATGGTGAGAGCAGAACCAGGGACTGAATGTATATAGCGTGATATGGGGTGTCAAAGGCGAAATTGGCGGTGTTGTGGGGAACTGACGGAGGGTTCGATTGCGGCAATGGATGGCCTTGGGGGTCGACGAACAGGTTGGGCTCAAGCCGGCAGATCAGACCGCCGACAACTTTGGGAGGGTCAGCATCTGAGTCTTGCCAGAGAATAGCGCGCGAGAAGAGGCCTGAGGCAAGGGGCTCGAGAGCTTTGGTGTAGAAGGAGTCGGGGTAAGGGACGGGCAGGAGGAGGGAGTTGATTCTCCGCAGCGCCGAGATGTGTTGCTCCGCGAGCGGCACGATTGTGGCGCCCGATGGGAGAGACGGTGGCGATGGTAGAACCGGAACGCCGTCCGGCGGGAGGGTCACAGGTATTTGGACGGGCTTGGCTCCTACATATTGCTGTCGAGCCTCGGACGTTGGTGGGAGCGGCGGCGGCGATCGAGGGTGGGTTGCGCCATTGTTGTTGCTTGTAGCGGTTGGCGGGGCACTCGACGCAGGGGCGGTGGACTCGGATTGCCGCCGTGGTTGGAAGAATGAGCGGATCGAGGATTGCTGAGCACGCGACATCTTCCCGGGCTAGCTAGGAGTGTTTACTACCATGACCCAGAGTGCTGCAGAGTCTGTGTCGCCGATTGCCGTCCTGACTCGCGAATGGATTCCTCTCGTCAGCATCGTAATTGATTGTTGTCTGCCCCTGACAATCCCTGCGTCGCCCCGGCGCGCGGGCCGAGAGCGGAGCCGGCGCATGAGTTGAGCAGGCAGTAACTAACAGTACAGCACTGTATGAAGCATGCGTATCTCAACACTGTATGAAGCGTACAATACATGTCAGCACTGCATGAAGCGTACATATGTCAGCACTGCATGAAGCGTACATATGTCAGCACTGTATGAAGCTTACGTAGTGAGGGAGTTAATAGTAATAAGCAGATTAACGTAAGGTTGGACTGCGCAGGTTACGGGTATAGGACTATAGTTACAAGTGTAGTTTGGGAAATGCAGGTTCCACGTGCCGAGAGTACATCGTCACATTGTGGAAAGTGAAACGAGCATGACAGACATTAGATACTATGTGTATTTCAGCACCTCACAGATGTAGTCTTAGGGAAAAGACAGACACTTATGGATGCTTGGGCGAGTCACTTGCTAATCATAAGGCGGGTATGGAAGTTACATACATACTGCCGTCTGAGAGATCTTCAGACTTCAGGTCTCAAGAAAGACCCTCTCTGCGTATTGATCGTTGAACGGTTCACTCACATTACCACCACGTAACAATACTGACCGCCCTGCCACCGCCTCGTTTTGTGTCGGCAGAATCAAGCTGGAAAGAAAGCCGAGAATCAATGCATTGAGCGGCCAGTAATAACGTTCGAAAGAGGTACCCTCAGTAGAACAGAGGCATTGGTGCGTGAATGACATCCAACTGCGTTCATTCTAACTTTCCTTGACCTATTCATCCTGATGAGAGGAAGCTGGTAACTAAGGTATGCTTTGAAATTGCCACTTCGCTTTTCGATGAAGCTTATTTGGTCTGCTAGACGTCACTCCCAGTGTACATGTACTGTATAAGGGTCTGTTCCCCGTGCGTGTCACTGGTTCCAACCCCACCGACCGGGAGTCTCAGCGCCCTATACCGAACAAAACCGCGACACTCTCTTGCCATCCCAGAATCAAATCACTTGCGCCCCGATTACAACCCACTTGCCAGGAACACCAGTGATCTTCAAGCATTTTCTGCAGCAAGTAACTTAAGAATTAATCGCTCAGGTACCACAGAACGCGCTTTCAAATTGAAAGTTTCCGTGTTCCGTCTGCTCATCGGCCGGAGCTTCGCTGCAGCAGAGCGCTAGTAGGAGGCCGACCCATTTTCGCCGTTCCGAATACCAAGGTTCCAATTAAACCGGATCGGATGGTGCTGCTTGTCGCTTGGAGCCAGCCACAACCTCCCCGCGACACTGTCAACCTTCATTTCCTGCATTAGCAGACAGTCGATGATGTCGTCGGAAACAGGCGAGACCGGCAAGGCCGGCGTTATTGTCGCCCCTGATACTGCACATCCCGTGGAGAAGCTTGTAAGTGGGAAAGTTTGCATTGCACTGCAAGCTGCTAACATGATATCCACATCCAGTCTCATGCGGTCCTTGACGACCTACTTTACAACATCGTCCATGATCTCTTAGTCAAGGTACACCGAGACGAAAAGACTGCACGTGCGAACACCGCGGCAATCAAGGTGGAGAAGCTGGCGATGAACGCCATAGACGGCGCAACAACCGACCCGAAGCCGGACGTCGAGATCGAGACAGATGCGGCGATTTACAAGGACGGGAAGGTAATGCTGAAGGGAAATCCGCTGAAGACCACTAAGGAAATACTGTGTCCGCGATGCCACCTTCCACGGTTGCTGCATCCAACCGATGGCAAAGGGGCGAGGAAGCCGGACCCGGGTGTTATCTACTGCAAGAGGCACCCGTACATCGAGAAGCCAGGCTACGATATTTACGGCCAGACGTGGGTGGCTCCTGGGCCCGGGCGAGGCAAAAAGAAAAAGGACCAAAAACTCGACCCCAACGATCCGAGCTCCCCGGCGCCGGTCGAAGGGAGCGCCAAAGACCGACCGCCGAATGTTCTCAGCTTCCCCAGTGCGACGTGTTCCAAGTGCAAGCGGTGCATCCTGGTGACGCGCTTGAACAACCATATGGGTTCGTGTATCGGCAACAGCGGGCGCAACGCCAGTAGAGCGGCGGCGCAAAAGATCAGCAACGGGAGCAATGCGGGGAGCCAGAACGATAATACCCCGCCCGGCAGCCAGAAGGGCACACCGCTGCCGGGAAGCCGTGCTGCCAGCCCACGGAAACGTGACGTCGACGAGTTCGACGAGGATGCCGACGAGTCGGACCCGTCCAACCCGAAAAAGAAGAAGCTGAAGCCCAATCCGCTGAACAAGAAAGTTATCCTGAAGGCCAAGGGTACCGCCATCCCGTTGGCCAACAAAAAAGACAAGCTCAAGGGCAGTTCAATGCTCAACGTGGAGCACAAAGTGGACGACAACCCAGCGAAGGACTCCATGGTGCAAGTGTTGCCTAAGAAGCAGACGAGCACTCTCAAGGGACTCTCGCCGGCCAAGAAGATCAAGCTGGGACCGGCGAAGCCCCCACTACCCTCACCAGCCGGCAAGAAGGGCAAGCGGGACCGTGACATGGAGAGCGAATCCTCTGGCACAATGTCCTCCCCGCCTCGATGAGCCTACGCATTTCAAGAGCGAGCATAATCTCATTAATTCCACTCCCGCAACTGAATTGTTCGGCATATCCATGCATGATGGGCTAGGGCGATCCGGTAGTATCTTGCATTGCCCGCGGCGGGCTGGTTCGGGTTTAGGCGTTTTCTGCATTCCATGTCCACGGGCTCTAGCATTCACGGGAGCCATGGTTGATTTGCGTTGCTATTACGAAGTCCTCGCCTTGGAGCGACAGCAGGAAAAGAGTGGATAGGAAGGCGTTGGGCAGGTTCATGGTGTATAGTATAGTCTAAAGTGCTATTTCTTTCGTCGCGATTTGGAGGTTTGGCGCGCCGCGTTACTTGGGGTCTTCCACTGATTATAGGACGATAGACCGCATGGTAGTTCTTGCTGTCTCCGATCAGGGTGAGCCGGATCATTAACGAGATGGACCGCTGTAGGTCAAACCAGTTAAGCGGAATAAATCCACCTGCGGAGAAACTCTCGAGCTCCAACCGACGATACCAACTATATGGAAACTTCAGTTCATCGGTCCATCTGAATGAACTGTTCAGGAGCTGCTCCCTTTTACAGGTTCATGTCGAACCATCGCCCATCATTTTGAGCCTTGTCCGCGCAATGTCATCCGCTCTCCATTCTTCGCATATGTACAAGTACTAGGTCCTCAAACCCTTACTCAAGCTCCCAACCCCCCTTCCTGAGCCTCCTCTCCGGTGACGACATATGCCTTATTGATACGCACCTCGGTCCGGGGCCGGTCCTCGCCGTCAGTCGGCACCAAGCCCATGCGTTGCACCACCCGAATCCCCTTCTTGACCCGGCCAAAGATGGTGTGCTTGCCGTCGAGCCAGGGGGTCGGCGCCAGGGTGATGAAGAACTGGGAGCCGTTGGTGTTGGGCCCCGCGTTGGCCATGCTCAGGATCCCCGCGCCTGTGTCTGTTTTTTGTCGCGCCCTTTTCGTTAGTTTTCTGCTGGCCTACTTTCCCATCTCATCGGTGCAGGGGAGCGCGTGCTGCTGGGTAAAAAAAGAAGATACTGAAAACGACGATGAGAATATCAGTCAGATTAACGTACGTTTCAGATCCGGATGTATCTCGTCCTCGAACTTCTCGCCGTAAATGCTGGTCCCGCCACGACCTGTGCCGGTCGGGTCGCCACCTTGGATCATGAAGTCCTTGATAATGCGGTGGAAGATGGTGTTGTCGTAATAGCCGCGCGAAGCGAGGGTAGAAAAGTTCTGGCAGGTCCTTGGCGCATGGTGGTTGTACAGTTCAAGAACGATGGTCCCCTGCATTAGTATGGTTAGTCGAGAGAACAGAGGACAGGGACAACAAGGCCACGGTACCATGGATGTTTCCAGAGCTACGTCTGTTGCCATTTTGATGGTGGGATACTGAGGTTTTTATGAAAGGGTATATATCATGTGAGTGAGATTAACGGTGAGTCGAGATCTGCTGATGAGATACTGCGTTTTTGCCTGTTACGCAGCAAGAATGACTAATTTCTAATACACTGTACTATGATCCGACACTTCATGTTCGGTTATGAGATCCGTCACTGCAGCCAGTTCGTTGGTTGAGGGCGGAATTGGCGTCCTTTCCCGCCGGGTGTTCGATGCTGCTTCAACGAACACACAATGGGTTGGTAACGTACGAAACGATACGGTACTGCTTTCGGAATACAGCCCTTCTTAGGTGTAACGTACGGTAAGAATCTACCACCCTGCACAGTGGCACACATGATGTTGCTGGAAGGACTCTGGAACCACTCAGCTTGCTGGGCAATTGGTATTCCACCAGCTCTGGTGACGGCAAATACAGGTGAACATTGGACGGATGAGGGATCTTGACTCCCAGCTCCTACAAGCCGAATCGAAATAAAGAAACATGGACCAAAACTTTTCCCTCAACAAACCCACCATCACATCCTTAAACTAGCCTCGTCGCAGACGGTAAACACCATATCAGCCTCTCATCAAACCACTCACAGAGCAACCCCCATTCCGACAACACCCAGCAGTGCGCCGGCACCCACCATACCTGGCTTTACCGCTCCGCCCGCGCCAGCGGTGCTCACCGCGGTCGTCTTGGGATCGCCTGCCGTCTTGGGATCGCCGGCCGTCGACTTGGGGTCAACCGGGGTCGGCGCGGCCGCCAAAGCGTTGACCGACAGCGTTGAAGTCGCAAGGTCATCTCTCTTCACAAAGGCCCCGGCCTGCGCCTCACCCGTGGCAACGACAACGACGTCCATCTTCGCTGTCAACGAGGCCGAGTAGGCAGCGCACTGCGCAGCCCCGGCACTTTGGGCTTGCACCAGCTGGGGACCCGTGCAGCTGGCAAGAAGGCAAGGGGCGGCGTCAATGCCGATGGCAGCCTGGGACGGGCCACACTGGCATCCCATGTCATTTGCCGCACAACCTACGGCGCTGACGGCCGAGACGATGCAGTCGGTCTGGATGGGAGCGAAGGTTGTCAGTTAGGATGACTCTTGGTGGGAGTTGTCTGATGAACAGAGGTGGCTTACGGCGCATTTGGGCTGGCCCTCAAGGTTCTGAGCGACGGCAGCAGTGGCCGCGAAGAAGAAAGCGATGACGGTCTTCATTGTGAGCGGTTCTTAAACTACTGAGACGAAGCTAGCGAGTGTCGAACTGTCTTGGCTGTAGGGTTTGCGCCGTTGTTGAGCGGACCAGAATGTTTAGAACGAGGGTTCGAAGTTCTTGGAAACGAGGGTGGTTGATTCAAGATCAAGATTGAGGACACCGAACAGCACTATATCGTGGGGAGGCACACACAGATGGTAGCAATCCGGTCATGTTGGGCACCGCGATCAGCCTGTCGTACCTGCCTTGTCGTTGAGGGAACTCAGAGCCAGTGGCACCATGACTGCGATAGAATGGCACCACGAGTCGATTCGAACGGGAAGGTACGGGATGGGAATGAGCTCAATCTTCAAAGGCCGCGGCAGGAACTACCATACTACGACGTGGCTTCCCAGAAACGCCATGGTAGGAAGGATCGAATGAATCCGGGTGCGCCGGTTGTCTCGCCCTGCGAATTCCCGTCAAGACGGCGGTGAACCCATATCTATGGTATTAGTATTCTGCTGCTGAGGTCAACTGTCGCATTTTCAACTCAGGACCTTTCGGGGACACGACCTCCAGTGCCCGGACTTCCCCTCCGGGTGCCAGTGTCGTGGAGTTACCTCGGATACCTGACGTAGTACCCACAACGGGAATCCTGCCTTCCCGTCTGACACAGCTCGGCCGTCTTGGGGACAACGGTGAGCTAGGGCCAGCTGATGGAAGTCGGGACCGACGTTGGTCGGGAAGGCGCCCACTCGATGTGTCAAGTCCACCCAACACTGGAACTCGCTGGGTCGGGTTTTAACTCGCGATGCCGATTTCGTAACCCATCCGCGCGGAAAAAGGAAGTCAGTCAGAGCTGAGCAATACGCTAAACAATAAGGTATGGATCATGTTTGCCAAAAAGGCAAGATCTTTCCAGGACGGAGACAAGCAAAATAAGATAATAAAAAACAAATACAAAAGTTGATGCCTCCTCCGGGAAGGCTCGAACTTCCAACCTCCTGATTAACAGTCAGACGCGCTAACCAATTGCGCCACAGAGGATTGACTGGTGTCACGCCCGCAATTTTTACATCAAGTACGAGCTAGCATTCATTGGTCGACGTCTACACGGATAAATCGTCCTCTCCTCGATTCACATTATCTACAAAACACCTCCTTAACCCCAATGCTTAATTAAAGCCTTGAAACACTTAGTCTTAACATAGAGATGATAAGATGATACAAAGACTACGCGTAGCCACTCTCCAAGCATAACAAAACATTATAGTGATAGAAAAACATAACACGGTTGTCATGTTGCCTCCCGTGCTCCAAGTCCATCGTCCCAACCCGATTTCCTTCGAACACATAACATGGTATCCTATGAGAAATATCCCCATTACCATAAGCAGAACAGCCTCTCCAACCAGCAAGCAATGCCTCACCCGACTTCAACCCAACAAACTGAGTGCCACCTACACAAACTCACAAGAACCCCTTCGTCAAGCTCGGAACCCTGCTAATGCTGCTCTTCCGTTGGGGGATCTTGACAGCTTCGTCGGCAGACCAGTTGACGTGTCTTCCCTTGACACTCCCGCCATAGACGCTCCCGGCCACGCTGACGCCGCCGGCATTGCTGCCCTTCTCGATCCTCATCTTCCAGTTCTCCAGCTCGCGCTCCAACTGGAGCGACTTCTCCTTCTCCTCGCGCAGCTCCCGCTCCGCGCGCCGGGCCGACAGCTCATTGTTGCTCTCGGACGCCTGCAGCTCCTCAATCGTCTTCAACAGCTTGTCGATCTTGTCGCGCATGCGGGCCATGTCCTCGCCGAGCTGCGCGTTCTGCTTGTCCTTGCGCTCGATCTGCGACTGCAGGTCCTTGACGATGCGGTCGACGTTGCGCACCGAGCGCTGCGACTTGCTGCGCTCGTTCTCGTGTTCCTCGAGTTGCGTCTCGAGCTACGAACTAGGTCAGTATACGAAAGGAACCATGGGTCAACAGGGGGGCTTTTGGGATATCTCACCTCCTGAATGCGTTTGTGAAGGAATTTGATGTCTTGGCTGGCCGTCGAGTAACCCTTAGTCTCGTGGTCGATAAGCTTGAGCTGCACCTCGTTGAGCGACTTCTCCAAGGCAGCCTTCTGTTTCTGCAACTCGGCGCTCGCCTCCCGCTCGGCAACAATATCCTTCTGGATCTCCGAGACCAATGCTTCGGCACGCCGCATCTTCTCCACTGCCGCTGCGGCGATGTCCTCCTGCTGAGCGAGCCCTGCCTTGAGGTCTAGAATCTCCTTGTCGATGTTGGCGGCGTTGCGGAGAGAGGGGCTCTCGCTCTTGGCCAGCTCCTCAAGTCCGGCCTTGGCCTCCTCCAGCCTGGACTCGACGCTCCGCTTCTCGCGAAGCAGGCTGTCTCGCTCGGCGGTAAGCTCATCCACCGACGAGCGAAGAGAGCGCACTTGCGATAACAGCGACACGATCTTGCCCTGGGCCTCGTTGTGAGCGCTGACTGCCTCGTCCCGCGAAGCCATCACATCGGAGAGCGTCGATTGCAGACGAGCCTTCTCCTTCGACCAGGTCGAGCTGTTGAGCACCTCGTCGTCCCACTTGGACCGAAGATCGTCGAGCTCCTCGCGCAACCTCGTAATCTCAGCTTGCTTGAACAGCTTCTCTTCGCGAGTGAGATCTAGCTCTTTGGTGAGAGTGGCAAATTCAGCCTGGTACTTCTTGCGCAGCTGCTCCATGCTTGATTCTTTGTCCTCGATGTCGTTCGCGCGCTGGTTGCGGTAGTCCTCGAGTTCATGCTGCAGTCGTTTCTTCGCCTGCGTTGCTGCCTCCAGATCGGTTGACATGTCTTCGATCCTTTCCTCCAGCCTCTGAGTCTGGTGCTGGAGATCCTCAATGGTAGTCTCGAGACGCTTCCGCTCAGCCATCATCTCGGCGCAGCTCTCCTCTGCCTCCTTTGCCTGTGTCTTGGCGAACTGCTCGGCGCGGCTCGCCTTGAGAACAGCAATCTCGGCCTGTTCCAGCTTGCT
The DNA here is from genome assembly GCF_033439665.1 of Chaetomium strumarium. Classification (NCBI taxonomy): domain Eukaryota; kingdom Fungi; phylum Ascomycota; class Sordariomycetes; order Sordariales; family Chaetomiaceae; genus Chaetomium; species Chaetomium strumarium. Next base: position 5,278,362 of record NW_026944429.1, on the reverse strand, counting down.
GAAGTACTCGTCCGCACGGCTCTTGTAAAGGTTGAGACTAGCAGTCACATCGGCCAGCTTGGAAGTCTCGGCATCCATGCGGATCTGGAGATCAGCAAATTCCTCAAGCAACTGAGCACGGCTTGCCGCTTCTTGTTCCCTGGCCAGCGACATCTCCTGCAGGTCAGACCTCGTGTCGCGGAAATCCACCTCGAGCTTGGCCCGGTCGTGCCTCAGCCTCTCCAACTGGGCCTTCATATCCGTCAGCTCCGCAATCGCGTCGTTATGGCTGTGCAGAAGCAACCGCCGGGAATCCTCTTGGCTGTTGAGAAGCTCGAGAATTTCCTCGTGCGACCTTGTCTGGATATCGCGAAGCGAGAGTTCACCGCTATGAAGGGCCTTCTCCAGAGCAGACACCTGCTTGTTGGACTTGTCCAGCATGTCATGCAGTCTGCCGTTTGCTTGCTCCAGCTTCCGGAGTCGGCCGCTGTCATCTGGGTAAGCCTCCGCGATGGTTGTGGAGCGTTCCAGTTGGCTCTGCAGATGCCGGTTTTGCATTTGTGCAAGCTGCAGCTGATTCTGGAGCTCCTCGACCTCGGCCTTGAGATCCATGCGGTTGTTGAAGCTGAGGATGTCCGCCGTCCGATCCGAACGAACCGAGTCCTGAAGGCGGTCGGAATCGCCATTTGCGAACCGACGCGGCGGCGTGGACGTGCCGGAGTAGTGACGTTCATTCAACTTGGACCGTTTCTGGATCGGTGAGCCGCTGAACGGATCCTCATCGATGCTGATCTCTTCGGGGCCACGTCTAGTGGGCGACTCGTCCCTAGCGGCTCTCAGCCCCGCTAGCTGGGCCTCGGCGTGAGCACGAGCGGCCGTTTGGACACGGAGATTCTGTTGCAGGTCTTCGATCTTGCGGGCCAAGTCGAAGCTTCTGGCAAGGGATTTGTCCCCACCGCTGTCGTGTTGAACAGGGGGCACAGACTCGGGATCGACAGTCTTCAGTGCATTCAGCAGTTGTGCGCGGAGCTCCGCAAGTTCCTCGTCCCGGGCATCGAGCGTAGACTGCAAGGTCCGGACCGTTCCCTGGGCCTGCGCTCGAAGCTGCCTCTCCGACTCGATGGTGCGGTTGGCCTCCGCCAGCTGGACCGTGAAGTTGGACGAAGCCTTCTCGGCATTGCGGCTGGTCTGCACCTCCCGGGCCACTTCGTGGTTGAGATCTTCTAGGTCCAGCTGCAGTTTCTCGAGCCGCTTCTCCAAAGACGCGATCGTGACCTGAGAGTCGCCAAGTTGCTTGTTGAGCTTGGTGTTTTGCTCCTCCAACCGTGCCTTGTCACGCTGCAAGGCGAGGATCTGGCCTCGGGAAGCCTCGCTTGCTCTGGATGTCGAGCGTGCAATCTCGAGACCTTTCTGCTGCAGCTTGTTGAGGAGCGCACGGTTGTCGTTCTCCGATGCAGCAAGCCGGCTCTTCACCGTATGAAGCTCCCGCTCTAGCCTCTCCTTTGCCTGGTCGTTTTTCAATCCAAACTCGCCAGACTCGAGGATCAGCTTGTTGAGATCCTCAATCTGGTGGTTGAGTTTAGCGCACTCAGCCTCAAACCACTTGAGCCTCTCGTGAGCCGCCTCGAGATCTTTGTGAAGGCTCTCTTCTCGCTCCCGCGCGATCTTGAACGCGGCGCGCTCTCCTATGAGATCGGCTTCGCGACGGGCCTCCTCCGCTTGCGTCTTGGCGACACGAAGCCGGCGGATTTCCTCTCGGGCCTCGTCCCGCTCCCGCTCTGCCGTTGCTCGAGCCTCCATGGTCCGACGGAGGGTATCTTGCTGGGCGTAAAGCTCTTTCTCAATGATGATCTTCGATTCATTGAGATGATCATACTCGTCCTTCAAAGTCTGGTATTTGTGCTCGCCGAGCAGTTGAACATCATCACGAGACTGACGCTCTCTGCTAATCTCCATTTGAAGGTTGTACAGCTCCTCCTTGAGGTCCTTGATTTGGGATTCGAGGACCTGACGGTTCTCGTCAGCCTGCGCATCTTCCGATAGCCGGGCCTCCAGTAGTCTCTTTGCGTCCTCGGCTTCCCTCTCGAGCTGTGCTTGCTGAAACTTCATCGCGGAAAGCTGGGCCTGAACGTCGCGGAGTCGGTCCGTGGCCTTCTCTTTCTCCGCGCTAAGGCTTCTTCTCTGGTCTTCCAAGCTCCGCCGCTCCATCTCAAACTTCTTGTTGTCTGAGCGGAGTAGAGCCAGCTCACTTTCCTTCTTTCTGACCAAATCTTCGTAGTCCGTTGACGTCTTGGACAGCTGAGCGAGCTGCTGCTGGATCTCGCGGTTCTCGGCGATCAGCTGAGAGTTCTTGCTCTTCGACGCCTGAAGTTCCTTCTGCGCGGTCGCCAGCTTGATGTCTAGTTCTTGGTCCGTCTTCAGCAACTTTGCTTCCAGGTCCCGAACCTTGCGATCTTTCAGCGAGAGCTGGCTTTGGAGCATCTTGATCTCTTCTTCAAGAGCTGCTTCTTGCTCACTGCGATCAGACTGAGCCTTCGTGATGTCGTCGATCGCCCGTTCGAGGTCCTCGACACGCCCTGCTAGTTCCGACTTCTCATGCTCTAGTCTCGAGATGATGCCAGCTGCTTGCTCAAGCTGCGTCCGATACCGTTCGACCTCTTCCTCTGCGCGTTTCTTGGCTTCAAGGAGGCTATCTAGCTGATCCTCAAGCTTCTCTTGGTCCTCCAGGGCACCGGCCAGCTTGTCTTCCAATTCCGCCTCCCGGAGCTGCAGCCGTTTGAATATTTCTTCCTTGTCCAGTGCCAGAGCGCGCTCGCTCTCGAGGGTCTGCTGGATCCGCAGCATCTCGGCCTGAACATTCCGTCGCTCTTCCTCGAGCTTCTTGCGGCTTTCGTGCTCTGACTGCATCTTTTCGTTCAGCTGGCGGATCATCTCATCCCTCTTCTTCACCTCGGTCGCAGTTCTTGTTGCACCCAAGAGCGGCTTCATCTTGACCATCAGCTGCCACCAAGGATTGTCACAGAGGTCGAGGTACACCTGGAAGTTCTGCTGGATGACTCTCGTGGCTTCCGCTCGGTAGAGGCGTTTGTAGGCAACCCGCCGTTGCATGTATCCCCGAGCAACCGATTGGAACTTCGCCATGATTTCGCTGATTAGCGCATCTCGTTTCTCTTCTAGTTCAGCGAGAACCCCGGCGCGGAAGAAGACCTTGGTTAAGCCAATGCGGTAGAGAGTCCTGTCGAGGCCGAACTTGTCCAGCATGATTCTCGCCGCGACTTGGCCCTCTAGGTATCCTTTCGGCAGGTCACGGCAAAGGACCTCGTAGCGCTGCCGGAATTCGGCGAACGGCAGCCTGTTGGGGAAGCCTGTCCGAGCAATGCGGATGCCCTCTAAAACACCGTTGCACCGTAGCTGATCCAGGACGAGCGGTCCGCTGAATTGCTTTGGCCGTTTCGTGTGATTGGGAAGGATACACCGGACGAAGTGAGGATGCGTCTGGTGCAGCTGGGCCATGAGACTCGAGAGCTGCTCCTTGTGCCTCTGGGCAACCGTCCGGAATAGACCCTTCTTCACCCTGCTCCGCATACCGCCGGTTTCGTCGTCCTGATCGGCACAATCGGCGAAGAGGTTCGCAATATGCGGGTCGCTTGAAGCCGCGAGCAGGCGGGTGAGGTTGTCGTTCAGCGGGTCCTTGTTTTTCTCGAGCCATCCTTCGGTTGCATACTCGACCTCGGCAGCATAATGAGTGAGAATAAAACCTTGCCCCAACCGAGATGGCCGATACTTCTGTGACTTCTTATCCCACAGAGAGTTCAGCTTCTCGGTGAAGGTCTTATCGGTGGCCTTGGGCATGACACAGTCCTCGTCGAGACAGGAAAATATGCCGATGGGATTCGAAAGCTCGATCAGGTCGATAGTGGGCTGCAAGTCCTTGCCGAAGTCGATGAACTGCCATTCGATCTGTTCTCTTGCGTATTCCTCCTGCTCCAGAACGAACATATGGTGGTTGAAGAACTGCTGCAGCTTTTCGTTGGTGTAATTGATGCAGAGCTGCTCAAAGCTATTGTGCTCAAAGATCTCAAAGCCAGCAATATCCAACACGCCGATGAAGCGGGTGTCGTCGAGGCCCACACTCGCGCGGTCGAGCTGGCGGTTGATCCTGGTTACCAGGTCCCCAAAACCACGCTCGTAGATACCCTTCGCAAGAGCATCGATGCTGAAGCGGACTTGTTCTGGCGTTTGCACTTTCTCGACCCACTCTCTACCAGCCTTTACCTTGGGGTGCAGCAGGCCTCGCAGGAAAGGCTCCAGCGGGACACCAAGCAGCTTGCAAACGACGGCGGCAACCTCCTTGGCTTCCGGAGCAAGGCGGGCTTGATCTGCCGATCTGCTCTCCTTGACGACTGTTATGTTACCGAGGTGGAGCACCGCGGCAATGGTGCGTAGAATGGAGGCTTGTTCCTCGTCGGAGAAGCCCATCACCAAGAAGGCCTCCATGAGGGAGTCCCATTCTTCACGGTCGGACACACCAGCGATGCTCTCTTGCCCGTCGCGCGTGTAGACGAAGTCTTCGACGTCCATTCCGTTCAGGAGGAAGTCTTGCTTCAGCCTCTGGTCTGCGCCGCGGAGAAGCTGGTAGAAGACGTGATAGTTGCGCTCTTGGGCATTGACCCGAACCACCCGGGACTTCTCAAGCAGATACCAGTCAATGAAAGCGCCGGCAATCGACCCGTCGCGGTCGAACTGAATCCTAATGAACTTGCCGAATCTCGAGGAGTTGTTGTTTCGAACCGTCTGGGCGTTGCCGAACGCTTCGAGGATCGGGTTTGCCCGCAGAATCTGCGCGGACAGGTTGGAGTGCTGCTTGCCTCTGCCCTTCGTCGACGCCTGGGAATGTGCTACAGCAGCCAGGTACTGGATGACCTTCTTGGTGTTTTCGGTTTTTCCCGCGCCGGATTCACCGGTAACCAATATGCTCTGATTCTCGTTCTCATCAACTAGATTGCGGAACGCCTCGTCGGCCATGGCGAAGATGTGGGGCTTGTTGTCTTCCCGGCTTCGGCCCCTGTACATATTGACGTACTCGTTGGTGTATATTGGGAGAGGGGTGTACGGATTGACCGTCACCAAGAAAAGCCCGGAGTAAGTGTATATCAAATCTGACATGTATCGTGTATGCAGATTGTGGACAACTGAAGCCTCGTTTAAGTGTGTCAGCTCAGCCATGTCGTTCGCCTTGTCGAACTTGGCTGGGTTGACCTTGTCAACGTTCTCAGCGTCGACCTCGCGTTGCTATCCGCCGTGTCAGTGCAAGCCCCGGGCCAAGAACAACCTTGGTGCGCACTCACGCTCCCGTCATCACACTGGACCAGCAGCCTATTGCCTTCCTTCTCCTCAACCACCCACCCCTTGACAAACGCCGTCTGCGGGTCCTTCAGCCAGACATACTTTTTGCCTGAGAAGTCGTTCTCGCCCTCAATTCCTTTCACGACATCGGTGGGTTTCCGCATGTCTTCTGTCTTGAGGTACGACGGCGCGAATGTGCTCGAGCTCGGCATCCCGTCCCTCGACAGAGCCCGGACATGGCTTGTCCGGAGAGGAACCGGCGCTGCTAGAGTTGTTGCAGCGAAGCTGTGAGACTGTGTCCGGGCGTGGGCGGGCACTGGAGGCATCCCAGGGAGCAGGGATGGCGAAGATGGAGCTATAACGGATTTCGGCCTGCCGAGACCACTCGGACCGGTCGAGCTCGAGGTCGAGGCCGAGGCATTCCTCGCAAAGGGATTGTTGCGAACCGACATGGCGCGCTAATGCTAAGTAAAAAGCAGTGAAAGCAAGGGATTCATGGAATACCGCCGAGAAGGATGTTGCACTGCTGCTTCGGACGGGGCGCGCATGTAAACATTCAGGAAAGCAAGCCCCGCGATGGCGATTCCGATGACCTGGCAATGGAAGGTGGAACGTAGCGGTAGAGTCAGGGAAAAGCAAGGGGAAAAACCAAATGAAGATAATCTGGTTAATCAAGTCCGCAGTATCGTCCTTGCTTCACTCCGGCTGCTCTGTGGAAAGAGAGTTGCTGGATCAAGGAAGCTGAAGCCTCATGCCGCCCAATTGGGTCTTCGTTGCTGGGCACCAAATTCAAGCGGAGTAAACAAATGCGACCCACTTCGATTCTGATGTCACAGTCTACTAGTACCGAACAGACCTGTCACGTGCGCGAGCACTAGTAACAATGTAAGGTACCTTACATATCATGCGCTAATAAGTCTCGCACACACTATAGTATTTGTATTGTACTAACTTACTGAATTTCCGGAAGTGATCCATTACGAGGGCTGGCGACGCCTTCTCACAACCACGATCGTGCCTTCTCTGACCCGCCATTTTCGGATGAACAGCGCGAAAGTGCTCCGCCAGGTGACAAACACCAGATTCTATCCCACGACGATATTACTGACCGATAGGAACCCCAAAACGTCCCGAACGGCCTTTGGGAGGATAATATTTTGAGAGCGGCTGCTGCTTTCTTGGGCTGCTGGAATTGTCGCCGCGCACAATCACCGACTTCCCAGTGCCTGCTCTTTGTTATCGTCGCGTCGCGCGGGAAGAATTTCTACACTACTGGGCCTTGCCGCCCTGCGCGCAGAAGTGCAAGTTACTTCGACTCTTCGATCCACGGGTTAAGAGACCCTACGCGATCAGTTGATCATAGGTTGTCGACAATGTCACAATACCCGTATCCGTTCGGCTACAGCCAGTATTACGGTCAGCCCGTGGAGCAACCGTACGGCTACCAGAACTATCCGGGCTACGCTGCTCCAGCACCTAACGCATCCATCAATCCCGCAGCTGCTCAGATATATCGAGACTTTTCTCAGGCAGCTTACAATTCCAATGCGACGAACATCCCGGGGCTTGGGGTAGGAGGTTTGCCGGCGCCTGGTGGCACCCACCACAGCCTCACACCTGGTACTGCGCCGTGGGTCCAACCGCCTAACTTCACGGCGCCGGGATCTAGCGTTCCTTTACCGCAGACCTACGGGACTGGCTCTTTTGACCAGCAACGTTCCCAAGCCGGCCTCGCCACCAGCAGTTCGGGGGGTAATGGGAAGCCACCGAGCCAACCTGCTCCGGCACTGGCTCTGTCAACTGCCGATGCTGAGGTCGAGGAGGGCGAGCTGAGCGAGGGACAATTTGAAGATTTGTATGAGCCTAGGGAATCTGTCCCTGTTGAGCACAGAGAACGGGTTGCGAAGCTTCCACTGGTTACAGAGCCGAGTCAACCGATGAGCGCAGCTGATACGCCCGAGGGGAACTTCTATGCAACCGACGAAGATGACGGTGGGAAGGACTCCAAGGCTCAGGAGGGTATGCTTTTCATCCCGTTCCGATCTCGATCTCTGGGTCATTTGACATGCTAATTGTTACAGGTCGTGAGCAGTCTGCGTCTTATTCGCCGTTCCTCTCTCCGCGAGAGATCGAGAGCGAGATCCCAACACCGCCTCACGTGGCAGACAAGGAATCACATTCAAGCGTAACTAGGACGGAAGTGAAGGTTCCGGACCCAGGTGTCCCAGGTCTGCAACATGCGATACATCCGCCTACGAGCAATGGTCCCACTCAGTCGACCATGCCTACGTCTCGTGCTTCAAAAGACTCTTCAAGTTCCTTCAAATCGGTGCAGGAAGCCAAGAAGGAAGCGCAAAAAGCAATTCTACGTCTTTGGCCATTAGGCATCAAATATCAGAACTATATCGATGAGGGGTTCGACGAGAACTTGATCAAGGGACTTTTCCGCGATCTTCACCTCGACATGCCGAAGGACGTCGATGAGTCCAACCCTACACATCCGAAAGAGACAGAACCGCGCCAGGGTGGGAACCCCGCGTCAAGCAAACCAGACGGAGCCCCCGATATCCAACCGCTACAGTCAGCTCCTTCCCCGAAGGAGTCACACTCTTCCATGCCTAATCAGCCAGGAAAGGGCGAGGAGAGGAAGGACCGCATCGCACGGCTCCTTGCCGCAAAGGCTGCTAAGGCGCCAGCAGTGCCGAAGCTGCCAGCTCCCGCTGCGACCCCGACGACCAACCCGAAGGTGACGGAGGCCCAGTCGCAAGAGACTGCGCCAGCACCGTCAAATTTGCCGCCGAAGAGCAAGACTTGGGGCGAGAAAGAACGGTTGATTCAGCAGAAAATAGCAGCTTTGCAGAAGTCTCGAGAAGCGCAAGCCCAGAAATCCACAACCGACAAGGCTGACCAGGAAGCCATGCAAGTGGGCAAGAACGGGACCCCTGCGCCTCAAGCAACGACAACAGGAAGCCCCGCTTCTTTCTCTATTCCCACCGGTCCGAAAGCGGCAGGCGTTTCTGTAGTCGCTCCTAGCGTCCCAACCCAGAGCCAGGTGCAGCCCCCCAACGCTCAAACGAATCCTTCAGCCCAGCGAAAGCGCCCGGTGGCAGCGGATTTTGTCGAACATTCATCAATCCCGGCTTCGTTCAAGCGTCCTTTTGGCCAGGTTCGCCAGGAAACTTCTCTCATTATCGACGTCAGTGATCAATCCGACGATGAAGAAATGGACATGGACATGGACATGGGATCTCCAGTCGATGAGCCGCCAACTTCAACCCAATCTAGTGGGATTTTCGGCCAGCGTGGGCCGGCCATCCGTGACTTTCCACCCCTTACAGATACTTTCTCGCCACGTCAGTTTTCAAGCCCTGCGCCTTCTTTAACTCCGCCTGGTGGCCTGGTTGGACACAACAAAAAGCGAGAGACCGAACTGGATCTAAAGGAAAAGGCGATACAGGAGATGAGACGGAAGATCGCGCTTGCGGAGGCCAGGCGAAAAGCGAAGCAGTCTTCGGGTGGCTCAGTGACGCCAAAGCAGTGTGGGTCGGCGTCCGGGCCTAAGGATATTGAGACTGCTCGGCCATCGGAAGCCGGACGGACCGAGTCGCAGTGTAGCAATGATCATTTAGATGGGGCTTCTCCACAGCTCACGCCGGAGCCGTCATCAATCAGGCAGTCTAAGTCATCCGAGACGCCGCGCCTGGATCCATTGGAACGAGCAGAGCGACGCGGCCGGATCATGAGTCTCGAGATCCCGCGGATCGATTCCTCTCTCCAAGAGAAGTTGAACCGTCTACAGCAACTGGAAGCAGAGCAAGCACGACTGAAGGCCGAGATCGACAGAAGCTTTGAGGAAAAGCAGAAGTTGGCTGATGAGTTACAACAGCTTGACACCAGTCAAATGGAGAGTTCGCAGCCTAACGGGCTCGGTACAGAAGAGCTGGGTGCTCAACAACAAGCAAAGCCTTCTGTTCCTGAAACTGAGGGAGCTTCAGGCCACATCGAAACCGGGTCGTCCTCGCCGTCTCCCTCCGCATCTGATAGAAGTCAAGGAACCAGGGCCGGGTTGACGGATGGAGGCAGGTTATCTCACAAACTGCCGCAAGGAGAGCCCTCTTCGGCCACTGATATCAACGTGGAGGAGGTCACCACCGAGGCTGTCGGCGTGAGCGCTGACACGGGGCCCCAGGCTCCCGCCAATCGTGCCCCAGAACTCGGAACAGACACCGAGACCTCGTCAGCAAAGGCTGATACCTCTCCTCGTGGATGTTCTACGGAATGTTCGGTTCTATCGCCGGGATCAAGACAGCCGATTGGAAACAGTGTTACTGGTCTCGGCATGCCTGAACAAGTGGAGGTTACAGGACTGGACGAGACGACACCAATGGAACTAGATTCCAGATCGCCTAGCCCGGGGATAGCGGAAGCCCCTAGCATTGTCGATGCCGAGGATGTAACGAAGGGAGCCGATGCAAGTCAGCGCTCGGTTCCACTGCCAGACCAGATTTCGAGCGTTGGGCAGCCTCGCGAAGCGATGCAAGAAATTGAGACGGAGGTTGCAGGACAAGTAAACGTCGTTTCTTCTCGCGACCACGGCATCTTTGGCTGACAAAAGGACAGGCGCACGACCAGGTACCATCAAGCCCCAAGAGTACACTTACACCTTACGAGAGCCCGCTTCGCTATTTCCACGCCTACCGATTTCACCCAGAGTACCAGCGTGTAGTTGCCGGGGGCCTGAAATCTCTAACTTACACCAACAGAATTGACGCCGACAAAGAATTCTGTCCGTTCGAGCTGAATGGGGAACAGTGCCCCCCCAATTGCGAGTACCAGCACTTTGGATCCATCGGCGTTGCCGGTGAGTCTCCCAGGAATCTGGATGGGCGGCTAACATCAGACCTTCCACTTCCCCCTCCCTCGGCGCTGACTCCTGGGCCTTTGCCTTCCAGATGATGAAATCCTCCTGGAACTTGGTAATCCCGACGGCTACAGCGGCAACGAAAAGAGCCGTTTCATCCAGGGCATGCGGGAGCTTGTCCAGAAGTTCAAGGCGGGCAAGGTTAAGGACTTCGAAACAATAGCCCGCGAGATTCTTGAGGTCCGCTCTCAGCTGCTCGGGGACAAATCCAAGGTGCTCCGCTTGGAAGGAGTCACAATCTAGTTCGACCCCTACTACCGACCAGTACCCGAACTTGAAGTCAGCTTCACGTCGCTTTTCCTTACGTCGTGCTTGCCCGACAGTAGACCTAATCTCTTTCTTACGGCTTCCTGCGTTTCCCTCGTGCGATTTATGCATCTGCACTCTTCGCGTCGCCCCTACCATTCAGGTACATCCTGAATGTTTGCATTGGAGAGAACCCCACGGTGCCTGTGGGCCGATGGCTGCATGCATTGGGGGAAGAGAGGGGACGGGCCTCCGTGGGAGGCAGGTTGCGGTGCTGTAGGAACATGATACCCTAGCTTTACCGGAGTCTGTAAAAGTTGGTTAAGGTTCGAAATAATATGGAGCGAAGAAGAGGATACCGAAAGAGTTGGGAAATAAAGACCACCGGTTCCGCGAGGGTGAGCAAGGACCCAGCTGTAGAAGCAATTTGGGACAGGCATTCCCGGATCGGAAGCGTCCCTGGCCCAGCTCAAGGTTATCAGGTCGACTACGCATACTATCCAAATCATCTCCAGTCCTATCAACCCGTGGTGATATGAGTTTATTGTGTCTACGGTTATCCGAGTAATAACAGAGTACCGACCCCAAGATAATAACATAACACGGAGGGACATATCTTAGAAAAAGAAAAGAGACAAGAAAAGAACACAAGTCTACCACTCCATCGACAGTCTGTCGTGCAATCTGTTCCTTGCCTCTCTTCCAGCTGGAGGACTTCCAGAAATAAGGCAGATAAATGGTTCTCTTTTAACTAAAACCACATCGCTATGCACACATATTAGTAGTAGGTATCCATGCATCTCTATTATTTGGTGCTCGATATGAGATTCGCCGACAAGGACCGTTGGCGGCACTTGAGCACCCAGCCTCAGGCCATCTACCTTATACATACATGCCTCTCTATGCAAAACAGAAAACACGCATGGTCAAAAGAGTACAATAGGTAAGTTATCCACAGGAAGACACAATCGCCGATTGGAGGCCCTCTGTCGAGTTACAGCTTGGACTCCTTGCGCTCTTCGGGATTGGGCTGCTGGAGACGGACGAGACCCTGTGTAAGTCCAGTCGGTTAGTGAAAAGGCTTGCCGGAATACCATCGAGGGACCACAAGAACAGGGGCACCATACCTCCTGTACGCATGTCGCCAGCAGCGTGCCGTCCTTGCTGAATATCTTCTGGGTCACCACGCCCCTCCCGTCCCCGGCCCACGGACTCTCCATCTCATTCAACATCCACTCGTCCGCCCTCACCTTGCTTGGGTTATGGAAGTAGATGGTATGGTCCAAGCTCACCATCATTCCGATGACCGGCTGTCCCACCATCTCCCTGGGATCCTCGCCCATGCCCTCCCACTGATGCAGCGACTTCACCTTGCGCTGCAGGTCCTCGGGCAGGCTGTCGAACTCTTCGGCCCTGAACGGGAAGCGCCACAGTTTGTGGATGCGCGTGATGGTTCCGATGAAGTAGCTGTCCGACACGTAGGCCAGCGCCTCCAGGTGGGCCGGCATCCCGCCCGCAATCTTGCCCCTGGCCCGGATCCACTGCCGCGTCTTCTTCTCGCCCGGCTTGTCGCTCCCCGCGTTGACAATCTCGATCTTGGTGCCCTGAAAAGGGCCCGGGTTCGAAAGGTCGGGCTCATCGCTGTAATCGTCTGGCGGCGGCTGCAACGGCTTGCCGTCCGCGTCGCAGGGCATTTCGCTCGAGTGGCTCACCTGCTGCTGCTGCTGCTGCCGCTGCCTCCCACTACCTGACGCAGAAGAAGAAGAAGGAGAAGAAGAAGGTTCCGTCCGCACGGTGAAGGAGATGGTGGTAGTGAAGATGCAGCGCCCCCGCTGGCGCGCCTGGACGGTGCGCGTGGCGAAGGACCGGCCGTCGCGAACCTGCTCGACGTGGAACAGGATCGGCAGCTCGGACGAGCCGGCCAGCAGGAAGTAGCAGTGGCACGAGTGCACGACGAAGTCCGGCGACACCGTACGCTGCGCCGCGGCGAGGCACATGGCGATCACTGCGCCGCCGTAGATGCCCCGTGCACCAGGGGGGTGCCATGGTGGATGCGTGTTGGTGAAAATGTTCTGCGGGGGTGTCAGTGTTGTTTCAGGTTTCGAAGAGAGGGGGGCGCGGGGAGGGGGTTGGTGTTTGTATGTGTGTGTGTCTGGGAAAGCGTGTGTTATATGAACATGAACATGAACATGGGATAAATGAACGCCGCGGCCAACTTACGGGACCCAAGACGGCCAGCTCTGTCACGTCGAGGGCATTTTCGATAGGCGCCTTGTTAGGGTCGTTGGGGGGAGGGCGAAGCAGTGTTGTGCGGTCCGCCATTGCGATCTTGGATTCCTAATGGAATGTGACTGCGGCGTTCGGCACCTTTGCGGCAAAGGTCCAGTTGAAGACGGGAGGCGGTTCGTGTGGTTCAAGCCCGGCTGCCGGCGGCGTGTAAAACGGGCAAACGCGAGGACGGTTTGACGGCTGACTTCTGAATTGATTGTCTATCTTTCCACTGTAAGTTGGGAAAAAAAAGGATAGAGCGGCTAATTAGCACGACAACATCAGCTCCGGTAGATAATGCCCTGGCCAGATGTTGAGGCTCTTTCACGTGTAGTAGGGGACGACGATGTCTCATGAAACATGCACAAGCTCAGACAGCTACAGAGGAACCTTAAGTATAAGATCCCTTATAATTGGTCCGTCTGCCGAGGTCTGTCGGCAGCTATCGATCGGCGCCAAGTCTTGGGCCCGCGTCCCGAACTCCGTTCCCAGGGGGCTCTTCCATAGTGTATCCATTTCCATGGAAAACGGACTCAGGGCAATCGCATGCTCTTGCAAGACGAGTACGGAGACCTTCTAACCAGCAATGTCTGGCGCCTTCCAGTATTGATCTCGCCTACACACCCGACTGGCGTCGAAAAGCTGTCAACCGGGACGTAGGCGCGACTGCATCTGGACCCTCAAGCCTGAAGGCCGGGCCGTCCGGCACAATAAGGTAGAATCCGAGTTCTCAGGGTCTTCGTGACGGGACTGACGGCAAGGCGCCCGAAACTGACTCTGGCTTCTGGTTGAAGGAGGCCGGACCGCCCTTAGCTGATCATTGTTCTATTTATACTCGGATTATGGTATGTAAACGACCAGAGCGGCCTGGTATGGCGTTTCAGCGCCCAACGCTGAGCGCCTGACAACTTCGACCTACAATCACTGCAGTAACCCCCGTGCACGTGAAACGGGGGGCTGCCGTCAGGGTTAAGGTTGAGGGAGAGGGCTCGATGAGTCGATGCCAAGCGGACCTGGGATCGCCAAACTCCCAACGTCATCTCATCAGCCACCTTGCTGCATGCCATGTTGGTCTTAAGCTAACTGCCATCCCCACTACCCGGCCTAGTGTACCCCCCACCGAACCACCCAACTTCCCTGCCTCAGCTCTCTCTCTCTTTCGACCGTAGCCCGCACATATACTGTACATTCTTTAATGAATCGCCAAATTTCCCTTCCTTAGCTGTGCTCAAGTTTTGTGCTGCACGAATCTTGCGTTTCGCTCTGATACCTAGTAATTTGCTGGCCCACTCGACGGGAACTGATCCTGAGACAGTTGGGTGGTGGGCCATGTCTGAGGCGGGGGAGAGGTATGCGCGGCGAGAACCCTCAACCTATCACCCACTTCCCACAGTCGTCCGTGTTCTCGACGAATCCTGGGAGCGTCTTTGGAGTCACTGCTGACGAGTCGTCTATGCCAGCTCGCATCGGCGAACGAAATCCTCCGCGTTGTCACTGCTGAGGCGGAAAGGGGCCGAGGAGGAGATGTCTTCACCCGACGAAGCCGTCCCGAGCGGCTTGGGCAACTCGACTCTCGGGTCTGTCCCGGCGATTTCGACTTCCGAGGCATCCATCCCCGCCGCTCATCAACGTCACAGCTCGAAGCTTTCGGTTTCCGGAAGCCTCATAGGCAAGATACCTTCCAACACTCCATCGCTCGCCGGCGGGCGATCCCTTAACGCGACGGACAAAGGTACCTCTCTCGAATCGTCCGTTAGAAAGTTCCGCATCGTCGAAGCGCTCCGAAACGGCGATACCGCTTTCATATCCAGGGCCATCCGTGAGAGCTCTGAGAGTAGCCCGCGCGTGAGCACCTCCTCGTTCACAGGCCCGTCCGGCGCGCTCGAAGATACCACGATATTACACCTGGCAATTCAGTGCGCCGAGCAGCCCGTCGTTGAGTATGTCCTGTCCGACGGTGCCGGCTCGCTCGATATCAATGCACGAGACAAAGATGGCAATACACCTCTACACATAGCCGCGGCACAAGGCCGGACTCACGTCGTCCGTCTCCTGCTAGACAACAAGGATATCAACGACGCCATTGCCAACCATCAGGGGCGTCTCCCCATCGATCTCGCCAGGAATCCCGAGATATTCCAGCAACTGCAGCTCTCTAGATCCCTGTTCGCCGAGAACAAGGTCAGACAGGTACAGGATCTCATTCTCCACGGCGAGCTCAAAGTGTTGGAGCAGGTGCTGGAAGAGCCGAGGTTCAAGACCGTGTTGGACATCAACAGTCCCGAGTTTGCTTCAGAGCCCACCACAGTCCAGTCCGGCGGTACGCTCTTGCACGAGGCTGCCCGGCGCAAGAATAGCCGCCTGATTCAGGTCCTTCTGCTGCACGGAGCTGACCCCTTCCGTCGCGATCGCAAGGGCAAGCTTCCGCAAGACGTGACAAAGGACGAGATCACACGCGCAATGCTGAAGAAGTCGCCCGCTGCCGTGGCAGCCCAGAGGGGCATCCAGGAAAAGGCTGTGCTGGGCTCCACCACGCAGGGGGCGGCCTCGGCGACGCCTGGGGATCCGCTTGCCGGGCGGGAGGCGCGAGAAATGAAGGGCTACCTCAAGAAATGGACCAACTACAGGAAAGGGTATCAGCTGCGGTGGTTCGTGCTGGAAGACGGGGTGCTCAGCTACTACAAGCACCAGGATGATGCCGGATCCGCCTGCCGTGGCGCCATCAACATGCGAATCGCCAAGCTGCACATGAGTGCTGACGAGAAAACCAAGTTCGAGATCATCGGCAAGTCCTCGGTCAAGTACACGCTTAAGGCCAACCACGAGGTCGAAGCCAAGCGCTGGTTCTGGGCCCTCAACAACTCGATCCAATGGACCAAGGACCAGGCCAAGGAGGAGGAACGGCAGCGGGCCCGGAATGCAGAGCTGCTTAAGCAAGCCAAGGCTGAGCATTCCCACATCGCTTCAGATGCCGGGAGCGAGAACGCAAGTTTTGCTGAGCCATCGCGTAGCAGCATCCAGCTCACGCGGATGCACTCTTCAGCACGGGCGTCTAGCAAGGGTGAGAGATTGCCGGCGCTCGGAAGCAACGAAGAGGATGATTTCGTCGACGCAGCCACCGAGGCAGATAAGACCGACCGTAACGGCGGGACCGTTGCCGACGAAGCCGACGACGACGAAGAGTATGGTGAGGGGTCGAGTGGTCAGGACTCGCCGCCGGCGAACAAAGACGCCTTCAACATCACTGCGCAGTCTGCCAAGTTGCAACTCGACACCATCGCCAATGTCACGTCAGCCCTTCTCGTCGAGTCTACCAAGAATCCCACGCTCACGCTGTCCGACCCTAAGATATCGCAAGCACTAGGGACTTACGACGCCGCCGTCCGCTCGCTTACTGGTCTCATTGGCGACCTTCTCCGTATCTCGAAGGACCGTGATGCGTACTGGCAGTACCGCCTTGACCGGGAATCCGAGATGCGGCGCATGTGGGAGGACAGCATGGCTCAGGTTGCCAAGGAGCAGGAAGCCCTCGAAGCCCGCGTTGGTGAGGCCGAGGAGAAGCGGCGGATGACGAAGCGCATTCTAAAGGAGGTTGTGGAGAATGGTATTCTTGAAGGGAAGGGAAAGGAGGCCCTTCTGTCCCCGACGCCTGCAGCTGAACCTACACCGTTGGAAGGACCGACGGCTGAGGCTTCTGCCGAGGCTGCGGCCACCCTGTCACCAACTCTAAGCCTGGCGCGCCGGCAGACTGTGATGACTCAGATCGCCGACATCTCCGACTCCGAGTCCGACGAGGAGGAGTTCTTTGACGCCGTCGACGCCGGCCAGGTGGAAGTGTCAGAGTTGCCGCCGTCAGAGCTCACTGCGCCTCAAGAAGAGAAGCAGCTCGTCATCTCGGATTCCTGCGACATCAGTAGCTCGTTCAGGGGGTACGAGAACGGCATCCGTACGCGGTTGAAGTTGGATGCGGATAACCGGCCAAAGATCTCTCTCTGGGTAGGTTTCGCACTCGACATGTATGTGAGGTAGAATGCGTGCAGCTAACCCAAAGGCACAGGGCATTCTCAAGTCCATGGTTGGGAAGGACATGACAAAGATGACTTTGCCGGTATCCTTTAATGAACCCACTTCGCTGCTCTACCGCTGCGCCGAGGATATGGAGTATGCAGACCTCCTAGATCTTGCCGCGGACCGAACAGACTCGCTCGAGCGGTTGCTTTACGTAGCCGCGTTCGCTGCCAGCGAATACGCATCCACGATTGGGCGTGTCGCCAAGCCTTTCAACCCCCTGCTGGGAGAGACGTTCGAGTACGTCAGGCCGGACAAGAATTACCGCTTCTTCATCGAGCAGGTCAGTCACCACCCGCCAATCGGTGCGGCCTGGGCCGAGTCGCCCAAGTGGACCTACTACGGCGAGTCGCACGTCAAGTCCAAGTTCTACGGCCGGTCCTTCGATATCAACCCGCTCGGCACCTGGTTCCTCAAGCTCCGTCCCACCCACGGCGGCAAAGAGGACTTCTACACCTGGAAGAAGGTCACCTCTTCCGTCGTCGGCATTATCACGGGCAATCCCGTCGTCGACAACTACGGGCCCATGGAGATCAAGAACTGGACCACCGGCGAAGTCTGCCACATCGAGTTCAAGCCCCGCGGCTGGAAGGCCTCCAGCGCGTACCTCATCTCAGGCAAGGTCGTCGACAGCAACGGCCGCGTGCGTTTCAGCATCGGCGGGCGCTGGAACTCCAGACTCTACGCCCGTCTCACGCCGGGCTATGAGGCCACGGTGGAGGAGCCGCGTTCCGCCGAGGACGCCACTACCACAATCGACTCGCTTCCCGGCGGCAGCAACGTCGATCCAAACAAGGCCTTCCTCATCTGGCAGGCAAACCCGCGCCCGCAGGGCATCCCGTTCAACCTCACGCCTTTCGTCCTGACGTTCAACCACATCGACGACAACCTCCGCCCGTGGCTGGCGCCGACCGACTCACGCTTCAGGCCGGACCAGCGGGCCATGGAAGAGGGCGAGTATGATTTTGCCGCGACGGAGAAGAACCGGTTGGAGGAGGCGCAGCGCGAGAGGAGGAGGGAGCGGGAGGCCAAGGGAGAGGTGTTCAAGCCGGCATGGTTCACCAAGGCGCGGTGTGAGATCACCGGGGAGTGGTATTGGCAGTTCAATGGGGAGTATTGGAAGAGGAGGGAGAGGGCTGGGCCCCAAGGCGAAGAGGGCGTTTGGGCAGGGTTGGAGCCGATCTTTTGAATGGATGCGTGGAAGGGAAGACGGGGAAAATGATAAACGCGTGAATGACCTGGCTGGGCGGCTGGGAGTGCGGTGCGGTGGGCATTAGTGTTGGTGGTAGGGTTGTAAACATGTCGTTGTCGTTGTGGTGGTCCTAGAAACGTATATTTGAGTAATGATTCCAAGTTAATGTGCTCTAGAGGGGCAAAACCAGTTCAGCACGGTTTTGGCTCCTCATTTTGCTTCGTTGTGCAATCATGCCGTGTTGGTGAATTTGTCTTCTCTCTGGCTTCACCGAGGCCCTCCAGCTTACAGACCTCAGCCACCTAGCAAGCCGTTTGAAAGACAAGACCCCGAACTCAAAGGGGAGCTAACTACTAATAGAGGGAGCAGGATACAAAATATTGCAAGGCCTATACAGCTATCTCCGCAGGTCTGATGGCGGCTTCTGATGCTGCGTCGCGGGTTCATGAGTGAGCTGCTTCCGAAGAATAGGGACAGAGTTTGAGGGTTAGGGGGGATGATTTGCGGTGGTGGAGAAAGGAGGTGAGGGCCATGGTTGGTTGCTTCGACAACGAATGTAATCAAACCCCCCTGAATGAGAGGACAAAAAATCGGCTTGCTCAAAATGTCTACCCAGGCTCGGTTACCCTATTTTGGGCTTGATAATTCCGGCTTCAATGATTAGTTGGGGAAATGGTCTTGAGGTTACCACTCGCTTTTCGCGTGTCTGTGGACGCCGATAGATGGTAAGGTCTTGCCTGGGATCGGATGTAGGGAAAGGATGCTGTGGACTTGTAACACTTGACTAAGGTAAAGGGCGGGCTCGGCCTCTTTTGTGTAATGCTGTGTCATGTATAATCGTATGATTATTACTGTCCACTGTGTTGTGGTTGAACGACGGGGAATAAAGTCTTGGAAACCTTGTCGCCGCCGCCACCGTAACGCACACAGGGCCTATACGAGTCTTCTTGCAGCTGTTGTGTGCTTGAGCTGACGACTCATGTGAAACGGTGTACAATCCAATGGTTGAGTGCTAAGGATAGCTGAAATTTCCGAGACGAGAAAGACAAAGGGTGATGATAGGAGCACGAGAATCTGCCTCGGGGCTAGTGGCACTAGATGTAATACTACTTACTTGAAGCTAAAAGCTGAATGTTGTCACGCTCAACTCGAATCACTATATAGGTATGTTCTTTTAAGACTCGGGTAGGTGCACTATAAGCTGAGGTCATTAAATTCATTGCTCTTGTAGGTGACATAACGCAAGGATGGTGCAACTATCTCGAACCGCAGCAGGACACGCTTCCCTGTTTGGAAGGTCACAAGTTGCACGACACAGGCAGTGACACTATGTCTTTACCTTGAGCATTGCTTTCTTGGAATCGAGACGTTGCCGGCCCGTCACGAACTTGTTTTAGTTATCGTGTGCCCTAGAATCCTCACGAGTCCCAGATTGTCACCTTGTGTTACCTGCAGCTGTTGTGTAACCTTGGGTAACACACGGATCTGGGCGCTGGGTAATTTGGTGCTCATGTGCATGCGGTTGACGCATGTGCTGCCTTCGCACCGCCGCCTTCATGCAGCAAACGCCGATTTGGGAATGTGGGGATAGGGTAACGTTAGCACATGGTGTTGCCATTGACTCGGGGTCTGTAACGGTAGCACTTGGACCCTACACTAAGCCAGTTCCGAGGAAGATTCGGCAGCCGATGCGGACGAAGTCTATTTTCGTAGGGCAGACTCAGAGGCATCTGCGTAGTGCACCCGATCCATGGTCATCTTGGTGCATTAGCCGAGTCATGTACAGACATATCATAATGCAAGTGTGTGATTGACAGGTGAGTTTTGTGTGTGAGTGCTGCCGGAATCGGCGGGGGTCCTGAAGTAGTACTACTCTGTGCATTCACCGAACACCGAACCCAGATATGTATAAACAAAAAGATGGGATGATGTTGGAACACGAACCGCAGCTGGTTTGAACAAAACCTCCATTGACACTTCCTGGCAAAGGACTGTAATAGACAATTTTATGACAGCCTGTTCATTGATATGGATTCAGCGGTAATCAAACATCACTAGAGACAAGCTTCCCTGCGTTGACCGAGCACTCAACCTGGCCGTCATCACTTAGTTATACCTGGTAGTGAGAAGAGAAGGGTTGTATATCAGTCTTCCAAGCCAAGCAGCGAGCCGCCGATGTTGATATAGGCATTGCCTTGGCTACATATAGTTAAGGTAGGTTTCATTCCGTTCATTTCAACTCATAATATGAAATAGAGGTTTGCATGACTCTGGGAAGCTCGGGCCTCTAGGAAGCCTCTGGCCCTGTCCCAGCTTATCCAGCTCGCGGCTTCCTCATGAAGCAGTATCACAACGTCAGTTTCGGATGAGCCACTCATGCTCGTCGACGTCTTTTCTCGGCACCGCCTCGCCGACGACCGACTGCCCAAGTCGGCCCTTGTACATAGCAACTCCCATAAACCTATCACAGGGAGTGCAATTGCTCGAAGGATCTTGCACACAACGGCAACTCTAGCCGCCAGCCCTTACATTGGGCGGGATTGTGAATCAACAGGAAAGCAGGGGATGAAGTTCCGAGACTAACTGCCTTATGGGGAGGCGACCGAAATTCCAGGAACCGTGGAGGCAACGGCCCCACATCGTTAAGGTTCGGTGTGCGGGGCTCACCAGGCACTTCAGAGTTCAGACGGGAGCGGTCAGAGCTCCGGGCCGGGCAGGCCCTGGCACAGCGCCTATACATACTATATACCTGGTGCTTATCAGAATTGTAGATATGAGGGGATGTAACTGCTCAGTACATACGTAAGGCACCTGGTTGGGCGATCGGTGGTCCGCAACTGGAAGCCTCAAGCGCCTAGGCATGATGCAGCACTTAATCGATCCTGAGGTAAAGTGCACAAATGCAAGTGCCTGCCTGGTATCTACACTGTACACCATAGACTGTGTACCATGCCTCTCACTGAAATTTGGACTTGAGGTAGGTACCTACCTTACCTTATTAGGTATGTGAGGCATATTGCATAGAGGTACCCAAGGGAAGCAAGGACACCGGGCGGGAATTTGAAGGATGGCTGCAGGGCTGGTCGGATGGCTGCCGACCCGAATGAACTGGGATGACCGGTTTCAAGCCCGGAACCGAGTGGTTGTGCCTCCAGAATCTGTGACCCAATCTCAATCTTGTCTCAGTGCACCCTGCAAGGTGATACCTCTCATTTCCAAGCAATAGTACTCTGAGTTGGGACTCCGAGTTCAAGTCCTTGAGTCCTCCGAAAGCCGAGCATCCGTCACGAAAGCAAGGGGGCGGACTGTGTCGCCTTCAAAGCTGCCCGAAACTCGGGCGTCCAAACGTCCGGGCATCCGTCAGGCATCCAAATCTGCAGAAGACACAGCAAACAATGCTCTTGGAATTGCGTGGCTGAAAAACAAACATGAAGAAATATGGTCTATCACTTGGTTTGCATGTCGAAGAATGCGTCCCGACTGATGCAGTGTCACCGGGGCGAGACCTGTAAACACAGAGCTGGGTTAACAATGGAAATGAACGGGGCTGCACACTGCTTGTGTCGTCGAAACCCACGAATGCAAGCATTTGCACTAGACACGTCGACAGACTGCATAAGAAAGAACTAATAAGCGTCGGCACAAGGCAAGATAAAGACCAAGGGAGGACGAATCGTGGGTTGGGCGAGGTGACCTAGCCACATACGTGGTGCCCGGTTCAGCCATTCCATCCAATCCAGGGGGTCCAGACCAGAGTCACCAGCTCACCGTAGCTCTTACCATAGGTGTCAAGGCGACGGCCTCCCCTGCAGGTTTTGGTGCCCAAGAGGAAGCTTTGTTGCTGTGCGCACCTGAGGCTGTTGAGGTTTCTGTTATCCAGTCGCCAGCTGCACTTGGATTGGAGGTGAAATAGCACAGAAACGTAACTGCCTACATGGAAGACGTGAAAGAAGCACGATCAATTACTCCGCTATGCCTCCCGATTGGCCCCTTTCGGAGCGACCAACCTATGGGTTGCGAGCTCGACGTAACACTACCTTTGTAATGATTTCGGTGTATATAGGATGCTGCGAGAATAGCGCCTCACGGGCCGCATACCTAGCCACATGGCTAACATAGGTACTGGAGAAGGCAGACAGCCTCGTCACTGAAGATGGTCATCATCGGCCGGCCAAGGCAGCTGGAAAGAGTCATTCACTTCACAGCCTATTTCTTCCCTTGGCACTTCAGCCCTACAAAAGACTTGACAGCATCAGCGGCAAGATAACGGGATGCCTGTGCATCGGCAACTCGGCATCACACCACGGATTGCTATGCAGGGTGTCTTCGCCAGGCTGGTGAACAAGTACAGCGTGGCATGTGTTGCAGCCTCGCGGTACCCATAACACCAGAACAATGTTTGCCCCCGACTCCCGTGTCTTGTGTAGTGGAACCCAGAAGACGTCGTCTGCTTTGAGGAAGTTCAGATGCTGTGATCTCGCTGCCTCTAGTGGAAGAGGCCTTCTCGATTGCAGTCAAAGAGTCACCCTTCTGAGCACAAGTCACCGCACAACCTTAGTGATGTGATTGGGGAGTTGTCGAGTCATGCCGTTCTGTTCGTGTCAAGTGAAGTCCATTGGCTGGAACAATTTTCACCGGATGCTGATAGTTGAGAGACCGCGCCAATACAAGGCGGGAAGGATACCGTTCAAGCTCACCGGTTGTCGATCACCTCTCACTGTCCAACGTGTGCCTTCGCTTCAACGTCTCGAATCTCGACTCTAGGTTAACCCAGCCAAGCCTTACCCCTCTCTCACAACTCCAAGGACGGTGCCCCAAGGCGATGGCGGCGAAGATCGCGGTACTGCCCGCTTTGCCTGGGCTGATAACTCGTGAAACCAAGGGTAAAGGAGACGAGACGCGTCGTGTACTCGACCCGTCTTCATCGATCAGTGTCTGATCAGCAGGCCCGGATGCCGTCTCAGCAGGCCACCGGGGCGCCGCGGGCACAGCTGAGCTGACCACTTCCAGAGACTCCGAGCAATGAAGTGTTAATTTGTCATGTCCAATGGAACCTCGACAGCGGTTGATGTTGCCACTTTGCTGTGCCACCGGACGCTTATATGGAAAGCTGAAGGAAAGGGGGCCTAACTAGAAGGCGGGTGCCTAAATTCCAATGAAAGGCGTGGGAAAAGTAGATTGGTCACCGGGAAGTATCATCTAGAGACAAAGTGTCTTCTCCGTCAACCAGGAATCAGGGGTGAGACCGTGAGATGGGGGAAGTACAGATTTGATATCCTACCAACAACCAGTGACGGGAACCTTCGCTGCCGAAAACACTTATGGATCAGATCCTAGAACTGGACCCGAAAGAGTTGCTCCGTGTCTCGCATCGGTCGACTTGATCACACAAATAATTCCCTTCTGATCGGCGATGACCGCAGAAGGTTGTAAGAGGTCTTTTCGTCAGTTTGTTCCGGAAGGAAATTCACATGTCGGGCAGGGTGAGGCTCCTCTTCAGTTCCTTTGGCCCTCCCACGATGAAGGCCGCATGTTTCCGGCCAGCTGACCAGCAGGGCCGCAACAGTAGACGGCACAAAGGATGACAACAGGCAAGCTGCAGCTGTTAGGACGACAGCATGATCGTAGCTTCATGAGGGCGTCAAAGGATTGATCTGTCACGTTGTACGCGGGTTCGGTCAACGCGCTCTCCAATCTATAGGTCTGCTTGTTTTGTTTGTGGGGATGAGATGTACCTATGCACTGGGCATGCCGGTAAGTCATGGAGGGCGGTTAGAGTGTGGGTGTGCTAGACCCACATGAGGCTCTTGCTCACGGTCCGCGGCCCACTGTTGGAGATAAGAAGGCAACCAAAGTGTCAGCTAGCTAGCCGCTTCAGGGTCACCCTAGCCAAGTACAAGCATGCCATCCCCCTTGCTCCGCGCACCATCGATAACGAGGCTCCGGTAACCATCAACATAACTTGAAGGCTCTCATAAAGTCTGGAAAGGTGTCAAGCAGACTGCTCACTTCAATGCTGTGATGAAGAGCGTCATTGTCTCTTTTCTAGCTTTTGAAGACGGTTGCGCATGAGCCGCACTCTCGACCCCGCTTTACGCACGGACACTGCATCGGCACCGGCAGGTGCGGATACTTGAACAGGCACCAATCGATTCTCAGGTACTAAGTTTGTCCCCCATCACAGCATTGGCACTCAGAGACTCATCGCCGTCGTCTGCACTGTGTTGAACTTCAGCAAATGGATCTTCCCAAAAAATGGAACGAGCATCTCCGACGGGCATCGCAGAAACCAAAGCTCAAGATTGAATGTCCTCTGTGCGGGCGTGGGATTCAAAACACTCAGAATACTCAGAATTCTCAAGAGACTCATGCAGCTGCCCGTGTTGATTTTGAGCAACATCTCACGGATGCTCACTCCCGGCTCCTTGAGGAGAAGACAACAGATTCGGAAAGGATTACTTGGATTGAATCTCAGTGGCTGGCTGCTCAGAGGTGTGTTGCGACTCGTTGTTTTCGTTGCCGTCCTTTGCCACCTTTCCACTCACATTTCTGCTTCGCCTGGGCGACTAACAATATATCAGAGAGGGGAACCCTGGCGCTGAACCATCCAACCAGAAGAAGGCGGTTGACCCAGACACTCCGACAGCAACCCCGGAAGGCCACAGGAGCACAAGCCCCGTGTCCAGCCTCAAAAGGGAGGGATCCGTATCTAGGGTCACTTCACCACCAAAGCCTGCGTTGGATGACAGTCGAGGCGAGTTTGACCGGGGGACGTCCCAGAAGGGCAGACTATGGAGTCCCGACGACGGCAGCACTGCCGCTCCCCGCTTGCGACCATACGACAAATCCAATGTAGCAACGCGCCAACGTCCTCCTTCAGGCTCGCTCCTCAAGCCGCCACGCCAGTCCCACCAGCCTCCGGCACGGGTTCCGGCACCTCCACCCGTGGAGGAGGACCCAGAGCTTATCAAGCAGCCCGAAACCCGGCCTATCTCCCAAGAGCAACTGGTTGCCGAGGTCAAGGGAATCTACGCGGGGCTTGTAATGGTCGAGAACAAGTGCATCGAAGTGGACAATGACCGCAGTTCGCAAAACGACGCCAGCAACAAACTCAACAACGATCAATGGCAGGCTTTGATTGCTCTCCATCGTACTCTGCTCCACGAACATCATGACTTCTTTCTTGCTTCCCAGCACCCCTCGGCAAGTCCGGCACTAAGGAGATTGGCTGCTAAATACGCTATGCCTGCCCGGATGTGGCGGCACGGCATCCACAGCTTCCTTGAGCTCCTACGGCACCGCCTCCCAGCCAGCTTGGAGCACATGCTTACGTTTATCTACATGGCCTACTCGATGATGGCCCTGCTCTACGAGACGGTGCCTGCGTTCGAAGACACGTGGATCGAGTGCCTCGGTGACCTTGGCCGTTACCGCATGGCTATCGAGGACGATGACATTCGGGATCGAGAAGTGTGGACCTCCGTGAGCCGTCATTGGTATTCACGGGCCTCGGACAAGGCTCCCACAACAGGCAGACTCTACCATCATCTCGCAATCCTCGCTCGTCCTTCCGCACTCCAGCAGCTTTACTACTATGCGAAGTCACTTTGCGTTGAGATGCCTTTCCCGTCTGCGCGAGAAAGTATCATGACCTTGTTTGACCCTATTATGTCGCGGGCTCCGAATCCGCAACAGGCTAGACTCCCGCCCACCGAACTGCATTTCGTAAAGGCACATGGGATCTTGTTCAGTAGCAAGCAGCAAGAAGAGCTGGAGCCTACAATCGACGAATTCCTCAAGCTACTGGATAACCACATTAATCGCTCAACGCGCCGGTGGCGCGAGTCAGGGTATGTGTTCGTTATCTCTCCCATCGACTCCTTGATTAACCATCCAAACCAGCTATCACATGGCCATATCCAACATTTGTGCGATTTTAGGGTACGGCGATGAGAACAGCCCTATTGCCCGTGCCCTCAAGATCACTCGCTCAAGCGGCACCGAATCTCAGGACCAGCCCATGCAAGAAACCAGCTCCGAGATCACCTCTAGCATCAACACTATTGCAGACGACGGGTACTTCTACAACGCCCGCAAACTTTTCACCGGCACCTATAATATCGTTTGTCGCCGCTTCGGTGACCCCAACATCTTGCCTTTTCTGCACGTCACTCTCGTCTTCGTTCACCATCTTACGTTCTACCCGGAGGCTATAGACCACCTGGCCCCACATTTCTCCTGGAAGCTAACGGCATATATGCTCAACACGCTGATTGGATCGTCTTCGTCCCCATCTGCAGACGAATCACAGGCTTTGGCTGGCCTCTTGGGCGGTGGCGAACAGTTTCCAGGCTGGAAGGAGGATAAAGACGAGGAGAATAAGGTCAAGAGGGATGAAAAGGAAGGGGGCCCTCCGGCAAGGGGCCCGAGGCGGCGGCCGCTGCCTGACGACTTCGCGCTGCGAGGGTTCTCTTGGGTCGAGCACTATTTCCCGGACGGTTGGTTCGTCACGGACGAGAGAATCGACGATGACGACAAGTATTTCGAAGTACCGAGTATGATGGAGGAGAGGAGAGAGAGGGTGGTTTGGCTGGGCTGTCGCATTGCGGAGAGAGAGGACGGAAAATGGTTGCGGTTTGATAAGGAAACCCGGCGTTTCATGGTTAACGCGGCATTTGACGTGGAGCTGGACTTGGAGATGCCATTGCCATCTACGCCAGGGCAGAGTGTCGACTATGGAGAGCTACCTGACGCAGGAACTGTTGCTTGAGATAGGAGAGTTTGGCGTTGGGCGCACAAAGCAAGTGTTTCTCGAGTAATGGTAACCTGTTCCGCTCCGGACCACGTCGACAACTCGTCCGCGTCCGCTGAAGTGTTCCTCTCCCCCTTGACTCGACGATGGGGTATGATACGGACGTCAAGGATAATGAGGACTACGATGCACGCTCTCCTCCATACTCTTACGCCATGGTACTGGAAGTACCGGTACAGCAGGAACAGGGGCAGAAGACTGGGAAACAGGCTCTCCGTATACATAAGGAACTAAGGTCCCCCAGAAACTCAGACTCCTCAAGCAAGCAATACAACCTGTGTGACCCCCTAAGTTCAACGCGAGCTTAGCTTGGGATTTGTCAATACAAGATTCACATCCAGTTCTGTGCTTGATTTAAGTTAGTGAAACTGTGGGCCCCTAGCATCCTGGTAAAGCATTGAACGTCGTTTCATGGCTTGAACAACTTGAAAAGTCGTTGAACGCCCGATATGATTTCCAAAGCATACCTCTACCTACCTTGGGTAGATCTCTGCCGCTTATACATGCGGTACTACTAAACCTGCCTTTCATGGCCTCCTCGACCCTTGCTGATGCTATAAAATCTCAGGGAACGAATTCATTGAATTTAGGTACTACTCAACGACACCGTATATATCATAATTGCCCGAGAAGTCGAACACTGCATACATTTCCCATCCCCTAAGCTTCAGCTTTCCACCATTATCAGGCATCATGCCAATGGTGGCATGATTCCAACTTTTCTTTTTTCAAACTCTCTCCTTAATTCACTTGAGAATCGCCCAGAGCTCGCGAGCAAGCTGAGCGGTCTAACGGTTGCCGACCAGGCCTCACAAACGATGCGCCAAATCGTCGGGATTGCTGGCTTGAATGCCATAGTCATTACAACAGACGCCACAAGAAGCCCGGAGCTGGCGAGGAATCAGTTGCCTCTCTTCTCCCATACCCCCACGCTGTGATCATCATCCCACTTGAGTCACCGACAACCCCATCTTCAAGGGAAAACGTGCCCTCGGTAATCACAGCAATTGGCGCAGGTTGCGTTGTTCAGCTGGTGAGGCTTTTGCCAGTTCTCGCGTGTGCGAAATTTCATTCAGGGAGCTACTAGCAACCTGTGTTGTACTCTGTGCCGCGAGTGGCCATGGTGTATCATAACTCCCCCAATCGGACGGAGAATAAGAAAGAAAAACCCGCCCCCACAGGCAGACCGCAGCCTTGCTTTCCTGCATTTTAATCGAAGCAAGCCGGTTGCCTGCGAGGGGAGTCCTTGGCCGTTGGTCAATGGGTAAAGAATGCGTTTATCAGTTGCTATCTAATCCCGAGGAGAAAGACGCGTGGTGGTCAATACTCCTCCCTCTGATGATTGAATCGGATTTGGATATCGTCCCGTGATTTCATATGCGAAAAATTCAAGTTCCAAGAGCAGCGTTCCAAGAGCAGCGTTCCCGTGCGGAACTTGACAGCAAGCAAGGTTCAACAAGGCAGTCACAAGCACACCAGAACACTGACTGGCGACGGTTCGGAGAGTATTCGCCTAGGGGTGATCACGTGAGGGTCGTGCTGTTCATGTTGAGATTGTGGCGGTTCAAATGCCAAGGTTACCGGGCGTGGGACCTTCCCTATCATTACTGGTTACCTAGTATTAGTAGGAGTATTAGTAGGTGAGTCGTAGGTAGACAGGTACCTACCTAGGTTACGAGTAATCACGCCATCGCGGTGGCATCACCTAGTCCGACTTCGCACCGCCCCCAATGCCTCATCGTGTGGGTTGCGCACCTGTACCTCGCTATCTTTCTGCTTACGGCTCTTTCGGACCCTCACCGAAGACTAGTACAGCGTAGCAGGTCGGGAACACTAACTCGGTGGGCGTGTGGCGTCTCACCCCATTTTATGTCCAGTTTCTGACTGAGCTTGTGCAAAGCCATCAAAGTACTAATGCCTATAGCTGCCGAAAATAGGATTCCGAGTGGGTGATTGTCTTGCTGCGCCGCTTTGGTTTTGACCCGGGCGGATGGGAGGCGGTTGCCTTGCCAAGAGAAAGGGGGAAGTCTCATGTTAGGAAAGTAGGACTCTCCTGTCCGTAACATACTACCTTAGTAATTCTCATACATCGCACCAGGCAACCATACACTATTACTAGTAAGTCACGGCACTACCTCGGTATCGGATGTTACACCGCAGCCGCGCAGCGTGTGAGACTGCAGTGGTCTTCAGACTGCTGACCTTACGTCATTCAAACCGCAAGAGCGCAACAGCACCTAACGCTCAGGGTGCCTCAGGCTGCTTCAAGTGAACGGCTGACGGTTGCCTCCAGGGCAGCCAGTTTCTGACCACTAAGAAATCGATCGCTGCCTGCCCATGCGACACGTTATTACCCGGACCACGTCAAGTTCAAGGTCTTCATGCTCATCGCGCGCCAGTTCTGTGGTTGGCTGGGAACGATATGCACCGCCCATCGAGTCTTTGGAATCGTGCCGAACTGCCCGGGCTTGTTATACAAGCTCTCATCCTTCAATACATACATGGCGGCGCTGTCGAGGTTTCTTGAGATTTGCACCTCACGAGATGATGCCTTTTCGGTACCACCTCCCTACCAAGAGCTCAAAAGACTGCCGCACTACGGGAAGGCGACTACAGGCTGATTCCGTGGCGCGGAAAATGTCGCAGTTGCCTTTCCCCCGGCTTGCGTCGGACTTTAAGTTCCAGGTCTTGAAAGATGATGGGCCGCACCAACGGACCTTGACCGAGAGAGATTGCTCTGCGACACCTTCCACATTCGACCACACCTTGCCCGGTCGAAGGGTTCCATACCTGGGAATGGCCCTACGTTCAACGAATCACCGATTGCGGCAACAGGATGTTGTTTGCCCCGTCATTGAGGGCCGCTGCAGCATCAACGTGCCGTGACCGAAATGTAATGTCACCGTCACGGTCCCCGAAATCATCCGAGGCATCCATGGGCGGAAAGACGGGAAGATGGCACCTTCGGCACTCGATCTCGACAAGGCGTCCATGACCCCAGCGCAGTTCGATAGTTTGATCCAGTATCTACAGTATGTGACTCTGAGCAACATGGGGCTTCATTATGCCACCCGGGGTTTACCACATCGGGCCAGGGGAAAGCATGAAATCAAAGCGCAGGAGCTCTCAGCAGGGTAAAGGGCTTCCTTAGTCTACTTACGGAACTATTGGCAGGGTGCGATGTCTTCAAGTTTGTCTAAGGTACGTCGCCCTTGACGACGATCGGACATACTCCCTCTGGCAGAAGCCACTTCTTCCGTCGCCGAGTAATCCGCTATGCCTTCATTGCTAGGGAAGTTCTGGGCTCTTAGGACTGCTCTGAGGACTACTAGTAGAGCTCTGAACGCAGTCTAGAAAAACAGGTGTATAGATACCATGGCTTATTACTCAGGTACAGGAGTATTAGTACCTTACCTACCTCGGTGCCTAGCTTCCTTAGAGCTTAATGTAGCAAAAGGTCCCTTCAATTCGCTGACCACTTCCCAGATGTTATGCGAATTAATTCTAATGAGCAGAGCAAGGACTTCTGTAGGTCATAGCGCGCCTATCTGTCTCTCCTTCAACGTCTCTAGTATTGTGTCGTTCTATAGCATTCCATGTCGCGGGTTTGGATGGTGACTCCTGAAGATGATGAATATATACGAGCTAGCTAGCAGTATAGAAGACTAACTACTATCTTCAAAGGTTAGTATTCAGCCCAGTGTTGGGTTGGCGTGGCAGCCCAATCCTAACAGCACTGCAGGTCCAAGGGACACGCGGCGCTGCAGTCCGTTTGGCACTGCCAGTGATGTGGAGTTGGAGTCCCAAATTGACTTAGATTTCAAAGACGATGGCAAGCTTGGATCCGGCTCTGGATGGGCGTCTTGTTGGATCACCAATCTCAAAGCGGAAGTTCCTCAGACTCGGACAGCAAGTGAACTCGGACAGCAAGTGAACGCATAGATTACGACGACAGCGTAGTGCTACTATCACAGTACCATTCTACCCACCTGGGTGCCTACACTGCTAGGTAGGTAGAGGTACAATACGATGGTAGTCACGGTAGTTGGGTTCCAAGCAAACTCGACAAACGCCCGTCCAACAATCATTATTCTACATACTGGCTGTTAACCCGGCGACGTGATGACCCTATGACCGGCGCCGCCCTGGAAGATCTTATCCTTTGACTGTTAACGATCCGAGTGAGCTCTGATCCGTCTGATTACCTCCCAAAAGAGTCTGTTCCATCAACGAGAAATTGGCTGGCCGGATGTACCGTACTATAGGTAATTCTCAGGGACTACCCCTACCTTTACCTGCTAACAATGCTGGCTGCTTACATCAGTAACATGCCCGTCGGAAGGTCACATGGTATCCGTCTGTTGAACAGCTAGCACGACAGTGTGCTAAACCACTACAGGACACTCGCACACTTTCCGAGTGCGAGACTCGGCTTCGTATTGCCTCGCTATATCTTGTTGCAGAGCCTCGGTGTCCTTGCTCGGGCGATTTCTGATCTCGGAGTTGAAAAACTCCCGTCGCCCTCTTTGGATCTGCTTGTCTTTAATGCTTGAATACACTGAGGCTAATGTTCTTGATAGACCGTCATCCCACGATTGGCCTTGGGCTCTGGTACACAGCCCAACATAGACTTGTCAACCATAAGACCCAGCCAGCAAGTGCCAGCTAGTAAGCCCCCCTTGCCAGGTTTGATCCACCTTTCTTGTACATACAAGCCATCCAGGATTCGGTATCTAGCTTATCTCGCCTGCTTACTCCTTAAAGGGATTTGGGTAGGAGTTTGTCCTCCTTCTAGACGCGAGGTTAATACCATCATTATCATCAGAAGAGAATGTGCGACAGGAAAGTAAATATCACTTCCGAGTCTTTGGCAAACTCGCGTAGAAAGCCTTGACCTTGGGATGTACTGTGACCTTGCTCGGATCAAAGTTCAGGACTTGCAACCCCCCTGTGCTCCTCGCGCGTGAGAGGGCGACGTAGGCTTGGCCAGTCTCGAATACGCGGTTGAGGTCTACCTTAACACGGTCCAGTGTCTGACCCTGCGCTTTATGTATGCTGAGCGCCCATGCGAGGAGAAGAGGAACCTGAACGCGCGTTGCCAGCTTCTCAACGACCCAGCCGTCGTCCACCCATGGTTTGCGCACCCATCGCTCAACAGCCCACTCCTCCGGCTCGCAAAAATGGACCCGGGTGCTACCATCTTGGGTTGCAAAACGGACCACTGGATAGAGGGGTAAGTGTTTCTCCACCATCTCATCGAACGATCGTGCCGGTACGATACTGTCATGAGGATCATCATCGTCCCATTGACGGTGTAAGAACGAATGCCTGTTTGCGAAGCCAATGACGCGGCCCTGAGACCCATTCACGAGGGTTGAATCGATGTTCTTGATGAGCATGACCTGTGCTCCTTCCTTCAATGTCAGGGACTGGGGGGCTATGCAGTCGTTCAGGAGCATCTTGCGGGTATCCGGGTCTGTGATTGTCCCACCATCTTCTGCAGTGTAGCTATGGGCTACTCCCTTGATATCTTGCAGTCGTCTTGAGTTCGCCCGGTCTGCTTCATGGCGTAGCGGGAAAAGCTCAGTGGCCACTGCAGCGTTACTTTCCACAGGCCTGTGCAATTTTCGGAACGTCTCAATAGTAACAGGGGAGAGACAGCCTTCTCGAATCTGGTTCAGCATTACGGTAAATTCAGGATCCCTCTGCCTGTAGATTTGAGTCAGACCGATGGTATGCTGAACAGCGTGGTTCCATGTCTTGGACTCGAAGCAGAACTTCGGGCTGCCGTCATCTGATCCCTTCCTCACTGGTGGAAGCTGGAAAAAGTCGCCAGAAAGGACGAGCTGGATACCTCCGAACGGTAGGTTTGTTTCTCGTACCGCACGCGCAATCGCATCGAGTTTGTCGAAGAGGACGCAGTCAATCATGGAGATTTCATCAATAATCAAGACATCAGCACATAGCCAACGCCGTAGCTTGAACCGGTTTTTCGAGACGTCCCGAATGAGCTTTTCGGTAGGTGCTTGGCCAAGGCCAATTCCGGCAAACCGATGAAGCGTCGTACCACCAATGTTCTGAGCTGCAATGCCCGTGGAGGCTGTCACGGCAACGCGCTCGCTCTCTCCGAGGTACTTCGTCGCTAGGCCTCGAATAATCTTCTTGAGGAGGAATGACTTGCCGGTGCCTGCAGGACCCGTAAAGAAGACACTTCTTCCCTGCTCCACCACGAGGTCGAAAACGGTCCGTTGTTCTTCGTTCAGTCTCCCTTCGTCTGAGCATAAAGAGGTTTCATGCTTGACGTGTGCCGTTTCATGTGCTCGCTTCCTGGACTTCTTTGCCAGACTACTCGTGGTGGAGAGACACCTAAACATGGCACCAGACTGCCGATACCCTAGTACCAGTGATCTCATCTGCGAAAGACTCCGAACATCGTGAGCTGTCGTAATATATTAGATATTGCGCCTAGCTCAGGCGATACTGGTAATGCACTTACATAATGTTCGAATTTGGGCTGTCCAGAGCAATGACATTGTATCGGAGTGAGAAGATGGGAAATTCTGGCTCTGAGATGACGTGCGAGAAGCGGGACTCGACCAAAAACCTCACAATTCCATGAGTGGGATTTTGCGCGGACGCCGCATCCTTTCCTCGTCTGGGTGGATTTGAAGTGTGTTTTGGTGTTGTGGGACGCGTCACGCTGGTTTCAGCGCTTCACGCGGCAATGCACCCAGTCTTGCCGGGCCTCCCATATAACCATACGGTATATTTCACAGCCTGTTTTGTATTTCATGCACTGCATGGTACAGAGCGACCCTTGGAAGTTTGTTATCGCGGAACTGACCACAGGGCGGCCTGGTCTCAAATCCACCAAAACGTCTGTCTCAACGTCAGGGAGGAACATCTCGCGATGTTTAAAAGCCAGAGTTCATCTATGCCATTTTCCCTAGAGAAAGTGGCCATTGGATGTTGAGATCGGAAATCTGGGGCTGACCCTGGTTTTCAGTCCGGCGCTAACGAACTTTCAGGGGTCAGACTGTATTTACCACCTGGTAGGTACGTAAGTGGCCATTCTCCTGGATCCCGGGCCGGTCAAGACCCGGACCGTTCGCACGTAGCATGAGAGTCGGCGGGAACAAGCGACCTCACTCTACTATGCTGCCTCAGTTCAGTCTAGCAGTCCAAGTCATCTCTTACTCGTTCGGAAGCGGCAAGCTGAGGAGTGAGGACCCGAAACAATCTGCCTCCCGCTGCTCAGCACACCGCATTGGGAAGTACTAGTATCTGGACGATCCACGGAGTGTTGACATAGCTTGTTTACCTACCTAGGTACCTTACTCCCCTACTGGGCACCTTGCCTCCCGCTTAGCTATTCATTCGTCTGGAAACCAGAGGCGGATGCATCGACGTTTCAACCAGTCGGTTCACGACTGGCAAGCCTCCCGGTCAACAATCAGTTCCAGGATGGCGCTGAATGTGATTGGTCACTGTTGGATTTCGCCGGCCTCAGGAGCCCCTCTTTGCTGCAAGTGCAACACTCCTAAACTAGCACACCAGATTACGTCCTCACTTCCGTGTCCCCTATCATCATACTCCAACCGGAAAGGATGTAGAACCAGCTAAGCCTCGAGCCGGACGAAGCAATATGCACAAAGGATCAGCCCACTGGCAAGATTGGTATTCCAGAATAGTGAAGAAACATCTCAACTAATGCGGAGCCCAATGTAGCATCTTGGACGCGCCTGTTGGCCAGGTGATGATGCCTACTACGGCCATTCCTGCCAATCCGGCTGTCAGAGGCTCTGGTGCAGTAACATAGGCGACCCTTGGCTACCAATAGTCCAAGACGATTTTCTTCGTAGAAGCAGATTTCGAGGCAACGAACGACAAGCATCCTCAACGGCGTTTCGATGGCCTCGGGCCATGATCGTTCGTGCAATACACCGACGGACTGGCTCCAGACCCGTCATGACTTGGGACGACTCGGGAGGTTCATGCCAAGGGCCTAAGCATATGCCGTTCTATCGACAGCCTCACTTCTCACCGCCGTGTCTACAAACCCTGCTTTTCGAAGATCGAAGTGTGGCTCGTTGATCGAAGCCCAGCCAGTCTGGAGCCCATGGAGAGCGAGGTTGCCAGAGATGGCCGGCTGCTCTTCTCCGCGCCATTGCGCCCCCAAGCAGCGGTCAAGACAGGCTGAGGGGTACCGCACAATGCGCGCTTCTGCTCTTGGCTAGCTCCTACACTCCGTTACCAGAAGCTATATACCGCCGCTTTCCGTGTGATTGCAGCGTCTCTATCAGCTGCCCTTGACATGTTACTGCCAGCATTTAAGCAGAACAACTTGTCCCGGTTAGCGGACTAGTACGCCGAGCCCTTCTTGTGTTGACATCTAGTCTCACAGCAGAAAGCTTGACCCTGCAAGACCAGCAGTTCCATGCTCCACTTTCAGTATGGCATCTCTGCAGCAAAACTCAACGCCATCCAAATATCTCGCTACCGCGGCGGACTCTACGAGAGACCCCCGAGGTAAAGCCACGGCATCAGGGGAGGCTTTGTCTCTCGAGAAACAGCGCACAATTCCGGACTGCAAATCCATGCGGCTGCAAACTGCCGCCTCGTCCCCGGGGGCTCCGAATGCGGATTGCGACAGCCATCCGGACCATAACAGTATCGGATCTTCTGCGGGCCAGGCCAGCGATACAGCATCAAGCCTAATAGTTGACGCCCGCCCTGGCATCACTGCTCCCCCGAGCACCTCAGGAGCGTAAGAGACTTCCATCAGCGAGCATTGCGGTTCAAGCTTGACCCAGTGACAGCTACGATAGCAGCAGCGGCTCCGCCCCCTCTTCACGACCACCGTCCGTACAAGACCTAAGAGATCGCCTGACCGAGGAGTGGCTCTGGGATCAAGATTTCCCCGACGGCATCCACGCCCTGGCCATCCGCCTCCGTGGCATGGCAACTCGCAGTGCCCTTGCCAATGGTTCGGCGGCATTAGGTGATGGAGCCCTACCGGGCCAGGAGGTGTCTTTATACCCCGACGGTCTAAGTTCATTGATTAGGAAGTAAGGCAGGACGGTGACAACAGTAAGCGGAAGTATCTTCTTACTATGGGTCCACCGGGGTAGATCCGGCTTTGATGGGATGGTAGGATCTCGGGAGGTGGAAGAGGAAACTGCTGGGCTATTCGACGATCAGTCTTCGAAGACGATACGTGTCAAAAGCGTTTGTGGCGGTTTTGACTCGGTCGACCTCCGCGGTGCGAGCTGTCGGGCAGGGTGGGATTTGTCGGTAGTTTTCGACCGAAACCTTTCCACAACGGATTGTCCTGCTAGGTTAATCCTAAGATCTTTTGCTGGAGGAGAAGCCTACCTAAGGTACCTAGGCTTGATTTGCAAGCTGTGAGGCAACTGGCCTTTGGTGGTTCGATCCATGAGCGGAACTCCGCAGCTCGTGCCTGATCGACGCCTGATCAATCCGTGGCGAGCCAATCGGCAGATCCGCTTGGCATGTGATCCCTGGAGGCCTAGACCGGTCCCATGCGCAGTTTCCATCTTGCTTTTCGCGGTCGAACTAGAACCGGTGTGTCGTCAGGCGGATTGCAGTAACTAAGTACCAGGTACGTGGCTTCCGAACGGATGAAAAACTCCGCTGTCCGTCGTTCGAGGATGAATGATGACTGGTCATATTGCCCTATAGGAGGCCAACGTTGACCTTATTCACAGCGGAACGCCGCAAATCAAGGACAGGGTTGTCCCAGGGGGGGGGGGGGGAGGACAAGCGTAGCTCCCACAAGGGAGAGATGATTACCGGCAGTGTCGCCTGTCCAACCAATGTCCACCGGGTGCTCGCCCATTCTTCACGATGAAGACATCACCCCACCACCTAGGTGATACGGCAGAACGCCCGCGCGCCCCCGACATAAGTACCACTCATCAAAGTTGCCGCCTCTACTCCCTTGCCAATCCCGATGACGTATCACTATCAGCATGTCTTGCGTCGTGCGGTCCAAGACCCCGGAATGATTTGCCCTCGGGCTTCGCCACTGGAGATGGATCGTGCGGGCGGCGATGCTCTGCTGAGGACAATTCCCCGGGCGAATGTACGGTTCGGGGGCTTTGATGGCGCGAGGCATCGTCCAAATGCCGTCCATCCTAAGGCCTAACTGTAGGATCACAAGCTCCAACGACGATCCCAGAACCTGGTCCGCTGGAGACGTGGCCCATGCCACCCTAGGTACCGTATTGGTAACTTTGGCGAATCCTAGCGCTTGGACGGATCTTGACGGAACACCCCACAGCGGTTCGGGCCGCTTCAATTAGCGGTTTTAGCAAGGGGCTCAGGGCGTTGTGGAGCTGAGCTTAATTCGACTCGAGGCGATCACGGCCGCCAGATACCCCAGTTGCGCAAGTGATGCTGGATTATCGTAGGTGGCTTCAGAAGCCCCTTCAACTCAAGCTCATCCGTCACAATGGTGTTTTTGGACTGAGGTAACCCAGAAATGGATGCGAACCCCTCTCCCGGGAATATCCATATTCGAAGAATCGCTGATTATCTCGATTGTGGGAACCCCACCAATGCGAATCGTGTGAGTACCCCCAGTCTGCTGCGCGAGAAGGCGAAAAGTTTCCCAGAGAAAGAACGGCGTCCTGTCTCTCTCTTTTCTGGGGAAGGCCTGGACGGCTTGTTAGTCGTAGGCTTATCATCTTATGGCACTGTAAATGAACTGGGGTGGGAAGCGGCAGCTAAATGGAGGTGATTTGCGGAGCCAGCTCACGCTATAAGTCTGTTGCAACTCACCCATGGAATGGCGAGACGGACTTCCATCGGACCTGGAAGCAAGAAGGAATGGCCATCGTGGCTGCCGGAAGTCACAGGGTTATAAGGTCATGAGCGAGCGGGAACATCCGGTTGCTAGATGTCGATACAGCGCCTACGGCTCCGCTCCCTCTTCGGTTTCCGACAGGGCTTCTCCATTTGGCCCTACTACTTTGATCGAGGCTGCAGGCTGCAGGCTGCGGCTAACGGCGTTTAGACATGGCGCATGTTGGAGGCTGGGGGTGGCGTTCCGCTGATTTCGTAACCGCCCCGGCCGGGGTTGCAGCGGCGCGGACTTGTTGGGCCTCCTAAAGCGGCAGATCAACCCCCCACCACGAGAATGTAGGTGCCGATTAGCGAGCGAATTGCCAACAAGCGGGCTCCGTTCGATCGTTAGTTTTCTACGTTGACTGATCGCCTGTTATCCCGGAGTCCGGCCCCGGTAATCCGTACCTTAGGTCTGATGGTTAGGGTCAATTCTTGTGGCCCGTTTTCCGTAGCAAATCGGGTTCTGTGCGGCTAGGGGAAGCACTATGATCTGCCGAGGCAGGATGCCAACAGCCCAGGAATTCCGGGTTCCATGTCCACCTTACAGGAAGCCCACGAGTTGTGACGGGTAGTGTTCATGCAAGTACTTCGAGGTTGCCGCCGGCCGTATGCAGCGTCACCTTTCGGAAGAGTAACTCTTGACAGAAGGTCGAGGGCTACCCGATCTGGAGGTAAGGTACTGTGCTGAGCAGTTTTATGTCTATCGCCTAAGGGAATGTGTAGCTTTAACAAGCACAAAATCATGGACCAAGATACAAGTTAATATAGCATAAGGAATCGCGAGCGTAACCGAATAGCTTGATCAGCAGTGGGATCACAGGTGCCAAACTCACCTTTGCGGTGACCAGCGTTGAATGTCAGCCACAACTGCTGCGAGTAAAGTCTGCATGTCAAATTACCTCCTGTCTTAGGTAACAGCGCACCCTGTGGGACTCGCTTTGATTCTCCTTTACCTTGCTGCTTTTCCTTTCGTGCTCCTGTTGAATTCGGACTGCAGTGCGTGATATTCGAGCCGCCTGTAAAGGACATAGCAGTACCCAGTCTCAGCTTACAGTACCCTGTTCCGTCCTCAGGGTAATCCCGTCGGCGCGGGTCAGATCTGACGCAACACGGGGCACTCAGATACCGATTGACATTCAGTACGCCGAGCATTTCGATGTTACCGTGACTCTTGAGTATTTTTGAGGGGGAGAATGGTCAGTGCAGGCGAGATGCAGTTCGGCGATGGCCCTGACGCTCGACTACGGCTTCTCCCTCTGGCCCACACCTCCTCCAGACCTCCACTTCCTCCCTTCCTTCCTTCCACGCAAGTTTGCTCCCGCCCCTTCCCTTCGCTCCACACGCAATGACGGAAGGTGTGTGGCCATTCCAGACGTACGGAAATCGTCAATAGACCTTCAGCGTTTCATTCTTCGGCCTCTTCCGACACATTGCCAGGAGGGAATCTTTCAACAAGCGGTCGAGCGTCGCTCTGCGGCTCTTATTGTTGACTCTGACGGAGAAGTAGGCTTGGCAAGCCTATCAAGACATCTTCATTTTGCTCTGGTTCCTCCTCACGTTTTCTTGTTTTCCGCCTCTCCGGCCCCGTCCTATCAAAAAACCCCCTCCAGGCCTTCCCCCACATCCGGCCGCTTCTCCGGCGACCCAAAGGCGTATTCCAGCAACCCAGGGCCCCGCACGAACACGTATCGCTCAGACTCATAGTCCTCGAGGTCATCAGCGGCGTGCCTCTCTCTTGCATCGGGGGCATAGTTGGCAGCATAGAATCAACGATACGCGTCTGCACGCCGCACCCGGTGGGCGCCCATCACATTGTCCCAAATCGCTAGGAAAAGTGACGAGATCATGAGCTCCCTCATTCTCGTAACGGTAGGCGGCGCCACCACTATGCGGAAGGCTTGTCGAATACCCTTGGTCAATCGTAATATATTCGCTGCCTCCTCTCGCCCGGCTCGAGGTCCTCCGCCGCTACAGATCGGCGGTCAGCGCCCTACGACTCGGATAGAGAGCCTGACACAGCCGTGCACACACCGCAACGAAGCCACCTCTCTGATTATTCTCGAGCAGCCTTGCGCTCCATTGCTTGCATGTTGAGCTAGCCGTATCCCCCCCGCTCTCTCTTCCCACTGCCAACCTCCCTCGGCTCAACTGTCTGGCAACTCCCACTCCTGTCCTCAACTTATCCTGCAAGCTACCGGACACATAACAGGAGAATCCAGAACTGTGCAGTGGTGAGGCGAGCCCACCATCATCAGGGTTTCTCGTCAGGCATGCATGGACGAGGAAAGGGTTTGGCTCGCCGCCTCGTCTCCCAGCGGTGAACTGACGCACGCCAGCAGCCATGCCAACCACGTCGCACTTGGGCCGCC
Organism: Chaetomium strumarium; assembly: GCF_033439665.1. Classification (NCBI taxonomy): domain Eukaryota; kingdom Fungi; phylum Ascomycota; class Sordariomycetes; order Sordariales; family Chaetomiaceae; genus Chaetomium; species Chaetomium strumarium. Next base: position 5,238,292 of record NW_026944429.1, on the reverse strand, counting down.
GAACCTAGGCCACAATGTCTGCTCGTGAAAATTCTTGTCGTTGGGCTGCATCGTAGTGTAGTGTTTTTGATATGCTCGGTAGAGTCAGCTCCCTTTCCCCCTTTTGTCTTTAAGACTCGGTTTCCCTTGTTGAGATCCTCTTGCAACGAAGCACCATGGAGCGCACAATCCCCCCTGTCATTCCAAGTCTTGACAGTAGTTCTTGTCGTGCGTGTAACATGAAGCACGGTACCCGCTCTCACCGCAGCTCGCGATCCGACCGTCGCTGTCCTGCCGTCCTGCCCTCTTCCGGATCAGATGGCTTCAGCACAACCAATCAAGCGTCGCTCACCAGCAACACAAGCCTGTCTGACACTCCCATTGATCCTGGCCATAGCCTGTTCCGGTCTCAGCCTCATTCGGCTTCACCGCGACCCCCTTCCCTGCCATATCGGCACCCCGTGCTTGATGTCTCCTCGGTCGGCATGGCGCTGGGAATCTGGTCACAGCCAGAGCAACACCACGGGCTCTATGCAACTCAGAGCCAGAAAGCCACCGACCATGGAAGCCCTGACAGTGAAGACGACTCGGCGACATCGATGATCGTCTCACGGCACTCTCCTGCCTCTTCCCCCCTGTGAGCATCGGCCCCATCTCAAACTGACAGCCTTGCCGTGCCACTGACAACCCATCCCAAGACCCCAATGGCCATCAGTCTTAGAGGAAAGTAAGAAGAAAGCAAAAAAGAAGAAGCACGGGAAGCAGAAAAGGAAAAGGAACCACGAGACAGACCCAGGCACCGCCCCAGATGCAGGCCCTATGTACGACCGAACGCGTCTCCCTTCGACTCCGCACGTTCAGATGGGAGGACCTCCGACGTACGAGGACCATCAAGCCGACGAGTTCGAGTACCAGACCCCGGCGCCGACTCCCCCCACGTACGACCCAAGCGACCTCAACCATGTCGGCGCATCATGGCCTCCTATTGTCTTTCCGTACCCGAGCGACCTTCCCGACGCCGATTTCAAGGATATCGTCGACTAAGTGGGAACCCAAACCCATCCGACGCCGACCATGACACGACTACCATGCGAGCCATGAACGCCCGGCAAAGAGGGCCAGGGGGCTGGCAGGCAAACGGTACATGCGCAAGCTGATGTCGACGAGATCGTGAGCGAGCGTCCTCCCCTGTATGCGCTTTGCATTGCATAAGAAATCAACAGAGGCGGCAAGGGGGATATAACGTGGTGAAGAAACACGGCAAAAGTGACGTGACCATATAGAAGAGGAAGGGGGATAAACAACAAAAAGGCAACAAGGCGAAGGGAAGGAGAAGAGAAAGAAAGGCGGAAGCCAAAACGACAGTTCAGATTGACCCAGCTGGAAAAAGGATTTTCATCATTTGTTTTTCCCCTTTTTTCATTTTTGCTTTTCTCCTCGGCATTAGAGAGTCGCCACTCGACAAAGCATCAGCTCCCTTACGCCCCTGTCCTTTGCCACATAAGTGTCTGAGCTCTCCGGGTCGAGTTCTACAAGGGGGTTTTATGGCTAGGATAAAAAGATTTGCTGGAACGGGCCATATATGCAGATTGATAGATACACCTTTGGCTTCATCAGCACCCAATATCAAGTTCTATGCTTTCAGTCATACGATTGCTGCATATTCACGATGGTGGTGATGCAGCGCAATGTGCAACACTCGGCTCGCGGTTCCACACCCGCCATTGTCATAGTATGAGTATGGGATACAAGGTGACTCTGGCTACCTACCTTAGTTATTGCTTCATGACTGCAAGAACTCCTGCTAATTAACCCAATCAATTAAGACGCGACCGGGTCGGTCGGGTGTGCATGCTTGACATGGTTGTACCCGATCAATGCACATGAGGCCTGCTTTCAATTACTCTTCGAGCCATACGAACTGCTAACATGAAGTACTTGTGATGAAGGGAGCCGTTCCGATATAATGTATGACAGAAGCAGAGGTTCAGGCCTCCACCTCTCTGATCCCTCCAGGTCTTTGTAAGCCCGGCGCACGAGCTTATTGGATGACATTAAACTGCCCATAGTTGTGGCACAAGAAAGCAAACATGCACAACACCCCTTCCTTCAACGACGCCGTAGCTAAAGCGTGCAACCACCGGTGCTCCCTGACTTCTACTTAGACAGAACTCGCACCATGATTAACTTTGGGCTCCATGATGACCACCCACTCAGGGGTAACGGGCCATCCGCCGTAGCCGCAGCAACCGGGCCGCGTTAGCCACCTTCCTCTACTCCGCAACCGGGCCTGTTGTCACGCTGCTAGAGGTCACCCTGGATGCAACTGGAGATCTGACCGGGACTGCCTCCAAGCATCCGTCAGCTCGGGTACCCAGACGGGACCGTTCCAGCTCATGGTGCCGAGGCCGCCAGCACGCAGCTGTTGAGCCGCTGGGCAAGAATTCGTAAGAGTTCCAACAGGGTGAGGACACAGGGACGTAGACATAGTAACGGCAGTATATCTTTAGTACATCAAGTTCAAGGTCGCCAGAGGGAAGATTGATGTCAGCCTGCCCGGGCCGTCCATACAGCGTACCTTAGCTATCCCGAGACTCAGGAAGGAAGCCGAGTTTGTTAGAGCAGAGTCGGCTCGCATCGTTTGTCTATGGAGCGGCCGCTTGTGGAACTGCCGTTCTGTTTCCGACTTTCATCGGGGTAGTCAGTCGGTACGGGGCGTGAGCCGAAACAAGGGCGAAATGCTTGGGTTGCACGGGGTTGTGGCAGACACTTCGCACAAATCTCCGGTCTGAGGTCGGCATGATGATGCCCGAAGGCAAACCGCATTTTCGACAGATCCGCCCCTGCTCTTCTGCCTTACCGTGACCCCGCCAGCCCGGCCCAAGGAAGACCATCTCATGCCAGAGGGATAACGACATGTTGCAGAATGGGGGCCGACCCGGGTCTTTCTTTCAGGCGACCTTGGCGTAGGAAAAATGTGCGGATCATGGCCCTTGGTGAACTAGTGATAAAAAGTTGCTTGTAGAGTCACGCACCCGCAACCTGATTGATGGGCCTCCTCAGCTGCCTATCCTGTCGATTCTGGTTGTCTCCCTCTTGTTGTCTGCGTCGGCCTGCCCAGAAGAAGGCAGCCAGGTGCCCGCAGCCTTATCACATCTGCACATCTGCCCAGTCATTCCTTTACTGTAGCCACAGTGTTGATGCACCCAGATGACAGTTGAGTGGCTCAAACATTGATCAGCCAGAATGTGTTTGCCCAATAATGATAGGGCTTTTGCATGTTCAGCTATGCCATGCGTGCGGGGTCGACGCCAACCAAGCTGATTTCATGTCCGACAAGTTCTGACAGCCTGCTCTATGGAACGCACTTAGCGCCCAACTGCAGCCCGTATGCGGTTTTAGGCCTGACGCTTCAGAAAATGGTTCTCGCACTATGCGGATGCGGGTGTCTGCAATGACAGCTGCGGAGAATTGAAGGCAACCAAAGTTGCCTTCACCTTTCAGCGCATATCATAGGTTGTCTGACCGGATCGGTCTCAGTGCCTTGTCGGGAAAAGCGCCAATGCATGCAACATGCCGGGGAGACCAAGGGCTCCAGACTTAGCCCCCAAGACCTACCGAGGGAGGGCGAGACAGGTTGACCCCAGCTCAGCTGGCTTGGTGCATCGTGGTGCCCCCCATAGGCCCCTTGTCAAGACCTCATGAGGCTGCCAAATATGCCAGTATCTGAACTGAAATCCAGACCAATCAACAGGAGCCTACCTTACGTACGTGTTGAGGATTTGCGAGCCGGCGTACCTACGGTACGCAACTTGCAGAATCCTAAACTAAATACTCTGTGCTGATCTCAGGACTTTATAGACATGCCGCATGTTTTCCAGGCTCTTTGTCTTTTCTAGGCAGTACCGTCGCCGTTCGTCTTCGAAAGAGTATCATGACGGTGGGAGGTGATTTCATCTTGAGAGTCTCCCAAATGCGCCAATACAACTTAGAGTTGTCTTTTCAACAAGCTGAGAACATCATCTGCAGGAAGTCGTCCAGAAAGAGATGGTGATTGAAACGAGTTTGAGTCTCCGCTAGGTTGTTGGCTGCTTGAGATGGGTTGAATTATAGTGAGAAGGTCAATGTCCGACGAACTTGTCTTTTCGATGGATGCTTGATACTAGCAGTTGATCGAATACCCCGCAACACATGGCTCAAGATGGCGGTCATCCGACCCCCTGCCGAGCACATGTTTCAACGTTCCAGCTTGGCAGACTCCCCCCACCTTCGGCTTCGCCAAGGAAGCGGATCGGCGGGTAGATCGTCCATGAAATTACCGAAAACAGCACCCAGACTGTCGGCGCTGTTGAGCTTGGCACAAATGGATGTCCGTACATACGATCGCGACATCCAACATACCTTACATCACAAAGTACGCAAGCTGCTGTGCCGAGGACCATTAGTATCTTGCACGAGTATTGTACGAGCTTTCAGACTCTCCAGTCTTGTAACTAAAACCAAATTCTCCGTAGATGCGTGCATTCAGCATTCTCAAGTAGGAGGATTCATTGCCTCAGGTCCATCCGGCGACACCGGGATGACGTGGATGTTACTTCACTGCTCGCATGCAAACTGGGTGCATCCAACTCCGTTCAATTGAGCGGTCAAAGGCCAAGTTGTTCACAGTCTCTTGTAGCTCTTGAGATGAAAGAGAGGATTCACTAATGGCAAATACCATCTTCCATCCCAGGAATTCACAATCTAGGTACCGGTTCAAACAATGAAACAATCGGTAGTGACTGCAAACAGAAAAACGCAGCTTATTATACTTTTAAGTTTGCGCCGCATATACCAGGTACTAGTAGTTCCGGATAATTTCTGGGTGAGGTGGCCGTTGCGTGGGCCGCACAACGTCATCACCCAGCCAAGACCTGCAGAGGACCCTGCACTTTTCGCGTCCGCGCTGATGTACATAGTGTAAAGTAATAAACGAGCTGTTGGAACCTGACTTCCAGGCGATCAAAGAGGTTCACAGAGTCGGACATCCATCCTCGATGGTATGGATCTTCCGTCGGTCATTTACCAGCTCATATTGTACATGACAAACCCTGAGGCTGCTGTTATGTGTTACGTCCACTTCAGAGCCCGTGCCCTGAGCTTCTGAAACCGGCAAGGATCCAGAGTTAGCAGCCCATGAAGCAAAGAGCTTCTTCCTTGACTCCCACTGCAGGTGCAACAAGCTCCTGGGCGCGAATCTTCGTCTTTTCATCTCTCCAAGTCGCGAGTGAGGCCGTTCGCCGGAACGCAGGGCCACGAGGTTGATCGACACAACCCGCAATTCCCCCTGCCCATCCAAATCTTTCCACATCGATTACGACCGGGCATCCCCACAATCCGATCAACAAATTCAGGGGCAACCTCATCCGCACGCCCTGAGAACTTGCGCAACTTCTTGATTTTCCTCTCTTTTCCGGCACACTCTGTGTAACGCACCGATTTTTTCGCTTCATCCTCGTTTGTATTTGTACACCATTCTCTTGTTTTCGGGCTTATTTCTCGCATCAGAACCGACCAATTCCGCTCCTATACGAACTACCCACTCGGACACGAAACTTCAGCCGACGGACTGCATTCGATGCTCCACAACACACTGCGCGTTCGAACACAGCAGCTAAATCGACGGGCAATTGATGGTCTTCGACTGTACTAGAGCGGCGCAGGTCGGTACGATGCTCACCTTCAAACGTGCCCTCGTGGCCGCGGCATTCTTCATCACCCTACTATATATCACGACGCGATCTACGTCCCCAGCGGCCGCGTTATCACCGGTTGATATCCCGAAAGTCGAAGTCGGCTCGGAGTCAAGGCAGACGTCACAGACAACGGGCTCGTCAGATGAAAAAACATCTAATAGCAATGCGGTACACGCGGGTGCGAATCGCAACAGACCCCTCCAACAAGGGCAGCAGCCGATGCGGGACATGTCCAAAATGACGCTCTCGGAGAAGCTGGCATACCAATTCCCTTACGACGTCGAGATGAAGTTCCCCGCGTACATCTGGCAGACATGGAAATGGACGCCTGCACACGGCGAGTTCCAATTCCGCGAGCAGGAGGCAACATGGACGGAACAACATCCTGGCTTTATCCACGAAGTCATCACCGATCAGGTCGCCGTAAACCTGCTCCGACTGCTCTACGCGTCCGTTCCCGAAGTTCTCGAAGCATATCATGCCCTTCCCCTTCCCGTCCTCAAAGCGGACTTCTTCCGGTACCTGATCCTGCTGGCAAGGGGCGGCATCTACTCGGACATTGATACCTACGCAATCCGTAGCGCGCTGGAGTGGATTCCGGAGTCGGTCCCGCGCAACACAGTCGGACTCGTGATCGGTATCGAGGCGGACCCGGACCGGCCGGACTGGAAGGAGTGGTACAGCCGACGCATCCAGTTCTGCCAGTGGACGATCCAGAGCAAGCCTGGACATCCGGTCCTGCGGGAGATCGTTACTCGGATTACCGATCAGACGCTGCGGCGCAAGCGCGCGGGATCACTGAAGGACATTATCGACAAAAACGTAATCGAGTTTACGGGGCCGGCGCTCTGGACAGATGTCATATTCGAGTACTTCAACGATCCCCGATACTTTGACATGGCTCAGTCTCCTGGACCGATCGACTGGCACAACTTCACGGGCATGGAGATGACGAAGAAGGTTGGGGATGTGATTGTCTTGCCGATTACAAGCTTCTCCCCGGGGGTGCAGCAGATGGGCGCGAAGGACTATGACGATCCCATGGCGTTTGTGAAGCATGATTTTGAGGGTAAGAAGCCAACCCTCACTCGTAGTTTCATGATATCTATGTGCACAAAGATCGCTAACTGGTATGTGCAACAGGGACATGGAAACCCGAAAGCGAGCGACATATCGGCGAATAAGCCGCCGGCCAGCCCCGGTACCGTTCTAGAGCAATCGCCTACCATAACGTCACGATCTTTCCTTTCTCCTTGACGATCAATATCCTATTTTAATACCCATTTTCACAAACTGCATGGCTCTCGGCGTTTACTTGTGACGGCGGCGTGCTGCATTCCTAAGCGAGTTTTTCTCTGGCAGACAGCAAAGTCCGGGGGACATATAAACTGTATACAAAACTAGGGTTGACGGAAACCAAAATGCCGCCTTTGGTGCGGTGGTACATAGACGATAAGTGGTGATACACGATCCATTTTGCGTGGGACGTGGGCGGCTCGGTTCTTGGAGGGGAGGCGAGCGGCTAGGATGCAATGCTGTTGAAGCATGGATGATGTTTCGTTTTGGAGGCGACAAGCCGGCGGTATGAGAATGGACGGTCTGAGATGGCTGATGAATCTCGTGGCTGGAGGGATGTATAAAGAGAAGATGGACAAGAAGCAATTGACTGGTCAGTGCCGTCCCAGGCATGGAAATTTCTTGGTGTTGATGATAGTTCGCTGTGTGCACCTGTTCCGCGGTTCAGAACCAAAGTTCAACGTGGCGGACAACCGCAGCTGGACGCGGCTCATGCTACAAGTAGTAATCCAGATCTTTATCCGTCCTGCTTCCCCTAGCCGCGCCTGTCTGGCAAGGTACGGATAGCGCCCGGATCTTACGTACTAGTAGTTGGACTAATTAACCCAGTTCAGTTAGCAGTTGGTTGTCACCGTATCGGGCATTGTCCCGTGGTATTTCACAGGGGAAATGCCTACCGACGAAATGGGCTAGATCGTGATATATTGCGGTAGTATGACGTTGGTGTGCCAGGTCGCCTCTGCCATTACCCCTGAATCTAGGTATGTTACATGCAATGAGCATCGGAAGATAAAGTTGATGATTCCTAACTTAAGGCACCGGGACCTCGTGGGGGGTTTCGTCGTCTCCAACTGTTCAACGTCTGCCAAGCATTGAATTGCGGGGGAATGACAGGACACCCACACCCCGCATTCTCCAACTCACCGCCAAGGAGGCCGGGGCTTCAACCTTCCCTGTTGAGGTTACCTCGGGATTCGCGCTACTCTCTCTGGCAACATGAGGAGAGGGCCGAGGCGGGTTGCTAGTGAGATGATCGCCAATGGCTTGAAATGGGCGGGGAATGGTATTTTCTTTTCTTCCCCCTCGCGCTTGTTCACATCATTCTCCATCCCCGTTTCGATATACTCTCTGCCATGCCACTGTGACCGCGGCAGTCCTGGCTGGCTTGTGTCGGGTGGGAAGTACCTTATTTCAGAACGGACTGTGAAGGTGTAGGACGGAGTTCACAATGCGCCTCCAGACCCGAGCGACTACAGGAGTTCTGTGCTCTCCAAATTTACGAGAGAGTCTCGTTGGGAAACGCCTTTGGTTTGCAGCTCGCATCAGATCGTTGAGGTGTGCTGAAAGTAGCAGGAGAGGAGGCCAGGCGGTAAGAGGTATCAGCACCTTGACGCGGAGTATCTATCAGGGGCCGAGCGAGGTGAACACTGCCCTCGACTACTCGACAGCTTGAGAGTGCTGACAATATCGTAGCCACCTCTGCTGCCACACACCATCCCTGAGCATTTCGCTTCCGTCGTCTCGCAGTTTGGGGACAGGCCGGCAGTCATTTGTCGCTCGCCGACCGCAGGCCGTGATGCGCTACCAAACGTAGCCCCAGACGGGGTCCCAGCTGCTGTGGAAACGACACTTAGTTACGAGAAACTCGACCTTGCATCCAATGCGCTAGCCCACTCGCTGCGTTCCCTGGGTGTTAGGAAAGGGGATCGTGTGGCTGTGAGCTTGGGCAACAACGCCGAGTTTGCAGCTTTGACGTATGCCGTCTTCAAGCTTGGCGCCATCCTCGTTCCGCTGAACCCGGGATTCAACGTCAAGCAAATCACAGCCGCCCTGAACCATCTCGCCGTCAAGCTCCTGATTATTGGGGCCGTGACGGACCTCGCCTACAAGCCCTGCCGTGGGCGGAGCAACTTACCCCTTCTACAAGCGATCGTTCCGGACCTCGAGTGCGGGCGTGTGGAAGCTCCCGAGATCCCAACCCTCAAGACGATCGTCCTTGTCGACAACTCGGCATCCCACCCCTTGAGTGACTTTCCGCCTCTCGCCTCCCTTCGCTCACTCACCTCCTTTACGTCCCTCATCCCAGACCTTAGTGCTATCCGCACGTCATCTACCTACGCCGCTCGCCCCGTCACACCGGACTCACCACTCTCCGTAACCGAAACAAGTAGGGCCAGGAATTCACCCAGCAACCTGCCCAGACAAATAAGAGGTAAGCTGACGTTAATGCTCCAGTCAATATCCAGTTCACTAGCGGGACGACATCCCATCCAAAAGCGGCCATGCTCTCCCACACCAGCATCCTCAACAACGGCGCGCTAATCGCCCACCGCATGGGGCTCGACCCGTCCGATCTCATCGTCTGTCCGCCGCCCCTATTTCATTGCTTCGGCTCTGTATTGGGATACATGGCGACCGCCACCACTGGGGTGAGCAACAAACAAACCACCCAACCCAAAGTTAGAAAGGTTGACAGGACAGCCGAAAAGTTAACGTTTGTCTATTGATAGGCAGCCATCCTCTTCCCTTCACCAGCCTTCGATCCCCTGGCAACGCTGCGCATGGCAGCCGCCCACCAGGCTACGGGGCTCTACGGCGTCGCGACAATGTTCGTCGCCATGTTCGAGCTGCTGCACCATCGCCACCTCCCGCAGGAGCAGATCGATGCCTTCCCGACTCACCTCCGGAAGGGCATCGCGGCGGGCAGCTCGGTGCCGGAGTCTCTGATGCGGAAGCTGTATGCTACGCTGGGCCTGCGGGACCTGGTGATCTGCTACGGCATGACCGAGACGAGCCCCGTGAGCTGCATGACCAGTCCCGCGGACCCGTTCGAAAAGAGAACGCGGTCGGTGGGGAGCGTGATGCCGCACACGCGGGTCAAGATCGTCGATCCTGCCGACCGGAGCAAGGTCCTCCCTGTGGGCGAGCGAGGCGAGCTGGCTGCGGCCGGATACCTGGTTATGAAGGGGTATTGGGGCGATGAAGAGAGGACGGCCGAGGTGAGGAGCGTAGAGAAGGATGAGGAGGACGCAGATAGGGAGGTGGTCTGGCTGTATAGCGGGGATGAGGCCAGCATGGATGCTGATGGGTATGTGGAGATTACGGGGAGGATCAAGGACCTGATCATTCGTGGAGGCGAGAACATTCACCCGTTGGAGATCGAGAACTGTCTGTTCCAGCACCCGCTGGTGGCCGAGGTCAGCGTGGTGGGTGTCCCGGATGAGAGGTACGGGGAGAGCGTGGGCGCATTTGTCATCGCCCATGAGGGCGTCGAGGCCGAGGGCGAGGTGGCCAAGCCGGGAGGTGAAGGCACGGGAGAGGTGTTGACCAAGGAGATGGTCAGGGAGTGGGTCAGAACGCATCTGTCGAGCCACCTGGTGCCGAAGCATGTCTGGTTCGTGCGCGAGTACCCCAAGACGGCGAGCGGCAAGATCCAGAAGTTCAAGCTGAGGGAGACGGCAAAGCAGCTGATGGAGGCCGGGAGGTGAGGTAGCCTATGCCTTTGGCGGACAACATCATACCATGGACGGAGTACAATATGGATGTTACCTAATGCCTGAAGCCTGGAGGCCTTGAATAGGTATGGGCGTCGAGCGTGAATCGACTGCCAAGAAAGGAGCTCGATCCAGGATGGAATGGATACTCGGACCTAGCCCCGTGCGGATGGAATGGTGTAACCAGACAACTCATGGCCATGGCCAGTGTGATGGCGTCTGAGTGATTCATCTTTGAGTTTCGTGGAGAGAGAGCTTAGATCGATCTATGCAAGGGAGGGTTTGGTGCCGGAGGGAAAAGGACCGATTGACACGAGGGGCTGGGATGAGTACTCCTCGTTGGTAGGCATATGTTCTGTGAATAGAAATATCAGACCAAGCTAAAACCTATAGATATATTGTGTATCGGCGGAGAATGGACGGCCTAAGTTCCTCAGTAGGTTGTGGTGGAAGCTGTATCCCGTGAGGAACGCGATCGAGGCATGTGGCTACGGTCCCAGCCATTTGGAAAGGGCGGCGTCCAAGACAGTCAACCACCAACTCCCGAAAACCTTGGTTCTTACCACGATACCATTGAGACATTCATTCCCCTCTGGTACCCGAGCAGAAATGCTCGTGTGAAGGTCTAGGAAGCTCAACCGGCCTGAATAGAAGGAGAAAATATGTATATAAGGCCCTTGAGCCAGCAGACCTCAAGTCCTCGTTCCCTCTCTCTCACCAGCATTAAGCACATCGTCAAACACTTCCACTTGACAGTCACGAACAATACAAAATCACTCTTTGAGACTCAGCCAATAAACCTCAACGAAAATGGAGTTCTTCGCCATCCTCGCCCTGGCCGCCACCGCCATCGCCGCCGACGCCAACGCCAACACCAACAACAACGAGGCCCAGACCGCGCCCCAGGCCCAGGCCCAGGCCCAAGCTGCCGCCGCCGGCGTCGGCGCGAACGCGCAGGGCTGGTACCCTCCGTACCCCCCCTGCCGTCCCGGCAGCTACTCGTGCACCACCGACAACAGCGGCTGGCGCATCTGCGACTACTCCGGCTCGTGGGTCGTAAGTGTTTTCTCTCTCTCTCTCTCTCTCTCTCTCTCTCGCCCCCTCACATTCATTCTTTCACTCTTTACAAACAAGAAGTGGGTGACGACCGATCGCTGACGAGGGGGAAAAACAAATTAGTATGGCGGTTCTTGCACTTACGGCACCCGCTGCGTCTACAACTACCAGAATGGCAGCCCCTACTGCCTTCCCGCCTAAAGGATAAATGCCGCGCGCCATCTCTCCGCAACGGCAACGGTGAGGGGATGGATGTGTGTCTAAGGATAGGGCGGGGGAATTGTTGAATTTTGGATATGGCAAAACAGATGGTTGTTTGGTGGGACTGGCTTTGATTTGTGAGCGGTCTGCTAGGTGGGCTTGGGTTCTTGGCTTGCTTCCTCTTCGACACTCTCTCTTGCCCCCCCTTATGCAGATCTGACGTATCCGTAGTCGCGATAGTGTTTCAGGGAAGTGAATGGATAATGGTGCCAGACCTGCTTTTGCTTGACATTTGTGACTGAGGCCAGAACAAGATAGGTAGCTGGCTGGGTATCTGTACTGTTTTTGTTTACTTCTACATTCCTCCTGAGTGGAACACGAAGCCCAAGCTCCCTCATCCACACCATGTCCGCATTCCAGCACAACCCCCCCTTACGCCTCAGGCCAGTTGTTGTTGAACACAATGCAGGAACCGTTGGCACTCGGAGCGATGTCCTTATCTGTCAGGAACAGGCAGTACTTGGCCACGCTCTGCACGGGAAGATCCTTATGGGGCGCAAACTGCGACTGTGACGCCTGGATCTTTTGGAACATCTCCGTATGCAAGCCCTGGGCGAACGCGTCCGTTATGTTCGTGCTGGCCATCCCCCCGAGGAGCAGGGCAACGCAGTAGATGCCCTTGTCCCCATAGAAGCCGGCCGTGTTCTTGGTCAGGGCCATGACGCCGGCCTTGGAGACGGTGTAAGCGGCGCCAGCCTTGAACCCATGGTAGCTGGCATTGGAGCCGATGTTGATGATGAGCCCACCGACAGGCTCCTGCTTCTCGAACTGGGCGATGGCCGCCTTGGACGTGAGGAAGGGCCCGTTCAGGTTGATGTTGAGGACGCGGTCCCATTTCTCCTTGGAGCAAGCACCGACGGGCGAGAAGTCGTCCATGACGCCGGCGTTGTTGACGAGGACATCGAGGCGGCCAAACTTGGCCACGGCGGCATCGACGAGCTTCTGTACGGCGGCTTCGTCCGAGACGTCGGTCTGTTGTGCGAGGAACTTGCCGGCATGTGATTTGGTCCATTCCTCCTCGGCCGTGGAGATGCGCTGCGGGTTGACGTCGCAGATCACGACATTGGCACCTGCTGCGAGGAAGGCGTCCGCGATGGCCTTGCCGAGACCGCCAGCGGCGCCTGTGATGATAACTGTCTTGCCCTCAGCGGAAGTCATCTTGGTTGCCTCTGCTGCGCTGGTTAGTCTTAGCTGTGGCTGTGGAGAGTGTCGCCAATACCTTGAAGATACAGATAGATAGATCACTGGCTAACCTGCTGTGTGTCAACCTAAAGAGGTCCGGATCTCCTTCTTATAGTCCCAGCGGATCAAGTCTCTGGGCAACCGCGGGGAGTTTGCAACCTCCGAGCCCCTGATTGCGGGGTAGAGGAGCGGAGATGGGCGGGCATGTCGCTAGGAGTCTCGACGGAGTTGACCACGTCCTCTACATACACAGGAAGTTGACTGCTTGGCATCTTCCATACAGCCCGCGTGTGCCCACCTGCATGGAACCCTCCATCGGGACCAGTGAGATGAAGACATGGAGTCGTAAACCGGATTCGAATGCGAGAGCTAATTGCTGGGATGAGAGGGGAACGAACCCGAATACGACCACCCGAGTTAATAGATGCCGAACATCTCTTCAACGGATCCTGGGAGCTAAGGCGACGAAGGGCAAAACCCCGGTGATTCCCTCTGTCAACCATCTCCATTCCTCTACCGCCCGGTGGCAATATGGACGAGATAACTACCGGCCTTACTCCCTGACCGAAGATATCGCAGAGGGCAACCGAGATCAACATGAAGACGAATTCATGGCAGCGACAACCACGGGGCGGTTGTTTGATACACGTCGCCCATCACAAATACTGTCCAGTCGCGAGATTCGTCCGCCAGGGCCAGTTAACTCGGGGTGCGTATCTGGAGACAGGTAATGGTGAGGTGATGAGTCTGTGGAGTGAGATAAATTGTTGTGATGAATAAGGCCGGAGGGACTAGAGCTTTACCAGCAAGACCGCCAAGAAGTTTCAGCGCTTCAGTGGGGCGGAGGGGCACTTACCCCTGACAGTGTCACTGTGCGGGACTAGGATGACGAAATGGGATGGAACCTGGAAGCCGCGGGCCGTCTCAAGAATTTTGATACCCGTTGGATTCATCATCACTCCGGACGGAATTTGTAGGTATTGGAATCCAACATCCAATCGCGATACAATCACAAGCCACTCAATCCCCTGCCATATCCCGGAGAAGGGCTCAAATGAGTGTCCAGATCCAATAGAGAGGAACGCTGTCCGTCCGCAACAGAACCCAATGGACTCCTCCCTGGTATCCAACCCCAGAGTGCAGCTGGCCGCGACCGCCTTGGTGTCCGCGGCCGTCGCAGCCGGCACAATCCTGAGCTACCAGCGCCTGCAACGAAATGACCGCGTCTCTCGTCTAAAGGGATCCATCCCCCAGTACGACGATGACGAGCCCGCGTTACAATCGGTACATACTCTCCCCTTTTCACCGCCCACAAGGTCTCCTAAACCGAACCTGCTGTAATTGACCCTGCCCCGATTCCTTCTAGGTAACGCGCGTCGGGCCCCTGCCGCGACCCGATACCGAAGACGAGCACAACCAGGCGCTCGCCCAGCGCGCGCAGAACGGCGACTGGGACGACGAGCTGATCCTTGAGCAGCTCGCGCGCAACCGCGTGTTCCTGGGCGAGGACGGGCTGCGCAAGCTGCGCGACGCCTTCGTCGTGGTCGTGGGCTGCGGCGGCGTCGGGTCGCACGCGTGCGCCGCGCTGGCCCGCTCGGGCGTCGCGCGCCTCCGGCTCGTCGACTTCGACCAGGTCACGCTGAGCAGCCTGAACCGGCACGCGGTGGCGACGCTGGCGGATGTGGGCCTGCCCAAGGTGCAGGTGCTGCAGCGGAGGCTGGTGGCGGTCGCGCCGTGGGTACGCTTCGATCTGCGACTGCAGAAGTTCGATGGCAGCGTCGCGGGGCAGCTGCTGCAGGAGTGGGTCGGCGTGGATGGCGAGGAGGGGAAGGAGGGGGAAGGGAGGCGGCCGGATTTCGTCATCGACGCAATCGATAATATTGAGAGCAAGGTCGAACTGCTCAAATATTGCCACGACCACGGGCTGCCAGTGATTTCAGCCATGGGAGCCGGGACGAAGAGTGATCCCACGAGGGTTATGGTGGGGGATATCGGGGCCAGTTCTGAAGACGGGCTGTCAAGGGCGACGAGGAGGAGGTTGAAGCTGCTCGGCGTAAGCAGCGGCATTCCGGTTGTGTACTCGACTGAGAAGATGGGTGAGGGCAAGGCTGCGCTGCTGCCGTTGCCCGAGGAGGAGTTCCAGAAGGGATCCGTTGGCGATCTGGGCGTGCTACCGGATTTTCGGGTGCGAATCTTGCCAGTTCTGGGAACCATGCCTGCTGTTTTCGGGTACACTGTGGCAAACCACGTCATTCTCAAGATCACAGGTGGGTTTGCATGCGTGCCTCCGTCGCCGCGCTGACTATGCTGACTTTCCTACAGGCTATCCCATGGACTACCAACCCGCCAAAGCTCGCGACAAGATGTATGATGCCATCTTGGCGTACGTCCAAGCCAGCGAGGAGAAAATTGTCCGCATGATCGAAGGCACCCGGACGGACGTGTGCGTGGGCCTAAAGGTTCCGATCACGCCGGGAGATATAGCCTTCCTGGTGGAAGAAGTATTCAGGGGCAGGAGTGCCGTCACGGGCATTCCGACAAAGCTCGTGCTGATCCGGTGGAAGAAGCCCCGGGGGACCACCCTCGTCCGGATCGGAGAGGAGAGCGCTGAGCAGAAGTCATCCAACCTCAGGCTCCGCGATCTGGTCTGCATGACCAAGGAAGAAGCCACAAGACATCAAAAGAAGATTCTTCAGGGGGATAAGAGTCTCAAGGACCTCTACAGCCGCGAGGTGATCGAGCTTGTTGAGGCTCGACAGAAGGAGTCCGAGGCTTACGAGCGGTATAGATTAATGGCGTGAACGACGAATATGATGTGTAAGTGTCGAAGGCCCCGTGGTGTATACATGCCTCGTCCAGTGATTTTCCCAAAGTATCTAGCATGAATTCTATGCATTGCGTTGGGTATGCTCTATTTATTCTCATTACGCTCCCGCTCCGGTATGAGAAACTAACGCTCCGCTGGCCAGAAATCGCTGTCAGGCATTCAGCCCTGCCCTTCCGAATGACGAAATCAAAAACGCATTACTGATGGGTTTCACCAAGAGACCGCCCTCATTCTGCCTTAGCCATGTGCATGCCGACGCCCTCGCAGACATATCCCTTGTTGTACCACCCCACACGGGGCAGCAACTGCGCCGTCACCCACCGCGCCGTTGTCGTGTGCGTACTGCCTTCGCCGATCGGCCGGTCCGTCTTCTCCTTGCGCAACCTCTTCCCATCGATCCCCAGGTCTTCCATCGCTCGCTCAAGGCTGCTCTTATCCTCGCCCCGGGGAAACGATGTCTTACCCTCGGCCAATGCCTGGAAAATGACGAGCTGGTCCTGCAAGAACTCATCCACGATCCCGCCGGCCGATACCTCGTCATACAACTCCCTAGCTATCTCCTGCGCGA
This sequence comes from Chaetomium strumarium, assembly GCF_033439665.1. Classification (NCBI taxonomy): domain Eukaryota; kingdom Fungi; phylum Ascomycota; class Sordariomycetes; order Sordariales; family Chaetomiaceae; genus Chaetomium; species Chaetomium strumarium. The sequence goes on along the minus strand of NW_026944429.1, from coordinate 5,221,894 downwards.
GGCCCGCGCACAACTGGACCGTGGGCCGGTTGCCCCCCTTGCTCTTAGCCTTGGGCGCTGATCTGAGCATGTCCCTGCCCCAGCGGACCATTCCCGCCTTGGCGACGAGCAGGACATATATCCTTGAATCAGCACCACTATCCTCCACGATCTTGTAGTTGACCTCCACGCCATAGAACAGGTCTCCCAGGGCGACCTCGAGATCACTCCTCAGGGTATCATGCATCCCAGCAGGGACTATCATTGAGACGTCAATCTCCTCGATGTTGTCCACAGTCGGTAGCAACTTTCCCCCCGCGTAAACGGAGCTCTCCTTGAGCTTGATCGTCTCACCCGGCTTCAAGGGCCTGAACTTGAACTCCACCGTCCCTCTCTGCTGTTTGCCCAAGCTCCACCCTCGCGAAATCAACCTCCTCTGGACGGTAATCCCGAAGGCGTCCTGCAGAACCGGAAGGAGAACCTGGTCCAGATACTCGAACGACAGCGAGAACGATACGTTGGTCCCGCCGGATATTTTCAGCGTTATCGGCTCACCTTTATCGTTGCCGGCGAACAGCAGAAAAGGGAAGATGGCCTGGAAGATGAGGAGCGTGGAGGCAGCGGGTGAGTCGGCGCTGATCTTGATGGTGCGGTTCTGGAGCTGGGAGGGTCGTAGCCTCGGAGTGAATTCTAGCGTGTGGCTACCGACCGAGAGACCATCGACTTCAGCTGCGGTGGCGGCAGCCAGGTACTCTATGGCGGTCACATGTTGGGATTTGAGGCCTGCAGTTTGTCGGTTACTCTGAGCTGGTATGCCAGTGAAAAAGAAAAATGGAGACACATAATACCTCCGCCTCGTGATCCTTCGCGATTGCCGCGGACGTGGGTGATGCGGATGGGCAGAGTAGCGACTGCTGCCAGGGCGCAAGCTATGCGCACAAGCTGTCCGCCGCCTTCCCCCGTTCGGCCGTCTAGCTCGATGGCCGGTGTTTGCTTTGTCATTTTGAGGTCGGTTGTCTCTGTCCTGTCTATGCCTGTTTGTTAAGCGGATGTGGGAAATATGAGGGGGCTTAGGTTGTTTTGTGCTTGTTTGGTGGCTGTCGCTCAGTTGTGTGAGCGACTTTGGTGTGAGTTGGCTTTGTGTTACCAGAGTGCTCTCGATCAAGGTTCAGTTGGAGAAGACGGATGGAATTGGGGAAGGTGCGGGGATGTGAAGCATGTAAGTGCCCCCGAGTGGTACAGCTCAAATCCTCTTTGCCGGAATAAATTCCATACATGAATTTTTGGTCTGCTGCATACCGAAAGACATAAATAAGGTACCTGTCGACAGATTTGGTGCTGCTTCCTTCCCGTTTGAGTCAGTCGCCGGCCCCCTGCAGCTGGCAGTGCACAGTGCCCCAGGCATCACTACCAGGTAATAAACCTGCAACACGTTTGGTGCCATGCCATCACCTAATCGCAGTCCGCCAACTTGACTCTTCCCGTCTGCCTCGAACTTACGTCGGGGCTACACAAACGCCACAGCCATTCACTCGAGTCGACTTGCTAGACTCGGCATCTCGCGCCGGCCAACATACTGTGCCCAACTCTTAATGCGTGTCATACCTTCTATGCACCAACGCTTTGCTCAATCAAGGCTTTCTGAGTCAACAACAGCCTCAGGGGGGCCACTTCTGTTGCGTACCACGGACTGTTCATCCGCACGAACTGACCCCATCCACATACTAAGTAGCATAGACGTCATCCGCTTCTAGCCGCCTCCCATTCTTGGATGTCATATCGCCCATGACCGATTTGACATTACTGATTAAGTTACATGGCCGTCCGGGACATCCAGGAAAGCTTGAAGCATGGTTGAGACGATGACAAGCAATTGCATACCGTCCCACACGGCAACCCGCTTCGGGTTGCGCGGACCCTGCGCCCTAAAGCTCCAGGTACATACGTACCAAGGGACTCGCCGGCATTGCGTCTGTGATAGAGTCGGAAACTAAGAAGACCTACGGATACCAGAGACCGGGCGAAGCTTCCAACACGGTCGCCGCCGAGCCAGCTTTCCAATTCTGAGATCTCTTCTCGAGGTAACGCTGTCTGGCTTTCTCGACACTGCACTTACGGCTTTGGTCACTGGCCACATCTACTATAAGACAAAGACGGAATAGAAAATCGTGACAATCTCACACGTCCTTGGAAGCCATCGCCAGGTATTCGCTAATAGCACTGTCATTGCAGTGAGCATGAGCCAGGAGCTCCTCGATGAGGATGAGCCTCTCCTCCTTCAGGGCCTTCTCCTGGGCGACGAGGTCGGCACGCTTTCTCTCCAGCTGCTCGGACGTGGACTTGATCCGCTCCTCCTTTTCTCGGTTTCTATTGCGGTTTCTGGTCTCGGTCCTGCGGCGGCCGGCCCGCAGCCTCTGCTTCTTGAGGTTTTTCCAGATGGGGTCGTCTCGTGGTGGGAGCGAACTGGTGATGGTGTGTTGCAGCTGCCCCCTCCATTCGCTCGGCGGCGAGTGCTGCTCTGTGATTGGAGCCGCCTGGCAGATGCAACTCAGATAACGGCGGTCCCGACAAGATGGGATTCAGGGGCAGCTGTGTAACCTCGGACGCGGGATCCATTATCACTGGTCCCTGGGCGGTTGACAGCACCGAACAGGCCAGATGATGGTGTGACTCGCATGGCACAGGGTTCCATGGTGGATCTTGCATGGCGGTTGCTACGGCGGGAGCTGCCAAGTTGATGGTCTGGGTTTCGCCGCTTCCGTAGACACTGCCCATCGGGACTGGCATGACGAGTTGGCCATCCTCTCCGCAAAAGTGGTATTCTCCTGTGCTCTGGCTCAGAGAGGCGAGCAGCACATTGGCGTCGGCGAAGTTGCTCGTCCATCCGTAGAACGTTTCTTCCACCGGAGGGGGAAAGCCAGTGCTGGAAGGGACTGTGCTGAGGACGGCGTCATCAACGACCCAGTCGCGGGGGTCAGCCGGGAGAGCATCTTGATACGGGCCAGGAAGTTGCGTATGAGCTAGCGACATGATGATTGGGGACGGCAAGCTTTTCGTTGGATATGGTGCTGTCAGCTCGATCTTGCGAGATGGTTCACTGGATGGTGGTGTAAGCTTGATGGGATGACGGCGAGCGGCGAACCAAAACAACCTGGAAGATATGTACTAGACAAACGTCTTGCGCATAACCTGACCGGGACATATGTGAGATACTCCAGGCTTGTTTCCTAGCTTCCGCCGTCTATCGCTATGCTATTGGTTCCCTCGCGCCACCGATGTGACACATCGCTCTTAAAGCATAAGTCACAACAGGAAACTGGGTCCATCAGCAGGAGGATGGTGGTGTTGAGGCGGGCGCTGCTCCGTTCTATGGTTGGTCGGGACAGCAGCCTGGTCATGCCGTCCTGCATGTGCAGGAGACGATCGTTCCATTCTCATCGACCTTGCCCTAAGATCTGAAGCATCGGTTCGTAGGGCCCATTATCGAAGAGGATTCGGCATATAAGTTATAAGTTATAACTCGGGCTGCCTTGGACAGATCCAAACACGCCATTTCGGTTGGTCAGTGCCTCTACAAAGGGCAGTCAAGGCCTGTCCGAGTGATGAAGCCCATCAGCTCGACGATATTATGGTGACAATGCGCATCAAGGATCTGCCCATCGGGAAGATCGCATGGTGTGAAGAAACCTCGGCAGTCCTGCCTCTGAAAGGGTTCGCCGGTCGAAGGTATCTGCTGGTCGGGCTGTAGGTCTCGGTGAAGCCAAAGGGTTCACAACACTGCAATCCGCAATGTCTGCATAGTAGAGTAGCCTGTAACCTACTGCTTGAGTTGCTTACTAAGGAAGCTAGCTATCTGAATAACAGAATGGTAGAACTATATACGGCTTCCTCCCTAGGTTTCCCTATACCTAGGTCTCTGGAACATTTGGAACAATTGTCGTTCCTATTGTTCTATCTAGAACAATGCTCCTTGGCGTTGTTCCTTGGGAACAATTGTTCTTGGCATTGTTCCTAATCTCCCTGATCCTTATTGGTCCTTCCTAGTCCCTAATAATTAGACACGGGCGCTGCCTGCTAACTATATAGGTCGGCATCTACTAGCCTCTACAGGTTAATCTATAACTTTCCAGTCCTAGACGGACCAATAAGAATGGGATCGATAGGATCGAGGTTCGAGCCAATCGAGCGGGGATGGATCGATGGATCGGTGTTCGATAACATCGATCCAGGAGATTCAGGTACGAGGGTACCTAGAGGAGGAAGCTATATATAGTTCTACCAATCTGTCACTCATTCAGATAGCTAGCTTCCTTAGTAAGCAACTCAAGCAGTAGGTTACAGGCTACTCTACTATGCAGACATTGCGGATTGCAGTGTTGTGAACCCTTTGGCTTCACCGAGACCTACAGCCCGACCAGCAGATACCTTCGACCGGCGAACCCTTTCAGAGGCAGGACTGCCGAGGTTCGGTCACACTTTACTCAGTGCGCGTTTGGTATAAGTCCGGTAGTATATCTCCACCAGCCACCTAGCCACACTAGCCACCCGGGCCCACTATAACCACCAACGCTCACGAGAGTAAGGTCTGTGCCTCAGAGACTAGGGGCGAAGAGAAATCTACGCCGCCAGCGTCTTCTGCTGTAGTGGATTCTAAAGCAGGTGCCCTTAATCGAAGCCGAGTTTGAACGAACCGAAGGTAGCCAAAGGCGGCCCACACGCTGGATATAGCAGGAAGAGGAGCAGACCCATTAGGACGATCTAGTGGAACAACCATTTTCTGCTTTCAACTCCTCTCCCCTCCACTAGTGGAATGCCTTTTCCTATGTAATTCGGGCGATGGCCCGGTCGGCAACCCGTTCGATTCTGGAGATTCCAGCTCTCCCTCTCTATCTGTTCTATAACTCTATCATAGAAGCCCAACTTCCCAATGCTAGTAAAAGCCCCGTACGCATAGGCCAGAGCCTGGTTCTTATTGCTACTGAGACAAGTCGAGAGCAGGTGGTCTTCAAGTTCCGCTGACTTCACCATCTCAATGTATTCCTGCCGCTCACGCCATGTCTGCCTCACTCCTTCATCAAGGGGTTGCCTATCTCGGTCATATTTCTGAGGGAGGTCGAAGGAGACGGGCATGGCCTGAAGGAACTCGGGAAACGCAATTACCTCCCAGGGTACTGTACATGCCCCTTCCCAGTCGATGATGCCCGTGACATCGAAACTGTTCTCGTCAACCATGATATTACTATGGAGGAAATCGTCGTAGCATAGGGGAAACGGTCCATTGTTGCTTGCGGAAAGCCGGCTAGCCATCGCTTTGATCTGTGATGGGAACTTGTTGATGATAGAAATCATCCACTCCGCTGGAATCGGTCCTCTCTGCATCATGCGCCCAATAGTCTCGTTGTCCCACTTGAATTTGACGTTGTCAGCCCAAGCCTCGAAAAAAGCAGCTGCTGTGTTGAACGGGCCGCCGATCCCTGGTAAGGGGCCGAGCTCGTATCCTCCCTCTCGATTTCGAACAATGGTGCCAAACTTTGGGAGTCGTATGGAGGTTATCTGAACCTAGTGAATGTAAGCCCCTGATCGAATCAATCATGAGAAGCTTAGACGAACATGGCATGTTGCCACTGAGCGATAGAATTGTCGACGGTACTGCGTGGGTATCACGCCACGGTGCAGCTCGTAGCCGCCAAGGGCGTCCATGGCGACGATGCCGGGGAGGACTTCGATCAGCATGTACGCAACTGCCGCTGGGTTATTCTCGTCGAGGGCGTATGCAAAGACTCTGGGAATAGGCAAGTCGGAATGCTCCTTGATGTATTGCATTGTTGCAACCTCAGTCTCGAGCTCGGCGTCGTCTGCGATCTTGATCCGGACCCGGGCTCCCCAGCGACTCCGGTCGGAGAACTCAAGCAGGCGAACAACGTTGTTGAGCCCGCTTGTAACTTGATCTAGAGCAACGCATTCTAGATGGCGGTTTGCATTCGAGGCAGTGAGGCATACCTGATCCCATTGGGTTCGTCGGAAACACCTGGCGGCCCGGCTGTCGCCGCTTTGAAGGAAATCATCGACGGTGGTCCAGGAGGAGGCCGAATCTGCAGGCATAACGATACCGTGTTGGCCAAGAGGCTTCGCCAATCAGTGCGTTTGTGGTTTCTCGTTCTTCTTTCTTTTCCTCAGCTGGAAGATGGGAGATAAGGATTCACCAGGGGAGGTCTGGTAGGGAAGAAGGAGATGAGGAAGATGCAAGGGAAATGCGCCACGGTGGCTTTTGGATTGTAGCACCACACAAAACTCGGAATTTCATCGGCACATTTCAGATCAACGAGAGGGCTGTCTTCCTGACAGTGAACTGAGACTTGGACTGCAGGATTTCGGGCCTTTTCTGAGGCAGAATCGGCATCCAACGACTCAGGGGGAAGGTGTGAATTGAAGCTCTTGTTCTAACGGGTGACAACCTAAAACTATCAGTCATGAATTCCATGCATTGTGTCGGGTCCGAGGACACACCTAAGGCCAGTAGCGGACTTTGAAGATCTCCATCATTCAACAATCCCATGCTGCTACCTGTTAAGTCATGCTCGGTGCCTAGAACCCAGTGGTGAGAGGCTATGTGGAGTGACGGTCGGGAAAGTCCTTTGCTCTTTCCTTCTCAGGACACCCTCTTTACCGCAGTGCACCAGTGACTACCGCCTTCCCATTCTTGCCTCATCTAGGTAGTACACCATAGTGAGGTGCCAGGTACTACCTCAGTACGGTACCTTCGGTTAGCAGTCTCGAAAGTCCAGTCTCGAATGGAATTTCTGCCAATAGCAGGCCTCTTGCTTGTGAAGAAATCCCACCGTCTCCTATCCAAATACCTACACAGGGCAGCAAGAAAGGATGAGAGATCCCACAAAGCCCGCATGTATTTCTCCGCTAGGCATCTACTAGCCTAACGCAACTCTTCTGCCGTTTCTTCGCCCGAATTCACCGAGGCCTCTGCAGTACCCGAGCCAGATTCTGAGAACCTCCTATTCCGTCTCGGATACGGATCTCCAGCTCCCCCGAGCCACCGCCGGACTCCGCTACGGCCTTCCCTGTTGTGTTGACGGTTGTGCAAGAGTAGCCACGCCCGTTGCGTCCTGGATTCAACGTTCCACATTCGATTCGCCGTAGGGTTTGCTTGGCTGTTATCTTCAATGTGGAGCCTTGGTCTTTGGGTCAGTGACATCCTTTAGCTGAGTCTGGAGGGGAGTGATTCACCTGGAGAAGTCCACGGCTGGCGCGGATGCCCATGAGTAGGTAAGGTTGTTAGATTCTTCGTCCAACAAGCTTGCGAAAGACAGACTCTTGTCAGCCATGTCATTTTCAGAGTCGTCGTTTCCAAGCTCGGCCTCGCCTAAGTTAGCCTTCTCTCCTGAAGGAGCAGACTCGGCGATCATTGTCGAATGGCACTTGGACTCGGCCGCCTCGGTGCTGTTCCGAGACTCGTGCGTGAACCGGGTAGTATGGTCAGGGACGGCATTGCTACCCCCCTGAGCTGGCAACTCGCATTTCGTCGCCAGCAGAGGCTCAGGCGTATTTGGAACAGGAGCAGGCCCAGTCAGGCTGGTAGCACAAGAGAGCATCTCGCCGTTGCCTGCGGAGGACATAAGAATTGATGAATGAATGCACTCCTTGGGAAGTATGTCTGGGATCTGGACGGTTCGTTCAGTTTAGGAGTTGATTACCTAGACCGGTCGCCAGTGGGCGTAGGTAGGCCATGCTTTTATACCATAGGCTCCAGTACATGTCACCATGACCAGACGGAGTCCAACCCGCCATTTCCCCATGTCTCCATCTTCATGCCGTGACCCGTTGGCCAGCGAGGCACCGGGCTGCTTGGCCGCATAATGTCTGTCGCCGGCCGCAGCAACGCACCGGCGGCTGGCGCTACCGAGTCTGTTGACCGGCATCCGCCTAGTGCTAGATGACTATCTAGGAAACCCTAGTCGTTTCACATCCCGGATTCCTCGGTCGGGGACAGGGGAGGATCAACCACGGGGAAGCGGTTACCACTGATCCATGCTGTTCCATGAGGACAACGTGCAGGACAGGGTGATAAGGAAATCGTCAGCTGTTATGCTGCATAAGTAACATATACTATTCACGGCAACCTGTGTTTAGATCATCACAACTATGTGTATAAGTCGGGTTAGGACTCCCGAGTCAGCGCAAAGGCAACGCAAACGGTGGCGCCGGCGCCGGCTCCGTCTCTGTCTGCATGCGCAATGACCATTCAGGCAGGCGTGCCAGGGGTTCGTCTCACCGGCTGCTGCGTGGTTCCGCTGCCACGAATAAGTGCTGAAAGGCGAACCCGGGAACATTCCGACTGTATGAGAACCTGGAGGAACCGGCGAAGTAACGTGGCCTTCTTCCGTACTCGGCGCATGCAAGAAGCCACACCGCCCCCGCCTTCGACCGCTGTGCGCTGGAACGGGTGGCTGCACCATGGAACCGTCCTCGGGGCTCTCCTGCGTCCTACCTCGGCCTACTAGTAACCCCATACTTGGCGTTTTACATTTGGCATTCTCGGTGCACTAATGAACCGGTCGATTTGTGACACGGCCGAGGGAGGAGGCTGCGAGAGAAGATGAGGACGGTCTATGCACCTCTGATAATAACGGATGGAAGTTGCGTTCCATCCCCGGGTTCTGATAAGCTGCGAAGTTGTGAACTTACTAGTAGTACATCCCTAACTCCGTGTAAATGCCGAATCAGACAGGCGCTGCGACTCGGCTTGATGCAAGGGTTTGTGGGACCCAGAAAGGCCGGTCACCACGAACCAATTTCAACGTAGGCAGCAAGCTTCCGGAGCAGCTGTGCAATAATGCCAAAGGGTTATCATGTTCATGAGTGTCAGGTGAGAGAAGGTTATGTACCGGGTATGCAGGCATCTGTGTTGCATTCTTGGGTGCACTCCAATTAGACAGACAGATGACAGAAAGAGTCCTTCTCCGCTATGACCCGGAGCATGACTGTATTTTCACCCTTTCTCTTTGTCCTGTTCGCAATCGACCTTCAACGGGGCCGGAAGAAGCCTTGCGGGAATGGCTAGAACGAATCAGGAGACCTCGATTTGATGCTAAACGGGGGGTCTTCCCCTTCTAAGTTCATACAGAATCTGCCACAAGGTTATGGCAGCCTATGTAATTCCCGAGCGGGATCCTGACCATGTCTCTGATGGCCCTGATCAACTATCCACCATCTGCAAGCAACTATCGTACGGGGCTATTATTGTACAGAGCAATTAGCTTATCGGCTCCGCAGGATCTGTGACACCATCACTTACCTGGAACAGCCTTTGTTTATAGTTTTAGTCCTTCTTTTCTGTCATTTCGGCTTTGTTTTGGGACGGGCTGGTAGCGTTGTTGGCCGGCCGCTGGAGGGAACGAACAAGTTGACTCGAAAGGCATCCTCAATCTTGCGCTCAGCCGCCAATCTATATGCGAGGATTGACTGTTGGACGTCCGTCGTGTGTTCTTCCCTTCGTCGCCTTTCTCTCTGCGCGGCCTCGACGAAGGACATGGTCCAGCTTCTGTCCGCATAGCTAGTTTGGGAGTCCATAAGGCTGGGTGTGGCTTGAATGACCTTCCCTGTCATGTTGTTAGTGCACCAGGAACACAAGGGAATAATCAGACTACAAAAGAGGCGGGCTGTATCGTACAGTGAAGTGTCAGGTCTGGGGGTCGTTTTAAAAGACAACTTGTTCTCCGATGCCTGAGCTTGCGAATGCGTAGCTGGGAGCGAGGAACATGGCCGAGAGATGCTCAGGGAAGCAGCCAAGCAGCATACCCTACTTAAGGGTTACGCAACACCAGGCCTAGGCCGTCATGGAGCATCATCACCTAGAATGCGGGATAGCTAGGGGTAACCGAGCTTATGATTCGAACAAGGTTCTTGACTTGGGCTCAACCCCAAGGAACGTTGACACCCATTTCATGCTCTCTATCATCTACATGTACCCTTGTCGGCCACGCGATGACAAGGATCCATGCTAAGGCTGCACCTTCAAGACCGCAGATCGAGACTGGACGCGTGGTGCCAAGGGAAGCATCTTCTGTCCTAAAAAAGTAGATTATCAACTCATCGTCATGACTTAAGTGGGCGGACAGTTCCATTGCGTCATGGTAGCGCGTCGGACGGCGCAGAATCTGACAAGCAGCTGGGGTAGGCCGACAATGGCGCTTGATGGGGACCGTTGAGCGGCAACCGGGGATGGTGCCAAGCCGCAATTTAACGTTGAATCGACCGGCATTCAGATCCTTCGCCACGTGGAAATTGAGATCGAGCAGGGATCCGACCGGGATCTTGGTTTGATTCCGAGGGTTCGAGGAGCATGGGAGCGGGTTGAGGAAGAGGGTCATCAGTCCAGTCCCAGTAAGCTTCAAAACGAAAAGGGCTTGACAGGGAAATTAACTGGCTGATGGAGAACCGCGCCGCAGTGATGCAGGTAGGCACTGTGTCAAAAATACCGGCGGCCACGCTTGCCATCGCCGGCAACCAGAAAGAAGTGGAAAATCCGACCTGAGTATGCGCGGTCCCTACGGTGGAGAAGGGCATTCCTTATGCTGCCTCCTCGGTCGGCCGGGTTTAGCGCCCCAAACATGCATACACAGCAGCGAATCGGGAACTAAGGCTTGTACAGGTAGTTGATTAAAGCCCGGTCCCGGTCGCCACGTGGGCATTAACAGTTTCAGGTCCCCCTTTCCATAATACTGGAACCAGCGACGTTCACCGGGGCCATCCCCTCCCGCTGCACCTAATACTAGGAGTGGGCTCGCATTGATGCCCAGAGAAGCAAGAGGCGATCTGCAGCAAGAAGCGGTGTAGTCGCCGATAAATCTTGTTCCACTAACGCTACCAGGAAAGTAAGAGACGTAGCACCTACATACAGAACCGAATGTGGAAAGAAAGGCCATGCAGATGACATGGCATGGTAATTTCGTGATTTTCGGGTGGACGATGTCTCAACAGGCTGACACAGCAAGGCTCGTGTTTCCCATTTGTCATGTTTTAACTCGGCATCCCCGGGGCATCTCCTTTATCTACATTGATCTTGAGCGAGAAGTCAATGTGACGTACGCCTTGGTGTATGGAGCTTGTAGAAAGGATATCCACATCTGGGAATATGTTAGCGGACAAGCTTCCCCATTTGTCCGAGTCTGAGAAGTGTAAGAACATACCGTTGCAAATGTAGCGCTCGGCGTTGTCCTCGGTCAACCCCCCTGACACCTCAAGCAGAAACTCTCTCTTGCCCTTCCACTTCTCCTTGAGGCTCCGCGCCGTCACCTTGACGCCATCACCAGTGAAGTTGTCGAGCATGACAACGTCGGCGCCGGCGGCAATGGCTTCATCGGCCTCCTCCTCGCTCTGCACCTCGACTTCAACCTTCACGCTAAACCCTCCTGCCGCCTTGGCAGCCTGGACGGCCTTGGTGATACTGCCGCGGCTCCACACGTGGTTATCCTTGAGCATGGTCATGGTGCTCAGATCCATACGATGCGTGTCCGCGCCGCCCACCAACATACCATACTTCTCCACCAGCCGGAAGCCCGGCGTGGTCTTGCGCGTGCCGGCCAGAATGCCCTTGTAGCCCGCGCTGCGCAGGTTGACCAGGAGCCGTCGGCTCATGCTCGCGATGCCCGAGCACCGGGCCAGGATGTTGAGCGCCACACGCTCGCCCTCCAGCAGGCCCCGCGCGGGTCCGCGCACCGTCGCCAGCGCCGTCTTGCCGCCATGGTGCGTCTCGATGTGAGAGCCCTCGCGGGAGTGCCACTCGACCGTGCATCCGCACTGAGCAAAGACCTCGTTGAAGAAGGGGATGCCGGCGAGGATGCCGGACGACTTGCCCCAGAGCGTGGCCGTACGTGGCTCGTCGCCGACCACAAAGCCGCCTACGTCGAAGGAAGGGGTGTCCTCGGCGAGCCAGGCGGTGATCTGCGTCTTCCAGGAGGCCGGGAGGAGGTGCTCGAGCGAGCCGTGGTCGAGAGGGAGCTCAATCATGATGCGACAGTTTGCAGTGAATAAATCGTAGCGCAGGGGAGGGGGGATATGAGGTATCGTTCAGTTAGTTGTGAGTCAACCGCTTCAACAAGCGGCGACAGTGTGCCGGGTTTGGTACCGTGGCAGCTGTGAAGGGATGTGTCTTTCTGAGGGCCTCAAAGCCAACAACTGTAAGCTGTGGACAGGTGAGAATTATTGGGGAATGATGGTGTGAGAGAGCAGTTAGTAGCAGCTGAGGGTATGACAGCGTTTCAGTTGTTGTTATGAGCGGAGCCCTCGAAGTGGAGGAGGAGGGGCATCTTGCATCTTGCAGTGCCGCTTCCCCAATCCCCAACCACTGCATGCAGCCCGACCCAAGTCGGGATCCACATTCGTGGTTCTCCAAGCTCATAATGAATGTCTGTCAATCCACCGCCTACTAGTACATACACACAGATGCTAATAACAAACTGCGGTTGGGACTTTTGAGACAGACAACAGTGTGGCACAGTTTGAGGCGGAAACGGGGGCCTGGCAACGCATGGCTGATGACAAATGACCGGACATCAGGGGCTGGATGACTAATCTCGAAGCTTTGTTTGGGCGAGTCAGGACAAGACAAGCATCCTTTATTTATTTACTTGCTAACGGTCCTCCAGCACCTCCGTAACTTTAAGCATCGACTGGCATATCTCAAGCTACTTGCATCACGACTGACATGGCACCGACGAAGCCGACCAAAAACACAAACCGGAAGGCTGCCTCCACTACTAAGAGGCGGCGCGAGAATGACGCGTCTGCGCCTGATCGCCGAGGGAAACGTCAAAAGATCGCGCCAGCAACTGAACCTCTCATCCAGGACCAGGCTGCAAGGCCACGGCCAGCGAGGCAACCCCCTGCCAGCGCATTACCCGTCCCGAACAGGAGACCGACAGAGCCCCTGAACATCTACGTTCTTGGGGCCAACAGTGGTGGCGAGCTCGGCCTGGGGCCCTCGGTCAGGTCCGGAAACGTCGGGCGACCGCGCCTGAACCCGTACCTGTCTGGTTCTGCGGGCGTTGTCCAGGTCTCCCTTGGCGCGATGCACGGTGTTGCCCTCACGCTGGACAACCGGATACTGACGTGGGGAGTCAACGATCATGGCGCGCTGGGCCGTGACACGTCCTGGGAGGGGAATCTGGTGGACGCGGGTGGCGACGAAAGCGATAGCGACGAAGACGGCGAGCTCAACCCAAAGGAATGCACGCCATCACCGGTCGATACGAGTGCTATCCCCCCGGACACCATCTTCACACAAGTGGCCGCCACCGATAATGCCACCTTTGCCTTGACCAGCACCGGTCGTGTGTATGGATGGGGTACTTTCCGGGTAAGCCTCCCCCCTCCCCTCCCTCCATTGTAATCCGGTGTTCAACACGCTAAGCTCTCAGCAGTCAGAGGACGGGAAGTTGTCCTTCACACGAACCGTCAAAGTGCAGTCCAGACCTGCTCTCATCCTTTTTGTCAAGGATGTTGTTAAGCTCTGCTGTGGAAGCAACCATGTCCTGGCCCTCACAACTGATGGCTTCGTGTACACCTGGGGCAGGGGCACCGACGGCCAGCTTGGCCGCCGATTCTCCTCGAGGGTTGTGGACTGGAATAAGGAAGGCCTCATTCCACGCAGGGTTGCACACTTGAAGAGCATCGTCGAGATTGGATCCGGCTCCAATCACTCCTTTGCGATTGAGCGCTCGGGCTTAGTGTATGGCTGGGGGTTTAACAACGCTGGCCAGATCGGAGTCGTCGACAACAGCGGCGAATACGAATCAGCGTATGATTTCGCTCTTACGGTTGCTGTCCCGAGCCTTGTCAAAAGCTTGGTAGGCCTCCCGCGGATCACGCAAATCACCGGCGGCAACTTTCACAGCATGGCAATCACCGAGGACGGAAGGTGCCTGACCTGGGGACGTCTCTATTCGTTTGCTACCGGTCTCAAGATCGACACCCTGCCTCTTGATCTTGTCGTTCGCGACTCGAGAGACAAGCCCAGCTTTCTCAGGGTGCCGACTGCTGTCCCGGGATTGTCCCCGACGCTTGTGGCAGCAGCAAGTGAGCACAGTCTTGCAGTCAACACGGACCACAAGGTCTATTCTTGGGGTCTCAACCTTACCAAACAGATTGGCCACAAGGAAGAGGAGGTTGAGGTCGCCACACCGCTCAGTCATCCCTCGATTGTGGACAAGCGGTTTGTGTGGGTTGGCGCTGGGGCGCAATACAGCATGATTGGCGAGCTTGCTGCCCCAAACTAAGATTTTCTTTGACGAGATTTTTGCAGCTGGGAGCCCTTGAGAGACAAACCTGAAGCGGAATGCAATCATCCAACCCTTCCGAGAAGGAATGAGCCAAAATTGGAAGAACGTTCAAACAAGATGCTGAATATACGTCGAAGGGACGACACAAAGGAAACACGGAGAAGTGGGGAGAAGAAAATGAAAGACGAAGAACAAGCAAGAATAGAAAAGAAAAAAGAAGAAAGAAAAAAAACAAAAAAACAAAAGACTGAGACCAACCTGCTAAACCGAGAGACATATGACATGGGTTGAACGAATAGGGTTCAGGGTCAGGCGCACGGGAGAAAGAGAACCACCGCAGTTCGAACAAGGACAACCCCCGAGAAGCCGATAGGCTGGCTAATAAGGTACCTGACTCCCGGGATCCCAGGCTAACTGGTCCTAGGGATGAAGCACAAACCACCCGACGAGCATGGCTTTGATCAGCCCTCCCGGGCCCTGCGGGGGCCTGCTGTGAACAGTCAAAACTGCATCTGGTAAGAAAGCTGTGCTGTCCGGGTTTTGCTCTGATTATTGTATGCAGGTAATTAGGTAATTGTCTTCACCGCGATCCCCCGAGCGGCTTCGGCTGAACCGAGTAGCAACTAACCTAGGTACCCTTTGGCAAACTTAGCTTCTCCCCGTCGCCCGACTCTGCGCTGGGACTCAGCCCCTGCAAGGGATGAGCGAATGTATTGCACACATCAGCCTTCAGTTACCGTAGCACATGTATTGTACGATACGTGGTAGGTTGTCGCATCCCCCGTGTGGGACAGTGATTGCAGGTCAGCATCATAATTAGGTAGCAGGTCTCCTCAGACCACATGCAGAACAATATTACCTTGCGGGATTCTGAGTCTATCCGCCCTGCTGGTCTATTGTATCATTTCCATCTGCCGTTTCGAGAGTGAGGTAACCCAACGATCAGAAGAGACCATGAAGGAGCCAGCAAAAACAGACAACCCGGAAGCAACAAAATGTCTACCGTTATCTCGCCTTGAAATTCTCGGCAGCCCAGAAAGAGTCTCCTCGGAGAAGCTATATACAAAAAAGAGACCTGGCAACAAGCGACGAAAGCCTTAAATCGTCACATAGCCGAAACCCGTTTTTAGATGGAAGACCCCCGCCAACTCCTCCAGATACAGAGATCCATTTGAACAGAACAGAGAGATGTAACAGCCCGCTAACGAGCACCCCGTAAATTCCTAAATCCCCACAACCAGAAGGAACGAAATGAATATGTATGGTAAATGTACTTTTATGGAAGTAAAGGGCCATTTTTACATGACGGGGATGCCCTCATACTCCGCATAACCCAAAGCAAGGTTCATGTTCTCTGTTTTGGTCCCAGCATCAGCATCTACGAACCACGAGATAAGTGAAAAGAAAAGGAGAAAGACTTACGCAAACATTGAGTAGCAGCGCCCTTAAGCAGGTTATCGATTGTGGCGCACACCACGACCCTCTTCCCCGACTTGTCCACCTCGAACCCACCGATCTCGACGCCGTGCTTGCCGCTAATGTTCTTCACCAGCGGCGCCTCGCCCACAACCTTGACCAGTTTCTCGCCGGCGTACCGGTCCTGGTAGATCTGGCGGATATCGCGCGAGGTCATGGTCTTGTTCAGCGGAATCGAGATGGTGTGGTGGATGCCGCGGAACCACACGGCGACGTGCGGGATGAAGGCCACTTGGGCGCCGAGCTGAGAGCTGACCTCGCGCTCGTGAATATGGCCCGTCAAGCTGTACGGCATGATGTTGTCCGTGAGCAGGCTGACGTCGTTTTTGGGAGACGGCTTGGTACCGGCGCCCGAGTAGCCCGAGATGCCAAACACGTGCGGCATGCCACCGAGGTGCGGGACCAGCGGCGCGATGCCGAGCTGTGCCGCCGTGGCGTAGCAGCCGGGGTTGGCGATCTGCGTGGCCTGAGTGATGGTCGCCCGGGGAACGAGCTCGGGGAGGCCGTAAGTCCAGGTGTTGTCGAAACGGTAATCGGCCGAAAGGTCGACAATGACGCTCTTGTGGTCCGAGTCCTTTCGGCCCTCGTAGACAGCCTCGACGAATGGCTTGCACACGCCGTTGGGCAAAGCCATGACCCAGCAGTCAATGTCACCACGCTTCTCCATGTCCCGAACGTCCTCGGGACTGAGGTTCTCATAGATGACTTCACGCTTGTTATAGCCCTCGAGCTTCTGCCCAGCAAGCTCACGAGAAGAAACATGGCGAAGGTCCATGTTCGGGTGAGAGTCCAGCAGACGGATCAGCTCCTGGCCGGTGTAACCACGAGCGCCGATGAGGGCCACCCTGGCGGGCTGGGATTTCGATGCGTTCTTCTTGCCAATTGGCGGGTTCGGGTTGGTCTGCGTGACGTACGTCCTGCCGCTGGTGCGCCCAAAGACGGGCGCTGAGAGAACGGGGCGGCGAGCAAGGGTGGAGTAGCCTCGGGCCTGTTGGGCTACAGGCTTGGAGCCGCTCTTCGCGGCCCGCTGCAGCCGGGATTCGAGGTTGGAATCGCCGAGCATGGCCCGGCCATTCTGCGTGAAGTCCTTCATCAACTGAACGATCTCGTCGCCATTTTCAATCCCATACCAGAACATGACATCGCCGTTCCGGGTGATGCTGCCGTCAGCCTTGTCGAAGAACCACCCGAGGTTCTCGTCATCCTCCTTGACGGTCCAAACAAGCTGAGGATGCTCCTTGCGGAGGGCCGTGAAGATGTTGTCAGCGACGTTGGTCAGCCACCCAGACTTGGTGATGGTCAGGGTGGCAAGAGTAGCCTGGCGTCCGTTACTGGCAGGTAGCACAATGGCAAGGGCATTCATCGCCCCATCATAGTACGCCTTGAAGTTGTTCTCGCCCAGGAACTCAAGGTACTTGTCTACTGTGGCCATAGCATCGGGACCGTCGCGATCCCGGATCAGGACCGCCTTCAGAGTGTCAAGATCCTTGAACTCGGACAGATTAGTGGCCGAGAGCAGCTTGCTGCCACGGCGGATGAGCGTACCGGCTCCGGAGTCGGTGAACAGCTCCTTTTGGAGCTCTCCTGGATGGATGATGGCGACGCTGGTTGCGCGCGGCAAGGTGTCCAGCAGCTCCTTGATCTCCTTGATCTTCAACCTAGTGCCGTACTTGACCCATGATTGCGACATGAGGTGCTCGTACTCCTCGTCCAAGTTGATAGCCGAGATTCTCTGGCCCGCAGCATCGAACAGACCACCTTTCTCCGACAAGTAAACCACCTTCAGGGGTTCCAGCGCGCGGGCCAGCTCGGCGGCAGCGACATCGGCGTTGACATTGAGAATCTGGCCGTCGTCGGTCTCGGCCATGGAGGTGAGGATGGGAAGATAGCCGTTGTTGATGGCGGTCTCAATGGACTGCTTGTTGACGCCGGTGATCTTGCCGACGTAGCCCCACTTGTCCTTGTTGAGATACTCTGCCCTGAACATCCCCGTCGTCAGGGGCTGAGCGTGCACGCCCTTCTCCTCCAACTTGTTGACCAGGTTCAGGTTCTCCTGCAGAAATAGGTCGCGAGCCACGCGCAGTGTCTTGGCGTCCGTCACCCGGATACCTTCTTCGAACTGCGGCTCGATACCGGCCTGTTCAAGCAGGCTGTTGAGCTGGGGGCCGGCGCCGTGGACGATTACGGGGTAGAGGCCGACGGTGTAGAGGAAGGCCAAGCTGGAGCACAGCTCGTCCAAGTAGTCGGTCAGAATGGCGCCGCCGACTTTGATGACGGCGAAGCGCTGCGACGAGACGGATGTGAAGAGCGAGAGGTACTGTTGGACTTCGCGCTTAGACCCCACCGAGGACAGAGTCTGCACAATCATCCCCCGGGTGCTCAGATCGGTGGTTCGAGCTGCAGACGAGGAGAACGATCTCGCGCGGCGAAGGGCAGCGGGGGCGGCGGCCGCACGAGACCGCATGGGCAGCCGGCGGACGCTGCGGCGGGCGCCTGCCCGGAGGGCGACAGCACAGGCGGAAAGCATCTTGAGAGCCGGGAGTCGCTTTCTCGACCGGAGGAGGGTCCTGGTTGCGCGGAGAGAGCGTAAAAGAACGTTGCACGACCGGAGCTCGAAAGAAGGGAAGCCAGAAGCCCCGGGTGCTTTTAACAGCGATAGAAGTGTAGCAGAGCGGGTGCTGCTTGGGCAACTACCTGAAGCTGCTGTTTGACCGCAACTGCACCACGAATGAGTCAATTGCCGAGGGACGACCTACCATTGACTGCGGGAAAGCAGGCTCGCGGAGAGTCAATGGCACGATGGTCGGGTCGGAGGCAAGCCGGAGTTGGTCAACAACAAGCAATCCACGGCTGGTTGTGGAGGGGCACCGGGGCAGCCAGGGGCAAGAAAAAAAATCCCTAGCCCCGAAGCCGGTTCTGCGCTGAGGGGAAACCACGATCCACCTGTCAATGCGACTTCGGCAACCTCGAAAGCTGGCTCGGCTGGAATTTGGAAGCCGCTGAACATGGCCGCAAGATGCGTCAAAAGCATGGCTTTCTGGTTCCATTGCAGTCCATGAGAATAGCTCACACTAATTTTTTCTACCAACTGCATCTTACTTAAGGCTGTTCAACGCCCACCGTACACAGCATATTTCCTCAATGGGATCCTGGCGGGGGGCGGCCTTTCGCATCCCCAATGCCAAGACAGCTGGAGACCTGCCATGCATGCGCGGATCACTGTGCCATAATGCAGGTCGAGGGATGTCCGGTACGTCGGTGGGCACACAAGCTGCTTTCCAATGTTCCAATAGACTCGGAAAAACGACACAAGCACGCATACTACGTAGTAGTGACAATTCCAATTCAAGGTTTGAGAGTCATGAGTTGGCGTCAGGAAGCTGCCGTCGTCTTCTGACTCCCAGTCTCCAGATGTTACTCGCTTCGCGTGGCCGGCCCTCTCATGCTTGCAGCACTGCACTGGATCATGACATTGTCGTCCGTTGAAGACCCGCGGTGCGCTGTTCTCTACTTCTCAAGTGATGTAGACTCGTCATGACTGCCATGTATTAGTCGCATGGGAATCCGCTCCCTCGCAATTCATCATAAGTACAGGTACAGCCGGGAGAGGTCGTTCGCTCCCCGACTGAATCACACGCAACGCCGGGCGGCCTGCTGCCGGACTTGCAAACCAGTGCAGAAGACCGCGAAGAAAATCAAAGACTCCCAGAAATCAAAATCCCAGATGAGCACAAACCCCATTCCCGGCGGATCATCATCGATGCGGAACCCGTTCTGTCTGCTCATACCCGCTTCTTCATGATCATAAATAGGTATGCTGGATTACTTTCTCGTAGCAAGCACTGTAAAACGGTCAGCACATTGTTGTTCTCCGCATAAGCGAGTCCAGAGACACACATACCTGATGGGATGATGATGATAGCGAGGAGGACGATAATGCCAATAATCAGCCAAATACGCATTTTCATATCCTGAGAACTGTCAGATATCAACCGCAAAGTGTATGCAACGCGCAACCTCACCTTCCACCACATCTTCTTCCGAACCTGGTTGGCGCCGCGACGGAAGCTCTGTGCAGACTGCGCCAGGTTGTCCGTCTTGTCTTGCAGATGATCCAGACGAGCGCCACGGTCCGCAACTTTGTTGAGGTTTTCACGCATGACGCCAACGGTGTCGTCGATTTGCTGAAAGGCAGTTAGCAACCATTTCCTCGGAGAGTCAAACGTAGCAATTCCAAAGGAATCGAGGTGCAAGCGAGACCTGGGTTGGACCCTGTATCGAGGCCAAACTACTCTCGCATAGCTGTCAAATCCTCTATTCCCTAGGCCGCCTCCGTTCCGCGACAGACGGCCGAAGTGTTGGCATGAGGTCGACAACGCTGTCCGGCGCTTATCTTAGGTTTGCGTGAGCGGTGATATGGAAATTTATCCGGATAACTGCTAGGTAGTGGAAGCGATGACGTTTTCGTTAGTCGTTGGTCGCTAGTCGCCGGCCGCTTGCCGCTTGCCGTTGGCGTTGTAATCGCTGCGGATGCTCGACCGAACCGCGTCACATGCTGCGCCCTCGATTGAGATTTTTCTGTTGCGAAAAGAAAGCAACCCACCTCCTGGATTTTCCTTGTCCTATCATTTTGGCCTCCCTGAGCCCCCTGCCCGCTGGGAATGTAGGGGTCGTACGGCCGGTCATACGGCTCAGACATGTTGGGCAATCGGTCGCGGTGCGGTCGGTGTTGCGAGCGGGAAAGATTCTGACAAACACGAAGCGATCGCGAGCTGTGTGATTTCGCGGGATATTAGGAGCGCTGATGCAGAGCGATGGAAATCGTACTCGGAGGTGCGATGGAGGATGGCGGATCAGAGCGAGGTCGTTGGGTGAAAGAAGCGGGTTGCGCAAGGTGGTTGAGAGCCTGTTTTGTGCAGGCGACACGCCAGCCAGACAACCAAGGGGCACCAGGGAATGCCGGCTGTGTCAGGCCGGGCTAAAGGGACTGTGGAGCTGCCATTTGGCCTCTAACATGTTTGCACGTAAAACTTGGGCTGCAACTGTTAGCGTTGTAACAGTCCTTCATCAGCCACCGCACTTCATTCAGCTCAAACAATGAAGTGATCCACCTGCCAAGACCGCGAGATCAACCCAAACTGCAGGTCTGCATGTGCTTTGATCTTGTTGGAGAGATTGGAAGCTCGTATCATATTCCTTGCCCCGATCTTCTGCTGTCATTGCTGCTTCAGGCTGTGTTCTTGTAGCTGGACTCAAGGTGCTCAAGTGGTCATGCCAGAATTGCTGCATGGGTGTCGTAAGCATATAGGGTCCCAGCCACGACAGATCCCAGGCCAGCCTCGGCGGTGAACCAATCGCAAAGGAAGCTGTATCCTGCTCTTTCGAGTGAGCAAGCAGAAGCTCTGGGCGAGAACGCTCTACACGTCCAAGAGCGCAGAAGATGCTGGGGTTGTCGCAACTCTGTTTCATCGTCCTCCAATGTTTGGATCCGCAGCTTCAAGTCATCAGCTGCACACAGATCGGATCTCCCGCATTTTGCCGCTCAGTGACACTGTGTACGCACATAGCAATGATGCAGCCGATGTGGTAATTTTCAGCGTATTCCAGGTGGTATCATCTGCACCGGTGACCTCAACGTTCCACCCTAACCCTTGCATCTTGGCATTAGCTCGATGACGGACCCGGACCATTTTTCCGAGTCGAGAATCGCCGCTCTTAGCCGACAACTTTATCACCCGCTCGCCGGCCGACTCTCCCGGGCATTCAGCCGTCCTACAGCACAATGGCGTCCGCTATACCCATCCAGAGGATACAGGTACCGCTTCGGCGCTCGCTAGCCTTCGCGGCAGGGCTCTCATTCCGGTCCTATGCCACTGTTCCCTCAGCGTCCGATTCGCCACAGCAACAGCAGGACGCCGGAAGCGCCTCAGGCCCAGATACAACCAAGCCACGCCCGACGTACTTCAAGGACACCACCGTCGCCCCGTTCTCGGATTTCCTCCCCTCCTCCGGCCCCCTTCCCCTGAGCGAAGCGTACGCGCCGCGCACGGCAACCGTCGGCCCGGAAGGGCGCAAGCGCACCATCACCCGACTGCCCGACTGGCTCAAGACGCCGATCCCATCGGCCGGGTCCAACCCAAACTTCGCCAAGATCAAGGCCGACCTCCGCGGCCTGGGCCTGCACACGGTATGCGAAGAGGCGCGGTGTCCCAACATCGGCGAGTGCTGGGGCGGCAACAACAAGGCAGCTGCTACCGCGACCATCATGCTCATGGGCGACACATGCACACGAGGGTGCCGGTTCTGCAGCGTCAAGACGAGCAGGGCGCCGCCCCCTCTAGACCCGCACGAGCCGGAGAACACGGCGGAGGCGCTGGCGCGCTGGGGCCTGGGTTATGTCGTCCTGACCAGCGTGGACCGGGATGATTTGGCTGATGGCGGGGCGCGGCACTTCGCCGAGACCATCCGGCGGATCAAGGCGAAGAAGCCTACCATGCTTGTGGAGGCGCTGACGGGGGATTTTGGCGGGGATCTCGAGATGGTGAAGATTGTCGCCGAGAGTGGGTTGGATGTCTATGCGCATAATGTCGAGACGGTGGAGGGCCTGACGCCATATGTGCGAGATCGGAGGGCCACGTTCCGGCAAAGCCTGAAGGTGCTGGAGCATGTGAAGACGGTCAGGGGGAAGGAGGGCATCATTACCAAGACCAGTATCATGCTGGGGTTAGGAGAGACGGAAGATGAGATCTGGGAGACGCTCAAGGGTAAGATTCTCCACCATGTGTCTCATTTCCAGCCTGTCGATGTCTTGAAGACACTACCTAACATTGTTATCTCCAGAACTGAGAAAGGTTGAGGTCGACGTCGTGACCTTCGGCCAGTACATGCGGCCGACCAAGCGGCATCTCAAGGTCGAGCGGTACGTCACGCCAGAGGAGTTTGAACTCTGGAGACAGCGCGCCCTGGACATGGGATTCCTGTACTGCGCCAGCGGCCCACTGGTCCGGTCGTCTTACAAGGCCGGCGAGGCGTTCATCGAGAACGTGCTGAGGAAGCGGGCCGGCGAAAAGGCTATGGCGGCGGAGGCATTGGGCCGAGCCGTGGCAGCGGGAGAGACGAGCGACAAGACTCTGTAGGCAATTCTGACGGAACGGGACTTAGAACTTCAACAATATGGGATGGCGTTTCACACACCATTCACGGTGTAAAAGGGGTGCGCGAGGATCACATAGGAATAGGCGTCTCAGGAAAGGGAATCATCACATGCGGTTTGGTATTTTTACATGGTTATACATAATAGACATGGGGATATGACCATAATCCCTTTCCACCCTCGGCTTCGCGTTGCTTGGAGCGGAACAAGCCTTTTTCCCTGGCGACTCTCTCCTCCTGGGGTGATTCGCGCAGGTTGACCCATGTCATGACCCCCCAAGCTAAACCATCGTATCCAAGTCAGCCATGTCCGAGAGTCTTCTCTACCAGCTAGCCTTCTTCACGCCGGGCAAGTTGCCAGCTAGCGCTTGCAGCCGGAAGTTGTACTGTGTCACAGTTGTCAGCCTACTAACATATCCCCAACTCATCAGGCAGAACTGCCGTACTCTTGACATCTTGAAATCGCCGAGTATACCCCTGCCCTTCCCGCCGAGGATACACCGGTTTCGGATCTGGGTCGGGCGCGTGTAGCAGTGCATCTGAGTTAATTGCAGCTGAGCGATGGCGCGTGTCCGGGCGGGCAGCGTGGTGTTGCGGATAATGTAGCGCAGGGCTTGTCTGCAGGCTGCCTGTCAGCAACACTTGAGTCCTGAGTCGGGGGGTGCTATGTTAAAGGAATCGCCACCTCTCTGGCTCAGCGGCTGCAAATGCCTTGCGCTTCGAGTGGTCGCGGATGATTTTGATGTTGGTGAAGCACCCAAGGTCGAGCTTTTTTGCCCTGAACATGGACATCTTGGCGCTAGTCTACCCAAACCACGGCTTGAGATCTTCCTCGTCTACTCAGGAGCTGAAGGAGGGCCCGGGATGTCGTCGGCTGCGCTTATCGCGATGCGATGTGGGCTGGTATGGGTTATTGTTCCTCGTTCTTGTCTGTTTTGCCGGGCGGTGTCTCTCTAGCTTACCGTATCGGGTTAGTTTGGATGCTACTGTGCACAGACCACGAGCTTATTAACGTTATACGGTAAGTCCAGCGGCCACGCCGCCGCCACAGTGCGTGCCCGTGTTGAGGTTGATGGGTTGAAGACAATGGACTCACTGACTCCCGTCAGTAGGTACTGCTTACGATGGTGTATTCCTAATATGAAGTCTAAACTCATAAGCTGGTAACTTTCCCATGCCATGTCTAGCTTCGTTCGATAGGATCTGCTGTGAAAGCACTACGATTCCCTGAACAACCTATGCACAAGGCAGGAAGAAGTCGCCGCAGCCGTAGCATCATAGCATGGTGCCCTCGCTCGGCTTCACGAGACCGCGTGTACATCAGGTCACCCTGTGCGACGGTAGTGGTCCGCCCCCAGGGTGCCTTGGGCAAAAAAGCAAACTGCAGTGTGTAACACTCCTTCCCCTCATTATGCAGCGGCCCAGCTCAGCCTCACCACTGAGTTGTCAGCCATGGCTCATGAGGCCGGGTGAGCTCTGCTCAGAGCTTGCGTCTTTGCCGCAACTCCTCTTCCTCAGAAGGATCCGTTCTGTTAAGACGAAGACTGGACACTTGAGCATTATTGAATTGAAATGGCAAACCAGGTCGCAGTCAACGACAAGGGCCTTACGGTGCTGTATGAAGCTCCGCATCCGGTGGTCGAGTAAGGCCCTCCCCATTTCTTCCAGCTCGTACCACAGCTGAACGATTCCAGCCTCGTGTTTGTGCACGGATTTACCGGGCATGCCAAGGAAACTTGGACACTGAAAGCTGGCAAAGTAAAGAAGCGTCGTCAGGAAGATGAGCTTACGGAACAGGCTCGATGCGCCAAGGTCCCGAGGCTACAGTTCTTCAGCCGAAGCCCGCAGAGTATCGAGACGCCCACGACGACGGCGACGCACGACACAGAGAACGGAGACGAGGCAGCACCCCAAAGAAAACAGGCGAAAGATGTCTACTGGCCGGCAGACCTTGCCTGCCAGACGATCCCAGACTCGAGAATCATCACGTATGGCTACGACACTAAGATTCGACACTTCCTTGCGGGGCCGGTGAGCGAAAACAGCGTCTACGACCATGCTTGGGACTTGCTCTGCTGTCTTCATGCTGTACGAAGCACCTCCAAAGAGAGAGAGCGGCCCATCATTTTCGTTGCCCACAGTCTCGGTGGCCTTGTCGTCAAATGGGCTTTGGTACGATCTCGAGAATGTCAATCATCAAATGCCCATCGTCATCTGTACAGCGTTTCTGAAAAAAACGGTCGGCATCATGTTCTTCGGCACACCACACAGGGGGGCAGATCCTAGGAACATCCTCCACCATGTCCTTCAGACTTCAGCTAAAGCCCTCGGCGCTCAGGTCAATGAACAAATTGTCCGCGCGCTCATGCCGGATGCTGAACTCCTGCCGAAGTTGAGGGACGAGTTTACTATCTTGTGTAATGAGAAATCGTGGCCGATATTCTCGTTCCAGGAGGAATACGGTGTCTGGTCTCTGTTCGGAAAGAAGGTTGTCGACGATCAGAGTTCTTGTTTGGATAATCCCGCTCTTGAAATCCGACAGCACATCTCGCGCAATCACATGGATATGTGCCGCTTTTCCGGCCTCCAGGATCCGGAGTACAGGAAAGTGGAAGCCGCGCTGAAGCGTATTCTCGGGACGATCGAAGCCCGAAAGCGTTGCGAAAAACGGAGTCCGATGGAGAGCAGCATCTCAGGTGATCTCAGAACTTCCCTGGTAGAACGACTCTACTTCTCCAAAATTGACGAGCGACTAACACACCTGACCCCTGCTCAGGGGTTCACGTGCCGCTGGTTCCTGGATACGCCGCAATACACATCGTGGCGTGACATAACCCAGCAGGCAGACCATGGCGGCTTCCTCTGGATCAAAGGCAATCCCGGGACGGGGAAGTCGACGTTGATGAAGTTCCTCTTCGAGCACGCAAGGGAAGAAACGGGGGCCGAGCCCTCTCAAATCACTTTGTCGTTCTTCTTCCTCGCACGAGGCACTGCCGAAGAGAAATCGACGGCTGGCCTCTACCGCTCTGTTCTTCACCAGCTCTTTGAAAAGGCGGGAGATCTACGAGACAGCTTGGAGTGTCTAACGCTTGACGGTGCACGGGGTATTCAGCTTAATGGATGGCACGAGGAGGCCTTGAAGAAGACGTTTTGCCGTGCCGTTCAAGGCCTTGGCAGTCGATCGCTGACAATCTTTGTCGATGCCCTCGATGAGTGCGAAGACAGCCAGGCAAGGAACATGGTCTTCTTTTTCGAAGAGCTTTGCGACATGGCCCAGCAGAAACAGGTCCGGCTACGTATGTGCAATTTCTCGCTTCGCTATCTTAAAGCCAACCACTGGCCCCAACCCGAATCTATTGTCATCCTAGTCCCCTCCCTCATCGCTGACAACGCTACTTTCCTAGGTATCTGCTTCTCGAGCCGGCACTACCCACACATCGAAATAGAGAAGGGTATCGAGCTGACATTGGAAGACGAACAAGGACACAAAGAGGATATTGAAAAATATATCAAGACGAAGCTCAGGCTATCCAACAAGAAGACCAAGCTAGCGCAATCACTCCACGCCGAACTCCTCGAAAGATCCTCCCTGATTTTCCTCTGGGTCGTTCTGGTCGTCGATATTCTCAATTCCGAATCCCCCAGGAACCCAAACATCGACAAGATGCGCAAACGCCTTAGGACAATCCCACCCAAACTTGCCGACCTGTTCGAAATGATCCTCACACGAGATGAAGAAGGGCCCAAACTGATGCAGATTTGCCTTCAATGGATTCTCTTCGCAACCCGACCCCTCAAACCACAAGAACTCTACTTCGCCATCCAGTTCGGCCTCAATGAAGATTCTTGTTCTGGCCGCTGGGACCAGGAGGCCACGGGCATGGACGATTTGAAGGTGTTTGTGAGGCATTCGTCCAAAGGCTTAGCCGAAGTCACGCGCAACAAGGCCTCCGAGGTCCAGTTCATTCACGAGTCCGTCCGTGATTTCTTGATGGGCAGGTACGGGGACCACTGGTCTGGGGCCGGCACCAACTTCGTCGGCCATAGCCATGAACTTTTGAGGGACTGCTGCTTGGCCCAGCTGGTCGCTATAGTCCAGCAGAACGTTAACATGCCGCGTGATATGAGCCCTCAATCGGTTCAAATTCGGAAGGATGTTAAACTGGAATTCCCGTTTTTCGAATATTCCGTCGCCGGGGTTCTGCATCACGCCAACAGCGCCCAGCAACACGGCGTGGACCAGATGGCCTTCATCACGGAGCGTTTCGCGTCTCATTTCCGGAGTTGGCTAAAGCTCAACAACTTCCTCGAAAAGCACGGGGTTCGGCGGTACGAAGACACTGTCAGCCTTGTTTACATACTTGCAGAAAAGAATCTGGCCGAGCTTATCAAGATCTATCCCCGAGATGGATCCTGCTTCGATGTTGGGACTCACAATCGACCTCCGCGCTACGGCCCGCCTATTTTCGCCGCTCTGACAAACGATCGCCATGATGCTGCGCGGGCACTATTGGAAGCCGAAGTGCGAGTCCAGCCGCCGAACTTCCAACTCCACCGCCTTTGCCAGCAATACTTCGAGAATGAGAGGCAACTCAGAAGCTTTGACCGTACTTTTACCTTCAGCAAGCAAAAAAGTGTCTTGTCTCATCTTGCGGAGCATGGGGACGAGGTGCTCCTCTCCTTTCTGCTGAATTTGGTTCGGGTTGAGATTAACTCAACAAATGATCTTAGGTACCCGCCGCCTCTGGTATATGCCGCTAAGAAGCGGCACGCAGCGGTCATGGAGCTGCTCCTTGAGGCGGGTGCCGATGTTGACTCAGTTGATGGAACTCGGCGGACCGCTCTGTTATACGCTGCCGCTAACAGAGATGAAAGAATCGTGAAGCTGCTGCTCGACGGGGGAGCTGACCCCGAGGCGAAGGACCCGTCTGGCCGGACGCCCTTATCTCTTACCCCTGAGCTCGGGAATGAAAGTATCGCGAAGCTACTACTAGACTGGGGAGCTGACGTCGATTCGAAGAACGAGTATGGCCGGACCCCCTTATCTTTTGCCCCTGAGCTCGGGCATGAAGGTATCGCGAAGCTACTGCTGGACTGGGGAGCTGAGGTCGATTCGAAAGACTTTTTTGGCCGGACGCCACTATCTTATGCCGCTAATCGCGGGAAGGACGATATCGTGAAATTACTGCTTGACTGGGGAGCTGACCCCGAGGCGAAGGTTTCGTCTGGCCGGACGCCCTTATCTATTGCCGCTGAGTCCGGGCATGAAGGTATCGCGAAGCTACTGCTGGGCTGGGGAGCTGACGTCGATTCGAAGGACCAGTCTGGTCGGACACCATTGTCATATGCTGTGGTGCCGAGGGGTGTCACATTTCTAAGTAGTAGGGAAGAGGGGTGGAAGGCTGTCGTGAAATTGTTACTTAAGAATGGTGCCGATGCTAGGGCGGAGGACCGCGATGGTAAGACGCCGCTCTCTCGTGTCGCTGAGCGGGAAGATAAGGCGATGATGGAGTTACTTGCAGGATAGATCCCCCTCCTCAGTCTTGCCTTACACTTTTAAATTGTAGAACTCATATGTGGATAGAGCGGTACAGGAAAGTGGCTTGTGATGCTATAGTGTTGGAGTCCCTAGCTCATCCATGTGCGATGCGAATCTGTGGCAGCAGCATGGTGACCGAACCACTACAGCACCAGCCGGGGTGCGTACTTGCATGGTCAAGTCGGGAATTCTCTCTACCTAGGTGCCATATCATTTATACTACATCCAGGTGCCGGTATTGCAATTTCATAAGCCACTTTGTTACAAGCTTTGCTCCCTTGGCTGCTGATTGCTTTCTTAACGGCGATTTTGTGTTCTAGGTTGACTTCTTTGCTGCTCACGGTGCCTCCTTCCTAGCAAACCGACCACGGCCTCCCTCAACCCCCATTTCCTCTACCAGCAGTAGATCAACCGTCAACTTGGAAAGACAATCCTTCCATTCCTTTTTTGTGTTTCTCAAGCCATCGAGTGCTTTCGAGTTATCTCCAGCCTCGTATCCTTCCTCAACTCGTCAAACCACTTTTTCCTTTTCCCTCTTCACTCGTCATTAAAGTCACGTCTTGCTATTGCCAACAGCAACCGACCATGTTTCGCCGCCGCTGGTCGGGCCTCCCGGCCGATCCTGTCTTTCCTTCCGACCTGAAAGAGCTCGGGTATGTTTTCTCGCCCCAGTCGACGCCGTCAACCGGGTTGCCGTCCTAACCAGTGCCTACCCGCAGCTACTTCATCAACGACATGGACGAAATCCGCTCCGTCGAGTACTCAGACTACTACTTCAAGTACTTCCTGACCAAGAACACCCGCTGGAACGAGCGCCAGCGCTTCGCCTTCAACGGTCAGCCAGCCACATCGCCCACCTCCCTCCCACGTTTTCTCTCCTCCTCTTCGCTGTTCACCGCGCTAAGTCTAACGCTTCCGTCGCAGATGCCGTCACCAAAATCATCCGCACCCGCCTCACCACCACCGAGCACTTGACCACCGTCCCCCTGCCCCTCGGCACGCCGCCCTCCCAGCCGCACGTCCCGATCATGGTCTCGGCCAACCTCTCCGCCGCGACCCGCGTGGTCCTCCTGGTCGGCGAGCCCTGCCAGTCGCTCGGCGTGCTCGCACACCGCGTGATCGGCGGGCGGGGCGGCATCACGCGCGGCTCGGCGCTCGGCCTCATCCAGGGCCTCAAGACGCAGCAGAGCTCTGCGTCCGACCGGGCGCCGCCGGGCGTGGTGCTGGCCAATCCAGGGGAGCTGTGGTGGTGGCCCGAGGGAGGGCGCGGCCTGACGCCGATCGAGCGGCACCAGGTGCCCATGTCCAGCGCGGTGCACTACGGCCGGCGGCACGATCCCAAGGTGAACGAGGTCCCCGAAAACAGGAGCGTGGCGGAGCATGTTAGGGGGGTTTTCGAGGCTGTTGTCATGGGGGATATGCTGCGCAAGGAGGCTAAGGTGGATGTTATTGCCGTCGGGGATGCTGCGGACGTCGTAGAGGCGTATCTGAATGATGACAAGGTCTGGGAGAAGGTCAAGGGCCGGCTGGGCTGCTTGGTGGTTATGGGCGGATTTTACAACTCGGACAACTTCAAGTGTGAGGGGTTCAAGGAGTTCATGAAGGAGGTTTGTTCGGATCCGTTCCATCCATCCATCCATCCATCCATCCATCCATCAGTTTGCGTCCGACCGATATACTGACGCAACAGTTGCAGCGCGCTCGGGCCTACATCATCCATCACACGCCCCTCGACACGCCCATCTCCGGCGCCAGCGGCAACCCCGGCGCCGCCGCCTTCACCGCGTACGGATGCCCTGTCTACAGCGCGGGTGACACCAAGGTCACGGAGACGATGCTCATCGACGCTCAGCCGGCGGTGCTCAAGTGGATCCAGCGGGTGGCGCTCGAGGGAGACGCGTACAAGAACGAGGAGCTGGAGTTCTTCGGCGAGGAAGGCACCGGTATTACCACCGAAGCCTTGGACTCGCCGTGGATGGACGTTGCTGAGGAGAACGGCACGCAGCCGAATGCGAAGGAGGGGGTTACGCTGACGGACAGTGCAGCCGAGAGGGACTCTGGCGAAGCGCAGGCCCAGGAGAATGAGTCTGCAAAGACCGGAGACACCAAAGCCAGAGCCGATGTAAAGGAGGTGCAGACTGACGAGGAGGCCATGGGCGGTGGCGAGAAGGTCGAGGGTGGTGAGAGCGAGTCCAAGCCCTCTCCGACTCGCGAGGCCCATGGCCCTGGAGATCTGGCAGATCTGGCTAAGAGAACGGATGATGTCCAGATCACCGGTTAGGTCGGCGCGGGTGGCATCCTTCAGTTAAGTCCCCGGAGAAGGGGTTACTATCGATGCTTTCACATTTTCTTTTTATTTAGCAGTCTCGCGGGGTAGCTTCAGGGGGTTTTACGCACCACGCAACTAGTAATCGGCCAGATACCGTAGTTTCTCAATCTCAGGACCTAACTACCCCGTATATGTTCCCAAATATCAAGTGATATCACTTGTGTGCCCTCTCCAAGGTAGGTACACATTCCCGAATCTGCCACCGTTGTTTACTCCTCCGGGACCGGACACCGCCATGGTACGATGAATTCAGTCCACACGACACCCTGGATAGCCCCCCTTGTACTCGTACATACTAGATATGTCTCTTCCGTCAGAGCGGTAAAGATCAAGCCTGCAAGAACGAGAGTATCCCCCTCGGAGGCGGCGTCAGATCCTCAAGCAAATCCCTCGCCCGCCGCTGCCGTTCCTCAATAACCTTCTCCTCCGCCGCCCACCGATCCGTGTCCTCCGCCTTCGCCACGCCAGCGCCGCTCTCCCCCCATAGACTCCCAAACCACCTGCTCGCGCCATGCGGAGCCGACGAAGCCTCTTTCCTCGCCTTTTCCTCCCTCGCCAGCTTCGCCACCATGGTCGCCCAGTTGCCCAGCCCGGTATCGAGGCACTCGCGGCAGGTCGACCGCGCCGAGTCGGCACGCTCGTGGGCATTCTGCGGCAGTTTGTGGAGCTGTTCCTCGGCTAGGTCGACGGCCTCGCGGGTCCAGCCGAGGCCTTCCTCGCGGCTGGCGGCGGACGAGGTGTACATGATCTCGCCAACGTGCAGACTCAGGGCTGCCTCCTGGCAGAGGTCTTGCGGGTCGCGGACCGGTGGGGAGGTTCCGTCTGGCGGGGGAGGGGGGTAGGGGGGAGGGGAGAAGAGCTTCTTGATCAGGGACCAGGGAGTGTAGCTGCTGCTGCTGCTGCTGTTGGGAGGGGTGGTGTTGAGGGTGGCGGCGAGAGAAGATGTGGCGGATGCTGAGCCGGGGGAAGGAAGGCTGCGGCGGGCTCTGAGGATGGAGACTAGCATGGGAAGGGCGGCGGAGATGTTGCCTTGGCGGGCGAGGAAGGTGGCGTAGGCCGTGAGTGTGTTTAGGAGGTTCTCGGAGGGTGGGCCCGCGGCTTCATTGAGCGTCCAGGTCGTCCTGTCGAGCGGCTCGGCTGGGAGATTGGGCCGTTCGGAGGCAGCTAGGCGCACGGCATCCTCGAATACGATCATTGCCGGGCCGGCGATGCCCTTGTAGTCCAGCCAGGAAGCATAGGCCAGGCCGGCCTCAATCTTCTGCCGATTTGTGAATCCAGGGGTTGACAGGATCCGGACGTAGATGTCGTCCGGCGAATCGAAGCGCAGTTCGCAGTCTTCCTCT
The DNA here is from genome assembly GCF_033439665.1 of Chaetomium strumarium. NCBI lineage: Eukaryota > Fungi > Ascomycota > Sordariomycetes > Sordariales > Chaetomiaceae > Chaetomium > Chaetomium strumarium. Next base: position 5,189,782 of record NW_026944429.1, on the reverse strand, counting down.
CTCGGCGCACCCTTGAAGCCGGGGGGTAGCGGTTTCGGGAATGGATTTGAGGGCCCGATCATGACTCCCGGAGGAAACACGATATTCCGCGACTTATCTAGCACCCAGCCGTCCATGTGCTCGGCGGCCTTAGCGTAACCCATCATAGCCTCAAAGTAGCCCCGCCTCCATTCCTCCGACTTGGCAGTGACGTCCTTTGTCCCTGGCGGACACTCGTGCGGCGCATCTTTGACATCCCTGCCGTCGATGTTGGGGTCATGCAGGCGCTTGAGTGTCGTCTCGAACCACCAGGCCACCTGCAACCAGTCGGTGACCTTACCCGGCATCGGCTCATAGCGGGCGCAGTTGCCGCCGCGGAGGTCCATGCGCGTCCTGAAGCTCCATTCGTGGGGGGTGGGATACCTGCGCTCGAGGCGCTCCTGAACGATGGCGAACCAGGCGGCGAGCAAGGAGAAGCCGGCAATCCAGATGTAGCCCGTGTATTTGATGCCCGTCTTGATCTCGTACTTTAGCTGGGCCCTGCGCTCCGTTGTCAAGTAGCGCACCCGCGTGCGCGCGGTCGGAACCGAGAGGAAGGGGATTTGCGGTCGACGACGGAGATCAGTGCGGACAGCGGTGCTTTGCGCAAACGTCCGCAGAAGCTTCCGGGCGCCGCCACGGCGGAAGAGAAAGAGGCGCGAGCGCATCGCGGCGGCGGAACGTAATAGAACAGTCGTCCAGTCTGCAGTCACTCAGTCTGAAGTGTCATAAAAAAAACAGTCCCAATGAACATGGGAGCTGATGCCGGAGCTTAACGCATTCCCGACTGTGCTTGGCTGGTCCTCTCTGTGAGTGATGGGTGGCTATTAGCAATGGCCGAGCTGCGTAGTGTAGGCGGCGCAAATGCGGGACGTTGATCAATGACGATCGATTGGCTGTGTTTCTCTGAGCTCCGGAAAAGTTTAACTCGACGTCCGCCAAGCTAAGGCGGCATCTTGGCAGCCCCGCATCGGACGGGAGCTTGGGTCATCTCGGTCTTGTGTAACGGGACCGTGCCGCAGCCACTCGCAACCCGCAGAGATGTTTCGACTTGACCACTAACAGGCCTCTGTGGAGATGAGCCTCAGATTCGCCATGCCATACAAAGAGCGCAGAAACCTTCCATCGGCCTTGAAACCAATGGCTGGCCACGCGGCGGTCAAACCCTCCCCTGTGTCAAGACGAGCCCGGCCCAGGGTTGTCTGGTGGATTCCCTCCGACTTCATCTACATGTCGTAACGCTAGACTGGAGAGCTTCCAGATCACATTCTGGTACCTATGGTTAGGATTCATAGGAATTTAAGATGGGCGGTTTCTTGTCACGATGGACGGGGAGGCCAACCCCGCGGGTCAGGCCTTCGTTCTTTTTTATTTTTGAATCTCTGTTGGACAGCTCCTGGAGAGCAGTCTCGCGGACCGCATTCACCCAACATATCATAGCTGCAACGGCGCGGCTGGTACCGTGCCCTTCCAAAGCAGTCACTGGCAATGGCCACTCCCCCGCAGACACAGCCAGTGCAGCCGTTCATCCCCGGCTGGACCTCGAAGCCCTTCCCCGCGCTCACCCTCTCGGCTGGAGGTCTTCTCGCGCTCGCGGACCTCCATACTATCGCCCAGCGCACGGCGCTTACGGGCGGCGCCAGCTGGATGGACAGCCTGGTGCTGGCGCCGGGGATCCAGTACCAAGCAGCCGCGGACGAGCTCTTCTGGAAGGGGGCTGCCGCGTCCATTGTCGATGTCGTCGACGAGCACGGCGGCGCTGCCGTGTCGCTGAAGCTCGCCAATGCCGCCACATGGCACTATATCCAGCGAGTTGCGAAGCCGGGCGAGACGGTGACGCTTAACGTTGGCCGCGCCGTAGCTGCCCACGGTTCGTCATACATGCTGCGGCGGACAGATTCCGGAGACCAGGCAATGGCATGGAGGGTGGGGGGCAAGCCCGATCTAGGCTTAGTCTCGCATGTGCTGTACCTGATCAGCCCCGTGTTGACGCTCGCCGCCATAGGATTCCTTGTGATCTTCAAGGACTGTAAGTTCCGAGCGGACCTGACCCATGATCCCGCACCCTCACCCCTGAGGAGGATGGCTAACATCTGGCACATGAAGGGTGGGGTCTTGTATCGATTCTGGGCCTGATGACGTCCCGCGTTCTCAACATTTGGGTGATCAAGCAACGGGCCTCACACCCGGAAGAACACCTGGATGAAGCCCCCAAGAGGAGCAGGATATTCGGTCGCTCTCGGTCCAAGACTCGCGAGGACAAGGAAAAGAGGCCCACCCACGCCCTGAGGTCACCACGCCGCCACCGCTTCTCCTTCACGAAAACCCGTGAACGCGTATGCCATTACCTCGTCCGCCTCGACAATATCGAGAGCAAAACCCTGGTCCGGCTGCGCGGCAAGGCAAGCGACCTCCGCGCCATCACAGCTCAGAGATGGTACGTGCCCCCCCCTTTTTCTGTTTTTTACCTTTCCTTCCCCCTCTCAAAGCCGGGAATCTTCCCCATCCTTGTGGTTACCTGGGACTTCCTGAAGAACAACATTAACACCCATCCCTTTCGTTTCACACCAAAACCAGGCTCCGCAGCAAGACACACCTGGAAAGCTACCTCGAGGGCGCCGCCAAGCTGCTGGTGTACCTGGTCGGCGCGCTGTCGGGCAACATGACGCAGGCCGGCGCCATGATCATGATGGCGCTGCTGCTGGCGTCGGCGGGCCTGCTCGCGCTGAGCAACGCCAAGGCCAAGACGCTGACCGTCAACGGGCGGGAGGTCGCCCCCGTCGACGAGAACGGCAACGCGCCCTTCTCTCCTTCGTCCCCTTCCGCTCCTGCCGGTTCTCCTGCTTCTGCGGCGGGGCCCGGCAGCGGTGCTGCTACTGCTGCTGGTGCTGGTGGGAGTCCGCTCTCTAATGAGGTGAGGCGAGCCGATGTCCCAGTGGACCCCCGGAGTGATCAGGACAGGGGACGGCCGAGGCAGGGACCTGGGGCCGCTACCGGGGCCGCAGGGGTGAATACAGCGCGTGCGGGTGTAAACACGACTGCTGAACAAAGTCGAGGAGTAAGAGGAGGAGGAGGAGGAGGAGGGAACCCTGCGGATCTCGCTGAGAGAGGTCATGCAGGGTTCGTGAGGCGGTAGAACTGAGGTGTGGGTGAGCTGGGAGGAACGAAGTTTGCAGGTGGCGTTGGTGATAGACTGGTAGTATGGGTAGAGGCGTTCATGTGGGCCTGGCAACTAGATGAGATACCCCATCCATACCGGGACAAGTTTCGAATAGCAATGAGAGAGAACGAGGAGAAAACCTGACCTGCTTCATCAAGCAAGTATTGGAACCAAATACCCGCTAACAAATGTTGCGGTGCGCCACTATCTTCTCGGCTTGAGGTATGAGGCTGACACGGCAGGATGGAAGAAGGGTGCATGAACCTGGCCGTGTGTAGGACAGGAGCCCTTGCACTGGAATGCCGGATACTACCTCTAGTGCAACCGAAATCCAGCAAGGTCAGCGGAAGGGTGTGCAAACATGTCTGGGCTCGTTTCCATTGCTACGAAACCCATCTTCTGGAATAAACAGCTAGTTCCGTGTAGGATAGTAGTGACTAAAAGAAGGGTCAGAACTCATGGTTTGTGAGCATGAAAGGAGTGTTGAGCCTAGACGAGAGCGCGGGGGCAAACGGACGTGGTCTATGACATCGCGCTATTATCTTGCGGCCGGAACAGCCAAACAAACGAGTCCAGGGCTCCAGAGGTTTCTTCGCGCCTGTCACACAAGCGAGGCTAGAAGACCATGGCGTCGGATAAACAACCCGCTTCAGGGGTGCTGCGCGCTCAGGAAAGCTTGGTATTTATTTATCTGAAAGCATAGACGTTTCTGATGCGGTATGCAAGCTTGTAACCAGGAGGCGTAGTTTTTATCATATTGACACCTAGTCCTAACCTCACAAACCACTCAACAACTGGACTTTGCCTCAACATAACGCTGAAACGTATGTTTCTGAAGCGCCCTTTGCTCGTTGATGATCTCCCACAGTTCGTCGTTCTGTCTCTGTAGCTCTTGATCGCCAGCCGACTCAGCAGCAGCAGCGGCAGGCTGATAAAAAGCGGCTATTGCATCCTCCATGGCCTCCTGTGGGAAGCCAGTGGCGTTGAGCAGCGAGTCAAATCTGGTTCCAGTGGCCGCGTATGTCTCGAACTGGCCGGTGAAGGTGTATGCCCGCTCGGCCTGCGAGGGCTTGGTAATCGTTACAGTCTTCGTAGGCTTGTTCGCCGGGAATGGCGAGACAAACGCGACGTTCGTGACGGCGGCGTTGAGGTTGGCAAGCTCGACTGGCGACTTATTTTCCGCAATGTCCCATCTCATGATCTGGCCTCGCGGGTGTCCGGTGAGCAGCATCGTACCGTCGTAACTCAAGCTCAGGCAGGAAGCCGGTCCAACATCAGGCTGCGTCGCACCGAATGGCGAGCTGATCTGTACCACTGTTGCGGCATCTTCAGACCCGGGCCCCAGGAGAGGCTTTCCGGCAAACAGCTCCGTCAGGTACAGCGACCCGTCCTCACACGAGACGCAAACGGCTCTGGAGGACGGATCGAGAGCTAGGCAGAGAGGAGAACTGGGGAAGAGCACAGTCCGCAGGGCATCACCAGTCTGGTAGTTCCAGATGATACAAGATCTATCCTTGCTCGCCGATACACAGAAGTTTGTGTCACTGCTGACACTCGGGCTCACCGAGAGACCTGTGATGGCGGTCCTGTGGTTTGAGAGGCTGCGTTGCGGTTCGTGCTCAGCGGCAGAGTCCAGCTCGAGCAGCTGGGGCAGAGACCACACGTGGATATCCGAGTCATCAGACCCTGTCAAGACATGGAAGGGCGTGGCAACCACACACGATACGGCCTGAACGTGGCGGGCCGGCGTCGACACGAGCCGGCCAGTGCATGTCTGCGACGGGCTATGTCAGTGGACCAGATACACTTCAGGACTGCCCAGCGAGAATCTCACCTCCCATAGCATTAGTCTGCCTTCTGTCGTGCCCATCACGAGGACGTCTCCGGCCAGGGTCAGGCATCGTATCCTCTCGGGGAAGGCTACAAACGCCTCCTGGTTTCCACGGAGTCTAGAGTAAACATGCACGTAAGCCTTCTCATGCTGGGCGGCGAAGACGTGGGTCTCGCTAACGGCAAGACAATTCACTGGGGCCGAGCTTTTCTTGAATGTCGACTTGACTGAGTATGTGGGACTGAGGGTGTGGCAGTAGATGCCGACATCTTTGGCAATGGCCGTGTTGGAGGACAGAGGGGGCCCGCAGATGGCTGACACGAACTCCTCCGAGAGCATTGTTGTTGCGGGGCTGGCTGTCTTACAGCTCTCCGATTCTCAGCCTCCCTTGCGTCTAGAATGTTGTAGTCGAGGCGGGAAAAGTGTAAAACCCGACTAGCTCTTTCAACCAGAAGCTAAAATCAGCCACCAAAGCGAAAGGGTTGGTATTCCAAGCTTCTGTGTGTTTCTGGTTGGCACCATCAGCTAGCTCCTTGCAGATTGTCTGATCTGGATTCCGGCTGGTGAGCACGAATGGTTGGTTTCACTGTCACAGGTGTTGCTGTGAGACAGGTCAACGTCCTCCTTTGTGCACGTCGAAGCACGCAAGGGAGCACACCAATTCAAACACGGTGAGGAACGGTGTAGCTCCTATGGCTGGGATCGGATAGGAGCAGAATCGGGTTGTGTTCGGCTTCCAAGTGCAACTAACATTCAGGTTTGCTTCAAGAGGACAATGGATCTCGATCACGTCGGGTCTGCTTGAAAGATTTTGGTGAAAAGAGCCAGGGACTGCAACTTTCCCTTTTTCATGCAGACCAGGGCTTTGATTGGCTGTACGAAAGCTTTGACCAGGTTCTGGGCCCACCGTCGAGATTCCCATTGTCGATCTCAGCCGCACAGCAACTTACCGGTCTCCATACGGCCCCGCATCAACAAGTCCCGGCCCACATGCAACCGGATCCAAACCCGGTTAACTCAACGACAACTCTACAGTAGCCATTCTGTGTGATTTGGTTACAGAAGGTATCACGTTTCACTTGAGCGAATTGGACGACGAGAGTCATATTCTTGGCTGTCATTTTCCGCTATCCCTTACCGATAATTGATATGTCCCTTTTCGTTTTCGTTGTGGCGATCCTTACCGCTTCAAGTCTCCCTGCATAGTGTGTGCCGTTATGCATTGACAGAAACAAAGTGCAGCTTGGCCACCTCTCACTTCTCGGGGAATCAGATTCGGATGCAGTGCGCTTGTTGACCGCGGCCTGCCGCATTGCCCGCCTCTGCGAGTAGGAGAAAACCACCGCCTCGATGGGTCGAATACTCTGGATCCACATGGCATCGGAGGCTGCCCGCTCTGTGCGCCACTGCAAAGTATGTACATGTGAGCGGTTGGGCTGTGTCGACCATCGGTGCCAATATTTCGGGTGTGGGGTCTTTGGGAGATGTCCTGGACTGACCATCACGCCGGTGACCGGCAAGGTAGGTGCGTTCTGTGGCTACCCGTCGTGTCTAATCGGTCCCGTCGTGCTCTGAGCCTCTGACACGAGCTCAGCCCGCCGCCCCTCAGTGTCGAGGCAGACATTCCAGGGCGGAAACTGCAATATGTTTCGTCTCCTTGCGCAGCTGCAGGCAATATACTGGGAAAGAGATTAGTCGACGATGCGCCTGGTGCTTCCGGCTACTGCATGGCGCAGTGCACATCCAGGAATGCCGCAATCCAATTGCCTCGCCGCTTGATAGCAGCACGACTGCTTTTCCGAACCTTCTCTTGTTTTGGGTGCCCCTCTCGGTCGGGCCTCCTGTTCCTCCCGCTTGTTTGTCCCTTCGATGCGGGCACAGGCTAGTGAGCAGCTCAGCTAACCCCCTTGCTGCACGACAGCACTGGCAGACCAAGGTGTCACGACATCGGCTACACCATATCCTATCACAGCCCCCTGCGTTAGCTCAGGGAGGGAAGAAGGGAAAGAGGGAGACTTATACACTAAATCATCCAGCTCTGGTTCCGCAGGTCCTTTCCACAGCATGTCCGCATCGAGGAACCGGCAAAATAACCTATCCACTGACAGACCTCAACCTCTATTCTGGCACCACAGCTAGACGAGACCTGGATCCTGAGTTACACAGGCTTCTGTTCCTCTCACGCGTGCGAATCTAGGTCCGGCCCAGCGAAACGTTCGCAGACCTCAACAGATCTGTGCAGGGGATACGCGCCACTCCGATCTGTGCCGACCACATCGAGGGCATCACCCCTCTGAGCCTGATAGTCTTCTCATCCGACCAGCCTCCCATGTCGTCTGCTCCACCAGCGTGCTCCTTTGATGATGAGGTAGATGCGGGAGAATCCATCATGGAAGGCAACCTTCCTGAGTTGCTCGCGCAAGATCTCGAAGCTTCAGGAGCTATCTTCACGTCTAGAGACATGACCGCTGGTTGTCCGGGGACCGGTCTCGCAGCGCCCGGCTTAGATGCGAGTCCTTCGTTCGAAAGGCTGCGTCTTTCTTACCGCACAAGCTACCGCCACTGTCCGCAACAAGAGGTTTCCATGAACCTGCTTCATCTGGAGTCGCTTGTGATGGATGAAGCAGCATCATGCTTCGAGCACCATGACGACGGGCAGCAACGGGGCGTCAAAGAGCGATCACCAGATTCATCCAGTGTTACGTCCATAGCAATGGATCCTCTCTTCATCCGAACTCGACAACCATCCGTTACCACGGCGGCCACGTCGCTTTCTGGCCGCTGCTCCCTATTTTCCTCGCACAACCCGCTGACCCCAAATTGCTCTCAACGCTCAGCCCGCTCTTCGAGCAGACGCCGCAGTTCGCCCGGCACTTGGTACGAAGCGGACCCGGAGTCGCCGCGGGGCGGACTCAGCTCAGTCTCTACAGCAAGAACTTCGATTTCTGATTCGTACGCACTCGCATCACACCTTGGCGACAACCCCATCATGAGTACATCACCGAAATCGACTGCCGACTGGGTGGAGATGCCCACTATGACTGCTCTAAACTCTCCCGGAAGCCGCTCTGGCCATACCTCACAGTCGCGTACTCCCGCCAGCCAACTACACCTAGAGAAGCCTCGGATTGTTACCATTCCGCCAGCATCCATGAGCCGGAAAAATGCGGTGTCGGCCAAAGAGAGCCGCTACGGTGCAGAGCCGAACCCTATGACGTCGGAGACCCAGGGAACGGCGGCCGTTCCGGCCGTTATCGAGAGGCAACGGCATGGCAACCGCTTTCTAGATTTACAGTCTGAACTCAGTATGCCTTTGATCGCGATGGCTAACGGCCGTACCATCATCGATGCATCTGGACCACCCTCGACGGGCTTGGCGAGGCATCCAGTTGAGCCGGATAGGAGCGTGATTTTTGACGATAGTGAAACTGGCGCAGAGACGCACGGCGAAGTACTTACAGAGGCTCGAAAGCTAACATTCGCAAGTTTTCGCCGCTGGGTAAATTCCGGTGCTGAAGCCCCGACCTCACCGCAGAATCTCAAACCTCAACCGCCAAACGCGCCGTCGCCTGGAATCCCGCTGCCTCCAGAGGTGATAGAGTCCCTGCGAGTGTCCATAGCATGCTTCCCAGAAACGATGCTTCTCACATCAAGCCTCTCGATCGAGACTATACGTGCGTACTCCAAAAGGTTGAAGCACCGCACAACAGACTTAGAGCGCCACTTTGGGAGTACCCACAAGGGGTCGATCTACCCGTCAAGCTCTCGCAGCGATGGACCGAACAAGCGCTGGAACGTGACGTGGCTAGGAACTGGGCGAAGCAGCAACTCTTCCCAGTATCACCAGCCTCCTCCACCCGGATCGTGGTCCCAACAACAACACGCCTACCCCTTGAGTCAAAGCCATCAACCACCAATCGCCGGCGGCGATTCCACACTGTCCCTGGGCCCGATTTGGGCCCCAATCAGAAACGTCTTTACTTCCGCATCCGACTACATGTGCGACGCTCTCTACGCACACCTGCTCGCCCACAACTACATCACGTCCCTCTTACCCCCTGCCCGGCCTGTGTCACCTCCGCCCACTCCACCGCGACGACCGAGCACAGGCACAGGGATGGGTCATCCGCAGCGACGTCACGAATCAGCAGACGCCAACGAAAGTAGGAACCTCAAGATCCCGCAGAAAGCCGCCAGTCTGTTGGGCATGGACGACCCCGTCTCCACGAGGGCCGCGTACCACCAGCAGCAGCAGCAGCAGCATCAGCAGAATCAGCGTTCCAAGGGAGGACGTGGCCTGCTCAGTCGGCGGTTCGGTAGTAACCGGGCTGCTCAAGATATTTTCTCGCTTTCGTCGCGGCCCGGTACCCGCAGCGGAGTTGGGGGTTGTATGAAGGGCCAGGAAGGTACGGCATCGGTGGCGGTGATGAGGGAGATTCAGGCCGGGTTGGGGAGGTGTATTGCCTTGTTGGTCGCGACAATGAATAAGGAGACTACCGGAGGAGGGCTAAGGGGCGCTTTTGATGAGGATGAGAACGAGGATGAGGATCACAATGGGTTGGTGTTGGTTGCCCGGGACGGGGACGCGGAGAAATGGGATGGCGGAGAGGTGGACGAGAGGGTGCAGCCTGTGCTTATGAGGGCGCTTTACGAGGTTGTGAGGTGTGCTGAGGCGGTGAGCTTCTAATCCGTCGATGCTTTGGTCGGTCTTCCGGGGAGGAAGAGAGCGATCGTCGTATGATGATAAGGGTTTGATAAAGTTGAAGGGAGGGGGTTTGCCGCTTGGGGTAGGTGGTTGTCTGGCGGTGCCACGGTGGGCGCTGTTGGTTCAGTTTCTGTGGGCTGCGTAACCGGGCTGCCTTGTTATTAGTGCCTTCTATTTTGCGTCCTTTCTCTTTTTCACTACCAGCCTCGAGGTAATGAGGCAGTTAGGAACGGACAAGTACTCTTTCTCCAAGACGACGCCTGTTGATTCGCTTTTGGTCTCACATTTGACGTTCCCCAGCGGCAGGTGACCCCTCGGAATCCCCTCTTCGCTCAACACAGCGAGTCGTATGACCTACATATTGCGTAGACTGTAGCCAATGCACGTTAAGAAACACTAGGCTTGTCTTCATGACCCCCAGGCACCCTCCGTTTTGAACTAACCGAGAGATTGCTTTCGAAGTACCTGACGTCTTTGGTCCGGTCTATTCCATAGACGCCTGTCTTGCCCAGGGGCTGCTAACAGCCCAACGGGTTAACAGGGATAGATACGACATCGACCCAAACACTGCTGAACATGTCCACGACATCCGGAAGAAAGCGATGGTCCTGTCATGCGTGTCCGCATGCAAACAATGAGCAGAGCTATCATAGCTGCGAAGCGAGGGGTTTGCCGGAAAGAAGTTCAATGTCTGCAAGACGGGGAGTCATGGGGAGTGGAATGTACAGGGACAGGCGTACGTTCTCAGCAGATGGTGCCCGGATCATCCGTATGCGTGCAACACAGTTATACATATATATAGCATATCACGGATGGGTCTAATCATATGCGACCTCGGGGTTTCGGTCGTCTTAGACATAGGGATATTCGGAAACAAGGCAGATTGGCGGCGTTTGGAGGATGGAGGCTGCAGAGATCATTACGTAGTAAGACCGGCTTACCGATCCTATTCCGTCCTTTCGAGCCACGTCTCAACATGTGATCCTGAAAATGAAGACTTTTTCTGTGCCAGAGACTTCGGGGAGCTTGCCGAGCCGCCTTTGCTCCCATAACCGTCCTCGTCGTCAGAGTCCAATATTTTGAACCACTCGTGCTCCCATATTCCTTTCTCGTCCGCGGCATACTCCTCGAAACGCAACCAGCCGAAGATCTGTCGTGTTGCATTTTCTGATGCGGACTCTCTTTCGCGGTCCAGACCTCCATACGAAATGGGGATCTGCTCTGGACTCGTAAGGGGCTTTGGTTTGAGCGGAGTAGTTGTGTGCATGTCTGTACCCCCGCGCGTAATGGGACAGACTTCCACGCTGCCTTCGGCGCAGTCCCAGGAGAAGCCTTGATATTGGAGCACGTGGTTCTTGCACCTGGCATGCAACCGAACTTCAACGTCTGTATCGTCGATTGGTGTCGTACCGAACGGCCTCCATTGGCAGACGGGCGCCCGATCGTGGAGGCCAGTCCTGGATAGGAACAGTAACCGACATTGGTCCGCCCGGGAGACCCGGCCGCGATACACGGGTGGGCTGGAGACAGGTTGCTGGAGGAATGATTGGATGGTCCCGGACCAGACTGCAGAGGGAATGCCTATGGGGATGCAAGCATACCGAACATCTTGTAGGAGTTCCTTCTGCAGCCCTAGGATCGTCACCCCAAGCCAGAGGGAGGCAACCTGGGGTACTCGATCCATGAGCATGCGCGCGAGCACAAGGGGTCTGTCCTGCGCTAGCGAATCGATAGCTGCACGGGCCCCTGCAACCAAGGAGTCACAGCATTGCATTCTATGCTGGCATCGCAGAAGACACTGAGTAGTATAGGGCGCATTGCCGCAGTGTTGCAGCTCAAGGTGATGAGCCTGTTCAGGCGCGTATCGTCATACGTCCAGTCATGCCGCAGGTACCCATTGGCGGGGTTGGACTGCCGGGAAGACGATAATACTGCATCCTTTGTCGATGGTTCCTGGTCGTTGATGGTGAGAGCTGGTAGCTTCAAGCGCCGCCCGGCCCCCATAGACGGAAACAGCAGGACTGTAGCGAGCGCGGCGTGGCTCTGATCCAAGATGCCATGACGAACACAGAAGTTGTCGAGGAACCGGAGGGCTTCCATGAACGAAGGGGGCTGCGGCGAGATGGATGGGTCGGGTCATGGTGACAGAATAAAGCAGGGGCCGGACTCGAGTTTGAATGACCAAGGGGACAACAAGATGGTATCTTGTGCGAAAGCCATGCTTGCTTGCCAGCCTTGATCTGGTGCGAGGATGGCGGCCCACCATCGAGCCTCTTCTGGGCTGGCGTCGCCAATCATCAACGTCGCGGCGGCTTGATGAGCTTGTTGTTTGGTCGTCCCGCCGTCAGGATGGCCGGCTGCCCGCTTGTCCGTATATGTGAGAGAGCATGGCCCGGGCATAACTTCAGCCCACTTGGCAGACAGTATGTATGCTCATGCCAAGATGAGAACCGAAACGTAGTTCTGGTCCTTTCTATCCAACCACGACGCCATGTCCGACCCGCGCTCGGGCGTTTCGAGGATGGACACCGAGATCGCGTCACTTGAGCCAACCTTAATCTTCACCGGCTGGTGAAATGGTGGTAACGGATGCTCACAATCTGACGGCGCCGAGACCCAGGCGCATGAACCAGTCGCATCTACTCACGTATGCTTGCTGAACTTGGTGCTTTTCAGCTTCAGGCCTCGCAGAAAGGCAGAGTGCAAACGGAACGCGTTGTGGACAGCAAGGTACGAGGCGGGAAGGCCTGGGTTCTCAATCGCGTTGTGGTAGAGTGTGAACCACAGCTTGAAGCTTGCTTCGTAGACATTGCGAAAAGCGTCGGCACTCAGCCGGACCGCGTCGTCCATGGTTGTGTTGGTCCGAATTGGTCTCGCCGAGGGTCTGTGTCTGGCGCCACTTGTTCTCTTGACCAGTTGCCGATTGGTGACAAAAAGCAAGGGCGAGCTCAACCTGGTAGGTGGGTCCCCAAAAGGCAAACTGAATCAATAACAATGTTACCTAGGTACCATATGTATGTACCACGAGCACGGATACCTAGTGCATAGGTAAGTACTTCATAGCCGATCAGAGGTTGAGGAAGCTGGGCAAAATGTCCGGGTGCTTGTATTTGTGGAATGGTAGGTATAGGTAGGTTGGTTAGAGGAATTGGTTCCAAGAGCCCCGGCCAGTGCCTGATGCTTTTAAACCCCAGTGTGTGTTGAACCTTCCAAGTTCCAACAAAGTGCCAGCCTACAAGCGCACCATATGCATCCAGCATCCCATGCCCTCAACCAGCCCCATGCAATACAATCCATGATCCACCCCTGATTTGTTACCTTAAGTTACCTTCCAGGTCCTCAGCCTACCTGGCACGTGCTGGGTACTTATCCCGTGCCCGTGGTGGATACGTAGAGCCGGCAACGGGCCGGCCCCACACTTCTGGGAGCATTCCGAGAGGACATGGGCCGGGACCCCACACAATTGTGACATGACCCGCACGTGCCACAGTTCGTTATCTTCCGTGACCTCTCGGAGGCCAAGACCTCTCGTTCCCCACTCCTCCGCCCGCCGGACCCGAGCCGGCGACGCCCATTTGGTCCTTGGCTCCGGCCGTGCTCTCAATCACCGAGAAGCCTCGGATAGGCAACTCCGTAAGAGACAATTGTCACAAGTGAAGCCCACTAGCGCGGCGTCGCGGCCAGACTAGAGCAGGATTGCTGCTCTCTTCGCTTGAACCCCGTCCTCGCTCGGCACTCTCCACTCCCTTTTTACACGCGGGAATCCGACATCAGATATGGATTCCATCGAAGTTCGAGGCAAGACGGCCCCAGCCCCACGGCCTTTACGCATCGGCAATGCCTGTGAGGCGTGCAGGGCGGCAAAGGTCAAGTGCCAGGGCAGCGCCCAGGTGGGAATCTGCAAGAGGTAGGTTGGACCGTTCGGTGGTAGGCCATTCTATTTCCGGATCGATGGTGCCATCCTTCACCTGGAAAGTAGTGGCCGGATCTCTTCCCATCTGCTTTTGTCGCTCCCCACGTCCTTCTCCAGCTCCTGCTCTTGGCTAACTGGTTCCACAAAACAGATGTCTTGATTCCAAACGGGAGTGTATCTTCAAGACAGGCCCACGGACACGGCGGCCGAGACAGAAGCGGTAAGGTGGTCGCTCATTCGCCCTTCTCCCAGCCCATGTCCCGCTATATCTGGTATTGACGCTCTCCCAAAGTCTCAACAGCCAGACAGCAGCTGCCTCCACCACAGGGAACACCACCTCAAATTCCACATCCAATCCTCCGCCACCACCAGGCCCCTCCAAGACCTTCACAATCGACATATCAATGCCTGCCGAGGACGACATAGCCGACTCCCTCGAGGCCCTGCGGCTAGCGCACGACAAGGCCATCGACATGCTCATGCCTCACGACGAATTCTCGGCGGACGACTTTGAATATGAGCACGACGACGACCAGGGGGTAGAGGCGGAAATGGAGCACGACTGGCTCGACCCGGACCCCGACCCGGACCAGGACCTGGCCTCCTCCGTGACGGGCTCCGGCTCTGTGTTCTCGCATGCGTCGTCGCTGTCGACGCCGCCTACCGGTAGCAGTGGTTCTGCGGCCGAACGCGTCCGATCTGATAGCACACAAGGATCCAAACCCGCCATTGCCAGTAAGTCGCGGACGATAGCGAGCCTAAGGCTGCAGCCACAGTTCAATCTCGACTCGGCGGAGAAGCTGCTCCAGACCTTCCGGGAGGTCATGCTCAGTCACTTCCACTGCGTGGTGGTGAGTGAGAGCGATACGGTGGCGAGCATGGCCAAGGAGAGGCCGTTTGTGCTGCTGGCTGTGTTGGCGGTCGCGAGCGGCAGCCGCACGTTGCAGGGGCATAGTCTGTATGATGAGGAGTTCAGGAAAATCCTGGGGCTGAAGTTCGTGGCGGGCGGTGAGAGGACGCTGGAGTTGCTTCAGGGGTTGGTGGTCTATGTCGCTTGGTACGTTCTCCTTTTCGCTTGTAGCGGGAGTAGGACAATGTCAGCGAAGGACCAACACCGGGGATCATCGCTTCCCCACAGCATATGCCACTAGTCGTAGAGTTAGGGCATACTGACCTTCCAGGTATCCATTCCACCTCCGGCCGAAGAACAAGCAGGCGATACAGTACAGACGCATGGTGGTCGACATCGTCACCGACCTCGAGCTCGACGAAGATCCCGGCTGCGACTCCATGGATTTCGCCCCGACACCAGAGCGTCTCGACCAGGTTAGGCTGTATCTGGCAAGCTACTACCTCGCGTCGGCGTAGGCCAACCTCCCCTGTCTCACGACTTACCCCGACCTCCAACTAACTCACTCGGCTCCCAGCTTCGCCTCCACCTGGGGCCGCACCCCCTCCCTCCGCTACACGGACTACACCACTCGCTGCTGCGACCTCCTGCAGCGGCACAGCCCACTGCGAGGCGACCACGTGCTGGCGTGGCAAGTCCGCATCGAGCGACTGAACGAGGAGACCAACGACCTGCGGCGGACGCAGCGGGGCCGCTCGCAGAGCGAGTACCAGATCGGCCTAATGATCCGGGGCATGGAGACGCAGCTGGCCGAGTGGGAGGCCCGCATGGGCCCAGAGATGCTCTCGACAACGCCGTCCCTCCGCATCGCCGTGCTCTTCACGCGCGTCTTCCTGTCGGGCGCGCCGCTGCTCAAGCTGCCGTCGCCGAAGCTGGTGGGGCAGCAGCCCGAGTCCTTCCCGCCGGACCCCCAACGCCTGATGGCGGTCATCCCCGCGATGCACGACATCTACGAGTACTTCCTCACGCTGACACCCGCCGACGTTAACTCGTTCATCGGTATCGAGTGGGGTGCGCTGATCTTGTCCGTCATCCTCGGCTTCCGCATGTCGTTCCCGCTTGCAATCTGTCCGGACTGGGATGACCGCGCGGGGAGGGAGCTTGTCAAGTTTGGAGAATACATGGACCGGCTGTGCAAGATGGGCGGACAGGACTATGATGTCGAAGAGATCAAGATCAGCCTGGCGCCTTCTGTTGCTCCTCCCCCGAGCGGAGCAGCGGTTGGACAGGGCAAGAGCAGGAGGGCCATGGATGTCCTCAGCGCGAGCAAGATCGTGCTGGACATGGTGAGGAAGAAGTTCCTGAAGCGGGTTGCCCGACTGCTGCAGCAGCAGGAGCAGCAGCAGCAGGCAATGCAGGCCACGCTTATTGCTGCGGCTGCTGCTGCTGCAGTGCCGCACCCACTACCGCCCCACGGTTCGGCGGTCGGCGGGTGCCCGATGATAGACGGGAGTCTGGAGCAGTTTTACCCCTACTGGGACGAGACGTTCACGAACGCCCTGGCTGCCGGCGGGTTCTCTGCCTCCGAAGCGCCGGGCGCCGGGCACGCAGATACGAATATTGCTGGGCTGGACGTGCCGAATGACCTTTGGACGGCCATGACCATGGGCTGGGCGCAGGGCGACGTGAGCTTTGAGGATCTATGATGACGACGATGAACAGGGATGGAGATTCTGCGCGGGTTCGCACGAGCAATGAACGCTCAATTAAGCTGTTAAGAGATACTTCCCATGGATTGGCAGTGGCATGGGTCAATCTGGACATGTGAGAGAAAGGCGGTACGGACGGAGTATGACTTCGACAGCCAGATGTGCCGGTTTCGATGTGCTGTTCGGCTCTCTTTGTGGAAATCTGGTGCTGGCCATCATATTGCAGGAGTGGAAGTCCTCGATTTGCTTGGTTACTCTCCCACTTCCTACTACGTTTGTCGTCCTTATTTCAGTCCCATTCCTGGTTTGAGTTCTACATGCGCTCATCGTCGTGCGTGACTGACCTGGATAAAATACATCACGTCGCTCCGGACGCCGAGGACAGAGGCGTGAGAGGTACAAGAACATGTCTCGTTTTGCCCTTATTAATCGCGAATCAAAGCGTCATCGAAGTCATCGGACAAACGAAGAGTGGAGACCATGTGACAAGAACTTGAAGCGGAAGCATGTCATCGCTAAAATACTCGGGACTCGAATCGGCCACTCATGAGTGATAGTTACGTGTGTAGAGGAAAACATGCCCCACAATATCTGCAAAGGGTTGGAATCTGGCCTTCGTTCGATGAATCATGACTTGATGAATGGTGGAGTCATTGCTGGGCCAGATCGACAAATGCTTGTTCTCGCGATGTTCCGGAAGTCAGTGCACCTATCCCTGGGTACGGCTGGTATCTCCCCGCTTTCGTCATGATGATTCCGAACCGTTTCCGCCTGAAATACATATTGTTACACAGGTATGTACGGGTAAACGAGCATACATACAGGATAGAAATACATACATACAATATCTGTACGATTAGTGTTATCTTCGCAACGAAGGGATGAATTGAGTGGCTGTTGTCCATATACAGGATCCACTCCGCGTTGAAGAACTCTTGGCACGCCGTATTGTATCTAATCGAAAAGTACATGTACAAAGCTACCTTACACTACCAGTATCTAAAGTCGTCTGCCCGCTGCTCAGCAGAGCTCAACAGTGGCTTCGGAGGCTGCCCGTTTTGAGGTTCTCAGACCCGATCGCTCCTCGTCAATCCTGAGCTACTGTCCTACTGTGTATGCGAGGAACCTGTACCCGGCAAGTTAGGTAGTCCCAACAAGTTGGAGCTGGAACCCGCTTTCCGACACCGTGGAGCAATGAGTTTTGCGCATGTTGTTGCATGCTGCGGTTGACGATCAAAAATAATCTGCGGCAGTCCGATCAAGTAAGAAACAGATTACCTTCACGATGAGTGTGCCTTGCGGGAATCGACGGCCCCCGTCCTGCAGGGCGATAGATCATAGGGCTGCCCACCGTGAGAATTTGTCAGGCCCTCCAATTCGGCCGCGAAAAAAGGTGTGTGGCATTGCTTCTGCTTCCCCTTCAGGGGTGTCGGTGTTGCGCAACCGAACCGTCATGCAGGTTGGAAAATGCCGGGTCCAACAGGAAGCGTTCCCATGAGGGCGTGAGCAACGAAGTGGAGCGCTCTCCTCGGCTTGGCTCCCTCTGATAACCTCAGAGGACGAGATCCAGCGTTCCGAGCACACACCTTATGTACTAAGGTAGGCAGTAACTACCGTAGGTAGATTTTACAGTACGTACATACGGAGTAAGCACTGAACTTCCACACAGAGATTGCTAAACTGTTCTTCTGGCGCAACAGCTACCCCCGCGAGATGTGTGCGGCCAGTGATCACGAGCTCGAGCTAGTTACGTTCTTTGGGTAGCGCAACATATGTGCCATGCGACGGCGAACGGCGCATCGCAGCAGTCTTTGGCTGACATGCCCACTGGAGAGGGAAAAAAACGTGAGTCCTGCGCATGCTGCATTGTAACTTATAAGAGCCTCCCGCAGCAAGCAATTTGTTCCCGCGGCTAACACGACAGCGTGGGCGGGGAGAAACCCCACGTTAGGAGGGAGGATGGCAAGAAGGAGGGTCGATCGCATGACTGTCTCGTTGAGCCGTTGGGCACCAGCCGGCCGCGATGGAACACGGAGGGCTCGACCTGGCCTTGTTTTAAGACTGGAGTTGGAAGAATCATCCGTGCTGACACTATTGGATAGCCTGCGTGTTGCACAACCTCGCAGTGTATGTATTGAATGTACGGTACACATCGGACACACTCTGTCGAATCACGCTGGCCGAACCGGCTTCTCACTACCCTTCTGACCCGAAGTGGTTGCTGCTCGTCGACGCAGCCCTTCCCTTTCTGGCCCCAGTCCAGATCGAGGATCTTATATGCGTGTTGGGATGCATCGCGTCTCCACAGTTCAGGTTGTACATTACACCAACAAGGGAACCAACAGCATATAGGATGGAGTGAGAAGGCGAAACTGGCCGAGGATAACCACGGCCCCGATCGAATCCTGAGCCGAATGCAGGAAGGCTTGCAGGTTAGGCGCGGCTGTCGGAGCTCGCTATGACCGTCGCGGCAAGAGGACTTATGTGTTAATAAGTGAGTCCTTTCTAGGTGGTGTACTTCGTACATCCGACAAAGACGATGAGCGGCGAAGTCTGGGTCAACTCGCAACTTGCGCCTATCTTTCGGCTCGACGGAGGAGGGATCATTGGCCATTATTGGCGAACCTTGGTTCTAGCAATATCCCTTGAACTCTCAAAAAGCCGGCACCGCAATCTAATTGATCCCAGTGTTCGAGATTGAGGACAGACACTGCAGCCAACGTTGCGGAGCACTTGCTTGCACGCTGGATGAATCTCAGATGTTATGAGGATCTCTCGCTGATGAGTGTGTCATGCCGCTGTATCTCTCAGTCGGACTCTGATTGACCAGTACTGTAACACGGGTATCCTATATGGTACACGGACTAAAGTACGCGTAATGAAACGCGGAAGAATGATAACTTACATTATCCGGTCGTCCTGTACTACCGATATTCCAACACCGTTACATAGTAGCCATCTTAGAGGAATTAATTCCGTCGACGAGGTCATCAAGACGGTCTCCCATTACAGCTACTTGCTAGATGATGCCATGGCTGCTGGTGTGCGCCCAGCTCAAAGACCTCGAATACAATGTTCTGGTCTGTCATCAGCCCCTCAAGTCTCTAGTAGTTACCACGTACCTCTTCTCGACGCGCACAAAATATCCAAAGTAAGTGCGCCGCATCTGAGAACCAAATCGTTCCAGAACCTCGGCTCCCATGTCGAGGAGCCTTACAACCGCTCTTGAACACTCCATCCGCTTGAGCTTGAGTGTATTCTCCGTGTAGCGGCTCTAGATGGTATCACCACGGGCCTTTACGCTATCTTTCACCGGTTCTACCTACTCGCCTCAAGGCCCACGATCACGTCACGACTTGGCATCCGTACAGTGTACCTTCGTACTGCGGTCAGTCAAGCTGAGATCCCCCATCTCGGCCCGAACGTTTGCCGCTTCCTGCCATATCTCCGTACCTCCATGATCTGTGGAATGTGGCGCCTTCGCCAAACTTTCAACAGACGTTCTGGGCCTCGAGATCGCGGGCCAGATCTTGGCGACATCAACCATACGTGTGCCAGATGTGTGTGAACGCTATGCAATGCGTGCTGCTCGATGACAGCACGTTGACGGGAAACAGCCCTAGAGCAGCCGAGGGGTCAGTGCGACGGTAGGCAATCAATCCAACCCCGCGTTACATTGCGAAGCGGCCGGCTTGAACTGCGTCTTCACCCCGAGGCGCGACCCTTCTGTGTGTTCGCACGCAGTAGGGTTGCGTTGCGCCGGACCGGTGAGCCTCCTGCTCACTTAGCTGCATTATAAGCCTGGTATGCGCGTTCGGTTTCTGCCGTTGTGACTCGTGAGAGCAATAGGGTCGTTCTTTTACCTGAGGTAGATTGAACCGCGAATGCCTTCTCTGTCGAATTCGGCTGACCTTGACTAATATACAAATGCCACCAGCGTCTTTCACAGGTAGCTGTTTGGGAACATTTAAGTCTACTAGTAGATAACGTTAGCAGGGCTCACAAGCACACACCGATGGGCGAGACCAGGTTTCGGTGCGGAGGTGTGATGGCAGAGTTTGCCTGCATGTGCGTGTCCCCATTGAATCGACACCGGGAAAGGCCCACACTCCTGCCTAGGACCTAGTGTACTAGGTACTTACAGACCTGATACAAGTATGGGCTGCCAATGGCCATCCCGCATTTTTCATTTTTATCAGCGTCCTATGTACGGAATATGTCGCGAGAGCACGACTCCTTCCAACAGGTGCATATAATACATAGCAGGTAAGTGGGCTGCAGCACCAACGGTCCGAGGCACTTGACTGGCTTGAGGTGGTGCTTGGGATCTCTTTGCTGTAGACAAGGCCCTGTCGAGAATACCTACCTAGGTACCTAAGGCACTCAGTACCGGCAGTTCCATCACAGCTCTCTGGCACGACTGCTACGGTCTAGACCTCAAACATGATCGCTCGAGAGCTCGAGACTTGGAATCTACACAGTAACACGTGCCATCCACCTCGCCTGGGAAAACAGGTAACCATGTAATCTGTCTACGTATACTTACACCAAGTACGCCAATTTGACACTACTATGCCAGGTAATTATGTATTGTTGCTGGTGCGGCTGGTTAGCGGGACTGTGCACACTACGTAATCTCGTAACTTTGTGCGTTTAGGAGGTGTCGGTAATTACGATACAGTCGTGTACTGTACTAGTATGGTTGTAAGATATTGCCACATCCAGGAAGGCGCCCCCCAGAGAGCTTCCAGTGATCCAGTCAGCACTCTGAATCTCTCAATCTCGCCGCAACAGCTTGGGGTTGTCTGCACAGAGCTTCTGCCATCAGCCCACCAAAATCTTTCTCCAACACCCCCAACTTTTCCATCCTCTCCCAGTTGGTGATTCAACCTACCTTACCTTACTTTTATCTACTTTGCGCTGCAGTAGCTGCACCGCGCTCCTCCACCCACCGACGCATCGTCTTATGCGCGCCGCTCAACGCCATCATTTAGACTTTCTATTCCTCGGATTGGTCTTCGCAGCGTACCAACCATAAATACGTCCGTACCGGCCCCAACACGCAAAAGCTTCTCTTTCATTCCCCCTGCGGTACCATACAGCTTCTCCACCAGTGGTGGCCGCGCACTGCTGCGCGTTTCCACTCGTTGTCAACTCGATCCGCGCGATCGTCGCTCCAACCGTCTCCATCGCTGCGCTTTGCGCTACATGTGTCGCGAGGCATGAACGGGGATCTCAACCCGTCTAGCGCGTCTTCTGCCGCGCCCGCCAACAACGCGTTCGCCCCTCTGGCGTCGAACCGGACACGTCCCTTTCCCGCGGCCGGCACCGCGACAAAGAACACAATGGCCGTTCCGGCATTCCTCCCGCCCGCGCAAGCCTACAGGGCGCCTGCACCATCTCAAACCGCATATGCGCAACCGCTCTCAGCCCCCCAACCGTTCGATCGCGACATCATGAAACCCCTGGGCAACCAATCTTCCGCGCCCCCCCCAACCCTCTCCTCAGCGCTGATCCGGAAACTACCACTTAACACCTCGGAAGAATCATTGCGCTTGATGATGGTCTTCTCCCAGGAACTTTGCGATGTCGAACTGTTGCCCGTCGAGCAGTCTGTCGATGTGGGGTTCCGATCTGCCATACTCAAGTTCAAGAGCCCTGCGGGCGCTCAGGAAGCGAAGAACATGCTTGACGGCAAGTCGAATATTTCGAACGACGCTGAAATGATTGTCGAAATCCTCGGTAGCTCAAACCCTCCCGCTCTTGGAAAGAGGTTCACGAATGATGCGATCATGACTGCCTCCGCTGCCGCACCCTCGACCTCAGTGTCAAGACAGGCGTCCAGATTCAATGGAACGTTCCAGTCGCTGGAGAAGATTACGCCTCCTGTGGGCAATATGTACGGAGAGTCAGCCACTCATGAGGCTGGTGCGTCGTACCAGAACATTTTCGGGCCCCAATCACCAATCGGAAACCACCTCGCGAACGGCGCCCATCACACCAGTAAGTCACTCATCGATTCTGTCGATGATGACGAGACCAAGGAGCTGCTGGAGGATCCTGTTGGCTTTGCAGAGAACGGTCCGCAGCGTCGTCAGACAGGGCCTCAACTGCCCATGTCCCGTATGGCCACTCTGTCGCTGAACACCACTCCGACCCCACCTAGCGCCCACACTCCGATGCCCTATTACAACCACCTAGGCATGGGATCACTATCCGGGCTCTCAAACGCCATGTCTCCGACGGCAATGGCCGGTCCCGGAATGGGCTACAATCCGCAGGCGCCATACCGGATGAGCAACTTTCCTCCTGCGAATCCAGCAGATCAAAACCCGCCATGTAACACACTTTACGTTGGCAATCTGCCCATTGATACGTCAGAGGAGGAGCTCAAGGCCATGTTCTCGAAGCAGCGAGGATACAAGCGGCTGTGTTTCCGAACCAAGCAGAACGGACCCATGTGTTTCGTCGAGTTTGAAGACGTTACTTGCGCAACCAGAGCGTTGCACGAGCTTTACGGAACGCCACTCCACAACAGCGTCAAAGGTGGCATCCGTTTGAGTTTCTCAAAGAACCCGCTCGGCGTTCGTTCCGTCCAAAACCAGGGACAAAATGGTGCCGGTGCAATGGGCGGCATGAACGGAATGCATGCCGCCGGTTCGACGAATGGATTCACCACCGCATCCGGTCCTCCGCCCGGGCTAACCGCTCCTCCCGGCCTTGGCATTAACCGCGGTGGATACGCACCATCCTCTGGTTTTAATGCTGCCGTGAATAACCTGTACAGCTCCCCGACTGCCTCCAACGCACCCGGTAACCCGTGGGCCGGCATGCACAACGGAAACGGGCACATCATGGCCGGCCCGGCTTCGGCTTTCCCGCCATATATGATGGGCCGTTGAGACGGATTGAAGGTAGCACCTGATACTTGGAGGCGTGCTTTCATCTCGCCTTGACGCGTTCTTATTCTTCTTGCCTCTAACCGACCGCGTGGCCCTCTTTCCTTAAATCATTTCCACGCTTGTCCTTGTGCGAACCACACCTTAACACTACACTCATCGGTACACGGTTGGTGAAAGGCAATTCTTCCTTTCCAGCTTGAACACTCATGTTTTGCGATTTCTTATTGCGTCATTCCGGTTGTTGCATCTGTCTGACTTGATTTTGCGGCGGGGCGTCGGATTCCTAGAGGTTGCCCTTTTGATGCCGCTGGGGCGTTGGGAGAAAGCAGTCTTGTTTGGGGGTCCCTGGTCTCTCGGCCACCTACCCCTAGCCACCTTGGGTTTCGCGCATATACCGTCATGACAAGCAATGCAAGGGACAAGGGCGCGGAGTTTGAAGGCGATATGGGAATATCATGGCCTACTGGCGTCACATCGGTTTAACATTATCATCACCGTCACCATCATCACCACCACCAACCACCACCATTATGACGGAAAAAGGAGCATAGCACGCGGTACAGGTCTCTTTTTGCGGCATTAGGCATCCGTTGGAGTTCTGGCAAAGGCAGCGTGGTGCACATGGCACACCGCTGGAGAGAAGGCTGCTTTTGCCCGGCGACAGACAGACGCCCAGATGAGGCCGTTGCCGCTGAGGAGATTTGTTCCGCTTGGCAATGGTATTCTGAGTCCAAGTTTGTCTACCAGATCGACGAGCTCCGGTACCACGGTCCAATACGGCGACACAGGAGTGCTACTCGAGATACGATTTGGGAGTTATCGTTGTCAGGTCCTCCCCTGGTCTGTGTACGACGACAAACTCCGGCTCGTTTACGGCGGGACGAATACGACCGGTCATAAAGATGTCGGCGAACGGAAAAAGATCTAAGAAAAAGAGACGGACAAGGAACACGGGAAACATCATGTCAGGGGAACAAAGAACGCACAGGCGCATCTGAGATACCATCAAAACACGGGAAGGGAGGGTTGATATAGCACCGGCGCTTTATACACCATCGGGAAAAGGGTTACATCGAGGGTTGGCTTTTTGGTCGCCGGGCCTGGCATCGTTTCGTTTGGGCTCCATCGGAAGGCTGCGCATCTCGAGATGGCATCGGCGCCATCTTCTGCACTACTTGTCCCATTTAAGTTCTCATGTGATGGTCTTTTCTTTTCCTGTGTCAGCGGAGGCCGTCGCGCCTGCTGGCTGGGTTGCGAGTTGACTCGAAAGGGCACTAGTCCTCGCGAGGATATCCATGACCCCCTGCGCACCACGACGGCACCAGCTATCTTTTTTCTCTTCCTTTTCCTTTTCTCCTCATGAACAGGGTTATCATAGCAGTGGTGTTTCTTTGATCCGACCGAGTCGTGCGCATACGTCATTCATCGCTGGGGTTTGGGGTTGTTGCTGATGGAAAACGGTTTATTGGGAGGATACCTTTGGGATTTGTGGGTTGTGTTTGGTTGATTCCCTGGGCACTGTGGCAGATGCATGAGGGGAGGTGGAGTTGTTTTCGGTTCGACTACCCATGTGCTTTTCTTTCTCTGCTTTTCTCTTTTCCATGTCGGGAGCCGGTAATGGATGCCTGGGACTGTATCGGATGAACGATGGGTTGCAAAAAGCCTTCTCGTTCTCCGTGTCTACGTACTTTGTCTCTCAGATAAGGAACCATGAGGCTTGTGTCGTCCGTGGCCCATCTACCTACGCCCATGCATTTTCCCGTCGTTTGCTGTCACCGGGCTCCGACCGCCCCTTGGCGGATGCGTTGCACCCACCCCGACCCTCGCCGCCCCCGTCGTCGTCGGCCTTGTCGGCGGCGGCCCGGTTTGTGTTGGCAGGACAGGGCCATGGGAAACCGGAAGTTCGCACCGTTCGTTGCTGTCGAGCTCGCCACGCGGAGCCTCTTGACATATTGTGTACCCGTTAGCATGCTTGAGATAAATCCATTTGGTTCTTCGGTTATAAAGGCACTCGATCAATCGTGAGGGACCAAACTCTGACTATGCTGCCCTTCGGCGGCTCCCTCCGCGGCTACCCCTCTCCCTGGGACGAGTAGCCCTATCTAACGTAGAGGAGAGGTCCAAGGGCCATCCCACCTCACTGCCTTCACTCGTCGAGTAGGTTGTGAAGGGGCGAAGCTCCGTGGCAACGCAAGGTTTCAGGTATTCCGATATCTCAGGTTCTGTGGCTGCACACGTCTCCGGAACGCTACTTTAGGGTAACACGGACGCTTTGCCGTATATTAGTGGCAACGGTGGGTGATACAGAGAAGTGAAGCTCGCTAAAACCGAAGGACTCTTTAAGACATCGCACATATCGCCGAAACGTTCCATACCCACCGCGCCACCGCACCAACCACGGCATGATCCCTCATGTCCTCCGCGACCCCGTGACATATATCCCCCATAGATCCTTCACCAACCCTACCCATCCCCTCAGCCTCCTCGTCAGATTCAGCATGGATAAGTACCTCCACACGAAAACCTCGACCCGCTCATAATCATGCCCATACACCTCCCACACGGCCTGCTTCCTCTCGCCCTCCCGCTCCCGTCCCCCTGCGACGAATTCGAAGCCCCCAGCCTCCTCGCCCGCAGCATTCTCACCACCACCATCATTAGGCACGTCGACAACCCTCAGCTTGGGCCCAACAAGCAGCGCCCTGCCCCGGATCTCCTCATCCGCCATCAGCCGTGTCGCGGCATCGACCACGTCCTCCAGCTCGGCCTTCGCTCCGCCCGCCAGAAGCGCCAATGCAGCCTTGGGAAGCAACGGCGTGTCGACAAAGTAGGGCGTCAGCGCGTTGACGCGTATGCCCCGGGTCGTCCACGCCGTGCCGCGCAGCACGCGGAACAGGCCCATCACGCCGTGCTTGGAGACGGTGTACTCGGTCTGGCCGGGCAGCGGGGACAGGCCTGCGATGGAGGATATCAGGAGCAAGTGGCGGTCGCGGGCGGGGCTGGACGAGAGAGAGAGGTAGAAGAGTGCCAGGTGGGTGGTGTACATCACTCCGGTGAGGTTTACGGCCAGGACTTTGAGGGCTGGTGGGGGAGGCGGGCAGGCGGCATCATCGTTGTCGAGTGCAACGGGGAGGTCGAAGACGCCGGTTGAGGAAGGGTCCTTCTCAACAATGCCTGCGCCTGCGACGACGGCGTCGATGGAGCCGGTTGGAGAGGAAGCGGCGGCGGCTCGGAAGAGGGCGAGTTGGTCTGTCCAGGAGGTTACGTCGCAGTGTCGGTAGGTGATGACTTGATCCTCGGTGGCAAAGGGAGAGCAGCGCAGCTCGGCGACGAGTTCCTCGCCGGCGCGGTCGTTGACGTCGCCGATGATCAGGTGGGCACCGTACCGAGCCCAGTGACGGGCAAAGGCGGCACCAAAGCCGGACGCGCCACCCGTGATGAGGATAGTCTTGTCGGCGAGCGTGGACGTGTCGTACGGCTTACTGCAGTCAACGGGGGGTGACAGGTTGATCATGTCGGCGGCACTCCAGGGGTCGCCTCTAGAAGGGACGGCCATGTTGAACTGCCTATGAATATGTTAGTCAAAGCGTATCAGATACTGGTCAGAATTTCATGTTGGTTGGTGCTGTTCCAGCAGTTGGGTCTCTGCCCCTGACTCAACTGATTCGGCATCACATCCGCGTCGATGAACCTGTAACTGGACTCCCACCTCGCTCTCCGGACCGAGTCTGTCCCCCACTGTCCCTCCCACAGGGCTGAAACCGCAATGTGAAAGTAGAAATGCGTCTCACCTTTATGTCGAAACAGGTTGACTGCCTACACCAAGCAGAGGGTTAGCTGAGACAGAACACATAAAGGACGAGGTATCAATACGATAATGCATGAGAGTTTCAAGAAACCTGGCCCTGCAAAGCACCAAAACTCACAAACAAGCTAGAAAGGAAAGAAGAAGAAAAAAGAAAGAAGAAACAAGCCCAGTATCCGTCAGCTGCCAAGGGCGCTTTAACCATGAGGCAAATAATCCTTGTCAGGGCAACGAGCTAATGCGCAGTGAAGCCAAGCTAGCGATGAGGCGCTCTCGGAATGGTCTCGACGCTGTCCTTGACTCCCCAGTAAGCATGTTGAGTTGCGCTGCGCGGTGATTTTCGCAGGGGTGCCGTAGCTAAACCAGAAAGGCGCTGGATGGTGACCCGAAGTTGTGCAACACACCCGACACTATGCCTTGGGGAATGCGCCTCCTCGAAGTCCGCCTTGGCCCTCAATGGAACATTTCTCACCTGGTAAGTTATCACAAAGTGACAGTATCCCATGCAGATACCGCTGCCCTTTTCCAGGATTGTTGTTCACCGGCTTTGCCAGTGTGAGGTCTGTTGTAATGGGTGTTGGCTTTTGTTCAACTGACTTGGTGTGCTTGGCACAGAAACATGCCGTTGAACATTAACATATAAGAAGAAGGCGAAGCGAGCTTGAAACATAACTGGCTTCGAAGGTCTTGCCACGTGGAATCCTGCCAGGGGGATCATCGGATGGTACGAAGTACTGCAAGCAAAGAAAGTAGTCGCGTGGGATCGGTGTCGAAAAGGGTTCTGAATCTAGAAAATGACCAACATTTAAGAAGCCCTGGCCACTCCCACGCGGGAGGACCGACTCGTGATATCTCACATGGAATTGCCGATTATGTGCTTCGACATGAATGCAACACCTGTTGCGATTAATGGGGTCTCTTCCACCAATTCCATGGAAGCACTTGTGTTCTTCTCAGCCTTACACGTCTGACAGTATACTAAGGTAGTAGTTTAGAGACAGACCCTTGTCAACGTGGAAGTCAAGGGTCTCAGGGAAGTGGAGAGCTGCCCCTGCTTTGCCAGACCGCCCGGCTCCACGGTCACCCCACCGGCTCCGATTGCGGGGGGCCGCCCAGCATTCAGTGGCGGGGCATTGAGCGGGATGGCGAGACAAAAAGTTCAAAACACCGAGTCCAGATCAGGGAAGACTGACTCACCTGTCGGGATATATATTTCGTATATTTCTCCTTCCGCTGGAAGCTTGACCGCGATTACTACGGTAGACAGTCCATTGCATTCACAGAAACTGCCGAGCATGCCTCAATTACCAACAAAGAACTGCGGTAAGCTTCCGAGACCGAGCGAAGTTTTACTCCGCCGAGAGGTATTGCATCATGAGTAGGTACTCACTGACGACGTGTCCCTTCACAGGCGTCTTGGGCTGCACCGGCTCGGTCGGCCAGCGCTTCATCCTCCTGCTCCAGCAACACCCGTCCCTGCGCCTCGTTGCCGTTGGCGCCTCCTCGCGATCGGCCGGCAAGAAGTATCGCGACGCCGTGCGGTGGAAGCAGTCCAGCCCAATTTCGCCCGAGGTCGGCGACCTAGTCGTGCGCGAGTGCAAGGCGAGCGAGTTCTCCGACTGCGACATTGTCTTCAGCGGGCTCGACAGTGACGTCGCCGGCGAGATCGAGAAAGAATTCCAACAGGCGAATCTGGCCGTATTCTCCAATGCGAAGAACTACCGCCGCGACCCGCTCGTACCGCTCGTCGTGCCCACCGTCAACCTTGACCACCTCAACTTGATCCCGCATCAGCGCAAGACGCACGGCCTGGAGAAGGGCTTCCTGGTGTGCAACAGCAACTGCGCCGTCATCGGCCTGGTTATTCCCTTCGCCGCGCTGCAGGCGCGCTTCGGCAAAATCGACACCGTCTCGGTCGTAACGATGCAGGCCGTGTCCGGCGCAGGGTACCCTGGCGTGAGCAGCATGGACATTATGGACAACGTGGTGCCCTTCATCTCGGGCGAAGAGGACAAGCTCGAGACGGAGGCGCAGAAGATTCTGGGCAGCATCAACGCTGATGCGACCGCCTTCGAGGAGCAGAAGACGCTTCGGGTGTCAGCCGCATGCAACCGCGTGCCAGTCATGGACGGTCACACAGCATGCGTGTCACTGCGCTTTGCCCAGCGGCCACCGCCAACGGCCGAGCAGGTCAAAGAGGCCATGCGCAGCTACGTGTCCGAGGCGCAGCGGTTGGGTTGCCCTTCGGCGCCTGAGCCGCCCATCAGGGTGTTTGACGAGCCTGACCGGCCGCAGCCCCGACTCGATCGTGACCTGTCCAAGGGCTACACCGTAAGTGTCGGTCGTGTCCGGGAGGATGAGAGCGGTATCTTCGATATCAAGTTTGTCGCTCTGAGCCATAACAGTAAGTGTCTTTGAAGTTTTACCGTGTCTCGACTTCGATTTTCGCTTGCTAACGTCGTTCTAGCCGTCATCGGCGCTGCCGGCTCATCCATTCTAAATGCCGAAGCCGCCGTCCTCAAGGGCTTTGTCTAAGTGGATGTAACACCATGACAGCATGTGCATGCGTTCAGCACCGGCGTTGAGGTTGCAATGGCCAGGGATGCGCTGTTGTGATTCTGTATTTCAATGGGTAGCCATGTGGTGGGACCCGGGTTAGTTGATTCCCATAGGAAGCAGGCATAAAGCCGGCCGGTTCGGATATTGTACGCATGACCGGGATTGGTTGCTCATGGTGGTGAGGATCGGTCCGTGACTAGCTGCGGAATATATCTCCGTGACACGGACACCACGTTGCCAGTTCAACCCTAAGATCCGGCGTGCGAGGAGTGGGTAGAGACATGGACTGGCGGTCATCATGTCGGTATGCGATAGTGATCCTCGAAAACTCCTGTGCGACAAAGCTCGCTCCTGTGCGGCTTCGGTTGTCTATGTGGAGGGTCCTGTCGACTACCTAGACGAAGGCCGACATACCCGGGGGCCAAGCCGGAGCCAGGTTCCAAGAGACCGGGATAGTGAGCAGCTACGGCCGGTTAGGCGAGGCACGCGGCACGCGCGCGAGAACACGGCCCAAATCGGAGCTTGCGATGTGCCACAACAGAGTAACGTTAGCTTTGAGCGGTCTGGCACTGTCTGGGCACCTCCTCGGTGCGCAAGCAGCTTTCCACAGCAGGGTCCCGAACGGCCTAACCCATCGAAACGGGATCCATGTTTGGTGGAAAGCCCGGATCTGAGACAGACGAGTCATTCTCAGAAGCGCGGGACAATGTCTCTTTCGTTGGCCTCGTGTCCGGGGCAGCGGGTAACTTCTCCTGCGGGTGTGCTTGTTGAATGATCGTCGTCGAGGCGGCAGAACCTGGAACCGCCACGCTCGGTTCTCGGTTCGCTCAACGGCCGAAGCGAAGCTGAAACCGCATCCCTTCATGCTATCTCGGTCCTTGGAAACCGCAATATGACCTTGCTCTATACATACCAAACGCAGAGTCGGGAGCGTCGAGTCCAGTCGGTTTAGTTGTTTGTTGGCGACGAGTCAAAGGGACGATGCAGGCGCTTGTCCGCGTTGGACCGGATCATAGATGCAGATGGGAGGTCCATTCAAACTTCAGCTCACCAAGCAATGGCCGAGGTTTTGTTATTATTTTAGGACATCCGAATGCCCAGCTCGGGGTTAATGTTAGGTAGCAACGGTCTGCTGTTCCGTTCCCGTTCCACTTCGGGCCATTGGTCGCGCGATCCTTGTAGGTTGTGTGTACGTCGGTACCTGGGTAGGTCCCTGTAACCGTTACGTACCCCCAACCTGCACTTACCTCCCATCAATCCACAACCCCGCGGCTTCAAGAGAGAACTCTGGAGACTGCAGTCGACAACTAACCCGACTGCGTCGGTTCTTATGCGCCATGTCGGCAGAAGAAGCAACAACAGCGGTCCACGAAAATGGAGCGACGAACCAACCTGCAGCAGCGGCGCTCAGCGAAGAGACAAAGGCGCAAGTGCAAGATGTTCTAACATCCGAGGTGCGCGGTCCGTCTCCATCATCGCCACTTCGAACTGCACTTACACTGCTCGTCTAGATTGGCATATCGGTGATGCTCAACCGGCTCAAGCAGAGCATAGCCTCCGTAAAAGTACGCAGCTTCCCCACCCCGTTTCGGAACCGGTTGTGCAGCTGCTGACTGTTGGAGCACAGGAGTTTGCCCTGTTCCTCAAGAAGCGCTCCATCCTCGAAGACGAACACGCGAACTCGCTCAAGAAACTATGCAGAACGTCGCAGGACAACATCCAACGCGGAGATCACCGGGGAGGCACCTTTGGCAAGGCGTACGAGGAGATGATGGCCGTCCACGAGCGCATGGCCGACAACGGGTTACAGTTCGCCATGTCGCTGCATCAGATGTCTGAAGACCTGACCGAGCTGGCGAACATTGCCGAGAAGTCCAGGAAGGGGTGGAAGCAGAGCGGGCTGGCTGCCGAGCAGCGCGTGGCCGAGCTCGAGGCCGCTATGCGCAAGTCCAAGACCAAGTATGACGCACTGGCTGAGGAGTACGACCGCGTCCGCACCGGGGACACGGCGGGTCGACAGGGTGGGAAGATGTTTGGCTTCAAGGGGCACAAGTCGGGCGCCCAACATGAGGAGGATTTGCTGCGGAAGACCCAAGCGGCAGATCAGGACTATCAGGGCAAGGTTCAAGTGGCGGCGACGGAGCGGACGGAACTGGAGACGAAGACCAGGCCCGAAACGGTACAGGCGCTTCAGGATATTGTGAGGGAGTGCGACTCGGGACTGGCATTGCAGATGCAGAAATTCGGTACGTTGTTTCCCCGTTGTTTCCCGAGTCCGGGGAGATTGAATGGCCCAGAATACTGACGGATCCGCAGCTTCGTTCAACGAGAAGCTAGTGCTCAGCAACGGCCTTGCGATCAGCCCCCTCAAGCAAGGGGCCGAGTCGCGCAGTTTACGGGAGAGCATCCTTGCCATCGACAACGACAAGGACCTCAGCGAGTACCTGAGCAGCCACCACTCCAAGCTTCCCCCAAGGACAGGGCCACCGAAGTATGAACGCAATCCTGTAGGTTCCGTTCCTTCTTCCACGAGGCCGCGATTGTAGTTAACCAGGGCAGCTTCTCGAGACGCAGCATCGAGCGGGCACTGCCACCCAGAACCCGCAGCCGCAACCAGCGGCGAGTGCGGTCCAGAACCAGCCGCCGCCGCCAGGCATCTTCCAAAATTCCAGGTCAAGTACCTTCTCCGACCCTGCCCTTTCCGCACCAGTCCAGGGGTCCATGGGTCACAGCCACGGCCAGAGCATGGGATCGCTTCCGCTGCTGGGCGGTCCTCCGCGGCCGTCGTCACAACCACAACATGAGAGGAGCTTTAGCCACGGAAGCGCCATAAACCAAAGCAGCGGGCCGGGCCAACAGTATCGGGGTCCTAGCCCGCAGCAACCACAATCCCAAGCGTCCAACAGTAGATTCAACAATGGCTCGTACAGCTCTACGCCGGGATCTCAGGGGCCGCCGCAGCTTGGGGCTTTGCCTTTCCAGACTGCCCAGCCCCAACCGTCTCAGCAGCCAGCCTATGCACAACCGCAACCGCAAGGCAGTTCAGGCTCCAGCGCGCCCCAGCAAGATGCGGCGATGGGGCCTCCCCAGGCGCAGCGGCAGTCGCCACCAGCGGCGCTACAGTTGGCTCCATCGCGGCCAATGTTTGGTGTCTCTCTCTCCGCGCTCTATGAGAGAGATGGGCTGGCGGTACCGATGGTGGTGTACCAGTGTATTCAGGCGGTGGATCTGTTTGGCCTGAATGTCGTGGGCATCTACCGGCTGTCTGGCTCAGTACCGCATGTAAACAAGCTAAAGCAGCTCTTCGATACCGGTATGCCGACCTTGTCTTCTTCCCCGCTCTTTTCCGCGTGGCCAGCTAACGGTGGCGTAGACTCCCGCTCAAGCAATCTCGACTTCCGAAACCCAGAGAATTTCTTCCACGACGTCAACAGCGTCGCCGGGCTGCTCAAGCAGTTCTTCCGCGATTTGCCCGAGCCGCTCATGACGAGGGAGAACTACTCGGCCTTTATCGAGGCAGGCAGTAAGTCGTACCTAGCTATTTCAAGTCGGCAACTTTATCCAACAGAGACCTAACCGTGCCGATCAGAAAACGAAGACGACATCGTCCGCCGGGATTCCCTCCACGCCATCATCAACAGTCTCCCAGACCCCAACTACGCGACACTTCGCGCGCTGACGCTGCACCTGCACCGCGTCATGGAGAACTCGGCGACAAACCGGATGAGCTCGCAGAATCTGGCCATCGTGTTTGGCCCGACGCTCATGGGCACGGCGCCCGGGTCCAATATCTCGGATGCGGGCTGGCAGGTCAGAGTGGTGGACACTATTCTACGGAACACGTATCAGATCTTTGATGATGACGATTGAAAGGGGTTCGACGTGGAGGAAGTCCCGCTGGTGACGGGGTGTAATAGTACCGTGGCGCCTGATTCAAACGATGAAACGAGGAGGGAGGAAGCCAGCTACGTGCCATGGGAGGGGGTTTATAATGATCTACGGTTGCCTCGCATTTATTGACCATGTGGCCATCAGAAGCATATTTCCAAAAGCTGGTGTATCACGGGTAGCATAGGATTCTTTAGCAGGCGGCTTTTATATTGACTTTATTATTCCAATCCCGCAACACAGTGGCTATATGTTAGAGAAAACCGACAACGAGCCTGCTTTAAATACCCCTTTCAATGTATGCATTGTAATCTGTTGGCATGGTGATCCGTTATGTCAAGACGTGCGGCAGCTGTCCATACCTTCAGGTTAGTTAGCACTCGATGCCAAATGAGCCTGAAGCTCAAAAGCACGAGTCAAGCATCTCCTGGCAAAGAGATAACAGGACCAGAAACGGAAACTGCATTTGGCGGGACGACCAAAAGCAAACATGAGGAAGATAGGGTGTAGAAAAGGGAGAAAAAAGCAAACTCCTTCGGGAAGGCTCGAACTTCCAACCTCCTGATTAACAGTCAGACGCGCTAACCAATTGCGCCACGAAGGATTTGATGTTCTTTGCACTTCAAACACCGTCCTACCAAAGCACTTGCGAGCCGTACAGCACGGTCACATCTACAATACCGACTACAGAATCAGAATGTAGCATGCCAAACAAAAACAATATCCTATATTACTTACTTTGACTCAAGTGAGACTGCCGGGTGTACAATACATGGTGCTTTTACTGCTCATGGAATGATCTCTGCATATGTTGCAAGCTGCGGAGGAGCTTGTGTGCTGGTGAACTCGCGTCTTGCAATGATGTTTATTTGTGGGTAACTTTCCAGCATCCATTTGGTATTCTGCACGGGTTTGTGTTGACTGGGAGCCAAGCGGTGGATCTGCTGGTGAGGCCGTACTAGGTAAGGTAGTAGTAGTATGTGCACGATGCCTCTCGGACTAGGCAGGGCACCTTACTGTTGAGCGTCCTCAGCCTAAAGCCCGGCGAGGATGGCTTCCATAATCGATCTATGCCCAGATTTCCTCACGCCTCGCAATAGACTCATCGCAGCGTAACGCGTAGGGCATGATAGGTCAAGCAATGCGACATTCACAAGCAGATCATCAACAGGAACTCGGTATTGCCCTGATACATTCTATATGCTTTCCCACAATCTACACATAACATACGTCTCGTCTACAACGGCGCCCGCCACCTCATATTGATCTGTTTTCTCCTCACCTAGCCTCATAGTTAGCAAGGCGTTCTTTCCCTTTCCACCAGAGCATCACACATTGCGCAGGGTGGTATGACGACGGAGTGATGAGTTTTTACTTACCATCGGAGCGAGTGCAACAACTCCCAACGCAAGCGCCGCCACCGTCCCCACCAGCGACAGCTTATTGAACCCTTTACCAAGGATATCAAACAGGAAGCTTGGCGCAACCCTCGTCCCGAACACATCGATGCCGTATGCAAACACGAGGCTGGTGCTCTCGACGACGGCGGGTGCGGTGACGATCTGCTTAACGCCGAGCACGTCCCGCTCGTGGGTGATCACGCTCTTGGGGTCGATCTCGATGGCCGGGTGGTACTTCATCAGACCCTCCTCGGCCTCGGCGGGGGTTGGGTCGCGTCCGACGGGGCGGCGCGGCTCGAGAAGGGCGCGCGGGATGCCGACGATGCCGTGCGACTCGGGCAGGTAGGCCAGGACCTGGCGCGAGGTGATGCCTTGTCTGGTCTGGGTGACTTGCAAGGCCGAGACGGGGCCGCTGAGGACGTAGGACTGCGACACCACCGCGGGTCGGGCGACGGCTCCCGTGGGGATGTCGATGGGATCGAACGACGAGAATGTAGGGGCGTCGCCGAGCGGGCCGCGATTGTTGGGCTCGTGGCTCTCGTAGAGGTCCGAGACGACCATCTGGTAGCCTTTGATGGTTTGGGCCGTGTTGTCGCGCACGGAATACTGGCCGAAAAAGGTGCAGACAAACCAATTCTCGGCCATGGCGCACTCGATGGGCTTGGCGAGGTCGACGCCGTCGTATTTGGATGAAGTCAGGATCTGGCCGGAAACGGTGTCGAGGAGGTAGACGGTGAGGGTGCGGGAGGCGTCGTTGACAGCCGCGACCACGAGGGTGTTCGGGTTGAGGTACTTGTACTTGACCCTGCGATCGCCGAGGACCCGGCCGATGGAGGCAACAGGGTCGTGGGGTGATCGGCTCGCGATGTCGACAATCCTCTGCCCCTGAGGCGGGTGGAAGGTCCAGGAAGTGGACTCGAACGAGCTCGTGCCGTTGGGGACGAAGACAACTCCCTTCAGCTCGCCCGCCGTACCTCGCGTGACAACCGTCGTCCGGGGCGCTACATGCACGGGGAGCTCACCGATCTTTCCACCGCGACCAATTCGCAGGAGCTTTTGTTGCCCCGAGTAGGTGTCAATAAGAGCGGTGCCCTGTGTGGTGGCTTCCGGACTCGGGCCCTTGGCCTCGACGACGTCGCCAGTGTCTGCTTTCAGGACCACAAAGTCGTTGTTGGAGCCGAGAATCGTGACGTGCCCTGTCGAGTCGTGCACGTGGATCCCCTTGACATCCCAGCTGCTGTCTTTTGGAATCCTAAACGCCCTCTTGCTCCACACCATTGTGCCGTGGTTGCCGACATCGAGGCCGTACAGCATCCCGCGCTTGGTGGCCAGAATGACCAGCTTGTGGAAGCCGAAAGTATCCCGCACCAACTTGCCAGATGACACTTC
The DNA here is from genome assembly GCF_033439665.1 of Chaetomium strumarium. Taxonomy (NCBI): domain Eukaryota; kingdom Fungi; phylum Ascomycota; class Sordariomycetes; order Sordariales; family Chaetomiaceae; genus Chaetomium; species Chaetomium strumarium. Next base: position 5,153,653 of record NW_026944429.1, on the reverse strand, counting down.
GGTCCCGAGAATACCGCTCCTCAGCCTTGACGGAACCCCCTCGAGCCAGGCCGGGAGATATCGGAGGTCGTTGATATGGCGCTTGACCCGGTGGACGTAGGCGTGGAGGGGATTGCTATGCGCCTCCTGCTCGAGCGTCCTCGCCAAATCCTCGCTCTCGGGAATCTCAGCAAAGGTGGCAGCAACGCCTCCACTCATGCCCTCGGGACGGGTCCAGGCAATCTCGCCGTTGCGGATCAGCACCCAGTCGTCCGCATCTGTCACGGCTGCAGCCCTGACCGCATAGCTCTCCCCCTCGCCGGCCTTCTTGATGACTTCGGAAACACCGTGCAGCGCAGCCGTTCCCATATCAGCGCCCTTCAGGGGCCAGTGCCCTAGCGCACCATGGGACTGCGATGACAGCAGGATCACTTCGTCCTCGGTGATGCGGGTAAAGTAGACATTGGCGCCGTTCGAGCTGGTCGAGAAAGCGCCAGGTCCGGGAAGCATTGGCAGCGTATACGCCTTGGAGATCGTGTTGGTCTTGAGGTCGATATGGAACACTTCGCCTCGGTGCGCAGTCGACGTTCTGCTGTGCACCAGGAAGTGAGGCCGCGACTGCACTAGATGCGGCGCGTGGATCTCAACCGCGACAGTCCCCTCCGACAGCGGGAATTCCTGCCGGGTCTTGGTCCCCAGCACGTTCACCATGAGCGTCTTCCGGGCGTCATCCGTCCAGGCCACAATCGGCGCGGCCGAGTTCGCCCCGACAAACATGACGTCCTCCCTGCCGTGCACATCCGCCTTGGCCCCGATCACCATCTCGTCCAGCTTCCTGCCCGTCAACGTATCCAGCACCGACACCTTCAGGTTATACGCGCCGGGTGCGCCCTTGAGCGACACGACAAACACCTTCTCCACGTTGGTGCTGACCTGCAGCGGCACGTCGCGCGTGACCTCGCGATGCTCCCACACGACGCTGCCGTCCTCGGCGCTCAGCCTCTTGAGCACCGTCGCGCCGCGCTCCCCGCCCAGCTCCTCCGCGCCCTCCTCCTCCTCGAACAGCACCAGCACATCCTTCCTGCCGGGCCCGCTCTCCGTCATCTCCATGACCTCCAGATCCCTGACCGGGCCGGCCAGCTCCACCCAGAACCGACTCCGCCCGCTGATGGCATCCCACGCGTGCACGGCCGCGCCATACCCGCTGACAACCCACCCTTCGTCCTCGCCTGCTCTCAGGAAGCCAGCACTCACCCCCCCTTCCTTCTTGTTGTTACTATTACTAGTAGCAGTACCACCCTCATCACCCCCCCGGCGACTGTGCGTCGTCGAGGTCGAGGAGAGGACCGAGTCCCTCATCAGGTACTGCCGCCACAAGACCTCCCCGTTCCCGGGGTTGACCGCACCGACCACGCCGACATCGCTTAGTGTGTACAGCAGGCTTGCGCGGTCGTCGGGCCGCGGGCGGTGGAAGAAGGTGGTCTCGCGCTGCGGCAGGCCAATGAGCAGGTGGTGGTAGTCGATGTGGTTGACCTCGTCGCGGAAGACGGCGTGGGCGGTGTGCGGGAAGGCGGCGAGCGGGAGGAGGGTGGTTAGGAGGAGGGATGGTGAAAGGGGGGTTCGCATCTTCACTTCTCGTCGTCCTTTTAGGGATGGTTTTCAAAAGGGGGACGCGAAAGTGAGAGGTCCAGTAGTGGCGGGCAACCCGCGCTGCTGGGTTGTATCTTTAACTGGCCGGCTTCTTGTGTTTTTTTCTCTCTTGGGACCGTTATCGCGTTGGTGGGCCGTGCTCCATTACCGTATCAAATTGGAGGTGATGCTCAACGTCCAGCTGCGAAACTTGCCTGTGGTGGTCGAGAATCCTACTGGAGAAGCTGGAGCTCCGAAGCTCACTAAGCCGCGGAATGGAGCTTCTCCAAAAGGTGTGACGTTGAATCAAGCCTGCTGTGGGCACACAGGCGGAGCCGCTTGCCCCTGTCAATGGCCCGCCCGGCCTTGGCGCCGTGATGTCAGATGGTCAACGAACGAGACCATCATTGATAGGGGAAGGAAAATCTGCCTCTGGAATGATGCGTGTGCTTCTGAGGATCAAGAGTCATTTAACGTGATTTGCTCTCGAGTAACTGAAGTCTTTGTGAAACTCATGTTCATAGTTTTCGAGGTCTTATGAGCGCTTAGTTGTGGGACACTTGGAGTACCACCCCAATCCTGTCTGCGGACGCTGTCCACTTCCCATCTTCCTATACCGACAGTACCTTACGTACAAGTACAATCAAACCTCACATTACCTACTAGCTGCGTCAGACTTGTACGTACAATATCCCAGCGCCGTAGACTTAGGTTGGTCGGCAGCTAACATTCCAAGGTTGCTTGGAGTACGAATGTCCTCCACTTGGGTATCAAGCCAACATATATCCGTACTGTACTCCACAAACCAACCACACTTTACTGTGTAGCACAACGCACAGGCAACCTCCGCTTGCTGATCAAGTGGACGACAAGATATGTGTGTCCGACAACTCCACCCCCGAAGTACAGCGGAAAAGGGAAGCATTGCTTCCGTCGTCCCCCCTCTTGACCGCCCTTTGCGGGGGCCTCAGTTTTCGTCCACACGCCTCTCGATCTTCATTGGCACGCAGTTCCACGAGCAACCAACCCTCAGGAAAGGCACTGGAACCGCCTGGCCAGCCTCGCCCAGTGCCGTAAATCTGTCCGTGTCAAGAAAAACTGTCGTCCGCCCGATGTGCCGAAACTCAACCCACTGCGCCACCGGTGCAATTGTTTGCCTCCCACACACCGAGCAGTTGAGTCCCTTTTCGTGGCAGATATCTGCCGCCCTCTCAACCGCGGCCGCCAAATGTTTCGGCCGCTCCCCTCCTTCGCGGAGCCATGCCATGACGACGTCCAACTGTCCCGAAGCCACGCAGGTGCCGAGAGCTAACTCAAACAGGGATTTCACCCCTTTCGCCTTCACGGTACTGCTGGTGGTCCGGGAGTGGAGCTGCATCTCTAGGTCCCTTGGCGCGGCGAGCTCAGTGAAAGGCTCCAACTCCAAACTAGAGTCCTGAATGGTGCCCGGTTTCAGGTCGGGGAGTGCGAAGCGGGAGAGGGTCGCGCCGGTGCTGTCCATGAACTGGACAGGCGTCCGGAATCGGACTCTCGTCGTGAGCCCATACCAATCGGGCCTTACTTTGACATTCGGGCGGGGGCCAAACGTGCGCTCTTCGTACTCGTTCGCGCCCCAACCAACGGCTAAAGCGGTGTCCAAGTCGGGCTGCCAAAACCGGTTGGGCAGGAAGTTCAAGTTGCGGAGCTTGCTGCCTTTCTGGAGGAGCCCCAGAAGTTCGCCAGGCAGGAATCGGAGCTCGTTCTGGGCGACGTTGAGGTGTTCTAGGTTCCTGAGCTTTGCAATGGCCGGTGGGATTCTCGCGAGCTGGTTGCTCCTAAGACTGAGGACGGTGAGGTGCTCGACGTTTAAAAGAGCGAGGGGAAAACTCGTAAGCTGAGTGCTGGACAGGAACACCTTGATCTGAGGGTCTCTCTGCTCGAAAGCAACGTCCTTAGCCACATTCGGTATCGGAGAGATATCAGAGATAGGTTCGAGAAGGCCTTCAGGGATGGTCTCCAGGGCCAAGCCACTGGATTGGGCAAGTTGGTTAGAGGAAGATATCAACAAACCGGGCTGAAGAGGCCGGCTCACCTAAGATCGACCTCTTCCCAGCCATTCTCAACGCAGGTGCGGATCTTGCTGTAAGCAATCCGCTCCGCCCACGTGGGCGGTGGCCGAGTCGGAGAGAGCGGCATCGTAGCGCGAGCCGGGGCGGGGGGTAGTGGTAATCTTGCAGCAGCGGGTTCCATATCGACAGCATCGTCCGTATCGCTCATGGTCCCGTCCGTTCCCATCCAGACACCGCTGTCAAGCTGTCTCTTGAACTCTCGCTTTGGGTGCTGGGCCGGATCGCCGACTCGCCTGGGCGGGGGGTAGCTTACAGGCGTGTCCTCGCCCACCCCAGAATCCGAGGATGCCGGGTGCTGATCAAACCAAGTACCAACGTACCGTCGCTTGCGGCGTCCTTCGTTCTGATAGTTGTCCAGGGTGGGATCATCGTCACTGGAAAATATGGCGGGGTCACTGGACGTTGCCGAGTGAGGAGGGGAGCTTTCGGCCTTTCTGCCTCGTTTCCGTCTAGTATTGGCGGGTAGCGAGACGGGCAAACGGGGCAGCGTAGGTTCCTCTTCTTCCATAGCTAATTGAAAGAGAACCCCGGGTTCGATTTTTGTGATTTGCACTCCTCAGGGCGGTCGATTAAGGAGCACGGGTGGCTACCTTAATTCTGCAGGCGCAGCACAAAGTCGGGTACTGTATGTAATATGTACTTGATACACGTGCCTATTACGCAGCAAAAGTTTGCGTCGAAACGCGACTGTCGGCCTTGAGAGTTTGGGAGAGCCAGGAACAGGTGTCAAGGTCGTATAGAATATATACAGTTGAATTAGAATGTCTGGGTCATGAGAGGAAAAGGTGGGAAAGAAGTCGCCGGCTCTACGCGTCAGTCGGTCGCGTCTAGAAAGTCAACATCCCGCCACCTCGGCCCCGCCAAGCCCCACACAGTACCGGGGAGCTCGAGCTAGCCCCAACTCTCGCTGGCGTCATTGAAGCTCGGGCCACCACAGCTACATAATAGGTACGGTAGGTGCACTGTACATGTAGTACTTATGCCTGTAGTTATAGTAACCCCGGTCATATCAGCTGGTCCCGTCGTCACTCTGTTCAAGGCCTCACACATCGTGTCACTGGAAGGACCTTCCAGTTGAAAAGTGGAAAGATTAGGGAACTTAACTAAGGTGAGGTGTGTTTGTTAAGCGTGTAGTACGCCTACTACCTAAGTATTTGGATGCGACTAGAGCTAAGGAAAAATGATAACGTCTGTGTGATGTAGGTCAGTACTAGTAAGTATGAAGAGACCGTCTCTCCCATGAACTGAACGCCTGAGGACCTGGCAAAAACCACGAATTGCGAGACGAGGTGTCTTATTGCCAGCAAAAGCAACTCATTCGCCAAGGCCAGAGACCAATCTCCATTATCGCAGAATGTCTCCCCTCCTATAATCAGCCTTCCTGTATTCCGGCGTCATGATCATGCTTCATCCGCAACGCCTATATGCGTCCCCACTTCCCATCACTGTGAAGTCATAGAGGACGAGACCTGATCGGCAAGCTCCAGAAGCTCGAGTTCCTCTTCCTCTCCGAGGTCGTCGTTAATGGCCTGATCAACCTGGTCGGCCATCTTGACCAGCTCCATTTCCTCGTCAGAGCCCAGGTCGTCGAACTCGGCCGTGGCCGTACCGGCGCTCACCTCCACAGTGTCCACCGTGGCAGTGGCGCTCACGCTTACGGCCATGCCCCCGTCCTCGGGCTCGTCGTCGTCCGAGATGTAGATGGGAGCCGACCCTCCGACCTCGCCTACGATCATGGACGACGCGGGCAGTCTTGCCGAGGAAGAATGCTGGGGCAGCAGCTCGTCGTCCGAGGTCAGGTCGACCACGATCTTGTCCTTGTCGTCCGCGGGACCGGGCAAGATAGCCGCGGTGAACGGGTTCTTCAGCTGCCACTCCCTCGCCTCGCGCTCCCACTCCTCCACCTCGCGCCTCTTCTCGGCCTCGTCCTTCTCCTTCTTCTTCTCCTGCATCTTTTTCTTGCCACTCCTGGCCATCAGGGCGCCACCGACGCCGGCGCCATAGCCATAGCCATGCTGCTTGTCCTCCCCGTCCTCCTGCTGCTGCTGCTGCTGCTCCTCCTCCTCCTCGTCGGCATCGTAGGCCGGTCCGTTCTCAAGCTCCAGCTTATAGCCGCATCCACCGACCATCTCGCCCTCCTTCGCGTTCCAGACCTTCTCACACACCAGCACGCGCTCCCGCCACTGGGCCGTCTCCCGGACCTTCTGGACCAGCCTGCCCCTCAAACACTCTGGGCAGCCGTAGCGAGGCGTGGGGTTGTCTCCAGCACCACCAGCCGGCGTGGGGGTCATGGTCATGGTCATGGCCGTGTTGGTATTCTCGTACATGTTCGGCGCCGCGGCTGGGAAGGGGTTGGCGATGCCGGTGCCGGTGCGGAAAAGCTCCCCGCCACCACCTCCACGGGGCGAAGAAGACTGCGCGCGGACTCGAGCCTCGGCCTGGGCCTGGTGGAATTCGGGATCATTCAGCGGGTCGCTCTCCAGCACCTCCTGGTAGTCGCAGTCCCGGACGTTATTGTAGCGGTTGCTACACACGAAGCGAAACTTGCCCTTGTGCGGCGAGTTGCCGTGCGGGTTGAAGCGGCTGCGGATGCGCCGGCCGGGACACTTGGGGCACGGTCCGTACTTCATGAGCTTGACGCCGGGGCTGGTGGTGGCAGGCGAATGGGAAGCCGCGCGGCGGGAACCCGGCGAGGCGCGAGAGCCAGCGGCGGCGGAGAGCTTGGGGTACGCCTTGTTCTTGTTCCCGTTGTTGGTGGACTTGGTCACCCGACCGCTGAGGACGCCCTGCCTATTGGAGCCCGGTCCGGAAGGGCCTTCTCTCTTGGAAGCTGTTTGAGAGAAAAAAGAAACAAAAAGTCAGTCGGTCGATCGAATTGGTGGAAGGAACAGTCAAACGAAAGAGGCAAGAAGCAGAAGAGATACCCACGTTTGCCACGAGCCATGTTGGATGAATCGACGCCGAGTAAGATATAAGTATCTTCAATGTGGCGATGACCAGGTCACTTGCCTGGGAAGAGGTCTTATGGCGAACCCTGAAGACCGTTAGAAGCCCGTCAAGAATCAAGATGCTCGAGACGGGTGGCTGTGGTTGCCTCAAGATGCCCGAGTTTCCATGAGTGATGCTTAAAAGCGAGGGGCCTGAGGTAAAGGGAAAGGAGCGTTTTTTTCTCACAAAGGTTTGGCTCTCGGTGTTTGAGCACCACACGGCCTCTCTGCTGCGGGTCACACGCTCAATGACGGGATACGGCGGAGAATAGAGCGGAGAGCTTGGGGTTCACACTGTCGAGCCCACCCCACAGGTGTAGACGACAAGAGGAGGTGTGTGGTTCTCACTGTGAAGCTGAGATACTCCCGGGCCGAAGTGGCTATGGGATGAATGAACGAATGTTGGGACGGGCGGGTATGGGAAAGAGGAAGCCTTGCCGCCTAAGGCAAATAAGGACTCGAACAAGAGAAAAAGGGGAGGGGGGCTTGCCTCTCTGGTTGTTGAAATAATTCCGGAGGAAAGAAGTGTGAATCTGGAAGCGGTCCGAGGATAAACAAGTGTGTTTTTCGGGAGCTCTGCCGAGAACTGCTTCACCCCAGGAGACAATAGCCTCTACGAAAAGCGAATACCTGCGCGGCCGGCAATAGACAATTGATGGTCTGGAGCCAGGGGTGCAAAGTGACCATCTAAGCAGCTTTCCGGTTCGCACGTCCGGGACCAGCATTTCATGTCGAGACTAGCACGCCGGGAGTAATAAAGAGGAGAGCGGCTCCGGGTAGGATACCATGCTCCCCTACATTCAATCAGTCGACAGCGGCAAGCTTACATTAAACAGCGACCAAAGACAATGGACAAACCCAGTGGCGCCTAATAGGATCTGTCCACTACATTGCTCACGACAAGCCCCCCAGGGATGGCAAGCCCGCATACGGCTCTCTGCTTGCCGTGATAACCTCCGGGAGTAGACTGGTGATCAACAATTAACAACAGCAATGAGCTGGGCATGTTCTTTTTCCTCCTAGCTGTATCCCCTCAGTATGTCCTCTTGATGATCGTTTCCAGCAGAGGAACTGAGGAACTCGATATCGACATAGAAGGAGCTATGGATAGCTTATGGTGTTTAATGATCTTAAATCCAGTGTTTGTTATCCTGCTAACTTGTGCTAAGACCTTCAGATTTCGAACTGTGTAATTGTTGTTGAAGAGTACCTATTGCCCATATCCATTCACAAGACATCTTGTCACATTTACACCGCTCAGGGCTCCAGGTAAGTGAGCTCAAGAGATCAGGTTCGATTAGAAGTTATACAGTTACCTTTTCTTCCACACTTCGTATCCCATGACGCAGCGAACCTCAGGCACGCCATCATCTCTTGGGTGTGTTCAAGTGCGTCCGCTTCATGCATGGGATTTAAATCATTGCCGTTTATGGCTCAACATGGAAAGAAGCGATTTCACATGGTGAACTTTGAGCCGTAACCCCTGTTATAAATCATTCTATAGATAGGTACCTGTATGTTAACATATCCTCGAACTTACTCCCTAACTCTAACTACAACTTCCTGACACTCGGGTACACCACCTGACTAGAATTCAAACCCCAGAATTCGCTATTTTATTCTCTAACTAGACATTCCTTGTAGCTCAGTAATACTCACCAAAACTTACCTCAGCTCGACGTTGGTTCACCTCCTGTCCTGCACGGAGGAGGAGCACACACTAGGTAAACCACGATCTTTCACACTACGCTTGTCTCCAGAGTTCAGACACTGTGGGCTACCCGTATCATCTCCTAAATCGTGGTTCTGCGACGTATAGGATGAGCTCAAGGTCCAGAACTCACGCGTCCTAGGTAGGCAAGCACCACACTCTTTCATTGTTTTTCAGTAGCTCACGTTGAGGACCGCGTAAGCTACTAACAAATGCTTCAAAGGAAGCACGGTCCTGTGAATGTCTGCCATGGATGTCCAGTGTTTATCAGGTTGCGATGCGACAAAAGGAAGCCTTTGGCCGTCTTCGGTGGATAGCGTTGAAGTGTGTGCCTTGGAACATATGATAAGGTAGCTACTAGTAGAGTCTTTGGCAGGAAACTGCATACCTGGTAGGCACCTGACGACCTTGCAGAAAGGTAACCCAGAGAGCCAGCAGGAACCCTTGTGGGTTTCCTCGACCCACAACAACGGTCTATTGCAGTTCTCTATATTTTCGCTCACACACTCATGGTTGGCTACAACGCATCCAACACATCTCTGGGGAACCATCCGACATGCTACCCCAAACAACCACCGCTTACGGCAGCAGTCTCTTTGGTGTTCGCGGATAGAACGCTGCCAAGTGGACACTCGGCAGGTTAAGATACCACGCCACAACACGGTCCAAGCCAATACCACCACCGCCGTGGGCGGGGACACCTGCCTGTCGGAAAATGTCGACATACTCCTTGATACCAGGGCTCGCGGGATCGATTCCCTTGGTGCGGATCCGCGCCTCCAGCTCGGCCGGGTCGTTGATACGTTGCCCGCCGGAGCAGATCTCCTGGCCCCTCATGAATAGATCATAGGCGTTCGTGACCTTGCGGTTGGTTGGGTCCTCCTTGGCGTAGAAGGGACGGGCGCTCTCTGGGAACTTGTCGAGGACATAGAAGTCGGTGTTGTACTTCTTGCGGATGAGCGCGCCGAGCGCCTTCTCCTGTGGCGTGCTCATGTCCTCGTCGTCGCTGACATTACGGAACTCTTCGGGGCCCTCTTCCCGAAGGAGCTTCTGGCCTTCCGCGAAGGTTAGGCGGACTGTCTTGCCGAGCTCGGGGAGGAGGAACTCCTCGGACGGATAGACCGAGCGGACCAGAGCAATCTCGTCCGCACAGCGCTGCTTGATGTTCCTGAAGATGTGAAGGAGGACGCCTTCGAGCATGTCCTGGTTGCCGTTAGCCACAGTGGCGGGTTCCCAGTCGGGCGACTTCGAGCAGCACATACCAGAACCTCCCGGTAATCCTTCTTGATCTCCATCTCCATATCTAGACCGGTAAACTCGGTCATGTGTCTCGGCGTGTTTGAGTTCTCGGCTCTGAACACGGGGCCGATGCTGAATACCCTCTTTCTGCCGCCTGCAATTTCAATCTGCTTGTAGAACTGGGGTGATTGAGCTTGGATGCGTTAGCACTTTCCACAGTCGTCGTAGAGCCAAGGACAACGACCCACCAAGGTACGCATCCTTTTCAAAGTAGGGCAGGCGGAACACGTTGGCACCACCTTCCGATGCCGCAGCGATAAGACAAGGGGGCTCAAACTCCTTGAAGCCGTGGGACCTCAGGTACGACCGGTACAGCTCCTTCATCTCGGCCCGAATGTCGGCAATAGCTTGCTGGACGACTGACCGCTTGTGCATGACAATGTTGTCAAGGTGCGTAAGCATACTCGCCGCTGGAATACCTGCCGGCTCACCGGCAGACGCAATGCTCAGCTTTTCCACACCCTGCTCCACTGGTACGTCCTCGTCGCTGAAGTTTGCAATCGGCCGGTTCGCCGCAGCGAGGGTCATTCCCAGAACGGCAGGCGCAGCGGCGTGGATAAAGCATTTGGTGATATGCAGCTCGTAGTTGGAGACCCGGCAGCTCTTGACGGGTTCGAGCGGCTTCTGCACCGTGCCCTCGACAACGACGAAGCTCTCCGGGTTGATGGCGCCAACCCACTTGACCATTGGCCGGCTGACAGGCGTGCCCTCCGGACTCGCGGCGACGACACCTTGAATTGACCAGTTACCCTCCTCGCGCAGCTCGACGAAGGCCATCTTGGCGCCCTGCATGCGCGCGTTCTGGATCCATGCGCGGAGCTCGACCTTTTTGCCCACATGCTCCTCGCCCAGCGTCTTGAGGTTAACCTCGACAGCGTCGGGGGAGAGCTTCGTCTCATGCGTCTCCTGGCCGTAGTTGTCCTTGGCGAGGTCCTCGGTCTGGGCTTGGGACCCGGACGCTGCTGCTGCTGCTGCTGCGCGCTCGGCAGCTCGGCGGGCCTTTTCGGCCTCCTTCTTCGCCTTGGCCTCGGCCTTCTTCGCAGCCTTCTTCGAGATGCTACCGTCCTCGCCGCCCTCGGCAGGAGGGGCCGCAGCAGGAGCCTCCGCTGGGGGAGGCGCCGGGTTCGTGGAGGGCTCAGCCATTTTATGCTCGTTTATCGGTGGGAAGGGCAAAAGTTCTCGACAAAGGTTCGAAATAGGTGGAGGATGGGCTCGGATCGAGTGAAATATCCGACGCCTCCAGCTGTCGCGTGAGTCGGATACTACGAGTCACACCTCAGGAGACCTCGGCCTGACACGTCCAAACAAGGAGTTGAGGGGCAGCCGATCTTTTTGGCGGGGCATGGAGGGGCAGCTTCAAGCAGGCTTATCAGGGACTCAACGGCGCTCTAGAGCCCTAACCCTGATATTGCATGTGGATGTCACTCTTAGAGATGTACTAGGACCTAAGGTACTTCTAACCTCCCATATCTATCTCGTTCGCGGTAATGACGTGTATGATAGATTGTTGATTGGGGAAATGGACTACTGAAGTCCGGAGCTATGCAAGAGTGAACCTTTCATTATCTGGTGGTTTCTCATCTTCTGACAGGAGAGCACGTGGACACCTGGTACTACAATATCCAGTTACCGGGCCTCCACATGTCTGTATCGCCGTAAGCGAATTTGCTCAGTCCCTTATTCAACTATCGAAGCAGCAATTACATCAAACCCAAACACGATCCACGGACCTATTTGTAGACGGCGGACGCACCTTTCAGACGCGGTTGGCAACCATGGGCCCGAAACGCAACCACAGCGCGCTTGCAGCGGATGACAACGAAGATCCGTCCTCCCGCTCGTCTAGCAAGCGACGCCGCGAGCAGCAGGGCTCGAAGCCGAGACAGGGAGAGGGCAAACCCGACCCGACTTACGGCCAGCGAGTCGCCTTCCCCGGTCTCGACGATGATGAGCCGGCGCAGGTAACCGACGATGACCTGGAATTCGAGGAAAACGGCGACGCGCTCGCCTATCTCAGAGCCGTCCGGTAAGTTTTACTTCCTTCCCCCCTTGTCCCCGCCATCATCGCCCAACATCTGCTAAACCGCTGTTCCCGTTCCCCAGCCGACTACAGCCCAAAGCGGCGAGATTGGAAGAGACATGGTAAGCTAATGGTAAGTATCTCACAGGCAAGAAGCAAGCAGCGTCCCGCATGTCCTGGTAGCGCCCAGAGCGGGCCCCCAGCTCCCTCCACACCTCCAAAGCTCGGAGGACATCGACCGCAGCATCTACGACAACGGAGTGGGCGACTCGCGCGGCTACTACCATGATGGCGCATACACCGCGATGCCCTCGGACTCCGCGTCTGTCTCCTCTTCAGAAGAAGAAGAAGCAGCAGAAGAAGGGGAAGAAGTCGATCCTGCGGACCCAGACCGCATCGCCGCGCGGAGCGCCGCGCTTCGCAAAGCCTATTTCGCCTCCCTGACATCGCAGTTCCTCGCCCTGCGGCGCCTCCTCCACCGCGACCCGCCGCCGCGCCTCGTCGCGTCCTTGTCCCGGGACCACGGCACCGAAGTGGGCTCCTTCGGCGCCAAGTCCTCGACCTTCCGCATCTGGACGTGGCGCATTCGCTACACGGACCCGCTGCCCGTGCAGGTCGCCGCGCTGGACCGGCAGAGTGTGCTGAAGCTCTTGCGCGTGATCTTGGGCGGCAAGTTCATCCGCCGCGGCTATGAGCTGCGCGAGCGGACGAGCCGGTGGATCTGGGCGTTGCTGGCGCGCTTGCCCGACCGCGGCGAGATGGATTATGCCGAGGTGGGGTGGGTGAGGGAACTGGGAAAGAGGGCGGTGCTTATGATGGTCAGTATCGCGCAGATGGAGGCGCTGAGGGAGGAGGTGGATGGGGATTTGGGAGGTGCGGTCGAAGGGGAAGGAGACGACGAGGATGAGGAGGGCGGATATGTGGGTGAGGTAGTTGTTGATGAAGGGGACGAGGGAAAGTGCGTTGCTGCGCCACAGGAGCATGACAACGGCAAGGACGAAACGGCGGGAGATGTGACGGAGTCCAAAATCGTGAACCCGAACGTCAATGCCGTGCAGGACGACGAGAACGGGGAGTTGGACATGGACATCGACGATGGGGAAGTATCTGATGACGAGGGAGCCACAAATGCTGGGAACAAAGACGTCGGAGCCGACGACTTGGCAGCAGCGAAGTCACGGCTTCTAGCCCGGCTCCAGGATGCCCAGGACATCAAGCCAGAGGAGCCTGCCGATGCCGCCGAGGCGGACGCTGACGAGCACCAGCGCAGCGGGGACGGTGAGGAGCCAGCGACTATGTTTGACGAGATCAGATCGCGCGTCAACATGCGGGCAACCCTGAACATGATTCTGACTGTGGCCGGTGAGTTTTATGGGCAGAGGGACCTGCTGGAGTTTCGGGACCCTTTTCCTGCGCTGTAAGTCTGACGGCCATGTTTGCATGTTGAAACATTCATGATGGCTACCTAGGCTGGGTCTATGTGTTTCCAAAGGTAAATTGTTATTTAATGTCTATACCATTCGCAGGGCGCTAGGGAAATGTAGCTATACCTGAAGACTTGGAACTTGAGTGAATCCGAGCTTTGGTTTTTGACAAGTCGCTGCCCTCGGTATGATAACTGATCCCACAGCTAAAACCTAGAACGCCATATGCCTTTGGAAAAGAATGCAGTTCGCAGAAGACCACCATGGTATAATGCAACCCGTTCATCCCAGCCGATCGAAGCGGAACCCAACCACACCACGTAATACCACCAACGCCAAAAACGCTACAATGCAAAACACACCAGCACCCTAGGCATCAGTTCGCCCTGTTAAAAACCGTAAGACCCCACTACTCAATCTCCATGTTCCCGTCCACGCCCAGTCCATAATCCAGGAAACTGGCCTCTTCGAAATCATTCCCATCCACCATGCCCTGGATATCGACCATGATATTCTCTTGTCCCACTCTCGCTTCGTCCCCGGCGGTCGCGACCTTTCTGCCCTGCCTGGGCCGCCGAGGCACAGCTAGCAACCGTGCATTCTGCCACAATCCGGCCGGAGGAGTTAAGCTGCGCGGCGAAATCTCCTCTTCAAGCCAAGCATCGTGGCTGTCGCTACGTAGGCGGAAGGGGCCGTTATGTTGTAGTGGGTTGCAGGTGATTTCGTCTTCCTCGGCGGTGAAGGAGCGTTTGCGGGTTGAAGCAGTCGCCGTGGTGGTATTGAGGTTGGGGCTCGTGAAAGAGGTGAAGTTGCTTGCATCGCTGGCTACCGTATCTTGACTGCTTGTGAGGCCGGGCATGGCATCTTCATCGTCAGAAGTGCTGTGTGCTGGTTGGAAGGCCAATCCTCCAACTTTATTGATTCCGCAGAATGGCTCGAGCTCGCGCATCGTTGACGCATACGCTGGCGTAATTGCTGCCGGAGTTTGGCGAGAATTCCTTGTGCTGTTGTTGGTTTCCGCCCAGAGCGAGAAGGCGCTGTAGGTGCTGCCCGTCTTGTAGCCTTCCGGGATGGCCTTGCGGACCCGCATGCCGACCGTCAGAAGGTCGGTTTGTACCTGTGGTGTGAGATGAGGAGAATCGAGGGCGGTCTGCTTTGTGGAAGTCGACGCAGAATCAGCGCATGTGGTTGAGGACGAGGTCTTCGCAAAGAACGAAGTGATTTGGCGTTGCGAGGGATCGCTGGCTGCGCCGGCGAATTGGCGCTTTGTGCGAGGGCCCGACATTGCCTTTTCTTCTCAATCCTGGGGTTTTCAATCGATTGTTATGTGTGCGCACGCAGAAACTGTCTTGAATAATGCTGTTGCTGTCGGGAATATCGTGTCGTGTGTTGGTTGTTGAGAAACGGATGGAAGGACAAAGAGGTTGGGAAAGAACGATGGGTTAATCGTGGAGGTTCCCAAGTTGGAAGTCGCGACCGCGTTTTGACGCGTTTAATTGAGTGGGGCCTTCTGCTATGAGGTGGTTGGTTGTCGCTCACAACTGAAGCTTCCCTCGAGTTAGCAGCGAGACCGTTGAACTTGTTTGCCAATAACGTTACCCAGCGGCGCATGTCCTTGAATATCTGAAGCATCCGCGTCCTTAACTTCAGGAGCAGTGCAGCCTTTTTGACTATTTCTTCTTTCTCCCACTAGGACAAGCCCTTCGCCGCAATCTCGCGTGTGCATGCTTGGGTAAGGCTCTTGTGAAACAAGCATTGTGGGCTCCTCAGCTTCGGAAGTGGCTGGATATTGCACCATGCCGATAAGCTCGTGCAGAACGGGCCACCGGCCATACCACAGTAGGTAGCATGAAACAATTCCAATTCGAGTCTGGCACAGAGAGCTTGGGTTCCAACCTTAAAGCATTCATGAAAGTCATCCATGGCGGCCAGGAATTGGCCTCGGTTGGGTGAAACTACTAGTATTCTAAAAATACACAACACCGTCAGGCCCCACGCATGTCATCTTCCACTTCCATTCATAACATCATCAAGGCCTTCATGCTTTGCAGAGGATTTCAAGAATATATAGCGTGCAAAGAGGGGTTGCAATAACATGTATATGGAGGGCGTCGCTGTGGTTGTCCCATTTAGTGCATAAAAGCCGGCCAGAGAATAGCACGGAGCCGGAGCATTATCCGTCACATCAGATTGTTGAGCATAGAGGTGTTGTGGTCATGGAATCTCATCAATTTGTCGTAGAACGCGACCCGATTTTCCCCCTCCCACTGCACCGAGGTCCTCGGCGGTCCTCAGCGATCCCACGTCCTCGCGTTTAGCAGCCTACCAGCCGCCCATGGCAGGTCCGTCTAAACGCTTGTGAAAATGCCTCTGCCAACGATCCTCCCAATGCAGTATCATCTGCCTGTACAGCCAAAGACAAGACCAAGGTTCGGAAAACGCAGATTGAGAGAAAGTCGGAGTAAGTCGATGATGCTAGATATCCGGACCCCAAACGCCATCCCAGGTTGCTGTGCGGGGTGATTTTTGGCGAATCCATCTTCTATCCGCAAATGAGATTGATTTGACGATCGAGTAATGAGTCTAGACGCCCAACTCAAGCCAGCCTTGCAGATACCGAGAAGATCCCATTACCATGCCATTATGCCCAGAGAAAGAAACAGCCCCAAACAGACCGCTTACTTCCTCCGGAATGAGCAGCCCTCGGTGAGTCTCGCCTTGCCACCGGTGGGCTGGCAGAGGACTGTCGTGCAGCCCTGGCAGATGACGACGGTTTGGGCGTGGGAGAAGACGGTGGTGATGGTGAAGCAGCCGGGGCACTTGACGTCCATGAAGAAGGAGCGGGGAGCAGGCACAAGCATCTGCGGATATTGTCAGCATCAGCCATCAACAAACAAATCATCTGCTTGCGGTTTGAGCGTACCTTGAGCTTGTGCTTGCGGGCCTCGGCGGCCGGGCTGGGGTTGAGGAGATCAACTGCGAGAACCTTGGAAATAAACAACCATCAGCAACATGGCTCAACCCATCAGAGCTTCATCCTGCCCGCTGATGTCCGTCTCTCTCCATATCGATCCATGATTCGTTGTAGCGCGGAGTATCGCCAAAGTCTATGATATTCGACGTCGATTTCCGGCCTTTTTTCAACGTGTCGTTGATGCAATCCTCGTGACCCTCAAGACGGACATCGAACGGGCAGAATCGCACAAAGTCGGCAGAAATTCGCTTCTTACCATCTTGTCTGATTATTTCCCGTACGTGGAAAGGACGAGCTGATGCTTGATTGATGAAATCTGGGTCGGTTGGCGGCAGACTTTGCTCGTTGATGGTTGCGGAGGGGATTTTCAGAGGCCCAGCAGGAGCAAAAGTCAAGAAGCAAAATTTGGGACTGTGAGGAGCGGGAGGCAAAATTGGCTAGCCTCGGCGACCCTCAGTTAGGGCTTGCTGGAGTGACCAATCATATGCAGGCTAACCCTTGCATTTGTCGAAAGAAGCGGAGCTGGACTTCCGGCGAGGAGCCTCTGAGGTGGTGGGGTTACACTGTACCACCGCGGAGGCGGGGCATCGAGGTACCTAACCCTACAAGGTACCTGGATGTATGCCATCACTTTCACTCGAGGAGCTAGCATCGCGTCCTCAACACTATCAGGCAGCAACATGGAGGAAACATAACAAAGTTACCCGTGGCTTAGAGCGATCCGTATCGAACCAAACCGTCCATAACCGAGACTACGAATCTCCTGACCTCTTCCGCTCACACACATCCTCAGTTCTGAACTCGTGGCTTCCTTGCACCTCAAGATGGCAGCCCCCGCGGACCAACGGATCGCGGTCCCCATCGATGACCCAAACGCGGATACAGAATGGTCCAGACCGCTTCGCTTGCATTCTACCTTCGTTCTAGTACTTACAGTATTACTCACAGGAACGACATTCTGCGCAAACACGGGATCATCCCGGAGAAGCCCCCATCCCCGACCCCGCTCATCGAAGAGGCCATCCTCGAAGCGCGCCGGCTCGCGCACGAGAATCGTCTAGAAGGCAAAGACCTGTCCGACCTCTCCGACCTCGAAGACGAGGAAGACGAGGCCTTTCTCGAGCAATACCGGCAGAAGCGCATGCAGGAGCTCTCGGCGCTGCAGAAGAAGTCCGTCCACGGCGCCGTCTACCCGATCTCCAAGCCCGAGTACCAGCGCGAGGTCACCGACGCCTCCCACAACGGGCCCGTGTTCGTCAATCTCACTTCGCCCCAGGGCAGCAACGTCGAGTCGCGTGTGCTGTCCCAGCTCTGGCGGCAGGCGGCGCAGGAGTATGGCGAGCTCAAGTTCTGCGAGATGCGCGCCGACAAGGCGATTGAAGGGTATCCGGAGCGCAACTGCCCGACGATTCTTGTCTACAGCAAGGGGGATATCGTCAAGCAGGTGGTCACGTTAGCGACGGTGGGCGGCGTCCGGATGAGCATGCTGGATCTGGATAAGATTCTGGTGGAGGTGGGCGCGGTGAAAGATAGTGATATGCGGGTGATCAAGCGGAGGCGGGCGGCGGAGGATGGCGAAGAGGAGGGAAAGGCAGCTGGTGCGAGCAGAGGTATCAAGAGCAGTAGGGACGCGATGAAACATGATGACGATGACGATTGGGACTGAGCGCCCCTGGCTGATTTTGGGGTTGGGTCACTCGGCGAGAGCGAGCCGGGCCATCTCATGAGGGAAGTCGAAGGTTAGCCTGTGGGGTTATGGCTCTGGCTGCTCGAGCGTCTGGACCACCTGGCTGGGGTTGTGCCTGACTCTGACACCTCCCCTCCCACTCTGGCACCTCCCCTCCCTAGCCTTCTGCCATTCGAGGCCAAAGGTTGCCTAGTGGTTTAGGGTAGACGGCCGAGGGGTGCGAGGGACCGCTGAAGCCGACTGCGTTGGGCAGTTGAGCGTCAGCCATGCCTCGAGGAGAAAATGCTTGTTCCAGACCGCCCGAGGATAGGGATTTGTGCCAATTATCTTTGCTCTGTTCTGTCTACTCTGAAAACTGACGATAGTCTGGCTACCCATAGCTCTCTGTCCATTATCTTAGTAGCGGTCAGGCTTCATCAGGATGGGGTCAATAAGAACTCAGCAAGCATAATAAATCGCTTAGTGATGGCAAATAACTCAATATTTCTCAGAATGGAGAGTTTATCATCAGACATGAATACGCAGAAAACCCAAGGATCAACTTATACCCATCATGATCACCGCGGCGCTCCGGATATGGAAATATCTTGGGTGTAAGTCGTACTGCACACTACCCCATACAACCACAATAAACAGGAATCCATTGCAAGGATGATATTAGCGCAAGCCATGTCTGCAGACACATGGCCTAGTGACTCCGTGACCCTCCGAAAACAAATTACAAGAAGCAATCCGGTATTACCTCCCTTCCCTTACGCTATGCCCTGTACTCGAATTGGGGGAAAAGTAGATAACCTCAACGCCGACCTGTACCCCTACACCCTCGAACAGTCTACCGAGACGCCAGAAAAGCCCCCTTTCTTGGATCTGACTGCCGAGATCGAAGATTAAAATGCCAAAATATCGCGTGAACGGCGGGCCGAGGAATAAACGATTTCCTAAAACTGTCCGACCCGCTCGGTGCCACAAGCAAAGAGGCTGACATGGTGGCCTCCACGTGCGGCACAGCCCAGGAGCATCCTATGCGGGTGGAATGCGGTGGCAGTGAGGGGGCCTGCCTTGTGGCCTTGCAAGAAGCTTGAGTACGGCTCAACGCGGGTGATCTCGTGCCCGTCAAGGTCGAAAATCTTGACTAGATGGGTAGATGTGCCCCTGAAACACAGTTAGTATGTGAATGTTATGTGGAAGAGCTCGCGGTGGGAAGTAACTTACACAGCAAAGACGGGCAAATGCTCATGCGTGCTCGCCGTCCGCAGGACATCATTGGTCGTCTGGAACGTCTTCAGGGGCTGCTCCATGCGGATGTCCCAGAGAAGAACCTTGCCGTTGCGACTAGCAGACAAGAGCTCGCGCTGGCCCCCGCGCTGCATGTGCACCGAGCGCACCCACTGCCTGCTCTCGTCCTTCCATTTGCGGACCATGGCCTCCTGTGGTCTCATGCGCGTGTCGAAAACACGGATGGCGCCGTCACCGAAGCCGGCAACGAAGATGTTGCCGGTCATCTGGTCCGAGGTTAGCGATGTGACACAGGAGCCGGACCGCGCCGGTATCTCGTGAGTGCACATTTCGTGGCCCGCATTCCAGATCCGTATGACTCGCTCGTCGCCTGCAACCAGCACGTGGCCGTTGACCTGCTGCCATTCGAAGACCATCCCGGAGTTGACGTTGGAGGGAACCATGTGGGTCAGTGCACGCCACGAGGATGCAAGTTCTACGCTTGCGTCACTGTCGTAGTGGTTGTAAATGCGGATGACACCGTCCGAGGAGCCCGTCATCAACAGGGCTTGGTCATCCTCGTTGATGAACTTCATGTCTGAGATCTTGGAGCCTTCTGGGTTGCCGTTGGAGAAGCGACTCTGCCGGGTATTGGTCTTCCAGTCCCAAATCGTCACGGTGTTGCCGTCATCGGCAACCGCAAGGTGGTTTTCGAATTGGTGGAACGTCATCTTGGATGGCTGAGAGCCAGTAAGAATCACACCGGCTTGACTGTTCCACTTGTGTGTTCTGGCGTGCGTCTTCTGCGGCTGTGTCTCTCTAAGGACAGCCTCGTTACGAGAGCGCCGCCATAGCCGCTCGTTGTACTCCCTGCTGCCGGGCTCTTCGCCCTCGGGTGCCTTCATCTGAGGCTCCCGGAAGTACTCCGTTGACCAGTCCAAAAACGTACTGGCCAAGGGCAGGGCGGGCATTTCTTTGAGCTTGCGCTCCTGGTAACCAGCGCACAGTGGTTCAGGGGCAACATGATAGTTCGATGGAGGCGCACCTTGGTCATGCTGTTCCGGGGGAGCATTTTCCAGACTCGGACCCTTGCGGCTCCGTTGCGAGAATGACCTCTGCAAGCCGGGTGTTGCGGGCGGGGTTGAAGAAGTCTTGGAGGAACCATCCGCCGCTCCCATAAGCGGCCCAAACAGATAGCTTGCGGTCCGTTTGAGGAGACCCGGAGATGGCAACGGCTGAGCCGCTGCAGTACGGGTGCCCGCTACGCTTGTCCTCTGGCTCATGTCTCCTCTCGACACTTTCCTAGCACGCCGGAGGATCTCGTCCATGAGATTGTGTGCGGTTGCGCCGATCGGCGATTGCAGCAGGGCGTGGTGGACATAGTCGAGAATGGTGGTGGCGTCCCTCTGTACCTCGGGGTGCGGATCGACGCTCAGAATGTTGATGTGCTTCCAACATGCTGCATACACGGAGTCGTGTGCCACGCCAAACGCGGTGGGCTTGATGGTGCCGTCTTTCTCACGGTGCTCGCGTCTCGCATAATGCAACCCCATCTTGTGTTCCAGGCCGTCCTCTGGCGGCGGGAACAGCTGGTACTCCTTCTCCTCCAAGAGCTGCTCGTAGGCCGCAACAATAAACTTGGGTTCGTAGCGAAGCACGAAATGCGAGAAGAAAACGAGGAGTTCCTTCCTGACGATCGGGCTGCCGTCGGTAGCCATCTCCAGCATGGCCCAGGCAATGCCTTCCTCCATCCTCGCCACCTCATCGGTTAGATCGGGAATGCCGAGGAACGTGGTCATGGCGTGCGCCATAGCGGCGCGGACTTCGGGCTGGGGATCCTTGATCAAGAAAGAGAGCTTATGATGAGCATTCTCCCGGATACCCCTCCACTTTGCATCCGGGAGATCTCTCCACAACTGACTGATACACAGGCACGACCATTGCCGGAGCAGTGGGTTCTCCGGGTGCGCGATATGGTGAAGGCAGTAGGTCATGATGTCGGTCGAGTTGCAAACGATCTGCCCGGGCTTGAATCCCTTGCACAGCATGGCCAAAATGAAGGCGCACATGGCCTTGTGCTCGTCGAGGACGGGCCCGCCAACGAGCGGGAAGCTCTCTTGCGGCTTCATGATGACGGCGAAATACGTGTAGCCGTTGTCTTTGATCAGGTCCTGCTGGCAAGAGATGTCGACGGCGAGAATACGTGTCCAGATGAAGACCATGACTGGCTTGAGCTCCTGCGCAGCCGATTGCAACAACTTCAACACGTAAGGGAAGATGCCAATGCTCAAGGCCAGCTGTACCGCCCACGGGCCGAGGTCAAGGAATCTACTCAGCAGGATCAAGGCTCGGAGCCGATGCTGTTGACTGAGGAGGACCTGAAGCACCACAGGAAGCTGGTCAGGGGGCTTTTGCGAGACTGCGTCACCTCTAGTCAAGTAGATCTCGAAAGCCGTGAGCTGCTCGGTGAAGAATGTCGAGTTGACATACTCGTACTGGAGGCCCTCCGTCTCCTTTCTCTCCAGCATGGGCAACTGCGCGAGCGCCATGTCTACAGCGAGGTCCCAGCTCTCCCACAGTGGATGCCGGCGGGTGTCAGGCAACTCAGGGTAGGACTGGGGGTGGCATCCGTAGACAGGCATGATGCGCTGAGCCAGGAGGAAGTTGCGGAACAGGGCCGCCACTTGGGTGAGCGCGTCAGCATGGCACAGACACGAGGTAATTTGGAGGGATGATGATGCGATGAACATGCTTACCCATCAAGTCTTGCCGGAAGAACTTGCGGAACAAGGGTCGCGGGAGAGTTGTCCAGGCAATGGTATCCGTAATAGCCGTAAATATCCAGTTCAGTTCTCCCAGAGGCGTCCGCCGTTCCTGAAGTCTCCCCGGAAGCTTCCTCGCTCTCTCGGGATCGATCTTCTTAGTCTTGAGCGGGTTTTGCAGAACGAAGAACCAGAGTGCCATCTCAATTGGCGTGGTCAAGCAGCAAGTGAAGATATCTGCCGGGATACGATGGTTCGTAGGGAGGTTCTCCTTGGAGTCGCAGGCGGCTAGATGGATGTAAGGGCGGTAGACCATCTTCTCGTAGTTGGCATCCTTCGAGGCCTGTTCATCCTCCTCTTGCTCGTGCTTCTCAACGAACTTGTGGTAGTTCTTGATGATGTTGCCTGCCTCGGAGCAATCCCACACGAAGATCGTGGGAGCCTGCAGCCACTGCTGGAGATCATACAGCGACACGGGAATGTACTGAGTATAGTTCTTATTAAAAACCCAGATCTCGCCAGACGCGGTCGGCTTCGGGACTCCATGGCCGTTGTAATGGAAGAGGACTCGCTCGTCCTTGGCATTCCGGCGAAGGGATATGCAGAATTTCTTCGTCTCTTCTATCGACGGGTCGAGATACTGCTTGTACCGGGTGCGGAGGGCGAGCGTCTCGTACTGGGTCTGCAGCGCCTTGCCAATGTTCTCCAGTGCCTTTCCTACGGGCGGGACGGTGGGATCCTGCCAGGCCTCGAGCTTAGCGCCCGGTGTGGTCCGCAGTTGGTCAGGCGGCTCGACACCAATGTTCAGGCATATGGCGATGGCGGCGGACACGGTTTTGAGCCGGTCACGCATTCGCCAGTCCTGCAGCTCGAAGGCTGGGGTCTTTGGCTTGCCTGTCGTTTCATGCCGTTTTTCGGTGAAGTACATGTACCAGTTCTGGTTAAGATAAAGTCAGTCACAGCTGGTTTTCATTATCAGTCTGCACTTAACCGTGAAACCAGACGCAAGGCACTGCAGCGCTCCTCTCAATGGCCTGGACCATCCGGAACCATGCGGAACCATGCGGAACCCATCATGAGGTCGGTCCGGACCCGTGGTGCGCCTCAAGCGGGTATGGAGTGCACTGGCCGCTTCACTTACGCGCCGAAGGCGAAGACAGCAAATCGCAAGAATGAGATCACTTACATTAGCAAGCTGAGCGATGATGTCCTCGGACAAGTAATGATCCTCAAAGCCATGTCTGGCGCCCAGGTCGTAGTATTCCTCATCGACATCGTCATCAATCCCCTCGTGCCGCAGGCCATATTCGCTTTTGGAGCGAAGCAGTGGCGGCTTCGCTGGTCTTGCAGCAGCAGCGCGTTGGTCATCGTCGCCATGTCCGTCTTCAGCTCGATTGATTGACGGAATACCCTGCTTGTCTCCGGGCGCACTCGACGGCCGTCGAGACGACGGACCAGGCGACGCCGACCTCCTTCTCCCATCGGCAATCTGCGGTCCGGGTCGTGAGTGAGCGCGGCTGGGAGACATAGCGCGCATGTTGCCGTTCTGCCCCGATGCTGATGCCGACACCTCGGCGTACTGGGCTTGGATTAGCGACACAGCGTGAGTGGTTTGGCGCGAGAAAGAGCCGGGGTGACGGGCGGGCGACGAAGCAGCCGACATGTCACGGGCAGGGACCCTGGAGAATTGGGCTGAGCCTTGCCCTCGCGCGAGTTGGGCAGGCTGCGGCACGTCCAAAGAAAGGGCCGTCATGATGTGCTAGCCCTGGGGTCAAACCATGGTCCTGCAAGCGGGAGGCAGAGATCGACAATGTAATGTGCACGTTTCCTCCGGCGTGCCTAGTGAACGTAGAGGTGTAGTCGGGGTGGACGGAGCTGTTTGTTTCCGGATGACAGGGCGGCGGCAGAAGCCACAACGAGTGTTAACACACGGGCATCGGAAGCGAAAGAATTATCGGGGCGCTTCGCCTATAGGGCTTGGAAGACTGAGAATGTTTTGTTTATCTCAGGGCTTGGCGATAGCACAAAGTCGTAAAGAACGCCTCAATCAAATCCCCCGAATCCTTACTCGAACCGTGGATGGGAGGTGCTTGACGTCGGTCTTAAAGTCAGGGTCGGGATTAGTTACTCCCGTCACCATGCAGAGGTCCTTGGCTGCCCTGACCGGGACCCTCACCGCCCAGAATTACCTTCTGTACATAACTAGTAGGCCCCCACTGCCCCGCAAGCTGGTAAACGCGTCATTTGATAGCCTCATGGGGAAGCTGCGGCTGAATACCTTATGACACGTGATGAGCTGAACCAGAGTGTGTCGGAGCCTCGCTATCATCACTGTAGCATGCCATTGTGTCCACTTATTTGATCTGGATTCCTTCTAACCGTCTACGGCCTACTATTTATTGTACAGCATTTGCCACCATCGGGCTTGAACACGGTCACAGACTACAGTAGCTGACGTTTTGCAGCTTTGTGGTGAGTGCGGTGCGCAATAACGTTATAGGTCAATAATAACGGAGTTCGGATCAAACTAGTCAGGGGAGTTACGGTAGCCGATGTATTTCACGAACACACTTAAGAGCTACATACCTACCTAGGTAAGTACCTTAGGTAATAAGGTGTGTTATCCGTACCTTCCACAGACCGGGCAGGTCGTTGCAATCGGATGGCGCCCCAAGGTACATGCCCCTCAATGTGTAGTACTGGCACGGTAAGGTGGTTCCGTGGTGTATCTGGAGCATGAACATCGACAAACCTACCTTATTAGGGACCTTATCAGTCAATTTGGGCAGTTCGCTAAGAAACATGAAACGGCTACTTTGGGGGGCCAATACCACCTCCCAGCAGAGGCGCCATCAGCGCCATCACTATGCGTTTTGTCCTGTCAACCCGAGAATGTAATATTTCCTAGACACTCATACTATTCGGTCGTTTACGTCTTGAAGTTCGAGCATGTTATCTCCAAAAAAGACATCAGGCGCTCTTCAATAACGTTATGCGCGCTCCAGCTGGGGGTGCTGGGGTGTAAAGTATGTGCATGGCTTCCAGATCGCCTATTGGCCATCAAGCACAGACGCGGCGTCGGCGGCACTCAACGGCTCAGTGGTGCCAGAGAGTTTAGAAGCGGCGATGATTTGTATCCGTACTAGTATCAGCTCGTGTCAGCTATTGGCAAATAAATGCACTCCCATCAAGCTGAAGTCCGGTCTTTGAGTCTCGCCATGATAGTCTTTCTGTATTCTGTAACCAACCGTGAACGTGATTACCCTATTCCTGCTCAAAGTTAGCCGCAGTGCAGGTGACCATACCTATATTCCCGCAGAGATGTGCCATTGCAAGGATGTCCAGTGACTGAGCGCACATCATCCGTCTTTGGCTTCGCAGAGAACTCCATCATTGGCCTAGCTAACGTAGGATAAGGGAGCCGTCGAGATCGTTGAGCCAAGCTCGCAACGGGACCAGAGATATACAGCCGACGGAGGAGTAGCTCTAATATTATTGCCTTAATGACAGCGGTGAGATAGCTGCAGACCTTCTCGTGCTCAGCTGCTGCTGAGCGTGTTCTGAGATGGGACACTTGAAAGAAGCGTGCTTCTGGAAGACTGGCAGCCCATCAGCCCCCTACTGCTGTGCTACCTACTGTGGCACATACATCTGCGAGCACGCAGACAAAGCTAACAAGGTAGGTACGTAGGTGGGAGGGTGGTGATGGTAGCTTGGAGGTGGGTGATGGCAACCTGTGATTGGCCTGGACACTCTGTTCTTCGCACTGTCTTCACTGTGCGGTCGTTACTGTGAAGGGTGGGTGTTCCACTTTGCCATCCAACGGGGCCCCTTGTCCAATCACAGTGGCGAACTCGCATGCACGGAGCCCCCGAATTGAGACTGATCCATGATGGCAAGACAGCTTAACTTGGAAACCTTCCTCAGGTTCTCCCAACCCATGCACATTAAACTTTCACCTCTTCCTCATCTGTTACTTGAGACCACATCGGCCACGCAAACAGTTGCACATTCAGCAGTGATGCACTATTCCATCACGCCTCCATATTAGCCTTCTTTTGTTTGCATCTCTCTTAGCTGAGCGCTCTCTTCATCATTTTCAATTGCTAGTCCTCAGTTCAGGCACGCCGTGGCGGCTGACAAGGACTCCCCTCATAATAATAAAAGACAGGTTGAACAATCACAACCTATCGCGCCGACTCCACCGAGGCCGATGCTCCAGAGTGTCGATTCCGTCGCCGGCATTCCTACGCTTTCCGTGTCGCTCGCTCTGCACCAGCCCGTCAACCGTGTCACCGGCTGCTGCACGATCCCGTCCTCCCCCGACGCTCATTCGGTCAATCGAGAGACGTGCACCCCTCGAGACGCAGGTCAACCAATCCATCTGAGTTCGCGACGACTCTTTGCCGACAATCCCTGCCGCGCGCTAGCCTAGCGACCGATCTGAATCATTCGCCATGGCCTTTCTTTTCAAGTCGAAGAAGCACCAGGACCGAGGGCTCACGAGCCGAGATGGATCCCAAGGCCCCGGGGCGGCGATGGGCGGCGCGACAACGCGCGTGAGGGAAGAGAAGGGAGCGCGCTCCACGCCGACCGGTAGTCTTGGCTCGATAGACAACGACGGCAGCATGGGCAGCCCAGACCAGCCGTACGCTCGCCAACGAGGCCAGAGCCTGGATCAGCAGCAGCAGGCTGCTTCGCCAATGCAGCAACATCCCGGCGAATTACCAGTGCGTTTTCCTTGTAGCAACCCCAGCTACAATCCTCCTTTCGGTGGAGCGATCCGAACTAACATGCAGCTTCAGCTTCGCAACGGCGGCCCACCGCAGTTGGCGACCAACCCAAACGCTTCGCTTTATCCCTGGTCGCAGCAGAGGTTGACTTACACGTCGTCACACCCGAGTCCATTCCCTCGCTATGGCGCCGCCGTCAATTCAGTCTCGTCTAAGGAGGGCGATATCTACGTGATGGGCGGGCTAATAAACAGCTCAACCGTCAAGGGTGACTTGTGGCTAATCGAGGCCGGGGCCAACATGGCCTGCTACCCGTTGGCGACCACCGCCGAGGGGCCAGGGCCAAGAGTCGGGCATGCGAGCTTGCTGGTCGGCAACGCGTTCATCGTGTTCGGCGGAGATACGAAGATCGAGGAAACCGATGTTCTGGACGAGACGCTATATTTGTTGAATACATGTAAGGAGAACAGCGTGATTTCTTCCCTGGACGGCCTTGCTGACATCTTGAAGCGACTAGACAGTGGTCAAGGGCGTTGCCTGCAGGGCCTCGGCCTACTGGTAGATACGGGCATTCCTTGAACATCCTTGGCTCCAAGATCTACATCTTTGGTGGCCAGGTGGAGGGTTACTTTATGAATGACCTATCCGCCTTTGACCTCAACCAGTTGCAAATACCCAACAATCGCTGGGAGATGCTCATCCCCAGCAGCGACAGCGGAACTCCCCCCCAAGGCAAAATCCCACCGGCCCGGACAAATCACTCCATGGTTACCTTCAACGACAAGCTCTACCTGTAAGTACCCGTACTCCCAGGTTTGCATCGCCGCTCACTGACATGGCCTAGGTTTGGCGGTACGAACGGATTCCAATGGTTCAACGATGTCTGGTGTTACGATCCCATGACAAATCTCTGGGCCCAATTGGATTGCATAGGCTACATTCCGTCTCCGCGGGAAGGCCATGCCGCGGCACTAGTTGACGATGTCATGTACATCTTTGGAGGCCGAACGGAGGATGGGGCGGACCTGGGCGATTTGGCGGCGTTCAGGATCACCTCCCGTCGGTGGTATACCTTCCAAAACATGGGACCATCACCGTCGCCTCGATCCGGGCACAGTATGACTGCTGTTGGAAAGAAGATCGTGGTTGTAGGAGGAGAGCCAAGCTCTGCCGCTACCGCTGTGAACGACTTGGCACTCGTCTACTGCTTGGATACTACGAAAATCCGATATCCGAATGACTCCAGCGCCAACGCGCCGAGGACCAGGCGGCCCAGCGATCTCACGACACAGAATGTGCCCCGTAACGCACCTTCCCGAGAGGGCTCAAATGGCCCGCCTGAGGCTAGAAGACAGATCGGAGCGGCCGGACCAAACGGGTTTAGGTCCCCAACCAGCGAATCAAGTCCGCAAAATCTTCAGCCTACTGGCTCTTCTAGACTGCCGAGGTCTACGGGACCAACTGCACCCCTCGGGCCGCCTCCTCAAGGGAATCCCCCAAAGCCAGGGCTAGGAGCTCCTCCTCCCCGGCAAAGAGCCCAATCCCTGGAACGGCAGGAGCAATCCCCTACATCCCCGGTGACGTCGCCCATTCCACAGCAAGTGGCAGTGCTGAAGGCGGGCGACGGCTCCGCCGTCAATGGGAGACGTACCCCTACACAAAACCCTCCGCGGTCGTCCTCCAGGCAAGCGGAGTTCCAGGCTATTGACTCGACGAAGCCAAAGTCGGCCAAGCAGGGACGCAGCCAAGGGTCCGTGGACAGCTCAACTGAGCCGGCTCTCAAGCAGGTTGTGACTCGACCGTCCTCTCCTCCACCACCCACTCGTCAAGCCAGCAACCCGCTATCGCGGAGGTCATCGACCCGGAACTCGCAGACGGTTGCCCTGCTGAAGGAGCTGGATGCCGCGAGGAATCGTAATGCATGGTATGCATCTGAGTTGGAGTTGGCGCGGAAGGCCGGCTACGTACCGAATACTGCTCTCAGCCCAGTCCTCGACGGCCGAGCCATGGATACGTTCGATGACGAGGATAAACCACTCATCGAGGCACTGCTGGCCATGCGGACAGAGCTGGCCAATGTTCAAGCCTCCGTAGACAAGCAGGCCGTCCTGGCAGCTAGGCAGATCGCGGAGGCCGAGAGGCAACGAGATGCCGCCATTCAGGAGGCAGTTTATGCCAAGGCAAAACTAGCAGCAAGGGCTGGCTGTAGTGCTAACAGCACCCCGCGCCTCGATAGCGAGAAGGATCCCGATGACCGAGCTGGCGAGATAAGCAGGAAGCTTGCTTATGCGTTGAACACGCAGAAGGAGCTCCAGGGCCAGTTGGATCGCCTCGGTGTCGAGTATGAGGCTGAAAAGAAAGCACGAAAACTAGCGGACGAAACCGTCACCGCGGCGCAAAAGAGGATGACGGAGCTTGAGAGTTACAAACAGCAGAACGCATCCGAACTCGAGCGGTTAAAGGCAGAGTTGCACATGGCACAGCGCGAGGCGCGGGAGCAGTCAGTCGCCGCCGCTGAAGCTCTAGCAGCAATGCAAAAATTGCGTGTCGAAAAGGAGGAGCTGGAAGAGAAGTACGATGAGGCTGTGGGAAGCTCCAAGGATCATGTCGAGACCTTCGAGACCCTGCGTGGTGCGGTTACGGCTTCTGCGGAGACCAAGGCTCTATTGGAGCGGAAATTGGACGAGGAGCGGGCCCTCAGAGAGGCGGTCGAATCTAAGCTCAACAAGTTGAAAGCGGAACACGAAGCAAGAACCGCTGAGCTTGTCGCGACTACGCAACGATTACGGGATGTCGAGGAGCTGGCCGAGCAGCATGCCAACGAAGCCCGGGTGCATCGCGAAGCTGTGATAGCCGGTCTCGAGAAGATCTCGATGAAGGATCCGGCGAAATCGGAAAAGGAAAGCAGTGAACGACTCCGCACTCTCCAGGGGCAGATAGACTCGGCCAATGCCCTGGTCAGGAAGTATCAGCAAGAGGCGGACAGCGCAGCAGACAGGTTACGGGGTGCCGAGGAGCGAATCGCAGGTTTGGAGGCTTACCAGGAACAGGCAAGTCGCGAAGGTGTCTCGATTCGGCGGCAGCTGCAAAGCGCTCTTAGGGAGACGCAATCTTTGCAGGCCACAAACTCGGAGCTCAAGCAGCAACTTGCTAAGCAACAATTGGAGACGAATGCCATGCTTGTGCAGTACAACGCTCTAAAAGATATCCTCGGGGAGCGGGGCATCTCGCCCACCACAGCCGTGCGGATGCGCGGCAGCCCTCGCGAAGGGTCTCCGGAGCAAATGCGTCTCCGCGAGCTCGAGCAACAGCTCGGCGCCGCGCAAGCCGCCCTGGAAGAGACAAGGGCGCAAGCTGCAGCCCAAGCACAAGAGTCAGAGTCGACGTACCGTGACAAGCTTGCGCAGCTCGAGAACGACTATCAGTCGGCTGTGCACTACGTCAAGGGTACCGAGAAGATGCTGAGGCAGCTCAAGGAGCAGCTTTCGCGCTACAAGACCGAGAACGGCCGGCTAAAGGAGCAAGTCGCTGAGTTGGAGGAGAAGCTCAAGACTGGGGAGTCGACGTCGAGGAGCTCGCAGTCCCCCGCGGACTGGGAGACTCAACAGAAGGCGCTGCAAAATGAGATCAGTCGGCTTGAGACCGAGCTCAAAGACACGGCCTCCAAGCTTGAGCAGCAAGTCGAGGCGATGCGGCTGGAGTTGGCCAAGGTGAAGCGGGAGCGTGACGCCGCGGCCCAAAGCATCGAAGAAGCACAGCAACGCCTAGACATTATCAAACGGGAGATGGAGCAGCTCCAGCACGAGAACGCCTTGCTTGAGCGCCGCGCCCAGGATGCCGAGCACAAAGTCAGCGCGCTCCTGGACCAGGTCGAACTCTCGGTCGACAACTACCGCCGACGCAGTAGACAGGTGCCGAGCCTGAACTCGGAGTCGACCGGTGTGGCCGCTTCCGGAGCCGCCGGCGCCACCAACGGCGGCAGCGCTAGTCAATCCAACCACCGCATGCCGGGCCACATGCGCCAAGAATCCGCGACCAGCGAAGCCGACAGTCTGTATAGCCCACCTGTCGGTGTCGGGATTGGTGGTGGGCTGGGACCCGAGGCGAGGAACAGTACGGCTCTGGATCACCTCGCAAACGAGCTGGAGACGCTGCGGAGCCATTGGGAGGCTACGAACAAGAATTATCGGCTGAGCAACGCTTTCGACTTTGACGTCAATCAGGCCGGGTCGTCATCGAAGGATGAACCGGTGAGCTTAGGGTTGAGTGAGAGCCTGGCGGATTGGAGGAAGAGGCTAGATGACAGCCATCCGGACAGCCCGGGCAGCGCGAAGTAGTGGTGGATGGGACTGGTGGAACGGGATTTTGTATACGGCATGATATTGGAAGAAGGGAGTTGCGCGGATGTGTACTACTAATCTTCTGCTTTTTCTTTTCCCGGCGGGAGACGGGGGAGGGGGGCTTTTCTTTTCGTTTCTCACTGGCGGCGCCATGGCATATTCCCTTTTTTTTTTCTCCCTTGTCACTGACTGAGCCTTAGAGGCCATCATTTGTTTCAACCCTGTCCTGTCTCAAGTGCAGTGTTACAATTTTCTGTCTCCATTCTGTTTTCGTCCTTCATGATCTAGCTTTCTCATTGTATACTGAAGGAGATGGTTTCAACTAACGGCATGGTCGCTCTCCATCTTGCTTTGGTTCTACTTGCGTGTTACAAGATATGGTGGGCTGCTTTCTGGGTGATGTTGGTTGTCTGCAGATGTTTTAAAGAGTGGGAGGAACAAGGGGTTAGGTGTATCTGCTCGTCTTGCCGACTACAGGGGCTTTTTGTTGTTTTAATACCACATACCACTGTCCCTTCCGATGTGCTTATCTGCTTACTGGAGTTTGTTGGATATGTTTGGACACACAAAGAAAGTTTGGCTAGGTAGTTAGGGGTGTAGCAGCCTGTGATTTTCCAAGGAGATGGAACGGGCTCAATACAAGGCTTTGTAGCGATCTTCTGAGTTCCAATGGTCCGTTAAGATGTTTTGGAACGCTTCCACCTAAACCAGTGCTACTGTCCGACCCGCAAACCACTATGCAAGAGTCTAAATCGGCTGCATGCCAACAATCTACCATGAGGAAGCACGCAGTCCTCTTCCAGATCTCATCATCCCATCTTCCAGGCTTTCAGCCCCAGGCCGACTACCTACGGTACTGAACCATCACTCATATCCCCCGTCCTCCGTTCCCCCTTGGCACCGACAACCCAGAGAACGTGCCCCGCAGACCGGCGCCCCCTAATTCCCCGTGTACAGACTGACATAAACCCCCCAGCCCAGCCCAGCCAAAGCACCCACCAAGCTCCGCGCCTCGACGCTCGTCAAGAACACATAGTTGACGAGGCTCACAAACGGCCAGAACCGCCACCCAGCCCGGACCAGGTCCCAGAACTCCCCCCTGGCGCTCTCCCACACCGCCGCCCAGTTCACGTCCGCATACCGCACGGCATCCCGCCCGAGCAAGGCCGCCCACGAGCCAGCAGCCTCCTCCCCCTCACCGCGGACGGCCACGTAGTGGTGGCCCATGCCCTGGCGGATGCCGTGCATGAACACCGAGAACAGCACCGTGTTCACCGCGGCGCCGAGCGTCTGGTCCAGGAGGGTCTTGGTCAGCGTGTTGCGCTTGTTGAGACGCGGTGGTTGCTGCTGCTGCTGCTGCTGCTCCTTTTTGTCGTTGTTGTTGTCATTGGATGTGCCATAAGCAGGCCAAGTGCCCTCGAGGAACTCCTGCCAGAGAAAGTTGGGTGGGGTGGACATCAGGGCGAAGAGGACGTATTGGAAGACGGGGATGAAGTCAATCTTTAATGAGGTCTGAGATTGAGGTTGTTAGTCTTATATGGTGGGGAGGGTCTATTGAAAGGAAGAGAAAAAAAAAGGACGAAAGACGGACGCTGTTCTGGTGAGCCGTGATGGCTTGAGCCAGGATGTTGGAGACGGCTGAGATGACGGCCGTTTGGATAGTGGCCGTTACGATTGGCGGTGCCATGGTTGCTGCAGGTTGTTCCTTGAACAGGGAGCGAAAGGAGAATGAGTGGGTGTGCCACAGGGTATAGTTAGATTGTGAAGGCCCTGCGTTGGTGAGTAAGAGATGATAAAATGAAAGCGGCTGTTCTCAACTCACTTTCTGTTGTGATTGAAAGTTGACAAGTGTAACATGGGAGACCCACTCGCTCACTTTAAAGAGCGATTCTGTCCTGTGGTTGGTTTAACGCTGTTCTGTCGACATAATAAACGTGGCATTGGGACAACTGCAAATGGATAGGTAGATGCCTATAAGGTACCTAGGTAGCTTCTGTGTACAGATAACCCACCTTGCTATTGCAAATTCCGGACTATATTGAAACCCACAGGGAGGGATCTCGTGCCCGTTGAGCACAGACACCTAGGTACAGCGGCGTCAATATATCTCCGGGCTTGGTGGCCACCCCGCCTGGAACTGCGTAATGTCTTCGCGACTCCTCGTTGAGCTCGCCCTCCGTCCGCGTACTGCGACTGCCACAGGAGTCGTTGATGTACATACATACACTCAGAAGCTTTCATACATGCTGTCCATCCCACGTGTCATTCCCCAGCGATACTTCTTCGGCTGAAGCGCCCATCCCGGCATCAACCTCTAACCACCATGGCGCTACCCTAGCCTTCCCATCTATAGACCATCGCATAGCGCTCTACGACCGGCAGAGAATCCACATGAAGAAGAGCTGTACAACATATGAATAGAAAAAGAGAAATTGTGTCCGTTGGTTCCTCTTTGTCCGCGAGTCCAGTGGGTGCGTCTGCATCGGGCCGCGGTTGTCGCTGTTGGTTTCTGGCAAAAGAACGTACTTGAGAGACCGCATCTGACATCACACATCAGCTACGTGGCAACCAGCACGGAACTTTCAGGCGGGTTACCTACCAGGAAAAGCGAATTCGCCAAGAAAGTGTAGATAAACACCGTCCACCCAATCCAACCACCAGTCCCCTTCCCGCCGTTAACGACTTCGGCGACGCTGATCGTCACGATGACGCCCACGAACTTATACCCGGAGTACGCAACCAGGTCCAGCAACTGTGACTCGTTCGAGATGTTGAGCAGATAGCACCCCAGCTTCAGGCCGAGTAGTTCGACAATCACGGCCACCAGCGCCATCGTCGCAATGTATCCAAAGAGCTCCGGCTGGAACTGGCCCTTCAGCCCTGAGATGAGCGCCTGCAGGAAGATGTAGGTGACCAGCGACATGACCGGGATGTACATGTCCGGGCTGTTGATGTCGTCGCGCGGCGGGAGATACCAGGCCTCCTGGCCCGACGGCCCCGTGGCTTGTCGTCGCGTCCATGGTTTGTGCCGCCAGGGGAAGAGTACCAGGAACAGCTTGTTTATTACGTAGGAATTGGTCACGACGAAGTAGTGCTTGAGCGCCGAGACATTGACGAATCGGTTTACCTGGCGATTACAGAGTCTGGTTAGTGTGTGAAAGGGAGGTAGGGCTTTGGCCTCGTGGGAGGTAAGCAGCCAAGGTATGCTAACGTTCTGCTCGATGTATTCCTGCCCCTGCCGGAACGCCGTCTGGCCAAACTGGGATGCGAGTTGCGCGGCAGGGTCGTTCATGAAGTTCCCGTATGGCCCGAACAGGTGAGTTCCGCCCGATGACGGGGCGCGCGCTTGTTGCGGGTAGGGACTGCCATCGTATGCGCTTTGTGATGGAGGTACGGGAGGCGGGGGAGATCTCAGCTGGGGAACTGTCGAGACGTGTTGCGGCACCGGGTGGTGCAACGGAGGAGAGCGGCCGTAGCTTGCGCGCTGCATGGTCGCGAGTCTTCAGATCGGGAGTCTTTAGATCGGCGTCCACTGTGGTACGAAATGGGCAGACGGGAAGCGAATGTGGTGAAGCACAGATACCGCGCTGCCCGATGTGAGGCAACTGAGAGGATGTGGTGGGTATTACTGGCGTTCAGCCCTTGCCTTGAAATGCTGAGCTCTGGACATGTGTTTTCATCAGCATTGGATTTGTTGGCAATGCGGTCATCCCCTGAACATTCACAGACGCCCAATCATACATTGCGATCTTATCGATAGCGCGGTCTAGGTACCCACACCCAGGTAATAGTTATCTGAACCCGCCACGACCACCTCGACCTAGATCCATGAGGTTTCCGATCCAAGCCTACTACCTTACGCACAGGAACAAGCTCGGCGCACGGCCTGCAATTCACGATGTTAGACGCATTCGAGATCATAAACGCATCTGGTGTAGTTCTCTGGTCGAGGACCTATGCGCCCGTCAGCCCGGCCGTTGTCAACAGCTTCATCTCGGATGTCTTCATCGAGGAGAAGAGCACCGTGGCAAGTGCGGTGCAGGGCGCGAAGGATGGCGCATCGGCGGCGGCCAATCCGCCATACCGGCACGACCAGCACAGTCTGCGATGGACCTTTGTCAAGGAACTTGGCATCATCTTTGTCGTGAGTGCCAATTTCAAGAAGAGCGATCGCATCCTCCATAGGCCGCCAGAGCTGACACGCTCGGCAGGCAGTCTACCGCTCTCTCCTACACCTGCCCTGGATCGAGAAGCTTGTCGACAATATTAGGGCCATCTTCGTGAGCCTGTATGGTGACCAGCTCACTAGGCCGAACACCACAATTGTGGAGTGTGTCAAGTTTGATGAGTACTTTGACCAGCAGCTACAGGAGTTGGAGCAGGGCAGCGGGAAGTCGGACACACGCGCATTCAAGGCCGACGTCATAGCCGAAGATAAGCCCCCTTTGCCGCCTTCACTCGCGCACAATCAGAAGTCCAATAAGACATCTCCCGATTCCACGCCCATCGCAACGCCGACCAATGCCTCACGCCCTTCAACTCCCAGCCCAAGCCACCTGTTAGTGGCAAAGCCTGGCCCCGGCGGGAAGTTGTCGCGACGAGCGAGGAAAATGCAGAACAATAACTCGGCGCCCGCTTCGTCAGGGGATGAAGGATCAGGACGAAAGACAAAAGTGGCAAAGCCGGCTAAGCGGGGAAGGAAGTGGGATGCGGATGGGCTTGCGGACGAGACCGACGATGTGCAACTCGACTACTCTGTTCCCGCGTTGACGAGCGACAGCGAGGTAGAAGCTGGTTCGAAGCAAGGCGCCGTTGAGGAGGTGGATGCTTCCACATGGGGATCGAGAACGAAGGGGAAGTTCGTGTTGAAGGAGCTGGGGGATGAGGTCCACTCCATTCTGGCGGACGTCGACGCCAAGAAGATCGCCGAGGACAAGACCGAATCCCCCAGCGGGCTGGTTGGATCTGGCTTGAGCGCAATCAGCGGGTTATTCAGGAACGTTGTCGGTGGCAAGGTCTTGACGAAACAGGATCTGGAGAAGGCTATGAAGGGCATGGAGGAGCATCTTCTCAAAAAGAACGTTGCGCGCGAGGCCGCGGTGCGGCTGTGCGAGGGCGTTGAGAAGGAGCTGGTGGGGGTCAAGACGGGGAGCTTTGAGAGTGCGTTTAGTTCATTCTCACCGTTTCCACCTACGGAAGATTGTTGCTAACCTGCTATCTCTAGGCATCAACACCAGGATACAAAAAGCCATGGAGGCGTCCCTCACAAAAATGCTGACGCCGACCTCCTCGCTCGATCTCCTCCGCGAGATCGACTCCATCGCATCCCCGCCGGCAACCTCCCTCCGTAAGCCGCGGCCGTACGTTATGTCCATTGTGGGAGTCAACGGCGTGGGCAAGTCCACCAACCTGTCCAAGATCTGCTTTTTCCTCTTACAGAACCAGTACAAGGTGCTCATTGCCGCGGGCGACACTTTCCGGTCTGGTGCCGTTGAGCAGCTGGCGGTGCATGTGCGCAACCTCAAGGAGCTCACGGCTCGTGAGGGCGGCAAGGTCGAGTTGTATCAGAAAGGGTACGGCAAGGATGCTGCCGCCGTGGCTAAGGATGCGGTCGCTTTTGCTGCGCAAGAAGGGTACGACGTGGTGTTGATAGATACCGCCGGGCGCAGGCATAACGACCAGCGCTTGATGTCGTCGCTGGAGAAGTTTGCCAAGTTTGCTCAGCCGGACAAGATCCTGATGGTCGGCGAGGTACGTACTCGGCCTTCCGTCACTCCTTATTACGGAACTGTAGGGAAAACATTGCTGACCGGCGCAGGCACTCGTTGGCACGGACTCGGTCGCGCAGGCCAGAAACTTCAACGCCGCCTTTGGATCGGGCCGGTCGTTGGATGGCTTCATAATATCCAAGTGCGATACCGTTGGGGACATGGTCGGCACCCTGGTCAGCATCGTGCACGCTACTAACGTGCCGGTGCTGTTTGTTGGCGTTGGGCAGCATTACTCAGACCTTAGGAGCTTCTCGGTGAAGTGGGCAGTCGAGAAGCTGTTGAGCAGCGCATGAGGGAGCGTTGCGTGGCGTTGCGTTGGACATGGGGCGCGTCTTTCGCACTTGGAGTATCGATTGCATCCCTTGGGTATGGTTCATGTCTATCCATGGACTGGATGATGTTATGGTACAATACAAGTACCTATAAATCTATGAAGTGAATCTCACGGTGTGTGATGCAATGCCATTGAGGGTTTTAACTACGGTACGGTACTTGTATGCCTCGCCGTGGCTCCATCCGTTGAATTTACCTTCGCTATCGGGCTTCAAGAGCCCAGGATGACTCCGAGGAGGATTAGGCTTTGAAAAGTCAGGGTTAGGGCTGCATGTGGTTCTCGTCCGCTAATTATCGAGCACGTGCTGTCGTGCCATTCCAATCAACCTCGAGGCCCCGCGTCGCGCTTCTCAAGGCATCGACCCGTCTCTATCAGCGTGTCTGCCGACCACGTTGGTCGACGCCCTTCGCTCTCGGCCGCGCCGCACAAATGATGCACACGCCAAATGGCTTCCGAATTCCATGGCAAAGCGGCTCGGCCCGGCCAGCAGCAGCAGCAGTATGGCTTCGCTAATTCTGCAGGGCCGCCCCCGTCCACTCTTGCTGCCCAGCTCGTCGAGAATATTTCGGCCTCGACCAAGCTGTCCCGGCCGGACGAGACCACGGAACTGAAGCGCCTGTTTGCCATCATAGAGAAAGTCAAGAACGATCCCGGATGCCTCAAGACCCACGATGAGCGCGTCGAGCACAACCACCTGCTGGTCTACGTCTGCGGCGGCGTGTTCCTTGAGAGCCTCAAGCTGGACGATGCCTTTACAGATCGGGAATGGCTGCGTGCAGAAGCACTGAAGGCCATCAACTTCCTGCAGGTGACCATCAATGAGACACCAACTGTCCTCAAGTGCACCACCGATGGCAAGACGTTCCTGGGACGGGGAAGCGAGCCGCTGTGGCTGTGGATTATGCCCAAGCTGCTCCGCATGCTGGGTCACAGACGGTGTCTCGGTATATCCAGAGAGATTGAAGGACTGTGCCGCAACCTATTGCTGCTGGCCGCACAGAAGCCGGGTCTCTGGGACCTTGGACGGTCTCTGATGCAATACTTGCGGATGAATCTGAGTGGTGAGCTTCCCATCCCCTCCCCTTACTTGCTCTTGCTGTAACGCTGACATCCGCGTTCCCCCAGCGATTTTTGGTCAGCTCAATTCAGCCATATCGCACTCTGGAGAACAGCCGATAGAGATCAAGTTACCGCCCAAGGCCTTCCTCGAGAGCTTCTCCGATGGTGCACCCCGCGGCTGCACCTTCGCCCTTCGGGATCCTGAACAAGCTGCCCGACATGCCGTAAGCCTCCTAGCAATAATAAGAGCTACTGTTATTTCCAAGTCAGACTCTCGGGCTTCTCTCCTCTACGGCCAGGATCTAATCTGGCTCTTGGACAACATACAATCCTGGGCCTCAACTTTGACCAGCTGGCCCACGTCTCTTGGAGCCAACCTTGACACCGTCCTCCAGATAGCCATAGATCTGGTCGAGGCCCCCTCGAGCTCTCGGGACTCGGACGTGGTGTTCTATCACAAGGCTGGCGCAATTTTGGCATTGGTTTGCACTGACCTCTTGCAAAACCCCAGCTCACTGCTTGCTGAAGATGAGGATGGCGTAACTCTCAGACGCGTATTTTGTCTTGCTTTACTCTGGCTGGGAAGAGCGTCTCATGACCACGCGCCCACCTCTCGACTTGTAGCTTCCAGCTTGATTCCGTCTGCTCAAAGGCTGGTCATGGAGAACCCCCTTGTTGGCGAGGGCACCGATCTTTGGGTAGGTTCGGCCCTCTTCCTTCCGGCCTTATTGCTAATGCGCTATTCTAGCGAAGTGTTCGCCTTTTGAGGGAGGCGACTGCCACCCATCCACCCGAGCGGCCTAGCAAGGAGACAGACCCAACTATGTTCGTGGATAGCGAGCTCCGCCACCAGCTCTTGAGATTAGCGCTCCGCACGCGGAGCGGTCAGCCCCGCGGTCCGGTGGCCAAACGCCGAAAGCTCGACGATGAGGAACCGTCGTTGTTGCTTGAGGTAGCGAGCCAGCTGTGCCAGTCGGTGGACGCTAGTCCCTCAAGTGAGATCGAGGAGCTGGAGTCGCGCATCATGTTCGTCGTTCCCCCTGATTCCCTGACTGCATCAATCCTAACCCATTGCACAGCGATCGGTTTCCCCAAATGGATGAAGAGCGCCAGTGTCATCTCATCGACCTGATATCCCGTATTGTCTGCGCTGCTGATAGTACCCTTAAGCTCAAAAGGACCAAGCCGCAGGGGCCCCTCGTTTTCCAGTGCCCCTTTTGCTCCGCCCCAAAGCGGGACAACCCACCGCCACCACTGCCACTGAACCGACATGAAGCCGCCAAATCACTTGGAATCGGCACCTTTAGCAAGGTAATCAAGCTCCCGAGCTTCCTGGAATCGAGGAAGCCCAGAGTGACTGCCATGATTGTCCTTCGACGCATCGCACGACACTCGACGGATGGGGATCTTTGGGACTTGGAAAAGCCCGGTCCCGGGCAGTGGTGTCTGCAGTCACTGCAGAGCTCCATCCGTGAGCTCCGCATTGCCGCTGGACGGGCACTTTCTGTCTTCATATCCGAGCCACCAACTGCTAGGTTTGACGGCGAAGTGTTGAAGCGGAATCGATCCAATGCCCTGGGCATTCTCAAATCGCTTTCGGACAAGGAAGCCCCGAATCTGCACGAGACTTGCATAATGGCCTGGGGCCAGGTGGGCAGAGTGGTCTCCGCCGAGGAGCTCAACCTGGTCGTCATCAAACTCGTCGAGTACCTTGGACACCGCAGCATGCTAGTGTCCGGTTTCGCCTTCAACGAGGTTCTGAACCTCGCTGACTTCCGCGGGAAGTCAGTAGCGCAACTATTCCAGCCCTTCTGGCCGAGCCTGGCCTTTTCGGTCGTCAAAGACCTGGTTTCCAAGCCGCAGACGGCGCGGCTGGTCGCCGATTTAATGCAAATGAGTGTGCCGGACCTCCTGCGCATGCTGCAAGAGCATGCTCTTCCATGGCTCGTGCTCACCAAGAAACGGGACGTGGTTCAGAAATGTGCCGAGGCCCTGGGCTGGAAAGAGACATGGCAGCTGTGTACGGATCCGGCCAACCTACCATCCATCCTCGCCCTTCTCCTTGTGCAGGACGTCCCTGATATAGCCGGACATGCTATGTCGTTGCTCGTGCACGTTTCCTCCCATTTTGACAGGTTTGAATTCGTGGAGCTGCTGCGAACGGACCCTCTTATGATCGCCCTAGAACTCTTCAAGGCTGGGGCTGAAGCGAATGACGCCCGGAAAGCTAAGGTATGTCAGGTTGCTAAAATAATAAAGGGAGGAGGGCTTCAAGAAGTCTAACAGGGCACAGGTGCATGCGGCGCTCAATACCATGGCAACTCTGCTCCTCGCCGACCAGAAGGACAAGCGGGTCAAAAAGTCGCACATCGTCGGACGCTATCTCCAACAGCACGCCCTCGGTCTGACGGCACGGCTGAGCGAAGTCATCAATGATACCATGCTATCACGCCCCCCTGTTTCGGAACAGCGGCGATGCCTGGGGGCGATGGAGGAGATGGTCAGGGTTTGCAACTCGTATGTGTGTATTGCGCGACCTCAGATCTCGGCTTGTCTCATTTCGGCTCTGGCTTCCGACGAGCTACGGTCTGCCGCCTTCTCCTGCTGGGAGGCCATGCTTACTCACATGGAGGAAGCCGACGTGGAGGCGCTGATCGAGACGACGTTCTTCATCATTGGCTGCTATTGGACATCTTTTGATATGGCGACTAGGAAGAAGGCGAAGGGGCTGATCTCGACTCTTTTGGACAATCACAAGGGCATCGTCGAGATCTACTCGAACAGACTGCCCTCGCTGAGCCATATTCCCGAGTTGGCAGACCTCTGCAAGGCAATAGACACGCTCCGCCCTCCCTTGGACACCATGGGCACTTTCGCTGTGTTTTCCCGGCGGCTGAGCCACGAGAACCCCGGCGTAGTTGAACAAGCTCTGATCGAGCTGAACACGTTCCTCGAGAAGAACCAGGGCTCACTCCAGACGTCGGCCATCAGCGAGCAGCCGGGCCCAATTGTGCCGGCGCTTGCCCGTTCACTTTTGGACTGTTCTGCCAAGTACAGCGGCTGGGATGCCAATATTAGCCGTCTATGCGCGCAGGCTATCGGGCATATGGGCTGTCTGGACTCGAACCGTCTAGAGACGGTACGCGAGCAGAAGCAATTCATCGTCCAGTGGAACTTCGAAGACGCTCATGAGACGACTGACTTTGTAGCCTTCATGCTCGAGAACGTGCTCGTCAAGGCTTTCTTGTCGACCACCGACACCAAATTTCAGGGGTTCTTGTCCTATGCCATGCAGGAGCTCCTCAACAGGACGGATTTCAAGTTCGCCTGCGCCTGCAAGGGCCAGGGCGATAAAGAGGTTCTCTACAGGAAATGGCTTGCCTTCTCAGAGAGCACGCGGGAGGTTCTGACGCCGTTCCTGTCGTCAAAGTTTGCGGTGGCGCCAATGCCGCAGCAGACCACCGAATACCCGATCTTCAGGCCTGGAAGGTCGTACGCCATCTGGCTGAGAGCTCTTGTTCTCGATCTCCTTCGCAGTGGCCAGAATCTGTTCAGCCAGGCCCTCTTCGAGCCGCTTTGCCGGCTAATCAAGGTTAAGGACCTGGCTGTAGCGGAGTTCTTGCTGCCGTATGTGGTTCTGCACGTCGTTGTAGGGCAGGAACACAGCGATGAGTTCAGGAACAAGATCGCGGCTGAGCTGGTGGCAATCCTGGAACACCAGCCTTCCGAGACTGCTTCGTATGTCGAGAAGGAGGAGGCGAAGCTGTTCTATCAGGTATGGGGAAGAGCCTACTGGTTCAAATTCTCAGGAGGGGTAGTAGCTAATTGCACGACAGGCTGTGTTTCGAATCCTCGACTACTTCATGATGTGGCTGCAGGCCGGGAAGTCGAGGCCGGGGATGACAGCGAGGGGTCAAAAGTGGATTGGATGGGTCGAGTATGTCATCGGCCGTCTTGACCCGGAATTGATATCGCAGCGAGCAGTTGACTGCAATGAATATGCCCGCGCGCTGTTCTTTCTGGAGCCACACATTGAGAAGCGCGAGAAGAAAGCCGAAAAGGAAGAGAACGAGCGGATCTTGCAGGCGTTGCAGAACATTTACACGCAGATCGACGATCCCGATGGCCTCGAGGGTGTGTCGGCGCATTTTCAGCATGTTACCCTAGACCAGCAGGCTCTCAACCACCGCAAAGCCGGCCGATGGACGGCAGCGCAGACTTGGTACGAGATCAGGCTTGCCGAGAACCCCGAAGATGCGGATATCCAACTGGACCTCTTGACGTGCCTCAAGGAGTCCGGCCAGTACGGTCAGTCCGATCCGACACCTGCAAGCACTTCCGTAAGCTAACGACCGGGCCGTGTACAGATGTGTTGCTCAACTATGTTGAGGGAATTACTGTGAACACGGTGAACAGGATTGCGCCCTTCGCCGTCGAGGCGTCGTGGGCCACCGGCAGATGGCAAACTCTCGAGAAATACCTCCGTCTGTACAATGCCGGAGACGTGTCTGAGGTGTTCAACCTCGGTGTCGGACAAGCGCTGCTCTGTCTCAGGGACGGCGACGTGGAAAAGTTCAGAGAGCACATCCAGATGCTGCGAGAGAAGGTAGCTGGCTCCATGACGCACTCGGCGACATCTTCACTGCGAGCTTGCCACGACGCCATGCTCAAGTGTCATGTCCTCGGCGATCTGGAGATGATTGCCAACGAGAAGCTCAAGGGAGACGGTGACCAACAAGCGGTCCTCACAGCGCTGGATCGGCGGTTGGAGGTGCTGGGGGCGTACGTAAGTGACAAGCAGTATCTGCTTGGGATCCGGAGAGCAGCGATGGAGCTGATGCGGTATGTTCCCCTACACTTCATCAT
Source organism: Chaetomium strumarium (assembly GCF_033439665.1). NCBI lineage: Eukaryota > Fungi > Ascomycota > Sordariomycetes > Sordariales > Chaetomiaceae > Chaetomium > Chaetomium strumarium. Next base: position 5,110,755 of record NW_026944429.1, on the reverse strand, counting down.
GACGGGAACCATGGCTGATTCCATAGACCCAAATTCGGAAATGAGGACATCTCGTCTCAGTGGCTTTCTAGCGCTCGGTTGGCCAGGAAGTCTGGGTCGATGCACCAGTCGTTCAACGCGGTGCTGCACGCTCAGCAGCTCGGGGACGGTTCCGCTATTATCGAGCACGCTAGGCTGCTGTACAAGGACGGCCATCACCGGAAGGCTATTCAAATCCTGCAACACGCCATCTCCACCAACTCATTCATCAGCGACAGCTTTGCTGCTCTCAGCGTACCGCCGACGTCGAGCAAGGGGCCCGAAACACAGCGCAACCTTCTGACAGCGCGGGCCCATCTTCTGCTTGCGAAATGGCTTGACTCAACGGGCCAGACACATGCCAGCGCCCTTCGCTCCCAGTATCAGCAGGCAGCCAAGACGCATCCGCAGTGGGAGAGGGGCCATTACTACCTCGGCCGCCACTACAAAAAGGTCCTAGAGTCGGAGAAGGCGCTCAAGCCAGACGATCAGTCGGATGAATATCTGTCTGGCGAGATCGCAAAGCTCGTCATCGAGAACTACCTCCGTTCCCTCAACTTCGGGACGAAGTATCTCTCCCAGACCTTGCCCCGGATACTGACCCTGTTTCTTGAGCTGGGCGCTCAGGTTGACAAAGCGCCGGATGGCAAGATCTCGTTGTCCCGGGAGCTCCACATGCGCAGGAAGGCCATCCTTCATGAGCTGTACAAACACTTCCAGAAGCACATCGCTCGCCTACCGGCATACATCTTCTACACCTCTCTCCCACAGATTGTGGCAAGAATAGCACACCCGAACCTAGAGGTGTTCAAGGTGCTGGAGCAGATGATTCTCAAAGTAGTGGAGGCGCATCCCCGGCAGGCTCTCTGGAGTCTATTCCCGCTCATAACGGTGCGACAGTCCGGTGATCGCCGAACTCGAGGGCTCCAAATTCTGCAGGCTGCCCGTGGAATCAGCAAAAGGGTGGATGGCTCGTCCTACGATCTGAAGCAAATGCTCAGGATGGGCGAGAAGCTGGCTGAGCAGCTTCTCTGTGCTTGCAGTAACGGTGATTTCCCAAGCAACAAGAGCACCACGGCAAGCATAACAAGGGACCTCAACTTCAACCACAAGTGCACGCCCTGTCCGTTGGTTGTCCCGGTCGAGGCTTCCCTGACAGCGACGCTGCCGACTCTGACGGACAACGTCCGAAAACACAAGGCCTTTTCCAGAGACGTGATCACCATCGACGCGTTTCTGGACCACGTGCTGGTTCTGGGCTCGTTGGCGAAACCACGCAAGCTCACAGCGCGGGGATCAGACGGGAAACTCTACGGCTTGCTGATCAAGCCGAAAGACGACCTCCGCACCGACCAGCGCCTGATGGAATTCAACGGGCTCATCAACCGCTCCCTCAAGCGCGACGCCGAGTCGAGCCGCCGGCAGCTCTACATCCGCACCTACGCCGTCACGCCGCTCAACGAAGAGTGCGGCATCATTGAGTGGGTCGACGGGCTCAAGACGCTGCGCGACATCCTGCTGGGAATCTACAAGACGCAGTACAATATCCAGCCCAACTACAACGAGATTGCAGCCAAGATGAAGCAGGCCACCCTGTCCGACGCCAACATCCGCATCTTCACCGAGGAGGTCCTCGGCCAGTACCCGCCCGTGCTGCCGGAGTGGTTCATCAAGCAGTTCCCCAACCCGTCGGCCTGGTTTGCTGCTCGGCTACGGTACACCCGCTCGTGTGCCGTCATGTCCATGGTCGGCACCATCCTGGGCTTGGGCGACCGCCACGGGGAGAATGTCCTGCTGGAAGAGGGCAACGGCGGCATCTTCCACGTCGACTTCAACTGCCTCTTCGACAAGGGCCTGACCTTCGCCCTGCCGGAGCGCGTGCCCTTCCGGCTGACGCACAACATGGAGGCCGCGATGGGCATCTATCGATACGAGGGCCCGTTCAGGCACTGCAGCGAACTAACGCTCAGGATCCTGCGGCAGCAGGAGGAGACGCTCATGACCATCCTCGAGGCCTTCATCTACGACCCGACGCTGGACCTGCAGAAGAAGTCGAAGAGACATTATGAGGTGGTCGAGATGCGTCCCGCGAGCGTGGTCGAGAGCATCAGGCGGAAGGTTAGGGGCTTGTTGCCGGATGAGAGCATCCCGTTGGGAGTGGAAGGGCAGGTTGAGGAGCTGATCAAGCAGGCCGTCAACCCGAGGAATCTGGCGGCCATGTATATTGGCTGGTGTCCGTTCCTGTAGCGTTTGAAGCTTGGTTCTTGGTGTCCAGGGGGTGGAATTGCCATATAAAGGGCCGTCTTGCGGATGAGAGGCGATGGTATTATGTCAGATGAGGTGATGTTATGGCTAGCATGAGGTTACGAATGCCTTCGATGACTGTTATATATTTTTTTTATGTTGTGGCGTCTTTTCAGGGGTAAACGGAATAATCGTTGTCGATAACATCCATGGATCCCAAGCAGGCAGTTGAGCAGCGTGTTTAGGGGCCCGCCACATTGACCCCCAGCACACGCGCCCATCTGTGTAGCCGATTTCATTTCTGGGGCGCACCTTCCCTTCCTTTTTATTAATCTCTCCAGCTGCCTAAGGTACCGGTAAGTTATTGAGTCAAACTTCTTATTTTCCTGTCTCATTAAGGTCACGGTAGTAGGTAGTCTGGGCAATCTTGTTCCAGAGTTGTCTTGCGTTTTGCCAAGATTTTATCCGCCAACAAAGAGCGCTGTCCCGCTGACGAACGAAGCTCACCTCACTTCGCGCCGCTGATTGCCAGTGACGCGCGACCCGAGTTCCATCCCGACAGCCGTCTTTCCCTTCTCTTCGCGCCATCTTCTTCCTCAAAAATTCTCGAGTGACATCCAAATCGAAATTAATTGTTCGTCTCAAACTGTTTGAGATGTCGTATCGAATTGGTAAGTCTGCTTCATTCCGTTCATCGCCATCGATTTCGCCTACTAGCATGAAAAGATCATGTTGAGCTCTCATCCCAGCAGCTCGAGCTTGCAAGTTGGCTAGCTGGAGCTTGAGCTTGCATCTCCACCCACACGAAACCCCTGAGCATCCGTCATTGCAACATGCAGCCCGTTCATCCTCATGAATCTCCTTTACGGCATCACTTTATAAGGGGAACAAGATAGCTAATCCGCACAGAAATCTCGCCCAACAACCGGGCTGGGTGCACCGACAAGTTGTGCAAAGATGCTAAAGCCAAGATCAAGAAAGGCGAGCTGCGTCTGGGCAGCTGGGTAATAATTCAAGAACACGGCAGTTGGAGGTGGAAGCACTGGTATGCGAGGGCCTTTCAATATGGTCCTAGGGTTTTACGATCGGAAGGAATCTAGATGCTGACCGTGGTGGATTTTATCAGGGGATGTGTATCCGGGGACCAGGTCGTGAATCTGCGGAAGAAGATCGAGGACCTTGACCACCCTGGCGAGTCACGGTACATTTGTGAGTATCAATTGGACTGTCTCAGTGCCTCCGAAACGGTCCCAAGCAAGGGGATGCCGAGACTGACGTGGCGGATAGGGGATCTCATTGATGGATGGGAGGAAATCGAGTAAGTGCTGGCTTGCGTCTAGATCGCTGTTTCCATTGTTGACCGTGAGTAGGAATGACCCGGAGCTGGTAGAGAAAGTGCAGAGGGTCATCAGACAGGGACATATTGATCCCGAAGATTTCAACGGGGTGAGGATCCCTGGTCCAATAATTCAGTTGACGTGAGGCAGCAGTAGCTGATGTGGACGATTAAGGACCCGGAATACAACAAACCTGGTCAGAAAGGCATCCGTCCGACTCAGAGGAAGAGGAAGGTAGAGGAGGTAGAGGATGACGGTGATGAGGTGCTGTCCCACGCATTTGGGGGCTTGGGAAGTAAATACTGACAGTCTCAAGGACGCCGAGGCGAAACCGAAGAAAGCCCCTAGCAAGCGAGGCCGCAAAAAGGCCGAAGCCGACGAGGAGGACGAGGAGCCGGAGCCTCTCACAAAGAAGGCCAAGCGCGGGGCCAAGAAGAAAGCCGAGCCTGAGCCTAAGCCTGATTTAGAGTCAGATGCCGAAGCTGAGCCCGAGCTCGAGCCCGAGCCCAAGAAGCCCAAGAAGACGGCTAAGGGCAAGCGCGGCGCCAAGGCTGCGGCTGCCGTCAAGGAAGAGCAGGAGGAGTCGGAGCCGGAGCCAGTGGCACCGAAGAAGAAAGCTGGGAGATCCAAGAAGGTGAAGAAAGAGCCTTCCCCTGAGCCGTCCCCTGAGCTCGGATCCGAGCCGGAGGAGCCGGAGGAAGAGGAGGAGAAGCCTGCGCCAAAGGCAAAGAGAGGCCGGAAGGCAAAAGCTGTTGAGAAGGACGAGGCTGCCCCGGTCCCGAAGAAGAGGGGTAGAAAGGTGTAAGTAAACTTAGAATGGCGTTTCAAACGGGGGATGGATGCTAATATCACCGCAGAGCTGCTTAAGCATGGCGAACCTCGAACCATGCAGTGCTACCTGAACGACTTGAAGCCCGGAACACTACTTCAGCCCCTTTGTATGGCAAGGGATGTAATACTCTCTTCGCAATTCCCTTTCATTAGCTTCCTTGGCCAACGAACGAGGGCACTTCCTGTATCGTGTGTAGCTTCACCAGTCAGAAAAATTGCTCCAAGATATTTGAGGACGGCGCAGATGCGGCAAGGTCGCAGCATCGTTGTATGATAATCCACCTTGAAAGCGGATCTGTCAAGGGGATATAGAAGGAAATCCCAATAGTGAAAGTATGTTTTGCTCGCTTTCTGTGTTTCGTGGACCTTCCTCCTGACCGGCCAGCCTGACAGGTGTGTTTAAAAGGCTATCCGTTTGTCCACACAAGCTGGCCTGCTGGTGGCCTTCCAA